>NW_028270192.1:0-2550000 GCF_037043375.1 Chiloscyllium plagiosum | reverse complement strand
GAGAGATTGACGGAGGGACAGCATGAGACGCAAAGTCTGAGTCAGGATGGAGAAGAGGTGTTCAATGTTGATGTGTTTATCAGGAATGCTGGAGAGACAATCCACTATAAATACCGGAGGAACCAACACAAGAGGCTACACAGGAGGATCCCAAACCCTGAGGATGTCACCTAGACAGGGGAGGAAACGTCTGCACCACACATTCCCAGCTCGGTGAACAGAAAGGGTCTCCACAGAAAGGATAGTCAGTGAGGCCATTCATGGGACAATCCTGAGGATCCTGAACATGACCAGGATCATTTAACGGGGGAGGGGGGAATGGGCAGAGAGGACTCCATCTGTGATACAAACCTTCTGTAATTGTGGGACTGGGATCTTGCTGTGCATTAAAACAGCCACAGGCCAGTCAGTCAACCCAGACTCATTTACCTGCGTGAGAAAGGGAGGACTGCAGATGCTGGAAAGTCAGAGTCACAGAATCAGACCGCTCGGCCCATTGAGTCCACAATGACCCTCTGAAGAGAATCCAACTCAGGCCCACTCCCCCAGTGATATCCCTGAAACCCTGCATTTCCTATGGCTATTCCAGCTAGCCCGAATATCCAGTGACACAATGGGCAATTTAACACGGCCAATCTGTCGTAATGGCAACTATGGGCAGGAAATCAATACTGGCCCAGCCAGGAACACTCAAACGCTGCAAATGAATGAAACTGAGGTGATCACCCAGGGAGTTCCATCTACCTTCCAGCCCCTGGGGGTGTGTCCGGCCATGATTCACCATGACCGTACCCATCTGTTGCTGCTTGCAATCCTAACCCCCGGTATCCCGAGATATATCAAGGTGAGTGCGGTTAGGACCACAGCTTGATGTGAGAGGAGCCGAATTCTTGGATAACAGACTATGGGAATGTCACGGTATGACCTGTTCATTCCCATTTCCAAAGGTATGGTCCCTGGCAATGTTCCCTCTATCTCCACAGTAAGTGGGAGGTAATCATGGGAACCCATCCAAATACCTTTTTTATACAACTCCGATAATTTGGACTTCATCCTAACTTTGGTCACTTGGGTTCAGTGGAATCCCTCATACCAAGCCCAGTGTCCCACCGAAAGTGTCCTTACAGCTGTTACTAACCTTGCTCTTGGTTAGCTGCTGTCACTGATAGAGAGAGATTTTGGTGTGGGTGTTCTCCTGGAACAAATATTTACGGTGTTTGTGAGAGACAGAGTCATAAATTTCACAGCTTGTCTCAGAGAGTGTCAGAGAGTGTCATAGTGTGTCTCAGAGAGTGTGAGAGAGAGTCACAGAATGTCTCAGAGAGTCAGAGAGAGTCAGAGAGTGTCACAGTGTGTCTCAGAGAGTGTCAGAGAGTGTCACGGTGGGTCTCAGAGAGTGTCAGAAAGTGTCACAGTGTGTCTCAGAGAGTCAGAGAGTGTCACAGTGTATCTCAGAGAGTGTGAGAGAGAGTCACAGAGTGTCTCAGAGAGTCAGAGAGAGTCAGAGAGTGTCACAGTGTGTCTCAGAGAGTGTCAGAGAGTGTCACAGTGGGTCTCAGAGAGTGTCAGAGAGTGTCACAGTGTGTCTCAGAGAGTCAGAGAGAGTCAGAGAGTGTCACAGTGTATCTCAGAGAGTGTGAGAGAGAGTCACAGAGTGTCACAGTGTGTCTCAGAGAGTGAGAGAGAGAGTCACAGTGTGTCTCAGAGAGTGTCAGAGAGTGTCACAGTGTGTCTCAGAGGGGGTGAAAGAGAGTCACAGTGTGTCTCAGAGAGTCAGAGAGTGTCACAGTGTGTCACAGAGAGTATGTGAGATAGTCACAGAGTGTCACAGTGTGACTCAGAGAGTGTCACTGCATGTCACAGTGTGTCTCAGAAAGTCATAAATGTCACAGTGTGTCTCAAAGTGCGTCACGGTGTTTTCCAGAGTGTCAGAGAGAGTCACAGTGTGTCTCAGAGAGTGTCAGAGAGGGACAGAGACTGTCACACTGTTTTCCAGAGTGTCAGGGAGAGTCACAGTGTGTCTCAGAGTGTGTCAGAGAGGGACAGAGAGTGTCACCCTGTTTTCCAGAGTGTCAGAGAGAGTCACAGTGTGTCTCAGAGAGTGTCAGAGAGGGACAGAGAGTGTCACACTGTTTTCCAGAGTGTCAGAGAGAGTTACAGTGTGTCTCAGAGAGTGTCAGAGAGGGACAGAGAGTGTCACCCTGTTTTCCAGAGTGTCAGAGAGAGTCACAGTGTGTCTCAGAGAGTGTCAGAGAGGGACAGAGAGTGTCACACTGTTTTCCAGAGTGTCAGAGAGATTCACAGTTTGTTTCAGAGTGTCAGAGAGGAACAGAGAGTGTCACACTATTTTCCAAAGTGTCAGAGAGAGTCACACTGTGTCTCAGACAGTTTCAGAGAGGAACAGAGAGTGTCACATTATTTTCCAGAGTGTCAGAGAGAGTCACAGTGTGTCTCAGAGAGGGGCAGAGAGTGTCACACTGTTTTCCAGAGTGACAGAGAGACTCACAGTGTGTTTCAGAGAGTGTCAGAGAGGGTCAGAGAGTGTCACACTGTTTTCCAGAGTGTCAGAGAGAGTCACAGTGTGTCTCAGAGAGTGTCAGAGAGGGACAGAGACTGTCACACTGTTTTCCAGAGTGTCAGAGAGAGTCGCAGTATGTCTCAGAGAGTGTCAGAGAGGGACAGAGAGTGTCACACTGTTTTGCAGAATGTCAGAGAGAATCGCAGTGTGTCTCAGAGAGAGTCAGAGAGGGACAGAGAGTGTCACACTGCTTTCCAGAGTGTCAGAGAGAGTCACAGTGTGTCTCAGATTGTGTCAGAGAGGGTCGGAGAGTGTCACACAGTTTTCGAGAGTGTCAGAGAGAGTCACAGTGTGTCTCAGAGAGTGTCAGAGAGGGACATTGAGTGTCACACTGTTTTCCAGAGTGTCAGAGAGAGTCACAGTGTGTCTCAGATTGTGTCAGAGAGGGTCGGAGAGTGTCACACAGTTTTCGAGAGTGTCAGAGAGAGTCACAGTGTGTCTCAGAGAGTGTCAGAGAGGGACATTGAGTGTCACACTGTTTTCCAGAGTGTCAGAGAGAGTCACAGTGTGTCTCAGAGAGTGTCAGAGAGGGACAGAGAGTGTCACACAGTTTTCCAGAGTGTCAGAGAGAGTCACAGTGTGTCTCAGAGAGTGTCAGAGAGTGACAGAGAGTGTCACACTATTTTCCAGAGTGTCAGAGAGAGTCACGGTGTGTATCAGAGAGTGTCAGAGAGGGACAGAGAGTGTCACACTGTTTTGCAGAGTGACAGAGAGAGTCACAGTGTGTCACTGAGAGTGACAGAGTGGGACAGAGAGTGTCATACTATTTTCCAGAGTGACAGAGAGAGTCACAGTGTGTCTCAGAGAGTGTCAGAGAGGAACAGAGAGTCACACTGTTTTCCAGAGTGTCAGAGAGAGTCACAGAGTGTCTCAGAGAGTGACAGCGTGAATCACATTGTGCCTCAGAGAGTGTCAGACAGAGTCACAGTGTGTCACACAGAGTGTCTTAGAGGGACAGGGAGTGTCACACGGTTTTCAAGAGTGTCAGAGAGAGTCACAGTGTGTCTCAGAGAGTGTCAGTGAGGGACAGAGAGTGTCACACAACTGTCCAGTGCCAGAGAGAGTCACAGTGTGTCTCAGACAGTGTCAGAGAGGGACAGAGAGTGTCACACTGTTTTCCAGAGTGACAGAGAGAGTCACAGTGTGTCTCAGAGATTGTCAGAGAGGGACAGAGAGTGTCACACTGTTTTCCAGATTGACAGAGAGAGTCACAGTGTGTCTCAGAGTGTGTCAGAGAGGGACAGAGAGTGTCACACTGTTTTCCAGAGTGTCAGAGAGAGTTACAGTGTATCTCAGAGAGTGTCAGAGAGGGACAGAGAGTGTCACCCTGTTTTCCAGAGTGTCAGAGAGAGTCACAGTGTGTCTCAGAGAGTGTCAGAGAGGGACAGAGAGTGTCACACTGTTTTCCAGAGTGTCAGAGAGATTCACAGTTTGTTTCAGAGAGTGTCAGTGAGGGACAGAGAGTGTCACACTATTTTCCAGGGTGTCAGAGAGAGTCACAGTGTGTCTCAGACAGTTTCAGAGAGGAACAGAGCGTGTCACACTATTTTCCAGAGTGTCAGAGAGAGTCACAGTGTGTCTCAGAGAGGGGCAGAGAGTGTCACACAGTTTTCCAGAGTGACAGAGATACTCACAGTGTGTTTCAGAGAGTGTCAGAGAGGGTCAGAGAGTGTCACACTGTTTTCCAGAGTATCAGAGAGAGTCACAGTGTGTCTCAGAGAGTGTCAGAGAGGGACAGAGACTGTCACACTGTTTTCCAGAGTGTCAGAGAGAGTCGCAGTGTGTCTCAGAGAGTGTCAGAGAGGGACAGAGAGTGTCACACTGTTTTGCAGAATGTCAGAGAGAATCGCAGTGTGTCTCAGAGAGAGTCAGAGAGGGACAGAGAGTGTCACACTGCTTTCCAGAGTGTCAGAGAGAGTCACAGTGTGTCTCAGATTGTGTCAGAGAGGGTCGGAGAGTGTCACACAGTTTTCGAGAGTGTCAGAGAGAGTCACAGTGTGTCTCAGAGAGTGTCAGAGAGGGACAGAGAGTGTCACACTGTTTTGCAGAATGTCAGAGAGAATCGCAGTGTGTCTCAGAGAGAGTCAGAGAGGGACAGAGAGTGTCACACTGCTTTCCAGAGTGTCAGAGAGAGTCACAGTGTGTCTCAGATAGTGTCAGAGAGGGTCGGAGAGTGTCACACAGTTTTCGAGAAGGTCAGAGAGAGTCACAGTGTGTCTCAGAGAGTGTCAGAGAGGTACATTGAGTGTCACACTGTTTTCCAGAGTGTCAGAGAGAGTCACAGTGTGTCTCAGAGAGTGTCAGAGAGGGACAGAGAGTGTCACACAGTTTTCCAGAGTGTCAGAGAGAGTCACAGTGTGTCTCAGAGAGTGTCAGAGAGTGACAGAGAGTGTCACACTATTTTCCAGAGTGTCAAAGAGAGTCACGGTGTGTATCAGAGAGTGTCAGAGAGGGACAGAGAGTGTCACACTGATTTCCAGAGTGACAGAGAGAGTCACAGTGTGTCACTGAGAGTGACAGAGTGGGACAGAGAGTGTCATACTATTTTCCAGAGTGACAGAGAGAGTCACAGTGTGTCTCAGAGAGTGTCAGAGAGGAACAGAGAGAGTCACACTGTTTTCCAGAGTGTCAGAGAGAGTCACAGAGTGTCTCAGAGAGTGACAGCGTGAGTCACATTGTGCCTCAGAGAGTATCAGACAGAGTCACAGTGTGTCACACAGAGTGTCAGAGAGGGACAGGGAGTGTCACACGGTTTTCAAGAGTGTCAGAGAGAGTCACAGTGTGTCTCAAAGAGTGTCAGTGAGGGACAGAGAATGTCACACAACTGTCCAGTGCCAGAGAGAGTCACAGTGTGTCTCAGAGGGTGTCAGAGAAGGACAGAGAGTGTCACACTGTTTTCCAGAGTGACAGAGAGAGTCACAGTGTGTCTCAGAGATTGTCAGAGAGGGACAGAGAGTGTCACACTGTTTTCCAGATTGACAGAGAGAGTCACAGTGTGTCTCAGAGTGTGTCATAGAGGGACAGAGAGTGTCACACTCTTTTCCAGAGTGTCAGAGAGAGTCGCAGTGTGTCTCAGTGTGTCAGAGAGGGACAGAGCTTGTCACACTGTTTTCCAGAGTGACAAAGAGAGTCACAGTGTGTCTCAGAGAGTGTCAGAGAGGGACAGAGTGTCACACTGTTTTCCAGAATGTCAGAGAGAGTCGCAGTTTTTCACAGAGAGTGTCAGGGAGGGACAGAGAGTGTCACACAGTTTTCCAGAATGTCTGAGAGAGTCGCAGTTTTTCTCAGAGAGTGTCAGAGAGGGACAGAGAGTGTCATACTGTTTTCCAGAATGTCTGATAGAGTCGCAGTGTGTCTCAGAGAGTGTCAGAGAGGGACAGAGAGGGTCACAATGTTTTCCAGATTGTCAGAGAGAGTCACAGTGTGTCTCAGAGAGTGTCAGAGAGGGACAGAGAGTCTCACACTGTTTTCCAGAGTGACGGAGAGAGTCACAGTGTGTCTCAGAGAGTGTCGGAGAGGGACAGAGAGTGTCACACTATTTTCCAGAGTGTCAGAGAGAGTCACAGTGTGTCTCAGAGAGTGTTAGAGAGGGACTGCGAATGTCACACTGTTTTCCAGAGTGCCAGAGAGAGTCACAGTGTGTCTCAGATTGTGTCAGAGAGGGTCGGAGAGTGTCACACAGTTTTCGAGAGTGTCAGAGAGAGTCACAGTGTGTCTCAGAGAGTGTCAGAGAGGGACATTGAGTGTCACACTGTTTTCCAGAGTGTCAGAGAGAGTCACAGTGTGTCTCAGAGAGTGTCAGAGAGGGACAGTGAGTGTCACACTGTTTTCCAGAGTGTCAGAGAGAGTCACAGTGTGTCTCAGGGAGTGTCAGAGAGGGACAGAGAGTGTCACACTGTTTTCCAGAGTGTCAGAGAGAGTCACAGTGTGTCTCAGAGAGTGTCAGAGAGGGACAGAGAGTGTCACACTGTTTTCCAGAGTGTCAGAGAGAGTCACAGTGTGTCTCAGAGAGTGTCAGAGAGGGACATTGAGTGTCACACTGTTTTCCAGAGTGTCAGAGAGAGTCACAGTGTGTCTCAGAGAGTGTCAGAGAGGGACAGAGAGTGTCACACTGTTTTCCAGAGTGTCAGAGAGAGTCACAGTGTGTCTCAGAGAGTGTCAGAGAGGGACAGGGAGTGTCACACAGTTTTCCAGAGTGTCAGAGAGAGTCACAGTGTGTCTCAGAGAGTGTCAGAGAGTGACAGAGAGTGTCACACTATTTTCCAGAGTGTCAGAGAGAGTCACGGTGTGTATCAGAGAGTGTCAGAGAGGGACAGAGAGTGTCACACTGTTTTCCAGAGTGACAGAGAGAGTCACAGTGTGTCACTGAGAGTGACAGAGTGGGACAGAGAGTGTCATACTATTTTCCAGAGTGACAGAGAGAGTCACAGTGTGTCTCAGAGAGTGTCAGAGTGGAACAGAGAGAGTCACACTGTTTTCCAGAGTGTCAGAGAGAGTCACAGAGTGTCTCAGAGAGTGACAGCGTGAGTCACATTGTGCCTCAGAGAGTATCAGACAGAGTCACAGTGTGTCACACAGAGTGTCAGAGAGGGACAGGGAGTGTCACACGGTTTTCAAGAGTGTCAGAGAGAGTCACAGTGTGTCTCAGAGAGTGTCAGAGAGGGACAGGGAGTGTCACACGGTTTTCAAGAGTGTCAGAGAGAGTCACAGTGTGTCTCAGAGAGTGTCAGTGAGGGACAGAGAGTGTCACACAACTGTCCAGTGCCAGAGAGAGTCACAGTGTGTCTCAGAGAGTGTCAGAGAGGGACAGAGAGTGTCACACTGTTTTCCAGAGTGACAGAGAGAGTCACAGTGTGTCTCAGAGATTGTCAGAGAGGGACAGAGAGTGTCACACTGTTTTCCAGATTGACAGAGAGAGTCACAGTGTGTCTCAGAGTGTGTCATAGAGGGACAGAGAGTGTCACACTGTTTTCCAGAGTGTCAGAGAGAGTCGCAGTGTGTCTCAGTGTGTCAGAGAGGGACAGAGCTTGTCACACTGTTTTCCAGAGTGACAAAGAGAGTCACAGTGTGTCTCAGAGAGTGTCAGAGAGGGACAGAGTGTCACACTGTTTTCCAGAATGTCAGAGAGAGTCGCAGTTTTTCACAGAGAGTGTCAGGGAGGGACAGAGAGTGTCACACAGTTTTCCAGAATGTCTGAGAGAGTCGCAGTTTTTCTCAGAGAGTGTCAGAGAGGGACAGAGAGTGTCATACTGTTTTCCAGAATGTCTGATAGAGTCGCAGTGTGTCTCATAGAGTGTCAGAGAGGGACAGAGAGGGTCACAATGTTTTCCAGATTGTCAGAGAGAGTCACAGTGTGTCTCAGAGAGTGTCAGAGAGGGACAGAGAGTGTCACATTGTTTTCCAGAGTATCAGAGAGGGTCACAGTGTGTCTCAGCGAGTGTCAGAGAGGGACAGAGAGTGTCACACTGTTTTCCAGCGTGACGGAGAGAGTCACAGTGTGTCTCAGAGTGTGTCAGAGAGGGACAGAGAGTGTCACACTGTTTTCCAGAGTGACAGAGAGAGTCACAGTGTGTCTCAGAGAGTGTCAGAGAGGGACAGAGAGTCTCACACTGTTTTCCAGAGTGTCAGAGAGACTCACAGTGTGTCTCAGAGAGTGTCAGAGAGGGACAGAGAGTGTCACACTATTTTCCAGAGTGTCAGAGAGAGTCACAGTGTTTCTCAGTGATTGTTAGAGATGGACTGCGAATGTCACACTGTTATCCAGAGTGTCAGAGAGAGTTTCGGTGTGTCTAAGAGAGTGCCAGAGATGGACAGAGAGTGTCACACTGTTTTCCAGAATGTCAGAGCGAGTCACAGTGTGTCTCAGAGAGTGTCAGAGAGGGACAGAGAGGATCACACTGTATTACAGATTGTCAGAGAGAGTCACAGTGCGTCTCAGAGAGTGTCAGAGAGGGAGAGACGGTGTCATACTGTTTTCCAGAGTGTCAGAGAGAGTCACAGTGTGTCTCAGAGAGTGTCAGAGAGGGACAGAGAGTGTCACACTGTTTTCCAGATGGTCGGAGAGTGTCATAGAGTGTGGGAGAGTGTCAAAGAGTGTCACAGTGAGTCTCAGAGTGTCAGAGAGTGTCACAGTGTGTCTCAGAGAGTGTCACAGCATGTCACAGTGTGTCTCAGAAAGTCATAAATGTCACAGTGTGTCTCAAAGAGTGTTATGGTGTTTTCCAGAGTGTCAGAGAGAGTCACAGTGTGTCTCAAAGAGTGTCAGAGAGGGACAGAGAGTGTCACACTGTTTTCCAGAGTGTCAGAGTGAGTCACAGTTTGTCTCGGAGAGAGTCAGAGGGGACAGACAGTGTCTCACTATTTTCCAGAGTTTCAGAGCGTGTCACAGTGTGTCTCAGAGAGTGTCAGAGAGGGACAGAGAGTGTCACACTGTTTTGCAGAGTGTCAGAGAGAGTCACAGAGTGTCTCAGAGAATGTCAGCGAGAGTCACAGTGTGTCTCAGAGAGTGTCAGTGTGGGACAGAGAGTGTCACACTGGTTTCCAGAGTGTTAGAGACAGTCACAGTGTGTCTCAGAGAGTGTCAGAGAGGGACAGAGTGTGTCACACTGTTTTCCAGAGTGTCAGAGAGAGTCACAGTCTGTCTCAGAGAGTGTGAGAGAGTCACAGAGTGTCACAGTGCGTCTCAGAGAGTGTCAGAGAGGGACAGAGAGGATCACACTGTTTTCCAGATTGTCAGAGAGAGTCACAGTGCGTCTCAGAGAGTGTCAGAGAGGAACAGATGGTGTCATACTGTTTTCCAGAGTGTCAGAGAGAGTCACAGTGTGTCTCAGAGAGTGTCAGAGAGGGACAGACAGTGTCACACTGTTTTCCAGATGGTCAGAGAGTGTCAGAGAGTGTGAGAGAGAGTCACAGAGTGTCACAGTGTGTCTCAGAGAGTCAGAGAGAGTCACAGAGTGTCGCAGCATGTCACAGTGTGTCTCAGAGAGTGTCAGAGAGGGACAGAGAGTGTCACACTGTTTTCCAGAGTGTCAGAGAGAGTCACGGTGTGTCTCAGAGAGTGTCAGAGATGGACAGAGAGTGTCACAATGTTTTCCAGAGTGACAGAGTGTCACAGTGTGTCACTGAGAGTGTCACACTGTTTTCCAGAGTGTCAGAGAGAGTCACAGTGTGTCTCAGAGAGTGTCAGAGAGGGACAGATGGTGTCATACTGTTTTCCAGAGTGTCAGAGAGAGTCACAGTGTGTCTCAGAGAGTGTCAGAGAGGGACAGAGAGTGTCACACTGTTTTCCAGAGTGTCAGAGAGAGTCACAGTGTGTCTCAGAGAGTGTCAGAGAGGGACAGAGAGTGTCACACTGTTTTCCAGATGGTCAGAGAGTGTCAGAGAGTGTGAGAGAGTGTCACAGAGTGTCACAGTGTGTCTCAGAGAGTCAGAGAGAGTCACAGCATGTCGCAGTGTGACTCAGAGAGTGTCAGAGAGGGACAGAGAGTGTCACCCTGTTTACCAGAGTGTCAGAGAGAGTCACAGTGTGTCTCAGAGAGTGTCAGAGAGAGTCACAGTGTGTCTCAGAGAGTGTCAGAGAGAGTCACAGTGTTTCTCAGAGAGTGTCAGAGAGGGACAGAGAGTGTCACACTATTTTCCAGAGTGTCAGAGAGAGTCACGGTGTGTCTCAGAGAGTGTCAGAGATGGACAGAGAGTGTCACACTGTTTTCCAGAGTGACAGAGAGAGTCACAGTGTGTCACTGAGAGTGTCACACTATTTTCCAGAGTGACAGAGAGTCACAGTGTGTCTCAGAGAGTGTCAGAGAGGGACAGAGAGAGTCACACTGTCTTCCAGAATGTCAGAGAGAGTCACAGTGTGTCTCAGAGAGTGTCACAGAGGGTCAGAGAGGATCACACTGTTTTCCAGATTGTCAGAGAGAGTCACAGTGCGTCTCAGAGAGTGTCAGAGAGGGACAGATGGTGTCATACTGTTTTCCACAGTGTCAGAGAGAGTCACAGTGTGTCTCAGAGAGTGTCATAGAGGGACAGAGAGTGTCACACAGTTTTCGAGAGTGTCAGAGAGAGTCTCAGTGTGTCTCAGAGAGTGTCAGAGAGGGACAGAGAGTGTCACACTGTTTTCCAGATGGTCAGAGAGTGTCAGAGAGTGTGAGAGAGAGTCACGGAGTGTGACAGTGTGTCTCAGAGAGTGTCACAGCATGTCACAGTGTGTCTCAGAAAGTCATAAATGTCACAGTGTTACTCAAAGTGTGTCACGGTGTTTTCCAGAGTGTCAGAGGGAGTCACAGTGTGTTTCAGAGAGTGTGAGAGTGGAACAGAGAGTTTAACAGTGTGTCTCAGAGAGTCAGAGAGAGTCACGGAGTGTCACAGTGTATCTCAGAGAGTGTCACAGCATGTCACAGTGTGTCTCAGAAAGTCATAAATGTCACAGTGTTACTCAAAGTGTGTCACGGAGTTTTCCAGAGTGTCAGAGGGAGTCACAGTGTGTCTCAGAGAGTGTCAGAAAGGGACAGAGAGTGTCACATTGTTTTCCAGAGTGACGGAGAGAGTCACAGTGTGTCTCAGAGAGTGTCAGAGAGGGACAGAGAGTGTCACACTGTTTTCCAGAGTGACAGAGAGAGTCACAGTGTGTCTCAGAGAGTGTCAGAGAGGGACAGAGAGTGTCACCCTGTTTACCAGAGTGTCAGAGAGAGTCACAGTGTGTCTCAGAGAGTGTCAGAGAGGGACAGAGAGTCTCACACTGTTTTCCAGAGTGTCAGAGAGAGTCACAGTGTGTCTCAGAGAGTGTCGGAGAGGGACAGAGAGTGTCACACTATTTTCCAGAGTGTCAGAGAGAGTCACAGTGTTTCTCAGTGAGTGTTAGAGAGGGACTGCGAATGTCACACTGTTTTCCAGAGTGCCAGAGAGAGTCACAGTGTGTCTCAGATTGTGTCAGAGAGGGTCGGAGAGTGTCACACAGTTTTCGAGAGTGTCAGAGAGAGTCACAGTGTGTCTCAGAGAGTGTCAGAGAGGGACATTGAGTGTCACACTGTTTTCCAGAGTGTCAGAGAGAGTCACAGTGTGTCTCAGAGAGTGTCAGAGAGGGACAGAGAGTGTCACACTGTTTTCCAGAGTGTCAGAGAGAGTCACAGTGTGTCTCAGGGAGTGTCAGAGAGGGACAGAGAGTGTCACACTGTTTTCCAGAGTGTCAGAGAGAGTCACAGTGTGTCTCAGAGAGTGTCAGAGAGGGACAGAGAGTGTCACACTGTTTTCCAGAGTGTCAGAGAGAGTCACAGTGTGTCTCAGAGAGTGTCAGAGAGGGACATTGAGTGTCACACTGTTTTCCAGAGTGTCAGAGAGAGTCACAGTGTGTCTCAGAGAGTGTCAGAGAGGGACAGAGAGTGTCACACTGTTTTCCAGAGTGTCAGAGAGAGTCACAGTGTGTCTCAGAGAGTGTCAGAGAGGGACAGGGAGTGTCACACAGTTTTCCAGAGTGTCAGAGAGAGTCACAGTGTGTCTCAGAGAGTGTCAGAGAGTGACAGAGAGTGTCACACTATTTTCCAGAGTGTCAGAGAGAGTCACGGTGTGTATCAGAGAGTGTCAGAGAGGGACAGAGAGTGTCACACTGTTTTCCAGAGTGACAGAGAGAGTCACAGTGTGTCACTGAGAGTGACAGAGTGGGACAGAGAGTGTCATACTATTTTCCAGAGTGACAGAGAGAGTCACAGTGTGTCTCAGAGAGTGTCAGAGTGGAACAGAGAGAGTCACACTGTTTTCCAGAGTGTCAGAGAGAGTCACAGAGTGTCTCAGAGAGTGACAGCGTGAGTCACATTGTGCCTCAGAGAGTATCAGACAGAGTCACAGTGTGTCACACAGAGTGTCAGAGAGGGACAGGGAGTGTCACACGGTTTTCAAGAGTGTCAGAGAGAGTCACAGTGTGTCTCAGAGAGTGTCAGAGAGGGACAGGGAGTGTCACACGGTTTTCAAGAGTGTCAGAGAGAGTCACAGTGTGTCTCAGAGAGTGTCAGTGAGGGACAGAGAGTGTCACACAACTGTCCAGTGCCAGAGAGAGTCACAGTGTGTCTCAGAGAGTGTCAGAGAGGGACAGAGAGTGTCACACTGTTTTCCAGAGTGACAGAGAGAGTCACAGTGTGTCTCAGAGATTGTCAGAGAGGGACAGAGAGTGTCACACTGTTTTCCAGATTGACAGAGAGAGTCACAGTGTGTCTCAGAGTGTGTCATAGAGGGACAGAGAGTGTCACACTCTTTTCCAGAGTGTCAGAGAGAGTCGCAGTGTGTCTCAGTGTGTCAGAGAGGGACAGAGCTTGTCACACTGTTTTCCAGAGTGACAAAGAGAGTCACAGTGTGTCTCAGAGAGTGTCAGAGAGGGACAGAGTGTCACACTGTTTTCCAGAATGTCAGAGAGAGTCGCAGTTTTTCACAGAGAGTGTCAGGGAGGGACAGAGAGTGTCACACAGTTTTCCAGAATGTCTGAGAGAGTCGCAGTTTTTCTCAGAGAGTGTCAGAGAGGGACAGAGAGTGTCATACTGTTTTCCAGAATGTCTGATAGAGTCGCAGTGTGTCTCATAGAGTGTCAGAGAGGGACAGAGAGGGTCACAATGTTTTCCAGATTGTCAGAGAGAGTCACAGTGTGTCTCAGAGAGTGTCAGAGAGGGACAGAGAGTGTCACATTGTTTTCCAGAGTATCAGAGAGGGTCACAGTGTGTCTCAGCGAGTGTCAGAGAGGGACAGAGAGTGTCACACTGTTTTCCAGCGTGACGGAGAGAGTCACAGTGTGTCTCAGAGTGTGTCAGAGAGGGACAGAGAGTGTCACACTGTTTTCCAGAGTGACAGAGAGAGTCACAGTGTGTCTCAGAGAGTGTCAGAGAGGGACAGAGAGTCTCACACTGTTTTCCAGAGTGTCAGAGAGACTCACAGTGTGTCTCAGAGAGTGTCAGAGAGGGACAGAGAGTGTCACACTATTTTCCAGAGTGTCAGAGAGAGTCACAGTGTTTCTCAGTGATTGTTAGAGATGGACTGCGAATGTCACACTGTTATCCAGAGTGTCAGAGAGAGTTTCGGTGTGTCTAAGAGAGTGCCAGAGATGGACAGAGAGTGTCACACTGTTTTCCAGAATGTCAGAGCGAGTCACAGTGTGTCTCAGAGAGTGTCAGAGAGGGACAGAGAGGATCACACTGTATTACAGATTGTCAGAGAGAGTCACAGTGCGTCTCAGAGAGTGTCAGAGAGGGAGAGACGGTGTCATACTGTTTTCCAGAGTGTCAGAGAGAGTCACAGTGTGTCTCAGAGAGTGTCAGAGAGGGACAGAGAGTGTCACACTGTTTTCCAGATGGTCGGAGAGTGTCATAGAGTGTGGGAGAGTGTCAAAGAGTGTCACAGTGAGTCTCAGAGTGTCAGAGAGTGTCACAGTGTGTCTCAGAGAGTGTCACAGCATGTCACAGTGTGTCTCAGAAAGTCATAAATGTCACAGTGTGTCTCAAAGAGTGTTATGGTGTTTTCCAGAGTGTCAGAGAGAGTCACAGTGTGTCTCAAAGAGTGTCAGAGAGGGACAGAGAGTGTCACACTGTTTTCCAGAGTGTCAGAGTGAGTCACAGTTTGTCTCGGAGAGAGTCAGAGGGGACAGACAGTGTCTCACTATTTTCCAGAGTTTCAGAGCGTGTCACAGTGTGTCTCAGAGAGTGTCAGAGAGGGACAGAGAGTGTCACACTGTTTTGCAGAGTGTCAGAGAGAGTCACAGAGTGTCTCAGAGAATGTCAGCGAGAGTCACAGTGTGTCTCAGAGAGTGTCAGTGTGGGACAGAGAGTGTCACACTGGTTTCCAGAGTGTTAGAGACAGTCACAGTGTGTCTCAGAGAGTGTCAGAGAGGGACAGAGTGTGTCACACTGTTTTCCAGAGTGTCAGAGAGAGTCACAGTCTGTCTCAGAGAGTGTGAGAGAGTCACAGAGTGTCACAGTGCGTCTCAGAGAGTGTCAGAGAGGGACAGAGAGGATCACACTGTTTTCCAGATTGTCAGAGAGAGTCACAGTGCGTCTCAGAGAGTGTCAGAGAGGAACAGATGGTGTCATACTGTTTTCCAGAGTGTCAGAGAGAGTCACAGTGTGTCTCAGAGAGTGTCAGAGAGGGACAGACAGTGTCACACTGTTTTCCAGATGGTCAGAGAGTGTCAGAGAGTGTGAGAGAGAGTCACAGAGTGTCACAGTGTGTCTCAGAGAGTCAGAGAGAGTCACAGAGTGTCGCAGCATGTCACAGTGTGTCTCAGAGAGTGTCAGAGAGGGACAGAGAGTGTCACACTGTTTTCCAGAGTGTCAGAGAGAGTCACGGTGTGTCTCAGAGAGTGTCAGAGATGGACAGAGAGTGTCACAATGTTTTCCAGAGTGACAGAGTGTCACAGTGTGTCACTGAGAGTGTCACACTGTTTTCCAGAGTGTCAGAGAGAGTCACAGTGTGTCTCAGAGAGTGTCAGAGAGGGACAGATGGTGTCATACTGTTTTCCAGAGTGTCAGAGAGAGTCACAGTGTGTCTCAGAGAGTGTCAGAGAGGGACAGAGAGTGTCACACTGTTTTCCAGAGTGTCAGAGAGAGTCACAGTGTGTCTCAGAGAGTGTCAGAGAGGGACAGAGAGTGTCACACTGTTTTCCAGATGGTCAGAGAGTGTCAGAGAGTGTGAGAGAGTGTCACAGAGTGTCACAGTGTGTCTCAGAGAGTCAGAGAGAGTCACAGCATGTCGCAGTGTGACTCAGAGAGTGTCAGAGAGGGACAGAGAGTGTCACCCTGTTTACCAGAGTGTCAGAGAGAGTCACAGTGTGTCTCAGAGAGTGTCAGAGAGAGTCACAGTGTGTCTCAGAGAGTGTCAGAGAGAGTCACAGTGTTTCTCAGAGAGTGTCAGAGAGGGACAGAGAGTGTCACACTATTTTCCAGAGTGTCAGAGAGAGTCACGGTGTGTCTCAGAGAGTGTCAGAGATGGACAGAGAGTGTCACACTGTTTTCCAGAGTGACAGAGAGAGTCACAGTGTGTCACTGAGAGTGTCACACTATTTTCCAGAGTGACAGAGAGTCACAGTGTGTCTCAGAGAGTGTCAGAGAGGGACAGAGAGAGTCACACTGTCTTCCAGAATGTCAGAGAGAGTCACAGTGTGTCTCAGAGAGTGTCACAGAGGGTCAGAGAGGATCACACTGTTTTCCAGATTGTCAGAGAGAGTCACAGTGCGTCTCAGAGAGTGTCAGAGAGGGACAGATGGTGTCATACTGTTTTCCACAGTGTCAGAGAGAGTCACAGTGTGTCTCAGAGAGTGTCATAGAGGGACAGAGAGTGTCACACAGTTTTCGAGAGTGTCAGAGAGAGTCTCAGTGTGTCTCAGAGAGTGTCAGAGAGGGACAGAGAGTGTCACACTGTTTTCCAGATGGTCAGAGAGTGTCAGAGAGTGTGAGAGAGAGTCACGGAGTGTGACAGTGTGTCTCAGAGAGTGTCACAGCATGTCACAGTGTGTCTCAGAAAGTCATAAATGTCACAGTGTTACTCAAAGTGTGTCACGGTGTTTTCCAGAGTGTCAGAGGGAGTCACAGTGTGTTTCAGAGAGTGTGAGAGTGGAACAGAGAGTTTAACAGTGTGTCTCAGAGAGTCAGAGAGAGTCACGGAGTGTCACAGTGTATCTCAGAGAGTGTCACAGCATGTCACAGTGTGTCTCAGAAAGTCATAAATGTCACAGTGTTACTCAAAGTGTGTCACGGAGTTTTCCAGAGTGTCAGAGGGAGTCACAGTGTGTCTCAGAGAGAGTCAGAGAGGGCAAGAGAGTGTCACACTGTTTTCCAGAGTGACAGAGAGAGTCACAGTGTGTCTCAGAGAGTGTCAGAGAGGGACAGAGGGTGGCACACAGTTTTCCAGAGTGTCAGAGAGAGTCACAGTGTGTCTGAGAGAGTGTCAGAGAGGGACAGAGAGTGTCACACTATTTTCCAGAGTGTCAGAGAGAGTCACGGTGTGTATCAGAGAGTGTCAGAGAGGGACAGAGAGTGTCACACTGTTTTCCAGAGTGACAGAGAGAGTCACAGTGTGTCACTGAGAGTGTCAGAGTGGGACAGAGAGTGTCACACTGTTTTCCAGAGTGACAGAGAGAGTCACAGTGTGTCTCAGAGAGTGTCAGAGAGGGACAGAGAGTGTCACACTGTTTCCAGAGTGACAGAGAAAGTCACAGTGTGTCTCAGAGTGTGTCAGAGAAGGACAGAGTGTGTCACACTGTTTTCCAGAGTGTCAGAGAGAGTCACAGTGTTTCTCAGAGTGTGTCAGAGAGAGTCACAGTGTGTCTCAGAGAGTGTCAGAGAGAGTCACGGAGTGTCACAATGTTTCTCATAGAGTGTCACAGCATGTCACAGTGTTTCTCAGAAAGTCATAAATGTCACAGTGTGTCTCAAAGAGTGTCACGGTGTTTTCCAGAGTGTCAGAGAGAGTCACAGTGTGTCTCATAGAGTGTCGGAGAGGGACAGAGAGTGTCACGTTGTTTTCCAGTGTGTCAGAGAGAATCACAGTGTGTCTCAGAGAGTGTCAGAGATGGACAGAAAGTGTCTCCCTGTTTTCCAGAGTGTCAGAGAGAGGCACAGTGTGTCTCAGAGTGTGTCAGAGAGGGACAGAGAGTGTCACACTGTTTTCCAGAATGTCAGAGAGAGTCACAGTGTGTCTCAGAGAGTGCCAGAGAGAGTCACAGTGTGGCTCAGAGTGTGTCAGAGAGAGTCACAGTGCGTCTCAGAGAGTGTCAGAGAGGGACAGAGAGTGTCACACTATTTTCCGAGTGTCAGAGAGAGTCACAGTGTGTCTCAGAGAGTGTCAGAGAGGGACAGAGATTGTCACACAGTTTTCCAGAGTGTCAGAGAGTCACAGTCTGTCTCAGAGTGTGTCAGAGAGAGTCACAGTGTGTCTCAGAGAGTGTCAGAGAGGGACAGAGAGTGTCACACTATTTTCCGAGTGTCAGAGAAAGTCACAGTGTGTCTCAGAGAGTGTCAGAGAGGGACACAGAGTGTCACACTATTTTCCAGAGTGTCAGGGACAGTCACAGTGTGTCTCAGACACTGTTAGAGAGGACCAGAGAGTGTCACACAATTTTCCTGAGAATCAGAGAGAGTCACAGTGAGTCTCAGAGAGTGTCAGAGAGAGTCACAGTGTGTCTCAGAGAGTGTCAGAGAGGGACAGAGAGTGACACACTGTTTTCCAGAGTGTCAGAGAGGGTCACAGTGTGTCTCAGACAGTGTCAGAGAGGGACAGAGAGTGTCACACTGTTTTCCAGAGTGTCAGAGAGAGTCACTCCGTGTCTCAGAGAGTGTCAGGGAGAGTCACAGTGTATCTCAGAGAGTTTCAAAGAGGGTCCAGAGAGTGTCATACTGTTTTCCAGAGTGTCAGAGAGAGTCACAGTGTGTCTCAGAGAGTGTCAGAGAGAGTCACAGTGTGCCTCAGAGAGTGTCAGAGAGGGACAGAGAGTGTCACACAGTTTTCCAGAGTGTCAGAGAGAGTCTCAGTGTGTCTCAGAGAGTGTCAGAGAGGGACAGAGAGTGTCACACTGTTTTCCAGATGGTCAGAGAGTGTCAGAGAGTGTGAGAGAGAGTCACGGAGTGTGACAGTGTGTCTCAGAGAGTGTCACAGCATGTCACAGTGTGTCTCAGAAAGTCATAAATGTCACAGTGTTACTCAAAGTGTGTCACGGTGTTTTCCAGAGTGTCAGAGGGAGTCACAGTGTGTTTCAGAGAGTGTGAGAGTGGAACAGAGAGTTTAACAGTGTGTCTCAGAGAGTCAGAGAGAGTCACGGAGTGTCACAGTGTATCTCAGAGAGTGTCACAGCATGTCACAGTGTGTCTCAGAAAGTCATAAATGTCACAGTGTTACTCAAAGTGTGTCACGGAGTTTTCCAGAGTGTCAGAGGGAGTCACAGTGTGTCTCAGAGAGAGTCAGAGAGGGCAAGAGAGTGTCACACTGTTTTCCAGAGTGACAGAGAGAGTCACAGTGTGTCTCAGAGAGTGTCAGAGAGGGACAGAGAGTGTCACACTGTTTCCAGAGTGACAGAGAAAGTCACAGTGTGTCTCAGAGTGTGTCAGAGAAGGACAGAGTGTGTCACACTGTTTTCCAGAGTGTCAGAGAGAGTCACAGTGTTTCTCAGAGTGTGTCAGAGAGAGTCACAGTGTGTCTCAGAGAGTGTCAGAGAGAGTCACGGAGTGTCACAATGTTTCTCATAGAGTGTCACAGCATGTCACAGTGTTTCTCAGAAAGTCATAAATGTCACAGTGTGTCTCAAAGAGTGTCACGGTGTTTTCCAGAGTGTCAGAGAGAGTCACAGTGTGTCTCATAGAGTGTCGGAGAGGGACAGAGAGTGTCACGTTGTTTTCCAGTGTGTCAGAGAGAATCACAGTGTGTCTCAGAGAGTGTCAGAGATGGACAGAAAGTGTCTCCCTGTTTTCCAGAGTGTCAGAGAGAGGCACAGTGTGTCTCAGAGTGTGTCAGAGAGGGACAGAGAGTGTCACACTGTTTTCCAGAATGTCAGAGAGAGTCACAGTGTGTCTCAGAGAGTGCCAGAGAGAGTCACAGTGTGGCTCAGAGTGTGTCAGAGAGAGTCACAGTGCGTCTCAGAGAGTGTCAGAGAGGGACAGAGAGTGTCACACTATTTTCCGAGTGTCAGAGAGAGTCACAGTGTGTCTCAGAGAGTGTCAGAGAGGGACAGAGATTGTCACACAGTTTTCCAGAGTGTCAGAGAGTCACAGTCTGTCTCAGAGTGTGTCAGAGAGAGTCACAGTGTGTCTCAGAGAGTGTCAGAGAGGGACAGAGAGTGTCACACTATTTTCCGAGTGTCAGAGAAAGTCACAGTGTGTCTCAGAGAGTGTCAGAGAGGGACACAGAGTGTCACACTATTTTCCAGAGTGTCAGGGACAGTCACAGTGTGTCTCAGACACTGTTAGAGAGGACCAGAGAGTGTCACACAATTTTCCTGAGAATCAGAGAGAGTCACAGTGAGTCTCAGAGAGTGTCAGAGAGAGTCACAGTGTGTCTCAGAGAGTGTCAGAGAGGGACAGAGAGTGACACACTGTTTTCCAGAGTGTCAGAGAGGGTCACAGTGTGTCTCAGACAGTGTCAGAGAGGGACAGAGAGTGTCACACTGTTTTCCAGAGTGTCAGAGAGAGTCACTCCGTGTCTCAGAGAGTGTCAGGGAGAGTCACAGTGTATCTCAGAGAGTTTCAAAGAGGGTCCAGAGAGTGTCATACTGTTTTCCAGAGTGTCAGAGAGAGTCACAGTGTGTCTCAGAGAGTGTCAGAGAGAGTCACAGTGTGCCTCAGAGAGTGTCAGAGAGGGACAGAGAGTGTCACACAGTTTTCCAGAGTGTCAGAGAGAGTCACAGTGTGTCTTAGAGAGTGTCAGAGAGGGACAGAGAGTGTCACACTATTTTCCAGAGTGTCAGAGAGAGTCACGGTGTGTATCACAGAGTGTCAGAGAGGGACAGAGAGTGTCACACTGTTTTCCAGAGTGACAGAGAGAGTCACAGTGTGTCACTGAGAGTGTCAGAGTGGGACAGAGAGTGTCATACTATTTTCCAGAGTGTCAGAGAGAGTCACGGTGTGTATCACAGAGTGTCAGAGAGGGACAGAGAGTGTCACACTGTTTTCCAGAGTGACAGAGAGAGTCACAGTGTGTCACTGAGAGTGTCAGAGTGGGACAGAGAGTGTCATACTATTTTCCAGAGTGACAGAGAGAGCCACAGTGTGTCTCAGAGAGTGTCAGAGAGGAACAGAGAGAGTCACACTGTTTTCCAGAGTGTCAGAGAGAGTCACAGAGTGTCTCAGAGAGTGTCAGAGAGGGACAGAGAGTGTCACACAACTGTCCAGTGACAGAGAGAGTCACAGTGTGTCTCAGAGAGTGTCAGCGAGGGACAGAGAGTGTCACACAGTTTTCCAGAGTGTCAGAGAGAGTCACAGTGTGTCTCAGAGTGTGTCAGAGAGAGTCACAGTGTGTCTCAGAGAGTGTCAGAGAGGGACAGAGAGTGTCACACTATTTTCCGAGTGTCAGAGAGAGTCTCAGTGTGTCTCAGAGAGTGTCAGAGAGGGACAGAGAGTGTCACACTATTTTCCAGAGTGTCTGGGAAAGTCACAGTGTGTCTCAGACACTGTTAGATAGGACCAGAGAGTATAACACAATTTTCCTGAGAGTCAGAGAGAGTCACAGTGAGTCTCAGAGAGTGTCAGAGAGAGTCACAGTGTGTCTCAGAGAGTGCCAGAGTTGGTTCAGAGAGCGTCACACAGTTTTCCAGAGTGACGGAAGAGTCACAGTGTGTCTCACCGAGTGTCAGAGAGGGACAGAGAGTGTCACACTGTTTTCCAGAGAGTCAGAGTGAGTCACAGTGTGTCTCAGACAGTGTCAGAGAGGGACAGAGAGTGTCACACTGTTTTCCAGAGTGTCAGAGAGAGTCACAGTGTGTCTCAGAGAGTGTCAGAGAGGGACAGAGAGTGTCACACAGATTTCCAGAGTGTCAGAGAGTGTCACAGTGTGTCTCAGAGAGTGTCAGAGAGGGACAGAGAGTGACACACTGTTTTCCAGAGTGTCACAGAGGGTCACAGTATGTCTCAGACAGTGTCAGAGAGGGACAGAGAGTGTCACACTATTTTCCAGAGTGTCAGAGAGAGTCACTCCGTGTCTCAGAGAGTGTCAGGGAGAGTCACAGTGTATCTCAGAGAGTGTCAATGAGGGTTCAGAGAGTGTCATACTGTTTTCCAGAGTGTCAGAGAGAGTCACAGTGTGTCTCAGAGAGTGTCAGGGAGAGTCACAGTGTGTCTCAGAGAGTGTCAGAGAGGGACAGAGAGTCTCACACTGTTTCCCAGAGTGTCAGAGAGAGTCACAGTGTGTCTCAGAGAGTGTCAGAGAGGGACAGAGAGTGTCACACAGTTTTCCAGAGTGTCAGAGAGAGTCACAGTGTGTCTCAGAGAGTGTCAGAGAGGGACAGAGAGTGTCACAAAATTTTCCAGAGTGTCAGAGAGAGTCACGGTGTGTATCAGAGAGTGTCAGAGAGGGACAGAGAGTGTCACACAGTTTTCCAGAGTGTCAGAGAGAGTCACAGTGTGTCACTGAGAGTGACAGAGTGGGACAGAGAGTGTCATACTATTTTCCAGAGTGACAGAGAGAGTCACAGTGTGTCTCAGAGAGTGTCAGAGAGGAACAGAGAGATTCACACTGTTTTCCAGAGTGTCAGAGAGAGTCACAGAGTGTCTCAGAGAGTGACAGCGTAAGTCACATTGTGCCTCAGAGATTGTCAGACAGAGTCACAGTGTGTCACACAGAGTGTCAGAGAGGGACAGGGAGTGTCACACAATTTTCCAGAGTGTCAGAGAGAGTCACGGTGTGTATCAGAGAGTGTCAGAGAGGGACAGAGAGTGTCACACTATTTTCCAGAGTGTCAGAGAGAGTCACGGTGTGTATCAGAGAGTGTCAGAGAGGGACAGAGAGTGTCACACTGTTTTCCAGAGTGACAGAGAGAGTCACAGTGTGTCTCAGAGTGTGTCATAGAGGGACAGAGAGTGTCACACTGTTTTCCAGAGTGTCAGAGAGAGTCGCAGTGTGTCTCAGTGTGTAAGAGAGGGCCAGAGATTGTCACACTGTTTTCCAGAGTGACAGAGAGAGTCACAGTTTTTCTCAGAGAGGGACAGAGAGTGTCACACAGTTTTCCAGATTGTCTGAGAGAGTCGCTGTTTTTTTCAGAGAGTGTCAGAGAGGGACATAGAGTGTCACACTGTTTTCCAGAATGTCTGATAGAGTCGCAGTGTGTCTCAGAGAGTGTCAGAGAGGGACAGAGAGTGTCACACAGTTTTCAAGAGTGTCAGAGAGAGTCACGGTGTGTATCAGAGAGTGTCAGAGAGGGACAGAGAGTGTCACACTATTTTCCAGAGTGTCAGAGAGAGTCACGGTGTGTATCAGAGAGTGTCAGAGAGGGACAGAGAGTGTCACACTGTTTTCCAGAGTGACAGAGAGAGTCACAGTGTGTCTCAGAGTGTGTCATAGAGGGACAGAGAGTGTCACACTGTTTTCCAGAGTGTCAGAGAGAGTCGCAGTGTGTCTCAGTGTGTAAGAGAGGGCCAGAGATTGTCACACTGTTTTCCAGAGTGACAGAGAGAGTCACAGTGTATCTCAGAGAGTGTCAGAGAGGAACAGAGAGTGTCACACTGTTTTCCAGAATGTCAGAGAGAGTCGCAGTTTTTCTCAGAGAGGGACAGAGAGTGTCACACAGTTTTCCAGATTGTCTGAGAGAGTCGCTGTTTTTTTCAGAGAGTGTCAGAGAGGGACATAGAGTGTCACACTGTTTTCCAGAATGTCTGATAGAGTCGCAGTGTGTCTCAGAGAGTGTCAGAGAGGGACAGAGAGGGTCACAATGTTTTCCAGATTTGCAGAGAGAGTCACAGTGTGTCCCAGGGAGTGTCAGAGAGGGACAGAGAGTGTCACACTGTTTTCCAGAGTGACAGAGAGAGTCACAGTGTGTCTCAGAGAGTGTCAGAGAAGGACAGGGAGTGTCACACTGTTTTCCAGAATGTCAGAGAGAGTCACAGTGTGTCTCAGAGTGTGTCATAGAGGGACAGAGAGTGTCACACTGTTTTCCAGAGTGTCAGAGAGAGTCGCAGTGTGTCTCAGTGTGTCAGAGAGCGACAGAGATTGTCACACTGTTTTCCAGAATGTCAGAGAGAGTTGCAGTTTTTCTCAGAGAGTGTCAGAGAGGGACAGAGAGTGTCACACAGTTTTCCAGAATGTCTGAGAGAGTCGCAGTTTTTCTCAGAGAGTGTCAGAGAGGGACAGAGAGTGTCACACTGTTTTCCAGAGTGTCAGAGAGAGTCGCAGTGTGTCTCAGTGTGTCAGAGAGGGACGGAGATTGTCACACTGTTTTCCAGAGTGACAGAGAGAGTCACAGTGTGTCTCAGAGAGTGTCAGAGAGAGTCACAGTGTGTCTCAGAGAGGATCAGAGAGGGACAGAGAGTGTCACACTGTTTTCCAGAGTGTCAGAGAGAGTCACAGTGTGTCTCAGAGAGTGTCAGAGAGGGACAGAGAGTGTCACACTGTTTTCCAGAATGTCAGAGAGAGTCGCAGTTTTTCTCAGAGAGTGTCAGAGAGGGACAGAGAGTGTCACACAGTTTTCCAGAATGTCTGAGAGAGTCGCAGTTTTTCTCAGAGAGTGTCAGAGAGGGACAGAGAGTGTCACACTGTTTTCCAGAATGTCTGATAGAGTCGCAGTGTGTCTCAGAGAGTGTCAGAGAGGGACAGAGAGGTTCACAATGTTTTCCAGAGTGACAGAGAGAGTCACAGTGTGTCTCAGAGAGTGTTCGAGAGGGACAGAGAGTCTCACACTGTTTTCCAGAGTGACAGAGAGAGTCACAGTGTGTCTCAGAGAGTGTCAGAGAGGGACAGAAAGTGTCACCCTGTTTTCCAGAGTGTCAGAGAGAGTCACAGAGTGTCTCAGAGAGTGACAGCGTGAGTCACATTGTGCCTCAGAGAGTGTCAGACAGAGTCATAGTGTGTCTCAGAGAGTGTCAGAGAGGGACAGAGAGTGTCACACTGTTTTCCAGAGTGACAGAGACAGTCACAGTGTGTCTCAGAGAGTGTCAGAGAGGGACAGAGAGTGTCACACTGTTTTCCAGAGTGACAGAGAGAGTCACAGTGTGTCTCAGAGAGTGTCAGAGAGGGACAGAAAGTGTCACCCTGTTTTCCAGAGTGTCAGAGAGAGGCACTGTGTGTCTCAGAGTGTGTTAGAGAGGGACAGAGAGTGTCACACTGTTTTCCAGAGTGTCAGAGAGAGTCACAATGTTTCTCAGAGTGTGTCAGAGAGAGTCACAGTGTGCCTCAGAGAGTGTCAGAGAGGGACAGAGAGTGTCACACAGTTTTCCAGAGTGTCAGAGAGAGTCACAGTGTGTCTCAGAGTGTGTCAGAGAGAGTCACACTGTGTCTCAGAGAGTGTCAGAGAGGGACAGAGAGTGTCACACTATTTTCCGAGTGTCAGAGAGAGTCTCAGTGTGTCTCAGACACTGTTAGAGAGGACCAGAGAGTGTCACACAATTTTCCTGAGAGTCAGAGAGAGTCACAGTGAGTCTCATAGAGTGTCAGAGAGAGTCACAATGTGTCTCAGAGAGTGTCAGAGTTGGTTCAGAGAGCGTCACACAGTTTTCCAGAGTGTCAGAGAGAGTCACAGTGTGTCTCAGAGAGTGTCAGAGACGGACAGAGAGTGTCACACAGTTTTCCAGAGTGTCAGAGAGAGTCGCAGTGTGTCTCAGTGTGTCAGAGAGGGACAGAGATTGTCACACTGTTTTCCAGAGTGAAAGAGAGAGTCACAGTGTGTCTCAGAGAGTGTCAGAGAGAGTCACAGTGTGTCTCAGAGAGTATCAGAGAGGGACAGAGAGTGTCACACTGTTTTCCAGAGTGTCAGAGAGAGTCACAGTGTGTCTCAGAGAGTGTCAGAGAGGGACAGAGAGTGTCACACTGTTTTCCAGAATGTCAGAGAGAGTCGCAGTTTTTCTCAGAGAGTGTCAGAGAGGGACAGAGAGTGTCACACAGTTTTCCAGAATGTCTGAGAGAGTCGCAGTTTTTCTCAGAGAGTGTCAGAGAGGGACAGAGAGTGTCACACTGTTTTCCAGAATGTCTGATAGAGTCGCAGTGTGTCTCAGAGAGTGTCAGAGAGGGACAGTGTGGTTCACAATGTTTTCCAGATTGTCAGAGAGAGTCACAGTGTGTCTCAGAGAGTGTTCGAGAGGGTCAGAGAGTCTCACACTGTTTTCCAGAGTGACAGAGAGAGTCACAGTGTGTCTCAGAGAGTGTCACAAAGGGACAGAGAGTGTCACACTGTTTTCCAGAGTGACAGAGAGAGTCACAGTGTGTCTCAGAGAGTGTCAGAGAGGGACAGATAGTGTCACCCTGTTTTCCAGAGTGTCAGAGAGAGTCACAGAGTGTCTCAGAGAGTGACAGTGTGAGTCACATTGTGCCTCAGAGAGTGTCAGACAGAGTCACAGTGTGTCTCAGAGAGTGTCAGAGAGGGACAGAGAGTGTCACACTGTTTTCCAGAGTGACAGAGACAGTCACAGTGTGTCTCAGAGAGTGTCAGAGAGGGACAGAGAGTGTCACACTGTCTTCCAGAGTGACAGAGAGAGTCACAGTGTGTCTCAGAGAGTGTCAGAGAGGGACAGAAAGTGTCACCCTGTTTTCCAGAGTGTCAGAGAGAGGCACAGTGTGTCTCAGAGTGTGTTAGAGAGGGACAGAGTGTGTCACACTGTTTTCCAGAGTGTCAGAGAGAGTCACACTGTTTCTCAGAGTGTGTTAGAGAGAGTCACAGTGTCCCTCAGAGAGTGTCAGAGAGGGACAGAGAGTGTCACACAGTTTTCCAGAGTGTCAGAGAGAGTCACAGTGTGTCTCAGAGAGTGTCAGAGACGGACAGAGAGTGTCACACAGTTTTCCACAGTGTCAGAGAGAGTCGCAGTGTGTCTCAGTGTGTCAGAGAGGGACAGAGATTGTCACACTGTTTTCCAGAGTGACAGAGAGAGTCACAGTGTGTCTCAGAGAGTGTCAGAGAGAGTCACAGTGTGTCTCAGAGAGTGTCAGAGAGGGACAGAGAGTGGCACACTGTTTTCCAGAGTATCAGAGAGGGTCACAGTGTGTCTCAGACAGTGTCAGAGAGGGGCAGAGAGTGTCACACTGTTTTCCAGAGTGTCAGAGAGAGTCACAGTGTGTCTCAGAGTGTGTCATAGAGGGACAGAGAGTGTCACACTGTTTTCCAGAGTGTCAGAGAGAGTCACAGTGTGTCTCAGAGAGTGTCAGAGACGGACAGAGAGTGTCACACAGATTTCCAGAGTGTCAGAGAGAGTCACAGTGTGTCTCAGAGAGTGTCAGAGAGGGACAGAGAGTGGCACACTGTTTTCCAGAGTATCAGAGAGGGTCACAGTGTGGCTCAGACAGTGTCAGAGAGGGGCAGAGAGTGTCACACTGTTTTCCAGAGTGTCAGAGAGAGTCACAGTGTGTCTCAGAGTGTGTCATAGAGGGACAGAGAGTGTCACACTGTTTTCCAGAGTGTCAGAGAGAGTCACAGTGTGTCTCAGAGTGTGTCAGAGAGAGTCACAGTGTGTCTCAGAGAGTGTCAGAGAGGAACAGAGAGTGTCACACTATTTTCCGAGTGTCAGAGAGAGTCTCAGTGTGTCTCAGACACTGTTAGAGTGGACCAGAGAGTGTCACACAATTTTCCTGAGAGTCAGAGAGAGTCACAGTGAGTCTCAGAGAGTGTCAGAGAGAGTCACAATGTGTCTCAGAGAGTGTCAGAGTTGGTTCAGAGAGTGTCACACTGTTTTCCAGAGTGTCAGAGTGAGTCACAGTGTGTCTCAGAGAGTGTCAGAGACGGACAGAGAGTGTCACACAGATTTCCAGAGTGTCAGAGAGAGTCACAGTGTGTCTCAGAGAGTGTCAGAGAGGGACAGAGAGTGGCACACTGTTTTCCAGAGTATCAGAGTGAGTCACAGTGTGTCTCAGACAGTGTCAGAGAGGGGCAGAGAGTGTCACACTGTTTTCCAGAGTGTCAGAGAGAGTCACAGTGTGTCTCAGAGTGTGTCATAGAGGGACAGAGAGTGTCACACTGTTTTCCAGAGTGTCAGAGAGAGTCACAGTGTGTCTCAGAGAGTGTCAGAGACGGACAGAGAGTGTCACACAGATTTCCAGAGTGTCAGAGAGAGTCACAGTGTGTCTCAGAGAGTGTCAGAGAGGGACAGAGAGTGGCACACTGTTTTCCAGAGTATCAGAGAGGGTCACAGTGTGTCTCAGACAGTGTCAGAGAGGGGCAGAGAGTGTCACACTGTTTTCCAGAGTGTCAGAGAGAGTCACAGTGTGTCTCAGAGTGTGTCATAGAGGGACAGAGAGTGTCACACTGTTTTCCAGAGTGTCAGAGAGAGTCACAGTGTGTCTCAGAGAGTGTCAGAGACGGACAGAGAGTGTCACACAGATTTCCAGAGTGTCAGAGAGAGTCACAGTGTGTCTCAGAGAGTGTCAGAGAGGGACAGAGAGTGGCACACTGTTTTCCAGAGTATCAGAGAGGGTCACAGTGTGTCTCAGAGAGTGTCAGAGAGGGGCAGAGAGTCTCACACTGTTTTCCAGAGTGTCAGAGAGAGTCACAGTGTGTCTCAGAGTGTGTCATAGAGGGACAGAGAGTGTCACACTGTTTTCCAGAGTGTCAGAGAGAGTCACAGTGTGTCTCAGAGTGTGTCAGAGAGAGTCACAGTGTGTCTCAGAGAGTGTCAGAGAGGAACAGAGAGTGTCACACTATTTTCCGAGTGTCAGAGAGAGTCTCAGTGTGTCTCAGACACTGTTAGAGTGGACCAGAGAGTGTCACACAATTTTCCTGAGAGTCAGAGAGAGTCACAGTGAGTCTCAGAGAGTGTCAGAGAGAGTCACAATGTGTCTCAGAGAGTGTCAGAGTTGGTTCAGAGAGTGTCACACTGTTTTCCAGAGTGTCAGAGTGAGTCACAGTGTGTCTCAGAGAGTGTCAGAGACGGACAGAGAGTGTCACACAGATTTCCAGAGTGTCAGAGAGAGTCACAGTGTGTCTCAGAGAGTGTCAGAGAGGGACAGAGAGTGGCACACTGTTTTCCAGAGTATCAGAGTGAGTCACAGTGTGTCTCAGACAGTGTCAGAGAGGGGCAGAGAGTGTCACACTGTTTTCCAGAGTGTCAGAGAGAGTCACAGTGTGTCTCAGAGTGTGTCATAGAGGGACAGAGAGTGTCACACTGTTTTCCAGAGTGTCAGAGAGAGTCACAGTGTGTCTCAGAGAGTGTCAGAGACGGACAGAGAGTGTCACACAGATTTCCAGAGTGTCAGAGAGAGTCACAGTGTGTCTCAGAGAGTGTCAGAGAGGGACAGAGAGTGGCACACTGTTTTCCAGAGTATCAGAGAGGGTCACAGTGTGTCTCAGACAGTGTCAGAGAGGGGCAGAGAGTGTCACACTGTTTTCCAGAGTGTCAGAGAGAGTCACAGTGTGTCTCAGAGTGTGTCATAGAGGGACAGAGAGTGTCACACTGTTTTCCAGAGTGTCAGAGAGAGTCACAGTGTGTCTCAGAGAGTGTCAGAGACGGACAGAGAGTGTCACACAGATTTCCAGAGTGTCAGAGAGGGTCACAGTGTGTCTCAGACACTGTCAGAGAGGGGCAGAGAGTGTCACACTGTTTTCCAGAGAGTCAGAGAGAGTCACAGTGTGTCTCAGAGTGTGTCATAGAGGGACAGAGAGTGTCACACTGTTTTCCAGAGTGTCAGAGAGAGTCACAGTGTGTCTCAGAGAGTGTCAGAGTGGGACAGAGAGTGTCATACTATTTTCCAGAGTGACAGAGAGAGTCACAGTGTGTCTCAGAGAGTGTCAGAGAGGAACAGAGAGAGTCACACTGTTTTCCAGATTGTCAGAGAGAGTCACAGAGTGTCTCAGAGAGTGACAGCGTGAGTCACATTGTGCCTCAGAGAGTGTCAGACAGAGTCACAGTGTGTCACACAGAGTGTCAGAGAGGGACAGGGAGTGTCACACGGTTTTCAAGAGTGCCAGAGAGAGTCACAGTGTGTCTCAGAGAGTGTCAGAGAAGGACAGAGAGTGTCACACAGTTTTCCAGAGTGACAGAGAGAGTCACAGTGTGTCTCAGAGAGTGTCAGAGAGGAACAGAGAGAGTCACACTGTTTTCCAGACTGTCAGAGAGAGTCACAGAGTGTCTCAGAGAGTGACAGCGTGAGTCACATTGTGCCTCAGAGAGTGTCAGACAGAGTCACAGTGTGTCACACAGAGTGTCAGAGAGGGACAGGGAGTGTCACACGGTTTTCAAGAGTGCCAGAGAGAGTCACAGTGTGTATCAGAGAGTGTCAGAGAGGGACAGAGAGTGTCACACTGTTTTCCAGAGTGACAGAGAGAGTCACAGTGTGTCACTGAGAGTGTCAGAGTGGGACCGAGAGTGTCATACTATTTTCCAGAGTGACAGAGAGAGTCACAGTGTGTCTCAGAGAGTGTCAGAGAGGGACAGAGAGTGTCACACAGTTTTCAAGAGTGTCAGAGAGAGTCACAGTGTGTCTCAGAGAGTGTCAGAGAGGGACAGAGAGTGTCACACTATTTTCCAGAGTGTCAGAGAGAGTCACGGTGTGTATCAGAGAGTGTCAGAGAGGGACAGAGAGTGTCACACTGTTTACCAGAGTGACAGAGAGAGTCACAGTGTGTCACTGCGAGTGTCAGAGTGGGACAGAGAGTGTCATACTATTTTCCAGAGTGACAGAGAGAGTCACAGTGTGTCTCAGACAGTGTCAGAGAGGAACAGAGAGAGTCACACTGTTTTCCAGAGTGACAGAGAGAGTCACAGTGTGTCACTGAGAGTGTCAGAGTGGGACAGAGAGTGTCATACTATTTTCCAGAGTTACAGAGAGAGTCACAGTGTGTCTCAGAGAGTGTCAGAGAGGAACAGAGAGAGTCACACTGTTTTCCAGAGTGTCAGAGAGAGTCACAGAGTGTCTCAGAGAGTGACAGCGTGAGTCACATTGTGCCTCAGAGAGTGTCAGACAGAGTCACAGTGTGTCACACAGAGTGTCAGAGAGGGACAGGGAGTGTCACACGTTTTTCAAGAGTGCCAGAGAGAGTCACAGTCTGTCTCAGAGATTGTCAGAGAGGGACAGGGAGTGTCACACCGTTTTCCAGAATGTCAGAGAGAGTCACAGTGTGTCTCTGAGTGTGTCTGAGAGGGACAGAGATTGTCACACTGTTTTCCAGAGAGACAGAGAGAGTCACAGTGTGTCTCAGAGAGTGTCAGAGAGGGACAGAGAGTGTCACACTGTTTTCTGGAATGTCAGAGAGTCGCAGTTTTTCTCAGAGAGTGTCAGAGAGGGACAGAGAGTGTCACACAGTTTTCCAGAATGTCTGAGAGAGTCGCTGTTTTTCTCAGAGAATGTCAGAGAGGGACAGAGAGTGTCACACTGTTTTCCAGAATGTCAGAGAGAGTCACAGTGTGTCTCAGAGAGTGTCAGAGAGGGACAGAGAGTGTCACACTGTTTTACAGAGTGACAGAGACAGTCACAGTGTGTCTCAGAGAGTGTCAGAGAGGGACAGAGAGTGTCACACTGTTTTCCAGAGTGACAGAGAGAGTCACAGTGTGTCTCAGAGAGTGTCAGAGAGGGACAGAGAGTGTCACCCTGTTTACCAGAGTGTCAGAGAGAGTCACAGTGTGTCTCAGAGAGTGTCAGAGAGGGACAGAGAGTCTCACACTGTTTTCCAGAGTGTCAGAGAGAGTAACAGTGCGACTCAGAGAGTGTCGGAGAGGGACAGAGTGTGTCACACTATTTTCCAGAGTGTCAGAGAGAATCACAGTGTTTCTCAGAGAGTGTCAGAGAGGGACTGCGAATGTCACACTGTTATCCAGAGTGTCAGAGAGAGTCTCGGTGTGTCTAAGAGAGTGTCAGAGATGGACAGAGAGTGTCACACTGTTTTCCAGAGTGACAGAGAGTGTCACAGTGTGTCACTGAGAGTGTCACACTATTTTCCAGAGTGACAGAGAGTCACAGTGTGTCTCAGAAAGTGTCAGAGAGGGACAGAGAGAGTCACACTGTCTTCCAGAATGTCAGAGCGAGTCACAGTGTGTCTCAGAGAGTGTCAGAGAGGGACAGAGTGTGTCACACTGTTTTCCAGAAAGTCAGAGAGAGTCACAGTGTGTCTCAGAGAGTGTCAGAGAGGGACAGAGAGTGTCACACTGTTTTCCAGATGGTCAGAGAGTGTCAGAGAGTGTGGGAGAGAGTCCCAGAGTGTCACAGTGTGTCGCAGAGAGTCAGAGAGAGTCACAGAATGTCACAGCATGTCACAGTGTGTCTCAGAGAGAGTGAGAGCGTCACAGTGTGTCTCAGAGAGTGTCAGAGAGTGTCACAGTGTGTCTCAAAGAGTGTCAGAGAGCGACAGAGAGTGTCACACTGTTTTCCAGAGTGTCAGAGCGTGTCACAGTTTTTCTCAGAGAGTGTCAGAGAGGGACAGATAGTGTCACACAGTTTTCCAGAGTGTCAGAGAGAGTCACAGAGTGTCTCAGAGAATGTCAGCGAGAGTCACAGTGTGTCTCAGAGAGTGTCAGTGTGTGACAGAGAGTGTCACACTGGTTTCCAGAGTGTCAGAGAGAGACACAGTGTGTCTCAGAGAGTGTCAGAGAGGGACAGAGAGTGTCACACTGTTTTCCAGAGAGTCAGAGAGAGTCACAGTGTGTCTCAGAGAGTCAGAGAGTGTCACAGTCTGTCTCAGAGAGTGTGAGAGAGAGTCACATAGTGTCACAGTGTGTCTCAGAGAGTGTCACAGCATGTCACCGTGGGTCTCAGAAAGTCATAAATGTCACAGTGTTACTCAAAGTGTGTCACGGTGTATTCCAGAGTGTCAGAGAGAGTCACAGTGCGTCTCAGAGAGTGTCAGAGAGGGACAGAGAGTGTCACATTGTTTTCCAGAGTGTCAGAGAGAGCCACAGTGTGTCTCAGAGAGTGTCAGAGAGGGACAGAGTGTGTCACACTGTTTTCCAGAGTGTCAGAGAGAGTCACAGTGTGTCTCAGAGAGTGTCAGAGAGGGACAGAGAGTGTCACACTGTTTTCCAGATGGTCAGAGAGTGTCAGAGAGTGTGAGAGAGAGTCACAGAGTGTCACAGTGTGTCGCAGAGTGTGTGAGAGAGAGTCACAGTGTGTCTCAGAGAGAGTGAGAGCGTCACAGTGTGTCTCAGAGAGTGTCAGAGAGTGTCACAGTGTGTCTCAAAGAGTGATATGGTGTTTTCCAGAGTGTCAGAGAGAGTCGCAATGTGTCTCAAAGAGTGTCAGAGAGGGACAGAGAGTGTCACACTGTTTTCCAGAGTGTCAGAGTGAGTCACAGTTTGTCTCGGAGAGAGTCAGAGGGGACAGAGAGTGTCTCACTATTTTCCAGAGTTTCAGAGCGTGTCACAGTTTTTCTCAGAGAGTGTCAGAGAGGGACAGAGAGTGTCACACAGTTTTCCAGAGTGTCAGAGAGAGTCACAGAGTGTCTCAGAGAATGTCAGCGAGAGTCACAGTGTGTCTCAGAGAGTGTCAGTGTGTGACAGAGAGTGTCACACTAGTTTCCAGAGTGTTAGAGAGAGTCACAGTGCATCTCAGAGATTGTCAGAGAGGGACAGAGAGTGTCACACTGTTTTCCAGAGTGTCAGAGAGAGTCACAGTCTGTCTCAGAGAGTGTGAGAGAGAGTCACATAGTGTCACAGTGTGTCTCAGAGAGTGTCACAGCATGTCACCGTGGGTCTCAGAAAGTCATAAATGTCACAGTGTTACTCAAAGTGTGTCACGGTGTATTCCAGAGTGTCAGAGAGAGTCACAGTGCGTCTCAGAGAGTGTCAGAGAGGGACAGAGAGTCTCATACTATTTTCCAGAGTGACAGAGAGAGTCACAGTGTGTCTCAGAGAGTGTCAGAGAGGAACAGAGAGAGTCACACTGTTTTCCAGAGTGTCAGAGAGAGTCACAGAGTGTCTCAGAGAGTGACAGCGTGAGTCACATTGTGCCTCAGAGAGTGTCAGACAGAGTCACAGTGTGTCACACAGAGTGTCAGAGAGGGACAGGGAGTGTCACACGGTTTTCAAGAGTGCCAGAGAGAGTCACAGTGTGTATCAGAGAGTGTCAGAGAGGGACAGAGAGTGTCACACTGTTTTCCAGAGTGACAGAGAGAGTCACAGTGTGTCACTGAGAGTGTCAGAGTGGGACCGAGAGTGTCATACTATTTTCCAGAGTGACAGAGAGAGTCACAGTGTGTATCAGAGAGTGTCAGAGAGGGACAGAGAGTGTCACACAGTTTTCCAGAGTGTCAGAGAGAGTCACAGTGTGTCTCAGAGAGTGTCAGAGAGGGACAGAGAGTGTCACACTATTTTCCAGAGTGTCAGAGAGAGTCACGGTGTGTATCAGAGAGTGTCAGAGAGGGACAGAGAGTGTCACACTGTTTACCAGAGTGACAGAGAGAGTCACAGTGTGTCACTGAGAGTGTCAGAGTGGGACAGAGAGTGTCATACTATTTTCCAGAGTGACAGAGAGAGTCACAGTGTGTCTCAGACAGTGTCAGAGAGGAACAGAGAGAGTCACACTGTTTTCCAGAGTGACAGAGAGAGTCACAGTGTGTCACTGAGAGTGTCAGAGTGGGACAGAGAGTGTCATACTATTTTCCAGAGTTACAGAGAGAGTCACAGTGTGTCTCAGAGAGTGTCAGAGAGGAACAGAGAGAGTCACACTGTTTTCCAGAGTGTCAGAGAGAGTCACAGAGTGTCTCAGAGAGTGACAGCGTGAGTCACATTGTGCCTCAGAGAGTGTCAGACAGAGTCACAGTGTGTCACACAGAGTGTCAGAGAGGGACAGGGAGTGTCACACGTTTTTCAAGAGTGCCAGAGAGAGTCACAGTCTGTCTCAGAGATTGTCAGAGAGGGACAGGGAGAGTCACACTGTTTTCCAGAATGTCAGAGAGAGTCACAGTGTGTCTCAGAGTGTGTCTGAGAGGGACAGAGATTGTCACACTGTTTTCCAGAGAGACAGAGAGAGTCACAGTGTGTCTCAGAGAGTGTCAGAGAGGGACAGAGAGTGTCACACAGTTTTCCAGAATGTCTGAGAGAGTCGCTGTTTTTCTCAGAGAATGTCAGAGAGGGACAGAGAGTGTCACACTGTTTTCCAGAATGTCTGATAGAGTCGCAGTGTGTCTCAGAGAGTGTCAGAGAGGGACAGAGAGGGTCATAATGTTTTCCAGATTGTCAGAGAGAGTCACAGTGTGTCTCAGAGAGTGTCAGAGAGGGACAGAGAGTGTCACACTGTTTTCCAGAGTGACAGAGACAGTCACAGTGTGTCTCAGAGAGTGTCAGAGAGGGACAGAGAGTGTCACACTGTTTTCCAGAGTGACAGAGACAGTCACAGTGTGTCTCAGAGAGTGTCGGAGAGGGACAGAGAGTGTCACCCTGTTTACCAGAGTGTCAGAGAGAGTCACAGTGTGTCTCAGAGAGTGTCAGAGAGGGACAGAGAGTCTCACACTGTTTTCCAGAGTGTCAGAGAGAGTCACAGTGTGACTCAGAGAGTGTCGGAGAGGGACAGAGTGTGTCACACTATTTTCCAGAGTGTCAGAGAGAATCACAGTGTTTCTCAGAGAGTGTCAGAGAGGGACTGCGAATGTCACACTGTTATCCAGAGTGTCAGAGAGAGTCTCGGTGTGTCGAAGAGAGTGTCAGAGATGGACAGAGAGTGTCACACTGTTTTCCAGAGTGACAGAGAGTGTCACAGTGTGTCACTGAGAGTGTCACACTATTTTCCAGAGTGACAGAGAGTCACAGTGTGTCTCAGAAAGTGTCAGAGAGGGACAGAGAGAGTCACACTGTATTCCAGAATGTCAGAGCGAGTCACAGTGTGTCTCAGAGAGTGTCACAGAGGGACAGAGAGGATCACACTGTTTTCCAGATTGTCAGAGAGTGTCACAGTGCGTCTCAGAGAGTGTCAGAGAGGGACAGATGGTGTCATACTGTTTTCCAGAGTGACAGAGAGAGTCACAGTGTGTCACTGAGAGTGACAGAGTGGGACAGAGAGTGTCATACTATTTTCCAGAGTGACAGAGAGAGTCACAGTGTGTCTCAGAGAGTGTCAGAGTGGAACAGAGAGAGTCACACTGTTTTCCAGAGTGTCAGAGAGAGTCACAGAGTGTCTCAGAGAGTGACAGCGTGAGTCACATTGTGCCTCAGAGAGTATCAGACAGAGTCACAGTGTGTCACACAGAGTGTCAGAGAGGGACAGGGAGTGTCACACGGTTTTCAAGAGTGTCAGAGAGAGTCACAGTGTGTCTCAGAGAGTGTCAGAGAGGGACAGGGAGTGTCACACGGTTTTCAAGAGTGTCAGAGAGAGTCACAGTGTGTCTCAGAGAGTGTCAGTGAGGGACAGAGAGTGTCATACAACTGTCCAGTGCCAGAGAGAGTCACAGTGTGTCTCAGAGAGTGTCAGAGAGGGACAGAGAGTGTCACACTGTTTTCCAGAGAGTCAGAGAGAGTCACAGTGTGTCTCAGAGAGTCAGAGAGTGTCACAGTCTGTCTCAGAGAGTGTGAGAGAGAGTCACATAGTGTCACAGTGTGTCTCAGAGAGTGTCACAGCATGTCACCGTGGGTCTCAGAAAGTCATAAATGTCACAGTGTTACTCAAAGTGTGTCACGGTGTATTCCAGAGTGTCAGAGAGAGTCACAGTGCGTCTCAGAGAGTGTCAGAGAGGGACAGAGAGTGTCACATTGTTTTCCAGAGTGTCAGAGAGAGCCACAGTGTGTCTCAGAGAGTGTCAGAGAGGGACAGAGTGTGTCACACTGTTTTCCAGAGTGTCAGAGAGAGTCACAGTGTGTCTCAGAGAGTGTCAGAGAGGGACAGAGAGTGTCACACTGTTTTCCAGATGGTCAGAGAGTGTCAGAGAGTGTGAGAGAGAGTCACAGAGTGTCACAGTGTGTCGCAGAGAGTCAGAGAGAGTCACAGAATGTCACAGCATGTCACAGTGTGTCTCAGAGAGAGTGAGAGCGTCACAGTGTGTCTCAGAGAGTGTCAGAGAGTGTCACAGTGTGTCTCAAAGAGTGTTATGGTGTTTTCCAGAGTGTCAGAGAGAGTCGCAGTGTGTCTCAAAGAGTGTCAGAGAGGGACAGAGAGTGTCACACTGTTTTCCAGAGTGTCAGAGTGAGTCACAGTTTGTCTCGGAGAGAGTCAGAGGGGACAGAGAGTGTCTCACTATTTTCCAGAGTTTCAGAGCGTGTCACAGTTTTTCTCAGAGAGTGTCAGAGAGGGACAGAGAGTGTCACACAGTTTTCCAGAGTGTCAGAGAGAGTCACAGAGTGTCTCAGAGAATGTCAGCGAGAGTCACAGTGTGTCTCAGAGAGTGTCAGTGTGGGACAGAGAGTGTCACACTGGTTTCCAGAGTGTTAGAGAGAGTCACAGTGTGTCTCAGAGAGTGTCAGAGAGGGACAGAGTGTGTCACACTGTTTTCCAGAGTGTCAGAGAGAGTCACAGTCTGTCTCAGAGAGTGTGAGAGAGTCACAGAGTGTCACAGTGCATCTCAGAGAGTGTCAGAGAGGGACAGAGAGTGTCACACTGTTTTCCAGAGTGTCAGAGAGAGTCACAGTCTGTCTCAGAGAGTGTGAGAGAGAGTCACAGAGTGTCACAGTGTGTCTCAGAGAGTGTCACAGCATGTCACCGTGGGTCTCAGAAAGTCATAAATGTCACAGTGTTACTCAAAGTGTGTCACGGTGTATTCCAGAGTGTCAGAGAGAGTCACAGTGTGTCTCAGAGAGTGTCAGAGAGGACAGAGAGTGTCACATTGTTTTCCAGAGTGTCAGAGAGAGCCACAGTGTGTCTCAGAGAGCGTCAGAGAGGGACAGAGAGTGTCAAATTGTTTTCCAGAGTATCAGAGAGTGTCACAGTGTGTCTCAGAGTGTGTCAGAGAGTCACAGTGTGTCTCAGAGAGTGTCAGAGAGAGTCACAGTGTGTTTCAGAGCGTGTCAGAGAGGGATAGAGAGTGTCACACTGTTTTCCAGAGTGTCAGAGAGAGTTACATTGTGTTTCAGAGAGTGTCAGAGAGAGTCACAGCGTGTCTCAGAGGGTGTCAGAGAGGGACAGAGAGTCTCACACTGTTTTCCAGAGTGTCAGAGAGAGTCCCAGTGTGTATCAGAGAGTGTCAGAGAGGGACAGATAGTGTCACACTGTTTTCCAGAGTGTCAGAGAGAGTCACAGTATGTCTCAGAGACTGTCAGAGAGGACCAGAGAGTGTCACACTATTTTCCAGAGAGTCAGAGAGAGTCACAGTGTGTCTCAGAGAGTGTCAGAGAGGGACAGAGAGTGTCACACCGTTTTCCACAGTGACAGAGAGAGTCACAGTGTGTCTCAAAGAGTGTCAAAGAGGGACTGGGAGTGTCACACTGTTTTCCAGAGTGTCAGAGAGAGACACAGTGTGTCTCAGAGAGTGTCAGAGAAGGGCAGAGAGTGTGAAACTGTTTTCCAGAATGTCAGAGAGAGTCGCAGTGTGTCTCAGAGAATGTCAGAAAGAATCACAGTGTGTCTCAGAGAGTGTCAGAGAGAGTCACAGTGTGTCTCAGAGCGTTTCAGAGAGGGACAGAGAGTGTCACACTGTTTTCCAGAGTGTCAGAGGGAGCCAGAGATTGTCTCAGAGAGTCTCAGCGAGAGTCACAGTGTGTCTCAGAGAGTTTCAGAGATGGACAGAGAGTGTCACACTGTTTTCCAGAGTGTCAGAGTGAGTCACAGTGTGTCTCTGAGGGTGTCAGAGATGGACAGAGAGTGTCACACTGTTTTCCAGAGTGTCAGAGTGAGTCACAGTGTGTCTCGGAGAGATTCAGAGAGGGACAGAGAGTGTCTTACTATTTTCCAGAGTTTCAGAGCGTGTCACAGTGTGTCTCAGATAGTGTCAGAGAGGGACAGAGAGTGTCACAGTGTTTTCCAGAGTGTCAGAGAGAGTCACAGAGTGTCTCAGAGAGTGTCAGCGAGAGTCACAGTGTGTCTCAGAGAGTGTCAGAGAGGGACAGAGTGTCACACTGTTTTCCAGAGTGACAGAGAGAGTCACAGTGTGTCTCAGAGAGTGTCAAAGAGGGACGGAGAGTGTCACACTGTTTTCCAGAGTGTTAGAGAGAATGATAGTGAGTCTCAAAGAGGGTCAGAGAGATTCACAGTGTGTCTCAGAGAGTTTCAGAGAGGGACAGAGAGTGTCACACTGTTTTCCAGAGTGTCAGCGAGAGTCACAGTGTGTCTCAGAGAGTGTCAGAGAGGGACAGAGAGTGTCACACTGTTTTCCAGAGTGTCAGAGAGTGTCACTGTGTGTCTCAGAGAGTGTCAGAGATGGACAGAGAGTCTCACACTGTTTTCCAGAGTGTCAGAGAGAGTCCCAGTGTGTCTCAGAGAGTGTCAGAGAGGGACAGATAGTGTCACACTGTTTTCCAGAGTGTCAGAGAGAGTCACAGTATGTCTCAGAGACTGTCAGAGAGGACCAGAGAGTGTCACACTATTTTCCAGAGAGTCAGAGAGAGTCACAGTGTGTCTCAGAGAGTGTCAGAGAGGGACAGAGAGTGTCACACCGTTTTCCACAGTGACAGAGAGAGTCACAGTGTGTCTCAAAGAGTGTCAAAGAGGGACTGGGAGTGTCACACTGTTTTCCAGAGTGTCAGAGAGAGACACAGTGTGTCTCAGAGAGTGTCAGAGAAGGGCAGAGAGTGTGAAACTGTTTTCCAGAATGTCAGAGAGAGTCGCAGTGTGTCTCAGAGAATGTCAGAAAGAATCACAGTGTGTCTCAGAGAGTGTCAGAGAGAGTCACAGTGTGTCTCAGAGCGTTTCAGAGAGGGACAGAGAGTGTCACACTGTTTTCCAGAGTGTCAGAGGGAGCCAGAGATTGTCTCAGAGAGTCTCAGCGAGAGTCACAGTGTGTCTCAGAGAGTTTCAGAGATGGACAGAGAGTGTCACACTGTTTTCCAGAGTGTCAGAGTGAGTCACAGTGTGTCTCTGAGGGTGTCAGAGATGGACAGAGAGTGTCACACTGTTTTCCAGAGTGTCAGAGTGAGTCACAGTGTGTCTCGGAGAGATTCAGAGAGGGACAGAGAGTGTCTTACTATTTTCCAGAGTTTCAGAGCGTGTCACAGTGTGTCTCAGATAGTGTCAGAGAGGGACAGAGAGTGTCACAGTGTTTTCCAGAGTGTCAGAGAGAGTCACAGAGTGTCTCAGAGAGTGTCAGCGAGAGTCACAGTGTGTCTCAGAGAGTGTCAGAGAGGGACAGAGTGTCACACTGTTTTCCAGAGTGACAGAGAGAGTCACAGTGTGTCTCAGAGAGTGTCAAAGAGGGACGGAGAGTGTCACACTGTTTTCCAGAGTGTTAGAGAGAATGATAGTGAGTCTCAAAGAGGGTCAGAGAGATTCACAGTGTGTCTCAGAGAGTTTCAGAGAGGGACAGAGAGTGTCACACTGTTTTCCAGAGTGTCAGCGAGAGTCACAGTGTGTCTCAGAGAGTGTCAGAGAGGGACAGAGAGTGTCACACTGTTTTCCAGAGTGTCAGAGAGTGTCACTGTGTGTCTCAGAGAGTGTCAGAGATGGACAGAGAGTCTCACACTGTTTTCCAGAGTGTCAGAGAGAGTCCCAGTGTGTCTCAGAGAGTGTCAGAGAGGGACAGATAGTGTCACACTGTTTTCCAGAGTGTCAGAGAGAGTCACAGTATGTCTCAGAGACTGTCAGAGAGGACCAGAGAGTGTCACACTATTTTCCAGAGAGTCAGAGAGAGTCACAGTGTGTCTCAGAGAGTGTCAGAGAGGGACAGAGAGTGTCACACCGTTTTCCACAGTGACAGAGAGAGTCACAGTGTGTCTCAAAGAGTGTCAAAGAGGGACTGGGAGTGTCACACTGTTTTCCAGAGTGTCAGAGAGAGACACAGTGTGTCTCAGAGAGTGTCAGAGAAGGGCAGAGAGTGTGAAACTGTTTTCCAGAATGTCAGAGAGAGTCGCAGTGTGTCTCAGAGAATGTCAGAAAGAATCACAGTGTGTCTCAGAGAGTGTCAGAGAGAGTCACAGTGTGTCTCAGAGCGTTTCAGAGAGGGACAGAGAGTGTCACACTGTTTTCCAGAGTGTCAGAGGGAGCCAGAGATTGTCTCAGAGAGTCTCAGCGAGAGTCACAGTGTGTCTCAGAGAGTTTCAGAGATGGACAGAGAGTGTCACACTGTTTTCCAGAGTGTCAGAGTGAGTCACAGTGTGTCTCTGAGGGTGTCAGAGATGGACAGAGAGTGTCACACTGTTTTCCAGAGTGTCAGAGTGAGTCACAGTGTGTCTCGGAGAGATTCAGAGAGGGACAGAGAGTGTCTTACTATTTTCCAGAGTTTCAGAGCGTGTCACAGTGTGTCTCAGATAGTGTCAGAGAGGGACAGAGAGTGTCACAGTGTTTTCCAGAGTGTCAGAGAGAGTCACAGAGTGTCTCAGAGAGTGTCAGCGAGAATCACAGTGTGTCTCAGAGAGTGTCAGAGAGGGACAGAGTGTCACACTGTTTTCCAGAGTGACAGAGAGAGTCACAGTGTGTCTCAGAGAGTGTCAAAGAGGGACGGAGAGTGTCACACCGTTTTCCACAGTGACAGAGAGAGTCACAGTGTGTCTCAAAGAGTGTCAGAGAAGGGCAGAGAGTGTGAAACTGTTTTCCAGAATGTCAGAGAGAGTCGCAGTGTGTCTCAGAGAATGTCAGAAAGAATCACAGTGTGTCTCAGAGAGTGTCAGAGAGAGTCACAGTGTGTCTCAGAGCGTTTCAGAGAGGGACAGAGAGTGTCACACTGTTTTCCAGAGTGTCAGAGGGAGCCAGAGATTGTCTCAGAGAGTCTCAGCGAGAGTCACAGTGTGTCTCAGAGAGTTTCAGAGATGGACAGAGAGTGTCACACTGTTTTCCAGAGTGTCAGAGTGAGTCACAGTGTGTCTCTGAGGGTGTCAGAGATGGACAGAGAGTGTCACACTGTTTTCCAGAGTGTCAGAGTGAGTCACAGTGTGTCTCGGAGAGATTCAGAGAGGGACAGAGAGTGTCTTACTATTTTCCAGAGTTTCAGAGCGTGTCACAGTGTGTCTCAGATAGTGTCAGAGAGGGACAGAGAGTGTCACAGTGTTTTCCAGAGTGTCAGAGAGAGTCACAGAGTGTCTCAGAGAGTGTCAGCGAGAGTCACAGTGTGTCTCAGAGAGTGTCAGAGAGGGACAGAGTGTCACACTGTTTTCCAGAGTGACAGAGAGAGTCACAGTGTGTCTCAGAGAGTGTCAAAGAGGGACGGAGAGTGTCACACTGTTTTCCAGAGTGTTAGAGAGAATGATAGTGAGTCTCAAAGAGGGTCAGAGAGATTCACAGTGTGTCTCAGAGAGTTTCAGAGAGGGACAGAGAGTGTCACACTGTTTTCCAGAGTGTCAGAGAGTGTCACTGTGTGTCTCAGAGAGTGTCAGAGATGGACAGAGAGTGTCACACTGTTTTCCAGAGTGTCAGAGTGAGTCACAGTGTGTCTCGGATAGATTCAGAGAGGGACAGAGAGTGTCTCACTATTTTCCAGAGTTTCAGAGAGTGTCACAGTGTGTATCAGAGAGTGTCAGAGAGGGACAGAGAGTGTCACACTGTTTTCCAGAGTGTCAGAGAGAGTCACAGAGTGTCTCAGAGAGTGTCAGCGAGAGTCACAGTGTGTCTCAGTGAGCGACAGAGAGATTCACAGTGTGTCTCAGAGAGCGTCAGTGAGGGACAGAGAGTGTCACACCGTTATCCAGAGTGTCAGAGAGAGTCACAGTGTGTCTCAGAGAGAGTCAGAGGGGGACAGAGTGTCACACTGTTTTCCAGAGTGACAGAGAGAGTCACTGTATGTCTCAGAGAGAGTCAGAAATGGACGGAGATTGTCTCACTGTTTTCCAGAGTGTCAGAGAGAGTCACAGTGTGTCTCAGAGAGTGTCAGAGATGGACAGAGAGTGTCACACTGTTTTCCAGAGTGTCAGAGAGTGTCACTGTGTGTCTCAGAGAGTGTCAGAGAGGGACAGAGAGTGTCACACTGTTTCCCAGAATGTCAGAGAGAGTCGCAGTGTGTCTCAGAGAGTGTCAGCGAGTGACAGAGAGAGTCACACTGTTTTACAGAATGTCAGAGAGAGTCGCAGTGTGTCTCAGAGAGGGTCAGAGAGGGACAGAGAGTGTCACACTGTTTTCCAGAGTGTCAGAGAGAGTCACAGTGTGTCTCAGAGAGTGTCACAGCATGGCACAGTGTGTCGCAGAAAGTCATAAATGTCACAGTGTGTCTCAAAGAGTGTCACGGCGTTTTCCAGAGTGTCAGAGAGAGTCACAGAGTGTCTCAGAGAGTGTCAGCGAGAGTCACAGAGTGTCTCAGTGAGTGTCAGAGAGAGTCACAGTGTGTCTCAGAGAGTGTCAGCGAGTGTCACACTGTTTTCCAGAGTGTCAGACAGAGTCACAGTGTGCCCCAGAGAGTGTCAGAGAGAGACAAAGAGTGTCACACTGTTTTCCAGAGTGTCAGAGAGAGTCACAGTGTGTCTCAGAGAGTGTCAGAGAAGGACAGAGAGTCTCACACTGTTTTCCAGAGTGTCAGAGAGAGTCACAGTATGTCTCAGAGACTGTCAGAGAGGACCAGAGAGTGTCACACTATTTTCCAGAGAGTCAGAGAGAGTCACAGTGTGTCTCAGAGAGTGTCAGAGAGGGACAGAGAGTGTCACACCGTTTTCCACAGTGACAGAGAGAGTCACAGTGTGTCTCAAAGAGTGTCAAAGAGGGACTGGGAGTGTCACACTGTTTTCCAGAGTGTCAGAGAGAGACACAGTGTGTCTCAGAGAGTGTCAGAGAAGGGCAGAGAGTGTGAAACTGTTTTCCAGAATGTCAGAGAGAGTCGCAGTGTGTCTCAGAGAATGTCAGAAAGAATCACAGTGTGTCTCAGAGAGTGTCAGAGAGAGTCACAGTGTGTCTCAGAGCGTTTCAGAGAGGGACAGAGAGTGTCACACTGTTTTCCAGAGTGTCAGAGGGAGCCAGAGATTGTCTCAGAGAGTCTCAGCGAGAGTCACAGTGTGTCTCAGTGAGCGACAGAGAGATTCACAGTGTGTCTCAGAGAGCGTCAGTGAGGGACAGAGAGTGTCACACCGTTATCCAGAGTGTCAGAGAGAGTCACAGTGTGTCTCAGAGAGAGTCAGAGGGGGACAGAGTGTCACACTGTTTTCCAGAGTGACAGAGAGAGTCACTGTATGTCTCAGAGAGAGTCAGAAATGGACGGAGATTGTCTCACTGTTTTCCAGAGTGTCAGAGAGAGTCACAGTGTGTCTCAGAGAGTGTCAGAGATGGACAGAGAGTGTCACACTGTTTTCCAGAGTGTCAGAGAGTGTCACTGTGTGTCTCAGAGAGTGTCAGAGAGGGACAGAGAGTGTCACACTGTTTCCCAGAATGTCAGAGAGAGTCGCAGTGTGTCTCAGAGAGTGTCAGCGAGTGACAGAGAGAGTCACACTGTTTTACAGAATGTCAGAGAGAGTCGCAGTGTGTCTCAGAGAGGGTCAGAGAGGGACAGAGAGTGTCACACTGTTTTCCAGAGTGTCAGAGAGAGTCACAGTGTGTCTCAGAGAGTGTCACAGCATGGCACAGTGTGTCGCAGAAAGTCATAAATGTCACAGTGTGTCTCAAAGAGTGTCACGGCGTTTTCCAGAGTGTCAGAGAGAGTCACAGAGTGTCTCAGAGAGTGTCAGCGAGAGTCACAGAGTGTCTCAGTGAGTGTCAGAGAGAGTCACAGTGTGTCTCAGAGAGTGTCAGCGAGTGTCACACTGTTTTCCAGAGTGTCAGACAGAGTCACAGTGTGCCCCAGAGAGTGTCAGAGAGAGACAAAGAGTGTCACACTGTTTTCCAGAGTGTCAGAGAGAGTCACAGTGTGTCTCAGAGAGTGTCAGAGAAGGACAGAGAGTCTCACACTGTTTTCCAGAGTGTCAGAGAGAGTCACAGTATGTCTCAGAGACTGTCAGAGAGGACCAGAGAGTGTCACACTATTTTCCAGAGAGTCAGAGAGAGTCACAGTGTGTCTCAGAGAGTGTCAGAGAGGGACAGAGAGTGTCACACCGTTTTCCACAGTGACAGAGAGAGTCACAGTGTGTCTCAAAGAGTGTCAAAGAGGGACTGGGAGTGTCACACTGTTTTCCAGAGTGTCAGAGAGAGACACAGTGTGTCTCAGAGAGTGTCAGAGAAGGGCAGAGAGTGTGAAACTGTTTTCCAGAATGTCAGAGAGAGTCGCAGTGTGTCTCAGAGAGTGTCAGAGATGGACAGAGAGTGTCACACTGTTTTCCAGAGTGTCAGAGAGTGTCACTGTGTGTCTCAGAGAGTGTCAGAGAGGGACAGAGAGTGTCACACTGTTTCCCAGAATGTCAGAGAGAGTCGCAGTGTGTCTCAGAGAGTGTCAGCGAGTGACAGAGAGAGTCACACTGTTTTACAGAATGTCAGAGAGAGTCGCAGTGTGTCTCAGAGAGGGTCAGAGAGGGACAGAGAGTGTCACACTGTTTTCCAGAGTGTCAGAGAGAGTCACAGTGTGTCTCAGAGAGTGTCACAGCATGGCACAGTGTGTCGCAGAAAGTCATAAATGTCACAGTGTGTCTCAAAGAGTGTCACGGCGTTTTCCAGAGTGTCAGAGAGAGTCACAGAGTGTCTCAGAGAGTGTCAGCGAGAGTCACAGAGTGTCTCAGTGAGTGTCAGAGAGAGTCACAGTGTGTCTCAGAGAGTGTCAGCGAGTGTCACACTGTTTTCCAGAGTGTCAGACAGAGTCACAGTGTGCCCCAGAGAGTGTCAGAGAGAGACAAAGAGTGTCACACTGTTTTCCAGAGTGTCAGAGAGAGTCACAGTGTGTCTCAGAGAGTGTCAGAGAAGGACAGAGAGTCTCACACTGTTTTCCAGAGTGTCAGAGAGAGTCACAGTATGTCTCAGAGACTGTCAGAGAGGACCAGAGAGTGTCACACTATTTTCCAGAGAGTCAGAGAGAGTCACAGTGTGTCTCAGAGAGTGTCAGAGAGGGACAGAGAGTGTCACTCCGTTTTCCACAGTGACAGAGAGAGTCACAGTGTGTCTCAAAGAGTGTCAAAGAGGGACTGGGAGTGTCACACTGTTTTCCAGAGTGTCAGAGAGAGACACCGTGTGTCTCAGAGAGTGTCAGAGAAGGGCAGAGAGTGTGAAACTGTTTTCCAGAATGTCAGAGAGAGTCGCAGTGTGTCTCAGAGAATGTCAGAAAGAATCACAGTGTGTCTCAGAGAGTGTCAGAGAGAGTCACAGTGTGTCTCAGAGCGTTTCAGAGAGGGACAGAGAGTGTCACACTGTTTTCCAGAGTGTCAGAGGGAGCCAGAGATTGTCTCAGAGAGTCTCAGCGAGAGTCACAGTGTGTCTCAGAGAGTTTCAGAGATGGACAGAGAGTGTCACACTGTTTTCCAGAGTGTCAGAGTGAGTCACAGTGTGTCTCTGAGGGTGTCAGAGATGGACAGAGAGTGTCACACTGTTTTCCAGAGTGTCAGAGTGAGTCACAGTGTGTCTCGGAGAGATTCAGAGAGGGACAGAGAGTGTCTTACTATTTTCCAGAGTTTCAGAGCGTGTCACAGTGTGTCTCAGATAGTGTCAGAGAGGGACAGAGAGTGTCACAGTGTTTTCCAGAGTGTCAGAGAGAGTCACAGTGTGTCTCAGAGCGTTTCAGAGAGGGACAGAGAGTGTCACACTGTTTTCCAGAGTGTCAGAGGGAGCCAGAGATTGTCTCAGAGAGTCTCAGCGAGAGTCACAGTGTGTCTCAGAGAGTTTCAGAGATGGACAGAGAGTGTCACACTGTTTTCCAGAGTGTCAGAGTGAGTCACAGTGTGTCTCTGAGGGTGTCAGAGATGGACAGAGAGTGTCACACTGTTTTCCAGAGTGTCAGAGTGAGTCACAGTGTGTCTCGGAGAGATTCAGAGAGGGACAGAGAATGTCTTACTATTTTCCAGAGTTTCAGAGCGTGTCACAGTGTGTCTCAGATAGTGTCAGAGAGGGACAGAGAGTGTCACAGTGTTTTCCAGAGTGTCAGAGAGAGTCACAGAGTGTCTCAGAGAGTGTCAGCGAGAATCACAGTGTGTCTCAGAGAGTGTCAGAGAGGGACAGAGTGTCACACTGTTTTCCAGAGTGACAGAGAGAGTCACAGTGTGTCTCAGAGAGTGTCAAAGAGGGACGGAGAGTGTCACACCGTTTTCCACAGTGACAGAGAGAGTCACAGTGTGTCTCAAAGAGTGTCAGAGAAGGGCAGAGAGTGTGAAACTGTTTTCCAGAATGTCAGAGAGAGTCGCAGTGTGTCTCAGAGAATGTCAGAAAGAATCACAGTGTGTCTCAGAGAGTGTCAGAGAGAGTCACAGTGTGTCTCAGAGCGTTTCAGAGAGGGACAGAGAGTGTCACACTGTTTTCCAGAGTGTCAGAGGGAGCCAGAGATTGTCTCAGAGAGTCTCAGCGAGAGTCACAGTGTGTCTCAGAGAGTTTCAGAGATGGACAGAGAGTGTCACACTGTTTTCCAGAGTGTCAGAGTGAGTCACAGTGTGTCTCTGAGGGTGTCAGAGATGGACAGAGAGTGTCACACTGTTTTCCAGAGTGTCAGAGTGAGTCACAGTGTGTCTCGGAGAGATTCAGAGAGGGACAGAGAGTGTCTTACTATTTTCCAGAGTTTCAGAGCGTGTCACAGTGTGTCTCAGATAGTGTCAGAGAGGGACAGAGAGTGTCACAGTGTTTTCCAGAGTGTCAGAGAGAGTCACAGAGTGTCTCAGAGAGTGTCAGCGAGAGTCACAGTGTGTCTCAGAGAGTGTCAGAGAGGGACAGAGTGTCACACTGTTTTCCAGAGTGACAGAGAGAGTCACAGTGTGTCTCAGAGAGTGTCAAAGAGGGACGGAGAGTGTCACACTGTTTTCCAGAGTGTTAGAGAGAATGATAGTGAGTCTCAAAGAGGGTCAGAGAGATTCACAGTGTGTCTCAGAGAGTTTCAGAGAGGGACAGAGAGTGTCACACTGTTTTCCAGAGTGTCAGAGAGTGTCACTGTGTGTCTCAGAGAGTGTCAGAGATGGACAGAGAGTGTCACACTGTTTTCCAGAGTGTCAGAGTGAGTCACAGTGTGTCTCGGATAGATTCAGAGAGGGACAGAGAGTGTCTCACTATTTTCCAGAGTTTCAGAGAGTGTCACAGTGTGTATCAGAGAGTGTCAGAGAGGGACAGAGAGTGTCACACTGTTTTCCAGAGTGTCAGAGAGAGTCACAGAGTGTCTCAGAGAGTGTCAGCGAGAGTCACAGTGTGTCTCAGTGAGCGACAGAGAGATTCACAGTGTGTCTCAGAGAGCGTCAGTGAGGGACAGAGAGTGTCACACCGTTATCCAGAGTGTCAGAGAGAGTCACAGTGTGTCTCAGAGAGAGTCAGAGGGGGACAGAGTGTCACACTGTTTTCCAGAGTGACAGAGAGAGTCACTGTATGTCTCAGAGAGAGTCAGAAATGGACGGAGATTGTCTCACTGTTTTCCAGAGTGTCAGAGAGAGTCACAGTGTGTCTCAGAGAGTGTCAGAGATGGACAGAGAGTGTCACACTGTTTTCCAGAGTGTCAGAGAGTGTCACTGTGTGTCTCAGAGAGTGTCAGAGAGGGACAGAGAGTGTCACACTGTTTCCCAGAATGTCAGAGAGAGTCGCAGTGTGTCTCAGAGAGTGTCAGCGAGTGACAGAGAGAGTCACACTGTTTTACAGAATGTCAGAGAGAGTCGCAGTGTGTCTCAGAGAGGGTCAGAGAGGGACAGAGAGTGTCACACTGTTTTCCAGAGTGTCAGAGAGAGTCACAGTGTGTCTCAGAGAGTGTCACAGCATGGCACAGTGTGTCGCAGAAAGTCATAAATGTCACAGTGTGTCTCAAAGAGTGTCACGGCGTTTTCCAGAGTGTCAGAGAGAGTCACAGAGTGTCTCAGAGAGTGTCAGCGAGAGTCACAGAGTGTCTCAGTGAGTGTCAGAGAGAGTCACAGTGTGTCTCAGAGAGTGTCAGCGAGTGTCACACTGTTTTCCAGAGTGTCAGACAGAGTCACAGTGTGCCCCAGAGAGTGTCAGAGAGAGACAAAGAGTGTCACACTGTTTTCCAGAGTGTCAGAGAGAGTCACAGTGTGTCTCAGAGAGTGTCAGAGAAGGACAGAGAGTCTCACACTGTTTTCCAGAGTGTCAGAGAGAGTCACAGTATGTCTCAGAGACTGTCAGAGAGGACCAGAGAGTGTCACACTATTTTCCAGAGAGTCAGAGAGAGTCACAGTGTGTCTCAGAGAGTGTCAGAGAGGGACAGAGAGTGTCACACCGTTTTCCACAGTGACAGAGAGAGTCACAGTGTGTCTCAAAGAGTGTCAAAGAGGGACTGGGAGTGTCACACTGTTTTCCAGAGTGTCAGAGAGAGACACAGTGTGTCTCAGAGAGTGTCAGAGAAGGGCAGAGAGTGTGAAACTGTTTTCCAGAATGTCAGAGAGAGTCGCAGTGTGTCTCAGAGAATGTCAGAAAGAATCACAGTGTGTCTCAGAGAGTGTCAGAGAGAGTCACAGTGTGTCTCAGAGCGTTTCAGAGAGGGACAGAGAGTGTCACACTGTTTTCCAGAGTGTCAGAGGGAGCCAGAGATTGTCTCAGAGAGTCTCAGCGAGAGTCACAGTGTGTCTCAGAGAGTTTCAGAGATGGACAGAGAGTGTCACACTGTTTTCCAGAGTGTCAGAGTGAGTCACAGTGTGTCTCTGAGGGTGTCAGAGATGGACAGAGAGTGTCACACTGTTTTCCAGAGTGTCAGAGTGAGTCACAGTGTGTCTCGGAGAGATTCAGAGAGGGACAGAGAGTGTCTTACTATTTTCCAGAGTTTCAGAGCGTGTCACAGTGTGTCTCAGATAGTGTCAGAGAGGGACAGAGAGTGTCACAGTGTTTTCCAGAGTGTCAGAGAGAGTCACAGAGTGTCTCAGAGAGTGTCAGCGAGAGTCACAGTGTGTCTCAGAGAGTGTCAGAGAGGGACAGAGTGTCACACTGTTTTCCAGAGTGACAGAGAGAGTCACAGTGTGTCTCAGAGAGTGTCAAAGAGGGACGGAGAGTGTCACACTGTTTTCCAGAGTGTTAGAGAGAATGATAGTGAGTCTCAAAGAGGGTCAGAGAGATTCACAGTGTGTCTCAGAGAGTTTCAGAGAGGGACAGAGAGTGTCACACTGTTTTCCAGAGTGTCAGCGAGAGTCACAGTGTGTCTCAGAGAGTGTCAGAGAGGGACAGAGAGTGTCACACTGTTTTCCAGAGTGTCAGAGAGTGTCACTGTGTGTCTCAGAGAGTGTCAGAGATGGACAGAGAGTGTCACACTGTTTTCCAGAGTGTCAGAGTGAGTCACAGTGTGTCTCGGATAGATTCAGAGAGGGACAGAGAGTGTCTCACTATTTTCCAGAGTTTCAGAGAGTGTCACAGTGTGTATCAGAGAGTGTCAGAGAGGGACAGAGAGTGTCACACTGTTTTCCAGAGTGTCAGAGAGAGTCACAGAGTGTCTCAGAGAGTGTCAGCAAGAGTCACAGTGTGTCTCAGTGAGTGACAGAGAGATTCACAGTGTGTCACAGAGAGCGTCAGTGAGGGACAGAGAGTGTCACACCGTTATCCAGAGTGTCAGAGAGAGTCACAGTGTGTCTCAGAGAGAGTCAGAGGGGGACAGAGTGTCACACTGTTTTCCAGAGTGACAGAGAGAGTCACTGTATGTCTCAGAGAGAGTCAGAAATGGACGGAGATTGTCTCACTGTTTTCCAGAGTGTCAGAGAGAGTCACAGTGTGTCTCAGAGAGTGTCAGAGATGGACAGAGAGTGTCACACTGTTTTCCAGAGTGTCAGAGAGTGTCACTGTGTGTCTCAGAGAGTGTCAGAGAGGGACAGAGAGTGTCACACTGTTTCCCAGAATGTCAGAGAGAGTCGCAGTGTGTCTCAGAGAGTGTCAGCGAGTGACAGAGAGAGTCACACTGTTTTACAGAATGTCAGAGAGAGTCGCAGTGTGTCTCAGAGAGGGTCAGAGAGGGACAGAGAGTGTCACACTGTTTTCCAGAGTGTCAGAGAGTGTCACAGTGTGTCTCAGAGAGTGTCACAGCATGGCACAGTGTGTCGCAGAAAGTCATAAATGTCACAGTGTGTCTCAAAGAGTGTCACGGCGTTTTCCAGAGTGTCAGAGAGAGTCACAGAGTGTCTCAGAGAGTGTCAGCGAGAGTCACAGAGTGTCTCAGTGAGTGTCAGAGAGAGTCACAGTGTGTCTCAGAGAGTGTCAGCGAGTGTCACACTGTTTTCCAGTGTGTCAGACAGAGTCACAGTGTGCCCCAGAGAGTGTCAGAGAGAGACAAAGAGTGTCACACTGTTTTCCAGAGTGTCAGAGAGAGTCACAGTGTGTCTCAGAGAGTGTCAGAGAAGGACAGAGAGTCTCACACTGTTTTCCAGAGTGTCAGAGAGAGTCACAGTGTGTCTCAGAGAGTGTCAGAGAGGGACCGATAGTGTCACACTGTTTTCCAGAGTGTCAGAGAGAGTCACAGTGTGTCTCCGAGTGTGTCAGAGAGGACCAGAGAGTGTCACACAATTTTCCAGAGAGTCAGAGAGAATCACAGTGTGTCTCAGAGAGTGTCAGAGAGGGACAGAGAGTGTCACATTGTTTTCCAGAGTGTCAGAGAGAGTCACAGTGTGTCTCAGAGAGTGTCAGAGAGGGACAGAGAGTGTCACACTGTTTTCCAGAGTGTCAGAGAGTGTCACTGTGTGTCTCGGAGAGATTCAGAGAGGGACAGAGAATGTCTCACTATTTTCCAGAGTTTCAGAGAGTGTCACAGTGTGTATCAGAGAGTGTCAGGGAGGGACAGAGAGTGTCACACTGTTTTCCAGAGTGTCAGAGAGAGTCACAGAGTGTCTCAGAGAGTGTCAGCGAGAGTCACATTGTGCCTCAGAGAGTGTCAGACAGAGTCACAGTGTGTCTCAGAGAGTGTCAGAGAGGGACAGAGAGTGTCACACTGTTTTCCAGAGTGACAGAGACAGTCACAGTGTGTCTCAGAGAGTGTCAGAGAGGGACAGAGAGTGTCACACTGTTTTCCAGAGTGACAGAGAGAGTCACAGTGTGTCTCAGAGAGTGTCAGAGAGGGACAGAAAGTGTCACCCTGTTTTCCAGAGTGTCAGAGAGAGGAACAGTGTGTCTCAGAGTGTGTTAGAGAGGGACAGAGAGTGTCACACTGTTTTCCAGAGTGTCAGAGAGAGTCACAGAGTGTCTCAGAGAGTGTCAGCGAGAGTCACAGTGTGTTTCAGTGAGTGACAGAGAGATTCACAGTGTGTCTCAGAGAGCGTCAGTGAGGGACAGAGAGTGTCACACTGTTTTCCATAGTATCAGAGAGAGTCACAGTGTGTCTCAGAGAGAGTCAGACGGGGACAGAGTGTCACACTGTTTTCCAGAGTGACCGAGAGAGTCACTGTATGTCCCAAGGAGAGTCAGAGATGGACGGAGATTGTCTCACTGTTTTCCAGAGTGTCAGAGAGAGTCACAGTGTATCTCAGAGAGTGTCAATGAGGGTTCAGAGAGTGTCATACTGTTTTCCAGAGTGTCAGAGAGAGTCACAGTGTGTCTCAGAGAGTGTCAGGGAGAGTCACAGTGTGTCTCAGAGAGTGTCAGAGAGGGACAGAGAGTCTCGCACTGTTTTCCAGAGTGTCAGAGAGAGTCACAGTGTGTCTCAGAGAGTGTCAGAGAGGGACAGAGAGTGTCACACAGTTTTCCAGAGTGTCAGAGAGAGTCACAGTGTGTCTCAGAGAGTGTCAGAGAGGGACAGAGAGTGTCACACTATTTTCCAGAGTGTCAGAGAGAGTCACAGTGTGTCACTGAGAGTGTCAGAGTGGGACCGCGAGTGTCATACTATATTCCAGAGTGACAGAGAGAGTCACAGTGTGTCTCAGAGAGTGTCAGAGAGGGACAGAGAGTGTCACACAGTTTTCCAGAGTGTCAGAGAGAGTCACAGTGTGTCTCAGAGAGTGTCAGAGAGGGGCAGAGAGTGTCACATTGTTTTCCAGAGTGTCAGAGAGAGTCACAGTGTGTCTCAGAGAGTTTCAGAGAGGGACAGAGAGTCTCACACTGTTTTCCAGAGTGTCAGAGAGAATGACAGTGTGTCTCAAAGAGGGTCAGCGAGAGTCACAGTGTGTCTCAGAGAGTTTCAGAGAAGGACAGAGAGTGTCACACTGTTTTCCAGAGTGTCAGCGAGTGTCACAGCGTGTCTCCGAGAATGTCAGAGATGGACAGAGAGTGTCACACCGTTTTCCAGAGTGTCAGAGCGAGTCACAGTGTGTCTCGGGGAGATTCAGAGAGGGACAGAGAGTGTCTTACTATTTTCCAGAGTTTCAGAGCGTGTCACAGTGTGCCTCAGATAGTGTTAGAGAGGGACAGAGAGTGTCACAGTGTTTTCCAGAGTGTCAGAGAGAGTCACAGAGTGTCTCAGAGAGTGTCAGCGAGAGTCACAGTGTGTGTCAGTGAGTGTCTGAGAGAGTCACAGTGTGTCTCAGAGAGTGTCAGTGAGGGACGGTGAGTGTCACACTGTTTTCCAGAGTGTCAGAGAGAGTCATAGTGTGTCTCAGAGAGTGTCAGAGAGGGACAGAGAGTGTCACACTGTTTTCCAGAGTGTCAGAGTGAGTCACAGTGTGTCTCGGGGAGATTCAGAGAGGGACAGAGAGTGTCTTACTATTTTCCAGAGTTTCAGAGCGTGTTACAGTGTGCCTCAGATAGTGTTAGAGAGGGACAGAGAGTGTCACAGTGTTTTCCAGAGTGTCAGAGAGAGTCACAGAGTGTCTCAGAGAGTGTCAGCGAGAGTCACAGTGTGTGTCAGTGAGTGTCTGAGAGAGTCACAGTGTGTCTCAGAGAGTGTCAGTGAGGGACGGTGAGTGTCACACTGTATTCCAGAGTGTCAGAAAGAGTCATAGTGTGTCTCAGAGAGTGTCAGAGATGGACAGAGAGTGTCACACCGTTTTCCAGAGTGTCAGAGCGAGTCACAGTGTGTCTCGGGGAGATTCAGAGAGGGACAGAGAGTCTCACACTATTTTCCAGAGTTTCAGAGCGTGTCACAGTGTGCCTCAGATAGTGTTAGAGCGGGACAGAGAGTGTCACAGTGTTTTCCAGAGTGTCAGAGAGAGTCACAGAGTGTCTCAGAGAGTGTCAGCGAGAGTCACAGTGTGTGTCAGTGAATGTCTGAGAGAGTCACAGTGTGTCTCAGAGAGTGTCAGTGAGGGACGGTGAGTGTCACACTGTTTTCCAGAGTGTCAGAGAGAGTCATAGTGTGTCTCAGAGAGTGTCAGAGAGGGACAGAGAGTGTCACACTGTTTTCCAGAGTGTCAGAGTGAGTCACAGTGTGTCTCGGAGAGATTCAGAGAGGGACAGAGAGTGTCTCACTATTTTCCAGAGTTTCAGAGAGTGTCACAGTGTGTATCAGAGAGTGTCAGAGAGGGACAGAGAGTGTCACACTGTTTTCCAGAGTGTCAGAGAGAGTCACAGAGTGTCTCAGAGAGTGTCAGCGAGAGTCACAGTGTGTCTCAGTGAGTGACAGAGAGATTCACAGTGTGTCTCAGAGAGCGTCAGTGAGGGACAGAGAATGTCACACTGTTTTCCATAGTGTCAGAGAGAGTCACAGTGTGTCTCAGAGAGAGTCAGACGGGGACAGAGTGTCACACTGTTTTCCAGAGTGACAGAGAGAGTCACAGTGTGTCTCAGAGAGTGTCAAAGAGGGACGGAGAGTGTCACACTGTTTTCCAGAGTGTTAGAGAGAATGATAGTGAGTCTCAAAGAGGGTCAGAGAGATTCACAGTGTGTCTCAGAGAGTTTCAGAGAGGGACAGAGAGTGTCACACTGTTTTCCAGAGTGTCAGCGAGAGTCACAGTGTGTCTCAGAGAGTGTCAGAGAGGGACAGAGAGTGTCACACTGTTTTCCAGAGTGTCAGAGAGTGTCACTGTGTGTCTCAGAGAGTGTCAGAGATGGACAGAGAGTGTCACGCTGTTTTCCAGAGTGTCAGAGTGAGTCACAGTGTGTCTCGGAGAGATTCAGAGAGGGACAGAGAGTGTCTCACTATTTTCCAGAGTTTCAGAGAGTGTCACAGTGTGTATCAGAGAGTGTCAGAGAGGGACAGAGAGTGTCACACTGTTTTCCAGAGTGTCAGAGAGAGTCACAGAGTGTCTCAGAGAGTGTCAGCGAGAGTCACAGTGTGTCTCAGTGAGTGACAGAGAGATTCACAGTGTGTCTCAGAGAGCGTCAGTGAGGGACAGAGAGTGTCACACCGTTTTCCAGAGTGTCAGAGAGAGTCACAGTGTGTCTCAGAGAGAGTCAGAGGGGGACAGAGTGTCACACTGTTTTCCAGAGTGACAGAGAGAGTCACAGTGTGTCACTGAGAGTGTCAGAGTGGGACCGCGAGTGTCATACTATATTCCAGAGTGACAGAGAGAGTCACAGTGTGTCTCAGAGAGTGTCAGAGAGGGACAGAGAGTGTCACACAGTTTTCCAGAGTGTCAGAGAGAGTCACAGTGTGTCTCAGAGAGTGTCAGAGAGGGGCAGAGAGTGTCACATTGTTTTCCAGAGTGTCAGAGAGAGTCACAGTGTGTCTCAGAGAGTTTCAGAGAGGGACAGAGAGTCTCACACTGTTTTCCAGAGTGTCAGAGAGAATGACAGTGTGTCTCAAAGAGGGTCAGCGAGAGTCACAGTGTGTCTCAGAGAGTTTCAGAGAAGGACAGAGAGTGTCACACTGTTTTCCAGAGTGTCAGCGAGTGTCACAGTGTGTCTCAGAGAATGTCAGAGATGGACAGAGAGTGTCACACCGTTTTCCAGAGTGTCAGAGTGAGTCACAGTGTGTCTCGGGGAGATTCAGAGAGGGACAGAGAGTGTCTTACTATTTTCCAGAGTTTCAGAGCGTGTCACAGTGTGCCTCAGATTGTGTTAGAGAGGGACAGAGAGTGTCACAGTGTTTTCCAGAGTGTCAGAGAGAGTCACAGAGTGTCTCAGAGAGTGTCAGCGAGAGTCACAGTGTGTGTCAGTGAGTGTCTGAGAGAGTCACAGTGTGTCTCAGAGAGTGTCAGTGAGGGACGGTGAGTGTCACACTGTTTTCCAGAGTGTCAGAGAGAGTCATAGTGTGTCTCAGAGAGTGTCAGAGAGGGACAGAGAGTGTCACACTGTTTTCCAGAGTGTCAGTGTGAGTCACAGTGTGTCTCGGAGAGATTCAGAGAGGGACAGAGAGTGTCTCACTATTTTCCAGAGTTTCAGAGAGTGTCACAGTGTGTATCAGAGAGTGTCAGAGAGGGACAGAGAGTGTCACACTGTTTTCCAGAGTGTCAGAGAGAGTCACAGAGTGTCTCAGAGAGTGTCAGCGAGAGTCACAGTGTGTCTCAGTGAGTGACAGAGAGATTCACAGTGTGTCTCAGAGAGCGTCAGTGAGGGACAGAGAGTGTCACACTGTTTTCCATAGTGTCAGAGAGAGTCACAGTGTGTCTCAGAGAGTGTCAGACGGGGACAGAGTGTCACACTGTTTTCCAGAGTGACAGAGAGAGTCACAGTGTGTCTCAGAGAGTGTCAAAGAGGGACGGAGAGTGTCATACTATATTCCAGAGTGACAGAGAGAGTCACAGTGTGTCTCAGAGAGTGTCAGAGAGGGACAGAGAGTGTCACACAGTTTTCCAGAGTGTCAGAGAGAGTCACAGTGTGTCTCAGAGAGTGTCAGAGAGGGGCAGAGAGTGTCACATTGTTTTCCAGAGTGTCAGAGAGAGTCACAGTGTGTCTCAGAGAGTTTCAGAGAGGGACAGAGAGTCTCACACTGTTTTCCAGAGTGTCAGAGAGAATGACAGTGTGTCTCAAAGAGGGTCAGCGAGAGTCACAGTGTGTCTCAGAGAGTTTCAGAGAAGGACAGAGAGTGTCACACTGTTTTCCAGAGTGTCAGCGAGTGTCACAGTGTGTCTCAGAGAATGTCAGAGATGGACAGAGAGTGTCACACCGTTTTCCAGAGTGTCAGAGTGAGTCACAGTGTGTCTCGGGGAGATTCAGAGAGGGACAGAGAGTGTCTTACTATTTTCCAGAGTTTCAGAGCGTGTCACAGTGTGCCTCAGATTGTGTTAGAGAGGGACAGAGAGTGTCACAGTGTTTTCCAGAGTGTCAGAGAGAGTCACAGAGTGTCTCAGAGAGTGTCAGCGAGAGTCACAGTGTGTGTCAGTGAGTGTCTGAGAGAGTCACAGTGTGTCTCAGAGAGTGTCAGTGAGGGACGGTGAGTGTCACACTGTTTTCCAGAGTGTCAGAGAGAGTCATAGTGTGTCTCAGAGAGTGTCAGAGAGGGACAGAGAGTGTCACACTGTTTTCCAGAGTGTCAGTGTGAGTCACAGTGTGTCTCGGAGAGATTCAGAGAGGGACAGAGAGTGTCTCACTATTTTCCAGAGTTTCAGAGAGTGTCACAGTGTGTATCAGAGAGTGTCAGAGAGGGACAGAGAGTGTCACACTGTTTTCCAGAGTGTCAGAGAGAGTCACAGAGTGTCTCAGAGAGTGTCAGCGAGAGTCACAGTGTGTCTCAGTGAGTGACAGAGAGATTCACAGTGTGTCTCAGAGAGCGTCAGTGAGGGACAGAGAATGTCACACTGTTTTCCATAGTGTCAGAGAGAGTCACAGTGTGTCTCAGAGAGAGTCAGACGGGGACAGAGTGTCACACTGTTTTCCAGAGTGACAGAGAGAGTCACAGTGTGTCTCAGAGAGTGTCAAAGAGGGACGGAGAGTGTCACACTGTTTTCCAGAGTGTTAGAGAGAATGATAGTGAGTCTCAAAGAGGGTCAGAGAGATTCACAGTGTGTCTCAGAGAGTTTCAGAGAGGGACAGAGAGTGTCACACTGTTTTCCAGAGTGTCAGCGAGAGTCACAGTGTGTCTCAGAGAGTGTCAGAGAGGGACAGAGAGTGTCACACTGTTTTCCAGAGTGTCAGAGAGTGTCACTGTGTGTCTCAGAGAGTGTCAGAGATGGACAGAGAGTGTCACGCTGTTTTCCAGAGTGTCAGAGTGAGTCACAGTGTGTCTCGGAGAGATTCAGAGAGGGACAGAGAGTGTCTCACTATTTTCCAGAGTTTCAGAGAGTGTCACAGTGTGTATCAGAGAGTGTCAGAGAGGGACAGAGAGTGTCACACTGTTTTCCAGAGTGTCAGAGAGAGTCACAGAGTGTCTCAGAGAGTGTCAGCGAGAGTCACAGTGTGTCTCAGTGAGTGACAGAGAGATTCACAGTGTGTCTCAGAGAGCGTCAGTGAGGGACAGAGAGTGTCACACCGTTTTCCAGAGTGTCAGAGAGAGTCACAGTGTGTCTCAGAGAGAGTCAGAGGGGGACAGAGTGTCACACTGTTTTCCAGAGTGACAGAGAGAGTCACTGTATGTCTCAGAGAGAGTCAGAAATGGACGGAGATTGTCTCACTGTTTTCCAGAGTGTCAGAGAGAGTCACAGTGTGTCTCAGAGAGTGTCAGAGATGGACAGAGAGTGTCACACTGTTTTCCAGAATGTCAGAGAGAGTCGCAGTGTGTCTCAGAGAGGGTCAGAGATGGACAGAGAGTGTCACACTGTTTTCCAGAGTGTCAGAGAGTGTCACAGTGTGTCTCAGAGAGTGTCACAGCATGGCACAGTGTGTCGCAGAAAGTCATAAATGTCACAGTGTGTCTCAATGAGTGTCACGGCGTTTTCCAGAGTGTCAGAGAGAGTCACAGAGTGTCTCAGAGAGTGTCAGCGAGAGTCACAGTGTGTCTCAGTGAGTGTCAGAGATAGTCACAGTGTGTCTCAGAGAGTGTCAGCGAGTGTCACACTGTTTTCCAGAGTGTCAGACAGAGTCACAGTGTGCCCCAGAGAGTGTCAGAGAGAGACAAAGAGTGTCACACTGTTTTCCAGAGTGTCAGAGAGAGTCACAGTGTGTCTCAGAGAGTGTCAGAGAAGGACAGAGAGTCTCACACTGTTTTCCAGAGTGTCAGAGAGAGTCACAGTGTGTCTCAGAGAGTGTCAGAGAGGGACCGATAGTGTCACACTGTTTTCCAGAGTGTCAGGGAGAGTCACAGTGTGTCTCAGAGAGTGTCAGAGAGGGACAGAGAGTGTCACACAATTTTCCAGAGTGTCAGAGAGAGTCACAGTGTGTCTCCGAGTGTGTCAGAGAGGACCAGAGAGTGTCACACAATTTTCCAGAGAGTCAGAGAGAATCACAGTGTGTCTCAGAGAGTGTCAGAGAGGGACAGAGAGTGTCACATTGTTTTCCAGAGTGTCAGAGAGAGTCACAGTGTGTCTCAGAGAGTGTCAGAGAGGGACAGAGAGTGTCTCACTATTTTCCAGAGTTTCAGAGAGTGTCACAGTGTGTATCGGAGAGTGTCAGGGAGGGACAGAGAGTGTCACACTGTTTTCCAGAGTGTCAGAGAGAGTCACAGAGTGTCTCAGAGAGTGTCAGCGAGAGTCACAGTGTGTGTCAGTGAGTGACAGAGAGATTCACAGTGTGTCTCAGAGAGCGTCAGTGAGGGACAGAGAGTGTCACACTGTTTTCCAGAGTGTCAGAGAGAGTCACAGTGTGTCTCAGAGAGAGTCAGAGCGGGACAGAGTGTCACACTGTTTTCCAGAGAGAGTCACTGTATGTCTCAGAGAGAGTCAGAGATTGTCTCACTGTTTTCCAGAGTGTCAGAGAGAGTCGCAGTGTGTCTCAGAGAGGGTCAGAGAGGGACAAAGAGTGTCACACTGTTTTCCAGAGTGTCAGAGAGTGTCACAGTGTGTCTCAGAGAGTGTCACAGCATGGCACAGTGTGTCGAGAAAGTCATAAATGTCACAGTGTGTCTCAAAGAGTGTCACGGCGTTTTCCAGAGTGTCAGAGAGAGTCACAGTGTGTCTCAGAGAGTGTCAGAGAGGGACCGATAGTGTCACACTGTTTTCCAGAGTGTCAGGGAGAGTCACAGTGTGTCTCAGAGAGTGTCAGAGAGGGACAGAGAGTGTCACACAATTTTCCAGAGTGTCAGAGAGAGTCACAGTGTGTCTCCGAGTGTGTCAGAGAGGACCAGAGAGTGTCACACAATTTTCCAGAGAGTCAGAGAGAATCACAGTGTGTCTCAGAGAGTGTCAGAGAGGGACAGAGAGTGTCACATTGTTTTCCAGAGTGTCAGAGAGAGTCACAGTGTGTCTCAGAGAGTGTCAGAGAGGGATAGAGAGTGTCACACTGTTTTCCAGAGTGTCAGAGAGTGTCACTGTGTGTCTCGGAGAGATTCAGAGAGGGACCGAGAGTGTCTCACTATTTTCCAGAGTTTCAGAGAGTGTCACAGTGTGTATCGGAGAGTGTCAGGGAGGGACAGAGAGTGTCACACTGTTTTCCAGAGTGTCAGAGAGAGTCACAGAGTGTCTCAGAGAGTGTCAGCGAGAGTCACAGTGTGTGTCAGTGAGTGACAGAGAGATTCACAGTGTGTCTCAGAGAGCGTCAGTGAGGGACAGAGAGTGTCACACTGTTTTCCAGAGTGTCAGAGAGAGTCACAGTGTGTCTCAGAGAGAGTCAGAGCGGGACAGAGTGTCACACTGTTTTCCAGAGAGAGTCACTGTATGTCTCAGAGAGAGTCAGAGATTGTCTCACTGTTTTCCAGAGTGTCAGAGAGAGTCGCAGTGTGTCTCAGAGAGGGTCAGAGAGGGACAAAGAGTGTCACACTGTTTTCCAGAGTGTCAGAGAGTGTCACAGTGTGTCTCAGAGAGTGTCACAGCATGGCACAGTGTGTCGAGAAAGTCATAAATGTCACAGTGTGTCTCAAAGAGTGTCACGACATTTTCCAGAGTGTCAGAGAGAGTCACAGAGTGTCTCAGAGAGTGTCAGCGAGAGTCACAGTGTGTCTCAGTGAGTGTCAGAGAGAGTCACAGTGTGTCTCAGAGAGTGTCAGCGAGGGACAGTGAGTGTCACACTGTTTTCCAGAGTGTCAGACAGAGTCACAGTGTGCCCCAGAGAGTGTCAGAGAGAGACAAAGAGTGTCACACTGTTTTCCAGAGTGTCAGACAGAGTCACAGTGTGCCCCAGAGAGTGTCAGAGAGAGACAAAGAGTGTCACACTGTTTTCCAGAGTGACAGAGAGAGTCACAGTGTGTCTCAGAGAGTGTCAGAGAAGGACAAAGAGTCTCACACTGTTTTCCAGAGTGACGGAGAGAGTCACAGTGTGTCTCAGAGAGTGTCAGAGAGGGACCGATAGTGTCACACTGTTTTCCAGAGTGTCAGAGAGAGTCACAGTGTGTCTCAGAGAGTGTCAGAGAGGGACAGAGAGTGTCACACTATTTTCCAGAGTGTCAGAGAGAGTCACAGTGTGTCTCAGAGAGTGTCAGAGAGGACCAGAGAGTGTCACACAATTTTCCAGAGAGTCAGAGAGAGTCACAGTGTGTCTCAGAGAGTGTCAGAGAGGGACAGAGAGTGTCACATTGTTTTCCAGAGTGTCAGAGAGAGTCACAGTGTGTCTCAGAGAGTTACAGAGAGGGACAGAGAGTCTCACACTGTTTTCCAGAGTGTCAGAGAGAATGACAGTGTGTCTCAAAGAGGGTCAGCGAGTGTCACAGTGTGTCTCAGAGAGTTTCAGAGAAGGACAGAGAGTGTCACACTGTTTTCCAGAGTGTCAGAGTGAGTCACAGTGTGTCTCGGGGAGATTCAGAGAGGGACAGAGAGTGTCTTACTATTTTCCAGAGTTTCAGAGCGTGTCACAGTGTGTCTCAGATAGTGTTAGAGAGGGACAGAGAGTGTCACAGTGTTTTCCAGAGTGTCAGAGAGAGTCACAGAGTGTCTCAGAGAGTGGCAGCGAGAGTCACAGTGTGTGTCAGTGAGTGTCTGAGAGAGTCACAGTGTGTCTCAGAGAGTGTCAGTGAGGGACGGTGAGTGTCACACTGTTTTCCAGAGTGTCAGAGAGAGTCATAGTGTGTCTCAGAGAGTGTCAGAGAGGGACAGAGAGTGTCACACTGTTTTCCAGAGTGTCAGAGTTTGTCACAGTGTGTCTCGGAGAGATTCAGAGAGGGACAGAGAGTGTCTCACTATTTTCCAGAGTTTCAGAGAGTGTCACAGTGTGTATCAGGGAGTGTCAGAGAGGGACAGAGAGTGTCACACTGTTTTCCAGAGTGTCAGAGAGAGTCACAGAGTGTCTCAGAGAGTGTCAGCGAGAGTCACAGTGTGTTTCAGTGAGTGACAGAGAGATTCACAGTGTGTCTCAGAGAGCGTCAGTGAGGGACAGAGAGTGTCACACTGTTTTCCATAGTGTCAGAGAGAGTCACAGTGTGTCTCAGAGAGAGTCAGACGGGGACAGAGTGTCACACTGTTTTCCAGAGTGACAGAGAGAGTCACTGTATGTCCCAAGGAGAGTCAGAGATGGACGGAGATTGTCTCACTGTTTTCCAGAGTGTCAGAGAGAGTCACAGTGTATCTCAGAGAGTGTCAATGAGGGTTCAGAGAGTGTCATACTGTTTTCCAGAGTGTCAGAGAGAGTCACAGTGTGTCTCAGAGAGTGTCAGGGAGAGTCACAGTGTGTCTCAGAGAGTGTCAGAGAGGGACAGAGAGTCTCGCACTGTTTTCCAGAGTGTCAGAGAGAGTCACAGTGTGTCTCAGAGAGTGTCAGGGAGAGTCACAGTGTGTCTCAGAGAGTGTCAGAGAGGGACAGAGAGTCTCGCACTGTTTTCCAGAGTGTCAGAGAGAGTCACAGTGTGTCTCAGAGAGTGTCAGAGAGGGACAGAGAGTGTCACACAGTTTTCCAGAGTGTCAGAGAGAGTCACAGTGTGTCTCAGAGAGTGTCAGAGAGGGACAGAGAGTGTCACACTATTTTCCAGAGTGACAGAGAGAGTCACGGTGTGTATCAGAGAGTGTCAGAGAGGGACAGAGAGTGTCACACTGTTTTCCAGAGTGACAGAGAGAGTCACAGTGTGTCACTGAGAGTGTCAGAGTGGGACCGCGAGTGTCATACTATATTCCAGAGTGACAGAGAGAGTCACAGTGTGTCTCAGAGAGTGTCAGAGAGGGACAGAGAGTGTCACACAGTTTTCCAGAGTGTCAGAGAGAGTCACAGTGTGTCTCAGAGAGTGTCAGAGAGGGACAGAGAGTGTCACATTGTTTTCCAGAGTGTCAGAGAGAGTCACAGTGTGTCTCAGAGAGTTTCAGAGAGGGACAGAGAGTCTCACACTGTTTTCCAGAGAGTCAGAGAGAATGACAGTGTGTCTCAAAGAGGGTCAGCGAGAGTCACAGTGTGTCTCAGAGAGTTTCAGAGAAGGACAGAGAGTGTCACACTGTTTTCCAGAGTGTCAGCGAGTGTCACAGTGTGTCTCAGAGAATGTCAGAGATGGACAGAGAGTTTCACACCGTTTTCCAGAGTGTCAAAGTGAGTCACAGTGTGTCTCGGGGAGATTCAGAGAGGGACAGAGAGTGTCTTACTATTTTCCAGAGTTTCAGAGCGTGTCACAGTGTGTCTCAGATAGTGTTAGAGAGGGACAGAGAGTGTCACAGTGTTTTCCAGAGTGTCAGAGAGAGTCACAGAGTGTCTCAGAGAGTGTCAGCGAGAGTCACAGTGTGTGTCAGTGAGTGTCTGAGAGAGTCACAGTGTGTCTCAGAGAGTGTCAGTGAGGGACGGTGAGTGTCACACTGTTTTCCAGAGTGTCAGAGAGAGTCATAGTGTGTCTCAGAGAGTGTCAGAGAGGGACAGAGAGTGTCACACTGTTTTCCAGAGTGTCAGAGTGAGTCACAGTGTGTCTCGGAGAGATTCAGAGAGGGACAGAGAGTGTCTCACTATTTTCCAGAGTTTCAGAGAGTGTCACAGTGTGTATCAGAGAGTGTTAGAGAGGTACAGAGAGTGTCACACTGTTTTCCAGAGTGTCAGAGAGAGTCACAGAGTGTCTCAGAGAGTGTCAGCGAGAGTCACAGTGTGTCTCAGTGAGTGACAGAGAGATTCACAGTGTGTCTCAGAGAGCGTCAGTGAGGGACAGAGAGTGTCACACTGTTTTCCATAGTGTCAGAGAGAGTCACAGTGTGTGTCAGAGAGAGTCAGACGGGGACAGAGTGTCACACTGTTTTCCAGAGTGACAGAGAGAGTCACTGTATGTCCCAGAGAGAGTCAGAGATGGACGGAGATTGTCTCACTGTTTTCCAGAGTGTCAGAGAGAGTCACAGTGTATCTCAGAGAGTGTCAATGAGGGTTCAGAGATTGTCATACTGTTTTCCAGAGTGTCAGAGAGAGTCACAGTGTGTCTCAGAGAGTGTCAGGGAGAGTCACAGTGTGTCTCAGAGAGTGTCAGAGAGGGACAGAGAGTCTCGCACTGTTTTCCAGAGTGTCAGAGAGAGTCACAGTGTGTCTCAGAGAGTGTCAGGGAGAGTCACAGTGTGTCTCAGAGAGTGTCAGAGAGGGACAGAGAGTCTCGCACTGTTTTCCAGAGTGTCAGAGAGAGTCACAGTGTGTCTCAGAGAGTGTCAGGGAGAGTCACAGTGTGTCTCAGAGAGTGTCAGAGAGGGACAGAGAGTCTCGCACTGTTTTCCAGAGTGTCAGAGAGAGTCACAGTGTGTCTCAGAGAGTGTCAGAGAGGGACAGAGAGTGTCACACAGTTTTCCAGAGTGTCAGAGAGAGTCACAGTGTGTCTCAGAGAGTGTCAGAGAGGGACAGAGAGTGTCACACTATTTTCCAGAGTGACAGAGAGAGTCACGGTGTGTATCAGAGAGTGTCAGAGAGGGACAGAGAGTGTCACACTGTTTTCCAGAGTGACAGAGAGAGTCACAGTGTGTCACTGAGAGTGTCAGAGTGGGACCGCGAGTGTCATACTATATTCCAGAGTGACAGAGAGAGTCACAGTGTGTCTCAGAGAGTGTCAGAGAGGGACAGAGAGTGTCACACAGTTTTCCAGAGTGTCAGAGAGAGTCACAGTGTGTCTCAGAGAGTGTCAGAGAGGGACAGAGAGTGTCACATTGTTTTCCAGAGTGTCAGAGAGAGTCACAGTGTGTCTCAGAGAGTTTCAGAGAGGGACAGAGAGTCTCACACTGTTTTCCAGAGAGTCAGAGAGAATGACAGTGTGTCTCAAAGAGGGTCAGCGAGAGTCACAGTGTGTCTCAGAGAGTTTCAGAGAAGGACAGAGAGTGTCACACTGTTTTCCAGAGTGTCAGCGAGTGTCACAGTGTGTCTCAGAGAATGTCAGAGATGGACAGAGAGTTTCACACCGTTTTCCAGAGTGTCAGAGTGAGTCACAGTGTGTCTCGGGGAGATTCAGAGAGGGACAGAGAGTGTCTTCCTATTTTCCAGAGTTTCAGAGCGTGTCACAGTGTGTCTCAGATAGTGTTAGAGAGGGACAGAGAGTGTCACAGTGTTTTCCAGAGTGTCAGAGAGAGTCACAGAGTGTCTCAGAGAGTGTCAGCGAGAGTCACAGTGTGTGTCAGTGAGTGTCTGAGAGAGTCACAGTGTGTCTCAGAGAGTGTCAGTGAGGGACGGTGAGTGTCACACTGTTTTCCAGAGTGTCAGAGAGAGTCATAGTGTGTCTCAGAGAGTGTCAGAGAGGGACAGAGAGTGTCACACTGTTTTCCAGAGTGTCAGAGTGAGTCACAGTGTGTCTCGGAGAGATTCAGAGAGGGACAGAGAGTGTCTCACTATTTTCCAGAGTTTCAGAGAGTGTCACAGTGTGTATCAGAGAGTGTTAGAGAGGTACAGAGAGTGTCACACTGTTTTCCAGAGTGTCAGAGAGAGTCACAGAGTGTCTCAGAGAGTGTCAGCGAGAGTCACAGTGTGTCTCAGTGAGTGACAGAGAGATTCACAGTGTGTCTCAGAGAGCGTCAGTGAGGGACAGAGAGTGTCACACTGTTTTCCATAGTGTCAGAGAGAGTCACAGTGTGTGTCAGAGAGAGTCAGACGGGGACAGAGTGTCACACTGTTTTCCAGAGTGACAGAGAGAGTCACTGTATGTCCCAGAGAGAGTCAGAGATGGACGGAGATTGTCTCACTGTTTTCCAGAGTGTCAGAGAGAGTCACAGTGTATCTCAGAGAGTGTCAATGAGGGTTCAGAGAGTGTCATACTGTTTTCCAGAGTGTCAGAGAGAGTCACAGTGTGTCTCAGAGAGTGTCAGGGAGAGTCACAGTGTGTCTCAGAGAGTGTCAGAGAGGGACAGAGAGTCTCGCACTGTTTTCCAGAGTGTCAGAGAGAGTCACAGTGTGTCTCAGAGAGTGTCAGGGAGAGTCACAGTGTGTCTCAGAGAGTGTCAGAGAGGGACAGAGAGTCTCGCACTGTTTTCCAGAGTGTCAGAGAGAGTCACAGTGTGTCTCAGAGAGTGTCAGAGAGGGACAGAGGGTGGCACACAGTTTTCCAGAGTGTCAGAGAGAGTCACAGTGTGTCTGAGAGAGTGTCAGAGAGGGACAGAGAGTGTCACACTATTTTCCAGAGTGTCAGAGAGAGTCACGGTGTGTATCAGAGAGTGTCAGAGAGGGACAGAGAGTGTCACACTGTTTTCCAGAGTGACAGAGAGAGTCACAGTGTGTCACTGAGAGTGTCAGAGTGGGACCGCGAGTGTCATACTATATTCCAGAGTGACAGAGAGAGTCACAGTGTGTCTCAGAGAGTGTCAGAGAGGGACAGAGAGTGTCACACAGTTTTCCAGAGTGTCAGAGAGAGTCACAGTGTGTCTCAGAGAGTGTCAGAGAGGGACAGAGAGTGTCACACTATTTTCCAGAGTGTCAGAGAGAGTCACGGTGTGTATCAGAGAGTGTCAGAGAGGGACAGAGAGTGTCACACTGTTTACCAGAGTGACAGAGAGAGTCACAGTGTGTCACTGAGAGTGTCAGAGTAGGACAGAGAGTGTCATACTATTTTCCAGAGTGACAGAGAGAGTCACAGTGTGTCGCAAAGAGTGTCACGGCGTTTTCCAGAGTGTCAGAGAGAGTCACAGAGTGTCTCAGAGAATGTCAGCGAGAGTCACAGTGTGTCTCAGTGAGTGTCAGAGATAGTCACAGTGTGTCTCAGAGAGTGTCAGCGAGTGTCACACTGTTTTCCAGAGTGTCAGACAGAGTCACAGTGTGCCCCAGAGAGTTTCAGAGAGAGACAAAGAGTGTCACACTGTTTTCCAGTGTGTCAGATAGAGTCACAGTGTATCTCAGAGAGTGTCAGAGAAGGACAGAGAGTCTCACACTGTTTTCCAGAGTGTCAGAGAGAGTCACAGTGTGTCTCAGAGAGTGTCAGAGAGGGACCGATAGTGTCACACTGTTTTCCAGAGTGTCAGAGAGAGTCACAGTGTGTCTCAGAGAGTGTCAGAGAGGGACAGAGAGTGTCACACTATTTTCCAGAGTGTCAGAGAGAGTCACAGTGTGTCTCCGAGTGTGTCAGAGAGGACCAGAGAGTGTCACACAATTTTTCAGAGAGTCAGAGAGAATCACAGTGTGTCTCAGAGAGTGTCAGAGAGGGACAGAGAGTGTCACATTGTTTTCCAGAGTGTCAGAGAGAGTCACAGTGTGTCTCAGAGAGTGTCAGAGAGGGACAGAGAGTGTCACACTGTTTTCCAGAGTGTCAGAGAGTGTCACTGTGTGTCTCGGAGAGATTCAGAGAGGGACAGAGAGTGTCTCACTATTTTCCAGAGTTTCAGAGAGTGTCACAGTGTGTATCAGAGAGTGTCAGGGAGGGACAGAGAGTGTCACACTGTTTTCCAGAGTGTCAGAGAGAGTCACAGAGTGTCTCAGAGAGTGTCAGAGAGAGTCACAGTGTGTCTCAGAGAGAGTCAGAGCGGGACAGAGTGTCACACTGTTTTCCAGAGAGTCAGAGAGAGTCACTGTATGTCTCAGAGTGAGTCAGAGATTGTCTCACTGTTTTCCAGAGTGTCAGAGAGAGTCGCAGTGTGTCTCAGAGAGGGTCAGAGAGGGACAGAGTGTCACACTGTTTTCCAGAGTGTCAGAGAGTGTCACAGTGTGTCTCAGAGAGTGTCACAGCATGGCACAGTGTGTCGCAGAAAGTCATAAATGTCACAGTGTGTCTCAAAGAGTGTCACGGCATTTTCCAGAGTGTCAGAGAAAGTCACAGAGTGTCTCAGAGAGTGTCAGCGAGAGTCACAGTGTGTCTCAGTGAGTGTCAGAGAGAGTCACAGTGTGTCTCAGAGAGTGTCAGCGAGGGACAGTGAGTGTCACACTGTTTTCCAGAGTGTCAGACAGAGTCACAGTGTGCCCCAGAGAGTGTCAGAGAGAGACAAAGAGTGTCACACTGTTTTCCAGAGTGACAGAGAGAGTCACAGTGTGTCTCAGAGAGTGTCAGAGAAGGACAGAGAGTCTCACACTGTTTTCCAGAGTGTCAGAGAGAGTCACAGTGTGTCTCAGAGAGTGTCAGAGAGGGACAGAGAGTGTCACACTATTTTCCAGAGTGTCAGAGAGAGTCACAGTGTGTTTCTGAGAGTGTCAGAGAGGACCAGAGAGTGTCACACAATTTTCCAGAGAGTCAGAGAGAGTCACAGTGTGTCTCAGAGAGTGTCAGAGAGGGACAGAGAGTGTCACATTGTTTTCCAGAGTGTCAGAGAGAGTCACAGTGTGTCTCAGAGAGTTTCAGAGAGGGACAGAGAGTGTCACACTGTTTTCCAGAGTGTCAGAGTGAGTCACAGTGTGTCTCGGGGAGATTCAGAGAGGGACAGAGAGTGTCTTCCTATTTTCCAGAGTTTCAGAGCGTGTCACAGTGTGTCTCAGATAGTGTTAGAGAGGGACAGAGAGTGTCACAGTGTTTTCCAGAGTGTCAGAGAGAGTCACAGAGTGTCTCAGAGAGTGTCAGCGAGAGTCACAGTGTGTGTCAGTGAGTGTCTGAGAGAGTCACAGTGTGTCTCAGAGAGTGTCAGTGAGGGACGGTGAGTGTCACACTGTTTTCCAGAGTGTCAGAGAGAGTCATAGTGTGTCTCAGAGAGTGTCAGAGAGGGACAGAGAGTGTCACACTGTTTTCCAGAGTGACAGAGAGAGTCACAGTGTGTCTCGGAGAGTGTCAGAGTGGGACCGCGAGTGTCATACTATATTCCAGAGTGACAGAGAGAGTCACAGTGTGTCTCAGAGAGTGTCAGCGAGGGACAGAGAGTGTCACACAGTTTTCCAGAGTGTCAGAGAGAGTCACAGTGTGTCTCAGAGAGTGTCAGAGAGGGACAGAGAGTGTCACACAATTTTCCAGAGTGTCAGAGAGAGTCACAGTGTGTCTCAGAGAGTTTCAGAGAGGGACAGAGAGTCTCACACTGTTTTCCAGAGTGTCAGAGAGAATGACAGTGTGTCTGAAAGAGGGTCAGCGAGAGTCACAGTGTGTCTCAGAGAGTTTCAGAGAAGGACAGAGAGTGTCACACTGTTTTCCAGAGTGTCAGCGAGTGTCACAGTGTGTCTCAGAGAATGTCAGAGATGGACAGAGAGTGTCACACCGTTTTCCAGAGTGTCAGAGTGAGTCACAGTGTGTCTCGGGGAGATTCAGAGAGGGACAGAGAGTGTCTTACTATTTTCCAGAGTTTCAGAGCGTGTCACAGTGTGTCTCAGATAGTGTTAGAGAGGGACAGAGAGTGTCACAGTGTTTTCCAGAGTGTCAGAGAGAGTCACAGAGTGTCTCAGAGAGCGTCAGCGAGAGTCACAGTGTGTATCAGTGAGTGTCAGAGAGAGACACAGTGTGTATCAGAGAGTGTCAGTGAGGGACAGAGAGTGTCACACTGTTTTCCAGAGTGACAGAGAGAGTCACAGTGTGTCACTGAGAGTGTCAGAGTGGGACCGCGAGTGTCATACTATATTCCAGAGTGACAGAGAGAGTCACAGTGTGTCTCAGAGAGTGTCAGAGAGGGACAGAGAGTGTCACACAGTTTTCCAGAGTGTCAGAGAGAGTCACAGTGTGTCTCAGAGAGTGTCAGAGAGGGACAGAGAGTGTCACACTATTTTCCAGAGTGTCAGAGAGAGTCACGGTGTGTATCAGTGAGTGTCAGAGAGGGACAGAGAGTGTCACACTGTTTACCAGAGTGACAGAGAGAGTCACAGTGTGTCACTGAGAGTGTCAGAGTGGGACAGAGAGTGTCATACTATTTTCCAGAGTGACAGAGAGAGTCACAGTGTGTCTCAGAGAGTGTCACAGCATGGCACAGTGTGTCGCAGAAAGTCATAAATGTCACAGTGTGTCTCAAAGAGTGTCACGGCGTTTTCCAGAGTGTCAGAGAGAGTCACAGAGTGTCTCAGAGAGTGTCAGCGAGAGTCACAGTGTGTCTCAGTGAGTGTCAGAGAGAGTCACAGTGTGTCTCAGAGAGTGTCAGCGAGGGACAGTGAGTGTCACACTGTTTTCCAGAGTGTCAGACAGAGTCACAGTGTGCCCCAGAGAGTGTCAGAGAGAGACAAAGAGTGTCACACTGTTTTCCAGAGTGTCAGAGAGAGTCACAGTGTGTCTCAGAGAGTGTCAGAGAAGGACAGAGAGTCTCACACTGTTTTCCAGAGTGTCAGAGAGAGTCACAGTGTGTCTCAGAGAGTGTCAGAGAGGGACCGATAGTGTCACACTGTTTTCCAGAGTGTCAGAGAGAGTCACAGTGTGTCTCAGAGAGTGTCAGAGAGGGACAGAGAGTGTCACACAATTTTCCAGAGTGTCAGAAAGAGTCACAGTGTGTCTCCGAGTGTGTCAGAGAGGACCAGAGAGTGTCACACAATTTTCCAGAGAGTCAGAGAGAATCACAGTGTGTCTCAGAGAGTGTCAGAGAGGGACAGAGAGTGTCACACTGTTTTCCAGAGTGTCAGAGAGTGTCACTGTGTGTCTCGGAGAGATTCAGAGAGGGACAGAGGAGAGTGTCTCACTATTTTCCAGAGTTTCAGAGAGTGTCACAGTGTGTATCAGAGAGTGTCAGGGAGGGACAGAGAGTGTCACACTGTTTTCCAGAGTGTCAGAGAGAGTCACAGAGTGTCTCAGAGAGTGTCAGCGAGAGTCACAGTGTGTGTCAGTGAGTGACAGAGAGATTCACAGTGTGTCTCAGAGAGTGTCAGTGAGGGACAGAGAGTGTCACACTGTTTTCCAGAGTGTCAGAGAGAGTGACAGTGTGTCTCAGAGAGAGTCAGAGCGGGACAGAGTGTCACACTGTTTTCCAGAGAGTCAGAGAGAGTCACTGTATGTCTCAGAGAGAGTCAGAGATGGACGGAGATTGTCTCACTGTTTTCCAGAGTGTCAGAGAGAGTCGCAGTGTGTCTCAGAGAGGGTCAGAGAGGGACAGAGAGTGTCACACTGTTTTCCAGAGTGTCAGAGAGTGTCACAGTGTGTCTCAGAGAGTGTCACAGCATGGCACAGTGTGTCGCAGAAAGTCATAAATATCACAGTGTGTCTCAAAGGGTGTCACGGCGTTTTCCAGAGTGTCAGAGAGAGTCACAGAGTGTCTCAGAGAGTGTCAGCGAGAGTCACAGTGTGTCTCAGTGAGTGTCAGAGAGAGTCACAGTGTGTCTCAGAGAGTGTCAGCGAGGGACAGTGAGTGTCACACTGTTTTCCAGAGTGTCAGACAGAGTCACAGTGTGCCCCAGAGAGTGTCAGAGAGAGACAAAGAGTGTCACACTGTTTTCCAGAGTGTCAGAGAGAGTCACAGTGTGTCTCAGAGAGTGTCAGAGAAGGACAGAGAGTCTCACACTGTTTTCCAGAGTGTCAGAGAGAGTCACAGTGTGTCTCAGAGAGTGTCAGAGAGGGACCGATAGTGTCACACTGTTTTCCAGAGTGTCAGAGAGAGTCACAGTGTGTCTCAGAGAGTGTCAGAGAGGGACAGAGAGTGTCACACTATTTTCCAGAGTGTCAGAGAGAGTCACGGTGTGTATCAGAGAGTGTCAGAGAGGGACAGAGAGTGTCACACTGTTTACCAGAGTGACAGAGAGAGTCACAGTGTGTCACTGAGAGTGTCAGAGTAGGACAGAGAGTGTCATACTATTTTCCAGAGTGACAGAGAGAGTCACAGTGTGTCGCAAAGAGTGTCACGGCGTTTTCCAGAGTGTCAGAGAGAGTCACAGAGTGTCTCAGAGAATGTCAGCGAGAGTCACAGTGTGTCTCAGTGAGTGTCAGAGATAGTCACAGTGTGTCTCAGAGAGTGTCAGCGAGTGTCACACTGTTTTCCAGAGTGTCAGACAGAGTCACAGTGTGCCCCAGAGAGTTTCAGAGAGAGACAAAGAGTGTCACACTGTTTTCCAGTGTGTCAGATAGAGTCACAGTGTATCTCAGAGAGTGTCAGAGAAGGACAGAGAGTCTCACACTGTTTTCCAGAGTGTCAGAGAGAGTCACAGTGTGTCTCAGAGAGTGTCAGAGAGGGACCGATAGTGTCACACTGTTTTCCAGAGTGTCAGAGAGAGTCACAGTGTGTCTCAGAGAGTGTCAGAGAGGGACAGAGAGTGTCACACTATTTTCCAGAGTGTCAGAGAGAGTCACAGTGTGTCTCCGAGTGTGTCAGAGAGGACCAGAGAGTGTCACACAATTTTTCAGAGAGTCAGAGAGAATCACAGTGTGTCTCAGAGAGTGTCAGAGAGGGACAGAGAGTGTCACATTGTTTTCCAGAGTGTCAGAGAGAGTCACAGTGTGTCTCAGAGAGTGTCAGAGAGGGACAGAGAGTGTCACACTGTTTTCCAGAGTGTCAGAGAGTGTCACTGTGTGTCTCGGAGAGATTCAGAGAGGGACAGAGAGTGTCTCACTATTTTCCAGAGTTTCAGAGAGTGTCACAGTGTGTATCAGAGAGTGTCAGGGAGGGACAGAGAGTGTCACACTGTTTTCCAGAATGTCAGAGAGAGTCACAGAGTGTCTCAGAGAGTGTCAGCGAGAGTCACAGTGTGTGTCAGTGAGTGACAGAGAGATTCACAGTGTGTCTCAGAGAGCGTCAGTGAGGGACAGAGAGTGTCACACTGTTTTCCAGAGTGTCAGAGAGAGTCACAGTGTGTCTCAGAGAGAGTCAGAGCGGGACAGAGTGTCACACTGTTTTCCAGAGAGTCAGAGAGAGTCACTGTATGTCTCAGAGTGAGTCAGAGATTGTCTCACTGTTTTCCAGAGTGTCAGAGAGAGTCGCAGTGTGTCTCAGAGAGGGTCAGAGAGGGACAGAGTGTCACACTGTTTTCCAGAGTGTCAGAGAGTGTCACAGTGTGTCTCAGAGAGTGTCACAGCATGGCACAGTGTGTCGCAGAAAGTCATAAATGTCACAGTGTGTCTCAAAGAGTGTCACGGCATTTTCCAGAGTGTCAGAGAAAGTCACAGAGTGTCTCAGAGAGTGTCAGCGAGAGTCACAGTGTGTCTCAGTGAGTGTCTGAGAGAGTCACAGTGTGTCTCAGTGAGTGTCAGAGAGAGTCACAGTGTGTCTCAGAGAGTGTCAGCGAGGGACAGTGAGTGTCACACTGTTTTCCAGAGTGTCAGACAGAGTCACAGTGTGCCCCAGAGAGTTTCAGAGAGAGACAAAGAGTGTCACACTGTTTTCCAGAGTGACAGAGAGAGTCACAGTGTGTCTCAGAGAGTGTCAGAGAAGGACAGAGAGTCTCACACTGTTTTCCAGAGTGTCAGAGAGAGTCACAGTGTGTCTCAGAGAGTGTCAGAGAGGGACAGAGAGTGTCACACTATTTTCCAGAGTGTCAGAGAGAGTCACAGTGTGTTTCTGAGAGTGTCAGAGAGGACCAGAGAGTGTCACACAATTTTCCAGAGAGTCAGAGAGAGTCACAGTGTGTCTCAGAGAGTGTCAGAGAGGGACAGAGAGTGTCACATTGTTTTCCAGAGTGTCAGAGAGAGTCACAGTGTGTCTCAGAGAGTTTCAGAGAGGGACAGAGAGTGTCACACTGTTTTCCAGAGTGTCAGAGTGAGTCACAGTGTGTCTCGGGGAGATTCAGAGAGGGACAGAGAGTGTCTTCCTATTTTCCAGAGTTTCAGAGCGTGTCACAGTGTGTCTCAGATAGTGTTAGAGAGGGACAGAGAGTGTCACAGTGTTTTCCAGAGTGTCAGAGAGAGTCACAGAGTGTCTCAGAGAGTGTCAGCGAGAGTCACAGTGTGTGTCAGTGAGTGTCTGAGAGAGTCACAGTGTGTCTCAGAGAGTGTCAGTGAGGGACGGTGAGTGTCACACTGTTTTCCAGAGTGTCAGAGAGAGTCATAGTGTGTCTCAGAGAGTGTCAGAGAGGGACAGAGAGTGTCACACTGTTTTCCAGAGTGACAGAGAGAGTCACAGTGTGTCTCGGAGAGTGTCAGAGTGGGACCGCGAGTGTCATACTATATTCCAGAGTGACAGAGAGAGTCACAGTGTGTCTCAGAGAGTGTCAGCGAGGGACAGAGAGTGTCACACAGTTTTCCAGAGTGTCAGAGAGAGTCACAGTGTGTCTCAGAGAGTGTCAGAGAGGGACAGAGAGTGTCACATTGTTTTCCAGAGTGTCAGAGAGAGTCACAGTGTGTCTCAGAGAGTTTCAGAGAGGGACAGAGAGTCTCACACTGTTTTCCAGAGTGTCAGAGAGAATGACAGTGTGTCTGAAAGAGGGTCAGCGAGAGTCACAGTGTGTCTCAGAGAGTTTCAGAGAAGGACAGAGAGTGTCACACTGTTTTCCAGAGTGTCAGCGAGTGTCACAGTGTGTCTCAGAGAATGTCAGAGATGGACAGAGAGTGTCACACCGTTTTCCAGAGTGTCAGAGTGAGTCACAGTGTGTCTCGGGGAGATTCAGAGAGGGACAGAGAGTGTCTTACTATTTTCCAGAGTTTCAGAGCGTGTCACAGTGTGTCTCAGATAGTGTTAGAGAGGGACAGAGAGTGTCACAGTGTTTTCCAGAGTGTCAGAGAGAGTCACAGAGTGTCTCAGAGAGCGTCAGCGAGAGTCACAGTGTGTATCAGTGAGTGTCAGAGAGAGACACAGTGTGTATCAGAGAGTGTCAGTGAGGGACAGAGAGTGTCACACTGTTTTCCAGAGTGACAGAGAGAGTCACAGTGTGTCACTGAGAGTGTCAGAGTGGGACCGCGAGTGTCATACTATATTCCAGAGTGACAGAGAGAGTCACAGTGTGTCTCAGAGAGTGTCAGAGAGGGACAGAGAGTGTCACACAGTTTTCCAGAGTGTCAGAGAGAGTCACAGTGTGTCTCAGAGAGTGTCAGAGAGGGACAGAGAGTGTCACACTATTTTCCAGAGTGTCAGAGAGAGTCACGGTGTGTATCAGTGAGTGTCAGAGAGGGACAGAGAGTGTCACACTGTTTACCAGAGTGACAGAGAGAGTCACAGTGTGTCACTGAGAGTGTCAGAGTGGGACAGAGAGTGTCATACTATTTTCCAGAGTGACAGAGAGAGTCACAGTGTGTCTCAGAGAGTGTCACAGCATGGCACAGTGTGTCGCAGAAAGTCATAAATGTCACAGTGTGTCTCAAAGAGTGTCACGGCGTTTTCCAGAGTGTCAGAGAGAGTCACAGAGTGTCTCAGAGAGTGTCAGCGAGAGTCACAGTGTGTCTCAGTGAGTGTCAGAGAGAGTCACAGTGTGTCTCAGAGAGTGTCAGCGAGGGACAGTGAGTGTCACACTGTTTTCCAGAGTGTCAGACAGAGTCACAGTGTGCCCCAGAGAGTGTCAGAGAGAGACAAAGAGTGTCACACTGTTTTCCAGAGTGTCAGAGAGAGTCACAGTGTGTCTCAGAGAGTGTCAGAGAAGGACAGAGAGTCTCACACTGTTTTCCAGAGTGTCAGAGAGAGTCACAGTGTGTCTCAGAGAGTGTCAGAGAGGGACCGATAGTGTCACACTGTTTTCCAGAGTGTCAGAGAGAGTCACAGTGTGTCTCAGAGAGTGTCAGAGAGGGACAGAGAGTGTCACACAATTTTCCAGAGTGTCAGAAAGAGTCACAGTGTGTCTCCGAGTGTTTCAGAGAGGACCAGAGAGTGTCACACAATTTTCCAGAGAGTCAGAGAGAATCACAGTGTGTCTCAGAGAGTGTCAGAGAGGGACAGAGAGTGTCACACTGTTTTCCAGAGTGTCAGAGAGTGTCACTGTGTGTCTCGGAGAGATTCAGAGAGGGACAGAGGAGAGTGTCTCACTATTTTCCAGAGTTTCAGAGAGTGTCACAGTGTGTATCAGAGAGTGTCAGGGAGGGACAGAGAGTGTCACACTGTTTTCCAGAGTGTCAGAGAGAGTCACAGAGTGTCTCAGAGAGTGTCAGCGAGAGTCACAGTGTGTGTCAGTGAGTGACAGAGAGATTCACAGTGTGTCTCAGAGAGTGTCAGTGAGGGACAGAGAGTGTCACACTGTTTTCCAGAGTGTCAGAGAGAGTGACAGTGTGTCTCAGAGAGAGTCAGAGCGGGACAGAGTGTCACACTGTTTTCCAGAGAGTCAGAGAGAGTCACTGTATGTCTCAGAGAGAGTCAGAGATGGACGGAGATTGTCTCACTGTTTTCCAGAGTGTCAGAGAGAGTCGCAGTGTGTCTCAGAGAGGGTCAGAGAGGGACAGAGAGTGTCACACTGTTTTCCAGAGTGTCAGAGAGTGTCACAGTGTGTCTCAGAGAGTGTCACAGCATGGCACAGTGTGTCGCAGAAAGTCATAAATATCACAGTGTGTCTCAAAGGGTGTCACGGCGTTTTCCAGAGTGTCAGAGAGAGTCACAGAGTGTCTCAGAGAGTGTCAGCGAGAGTCACAGTGTGTCTCAGTGAGTGTCAGAGAGAGTCACAGTGTGTCTCAGAGAGTGTCAGCGAGGGACAGTGAGTGTCACACTGTTTTCCAGAGTGTCAGACAGAGTCACAGTGTGCCCCAGAGAGTGTCAGAGAGAGACAAAGAGTGTCACACTGTTTTCCAGAGTGTCAGAGAGAGTCACAGTGTGTCTCAGAGAGTGTCAGAGAAGGACAGAGAGTCTCACACTGTTTTCCAGAGTGTCAGAGAGAGTCACAGTGTGTCTCAGAGAGTGTCAGAGAGGGACTGATAGTGTCACACTGTTTTCCAGAGTGTCAGAGAGAGTCACAGTGTGTCTCAGAGAGTGTCAGAGAGGGACAGAGAGTGTCACACAATTTTCCAGAGTGTCAGAGAGAGTCACAGTGTGTCTCCGAGTGTGTCAGAGAGGACCAGAGAGTGTCACACAATTTTCCAGAGAGTCAGAGAGAATCACAGTGTGTCTCAGAGAGTGTCAGAGAGGGACAGAGAGTGTCACACTGTTTTCCAGAGTGTCAGAGAGTGTCACTGTGTGTCTCGGAGAGATTCAGAGAGGGACAGAGGAGAGTGTCTCACTATTTTCCAGAGTTTCAGAGAGTGTCACAGTGTGTATCAGAGAGTGTCAGGGAGGGACAGAGAGTGTCACACTGTTTTCCAGAGTGTCAGAGAGAGTCACAGAGTGTCTCAGAGAGTGTCAGCGAGAGTCACAGTGTGTGTCAGTGAGTGACAGAGAGATTCACAGTGTGTCTCAGAGAGCGTCAGTGAGGGACAGAGAGTGTCACACTGTTTTCCAGAGTGTCAGAGAGAGTGACAGTGTGTCTCAGAGAGAGTCAGAGCGGGACAGAGTGTCATACTGTTTTCCAGAGAGTCAGAGAGAGTCACTGTATGTCTCAGAGAGAGTCAGAGATGGACGGAGATTGTCTCACTGTTTTCCAGAGTGTCAGAGAGAGTCACAGTGTGTCTCAGAGAGTGTCAGAGAAGGACAGAGAGTCTCACACTGTTTTCCAGAGTGTCAGAGAGAGTCACAGTGTGTCTCAGAGAGTGTCTGAGAGGGACCGATAGTGTCACACTGTTTTCCAGAGTGTCAGAGAGAGTCACAGTGTGTCTCAGAGAGTGTCAGAGAGGGACAGAGAGTGTCACACAATTTTCCAGAGTGTCAGAGAGAGTCACAGTGTGTCTCCGAGTGTGTCAGAGAGGACCAGAGAGTGTCACACAATTTTCCAGAGAGTCAGAGAGAATCACAGTGTGTCTCAGAGAGTGTCAGAGAGGGACAGAGAGTGTCACACTGTTTTCCAGAGTGTCAGAGAGTGTCACTGTGTGTCTCGGAGAGATTCAGAGAGGGACAGAGGAGAGTGTCTCACTATTTTCCAGAGTTTCAGAGAGTGTCACAGTGTGTATCAGAGAGTGTCAGGGAGGGACAGAGAGTGTCACACTGTTTTCCAGAGTGTCAGAGAGAGTCACAGAGTGTCTCAGAGAGTGTCAGCGAGAGTCACAGTGTGTGTCAGTGAGTGACAGAGAGATTCACAGTGTGTCTCAGAGAGTGTCAGTGAGGGACAGAGAGTGTCACACTGTTTTCCAGAGTGTCAGAGAGAGTGACAGTGTGTCTCAGAGAGTGTCAGTGAGGGACAGTGAGTGTCACACTGTTTTCCAGAGTGTCAGAGAGAGTCGCAGTGTGTCTCAGAGAGGGTCAGAGAGGGACAGAGAGTGTCACACTGTTTTCCAGAGTGTCAGAGAGTGTCACAGTGTGTCTCAGAGAGTGTCACAGCATGGCACAGTGTGTCGCAGAAAGTCATAAATATCACAGTGTGTCTCAAAGGGTGTCACGGCGTTTTCCAGAGTGTCAGAGAGAGTCACAGAGTGTCTCAGAGAGTGTCAGCGAGAGTCACAGTGTGTCTCAGTGAGTGTCAGAGAGAGTCACAGTGTGTCTCAGAGAGTGTCAGCGAGGGACAGTGAGTGTCACACTGTTTTCCAGAGTGTCAGACAGAGTCACAGTGTGCCCCAGAGAGTGTCAGAGTGAGACAAAGAGTGTCACACTGTTTTCCAGAGTGTCAGACAGAGTCACAGTGTGCCCCAGAGAGAGTCAGAGAGAGACAAAGAGTGTCTCACTGTTTTCCAGAGTGACAGAGAGAGTCACAGTGTGTCTCAGAGAGTGTCAGAGAAGGACAGAGAGTCTCACACTGTTTTCCAGAGTGACGGAGAGAGTCACAGTGTGTCTCAGAGAGGGTCAGAGAGGGACCGATAGTGTCACACTGTTTTCCAGAGTGTCAGAGAGAGTCACAGTGTGTCTCTGAGAGTGTCAGAGAGGACCAGAGAGTGTCACACAATTTTCCAGAGTGTCAGAGAGAGTCACAGTGTGTCTCAGAGAGTGTCAGAGAGGGACAGAGAGTGTCACATTGTTTTCCAGAGTGTCAGAGAGAGTCACAGTGTGTCTCAGAGAGTTTCAGAGAGGGACAGAGAGTCTCACACTGTTTTCCAGAGTGTCAGAGAGCATGACAGTGTGTCTCAAAGAGGGTCAGCGAGTGTCACAGTGTGTCTCAGAGAGTGTCAGAGATGGACAGAGAGTGTCACACCGTTTTCCAGAGTGTCAGAGTGAGTCACAGTGTGTCTCGGGGAGATTCAGAGAGGGACAGAGAGTGTCTTACTATTTTCCAGAGTTTCAGAGCGTGTCACAGTGTGTCTCAGATAGTGTTAGATAGGGACAGAGAGTGTCACAGTGTTTTCCAGAGTGTCAGAGAGAGTCACAGAGTGTCTCAGAGAGTGTCAGCGAGAGTCACAGTGTGTGTCAGTGAGTGTCTGAGAGAGTGACAGTGTGTCTCAGAGAGTGTCAGCGAGGGACAGTGAGTGTCACACTGTTTTCCAGAGTGTCAGACAGAGTCACAGTGTGCCCCAGAGAGTGTCAGAGTGAGACAAAGAGTGTCACACTGTTTTCCAGAGTGTCAGACAGAGTCACAGTGTGCCCCAGAGAGAGTCAGAGAGAGACAAAGAGTGTCTCACTGTTTTCCAGAGTGACAGAGAGAGTCACAGTGTGTCTCAGAGAGTGTCAGAGAAGGATAGAGAGTCTCACACTGTTTTCCAGAGTGACGGAGAGAGTCACAGTGTGTCTCAGAGAGGGTCAGAGAGGGACCGATAGTGTCACACTGTTTTCCAGAGTGTCAGAGAGAGTCACAGTGTGTCTCAGAGAGTTTCAGAGAGGGACAGAGAGTGTCATACTGTTTTCCAGAGTGTCAGAGAGAATGACAGTGTGTCTCAAAGAGGGTCAGCGAGTGTCACAGTGTGTCTCAGAGAGTGTCAGAGAGGGACAGAGAGTGTCACACAATTTTCCAGAGTGTCAGAGAGAGTCACAGTGTGTCTCAGAGAGTGTCAGAGAGGGACAGAGAGTGTCACACTGTTTTCCAGAGTGTCAGAGAGAGTCACAGTGTGTCTCAGAGAGTTTCAGAGAGGGACAGAGAGTCTCACACTGTTTTCCAGAGTGTCAGAGAGAATGACAGTGTGTCTCAAAGAGGGTCAGCGAGTGTCACAGTGTGTCTCAGAGAGTGTCAGAGAGGGACAGAGAGTGTCACACTGTTTTCCAGAGTGTCAGACAGAGTCACAGTGTGTCTCAGAGAGTGTCAGAGAGGGACAGAGAGTTTCACACCGTTTTCCAGAGTGTCAGAGTGAGTCACAGTGTGTCTCGGGGAGATTCAGAGAGGGACAGAGAGTGTCTTACTATTTTCCAGAGTTTCAGAGCGTGTCACAGTGTGTCTCAGATAGTGTTAGAGAGGGACAGAGAGTGTCACAGTGTTTTCCAGAGTGTCAGAGAGAGTCACAGAGTGTCTCAGAGAGTGTCAGCGAGAGTCACAGTGTGTGTCAGTGAGTGTCTGAGAGAGTGACAGTGTGTCTCAGAGAGTGTCAGAGAGGGACAGAGAGTGTCACACTGTTTTCCAGAGTGTCAGAGAGAGTCACAGAGTGTCTCAGAGAGTGTCAGCGAGAGTCACAGTGTGTCTCAGTGAGTGACAGAGAGATTCACAGTGTGTCTCAGAGAGCGTCAGTGAGGGACAGAGAGTGTCACACTGTTTTCCATAGTGTCAGAGAGAGTCACAGTGTGTCTCAGAAAGAGTCAGACGGGGACAGAGTGTCACACTGTTTTCCAGAGTGACAGAGAGAGTCACTGTATGTCCCAGAGAGAGTCAGAGATGGACGGAGATTGTCTCACTGTTTTCCAGAGTGTCAGAGAGAGTCACAGTGTATCTCAGAGAGTGTCAATGAGGGTTCAGAGAGTGTCATACTGTTTTCCAGAGTGTCAGAGAGAGTCACAGTGTGTCTCAGAGAGTGTCAGGGAGAGTCACAGTGTGTCTCAGAGAGTGTCAGAGAGGGACAGAGAGTCTCGCACTGTTTTCCAGAGTGTCAGAGAGAGTCACAGTGTGTCTCAGAGAGTGTCAGGGAGAGTCACAGTGTGTCTCAGAGAGTGTCAGAGAGGGACAGAGAGTCTCGCACTGTTTTCCAGAGTGTCAGAGAGAGTCACAGTGTGTCTCAGAGAGTGTCAGAGAGGGACAGAGGGTGGCACACAGTTTTCCAGAGTGTCAGAGAGAGTCACAGTGTGTCTGAGAGAGTGTCAGAGAGGGACAGAGAGTGTCACACTATTTTCCAGAGTGTCAGAGAGAGTCACGGTGTGTATCAGAGAGTGTCAGAGAGGGACAGAGAGTGTCACACTGTTTTCCAGAGTGACAGAGAGAGTCACAGTGTGTCACTGAGAGTGTCAGAGTGGGACCGCGAGTGTCATACTATATTCCAGAGTGACAGAGAGAGTCACAGTGTGTCTCAGAGAGTGTCAGAGAGGGACAGAGAGTGTCACACAGTTTTCCAGAGTGTCAGAGAGAGTCACAGTGTGTCTCAGAGAGTGTCAGAGAGGGACAGAGAGTGTCACACTATTTTCCAGAGTGTCAGAGAGAGTCACGGTGTGTATCAGAGAGTGTCAGAGAGGGACAGAGAGTGTCACACTGTTTACCAGAGTGACAGAGAGAGTCACAGTGTGTCACTGAGAGTGTCAGAGTAGGACAGAGAGTGTCATACTATTTTCCAGAGTGACAGAGAGAGTCACAGTGTGTCGCAAAGAGTGTCACGGCGTTTTCCAGAGTGTCAGAGAGAGTCACAGAGTGTCTCAGAGAATGTCAGCGAGAGTCACAGTGTGTCTCAGTGAGTGTCAGAGATAGTCACAGTGTGTCTCAGAGAGTGTCAGCGAGTGTCACACTGTTTTCCAGAGTGTCAGACAGAGTCACAGTGTGCCCCAGAGAGTTTCAGAGAGAGACAAAGAGTGTCACACTGTTTTCCAGTGTGTCAGATAGAGTCACAGTGTATCTCAGAGAGTGTCAGAGAAGGACAGAGAGTCTCACACTGTTTTCCAGAGTGTCAGAGAGAGTCACAGTGTGTCTCAGAGAGTGTCAGAGAGGGACCGATAGTGTCACACTGTTTTCCAGAGTGTCAGAGAGAGTCACAGTGTGTCTCAGAGAGTGTCAGAGAGGGACAGAGAGTGTCACACTATTTTCCAGAGTGTCAGAGAGAGTCACAGTGTGTCTCCGAGTGTGTCAGAGAGGACCAGAGAGTGTCACACAATTTTTCAGAGAGTCAGAGAGAATCACAGTGTGTCTCAGAGAGTGTCAGAGAGGGACAGAGAGTGTCACATTGTTTTCCAGAGTGACAGAGAGAGTCACAGTGTGTCTCAGAGAGTGTCAGAGAGGGACAGAGAGTGTCACACTGTTTTCCAGAGTGTCAGAGAGTGTCACTGTGTGTCTCGGAGAGATTCAGAGAGGGACAGAGAGTGTCTCACTATTTTCCAGAGTTTCAGAGAGTGTCACAGTGTGTATCAGAGAGTGTCAGGGAGGGACAGAGAGTGTCACACTGTTTTCCAGAGTGTCAGAGAGAGTCACAGAGTGTCTCAGAGAGTGTCAGAGAGAGTCACAGTGTGTCTCAGAGAGAGTCAGAGCGGGACAGAGTGTCACACTGTTTTCCAGAGAGTCAGAGAGAGTCACTGTATGTCTCAGAGTGAGTCAGAGATTGTCTCACTGTTTTCCAGAGTGTCAGAGAGAGTCGCAGTGTGTCTCAGAGAGGGTCAGAGAGGGACAGAGTGTCACACTGTTTTCCAGAGTGTCAGAGAGTGTCACAGTGTGTCTCAGAGAGTGTCACAGCATGGCACAGTGTGTCGCAGAAAGTCATAAATGTCACAGTGTGTCTCAAAGAGTGTCACGGCATTTTCCAGAGTGTCAGAGAAAGTCACAGAGTGTCTCAGAGAGTGTCAGCGAGAGTCACAGTGTGTCTCAGTGAGTGTCAGAGAGAGTCACAGTGTGTCTCAGAGAGTGTCAGCGAGGGACAGTGAGTGTCACACTGTTTTCCAGAGTGTCAGACAGAGTCACAGTGTGCCCCAGAGAGTGTCAGAGAGAGACAAAGAGTGTCACACTGTTTTCCAGAGTGACAGAGAGAGTCACAGTGTGTCTCAGAGAGTGTCAGAGAAGGACAGAGAGTCTCACACTGTTTTCCAGAGTGTCAGAGAGAGTCACAGTGTGTCTCAGAGAGTGTCAGAGAGGGACAGAGAGTGTCACACTATTTTCCAGAGTGTCAGAGAGAGTCACAGTGTGTTTCTGAGAGTGTCAGAGAGGACCAGAGAGTGTCACACAATTTTCCAGAGAGTCAGAGAGAGTCACAGTGTGTCTCAGAGAGTGTCAGAGAGGGACAGAGAGTGTCACATTGTTTTCCAGAGTGTCAGAGAGAGTCACAGTGTGTCTCAGAGAGTTTCAGAGAGGGACAGAGAGTGTCACACTGTTTTCCAGAGTGTCAGAGTGAGTCACAGTGTGTCTCGGGGAGATTCAGAGAGGGACAGAGAGTGTCTTCCTATTTTCCAGAGTTTCAGAGCGTGTCACAGTGTGTCTCAGATAGTGTTAGAGAGGGACAGAGAGTGTCACAGTGTTTTCCAGAGTGTCAGAGAGAGTCACAGAGTGTCTCAGAGAGTGTCAGCGAGAGTCACAGTGTGTGTCAGTGAGTGTCTGAGAGAGTCACAGTGTGTCTCAGAGAGTGTCAGTGAGGGACGGTGAGTGTCACACTGTTTTCCAGAGTGTCAGAGAGAGTCATAGTGTGTCTCAGAGAGTGTCAGAGAGGGACAGAGAGTGTCACACTGTTTTCCAGAGTGACAGAGAGAGTCACAGTGTGTCTCGGAGAGTGTCAGAGTGGGACCGCGAGTGTCATACTATATTCCAGAGTGACAGAGAGAGTCACAGTGTGTCTCAGAGAGTGTCAGCGAGGGACAGAGAGTGTCACACAGTTTTCCAGAGTGTCAGAGAGAGTCACAGTGTGTCTCAGAGAGTGTCAGAGAGGGACAGAGAGTGTCACATTGTTTTCCAGAGTGTCAGAGAGAGTCACAGTGTGTCTCAGAGAGTTTCAGAGAGGGACAGAGAGTCTCACACTGTTTTCCAGAGTGTCAGAGAGAATGACAGTGTGTCTGAAAGAGGGTCAGCGAGGGTCGCAGTGTGTCTCAGAGAGTTTCAGAGAAGGACAGAGAGTGTCACACTGTTTTCCAGAGTGTCAGCGAGTGTCACAGTGTGTCTCAGAGAATGTCAGAGATGGACAGAGAGTGTCACACCGTTTTCCAGAGTGTCAGAGTGAGTCACAGTGTGTCTCGGGGAGATTCAGAGAGGGACAGAGAGTGTCTTACTATTTTCCAGAGTTTCAGAGCGTGTCACAGTGTGTCTCAGATAGTGTTAGAGAGGGACAGAGAGTGTCACAGTGTTTTCCAGAGTGTCAGAGAGAGTCACAGAGTGTCTCAGAGAGCGTCAGCGAGAGTCACAGTGTGTATCAGTGAGTGTCAGAGAGAGACACAGTGTGTATCAGAGAGTGTCAGTGAGGGACAGAGAGTGTCACACTGTTTTCCAGAGTGACAGAGAGAGTCACAGTGTGTCACTGAGAGTGTCAGAGTGGGACCGCGAGTGTCATACTATATTCCAGAGTGACAGAGAGAGTCACAGTGTGTCTCAGAGAGTGTCAGAGAGGGACAGAGAGTGTCACACAGTTTTCCAGAGTGTCAGAGAGAGTCACAGTGTGTCTCAGAGAGTGTCAGAGAGGGACAGAGAGTGTCACACTATTTTCCAGAGTGTCAGAGAGAGTCACGGTGTGTATCAGTGAGTGTCAAAGAGGGACAGAGAGTGTCACACTGTTTACCAGAGTGACAGAGAGAGTCACAGTGTGTCACTGAGAGTGTCAGAGTGGGACAGAGAGTGTCATACTATTTTCCAGAGTGACAGAGAGAGTCACAGTGTGTCTCAGAGAGTGTCACAGCATGGCACAGTGTGTCGCAGAAAGTCATAAATGTCACAGTGTGTCTCAAAGAGTGTCACGGCGTTTTCCAGAGTGTCAGAGAGAGTCACAGAGTGTCTCAGAGAGTGTCAGCGAGAGTCACAGTGTGTCTCAGTGAGTGTCAGAGAGAGTCACAGTGTGTCTCAGAGAGTGTCAGCGAGGGACAGTGAGTGTCACACTGTTTTCCAGAGTGTCAGACAGAGTCACAGTGTGCCCCAGAGAGTGTCAGAGAGAGACAAAGAGTGTCACACTGTTTTCCAGAGTGTCAGAGAGAGTCACAGTGTGTCTCAGAGAGTGTCAGAGAAGGACAGAGAGTCTCACACTGTTTTCCAGAGTGTCAGAGAGAGTCACAGTGTGTCTCAGAGAGTGTCAGAGAGGGACCGATAGTGTCACACTGTTTTCCAGAGTGTCAGAGAGAGTCACAGTGTGTCTCAGAGAGTGTCAGAGAGGGACAGAGAGTGTCACACAATTTTCCAGAGTGTCAGAAAGAGTCACAGTGTGTCTCCGAGTGTGTCAGAGAGGACCAGAGAGTGTCACACAATTTTCCAGAGAGTCAGAGAGAATCACAGTGTGTCTCAGAGAGTGTCAGAGAGGGACAGAGAGTGTCACACTGTTTTCCAGAGTGTCAGAGAGTGTCACTGTGTGTCTCGGAGAGATTCAGAGAGGGACAGAGGAGAGTGTCTCACTATTTTCCAGAGTTTCAGAGAGTGTCACAGTGTGTATCAGAGAGTGTCAGGGAGGGACAGAGAGTGTCACACTGTTTTCCAGAGTGTCAGAGAGTGTCACTGTGTGTCTCGGAGAGATTCAGAGAGGGACAGAGGAGAGTGTCTCACTATTTTCCAGAGTTTCAGAGAGTGTCACAGTGTGTATCAGAGAGTGTCAGGGAGGGACAGAGAGTGTCACACTGTTTTCCAGAGTGTCAGAGAGAGTCACAGAGTGTCTCAGAGAGTGTCAGCGAGAGTCACAGTGTGTGTCAGTGAGTGACAGAGAGATTCACAGTGTGTCTCAGAGAGTGTCAGTGAGGGACAGAGAGTGTCACACTGTTTTCCAGAGTGTCAGAGAGAGTGACAGTGTGTCTCAGAGAGAGTCAGAGCGGGACAGAGTGTCACACTGTTTTCCAGAGAGTCAGAGAGAGTCACTGTATGTCTCAGAGAGAGTCAGAGATGGACGGAGATTGTCTCACTGTTTTCCAGAGTGTCAGAGAGAGTCGCAGTGTGTCTCAGAGAGGGTCAGAGAGGGACAGAGAGTGTCACACTGTTTTCCAGAGTGTCAGAGAGTGTCACAGTGTGTCTCAGAGAGTGTCACAGCATGGCACAGTGTGTCGCAGAAAGTCATAAATATCACAGTGTGTCTCAAAGGGTGTCACGGCGTTTTCCAGAGTGTCAGAGAGAGTCACAGAGTGTCTCAGAGAGTGTCAGCGAGAGTCACAGTGTGTCTCAGTGAGTGTCAGAGAGAGTCACAGTGTGTCTCAGAGAGTGTCAGCGAGGGACAGTGAGTGTCACACTGTTTTCCAGAGTGTCAGACAGAGTCACAGTGTGCCCCAGAGAGTGTCAGAGAGAGACAAAGAGTGTCACACTGTTTTCCAGAGTGTCAGAGAGAGTCACAGTGTGTCTCAGAGAGTGTCAGAGAAGGACAGAGAGTCTCACACTGTTTTCCAGAGTGTCAGAGAGAGTCACAGTGTGTCTCAGAGAGTGTCAGAGAGGGACCGATAGTGTCACACTGTTTTCCAGAGTGTCAGAGAGAGTCACAGTGTGTCTCAGAGAGTGTCAGAGAGGGACAGAGAGTGTCACACTATTTTCCAGAGTGTCAGAGAGAGTCACGGTGTGTATCAGAGAGTGTCAGAGAGGGACAGAGAGTGTCACACTGTTTACCAGAGTGACAGAGAGAGTCACAGTGTGTCACTGAGAGTGTCAGAGTAGGACAGAGAGTGTCATACTATTTTCCAGAGTGACAGAGAGAGTCACAGTGTGTCGCAAAGAGTGTCACGGCGTTTTCCAGAGTGTCAGAGAGAGTCACAGAGTGTCTCAGAGAATGTCAGCGAGAGTCACAGTGTGTCTCAGTGAGTGTCAGAGATAGTCACAGTGTGTCTCAGAGAGTGTCAGCGAGTGTCACACTGTTTTCCAGAGTGTCAGACAGAGTCACAGTGTGCCCCAGAGAGTTTCAGAGAGAGACAAAGAGTGTCACACTGTTTTCCAGTGTGTCAGATAGAGTCACAGTGTATCTCAGAGAGTGTCAGAGAAGGACAGAGAGTCTCACACTGTTTTCCAGAGTGTCAGAGAGAGTCACAGTGTGTCTCAGAGAGTGTCAGAGAGGGACCGATAGTGTCACACTGTTTTCCAGAGTGTCAGAGAGAGTCACAGTGTGTCTCAGAGAGTGTCAGAGAGGGACAGAGAGTGTCACACTATTTTCCAGAGTGTCAGAGAGAGTCACAGTGTGTCTCCGAGTGTGTCAGAGAGGACCAGAGAGTGTCACACAATTTTTCAGAGAGTCAGAGAGAATCACAGTGTGTCTCAGAGAGTGTCAGAGAGGGACAGAGAGTGTCACATTGTTTTCCAGAGTGTCAGAGAGAGTCACAGTGTGTCTCAGAGAGTGTCAGAGAGGGACAGAGAGTGTCACACTGTTTTCCAGAGTGTCAGAGAGTGTCACTGTGTGTCTCGGAGAGATTCAGAGAGGGACAGAGAGTGTCTCATTATTTTCCAGAGTTTCAGAGAGTGTCACAGTGTGTATCAGAGAGTGTCAGGGAGGGACAGAGAGTGTCACACTGTTTTCCAGAGTGTCAGAGAGAGTCACAGAGTGTCTCAGAGAGTGTCAGCGAGAGTCACAGTGTGTGTCAGTGAGTGACAGAGAGATTCACAGTGTGTCTCAGAGAGCGTCAGTGAGGGACAGAGAGTGTCACACTGTTTTCCAGAGTGTCAGAGAGAGTCACAGTGTGTCTCAGAGAGAGTCAGAGCGGGACAGAGTGTCACACTGTTTTCCAGAGAGTCAGAGAGAGTCACTGTATGTCTCAGAGTGAGTCAGAGATTGTCTCACTGTTTTCCAGAGTGTCAGAGAGAGTCGCAGTGTGTCTCAGAGAGGGTCAGAGAGGGACAGAGTGTCACACTGTTTTCCAGAGTGTCAGAGAGTGTCACAGTGTGTCTCAGAGAGTGTCACAGCATGGCACAGTGTGTCGCAGAAAGTCATAAATGTCACAGTGTGTCTCAAAGAGTGTCACGGCATTTTCCAGAGTGTCAGAGAAAGTCACAGAGTGTCTCAGAGAGTGTCAGCGAGAGTCACAGTGTGTCTCAGTGAGTGTCAGAGAGAGTCACAGTGTGTCTCAGAGAGTGTCAGCGAGGGACAGTGAGTGTCACACTGTTTTCCAGAGTGTCAGAGAGAGTCACAGAGTGTCTCAGAGAGTGTCAGAGAGGGACAGAGAGTGTCACACTATTTTCCAGAGTGTCAGACAGAGTCACAGTGTGCCCCAGAGAGTGTCAGAGAGAGACAAAGAGTGTCACACTGTTTTCCAGAGTGACAGAGAGAGTCACAGTGTGTCTCAGAGAGTGTCAGAGAAGGACAGAGAGTCTCACACTGTTTTCCAGAGTGTCAGAGAGAGTCATAGTGTGTCTCAGAGAGTGTCAGAGAGGGACAGAGAGTGTCACACTGTTTTCCAGAGTGACAGAGAGAGTCACAGTGTGTCTCGGAGAGTGTCAGAGTGGGACCGCGAGTGTCATACTATATTCCAGAGTGACAGAGAGAGTCACAGTGTGTCTCAGAGAGTGTCAGCGAGGGACAGAGAGTGTCACACAGTTTTCCAGAGTGTCAGAGAGAGTCACAGTGTGTCTCAGAGAGTGTCAGAGAGGGACAGAGAGTGTCACATTGTTTTCCAGAGTGTCAGAGAGAGTCACAGTGTGTCTCAGAGAGTTTCAGAGAGGGACAGAGAGTCTCACACTGTTTTCCAGAGTGTCAGAGAGAATGACAGTGTGTCTGAAAGAGGGTCAGCGAGAGTCACAGTGTGTCTCAGAGAGTTTCAGAGAAGGACAGAGAGTGTCACACTGTTTTCCAGAGTGTCAGCGAGTGTCACAGTGTGTCTCAGAGAATGTCAGAGATGGACAGAGAGTGTCACACCGTTTTCCAGAGTGTCAGAGTGAGTCACAGTGTGTCTCGGGGAGATTCAGAGAGGGACAGAGAGTGTCTTACTATTTTCCAGAGTTTCAGAGCGTGTCACAGTGTGTCTCAGATAGTGTTAGAGAGGGACAGAGAGTGTCACAGTGTTTTCCAGAGTGTCAGAGAGAGTCACAGAGTGTCTCAGAGAGCGTCAGCGAGAGTCACAGTGTGTATCAGTGAGTGTCAGAGAGAGACACAGTGTGTATCAGAGAGTGTCAGTGAGGGACAGAGAGTGTCACACTGTTTTCCAGAGTGACAGAGAGAGTCACAGTGTGTCACTGAGAGTGTCAGAGTGGGACCGCGAGTGTCATACTATATTCCAGAGTGACAGAGAGAGTCACAGTGTGTCTCAGAGAGTGTCAGAGAGGGACAGAGAGTGTCACACAGTTTTCCAGAGTGTCAGAGAGAGTCACAGTGTGTCTCAGAGAGTGTCAGAGAGGGACAGAGAGTGTCACACTATTTTCCAGAGTGTCAGAGAGAGTCACGGTGTGTATCAGTGAGTGTCAGAGAGGGACAGAGAGTGTCACACTGTTTACCAGAGTGACAGAGAGAGTCACAGTGTGTCACTGAGAGTGTCAGAGTGGGACAGAGAGTGTCATACTATTTTCCAGAGTGACAGAGAGAGTCACAGTGTGTCTCAGAGAGTGTCACAGCATGGCACAGTGTGTCGCAGAAAGTCATAAATGTCACAGTGTGTCTCAAAGAGTGTCACGGCGTTTTCCAGAGTGTCAGAGAGAGTCACAGAGTGTCTCAGAGAGTGTCAGCGAGAGTCACAGTGTGTCTCAGTGAGTGTCAGAGAGAGTCACAGTGTGTCTCAGAGAGTGTCAGCGAGGGACAGTGAGTGTCACACTGTTTTCCAGAGTGTCAGACAGAGTCACAGTGTGCCCCAGAGAGTGTCAGAGAGAGACAAAGAGTGTCACACTGTTTTCCAGAGTGTCAGAGAGAGTCACAGTGTGTCTCAGAGAGTGTCAGAGAAGGACAGAGAGTCTCACACTGTTTTCCAGAGTGTCAGAGAGAGTCACAGTGTGTCTCAGAGAGTGTCAGAGAGGGACCGATAGTGTCACACTGTTTTCCAGAGTGTCAGAGAGAGTCACAGTGTGTCTCAGAGAGTGTCAGAGAGGGACAGAGAGTGTCACACAATTTTCCAGAGTGTCAGAAAGAGTCACAGTGTGTCTCCGAGTGTGTCAGAGAGGACCAGAGAGTGTCACACAATTTTCCAGAGAGTCAGAGAGAATCACAGTGTGTCTCAGAGAGTGTCAGAGAGGGACAGAGAGTGTCACACTGTTTTCCAGAGTGTCAGAGAGTGTCACTGTGTGTCTCGGAGAGATTCAGAGAGGGACAGAGGAGAGTGTCTCACTATTTTCCAGAGTTTCAGAGAGTGTCACAGTGTGTATCAGAGAGTGTCAGGGAGGGACAGAGAGTGTCACACTGTTTTCCAGAGTGTCAGAGAGAGTCACAGAGTGTCTCAGAGAGTGTCAGCGAGAGTCACAGTGTGTGTCAGTGAGTGACAGAGAGATTCACAGTGTGTCTCAGAGAGTGTCAGTGAGGGACAGAGAGTGTCACACTGTTTTCCAGAGTGTCAGAGAGAGTGACAGTGTGTCTCAGAGAGAGTCAGAGCGGGACAGAGTGTCACACTGTTTTCCAGAGAGTCAGAGAGAGTCACTGTATGTCTCAGAGAGAGTCAGAGATGGACGGAGATTGTCTCACTGTTTTCCAGAGTGTCAGAGAGAGTCGCAGTGTGTCTCAGAGAGGGTCAGAGAGGGACAGAGAGTGTCACACTGTTTTCCAGAGTGTCAGAGAGTGTCACAGTGTGTCTCAGAGAGTGTCACAGCATGGCACAGTGTGTCGCAGAAAGTCATAAATATCACAGTGTGTCTCAAAGGGTGTCACGGCGTTTTCCAGAGTGTCAGAGAGAGTCACAGAGTGTCTCAGAGAGTGTCAGCGAGAGTCACAGTGTGTCTCAGTGAGTGTCAGAGAGAGTCACAGTGTGTCTCAGAGAGTGTCAGCGAGGGACAGTGAGTGTCACACTGTTTTCCAGAGTGTCAGACAGAGTCACAGTGTGCCCCAGAGAGTGTCAGAGAGAGACAAAGAGTGTCACACTGTTTTCCAGAGTGTCAGAGAGAGTCACAGTGTGTCTCAGAGAGTGTCAGAGAAGGACAGAGAGTCTCACACTGTTTTCCAGAGTGTCAGAGAGAGTCACAGTGTGTCTCAGAGAGTGTCAGAGAGGGACCGATAGTGTCACACTGTTTTCCAGAGTGTCAGAGAGAGTCACAGTGTGTCTCAGAGAGTGTCAGAGAGGGACAGAGAGTGTCACACAATTTTCCAGAGTGTCAGAGAGAGTCACAGTGTGTCTCCGAGTGTGTCAGAGAGGACCAGAGAGTGTCACACAATTTTCCAGAGAGTCAGAGAGAATCACAGTGTGTCTCAGAGAGTGTCAGAGAGGGACAGAGAGTGTCACACTGTTTTCCAGAGTGTCAGAGAGTGTCACTGTGTGTCTCGGAGAGATTCAGAGAGGGACAGAGGAGAGTGTCTCACTATTTTCCAGAGTTTCAGAGAGTGTCACAGTGTGTATCAGAGAGTGTCAGGGAGGGACAGAGAGTGTCACACTGTTTTCCAGAGTGTCAGAGAGAGTCACAGAGTGTCTCAGAGAGTGTCAGCGAGAGTCACAGTGTGTGTCAGTGAGTGACAGAGAGATTCACAGTGTGTCTCAGAGAGCGTCAGTGAGGGACAGAGAGTGTCACACTGTTTTCCAGAGTGTCAGAGAGAGTGACAGTGTGTCTCAGAGAGAGTCAGAGCGGGACAGAGTGTCATACTGTTTTCCAGAGAGTCAGAGAGAGTCACTGTATGTCTCAGAGAGAGTCAGAGATGGACGGAGATTGTCTCACTGTTTTCCAGAGTGTCAGAGAGAGTCACAGTGTGTCTCAGAGAGTGTCAGAGAAGGACAGAGAGTCTCACACTGTTTTCCAGAGTGTCAGAGAGAGTCACAGTGTGTCTCAGAGAGTGTCAGAGAGGGACCGATAGTGTCACACTGTTTTCCAGAGTGTCAGAGAGAGTCACAGTGTGTCTCAGAGAGTGTCAGAGAGGGACAGAGAGTGTCACACAATTTTCCAGAGTGTCAGAGAGAGTCACAGTGTGTCTCCGAGTGTGTCAGAGAGGACCAGAGAGTGTCACACAATTTTCCAGACAGTCAGAGAGAATCACAGTGTGTCTCAGAGAGTGTCAGAGAGGGACAGAGAGTGTCACACTGTTTTCCAGAGTGTCAGAGAGTGTCACTGTGTGTCTCGGAGAGATTCAGAGAGGGACAGAGGAGAGTGTCTCACTATTTTCCAGAGTTTCAGAGAGTGTCACAGTGTGTATCAGAGAGTGTCAGGGAGGGACAGAGAGTGTCACACTGTTTTCCAGAGTGTCAGAGAGAGTCACAGAGTGTCTCAGAGAGTGTCAGCGAGAGTCACAGTGTGTGTCAGTGAGTGACAGAGAGATTCACAGTGTGTCTCAGAGAGTGTCAGTGAGGGACAGAGAGTGTCACACTGTTTTCCAGAGTGTCAGAGAGAGTGACAGTGTGTCTCAGAGAGTGTCAGTGAGGGACAGTGAGTGTCACACTGTTTTCCAGAGTGTCAGAGAGAGTCGCAGTGTGTCTCAGAGAGGGTCAGAGAGGGACAGAGAGTGTCACACTGTTTTCCAGAGTGTCAGAGAGTGTCACAGTGTGTCTCAGAGAGTGTCACAGCATGGCACAGTGTGTCGCAGAAAGTCATAAATATCACAGTGTGTCTCAAAGGGTGTCACGGCGTTTTCCAGAGTGTCAGAGAGAGTCACAGAGTGTCTCAGAGAGTGTCAGCGAGAGTCACAGTGTGTCTCAGTGAGTGTCAGAGAGAGTCACAGTGTGTCTCAGAGAGTGTCAGCGAGGGACAGTGAGTGTCACACTGTTTTCCAGAGTGTCAGACAGAGTCACAGTGTGCCCCAGAGAGTGTCAAAGTGAGACAAAGAGTGTCACACTGTTTTCCAGAGTGTCAGACAGAGTCACAGTGTGCCCCAGAGAGAGTCAGAGAGAGACAAAGAGTGTCTCACTGTTTTCCAGAGTGACAGAGAGAGTCACAGTGTGTCTCAGAGAGTGTCAGAGAAGGACAGAGAGTCTCACACTGTTTTCCAGAGTGACGGAGAGAGTCACAGTGTGTCTCAGAGAGGGTCAGAGAGGGACCGATAGTGTCACACTGTTTTCCAGAGTGTCAGAGAGAGTCACAGTGTGTCTCTGAGAGTGTCAGAGAGGACCAGAGAGTGTCACACAATTTTCCAGAGTGTCAGAGAGAGTCACAGTGTGTCTCAGAGAGTGTCAGAGAGGGACAGAGAGTGTCACATTGTTTTCCAGAGTGTCAGAGAGAGTCACAGTGTGTCTCAGAGAGTTTCAGAGAGGGACAGAGAGTCTCACACTGTTTTCCAGAGTGTCAGAGAGAATGACAGTGTGTCTCAAAGAGGGTCAGCGAGTGTCACAGTGTGTCTCAGAGAGTGTCAGAGATGGACAGAGAGTGTCACACCGTTTTCCAGAGTGTCAGAGTGAGTCACAGTGTGTCTCGGGGAGATTCAGAGAGGGACAGAGAGTGTCTTACTATTTTCCAGAGTTTCAGAGCGTGTCACAGTGTGTCTCAGATAGTGTTAGATAGGGACAGAGAGTGTCACAGTGTTTTCCAGAGTGTCAGAGAGAGTCACAGAGTGTCTCAGAGAGTGTCAGCGAGAGTCACAGTGTGTGTCAGTGAGTGTCTGAGAGAGTGACAGTGTGTCTCAGAGAGTGTCAGCGAGGGACAGTGAGTGTCACACTGTTTTCCAGAGTGTCAGACAGAGTCACAGTGTGCCCCAGAGAGTGTCAGAGTGAGACAAAGAGTGTCACACTGTTTTCCAGAGTGTCAGACAGAGTCACAGTGTGCCCCAGAGAGAGTCAGAGAGAGACAAAGAGTGTCTCACTGTTTTCCAGAGTGACAGAGAGAGTCACAGTGTGTCTCAGAGAGTGTCAGAGAAGGATAGAGAGTCTCACACTGTTTTCCAGAGTGACGGAGAGAGTCACAGTGTGTCTCAGAGAGGGTCAGAGAGGGACCGATAGTGTCACACTGTTTTCCAGAGTGTCAGAGAGAGTCACAGTGTGTCTCTGAGAGTGTCAGAGAGGACCAGAGAGTGTCACACAATTTTCCAGAGTGTCAGAGAGAGTCACAGTGTGTCTCAGAGAGTGTCAGAGAGGGACAGAGAGTGTCACACTGTTTTCCAGAGTGTCAGAGAGAGTCACAGTGTGTCTCAGAGAGTTTCAGAGAGGGACAGAGAGTCTCACACTGTTTTCCAGAGTGTCAGAGAGAATGACAGTGTGTCTCAAAGAGGGTCAGCGAGTGTCACAGTGTGTCTCAGAGAGTGTCAGAGATGGACAGAGAGTGTCACACCGTTTTCCAGAGTGTCAGAGTGAGTCACAGTGTGTCTCGGGGAGATTCAGAGAGGGACAGAGAGTGTCTTACTATTTTCCAGAGTTTCAGAGCGTGTCACAGTGTGTCTCAGATAGTGTTAGAGAGGGACAGAGAGTGTCACAGTGTTTTCCAGAGTGTCAGAGAGAGTCACAGAGTGTCTCAGAGAGTGTCAGCGAGAGTCACAGTGTGTGTCAGTGAGTGTCTGAGAGAGTGACAGTGTGTCTCAGAGAGTGTCAGTGAGGGACGGTGAGTGTCACACTGTTTTCCAGAGTGTCAGAGAGAGTCATAGTGTGTCTCAGAGAGTGTCAGAGAGGGACAGAGAGTGTCACACTGTTTTCCAGAGTGTCAGAGAGAGTCACAGAGTGTCTCAGAGAGTGTCAGCGAGAGTCACAGTGTGTCTCAGTGAGTGACAGAGAGATTCACAGTGTGTCTCAGAGAGCGTCAGTGAGGGACAGAGAGTGTCACACTGTTTTCCATAGTGTCAGAGAGAGTCACAGTGTGTCTCAGAAAGAGTCAGACGGGGACAGAGTGTCACACTGTTTTCCAGAGTGACAGAGAGAGTCACTGTATGTCCCAGAGAGAGTCAGAGATGGACGGAGATTGTCTCACTGTTTTCCAGAGTGTCAGAGAGAGTCACAGTGTATCTCAGAGAGTGTCAATGAGGGTTCAGAGAGTGTCATACTGTTTTCCAGAGTGTCAGAGAGAGTCACAGTGTGTCTCAGAGAGTGTCAGGGAGAGTCACAGTGTGTCTCAGAGAGTGTCAGAGAGGGACAGAGAGTCTCGCACTGTTTTCCAGAGTGTCAGAGAGAGTCACAGTGTGTCTCAGAGAGTGTCAGGGAGAGTCACAGTGTGTCTCAGAGAGTGTCAGAGAGGGACAGAGAGTCTCGCACTGTTTTCCAGAGTGTCAGAGAGAGTCACAGTGTGTCTCAGAGAGTGTCAGAGAGGGACAGAGAGTGTCACACAGTTTTCCAGAGGGTCATAGAGAGTCACAGTGTGTCTCAGAGAGTGTCAGAGAGGGACAGAGAGTGTCACACTATTTTCCAGAGTGTCAGAGAGAGTCACGGTGTGTATCAGAGAGTGTCAGAGAGGGACAGGGAGTGTCACACTGTTTTCCAGAGTGACAGAGAGAGTCACAGTGTGTCACTGAGAGTGTCAGAGTGGGACCGCGAGTGTCACACAGTTTTCCAGAGTGTCAGAGAGAGTCACAGTGTGTCTCAGAGAGTGTCAGAGAGGGACAGAGAGTGTCACACTATTTTCCAGAGTGTCAGAGAGAGTCACCTTGTGTATCAGAGAGTGTCAGAGAGGGACAGAGAGTGTCACACTGTTTACCAGAGTGACAGAGAGAGTCACAGTGTGTCACTGAGAGTGTCAGAGTGGGACAGAGAGTGTCATACTATTTTCCAGAGTGACAGAGAGAGTCACAGTGTGTCTCAGAGAGTGTCAGAGAGGAACAGAGAGTGTCACACTGTTTTCCAGAGTGTCAAAGAGAGTCACAGAGTGTCTCAGAGAGTGACAGCGTGAGTCACATTGTGCCTCAGAGAGTGTCAGACAGAGTCACAGTCTGTCTCAGAGAGTGTCAGTGAGGGACAGTGAGTGTCACACTATTTTCCAGAGTGTCAGACAGAGTCACAGTGTGTCTCAGAGAGTGTCAGAGAGGGACAGAGAGTGTCACACTGTTTTCCAGAGTGTCAGAGAGTGTCACAGTGTGTCTCAGAGAGTGTCACAGCATGGCACAGTGTGTCGCAGAAAGTCATAAATGTCACAGTGTGTCTCAAAGGGTGTCACGGCGTTTTCCAGAGTGTCAGAGAGAGTCACAGAGTGTCTCAGAGAGTGTCAGCGAGAGTCACAGTGTGTCTCAGTGATTGTCAGAGAGAGTCACAGTGTGTCTCAGAGAGTGTCAGCGAGGGACAGTGAGTGTCACACTGTTTTCCAGAGTGTCAGACAGAGTCACAGTGTGCCCCAGAGAGTGTCAGAGAGAGACAAAGAGTGTCACACTGTTTTCCAGAGTGTCAGACAGAGTCACAGTGTGCCCCAGAGAGTGTCAGAGAGAGACAAAGAGTGTCTCACTGTTTTCCAGAGTGACAGAGAGAGTCACAGTGTGTTTCAGGGAGTGTCAGAGAAGGACAGAGAGTCTCACACTGTTTTCCAGAGTGACGGAGAGAGTCACAGTGTGTCTCAGAGAGTGTCAGAGAGGGACCGATAGTGTCACACTGTTTTCCAGAGTGTCAGAGAGAGTCACAGTGTGTCTCAGAGAGTGTCAGAGAGGGACAGAGAGTGTCACACTATTTTCCAGAGTGTCAGAGAGAGTCACAGTGTGTCTCAGAGAGTGTCAGAGAGGGACAGAGAGTGTCACATTGTTTTCCAGAGTGTCAGAGAGAGTCACAGTGTGTCTCAGAGAGTTTCAGAGAGGGACAGAGAGTCTCACACTGTTTTCCAGAGTGTCAGAGAGAATGACAGTGTGTCTCAAAGAGGGTCAGCGAGAGTCACAGTGTGTCTCAGAGAGTTTCAGAGAAGGACAGAGAGTGTCACACTGTTTTCCAGAGTGTCAGCGAGTGTCACAGTGTGTCTCAGAGAGTGTCAGAGATGGACAGAGAGTGTCACACCGTTTTCCAGAGTGTCAGAGTGAGTCACAGTGTGTCTCGGGGAGATTCAGAGAGGGACAGAGAGTGTCTTACTATTTTCCAGAGTTTCAGAGCGTGTCACAGTGTTGTCTCAGATAGTGTTAGATAGGGACAGAGAGTGTCACAGTGTTTTCCAGAGTGTCAGAGAGAGTCACAGAGTGTCTCAGAGAGTGTCAGCGAGAGTCACAGTGTGTGTCAGTGAGTGTCTGAGAGAGTCACAGTGTGTCTCAGAGAGTGTCAGTGAGGGACGGTGAGTGTCACACTGTTTTCCAGAGTGTCAGAGAGAGTCATAGTGTGTCTCAGAGAGTGTCAGAGAGGGACAGAGAGTGTCACACTGTTTTCCAGAGTGTCAGAGTGAGTCACAGTGTGTCTCGGAGAGATTCAGAGAGGGACAGAGAGTGTCTCACTATTTTCCAGAGTTTCAGAGAGTGTCACAGTGTGTATCAGAGAGTGTCAGAGATGGACAGAGAGTGTCACACTGTTTTCCAGAGTGTCAGAGAGAGTCACAGAGTGTCTCAGAGAGTGTCAGCGAGAATCACAGTGTGTGTCAGTGAGTGACAGAGAGATTCACAGTGTGTCTCAGAGAGCGTCAGTGAGGGACAGAGAGTGTCACACTGTTTTCCATAGTGTCAGAGAGAGTCACAGTGTGTCTCAGAGAGAGTCAGACGGGGACAGAGTGTCACACTGTTTTCCAGAGTGACAGAGAGAGTCACTGTATGTCCCAGAGAGAGTCAGAGATGGACGGAGATTGTCTCACTGTTTTCCAGAGTGTCAGAGAGAGTCACAGTGTATCTCAGAGAGTGTCAATGAGGGTTCAGAGAGTGTCATACTGTTTTCCAGAGTGTCAGAGAGAGTCACAGTGTGTCTCAGAGAGTGTCAGGGAGAGTCACAGTGTGTCTCAGAGAGTGTCAGAGAGGGACAGAGAGTCTCGCACTGTTTTCCAGAGTGTCAGAGAGAGTCACAGTGTGTCTCAGAGAGTGTCAGGGAGAGTCACAGTGTGTCTCAGAGAGTGTCAGAGAGGGACAGAGAGTCTCGCACTGTTTTCCAGAGTGTCAGAGAGAGTCACAGTGTGTCTCAGAGAGTGTCAGAGAGGGACAGAGAGTGTCACACAGTTTTCCAGAGTGTCATAGAGAGTCACAGTGTGTCTCAGAGAGTGTCAGAGAGGGACAGAGAGTCACACAGTTTTCCAGAGTGTCATAGAGAGTCACAGTGTGTATCAGAGAGAGTCAGAGAGGGACAGAGAGTGTCACACTGTTTTCCAGAGTGACAGAGAGAGTCACAGTGTGTCACTGAGAGTGTCAGAGTGGGACCGCGAGTGTCATACTATATTCCAGAGTGACAGAGAGAGTCACAGTGTGTCTCAGAGAGTGTCAGAGAGGGACAGAGAGTGTCACACAGTTTTCCAGAGTGTCAGAGAGAGTCACAGTGTGTCTCAGAGAGTGTCAGAGAGGGACAGAGAGTGTCACACTATTTTCCAGAGTGTCAGAGAGAGTCACGGTGTGTATCAGAGAGTGTCAGAGAGGGACAGAGAGTGTCACACTGTTTACCAGAGTGACAGAGAGAGTCACAGTGTGTCACTGAGAGTGTCAGAGTGGGACAGAGAGTGTCATACTATTTTCCAGAGTGACAGAGAGAGTCACAGTGTGTCTCAGAGAGTGTCAGAGAGGAACAGAGAGTGTCACACTGTTTTCCAGAATGTCAGAGAGAGTCACAGAGTGTCTCAGAGAGTGACAGCGTGAGTCACATTGTGCCTCAGAGAGTGTCAGTGAGGGACAGTGAGTGTCACACTGTTTTCCAGAGTGTCAGACAGAGTCACAGTGTGTCTCAGAGAGTGTCAGAGAGGGACAGAGAGTGTCACACTGTTTTCCAGAGTGTCAGAGAGAGTCACAGTGTGTCTCAGAGAGTGTCAGAGAGGGACAGAGAGTCTCGCACTGTTTTCCAGAGTGTCAGAGAGAGTCACAGTGTGTCTCAGAGAGTGTCAGGGAGAGTCACAGTGTGTCTCAGAGAGTGTCAGAGAGGGACAGAGAGTCTCGCACTGTTTTCCAGAGTGTCAGAGAGAGTCACAGTGTGTCTCAGAGAGTGTCAGAGAGGGACAGAGAGTGTCACACAGTTTTCCAGAGTGTCATAGAGAGTCACAGTGTGTCTCAGAGAGTGTCAGAGAGGGACAGAGAGTGTCACACAGTTTTCCAGAGTGTCATAGAGAGTCACAGTGTGTATCAGAGAGAGTCAGAGAGGGACAGAGAGTGTCACACTGTTTTCCAGAGTGACAGAGAGAGTCACAGTGTGTCACTGAGAGTGTCAGAGTGGGACCGCGAGTGTCATACTATATTCCAGAGTGACAGACAGAGTCACAGTGTGTCTCAGAGAGTGTCAGAGACGGACAGAGAGTGTCACACAGTTTTCCAGAGTGTCAGAGAGAGTCACACTGTGTCTCACAGAGTGTCAGTGAGGGACAGTGAGTGTCACACTGTTTTCCAGAGTGTCAGAGAGAGTCACAGTGTGTCTCAGAGAGTGTCAGAGAGGGACAGAGAGTGTCACACTGTTTTCCAGAGTGTCAGAGAGAGTCACAGTGTGTCTCAGAGAGTGTCAGAGAGGGACCGATAGTGTCACACTGTTTTCCAGAGTGTCAGAGAGAGTCACAGTGTGTCTCAGAGAGTGTCAGAGATGGACAGAGAGTGTCACACTGTTTTCCAGAGTGTCAGAGTGAGTCACAGTGTGTCTCGGAGAGATTCAGAGAGGGACAGAGAGTGTCTCACTATTTTCCAGAGTTTCAGAGAGTGTCACAGTGTGTATCAGAGAGTGTCAGAGAGTGACAGAGAGTGTCACACTGTTTTCCAGAGTGTCAGAGAGAGTCACAGAGTGTCTCAGAGAGTGTCAGCGAGAGTCACAGTGTGTCTCAGTGAGTGACAGAGAGATTCACAGTGTGTCTCAGAGAGCGTCAGTGAGGGACAGAGAGTGTCACACTGTTTTCCATAGTGTCAGAGAGAGTCACAGTGTGTCTCAGAGAGAGTCAGACGGGGACAGAGTGTCACACTGTTTTCCAGAGTGACAGAGAGAGTCACTCTATGTCTCAGAGAGAGTCAGAGATTGACGGAGATTGTCTCACTGTTTTCCAGAGTGTCAGAGAGAGTCACAGTGTATCTCAGAGAGTGTCAATGAGGGTTCAGAGGGTGTCATACTGTTTTCCAGAGTGTCAGAGAGAGTCACAGTGTGTCTCAGACAGTGTCAGGGAGAGTCACAGTGTGTCTCAGAGAGTGTCAGAGAGGGACAGAGAGTCTCGCACTGTTTTCCAGAGTGTCAGAGAGAGTCACAGTGTGTCTCAGAGAGTGTCAGGGAGAGTCACAGTGTGTCTCAGAGAGTGTCAGAGAGGGACAGAGAGTCTCGCACTGTTTTCCAGAGTGTCAGAGAGAGTCACAGTGTGTCTCAGAGAGTGTCAGAGAGGGACAGAGAGTGTCACACAGTTTTCCAGAGTGTCAGAGAGAGTCACAGTGTGTCTCAGAGAGTGAGTGTCAGAGAGGGACAGAGAGTGTCACACTATTTTCCAGAGTGTCAGAGAGAGTCACGGTGTGTGTCGGAGAGTGTCAGAGAGGGACAGAGAGTGTCACACTGTTTTCCAGAGTGACAGAGAGAGTCACAGTGTGTCACTGAGAGTGTCAGAGTGGGTCCGCGAGTGTCATACTATATTCCAGAGTGACAGAGAGAGTCACAGTGTGTCTCAGGGAGTGTCAGAGAAGGACAGAGAGTGTCACACTGTTTTCCAGAGTGTCAGAGAGAGTCACAGTGTGTCTCAGAGAGTGTCAGAGAGGGACAGAGAGTGTCACACTATTTTCCAGAGTGTCAGAGAGAGTCACAGTGTGTCTCAGAGAGTGTCAGAGAGGGACAGAGAGTGTCACATTGTTTTCCAGAGTGTCAGAGAGAGTCACAGTGTGTCTCAGAGAGTTTCAGAGAGGGACAGAGAGTCTCACACTGTTTTCCAGAGTGTCAGAGAGAATGACAGTGTGTCTCAAAGAGGGTCAGCGAGAGTCACAGTGTGTCTCAGAGAGTTTCAGAGAAGGACAGAGAGTGTCACACTGTTTTCCAGAGTGTCAGCGAGTGTCACAGTGTGTCTCAGAGAGTGTCAGAGATGGACAGAGAGTGTCACACCGTTTTCCAGAGTGTCAGAGTGAGTCACAGTGTGTCTCGGGGAGATTCAGAGAGGGACAGAGAGTGTCTTACTATTTTCCAGAGTTTCAGAGCGTGTCACAGTGTGTCTCAGATAGTGTTAGATAGGGACAGAGAGTGTCACAGTGTTTTCCAGAGTGTCAGAGAGAGTCACAGAGTGTCTCAGAGAGCGTCAGCGAGAGTCACAGTGTGTGTCAGTGAGTGTCTGAGAGAGTCACAGTGTGTCTCAGAGAGTGTCAGTGAGGGACGGTGAGTGTCACACTGTTTTCCAGAGTGTCAGAGAGAGTCATAGTGTGTCTCAGAGAGTGTCAGAGAGGGACAGAGAGTGTCACACTGTTTTCCAGAGTGTCAGAGTGAGTCACAGTGTGTCTCGGAGAGATTCAGAGAGGGACAGAGAGTGTCTCACTATTTTCCAGAGTTTCAGAGAGTGTCACAGTGTGTATCAGAGAGTGTCAGAGATGGACAGAGAGTGTCACACTGTTTTCCAGAGTGTCAGAGAGAGTCACAGAGTGTCTCAGAGAGTGTCAGCGAGAGTCACAGTGTGTGTCAGTGAGTGACAGAGAGATTCACAGTGTGTCTCAGAGAGCGTCAGTGAGGGACAGAGAGTGTCACACTGTTTTCCATAGTGTCAGAGAGAGTCACAGTGTGTCTCAGAGAGAGTCAGACGGGGACAGAGTGTCACACTGTTTTCCAGAGTGACAGAGAGAGTCACTGTATGTCCCAGAGAGAGTCAGAGATGGACGGAGATTGTCTCACTGTTTTCCAGAGTGTCAGAGAGAGTCACAGTGTATCTCAGAGAGTGTCAATGAGGGTTCAGAGAGTGTCATACTGTTTTCCAGAGTGTCAGAGAGAGTCACAGTGTGTCTCAGAGAGTGTCAGGGAGAGTCACAGTGTGTCTCAGAGAGTGTCAGAGAGGGACAGAGAGTCTCGCACTGTTTTCCAGAGTGTCAGAGAGAGTCACAGTGTGTCTCAGAGAGTGTCAGGGAGAGTCACAGTGTGTCTCAGAGAGTGTCAGAGAGGGACAGAGAGTCTCGCACTGTTTTCCAGAGTGTCAGAGAGAGTCACAGTGTGTCTCAGAGAGTGTCAGAGAGGGACAGAGAGTGTCACACAGTTTTCCAGAGTGTCATAGAGAGTCACAGTGTGTCTCAGAGAGTGTCAGAGAGGGACAGAGAGTGTCACACTATTTTCCAGAGTGTCATAGAGAGTCACAGTGTGTATCAGAGAGAGTCAGAGAGGGACAGAGAGTGTCACACTGTTTTCCAGAGTGACAGAGAGAGTCACAGTGTGTCACTGAGAGTGTCAGAGTGGGACCGCGAGTGTCATACTATATTCCAGAGTGACAGACAGATTCACAGTGTGTCTCAGAGAGTGTCAGAGAGGGACAGAGAGTGTCACACAGTTTTCCAGAGTGTCAGAGAGAGTCACAGTGTGTCTCAGAGAGTGTCAGAGAGGGACAGAGAGTGTCACACTATTTTCCAGAGTGTCAGAGAGAGTCACGGTGTGTATCAGAGAGTGTCAGAGAGGGACAGAGAGTGTCACACTGTTTACCAGAGTGACAGAGAGAGTCACAGTGTGTCACTGAGAGTGTCAGAGTGGGACAGAGAGTGTCATACTATTTTCCAGAGTGACAGAGAGAGTCACAGTGTGTCTCAGAGAGTGTCAGAGAGGAACAGAGAGTGTCACACTGTTTTCCAGAGTGTCAGAGAGAGTCACAGAGTGTCTCAGAGAGTGACAGCGTGAGTCACATTGAGCCTCAGAGAGTGTCAGTGAGGGACAGTGAGTGTCACACTGTTTTCCAGAGTGTCAGACAGAGTCACAGTGTGTCTCAGAGAGTGTCAGAGAGGGACAGAGAGTGTCACACTGTTTTCCAGAGTGTCAGAGAGAGTCACAGTGTGTCTCAGAGAGTGTCAGAGAGGGACAGAGAGTCTCGCACTGTTTTCCAGAGTGTCAGAGAGAGTCACAGTGTGTCTCAGAGAGTGTCAGGGAGGGACAGAGAGTCTCGCACTGTTTTCCAGAGTGTCAGAGAGAGTCACAGTGTGTCTCAGAGAGTGTCAGAGAGGGACAGAGAGTGTCACACAGTTTTCCAGAGTGTCATAGAGAGTCACAGTGTGTCTCAGAGAGTGTCAGAGAGGGACAGAGAGTGTCACACAGTTTTCCAGAGTGTCATAGAGAGTCACAGTGTGTATCAGAGAGAGTCAGAGAGGGACAGAGAGTGTCACACTGTTTTCCAGAGTGACAGAGAGAGTCACAGTGTGTCACTGAGAGTGTCAGAGTGGGACCGCGAGTGTCATACTATATTCCAGAGTGACAGACAGAGTCACAGTGTGTCTCAGAGAGTGTCAGAGACGGACAGAGAGTGTCACACAGTTTTCCAGAGTGTCAGAGAGAGTCACAGTGTGTCTCACAGAGTGTCAGTGAGGGACAGTGAGTGTCACACTGTTTTCCAGAGTGTCAGAGAGAGTCACGGTGTGTGTCGGAGAGTGTCAGAGAGGGACAGAGAGTGTCACACTGTTTTTCAGAGTAACAGAGAGAGTCACAGTGTGTCACTGAGAGTGTCAGAGTGGGACCGCGAGTGTCATACTATATTCCAGAGTGACAGAGAGAGTCACAGTGTGTCTCAGGGAGTGTCAGAGAAGGACAGAGAGTGTCACACTGTTTTCCAGAGTGTCAGAGAGAGTCACAGTGTGTCTCAGAGAGTGTCAGAGAGGGACAGAGAGTGTCACACTATTTTCCAGAGTGTCAGAGAGAGTCACAGTGTGTCTCAGAGAGTGTCAGAGAGGGACAGAGAGTGTCACATTGTTTTCCAGAGTGTCAGAGAGAGTCACAGTGTGTCTCAGAGAGTTTCAGAGAGGGACAGAGAGTCTCACACTGTTTTCCAGAGTGTCAGAGAGAATGACAGTGTGTCTCAAAGAGGGTCAGCGAGAGTCACAGTGTGTCTCAGAGAGTTTCAGAGAAGGACAGAGAGTGTCACACTGTTTTCCAGAGTGTCAGCGAGTGTCACAGTGTGTCTCAGAGAGTGTCAGAGATGGACAGAGAGTGTCACACCGTTTTCCAGAGTGTCAGAGTGAGTCACAGTGTGTCTCGGGGAGATTCAGAGAGGGACAGAGAGTGTCTTACTATTTTCCAGAGTTTCAGAGCGTGTCACAGTGTGTCTCAGATAGTGTTAGATAGGGACAGAGAGTGTCACAGTGTTTTCCAGAGTGTCAGAGAGAGTCACAGAGTGTCTCAGAGAGCGTCAGCGAGAGTCACAGTGTGTGTCAGTGAGTGTCTGAGAGAGTCACAGTGTGTCTCAGAGAGTGTCAGTGAGGGACGGTGAGTGTCACACTGTTTTCCAGAGTGTCAGAGAGAGTCATAGTGTGTCTCAGAGAGTGTCAGAGAGGGACAGAGAGTGTCACACTGTTTTCCAGAGTGTCAGAGTGAGTCACAGTGTGTCTCGGAGAGATTCAGAGAGGGACAGAGAGTGTCTCACTATTTTCCAGAGTTTCAGAGAGTGTCACAGTGTGTATCAGAGAGTGTCAGAGATGGACAGAGAGTGTCACACTGTTTTCCAGAGTGTCAGAGAGAGTCACAGAGTGTCTCAGAGAGTGTCAGCGAGAGTCACAGTGTGTGTCAGTGAGTGACAGAGAGATTCACAGTGTGTCTCAGAGAGCGTCAGTGAGGGACAGAGAGTGTCACACTGTTTTCCATAGTGTCAGAGAGAGTCACAGTGTGTCTCAGAGAGAGTCAGACGGGGACAGAGTGTCACACTGTTTTCCAGAGTGACAGAGAGAGTCACTGTATGTCCCAGAGAGAGTCAGAGATGGACGGAGATTGTCTCACTGTTTTCCAGAGTGTCAGAGAGAGTCACAGTGTATCTCAGAGAGTGTCAATGAGGGTTCAGAGAGTGTCATACTGTTTTCCAGAGTGTCAGAGAGAGTCACAGTGTGTCTCAGAGAGTGTCAGGGAGAGTCACAGTGTGTCTCAGAGAGTGTCAGAGAGGGACAGAGAGTCTCGCACTGTTTTCCAGAGTGTCAGAGAGAGTCACAGTGTGTCTCAGAGAGTGTCAGGGAGAGTCACAGTGTGTCTCAGAGAGTGTCAGAGAGGGACAGAGAGTCTCGCACTGTTTTCCAGAGTGTCAGAGAGAGTCACAGTGTGTCTCAGAGAGTGTCAGAGAGGGACAGAGAGTGTCACACAGTTTTCCAGAGTGTCATAGAGAGTCACAGTGTGTCTGAGAGAGTGTCAGAGAGGGACAGAGAGTGTCACACTATTTTCCAGAGTGTCATAGAGAGTCACAGTGTGTATCAGAGAGAGTCAGAGAGGGACAGAGAGTGTCACACTGTTTTCCAGAGTGACAGAGAGAGTCACAGTGTGTCACTGAGAGTGTCAGAGTGGGACCGCGAGTGTCATACTATATTCCAGAGTGACAGACAGAGTCACAGTGTGTCTCAGAGAGTGTCAGAGAGGGACAGAGAGTGTCACACAGTTTTCCAGAGTGTCAGAGAGAGTCACAGTGTGTCTCAGAGAGTGTCAGAGAGGGACAGAGAGTGTCACACTATTTTCCAGAGTGTCAGAGAGAGTCACGGTGTGTATCAGAGAGTGTCAGAGAGGGACAGAGAGTGTCACACTGTTTACCAGAGTGACAGAGAGAGTCACAGTGTGTCACTGAGAGTGTCAGAGTGGGACAGAGAGTGTCATACTATTTTCCAGAGTGACAGAGAGAGTCACAGTGTGTCTCAGAGAGTGTCAGAGAGGAACAGAGAGTGTCACACTGTTTTCCAGAGTGTCAGAGAGAGTCACAGAGTGTCTCAGAGAGTGACAGCGTGAGTCACATTGAGCCTCAGAGAGTGTCAGTGAGGGACAGTGAGTGTCACACTGTTTTCCAGAATGTCAGACAGAGTCACAGTGTGTCTCAGAGAGTGTCAGAGAGGGACAGAGAGTGTCACACTGTTTTCCAGAGTGTCAGAGAGAGTCACAGTGTGTCTCAGAGAGTGTCAGAGAGGGACAGAGAGTCTCGCACTGTTTTCCAGAGTGTCAGAGAGAGTCACAGTGTGTCTCAGAGAGTGTCAGGGAGGGACAGAGAGTCTCGCACTGTTTTCCAGAGTGTCAGAGAGAGTCACAGTGTGTCTCAGAGAGTGTCAGAGAGGGACAGAGAGTGTCACACAGTTTTCCAGAGTGTCATAGAGAGTCACAGTGTGTCTCAGAGAGTGTCAGAGAGGGACAGAGAGTGTCACACAGTTTTCCAGAGTGTCATAGAGAGTCACAGTGTGTATCAGAGAGAGTCAGAGAGGGACAGAGAGTGTCACACTGTTTTCCAGAGTGACAGAGAGAGTCACAGTGTGTCACTGAGAGTGTCAGAGTGGGACCGCGAGTGTCATACTATATTCCAGAGTGACAGACAGAGTCACAGTGTGTCTCAGAGAGTGTCAGAGACGGACAGAGAGTGTCACACAGTTTTCCAGAGTGTCAGAGAGAGTCACAGTGTGTCTCACAGAGTGTCAGTGAGGGACAGTGAGTGTCACACTGTTTTCCAGAGTGTCAGACAGAGTCACAGTGTGTCTCAGAGAGTGTCAGAGAGGGACAGAGAGTTTCACACCGTTTTCCAGAGTGTCAGAGTGAGTCACAGTGTGTCTCGGGGAGATTCAGAGAGGGACAGAGAGTGTCTTACTATTTTCCAGAGTTTCAGAGCGTGTCACAGTGTGTCTCAGATAGTGTTAGAGAGGGACAGAGAGTGTCACAGTGTTTTCCAGAGTGTCAGAGAGAGTCACAGAGTGTCTCAGAGAGTGTCAGCGAGAGTCACAGTGTGTGTCAGTGAGTGTCTGAGAGAGTCACAGTGTGTCTCAGAGAGTGTCAGAGAGGGACCGATAGTGTCACACTGTTTTCCAGAGTGTCAGAGAGAGTCACAGTGTGTCTCAGAGAGTGTCAGAGATGGACAGAGAGTGTCACACTGTTTTCCAGAGTGTCAGAGTGAGTCACAGTGTGTCTCGGAGAGATTCAGAGAGGGACAGAGAGTGTCTCACTATTTTCCAGAGTTTCAGAGAGTGTCACAGTGTGTATCAGAGAGTGTCAGAGAGTGACAGAGAGTGTCACACTGTTTTCCAGAGTGTCAGAGAGAGTCACAGAGTGTCTCAGAGAGTGTCAGCGAGAGTCACAGTGTGTCTCAGTGAGTGACAGAGAGATTCACAGTGTGTCTCAGAGAGCGTCAGTGAGGGACAGAGAGTGTCACACTGTTTTCCATAGTGTCAGAGAGAGTCACAGTGTGTCTCAGAGAGAGTCAGACGGGGACAGAGTGTCACACTGTTTTCCAGAGTGACAGAGAGAGTCACTCTATGTCTCAGAGAGAGTCAGAGATTGACGGAGATTGTCTCACTGTTTTCCAGAGTGTCAGAGAGAGTCACAGTGTATCTCAGAGAGTGTCAATGAGGGTTCAGAGGGTGTCATACTGTTTTCCAGAGTGTCAGAGAGAGTCACAGTGTGTCTCAGACAGTGTCAGGGAGAGTCACAGTGTGTCTCAGAGAGTGTCAGAGAGGGACAGAGAGTCTCGCACTGTTTTCCAGAGTGTCAGAGAGAGTCACAGTGTGTCTCAGAGAGTGTCAGGGAGAGTCACAGTGTGTCTCAGAGAGTGTCAGAGAGGGACAGAGAGTCTCGCACTGTTTTCCAGAGTGTCAGAGAGAGTCACAGTGTGTCTCAGAGAGTGTCAGAGAGGGACAGAGAGTGTCACACAGTTTTCCAGAGTGTCAGAGAGAGTCACAGTGTGTCTCAGAGAGTGAGTGTCAGAGAGGGACAGAGAGTGTCACACTATTTTCCAGAGTGTCAGAGAGAGTCACGGTGTGTGTCGGAGAGTGTCAGAGAGGGACAGAGAGTGTCACACTGTTTTCCAGAGTGACAGAGAGAGTCACAGTGTGTCACTGAGAGTGTCAGAGTGGGACCGCGAGTGTCATACTATATTCCAGAGTGACAGAGAGAGTCACAGTGTGTCACTGAGAGTGTCAGAGTGGGACAGAGAGTGTCATACTATTTTCCAGAGTGACAGAGAGAGTCACAGTGTGTCTCAGAGAGTGTCAGAGAGGAACAGAGAGTGTCACACTGTTTTCCAGAGTGTCAGAGAGAGTCACAGAGTGTCACAGAGAGTGACAGCGTGAGTCACATTGTGCCTCAGAGAGTGTCAGACAGGGTCACAGTGTGTCACACAGAGTGTCAGAGAGGGACAGGGAGTGTCACACGGTTTTCAAGAGTGCCAGAGAGAGTCACAGTGTGTCTCAGAGAGTGTCAGAGAGGGACAGAGAGTGTCACACAGTTTTCCAGATTGACAGAGAGAGTCACAGTGTGTCTCAGAGATTGTCAGAGAGGGACAGGGAGTGTCACACTGTTTTCCAGAATGTCAGAGAGAGTCACAGTTTGTCTCAGAGAGTGTCACACTGTTTTCCAGAGTGTCAGAGAGAGTCGCAGTGTGTCTCAGTGTGTCAGAGAGGGACAGAGAGTGTCACACTGTTTTCCAGATTGTCAGAGAGAGTCACAGTGTGTCTCAGAGAGTGTCAGAGATGGACAGAGAGTGTCACACTGTTTTCCAGAGTGTCAGAGTGAGTCACAGTGTGTCTCGGAGAGATTCAGAGAGGGACAGAGAGTGTCTCACTATTTTCAAGAGTTTCAGAGAGTGTCACAGTGTGTATCAGAGAGTGTCAGAGAGTGACAGAGAGTGTCACACTGTTTTCCAGAGTGTCAGAGAGAGTCACAGAGTGTCTCAGAGAGTGTCAGCGAGAGTCACAGTGTGTCTCAGTGAGTGACAGAGAGATTCACAGTGTGTCTCAGAGAGCGTCAGTGAGGGACAGAGAGTGTCACACTGTTTTCCATAGTGTCAGAGAGAGTCACAGTGTGTCTCAGAGAGAGTCAGACGGGGACAGAGTGTCACACTGTTTTCCAGAGTGACAGAGAGAGTCACTCTATGTCTCAGAGAGAGTCAGAGATTGACGGAGATTGTCTCACTGTTTTCCAGAGTGTCAGAGAGAGTCACAGTGTATCTCAGAGAGTGTCAATGAGGGTTCAGAGGGTGTCATACTGTTTTCCAGAGTGTCAGAGAGAGTCACAGTGTGTCTCAGACAGTGTCAGGGGAATTCACAGTGTGTCTCAGAGAGTGTCAGAGAGGGACAGAGAGTCTCGCACTGTTTTCCAGAGTGTCAGAGAGAGTCACAGTGTGTCTCAGAGAGTGTCAGGGAGAGTCACAGTGTGTCTCAGAGAGTGTCAGAGAGAGTCACAGTGTGTCTCAGAGAGTTTCAGAGAAGGACAGAGAGTGTCACACTGTTTTCCAGAGTGTCAGCGAGTGTCACAGTGTGTCTCAGAGAATGTCAGAGATGGACAGAGAGTTTCACACCGTTTTCCAGAGTGTCAAAGTGAGTCACAGTGTGTCTCGGGGAGATTCAGAGAGGGACAGAGAGTGTCTTCCTATTTTCCAGAGTTTCAGAGCGTGTCACAGTGTGCCTCAGATTGTGTTAGAGAGGGACAGAGAGTGTCACAGTGTTTTCCAGAGTGTCAGAGAGAGTCACAGAGTGTCTCAGAGAGTGTCAGCGAGAGTCACAGTGTGTGTCAGTGAGTGTCTGAGAGAGTCACAGTGTGTCTCAGAGAGTGTCAGTGAGGGACGGTGAGTGTCACACTGTTTTCCAGAGTGTCAGAGAGAGTCACAGTGTGTCTCAGAGAGTGTCAGAGAGGGACAGATGGTGTCATACTGTTTTCCAGAGTGTCAGAGAGAGTCACAGTGTGTCTCAGAGAGTGTCAGAGAGGGACAGAGAGTGTCACACAGTTTTCCAGAGTGTCAGAGAGAGTCACAGTGTGTCTCAGAGAGTGAGTGTCAGAGAGGGACAGAGAGTGTCACACTATATTCCAGAGTGACAGAGAGAGTCACAGTGTGTCTCAGAGAGTGTCAGAGAGGGACAGAGAGTGTCACACTGTTTTCCAGAGTGACAGAGAAAGTCACAGTGTGTCACTGAGAGTGTCAGAGTGGGACCGCGAGTGTCATACTATATTCCAGAGTGTCAGAGAGAGTCACAGTGTGTCTCAGAGAGTGTCAGAGAGTGTCACAGTGTGTCTCAGAGAGTGTGTGAGAGTGTCACAGTGTCCCCACTTCTGTGTACCCCCCTCTCTGGGTACCCCCTCTCTGTGTCCCCCTCTCTGTATACCCACCTCTCTGTGTCACCCTTCTCTGTGTACCCCCTCTCTGTGTACCCCCGTCTCTGTGTACCCCCCTCTCTGTGTACCCCCTATCTGTGTACCCCCCTCTCTGTGTACCCCCTCTCTGTGTACCCCCCTCTCTGTGTACCCCCCTCTCTGTGTAACCTCTCTCTGTGTCCCCCCTCTCTGTGTACCCCCCTCTCTGTTTACCCCCTCTCTGTGTACCCCCCTCTCTGTGTACCCCCTCTCTGTGTACCCCCTCTCTGTGTCCCCACTCTCTGTGTCCCCCCTCTCTGTGTACCCCCCTCTCTGTGTACCCCACTCTCTGTGTAAACCCTCTCTGTGTAACCCCTCTCTGTGTACCCCCCTCTCTGTGTACCCCCTCTCTGTGTACCCCACTCTCTGTGTACCCCCTCTCTGTGTCCCCCCTCTCTGTGTAAACCCTCCCTGTATCACCCCTCTCTGTGTACTCCCCTCTCTATGTACCACCTCTCAGTGTCTCCCCTCTCTGTGTACCCCCTCTCTGTGTACCCCCTCTCTGTGTACCCCCTCTCGGTGTACCCTCTCTCTGTGTACCCTCTCTCTGTGTATCCCCCTCTCTGTGTACCCTCTCTCTGTGTATCCCCCTCTCTGTGTCCCCCCCTCTCTGTGTCCCCCCTCTCTGTGTACCCCCCTCTCTGTGTACCCCCTCTCTGTGTCCCCACTCTCTGTGTACCCCACTCTCTGTGTACCCCCTCTCTGTGTACCCCCTCTCTGTGTACCCCCTCTCTGTGTACCCCCCTCTCTGTGTACCCCCTCTCTGTGTACCCCTCACTCTGTGTCCCCACTCTCTGTGTACCCCCTCTCTGTGTACCCCACTCTCTGTGTACCCCCTCTCTTATCCCCCCCTCTGTCTCCCCCCTCTCTGTGTCCCCCCTCTCTGTGTACCCCCTCTCTGTTTCCCCCCTCTCTGTGTCCCCACTCTCTGTGTCCCCCCTCTCTGTGTACCCCCTCTCTGTGTACCCCACTCTCTGTGTACACCCCCTCTGTGTCCCCCCTCTCTGTGTACCCCCGCTCTGTGTACCCCCTCTCTGTGACCCCCTCTCTGTCTACCCCCTCTCTGTCTACCCCCTCTCTGTGTACACCCTCTCTGTGTACCCCCTCTCTGTGTACCCCCCTCTCTGTGTCCCCCCTCTCTCTGTAAACCCTCTCTGTGTACCCCCTCTCTGTGTCCCACCCTCTTTGTGTACCCCCTCTCTGTGTAACCCCTCTCTGTGTACCCCCCTCTCTGTGTACCCCCTCTCTGTGTACCCCCCTCTCTGTGTACTCCCCTCTCTGTGTACCCCCTCTCTGTGTACGCCACTCTCTGTGTACCCCCTCTCTGTGTCCCCCCTCTCTGTGTCCCCCCTCTCTATGTACCCCCCTCTCTGTGTACCCCCTCTCTGTGTACCCCCTCTCTGTGTACCCTCTCTCGGTGTACCCTCTCTCTGTGTACCCTCTCTCTATGTACCCCCCTCTCTGTGTCCCCCCTCTCTGTGTCCCCACTCTCTGTGTACCCCCTCTCTGTGTACCCCACTCTCTGTGTACCCCCTCTCTTATCCCCCCCTCTGTCTCCCCCCTCTCTGTGTCCCCCCTCTCTGTGTACCCCACTCTCTGTGTACTCCCTCTCTGTGTCCCCCCTCTCTGTGTCCCCCTCCCTGTGTACCCCCTCTCTGTGTACCCCCCTCTCTGTGTCCCCCCTCTCTGTGTACCCCCTCTCTGTGTATCCCCTCTCTGTGTAACCCCTCCCTGTGTCCCCCCTCACTGTGTATCCCCTCAATGTGTAACCCCTCCCTTTCTCCCCCCTCTCTGTGTACCCCCCTCTCTGTTTACCCCGCTCTGTGTAACCCCTCTCTGTGTACTCCACTCTCTGTGTGCCCCCTCTCTGTGTCCCCCCTCTCTGTGTCCCCCTCTCTGTGTCCCCCCTCTCTGTGTACCCCTCTCTGTGTACCCCCTCTCTGTGTACCCCCTCCCTGTGTCCCCCCTCTCTGTGTACCCCCTCTCTGTGTACCCCCCGCTCTCTGTCCCCCCTCTCTGTGTAACCCCTCCCTGTGTCCCCCCTCCCTGTGTACCCCTTCTCTGTGTACACCCCTCTCTGTGTACCCCCCTCCCTGTGTCCCCCCTCTCTATGTACCCCCCTCTCTGTGTCCCCCCTCTCTGTGTACTCCATCTCTGTGTACCCCCCTCTCTGTGTACCCCCCTCTCTGTGTACCCCCTCACTGTGTCCCCCCTCCGTGTTTCCCCCCTCTCTATGTACCCCCCTCTCTGTGTCCCCACTCTCTGTGTACACCCTCTCAATGTCCCCCCTCTCTGTGTACCTCCCTCTCTGTGTCCCCCCTCTCTGTGTACCCCCCAAAATGTGTACCCCCTCTCTGTGTCCCCCCTCTCTGTGTCCCCCCTCTCTGTGTACCCCCTCTCTGTGTCCCCCTCCCTGAGTCCCCCTCTCTGTGTACCCCCTCTCTGTGTACCCCCCTCTCTGTGTCCCCTCTCTCTGTGTCCCCCCTCCCTGTGTCCCCCTCTCTGTGTACCCCCTCTCTGTGTCCCCCCTCTCTGTGTACCCCCTCTCTGTGTATCCCCTCTCTGTGTACCCCCCTCTCTGTGTCCCCCCTCTCTCTGTAAACCCTCTCTGTGTACCCCCTCTCTGTGTAACCCCTCTCTGTGTACCCCCCTCTCTGTGTACCCCCTCTCTGTGTACCCCCTCTCTGTGTCCCCCCTCTCTGTGTACCCCCTCACTGTGTAACCCCTCCCTGTGTCCTCCCTCTCTGTGTACCCCCCTCTCTGTGTACCCCACTCTCTGTGTACCCCCTCTCTGTGTCCCCCCTCTCTGTGTCCCCCCTCTCCGTGTACCCCCTCTCTGTGTATCCCCCTCTCTGTGACCCCCCTCTCTGTGTACCGCCCTCTCTGTGTACCCCCTCTCTGTGTCCCCCCTCTCTGTGTAAACCCCTCTCTGTGTCCCCTCTCTCTGTGTACCCCCCTCTCTGTGTACCCCACTCTCTGTGTACCCCCTCTCTGTGTCCCCCCTCTCTGTGTACCACCCTCTCTGTGCCCCCCCTCTCTGTGTACCCCCTCTCTGTGTCCCCCCTCTCTGTGTACCCCCCACTCTGTGTACCCCCTCTCTGTGTCCCCCTCTCTGTGTAACCACCTCCCTGTGTCCCCCCTCTCTGTGTACCCCCTCTCTGTGTACCCCCTCTCTGTGTACCCCCCTCTCTGTGTACCCCCTCTCTGTGTACCACCCTCTCTGTGCCCCCCCTCTCTGTGTACCCCCCTCTCTGTGTACCCCCTCTCTGTATACCCCCCTCTCTGTGTAACCTCTCTCTGTGTAACCTCTCTCTGTGTCCCCCCACTCTGTGTACCCCCCTCTCTGTGTACACCCCTCTCTGTGTAACCTCTCTCTGTGTAACCTCTCTCTGTGTCCCCCCTCTCTGTGTACCCCCTCTCTGTGTACCACCCTCTCTGTGCCTCCCCTCTCTGTGTCCCCCCTCTCTGTGTCCCCCCTCTCTGTGTACCCCCCACTCTGTGTACCCCCTCTCTGTGTCCCCCTCTCTGTGTACCCAGCTCCCTGTGTCCCCCCTCTCTGTGTACCCCCTCTCTGTGTACCCCCTCTCTGTGTACGCCCCTCTCTGTGTACCCCCTCTCTGTGTACCACCCTCTCTGTGCCCCCCCTCTCTGTGTACCCCCCTCTCTGTGTACCCCCTCTCTGTATACCCCCCTCTCTGTGTAACCTCTCTCTGTGTAACCTCTCTCTGTGTCCCCCCTCTCTGTGTACGCCCTCTCTGTGTACCCCCTCTCTGTGCCCCCCCTCTCTGTGTACCCCCTTCTCTGTGTACACCCCTCTCTGTGTAACCTCTCTCTGTGTAACCTCTCTCTGTGTCCCCCCTCTCTGTGTACCCCGCTCTCTGTGTACCCCCCTCTCTGTGTACCCCCCTCTCTGTGTCCCCCCTCTCTGTGTCCCCCCCTCTGTGTACCCCCTCTCTGTGTACCCCCTCTCAGTGTACCCCCCTCTCTGTGTACCCCCCTCACTGTGTCCCCCCTCTCTGTGTACCCCCTCTCTGTGTACACCCTCACTGTGTCCCCTCTCTCTGTGTACCCCCTCTCTGTGTCCCCCCTCTCTGTGTACTCTGTGTCCCCCCTCTCTGTGTACCCCCTCTCTGTGTCCCCCCCACTCTGTGTACCCCCTCTCTGTGTACCCCCCTCTCTGTGTACCCCCTCTCTGTGTACCCCCCTCTCTGTATACCCCCTCTCTGTGTACCCCCCACTCTGTGTACCCCCTCTCTGTGTACCCCCCTCTCTGTGTACCCCCTCTCTGTGTACCCCCCTCACTGTGTACCCCCCACTCTGTGTACCCCCTCTCTGTGTACCCCCCTCTCTGTGTACCCCCTCTCTGTGTACCCCCTCTCTGTGTACCCCCCTCACTGTGTACCCCCCACTCTGTGTACCCCCTCTCTGTGTACCCCCCTCTCTGTGTCTCCCCTCTCTGTGTCCCCCCTCTCTGTGTCCCCCCACTCTGTGTACCCCACTCTCTGTGTACCCCCTCTCTGTGTCCCCCCTCTCTGTGTCCACCCTCCCTGTGAACCCCCTCACTGTGTAACCCCTCCCTGTGTTCCGCCTCTCTGTGTACCCCCCTCTCTGTGTACCCCCTCTCTGTGTACCCCCTCTCTGTGTACCCCCTCAATTTGTAACCCCTCCCTGTGTCCCCCCTCTCTGAGTACCACCCTCTCTGTGTACCACCCGCTCTGTGCCCCCCCTCTCTGTGTACCCTCTCTCTGTGTACCCCCTCTCTGTGTACCCCCTCCCTGTGTCCCCCCTCTCTGTGCCCCCCCTCTCTGTGTATCCCCCTCTCTGTGTCCCCCTCTCTGTGTACCCCCTCTCTGTGTACCCCCTCTCTGTGTACCCCCCGCTCTCTGTCCCCCCTCTCTGTGTAACCCCTCCCTGTGTCCCCCTCCCTGTGTCCCCCCTCTCTGTGTACCCCCCTCTCTGTGTACCCCCCTCTCTGTGTACCCCCTCTCTGTGTACCCCCTCTCTGTGTCCCCCCTCCCTGTGGCCCCCCTCTCTATGTACCCCCCTCTCTGTGTCCCCCTCTCTCTTTACTCCAACTCTGTGTACCCCCCTCTCTGTGTACCCCCTCTCTGTGTCCCCACTCTCTGTGTACCCCATCTCTGTGTACACCCTCTCTGTGTCCCCTCTCTCTGTATACCCCCTCTCTGTGTACCCCCCGCTCTCTGTCCCCCCTCTCTGTGTAACCCCTCCCTGTGTCCCCCCCCTGTGTCCCCCCTCTCTGTGTCCACCCTCTCTGTGTACCCCCTCTCTGTGTACACCCTCTCTGTGTCCCCCCTCTCTGTGTACCCCCCAAAATGTGTACCCCCTCACTGTGTCCCCCCTCTCTGTGTCCCCCCTCTCTGTGTACCCCCCAAAATGTGTACCCGCTCTCTGTCTACCCCCCTCTCTGTGTCCCCCCTCTCTGTGTACCCCCTCTCTGTGTACCCCCCTCTCTGTGTCCCCTCTCTCTATGTCCCCCCTCCCTGTGTCCCCCTCTCTGTGTCCCACCCTCTCTGTGTACCCCCTCCCTGTGTCCCCCCTCTCTGTGTACCCCCTCACTGTGTAACCCCTCCCTGTGTCCCCCCTATCTGTGTACCCCCTCTCTGTGTACCCCCCTCTCTGTGTCCCCCCTCTCTGTGTCCCCCCCTCTATGTACCACCTCTCTGTGTCCCCCTCTCTGTGTACCACCTCTCTGTGTACCCCCTCTCTGTGTATCCCCCTCTCTGTGTCCCCCCTCTCTGTGTACCCCCCTCTCTGTGTACACCCTCTCTGTGTACCCCCTCTCTGTGTACCCACTCTCTGTGTACCCCCTCTCTGTGTACCCCCTCTCTTTGTATCCCCCTCTCTGTGTACCCCACTCTCTGTGTACCCCCCTCTCTGTGTACCCCCTCTCTGTGTCCCCCCTCTCTGTGTACCGCCCTCTCTGTGTACCCACTCTCTTTGTATCCCCCTCTCTGTGTACCCCACTCTCTGTGTCCCCCTCTCTGTGTACCCCCTCTCTGTGTACCCCCCTCTCTGTGTACCCCCTATCTGTGTACGCCCCTCTCTGTGTACCCCCTCTCTGTGTACCCCCCTCTCTGTGTACCCCCCTCTCTGTGTAACCTCTCTCTGTGTCCCCCCTCTCTGTGTATCCCCCTCTCTGTTTACCCCCTCTCTGTGTACCCCCCTCTCTGTGTACCCCCCTCTCTGTGTCCCCCCTCTGTATATCCCCTCTCTGTGTACCCCCCTCTCTGTGTACCCCCCTCTCTGTGTCCCCCATCTCTCTGTACCCCCTCTCTGTGTACCCCCCTCACTGTGTCCCCTCTCTTTGTGTACCCCCTCTCTGTGTACCCCCTCGCTGTGTACCCCCCTCTCTGTGTACCCCCCTCTCTGTGTCCCCTCTCTCTGTGTACACCCTCTCTGTGTCCCCCCTCTCTGTGTACCCCCTCTCTGTGTCCCCCCTCTCTGTGTACCCCCCTCTCTGTGTACCCCACTCTCTGTGTACCCTCCTCTCTGTGTACCCCCTCACTGTGTACCCCCCACTCTGTGTACCCCCTCTCTGTGTACCCCCTCTCTGTGTACCCCCTCTCTGTGTAACCCCCTCTCTATGTACCCCCCTCTCTGTGTACCCCCTCTCTGTGTACCCCCCTCTCTGTGTACCCTCTCTCTGTGTACCCCCTCTCTGTGTACCACCCTCTCTGTGTACCCCCTCTCTGTGTACCCCCCTCTCTGTGTTACTCCCTCTCTGTGTCCCCCCTCTCTGTGTACCACCCTCTCGGTGTCCCCCCTCTCTGTGTACCCCCCTCTCTGTGTACCCCCTCTCTGTGTACCCCCCTCTCTGTGTACCCCCCTCTCTGTGTACCCCCTCTCTGTGTACCCCTCACTCTGTGTACCCCCTCTCTGTGTACCCCCCTCTCTGTGTACCCCCCTCTCTGTGTACACCCTCTCTGTGTACCCCCCTCTCTGTGTACCCTCTCTCTGTGTACCCCCTCTCTGTGTACACCCCTCTCTGTGTACACCCTCTCTGTGTCCCCTCTCTCTGTATACCCCCTCTCTGTGTACCCCCCGCTCTCTGTCCCCCCTCTCTGTGTAACCCCTCCCTGTGTCCCCCCCCTGTGTCCCCCCTCTCTGTGTCCACCCTCTCTGTGTACCCCCTCTCTGTGTACACCCTCTCTGTGTCCCCCTCTCTCTTTACTCCATCTCTGTGTACCCCCCTCTCTGTGTACCCCCTCTCTGTGTCCCCACTCTCTGTGTACCCCATCTCTGTGTACACCCTCTCTGTGTCCCCTCTCTCTGTATACCCCCTCTCTGTGTACCCTCCGCTCTCTGTCCCCCCTCTCTGTGTAACCCCTCCCTGTGTCCCCCCCCTGTGTCCCCCCTCTCTGTGTCCACCCTCTCTGTGTACCCCCTCTCTGTGTACACCCTCTCTGTGTCCCCCCTCTCTGTGTACCCCCCAAAATGTGTACCCCCTCACTGTGTCCCCCCTCTCTGTGTCCCCCCTCTCTGTGTACCCCCCAAAATGTGTACCCGCTCTCTGTCTACCCCCCTCTCTGTGTCCCCCCTCTCTGTGTACCCCCTCTCTGTGTACCCCCCTCTCTGTGTCCCCTCTCTCTATGTCCCCCCTCCCTGTGTCCCCCTCTCTGTGTCCCACCCTCTCTGTGTACCCCCTCCCTGTGTCCCCCCTCTCTGTGTACCCCCTCACTGTGTAACCCCTCCCTGTGTCCCCCCTATCTGTGTACCCCCTCTCTGTGTACCCCCCTCTCTGTGTCCCCCCTCTCTGTGTCCCCCCCTCTATGTACCACCTCTCTGTGTCCCCCTCTCTGTGTACCACCTCTCTGTGTACCCCCTCTCTGTGTATCCCCCTCTCTGTGTCCCCCCTCTCTGTGTACCCCCCTCTCTGTGTACACCCTCTCTGTGTACCCCCTCTCTGTGTACCCACTCTCTGTGTACCCCCTCTCTGTGTACCCCCTCTCTTTGTATCCCCCTCTCTGTGTACCCCACTCTCTGTGTACCCCCCTCTCTGTGTACCCCCTCTCTGTGTCCCCCCTCTCTGTGTACCGCCCTCTCTGTGTACCCACTCTCTTTGTATCCCCCTCTCTGTGTACCCCACTCTCTGTGTCCCCCTCTCTGTGTACCCCCCTCTCTGTGTACCCCCCTCTCTGTGTACCCCCTATCTGTGTACGCCCCTCTCTGTGTACCCCCTCTCTGTGTACCCCCCTCTCTGTGTACCCCCCTCTCTGTGTAACCTCTCTCTGTGTCCCCCCTCTCTGTGTATCCCCCTCTCTGTTTACCCCCTCTCTGTGTACCCCCCTCTCTGTGTACCCCCCTCTCTGTGTCCCCCCTCTGTATATCCCCTCTCTGTGTACCCCCCTCTCTGTGTACCCCCCTCTCTGTGTCCCCCATCTCTCTGTACCCCCTCTCTGTGTACCCCCCTCACTGTGTCCCCTCTCTTTGTGTACCCCCTCTCTGTGTACCCCCTCGCTGTGTACCCCCCTCTCTGTGTACCCCCCTCTCTGTGTCCCCTCTCTCTGTGTACACCCTCTCTGTGTCCCCCCTCTCTGTGTACCCCCTCTCTGTGTCCCCCCTCTCTGTGTACCCCCCTCTCTGTGTACCCCACTCTCTGTGTACCCTCCTCTCTGTGTACCCCCTCACTGTGTACCCCCCACTCTGTGTACCCCCTCTCTGTGTACCCCCTCTCTGTGTACCCCGTCTCTGTGTAACCCCCTCTCTATGTACCCCCCTCTCTGTGTACCCCCTCTCTGTGTACCCCCCTCTCTGTGTACCCTCTCTCTGTGTACCCCCTCTCTGTGTACCACCCTCTCTGTGTACCCCCTCTCTGTGTACCCCCCTCTCTGTGTTACTCCCTCTCTGTGTCCCCCCTCTCTGTGTACCACCCTCTCGGTGTCCCCCCTCTCTGTGTACCCCCCTCTCTGTGTACCCCCTCTCTGTGTACCCCCCTCTCTGTGTACCCCCCTCTCTGTGTACCCCCTCTCTGTGTACCCCTCACTCTGTGTACCCCCTCTCTGTGTACCCCCCTCTCTGTGTACCCCCCTCTCTGTGTACACCCTCTCTGTGTACCCCCCTCTCTGTGTACCCTCTCTCTGTGTACCCCCTCTCTGTGTACACCCCTCTCTGTGTACCCCCTCTCTGTGTACCCCCTCTCTGTGTACCCCCCTCTCTGTGTACCCCCTCTCTGTGTACCCCACTCTCTGTGTACACACTCTCTGTGTACCCCCCTCTCTGTGTAACCCCTCCCTGTGTCCCCCCTCTCTGTGTACCCCCCTCTCTGTGTCTCCCCTCTCTGTGTCCCCCCTCTCTGTGTCCCCCCACTCTGTGTACCCCACTCTCTGTGTACCCCCTCTCTGTGTCCCCCCTCTCTGTGTCCCCCCTCCCTGTGAACCCCCTCACTGTGTAACCCCTCCCTGTGTTCCGCCTCTCTGTGTACCCCCCTCTCTGTGTACCCCCTCTCTGTGTACCCCCTCTCTGTGTACCCCCTCAATTTGTAACCCCTCCCTGTGTCCCCCCTCTCTGTGTACCACCCTCTCTGTGTACCACCCGCTCTGTGCCCCCCCTCTCTGTGTACCCTCTCTCTGTGTACCCCCTCTCTGTGTACCCCCTCCCTGTGTCCCCCCTCTCTGTGCCCCCCCTCTCTGTGTATCCCCCTCTCTGTGTCCCCCTCTCTGTGTACCCCCTCTCTGTGTACCCCCTCTCTGTGTACCCCCCGCTCTCTGTACCCCCTCTCTGTGTAACCCCTCCCTGTGTCCCCCTCCCTGTGTCCCCCCTCTCTGTGTACCCCCCTCTCTGTGTACCCCCCTCTCTGTGTACCCCCTCTCTGTGTACCCCCTCTCTGTGTCCCCCCTCCCTGTGACCCCCCTCTCTATGTACCCCCCTCTCTGTGTCCCCCTCTCTGTTTACTCCATCTCTGTGTACCCCCCTCTCTGTGTACCCCCTCTCTGTGTCCCCACTCTCTGTGTACCCCATCTCTGTGTACACCCTCTCTGTGTCCCCTCTCTCTGTATACCCGCTCTCTGTGTACCCCCCGCTCTCTGTCCCCCCTCTCTGTGTAACCCCTCCCTGTGTCCCCCCCCTGTGTCCCCCCTCTCTGTGTCCACCCTCTCTGTGTACCCCCTCTCTGTGTACACCCTCTCTGTGTCCCCCCTCTCTGTGTACCCCCCAAAATGTGTACCCCCTCACTGTGTCCCCCCTCTCTGTGTACCCCCCAAAATGTGTACCCGCTCTCTGTGTCCCCCCTCTCTGTGTACCCCCCCTCTGTGTCCCCCTCTCTGTGTACCCCCGCACTGTGTACCCCCTCTCTGTGTCCCCCCTCTCTGTCTACCCCCCTCTCTGTGTCCCCCCTCTCTGTGTACCCCCTCTCTGTGTACCCCCCTCTCTGTGTCCCCTCTCTCTATGTCCCCCCTCCCTGTGTCCCCCTCTCTGTGTCCCACCCTCTCTGTGTACCCCCTCCCTGTGTCCCCCCTCTCTGTGTACCCCCTCACTGTGTAACCCCTCCCTGTGTCCCCCCTCTCTGTGTACCCCCTCTCTGTGTACCCCCCTCTCTGTGTCCCCCCTCTCTGTGTCCCCCCCTCTATGTACCACCTCTCTGTGTCCCCCCTCTCTGTGTACCACCTCTCTGTGTACCCCCTCTCTGTGTATCCCCCTCTCTGTGTCCCCCCTCTCTGTGTACCCCCCTCTCTGTGTACACCCTCTCTGTGTACCCCCTCTCTGTGTACCCACTCTCTGTGTACCCCCCTCTCTGTGTACCCCCTCTCTTTGTATCCCCCTCTCTGTGTACCCCACTCTCTGTGTACCCCCCTCTCTGTGTACCCCCTCTCTGTGTCCCCCCTCTCTGTGTACCGCCCTCTCTGTGTACCCACTCTCTTTGTATCCCCCTCTCTGTGTACCCCACTCTCTGTGTACCCCCCTCTCTGTGTACCCCCTCCCTGTGTACCCCCTCTCTGTGTCCCCCTCTCTGTGTACCACCCTCTCTGTGTACCCCCTATCTGTGTACGCCCCTCTCTGTGTACCCCCTCTCTGTGTACCCCCCTCTCTGTGTACCCCCCTCTCTGTGTAACCTCTCTCTGTGTCCCCCCTCTCTGTGTACCCCCCTCTCTGTTTACCCCCTCTCTGTGTACCCCCCTCTCTGTGTACCCCCCTCTCTGTGTCCCCCCTCTGTATATCCCCTCTCTGTGTACCCCCCTCTCTGTGTACCCCCCTCTCTGTGTCCCCCATCTCTCTGTACCCCCTCTCTGTGTACCCCCCTCACTGTGTCCCCTCTCTTTGTGTACCCCCTCTCTGTGTACCCCCTCGCTGTGTACCCCCCTCTCTGTGTACCCCCCTCTCTGTGTCCCCCCTCTCTGTGTGCACCCTCTCTGTGTCCCCCCTCTCTGTGTACCCCCTCTCTGTGTCCCCCCTCTCTGTGTACCCCCCTCTCTGTGTACCCCACTCTCTGTGTACCCCCCTCTCTGTGTACCCCCTCACTGTGTACCCCCCACTCTGTGTACCCCCTCTCTGTGTACCCCCTCTCTGTGTACCCCGTCTCTGTGTACCCCCCTCTCTATGTACCCCCCTCTCTGTGTACCCCCTCTCTGTGTACCCCCCTCTCTGTGTACCCTCTCTCTGTGTACCCCCTCTCTGTGTACCACCCTCTCTGTGTACCCCCTCTCTGTGTACCCCCCTCTCTGTGTTACTCCCTCTCTGTGTCCCCCCTCTCTGTGTACCACCCTCTCGGTGTCCCCCCTCTCTGAGTACCCCCCTCTCTGTGTACCCCCTCTCTGTGTACCCCCCTCTCTGTGTACCCCCCTCTCTGTGTACCCCCTCTCTGTGTACCCCTCACTCTGTGTACCCCCTCTCTGTGTACCCCCCTCTCTGTGTACCCCCCTCTCTGTGTACACCCTCTCTGTGTACCCCCCTCTCTGTGTACCCTCTCTCTGTGTACCCCCTCTCTGTGTACACCCCTCTCTGTGTACCCCCTCTCTGTGTACCCCCCTCTCTGTGTACCCCCCTCTCTGTGTACCCCCTCTCTGTGTACCCCACTCTCTGTGTACACACTCTCTGTGTACCCCCCTCTCTGTGTAACCCCTCCCTGTGTCCCCCCTCTCTGTACCCCCCTCTCTATGTACCACCTCTCTGTGTCCCCCCTCTCTGTGTACCCCCTCTCTGTGTATCCCCCTCTCTGTGTCCCCCCTCGCTGTGTACCCCCTCTCTGTGTACCCCCCACACTGTGTACCCCCTCACTGTGTACCCCCCTCTCTGTGTACCCCCCTCTCTGTGTAACCTCTCTCTGTGTCCCCCCTCTCTGTGTACCCCCCTCTCTGTTTACCCCCTCTCTGTGTACCCCCCTCTCTGTGTAGCCCCCTCTCTGTGTCCCCCCTCTGTATATCCCCTCTCTGTGTACCCCCCTCTCTGTGTACCCCCCTCTCTGTGTCCCCCATCTCTCTGTACCCCCTCTCTGTGTACCCCCCTCTCTGTGTCCCCTCTCTTTGTGTCCCCCCTCTCTGTGTACCCCCCTCTCTGTGTCCCCCCTCTCTGTGTACACCCTCTCTGTGTCCCCCCTCTCTGTGTACCCCCTCTCTGTGTCCCCCCTCTCTGTGTACCCCCCTCTCTGTGTACCCCGTCTCTGTGTACCCCCCTCTCTATGTACCCCCCTCTCTGTGTACCCCGTCTCTGTGTACCCCCCTCTCTGTGTACCCTCTCTCTGTGTACCCCCTCTCTGTGTACCACCCTCTCTGTGCACCCCCTCTCTGTGTACCCCCCTCTCTGTGTTACTCCCTCTCTGTGTCCCCCCTCTCTGTGTACCACCCTCTCGGTGTCCCCCCTCTCTGTGTACCCCCCTCTCTGTGTACCCCCTCTCTGTGTACCCCCGTCTCTGTGTACCCCCCTCTCTGTGTACACCCTCTCTGTGTACCCCTCACTCTTTGTACGCCCTCTCTGTGTACCCCCCTCTCTGTGTACCCCCCTCTCTGTGTACCCCCTCTCTGTGTACCCCCCTCTCTGTGTACCCTCTCTCTGTGTGCCCCGTCTCTGTGTACCCCCCTCTCTGTGTACCCCCTCTCTGTGTACCCCCCTCTCTGTGTACCCCCCTCTCTGTGTCCCCACTTTCTGTGTACCACGCTCTCGGTGTCCCCCTCTCTGTCTACCCCCTCTCTGTGTACCCCCCTCTCAGTGTCCCCCTCTCTGTGTACCCCCCTCTCTGTGTCCCCCTCTCTGTGTCCCCCCTCTCTGTCCACCCCCTCTCTCTGTACCCCCTCTCTGTGTCCCCCATCTCTGTCTACCCCCTCTTTGTGTACCCCCTCTCTGTGTACCTCCCTCTCTGTGTACCCCCTCTCTGTGTATCCCCTCCCTGTGTACACCCTCTCTGTGTACCCCCCTCTCTGTGTACCCCCTCTCTCTGTCCCCGCTCTCTGTGTACCCCCTCCCTGTGTACCCCCTCTTTGTGTACCTCCTCTCTGTGTACCCCCCTCTCTGTGTACCCCACTCTCTGTGTACCCCCTCTCTGTGTACCCCCTCCCTGTGTCCCCCTCTGTGTACTCCCCTCTCTGTGTCCCCCCTCTCTGTGTCCCCCCTCTCTGTGTACCCCTTATCTGTGTACCCCCTCTCTGTGTACCCCCTCCCTGTGTCCCCCTCTGTGTACCCCCCTCTCTGTGTACCCCCCTCTCTGTGTACCCCCTCTCTGTGTACCCCCTCTCTGTGTCCCCCTCTGTGTACACCCCGCTCTGTGTACCCTCTCTCTGTGTACCCTCTCTCTGTGTACCCCACTCTCTGTGTACCCTATCTCTGTGTACCCCCCCACTCTGTGTACCCCCTCTCTGTGTACCCCCTCTCTGTGTAACCCACTCTCTGTGTCCCCGCTCTCTGTGTACCCCACTCTTTGTGTACCCCCTCCCTGTGAACCCCTCTCTGTGTACCCCCTCTCTGTGTACTCCCTCTCTGTGTACCCCCCTCTCTGTGTCCCCCCTCTCTGTGTAAACCCTCTCTGTGTATCCCCCTCTCTGTGTCCCCCCTCTCTGTGTCCCCCCTCTCTGTGTATCCCCCTCTCTGTGTCCCCCCTCTCTGTGTACCCCTTATCTGTGTACCCCCTCTCTGTGTACCCCCTCCCTGTGTCCCCCTCTGTGTACCCCCCTCTCTGTGTACCCCCTCTCTGTGTACCCCCTCTCTGTGTCCCCCTCTGTGTACACCCCGCTCTGTGTACCCTCTCTCTGTGTACCCTCTCTCTGTGTACCCCACTCTCAGTGTACCCTATCTCTGTGTACCCCCCCACTCTGTGTACCCCCTCTCTGTGTACCCCCTCTCTGTGTAACCCACTCTCTGTGTCCCCCCTCTCTGTGTACCCCACTCTTTGTGTACCCCCTCCCTGTGACCCCCTCTCTGTGTACCCCCTCTCTGTGTACTCCCTCTCTGTGTACCCCCCTCCCTGTGTCCCCCCTCTCTGTTTCCCCCCTTCCTGTATACCCCCTTCCTGTATACCCCCTCTAAGTGTACCCCCTCTCTGTATACCCCCTCTCTGTGTCCCCCCTCTATGTGTACCCCCTCTCTGTGTCCCCCCTCTTTGTGTAAACCCTCTCTGTGTACCCCCTCTCTGTGTCCCCCCTCTCTGTGTACCCCCTCTCTGTGTACCCCCTCTCTGTGTACCCCCTCTCTGTGTACCCTCTCTCTGTGTAAACCCTCTCTGTGTACCCACTCTCTGTGTCCCCCCTCTCTGTGTACCACCTCTCTGTGTACCAACTCTCTGTGTCCCACCTCTCAGTGTAAACCCTCTCTGTGTACCCCACTCTCCGTGTACCCCCTCTCTGTGTACCCCCTCTCTGTGTACCCCAGCCTCCGTGTACCGCCCTCTCTGTGTACCCCCGCTCTGTTTACCCCCTCTCTGTGTACCCCCCTCTCTGTGTACCCCCTCTCTGTGTCCCCCTCTCTGTGTCCCCCCTCTCTGTGTACCCCACTCTCTGTGTACCCCGTCTCTGTATACCCCCTCTCTGTGTACCCCCTCCCTGTGTCCCCCCTCTCTGTGTATCCCCTCTCTGTGTACCCCCTCTCTGTGTACCCCCCTTTCTGTTTACCCCCTCTCTGTGTACGCCCCTCTCGTTGTCCCCCCTCTCTGTGTACCCCATCCCTGTGTCCCCCCTCTCTGTGTACCCCCCTCACTGTGTACCCCCTCTCTGTGTACCCCCCTCTCTGTGTACCCCACTCTCTGTGTCCCCCCTCTCTGTGTACACCCTCTCTGTGTACCCCCCTCTCTGTTACCCCCTCTCTGTGTACCCCCTCTCTGTGTACCCCCACACTGTGTACCCCCTCTCTGTGTGCCCCCCTCTCTGTGTACCCCCTCTCTGTGTACCCCCCTCTCTGTGTACCCCCCTCTCTGTGTACCCCCTCTCTGTGTACCCCCCTCTCTGTGTACCCTCTCTCTCTGTGTACCCCCTCTCTGTGTACCCCCTCTCTGTGTACCCCCTCTCTGTGTACCCCCCTCTCTGTGTACCCCCCTCTCTGTGTACCCCCTCTCTGTGTACCCCCCTCTCTGTGTACCCTCTCTCTCTGTGTACCCCCTCTCTGTGTACCCCCTCTCTGTGTACCCCCTCTCTGTGTACCCCCCTCTCTGTGTACCCCCCTCTCTGTGTCCCCCCTCTCTGTGTACCACCCTCTCAGTGTCCCCCCTCACTGTCTACACCCTCTCTGTGTACCCCCCTCTCAGTGTCCCCCCTCTCTGTGTACCCCCCTCTCTGTGTCCCCCTCTCTGTGTCCCCCCTCTCTGTCCACCCCCTCTCTCTGTACCCCCTCTCTGTGTCCCCCATCTCTGTGTACCCCCACTTTGTGTACCCCCCTCTCTGTGTACCCCCTCTCTGTGTACTCCCTCCCTGTGTACACCCTCTCTGTGTACCCCCCTCTCTGTGTACCCCCTCTCTCTGTCTACCCCCTCTCTGTGTACCCCCTCTCTGTGTACCCCTTCCCTGTGTACCCCCTCTTTGTGTACCTCCTCTCTGTGTACCCCCCTCTCTGTGTACCCCCCTCTCTGTGTACCCCGCTCTCTGTGTACCCCCTCTCTGTGTACCCCCTCCCTGTGTCCCCCTCTGTGTACCCCCCTCTCTGTGTCCCCCCTCTCTGTGTCCCCCCTCTCTGTGTCCCCTCTCTCTGTGTACCCCCCTCTCTGTGTACCCCCTCTCTGTGTACCCCCCTCTCTGTGTACCCCCCTCTCTGTGTACCCCCTCTCTGTGTACCCCCCACACTGTGTACCCCCTCTCTGTGTGCCCCCCTCTCTGTGTACCCCCTCTCTGTGTACCCCCCTCTCTGTGTACCCCCCTCTCTGTGTACCCCCTCTCTGTGTACCCCCCTCTCTGTTTACCCCCTCTCTGTGTACCCCCCTCTCTGTGTAGCCCCCTCTCTGTGTCCCCCCTCTGTATATCCCCTCTCTGTGTACCCCCCTCTCTGTGTACCCCCCTCTCTGTGTCCCCATCTCTCTGTACCCCCTCTCTGTGTACCCCCCTCACTGTGTCCACTCTCTTTGTGTCCCCCCTCTCTGTGGTACCCCCCTCTCTGTGTCCCCCCTCTCTGTGTACACCCTCTCTGTGTCCCCCCTCTCTGTGTACCCCCTCTCTGTGTCCCCCCTCTCTGTGTACCCCGTCTCTGTGTACCCCCTCTCTATGTACCCCCCTCTCTGTGTACCCCCTCTCTGTGTACCCCCCTCTCTGTGTACCCTCTCTCTGTGTACCCCCTCTCTGTGTACCACCCTCTCTGTGCACCCACTCTCTGTGTACCCCCCTCTCTGTGTTACTCCCTCTCTGTGTCCCCCCTCTCTGTGTACACCCTCTCGGTGTCCCCCCTCTCTGTGTACCCCCCTCTCTGTGTACCCCCTCTCTGCGTCCCCCCTCTCTGTGTAACCCCCTCTCTGTGTACCCCCCTCTCTGTGTACACCCTCTCTGTGTACCCCTCACTCTTTGTACCCCCTCTCTGTGTACCCCCCTCTCTTTGTACCCCCCTCTCTGTGTACCCCACTCTCTGTGTACCCCCTCTCTGTGTACCCCCTCCCTGTGTCCCCCTCTGTGTACTCCCCTCTCTGTGTCCCCCCTCTCTGTGTCCCCCCTCTCTGTGTACCCCTTATCTGTGTACCCCCTCTCTGTGTACCCCCCTCTCTGTGTACCCCCCTCTCTGTGTACCCCCTCTCTGTGTACCCCCTCTCTGTGTCCCCCTCTGTGTACACCCCGCTCCGTGTACCCTCTCTCTGTGTACCCTCTCTCTGTGTACCCCACTCTCTGTGTACCCTATCTCTGTGTACCCCCTCTCTGTGTAACCCACTCTCTGTGTCCCCCCTCTCTGTGTACCCCACTCTTTGTGTACCCCCTCCCTGTGACCCCCTCTCTGTGTACCCCCTCTCTGTGTACTCCCTCTCTGTGTACCCCCCTCTCTGTGTCCCCCCTCTCTGTGTAAACCCTCTCTGTGTACCCCCTCCCTGTGTCCCCCCTCTCTGTTTCCCCCCTTCCTGTATACCCCCTTCCTGTATACCCCCTCTAAGTGTACCCCCTCTCTGTGTACCCCCTCTCTGTGTCCCCCCTCTCTGTGTACCCCCCTCTATGTGTACCCCCTCTCTGTGTACCCCCTCTTTGTGTAAACCCTCTCTGTGTACCCCCTCTCTGTGTCCCCCCTCTCTGTGTACCCCCTCTCTGTGTACCCCCTCTCTGTGTACCACCTCTCTGTGTACCCTCTCTCTGTGTAAACCCTCTCTGTGTACCCACTCTCTGTGTCCCCCCTCTCTGTGTACCACCTCTCTGTGTACCAACTCTCTGTGTCCCCCCTCTCTGGGTCCCACCTCTCAGTGTAAACCCTCTCTGTGTACCCCACTCTCCGTGTACCCCCTCTCTGTGTACCCCCTCTCTGTGTACCCCAGCCTCCGTGTACCGCCCTCTCTGTGTACCCCCGCTCTGTTTACCCCCTCTCTGTGTACCCCCCTCTCTGTGTACCCCCTCTCTGTGTCCCCCTCTCTGTGTCCCCCCTCTCTGTGTACCCCACTCTCTGTGTACCCCGTCTCTGTATACCCCCTCTCTGTGTACCCCCTCCCTGTGTCCCCCCTCTCTGTGTATCCCCTCTCTGAGTACCCCCTCTCTGTGTACCCCCCTTTCTGTTTACCCCCTCTCTGTGTACGCCCCTCTCGTTGTCCCCCCTCTCTGTGTACCCCATCCCTGTGTCCCCCCTCTCTGTGTACCCCCCTCACTGTGTACCCCCTCTCTGTGTACCCCCCTCTCTGTGTACCCCACTCTCTGTGTCCCCCCTCTCTGTGTACACCCTCTCTGTGTACCCCCCTCTCTGTGTACCCCCTCTCTGTGTACCCCCTCTCTGTGTACCCCCCACACTGTGTACCCCCTCTCTGTGTGCCCCCCTCTCTGTGTACCCCCTCTCTGTGTACCCCCCTCTCTGTGTACCCCCCTCTCTGTGTACCCCCTCTCTGTGTACCCCCCTCTCTGTGTACCCTCTCTCTCTGTGTACCCCCTCTCTGTGTACCCCCTCTCTGTGTACCACCCTCTCTGTGTACCCCCCTCTCTGTGTACCCCCTCTCTGTGTACCCCCCTCTCTGTGTACCCTCTCTCTCTGTGTACCCCCTCTCTGTGTACCCCCTCTCTGTGTACCCCCTCTCTGTGTACCCCCTCTCTGCGTCCCCCCTCTCTGTGTACCCCCCTCTCTGTGTACCCCCCTCTCTGTGTACACCCTCTCTGTGTACCCCTCACTCTTTGTACCCCCTCTCTGTGTACCCCCCTCTCTTTGTACCCCCCTCTCTGTGTACCCCACTCTCTGTGTACCCCCTCTCTGTGTACCCCCTCCCTGTGTCCCCCTCTGTGTACTCCCCTCTCTGTGTCCCCCCTCTCTGTGTACCCCTTATCTGTGTACCCCCTCTCTGTGTACCCCCCTCTCTGTGTACCCCCCTCTCTGTGTACCCCCTCTCTGTGTACCCCCTCTCTGTGTCCCCCTCTGTGTACACCCCGCTCCGTGTACCCTCTCTCTGTGTACCCTCTCTCTGTGTACCCCACTCTCTGTGTACCCTATCTCTGTGTACCCCCTCTCTGTGTAACCCACTCTCTGTGTCCCCCCTCTCTGTGTACCCCACTCTTTGTGTACCCCCTCCCTGTGACCCCCTCTCTGTGTACCCCCTCTCTGTGTACCCCCTCTCTGTGTACCCCCTCTCTGTGTCCCCCTCTGTGTACACCCCGCTCCGTGTACCCTCTCTCTGTGTACCCTCTCTCTGTGTACCCCACTCTCTGTGTACCCTATCTCTGTGTACCCCCTCTCTGTGTAACCCACTCTCTGTGTCCCCCCTCTCTGTGTACCCCACTCTTTGTGTACCCCCTCCCTGTGACCCCCTCTCTGTGTACCCCCTCTCTGTGTACTCCCTCTCTGTGTACCCCCCTCTCTGTGTCCCCCCTCTCTGTGTAAACCCTCTCTGTGTACCCCCTCCCTGTGTCCCCCCTCTCTGTTTCCCCCCTTCCTGTATACCCCCTTCCTGTATACCCCCTCTAAGTGTACCCCCTCTCTGTGTACCCCCTCTCTGTGTCCCCCCTCTCTGTGTACCCCCCTCTATGTGTACCCCCTCTCTGTGTCCCCCCTCTTTGTGTAAACCCTCTCTGTGTACCCCCTCTCTGTGTCCCCCCTCTCTGTGTACCCCCTCTCTGTGTACCCCCTCTCTGTGTATCCCCTCTCTGTGTACCCTCTCTCTGTGTAAACCCTCTCTGTGTACCCACTCTCTGTGTCCCCCCTCTCTGTGTACCACCTCTCTGTGTACCAACTCTCTGTGTCCCCCCTCTCTGGGTCCCACCTCTCAGTGTAAACCCTCTCTGTGTACCCCACTCTCCGTGTACCCCCTCTCTGTGTACCCCAGCCTCCGTGTACCGCCCTCTCTGTGTACCCCCGCTCTGTTTACCCCCTCTCTGTGTACCCCCCTCTCTGTGTACCCCCTCTCTGTGTCCCCCTCTCTGTGTCCCTCCTCTCTGTGTACCCCACTCTCTGTGTACCCCGTCTCTGTATACCCCCTCTCTGTGTACCCCCTCCCTGTGTCCCCCCTCTCTGTGTATCCCCTCTCTGTGTACCCCCTCTCTGTGTACCCCCCTTTCTGTTTACCCCCTCTCTGTGTACGCCCCTCTCGTTGTCCCCCCTCTCTGTGTACCCCATCCCTGTGTCCCCCCTCTCTGTGTACCCCCCTCACTGTGTACCCCCTCTCTGTGTACCCCCCTCTCTGTGTACCCCACTCTCTGTGTCCCCCCTCTCTGTGTACACCCTCTCTGTGTACCCCCCTCTCTGTGTACCCCCTCTCTGTGTACCCCCTCTCTGTGTACCCCCCACACTGTGTACCCCCTCTCTGTGTGCCCCCCTCTCTGTGTACCCCCTCTCTGTGTACCCCCCTCTCTGTGTACCCCCCTCTCTGTGTACCCCCTCTCTGTGTACCCCCCTCTCTGTGTACCCTCTCTCTCTGTGTACCCCCTCTCTGTGTACCCCCTCTCTGTGTACCCCCCTCTCTGTGTACCCCCCTCTCTGTGTACCCCCTCTCTGTGTACCCCCCTCTCTGTGTACCCTCTCTCTCTGTGTACCCCCTCTCTGTGTACCCCCTCTCTGTGTACCCCGTCTCTGTGTACCCCCCTCTCTGTGTACCCCCCTCTCTGTGTCCCCCCTCTCTGTGTACCACCCTCTCAGTGTCCCCCCTCACTGTCTACACCCTCTCTGTGTCCCCCCTTCTCTGTGTACCCCACTCTCTGTGTACCCCCCTCTCTGTGTCCCCCCTCTCTGTGTACCCCCCTCTCTGTGTCACCCCTCTCTGTGTCCCCCCTCTCTGTGTACCCCCTCTCTGTGTACCCCCTCTCTGTGTACCCCCCTCTCTGTGTACCCCCCTCTCTGTGTCCCCCCTCTCTGTGTACCCCCCTCTCAGTGTCCCCCCTCTCTGTGTACCCCCCTCTCTGTGTCCCCCTCTCTGTGTCCCCCCTCTCTGTCCACCCCCTCTCTCTGTACCCCCTCTCTGTGTCCCCCATCTCTGTTTACCCCCTCTTTGTGTACCCCCCTCTCTGTGTACCCCCTCTCTGTGTACTCCCTCCCAGTGTACACCCTCTCTGTGTACCCCCCTCTCTGTGTACCCCCCCCCTCTCTGTCTACCCCCTCTCTGTGTACCCCCTCTCTGTGTACCCCCTCCCTGTGTACCCCCTCTTTGTGTACCTCCTCTCTGTGTACCCCCCTCTCTGTGTACCCCCCTCTCTGTGTACCCCGCTCTCTGTGTACCCCCTCTCTGTGTACCCCCTCCCTGTGTCCCCCTCTGTGTACCCCCCTCTCTGTGTCCCCTCTCTCTGTGTCCCCCCTCTCTGTGTACCCCCCTCTCTGTGTACCCCCTCTCTGTGTACCCCCCTCTCTGTGTACCCCCCTCTCTGTGTACCCCCTCTCTGTGTACCCCCCACACTGTGTACCCCCTCTCTGTGTGCCCCCCTCTCTGTGTACCCCCTCTCTGTGTACCCCCCTCTCTGTGTACCCCCCTCTCTGTGTACCCCCTCTCTGTGTACCCCCCTCTCTGTGTACCCTCTCTCTCTGTGTCCCCCCTCTCTGTGTCCCCCCTCTCTGTGTACCCCCTCTCTGTGTACCCCCCTCTCTGTGTCCCCCCTCTCTGTGTACCCCCCTCTCTGTGTACCCCCTCTCTGCGTCCCCCCCTCTCTGTGTACCCCCCTCTCTGTGTACCCCCCTCTCTGTGTACACCCTCTCTGTGTACCCCTCACTCTTTGTACCCCCTCTCTGTGTACCCCCCTCTCTTTGTACCCCCCTCTCTGTGTACCCCACTCTCTGTGTACCCCCTCTCTGTGTACCCCCTCCCTGTGTCCCCCTCTGTGTACTCCCCTCTCTGTGTCCCCCCTCTCTGTGTACCCCTTATCTGTGTACCCCCTCTCTGTGTACCCCCCTCTCTGTGTACCCCCCTCTCTGTGTACCCCCTCTCTGTGTACCCCCTCTCTGTGTCCCCCTCTGTGTACACCCCGCTCCGTGTACCCTCTCTCTGTGTACCCTCTCTCTGTGTACCCCACTCTCTGTGTACCCTATCTCTGTGTACCCCCTCTCTGTGTAACCCACTCTCTGTGTCCCCCCTCTCTGTGTACCCCACTCTTTGTGTACCCCCTCCCTGTGACCCCCTCTCTGTGTACCCCCTCTCTGTGTACCCCCTCTCTGTGTACCCCCTCTCTGTGTCCCCCTCTGTGTACACCCCGCTCCGTGTACCCTCTCTCTGTGTACCCTCTCTCTGTGTACCCCACTCTCTGTGTACCCTATCTCTGTGTACCCCCTCTCTGTGTAACCCACTCTCTGTGTCCCCCCTCTCTGTGTACCCCACTCTTTGTGTACCCCCTCCCTGTGACCCCCTCTCTGTGTACCCCCTCTCTGTGTACTCCCTCTCTGTGTACCCCCCTCTCTGTGTCCCCCCTCTCTGTGTAAACCCTCTCTGTGTACCCCCTCCCTGTGTCCCCCCTCTCTGTTTCCCCCCTTCCTGTATACCCCCTTCCTGTATACCCCCTCTAAGTGTACCCCCTCTCTGTGTACCCCCTCTCTGTGTCCCCCCTCTCTGTGTACCCCCCTCTATGTGTACCCCCTCTCTGTGTCCCCCCTCTTTGTGTAAACCCTCTCTGTGTACCCCCTCTCTGTGTCCCCCCTCTCTGTGTACCCCCTCTCTGTGTACCCCCTCTCTGTGTATCCCCTCTCTGTGTACCCTCTCTCTGTGTAAACCCTCTCTGTGTACCCACTCTCTGTGTCCCCCCTCTCTGTGTACCACCTCTCTGTGTACCAACTCTCTGTGTCCCCCCTCTCTGGGTCCCACCTCTCAGTGTAAACCCTCTCTGTGTACCCCACTCTCCGTGTACCCCCTCTCTGTGTACCCCAGCCTCCGTGTACCGCCCTCTCTGTGTACCCCCGCTCTGTTTACCCCCTCTCTGTGTACCCCCCTCTCTGTGTACCCCCTCTCTGTGTCCCCCTCTCTGTGTCCCTCCTCTCTGTGTACCCCACTCTCTGTGTACCCCGTCTCTGTATACCCCCTCTCTGTGTACCCCCTCCCTGTGTCCCCCCTCTCTGTGTATCCCCTCTCTGTGTACCCCCTCTCTGTGTACCCCCCTTTCTGTTTACCCCCTCTCTGTGTACGCCCCTCTCGTTGTCCCCCCTCTCTGTGTACCCCATCCCTGTGTCCCCCCTCTCTGTGTACCCCCCTCACTGTGTACCCCCTCTCTGTGTACCCCCCTCTCTGTGTACCCCACTCTCTGTGTCCCCCCTCTCTGTGTACACCCTCTCTGTGTACCCCCCTCTCTGTGTACCCCCTCTCTGTGTACCCCCTCTCTGTGTACCCCCCACACTGTGTACCCCCTCTCTGTGTGCCCCCCTCTCTGTGTACCCCCTCTCTGTGTACCCCCCTCTCTGTGTACCCCCCTCTCTGTGTACCCCCTCTCTGTGTACCCCCCTCTCTGTGTACCCTCTCTCTCTGTGTACCCCCTCTCTGTGTACCCCCTCTCTGTGTACCCCCCTCTCTGTGTACCCCCCTCTCTGTGTACCCCCTCTCTGTGTACCCCCCTCTCTGTGTACCCTCTCTCTCTGTGTACCCCCTCTCTGTGTACCCCCTCTCTGTGTACCCCGTCTCTGTGTACCCCCCTCTCTGTGTACCCCCCTCTCTGTGTCCCCCCTCTCTGTGTACCACCCTCTCAGTGTCCCCCCTCACTGTCTACACCCTCTCTGTGTCCCCCCTTCTCTGTGTACCCCACTCTCTGTGTACCCCCCTCTCTGTGTCCCCCCTCTCTGTGTACCCCCCTCTCTGTGTCACCCCTCTCTGTGTCCCCCCTCTCTGTGTACCCCCTCTCTGTGTACCCCCTCTCTGTGTACCCCCCTCTCTGTGTACCCCCCTCTCTGTGTCCCCCCTCTCTGTGTACCCCCCTCTCAGTGTCCCCCCTCTCTGTGTACCCCCCTCTCTGTGTCCCCCTCTCTGTGTCCCCCCTCTCTGTCCACCCCCTCTCTCTGTACCCCCTCTCTGTGTCCCCCATCTCTGTTTACCCCCTCTTTGTGTACCCCCCTCTCTGTGTACCCCCTCTCTGTGTACTCCCTCCCAGTGTACACCCTCTCTGTGTACCCCCCTCTCTGTGTACCCCCCCCCTCTCTGTCTACCCCCTCTCTGTGTACCCCCTCTCTGTGTACCCCCTCCCTGTGTACCCCCTCTTTGTGTACCTCCTCTCTGTGTACCCCCCTCTCTGTGTACCCCCCTCTCTGTGTACCCCGCTCTCTGTGTACCCCCTCTCTGTGTACCCCCTCCCTGTGTCCCCCTCTGTGTACCCCCCTCTCTGTGTCCCCTCTCTCTGTGTCCCCCCTCTCTGTGTACCCCCCTCTCTGTGTACCCCCTCTCTGTGTACCCCCCTCTCTGTGTACCCCCCTCTCTGTGTACCCCCTCTCTGTGTACCCCCCACACTGTGTACCCCCTCTCTGTGTGCCCCCCTCTCTGTGTACCCCCTCTCTGTGTACCCCCCTCTCTGTGTACCCCCCTCTCTGTGTACCCCCTCTCTGTGTACCCCCCTCTCTGTGTACCCTCTCTCTCTGTGTCCCCCCTCTCTGTGTCCCCCCTCTCTGTGTACCCCCTCTCTGTGTACCCCCCTCTCTGTGTCCCCCCTCTCTGTGTACCCCCCTCTCTGTGTACCCCCTCTCTGCGTCCCCCCCTCTCTGTGTACCCCCCTCTCTGTGTACCCCCCTCTCTGTGTACACCCTCTCTGTGTACCCCTCACTCTTTGTACCCCCTCTCTGTGTACCCCCCTCTCTTTGTACCCCCCTCTCTGTGTACCCCACTCTCTGTGTACCCCCTCTCTGTGTACCCCCTCCCTGTGTCCCCCTCTGTGTACTCCCCTCTCTGTGTCCCCCCTCTCTGTGTACCCCTTATCTGTGTACCCCCTCTCTGTGTACCCCCCTCTCTGTGTACCCCCCTCTCTGTGTACCCCCTCTCTGTGTACCCCCTCTCTGTGTCCCCCTCTGTGTACACCCCGCTCCGTGTACCCTCTCTCTGTGTACCCTCTCTCTGTGTACCCCACTCTCTGTGTACCCTATCTCTGTGTACCCCCTCTCTGTGTAACCCACTCTCTGTGTCCCCCCTCTCTGTGTACCCCACTCTTTGTGTACCACCTCCCTGTGACCCCCTCTCTGTGTACCCCCTCTCTGTGTACTCCCTCTCTGTGTACCCCCCTCTCTGTGTCCCCCCTCTCTGTGTAAACCCTCTCTGTGTACCCCCTCCCTGTGTCCCCCCTCTCTGTTTCCCCCCTTCCTGTATACCCCCTTCCTGTATACCCCCTCTAAGTGTACCCCCTCTCTGTGTACCCCCTCTCTGTGTCCCCCCTCTCTGTGTACCCCCCTCTATGTGTACCCCCTCTCTGTGTCCCCCCTCTTTGTGTAAACCCTCTCTGTGTACCCCCTCTCTGTGTCCCCCCTCTCTGTGTACCCCCTCTCTGTGTACCCCCTCTCTGTGTATCCCCTCTCTGTGTACCCTCTCTCTGTGTAAACCCTCTCTGTGTACCCACTCTCTGTGTCCCCCCTCTCTGTGTACCACCTCTCTGTGTACCAACTCTCTGTGTCCCCCCTCTCTGGGTCCCACCTCTCAGTGTAAACCCTCTCTGTGTACCCCACTCTCCGTGTACCCCCTCTCTGTGTACCCCCTCTCTGTGTACCCCAGCCTCCGTGTACCGCCCTCTCTGTGTACCCCCGCTCTGTTTACCCCCTCTCTGTGTATCCCACTCTCTGTGTCCCCCCCTCTCTGTGTCCCCCCTCTCTGTGTCCCCCCTCTCTGTGTACCCCACTCTCTGTGTACCCCGTCTCTGTATACCCCCTCTCTGTGTACCCCCTCCCTGTGTCCCCCCTCTCTGTGTATCCCCTCTCTGTGTACCCCCTCTCTGTGTACCCCCCTTTCTGTTTACCCCCTCTCTGTGTACGCCCCTCTCGTTGTCCCCCCTCTCTGTGTACCCCATCCCTGTGTCCCCCCTCTCTGTGTACCCCCCTCACTGTGTACCCCCTCTCTGTGTACCCCCCTCTCTGTGTACCCCACTCTCTGTGTCCCCCCTCTCTGTGTACACCCTCTCTGTGTACCCCCCTCTCTGTGTACCCCCTCTCTGTGTACCCCCTCTCTGTGTACCCCCCACACTGTGTACCCCCTCTCTGTGTGCCCCCCTCTCTGTGTACCCCCTCTCTGTGTACCCCCCTCTCTGTGTACCCCCTCTCTGTGTACCCCCCTCTCTGTGTACCCTCTCTCTCTGTGTACCCCCTCTCTGTGTACCCCCTCTCTGTGTACCCCCCTCTCTGTGTACCCCCCTCTCTGTGTACCCCCTCTCTGTGTACCCCCCTCTCTGTGTACCCTCTCTCTCTGTGTACCCCCTCTCTGTGTACCCCCTCTCTGTGTACCCCCTCTCTGTGTACCCCCCTCTCTGTGTACCCCCCTCTCTGTGTCCCCCCTCTCTGTGTCCACCCTCTCAGTGTCCCCCCTCACTGTCTACACCCTCTCTGTGTCCCCCCTTCTCTGTGTACCCCACTCTCTGTGTACCCCCCTCTCTGTGTCCCCCCTCTCTGTGTACCCCCCTCTCTGTGTCCCCCCTCTCGGTGTCCCCCCTCTCTGTGTACCCCCTCTCTGTGTACCCCCTCTCTGTGTACCCCCCTCTCTGTGTACCCCCCTCTCTGTGTCCCCCCTCTCTGTGTACCCCCCTCTCTGTGTCCCCCTCTCTGTGTCCCCCCTCTCTGTCCAACCCCTCTCTCTGTACCCCCTCTCTGTGTCCCCCATCTCTGTTTACCCCCTCTTTGTGTACCCCCCTCTCTGTGTACCCCCTCTCTGTGTACTCCCTCCCAGTGTACACCCTCTCTGTGTACCCCCCTCTCTGTGTACCCCCTCTCTGTCTACCCCCTCTCTGTGTACCCCCTCTCTGTGTACCCCCTCCCTGTGTACCCCCTCTTTGTGTACCTCCTCTCTGTGTACCCCCCTCTCTGTGTACCCCCCTCTCTGTGTACCCCGCTCTCTGTGTACCCCCTCTCTGTGTACCCCCTCCCTGTGTCCCCCTCTGTGTACCCCCCTCTCTGTGTCCCCTCTCTCTGTGTCCCCCCTCTCTGTGTCCCCCCTCTCTGTGTACCCCCCTCTCTGTGTACCCCCTCTCTGTGTACCCCCCTCTCTGTGTACCCCCCTCTCTGTGTACCCCCTCTCTGTGTACCCCCCACACTGTGTACCCCCTCTCTGTGTGCCCCCCTCTCTGTGTACCCCCTCTCTGTGTACCCCCCTCTCTGTGTACCCCCCTCTCTGTGTACCCCCTCTCTGTGTACCCCCCTCTCTGTGTACCCTCTCTCTCTGTGTACCCCCTCTCTGTGTACCCCCTCTCTGTGTACCTCACTCTCTGTGTACCCCCCTCTCTGTGTCCACCCTCTCTGTGTACCACCCTCTCAGTGTCCCCCTCACTGTCTACACCCTCTCTGTGTACCCCCCTCTCAGTGTCCCCCCTCTCTGTGTACCCCCCTCTCTGTGTCCCCCTCTCTGTGTCCCCCCTCTCTGTCCACCCCCTCTCTGTGTACCCCCTCTCTGTGTACCCCCCTCTCTGTGTACCCCACTCTCTATGTACCCCCTCTCTGTGTACCCCCTCCCTGTGTCCCCCCTCTCTGTGTCCCCCCTCTCTGTGTCCCCCCTCTCTGTGTACCCCTTATCTGTGTACACCCTCTCTGTGCACCCCCTCCCTGTGTCCCCCTCTGTGTACCCCCCTCTCTGTGTACCCCCCTCTCTGTGTACCCCCTCTCTGTGTACCCCCCTCTCTGTGTACCCCCTCTCTGTGTACCCCTCTCTATGTACCCCCTCTCTGTGTACCCCCTCTCTGTGTACCCACTCTCTGTGTACCCTCTCTCTGTGTACCCCCTCTCTGTGTACCCTATCTCTGTGTACCCTCTCTCTGTGTACCCCACTCTTTGTGTACCCTCTATCTGTGTACCCCCTCTGTGTGCAACCCACTCTCTGTGTCCCCCCTCTCTGTGTACCCCACTCTTTGTGTACCCCCTCCCTGTGACCCCCTCTCTGTGTACCCCCTCTCTGTGTACTCCCTCTCTGTGTACCCCCCTCTCTGTGCCCCCCCTCTCTGTGTAAACCCTCTCTGTGTACCCCCTCCCTGTGTCCCCCTCTCTGTTTCCCCCCTTCCTGTATACCCCCTCTAAGTGTACCCCCTCTCTGTGTACCCCCTCTCTGTGTCCCTCCTCTCTGTGTACCCCCCCTCTGTGTAACCCCCTCTCTGTTTCCCCCCTCTTTGTGTAAACCCTCTCTGTGTACCCCCTCTCTGTGTACCCCCTCTCTGTGTAAACCCTCTCTGTGTACCCCCTCTCTGTGTACCCCCTCTCTGTGTCCCCCCTCTCTGTGTACCACCTCTCTGTGTACCAACTCTCTGTGTCCCCCCTCTCTGTGTCCCCCCTCTCAGTGTAAACCCTCTCTATGTACCCCACTCTCCGTGTACCCCCTCTCTGTGTACCCCCTCTCTGTGTCCCCCCTCTCTGTGTACCCCCTCTCTGTGTACCCCCCTCTCTGTGTACCCCCTCTCTGTGTCCCCCTCTCTGTGTACCGCACTCTCTGTGTACCCCCCTCTCTGTGTACCCCACTCTCTGTGTACCCCACTCTCTGTGTCCCCCTCTCTGTGTACCCCCTCTCGGTGTACCCTCTCTCTGTGTCCCCCCTCTCTGTGTACCCCCTCCCTGTGTCCCCCCTCTCTGTGTACCCTCTCTCTGTGTACCCCCCTCTCTGTGTACCCCCTCTCTGTGTACCCCACTCTCTGTGTACCCCCTCTCGGTGTCGCCCCTCTCTGTGTCCCCCCTCTCTGTGTCCTCCCTCTCTGCGTACCCCCTCTCTGTGTACCCCCCTCTCTGTGTCCCCGCTCTCTGTGTCCCCCCTCTCTGTGTAACCCCCCTCTGTGTCCACCCTCTCTGTGTACCCCCTGTCTGTGTCCCCCCTCTCTGTGTAACCCCCCTCTGTGTCCACCCTCTCTGTGTACTCCCTCTCTGTGTCCCCCTCTCTGTGTACCCCCCTCTCTGTGTACCCTCTCTCTGTGTCCCCACTCTCTGTGTCCCCCTCTCTGTGTCCCCCCGTCTGTGTCCACCCTCTCTGTGTACCCCGCTCTCTGTGTACCCCCTCTCTGTTTCCCCCTCTCTGTGTACCCACTCTCTTTGTATCCCCTCTCTGTGTCCCCCTCCCTGTGTCCCCACTCTCTGTGTACCCCCCTCTCTGTGTACCCCCTCCCTGTGTACCCCCTCTCTGTGTACCCCCTCACTGTGTACCCCCTCCCTGTGTATCCCCTCTCTGGGTACCCCCTCTCTGTGTCCCCCCTCTCTGTGTCCCCCCTCTCTGTGTACCCCCTCTCTGTCTACCCCCGTCTCTGTGTACCCCCCTCTCTGTGTCCCCCTTCTCTGTCTACCCCGTCTTTGTGTACCCCCCTCTCTGTGTACCCCCTCTCTGTGTACCCCCTCTCTGTGTACCCCCTCCCTGTGTACCCCCTCTCTGTGTACCCCCCTCCCTGTGTCCCTACTCTCTGTGACCCCCTCTCTGTCTACCCCCTCTCTGTGTACCCCCCTCTCTGTGTATCCCCTCTCTGTGTACCCCATCCCTGTGTACCCTCTCTTTGTGTACCCCCTCTTTGTGTACCCCCTCTCTGTGTACCCCCTCTCTGTGTACCCTCCTCTCTGTGTACCCCACTCTCTGTGTACCCCCTCTCTGTGTAACCCCTCCCTGTGTCCCCCTCTGTGTACCCCCCTCTCTGTGTCCCCCCTCTCTGTGTACCCCTTATCTGTGTACCCCCTCTCTATGTACCCCCTCTCTGTGTACCCCCTCTCTGTGTACCCCCTCTCTGTGTCCCCCTCTGTGTTCACCCCTCTCTGTGTCCCCACTCTCTGAGTACCCCCTCTCTGTGTACCCCCTCTCTGTGTACCCCACTCTCTGTGTCCCCCCTCTCTGTGTAAACCCTCTCTCTGTGTCCCCCCTCTCTGTGTAAACCCTCTCTCTGTGTACCCCCTCTCTGTGTTCACCCCTCTCTGTGTACACCCCTCTCTGTGTACCCCCTCTCTGTGTAAACCCTCTCTCTGTGTACCCCCGCTCTGTGTACCCCACTCTCTGTGTACGCCCTCTCTGTGTACCCCCTCTCTGTGTAACCCCTCCCTGTGTCCCCCCTCTCTGTGTACCCCCTCTCTGTGTACCCCTTCTCTGTGTAAACCCTCTCTGTGTATCCCCTCTCTGTGTACCCCTCTCTGTGTCCCCCCTCTCTGTGTACCCTCCTCTCTGTGTCCCCCCTCTCTGTGTACCCCATCTCTGTGTACCCCCCTCTCTGTGTCCCCCCTCTGTGTCCCCCCTCTCTGTGTACCCCCTCTCTGTGTACCCCCCTCTCTGTGTCCCCCCTCTCTCTGCCCACCCTCTCTGTGTACTCCCCTCTCTGTGTCCCCCCTCCCTGTGTCCCCCTCTCTGTGTACCCCCCGCTCTCTGTCCCCCCTCTCTGTCTACCCCCGTCTTTGTGTACCCCCCTCTCTGTGTACCCCCTCTCTGTGTACCCCCTCTCTGTGTACCCCCTCCCTGTGTACCCCCTCTCTGTGTACCCGCCTCCCTGTGTCCGTACTCTCTGTGACCCCCTCTCTGTCTACCCCCTCTCTGTGTACACCCCTCTCCGTGTTGCCCCTCTCTGTGTACCCCATCCCTGTGTACCCTCTCTTTGTGTACCCCCTCTTTGTGTACCCCCTCTCTATGTACCCCCCTCTCTGTGTACCCTCCTCTCTGTGTACCCCACTCTCTGTGTACCCCCTCTCTGTGTAACCCCTCCCTGTGTCCCCCTTTGTGTACCCCCCTCTCTGTGTACCCCTTATCTGTGTACCCCCTCTCTGTGTACCCCCTCTCTGTGTACCCCCTCTCTGTGTCCCCCTCTGTGTTCACCCCTCTCTGTGTACCCCCTCTCTGTGTACCCCACTCTCTGTATACCCTCTCTCTGTGTACCCCCGCTCTGTGTACCCCACTCTCTGCGTACGCCCTCTCTGTGTACCCCCTCTCTGTGTAACCCCTCCCTGTGTCCCCCTCTCTGTGTACCCCCTCTCTGTGTACCCCTTCTCTGTGTAAACCCTCTCTATGTACCCCCTCTCTGTGTACCCCTCTCTGTGTCCCCCCTCTCTGTGTACCCTCCTCTCTGTATCCCCCCTCTCTGTGTACCCTCCTCTCTGTGTCCCCCCTCTCTGTGTACCCCCTCTCTGTGTCCCCACTCTCTGTGTACCCCCCTCTCTGGGTAACCCCTCTCTGTGTCCCCCCCTCTGTGTCACCCCTCTCTGTGTCCCCCCTCTCTGTGTACCCCCCTCTCTGTGCCCCCCTTTCTGTGCCCACCCTCTCTGTGTACCCCCTCTCTGTGTACCCCCCTCTCTGTGTCCCCCCTCTCTGTGTCCCCCCTCCCTGTGTCCCCCTCTCTGTGTACCCCCCTCTCTGTGTACCCCCTCTCTGTGTCCCCACTCTCTGTGTCCCCACTCTCTGTGTACCCCCTCTCTGTGTACCCCCTCTCTGTGTACCCCCTCCCTGTGTATCCCCTCTCTGGGTTCCCCCTCTCTGTGTCCCCCCTCTCTGTGTACCCCCCTCTCTGTGTACCCCCTCTCTGTGTCCCCCCTCTCTGTGTACCCCCTCTCTGTGTACCCCCTCCCTGTGTATCCCCTCTCTGGGTACCCCCTCTCTGTGTCCCCCCTCTCTGTGTACCCCCCTCTCTGTGTACCCCCCTCTCTGTGTACCCCCCTCTCTGTGTACCCCCTCCCTGTGTATCCCCTCTCTGGGTACCCCTTCTCTGTGTCCCCCCTCTCCGTGTCCCCCTCTCTGTGTACCCCCCGCTCTGTGTACCCCCTCTCTGTGTACCCCCTCTCTGTGTACCCCCCTCTCTGTGTCCCCCCTCTCTGTGTAACCCCACTCTGTGTCCCCCCTCTCTGTGTACCCCCCTCTCTGTGTCCCCCCTCTCTGTGTCCCCCCTCGCTGTGTCCCCCCTCGCTGTGTACCCCCTCTCAGTGTACCCCCCCCTCTGTGTCCCCCTCTCTGTGTACCCCCCGCTCTCTGTCCCCCCTCTCTGTGTAACCCCTCCCTGGGTCCCCCATCCCTGTGTCCCCCTCCCTGTGTACCCCCTCTCTGTGCATCCCCTCTGTGTGTACCCCCCTCTCTGTGTACCCCCCTCTCTGTGTACCCCCTCTCTGTGTACCCCCCTCTCTGTGTACCCCAATCTCTGTGTACCCCCTCTCTCTGTCCCCCTCTCTGTGTCCCTCCTCTCTGTGTACCCCCACTCTGTGTCCCCCCTCTCTGTGTACCCCCCTCTCTATGTACCCCCCTCTCTGTGTCCCCCCTCTCTGTGTACCACCTCTCTGTGTACCCCCCTGTCTGTGTACCCCACACTCTGTGTCCCCCCTCTCTGTGTCCCCCCTCTTTGTGTAAACCCTCTCTGTGTACCCCCTCTCTGTGTACCCCCTCTCTGTGTACCCCCTCTCTGTGTAAACCCTCTCTGTGTAGCCCCTCTCTGTATCCCCCCTCTCTGTGTAAACCCTCTCTGTGTACCCCCTCTCTGTGTACCCCACTCTCCGTGTACCCCCTCTCTGTGTACCCCCTCTCTGTGTACCCCACTCTCCGTGTACCCCCTCTCTGTGTACCCCCTCTCTGTGTACCCCCTCTCTGTTTATCCCCCTCTCTGTGTACCGCCCTCTCTGTGTACCCCCTCTCTGTGTAAACCCTCTCTGTGTACCCCCTCTCTGTGTACCCCACTCTCCGTGTACCCCCTCTCTGTGTACCCCCTCTCTGTGTACCCCACTCTCCGTGTACCCCCTCTCTGTGTACCCCCTGTCTGTGTCCCCCCTCTCTGTGTACCCCCTCTCTGTGAACCACCTCTCTGTGTCCCCCCCTCTCTGTGTACCCCCTCTCTGTGCCCCCCTCTCTGTGTCCCCCTCACTGTGTCACCCCTCTCTGTGTACGCCCCTATCTGTGTACCACCCACTCTCTGTGTACACCCTCCTTGTGTACCCCACTCTCCGTGTACCCCCTCTCTGTGTACCCCCTCTCATGGTACCCCCTCGCTGTGTACCCCCCTCTCTGTGTACCCCCTCTCTGTGTACCCCCTCTCTGTGTACCCCACTCTCCGTGTACCCCCTCTCTGTGTACCCCCTGTCTGTGTCCCCCCTCTCTGTGTACCCCCTCTCTGTGAACCACCTCTCTGTGTCCCCCCTCTCTGTGTACCCCCTCTCTGTGTACACCCTCTCTGTGTCCCCCCTCTCTGTGTACCCCCCTCTCTGTGTACCCCCTCTCTGTGTACCCCCTCTCTGTGTACTCCCTCTCTGTGTACCCCCTCTCTGTGTATCCCATTCTCCGTGTACCCCCTCTCTGTGTACCCCCTGTCTGTGTCCCCCCTCTCTGTGTACCCCCTCTCTGTGAACCACCTCTCTGTGTACACCCTCTCTGTGTCCCCCCTCCCTGTGTACCCCCTCTCTGTGTCCCCCCTCTCTGTGTACGCCCCTATCTGTGTACCACCCACTCTGTGTACACCCTCTCTGTGTCCACCTTCTCTGTCTACCCCCTCTTTGTGTACCCCCCTCTCTGTGTCCCCCTCTCTGTGTCCCCCTCTCTGTCTACCCCCTCTCTGTGTACCCCCCTCTCTGTGTCCCCCTTCTCTGTCTACCCCCTCTTTGTGTACCCCCCTCTCTGTGTCCCCCCCTCTCTGTCTACCCCCTCTTTGTGTATCCCCCTCTCTGTGTCCCCCTCTCTGTGTCCCCCTCTCTGTCTACCCCCTCTCTGTGTACCCCCCTCTCTGTGTCCCCCTTCTCTGTCTACCCCCTCTTTGTGTACCCCCCTCTCTGTGTCCCCCTTCTCTGTCTACCCCCTCTCTGTGTACCCCATCCCTGTGTACCCCCTCTCTGTGTACCCCCTCTTTGTGCACCCCTCTCTCTGAGTACCTCCTCTCTGTGTACCCCCTCTCTGTGTACCCCCCTCTCTGTGTACCCTCCTCTCTGTGTACCCCACTCTCTGTGTACCCCCTCTCTGTGTAACCCCTCCCTGTGTCCCCCTCTGTGTACCCCCCTCTCTGTGTCCCCCCTCTCTGTGTCCTCCCTCTCTGTGTACCCCTTTTCTGTGTATCCCCTCTCTGTGTACCCCCTCTCTGTGTACCCCCCTCTCAGTGTACCCCCCTCTCTGTGTACCCCCCTCTCTGTGTCCCCCCTCTCTGTGTACGCCCTCTCTGTGTACCCCCTCTCTGTGTACCCCCTCTCTGTGTACCCCAATCTCTGTGTACGCCCTCTCTGTGTCCCCCTCTGTGTTCACCCCTCTCTGTGTACCCTCTCTCTGTGTACCCGCTCTCTGTGTACCCCACTCTCTGTGTACATTCTCTCTGTGTCCCCCCTCTCTGTATACCCCCTCTCTGTGTACCCCCCTCTGTTTACCCCCTCTCTGTGTACCCCCTCTCTGTGTACCCCACTCTCTGTGTACGCCCTCTCTGTGTACCCCCTCTCTGTGTACCCCCTCTCTGTGTACACCCTCTCTGTGTCCCCCTCTCTGTCTACCCCCTCTCTGTGTACCCCCTCTCTGTGTACCCCCTCTCTGTGTACCCCCTCTCTGTGTACACCCTCTCTGTGTCCCCCTCTCTGTCTACCCCCTCTCTGAGTACCCCCTTCTCTGTGTCTCCCCTCTCTGTGTACCCCCCTCTGTGTCCCCCCTCTCTGTGTACCCCCCTCTCTGTGTCCCCCCTCTCTGTGTACCCCTTCTCTGTGTACCCCCCTCTCTGTGTACCCCCCTCTCTGTGTGCCCCCTCTCAGTGTACCCCCCTCTCTGTGTACCCCCCTCTCTGTGTACTCCCTCTCTGTGTACCCACTCACTATGTACCCCCCTCTCTGTGTCCCCCCTCTCTGTGTACCCCCTCTCTGTGTACACCCTCTCTGTGTACCCCCCTCTCTGTGTACCCCCTCTCTGTGTACACCCTCTCTGTGTCCCCCCTCTCTGTGTACCCCCTCTCTGTGTACCCCCTCGCTGTGTACCCCCTCTCTGTCTACCCCCCTCTCTGTGTCCCCCCTCTCTGTGTACACCCTCTCTGTGTCCCCCCTCTCTGTGTACCCCCTCTCTGTGTCCCCCCTCTCTGTGTACCCCCCTCTCTGTGTACTCCTTTCTCTGTGTCCCCCCTCTCTGTGTACCCCTTATCTGTGTCCCCTCTCTCTGTGTACCCTCTCTCTGTGTACCCCCTCTCTGTGTACCCCCTCTCTGTGTACCCCCCTCTGTGTACCCCCGCTCTGTGTACCCCACTCTCTGTGTACGCCCTCTCTGTGTACCCCCGCTCTGTGTACCCCCCTCTCTGTGTACCCCCTCCCTGTGTCCCCATCTCTGTGTACCCCCTCTCTGTGTACCCCTTCTCTGTGTACCCCCCTCTCTGTGTCCCCCCTCTCTGTGTAAACCCTCTCTATGTACCCCCCTCTCTGTGTCCCCCCCTCTGTGTACCCCCTCTCTGTGTCCCCCCTCTTTGTGTCCCCCCTCTTTGTGTAAACCCTCTCTGTGTACCCCCTCTCTGTGTACCCCCTCACTGTGTACCCCCTCTCTGTGTCCCCCCTCTTTGTGTAAACCCTCTCTGTGTACCACCTCTCTGTGTACCCCCTCCCTGTGTACCCCACTCTCCGTGTACCGCCCTCTCTGTGTACCCCCGCTCTGTGTACCCCCTCTCTGTGTACCCCCCTCTCTGTGTACCACCCACTCTGTGTCCCCCCTCTCTGTGTACCCCCTCTCTGTGTCCCCCCTCTTTGTGTAAACCCTCTCTGTGTACCCCCTCTCTGAGTACCCCCTCTCTGTGTACACCCTCTCTGTGTAAACCCTCTCTGTGTACCCCCTCACTGTGTACCCCCTCTCTGTGTCCCCCCTCTTTGTGTAAACCCTCTCTGTGTACCACCTCTCTGTGTACCCCCTCTCTGTGTACCCCACTCTCCGTGTACCGCCCTCTCTGTGTACCCCCGCTCTGTGTACCCCCTCTCTGTGTCCCCCCTCTCTGTGTACCCCCTCTCTGTGTACCCCCCTCTCTGTGTACCCCCTCTCTGTGTCCCCCCTCTCTGTGTCACCCCTCTCTGTGTACCCCACTCTCTGTGTACCCCGTCTCTGTGTACCCCCTCTCTGTGTACCCCCTCCCTGTGTCCCCCCTCTCTGTGTACCCCCTCTCTGTCTACCCCCTCTCTGTGTACCCCCCTCTCTGTGTACCCCCTCTCTGTGTAAGCCCTCCCTGTGCCCCCACTCTCTGTGTACCCCCCTCTCTGTGTACCCCCTCTCTGTGTACCCCCTCTCTGTGTCCCCCCTCCCTGCGTACCGCCTCTCTGTGTCCCCCCGTCACTGTGTCCCCCCTCTCTATGTGTCCCCTCTCTGTGTCCCCCCTCTCTGTGTACCCCCTCTCTGTGTACCCCCCTCTCTGTGTACCCCCCTCTCTGTGTATCCCCTCTCCGTGTCCCCCTCTCTGTGTCCCCCTCTCTGTGTACCCACCTCTCTGTGTACCCCCTCTCTGTGTACCCCCCTCTCTGTGTACACCCTCTCTGTGTATCCCCTCTCCGTGTCCCCCTCTCTGTGTCCCCCTGTCTGTGTACCCCCTGTCTGTGTACCCCCTCTCTATGTACCCCCCTCTCTGTGTACCCCCTCTCTGTGTCCCCCCTCTCTGTGTACCCCCCTCTCTGTGTCCTCCCTCTCTGTGTACCCCCTCTCTGTGTACCCCCCGCTCTCTGTCCCCCCTATCTGTGTAACACCTCCCTGTGTCCCTCCTCTCTGTGTACCCCCCTCCCTGTGTCCCCCCTCTGTGTACCCCCTCTCTGAGCCCCCCTCTCTGTGTCCCCCCTCTCTGTGTACCCCCCTCTCTGTGTACCCCCTCTCTGAGTACCCCCTCTCTGTGTACCCCCCTCTCCGTGTACACCCTCTCTGTGTACCCCTTCTCTGTGTCTCCCCTCTCTGTGTACCCCCCCTCTGTGTCCCCACTCTCTGTGTACCCCTCTCTGTGTGTACCCCCTCTCTGTGTCCCCCCTCTCTGTGTACCCCCCTCTCTGTGTCCCCACTCTCTGTGTACCCCTTCTCTGTGTACCCCCCTCTCTGTGTACCCCCCTCTCTGTGTGCCCCCTCTCAGTGTACCCCCCTCTCTGTGTACCCCCCTCTCTGTGTACTCCCTCTCTGTGTACCCACTCTCTATGTACCCCCCTCTCTGTGTCCCCCCTCTCTGTGTACCCCCTCTCTGTGTACACCCTCTCTGTGTACCCCCCTCTCTGTGTACCCCCTCTCTGTGTACACCCTCTCTGTGTCCCCCCTCTCTGTGTACCCCCTCTCTGTGTACCCCCTCGCTGTGTACCCCCTCTCTGTCTACCCCCCTCTCTGTGTCCCCCCTCTCTGTGTACCCCCTCTCTGTGTACCCCCCTCTCTGTGTACTCCTTTCTCTGTGTCCCCCCTCTCTGTGTTCCCCTTATCTGTGTACCCCCTCGCTGTGTACCCCCTCTCTGTCTACCCCCCTCTCTGTGTCCCCCCTCTCTGTGTACACCCTCTCTGTGTCCCCCCTCTCTGTGTACCCCCTCTCTGTGTCCCCCCTCTCTGTGTAGCCCTCCCTCTGTGTACCCTCTCTCTGTGTACCCCTTCTCTGTGTACCCCCTCTCTGTGTACCCCCCTCTGTGTACCCCCGCTCTGTGTACCCCACTCTCTGTGTACGCCCTCTCTGTGTACCCCCGCTCTGTGTACCCCCCTCTCTGTGTACCCCCTCCCTGTGTCCCCATCTCTGTGTACCCCCTCTCTGTGTACCCCTTCTCTGTGTACCCCCCTCTCTGTGTCCCCCCCTCTCTGTGTAAACCCTCTCTGTGTACCCCCTCTCTGTGTTCCCCCTCTCTGTGTACCCCCTCTCTGTGTTCCCCCTCCCTGTGTCCCCCCTCTCTGTGTCCCCCCTTCCTGTGTACCCCCTCTCTGTGTACCCCCTCTCTGTGTTCCCTCTCTCTGTGTACCCCCTCTCTGTGTCCCCGCCTCTCTGTGTACCCCCCTCTCTGTTTCCCCCCTCTCTGTGTAAAACCTCTCTGTGTACCCCCTCTCTGTGTCCCCCTCTCTGTGTACCCCCCTCTCTGTGTACCCCCTCTCTGTGTACCCCCTCTCTGTGTCCCCCCTCTCTGTGTACCCCCTCTCTGTGTACCCCCCTCTCTGTGTAATCCCTCTCTGTGTAAACCCTCTCTGTGTCGCCCCTCTCTGTGTCCCCCCTCTCTGTGTACCCCCCTCTCTGTGTACCCCCCTCTCTGTGTGCCCCCCTCTCTGTGTTTCCCCTCTCCGTGTCCCCCTCTCCGTGTCCCCCTCTCTGTGTCCCCCTGTCTGTGTACCCCCTGTCTGTGTACCCCCTCTCTATGTACCCCCCTCTCTGTGTACCCCCTCTCTGTGTCCCCCCTCTCTGTGTACCCCCCCTCTCTGTGTCCTCCCTCTCTGTGTACCCCCTCTCTGTGTACCCCCCGCTCTCTGTCCCCCCTATCTGTGTAACCCCTCCCTGTGTCCCTCCTCTCTGTGTACCCCCCTCCCTGTGTCCCCCCTCTCTGTGTACCCCCTCTCTGAGCCCCCCTCTCTGTGTCCCCCCTCTCTGTGTACCCCCCTCTCTGTGTACCCCCTCTCTGTGTACCCCCTCTCTGTGTACCCCCCTCTCTGTGTACACCCTCTCTGTGTGCCCCTTCTCTGTGTCTCCCCTCTCTGTGTACCCCCCCTCTGTGTCCCCACTCTCTGTGTACCCCACTCTGTGTGTACCCCCTCTCTGGGTCCCCCCTCTCTGTGTACCCCCTCTCTGTGTACCCCCCTCTCTGTGTCCCCCCTCTTTGTGTACCCCTTGTCTGTGTACCCCCCTCTCTGTGTACCCCCCTCTCTGTGTGCCCACTCTCAGTGTATCCCCCTCTCTGTGTATCCCCCTCTCTGTGTACTCCCTCTCTGTGTACCCACTCTCTATGTACCCCCCTCTCTGTGTCCCCCCTCTCTGTGTACCCCCTCTCTGTGTACACCCTCTCTGTGTACCCCCCTCTCTGTGTACCCCCTCTCTGTGTACACCCTCTCTGTGTCCCCCCTCTCTGTGTACCCTCTCTCTGTGTACCCCCTCGCTGTGTACCCCCTCTCTGTCTACCCCCCTCTCTGTGTCCCCCCTCTCTGAGTACACCCTCTCTGTGTCCCCCCTCTCTGTGTACCCCCTCTCTGTGTCCCCCCTCTCTGTGTACCCCCCTCTCTGTGTACCCCCTCTCTGTGTACCCCCCTCTCTGTGTACTCCTTTCTCTGTGTCCCCCCTCTCTGTGTACCCCTTATCTGTGTACCCCCTCTCTGTGTACCCCCTCCCTGTGTCCCCCTCTGTGTACCCCCCTCTCTGTGTCCCCCCTCTCTGTGTACCCCCTCTCTGTGTAGCCCTCTCTCTGTGTACCCTCTCTCTGTGTACCCCCTCTCTGTGTACCCCCTCTCTGTGTACCCCCCTCTGTGTACCCCTTCTCTGTGTACCCCCCTCTCTGTGTCCCCCCTCTCTGTGTAAACCCTCTCTGTGTACCCCCTCTCTGTGTACCCCCTCTCTGTGTACCCCCCTCTCTGTGTCCTCCCTCTCTGTGTACCCCCTCTCTGTGTACCCCCCGCTCTCTGTCCCCCCTATCTGTGTAACCCCTCCCTGTGTCCCTCCTCTCTGTGTACCCCCCTCCCTGTGTCCCCCCTCTCTGTGTACCCCCTCTCTGAGCCCCCCTCTCTGTGTCCCCCCTCTCTGTGTACCCCCCTCTCTGTGTACCCCCTCTCTGTGTACCCCCTCTCTGTGTACCCCCCTCTCTGTGTACACCCTCTCTGTGTACCCCTTCTCTGTGTCTCCCCTCTCTGTGTACCCCCCTCTGTGTCCCCACTCTCTGTGTACCCCACTCTGTGTGTACCCCCTCTCTGGGTCCCCCCTCTCTGTGTACCCCCTCTCTGTGTACCCCCCTCTCTGTGTCCCCCCTCTCTGTGTACCCCTTCTCTGTGTACCCCCCTCTCTGTGTACCCCCCTCTCTGTGTGCCCCCTCTCAGTGTACCCCCCTCTCTGTGTACCCCCCTCTCTGTGTACTCCCTCTCTGTGTACCCACTCTCTATGTACCCCCCTCTCTGTGTCCCCCCTCTCTGTGTACCCCCTCTCTGTGTACACCCTCTCTGTGTACCCCCCTCTCTGTGTACCCCCTCTCTGTGTACACCCTCTCTGTGTCCCCCCTCTCTGTGTACCCCCTCTCTGTGTACCCCCTCGCTGTGTACCCCCTCTCTGTCTACCCCCCTCTCTGTGTCCCCCCTCTCTGAGTACACCCTCTCTGTGTCCCCCCTCTCTGTGTACCCCCTCTCTGTGTCCCCCCTCTCTGTGTACCCCCCTCTCTGTGTACCCCCTCTCTGTGTACCCCCCTCTCTGTGTACTCCTTTCTCTGTGTCCCCCCTCTCTGTGTACCCCCTCTCTGTGTCCCCCTCTCTGTGTACCCCCTCTCTGTGTACCCCCTCGCTGTGTACCCCCTCTCTGTCTACCCCCCTCTCTGTGTCCCCCCTCTCTGAGTACACCCTCTCTGTGTACCCCCTCTCTGTGTACCCCCTCTCTGTGTACCCCCCTCTGTGTACCCCCGCTCTGTGTACCCCACTCTCTGTGTCCCCCCTCTCTGTGTACCCCCGCTCTGTGTACCCCCCTCTCTGTGTACCCCCTCCCTGTGTCCCCATCTCTGTGTACCCCCTCTCTGTGTACCCCTTCTCTGTGTACCCCCCTCTCTGTGTCCCCCCTCTCTGTGTAAACCCTCTCTGTGTACCCCCTCTCTGTGTACCCCCTCTCTGTGTACCCCCCTCTCTGTGTCCCCCCTCTCTGTGTAAACCCTCTCTGTGTACCCCCTCTCTGTGTTCCCCCTCTCTGTGTACCCCCTCTCTGTGTTCCCCCTCCATGTGTCCCCACTCTCTGTGTCCCCCCTTCCTGTGTACCCCCTCTCTGTGTACCCCCTCTCTGTGTTCCCCCTCTCTGTGTACCCCCTCTCTGTGTCCCCGCCTCTCTGTGTACCCCCCTCTCTGTTTCCCCCCTCTCTGTGTAAAACCTCTCTGTGTACCCCCTCTCTGTGTCCCCCTCTCTGTGTACCCCCCTCTCTGTGTACACCCTCTCTGTGTACCCCCTCTCTGTGTCCCCCCTCTCTGTGTACCCCCTCTCTGTGTACCCCCCTCTCTGTGTAATCCCTCTCTGTGTAAACCCTCTCTGTGTCGCCCCTCTCTGTGTCCCCCCTCTCTGTGTACCCCCCGCTCTGTGTACCCCCTCTCTGTGTCCCCCCTCTCTGTGTACCCCCCTCTCTGTGTACCCCCCTCTCTGTGTACCCCCCTCTCTGTGTCCCCCCTCTCTGTGTACCCCCTCTCTGTGTACCCCCGCCCTCTGTCCCCCGTCTCTGCGTACCCCCTCTCTGTGTACCCCCCTCTCTGTGTCCTCCCTCTCTGTGTACTCCCTCTCTGTGTACCCCCGCTCTCTGTCCCCCCTCTCTGTGTCCCCCCTCTCTGTGTAACCCCTCCCTGTGTCCCTCCTCTCTGTGTACCCCCCTCTCTGTGTAGCCCCCTCTCTGTGTACCCCCCTCTCTGTGTACCCCACTCTCTGTGTACCCCCTCCGTGTGTCCCTCCTCTCTGTGTCCCCCCTCTCTGTGTAACCCCTCCCTGTGTCCCTCCTCTCTGTGTACCCCCCTCTCTGTGTACCCCCTCTCTGTGTACCCCCCTCTCTGTGTACCCCACTCTCTGTGTACCCCCTCCCTGTGTCCCTCCTCTCTGTGTACCCCCCTCTCTGTGTACCCCCCTCTCTGTGTACCCCCCTCTCTCTGTATCCCCTCTCTGTGTACCCCCCTCTCTGTGTACCCCACTCTCTGTGTACCCCCTCCCTGTGTCCACCCTCTCTGTGTACCCCCTCTCTGTGTACCCCCTCTCTGTGCCCCCCTCTCTGTGTCCCCCTCTCTGTGTAACCCCTCCCTGTGTCCCTCCTCTCTGTGTATCCCTTGTCTGTGTACCCCCTCTCTATGTACCCCCCTCTCTGTGTACGCCCTCTCTGTGTACCCACTCTCTGTGTACCCCCCTCTCTGTGTCCCCCCTCTCTGTGTACCCCCTCTCTGTGTACCCCCTCGCTGTGTACCCCCTCTCTGTGTACCCCCCTCTCTGTGTCCCCCATCTCTGTGTACACCCTCTCTGTGTACACCCTCTCTGTGTCCCCCCTCTCTGTGTACACCCTCTCTGTGTCCCCCCTCTCTGTGTACCCCCTCTCTGTGTACCCCCTCTCTGTGTACCCCCCTCTGTGTACCCCCGCTCTGTGTACCCCACTCTCTGTGTACGCCCTCTCTGTGTCCCCACTCTCTGTGTACCCCCCTCTCTGTGTACCCCCTCTCTGTGTACCCCCTCCCTGTGTCCCCATCTCTGTGTACCCCCTCTCTGTGTACCCCTTCTCTGTGTACCCCACTCTCTGTGTCCCCCCTCTCTGTGTAAACCCTCTCTGTGTACCCCCTCACTGTGTCCCCCCTCTCTGTGTCCCCCCTCTCTGTGTACCCCCTCCCTGTGTCCCCCCTCTCTGTGTCCCCCCTTCCTGTGTACCCCCTCTCTGTGTACCCCCTCTCTGTGTCCCCCCTCTCTGTGTCACCCTCTCTGTGTCCCCCCTCTCTGTGTACCCCCCTCTCTGTGTACTCCCTCTCTGTGTCCCCACTCTCTGTGTACCCCCTCTCTGTGTACCCCCGCTCTCTGTCCCCCCTCTCTGTGTCCCCCTCTCTGTGTAACCCCTCCCTGTATCCCCGCCTCTCTGTGTACCCCCCTCTCTGTGTACCCCCCTCTCTGTGTACCCCCTCTCTGTGTACCCCCTCTCTGTGTCCCCCCTCTCTGTGTACCCCCCTCTCTGTGTCCCCCCTCTCTGTGTACCCCCTCTCTGTGTACCCCCGCCCTCTGTGTAACCCCTCCCAGTGTCCCCCCTCCCTGTGTCCCCCTCTCTGTGTACACCCTCTCTGTGTCCCCCCTCTCTGTGTACACCCTCTCTGTGTCCCCCCTCTCTGTGTACCCCCTCTCTGTGTCCCCACTCTCTGTGTACCCCTCTCTCTGTGTACCCTCTCTGTGTACCCCCTCTCTGTGTACCCCCTCTCTGTGTACCCCCCTCTGTGTACCCCCGCTCTGTGTACCCCACTCTCTGTGTCCCCCCTCTCTGTGTACCCCCGCTCTGTGTACCCCCCTCTCTGTGTACCCCCTCCCTGTGTCCCCATCTCTGTGTACCCCCTCTCTGTGTACCCCTTCTCTGTGTACCCCCCTCTCTGTGTCCCCCCTCTCTGTGTAAACCCTCTCTGTGTACCCCCTCTCTGTGTACCCCCTCTCTGTGTACCCCCCTCTCTGTGTCCCCCCTCTCTGTGTAAACCCTCTCTGTGTACCCCCTCTCTGTGTTCCCCCTCTCTGTGTACCCCCTCTCTGTGTTCCCCCTCCATGTGTCCCCACTCTCTGTGTCCCCCCTTCCTGTGTACCCCCTCTCTGTGTACCCCCTCTCTGTGTTCCCCCTCTCTGTGTACCCCCTCTCTGTGTCCCCGCCTCTCTGTGTACCCCCCTCTCTGTTTCCCCCCTCTCTGTGTAAAACCTCTCTGTGTACCCCCTCTCTGTGTCCCCCTCTCTGTGTACCCCCCTCTCTGTGTACACCCTCTCTGTGTACCCCCTCTCTGTGTCCCCCCTCTCTGTGTACCCCCTCTCTGTGTACCCCCCTCTCTGTGTAATCCCTCTCTGTGTAAACCCTCTCTGTGTCGCCCCTCTCTGTGTCCCCCCTCTCTGTGTACCCCCCGCTCTGTGTACCCCCTCTCTGTGTCCCCCCTCTCTGTGTACCCCCCTCTCTGTGTACCCCCCTCTCTGTGTACCCCCCTCTCTGTGTCCCCCCTCTCTGTGTACCCCCTCTCTGTGTACCCCCGCCCTCTGTCCCCCGTCTCTGCGTACCCCCTCTCTGTGTACCCCCCTCTCTGTGTCCTCCCTCTCTGTGTACTCCCTCTCTGTGTACCCCCGCTCTCTGTCCCCCCTCTCTGTGTCCCCCCTCTCTGTGTAACCCCTCCCTGTGTCCCTCCTCTCTGTGTACCCCCCTCTCTGTGTAGCCCCCTCTCTGTGTACCCCCCTCTCTGTGTACCCCACTCTCTGTGTACCCCCTCCCTGTGTCCCTCCTCTCTGTGTCCCCCCTCTCTGTGTAACCCCTCCCTGTGTCCCTCCTCTCTGTGTACCCCCCTCTCTGTGTACCCCCTCTCTGTGTACCCCCCTCTCTGTGTACCCCACTCTCTGTGTACCCCCTCCCTGTGTCCCTCCTCTCTGTGTACCCCCCTCTCTGTGTACCCCCCTCTCTGTGTACCCCCCTCTCTCTGTATCCCCTCTCTGTGTACCCCCCTCTCTGTGTACCCCACTCTCTGTGTACCCCCTCCCTGTGTCCACCCTCTCTGTGTACCCCCTCTCTGTGTACCCCCTCTCTGTGCCCCCCTCTCTGTGTCCCCCTCTCTGTGTAACCCCTCCCTGTGTCCCTCCTCTCTGTGTATCCCTTGTCTGTGTACCCCCTCTCTATGTACCCCCCTCTCTGTGTACGCCCTCTCTGTGTACCCACTCTCTGTGTACCCCCCTCTCTGTGTCCCCCCTCTCTGTGTACCCCCTCTCTGTGTACCCCCTCGCTGTGTACCCCCTCTCTGTGTACCCCCCTCTCTGTGTCCCCCATCTCTGTGTACACCCTCTCTGTGTACACCCTCTCTGTGTCCCCCCTCTCTGTGTACACCCTCTCTGTGTCCCCCCTCTCTGTGTACCCCCTCTCTGTGTACCCCCTCTCTGTGTACCCCCCTCTGTGTACCCCCGCTCTGTGTACCCCACTCTCTGTGTACGCCCTCTCTGTGTCCCCACTCTCTGTGTACCCCCCTCTCTGTGTACCCCCTCTCTGTGTACCCCCTCCCTGTGTCCCCATCTCTGTGTACCCCCTCTCTGTGTACCCCTTCTCTGTGTACCCCACTCTCTGTGTCCCCCCTCTCTGTGTAAACCCTCTCTGTGTACCCCCTCACTGTGTCCCCCCTCTCTGTGTCCCCCCTCTCTGTGTACCCCCTCCCTGTGTCCCCCCTCTCTGTGTCCCCCCTTCCTGTGTACCCCCTCTCTGTGTACCCCCTCTCTGTGTCCCCCCTCTCTGTGTCACCCTCTCTGTGTCCCCCCTCTCTGTGTACCCCCCTCTCTGTGTACTCCCTCTCTGTGTCCCCACTCTCTGTGTACCCCCTCTCTGTGTACCCCCGCTCTCTGTCCCCCCTCTCTGTGTCCCCCTCTCTGTGTAACCCCTCCCTGTATCCCCGCCTCTCTGTGTACCCCCCTCTCTGTGTACCCCCCTCTCTGTGTACCCCCTCTCTGTGTACCCCCTCTCTGTGTCCCCCCTCTCTGTGTACCCCCCTCTCTGTGTCCCCCCTCTCTGTGTACCCCCTCTCTGTGTACCCCCGCCCTCTGTGTAACCCCTCCCAGTGTCCCCCCTCCCTGTGTCCCCCTCTCTGTGTACACCCTCTCTGTGTCCCCCCTCTCTGTGTACACCCTCTCTGTGTCCCCCCTCTCTGTGTACCCCCTCTCTGTGTCCCCACTCTCTGTGTACCCCTCTCTCTGTGTACCCTCTCTCCGTGTACCCCCTCTCTGTGTACCCCCTCTCTGTGTACCCCCCTCTGTGTACCCCCGCTCTGTGTACCCCACTCTCTGTGTACGCCCTCTCTGTGTACCCCCGCTCTGTGTACCCCCCTCTCTGTGTACCCCCTCTCTGTGTACCCCCTCCCTGTGTCCCCATCTCTGTGTACCCCCTCTCTGTGTACCCCTTCTCTGTGTACCCCACTCTCTGTGTCCCCCCTCTCTGTGTACCCCCTCCCTGTGTACCCCCTCACTGTGTCCCCCCTCTCTGTGTCCCCCCTCTCTGTGTAAACCCTCTCTGTGTACCCCCTCACTGTGTCCCCCCTCTCTGTGTCCCCCCTCTCTGTGTACCCCCTCCCTGTGTCCCCCCTCTCTGTGTCCCCCCTTCCTGTGTACCCCCTCTCTGAGTACCCCCTCCCTGTGTTCCCCCTCTCTGTGTACCCCCTCTCTGTGTCCCCGCCTCTCTGTGTACCCCCCTCTCTGTTCCCCCCTCTCTGTGTCCCCCTCTCTGTGTCCCCCTGTCTGTGTACCCCCTGTCTGTCTACCCCCTCTCTGTGTACCCCCTCTCTGTGTCCCCCCTCTCTGTGTCCCCCCTCTCTGTGTACCCCCTCTCTGTGTACCCCCCTCTCTGTGTCCCTCCTCTCTGTGTCCCCCCTCTCTGTGTCCCCCCTCTCTGTGTACCCCCCTCTCTGTGTCCCCCCTCTCTGTGTCCCCCCTCTCTGTGTCCCCCCTCTCTGTGTACCCCCCTCTCTGTGTACAACCCTCTCTGTGTCCCCACTCTCTGTGTACCCCCTCTCTGTGTACCCCCGCTCTCTGTCCCCCCTCTCTGTGTCCCCCCACTCTGTGTACCCCCCTCTCTGTGTCCCCCCTCTCTGTGTACCCCCTCTCTGTGTACCCCCCTCTCTGTGTACCCCCTCTCTGTGTACCCCCCTCTCTGTGTACCCCCTCTCTGTGTACCCCTCTCTGTGTCCCCCCTCTCTGTGTACCCCCCTCTCTGTGTCCCCCCTCTCTGTGTACCCCCTCTCTGTGTACCCCCGCCCTCTGTCCCCCGTCTCTGTGTAACCCCTCCCAGTGTCCCCCCTCCCTGTGTCCCCCTCTCAGTGTACCCCCCTCTCTGTGTACCCCCTCTCCGTGTCCCCCTCTCTGTGTCCCCCTCTCTGTGTACCCCCTCTCTATGTAACCCCTCCCTGTGTCCCTCCTCTCTGTGTACCCCCCTCTCTGTGTACCCCCTCTCTGTGTCCCCCCTCTCTGTGTCCCCCCTCTCTGTGTACCCCCTCTCTATGTAACCCCTCCCTGTGTCCCTCCTCTCTGTGTACCCCCCTCTCTGTGTCCCCCCTCTCTGTGTACCCCCTCCCTGTGTCCACCCTCTCTGTGTACCCCCCTCTCTGTATACCCCCTCTCTGTGTACCCCCTCTCTGCGCCCCCCTCTCTGTGTCCCCCCTCTCTGTGTACCCCCCTCTCTGTGTACCCCCGCTCTGTGTAACCCCTCTCTGTGTCCCCTCTCTGTGTACACCCTCTCTGTGTACCCTCCCTCTGTGTCCCCACTCTCTGTGTACCCCACTCTGTGTGTACCCCCTCTCTGTGTCCCCCCCCTCTGTGTACTCCCCTCTCCGTGTCCCCCTCTCTGTGTCCCCCTCTCTGTGTACCCCCTCTCTGTGTACCCCCTCTCTATGTACCCCCCTCTCTGTGTACGCCCTCTCTGTGTACCCACTCTCTGTGTACCCCCCTCTCTGTGTCCCCCCTCTCTGTGTACCCCCTCTCTGTGTTCCCCCTCGCTGTGTACCCCCTCTCTGTGTACCCCCCTCTCTGTGTCCCCCCTCTCTGTGTACACCCTCTCTGTGTCCCCCCTCTCTGTGTACCCCCTCTCTGTGTCCCCCTCTCTGTGTACCCCTCTCTCTGTGTACCCTCTCTCTGTGTACCCCCTCTCTGTGTACCCCCTCTCTGTGTACCCCCCTCTGTGTACCCCCGCTCTGTGTACCCCACTCTCTGTGTACCCCCTCTCTGTGTACTCCCTCTCTGTGTACCCCCGCTCTGTGTACCCCCCTCTCTGTGTACCCCCTCTCAGTGTACCCCCTCCCTGTGTCCCGATCTCTGTGTACCCCCTCTCTGTGTACCCCCTCTCTGTGTCCCCCCTCTCTGTGTCCCCGCTCTCTGTGTAAACCCTCTCTGTGTACCCCCTCACTGTGTCCCCCCTCTCTGTGTCCCCCCTCTCTGTGTCCCCGCTCTCTGTGTAAACCCTCTCTGTGTACCCCCTCTCTGTGTACCCCCTCACTGTGTCCCCCCTCTCTGTGTCCCCCATTCCTGTGTACCCCCTCTCTGTGTACCCCCTCTCTGTGTCCCCCCTCTCTGTGTACCCCCTCTCTGTGTACCCCCTCTCTGTGTACCCCCTCACTGTGTCCCCCCTCTCTGTGTCCCCACTCTCTGTACCCCCCTCACTGTGTCGCCCCTCTCTGTGTCCCCCCTCTCTGTGTACCCCCTCTCTATGTCCCCCCTCTCTGTGTACCCCCTCTCTGTGTACCCCCCACTCTGTGTAGCCCCCTCTCTGTGTCCACCCTCTCTGTGCCCACCCTCTCTGTGTCCCCCCTCCCTGTGTCCCCCTCTCCGTGTCCCCCTCACTGTGTACACCCCACTCTGTGTACCCCCACTCTGTGTACCCCAATCTCTGTGTACCCCCTCTCCGTGTCCCCCTGTCTGTGTACCCCCTCTCTGTGTACCCCCCTCTCTGTGTACCCCCCTCTCTGTGTACCCCCTATCCGTGTCCCCCTCTCTGTGTCCCCCTGTCTGTGTACCCCCTGTCTGTGTACCCCCTCTCTATGTACCCCCCTCTCTGTGTACCCCCTCTCTGTGTCCCCCCTCTCTGTGTCCCCCCTCTCTGTGTACCCCCCTCTCTGTGTACCCTCTCTCTGTGTATCCCACTCTCTGTGACGCCCCTCTCTGTGTCCCCCCTCTCTGTGTCCCCCTCTCTGTGTCCCCCTGTCTGTGTACCCCCTGTCTGTCTACCCCCTCTCTGTGTACCCCCTCTCTGTGTCCCCCCTCTCTGTGTCCCCCCTCTCTGTGTCCCCCCTCTCTGTGTACCCCCTCTCTGTGTACCCCCCTCTCTGTGTCCCCCCTCTCTGTGTCCCCCCTCTCTGTGTCCCCCCTCTCTGTGTACCCCCCTCTCTGTGTCCCCCCTCTCTGTGTCCCCCCTCTCTGTGTCCCCCCTCTCTGTGTACCCCCCTCTCTGTGTACAACCCTCTCTGTGTCCCCACTCTCTGTGTACCCCCTCTCTGTGTACCCCCGCTCTCTGTCCCCCCTCTCTGTGTCCCCCCACTCTGTGTACCCCCCTCTCTGTGTCCCCCCTCTCTGTGTACCCCCTCTCTGTGTACCCCCCTCTCTGTGTACCCCCTCTCTGTGTACCCCCCTCTCTGTGTACCCCCTCTCTGTGTACCCCCTCTCTGTATCCCCCCTCTCTGTGTACCCCCCTCTCTGTGTCCCCCCTCTCTGTGTACCCCCTCTCTGTGTACCCCCGCCCTCTGTCCCCCGTCTCTGTGTAACCCCTCCCAGTGTCCCCCCTCCCTGTGTCCCCCTCTCTGTGTACCCCCCTCTCTGTGTACCCCCTCTCCGTGTCCCCCTCTCTGTGTCCCCCTCTCTGTGTACCCCCTCTCTATGTAACCCCTCCCTGTGTCCCTCCTCTCTGTGTACCCCCCTCTCTGTGTACCCCCTCTCTGTGTCCCCCCTCTCTGTGTCCCCCCTCTCTGTGTACCCCCTCTCTATGTAACCCCTCCCTGTGTCCCTCCTCTCTGTGTACCCCCCTCTCTGTGTCCCCCCTCTCTGTGTACCCCCTCCCTGTGTCCACCCTCTCTGTGTACCCCCCTCTCTGTGTACCCCCTCTCTGTGTACCCCCTCTCTGTGCCCCCCTCTCTGTGTCCCCCCTCTCTGTGTACCCCCCTCTCTGTGTACCCCCGCTCTGTGTAACCCCTCTCTGTGTCCCCTCTCTGTGTACACCCTCTCTGTGTACCCTCCCTCTGTGTCCCCACTCTCTGTGTACCCCACTCTGTGTGTACCCCCTCTCTGTGTCCCCCCCCTGTGTACTCCCCTCTCCGTGTCCCCCTCTCTGTGTCCCCCTCTCTGTGTACCCCCTCTCTGTGTACCCCCTCTCTATGTACCCCCCTCTCTGTGTACGCCCTCTCTGTGTACCCACTCTCTGTGTACCCCCCTCTCTGTGTCCCCCCTCTCTGTGTACCCCCTCTCTGTGTTCCCCCTCGCTGTGTACCCCCTCTCTGTGTACCCCCCTCTCTGTGTCCCCCCTCTCTGTGTACACCCTCTCTGTGTCCCCCCTCTCTGTGTACCCCCTCTCTGTGTCCCCCCTCTCTGTGTACCCCTCTCTCTGTGTACCCTCTCTCTGTGTACCCCCTCTCTGTGTACCCCCTCACTGTGTACCCCCCTCTGTGTACCCCCGCTCTGTGTACCCCACTCTCTGTGTACCCCCTCTCTGTGTACTCCCTCTCTGTGTACCCCCGCTCTGTGTACCCCCCTCTCTGTGTACCCCCTCTCAGTGTACCCCCTCCCTGTGTCCCGATCTCTGTGTACCCCCTCTCTGTGTACCCCCTCTCTGTGTCCCCCCTCTCTGTGTCCCCCCTCTCTGTGTCCCCGCTCTCTGTGTAAACCCTCTCTGTGTACCCCCTCACTGTGTCCCCCCTCTCTGTGTCCCCCCTCTCTGTGTCCCCGCTCTCTGTGTAAACCCTCTCTGTGTACCCCCTCTCTGTGTACCCCCTCACTGTGTCCCCCCTCTCTGTGTCCCCCATTCCTGTGTACCCCCTCTCTGTGTACCCCCTCTCTGTGTCCCCACTCTCTGTGTACCCCCTCTCTGTGTACCCCCTCTCTGTGTACCCCCTCACTGTGTCCCCCCTCTCTGTGTCCCCACTCTCTGTGTACCCCCCTCACTGTGTCGCCCCTCTCTGTGTCCCCCCTCTCTGTGTACCCCCTCTCTATGTCCCCCCTCTCTGTGTACCCCCTCTCTGTGTACCCCCCACTCTGTGTAGCCCCCTCTCTGTGTCCCCCCTCTCTGTGCCCACCCTCTCTGTGTCCCCCCTCCCTGTGTCCCCCTCTCCGTGTCCCCCTCACTGTGTACCCCCCACTCTGTGTACCCCCACTCTGTGTACCCCAATCTCTGTGTACCCCCTCTCCGTGTCCCCCTGTCTGTGTACCCCCTCTCTGTGTACCCCCCTCTCTGTGTACCCCCCTCTCTGTGTACCCCCTCTCCGTGTCCCCCTCTCTGTGTCCCCCTGTCTGTGTACCCCCTGTCTGTGTACCCCCTCTCTATGTACCCCCCTCTCTGTGTACCCCCTCTCTGTGTCCCCCCTCTCTGTGTCCCCCCTCTCTGTGTACCCCCCTCTCTGTGTACCCTCTCTCTGTGTATCCCACTCTCTGTGACGCCCCTCTCTGTGTCCCCCCTCTCTGTGTCCCCCATCTCTGTGTACCCCCTCTCTGTGTCCCCTCTCTCTGTGTACCCCCTCTCTGTGTACACCCTCTCTGTGTCCCCCCTCTCTGTGTACCCCCTCTCATGGTACCCCCTCTCTGTGTACCCCCCTCTAGGTGTCCCCCCTCTCTGTGTACACCCTCTCTGTGTCCCCCCTCTCTGTGTACCCCCTCTCTGTGTCCCCACTCTCTGTGTACCCCCCTCTCTCTGTACCCCCTCTCTGTGTACCCCCTTCTCTGTATACCCCCCTCTCTGTGTCCCCCCTCTCTGTGTCCCGCCTCTCTGTCTACCCCCTCTCTGTGTACCCCCTCTCTGTGTACCCCCTCCCTGTGTTCCGCTCTGTGTACCCCCCTCTCTGTGTACCCCCCTCTCTGTGTACCCCCCCTCTGTGTACCCCACTCTCCATGAACCCCTCTCTGTGTCCCCCCTCTCTGTGTACCCCTTATCTGTATACCCCCTCTCAGTCTACCCCCTCCCTGTGTCCCCCTCTGTGTACCCCCCTCTCTGTGTACCCTCTCTCTGTGTACCCCCTCTCTGTGTACCCCCTCTCTGTGTACCCCCCTCTGTGTACCCCCGCTCTGTGTACCCCACTCTCTGTGTACCCCCTCTCTGTGTACTCCCTCTCTGTGTACCCCCGCTCTGTGTACCCCCCTCTCTGTGTACCCCCTCTCAGTGTACCCCCTCCCTGTGTCCCCATCTCTGTGTACCCCCTCTCTGTGTACTCCCCTCTCCGTGTCCCCCTCTCTGTGTCCCCCTCTCTGTGTACCCCCTCTCTGTGTACCCCCTCTCTATGTACCCCCCTCTCTGTGTACGCCCTCTCTGTGTACCCACTCTCTGTGTACCCCCCTCTCTGTGTCCCCCCTCTCTGTGTACCCCCTCTCTGTGTACCCCCTCGCTGTGTACCCCCTCTCTGTGTACCCCCCTCTCTGTGTCCCCCCTCTCTGTGTACTCCCTCTCTGTGTACCCCCGCTCTGTGTACCCCCCTCTCTGTGTACCCCCTCTCAGTGTACCCTCTCCCTGTGTCCCCATCTCTGTGTACCCCCTCTCTGTGTACCCCCTCTCTGTGTCCCCCCTCTCTGTGTCCCCCCTCTCTGTGTCCCCGCTCTCTGTGTAAACCCTCTCTGTGTACCCCCTCACTGTGTCCCCCCTCTCTGTGTCCCCGCTCTCTGTGTAAACCCTCTCTGTGTACCCCCTCTCTGTGTACCCCCTCACTGTGTCCCCCCTCTCTGTGTCCCCCCTTCCTGTGTACCCCCTCTCTGTGTACCCCCTGTCTGTGTCCCCCCTCTCTGTGTACCCCCTCTCTGTGTACCCCCCTCTGTGTACCCCCTCACTGTGTCCCCCCTCTCTGTGTCCCCACTCTCTGTGTACCCCCCTCTCTGTGTCGCCCCTCTCTGTGTCCCCCCTCTCTGTGTCGCCCCTCTCTGTTTCCCCCCTCTCTGTGTACCCCCTCTCTGTGTCCCCCCTCTCTGTGTACCCCCTCTCTGTGTACCCCCCACTCTGTGTAGCCCCCTCTCTGTGTCCCCCCTCTCTGTGCCCACCCTCTCTGTGTACCCACTCTCTGTGTACCCCCCTCTCTGTGTCCCCCCTCTCTGTGTACCCCCTCTCTGTGTTCCCCCTCGCTGTGTACCCCCTCTCTGTGTACCCCCCTCTCTGTGTCCCCCCTCTCTGTGTACACCCTCTCTGTGTCCCCCCTCTCTGTGTACCCCCTCTCTGTGTCCCCCCTCTCTGTGTACCCCTCTCTCTGTGTACCCTCTCTCTGTGTACCCCCTCTCTGTGTACCCCCTCACTGTGTACCCCCCTCTGTGTACCCCCGCTCTGTGTACCCCACTCTCTGTGTACCCCCTCTCTGTGTACTCCCTCTCTGTGTACCCCCGCTCTGTGTACCCCCCTCTCTGTGTACCCCCTCTCAGTGTACCCCCTCCCTGTGTCCCGATCTCTGTGTACCCCCTCTCTGTGTACCCCCTCTCTGTGTCCCCCCTCTCTGTGTCCCCCCTCTCTGTGTCCCCGCTCTCTGTGTAAACCCTCTCTGTGTACCCCCTCACTGTGTCCCCCCTCTCTGTGTCCCCCCTCTCTGTGTCCCCGCTCTCTGTGTAAACCCTCTCTGTGTACCCCCTCTCTGTGTACCCCCTCACTGTGTCCCCCCTCTCTGTGTCCCCCATTCCTGTGTACCCCCTCTCTGTGTACCCCCTCTCTGTGTCCCCACTCTCTGTGTACCCCCTCTCTGTGTACCCCCTCTCTGTGTACCCCCTCACTGTGTCCCCCCTCTCTGTGTCCCCACTCTCTGTGTACCCCCCTCACTGTGTCGCCCCTCTCTGTGTCCCCCCTCTCTGTGTACCCCCTCTCTATGTCCCCCCTCTCTGTGTACCCCCTCTCTGTGTCCCCCCTCTCTGTGTACCCCCTCTCTGTGTACCCCCGCCCTCTGTCCCCCGTCTCTGTGTAACCCCTCCCAGTGTCCCCCCTCCCTGTGTCCCCCTCTCTGTGTACCCCCCTCTCTGTGTACCCCCTCTCCGTGTCCCCCTCTCTGTGTCCCCCTCTCTGTGTACCCCCTCTCTATGTAACCCCTCCCTGTGTCCCTCCTCTCTGTGTACCCCCCTCTCTGTGTACCCCCTCTCTGTGTCCCCCCTCTCTGTGTCCCCCCTCTCTGTGTACCCCCTCTCTATGTAACCCCTCCCTGTGTCCCTCCTCTCTGTGTACCCCCCTCTCTGTGTCCCCCCTCTCTGTGTACCCCCTCCCTGTGTCCACCCTCTCTGTGTACCCCCCTCTCTGTGTACCCCCTCTCTGTGTACCCCCTCTCTGTGCCCCCCTCTCTGTGTCCCCCCTCTCTGTGTACCCCCCTCTCTGTGTACCCCCGCTCTGTGTAACCCCTCTCTGTGTCCCCTCTCTGTGTACACCCTCTCTGTGTACCCTCCCTCTGTGTCCCCACTCTCTGTGTACCCCACTCTGTGTGTACCCCCTCTCTGTGTCCCCCCCCTGTGTACTCCCCTCTCCGTGTCCCCCTCTCTGTGTCCCCCTCTCTGTGTACCCCCTCTCTGTGTACCCCCTCTCTATGTACCCCCCTCTCTGTGTACGCCCTCTCTGTGTACCCACTCTCTGTGTACCCCCCTCTCTGTGTCCCCCCTCTCTGTGTACCCCCTCTCTGTGTTCCCCCTCGCTGTGTACCCCCTCTCTGTGTACCCCCCTCTCTGTGTCCCCCCTCTCTGTGTACACCCTCTCTGTGTCCCCCCTCTCTGTGTACCCCCTCTCTGTGTCCCCCCTCTCTGTGTACCCCTCTCTCTGTGTACCCTCTCTCTGTGTACCCCCTCTCTGTGTACCCCCTCACTGTGTACCCCCCTCTGTGTACCCCCGCTCTGTGTACCCCACTCTCTGTGTACCCCCTCTCTGTGTACTCCCTCTCTGTGTACCCCTGCTCTGTGTACCCCCCTCTCTGTGTACCCCCTCTCAGTGTACCCCCTCCCTGTGTCCCGATCTCTGTGTACCCCCTCTCTGTGTACCCCCTCTCTGTGTCCCCCCTCTCTGTGTCCCCCCTCTCTGTGTCCCCGCTCTCTGTGTAAACCCTCTCTGTGTACCCCCTCACTGTGTCCCCCCTCTCTGTGTCCCCCCTCTCTGTGTCCCCGCTCTCTGTGTAAACCCTCTCTGTGTACCCCCTCTCTGTGTACCCCCTCACTGTGTCCCCCCTCTCTGTGTCCCCCATTCCTGTGTACCCCCTCTCTGTGTACCCCCTCTCTGTGTCCCCACTCTCTGTGTACCCCCTCTCTGTGTACCCCCTCTCTGTGTACCCCCTCACTGTGTCCCCCCTCTCTGTGTCCCCACTCTCTGTGTACCCCCCTCACTGTGTCGCCCCTCTCTGTGTCCCCCCTCTCTGTGTACCCCCTCTCTATGTCCCCCCTCTCTGTGTACCCCCTCTCTGTGTACCCCCCACTCTGTGTAGCCCCCTCTCTGTGTCCCCCCTCTCTGTGCCCACCCTCTCTGTGTCCCCCCTCCCTGTGTCCCCCTCTCCGTGTCCCCCTCACTGTGTACCCCCCACTCTGTGTACCCCCACTCTGTGTACCCCAATCTCTGTGTACCCCCTCTCCGTGTCCCCCTGTCTGTGTACCCCCTCTCTGTGTACCCCCCTCTCTGTGTACCCCCCTCTCTGTGTACCCCCTCTCCGTGTCCCCCTCTCTGTGTCCCCCTGTCTGTGTACCCCCTGTCTGTGTACCCCCTCTCTATGTACCCCCCTCTCTGTGTACCCCCTCTCTGTGTCCCCCCTCTCTGTGTCCCCCCTCTCTGTGTACCCCCCTCTCTGTGTACCCTCTCTCTGTGTATCCCACTCTCTGTGACGCCCCTCTCTGTGTCCCCCCTCTCTGTGTCCCCCATCTCTGTGTACCCCCTCTCTGTGTCCCCTCTCTCTGTGTACCCCCTCTCTGTGTACACCCTCTCTGTGTCCCCCCTCTCTGTGTACCCCCTCTCATGGTACCCCCTCTCTGTGTACCCCCCTCTAGGTGTCCCCCCTCTCTGTGTACACCCTCTCTGTGTCCCCCCTCTCTGTGTACCCCCTCTCTGTGTCCCCACTCTCTGTGTACCCCCCTCTCTCTGTACCCCCTCTCTGTGTACCCCCTTCTCTGTATACCCCCCTCTCTGTGTCCCCCCTCTCTGTGTCCCGCCTCTCTGTCTACCCCCTCTCTGTGTACCCCCTCTCTGTGTACCCCCTCCCTGTGTTCCGCTCTGTGTACCCCCCTCTCTGTGTACCCCCCTCTCTGTGTACCCCCCCTCTGTGTACCCCACTCTCCATGAACCCCTCTCTGTGTCCCCCCTCTCTGTGTACCCCTTATCTGTATACCCCCTCTCAGTCTACCCCCTCCCTGTGTCCCCCTCTGTGTACCCCCCTCTCTGTGTACCCTCTCTCTGTGTACCCCCTCTCTGTGTACCCCCTCTCTGTGTACCCCCCTCTGTGTACCCCCGCTCTGTGTACCCCACTCTCTGTGTACCCCCTCTCTGTGTACTCCCTCTCTGTGTACCCCCGCTCTGTGTACCCCCCTCTCTGTGTACCCCCTCTCAGTGTACCCCCTCCCTGTGTCCCCATCTCTGTGTACCCCCTCTCTGTGTACTCCCCTCTCCGTGTCCCCCTCTCTGTGTCCCCCTCTCTGTGTACCCCCTCTCTGTGTACCCCCTCTCTATGTACCCCCCTCTCTGTGTACGCCCTCTCTGTGTACCCACTCTCTGTGTACCCCCCTCTCTGTGTCCCCCCTCTCTGTGTACCCCCTCTCTGTGTACCCCCTCGCTGTGTACCCCCTCTCTGTGTACCCCCCTCTCTGTGTCCCCCCTCTCTGTGTACTCCCTCTCTGTGTACCCCCGCTCTGTGTACCCCCCTCTCTGTGTACCCCCTCTCAGTGTACCCTCTCCCTGTGTCCCCATCTCTGTGTACCCCCTCTCTGTGTACCCCCTCTCTGTGTCCCCCCTCTCTGTGTCCCCCCTCTCTGTGTCCCCGCTCTCTGTGTAAACCCTCTCTGTGTACCCCCTCACTGTGTCCCCCCTCTCTGTGTCCCCCCTCTCTGTGTCCCCGCTCTCTGTGTAAACCCTCTCTGTGTACCCCCTCTCTGTGTACCCCCTCACTGTGTCCCCCCTCTCTGTGTCCCCCCTTCCTGTGTACCCCCTCTCTGTGTACCCCCTGTCTGTGTCCCCCCTCTCTGTGTACCCCCTCTCTGTGTACCCCCCTCTGAGTACCCCCTCACTGTGTCCCCCCTCTCTGTGTCCCCACTCTCTGTGTACCCCCCTCTCTGTGTCGCCCCTCTCTGTGTCCCCCCTCTCTGTGTCGCCCCTCTCTGTTTCCCCCCTCTCTGTGTACCCCCTCTCTGTGTCCCCCCTCTCTGTGTACCCCCTCTCTGTGTACCCCCCACTCTGTGTAGCCCCCTCTCTGTGTCCCCCCTCTCTGTGCCCACCCTCTCTGTGTACCCACTCTCTGTGTACCCCCCTCTCTGTGTCCCCCCTCTCTGTGTACCCCCTCTCTGTGTTCCCCCTCGCTGTGTACCCCCTCTCTGTGTACCCCCCTCTCTGTGTCCCCCCTCTCTGTGTACACCCTCTCTGTGTCCCCCCTCTCTGTGTACCCCCTCTCTGTGTCCCCCCTCTCTGTGTACCCCTCTCTCTGTGTACCCTCTCTCTGTGTACCCCCTCTCTGTGTACCCCCTCACTGTGTACCCCCCTCTGTGTACCCCCGCTCTGTGTACCCCACTCTCTGTGTACCCCCTCTCTGTGTACTCCCTCTCTGTGTACCCCCGCTCTGTGTACCCCCCTCTCTGTGTACCCCCTCTCAGTGTACCCCCTCCCTGTGTCCCGATCTCTGTGTACCCCCTCTCTGTGTACCCCCTCTCTGTGTCCCCCCTCTCTGTGTCCCCCCTCTCTGTGTCCCCGCTCTCTGTGTAAACCCTCTCTGTGTACCCCCTCACTGTGTCCCCCCTCTCTGTGTCCCCCCTCTCTGTGTCCCCGCTCTCTGTGTAAACCCTCTCTGTGTACCCCCTCTCTGTGTACCCCCTCACTGTGTCCCCCCTCTCTGTGTCCCCCATTCCTGTGTACCCCCTCTCTGTGTACCCCCTCTCTGTGTCCCCACTCTCTGTGTACCCCCTCTCTGTGTACCCCCTCTCTGTGTACCCCCTCACTGTGTCCCCCCTCTCTGTGTCCCCACTCTCTGTGTACCCCCCTCACTGTGTCGCCCCTCTCTGTGTCCCCCCTCTCTGTGTACCCCCTCTCTATGTCCCCCCTCTCTGTGTACCCCCTCTCTGTGTACCCCCCACTCTGTGTAGCCCCCTCTCTGTGTCCCCCCTCTCTGTGCCCACCCTCTCTGTGTCCCCCCTCCCTGTGTCCCCCTCTCCGTGTCCCCCTCACTGTGTACCCCCCACTCTGTGTACCCCCACTCTGTGTACCCCAATCTCTGTGTACCCCCTCTCCGTGTCCCCCTGTCTGTGTACCCCCTCTCTGTGTACCCCCCTCTCTGTGTACCCCCCTCTCTGTGTACCCCCTCTCCGTGTCCCCCTCTCTGTGTCCCCCTGTCTGTGTACCCCCTGTCTGTGTACCCCCTCTCTATGTACCCCCCTCTCTGTGTACCCCCTCTCTGTGTCCCCCCTCTCTGTGTCCCCCCTCTCTGTGTACCCCCCTCTCTGTGTACCCTCTCTCTGTGTATCCCACTCTCTGTGACGCCCCTCTCTGTGTCCCCCCTCTCTGTGTCCCCCATCTCTGTGTACCCCCTCTCTGTGTCCCCTCTCTCTGTGTACCCCCTCTCTGTGTACACCCTCTCTGTGTCCCCCCTCTCTGTGTACCCCCTCTCATGGTACCCCCTCTCTGTGTACCCCCCTCTAGGTGTCCCCCCTCTCTGTGTACACCCTCTCTGTGTCCCCCCTCTCTGTGTACCCCCTCTCTGTGTCCCCACTCTCTGTGTACCCCCCTCTCTCTGTACCCCCTCTCTGTGTACCCCCTTCTCTGTATACCCCCCTCTCTGTGTCCCCCCTCTCTGTGTCCCGCCTCTCTGTCTACCCCCTCTCTGTGTACCCCCTCTCTGTGTACCCCCTCCCTGTGTTCCGCTCTGTGTACCCCCCTCTCTGTGTACCCCCCTCTCTGTGTACCCCCCCTCTGTGTACCCCACTCTCCATGAACCCCTCTCTGTGTCCCCCCTCTCTGTGTACCCCTTATCTGTATACCCCCTCTCAGTCTACCCCCTCCCTGTGTCCCCCTCTGTGTACCCCCCTATCTGTGTACCCTCTCTCTGTGTACCCCCTCTCTGTGTACCCCCTCTCTGTGTACCCCCCTCTGTGTACCCCCGCTCTGTGTACCCCACTCTCTGTGTACCCCCTCTCTGTGTACTCCCTCTCTGTGTACCCCCGCTCTGTGTACCCCCCTCTCTGTGTACCCCCTCTCAGTGTACCCCCTCCCTGTGTCCCCATCTCTGTGTACCCCCTCTCTGTGTACTCCCCTCTCCGTGTCCCCCTCTCTGTGTCCCCCTCTCTGTGTACCCCCTCTCTGTGTACCCCCTCTCTATGTACCCCCCTCTCTGTGTACGCCCTCTCTGTGTACCCACTCTCTGTGTACCCCCCTCTCTGTGTCCCCCCTCTCTGTGTACTCCCTCTCTGTGTACCCCCTCGCTGTGTACCCCCTCTCTGTGTACCCCCCTCTCTGTGTCCCCCCTCTCTGTGTACTCCCTCTCTGTGTACCCCCGCTCTGTGTACCCCCCTCTCTGTGTACCCCCTCTCAGTGTACCCTCTCCCTGTGTCCCCATCTCTGTGTACCCCCTCTCTGTGTACCCCCTCTCTGTGTCCCCCCTCTCTGTGTCCCCCCTCTCTGTGTCCCCGCTCTCTGTGTAAACCCTCTCTGTGTACCCCCTCACTGTGTCCCCCCTCTCTGTGTCCCCCCTCTCTGTGTCCCCGCTCTCTGTGTAAACCCTCTCTGTGTACCCCCTCTCTGTGTACCCCCTCACTGTGTCCCCCCTCTCTGTGTCCCCCCTTCCTGTGTACCCCCTCTCTGTGTACCCCCTGTCTGTGTCCCCCCTCTCTGTGTACCCCCTCTCTGTGTACCCCCCTCTGTGTACCCCCTCACTGTGTCCCCCCTCTCTGTGTCCCCACTCTCTGTGTACCCCCCTCTCTGTGTCGCCCCTCTCTGTGTCCCCCCTCTCTGTGTCGCCCCTCTCTGTTTCCCCCCTCTCTGTGTACCCCCTCTCTGTGTCCCCCCTCTCTGTGTACCCCCTCTCTGTGTACCCCCCACTCTGTGTAGCCCCCTCTCTGTGTCCCCCCTCTCTGTGCCCACCCTCTCTGTGTACCCCCCTCTCTGTGTCCCCCCTCCCTGTGTCCCCCTCTCCGTGTCCCCCTCACTGTGTACCCCCCACTCTGTGTACCCCCACTCTGTGTACCCCCTCTCCGTGTCCCCCTGTCTGTGTACCCCCTCTCTGTGTACCCCCCTCTCTGTGTACCCCCCTCTCTGTGTACCCCCTCTCCGTGTCCCCCTCTCTGTGTCCCCCTGTCTGTGTACCCCCTGTCTGTGTACCCCCTCGCTATGTATCCCCCTCTCTGTGTACCCCCTCTCTGTGTCCCCCCTCTCTGTGTACCCCCCTCTCTGTGTACCCTCTCTCTGTGTATCCCACTCTCTGTGTCCCCCCTCTCTGTGTCCCCCCTCTCTGTGTCCACCATCTCTGTGTACCCCCTCTCTGTGTCCCCCCTCTCTGTGTACGCCCTCTCTGTGTACACCCTCTCTGTGTCCCCCCTCTCTGTGTACCCCCTCTCATGGTACCCCCTCTCTGTGTACCCCCTCTCTGTGTACCCCCTCTCTGTGTACCCCCTCACTGTGTCCCCCCTCTCTGTGTCCCCACTCTCTGTGTACCCCCCTCTCTGTGTCGCCCCTCTCTGTGTCCCCCCTCTCTGTGTCGCCCCTCTCTGTTTCCCCCCTCTCTGTGTACCCCCTCTCTGTGTCCCCCCTCTCTGTGTACCCCCTCTCTGTGTACCCCCCACTCTGTGTAGCCCCCTCTCTGTGTCCCCCCTCTCTGTGCCCACCCTCTCTGTGTACCCCCCTCTCTGTGTCCCCCCTCCCTGTGTCCCCCTCTCCGTGTCCCCCTCACTGTGTACCCCCCACTCTGTGTACCCCCACTCTGTGTACCCCAATCTCTGTGTACCCCCTCTCCGTGTCCCCCTGTCTGTGTACCCCCTCTCTGTGTACCCCCCTCTCTGTTTACCCCCCTCTCTGTGTACCCCCTCTCCGTGTCCCCCTCTCTGTGTCCCCCTGTCTGTGTACCCCCTGTCTGTGTACCCCCTCTCTATGTATCCCCCTCTCTGTGTACCCCCTCTCTGTGTCCCCCCTCTCTGTGTCCCCCCTCTCTGTGTACCCCCCTCTCTGTGTACCCTCTCTCTGTGTATCCCACTCTCTGTGTCCCCCCCTCTCTGTGTCCCCCCTCTCTGTGTCCCCCATCTCTGTGTACCCCCTCTCTGTGTCCCCCCTCTCTGTGTACCCCCTCTCTGTGTACACCCTCTCTGTGTCCCCCCTCTCTGTGTACCCCCTCTCATGGTACCCCCTCTCTGTGTACCCCCCTCTAGGTGTCCCCCCTCTCTGTGTACACCCTCTCTGTGTCCCCCCTCTCTGTGTACCCCCTCTCTGTGTCTCCACTCTCTGTGTACCCCCCTCTCTCTGTACCCCCTCTCTGTGTACCCCCTTCTCTGTATACCCCCCTCTCTGTGTCCCCCCTCTCTGTGTCCCGCCTCTCTGTCTACCCCCTCTCTGTGTACCCCCTCTCTGTGTACCCCCTCCCTGTGTTCCGCTCTGTGTACCCCCCTCTCTGTGTACCCCCCTCTCTGTGTACCCCCCCTCTGTGTACCCCACTCTCCATGAACTCCTCTCTGTGTCCCCCCTCTCTGTGTACCCCTTATCTGTATACCCCTTCTCAGTCTACCCCCTCCCTGTGTCCCCCTCTGTGTACCCCCCTCTCTGTGTACCCCCTCTCTGTGTACACCCTCTCTGTGCCCCCCTCTCTGTGTACCCCCCTCTCTGTGTACCCCCTCTCTGTGTACCCCCTCTCTGTGTCCCCCTCTCTGTGTACCCCCCTCTCTGTGTACCCCCTCCCTGTGTTCCCCCTCTCTGTGTACTTCCCTCTCTGTGTAACCCCCTCTCTGTGTCCCCCCTCTCTGTGTACCCCCTCTCTGTGTACACCCTCTCTGTGTCCCCCTTTCTGTGTACCCCCTCTCTGTGTCCCCCCTCTCTGTGTCCCCCCTCTCTGTGTACACCCTCCCTGTGTCCCCCCTCTCTGTGTACCCCACTCTCTGTGTACCCTCTCTCTGTGTACCCCCTCTCTGTGTACCCCCTCTCTGTGTACCCCCCCACTCTGTGTACCCCCGCTCTGTGTACCCCACTCTCTGTGTACGCCCTCTCTGTGTACCCCCTCTCTGTGTACCCCCCTCTCTGTGTACCCCCTCTCTGTGTATCCCCCTCTCTGTGTCCCCCTCTGTGTGTACCCCCTCCCTGTGTCCCCCTCTCTGTGTACCCCCTCTCTGTGTACCCCTTCTCTGTGTATCCCCCTCTCTGTGTACCCCCCTCTCTGTGTACCCCCTCTCTGTGTACCCCCTCCCTGTGTCCCCCTCTCTGTGTACCCCCTCTCTGTGTAAACCCTCTCTGTGTACCCCCTCTCTGTGTCCCCCCTCTCTGTGTCCCCCCTCTCTGTGTACCCCCTCCCTGTGTCCCCCCTCTCTGTGTCCCCCCTTCCTGTGTAGCCCCTCTCTGTGTACCCCCTCTCTGTGTACCCCCTCTCTGTGTCCCCCCTCTCTGTGTACCCCCTCTCTGTGTCCCCCCTCTCTGTGTCCCCCCTCTCTGTGTACCCCCTCTCTGTGTCCCCCCTCTCTGTGTCCCCCCTTCCTGTGTACCCCCTCTCTGTGTACCCCCTCTCTGTGTAACCCCCTCTCTGTTTCCCCCCTCTCTTTGTAAAACCTCTCTGTGTACCCCCTTCTCTGTGTACCCCCTCTCTGTGTACCCCCCTCTCTGTGTAAACCCTCTCTGTGTAACCCCTCTCTGTGTCCCCGCGTCTCTGTGTACCCTCCTCTCTGTGTACCCCCCTCTCTGTTTCCCCCCTCTCTGTGTACCCCCCTCTCTGTGTACCCCTCTCTCTGTGTACCCCCCTCTCTGTGTACCCCCCTCTCTGTGTACCCCCTCTCTGTGTCCCCCTCTCTGTGTACCCCCCTCTCTGTGTACCCCCCTCTCTGTGTAACCCCCTCTCTGTGTCCCCCCCTCTGTGTCCCCCCTCTCTGTGTCGCCCCTCTCTGTGTCCCCCCTCTCTGTGTCCCCCCTCTCTGTGTCCCCCCTCTCTGTGTATCCCCTCTCTGTGTACCCCCCTCTCTGTGTCCCCCCTCTCTGTGTCCCCCCTCTCTGTGTACCCCCCTCTCTGTGTTCCCCCTCTCTGTGTACCCCCCTCTGTGTACCCCCCTCTGTGTACCCCCTCTCTGTGTACCCCCTCTCTGTCTCCCCCCTCTCTGTGTATCCCCTCTCTGTGTACCCCCCTCTCTGTGTCCCCCCTCTCTGTGTACCCCCTCTCTGTGTACCCCCTCTCTGTGTACCCCCCTCTCTGTGTACCCCCCTCTCTGTGTACCCCCCTCTCTGTGCCCACCCTCTCTGTGTACCCCCCTCTCTGTGTACCCCCTCTCTGTGTACCCCCTCACTGTGTCCCCCCTCTCTGTGTCCCCCCTTCCTGTGTACCCCCTCTCTGTGTACCCCCTCTCTGTGTCCCCCCTCTCTGTGTACCCCCCTCTCTGTGTAACCCCCTCTCTGTGTCCCCCCCTCTGTGTCCCCCCTCTCTGTGTCGCCCCTCTCTGTGTCCCCCCTCTCTGTGTCCCCCCTCTCTGTGTCCCCCCTCTCTGTGTATCCCCTCTCTGTGTACCCCCCTCTCTGTGTCCCCCCTCTCTGTGTCCCCCCTCTCTGTGTACCCCCCTCTCTGTGTTCCCCCTCTCTGTGTACCCCCCTCTGTGTACCCCCCTCTGTGTACCCCCTCTCTGTGTACCCCCTCTCTGTCTCCCCCCTCTCTGTGTATCCCCTCTCTGTGTACCCCCCTCTCTGTGTCCCCCCTCTCTGTGTACCCCCTCTCTGTGTACCCCCTCTCTGTGTACCCCCCTCTCTGTGTACCCCCCTCTCTGTGTACCCCCCTCTCTGTGCCCACCCTCTCTGTGTACCCCCCTCTCTGTGTACCCCCTCTCTGTGTACCCCCTCACTGTGTCCCCCCTCTCTGTGTCCCCCCTTCCTGTGTACCCCCTCTCTGTGTCCCCCCTCTCTGTGTACCCCCTCTCTGTGTACCCCCCTCTGTGTACCCCCTCACTGTGTCCCCCCTCTCTGTGTCCCCACTCTCTGTGTACCCCCCTCTCTGTGTCGCCCCTCTCTGTGTCCCCCCTCTCTGTGTCGCCCCTCTCTGTTTCCCCCCTCTCTGTGTACCCCCTCTCTGTGTCCCCCCTCTCTGTGTACCCCCTCTCTGTGTACCCCCCACTCTGTGTAGCCCCCTCTCTGTGTCCCCCCTCTCTGTGCCCACCCTCTCTGTGTACCCCCCTCTCTGTGTCCCCCCTCCCTGTGTCCCCCTCTCCGTGTCCCCCTCACTGTGTACCCCCCACTCTGTGTACCCCCACTCTGTGTACCCCCTCTCCGTGTCCCCCTGTCTGTGTACCCCCTCTCTGTGTACCCCCCTCTCTGTGTACCCCCCTCTCTGTGTACCCCCTCTCCGTGTCCCCCTCTCTGTGTCCCCCTGTCTGTGTACCCCCTGTCTGTGTACCCCCTCGCTATGTATCGCCCTCTCTGTGTACCCCCTCTCTGTGTCCCCCCTCTCTGTGTACCCCCCTCTCTGTGTACCCTCTCTCTGTGTATCCCACTCTCTGTGTCCCCCCTCTCTGTGTCCCCCCTCTCTGTGTCCACCATCTCTGTGTACCCCCTCTCTGTGTCCCCCCTCTCTGTGTACGCCCTCTCTGTGTACACCCTCTCTGTGTCCCCCCTCTCTGTGTACCCCCTCTCATGGTACCCCCTCTCTGTGTACCCCCTCTCTGTGTACCCCCTCTCTGTGTACCCCCTCACTGTGTCCCCCCTCTCTGTGTCCCCACTCTCTGTGTACCCCCCTCTCTGTGTCGCCCCTCTCTGTGTCCCTTCTCTCTGTGTCGCCCCTCTCTGTTTCCCCCCTCTCTGTGTACCCCCTCTCTGTGTCCCCCCTCTCTGTGTACCCCCTCTCTGTGTACCCCCCACTCTGTGTAGCCCCCTCTCTGTGTCCCCCCTCTCTGTGCCCACCCTCTCTGTGTACCCCCCTCTCTGTGTCCCCCCTCCCTGTGTCCCCCTCTCCGTGTCCCCCTCACTGTGTACCCCCCACTCTGTGTACCCCCACTCTGTGTACCCCAATCTCTGTGTACCCCCTCTCCGTGTCCCCCTGTCTGTGTACCCCCTCTCTGTGTACCCCCCTCTCTGTGTACCCCCCTCTCTGTGTACCCCCTCTCCGTGTCCCCCTCTCTGTGTCCCCCTGTCTGTGTACCCCCTGTCTGTGTACCCCCTCTCTATGTATCCCCCTCTCTGTGTACCCCCTCTCTGTGTCCCCCCTCTCTGTGTCCCCCCTCTCTGTGTACCCCCCTCTCTGTGTACCCTCTCTCTGTGTATCCCACTCTCTGTGTCCCCCCCTCTCTGTGTCCCCCCTCTCTGTGTCCCCCATCTCTGTGTACCCCCTCTCTGTGTCCCCCCTCTCTGTGTACCCCCTCTCTGTGTACACCCTCTCTGTGTCCCCCCTCTCTGTGTACCCCCTCTCATGGTACCCCCTCTCTGTGTACCCCCCTCTAGGTGTCCCCCCTCTCTGTGTACACCCTCTCTGTGTCCCCCCTCTCTGTGTACCCCCTCTCTGTGTCTCCACTCTCTGTGTACCCCCCTCTCTCTGTACCCCATCTCTGTGTACCCCCTTCTCTGTATACCCCCCTCTCTGTGTCCCCCCTCTCTGTGTCCCGCCTCTCTGTCTACCCCCTCTCTGTGTACCCCCTCTCTGTGTACCCCCTCCCTGTGTTCCGCTCTGTGTACCCCCCTCTCTGTGTACCCCCCTCTCTGTGTACCCCCCCTCTGTGTACCCCACTCTCCATGAACCCCTCTCTGTGTCCCCCCTCTCTGTGTACCCCTTATCTGTATACCCCTTCTCAGTCTACCCCCTCCCTGTGTCCCCCTCTGTGTACCCCCCTCTCTGTGTACCCCCTCTCTGTGTACACCCTCTCTGTGCCCCCCTCTCTGTGTACCCCCCTCTCTGTGTACCCCCTCTCTGTGTACCCCCTCTCTGTGTACACCCTCTCTGTGTCCCCCTCTCTGTGTACCCCCTCCCTGTGTTCCCCCTCTCTGTGTACTTCCCTCTCTGTGTAACCCCCTCTCTGTGTCCCCCCTCTCTGTGTACCCCCTCTCTGTGTACACCCTCTCTGTGTCCCCCTTTCTGTGTACCCCCTCTCTGTGTCCCCCCTCTCTGTGTCCCCCCTCTCTGTGTACACCCTCCCTGTGTCCCCCCTCTCTGTGTACCCCACTCTCTGTGTACCCTCTCTCTGTGTACCCCCTCTCTGTGTACCCCCTCTCTGTGTACCCCCCCACTCTGTGTACCCCCGCTCTGTGTACCCCACTCTCTGTGCACGCCCTCTCTGTGTACCCCCTCTCTGTGTACCCCCCTCTCTGTGTACCCCCTCTCTGTGTATCCCCCTCTCTGTGTCCCCCTCTGTGTGTACCCCCTCCCTGTGTCCCCCTCTCTGTGTACCCCCTCTCTGTGTACCCCTTCTCTGTGTATCCCCCTCTCTGTGTACCCCCCTCTCTGTGTACCCCCTCTCTGTGTACCCCCTCCCTGTGTCCCCCTCTCTGTGTACCCCCTCTCTGTGTAAACCCTCTCTGTGTACCCCCTCTCTGTGTCCCCCCTCTCTGTGTCCCCCCTCTCTGTGTACCCCCTCCCTGTGTCCCCCCTCTCTGTGTCCCCCCTTCCTGTGTACCCCCTCTCTGTGTACCCCCTCTCTGTGTACCCCCTCTCTGTGTCCCCCCTCTCTGTGTACCCCCTCTCTGTGTCCCCCCTCTCTGTGTCCCCCCTCTCTGTGTACCCCCTCTCTGTGTCCCCCCTCTCTGTGTCCCCCCTTCCTGTGTACCCCCTCTCTGTGTACCCCCTCTCTGTGTAACCCCCTCTCTGTTTCCCCCCTCTCTTTGTAAAACCTCTCTGTGTACCCCCTTCTCTGTGTACCCCCTCTCTGTGTACCCCCCTCTCTGTGTAAACCCTCTCTGTGTAACCCCTCTCTGTGTCCCCGCGTCTCTGTGTACCCTCCTCTCTGTGTACCCCCCTCTCTGTTTCCCCCCTCTCTGTGTACCCCCTCTCTGTGTACCCCCCTCTCTGTGTACCCCCCTCTCTGTGTACCCCCTCTCTGTGTCCCCCTCTCTGTGTACCCCCCTCTCTGTGTACCCCCCTCTCTGTGTAACCCCCTCTCTGTGTCCCCCCCTCTGTGTCCCCCCTCTCTGTGTCGCCCCTCTCTGTGTCCCCCCTCTCTGTGTCCCCCCTCTCTGTGTCCCCCCTCTCTGTGTATCCCCTCTCTGTGTACCCCCCTCTCTGTGTCCCCCCTCTCTGTGTCCCCCCTCTCTGTGTACCCCCCTCTCTGTGTTCCCCCTCTCTGTGTACCCCCCTCTGTGTACCCCCCTCTGTGTACCCCCCTCTCTGTGTACCCCCTCTCTGTCTCCCCCTCTCTGTGTATCCCCTCTCTGTGTACCCCCCTCTCTGTGTCCCCCCTCTCTGTGTACCCCCTCTCTGTGTACCCCCTCTCTGTGTACCCCCCTCTCTGTGTACCCCCCTCTCTGTGCCCACCCTCTCTGTGTACCCCCCTCTCTGTGTCTCCCCTCTCTGTGTACCCCCTCTCTGTGTACCCCCGCTCTCTGTCCCCCGTCTCTGTGTAAACCCTCCCTGTGTCCCCCCTTCCTGTGTCCCCCTCTCTGTGTACCCCCTCTCTGTGTACCCCCTCCCTGTGTCCCCCCTCTCTGTGTCCCCATCTCTGTGTACCCCCCTCTCTGTGTACCCCCCTCTCTGTGTCCCCCTCTCTGTGTACACCCTCTCTGTGTACCCCCTCTCTGTGTACCCCCCTCTCTGTGCACCCCCCTCTCTGTGTATTCCCCTCTCTGTGTCCCCCCTCTCTGTGTCCCCCCTCTCTGTGTACCCCCTCTCTGTGTACCCCTCTCTCTGTGTCCCCCCTCTCTGTGTACCCCCTCTCTGTGTACCCCCCTCTCTGTGTCCCCCCTCTCTGTGTCCCCCCTCTCTGTGTCCCCCCTCTCTGTGTACCCCTCTCTCTGTGTCCCCCCTCTCTGTGTCCCCCCTCTCTGTGTACCCCCCTCTCTGTGTCCCCCCTCTCTGTGTACCCCCTCTCATTGTACCCCCTCTCTGTGTACACCCCCCTCTGTGTACCCCACTCTCCATGAACCCCTCTCTGTGTCCCCCCTCTCTGTGTACCCCCTCTCTGTGTACCCCCCACTCTGTGTAGCCCCCTCTCTGTGTCCCCCCTCTCTGTGCCCACCCTCTCTGTGTACCCCCCTCTCTGTGTCCCCCCTCCCTGTGTCCCCCTCTCCGTGTCCCCCTCACTGTGTACCCCCCACTCTGTGTACCCCCACTCTGTGTACCCCAATCTCTGTGTACCCCCTCTCCGTGTCCCCCTGTCTGTGTACCCCCTCTCTGTGTACCCCCCTCTCTGTGTACCCCCCTCTCTGTGTACCCCCTCTCCGTGTCCCCCTCTCTGTGTCCCCCTGTCTGTGTACCCCCTGTCTGTGTACCCCCTCTCTATGTATCCCCCTCTCTGTGTACCCCCTCTCTGTGTCCCCCCTCTCTGTGTCCCCCCTCTCTGTGTACCCCCCTCTCTGTGTACCCTCTCTCTGTGTATCCCACTCTCTGTGTCCCCCCCTCTCTGTGTCCCCCCTCTCTGTGTCCCCCATCTCTGTGTACCCCCTCTCTGTGTCCCCCCTCTCTGTGTACCCCCTCTCTGTGTACACCCTCTCTGTGTCCCCCCTCTCTGTGTACCCCCTCTCATGGTACCCCCTCTCTGTGTACCCCCCTCTAGGTGTCCCCCCTCTCTGTGTACACCCTCTCTGTGTCCCCCCTCTCTGTGTACACCCTCTCTGTGTCTCCACTCTCTGTGTACCCCCCTCTCTCTGTACCCCCTCTCTGTGTACCCCCTTCTCTGTATACCCCCCTCTCTGTGTCCCCCCTCTCTGTGTCCCGCCTCTCTGTCTACCCCCTCTCTGTGTACCCCCTCTCTGTGTACCCCCTCCCTGTGTTCCGCTCTGTGTACCCCCCTCTCTGTGTACCCCCCTCTCTGTGTACCCCCCCTCTGTGTACCCCACTCTCCATGAACCCCTCTCTGTGTCCCCCCTCTCTGTGTACCCCTTATCTGTATACCCCTTCTCAGTCTACCCCCTCCCTGTGTCCCCCTCTGTGTACCCCCCTCTCTGTGTACCCCCTCTCTGTGTACACCCTCTCTGTGCCCCCCTCTCTGTGTACCCCCCTCTCTGTGTACCCCCTCTCTGTGTACCCCCTCTCTGTGTACACCCTCTCTGTGTCCCCCTCTCTGTGTACCCCCTCCCTGTGTTCCCCCTCTCTGTGTACTTCCCTCTCTGTGTAACCCCCTCTCTGTGTCCCCCCTCTCTGTGTACCCCCTCTCTGTGTACACCCTCTCTGTGTCCCCCTTTCTGTGTACCCCCTCTCTGTGTCCCCCCTCTCTGTGTCCCCCCTCTCTGTGTACACCCTCCCTGTGTCCCCCCTCTCTGTGTACCCCACTCTCTGTGTACCCTCTCTCTGTGTACCCCCTCTCTGTGTACCCCCTCTCTGTGTACCCCCCCACTCTGTGTACCCCCGCTCTGTGTACCCCACTCTCTGTGTACACCCTCTCTGTGTACCCCCTCTCTGTGTACCCCCCTCTCTGTGTACCCCCTCTCTGTGTATCCCCCTCTCTGTGTCCCCCTCTGTGTGTACCCCCTCCCTGTGTCCCCCTCTCTGTGTACCCCCTCTCTGTGTACCCCTTCTCTGTGTATCCCCCTCTCTGTGTACCCCCCTCTCTGTGTACCCCCTCTCTGTGTACCCCCTCCCTGTGTCCCCCTCTCTGTGTACCCCCTCTCTGTGTAAACCCTCTCTGTGTACCCCCTCTCTGTGTCCCCCCTCTCTGTGTCCCCCCTCTCTGTGTACCCCCTCCCTGTGTCCCCCCTCTCTGTGTCCCCCCTTCCTGTGTACCCCCTCTCTGTGTACCCCCTCTCTGTGTACCCCCTCTCTGTGTCCCCCCTCTCTGTGTACCCCCTCTCTGTGTCCCCCCTCTCTGTGTCCCCCCTCTCTGTGTACCCCCTCTCTGTGTCCCCCCTCTCTGTGTCCCCCCTTCCTGTGTACCCCCTCTCTGTGTACCCCCTCTCTGTGTAACCCCCTCTCTGTTTCCCCCCTCTCTTTGTAAAACCTCTCTGTGTACCCCCTTCTCTGTGTACCCCCTCTCTGTGTACCCCCCTCTCTGTGTAAACCCTCTCTGTGTAACCCCTCTCTGTGTCCCCGCGTCTCTGTGTACCCTCCTCTCTGTGTACCCCCCTCTCTGTTTCCCCCCTCTCTGTGTACCCCCTCTCTGTGTACCCCCCTCTCTGTGTACCCCCCTCTCTGTGTACCCCCTCTCTGTGTCCCCCTCTCTGTGTACCCCCCTCTCTGTGTACCCCCCTCTCTGTGTAACCCCCTCTCTGTGTCCCCCCCTCTGTGTCCCCCCTCTCTGTGTCGCCCCTCTCTGTGTCCCCCCTCTCTGTGTCCCCCCTCTCTGTGTCCCCCCTCTCTGTGTATCCCCTCTCTGTGTACCCCCCTCTCTGTGTCCCCCCTCTCTGTGTCCCCCCTCTCTGTGTACCCCCCTCTCTGTGATCCCCCTCTCTGTGTACCCCCCTCTGTGTACCCCCCTCTGTGTACCCCCCTCTCTGTGTACCCCCTCTCTGTCTCCCCCCTCTCTGTGTATCCCCTCTCTGTGTACCCCCCTCTCTGTGTCCCCCCTCTCTGTGTACCCCCTCTCTGTGTACCCCCTCTCTGTGTACCCCCCTCTCTGTGTACCCCCCTCTCTGTGCCCACCCTCTCTGTGTACCCCCCTCTCTGTGTCTCCCCTCTCTGTGTACCCCCTCTCTGTGTACCCCCGCTCTCTGTCCCCCGTCTCTGTGTAAACCCTCCCTGTGTCCCCCCTTCCTGTGTCCCCCTCTCTGTGTACCCCCTCTCTGTGTACCCCCTCCCTGTGTCCCCCCTCTCTGTGTCCCCATCTCTGTGTACCCCCCTCTCTGTGTACCCCCCTCTCTGTGTCCCCCTCTCTGTGTACACCCTCTCTGTGTACCCCCTCTCTGTGTACCCCCCTCTCTGTGCACCCCCCTCTCTGTGTATTCCCCTCTCTGTGTCCCCCCTCTCTGTGTCCCCCCTCTCTGTGTACCCCCTCTCTGTGTACCCCTCTCTCTGTGTCCCCCCTCTCTGTGTACCCCCTCTCTGTGTACCCCCCTCTCTGTGTCCCCCCTCTCTGTGTCCCCCCTCTCTGTGTCCCCCCTCTCTGTGTACCCCTCTCTCTGTGTCCCCCCTCTCTGTGTCCCCCCTCTCTGTGTACCCCCCTCTCTGTGTCCCCCCTCTCTGTGTACCCCCTCTCATTGTACCCCCTCTCTGTGTACACCCCCCTCTGTGTATCCCACTCTCCATGAACCCCTCTCTGTGTCCCCCCTCTCTGTGTACCCCTTATCTGTATACCCCCTCTCAGTCTACCCCCTCCCTGTGTCCCCCTCTGTGTACCCCCCTCTCTGTGTACCCCCTCTCTGTGTACCCCTCTCTGTGTATACCCCTCTCTGTGTACCCTCGCTCTGTGTACTCCCTCTCTCTGTACCCCCTCTCTGTGTCCCCCTCTCTGTGTACCCCCCTCTCTGTGTACCCCCGCTCTCTGTCCCCCGTCTCTGTGTAACCCCTCCCTGTGTCCCCCTTTCCTGTGACCCCCTCCCTGTGTCCCCCCTCTCTGTGTCCCCATCTCTGTGTACCCCCCTCTCTGTGTACCCCCCTCTCTGTGTCCCCCTCTCTGTGTACCCCCCTCCCTGTGTCCCCTCTCCCTGTTTTCCCCCTCTCTGTGACCCCCCTCTCTGTGTATCCGCCATCTCTCCCCCCTCTCTGTGTAACCCCTCCCTGTGTCCCCCCTCCCTGTGTACCCCTCTCTGTGTACCCCCCTCTCTGTGTACCCACTCTCTGTGTACCCCCTCTCTGTGTACATCCTCTCTGTGTCCCCCTTTCTGTGTACCCCCTCTCTGTGTCCCCCCTCTCTGTGTTCACCCCTCTCTGTGTACACCCCTCTCTGTGTACCCCATCTCTGTGTACCCCCTCTCTGTGTAGCCCCCTCTCTGTGTACACCCCTCTCTGTGTACCCCATCTCTGTGTACCCCCTCTCTGAGTACCCCCCTCTCTGTGTACCCCCATCTCTGTGTACCCCCATCTCTGTGTACCCCCTCTCTGTGTCCCCCCTCTCTGAGTTCCCACTATCTGTGTACCCCCTCTCTGTGTCCCCCTCTCTGTGTACCCCCTCTCTGTGTATCCACTCTCTGTGTACCCCCTCTCTCTGTAAACCCTCTCTGTGTACCCCCTCTCTGTGTACCCCCTCTCTGTGTACCCCCTCTCTGTGTCCCCCCTCTCTGAGTTCCCCCTATCTGTGTACCCCCTCTCTGTGTCCCCCTCTCTGTGCACCCCCTCTCTGTGTATCCACTCTCTGTGTACCCCCTCTCTCTGTAAACCCTCTCTGTGTACCCCCTCTCTGTGTACCCCTCTCTGTGTACCCCCCTCTCTGTGTACCCCCTCTCTGTGTACCCCCTCTCTGTGTACACCCTCTCTGTGTCCCCCTTTCTGTGTACCCCCTCTCTGTGCCCACCCTCTCTGTGTCCCCCCTCTCTGTGTACCCCCCTCTCTGTGTACCCCCTCTCTGTGTCCCCCTCCCTGTGTCCCCCCTCTCTGTGTCCCCCCTCTCTGTGAACCCCCCTCTCTGTGTCCCCCCTCTCTGTGTACCCCCTCTCTGTGTACCCCCCTCTCTGTGTACCCCCTCTCTGTGTACCCCCCACCCTGTGTCCCCTCTCTCTGTGTCCCCCCTCTCTGTGTCCCCCCTCTCTGTGTACCCCTCTCTCTGTGTCCCCCCTCTCTGTGTCCCCCCTCTCTGTGTACCCCCCTCTCTGTGTCCCCCCTCTCTGTGTACCCCCTCTCATTGTACCCCCTCTCTGTGTACACCCCCCTCTGTGTACCCCACTCTCCATGAACCCCTCTCTGTGTCCCCCCTCTCTGTGTACCCCCTCTCTGTGTACCCCCCACTCTGTGTAGCCCCCTCTCTGTGTCCCCCCTCTCTGTGCCCACCCTCTCTGTGTACCCCCCTCTCTGTGTCCCCCCTCCCTGTGTCCCCCTCTCCGTGTCCCCCTCACTGTGTACCCCCCACTCTGTGTACCCCCACTCTGTGTACCCCAATCTCTGTGTACCCCCTCTCCGTGTCCCCCTGTCTGTGTACCCCCTCTCTGTGTACCCCCCTCTCTGTGTACCCCCCTCTCTGTGTACCCCCTCTCCGTGTCCCCCTCTCTGTGTCCCCCTGTCTGTGTACCCCCTGTCTGTGTACCCCCTCTCTATGTATCCCCCTCTCTGTGTACCCCCTCTCTGTGTCCCCCCTCTCTGTGTCCCCCCTCTCTGTGTACCCCCCTCTCTGTGTACCCTCTCTCTGTGTATCCCACTCTCTGTGTCCCCCCCTCTCTGTGTCCCCCCTCTCTGTGTCCCCCATCTCTGTGTACCCCCTCTCTGTGTCCCCCCTCTCTGTGTACCCCCTCTCTGTGTACACCCTCTCTGTGTCCCCCCTCTCTGTGTACCCCCTCTCATGGTACCCCCTCTCTGTGTACCCCCCTCTAGGTGTCCCCCCTCTCTGTGTACACCCTCTCTGTGTCCCCCCTCTCTGTGTACACCCTCTCTGTGTCTCCACTCTCTGTGTACCCCCCTCTCTCTGTACCCCCTCTCTGTGTACCCCCTTCTCTGTATACCCCCCTCTCTGTGTCCCCCCTCTCTGTGTCCCGCCTCTCTGTCTACCCCCTCTCTGTGTACCCCCTCTCTGTGTACCCCCTCCCTGTGTTCCGCTCTGTGTACCCCCCTCTCTGTGTACCCCCCTCTCTGTGTACCCCCCCTCTGTGTACCCCACTCTCCATGAACCCCTCTCTGTGTCCCCCCTCTCTGTGTACCCCTTATCTGTATACCCCTTCTCAGTCTACCCCCTCCCTGTGTCCCCCTCTGTGTACCCCCCTCTCTGTGTACCCCCTCTCTGTGTACACCCTCTCTGTGCCCCCCTCTCTGTGTACCCCCCTCTCTGTGTACCCCCTCTCTGTGTACCCCCTCTCTGTGTACACCCTCTCTGTGTCCCCCTCTCTGTGTACCCCCTCCCTGTGTTCCCCCTCTCTGTGTACTTCCCTCTCTGTGTAACCCCCTCTCTGTGTCCCCCCTCTCTGTGTACCCCCTCTCTGTGTACACCCTCTCTGTGTCCCCCTTTCTGTGTACCCCCTCTCTGTGTCCCCCCTCTCTGTGTCCCCCCTCTCTGTGTACACCCTCCCTGTGTCCCCCCTCTCTGTGTACCCCACTCTCTGTGTACCCTCTCTCTGTGTACCCCCTCTCTGTGTACCCCCTCTCTGTGTACCCCCCCACTCTGTGTACCCCCGCTCTGTGTACCCCACTCTCTGTGTACACCCTCTCTGTGTACCCCCTCTCTGTGTACCCCCCTCTCTGTGTACCCCCTCTCTGTGTATCCCCCTCTCTGTGTCCCCCTCTGTGTGTACCCCCTCCCTGTGTCCCCCTCTCTGTGTACCCCCTCTCTGTGTACCCCTTCTCTGTGTATCCCCCTCTCTGTGTACCCCCCTCTCTGTGTACCCCCTCTCTGTGTACCCCCTCCCTGTGTCCCCCTCTCTGTGTACCCCCTCTCTGTGTAAACCCTCTCTGTGTACCCCCTCTCTGTGTCCCCCCTCTCTGTGTCCCCCCTCTCTGTGTACCCCCTCCCTGTGTCCCCCCTCTCTGTGTCCCCCCTTCCTGTGTACCCCCTCTCTGTGTACCCCCTCTCTGTGTACCCCCTCTCTGTGTCCCCCCTCTCTGTGTACCCCCTCTCTGTGTCCCCCCTCTCTGTGTCCCCCCTCTCTGTGTACCCCCTCTCTGTGTCCCCCCTCTCTGTGTCCCCCCTTCCTGTGTACCCCCTCTCTGTGTACCCCCTCTCTGTGTAACCCCCTCTCTGTTTCCCCCCTCTCTTTGTAAAACCTCTCTGTGTACCCCCTTCTCTGTGTACCCCCTCTCTGTGTACCCCCCTCTCTGTGTAAACCCTCTCTGTGTAACCCCTCTCTGTGTCCCCGCGTCTCTGTGTACCCTCCTCTCTGTGTACCCCCCTCTCTGTTTCCCCCCTCTCTGTGTACCCCCTCTCTGTGTACCCCCCTCTCTGTGTACCCCCCTCTCTGTGTACCCCCTCTCTGTGTCCCCCTCTCTGTGTACCCCCCTCTCTGTGTACCCCCCTCTCTGTGTAACCCCCTCTCTGTGTCCCCCCCTCTGTGTCCCCCCTCTCTGTGTCGCCCCTCTCTGTGTCCCCCCTCTCTGTGTCCCCCCTCTCTGTGTCCCCCCTCTCTGTGTATCCCCTCTCTGTGTACCCCCCTCTCTGTGTCCCCCCTCTCTGTGTCCCCCCTCTCTGTGTACCCCCCTCTCTGTGATCCCCCTCTCTGTGTACCCCCCTCTGTGTACCCCCCTCTGTGTACCCCCCTCTCTGTGTACCCCCTCTCTGTCTCCCCCCTCTCTGTGTATCCCCTCTCTGTGTACCCCCCTCTCTGTGTCCCCCCTCTCTGTGTACCCCCTCTCTGTGTACCCCCTCTCTGTGTACCCCCCTCTCTGTGTACCCCCCTCTCTGTGCCCACCCTCTCTGTGTACCCCCCTCTCTGTGTCTCCCCTCTCTGTGTACCCCCTCTCTGTGTACCCCCGCTCTCTGTCCCCCGTCTCTGTGTAAACCCTCCCTGTGTCCCCCCTTCCTGTGTCCCCCTCTCTGTGTACCCCCTCTCTGTGTACCCCCTCCCTGTGTCCCCCCTCTCTGTGTCCCCATCTCTGTGTACCCCCCTCTCTGTGTACCCCCCTCTCTGTGTCCCCCTCTCTGTGTACACCCTCTCTGTGTACCCCCTCTCTGTGTACCCCCCTCTCTGTGCACCCCCCTCTCTGTGTATTCCCCTCTCTGTGTCCCCCCTCTCTGTGTCCCCCCTCTCTGTGTACCCCCTCTCTGTGTACCCCTCTCTCTGTGTCCCCCCTCTCTGTGTACCCCCTCTCTGTGTACCCCCCTCTCTGTGTCCCCCCTCTCTGTGTCCCCCCTCTCTGTGTCCCCCCTCTCTGTGTACCCCTCTCTCTGTGTCCCCCCTCTCTGTGTCCCCCCTCTCTGTGTACCCCCCTCTCTGTGTCCCCCCTCTCTGTGTACCCCCTCTCATTGTACCCCCTCTCTGTGTACACCCCCCTCTGTGTATCCCACTCTCCATGAACCCCTCTCTGTGTCCCCCCTCTCTGTGTACCCCTTATCTGTATACCCCCTCTCAGTCTACCCCCTCCCTGTGTCCCCCTCTGTGTACCCCCCTCTCTGTGTACCCCCTCTCTGTGTACCCCTCTCTGTGTATACCCCTCTCTGTGTACCCTCGCTCTGTGTACTCCCTCTCTCTGTACCCCCTCTCTGTGTCCCCCTCTCTGTGTACCCCCCTCTCTGTGTACCCCCGCTCTCTGTCCCCCGTCTCTGTGTAACCCCTCCCTGTGTCCCCCTTTCCTGTGACCCCCTCCCTGTGTCCCCCCTCTCTGTGTCCCCATCTCTGTGTACCCCCCTCTCTGTGTACCCCCCTCTCTGTGTCCCCCTCTCTGTGTACCCCCCTCCCTGTGTCCCCTCTCCCTGTTTTCCCCCTCTCTGTGACCCCCCTCTCTGTGTATCCGCCATCTCTCCCCCCTCTCTGTGTAACCCCTCCCTGTGTCCCCCCTCCCTGTGTACCCCTCTCTGTGTACCCCCCTCTCTGTGTACCCCCTCTCTGTGTACCCCCTCTCTGTGTACATCCTCTCTGTGTCCCCCTTTCTGTGTACCCCCTCTCTGTGTCCCCCCTCTCTGTGTTCACCCCTCTCTGTGTACACCCCTCTCTGTGTACCCCATCTCTGTGTACCCCCTCTCTGTGTAGCCCCCTCTCTGTGTACACCCCTCTCTGTGTACCCCATCTCTGTGTACCCCCTCTCTGAGTACCCCCCTCTCTGTGTACCCCCATCTCTGTGTACCCCCATCTCTGTGTACCCCCTCTCTGTGTCCCCCCTCTCTGAGTTCCCACTATCTGTGTACCCCCTCTCTGTGTCCCCCTCTCTGTGTACCCCCTCTCTGTGTATCCACTCTCTGTGTACCCCCTCTCTCTGTAAACCCTCTCTGTGTACCCCCTCTCTGTGTACCCCCTCTCTGTGTACCCCCTCTCTGTGTCCCCCCTCTCTGAGTTCCCCCTATCTGTGTACCCCCTCTCTGTGTCCCCCTCTCTGTGCACCCCCTCTCTGTGTATCCACTCTCTGTGTACCCCCTCTCTCTGTAAACCCTCTCTGTGTACCCCCTCTCTGTGTACCCCTCTCTGTGTACCCCCCTCTCTGTGTACCCCCTCTCTGTGTACCCCCTCTCTGTGTACACCCTCTCTGTGTCCCCCTTTCTGTGTACCCCCTCTCTGTGCCCACCCTCTCTGTGTCCCCCCTCTCTGTGTACCCCCCTCTCTGTGTACCCCCTCTCTGTGTCCCCCTCCCTGTGTCCCCCCTCTCTGTGTCCCCCCTCTCTGTGAACCCCCCTCTCTGTGTCCCCCCTCTCTGTGTACCCCCTCTCTGTGTACCCCCCTCTCTGTGTACCCCCTCTCTGTGTACCCCCCACCCTGTGTCCCCTCTCTCTGTGTCCCCCCTCTCTGTGTAACACCCATCTGTGTCCCCCTCTCTGTGTACCCCCTCTCTGTGTACCCCCTGTCTGTGTCCCCCCTCTCAGTGTCCCCCTCTCTGTGTACCCACCTCTGTGTACCCCCTCTCTGTGTACCCCCCTCCCTGTGTCCCCTCTCTCTGTGTCCCCCCTCTCTGTGTAACCCCCATCTGTGTCCCCCTCTCTGTGTACCCCCTCCCTGTGTCCCCTCTCTCTGTGTCCCCCCTCTCTGTGTACCCCCTCCCTGTGTCCCCTCTCTCTGTGTCCCCCCTCTCTGTGTAACCCCCATCTGTGTCCCCCTCTCTGTGTACCCCCTCTCTGTGTACCCCTCTCTGTGTCCCCCCTCTCTGTGTACCCCCTCCCTGTGTCCCCCCTCTCTGTGTACCCCACTCTCTGTGTACCCTCTCTCTGTGTACCCCCTCTCTGTGTACCCCCCTCTCTGTGTACCCCCTCTCTGTGTACCCCCTCCCTGTGTCCCCCTCTCTGTGTACCCACTCTCTGTGTACCCCTTCTCTGTGTACCCCCCTCTCTGTGTCCCCCCTCTCTGTGTAAACCCTCTCTGTGTACCCCCTCCCTGTGTCCCCCCTCTGTGTACCCCCTCCCTGTGTCCCCCCTCTCTGTGTCCCCCCTCTCTGTGTACCCCCTCCCTGTGTCCCCCCTCTCTGTGTCCCCCCTTCCTGTGTACCCCCTCTCTGTGTACCCCCTCTCTGTGTACCCCCCTCTCTGTGTACCCCCTCTCTGTGTACCCCCCTCTCTGTTTCCCCCCTCTCTGTGTACCCCCCTCTCTGTGTCCCCCCTCTCTGTGTACCCCCTCCCTGTGTCCCCCCTCTCTGTGTACCCCCTCTCTGTGTCCCCCCTCTCTGTGTACCCCCTCTCTGTGTCCCCCCTCTCTGTGTCCCCCCTCTCTGTGTACCCCCTCTCTGTGTCCCCCCTCCCTGTGTCCCCCCTCTCTGTGTCCCCCCTTCCTGTGCACCCCCTCTCTGTGTACCCCCTCTCTGTGTAACCCCCTCTCTGTTTCCCCCCTCTCTGTGTAAAACCTCTCTGTGTACCCCCCTCTCTGTGTACCCCCTCTCTGTGTACCCCCCTCTCTGTGTAAACCCTCTCTGTGTAACCCCTCTCTGTGTCCCCGCCTCTCTGTGTACCCTCCTCTCTGTGTACCCCCCTCTCTGTTTCCCCCCTCTCTGTGTACCCCCTCTCTGTGTACCCCTCTCTCTGTGTACCCCCCTCTCTGTGTACCCCCCTCTCTGTGTACCCCCTCTCTGTGTCCCCCTCTCTGTGTACCCCCCTCTCTGTGTACCCCCCTCTCTGTGTAACCCCCTCTCTGTGTCCCCCCCTCTGTGTCCCCCCTCTCTGTGTCGCCCCTCTCTGTGTCCCCCCTCTCTGTGTCCCCCCTCTCTGTGTCCCCCCTCTCTGTGTATCCCCTCTCTGTGTACCCCCCTCTCTGTGTCCCCCCTCTCTGTGTACCCCCCTCTCTGTGTTCCCCCTCTCTGTGTACCCCCCTCTGTGTACCCCCCTCTGTGTACCCCCCTCTCTGTGTACCCCCTCTCTGTCTCCCCCCTCTCTGTGTATCCCCTCTCTGTGTACCCCCCTCTCTGTGTCCCCCCTCTCTGTGTACCCCCTCTCTGTGTACCCCCTCTCTGTGTACCCCCCTCTCTGTGTACCCCCCTCTCTGTGCCCACCCTCTCTGTGTGCCCCCCTCTCTGTGTCTCCCCTCTCTGTGTACCCCCTCTCTGTGTACCCCCGCTCTCTGTCCCCGTCTCTGTGTAACCCCTCCCTGTGTCCCCCCTTCCTGTGTCCCCCTCTCTGTGTACCCCCTCTCTGTGTACCCCCTCCCTGTGTCCCCCCTCTCTGTGTCCCCATCTCTGTGTACCCCCCTCTCTGTGTACCCCCCTCTCTGTGTCCCCCCTCTCTGTGTCCCCCCTCTCTGTGTCCCCCCTCTCTGTGTCCCCCCTCTCTGTGTACCCCTCTCTCTGTGTCCCCCCTCTCTGTGTCCCCCCTCTCTGTGTACCCCCCTCTCTGTGTCCCCCCTCTCTGTGTACCCCCTCTCATTGTACCCCCTCTCTGTGTACACCCCCCTCTGTGTACCCCACTCTCCATGAACCCCTCTCTGTGTCCCCCCTCTCTGTGTACCCCTTATCTGTATACCCCCTCTCAGTCTACCCCCTCCCTGTGTCCCCCTCTGTGTACCCCCCTCTCTGTGTACCCCCTCTCTGTGTACCCCTCTCTGTGTATACCCCTCTCTGTGTACCCTCGCTCTGTGTACTCCCTCTCTCTGTACCCCCTCTCTGTGTCCCCCTCTCTGTGTACCCCCCTCTCTGTGTACCCCCGCTCTCTGTCCACCGTCTCTGTGTAACCCCTCCCTGTGTCCCCCCTTCCTGTGTCCCCCTCTCTGTGTACCCCCTCCCTGTGTCCCCCCTCTCTGTGTCCCCATCTCTGTGTAGCCCCTCTCTGTGTACCCCCCTCTCTGTGTCCCCCTCTCTGTGTACCCCCCTCCCTGTGTCCCCTCTCCCTGTTTTCCCCCTCGCTGTGACCCCCCTCTCTGTGTATCCGCCATCTCTCCCCCCTCTCTGTGTAACCCCTCCCTGTGTCCCCCCTCCCTGTGTACCCCTCTCTGTGTACCCCCCTCTCTGTGTACCCCCTCTCTGTGTCCCCCCTCTCTGAGTTCCCACTATCTGTGTACCCCCTCTCTGTGTCCCCCTCTCTGTGTACCCCCTCTCTGTGTATCCACTCTCTGTGTACCCCCTCTCTCTGTAAACCCTCTCTGTGTACCCCCTCTCTGTGTACCCCCTCTCTGTGTACCCCCTCTCTGTGTCCCCCCTCTCTGAGTTCCCCCTATCTGTGTACCCCCTCTCTGTGTCCCCCTCTCTGTGCACCCCCTCTCTGTGTATCCACTCTCTGTGTACCCCCTCTCTCTGTAAACCCTCTCTGTGTACCCCCTCTCTGTGTACCCCTCTCTGTGTACCCCCCTCTCTGTGTACCCCCTCTCTGTGTACCCCCTCTCTGTGTACACCCTCTCTGTGTCCCCCTTTCTGTGTACCCCCTCTCTGTGCCCACCCTCTCTGTGTCCCCCCTCTCTGTGTACCCCCCTCTCTGTGTACCCCCTCTCTGTGTCCCCCTCCCTGTGTCCCCCCTCTCTGTGTCCCCCCTCTCTGTGAACCCCCCTCTCTGTGTCCCCCCTCTCTGTGTACCCCCTCTCTGTGTACCCCCCTCTCTGTGTACCCCCTCTCTGTGTACCCCCCACCCTGTGTCCCCTCTCTCTGTGTCCCCCCTCTCTGTGTAACACCCATCTGTGTCCCCCTCTCTGTGTACCCCCTCTCTGTGTACCCCCTGTCTGTGTCCCCCCTCTCAGTGTCCCCCTCTCTGTGTACCCACCTCTGTGTACCCCCTCTCTGTGTACCCCCCTCCCTGTGTCCCCTCTCTCTGTGTCCCCCCTCTCTGTGTAACCCCCATCTGTGTCCCCCTCTCTGTGTACCCCCTCCCTGTGTCCCCTCTCTCTGTGTCCCCCCTCTCTGTGTACCCCCTCCCTGTGTCCCCTCTCTCTGTGTCCCCCCTCTCTGTGTAACCCCCATCTGTGTCCCCCTCTCTGTGTACCCCCTCTCTGTGTACCCCTCTCTGTGTCCCCCCTCTCTGTGTACCCCCTCCCTGTGTCCCCCCTCTCTGTGTACCCCACTCTCTGTGTACCCTCTCTGTGTACCCCCTCTCTGTGTACCCCCCTCTCTGTGTACCCCCTCTCTGTGTACCCCCTCCCTGTGTCCCCCTCTCTGTGTACCCACTCTCTGTGTACCCCTTCTCTGTGTACCCCCCTCTCTGTGTCCCCCCTCTCTGTGTAAACCCTCTCTGTGTACCCCCTCCCTGTGTCCCCCCTCTGTGTACCCCCTCCCTGTGTCCCCCCTCTCTGTGTCCCCCCTCTCTGTGTACCCCCTCCCTGTGTCCCCCCTCTCTGTGTCCCCCCTTCCTGTGTACCCCCTCTCTGTGTACCCCCTCTCTGTGTACCCCCCTCTCTGTGTACCCCCTCTCTGTGTACCCCCCTCTCTGTTTCCCCCCTCTCTGTGTACCCCCCTCTCTGTGTCCCCCCTCTCTGTGTACCCCCTCCCTGTGTCCCCCCTCTCTGTGTACCCCCTCTCTGTGTCCCCCCTCTCTGTGTACCCCCTCTCTGTGTCCCCCCTCTCTGTGTCCCCCCTCTCTGTGTACCCCCTCTCTGTGTCCCCCCTCCCTGTGTCCCCCCTCTCTGTGTCCCCCCTTCCTGTGCACCCCCTCTCTGTGTACCCCCTCTCTGTGTAACCCCCTCTCTGTTTCCCCCCTCTCTGTGTAAAACCTCTCTGTGTACCCCCCTCTCTGTGTACCCCCTCTCTGTGTACCCCCCTCTCTGTGTAAACCCTCTCTGTGTAACCCCTCTCTGTGTCCCCGCCTCTCTGTGTACCCTCCTCTCTGTGTACCCCCCTCTCTGTTTCCCCCCTCTCTGTGTACCCCCTCTCTGTGTACCCCTCTCTCTGTGTACCCCCCTCTCTGTGTACCCCCCTCTCTGTGTACCCCCTCTCTGTGTCCCCCTCTCTGTGTACCCCCCTCTCTGTGTACCCCCCTCTCTGTGTAACCCCCTCTCTGTGTCCCCCCCTCTGTGTCCCCCCTCTCTGTGTCCCCCCTCTCTGTGTCCCCCCTCTCTGTGTCCCCCCTCTCTGTGTATCCCCTCTCTGTGTACCCCCCTCTCTGTGTCCCCCCTCTCTGTGTACCCCCCTCTCTGTGTTCCCCCTCTCTGTGTACCCCCCTCTGTGTACCCCCCTCTGTGTACCCCCCTCTCTGTGTACCCCCTCTCTGTCTCCCCCCTCTCTGTGTATCCCCTCTCTGTGTACCCCCCTCTCTGTGTCCCCCCTCTCTGTGTACCCCCTCTCTGTGTACCCCCTCTCTGTGTACCCCCCTCTCTGTGTACCCCCCTCTCTGTGCCCACCCTCTCTGTGTACCCCCCTCTCTGTGTCTCCCCTCTCTGTGTACCCCCTCTCTGTGTACCCCCGCTCTCTGTCCCCGTCTCTGTGTAACCCCTCCCTGTGTCCCCCCTTCCTGTGTCCCCCTCTCTGTGTACCCCCTCTCTGTGTACCCCCTCCCTGTGTCCCCCCTCTCTGTGTCCCCATCTCTGTGTACCCCCCTCTCTGTGTACCCCCCTCTCTGTGTCCCCCCTCTCTGTGTCCCCCCTCTCTGTGTCCCCCCTCTCTGTGTACCCCTCTCTCTGTGTCCCCCCTCTCTGTGTCCCCCCTCTCTGTGTACCCCCCTCTCTGTGTCCCCCCTCTCTGTGTACCCCCTCTCATTGTACCCCCTCTCTGTGTACACCCCCCTCTGTGTACCCCACTCTCCATGAACCCCTCTCTGTGTCCCCCCTCTCTGTGTACCCCTTATCTGTATACCCCCTCTCAGTCTACCCCCTCCCTGTGTCCCCCTCTGTGTACCCCCCTCTCTGTGTACCCCCTCTCTGTGTACCCCTCTCTGTGTATACCCCTCTCTGTGTACCCTCGCTCTGTGTACTCCCTCTCTCTGTACCCCCTCTCTGTGTCCCCCTCTCTGTGTACCCCCCTCTCTGTGTACCCCCGCTCTCTGTCCACCGTCTCTGTGTAACCCCTCCCTGTGTCCCCCCTTCCTGTGTCCCCCTCTCTGTGTACCCCCTCCCTGTGTCCCCCCTCTCTGTGTCCCCATCTCTGTGTAGCCCCTCTCTGTGTACCCCCCTCTCTGTGTCCCCCTCTCTGTGTACCCCCCTCCCTGTGTCCCCTCTCCCTGTTTTCCCCCTCGCTGTGACCCCCCTCTCTGTGTATCCGCCATCTCTCCCCCCTCTCTGTGTAACCCCTCCCTGTGTCCCCCCTCCCTGTGTACCCCTCTCTGTGTACCCCCCTCTCTGTGTACCCCCTCTCTGTGTACCCCCTCTCTGTGTACATCCTCTCTGTGTCCCCCTTTCTGTGTACCCCCTCTCTGTGTCCCCCCTCTCTGTGTTCACCCCTCTCTGTGTACACCCCTCTCTGTGTACCCCATCTCTGTGTACCCCCTCTCTGTGTAGCCCCCTCTCTGTGTACACCCCTCTCTGTGTACCCCATCTCTGTGTACCCCCTCTCTGTGTACCCCCCTCTCTGTGTACCCCCATCTCTGTGTACCCCCATCTCTGTGTACCCCCTCTCTGTGTCCCCCCTCTCTGAGTTCCCCCTATCTGTGTACCCCCTCTCTGTGTCCCCCTCTCTGTGTACCCCCTCTCTGTGTATCCACTCTCTGTGTACCCCCTCTCTCTGTAAACCCTCTCTGTGTACCCCCTCTCTGTGTACCCCCTCTCTGTGTACCCCCTCTCTGTGTCCCCCCTCTCTGAGTTCCCCCTATCTGTGTACCCCCTCTCTGTGTCCCCCTCTCTGTGTACCCCCTCTCTGTGTATCCACTCTCTGTGTACCCCCTCTCTCTGTAAACCCTCTCTGTGTACCCCCTCTCTGTGTACCCCTCTCTGTGTACCCCCCTCTCTGTGTACCCCCTCTCTGTGTACCCCCTCTCTGTGTACACCCTCTCTGTGTCCCCCATTCTGTGTACCCCCTCTCTGTGCCCACCCTCTCTGTGTCCCCCCTCTCTGTGTACCCCCCTCTCTGTGTACCCCCTCTCTGTGTCCCCCTCCCTGTGTCCCCCCTCTCTGTGTCCCCCCTCTCTGTGAACCCCCCTCTCTGTGTCCCCCCTCTCTGTGTACCCCCTCTCTGTGTACCCACCTCTCTGTGTACCCCCTCTCTGTGTACCCCCCTCCCTGTGTCCCCTCTCTCTGTGTCCCCCCTCTCTGTGTAACCCCCATCTGTGTCCCCCTCTCTGTGTACCCCCTCTCTGTGTACCCCCTGTCTGTGTCCCCCCTCTCTGTGTCCCCCTCTCTGTGTACCCACCTCTGTGTACCCCCTCTCTGTGTACCCCCCTCCCTGTGTCCCCTCTCTCTGTGTCCCCCCTCTCTGTGTAACCCCCATCTGTGTCCCCCTCTCTGTGTACCCCCTCCCTGTGTCCCCTCTCTTTGTGTCCCCCCTCTCTGTGTACCCCCTCCCTGTGTCCCCTCTCTCTGTGTCCCCCCTCTCTGTGTAACCCCCATCTGTGTCCCCCTCTCTGTGTACCCCCTCTCTGTGTACCCCTCTCTGTGTCCCCCCTCTCTGTGTACCCCCTCCCTGTGTCCCCCCTCTCTGTGTACCCCACTCTCTGTGTACCCTCTCTCTGTGTACCCCCTCTCTGTGTACCCCCCTCTCTGTGTACCCCCTCTCTGTGTACCCCCTCCCTGTGTCCCCCTCTCTGTGTACCCACTCTCTGTGTACCCCTTCTCTGTGTACCCCCCTCTCTGTGTCCCCCCTCTCTGTGTAAACCCTCTCTGTGTACCCCCTCCCTGTGTCCCCCCTCTCTGTGTACCCCCTCCCTGTGTCCCCCCTCTCTGTGTCCCCCCTTCCTGTGCACCCCCTCTCTGTGTCCCCCCTCTCTGTGTACCCCCTCTCTGTGTACCCCCTCTCTGTGTCCCCCCCTCTCTGTGTACCCCCTCTCTGTGTCCCCCCTCCCTGTGTACCGCCCTCTCTGTGTACCCCCCTCTCTGTGTACCCCCCTCTCTGTTTCCCCCCTCTCTGTGTACCCCCTCTCTGTGTCCCCCCTCTCTGTGTACCCCCTCTCTGTGTCCCTGCCTCTCTGTGTACCCCCCTCTCTGTTTCCCCCCTCTCTGTGTACCCCCTCTCTGTGTCCCCCCTCTCTGTGTACCCCCTCTCTGTGTCCCTGCCTCTCTGTGTACCCCCCTCTCTGTTTCCCCCCTCTCTGTGTACCCCCCTCTCTGTTTCCCCCCTCTCTGTGTACCCCCTCTCTGTGTCACCCCCTCTCTGTGTACCCCCCTCTCTGTGTCCCCCCTCTATGTGTCCCCCCTCTCTGTGTACCCCTTCTCTGTGTCCCCGCTCCCTGTGTCCCCCCTCTCTGTGTCCCCCCTTCCTGTGTACCCCCTCTCTGTGTACCCCCCTCTCTGTGTACCCCCTCTCTGTGTAAACACTCTCTGTGTACCCCCTCTCTGTCTACCCCCTCTCTGTGTAACCCCTCTCTGTGTACCCCCTCTCTGTGTACCCCCTCTCTGTGTAAACCCTCTCTGTGTAACCCCTCTCTGTGTACCCCCTCTCTGTGTACCCCCCTCTCTGTGTACCCCCTCCCTGTGTCCCCCCTCTCTGTGTCCCCCCTTCCTGTGTACCCCCTCTCTGTGTACCCCCTCTCTGTGTCTCCCCTCTCTGTGTACCCCACTCTCTGTGTACCCCCTCTCTGTGTAACCCCCTCTCTGTGTACCCCCTCTCTGTGTCCCCCCTCTCTGTTTACCCCCCTCTCTGTGTACCCCCTCTCTGTGTCCCCGCTCTCTGTGTCCCCCCTCTCTGTGTACCCCCTCTCATTGTACCCCCTCGCCGTGTACCCCCCTCTCTGTGTACACCCCTCTCTGTGTACCCCCCTCTCTGTGTCCCCCCTCTCTGTGTATCCCCTCTCTGTGTACACCCTCTCTGTGTACCCCCTCGCTGTGTACCCCCCTCTGTGTGTACCCCCCTCTCTGTGTCCCCCCTCTCTGTGTACCCCCTCTCTGTGTCACCCCTCTCTGTGTACCCCCCTCTCTGTGTCCCCCTCTCTGTGTACCCCCTCTCTGTGTCCCCCCTCTCTGTGTACCCCCTCTCTGTGTCCCCCTCTCTGTGTACCCCCTCTCTGTGCACCCCCCTCTCTGTGTCCCCCCTCTCTGTGTACCCCCTCTCATGGGACCCCCTCGCTGTGTACCCCCCTCTCTGTGTACCCCACTCTAGGTGTCCCCCCTCTCTGTGTACACCCTCTCTGTGTCCCCCCTCTCTGTGTACCCCCTCTCATGGGACCCCCTCGCTGTGTACCCCCCTCTCTGTGTACCCCACTCTCTGTGTACCCCCCTCTCTGTGTCCCCCCTCTCTGTGTCCCCCCTCTCTGTGTACCCCCCTCTCTGTGTCCCCCCTCTCTGTGTACCCCCCTCTCTGTGTCCCCCCTCTCTGTGTCCCCCCTCTCTGTGTACCCCCCTCTCTGTGTCCCCCCTCTCTGTGTCCCCCCTCTCTGTGTACCCCCCACTCTGTGTACCCCCTCTCTGTGTCCCCCTCTCTGTGTACCCCCCTCTCTGTGTACCCCCCTCTCTGTGTCCCCCCTCTCTGTGTCCCCCCTCTCTGTGTACCCCCTCTCTGTGTACACCCTCTCTGTGTCCCCCTCTCTGTGTACCCCCTCCCTGTGTTCCCCCTCTCTGTGTACTTCCCTCTCTGTGTAACCCCCTCTCTGTGTCCCCCCTCTCTGTGTACCCCCTCTCTGTGTACACCCTCTCTGTGTCCCCCTTTCTGTGTACCCCCTCTCTGTGTCCCCCCTCTCTGTGTCCCCCCTCTCTGTGTACACCCTCCCTGTGTCCCCCCTCTCTGTGTACCCCACTCTCTGTGTACCCTCTCTCTGTGTACCCCCTCTCTGTGTACCCCCTCTCTGTGTACCCCCCCACTCTGTGTACCCCCGCTCTGTGTACCCCACTCTCTGTGTACACCCTCTCTGTGTACCCCCTCTCTGTGTACCCCCCTCTCTGTGTACCCCCTCTCTGTGTATCCCCCTCTCTGTGTCCCCCTCTGTGTGTACCCCCTCCCTGTGTCCCCCTCTCTGTGTACCCCCTCTCTGTGTACCCCTTCTCTGTGTATCCCCCTCTCTGTGTACCCCCCTCTCTGTGTACCCCCTCTCTGTGTACCCCCTCCCTGTGTCCCCCTCTCTGTGTACCCCCTCTCTGTGTAAACCCTCTCTGTGTACCCCCTCTCTGTGTCCCCCCTCTCTGTGTCCCCCCTCTCTGTGTACCCCCTCCCTGTGTCCCCCCTCTCTGTGTCCCCCCTTCCTGTGTACCCCCTCTCTGTGTACCCCCTCTCTGTGTACCCCCTCTCTGTGTCCCCCCTCTCTGTGTACCCCCTCTCTGTGTCCCCCCTCTCTGTGTCCCCCCTCTCTGTGTACCCCCTCTCTGTGTCCCCCCTCTCTGTGTCCCCCCTTCCTGTGTACCCCCTCTCTGTGTACCCCCTCTCTGTGTAACCCCCTCTCTGTTTCCCCCCTCTCTTTGTAAAACCTCTCTGTGTACCCCCTTCTCTGTGTACCCCCTCTCTGTGTACCCCCCTCTCTGTGTAAACCCTCTCTGTGTAACCCCTCTCTGTGTCCCCGCGTCTCTGTGTACCCTCCTCTCTGTGTACCCCCCTCTCTGTTTCCCCCCTCTCTGTGTACCCCCTCTCTGTGTACCCCCCTCTCTGTGTACCCCCCTCTCTGTGTACCCCCTCTCTGTGTCCCCCTCTCTGTGTACCCCCCTCTCTGTGTACCCCCCTCTCTGTGTAACCCCCTCTCTGTGTCCCCCCCTCTGTGTCCCCCCTCTCTGTGTCGCCCCTCTCTGTGTCCCCCCTCTCTGTGTCCCCCCTCTCTGTGTCCCCCCTCTCTGTGTATCCCCTCTCTGTGTACCCCCCTCTCTGTGTCCCCCCTCTCTGTGTCCCCCCTCTCTGTGTACCCCCCTCTCTGTGATCCCCCTCTCTGTGTACCCCCCTCTGTGTACCCCCCTCTGTGTACCCCCCTCTCTGTGTACCCCCTCTCTGTCTCCCCCCTCTCTGTGTATCCCCTCTCTGTGTACCCCCCTCTCTGTGTCCCCCCTCTCTGTGTACCCCCTCTCTGTGTACCCCCTCTCTGTGTACCCCCCTCTCTGTGTACCCCCCTCTCTGTGCCCACCCTCTCTGTGTACCCCCCTCTCTGTGTCTCCCCTCTCTGTGTACCCCCTCTCTGTGTACCCCCGCTCTCTGTCCCCCGTCTCTGTGTAAACCCTCCCTGTGTCCCCCCTTCCTGTGTCCCCCTCTCTGTGTACCCCCTCTCTGTGTACCCCCTCCCTGTGTCCCCCCTCTCTGTGTCCCCATCTCTGTGTACCCCCCTCTCTGTGTACCCCCCTCTCTGTGTCCCCCTCTCTGTGTACACCCTCTCTGTGTACCCCCTCTCTGTGTACCCCCCTCTCTGTGCACCCCCCTCTCTGTGTATTCCCCTCTCTGTGTCCCCCCTCTCTGTGTCCCCCCTCTCTGTGTACCCCCTCTCTGTGTACCCCTCTCTCTGTGTCCCCCCTCTCTGTGTACCCCCTCTCTGTGTACCCCCCTCTCTGTGTCCCCCCTCTCTGTGTCCCCCCTCTCTGTGTCCCCCCTCTCTGTGTACCCCTCTCTCTGTGTCCCCCCTCTCTGTGTCCCCCCTCTCTGTGTACCCCCCTCTCTGTGTCCCCCCTCTCTGTGTACCCCCTCTCATTGTACCCCCTCTCTGTGTACACCCCCCTCTGTGTATCCCACTCTCCATGAACCCCTCTCTGTGTCCCCCCTCTCTGTGTACCCCTTATCTGTATACCCCCTCTCAGTCTACCCCCTCCCTGTGTCCCCCTCTGTGTACCCCCCTCTCTGTGTACCCCCTCTCTGTGTACCCCTCTCTGTGTATACCCCTCTCTGTGTACCCTCGCTCTGTGTACTCCCTCTCTCTGTACCCCCTCTCTGTGTCCCCCTCTCTGTGTACCCCCCTCTCTGTGTACCCCCGCTCTCTGTCCCCCGTCTCTGTGTAACCCCTCCCTGTGTCCCCCTTTCCTGTGACCCCCTCCCTGTGTCCCCCCTCTCTGTGTCCCCATCTCTGTGTACCCCCCTCTCTGTGTACCCCCCTCTCTGTGTCCCCCTCTCTGTGTACCCCCCTCCCTGTGTCCCCTCTCCCTGTTTTCCCCCTCTCTGTGACCCCCCTCTCTGTGTATCCGCCATCTCTCCCCCCTCTCTGTGTAACCCCTCCCTGTGTCCCCCCTCCCTGTGTACCCCTCTCTGTGTACCCCCCTCTCTGTGTACCCCCTCTCTGTGTACCCCCTCTCTGTGTACATCCTCTCTGTGTCCCCCTTTCTGTGTACCCCCTCTCTGTGTCCCCCCTCTCTGTGTTCACCCCTCTCTGTGTACACCCCTCTCTGTGTACCCCATCTCTGTGTACCCCCTCTCTGTGTAGCCCCCTCTCTGTGTACACCCCTCTCTGTGTACCCCATCTCTGTGTACCCCCTCTCTGAGTACCCCCCTCTCTGTGTACCCCCATCTCTGTGTACCCCCATCTCTGTGTACCCCCTCTCTGTGTCCCCCCTCTCTGAGTTCCCACTATCTGTGTACCCCCTCTCTGTGTCCCCCTCTCTGTGTACCCCCTCTCTGTGTATCCACTCTCTGTGTACCCCCTCTCTCTGTAAACCCTCTCTGTGTACCCCCTCTCTGTGTACCCCCTCTCTGTGTACCCCCTCTCTGTGTCCCCCCTCTCTGAGTTCCCCCTATCTGTGTACCCCCTCTCTGTGTCCCCCTCTCTGTGCACCCCCTCTCTGTGTATCCACTCTCTGTGTACCCCCTCTCTCTGTAAACCCTCTCTGTGTACCCCCTCTCTGTGTACCCCTCTCTGTGTACCCCCCTCTCTGTGTACCCCCTCTCTGTGTACCCCCTCTCTGTGTACACCCTCTCTGTGTCCCCCTTTCTGTGTACCCCCTCTCTGTGCCCACCCTCTCTGTGTCCCCCCTCTCTGTGTACCCCCCTCTCTGTGTACCCCCTCTCTGTGTCCCCCTCCCTGTGTCCCCCCTCTCTGTGTCCCCCCTCTCTGTGAACCCCCCTCTCTGTGTCCCCCCTCTCTGTGTACCCCCTCTCTGTGTACCCCCCTCTCTGTGTACCCCCTCTCTGTGTACCCCCCACCCTGTGTCCCCTCTCTCTGTGTCCCCCCTCTCTGTGTAACACCCATCTGTGTCCCCCTCTCTGTGTACCCCCTCTCTGTGTACCCCCTGTCTGTGTCCCCCCTCTCAGTGTCCCCCTCTCTGTGTACCCACCTCTGTGTACCCCCTCTCTGTGTACCCCCCTCCCTGTGTCCCCTCTCTCTGTGTCCCCCCTCTCTGTGTAACCCCCATCTGTGTCCCCCTCTCTGTGTACCCCCTCCCTGTGTCCCCTCTCTCTGTGTCCCCCCTCTCTGTGTACCCCCTCCCTGTGTCCCCTCTCTCTGTGTCCCCCCTCTCTGTGTAACCCCCATCTGTGTCCCCCTCTCTGTGTACCCCCTCTCTGTGTACCCCTCTCTGTGTCCCCCCTCTCTGTGTACCCCCTCCCTGTGTCCCCCCTCTCTGTGTACCCCACTCTCTGTGTACCCTCTCTCTGTGTACCCCCTCTCTGTGTACCCCCCTCTCTGTGTACCCCCTCTCTGTGTACCCCCTCCCTGTGTCCCCCTCTCTGTGTACCCACTCTCTGTGTACCCCTTCTCTGTGTACCCCCCTCTCTGTGTCCCCCCTCTCTGTGTAAACCCTCTCTGTGTACCCCCTCCCTGTGTCCCCCCTCTGTGTACCCCCTCCCTGTGTCCCCCCTCTCTGTGTCCCCCCTCTCTGTGTACCCCCTCCCTGTGTCCCCCCTCTCTGTGTCCCCCCTTCCTGTGTACCCCCTCTCTGTGTACCCCCTCTCTGTGTACCCCCCTCTCTGTGTACCCCCTCTCTGTGTACCCCCCTCTCTGTTTCCCCCCTCTCTGTGTACCCCCCTCTCTGTGTCCCCCCTCTCTGTGTACCCCCTCCCTGTGTCCCCCCTCTCTGTGTACCCCCTCTCTGTGTCCCCCCTCTCTGTGTACCCCCTCTCTGTGTCCCCCCTCTCTGTGTCCCCCCTCTCTGTGTACCCCCTCTCTGTGTCCCCCCTCCCTGTGTCCCCCCTCTCTGTGTCCCCCCTTCCTGTGCACCCCCTCTCTGTGTACCCCCTCTCTGTGTAACCCCCTCTCTGTTTCCCCCCTCTCTGTGTAAAACCTCTCTGTGTACCCCCCTCTCTGTGTACCCCCTCTCTGTGTACCCCCCTCTCTGTGTAAACCCTCTCTGTGTAACCCCTCTCTGTGTCCCCGCCTCTCTGTGTACCCTCCTCTCTGTGTACCCCCCTCTCTGTTTCCCCCCTCTCTGTGTACCCCCTCTCTGTGTACCCCTCTCTCTGTGTACCCCCCTCTCTGTGTACCCCCCTCTCTGTGTACCCCCTCTCTGTGTCCCCCTCTCTGTGTACCCCCCTCTCTGTGTACCCCCCTCTCTGTGTAACCCCCTCTCTGTGTCCCCCCCTCTGTGTCCCCCCTCTCTGTGTCGCCCCTCTCTGTGTCCCCCCTCTCTGTGTCCCCCCTCTCTGTGTCCCCCCTCTCTGTGTATCCCCTCTCTGTGTACCCCCCTCTCTGTGTCCCCCCTCTCTGTGTACCCCCCTCTCTGTGTTCCCCCTCTCTGTGTACCCCCCTCTGTGTACCCCCCTCTGTGTACCCCCCTCTCTGTGTACCCCCTCTCTGTCTCCCCCCTCTCTGTGTATCCCCTCTCTGTGTACCCCCCTCTCTGTGTCCCCCCTCTCTGTGTACCCCCTCTCTGTGTACCCCCTCTCTGTGTACCCCCCTCTCTGTGTACCCCCCTCTCTGTGCCCACCCTCTCTGTGTACCCCCCTCTCTGTGTCTCCCCTCTCTGTGTACCCCCTCTCTGTGTACCCCCGCTCTCTGTCCCCGTCTCTGTGTAACCCCTCCCTGTGTCCCCCCTTCCTGTGTCCCCCTCTCTGTGTACCCCCTCTCTGTGTACCCCCTCCCTGTGTCCCCCCTCTCTGTGTCCCCATCTCTGTGTACCCCCCTCTCTGTGTACCCCCCTCTCTGTGTCCCCCCTCTCTGTGTCCCCCCTCTCTGTGTCCCCCCTCTCTGTGTCCCCCCTCTCTGTGTACCCCTCTCTCTGTGTCCCCCCTCTCTGTGTCCCCCCTCTCTGTGTACCCCCCTCTCTGTGTCCCCCCTCTCTGTGTACCCCCTCTCATTGTACCCCCTCTCTGTGTACACCCCCCTCTGTGTACCCCACTCTCCATGAACCCCTCTCTGTGTCCCCCCTCTCTGTGTACCCCTTATCTGTATACCCCCTCTCAGTCTACCCCCTCCCTGTGTCCCCCTCTGTGTACCCCCCTCTCTGTGTACCCCCTCTCTGTGTACCCCTCTCTGTGTATACCCCTCTCTGTGTACCCTCGCTCTGTGTACTCCCTCTCTCTGTACCCCCTCTCTGTGTCCCCCTCTCTGTGTACCCCCCTCTCTGTGTACCCCCGCTCTCTGTCCACCGTCTCTGTGTAACCCCTCCCTGTGTCCCCCCTTCCTGTGTCCCCCTCTCTGTGTACCCCCTCCCTGTGTCCCCCCTCTCTGTGTCCCCATCTCTGTGTAGCCCCTCTCTGTGTACCCCCCTCTCTGTGTCCCCCTCTCTGTGTACCCCCCTCCCTGTGTCCCCTCTCCCTGTTTTCCCCCTCGCTGTGACCCCCCTCTCTGTGTATCCGCCATCTCTCCCCCCTCTCTGTGTAACCCCTCCCTGTGTCCCCCCTCCCTGTGTACCCCTCTCTGTGTACCCCCCTCTCTGTGTACCCCCTCTCTGTGTCCCCCCTCTCTGAGTTCCCACTATCTGTGTACCCCCTCTCTGTGTCCCCCTCTCTGTGTACCCCCTCTCTGTGTATCCACTCTCTGTGTACCCCCTCTCTCTGTAAACCCTCTCTGTGTACCCCCTCTCTGTGTACCCCCTCTCTGTGTACCCCCTCTCTGTGTCCCCCCTCTCTGAGTTCCCCCTATCTGTGTACCCCCTCTCTGTGTCCCCCTCTCTGTGCACCCCCTCTCTGTGTATCCACTCTCTGTGTACCCCCTCTCTCTGTAAACCCTCTCTGTGTACCCCCTCTCTGTGTACCCCTCTCTGTGTACCCCCCTCTCTGTGTACCCCCTCTCTGTGTACCCCCTCTCTGTGTACACCCTCTCTGTGTCCCCCTTTCTGTGTACCCCCTCTCTGTGCCCACCCTCTCTGTGTCCCCCCTCTCTGTGTACCCCCCTCTCTGTGTACCCCCTCTCTGTGTCCCCCTCCCTGTGTCCCCCCTCTCTGTGTCCCCCCTCTCTGTGAACCCCCCTCTCTGTGTCCCCCCTCTCTGTGTACCCCCTCTCTGTGTACCCCCCTCTCTGTGTACCCCCTCTCTGTGTACCCCCCACCCTGTGTCCCCTCTCTCTGTGTCCCCCCTCTCTGTGTAACACCCATCTGTGTCCCCCTCTCTGTGTACCCCCTCTCTGTGTACCCCCTGTCTGTGTCCCCCCTCTCAGTGTCCCCCTCTCTGTGTACCCACCTCTGTGTACCCCCTCTCTGTGTACCCCCCTCCCTGTGTCCCCTCTCTCTGTGTCCCCCCTCTCTGTGTAACCCCCATCTGTGTCCCCCTCTCTGTGTACCCCCTCCCTGTGTCCCCTCTCTCTGTGTCCCCCCTCTCTGTGTACCCCCTCCCTGTGTCCCCTCTCTCTGTGTCCCCCCTCTCTGTGTAACCCCCATCTGTGTCCCCCTCTCTGTGTACCCCCTCTCTGTGTACCCCTCTCTGTGTCCCCCCTCTCTGTGTACCCCCTCCCTGTGTCCCCCCTCTCTGTGTACCCCACTCTCTGTGTACCCTCTCTGTGTACCCCCTCTCTGTGTACCCCCCTCTCTGTGTACCCCCTCTCTGTGTACCCCCTCCCTGTGTCCCCCTCTCTGTGTACCCACTCTCTGTGTACCCCTTCTCTGTGTACCCCCCTCTCTGTGTCCCCCCTCTCTGTGTAAACCCTCTCTGTGTACCCCCTCCCTGTGTCCCCCCTCTGTGTACCCCCTCCCTGTGTCCCCCCTCTCTGTGTCCCCCCTCTCTGTGTACCCCCTCCCTGTGTCCCCCCTCTCTGTGTCCCCCCTTCCTGTGTACCCCCTCTCTGTGTACCCCCTCTCTGTGTACCCCCCTCTCTGTGTACCCCCTCTCTGTGTACCCCCCTCTCTGTTTCCCCCCTCTCTGTGTACCCCCCTCTCTGTGTCCCCCCTCTCTGTGTACCCCCTCCCTGTGTCCCCCCTCTCTGTGTACCCCCTCTCTGTGTCCCCCCTCTCTGTGTACCCCCTCTCTGTGTCCCCCCTCTCTGTGTCCCCCCTCTCTGTGTACCCCCTCTCTGTGTCCCCCCTCCCTGTGTCCCCCCTCTCTGTGTCCCCCCTTCCTGTGCACCCCCTCTCTGTGTACCCCCTCTCTGTGTAACCCCCTCTCTGTTTCCCCCCTCTCTGTGTAAAACCTCTCTGTGTACCCCCCTCTCTGTGTACCCCCTCTCTGTGTACCCCCCTCTCTGTGTAAACCCTCTCTGTGTAACCCCTCTCTGTGTCCCCGCCTCTCTGTGTACCCTCCTCTCTGTGTACCCCCCTCTCTGTTTCCCCCCTCTCTGTGTACCCCCTCTCTGTGTACCCCTCTCTCTGTGTACCCCCCTCTCTGTGTACCCCCCTCTCTGTGTACCCCCTCTCTGTGTCCCCCTCTCTGTGTACCCCCCTCTCTGTGTACCCCCCTCTCTGTGTAACCCCCTCTCTGTGTCCCCCCCTCTGTGTCCCCCCTCTCTGTGTCCCCCCTCTCTGTGTCCCCCCTCTCTGTGTCCCCCCTCTCTGTGTATCCCCTCTCTGTGTACCCCCCTCTCTGTGTCCCCCCTCTCTGTGTACCCCCCTCTCTGTGTTCCCCCTCTCTGTGTACCCCCCTCTGTGTACCCCCCTCTGTGTACCCCCCTCTCTGTGTACCCCCTCTCTGTCTCCCCCCTCTCTGTGTATCCCCTCTCTGTGTACCCCCCTCTCTGTGTCCCCCCTCTCTGTGTACCCCCTCTCTGTGTACCCCCTCTCTGTGTACCCCCCTCTCTGTGTACCCCCCTCTCTGTGCCCACCCTCTCTGTGTACCCCCCTCTCTGTGTCTCCCCTCTCTGTGTACCCCCTCTCTGTGTACCCCCGCTCTCTGTCCCCGTCTCTGTGTAACCCCTCCCTGTGTCCCCCCTTCCTGTGTCCCCCTCTCTGTGTACCCCCTCTCTGTGTACCCCCTCCCTGTGTCCCCCCTCTCTGTGTCCCCATCTCTGTGTACCCCCCTCTCTGTGTACCCCCCTCTCTGTGTCCCCCCTCTCTGTGTCCCCCCTCTCTGTGTCCCCCCTCTCTGTGTCCCCCCTCTCTGTGTACCCCTCTCTCTGTGTCCCCCCTCTCTGTGTCCCCCCTCTCTGTGTACCCCCCTCTCTGTGTCCCCCCTCTCTGTGTACCCCCTCTCATTGTACCCCCTCTCTGTGTACACCCCCCTCTGTGTACCCCACTCTCCATGAACCCCTCTCTGTGTCCCCCCTCTCTGTGTACCCCTTATCTGTATACCCCCTCTCAGTCTACCCCCTCCCTGTGTCCCCCTCTGTGTACCCCCCTCTCTGTGTACCCCCTCTCTGTGTACCCCTCTCTGTGTATACCCCTCTCTGTGTACCCTCGCTCTGTGTACTCCCTCTCTCTGTACCCCCTCTCTGTGTCCCCCTCTCTGTGTACCCCCCTCTCTGTGTACCCCCGCTCTCTGTCCACCGTCTCTGTGTAACCCCTCCCTGTGTCCCCCCTTCCTGTGTCCCCCTCTCTGTGTACCCCCTCCCTGTGTCCCCCCTCTCTGTGTCCCCATCTCTGTGTAGCCCCTCTCTGTGTACCCCCCTCTCTGTGTCCCCCTCTCTGTGTACCCCCCTCCCTGTGTCCCCTCTCCCTGTTTTCCCCCTCGCTGTGACCCCCCTCTCTGTGTATCCGCCATCTCTCCCCCCTCTCTGTGTAACCCCTCCCTGTGTCCCCCCTCCCTGTGTACCCCTCTCTGTGTACCCCCCTCTCTGTGTACCCCCTCTCTGTGTACCCCCTCTCTGTGTACATCCTCTCTGTGTCCCCCTTTCTGTGTACCCCCTCTCTGTGTCCCCCCTCTCTGTGTTCACCCCTCTCTGTGTACACCCCTCTCTGTGTACCCCATCTCTGTGTACCCCCTCTCTGTGTAGCCCCCTCTCTGTGTACACCCCTCTCTGTGTACCCCATCTCTGTGTACCCCCTCTCTGTGTACCCCCCTCTCTGTGTACCCCCATCTCTGTGTACCCCCATCTCTGTGTACCCCCTCTCTGTGTCCCCCCTCTCTGAGTTCCCCCTATCTGTGTACCCCCTCTCTGTGTCCCCCTCTCTGTGTACCCCCTCTCTGTGTATCCACTCTCTGTGTACCCCCTCTCTCTGTAAACCCTCTCTGTGTACCCCCTCTCTGTGTACCCCCTCTCTGTGTACCCCCTCTCTGTGTCCCCCCTCTCTGAGTTCCCCCTATCTGTGTACCCCCTCTCTGTGTCCCCCTCTCTGTGTACCCCCTCTCTGTGTATCCACTCTCTGTGTACCCCCTCTCTCTGTAAACCCTCTCTGTGTACCCCCTCTCTGTGTACCCCTCTCTGTGTACCCCCCTCTCTGTGTACCCCCTCTCTGTGTACCCCCTCTCTGTGTACACCCTCTCTGTGTCCCCCATTCTGTGTACCCCCTCTCTGTGCCCACCCTCTCTGTGTCCCCCCTCTCTGTGTACCCCCCTCTCTGTGTACCCCCTCTCTGTGTCCCCCTCCCTGTGTCCCCCCTCTCTGTGTCCCCCCTCTCTGTGAACCCCCCTCTCTGTGTCCCCCCTCTCTGTGTACCCCCTCTCTGTGTACCCACCTCTCTGTGTACCCCCTCTCTGTGTACCCCCCTCCCTGTGTCCCCTCTCTCTGTGTCCCCCCTCTCTGTGTAACCCCCATCTGTGTCCCCCTCTCTGTGTACCCCCTCTCTGTGTACCCCCTGTCTGTGTCCCCCCTCTCTGTGTCCCCCTCTCTGTGTACCCACCTCTGTGTACCCCCTCTCTGTGTACCCCCCTCCCTGTGTCCCCTCTCTCTGTGTCCCCCCTCTCTGTGTAACCCCCATCTGTGTCCCCCTCTCTGTGTACCCCCTCCCTGTGTCCCCTCTCTTTGTGTCCCCCCTCTCTGTGTACCCCCTCCCTGTGTCCCCTCTCTCTGTGTCCCCCCTCTCTGTGTAACCCCCATCTGTGTCCCCCTCTCTGTGTACCCCCTCTCTGTGTACCCCTCTCTGTGTCCCCCCTCTCTGTGTACCCCCTCCCTGTGTCCCCCCTCTCTGTGTACCCCACTCTCTGTGTACCCTCTCTCTGTGTACCCCCTCTCTGTGTACCCCCCTCTCTGTGTACCCCCTCTCTGTGTACCCCCTCCCTGTGTCCCCCTCTCTGTGTACCCACTCTCTGTGTACCCCTTCTCTGTGTACCCCCCTCTCTGTGTCCCCCCTCTCTGTGTAAACCCTCTCTGTGTACCCCCTCCCTGTGTCCCCCCTCTCTGTGTACCCCCTCCCTGTGTCCCCCCTCTCTGTGTCCCCCCTTCCTGTGCACCCCCTCTCTGTGTCCCCCCTCTCTGTGTACCCCCTCTCTGTGTACCCCCTCTCTGTGTCCCCCCCTCTCTGTGTACCCCCTCTCTGTGTCCCCCCTCCCTGTGTACCGCCCTCTCTGTGTACCCCCCTCTCTGTGTACCCCCCTCTCTGTTTCCCCCCTCTCTGTGTACCCCCTCTCTGTGTCCCCCCTCTCTGTGTACCCCCTCTCTGTGTCCCTGCCTCTCTGTGTACCCCCCTCTCTGTTTCCCCCCTCTCTGTGTACCCCCTCTCTGTGTCCCCCCTCTCTGTGTACCCCCTCTCTGTGTCCCTGCCTCTCTGTGTACCCCCCTCTCTGTTTCCCCCCTCTCTGTGTACCCCCCTCTCTGTTTCCCCCCTCTCTGTGTACCCCCTCTCTGTGTCACCCCCTCTCTGTGTACCCCCCTCTCTGTGTCCCCCCTCTATGTGTCCCCCCTCTCTGTGTACCCCTTCTCTGTGTCCCCGCTCCCTGTGTCCCCCCTCTCTGTGTCCCCCCTTCCTGTGTACCCCCTCTCTGTGTACCCCCCTCTCTGTGTACCCCCTCTCTGTGTAAACACTCTCTGTGTACCCCCTCTCTGTCTACCCCCTCTCTGTGTAACCCCTCTCTGTGTACCCCCTCTCTGTGTACCCCCTCTCTGTGTAAACCCTCTCTGTGTAACCCCTCTCTGTGTACCCCCTCTCTGTGTACCCCCCTCTCTGTGTACCCCCTCCCTGTGTCCCCCCTCTCTGTGTCCCCCCTTCCTGTGTACCCCCTCTCTGTGTACCCCCTCTCTGTGTCTCCCCTCTCTGTGTACCCCACTCTCTGTGTACCCCCTCTCTGTGTAACCCCCTCTCTGTGTACCCCCTCTCTGTGTCCCCCCTCTCTGTTTACCCCCCTCTCTGTGTACCCCCTCTCTGTGTCCCCGCTCTCTGTGTCCCCCCTCTCTGTGTACCCCCTCTCATTGTACCCCCTCGCCGTGTACCCCCCTCTCTGTGTACACCCCTCTCTGTGTACCCCCCTCTCTGTGTCCCCCCTCTCTGTGTATCCCCTCTCTGTGTACACCCTCTCTGTGTACCCCCTCGCTGTGTACCCCCCTCTGTGTGTACCCCCCTCTCTGTGTCCCCCCTCTCTGTGTACCCCCTCTCTGTGTCACCCCTCTCTGTGTACCCCCCTCTCTGTGTCCCCCTCTCTGTGTACCCCCTCTCTGTGTCCCCCCTCTCTGTGTACCCCCTCTCTGTGTCCCCCTCTCTGTGTACCCCCTCTCTGTGCACCCCCCTCTCTGTGTCCCCCCTCTCTGTGTACCCCCTCTCATGGGACCCCCTCGCTGTGTACCCCCCTCTCTGTGTACCCCACTCTAGGTGTCCCCCCTCTCTGTGTACACCCTCTCTGTGTCCCCCCTCTCTGTGTACCCCCTCTCATGGGACCCCCTCGCTGTGTACCCCCCTCTCTGTGTACCCCACTCTCTGTGTACCCCCCTCTCTGTGTCCCCCCTCTCTGTGTCCCCCCTCTCTGTGTACCCCCCTCTCTGTGTCCCCCCTCTCTGTGTACCCCCCTCTCTGTGTCCCCCCTCTCTGTGTCCCCCCTCTCTGTGTACCCCCCTCTCTGTGTCCCCCCTCTCTGTGTCCCCCCTCTCTGTGTACCCCCCACTCTGTGTACCCCCTCTCTGTGTCCCCCTCTCTGTGTACCCCCCTCTCTGTGTACCCCCCTCTCTGTGTCCCCCCTCTCTGTGTCCCCCCTCTCTGTGTACCCCCTCTCTGTGTCCCCGCTCTCTGTGTCCCCCCTCTCTGTGTACCCCCTCTCATTGTACCCCCTCGCCGTGTACCCCCCTCTCTGTGTACACCCCTCTCTGTGTACCCCCCTCTCTGTGTCCCCCCTCTCTGTGTATCCCCTCTCTGTGTACACCCTCTCTGTGTACCCCCTCGCTGTGTACCCCCCTCTGTGTGTACCCCCCTCTCTGTGTCCCCCCTCTCTGTGTACCCCCTCTCTGTGTCACCCCTCTCTGTGTACCCCCCTCTCTGTGTCCCCCTCTCTGTGTACCCCCTCTCTGTGTCCCCCCTCTCTGTGTACCCCCTCTCTGTGTCCCCCTCTCTGTGTACCCCCTCTCTGTGCACCCCCCTCTCTGTGTCCCCCCTCTCTGTGTACCCCCTCTCATGGGACCCCCTCGCTGTGTACCCCCCTCTCTGTGTACCCCACTCTAGGTGTCCCCCCTCTCTGTGTACACCCTCTCTGTGTCCCCCCTCTCTGTGTACCCCCTCTCATGGGACCCCCTCGCTGTGTACCCCCCTCTCTGTGTACCCCACTCTCTGTGTACCCCCCTCTCTGTGTCCCCCCTCTCTGTGTCCCCCCTCTCTGTGTACCCCCCTCTCTGTGTCCCCCCTCTCTGTGTACCCCCCTCTCTGTGTCCCCCCTCTCTGTGTCCCCCCTCTCTGTGTACCCCCCTCTCTGTGTCCCCCCTCTCTGTGTCCCCCCTCTCTGTGTACCCCCCACTCTGTGTACCCCCTCTCTGTGTCCCCCTCTCTGTGTACCCCCCTCTCTGTGTACCCCCCTCTCTGTGTCCCCCCTCTCTGTGTCCCCCCTCTCTGTGTACCCCCCTCTCTGTGTCCCCCTGTAAGGGGTGGTGTAATTTTTAAATCATTAACTGTTGTAGTAAGCACATAGTAAGTACAAAGCCACCATTTTAGTCTTCTCTACCCTGTAGTAAGCACGAGCAGACACTCCCCCAGATTTTCATGAATGGAACATTGGAAACAGCTTTCCTCGTGGCTGAGGGACTGCCCACAACCACGGCTGTACGTCATCATCCATATAAGGGAGAAGCGGGGAACTCGAACACTGATTGGCTGGGTGAATAACCAAATAATCTCATCCATCAGGAGGACAGTGGGGAACTTTAACACTGATTGGCTGAGACAGTAGAAGGCCCCGCCCACTCCTACATGTATATAACGTGCGGGGATTACAATCTGTGTGTGTGCCTCGTGGGAAGCCATTGAGGTAACACCCGGTTCTGCAGAATTGAATAAATAGTTTTGGACGAACTCCTCCATGTCTTTGTTCTTGGGAAGGGAAGCAGAGTGCCTGATGGGGGGTCGCAGAGTCCCCTATCCTGCACAATTGGGGGTCTCGCCCGGGATGCAATAATTATTGCCGGGGCTCTCTTCGGCTCGTGGATCAAGTCTGATACAAAAAGACGCGTCTGGTATATATTTATACTGCTCACTGGATCGGCTTGGTCCGTCAGCCGTCGGCCAAGAGAGTGACCCGGCTCATTAAAATAATTTTGGATCCCGAGAAAAGGAACACACGGACGAGTGCTGGGACGACTGGTTAGTGACTATACGCGGGGGTACACACATTTAAAAAGGCCAGACAACTCCGTGCACGGATCAAGGTAAGAGAGTTTCTTTTGTTCTTCCTTGTTGGCCACGTGGTTTTGACGGTCATCTGTGAGAACGCTTTAAGCGTTTAAGACCAGGACCGAAGATAGACCATGGGAAATTGTGGTTTTGACGGTTATCTGTGAGAACGCTTTAGGCGTTTAAGACCAGGACCGAAGATAGACCATGTGAAATCAGCAGAGACGGCTGTAAATGGAAAAGAAATACCCCCCCGATAGTTCACTAGGTCAGAAATTGAGTTTATGGACGGAAAGCAGTAGGACAGAGGACTTAAAGAAAGAGACTATGATAAAATATTGTTGTTTTAATATGGACCAAAGAACCTATCCGCACCCCCTCGGTAGTTTGGCCCGAGTATGGGTCTGATGAAAACTGGGTGTGTCAACTCCTAAATATATATATGTTAACAGAAAACAACCGTTTGACCCAGAAGAGAGCAAATATGCCGCCGCCTGGTTGGCGAGTGACGGCGGGGACCCCACGGGTCTCTATCCTCTGATTCCCCAAACAGACCCAAGAAAGCCCCAGAGGTCTTGGAACGTCCTCACCGACGGTTTGCCCCCTTTCGCCCTGCCCCCGTATGTACAAGCTGTGCATGCCCAGGCGTCCAGCGTGGACCTCCCTCCTGCGTCGGATAATCTCGGTTCCCAGCAGGTCATGCTCAGTGAGGGAGAGCCTGCTGGGGGGGGGGGACACTGGAGGGGAAGAAGAGCCCACCCCAGGCGTTAGGAGATCAGCCCGAATTGAGATGCGGAGAGATCAAGAAGAGAGATTGGGTGCTGAGAGGGTTAACAATGTTGAACAGATGAACCCTTTACGAGAGGTGCCGTTTGGGAACGAACGGACCGGGTTCGTAGTACAACCTTTAAATTCTGGGGATATCCGACAACTTCGCAATGAACTACCCCATCTACTGGACGATCCCGTCAGTGTCGGAACACAATTAGATCAATTTCTGGGGCCCAGTATATACACATGGGCCGAATTGCAGGCCATGATGAGTTTACTATTTAATTACGATGAAATTGTCATGATCTGGAATAGTGCAATGGCCATTTGGGATAGGGAACATCAGGGAGGCCCTCAGCGTGGAGAGCAGAAGTACCCCTTAGAGGACCCCCGGTGGGATCATAACGACACGGGGGGGGGGACGGGCTAATATGACAGACCTCAGAAACCTTATAATCAGGGGAATCAAAACCTGCGTGCCTAAACAGCAGAATTTAGCGAAAGCATTCGAAGTCGGACAGAAAAAGGATGAATCCCCGAGTGAGTTTTTAGACCGCTTGCGGGAGTCCATGTGAAAGTATTCCGGTTTAGACCCCGACAGGGAAATAGGCAAGGGCATGCTTAAGGTGCACTGTGTGACTAAATCATGGCCTGACATTCAGAAGAAATTACAGAAAATAGAGGAATGGGCTGAAAAAGACGTTGCGGAATTATTGCGGGAAGCACAGAAGGTGTACATTCAGAGGGATGTAGTAAGGGAAAAACAGAAGATAAAAATGATGGTGGCAGCCGTACGGGAAGCCTGTACGTCCACCGGAATGGGGGAAGAAGGTTATGGGATGGAAAGAGGAAGGTCGAGGGAAAGTTGGAGAGGGAGAGGAGCAAGATGCAGTCATTAGTGAGACTGGCTGGGAATTAGTGGAAAGTGGACGGCTACCGAATGCCTGGTCCGCACAAACGTGGAGTTGTACGCCTTGCACCGGGCTCTGTGAAATTTAAAGGGAGTAGCCGGGAAAATCTACACTGACTCTAAGTATGCCTTTGGGGTAGTACACACCTTTGGGAAGATCTGGAAGGAAAGGGGAATGATAAATAGTAGGGGAAATGAGTTGGTCCACGAGGAACTGGTAGCCATGATCTTGGAGGATTTGTTGTTACCACAAGAGATTGCTGTAGTGCATGTGAAAGGGCACCAGAAAGACAATAAAACGGAGACCCTGGGGAATCAATTGGTGGACGAACAGGCAAAATTGGCCGGGATGGGGAAGGAAGTAGTAAACTGCCTGGTAAGGATTCCCCAGATAGCCGAAATTACCGAAATGCCCACGTTTACTGACAAAGAGGAAACTCTCCTCGCATCTCTAGGGGGTACAAAAGATAGGGAAGGGAAGTGGACCCTACCCGATGGCCGCCAGCTACTAAATCGACCGTTGACGCGGGACATTATTGCCCGTCTACACCAAGGGGGTCACGGGGGTGCCCAGGCACTGTGCGATGCCTTCCTACGCCGATATGCCCACCCTGATCTGTACACAGTAGCCAAGCAGGTCACGGGAGATTGCATAATGTGCCGAAAGATCAACAAAAGGGGGCTGCGGAAGCACGCAAGGCAAGGGGGTAGGAGTCTGGCCTATAGGCCGTTTGAGTATGTCCAGGTAGATTACACTGAGCTCCCCCCCATAGGTCGCCTGAAGTATCTATTAGTAATAGTAGATCACCTGACAGGATGGGTGGAAGCTTTCCCCACTGCCACGGCAACGGCAACCCAGGTTAGCAAAATTCTACTCGAACAAATCATCCCACGATTTGGGCTGCCCCGCGTTATTGACCCTGACCAGGGGAGTCACTTCACCTCGACTGTCCTCCAGAATATAGTGCAAGCGGTGGGGATTGACTGGGATTTGCATACCCCCTGGCATCCCTCTTCCTCAGGCAAGTTCGAAAGAATGAACAAAACCATCAAAAAGTAGCTAACCAAACTCACTAGTGAAATCGGCCTGCCTTGGACCAAGTGCCTACCCCTCGCCCTGTTGCAAATTCGCACCCAGCCAAGGCGGGATTTGGGTCTCCCCTTACGAAATGCTGTTTGGCCTCCCGTTCCATGGGCCGAGGGGAGAACCTCCCTTATTCGAGTCTCGGGACATGTTTGTGCAAAAATATGTGGTGGCTCTGGGGTCTGCTCTATCTCGTTTACGCCAACAGGGACTTTTGGCACAGACGCCGCCCCTCGAGTTCGCGGTGCACACCATCAAGCCGGGTCAGTGGGTCCTGATTAAAAGCTGGAAGCAACGCACCCTCGAATCAATTTGGGACGGTCCCTTCCTAGTACTTTTGACGACCGAAACGGCTGCCTGTACGGCCGAAAAGGGCTGGACACATTATACTCGAATCAAGGGACTAGTGCCACAACCAACGGAGGACGAACGAACCTCTCCGACAGAGGCATCTAAGGAACAGAGACCCTGAGAACAGACTAATTGGACTTTGGCGAGTTTAAAGGACTGTGTCCTCCGGCCAGACACGAGTGTTGCAACAAAATGCGGTCAATGTATTGTTAACTTGCTTTGCCATTATCTTTGGGCTGGGTCATAGTGTGCGTGTTACTCAATTCGGCCTCTGGGAAAAACAGGCAGAGGACCGTCGGTGGCTCTCCATCTCCGTTCCCGCCAACACAGACACTTAGTTTAGACCTATGTGGGTTGGTGCCCTGTGCGACTAAAAGTGAACTGAATCAGACTAAGCGTAACCTAGAGAGAGAAAGGGGATTCCAGGGTCAGACGTTAGTATTACAGTTGCATGGCAAAAAAAAAAAAAAAAAAATTGGCATCAGTAGGCCTCCAGCCCCCGGGGTCCAGGCTATGGTGTCAATTGTCCGTGATCCCATCACCCCTGGGCGGAATTGTGAGCAGAATCGGTGCAATCCACTCTATCTGACCATAAAGACCTTGGGGGCCAGGCAGGACAGAAGGGGTTGCAGATATGCTGCACGACCATCGCGGTCATTGAAGCTGGGTCTGGGGCCTCATCCACCCCCGATGAGCAGGAAAAGGTTAGGATAATTGAGATGATGGACTTGGAAAGGACCTTTGAAATAGAAACGGGATACGGGGAGGCGAATGCCTGGATGGAATGGGTCAAATATACTGTGAGGAGCATGAAAAAGAGTGATTGCTACGCATGCACGGGTGCCCGTCCTAACCCTCAGGTGGTCCCGTTCCCGCTGGGATGGGAGAAACACCCACGAGCCTTGGACTGCATGATAATGCTGTACCAGGACCGAGAGGCCTGGAACGACCCCACTTGTCGACCCTTAAGTTTGAAGTTTCCCCCCGTCAGGTCTGAGGGAGCGCCCCGCCCGCCATCATTCTCAGGGGTAACGGGTACGCACCAGGCCTGTGTCTCTCGGACGGGACTACAGTGGGACGACGATGTGGGGACATTTGACAAGTGCAGCGGATCAATTCGGCTGGTCAACGAAACTACCGGGGGGGGGAATTACTCCCACATTCATGTGCCTAGGGCAGACCTCTGGTGGTACTGTGGTGGGAGGATTCTGCGACAGACCCTGCCCCGAAAATGGACGGGCACTTGTGCAATCGTTCAATTGGCCATCCCATTCACCCTGGCATTCGAAAAACAAGAGCAACCCCGTTTCAGTGGAAGAACTGAGAGAGCTTTGGAGACCTCTTTCGATGATAACATATATTTAGACGCCATAGGGGTCCCCAGGGGTGTTCCTGACGAATACAAGGCTAGGAACCAGATAGCGGCGGGTTTTGAGTCGTCACTGTTCTGGTGAGTTACCATCAATAAGAATGTGGATTGGATTAATTATATTTACTACAATCAGCAGAGGTTCATTAATTATACCCGTGATGCAGTGAAAGGAATAGCAGAACAACTGGACGCCACTAGTCGGATGACGTGGGAAAATAGGTTGGCCTTAGACATGATGTTGGCAGAGAAGGGGGGTGTTTGTGTCATGATAGGCACTCAGTGCTGCACTTTCATCCCCAACAACACAGCCCCTGATGGGTCCATCACCCGCGCCCTGGATGGACTCACCACATTGGCGGACGAACTCGCCGAAAACTCGGGTATCGACTCTGGCCTCACGGGTTGGTTGGAAGCTTGGTTCGGTAAATGGACAGGGGTGGTCGTTCCCTTTCTTGTCTCATGTATAGTGGTGGCAGGGGTACTCACTGCCCTTGGGTGTTGTGTTATTCCCTGCGTCCGGGGATTAACTCAACGACTGATCAAAACCGCCCTTACTAAGAGGGACGTTCCCTATGGGCAGGTTGAACGAATGAATCTCGAGATGGAACAACGTGAATCCCTATTGGGCGGGGGTGGTATTAGAGATGGGCAGTTTGATGAACAAGCTCAGGAGTTATTAAACGCCCTGGAGAGGAAACTCCCAGTTTAAAAATTACAAACCGTAAGAAAAGACACGGGGGATTTGTAAGGGGTGGTGTAATTTTTAAATCATTAACTGTTGTAGTAAGCACATAGTAAGTACAAAGCCACCATTTTAGTCTTTTCTACCTTGTAGTAAGCACCAGCAGATACTCCCCTAGATTTTCATGAATGGAACAATGGAAACAGCTTTCCTCGTGGCTGAGGGACTGCCCACAACCCACGGCTGTACATCATCATCCATATAAGGGAGAAACGGAGAACTCAAACACTGATTGGCTGGGTGATGAACCAAATAATCTCATCCATCAGGGAGGACAGTGGGGAACTTTGACACCCATTGGCTGAGACAGTAGAAGGCCCAGCCCATTACTACATGTATATAATGCGCGGGGATTACAATCTGTGTGTGTGCCTCGTGGGAAGCCATTGAGGTAACACCCGGTTCTGCAGAACTGAATACATAGTTTTGGACGAACTCCTCCGTGTCTTTGTTCTTGGGAAGGGAAGCAGAGTGCCTGATGGGGGGTCGCAGAGGCCCCTATCTTGCACACCCCCTCTCTGTGTACCCCCCTCTCTGTGTCCCCCCTCTCTGTGTCCCCCCTCTCTGTGTACCCCCTCTCTCTGTACCCCTCTCTGTGTCCCCCCTCTCTGTGTACCACCCTCTCTGTGTACCCCCCTCTCTGTGTACCCCCCTCTCTGTGTACCCCCTCTCTCTGTCCCTCCCTCTCTCTCTGCCCTCCTGCTCTCAGTTTGCCCCCTCTGTACCACACTCTCTGCACCCCCTGTCCCCTTCACTCTGTCATCCCATGTCTCTTTCTCCCCCTCTCTGTCCTCCTCTCACATTCCCTCTCTCTCTGTCCCCCTCTCTCTGTCCCCCTCTCTCTGTCCACCCTCTCTCTGTCCCCCCTCTCTCTGTCCCCCCCTCTCTCTGTCCCCCCCTCTCTCTCTGTTCCCCTCTCACTGTTCCCCTCTCTCTGTCCCCCCTCTCTCTGTCCCCTCTCTCTGTCCCCCTCTCTCTGTCCCCCTCTCTCTGTCCCTCTCTCTCTGTCCCCCTCTCTCTGTCCCCCCTCTCTCTGTCCCCCTCTCTCTCTGTCCCCCTCTCTCTGTCCCCCCTCTCTCTGTCCCCTCTCTCTCTGTCCCCCTCTCTCTGTCCCCCTCTCTCTGTCCCCCTCTCTCTGTCCCCCCTCTCTCTGTCCCTCTCTCTCTGTCCCCCCTCTCTCTGTCCTCCCTCTCTCTGTCCCCCTCTCTCTGTCCCCACTCTCTCTCTGTCCCCCTCTCTCTGTCCCCCTCTCTCTGTTCCCCCTCTCTCTGTCCCCCTCTGTCTGTCCCCCCTCTCTCTGTCCTCCTCTCTCTGTCCCCCTCTCTCTGTCCCCCTCTCTCTGTCCCCCCTCTCTCTCTGTCCCCCTCTCTCTGTCCCCCTCTCTCTGTCCCCCCTCTCTCTGTCCCCCTCTCTCTGTCCCCCTCTCTCTGTCCCCCCTCTCTCTCTGTTCCCCTTTCTCTGTTCCCCCCTCTCTGTCCCCCTCTGTCTGTCCCCTCTCTCTCTGTCCCCCCTCTCTCTGTCCCCCCTCTCTCTCTGTCCCCCTCCCTCTCTGTCCCCCTCTCTCTGTCCCCCTCTCTCTGTCCTCCTCTCACATTCCCCCACTCTCTGTCCCTCTCTCTCTGTCCCCTCTCTCTCTCTCCCCTCTCTCTGTCCCCTCTCTCTGTCCCCCCCTTTCCGTTCCGCATCTGTCCCCCTCTCTCTGTCCCCTCTCTCTGTCCCCTCTCTCTCTGTCCCCCCTCTCTCTGTCCCTCTCTCTCTGTCCCCCTCTCTCTCTGTCCCCCCCTCTCTCTCTGTCTCCCCCTCTCTCTCTGTACCCCTCTCTCTCTGTCCCCCCTCTCTCTCTGTACCCCTCTCTCTCTGTCCCCCTCTCTCTGTCCCTCTCTCTCTCTGTCCCCCTCTCTCTCTGTCCCCCCTCTCACTGTCCCTCTCTCTCTGTCCCCCCCTCTCTGTCCCCCTCTCTCTCTGTCCCCCTCTCTCTCTGTCCCTCTCTCTCTCTGCCCCCCTCTCTGTCCCCCTCTCTCTCTGTCCCCCTCTCTCTCTGTCCCCCTCTCACTGTCCCCCTCTCTCTCTGTCCCCCCTCTCTGTCCCCCTCTCTCTCTGTCCCCCTCTCTCTCTGTCCCTCTCTCTCTGTCCCCCCTCTCTCTGTCCCCCTCTCTCTCTGTCCCCCCTCTCTCTGTCCCCCTCTCACTGTCCCCCTCTCTCTCTGTCCCTCTCTCTCTGTCCCCCTCTCTCTGTCCCCCTCTCTCTCTGTCCCCCTCTCACTGTCCCCCTCTCTCTCTGTCCCCCTCTCTCTGTCCCCCTCTCTCTCTGTCCCGCTCTCTCTGTCCCCCTCTCTCTCTGTCCCCCTCTCACTGTCCCCCTCTCTCTCTGTCCCCCTCTCTCTGTCCCTCTCTCTCTGTCCCCCTCTCTCTCTGTCCCCCCTCTCTCTGTCCCTCTCTCTCTGTCCCCCTCTCTCTCTGTCCCCCCTCTCTCTGTCCCCCTCTCACTGTCCCCCTCTCTCTCTGTCCCCCTCTCTCTCTGTCCCCCTCTCTCTGTCCCTCTCTCTCTGTCCCTCTCTCTCTGTCCCCCCTCTCTCTGTCCCCCTCTCTCTGTCCCCCTCTCTCTGTCCCCCCTCTCACTGTCCCCCTCTCTCTCTGTCCCCCTCTCTCTGTCCCTCTCTCTCTGTCCCGCTCTCTCTGTCCCCCTCTCTCTCTGTCCCCCCTCTCTCTGTCCCCCTCTCTCTGTCCCCCCTCTCTCTGTACCCCCTCTCTCTGTCCCCCTCTCTCTCTGTCCCGCTCTCTCTGTCCCCCTCTCTCTCTGTCCCCCTCTCACTGTCCCCCTCTCTCTCTGTCCCCCCTCTCTCTGTCCCTCTCTCTCTGTCCCCCTCTCTCTGTCCCTCTCTCTCTGTCCCTCTCTCTCTGTCCCCCTCTCTCTCTGTCCCCCCTCTCTCTGTCCCCCTCTCTCTGTCCCCCTCTCTCTGTCCCCCCTCTCACTGTCCCCCTCTCTCTCTGTCCCCCTCTCTCTGTCCCTCTCTCTCTGTCCCCCTCTCTCTGTCCCCCCCTCTCTCTGTCCCCCGCTCTCTCTGTCCCCCTCTCTCTGTCCCCCTCTCTCTCTGTCCCCCTCTCTCTCTGTCTCCCCCTCTCTCTGTCCCCCCCTCTCTCTCTGTCCCTCTCTCTCTGTCCCCCCTCTCTCTGTCCCCCTCTCTCTCTGTCCCTCTCTCTCTGTCCCCCTCTCTCTGTCCCCCTCTCTCTCTGTCCCTCTCTCTCTGTCCCTCTCTCTCTGTCCCCCTCTCTCTCTGTCCCCCTCTCTCTCTGTCCCTCTCTCTCTGTCCCTCTCTCTCTGACCCCTCTCTCTGTCCCCCTCTCACTGTCCCCCTCTCTCTCTGTCCCTCTCTCTCTGTCTCCCCTCTCTCTGACCCCCTCTCTCTGTCCCCCTCTCTCTCTGTCCCCCTCTCTCTGTCCCCCCTCTCTCTGTCCCCCTCTCTCTCTGTCCCCCTCTCTCTGTCCCCCTCTCTCTCTGTCCCCCTCTCTCACTGTCCCCCTCTCTCTCTGTCCCCCCTCTCTCTGTCGCCCCTCTCTCTGTCCCCCCTCTCTCTGTCCCCCCCTCTCTCTGTCTCTCTCTCTCTGTCCCCCTCTCTCTCTGACCCCCTCTCTCACTGTCCCCCTCTCTCTCTGTCCCCCCTCTCTCTGTCCCCCTCTCTCTCTGTCCCCCTCTCTCTCACTGTCCCCCTCTCTCTCTGTCCCCCTCTCTCTGTCCCCCTCTCACTGTCCCCCTCTCTCTCTGTCCCCCTCTCTCTCTGTCCCCACTCTCTCTGTCCCCCTCTCTCTCTCTGTCCCTCTCTCTCTGTCCCCCTCTCTCTGTCCCCCTCTCACTGTCCCCCCCTCTCACTGTCCCCCCTCTCTCTGTCCCCCTCTCTCTCTGTCCCCCTCTCTCTCACTGTCCCCCTCTCTCTCTGTCCCCCTCTCTCTCTGTCCCCCTCTCTCTCTGTCTCCTCTCTCTCTCTGTCTCCTCTCTCTCTGTCCCCCCTCTCTCTGTCCCCTCTCTCTCTGTCCCCCTCTCTCACTGTCCCCCTCTCTCTCTGTCCCCCCTCTCTCTGTCCCTCTCTCTCTGTCCCCCTCTCTCTCTGTCCCCCCCTCTCTCTCTGTCTCCCCCTCTCTCTCTGTCCCCCTCTCTCTCTGTCCCCCCTCTCTCTGTCCCCCTCTCTCTGTCCCTCTCTCTCTCTGTCCCCCTCTCTCTCTGTCCCCCCTCTCTCTGTCCCTCTCTCTCTGTCCCCCTCTCTCTGTCCCTCTCTCTCTCTGTCCCCCTCTCTCTCTGTCCCCCCTCTCTCTGTCCCTCTCTCTCTGTCCCCCTCTCTCTCTGTCCCCCCCTCTCTCTCTGTCTCCCCCTCTCTCTCTGTCCCCCTCTCTCTCTGTCCCCCCTCTCTCTGTCCCCCTCTCTCTGTCCCTCTCTCTCTCTGTCCCTCTCTCTCTGTCCCCCTCACTCTGTCCCCCTCTCTCTGTCCCCCTCTCACTGTCCCCCTCTCTCTCTGTCCCCCCTCTCTGTCCCCCTCTCTCTCTGTCCCCCTCTCTCTCTGTCCCCCTCTCTCTGCCCCCCCTCTCTCTGTCCCCCTCTCTCTCTGTCCCCCCTCTCTCTGTCCCCCTCTCTCTCTGTCCCCCTCTCTCTGTCCCCCTCTCTCTCTGTCCCTCTCTCTCTGTCCCTCTCTCTCTCTGTCCCCCTCTCTCTCTGTCCCCCTCTCTCTGTCCCCCTCTCTCTCTGTCCCTCTCTCTCTGTCCCTCTCTCTCTGTCCCTCTCTCTCTGTCCCTCTCTCTCTGTCCCCCCTCTCTCTGTCCCCCTCTCTCTGTCCCCCTCTCTCTGTCCCCCCTCTCTCTGTCCCCCTCTCTCTCTGTCCCCCTCTCTCTGTCCCCCTCTCTCTCTGTCCCTCTCTCTCTCTGTCCCTCTCTCTCTGTCCCTCTCTCTCTGTCCCCCTCTCTCTGTCCCCTCTCTCTCTCTGTCCCCCTCTCTCTCTGTCCCCCTCTCTCTGTCCCCCTCTCTCTCTGTCCCTCTCTCTCTGTCCCTCTCTCTCTGTCCCCCCTCTCTCTGTCCCCCTCTCTCTGTCCCCCTCTCTCTGTCCCCCCTCTCTCTGTCCCCCTCTCCCTGTCCCCCTCTCTCTGTCCCCCCTCTCTCTGTCCCCCTCTCTCTCTGTCCCCCTCTCTCTGTCCCCCTCTCTCTCTGTCCCCCTCTCTCTGTCCCCCTCTCTCTCTGTCCCTCTCTCTCTGTCCCTCTCTCTCTGTCCCCCTCTCTCTCTGTCCCCCTCTCTCTGTCCCTCTCTCTCTGTCCCCCTCTCTCTGTCCCCCTCTCTCTGTCCCCCCTCTCTCTGTCCCCCTCTCTCTGTCCCCCTCTCTCTGTCCCCCCTCTCTCTGTCCCCCTCTCTCTGTCCCCCTCTCTCTGTCCCCCTCTCTCTGTCCCCCCTCTCTCTGTCCCCCTCTCCCTGTCCCCCTCTCTCTGTCCCCCCTCTCTCTGTCCCCCTCTCTCTCTGTCCCCCTCTCTCTGTACCCCTCTCTCTCTGTCCCCCTCTCTCTGTCCCCCTCTCTCTCTGTCCCCCTCTCCCTGTCCCTCTCTCTCTGTCCCCCTCTCTCTGTCCCTCTCTCTCTGTCCCCCTCTCTCTGTCCCCCTCTCTCTGTCCCCCCTCTCTCTGTCCCCCTCTCTCTGTCCCCCTCTCTCTGTCCCCCCTCTCTCTGTCCCCCTCTCTCTGTCCCCCTCTCTCTGTCCCCCCTCTCTCTGTCCCCCTCTCTCACTGTCCCCCTCTCTCTCTGTCCCCCCTCTCTCTGTCCCCCCTCTCTCTGTCCCCCCTCTCTCTGTCCTCTCTCTCTGTCCCCCCTCTCTCTCTGTCCCCCTCTCTCTCTGTCCCTCTCTCTCTGTCCCTCTCTCACTGTCCCCCTCTCTCTCTGTCTCCCTCTCTCTCTGTCCCCCTCTCTCTCTGTCCCCCTCTCTCTGTCCCCCTCTCTCTCTCTGTCCCCCTCTCTCTCTGTCCCCCCTCTCTCTGTCCCCCCTCTCTCTGTCCCCCCTCTCTCTGTCCCTCTCTCTCTGTCCCCCCCTCTCTGTCCCCCTCTCTCTGTCCCCCTCTCTCTGTCCCCCCTCTCTCTGTCCCCCTCTCCCTGTCCCCCTCTCTCTGTCCCCCCTCTCACTGTCCCCCTCTCTCTCTGTCCCCCCCTCTCTCTGTCCCCCTCTCTCTCTGTCCCCCTCTCTCTCTGTCCCCCTCTCTCTGTCCCTCTCTCTCTATCCCCCCTCTCTCTGTCCCCCTCTCTCTGTCCCCCTCTCTCTCTGTCCCCCCTCTCTCTGTCCCCCCTCTCTCTGTCCCCCTCTCTCTGTCCTCTCTCTCTGTCCCCCCTCTCTCTCTGTCCCCCTCTCTCTATGTCCCCCTCTCTCTGTCCCTCTCTCTCTGTCCCCCTCTCTCTCTGTCCCTCTCTCTCTGTCCCTCTCTCTCTCTGTCCCCCTCTCTCTCTGTCCCCCCTCTCTCTGTCCCCCCTCTCTCTGTCCCCCCTCTCTCTGTCCCTCTCTCTCTGTCCCCCCTCTCTCTGTCCCCCTCTCTCTGTCCCCCTCTCTCTGTCCCCCTCTCTCTGTCCCCCTCTCTCTGTCCCCCCTCTCTCTGTCCCCCTCTCTCTGTCCCCCTCTCTCTGTCCCCCCTCTCTCTGTCCCCCTCTCTCTCTGTCCCCCTCTCTCTGTCCCCCTCTCTCTCTGTCCCCCTCTCTCTGTCCCCCTCTCTCTCTGTCCCTCTCTCTCTGTCCCTCTCTCTCTGTCCCCCTCTCTCTCTGTCCCCCTCTCTCTGTCCCTCTCTCTCTGTCCCCCCTCTCTCTGTCCCCCTCTCTCTGTCCCCCTCTCTCTGTCCCCCCTCTCTCTGTCCCCCTCTCTCTGTCCCCCTCTCTCTGTCCCCCCTCTCTCTGTCCCCCTCTCTCTGTCCCCCTCTCTCTCTGTCCCCCTCTCTCTGTCCCCCTCTCTCTCTGTCCCTCTCTCTCTGTCCCTCTCTCTCTGTCCCCCTCTCTCTCTGTCCCCCCTCTCTCTGTCCCCCTCTCTCTGTCCCCCTCTCTCTGTCCCCCCTCTCTCTGTCCCCCTCTCTCTGTCCCCCTCTCTCTCTGTCCCCCTCTCTCTGTCCCCCTCTCTCTCTGTCCCTCTCTCTCTGTCCCTCTCTCTCTGTCCCCCTCTCTCTCTGTCCCCCCTCTCTCTGTCCCCTCTCTCTCTGTCCCCCCTCTCTCTGTCCTCTCTCTCTGTCCCCCCTCTCTCTCTGTCCCCCTCTCTCTCTGTCCCTCTCTCTCTGTCCCTCTCTCACTGTCCCCCTCTCTCTCTGTCCCCCTCTCTCTCTGTCCCCCTCTCTCTGTCCCCCCCTCTCTCTGTCCCCCTCTCTCTCTGTCCCCCTCTCTCTCTGTCCCCCTCTCTCTGTCCCTCTCTCTCTGTCCCCCCTCTCTCTGTCCCCCTCTCTCTGTCCCCCTCTCTCTGTCCCCCCTCTCTCACTGTCCCCCTCTCTCTCTGTCCCCCCTCTCTCTGTCCCCCCTCTCTCTGTCCCTCTCTCTCTGTCCCTCTCTCACTGTCCCCCTCTCTCTCTGTCCCCCTCTCTCTCTGTCCCCCTCTCTCTGTCCCCCTCTCTCTGTCCCCCGCTCTCTCTGTCCCCCCTCTCTCTGTCCCCCTCTCTCTCTGTCCCCCCTCTCTCTGTCCCTCTCTCTCTGTCCCTCTCTCTCTGTCCCCCTCTCTCTCTGTCCCCCTCTCTCTCTGTCCCCCTCTCTCTCTGTCCCCTCTCTCTCTGTCCCTCTCTCTCTGTCCCCTCTCTCTCTGTCCCTCTCTCTCTGTCCCTCTCTCTCTGTCCCCCCCTCTCTCTGTCCCCTCTCTCTCTGTCCCCTCTCTCTCTGTCCCCCTCTCTCTGTCCCCCCTCTCTCTGTCCCCTCTCTCTCTGTCCCTCTCTCTCTGTCCCCCCTCTCTCTCTGTCCCCCCTCTCTCTGTCCCCTCTCTCTCTGTCCCTCTCTCTCTGTCCCTCTCTCACTGTCCCCCTCTCTCTGTCCCCCTCTCTCTGTCCCCCCTCTCTCTGTCCCCCCTCTCTCTCTGTACCCCTCTCTCTCTGTCCCCCTCTCTCTGTCCCTCTCTCTCACTGTCCCCCCTCTCTCTCTGTCCCCCCCTCTCTCTCTGTCCCCCCTCTCTCTGTCCCCTCTCTCTCTGTCCCCCCTCTCTCTGTCCCCCCGCTCTCTCTGTCCCCCCTCTCTCTGTCCCTCTCTCTCTGTCCCTCTCTCTCTGTCCCTCTCTCTCTCTGTCCCTCTCTCTCACTGTCCCCCCTCTCTCTCTGTCCCCCCCTCTCTCTCTGTCCCCCCCTCTCTCTCTGACCCCTCTCTCTGTCCCCCTCTCTCTGTCCCCCCTCTCTCTGTCCCCCCTCTCTCTGTCCCTCTCTCTCTGTCCCTCTCTCTCTGTCCCTCTCTCTCTCTGTCCCTCTCTCTCACTGTCCCCCCTCTCTCTCTGTCCCCCCCTCTCTCTCTGTCCCCCTCTCTCTGTCCCCCTCTCTCTCTGTCCCCCTCTCTCTGTCCCCCCCTCTCTCTCTGTCCCCCTCTCTCTGTCCCCCCTCTCTCTCTGTCCTCCTCTCTCTGTCCCCCCTCTCTTTCCCCCCCTCTCTCTGTCCCCCTCTCTCTCTGTCCCCCTCTCTCTCTGTCCCCCTCTCTCTCTGTCCCCCCTCTCTCTGTCCCCCTCTCTCTCTGTCCCTCTCTCTCTGTCCCCCTCTCTCTCTGTCCCCCTCTCTCTCTGTCCCTCTCTCTCTGTCCCCCCCTCTCTCTCTGTCCCCCTCTCTCTGTCCCCCCTCTCTCTCTGTCCTCCTCTCTCTGTCCCCCCTCTCTTTCCCCCCCTCTCTCTGTCCCCCTCTCTCTCTGTCCCCCTCTCTCTCTGTCCCCCTCTCTCTCTGTCCCCCCTCTCTCTGTCCCCCTCTCTCTCTGTCCCCCCACTCTCTCTGTCCCCCTCTCTCTCTGTCCCCCCCTCTCTCTCTGTCCCCCCCTCTCTCTCTGTCCCCCTCTCTCTCTGTCCCCCCACTCTCTGTCCCCCTCTCTCTCTGTCCCCCTCTCTCTCTGTCCCCCCACTCTCTGTCCCCCTCTCTCTCTGTCCCCCTCTCTCTCTGTCCTCCTCTCTCTGTCCCCCCTCTCTTTCCCCCCCTCTCTCTGTCCCCCCCTCTCTCTGTCCCCCTCTCTCTCTGTCCCCCTCTCTCTCTGTCCCCCTCTCTCTCTGTCCCTCTCTCTCTGTCCCCCTCTCTCTCTGTCCCCCCTCTCTCTCTGTCCCCCTCTCTCTCTGTCCCCCCTCTCTCTGTCCCCTCTCTCTCTGTCCCCCCTCTCTCTGTCCTCTCTCTCTGTCCCCCTCTCTCTGTCCCCCCTCTCTCTCTGTCCCACTCTCTCTCTGTCCCTCTCTCTCTGTCCCTCTCTCACTGTCCCCCTCTCTCTCTGTCCCCCTCTCTCTCTGTCCCCCTCTCTCTGTCCCCCCTCTCTCTGTCCCCCTCTCTCTCTGTCCCCCTCTCTCTGTCCCTCTCTCTCTGTCCCCCCTCTCTCTCTGTCCCACTCTCTCTGTCCCCCTCTCTCTGTCCCCCCTCTCTCACTGTCCCCCTCTCTCTCTGTCCCCCCTCTCTCTGTCCCCCCTCTCTCTGTCCCTCTCTCTCTGTCCCTCTCTCACTGTCCCCCTCTCTCTCTGTCCCCCTCTCTCTCTGTCCCCCTCTCTCTCTGTCCCCCTCTCTCTGTCCCCCTCTCTCTGTCCCCCGCTCTCTCTGTCCCCCCTCTCTCTGTCCCCCTCTCTCTCTGTCCCCCCTCTCTCTGTCCCTCTCTCTCTGTCCCTCTCTCTCTGTCCCCCTCTCTCTCTGTCCCCCTCTCTCTGTCCCCCTCTCTCTGTCCCCCGCTCTCTCTGTCCCCCCTCTCTCTGTCCCCCTCTCTCTCTGTCCCCCCTCTCTCTGTCCCTCTCTCTCTGTCCCTCTCTCTCTGTCCCCCTCTCTCTCTGTCCACCTCTCTCTGTCCCCCTCTCTCTCTGTCCCCCCTCTCTCTGTCCCCCTCTCTCTCTGTCCCCCTCTCTCTCTGTCCCCTCTCTCTCTGTCCCTCTCTCTCTGTCCCCCCTCTCTCTGTCCCCTCTCTCTCTGTCCCCTCTCTCTCTGTCCCCCTCTCTCTGTCCCCCCTCTCTCTGTCCCCTCTCTCTCTGTCCCTCTCTCTCTGTCCCCCCTCTCTCTCTGTCCCCCCTCTCTCTGTCCCCTCTCTCTCTGTCCCCCTCTCTCTGCCCCCCTCTCTCTGTCCCCCCTCTCTCTGTCCCCCCTCTCTCTCTGTACCCCTCTCTCTCTGTCCCCCTCTCTCTGTCCCTCTCTCTCACTGTCCCCCCTCTCTCTCTGTCCCTCTCTCTCTGTCCCTCTCTCTCTGTCCCTCTCTCTCTCTGTCCCTCTCTCTCACTGTCCCCCCTCTCTCTCTGTCCCCCCCTCTCTCTCTGTCCCCCCCTCTCTCTCTGTCCCCCTCTCTCTGTCCCCCCTCTCTCTGTCCCCCCTCTCTCTGTCCCCCCCTCTCTCTGTCCCCCCCTCTCTCTGTCCCCCTCTCTCTCTGTCCCCCTCTCTCTCTGTCCCCCCCTCTGTCCCCCTCTCTCTCTGTCCCCCTCTCTCTCTGTCCCCCCCTCTCTCTGTCCCCCCCTCTCTCTGTCCCCCTCTCTCTCTGTCCCCCTCTCTCTCTGTCCCCCTCTCTCTGTCCCCCCTCTCTCTGTCCCCCCTCTCTCTGTCCCCCCCTCTCTCTGTCCCCCTCTCTCTCTGTCCCCCTCTCTCTCTGTCCCCCTCTCTCTGTCCCCCCTCTCTCTGTCCCCCTCTCTCTCTGTCCCCCTCTCTCTCTGTCCCCCTCTCTCTGTCCCCCCTCTCTCTCTGTCCCCCCTCTCTCTGTCCCCCTCTCTCTCTATCCCCCTCTATCTGTCCCCCTCTCTCTGTCCCCCCCTCTCTCTGTCCCTCTCTCTCTCTGTCCCCCTCTCACTGTCCCCCTCTCTCTCTGTCCCCCTCTCTCTCTGTCCCCCTCTCTCTGTCCCCCTCTCTCTGTCCCCCTCTCTCTCTGTCCCCCTCTCTCTGTCCCCCTCTCTCTCTGTCCCCCCTCTCTCTGTCCCCCTCTCTCTGTCCCCCTCTCTCTCTGTCCCTCTCTCTCTGTCCCTCTCTCTCTGTCCCCCCTCTCTCTGTCCCCCTCTCTCTCTGTCCCCCCTCTCTCTCTGTCCCCCTCTCTCTCTGTCCCTCTCTCTCTGTCCCCCCTCTCTCTGTCCTCTCTCTCTGTCCCCCCTCTCTCTCTGTCCCCCTCTCTCTCTGTCCCTCTCTCTCTGTCCCTCTCTCACTGTCCCCCTCTCTCTCTGTCCCCCTCTCTCTCTGTCCCCCTCTCTCTGTCCCCCCCTCTCTCTGTCCCCCTCTCTCTCTGTCCCCCTCTCTCTCTGTCCCCCTCTCTCTGTCCCTCTCTCTCTGTCCCCCCTCTCTCTGTCCCCCTCTCTCTGTCCCCCTCTCTCTGTCCCCCTCTTTCTGTCCCCCTCTCTCTCTGTCCCCACTCTCTCTGTCCCCCCCCTCTCTCTGTCCCCCTCTCTCTGTCCCCCTCTCTCTGTCCCCCTCTCTCTGTCCCCCTCTCTCTGTCCCCCCTCTCTCTATCCCCCTCTCTCTGTCCCCCCCTCTCTCTCTGTCCCCCTCTCTCTGTCCCCCTCTCTCTCTGTCCCCCTCTCTCTGTCCCCCTCTCTCTGTCCCCCCCTCTCTCTGTCCCCCTCTCTCTGTCCCCCTCTCTCTGTCCCCCCTCTCTCTGTCCCCCTCTCTCTGTCCCCCTCTCTCTGTCCCCCTCTCTCTGTCCCCACTCTCTCTGTCCCCCCCCTCTCTCTGTCCCCCTCTCTCTGTCCCCCTCTCTCTGTCCCCACTCTCTCTATCCCCCCCCTCTCTCTGTCCCCCTCTCTCTGTCCCCCCCTCTCTCTCTGTCCCCCCTCTCTCTGTCCCCCTCTCACTGTCCCCCTCTATCTGTCCCCCTCTCTCTGTCCCCCCCTCTCTCTGTCCCTCTCTCTCTCTGTCCCCCTCTCACTGTCCCCCTCTCTCTCTGTCCCCCTCTCTCTCTGTCCCCCTCTCTCTGTCCCCCTCTCTCTGTCCCCCTCTCTCTCTGTCCCCCTCTCTCTGTCCCCCTCTCTCCCTGTCCCCCCTCTCTCTGTCCCCCCTCTCCCTGTCCCCCTCTCCCTGTCCCTCTCTCTCTATCCCCCCCCTCTCTCTGTCCCCCTCTCTCTGTCCCCCCCTCTCTCTCTGTCCCCCTCTCTCTGTCCCCCTCTCTCTCTGTCCCTCTCTCTCTGTCCCCCTCTCTCTCTGTCCCCCTCTCTCTGTCCCCCTCTCTCTCTGTCCCTCTCTCTGTCCCCCTCTCTCTGTCCCCCTCTCTCTCTGTCCCCCTCTCTCTCTGTCCCTCTCTCACTGTCCCCCTCTCTCTCTGTCCCTCTCTCTCTGTCCCCCTCTCCCTGTCCCCCTCTCTCTGTCCCCCTCTCACTGTCCCCCTCTCTCTCTGTCCCCCTCTCTCTGTCCCCCTCTCTCTGTCCCTCTCTCTCTCTGTCCCCCTCTCACTGTCCCCCTCTCACTGTCCCCCTCTCTCTGTCCCCCTCTCTCTCTGTCCCCCCTCTCTCTGTCCCTCTCTCTCTGTCCCCCTCTCTCTGTCCCTCTCTCTCTCTGTCCCCCTCTCTCTCTGTCCCCCTCTCTCTCTGTCCCCCATCTCTCTGTCCCTCTCTCTCTGTCCCCCTCTCTCTCTGTCCCTCTCTCTCTGTCCCCCTCTCTCTCTGTCCCTCTCTCTCTGTCCCTCTCTCTCTCTGTCCCCCCTCTCTCTCTGTCCCCCCTCTCTCTGTCCCTCTCTCTCTGTCCCTCTCTCTCTGTCCCTCTCTCTCTCTGTCCCCCTCTCACTGTCCCCCCTCTCTCTGTCCCCCCTCTCTCTCTGTCCCCCCTCTCTCTGTCCCCCCTCTCTCTCTGTCCCCTCCTCTGTCCCCCTCTCTCTCTGTCCCCCTCTCTCTCTGTCCCCCTCTCTCTGTCCCCCCCTCTCACTGTCCCCCTCTCTCTCTGTCCCCTCTCTCTCTGTCCCCCTCTCACTGTCCCCCTCTCTCTGTCCCCCTCTCTCTCTGTCCCTCTCTCTCTGTCCCCCTCTCACTGTCCCCCCTCTCTCACTGTCCCCCTCTCTCTGTCCCCCTCTCTCTCTGTCCCTCTCTCTCTGTCCCCCTCTCACTGTCCCCCTCTCTCTGTCCCCCTCTCTCTCTGTCCCCCTCTCCCTCTGTCCCCATCTCTCTGTCCCCCTCTCTCTCTGTCCCTCTCTCTCTCTGTCCCCCTCTCTCTCTGTCCCCCTCTCTCTCTGTCCCCCTCTCTCTCTGTCCCCCTCTCTCTGTCCCCCTCTCTCTCTGTCCCCCCTCTCTCTGTCCCCCTCTCTCTCTGTCCCTCTCTCTCTCTGTCCCTCTCTCTCTCTGTCCCTCTCTCTCTGTCTCCCTCTCTCACTGTCCCCCCTCTCTCTGTCCCCCTCTCTCTGTCCCCCTCTCTCTCTGTCCCCCCTCTCTCTGTCCCCCTCTCTCTGTCCCCCCTCTCACTGTCCCCCCTCTCTCTGTCCCCCTCTCTCTCTGTCCCTCTCTCTCTCTGTCCCTCTCTCTCTCTGTCCCTCTCTCACTGTCCCCCCTCTCTCTGTCCCCCCTCTCTCTGTCCCCCTCTCTCTCTGTCCCCCTCTCACTGTCCCCCCTCTCTCTGTCCCCCTCTCTCTGTCTCCCTCTCTCACTGTCCCCCCTCTCTCTTTCCCCCCTCTCTCTGTCCCCCTCTCTCTCTGTCCCCCTCTCACTGTCCCCCCTCTCTCTCTGTCCCCTCTCTGTCCCCCACTCTCTGTCGCCCTCTCTCTGTCCCCCTCTCTCTTTCCCCCCTCTCTCTGTCCCCCTCTCTCTCTGTCCCCCCTCTCTCTGTCCCCCCTCTCTCTCTGTCCCTCTCTCTCTGTCCCCCACTCTCTGTCCCCCTCTCTCTGTCCCCCCTCTCTCTGTCCCACTCTCTGTCCCCCACTCTCTGTCCCCCCTCTCTCTGTCCCCCCTCTCTCTCTGTCCCTCTCTCTCTGTCCCCCACTCTCTGACCCATATCTCATTATGTCCTCCCCTATGTCTCTCTCTCTCTCCCTCACCTTATCTCTCTCTTGCCCCCGCCCCTCTCTCTCTCTCTCTCTCTCTCCCTGCTCTTTCACTCTCTCTCCACCTTCTCTCACTCGCGATCCACCTCCCTCGGTCTCTCTTTCTCCTCATCTTCCTCGGTTTCTCTCTGACTAAATCTTTCTCCCTCCTGCCCCTCCCTCCCTCTCTGACGCAGTCTGTCTCCCTGACGCATCTCCCTCCCTCTGATCCAGAGACTGGGGAGTGGGGTAGTGGGTGGTGCTGTGGCTGCATGTGGTTGGAGGGGTGGTTGTGAGATGACAGAGAGATGTGGGAGGTTAGAGGAGGGGAAAATGGAGTAGAGATGAAACTGCGGGAGGGAGACAGACGGCAGCAGAGAGAGAGAGTGGAGGGGAGGGGGAGAGGAAAGAGTGGAGACAGATGGAGAGAGTGGAGGAGAGGAAATGGGGAGGCCAGTTTGGAGTGGGGGTGTCAGAGGGAGTTAAACCCAGCTCCTGAGCTCAGAGCGCGGTGCCCTCCCCTTCCCTGAGGACCAGGACTTGGGGCTGAGTCTGTCTCTCTCCAGCTCAGCGTCTCCAACACAAAGACACACACCAACATCAGTCACTCTGCTGCTGGGCCCGCTTTAATCAACATTGTTATTGGTTACAAATGGAAGTGATGGATACAGTCAGTGGGATGGTGCCTTTTCTCACCGGCCCCTGAGTTGTGAGAAACATTGAAATGTTTCCCTGTAACCCCCCTGTGGGATAAGGATGGACAAACCAGCCCTACCCTCAGTCTGTTACCATAGCGACAGGCTGCTCCATCGCTGAAACACTGAACTGAAATGGGAAAATCCCGGATGGATTGATTAATGAGGGAATTTGATGGATGGATGGATCTGGGTGAAGGGACATTTCAGCACATTCTTCAGCTGCTGCCTGAACTTAGTCTGGGTCACGGCATAAATCGCGGTGTTTGTGCAGCAACTGAGGAGCTGCAGCATGAAGCCCAATTCCTGCACAAAGGGATCGAGGTACACAGAGTCATACCCAATCAACCACATCCGTCTCCATATAGAAAACACCATGAATGTTGACCATAACAGGATGAAATTGGCCGAGATCACAAACAGTAAAATGATGGATTTTTTTCGGTTTCTCATTTCAGTGTCAGACTGAGCGTCCCCATTGGTGTGAGTGCGGAGTCTCCTGCGGGCTCTGCTGGTCACTACAATGTGTCTGACAGTGAGAACATTGAGCAGCAGAACCAGGAGAAATGGGACACACGGGGTTAGAATGTGGTGGAGGGACTCGATTGTGACCCAGACAATGGAGAATAGAGCACCGTCTGTTACATCACAAAACCAGGGGACGTTCCACAGCCAATACTGAGCCGTGAGCATAAAATACCAGGAAATGTTCTTTAAATAGCTCAGCACAGTCACTGCTCCCAGAACCACAGCCGCCGTCTTCTCACTGCAATATTTACTTTTCAGCTTCTGGCAACAAATGGCCACAAACCGATCAAAGGTGAAAGTGACGGTGAACCAGACAGAGCAGTCAGTGGCTGCATAAAGCAGGACGGCGTGGATATTACACACGGGGACAGAGTCCCTCAGGAAATAAAACTGTTCCCGATAAACAATGGGAATGTGTCTCAGGATCAGGTCGAGGATAATGACCAGGAGATCCGCCGCTGCCATGGCCCCCAGGTAACGTCTGACACATGGAGACAATCCACAATCTTTATAAAGCAGGACGTAGATGGTCACTACGTTAACTGTGAGGAAGGAAAACAAACCCATTATCCATCAGCCTGGAGGCAAAGGGACCCATTTGATCGGGGACCCAGTGAGATTTTCAAATGTGTTCCTGTATTCAGTGATTTATTAAAATAATTGGAGCTGGAATAACAATTGGGAAGGTCGTCATTAATGACAAAAATGGCACTTATAGAATGTCAGGGACAGAACGTTCCGGGGAATGTCAGTTATAGAATGTCAGGGACAGAACGTTCCGGGGAGTGTCAGTTATAGAATGTCGGGGACAGAACGTTCCGGGGAATGTCAGTTATAGAATGTCGGGGACAGAACGTTCCGGGGAGTGTCAGTTATAGAATGTCGGGGACAGAACGTTCCGGGGAATGTCAGTTATAGAATGTTGGGGACGGAACGTTCCGGGGAATGTCAGTTATAGAATGTCAGGGACAGAACGTTCCGGGGAGTGTCAGTTATAGAATGTCGGGGACAGAACGTTCCGGGGAATGTCAGTTATAGAATGTCAGGGACAGAACGTTCCGGGGAGTGTCAGTTATAGAATGTCAGGGACAGAACGTTCCGGGGAATGTCAGTTATAGAATGTTGGGGACAGAACGTTCCGGGGAGTGTCAGTTATAGAATGTCGGGGACAGAACGTTCCGGGGAATGTCAGTTATAGAATGTCAGGGACAGAACGTTCCGGGGAATGTCAGTTATAGAATGTTGGGGACGGAACGTTCCGGGGAATGTCAGTTATAGAATGTCAGGGACAGAACGTTCCGGGGAATGTCAGTTATAGAATGTCGGGGACAGAACGTTCCGGGGAATGTCAGTTATAGAATGTCGGGGACAGAACGTTCCAGGGAGTGTCAGTTATAGAATGTCAGGGACAGAACGTTCCGGGGAATGTCAATTATAGAATGTCAGGGACAGAACGTTCCGGGGATTGTCAGTTATAGAATGTTGGGGACGGAACGTTCCGGGGAATGTCAGTTATAGAATGTTGGGGACGGAACGTTCCGGGGAATGTCAGTTATAGAATGTTGGGGACGGAACGTTCCGGGGAATGTCAGTTATAGAATGTCAGGGACAGAACGTTTCGGGGAATGTCAGTTATAGAATGCCGGGGACAGAACGTTCCGGGGAATGTCAGTTATAGAATGTCAGGGACAGAACGTTCCGGGGAATGTCAGTTATAGAATGTTGGGGACAGAACGTTCCGGGGAATGTCAGTTATAGAATGTCAGGGACAGAACGTTCCGGGGAATGTCAGTTATAGAATGTCAGGGGCAGAATGTTCCGGGGAGTGTCAGTTATAGAATGTCGGGGACAGAACGTTCCGGGGAATGTCAGTTATAGAATGTCAGGGGCAGAACGTTCCGGGGAGTGTCAGTTATAGAATGTCAGGGACAGAACGTTCCGGGGAATGTCAGTTATAGAATGTCAGGGGCAGAACGTTCCGGGGAATGTCAGTTATAGAATGTCAGGGACAGAACGTTCCGGGGAATGTCAGTTATAGAATGTCGGGGACAGAACGTTCCGGGGAATGTCAGTTATAGAATGTCGGGGACAGAACGTTCCGGGGAATGTCAGTTATAGAATGTCGGGGACAGAACGTTCCGGGGAGTGTCAGTTATAGAATGTCAGGGACAGAACGTTCCGGGGAGTGTCAGTTATAGAATGTCAGGGACAGAACGTTCCGGGGAATGTCAGTTATAGAATGTCGGGGACAGAACGTTCCGGGGAATGTCAGTTATAGAATGTTGGGGACAGAACGTTCCGGGGAGTGTCAGTTATAGAATGTCAGGGACAGAACGTTCCGGGGAATGTCAGTTATAGAATGTCAGGGACAGAACGTTCCGGGGATTGTCAGTTATAGAATGTTGGGGACGGAACGTTCCGGGGAATGTCAGTTATAGAATGTCAGGGACAGAACGTTCCGGGGAATGTCAGTTATAGAATGTCGGGGTCAGAACGTTCCGGGGAATGTCAGTTATAGAATGTCAGGGGCAGAACGTTCCGGGGAGTGTCAGTTATAGAATGTCGGGGACAGAACGTTCCGGGGAATGTCAGTTATAGAATGTCGGGGACAGAACGTTCCGGGGAGTGTCAGTTATAGAATGTCAGGGACAGAACGTTCCGGGGAATGTCAGTTATAGAATGTCAGGGACAGAACGTTCCGGGGATTGTCAGTTATAGAATGTTGGGGACGGAACGTTCCGGGGAATGTCAGTTATAGAATGTTGGGGACGGAACGTTCCGGGGAATGTCAGTTATAGAATGTTGGGGACGGAACGTTCCGGGGAGTGTCAGTTATAGAATGTTGGGGACAGAACGTTCCGGGGAATGTCAGTTATAGAGTGTCAGGGACAGAACGTTCCGGGGAATGTCAGTTATAGAATGTCAGGGACAGAACGTTCCGGGGAATGTCAGTTATAGAATGTCAGGGACAGAACGTTCCGGGGAATGTCAGTTATAGAATGTCGGGGACAGAACGTTCCGGGGAATGTCAGTTATAGAATGCCGGGGACAGAACGTTCCGGGGAATGTCAGTTATAGAATGTCGGGGACAGAACGTTCCGGGGAATGTCAGTTATAGAATGTCGGGGACAGAACGTTCCGGGGAATGGCAGTTATAGAATGTCGGGGACAGAACGTTCCGGGGAATGTCAGTTATAGAATGTCGGGGACAGAACGTTCCGGGGAATGTCAGTTATAGAATGTCGGGGACAGAACGTTCCGGGGAATGTCAGTTATAGAATGTCGGGGACAGAACGTTCCAGGGAATGTCGGTTATAGAATGTCGGGGACAGAACGTTCCGGGGAATGGCAGTTATAGAATGTCGGGGACAGAACGTTCCGGGGAATGTCAGTTATAGAATGTCGGGGACAGAACGTTCCGGGGAATGTCAGTTATAGAATGTCGGGGACAGAACGTTCCGGGGAATGGCAGTTATAGAATGTCGGGGACAGAACGTTCCAGGGAATGTCGGTTATAGAATGTCGGGGACAGAACGTTCCGGGGAACTCCTTGACCTGTCCATCACCTTTCCCCCCCCCCCACCAACATGATGTACTGTACCTGGACACACTGTAACATTAATGGGGTGAGAGACGGAGGGTCCAATCACAGGAATGGGAACTAAAGGCATTGCCTGAGCAGCTGAAATGGTTAGATATCCGACATTCTCCATCCACCGCACAGAACCAGCCCAGACACCAACCCAGGGGAGATATCTGTTCTCCGTGGAACACTGTGCAGACCAGGCCAGTGTCCTGCTCAGTAGAAACCAGCAATCTGTCCAGATTCATCCATTGCACTGGTCAATACAACGCAGCAATCTGTCCAGAGTGGAGCACTGCACAGATCAGATCAGGGCATTGAGCTATAATCCCAGACCATAATCTGTCCACCGAGGTGAGAAGTGCAGACCACAGCAGTGCTCTGATCGATGACCCCGTAGTAGATATCTGTCCAACACGCGGAGCTGTGCAGACCACATTAGTGCATTATCTATAAAACTCAACCAGATAGTCTGACCAGCACAGCGACCTGCGCAGTGATCACCCGGGAATTAATCTGTAACCCGGGAGCAGTTACCCTCCCAGCATGTGGGACTGTGTACCCCACCCCAGTACATTGATCTGTAACCCAGGAGCAGTTACCCTCCCAGCATGTAGGGCTGTGTACCCCACCCCAGTGCATTTATCTGTAACCCAGGAGCACTTACCCTCCCAGCATGTAGGGCTGTGTACACCACCCCAGTGCATTGATCTGTAACCCAGGAGCAGTTACCCTCCCAGCATGTAGGGCTGTGTACCCCACCCCAGTACATTGATCTGTAACCCAGGAGCAGTTACCCTCCCAGCATGTAGGGCTGTGTACCCCACCCCATTGCATTGATCTGTAACCCAGGAGCAGTTACCCTCCCAGCATGTAGGGCTGTGTACCCCTCCCCAGTGCATTGATCTGTAACCCAGGAGCAGTTACCCTCCCAGCATGTAGGGCTGTGTACCCCACCCCAGGGCATTGATCTGTAACCCAGGAGCAGTTACCCTCCCAGCATGTAGGGCTGTGTACCCCACCCCAGTGCATTGATCTGTAACCCAGGAGCAGTTACCCTCCCAGCATGTAGGGCTGTGTACCCCACCCCAGTGCATTGATCTGTAACCCAGGAGCAGTTACCCTCCCAGCATGTAGGGCTGTGTACCCCACCCCAGTGCATTGATCTGTAACCCAGGAGCAGTTACCCTCCCAGCATGTAGGGCTGTGTACCCCACCCCAGTGCATTGATCTGTAACCCAGGAGCAGTTACCCTCCCAGCATGTAGGGCTGTGTACCCCACCCCAGTGCATTGATCTGTAACCCAGGAGCAGTTACCCTCCCAGCATGTAGGGCTGTGTACCCCTCCCCAGTGTATTGCTCAGTAACAGTGTGTGAGATCCCTGCCCAGCCCGGGGAAACTTGCAGCCCGGGCTGGAAGTGACAGGATGTGCAGCTCCCACCCATTTCCATCTCCATCTCTCCATTGTGCCCTGACAAGGGGGATGCTGTGAGTGTGAACATCACTGTCACAGAGATACAGAGATGGAGGGGGAATCAGTTTAAACAATAACAAATGGGAGGGATATGGGAAATAGACAGAGAGGGGGAGACTGAGAGACAGCCTTATGGAAGGATGTGTTCCCAGGTTTCAGAATGCAGAAATGAAAACATTTTAACAGCATCCTGTAACATAAGTGTTTCCAGGAATTGTAGGTGAACATGATATTGGTGGGAGTTCAGATGATGCAGAGTTTTAGATGAGTATTTGTTCTGCAGCTTTGTATCTGGGTGTAGGGTCAACAGAGTCTTTGACTCATTGGGCTAAATCTAACAATAATTTGTCTCAGTGCCATTTCCATTGACTGTGACGGAGGGATCATCTACACTAGGCCGAACTAGTTTCCTGGTGCTATCTTATCGAACTCACCTCATTAACCACCCACCCCATGGTGTCCCTCTCATTCAATACCAGCCCGATTCTCCCACCCAATATGGCTGGAGGTACTCACCATCACCCGGGTGTCCCTGGATATTCCATGATCCATGACACTGGCACCATCTTTAAAAGGCCACTGAGCACACGGTTGAGCTTTCTCTGTTAGGAACTGCCCTGCACAGTTTACCCTGAGCATGGCAGATAAGGGGTAATTATACCACGGTTTGTCGACAGGAACACGGAGGTCCTGGTGAATGGGCTAGTACAGAGGGGGACCATTCTCTTCCCAGAGTGGGCCACACCACCAGACCCACCGAGCATGGTCTGAGCTCACCACCCAGCTCAGTGCAGTATCTGCGGTCTGAAGAAATGCCCAGCAAAACAGGACAAGCATCAATAACCTTCCCCGATCTGTCAGGATAAGGGTCACTGTAATCTCTCTGCTCCCTCACACTCACTGTATATCTGTTATAGCACCGACCCCCGAACAAGGCTCATGGTCCATCATTCTCACTGCCGCATTCTGCAACTTCTCTCTCTGTCTATGTCTCTGTCTCTCTCTGTCTCTGTCTGTCTCTTTCTCTCTCTCTCTCTCTCTCTCCCTCCACTTTACCCCCTCCCCCCCACCACATTAATAACACTGCATGGATACAACAAAGTGGACTGACTCCCTCCAGCCACCTCACCATGACCCTGTCCCACACCTACACCAGCACTAACAGCAGGGCCACCCACTCCCACCCTCCCTCTCTCCTCCCTTTCTCCCTTTCCAGGAGAAACTACCTGGAATAGGACAGGAAGGGCCTATCCGGGTGGTGGAGTGCCCGATATCCGTTCCCTCACCCCCTTCCCCTGCCACGTGGGGAGGACCCTGGTATAAGCTGGAGAGGATCGGGACGCCTCGTGTGGAGATTCGGAAACATCCACATCCCACAAACCGAGTAAGGAGCAATGTTCAGTGAAGGTCAATTCTCACTTTAAACCCCCTGGCAGCTCCGTTTGCCCCCGGCACAACCTCGAAGCCGTGGCCCTGATGCCATCTCCCTTTTGTGTCGAGCTGGTACAAATGGTATCCCCACGGTCTCGGTGGGCAGGAGGGTGGGCTCACAACACATCGTCACCACCACCTCCCAGGGAGGGAGCACGGAGGCTCCCTCCTACACCTCCCCCTGTAACCAGCTCAGATACTGAAACTAATCTGTGATAGTTACTGCTCTCCCCACTTCTCCTGATATCTTCAACAATCTGTGCTCATATACACCCAGGACTCTCTGTTCCCACACCCCCTGTTTTAAACTGTCTTTCATTGTCTTTCCTACTAAAGTGTATCACCAAAAACTGCTCTGCACTGATCCCCATCTGCCATACACCTGAACACTACACCAATGTGTGACTGTCCTGTTAGAGTTCCACACTGTCCTCCATAGACTGCAGAGTTCTTCCAGGTTCGGTGCCATCTACAAACATTGAGATTGTTACAGCGTCACAGTCCCCACGAAACAACTGAAATCCTGCCCCACTCACACGAGTGTGAGCAAGTGAAATACTGATATATTCCTGTGGACAGAGTCGAATAATGACATGGTGTCAATAGAGCAACAGAAGTCCTGACACACACCAGACGGAGCAAATGAAATATTGACAAACCACAGAGCAAACGAAATCCGGATAGGTCCCACTTATCGATATTCACCAGGGTATAATATGATGAAGTTGAAAGTGTGTACTGGACCTTTAAGCGAGGGTGAATGCTGTTCTGAACTGAGAGCTTACAAGCTCCTGTGGAATGAGAGGATGGCAGACCCAGAAACAGTATATTAATGTAGAGCTGGAGTCGGGAAATAAGCAGTTAAGAGAAAGGGGGTCTCAGTGTTGTGAATAGTTCATGTAAAATGTTAACTTTCAGAGTTAAAAAATAAATTGATGTTTTTATTTAACAGTGGGATTTAGTAGATCTGACACTCATATTTTAACAGTTTACGAGGCGAATTGAGCATTTCTTTATGCTTCATTTAAGTTACCAGATGAGCTGCACGTAGTGCCCTAACCATCCCCGTGTGTGTATCTGTGTGTGTCTGTGTGGGGCAGGTCTGGCGGTCTCTGTGGTGCTTAAAGTGATGCAATGCCACCCTCTGCTGGCCTCCCCACTCCACTGCACAGACATTGGCAGAGGGTGAAAACCAACAGGGATTCATTCAGAGAGGGGGAGGGAGAGGGCAGCTGCTCACATCACCATCCAAACTGATGTCTTATCCTTGTACTGATCTAAGTGTCCTTTAAACATTGTAACTGTCCCTGCTTTCACCACTTCCCCTGGAAGTTCATTCCACACACAAGCCAGATTCTATTTCAAATAATTATCTCTCATGACTTATGCAAATCTTTTTCCTCGCACCTTAAAATATCCCTCAGTTTTGAATCCCCACCTTGAGGGAAAGGACATCAGCCCTTCAGCTTATCTGTACCCCTCATGATTTTATAAACCTCTGTAAAGTTACCCCTTAATCTCATACTCTGCAGTGAAAAAAGTCCCGGCCTACCCGCGTCTACTTATAGCTCACTCCCTCCTTTCCCAGCAACATACAGATTAATCTGTTCTCAACCCTCTCCATCTTAATTATATCAAGGTCAATAATATCAAAGTGAACAGTCAAGGTGTTTTCGAAGGGTACGGGAAGTCCAAACCTAGAGGGCATAGGTTTAAGGTGAGAGGGGAAACATTTAAAAGTGACCTAAGGGGCAGCTTTTTCACCCAGAGGGTGGTGTGCCTATGGAATGAGCGGGCAGGGTGACCAGACTGGACACAATATTCCAGAAGGGACCTCACCAATGTCCTGTACAACCACAACATGACGTTCCAATTCTGATACTCAAAGGTCTGACCAATGAAGACAAGTGTGTTAAACACCTTCTTAACCACACTCTCTGTATGAGATGCAAATTTTAAAGAATTATACCTGACAGCCTAGTTCTCTGTCCCACAACACTGCCAAAGGCCCTGCTTTTAATTGTATAGGTCCTGCTCTTGTTTGATTTACCAAATCCAATAATTCGCATTAATCCAAACTAAACTCCATCTGCCACCCCTCAGTCCAGTGTGTGATATTATTGCCACCTCACCCACCCCCTTCAGTTTTAAAATGCCCATCCCCCTCCAGGAGGCCTGCACACTCCGGCCTTGATTTTCACAAAGACCCCGAGCTTGGGTTGCCTTGTGTGGATAGGGGGAGGTGGGACAGATTGTAGACACAGTCAGTGAGGAGGAGAGGCTGGACAGTAATAACCGGCCTGGTATCATTTCATTGTTTTAGGAAGAAGGCAGTCGCACGTTAGAGTTGGTTAAGAGTGATCGGTGTTTTGGGACCAGAAATTAAGCTCTTCCTTCGTCTCTGCTGTTCAGTAATAAATATCTATTTGAGACCCTTCATTGGGCAGAGTGTGTCTGCAGTATTTCTTTCCCTAATATTGCAGACTACAGATAATAGCGATTAAAGATGGTCATAGTTAATTTCGATGTCACAGCACATGCACTCAATATCCTACAGTTGAGACAAATATCTTGCATTTGTTTAACAATACAAAGTGTTGTTTGTAATTCAGTAATGGTAGTCTGATTATAATAAATCCACACTGAGCTGAAAGTGGGTTCTAAAATATGACTCAAAATCTGGGTATGGTAGTGTGCTGGGTAGTGTCCCTGCCTCTGAGCTAGATCTCTGGATTTGATTCCAATTCCTGAACTTGTGTGGTAGCGCTCCAAGCTCTGGACTAGAAGGACTGGATCCAAGTCCTGCCTGTTGCAGAGGTATGTTACAGCATGTCAGAACGAGCTGATGAACAACCACACAGGAGAATAATGTTACAGCTTTATGGGAATTGCTGAGTGAGTCTAGTGTCCCTACCTCCGGGCACAAAGGTCTCGGTGTAAATCCCACAGAAGTGTCTCAGGATACACATGAACAAACTGAATAAAATGGATTTAGAATTGTGACTTGATGGAGAAGGAAGAGGTGTCAGTATTGAATTTCAGAATTTAGGCCCAGGATGACTGAAAGTACAGCCATTCATGTTGATTGGGGCCATATTTCACAGCAGTAACGGTTTATAATAGCCGAACGGTTATGGATAGGGTGAGTAGTCAGGGTTTTTTCCCCAGGTTAGGGGCGTCCAATACGAGAGGGCATTGTTTGAAAGTGAGAGAGGAAAGGTTTTTTGATGAGGCCTAAAGAACACCTTTTTCCCACAAAGGGTGGTGAGTGTATGGAATGAGCTGCCAGAGGAAGTGGTGGAGGCTGGTACAACTACAGCATGTACAGCATGTAAAAGGAGCTTTTCCAGCAATTTCTGTATTTGTTTAAAAAAGCATTCATTTTAACACAGGTATTCTGAATAAATAAAACATTTTATTTTTTAATGACGCAGGGATACGTAAACATATTTCAAAGTGACCGAGACCATTTTCTGCTAAGGGTATGGCTCTGTGTATGTATGACAGCAGCAATGGTGCACCTACATGGAACAGGGAATGTGATGGGGACATAGTTTGGACAATGTACAAGGGGACCTCACATGGTCCAGTTTGGGAGAGGATGACATTACTGTGTGATTCAGCTCAGAGTAGGAGACAATGTAATCTGCCTGAGAAGGAACGGCCTCTTGCACTCTCACTCCTTTAATGTTCCTCATCACAGCAATGTGTGCGATCTAAAAAAAAACTCTAAAGTCATCGTTACCATTCTTAATTGAATGGAATCCCTGCAGTGTGGAAACAGGCCTTTCGGGCCAACAAGTCCATATCCACCTTCCCAATCCATTTCCCTATATTTACCTCTGACGAATGAGCGTAATCTAGATATCCCTGAACACTACAGATAATTTAGCATGACCAATCCACCGAACCTACACAGTTTGAGCTGTGGTAGGAATCTGGATCACCCGTTAGAAGCTCACACAGACAAGGGGCGAATGTGCAAACTCCACATAGACAGTCACCCAAAGCTGGAATCAAACCCAATTCCCTGGTGCTGTGAGGCAGCAGTGCTAACCACCGTGCTACCCTTTGGGTGATCCCTAACCAGAATTCACTGGAATCTCCTCACTGTCTAAAGCAATGGGAATTCAGCCAAATCCAACTCTCCCAGGATGTTGGTGAGGCCACTTTAAGAATACTGTGTACAACTCGGTTGTCTGCAGAAAAGATTTATACAGATGACCCAGAGGCTGAGGGGTGACATTATAGAGATGTATAAAATCATCAGGGGCATGGATATTCTGAATAGCCACGTTCTGATCCCAGTATAGGGGAGTCCAGAACAAGAGAGCATCGGTTGAAGGCGAGAGGGCGAATGATTTAGAAAGGACCTGAAGATAAATGTTTCACACAGAGAGTGTTGTGTGTACAGAAATTGCTGTCAGAGAAGGTGGTCACGTTGGGTACAACCACAGGAAGGATATTGACCAAATGCTGGCAAATGGGACTAAATCAGATTTGATATCTGACCGGAGTGAACAGATGGACTAACGGGTGTCTTTCCGTTCTGCAGGACTCTCTGATTCTATAAGAAGAATGACGAAAAATTATTAAAGGACCTTTCAAGTGGGAAATCTCTTCACTGGAAGTTTTTATTGTGCCTCGATGTTCACATGGACTGAAAACTGCGTTAGTTAAATATTTGACAGGGAAGTGAGTCACGGATAATGGGACACAGTCAGGAAAGTGGGGCTGAGTCCACAACCTGATCAGCCACAATCTTACTGCCTGGTGGAGAAGGATCAAAGTGTCTAATGGCCCACTCCTGCTCCTCAGTCCCATGTTCCTGTGTTCCATTCAGCCCCTCATACCTGCTAGACAGGAGCGGTTCGAGGCTACTTATATCTATAACCTGATGCACAGAAACAGACGAGACCATTCAGCCCTTCAAGACAGTCCCACACACTTTGAGGTGATTTGGGAAATGTAATTGGAAAACCCAGGCTGGGTATGAAAGAGGCCCCTCATCTCGCTTTAAAAAAATTCCCCTCTCTGCAACTTGTGCTTCATTTGTTGGTCATATTGTAGACGCAAATTCACTGAGAATATAGACAACTTACCTCACCCACAGATGATTCACAATATCCTCTGGTCTCCCTGGCTGCAATATTCAGTAATTGCACATTCATGAAAATAACACCCACTAACTTTCCAATAACAGAATGTGAGTACATTAGAAACAGGGGCAGGTCGATCACTCCCCAAGCCTGCCTTGTCCTTCCCTGAGATCATGGCTGATATGCTCTTGGTCTCAAATCCTCTTCCATTCTCAATTATTCATAGCCCTCAATTCTCTGACAGGTCAATATCCATCGACCTTGTCTTGAAATACTTTCAGTCATCTAGCTCCCCGAACAGTGTTGAGAACAGAAATCCTGACATGCAATACCACCTGTTTGAAGAAAGAACTCGCTGCTCCTATATCATGGCTTCTTGATATGAACAAAAGAGGCTGACACAAGGGTTCAGGTAAAAATGACTGGCCCTGATATCAAGGCTGTGGTTAACTTCTGAAGCATCAAGGAACTTAACAAAACTGGACTTACTGGGAATCAGAGTAAACTCTCCAGTGTTTGGGGTCAAACATGGCACAAAGGAAGATGTTTATCATCTCAGGCATGTGGTCAGCTCTGTGGGAGATCCTCAGGGTAGCTTCCTCTTCACAAACAGCTTCAACTTCTTCATCAATGTCTCCCCGCCCCCACCCTCCCCACCATAAGATCAGAATGTGGGGATGGTCACTGAAGATTCCACAATGTTCAGAGCGTTTTGTCCCTCGTCAGCTCCTGAACTGGTCTCTGTCCATGTGCAGCAAGACCCAGACACCACTCAGGTTTGTTCCGGTAAAGTGTCTGTAACATTCATGTAACAGCACTGCCTGACACTGCACATTGCCACAGTAAAACAAGAGTTCATTCAGCAGCTCACTCTGGTTTCACAGGAATATGAGGAAGTCATTCAGACCACTGACAGTATTGGAGAAGAACAGGGACAGCCCATTCAGTGCCTCCCGCATATAACTCAGGAAGAGAAGGAGTCTAGTGTGATGGACCACACCAGAGCCCCTCAAAAATATTTGAGGGCGGTAACCTAGACTCTAATATTTTCATATTTTAAATGAAATGTAAACTGTCTGTTCCAGATGCAATGTGACAGGTCAAACTACTCGTTGTGAAGCAAAACATCATTTATTTAAACACGGAAGATAAATGAAACCAAGGAAAGGGAAATTTAGAATAACTTAATTCTATTGGCCAAGTTAACAGAATAATAGATCGTGGAGCTATTACTAATGAACTGTTCCAATACAGGAAAATCGCATAACCACAGCCCTTGGCAAAAAGGAATATTCAGACACAGAATGTCACAAATATTTCTCCAATCCAGGAATTAAAAACAGCAGCAAGAGAAAATTAAGAGAGTGTAGCAGCCAGGAAATAGTCACTGAAGCTTCCAACTCTGTGGAGACCCAAATAGTTTCTGTTATTACTGAGAAAGCAAAACCCAGAGATCCTAATCTATGAGAGCTGGCCACATCCATTCAGTCTTTATTAAAATAAACACAAGGCTTCCCTCGCTGTTTACTCAAGTGGTCTTAACTAGCCAGCTTGGTAACGATCATTCAATCTCTCTCTCTTAAAAGAAACCAGGACAAAATAACCTCTTAAAGCTGCAACATCATCACACTTGTCAGCACATCGAGCTGTCAAACAGGAACCAGGGGTAACCCAATCAGGCTCTTGGCCCTGTCCAAACAGACGATGAAGAAGCCATTCAATCCCTTGAGTCACTTACACAGGAACAGCAGGAGGCCATTCCCACCTCAGTGCACTGACACGGAGACAGAATGAGATAATTGATGCTGATCCTGATGAATGGCTTATGCCCAAAACGTCGACTCTCCTGCTGTGCCTTTCCAGCAAACCACTGTCTACTCTGATCTCCAGCACCCACAGTCCTCACTATCTCCTAATGATGCTCTAGTATGATGACCAAGTGGAGCAGAGGCTGCACAGACAGATTGCTCCACGTTGTTCCTCGTGGCGCCGTCGCTCATGATACACACTTAACGTGGTTTTCTAGTGGTGAGGAGGGAAGCCATATGTCTTGTGTGAAGTCTCAAAAAGGCATCTTTCATCTCCGAGAAGACAGCCTGGTGTTTCTATGTAGGGCGGATGCTGGTGGGAATGGCTACCTGTTTCAGATGGAATGTATTGTGGCTGCTGTTAGGGATTGTGAGCAACATGGCGTTCAGTACAGGGTTCACACACCGACTGCACAATAACGTGGGGAGAGTTAATTAAGACATATAAACTATTAGGAAAGTCACATTAGACTGATTAATGGACTCTCTAAGTTCAAATAATGATGGTATTACTCATGTTGATCTTGTCTAGTGCACGTCCTGTTCAGTGTGACCTGAACGCCTTATTCTGTCCAAGCCTATCAGTACCTCCATATCCTCAGCAGAGTGGGAGGGGGAGTTGAAATGTTGAGCTACTGGGCGATTTGGTTGATTGATGCTGGTGTCTCTGTGATGTTCCCTAAAGTGCTCTGCTAGGAGGCGCCCAGTCTCCCCAATGTAGAGGAGACCGCATCGGGAGCAACGGATACAATAGATGATATTAGTGGATGTGCAGGTAAAACTTTGATGGATGTGGAAGGCTCCTTTAGGGATGGAGGTGAGGGAGGAGGTGTGGGCACAGGTTTTACAGTTCCTGCGGTGGCAGGGGAAAGTGCGAGGATGGGAGGGTGGGTCGTAGGGGGGCGTGGACCTGACCAGGTAGTCACGGAGGGAACGGTCATTGCGGAAGGCGGAGAGGGGTGGGGAGGGAAATATATCCCTGGTGGTGGGGTCTGTTTGGAGTTGGCGGAAATGTCGCCTGGAGGAAGAACGCCTCATCTTCCGCCTCGGAACACTTCAACCCCAGGGCATCAATGTGGATTTCAACAGTTTCCTCATTTCCCCTTCCCCCACCTCATCCTAGCTTCTAACCTCTTGCAACTCAACTTGTCCGGACTTGTCCGACCTGCCCAGCTCCTTTTCCACCTATCCACTCCACCCCCTTTTCCCTGACCTATCACCTTCATCTCCTTCCCCACTGACCTATTGTACTCTATGCTACTCTCTCCCCACCCCCACCCTCCTCTAGCTTATCTCTCCATGCTACAGGCTCTCTGCCTTTATTCCTGATGAAGGGCTTTAGCCCGAAACTTCGATGGTGCGATGATTAATCCGGCTTTAAAATTCTCTAATGCCTCCTGGCATTGTTCTGTCCACCACAATTCTGTGATCTTCTTTAATGAATCCATCAGGGGTGCCAATATGCTGCTGAAGTTTGCAACAAACCTCCGATAGAATCCACTCAATTCCAAAAATCGTAGCACATCTTTCTTCGAGGATGGTCGTGGAAATTCCTCAAAGTCGTTCGTCTTTGTGTTCCGTGGGGTCAACCTTCCATGTCCAATGTAATGTCCCAAGAACATCACTTCTACCTTCGCGAATTCTGTTTGCTTTAAGTTTATTACCAAGTTTGCTTCTTGCAATCATTCAACATGCTCTGCCAAATATAACACGTGAGCTTTCACTCACTTGCTAAAGATCACTACATCATACAGATACACTGCACAATTTATTCAGCTGGCCACAACTCTGTGCCGGAGTCTTCAATGTTTCTGGAGCATTATTCATTCACATGACAGTTTCTAGCATTTTTGTCATATCCAGTACCTTTACCAGATAGTTTAACTGACTCAACATTTTTTTTAAGTTGAAAGGGGTCACTAAACCTGGCTTTGAAGGGATTTCCTACCACTGCTGGCAATACTAATGTGTCATCCCACGGGAAATCGTCAAAGTTTCAGCTTTTTTATCTGTCACCTGCTTCATTCCATTCATTATTACTCCCACCTACATCTTCTTATTGACTCCCCAATGACCCTCCCACAGGCCCAGCTGCTACTCTGGTATTTATCTTTCAGTCCCATTGTCCCCCCCACCACATTCCTGATGATGGGTGTCTGCCTAATATTCGATTGTTCTGCTTTTCGGATGCTGCAAGATCTGTTGTGCTTTTCCGGAGCCTCACTTCTCAACTATGAGAGACTGAGCAGATCCCATATCTCACAAAATTATAACTTCTTGTCCTTCTCCCCCTGATCTTTCTGAGTAAACTTTATCTACAGAGGTGAATTCTTTATAGCGATCAAGTACTGACTCCATACCCAGCCCCTGCCTTGGCTGTATACTCTCCTGCAGCTCCTCGGCTCTACTTGGGGTCTCCTTTACCAGTTTCACTAATGCCACTGGGCTTAGCCTCTTCTACCACATCTTTCCCCAAAATGCCTTCCTTCAACTACCATCACAGTGTGTCCTACTTACTGCAGTGAAAACACCTTTTCCCAGCGCCCTTCTTAAACCATCGGCACTGTCATTTTATGTATTACACTGCCTTATACTGAGAACACCTGAGGCATTTCACCGCCTTTCAACCCCTTTGGGCTTCTTTTTTCACTTGTGGTAAACTATTGTGCGCTACCGTTCGCTTTGTAATGTGTGAACTTCCCTTCTCCCAATTTCTATCCCTCATAGCATGAAAATTCTCCCGGAAGCTAAATTTCATCTCATGCACCAACGCATATTTACCTGCCATTTCTGCCGCGCTTCTCACTTCTTGAACTTCCTGTTCGTGGACATGAAATCTTACCATCTCTGGAAGTGAGTCTTTAACTTCTCCAGCAGAATAATCTCCCTTCGAGCCTCACAGGTCTTACCTATTTTTAAATCCAACACCCATCTATCAAAATGACTGTAGTTAATTCTTTCAAACATAACATAAGTCTGACCAAGTTCCATCTCAATTTTTATGAACCTCTCTCTATGTGCTTCTGGTACCATTTCGTAGCCAGTCAAAATAGCCAATTTGACATTTACATAATCTCTTGACACCCCCCCCCTTCCCATCAGACAGTGCTGCAAATGCCTCACCAGCTGTGCCCACCAGCTTAGTCTGAACTAGCATTACCCGCAAGTTCACTGGACACGTCATCTGCCGAGTTATTTTTTCAGATGAAATAAAAAAGGTTTTGACATTTTTCTCACCGAAATATGGCAAAGTACTAACATAGTTGTATATATACCGATGTTCTCCCTTCATCTCCATACTGTTAATTTAACTTTCTTGTCAAATTCACAACTTCTAAATCTCAAATTCTCTCTCTCTTTCTTTTTTCCTCTCCTCTTTTTTCTAACTCTGTTTCTTTATCTTCTAACTTCAGTTGCCATATTTGCAATTTAAGTTTTTTCTAACTCGATTGCACTTGTCTGTTTCTCTGATACATCAATGTGCTTGACCAACTACATTATAATTTCTGCTTTCCTTCTGTCCGTGGTTAAACCCAATTCCAACCTATTTGCTAATTCTAATAAATGTCCTGCTTCTGTCTTTCTCAACTTTCTTGGCAAATTTGGGAACCTCTTTACTAATATTAAGAGCCATTTCCATCAGTTTTGATTTAAACAACCACCAGTAAACAAAATTAAACAGATTTTATTTGAAGAACTAGGTCACTAATTGCAACGTGTTGGAATTTGCTGGGACATTTTGTACCCGAAATCTGTTCAAATCTACCCAAATCCCTTATGGCAGGGCCCCGAACTATGAAGACATCTATGTCGAGCACTTCTGTTAATTAAAACCACAAACCCAAAAAGCTCACCTCACCTCGTAATCTGTTATACATGAGTGACAAGAACTCCCAAATTCCACTAATAAAAGAAAAATAACAGTTTGCATGCATGCAAGTTAGCTCGCTGTGCTTGAAGGTTTGTTTTCTGACGATTCGACACTATAACTAGGTGACATCATCAGTGAGAGGCTCTGCTGAAGCGCTGGTGGTATGTTGCGCCTCTCTATTTATAGGTCTTGGGTTCTTAAGATGGGTGATGTCATTTCCAGTTCTTTTGTTTTTACAAGAGAAGGTAGATATGATCTAAATTGCTGTGTTTATTGACGGACTTCTGGTCAGAATGCCATTCCTCTAAGAACGTCCTTGCGTGTCTTGGTAAGTGCGTGTGTTGTCCCAATCAAAGTGGTGCCCTTCTTTGTCTGTATGTATGGAACATAGTGATAATGGGTCATGTCTTTTGGTGGACAGTTGGTGTACATGTATCCTGGTAACACGACAACAGGGCAGTTTTAATGGCGGAAGAATGATTTTATACTCACTGTTTAATTAATGTATGTGTGCAGATATGTAACATTTTTCATATGTGCACAACACATTCTAAATGAACAACGGAGACACAGTTAACGAAAAGTGATGCATATGATGTCTAAAATTTATAAAACATTAAAACATCATTTGATTCTCATCTAAAATGATATGTTCCCCCTGTCTCAACGTTCCCTCCTTTTCTGGAAATCTCCAGTCCAATCTCTCATTCTTATCAGGATGTGTATTATAAATTCTTGCTTCTGGTGTCCCAGCTTATTTAAATTAATCCCCTTTCAACCAGAATTCAATATATTGGCCTGTTGGGTTCTTTCCAAAGCTAGTGTCTGTCATATTATTGGAGATAACATTTCTGGCATCAGACTCAGCATTTGAACATATTGCTCCGTTGTACATGCACTGTACATAGGACCACAGCACACAGAGGTTTCCAAAACATTGGGAATGTTCTACTACTTCTTTTAATAATCTAGTTTTCTCATATTTCACATGCCATCATCTATATCCTCTCTCTCTCTTTCTCTCCTTGTAGCGAGTTAAGAAATTTACCAATTATTCTTTGCGTCCCTTCTCTTAAAGCTCCTTCTTCAGGTTTATATCTATTGCTCTCTTCTTGATGTAATGTGATTATAATTGAGCAATGTAACTACAAAGGCATTTGGAAGGAGCTGGTCACAGTCAAGTGGAAGGAACACTGAGCAGGGCAGACCATGCAACAACAAAAGCTGGAATTTCTGGAGATATTTTGGAGGATATCAGATATTCTCCCAAACGAGATGAAACATACTCATGGCAGGACAAGGCAACCATGAGTAATAAGGCATCAAACCAAAAGAGGAAACATACAATGTGGTGAAGATGATTGGGAATCCAGAGAATTCATTGGCTCTGAAACATCAGAAGGCTGACATCACTGACACTGCAGAGCTCTTAATCATGGTCCGGGAGAGAAACAGAGGGAAAGGCATTCACTTTAAACACAGAAGATGGTATTACTAAGGAAAAAGATTCAGATGAATTAAACAATTGAACTAAAATGATTTAATTGGTTTTGCAGAATGTGTCAGATTGAAGGCATGACCCGGGGAGAGACCCTAAGCAGAATGAAAGTATGAAAATGGAAGTGTTACCACATCGGAAACCAGAGTAGGTCACTGAGTACATGGCTGATGGGTGAATGGGTCTCGTTGTGAACTAAGGGACAGAGAGCAGAATTGCATTGCAGATATTGCAGCTCAAAACTGCATATTTATGTAGTGCTGCAGACTACAGCAGCAGGAGAAGCAGAACAGCATTCAACCACAACCTGTAACTTTTAGCCTCGAATAATGTCCTCAGTCTGCCATTGCCATCAATGCGATCTATGTTTCAGTAATGACTGTGGGTGAACATGACTGGATCAGAACCACGTGAACCTAAACCTGATGCGAACCCATTAAAGCTACAGCACATGACTAACAGATCTGATCGAAGCTCCGCAATCCTGTCACGTTCTGTCATAAATGGTGATAAATGATTAAACAAATGACTGGAGCAAAGGGATTCACAAATATCCCCATCCTCAGTAATCAAACAGCTCCGCACATCAGTGTAAAAGACCAGGATGTGGTAGCTGCACCAACCTCAGCCAGAAGTGTTGAGTTGATGAACCACCTCACCCTCGCCATGATACCCACAGAATCACAGATGCCAGTCTTCAACCAAGTCAATTTGCTGTACGTGATATGAAGAAACAGCTGAACACAGTACGTACGAAAAAGACAATGGTCCCTGACCCCATTCCTGCAATAGGACTGAAGACTTGTGCTGCACAACAAGCCGTGTCCCTGGGGAAGCTGTTTCATTCCAGCTCCAACTCTGACATCGCCCTGGTAATGTGGAAAATTACTCAAACATATCCAGTTCCTAAGAGGATTATAATTACAATCTGAGCAGTTACCTCCCCCTCAGACCCACCACGACAGTCAAATTGGTGGGAGTTCTTTTTGACAGAGTTATCAAACAGCACAGAAATAACCTGCTCAGTATGATTTCAGATAGGTCCCCATGTCGAGATGGTGCTACTGTGGAAAGGTCACTGGATTACTAATCCAGACCAGGCTAATGCTCTGGCAGCTGGTGGAAGTTAAACACAATTGACAAATTATTAAGATACAAAATCTGGTGTCCGTAAATAATGACCTTCAAGCCAATGTCGATTGTACACACCAATTTGCTTCACAAATGTACTTTCAGAAAGTGAATCTCCCGTGCTTTCCTGGTCTGGCCTAAACGTGACTACAGACACACAGACATGTGGTAAACCTTTCAATGGTCTCTGATTCCGCCAACCACGACATTCTATTGTATCAAACTGTTCCGGGGTCTAAAGGATAAAACCAGAAAGAACACCCGAGCCCAGCCTCAGTATCGGAAAAGGCAATGAGAAACACAGTCCTGTTGACCCTGCAGAGACCTCCTTCCTAACATCTGAGAGCTTGTGACAACATTTACAGACTGCACAGAAACATCGGGAATGGAGTAGGCCATACAACACATTGAGCCTTCCCCATTCCAGTTCATGTTCAAACATCTCCTCAACGCACTATTCCCACACACTGTACACATCCCTTAATGTGTTTAACTGTGGGAAGCAATAAAGTGGGGAGTGCAGTAGTCCATTTGGTCTGTCGAGTTTTCTACCCAGTTCAATATAATGATACCTGACCCTTTATTTCCATATCGTTCTCCTTCTCTCGCACCATTCCTTTACTGTCTCTACGCCCGTATTTATATTCAGTGTCTTGGCTTCCAGGTTCGAGTGCATTCCCCAGGTTCACCAGACGCTGAGGGCAGACATTTATTGTCATCTCATTGCAGAATGGTCTGTCTATACCTAATACTGTGGACCCTTGTTTTAGACACCAGAGCCTGGGAAATTATTATCCCTGCTTCCAATCCGTCTCACCCTGTCAGAGCTTTATATATCTCACTGAGATCTCCACCCATTTTCCTAAACACCATGGAATACAGGCCCAGTCGCCCCAAACTCTGCTCCCACAACAAGCCTGTCATCACAAAGATCGGTCTGGTCATCCTTCACTGCACTCCCTCAATGTCAGATTTGTCCTTTATTAGGTACTGAGACCAAACCTGCACACAATACTGCACAGTGTTTGAGAGGGGGTCTCAACAACGCTCTGTACAGCTGCAGTTAGACACCCTTACTCCTGGATTCAAATCCCCCTGAAATGAAGGTCAGAACATCATTGATCTTCCTAACTGCTTTCTGTTCCTGCAATATTGCTTTCAGTGACTGGTCCACAGGGAGATCCAGATCCGTTGCAATGTTACAGCTCCCCACTTGGTGGGTCTATGTACACTGAGCAGCGTGTGAATGCCATTCCGAGTGTTGTCTTCTGGGTTCAGACCTCACTGTGCTGCAGGGACCTCGGAGGTCTGCGCAGAAAGAAACAATAAAAAGGAGCATATGTCGCTTTTTAGATCAACATGTTTCAAACAATCCCTTTTCAAATGAAAAGCTGCCAATCTCTTGTTCCCACCAAAGGGCACACCGTCACCTCTACCCATATCGCTCTCCATCTGCCACATATTTGCCCATTCACTCCACTTGCCTTAGTCACCTTAAAACGTTTTTCAACCTCCTCACCCACTCGCAATGCAACATCCTTTAGTTTTCTCAGCAGGTTGTGATATGTTGTATTTGATTCCCACAACCACATTTTTAATGGATATTGTGAACAGCTGGTACCCGAGCACCGATCCCTATGATACCTCAGCAACCTTCCTCTGTTAAAAAAAAAATCTGTTTTTTCAATTTATTTATTTCGTGAATCTGGGTGTGACTGGTTCGGCCAGCATTTATTGCCTGTCCCTGGTTGCCCCTTGAGAAAGTGGTGGTAAGCTGCCTTGTTGAACCGCTGCAGCCCACTGTGGATTCATTGATGGTAACACCATTGAATGCCAAGGGACAGCGGTTAGATTGTATTTTAGTGGTGATGGTCACGGTCTGGCATTTCTGTGACGTGAATATTACTTGCCACTTTCCAGCCTGGATACTGGCCAGATCTTGTTGCATTTGGACATGGACTGCTTCAGTATCCTAGGAGCTACAAATGTTGCTGAATATTGTGCAATCATTGGCAAACATCCCCACTTATGACCTTAGAATAGAGGCAATGTAATTGATCAAGCAGCCCTGAGGATGTTTGGGCCTAGGCCACTGCCTGAGGGACTCCAACAGACTTGCCCTGGAGCTGAGTTGACTGGCCTTTATCAACCATGACCATCTTCCTACGGGTCAGGTATGAATCTAATCAGCGGGGAGTTTGCCCCTGATACCCATTGATTCCAGTTTTGTTTACGCTCCTTGATGCCACACTTGTGAGAAGACAGTCTTGTTTTAAAGGACTGTCACTCTCACCCCACCTCTGGAATTCAGCTCTTTTGTCCATGTTTAACCAAGGTAATGAGGTCAGGAGCTGAGTGGCCCTGGTGGGACCCAAACTGGGCGTCATTGACCAGGTTACTGCTGAGGAGGTGCAGCTTGAAAGCACTGAGACATTCCACCACTTTACTGATGGTCGAGAGTAGACTGATGGAGTGGTAATTGGCCGGATTGGATTTGTTCGACTTTTTATATACAGGAGATACTTGGGATAATTTTCCACGTAATCGGGGAAATGTAATTGTAACGGTATTGGAACAGCTTGGTGAGGGCAGTGACAAGGTCTGGAGAACAACTTTTCAGTACTATTGACAGAATGTTGTCATTGTATGTACCCTCTGGTTATCCAGTATCTCCAACTGATTCTGGATATTGCGTGGAGTGAATCAAATTGGCTGATGGCTGGTAACTGGATTGCTGAGGGCCACTGGAGGAGGCTGAGGTGCATCATCCACTCAGCACTTCTGACTGAAGATTGTTGTGAATGCACCAGCCTAATCTTATACACTGAAGTGCTGGTCTTTTCCATTATTAAGGATTGGGATACTCGTGGAATCTCCTCCTCCAATGACTTGTTTAATTGTCCATAACTATTCTCATCTAGAACTAGAAGGACTGCAGAGCTTAGATCTGATCCGTTGCTTGTGGGATCACTTAGCTCTGTCTATCACTTAGTGCTTATGCTGTCTGGCGCACAGATTGTCCTATTTGGTGACTTCATCAGGCTGACACCTCATTGTCAGGTATGCCTAGTGTTGCTCCTGCCCTCCTGCACACTCCATTGAACCAAGGTTGGTCCTCTGGTTTGATGGTAATTGTTGTGAGGGGGATATGCCAGGCCATGAGGTTATGCTGGAGTACAATTCTGCTGCTATAGATGACTTGTAACACGTTATGGAAACCCAGATAGATCTGTTCGAAGTCTGTCCCAGTTAGCATGGTGATAGTGCCATCTATGCTGGTGGAGCTTATTCTCAATGTGCAGGTATGACTTTATCTCCACAATAACTATGCAGTGGTCACTCTTAACGATAATGTCATGGACAGATACTTCTGCAACTGGCAGATTAGTAAGGCTGTGGTCAAATATGGCTTTTCCCTCTTGTGGGTTCCTTCATCACCTGCCGTAGACCCAGTCTATCCGGTATATCTTTTAGGACTCGGCCAGCTCAAGCAGGAATTCTGCTGCTGAACCACTTTTGTTGTGGACATTGACATCCCCAACCCAGAGTACATTTTGTGCCTTTGCCACCCTCAGTGCTTCCTCCAGTGTTGGTCAGCTTGGAGGAGTACTGACTCATCAGTTGGGAGAGGCTGGTACATAGTAATTAGCAGGAGGTTTCTTTTCTCATGTGTAAACTAATGCCATGAGTCTTCCTGGGATACAGTTCACTGTTGTGGATTCCCAGAGCAAACCCTTCTAACTCTATGCCACTGTGCCACCACGTCTGCTTTGTCTGTCCTGCTGATGAAACAGTAGATATCCGGGGAAGGTGATGGGGTGTCTGGGACTTAGTCATACTCACAGAATCAGACCTTAAATACCAGGTCAGGCTGTTGCTTCATGTGTCTGTTTTTTTTTCTATTCACTGTTTCCTGCCAGGTGTCCCATTCTAGAAACATGGCCATATATTCGCCCCAATCCACTAAGATTTGATTTTTGCAAACTAGGCTGGCAGATTTATCAACATTTTTCTGAAAATCCACGTGTTTTGCATCCATTGTTTCTCTTTCATTTGTCTCCCCGTCAGTTTCTCTAACATAATTCCCATTTCATAAATCTATGTTAGTGTTGTCTATGACCATTACTTTCTGTCCCAATATTTTCTCCCAAACAATTTACTTACTATATTCTGTGTTTCATGTACTATTTCGTTTTCCCACACCATACTTGGTTTTCCAGGTATTGTCAGAAAGTTCTCTAAAGACGGAACTGAAGTTGTTGATTCATAGTTTTGCCATTTCCCTGTTTCCCATTCTCCATTCTCTAGTTTCAAACTGGAAAAAAATCTGCACTCTTTTTTCATACTTCTCGCATTGATATAATTTGACAAGCTATAACAGTTCACTCATATAATCTTTGTGAACATTATCTTCAGAAACCCACCAATTCATGTCTTAAGCTGCTCAGCTCCGCATCATACACTCACAGGAGCATAGTTTCTGTACCAACAGAAATACAGCACGATCTATATTAGTCCCACTTTCCAACACCACGCCCATAGTCAGGAATGTTATGAAACTTCCAGGTACTTTTAATGGTTGAGAGGTTAGCCGTGATAACTCCCCTCTCAGGAAGTACATTCCAGACCTCAACACACTTTGGGTGTAAAAAAGTAATCTTTAACTCGTCTGTGAACCTCGAACCCTTCACTTTTAGATTAGATTTCTTACAGTGTGGAAACAGGCCTTTCGGCCCAACAAGTCCACACCGCCCGCCGAAGGGCAACCCACTCATACCTCTGACATTTACTCCTTAACTAACACTACGGGCAATTTTGCATGGCTAATTCACCTGACCCTGCACATCTTTGGACAGTGGGAGGAAACCGGAGCACCTGAAGGAAACCCACGCAGACACAGGGAGAACGTCAGTCGCCTGAGGCAGGAATTGAACCCGGGTCTCTGGCGCTGTGAGGCAGCAGTGCTAACCACTATGCCACCGTGCCGCCCACTTTAAAAGTGTGCTCCCTGGTTCTTGACCCTCTGTCTAAAAGGAAAACCTGCTTTCTATCCACCCTGTTCATGCCCCTTGTTAACTTATCCTTCTGAATTACATCACCCGCAGCCTCTCTGTCCAAAGTAAACAACCCGAGCTTATTCAGCCTCTCTCCATAGCTGATATGCTCCATCCCAGGGATCACCCTGGTGAATCTCCTCTGCAACCACTCCAGTACAATCACATCCTTCCTGTAATGTGGCTCCCAGAACGACATACAATACTCCATCATGGACTAAACCAAGCCCTGTATAGCACTTATAATCTACTCCCTGATTAATAAACGCTACACCCAAGGTTCAATTTTTAGCTAGTCCAATACCCTGTTCGGTCACATTCAGGAATGTGTGGAAAAACACCCTGTGAGCTTCCTAGTGTGCTGCCAATCATTGTGTACACCCCATGTCTAGTTCCTCCTTCCAAAGTACATCACCTCATATTTATCAGGATCATATTCCATCTGCCATTGATCTGCCCATCTGATCATTCCACTTGTATTTTCCTGTAAAATCAGAACTTCCTCCTCACTGCCAACCACCCGGCCAATCTTTGTTTCAAACACAAACTTACTTATCACAACTCCCACCCTCCACCCACCCCCCCCCCCCTCCCCCTCCAGATTCACATCTATACCATTTATGAATGCTACAAATAATAAGAGACACAGCACTGATCCTTGTGGTACACCAGTGGACACTGGTCTCCAGTCACACAAACAGCCTTCTCCCAGCACCCTCTGCCTCCTGACACTAAGACAATTTTCGTTGTAACTTGTCAAGTTATCCTTGATATTGTGAGATTTTACATTATTTTTCCAATTTTCCATGTGGAACTTTGTCAAAGGCCTTGATGCAAAACTAAAGAAGCGACCTTCTCAGACTAATTCAATCAAATTCATTAGCTGTGACTTCACTCTGATAAAGTCCTAATGATTATGCCTGATCAAACCTTGCGACTCTGATTGGAGTTGGATTTTCTCCTTCTCTCTTTTCTCCCGTAGTTTCCCGAACAGTGATCTAATACTTGCTCATCCGTGGTTACCTTGGCGAATATCTACCACCCTTACTGTGAAGTGGAATCATATTAGCTGCTCTCCAGTCCTCTGGCACCTCCCCTGTGGTCAGATTCCAATTAAAATTTCTTTCCTTGACTCCAACAGTGTCCAGACCTGCGGATTTGTCCAATTTTATACCAGACAAAGCCTCAAACCCCTGCTCGTATTTTACATCAATCTCTTCAAGAGCTTTCCAGTCCATCTTCTTGAATTCTGTACCTGCATCCTCCTTCTCCGAAGTAAAACAGCTGTGATGTTTACATGTACTAATCTATCAATGTTCTCCGGGTTGACGCACTGATTGCCCCTTTGGTTTCTAATGGACACTAACTGTTTGCTGATTATTCTGTTCTACTTGTCCGTGTAGAATACCGTGGGATTCTCCCTAATATCGCCTGCTTGCACTTCTCCATGTCCCTTTGTAATTCAGTCCCCTCTATGTTTCTAAGTTTCTAAGTTTCACTACAATCACCTCTCATCTTTTGAAACTCGAGATCACAGACTGAGTTTCCCCATCAGACAATCTTGCCATTTTATGGATTAGTCTGGAAAATACCTTTTGCAGTTCCTCTGTAGTCATTATATTCTATCTTAGATTGGGACTCCAAATGGTACGCAATACTCGAATTTCAGTCTCAGCAACACTCTATGCAGCTGGTGCATGACATCTTCTATATTGCAATTACATACACATGAATGTTAACCTAATTTTTCGTTTCCTATTTGCACACGTTCTTCCCAATTCCTTTCACTTTAACTTTTCTTATGAAGTTAGTGGGAGAGTTCTTAAAAAAGATCCTCCTGAATATCCAACCATACGTCATCCATTAGCTCCGCGTTGCCTACGTCCACAAGAATCGTCTTCAAACTGTTCCAAAAAATGTTTGCCACGTATGGTTTTCGTTTCATCGATGCATGATCGTTCTCCCCAGTTTTCCCAATACCTTCTGTATATCCAGTAACACGTTCTTTGTAATTCAGACCAGGAGACACCCGACCGCGGATTACAAGTTAACTGATCTGTAGTTCACCACTCTCCATCTTCATCCGTTCTTAAACTGTTGGATAACATTTATAACTTTTGCCATATCCAAAGTGGCTAAATATCGTTCAGGAATATATTGGAAAATAACATGAAAATTCGCAATGCTATCAATATGTCTATTGCTGCTTCCTCTGATATTCTTGTATGAAGTACATCTGACCTGTCAAATATATAAATACTCAATCCAGTTTTTTTTTTCAAAGATGACCTCAACACTGATGAGAATGATCTTAAACTTTACTGACACAAGTCCCATGGTCATTTTGGTATTTCTGGGAGAATTTCTGGATATTCTGCCTTGAAGATAGACACAAAGAAACTGTTTCTTTCTCCTGTGATTTCTCTGCTCTCTGCAATAAATTACCCTGCCCGCACGCATAGTGTTCCATATTTGACCTTGTTTTTACATTAGCTTCATACACTGATGTACTTTTTTTTAGCAGTCTTTATGTTTTTCTCTCGCAGTTTGTATGTTTTTCTTTTGTTTGCATGCTGTTTCGCTTTTTGATTTCCTTCTCAGTTTCTTGGTCATCCGTTGCTGTGTCCCACATTTCTCCGAATCCACTGGCTTACTACCACACTTGGCATTTTTCTTAGCTGCTTCGATTGACCTAATAGGTAGTTAAAGGTGAGACTGAAAGGGTTAGGTCGGAGAGGAGGGTGGACCAGATTGATGGGAAGCAAGATAGACACATAGGAACGTTCAAAAGGGGGGGAGTGTGCTGAGTTGGGAGATTGGATTGGGATAATTTGGAGTTCGGGGAAATGGCGAAACTGGTGAAATCTACATTAATCCCCTGTGGTTGGAGGGTCCCAAGGCAGAAGAACAACTTTTCTCCATTAATGCTGCGGGTGGTTAGGGTTTGGCGATGGAGGAGGCCCAGGACTCTCATGTCCTTGGCAGAGTGGAAAGGAGAGTTAAAGTGTTCAACCACAAGGTTGTGGAGTTGGTCAATGTGTCTGTTCCAGCGATGTTCTCTGAAATGATACACGTGTGTCTCGCCAATGTGGAGAAGACCACACTGAGTTTAAAGGATGCAGTAGATGAGGCGTTCTGTCTCCCTTCATCACCTATCACTTTCAACACCACCTTCATCTACCTTTCGCATTCCCAGCTACCTGCCTCCTGCCACACCCCCTTCTCATGTAACTCTCAGCTCCCTTGACCCAGAAGCCTCATTCCTGACGAAGAGTTGTGCCCGAAACGACAATGCTCCTGCTCCTCGTACGCTGCCTGACTGTGCTTTTCCAGCGCCACTGATCTCCAGCAGCTGCAGTGCCCACTTTCTCCTCACACCTTCAGGGTTTGCATGACTCAGATTTATAACAGTAACTTCAAATAAAACAAAACGTACTGTGTACTCAAACAGCATAAAAGAAAAACAATGCATTGTGGTCACTGTTCCCAAAAGGTCCTTTTAAAGTAAAGTTTTCAATTAGCTTTTCTGATCATCCAACATCAATTTCTAAATAACCTGATCTCTAGCTCTGTGCTCAACAAAATGTTAATGCCAGCTATGCAACACATACTCATGAAATCCATTTTTCCCAGCATTAGCATTGAGTTTGGTTAACACAGTTTAGATATAATGTAAACAGTACATTATTACCGCAGTAGCCACAATTGAGTATATCTCATTTTCCTGTTTTATAACCTGCCCAACATTTGTATTGCAACTTTCACTTTGATATATAACCCCCATCAATGTTTCCTGCTCCTTGCTGTTTTTACACTCCACCTTACAAGATTCTGTAGAATCTGAGTGACGTGGACTTTGGGGAGATTAATGGTAGAGATCATCTTGCCACATCATTTATGATCTTCTTAAGCATCATCGTGACATTTTCTCCAGATCTCCCGTTATGCTAGTAGAATAGAGAAGGACAATGATCGTTCAACAATGCTCTGTATTTCCCCCAGAGAGCTGAGACTGCTCTAACATGGGTGGGAACCTTACAGCAGGCTGGTAAAGCATTGCTGCTGCTGTACAGGATCTTAGTGAGATCACATCTGGAGTAGTGTGTACAGATTTGGTCTCTTCGATGAAGAAAGAATGTTATTATCTTGGAAGCAGCTCAGAGATGGTCTCCTCAACGGATTCCTGCAATAAAGGTGCGAACGTATAACGAAAGGAAGATCAGGTTGATCCAATAGTCATTGGAGTTTACAAAAATGAAAGAAGACCTTATTTCAACATAGATGACAGGAAGGAGTCAACAACTGAAGCGAATTACACAGATAATGGAGGAATCCATTCCGTTCTTCAGCCTGTTTCACACGAACAACAGAAGGATATTCAGGCCTTTGACCCTGTTACACCAGAATAGGATGCGGCTGTTCATCCCCTGGAGCCTGATGTATATTTACAGAAGGAGGCCAATCAGCCCCTCGAATCTACAACACTGGCCCCAGAGTAGGCCATGCTGCACCAGTATCCTATTACACAGCAGCAGGATCAGTCCATTCAGCCTCCTCAAGTCTGTAACATAGGAACTGAAAGCGGTCACACAGTGACTGGAGATTTGTTACACTGGGATAGCAGGAAGCCATTCATACCCACCGAGTCTGTTGCAAGAGAATTGGATAAGGATAAAACCTATTTGAGACTTATTTCATGAGAAAGGAGGAAGTAATTCAGACACGTGTCTGTTGTATGGGAACAAGAGAAGACCAATCGCCATCTTAGTCCCATCTCTGGGATACATGAGGAGACCGTACAGTACCTTCACCTTTTATGGAGAAATATGAGAAGACCCATCAGCCCCTCAAAATGTTGCACAGCAACGGGAAGTTTCCATTATCCCCCACTCCTCTAACGCATCAACAGGGGGTAGTCATTGTGGCCTTGGAGATGATAACATGGGAACGCCAGAAAGACTTCATCCCATCGATTTTGTACTCCAGCAGGAGGATGGGTCCAGTCAGCCACACATACCGCTTATGCAGCAAGTGGAGCACATCTCTTAAAACCTTTTGCCAAACAAACAGGAATTCAAAGAAAACGTAAAGGTTTTAGAAAGGGAAGAACTTATAACAACTGAATACATTAGGGAGTAAAATGTAGCAATGAAGTATTGTAATTTAAGGCAAATTATTGGAATCCATTGTTGTGGACATTTGCAAACGTAAACCACAATTCATCGGAGTCAACGTGGTTTTACAAAGGATAAAATCATGATTGAAGTGTTTTCTTGAGTTATTTAAAGATGTGACAAACAAGGTGGATAGTGGAAATCCTGGAAATGGAATGTATCTGGTCTTCGTGAAGGATTCAAATACGTCGCTTCTCCAAAGAGTGCGTGGTACGATCAGACAGCATCGGTTTAGGAATAATTTATTGGCTTGGATGGGGGATTGGTTAACCAACAAAATGCAGTAAGATGGATTAATTGTGTCATTTCCTATTGGAAAATACAATTTGTTGGGTGCTATAGATTTCAGTTGTCATGCTTCAACCATTTGTGATCGACATTATTACTCGGTTGACGGGATAGAAAATGGTATAGCTACATTTTCAGGTGACATTAACATTGGTGGGAAATTACTTCGGAATGATGATGCAAGAGATTTAAAAACTATATGGATAGTTTGGGTGAATGGGCAAACATTTGGCAATAAAAATTAAAGTGGATAAATATGGGGTTATTCAAGTTGGCCAGCCTAATAAAAAGGCAAATTATTATCTAAATGGAGAGAAACTTCAAAGTGCTTAAGTGCAGAGGGATTTGGGTGCCTGCTTGCATATCACAGAAAACTTACTTGCGGGTACTTGAAGTAATGAGGAATGCAAGCATAACTTGAGCATTTATTTGTAAAAGGATAGAGAAGAAAGGTTGCTGTAGCTGTGCAAGGCGTTAGTGAGGCTGCAACTGGAAGACAGTTTGGGTGTCCTGCAGAATGTGTATTTCCATTGGAGGCAATTCAGAAGAGCTTCATCAGACTGATTCCATATTTGAAGTGTTTGTCTTATGAAGAGAAATTGAGCAGTTCAGGCCTATACTTTCAAGTTTATAAGAATGAAATGAGATCTCATTGAGGTATGTAAAATGCTAAACGTAATTGAAAGTGTAGATGTGGTGTTGATATTTTTTCATGTGGCGCAATCTACAATAAGAGACTAGAGTTTGAGGATCGAGAGATGGCAGGGAAGTGGAACAGAGGCCGCGATGACATCAGCCATGATTGTATTCCATGGCGGAGCAGGTTCGAATGGGGGGACTCCTGACTGATGCTCCTTGTTCATATTCAGCTTTACGGCTGTGTTACACAGTAATGGGGTAGAATTATGTGTCAAACAGGATGCAGGCACTCCTGATAAATCAGTCTAAATCAGTTTGACAGAACGTCGCCAGAGGAGTCACACAGTGACCAGTGCTGGGTCCTCAACTATTTACAATCTATATCAATGATCAGGAGGATGGAACAGATATAGAGATACTGCGTTTGGCCATGTTGCTGTGATAAGCAAGAGATTAAATTATCAAGACAGGGTGGAGGGTCTACAGATAGATGCAGAGAGGTAAAGGCAATGGATAATAATTTGGCAGCTGCAATATAACATGATATTATCTGTCATTTCATTTACAGGAATAATGGAAGGCAGTATGTTACTGAAATGGAGAGGGATCACAGGGATTAATAATACTGTGTAATGGGGGGTTCACTCTGACCCGTTCAGACAGGGGAGGTTTTACTCCATCCCTGATTGTCTGCTCCTTGACGCTCCAAGCGACCCCATTGCTCTCCGTGCACATGGAATACATTGAAGTGTTTGGTTGGTGATGGGGGATGCTGTTATCAAACGTGTATCACGGGGATGGCCTTTATCCAAGATACATTCATTTCTTTCTACATGGAGATCTGAAGACGATGGGAATGTCTGCCTGGTTGTGAATGAAGAGGCTGTGGCTGCTGTCAGGACAGAGGTATTCACCAACATGATGTTCTGTGATGGGCACGCTGCAAGATTAATACAGAGAGTGCGCCTTCAGTTTCTCTACCTCTCCCCATTGACACGGCTACTCCGGAGATGCCATGTAGACCATCGGGAATCCCACTATACTGGATACACCCGGCAGCTCCCTGCTGAGGGAGAGACACTGTATTTACCTCACCATATATATCCTCCGTCACTGAGTGGTTACATTGATGGCAACATACTGGGAGATGATGAATATGTCACCTAGTTCTGTTAGAAAAGTTCCAGAACATAGAAGCTGAATGAAACTGTGACCCGAACAGCCACTGGCAGCGCCGTCCTTCCCCCTGGGGTGAAGCTGCAGGACGTGTAAAAGGAGGTGACACCGCTCTGTGACCAGCTCCTTATTCAATCAGAGTCCCCTCACACTCTGCTACTGGGTTAAGTGGAGCTTGTGAAGCTGTTCCGGAAAATTCCGGGGTGGACGCAGCAGTTCTCTTTCCCCACACACACTCACTGCGTGGTTTCAGAGCCTCCCCTCTCTGCAACCTCTGCTCCATTTGTTGTTCATGTTGCAGACCCAGATGTTGTAACTCCAGTCCCCAGGCTCCATCCAAGAGTCCCCAGGGTCACCAAATCCTCAGGTCTCCCTGAATGTCTGAGGCAGCTCACAGCATAACTTCCAGCAAACCATCCCCAGCTGCTGCACTAACTTTTCAATAACAGGAGTCAGTTCGAAACCCCCCAGCTACAAGTGTTGTGGACCAGACCAGATTCCCGCAAAATATTTTAAGAAAGCCACTTAGACCCAAGCCTTTCCTTATTTTGAATATAGATGGGAAGTGTGCTTTACAGATATGTTGTGATTGGTCAAACCACTCGACATTAGGCAAAATATAATCTATTTAAATGCTTTAGTTAAAATACAATCAAAGAAAATAACATTTCGGGATGACTTATATGTTGGAACAATTACACATACAATAGATACCATACCTTATTGGTATACACCGCTTGGCACAAAGATATATTCAAACACAGATTCTTACTTTATAGTTTTCTGATCCAGGAGAAATCAACATAAATAGAGATCGCAGACAGAAAGACAGCTGGGGATCAAGTATTGACACTTCCAACCATTCTGGGACCCGAACAGCTTCTGAATGCTGCAGCTAAAAACAAAATGAGTAAACCTGGTCTGGGAGAGCTGGCCACTGCCCTGCCATTGTTACCACCGTTTTAATAATACCTAAAGGATTTCTCAGTTATTTACTTAAACTGTTTTCAGACAGCAGTTCTGCAGCTCTGCCTTTAAAAGCTCTTAGCAAAAAAAAACCCGAAGAGAATATAACCTTTTTACAGTGATAGTATTCTCACAACTCCACTTTTAATAAAATTATCCATCAATATTCACAAATGGATTCATTTTAGACCGCCTAATCTTCCGCTATTAGTAGACTGGAATGAACATATATTACATTGACTCTGAGCATACAAATGTTCACAACTCGATTCAATTTCAATCATTTCACTCCTGCCACAGAATGCCTTTTGTCTTTCTTCATCCAAGTCTCCACAACATGTCAAAACTTAGGTTTTCTCGCCCTATCAACTTTATAATTTCAATATGCTCAATAAAAACGGACTGGTATTTTTCTCCCTAAACTTCTCCAAAATCTTTAAGGGTCACGATCAGTGATAAAGATTTGTCTCATCTATGTTATTGGCAATTTAAATGCTGAAATGTTGTAACGCCAACGCCAAGCTCAAGGCCTCCTTCCTCATTGTGGAATAAATCTGTTGATGCTTCTACTGGACACTCCAACCACACGTTACATAATGGAGCACTTCTCATCTCTCCAATACTCCTTCTGAATGACATAGCTCCTCATGTCTCAGCATAAAAATATTACATCCTTCTGTACAACTTTGTAATGTAACCGCTTCACCTGCTAATGCTGGCCTACGCCAGTAAACCTTACTCTCACAGGGATATGTTTTAAGAAGATCTCGCACATTCTTCTCAATCCCTCACAGAAACCAAACTTTGATTTCTGAACCCAATCATCATTATCAGCCATTCAGCTTCTAATCCTGCCATAGTAACTCTCTGCTCTTCCACACGAGTTCTCACGGCTGCAGGAAGTGAATTCTTGAACTTCTCCAAAATTAGAGTCTCTCTCAGAGTGCCATAACTTTGCTCTGTTTTCATACCCTTCCCCACCTTTCAAAATTACTTTGTTTGATTCTTTCAAACACAACGTGCGTTTAACCAGGAATGCTCTTTTAGATTCCTGAAACACTGGCGGCTTTTGGCACAAGCTCCTATGCACTTCAGATGGCTTTCTTCACCTCCTCCGATAAGGGATGCAAATACCTATCAGCTTTGTTTGGATAATCTAAATCCACATGTTCTCTGGCCACTGCACTTGTTTAGCCACTTTCTGAAATGAAATTAAAAAGGCACCCCCATCATTCTCATCAAATCTAGATAATGCCTGGATATATTTAAACAGATCCTGATCAGGCCTTTGGCTACTATAGGGTTGCTCAACCTCACTATCCTCTAATGAAAATCCATACAAAATGAAGAGGAATTTAGAATAACTTAACTATTGTAAACCTTAACCGAATAATGGATACAGTACGTTCTACAAATGAACTGTTCAATCTATTAACATCACCTAAACACACCCCTTGGCAAAAAGGAACATTCAGACATGCATTCTTGCATACAGTTCTCCAATCCAGGAGGAAACACTATCAAGTGAGGCTTTAGAGAGAGTAACAGCTAGGGATAATTTACGAAAACTTCCAACCCCTCTGGGACCCCAAGCACCCGGTGATTGTTACAGCTGCAAGAAAAAACAAACTAGAAAGCCTGGTCTGTGTGAGCTGGCCATTGTTACTACTATTTATTAAATACCCTAAAAGCCCCGTGAGTTATTTACTTGAGCCGTTTTCAGTAGGCACTTTGGCCTTTAAGACCTCTTCCAAAAAAATAAGAAGCTAACGTTTTATTTAAAAAGTAACAGCATTGTCAGGCAATTTAGATGCCTGGTCCTTTACTCAGTGGGTTTGCTTGTGTTACTGATCGCAAGGTCACCTGAGAGGGACAGCCACAGGTACAGACCAAGTTACAAGGATGTGTCTCATAACTTCTGAAACACACCTGCCCATGGACCATAACATAGAACATACCAGGAAGTGAACAACTGTTTGACACACACCATTTCAGTATTTCTGAGCTACACAATGCCAGCACTCGATACACCAAGGAGCCAAAACCCAAGGCCAGGGAAAGACACAGAGGGACAGAGAGATTCACATTAAAGACAGAAACAGACAATTAATTAACTGAAAAGTTCTTGTGGAAATATGGGGAAAAAGACAGGGCAGTGGGACAAACTGGAGAAGTGAGATCTTCGTGAGTAAATTTACAAGAATGAGAACATTGAATAAAGGCATTGTCAGATCAGCTGAAATGGTTTGTTACATCAAATTCTGAATCTGCTTGACAGAACACCACAAACAACATAAACTGGGACAAGATGACAGCCCAGCATGGAGAGCTGTGCAGACCATGCTAGTGTGTTGTTCTGCCCAGCATAGAGAGTATTGCAAACGTTACTATCATATGCTAACTTTCCTCGCATCAGATTACTGCTTGCAATGGGAAACTTTGCTCTCTGTGTGTGTGCGCGCGATTGGCATGGTTGAATGCGAAACTCACTGTTTGAGAAGGAACGCACATGGAGGAAACTTTTAAATAAGAAACAACTGGCAGGCTTTTTATTAATCAACAGAGAGAACGAGGGAAGTTTCATGGACAGATGAGATAAAGTGTTTGAGAATATTAAAATAAAGTCATTGCCAGACACAACAGCAATATACATCGGCGTGCACATGACTGACAGATGGATGGGGTTTTGTGTGAATTCGAATCAGATTTGCTTCGGCAGGTTTGAAGCCGGGAGCGCCACCAGCAGATTACTTGCTTCATTAAGCCTGTATTTTATAGCTCAAGATTCAAACAGCAGATGGAATAAGCAGTGAGATATATTCTGGAGTGGTGAGTATTTCAAGTTAGAAATGGTCAGGATGTGGTGTCAATATGAAGCTCATGATCAAAGGGATCACCCACAGTTGTGACTTGTCTGCTTCAGCTGTAGATATTGGTCAGGGATGGGATGGAAACAGTGGAAGGAAGTGGAGTTTGTAACCAGAGCAGTAGACGGTGACCTCTATGCTCTTAACAGCAAAGGCAATGATACAATGCATTGTGGTTCTCCCCTGAAACTGAATAGATCAACATGGAGACCCGGAGTAACACTGCCAGAGCAGAGAGCGAGACAGTAATTGAACACGTTCATTGATGTAGTTAGTAGTGGTCTGTCGAGTGAATATCTGGATTGAGAGATTCAACAGGAACAATAATAGTGGCAGGAGTGTACACTACATGAAATAACAGTAATACAGTCATAATTGGTTTACAGAAACAAAATCTGGACAGTGACACTCACTAGGAACACCAACGATAGCCAGGAAGGGATAATAAAAATATTGAATAATGAGAAGAGCGTAATAGATCCGCGATGATAATGTCAACCAATAAATTGCAGAAAGATACCAAACATAATTGGATAAGCTCCTGTCTATTGTTGGAACATGCCAGTCTAATGTTCTCAGATTCTGATCCATTGTTTGAATATTCCAGTCTAATGTTCTCAGATTCTGATCCATTGTTGGCACATTCCAGTCTAATGTTCTCAGATTCAGATCCATTGTTGGCCCATTCCAGTATAATGTTCTCAGATTCTGATCCATTGTTTGAATATTCCAGTCTAATGTTCTCAGATTCTGATCCATTGTTGGCACATTCCAGTCTAATGTTCTCAGATTCTGATCCATTGTTGGCACATTCCAGTCTAATGTTCTCAGATTCAGATCCATTGTTGGCCCATTCCAGTATAATGTTCTCAGATTCTGATCTCTCCTTCCCCACTCTCTGGATCTGCTGATCCTGATCAGTGCTGTCAGTGATGCTCCCGCTCATGTTATGGAATAACACTTTGAACGGCGCCCATTTATCATTAAAAGATGGAAATCCTCCACTGGCATAATTAGAATCCATTGAGATTGGCATTAATCGCAGTCACTGAACAAATAGGCTCAGTTAACCTGTTCAAAACATCACTTTTCATTTATTAGGTTTGGATGGAATGGATGAGGGTTGCTGAGGGATGGATCATAAACCTTTCAATCTTTTTACTCTTTTTATTAATTTGTGTGTGAGAGTATTAACAGGACACTGCAGGGGTCTATATATGTTCCACTCTGTTTATGAATGGAGGCAGTTATAAAATAACAGATCAGCTGCATAAAAAAAAGTCGGTGGGCAAGTTTCTCGATACCTGAACAAAAAGTACGGTACTTATTGACCAGTGTGAGGCTACTCCTGGTGTTAATGCCTGTTGTCAAATCCTTTCATACCCTTGAGACAGAGCATTGAGACTGCTGCTCAGGAACAGACCGAAGCAATTCTGTCCCTATGGGCCTATTGCAGAGGGATAAGAGAATGCCATTCAGCCCATATTAGCCTGGTGCTACTTGAAAAGGTGGTAAGCTGGAATATTGGTACATTTTGCCGAAAGATTCATTCAAAACAAAGAGATGTGTCGCTGCAGCTGTATAAAGTGGTACTGAGAGGGCACCTGGAGTACATTGTGTTGTTTGTGTTTCTGTAACTCCATCAGATACAGTTTAACGGCTGCTCATAATCCACGGGTTGCTATCTCATTTAATGTCTCGGATCTGTTACACAGGGACAGGAGGAGGCCATGAAGCCTCGTGAATCTATTTCAGAGGGACAAGAGGAGGTCATTTAGCCTTTCCATTCTATTACAGAGGGACCCAAGGAGACCACTCAGCCTCTCGAGCCTGTTGCAGAGGGGCAGGAAATGTTTATTTAACATTCAAGTCTGTTAGGCATAAATGTTAGTTTCAAACTAGTTGTGGAATAGGAAAGACTTGATGTAAACATTAAAGTTCTAACTTTGAATAAGGCCAATTTTGAAAGTGTTAGGCGAGCCCTGTGAAAGGCAGATTGGAATACCCTATTCACAGGTAAATGGATGGTTAGAAAATGCAACGCCATCAAAACGTGGTTTCAGAGGGTCCAGAGCCAACATGTTCCTATTAGTGAGATGGGCAAGGCTGGTGGGTGCAGGGAGTGCTGGATGGCTAGATATATTGATGTTATGGTCAAGGTAAGGAAGGAGGCATATGTCAGGAAAACAGAGCTGAGATTATGTGAAACCCGAGGGGAATATAAGGGCAATAAGTGTATTGTCAATGGGGAAATTGGGCCAGAAAAGTGTGGACATGTGATGGCTTCAGAAATAGTGTTAATGAGTCATTGAAGAAATTCTACAAATCCTTTAATGGCAAAATATTAACTAGGGAGACAATAGGGCACCTTAAATGTCAGTAAGGCTACCCATGTGTGGAACCATAGGAGATGGAAGGGATACTAAACAAGTATTTTGCCTCGTATTTAATGTAGAAGAGGTTACAAGGGCGAGAGAATGAAGAAATACATAGTGATATATTGAAAAGTATCTATATTACAAGGAGATGTTGGACATTTAAAAACATATAAAGGTGAACAAAGCCCTGGGACCTGATCAGTTGTATCCCAGAATATTGTGGGAAGCTAGGAAAGAAATTGCTCAGCCTTTTGCTGATTAAGCTGAAACATTGATTTACACAGATGAGGTGGCAAGAGACTGGAGAGTTGCTAACATAGTGTCATTGTTTCAGAAATTAAGGAAAACCCAGGTAACTATAGATCGGTGAGCCTGACGTCAATGGTGACTAAATTGTTGGAGGGGATTTTGAGGGAAACGATGTATATGCATTTGGAAAGACATGGACTGAAGAGGGCTTTGTACATTGGAGATGACGTCTCACTGACTCGGTGGAAGTTTTTGAGGAAGTGATGAAGATGGTTGATGAAGGCAGGACAGTGAATGTTGTCTTTATGGAATTCAGTAAGAAAACCAAAATGTTCTACATGGTAGACTGGTTAGCAACGTCAGACTGCCTGGAATCCAGGGAGAGCATGCAATTTAGATCCAAACTTTTCTTGAATATCAGAGACAGGATGTGACAGTTGGCATTTGTTCATTAACTTGTAGACCTGTGACCAATGGCGCTGCTCGCAAAGATCAATAGTGGGTCCACTGCCTTTTGTTACTTATACAAATCATTTGCACTTGGGTATATGACGAATTGTCAGTACGTTTGTCGATAATTCCAAATTTGGTCGTGTAGTCGACATGAAGAATGATCTCTCAGAATATAATGGGAACTTAGTAAGGTGAGCTGAGGAGTGGCAGATGGAGTTTATTTTAGATAAATGTGAGGTGTTGCATTTTGGCAAGAAAAGTCAGGGTCAGACATATAGGTAGGGTCCTGTAGAAAGTTGCCAATCAAAGAAAAGTCCATAGAAATTATAGAATTTCTACAGTTAGGAGACAGGATTTTCGGCCCATCGAGGCCACACCGTCCCTCTAAACAGTATCACACTGGACAAACCCCTACCCTATCCCTCTCAGCCTGCATTTCCCATGGCTAATGCACGTTGCCCACCCATCTAAGAGTACTATGTACAATTTAGGATGGCCAATCTACCCTTACCTGTATATAGTTATACTGTCGGAGGGAAACATAGCACCCGAGGAAGCTCACACAGACAAGGGGAGAATGTACAATCTCCACACAGCCAGTCATTCAAGGATGGAATTAAACGAAGATCGCTGCGCTCTGAAGCAGCAATGCTAGCCACTGTGCTACTGTGTCACCTTGTGGTGCAGGTTCTCTGTTCCTTGAAAGTGCCGTCACAGGTAAACAGTGCAGTGAAGAAGGCACTTGGTGATCTTCCCTTTATTGGTGTGTGCTTTGAGTCTAAGCAATTGCGTGAAACGTTGCATCTGTACAGGATATTGGTTTGGCCACTTTTGTAATATTGCCTTTAATTCTGGTCAATCTGCTGTCGGAAAGATGTTGTCAAACTTGAAAGGGTGCAGAAGAGATTTAATAGAATGTTGCAGGTGTTAGAGAGTTAGAGTTACAGGGAGGGTTTGAATAGGCTGAGGCTATTTTCAAGTGTTGAGGCTGAGGGTGGACCTTAAAGAGGTACATAAAATCATGAGGAGCATAGAAAAAGTAAACAGTCAATGTATTTTCCCAGGATAGACGATTCCAAATATTGAATATAAAGGCTTAAGGTGAGAGGAGAAAGATTTAAAAAGGGATGTGAGGGACAACATTTTCACACAGAGACTGCTGCGTGTATGGATTGAACAGCCCAAAGAGGTGGTGGAGGCAGGTACAGTTACACCATTTAAAAGGCATTTGGATGGGTATGTGCATGGGAAGTGTTTAGAGGGAGATGGGCCAACTGCTGGCTGGGGGGACGAGATTAATGTAGGATATTTGGTTGATATAGATGACCAGGCCCGAAGGATCTTCTTCCATGTTATACATCTCTGAGAGTCGATTGACTCTTGAGTGTTTAACATGGGAGCAGGAGGAGGCTATGCAGCTTCTGAAGTTTATCAGTAGCGTGTTTGCTCAATTACTGACAGTCAAATACAAAAATACATCATGCACATTTTGATGGTGTTTTACAAAAACAGGAGAAAGGCTTTTAGTCAAGAAAAGCTGTAAAGAATGTGAAGAGGCCATTCAGTCCCTCAATTCTATTCCACAGTTGAGCACAGAGCTATTGGAGCCTGTTACTCTGGAGCCGTTGGAGGATATCTATTTTCACAAACTTGGGATCAGGAGGGAATCATTCAACTGCTTGAAACTTGGTCACAGGAACAGGAGGCAGTCATTCAACTGCTCGAGATTGGGACACAGGAACAGGAGGCAGTCACTCAACTGCTCGAGACTGGGACACAGGGACAGGAGGCAGTCATTCAACTGCTCGAGACTGGGATACAGGAACAGTAGGCAGTCACTCAATTGCTCGATACTGGGTTACAGGAACAGGAGGCAGTCACTCAACTGCACGAGACTGGGACACAGGAACAGGAGGCAGTGATTCAACTGCTCGATAATGGGACACAGGAACAGGAGAGAGTCACTCAACTGCACTAGACTGGGATAAAGGGACAGGAGGCAGTCATTCAACTACTCGAAACTGGGACATAGGTACAGGATGGAGTCACTCAACTGCTCGAAACTGGAACAGCGGGAAATCTAGAGGCTTATGAGGCCCGAGGATCCTGTTATGCAGGGACAGGAGGAGGGGACTCACTTCCAACCAGTATGGGACACTGGGAGACAAGGGGAGTTTGCTTGGAACAAACACAAATATATGAATAAGTTGCATTCGTGGTCCACACAATCCTGCCCCAACATTCACTAAGACCACGGCTGATCTGATTATGATTCCCTCATTCCATTTTACGGAGACTGTCCTCTCTGCAGCCTCTGCTCCATTTGTTGGTCATGTTGCAGACCCAGATGCTGCAACAACAGTCACCATGACTCATCCAGAGGGTCGGGTCTAACCGGATGAGTCTGGATTTGAAGGGTCCAATAACAAGAATGAAAACACAAAATGAAGGTATTGCCAGATGTTTAGTTCGCTCAATTTCGCAATCCAACTCACATAACCAGCCCATCCATTATAATTTCAGGTTGTAGCACTGTGTCGATATGGCTAGCGTACTGCTGAATGCAACCCAGCAATATCCAGAATGGAACGCTGTGCAGCCCACACCAATACTTGATCTATAATTATGGGCGAATTGTCCAGCTTGGGGAGCTCTGCAGACTGCACTGGTTCACTCATATATAAACCCAGGCTGTTGCATTGTTCAGTAACACTGTGTTAGATCACTGCCCAGTGTGGGGAAACTTGCAGCCAATATTGGAAGTGACAGGATGTGCAGCTCCCATCTATTCCAGCTCCATATCTCCACTGTGCCTTGACAAGGGGTGCCATGGATGTGAAAATAACTGCCATGTAGAGATGTGAATGGAAACAGTTTAAATACCAATAGTTCTGATTAAGGCGAGTATTACACCAATATTTAAAGTTGAAATACCTGAGATAATATCCAATGAAGTTTCTTGAATGGTGGAAAGTAAATAAAGGGGGATGGTAATGTTATCGTGGTTGCACTATAATCAATAATGTGAATTAGAGGAACAAATATGCAGGGGGACTGGGTAGACTTGCAGGCACAATAGGGTTGTTAGAATAGTGATTTCAATTTTCCTAACATAGACAGCGACGTCCAGATGGTTAAGAACTTAGATGGAACGTAATTTGTTAAGTGTTTTCAGCAAGGTGTCCACAATCAATATATAGAGTATCGTACTCGGGAAGGTACAAACTTCCACTACTGTTGGGAAATAGGGCAAGATAGATGAAGGAGATAAAGTGGGGGAGCATTTTGTTAAAAGTGATCAGAGTTGTATTAATTTTAGAATAGGTATGGTAGGGACAAAATTGGTCCACAGATTCAAGTTCTAAATTGGGGCAAGGCGTATGTTGTTGGAGTTAGACAGGTGATTGCAGGGGATGATTGGAGTTCTTTGTTTCCAGGTAAAAGGATCTCGGGCAAGTGGGAGGGCTTTAAAAATGAGATAGCTCGAGTTCACGGTTTCCATTTTCCTATGAGGGTGAAGGTTATGTGAGAGTGGAAGAGAGATCCCTGGATGTCAAGAGATACTGAGGCTTTGACCAGAAAAAAGGAGGCGTGGCTCATGTTCAGGCAGCTTGTATCAAGGGAATTCCTGGAGTATTGCAGGGGATAGAGGAGATTACTGAAGAAGGAAATCGGCAAGGCCATAAGGGGGTATTGAGGTAGTCATGGCTGAGAAGATTAGAGTGAATCCAAATTCAGTATAGGAAAGATAAAGAGCAACTAGAGAGAGAATAGGATGCTTTAAAATCTAAAACCGGCATGCATGTGTAAAACCTCAAGAGATGGGTAAGGTCCTCAATTTCCCCTCGGTGTTTATTATGAAGAAAGACATGAAGATCTGTGACCTTTAGGAGGTTAGTTGTCATATCTTGGTACTGTCCATATCACAGTAGTGGTGCTGTTGGACATATTAGAACGCAGAAAGTCAGACAAATTTCTTGGTTCTGACCAGATATATCTAAGAGCACTGTAAGAGGCGAGAGAAAAAGCTTAGGGACAAAGATCCCGGAAGACTGGGCGGTAGTAAATGCTGTGCCCTTACTCAAGAAAGGCTGTGAAGAAAAGCCTGGGAAATATGGACCAGTCGGCTTCACACCTGTTTTCGGTGAACTACTTGAGAAGGTTCTGAGAAATAAGATGTGCATGCATTTGGAAAGACAGAGTTAGACTTGGAGCAGTCAGCATGGCATTGTGCGTGGCGGATCATGCCTTACAAATTTTGTTAGAGATTTTTGAGGATGTGACCAGGAAGGTTGATGAGAGCAGGGTTGTAGACATATTATATAATGGATTTCAATCAGGCCTTTGATAAGGTTTCACATAGTAGGCCGCTCTAGAAGGCTCGATCGCACGGAATCCAAGGTGAACTGACAAATTAGACTGAGCTGCCAGTGGAAGTGGTTGAAGTGGGTACAATAACAACACTGAAAAGGCATTTGGACAAATACACAGATAGGAAAGGATTAGATGGATACCGAGCAAAGGCAGGGAAATGACAAATTGATAGATGAGGGGCAATTACACCATGGTTTGTTGACAGAACACGGTGGGCGTATTGGATGGGCGAGTACAGAGGGTGAACATTCCCATCCCAGAGGGTGCCACAACACTAGACCCACTGAGCATGGTCTGTGCTCACTACCGAGTTCAGTGCAGTATTTGAGGTCTGAAGAAATGTCCAGCAATACAGGACAAGCATCAATAACCTTCCCCGCTCTGTCCGGATAAGGGTCACCGTATTCTGTCTGCTCCCTCACAATCACTGTATATCTGTGATTACAACTACCCCCGAGGAAGGCTCATGGTCCCCCACTCTCACTACTGCATGCAACACCTCTCTCTCTCTCTCCTTTGCAATACCTCCAACACAGTCATAGAATATTCTGGAGAATGCCGATTATAGGATGTTCCAGATAATGTTCCAAATATTTCCCAGTTTCAGGAAAATGGTAGTGTGCCAGTGTGTAACACATAAGAGTTACTTGACTCACCTTAATGATATTAAAACAAAAACAACTTCTAAACACGTCTCGTTATAAATACGATTTCGAGCAAAAAAAACATTTTTACCCTCAGGCGTTATCTTGACCTTTTTCTGAACTGTACCACTTTCCTTATTATGCATGTTTCTCTTAAACTTTGTCTGTGACTGTTTCTGTCTGTAACAGTGACACAGTCTCCAACTGAGTTGGCAGGACGGCAGGTTTGTGATGTAGAGGCAGAGCAACAGCGCAAGTTCAGTTCCTCACACTGACAAAGATTACCATGAAGGGGACACTCTCTCAGCCTCACCCCATCACCCGAGATGTGGTGATTCTCAGGATAAACCACCATGAGTGGTCTTTCTAATGAGAGTTTTTTGGGACTGTATTCTATAAATGTTAGCATTTTAATTTAAAAATATTATTTAAGAAGAGATTTTTTAGTATTATAATAAACCAATAACAACACAACTCAAATAACTGAAAAAAAATACATCCAATTTCATGTACATACAAAACAAATTAAAACACTACACAGACAGAAGAAAAAACAAAACTAAACAAAAAATAATGAATACATAATACAGCTCAGCATAACAAAAGGACAGCTCTTGTTCATCAAGAGCATTAACTGATACACATTTTTATGTTCATAGTTCTTCCTCTCTGGGGTGCGGGAGTTCAGACATCCAACGCAACAGAATATTTTTCCTAGCACGGAAAGTACAGAATGATAGGATATAACTTTTTTTCCCATATTCATCTTTGAAAAGTACCCTGGGCAGGCCCAGGAAAACAGAAACCAAGTCCATCTCCAATTCACTCCCCAATACACACTCTATCACATCTGACACAGTGCTCCAACAGATGAAGTCTGCAGCAGGACTACAAGCAATGAGTAAGAGTGCCTGTAGACATTCTGCATTTAGGACATGCTGAAGATAATCCCACTTTGCATTTTGAGAGACGATTTGGGGTCAGATAGACCCTACGAAGAATTTTCAACTGCATGGAATGGGTCCTATTACAGATCAAAATTCTTCGAGAATTTTCACGAATATCCTCCCATGTCTCCGAGGTGTTCTGAACCCCAACTCTCTCTCGGAGATATCACAACGCTGCACAGTCTCATCTGAGGGGACACTCTCCAACTAATGATAAAGGGTACTAACACAGAGTGTATTCGAAGCAACGAGAGACCTCTTCCCTTCATCGGATCTGGAAGAGTGTGGTAAAAGTGTGTTTTTTTCTTAATCAAATCTCTGATCTGGAAAAGAAAACAGAAGAGATCTCTACTAGGTAGTCCATACACACGAGTTATTTGATCAAATGATATCATTGTTTCTCCATCAAATAACACGTGATGGCTCAGTTGTGTGCAATGTTGCCTCACAGCACCAGGGTCTCTGCTTTGGTTCTGGCCTTGGGTGACTGGCTGTGTGGAGTTAACATTCCCGCCGTGTCTGTGTGGGTTTCCTCCCACAGTACAAAGATGCACATGTTAGATGAATTGGTGATTGATGAATCACCCATAGTGTTCAGGGATGTGTAGGTTTGGGCATTAATCAGGGTAAATATGGGATGGTAGGGGAATGAGTCTGGGTGGGTTACTCTTCAGAAGGTTGAAGTGGACTTGTTAGGCCCAAGGGCTTGTATCCACACTGTAGGGATTCTACTAATTCTAAATCACTCAAGCAAGGTACACCCCTTGCTGTCGACAGTTTAAACCTGGAATCTATTATTCCCAGATGACAACCCGGTGTGCCAATGACAGGGGTAAGAAACATGACTTTGGCTGTATTGCCCCAATCTGACGCATTGTCATTCATGCTTTCACAATATTGATAATTATTGGGTTATGACAATACTTCATAAATGTTGTCAATTTAGTTGAGAAAAACAGACTAATAAGGGTTCACTTTATCTAATAGGGTTCAATATCTCACAGTATTGAAGCCGAGTCCTCAGCAGCAGAGGCACTAACATAGGATAAAAAAGAGCTTAATTGATAGCTTTTTCCAGGGCGATCTGCTCCCCACAATCTGTGGGGTAGTTGCAATTTGGTTAGCTTGATAAAGAGTCGCTCATGCTGCCAAATAAAAGAGCTAAACCAGCCATTATGTCTCCTAAATACCGATGTGGGAAACATCAAAGGAAGCATTCACACAGGGTGTAGTAAATGAGGAAGGTCATTCTTTAATAAGAGCTATCCGACCTCGCCAGGATATTGGAAGTGCTTCCCATCTTTGAAGGTTTTGTTTAATTTTGTCAAACAAATGGACATAGTTCACGTTAAATAAATGATCAAAGACGGATGTAATGAATATACTGAAATAGAGAACCTTGCCCCCCTACACCCCCGTGACCATTTGAAAGGAAACCAGGATTTGCCCTCATCAGGAATTTCCCCAAGACCTCCCATAGACATGGTCTCCAATGTTCTAAAATTTATCATGTAGCCTGAAAAGGCGGCAAGCGAATTATTGCATTGCATCACGTGAGCTGCCGAAATTTCGGGATTTGACAAAAACATAAGACCATCTGCATACAACATAATTTTATGTGACTTTTATCCCACTTCTGGGGCAGGCATGTTGGGGTAATATTCTCAATTGTGAAGGATGCCACTGAATCTAAGATTGTTGCAAGGATGGGGAAGAGATCAACCCTCGTGTGCCATTTCTGCGGGTTAAAGAAGAAAATAAAATCCCTACTTGTGAGGTAGATCTGCCTCCAGACATCCACCAGCTCGACTTCTGCAAACAAATCCAAGAATTGCTACATTATAACGAGGGCATTGGGGGAGCTTTGGACATTCTGTCCACCGTGTGGCCATAAGACAGTCGAAATTTCCTTCTGCAATCATGTGCCATGATGCAAGATAACTGACTTTAGAAAAAACATCTAAGAGGATTTTAAAAGGGTGCACCGGGTGGCAATAAACATTTAAAATACTGTATTAATTCCCGTAGATCAAGACTTTGCGATTATGATCTTTCCATGGGTGTTAATACAATCTAGTAATTTAAATGGAAGATTCTTCCTATCCATTATGACTTTTCCCCCACTTTTAGTATTAAAAGACAAGAAATAAACCCGATCGAACCCGCCCTGCTGTAACGTCAAATGTTTGTGTCATCAAGGTGCATCTCCTGCATTAGGACAACTCTCTCTTTTTTAAGACGAGAAAGTATATTTTTCCTATTGACTGGCAGATGGCACCCCTTAATGTTCCAGGTACACCATTTAAGCACATCATTATCCATAAAACACTGCAGCAACATTTGAACTCCAGAGAATTTCATATCGAATTACACATCGCTGAGCATTAATGACAAAAGACTCATCGAGCCTTAAATCTGTACAAACTAAAACTACTGCAACTCACAAGCTCTCAAAACTTTCCAAAGCTAAAACCATAAAAAAAGAACGAAACAAAATCCAAACTACCAATGACACTTGATAGGGTTTTTACCCCCCGCCCCCCCCCCCACCCCGCAACGGGACGCTGACGGCCTTGGTCTCTGTTCTACAACACTGACAAAGGCCCTGCTTTTGATTGTATAGATCCTGCGCATGTTTGATTTACTAAATCCAATACCTCGCATTAATCCAAACTAAACTCCATCTGCCACTCCTCAGCCCAGTGAGTGATATTACTGCCACCCCACCTTCCCCGTTTAATTTTAAAATTCCCTCCCCCTTTCCACGAGGCCTGCACACTCCGGGCTTGATTTTCACACAGACTCTGAGCTTGGTTTGCCTTCTGTGGTTAGGGGGAGTTGGGACAGATTGCAGACACAGTCAGTGGGGAGGAGAGGCTGAAAAGTAATCAGCGGCCTGATATCATTTCATGGTTTTAGGAAGAAGGCAGTCACACGTGAATGTTGGGTAATACTGATTGTTTTTTTTGGGGGCCAGATATTATGGTCTTTTTCCGTCTCTGGTGTTCAGTAATGAAAATCTATTCGAGACCCTTCATTGTGCAGAATGTGTCTGCAGGATTTCTTTCCCTAATATTGCAGACTACAGATAATAGCGATTAAAGCTGTTCATAGTTAACTTCGATGGCACAGCACGTACACCCAAGTTAAAAGCAATGACTTCAGATGCTGTAAACCAGATTCTGGATTAGTGGTGCTGGAGGAGCACAGCAGTTCAGGCAGCATCCGAGGAGCAGTAAAATCATCAGGAAGTGCTTTTGCCTGAAACGTCGATTTTACTGCACCTCGGATGCTGCCTGAACTGCTGTGCTCTTCCAGCACTACTAATCCCGTATACTCAACATCCTACAGTTAAGACAAATATTTTGCACTTGTTTAATACAAAGTGTTTTGTGTAGTTCAGTATTGGTAGCCTGATTATAATAAATCCAAACTGAGCTGAAAGCTGACGCTTAAAATATGACCCAAAATCTGGATATGGTAGTGTCGTGGGTAATGTCCCTGCCTCAGAGCCATAGCACTGGATTTGATTCCTGAACGTGCGTGCTGGTGTTCCAAGCTCTGGACTAGAAGTTCTGGATTCAAGTCCTGCCTGTTGCAGAGGTATGTCACAGCATGTCAGAAGAGGCTGATGAGCAAACACAAAGGAGAATAATGTTACAGCTTTATGGGTATTGCTGAATGGTGCTAATGTCCCTATCTCCGGGCAAAAAGGTCTGGGTGCAAATCCCACAGAAGTGTTTCATAACACACCTGAACAAACTGATTAAAACGGATTTAGAATTGTGACTTGATGGAGAAGGAAGAGATGTCAGTATTGCATTTCAGAATTTAGGCCCAGGATGACTGAAAGTACAGCCATTCGTGTTGATTGGAGTCACATTTTGCAGCAGTAAAGGTTTATAAAATCAAAATGATCATGGATAGAGTGAGTAGTCAGGGTTTTTCCCCAGATTGGGGCATACAAAACTAGAGGGCATTGGTTGAAATTGAGAGGGGAAAGTTTTTGACGAGCCCACGAGCACCATTTCTCGCAGAGGGTGTGCATGTGGAATGAGCTGCCAGAGGAACTGATGGAGGCTGGTACAAATACAGCATGTAAAAGACATCTGGATGCTGACAGACCTGCCGAGCTTTTCCAGCAATGTCTCTATTTGTTGCAAAATGCATTCATTTTAACACAATATTCGGAATACATTAAACATTTTATTTTTTTAATGACGCAGCGACATATAGACATATTTTCAAATAGACTGAGACAATTTTCTGCTAAGGGTATGGCTCTGTGTATGACAGTAACAATGATGCACCAACATGGAACAGGGAATGTGATGGAGACATAGTTTGGACAACGTACAAGGAGACTTCACATGGTCCAGTTTGGGAGAGGATGACATTATTGTGTGATTCCGCTCAGATAGAGAGAAAATGTAATCTGCCCGAGAAGGAATGGCCGATTACACTCTCTCTCCTTCATTGTTCCTCATGACAGCAATGTGTGCGAGCTAAAACAAAAAATCGACAGTCATCGTTACCATTCTTATTTTTATAGAATCCCTACTGTGTGCAAACATGCTCTTCGGCACAAAACGTCCATACAAACCTTTCCAGGCCCGCTCACTTACATTTACTCCAACCGATGCACCTAACCTAGAAACCCCTGAACACTTCGGACAAATTATCACGACCAATCCATCTAACCAGCACAGCTTTGCACTGTGGAAGGAAACTGGAGCAACCATTAGAAGGGGGGAATGTGCAACCTCTACACAAATAGTCACCCGAGTCTGGAATTGAACGCAAGTTCCTCGTGCTGTGACGCAGCAGTGCTAACCACGCAGCCACTGTGATACCCTTGGGCGAACCCTGGCCAGAATTCATTCGAATCTCTCCACTGCCTAATGTAAAGGGAATTAAGCCAAATCCAACTGTTCCAAGATGAAATCCCATTGCTAGCAGTTTGTGTGAGTAGAATGTCTTCAGAAGCAGAATAACATTTTGAACAATCTCTCAATTTTTCCTTTTGTCATGAGTTACAATAATATATGGACAAAGCGCGTTCAACTTGAAATTGCAGAGATTTTGTTTGTGTGTGTGTATGTGTTAGTGTTTTAACAAAGGGAAATATCGATTCTTTATTTGAAATTTCCAAACAGTTTGCCAGTCATCTCTCACCATAGTTTAAATGACATTGCTCTGGATCATAAACGTGCTATTTTAGCAGATTAAAGAAACTCGCCTGACTTGTTGCTAAAACTGACCCTGACCCAGTCTGAGATCGATATCATCGGCCTTATCACAAACCTGGTTACATTTGACATTTGTTGTGAGCAGTGGAGCAGTGGGAATTGAAAAGGAAACATGACCCGAAAAGTCGGGGAACTATAGACCAGTGAGCATGATGTCAGTGGTGGGTCAGTTCTTGGAGGGGATTCTGAGGGAAGGGATTTACATACATACTTATGCCCGAAACGTCGATTCTCCTGATCCTTGGATGCTGCCTGACCTGCTGCGCTATTCCAGCAACACATTTTTCAGCTGATACATTTTGGAAATGCAAGGGCTGATCGGGATAGTCAACGTGGATTTCTCCATGGGTAATCATGTCTCATTAATTTGATTGAGTTTTATGAAGAGGTGACAAAGAAGATTGATGAAGGCAGTTTAGTAGACATTGTCTACATGGACTTCAGTAAGGTGCTCACAGTATTCCAATTGGTAGACAGATGAATAAAGTTCGGTCACACGAGATACAGATGAAGCTAGTCACAATTGGTTTGAAGGAAGAGGGATATTTTTCAGACTGGAGGCTTGTGAGCAGCAATGTGCTGTAAGAATCGGTACTGAGTTCATTGCATTTCATCATTTATGTAAAAGATTTAGATGTGAATATTGGGGCCAAAGGGCCAAAGTTAGTAAGGTTACAGATTACATCAGAAAGGTGGTGTGGTAGATTATCTCAGAGTACAACGAGACCACAATTAGATGGGACAAAGGGACAAGGAGTGACAGGTATAGTTAAATTTAGATAAATACGAGCTTTTGCATTTTGGGAAGGCAAATCAGGGCAGAAATTATACACTTAATTGTCAGGTCCTGTTGTGGATCAAAGGGACATAGGGCTGCAGGTACATAGTTCCTTGGAAGTGGAGTCGCAGGTGGACAGAGTACTGCGGTACACATTTGGCACATTTGACTTAATCAGTCTGAGCATTGAGTATAGGAGTTGTGGTGCCATGTTGCCTCTGTACAGGATGTTGGTGAGACTTTAAGAATACTGCGTACAACTCGTTTGTAGAACTGGAGATTTGAGCTTCAGGGAAAGGTTGATTCGGTTGAGGTGTTTCCACCTGGAGTCTCAGAGGCTGAAGGGTGACATTATAGAAGTTTGTAGAATCATCAGAGGCATGGATATTCTGAACAGCCATGTTGTGCTCCCCAAGATAGTTTGAAAGTGAGAGGGCGAATAATTTAGAATGGACCTGAAGGTAAATGTTTCACACAGAGAGTGGTGTGTGTGCAGAAAGTGCTGCCAGAGGAAGTGGTGAAGGCGGCTACAATTGCACATTTAAAATGTATCTGAAAGAGGAGGGATATTGGCCAAATGGTGGCAAATAGGACTAGGTCAGATTTGATATCTGATCGGAGTGAACAGATTGGACTAACGGGTCTGTTTCTGTTCTGCATGACTGTCAGATTCTATAAGAGGGATGGCGAAAGATTCTGAAAGGACCTTTTAAGTGTGAATTCTCTTCACTGGAAGTTTATTGTGCCTCTATGTTCAAATGGATTGAAAGCTATTTAGTTAAATATTTGACAGGGAAGTGAGTCACGGGTAATAGTGTACAAACAGGAAAGTGGGGCTGAGTCCACAATCTTAGTGCCTGGTGGAGAAGGCTCAAATATCTAATGTCCCACTCCTGCTCCTCAGTCCCATGTTTCTGCATTCCATCCAGCCCCGCATACCTGCTGGACAGGAACAGTTGGAAGCCACTTACTCCTATAACCTGTTGCACAGAAACAGAGGAGACTATTCAGCCTCTCAAGACTGTCACACACTCTTTGAAGTGATTTGGGAAATGCAATTGGAAAATCTAGGCACGGGTATGAAAGACGCCCCTCATCTCTCTTTACAGAGCTTCCCCTCTCTGCAACTTGTGCTTCATTTGTTGGTCATGTTTAGACTCAAGTTCACTGAGAATACAGCCGCCATACCTCACCCAAAGATGGCTCACAAAATCCTCTGGTCTCCCTGCGTGCAACATTCCATCACAGACATTCATGAAAATAACACCCACGAACGTTCCAATAACAGAATGTGAGAGCATCAGAAACAGGAACTGGTCGTTCACTCCCCAAGCCTGCCTTGCCCTTCACTAAGATCATGATTGATCTGCTCTCTGTCTCAAATCCTCTTTCATACCCAATTTATCATTGCCCTCAACTCTCTGACAGGTCAATATCTATCTACCTCCTCTTCAAATACTTTCAGTCATTTTTTTCTCCCCAACACTCTTGAGACGAGAAATCCTGACATTCAATCCCACCTGTTTGAAGAAAACACTTGCTGCTCCTATATCATGGTTTATTGGTATGAACAAAAGAGGTTGAGACAAGGGTTCAGGTACAAATGACTGGCCCTGATATCAAGGCAGTGGTTGACCTCTGCTGACATCAAGGAGCGAAACAATACTGGATTTAATGGGAATCAGAGTAAATTCTCCAGTGTTTGGAGTCAAACATGGCACAAAGGAAGATGTTCACCATCTCAGTCCTGGGTCACCTATGTGGGAGATCCTCAGGGTGGCTTCCTCTTCACAAACAGCTTCAGCTGCTTCATCAATGTCTCCCGTTCCCACCCTCACCAACATAAGATCAGAAGTTGGGATGGTCACTGAAGATTCCACAATGTTCAGAACATTTTGTACCCCCTTCAGCTCCTGAACTAGTCTGTGTCTATGTGCAGCAAGACCCAGACTCCATTGAGCCATGTGCTGTTAAATGGTCCGTTACATTCATCTACCAGCACTGCCTGACACTGCACATTGCCACAGTAAAATAAGAGTTCATTCAGCACCTCACGCTGGTTTCACAGGAATATGGGGAAGCCATTCAGCCCATTGATACTATTGGAGAAGAACAGGGACAGCCCATTCAGTGCCTCCAGCATATTACTCAGGAAGAGAAGGAGTCTAGTGTGATGGACCACACCAGAGCCCCTCGAAAATATTGGAAGGCGGTAACCTAGACTTTTTTTAAAATTTTAAACAGAATATAAAATGATTGTTCCAGATGCAATGTGAAAGGTCAAACTACTCGGTATGAAGCTAAACACTATTTATTGAAATACGAAAGATAAAATGAAAGCAAAGAAAGAGGAATTTAGAAAAATGCTGTTCTATTGGACAAGTTAACAGAATAACAACTCTAGGAACTATTACTAATTAACTGAACCAATATCGGAAAATCCCATAAACACAGCCCCTGGCAAAAAAGGAAAATTCAGACACAGATTGTCACAAACATTTCTCTAATGCAGGAATTAAAAACAGCACCAAGAGAAAATTCAGAGAGAGTAGCAGCCAGGAGATAGTCACTGAAGCTTCCAACTCTGTGGAGTCCCCAATACTTTCTGATGCTACTTAGAAACCAAAACCCAGAGATCGTTATTTGTGAGAGCTGGCCACACCCATTCAGTCTGCATTGAAATTAACCCAAAACCTCCCTAGCTGTTTACTCAGTGGCCTTAACTAACCAGTTTGGTAACGATCATTCAATCTCTCTCTGAAAAGAAACCAGGACAAAATAACCTCTCAAAGCCTACAGCATCATCACACTTGTCAGCACATCGAGCTGTCAAACAGGAACTAGGGGTAACCCAAGCAGGCCCTTGGTCCTGTCCAATCGGAAGAGGAAGAAGCCATTCAGTCCCTTGTGTCACTTACACAGGAATAGGAGGAGGCCATTCAGCCCCTGGAGTCTCTTACACGGGAACAGGGGAAGGCCATTCGGTCCCTAAAGCCACTTCCACAGCAACACGATGAGGCCATTCAGCTCCTTCAGTCTCTTACACAGGAACAGAAGGAGGCCATTCAGCACTTAAGTCACTTACACAGGAACAGGAGGAGGCCATTCAGCCCTTAAGTCACTTACACAGGAACAGTACGAGGCCATTTCCCCTCAACGTACTTGCAAAGGGACAGAATGAGGTAATTGATGCTGATTACTGATGAATGGCTTATGCCCAAAACGTGGATTCCCCTGCTCCTCGGAGCTGCCTGACCTGCTGTGCTTTTCCAGCAATCTACTCTCTACAACAATCTCCACCATCGGCAGTCCTCACTGTCTCCAGATTGATGCTCCAACATGATGAACATGTGGAGCAGAGGCTGCACAGACAGACTGCTCCACGTTGTTCCTCCTGGCTCCGTTGCTCATGATACACACGTGGGACTTTAACGTGGTTTTCTAGTGTTGAGGAGGGAAGCCATATGTCTTATGTGAAGTCTCATGAAGGCACCTTCCATCTCCAAGAAGCCAGCCTGGTGTTCTATATGTAGGGCGGAAGTTGGTGGGAATGGCTACCTGTTTCAGATCGAAGGTACTGTGGCTGCTGTTGGGGATTATATGCAACCTGACGGTCAGTACGGGCTCACATACCGACTGCACAATAACATGGGGATAGTTAATTTAGGCATGTAAACTATTAGGAAAGTCACGTAAGACTGATGAATCGACTCTCTATGTTCAAATAATGCTGATCTTGCTCATGTTGATATTGTCGAGTGCTTGTCTTCTGCAGTGTAACCTGTATGCCTTACTCTGTCGAAGTCTATTTCCGTACTATGAACTGTCTGGCCATGCTTACTATGATCTGTCTCCACTGCTCAGAAAGAAAGTGTTTCCTTGTACTGAGGTACACGTGACAATAAATCACACCAATCAAGTATGGAATTTCTCACCCTATCAATGTGTCTTTTGGAAATACACCTGCTACACCTCGTTTCAGCATCAACATTTCTTCGTATTTCACAGCTTTGCAGATTAAACTCTCAGGTTCTTCACTCTACCCTCATGATACCGCCATCTGTATCTGTGGGAAGGATATCACTCCTTACAAAGGAGATCAAATCTGTAGAGAGTGTCCCAAAAGCTCTCTCCACAAGGCTCTACAACAGCAGGAAGATGGCTTTGCTTATGTACTCGAATCATCTTACAATGAAGGACACCATACCATTGACTGCACCTGTTACTTACACAGTGTTTGATTCAGAGCAGTCAGAGTAGACTTGTGAGTAGGCGATCATGCTTCCCAAATTTGTTAGCGTTCTTTGATGAAGTGACCAGGAAGATTTGCGAGGACAGAGCTGTAAATTTAGTCTCTATGGATTTCAGTAAGGCCTTTGATAAGGTTCCATATGACAGGCTGCTCTGGAAAGTTCCATCACGTGGAATGCTGGAGGAACTGGCCAGTCGGATACACAGTTGGGTTGATGATCGGAACCAGAGGGTTTAGTGGAAGGATGATAGTCAGACTGGAGACTGTGTCCATTGCTGTTTATTATCTATGATTTGGTTGAGAATGTACAAGGCATGATTAGTACGTTTGCAGATGACACTAAAATAAGTGGTAGCGTGATCAGTGAGGAGGTTTATCAGAAATTGCAGCAGGACTTTAATCAGGTGGGGATGTGGGCCGAGATATGGCAAATGAAATTTAATAAAAATGTGTGACGTCTTGCATTTTGGAAACTCAAATCAAGGTAGTAGTTTCACGGTGAATGGGAGGGTCTTAAGGGGTGCATTGGGCAGAGAGACCTTGGTTTTTACGGGCACGGTTCTCTAAGAGTAGAGTCACACGTAGACAGGGCAGTGAAGAAGGCTTTTAGCACATTGGCCTTCATTAGGCTGGATATTGAGTATAGAAGTTGGAAACTTATGCTGCAGTTACACGGGACTTTGGTACGGCCGCACTTGGAGTATTATGTTCAGTTTTTGTAACCTTGTTATAGGGAAGATGTTATTAAATTAGAAAGAGTGCAGAAGAAATTTACAAAGACGTTTCCAGGACCCAATGGTCTGCGTTATAGGGAGAGATTGGACAAGCTAGGACTTTTTCGTTAAAGTGTAGGAGACGGAGGGAGTCCTTATAGTGCTGTATAAAATCACGAGGGGTATGGATAGGGTTAATGATCTCAGTCTTTTTCCCAGGTGTACAGAATTGAGGATTAGAGGGGATCAGTTTAAGTTTCGAGGGGAAGGAATAAAAGGGAACCTGTGGGGCCACTTCTTTACACAGAGGCTGGCACATGGATGAGTTGCCAGAAGATGTGGTTGGGGGGTGAACATTAACAACATTTCAATGCATTTGGATAATTATGTCGATAGGAAAGGACTGGAAAGATATGGGCCAACTGCAGGGAAATGGGGCTAACGTGGATGGACATTTACAATGTGGAGATGAACCCCTCTGTTAATTAAAACCAAACACCCAGAAAAGCTCACCTCACCTCGTAATCTGTTAAAATATGAGTGACACAGATCTCCTATATTCGACTATTTAAACAAACATTAAGAAGTTTGTTTCTTAACTTTAATAGTGAACACTAAACATCAACTATTCACAAATACAAGCTACTTACTATCTGACTCCAACTCTGTAAAAATATGCTGTTCCAACAGCCCACATATTAAACATTACAATCTCAAGACCACACAGTCATTATCTTCCCCACTGTGTTCACTCTTTCAGCTGCTGATCTCCCTGGTCATGTTCTTTATTGCAAGTACGTTTGCATGAATATGTATCTTTGATAGAGAGTGTTTGAGATGGCCAGTTAGCACTCCTGCTCTACAGCAGTGGTTCTGCTGTTGGATGGCAGTAGCTCACCCACCAGTTTTCAAAATGCTGGGTTTGTATACTCCCCATGATATAGTAATTCTCATAATTTGATTCCTGTCCAGGTGTCCAAACAATAATATTCAAATTCTGTTGGCTTCTGGTATCCTGAGCGTTATTTAAACTCTTTGGTTGCATTTGAATGGCTGTCAAAACAGCAACCAAAATCCAGGTATCTATTTCTCAGCTAATGGTGACATGTGGAACAATGTGACATTTAGCTGGCATCTGTGGCTTTAATTTCTATTCGGCAAAACCCCGTTCTGTTTTTAATTACCCTACATGTTTTTGGCTTCGTAACATCTCCCCACTTCAGGAAATAAAATGAAACAGCAGAATGAAAAGATGGCTACATTTCTATTCCTCTAATTCTTAATCCCAATTTTATGAAATACAAAAGTATTGATCTCAGTTTTATCATTCATATTAATTCTACACACCATTATAACATTGGAATAAGGCAAATCTTACCTATACTTTTTCCTTTAAATCCGCGAAAACACATCTGCTATCACATTGTAGGATCCGCAGCATGAGCATGTACATTTTGTGAGTATGAAGTCGGTAAGGTAAGACTCCAATGAAATAGTCTCATATTCTGCTCTTTAACTATTCCAAAAAATGCGATAAATGTGTCATTGTCCACAACCATCTCCGACAATTTGTTTGTCATATACACATTAAAATATTGTCAGGCCAGTGTGAAACTTAATCATTCTTGTTCAATAATGGAGGTTTTGTATCTTTTTTCTGGTGGATATTGAGTTTTTTCGACAAGTAGCCAACAGTTCCATCATCATCATTCTGTATCAATACATCTCCGAGCCCTATATCCCGAAAATCAAACACAATTTTCAAAGGTTTTCAGAATATTTGGTGCAGCTAAAACTGTGCGGTGATTAATCCTGCTTTAAAATTCTCAAATGCCTCCTGGCATTGTTCTGTCCACCACAATACTGTGTTCTTCTTTAATAAATCCATCAGTGGTGCCCATACACTGCTGAAGTTTGGAACAAACGTCTGATAGAATCCACTCAGTTCCAAACATCGAAGCACCTCTTTCTTCGAGGATGCTCGTGGAAATTCCTCAAAGCCCTTCGTCTTTGTGTTCCATGGAAGCAACCTTACATGGCCAATGTAATGTCCCAGGAACGACCCCTCTGCTTTCAAGAATTCTGTTTTCTTTAAGTTTATTCCCAAGTTTGCTTTTTGTAATCGTTCAACATGCTCTGCCAACTGTAACATGGGAGCTTTCAATCACTTGCTGAAGATCACTACATCATACAGATAACCTGCACAATTTGTTCATCTGGCCACAGCTCTGTTCCTGAGTCTTAAATGTGGTGGTGCATTATTCATTCATATGAAATACTCGGTAACGTTTATTTGTCATCTCTGGTATTTTTACTTGATAGTTTAACTGACTCCACATTTTTTTTAAATCTGAAAGGGGCCACTAAACCTGGCTTTGAAGAGATTTCTTACCACTGGTGGCAATACTAATACGTCATTCCACGGGAAATCTTCAAAGTTTCAGTGTTTTTATCTGCCACCTGCTTCACTCTATGTTGTGCTCTTCAGATACTGATTAGCAAACTCACCGACTCCATCTACTCTCTCCTTCACCTCATACACATAATCCAAGTGTGAGATTTTCGACTTCGGTCCTGTCACTTTTTATTTAATTAATTCCAACGGAGCTCTCACTTCATGTACGAATATTAACTCAAAGGAAGTAAAGTGAATAGATTTATTTGGGGCATCTCTAATTGCAAACAATTTAATGGGGCACCTTTATCCCAATCATTTGGCCAACCCTGACAGTATGCTGTTAACATAGTCTTCAGCGTCTGATGCTAACTTTCCAAGGCTCCCTGGGATTCAGGATGGGACGCTGATGATTTGAAGTATTGTATTCCTAAGCCATCCATGACTTCCTTAAACAGTTGAGTGGTAAAATGAGACCCTTGGTCTGACTAAATCTCTCTGGGCAGTCTACAGTGAGTAAAGAAAGGTACCAACTCCTCCACCTCCCTTTTTGCCTTGACACTTCAATAATGGAATTGCCTCTGGAAATCTGGTAGATGCATCCACTATTATCAGCAAATATTGGTTTCCACTTTTACTTTAGAAAGGGGAGCTACACAATTAATCATAATCCCCGTGCAAGGTTCTTCGAATGCAGGAATTGGCCAGAAAGATGCTGGTTTTATTACTGCTGTTACTTACCTACCATTTGGTATGTATGTCACGTACAACAAAAATTAACAGCGTCCTTGCGCATTCCAGGCCACTAGAAATGGTTATGTACCTTAACTTGAGTCTTCTGTACACCTTAGTGACCGCCTGCAGTTAGTTTATGAGCTACCCGTAACACTGTACGTTACTGCTAACACAATCCGGTGCACATCGGCCCATTTCCCTTCTGCAGCAAGCTATCGGGGTCTCCATTTTAATTTTATGATTCTATCTTTAAGTTAATAATGCTCAACAATATTTTCTGATGCCTTTTCTGTGCCTGTTCAGGCTTTTCCTGCACCGTTACATCAAACAGGGGGTCAGTTCACAGAGCATCAACCCATTTGTCTTTTTCGTTCGTTTTTCCTTCCTGCTGTAACTTATTACAGTGGGATCTTGTTACTACACAGTCTGGAAAAATTCCTGGTTAACGTTCTTTTAACTCACCAATTCCCTAGTCTTCCTTTGGCTGCTCACCACAAGGGGTGCCTATCGCACCTCGCCTCCTGCTAAATCGTTCCCAAGAATATACTGTATTCCTGGAACTGACTCTCTGTTACTCACTGTTACTGTTACTTCCCTTATCTTGATTTGGCATCCCATTCTGATGTTACACAAGGGAATGCTTGATTTCTGAAAGCCATTCCACAAATTGACATGCACTTGATTAACATGTCAGAAGAGTGAAAAAAACTTTCATTTCTTACTATTAGAGGGTGAGAGAAAGTGAGGGCTGCAGATGCTGGAGATGAGAGTTGAAAAGTGTAGGGCTGGAAAAGCACAGCACGTCGGCAGCATCCGAGGGGCAGGGGAGTTGACGTTTTAGGCATAAATACTTTTCATCACGAAAGTGGGAGGTAAGGGAGGGGGAAAGAGTTTGAGAAATAAATGGGAGGGTGGCGGTGGAGATAGGTGGAAGGGAGCTTGGAAGGCGATAGGTAGATGCAAGCGGGGTATGATGGTGGTAGATCGTACAGGAGGGTGATAGGACTCCTATTGGTGGTAGGACAGCTGGAGCATTCAAACTGTATAGCATCAACGTTGACTTCACCAAATTCCAAATCTCCTCTCCACCAACCTTTCCCATATCCAACTGTTCAAACTAGCACTGCCCTCTTGGACTACCATAACTAGCCATCTTCCTTTCCATCTATCGACTCCACCCTACCCTCCGACATATCACTATCACTCCCACCTACATCTTCTTATTGCCTCCCCAGTGACCCTCCCACAGGCCCAGCTACTACCCTTGCATTTATCTTTCAGCCCCCTTGTCCCCTCACCATGTTCCTGACGATGGGTTTCCGCCTGATGTTCGATTGTCCTGCTGTTCGGATGCTGCCTGATCTGTTGTGCTTTTCCGGAGCCTCACTTCTCAACTATTAGAGACTGAGCAGATCCCGTACCTCACAAAATTCTAACTTCTTGTCCAACTCCCCCGTTCTTTCTGAGTAAACTTTATCTACAGAGGTGAATTCTTTAGAGAGATCAGGCACTGCCTCCATACCCAGCCCTTGCCTCGGCTGTGCAATTTCCTGCAGCTCCTCGGCTCCACTTGGCCTCTCCTTTACCAGTTTCACTAATGCCACTGGGCTTAGCCTCTTCTACCACATCTTTCCCCAAAGTGTTTTCCTTTAACGCCCAGCACGGTGTGTCCCAGCTTACTGCAGTGAAAACTACTTTTTCCCTGTGCCCTTTTTAAGCCACCAGCACTGTAAGTTTATGTGTTCTACTCCGTTGTCGTGAGAGCACCGGAGGCCTTTCACCACCTTTCAAACCTCTTGAGCTTCTTTCTTCACCTGTGGTAAACTATTGTGAGCTACTGTTCGCTTTGTAATGTGTGATCGTCCATTCTCCCAATGTCTATCCCTCACAGGATGAAATTCCTGCGAGAAGTTAAATTTCATCAGATGTCACAATGCATATTCACCTGCCATTTCTGCCACGCTTCTCACTTCTTGGACGTTATATTCATTCACATGAATTCTTACTATCTCTGGAAGTGAGTCTTTTAACTTCTCCAGCAGAATAATCTCCCTTCAAGCCTCACAGGTCTTATCCATTTTTAAGGCCAGTACCCACCTGTCAAAATGACTGGTTAATTCTTTCAAACTCAGTATAAGTCTGACCTGATTCATTCTCTATTTTTCTGAACTTCTGTCTATATGCTTCTAGTACCAATTCATAACCAATCAAACTAGCCAGTATGACATCTTGATAATCTCTTGACCCCCCATCAGACAGTGCTGCACATATCTCACCAGCTGTGCCCACCTGCTTAGTCTGAAGTAGCATCACCCACAAGTTCACTGGACATGTCATCTGCCTAGCCATTTTTTCAAATGAAATAAAAAAGATTTGACATTTTTCTCACCGAAATATGGCAAGTTACTAACCTAGTTGTATACATCCCTACATTCTCCCTTCATCTCCATCCTGTTAATTTAACTTTCTTGTCTAATTCCCAACTTCTGAATTTTAAATCACCTCTCTCTTTCTTTTTCCTCTCTTGCACTTTCGTCTCTCTCTCTCTCTCTCTGTTTCCGATCCTTTATTTTTCTTCTAACTCCAGTTGTCACATTTGCAATTTAAGGTTTTTATAACTATAAGGCAGTTGCCTATTTCTCTGATACACCAAAGTGCTTGACCAATTCCATTACAATTTCAACTTCTCTTTCATCCCTGCTTAAAAACAATTCCAACCTATTTGCTAATTCTAAAAAGTGTCCTCCTTCTGTCTCTCTAAACTTCCTTGGAAAATTTGGGAACCTCTTTAGTAATGTTTAAAGCCATTTCCCGCACTTTTCATTTAACCAACCACAAGTAACAAAATTAAACGAATTTTCCCACTGGTTTTATTTGAAGATCAAAGTCACTAATTGCAATGAGTTGGAATTTTCTGGGGCCTGTTGTATCTCATATCTGTTCAGGTTGGTCCAAGTGCCACACGGCAAGGCCCCAAACTGTTATGACATCAATGTCGAACCCCTCTGTAAATTAAAACCACACACCCAGAAAAGCTCACCTCACATCATAATCTGTCAAAACGTGAGAGAAAGAGAACTCATAAATTCCACTAGTAAACAAAAAAAAACAATTTATATATGTGCAAGTTAGCTCGCTGAGCTTCAAGGTTTGTTTTCAGACGTTTCGTTCACATGACTAGGTGACATCATCAGTGAGAGTATCTGCTGAAGCTCTGGTGGTATGTGCCGCCTTTCTATTTATAGGTCTTGGTTTCTTAAAGTGGGTGATGTCATTTCCGGTTACTTGAACAAGAGAATGCAGACAGGATCTAAATTGATGCGTTTATTGATGGACTTCTGGTTAGAATACCATTCCTCTAAGACGGTCTTTGCATGTCTTAGTATGTGTGTGTGCTTTGTCCCAGTCAAAGTGGTGCCCTTCTTTGTCTGTATGTATGGAACATAGTGATAGTGCGTCATGTCTTTTGGTGGCAAGTTGGTGTTCATGTACCCTCGTAACACGACAACAGGACAGTTTCAATGGTGGAAAAATGATTTTCTATACACTGTTTAATCAATGTGTGTGCAGATAAGTCGCATTTTTCATATGTGCACAACACATTGTCAATGAACAACAGAAACACAGTTAACGAAAAATGATGCATATGATGTATAAAATTGATAAAATATTAAGACATGATTTGATCCTCTCAACGTTCCCTCCTTTTCTGGGATTCCCAATTCTAGTCTCTTATTCTTACCAGGAAGTGTGCTCCAAATTCTTGATTCTGGTGTCCCAACTTATTTCAGTTAATCCCCTTTCTTCCGGGATTTCAATATTTTGGCCTGCTGTGTTCTTTCTAAAGCTAGTGTCCATCATATTATTGGAGATAAATATTCTGGCATCAGACCCAGCATTTGAACATATTACTCTGTTGTACATGCACTGTACAAAGAGCCACAGCACACAAGCATTGCCAAAACATTGGGGGATGTTCATCTACTTTTTTCGATAATGTAGTTTTCTCATTTTCCACATCTCCATATCTATATCCTCTCTCTCATTGTCCCTTTGTATCTCGTTAAGAAATCCACGAATTATTTTTCGTGTCCCATCTCCAAAAACTCCTTCTTTCAGTTTATGTCTAATGCTGTCTTCAAGATGTAATGTGGTTATAATTAAGCAATGTAACTACAAAGACATGCGGGGGGAGCTGGCCAGAGTTAAGTGGAAGGTTTGCTGAGCAGGTAAGACCATGGAGAAACAATGAGAGAAGGTTCGGGGGATAATTTGGAAGATAATACAAGAAATACAACCCCAAGAAATTGAAACATACTCATGGGAGAACAAGGCAGCCATGAGTGATAAGGCATCAAACCAAACGAGAAAACATACAATGTGGTGAAGATGATTGGGAATCCAGAGAATTTATTGGTTCTGCAACTAAATGATGCTGGCATCACTGACACTACAAAGCTCTTAATCATGGTCAGGGAAAGAAGAAGAGGAAACACATTAACTTTAAACACAGAAGATGCTAAATCTCAAGGCAGAAGATTCAGGTGAATTAAACATTTGACTTAAGATCAGTTAAATGCTTTTGCAGATTGTGTCAGTTTGGAAGCATGACCCGGGGAGACAGAGCCTCAGCAGAATGAGAGTATGAAAATGGAAGTTTCCCAAATCAGAAACCAGGTTAGGTCACTGAGTGCTGGGCTGATGGGTGAATGGGTGTCAGTGAGAATTGGGGAACAGACAGCAGAATTGCATTGCAGGTATTGCAGCTCGAAACTGCGTGTTCATGTAGTGCTGTAGACCACAGCAGCAGGAGAGGCAGACCTGCATTCAGCCACAACCTGTAACGTTTTGCCCAGGATAACACCTCAGTCTGTCATTACCATCAACACCATCTATGGCTCAGTGACGAGTGTGGGTGAACATGTCAGAGTCAGAATCACATGAACCTTAATTTGATGTTAACTCAATGTTTGGTGAAGATTTGTACAAAATCCCATGCAAGGACTGCACAAAACACGATATAGCACAAACAGGAAGACAGCTAATGATCCGCATCCATGAACATCAACTAGCCATGAAACGACACGACCAGCTATCCTTAGTAGCCACACACGCATACGACAAGCAACATGAATTCGACTGGGACAACACTACCATTACAGGGCAAGCCAAACAAAGAACAGCCAGGGAATTCCTAGAAGCATGGCACTCATCCACAAACTCCATCAACAAATACATAGACCTGGACCCAATATACCGGCCACTAAAGCGGACAGCTGAAGCTGACAACCAGAAGCGGCAGGGACAGGCCACTATAAATGCCGGAGGAAACACCACAGAACCGCTTCCAGGAGGTTCCCAAGCACTGAGGATGTCACCTAGACAGGGGACGAAACGTTTGCAACAAAAACTTCCAGCTCGGCGAACAGAACCACAACAACTGATGCTAACTCATTAAAGCTACCAGACATGACCAACAGATCTGATCGAAGCCCCGCAGTTCTGCCACATTCAGTCATAAATGGTGATGGACGATTAAACAAATGACTGGAGTAGAGGGCTCCACAAACATCCCCATCCTAAATACTGGAACAGACCTGCACATCAGTGTAAAAGAGAAGGATGTTTTATCTGCACCATCTTCTGCCAGAAGTGTTGAGTCGATGATACACCTCACCCTTATCATGATGCCCACAAAATCACAGATGCCAGTCTTCAGCCAATCTGATTCGCTGCCCGTGACATGAAGAAACAGCTGAACACAGTAGATACGACACAGACAATGGGTCCTGACTCCATTCCTGCAATAGGACTGAGGACTTGTGCTGCACAACAAGCCGTGTCTCTGGGGAAGCAGCTCCACTCCAGCTCGAACTCCGACATCTCCCTGCCAATGTGAAAAATTACTCAGCTATGTCCCGTTCCTTAAGACGGGAATAATTACAATCTGACCAATTACCACCTCCTCATTCCCATCATGACAGTCAAATTGTTGGGAGTTCTTTTTGACAGAGCTGGCAAGCAGCACAGAAATAACCTGCTCAGTGTGATTTTTGACAGGTCCCCATGTGGAGATGGTGCTGTGGAAATGTCACTGGATTACTAATCCAGACCAGGCTAATGCTCTGGCAGCGGGTGGAAGTTAAACACAATTAATAAAATATCGAGATCTAAAATCTGGGGTCAGTAACAGAGACCTGGAAGCCAATATGGATTATAAACAGAATTTCCTTCTATAATGTACTTTTAGGAAGTGAATCTCCCGTGATTTCCTGGGCTGGCCTAATAGTGACTCCAAAGACCCTGACATGTGATAAACTTTTCAATGGTCTCAAGCAAGGGCACTCATTTGTATCAAACTACTCCGAGGTCTGAATGGATGAAACTGGACAGAACACCCGGCCTAAAGAATCAATGTCGAAAAGGGAATGGGAATACAGTCCTGTCGACCCTGCAGAAACCTCATTCCTAACATCTGAGAGCTTGTGACAACATTTACAGAGCTTTCCCACAGACTGCACAGAAACATCGGGAATGGAAAACACATTTTGCCTCCCCATTCTAGTTCATGGAAAAAATCTTCTGAATACACTTACCCCACAGATATAGATATCCGTGAATGTTAGTAACCTTAGGAAGCTATAAAATAGGAAGTGCAGTCGTACGTTTGGTCCATCGAGTTTGCTAACCAATTCAAACTAATGATGGTTTATGCAGAAGGAAAGAACAAAAAGGAGCATACGTCCCTTTGTAGATCAACATGTTTCAACCAATCCCTTTCAAATGGTAGGCTGCCAATTTATCGTTTCCACCAAAGAGCACACCGTCACCTCTACCTACATTGTCCTCCATCTGTCACGTATTTACCCATTCACTCCACTTGTCTTAAACTTCTCGGTGCTTTATTACATCCTCCTCACCCACTCACACTCCCACATCCGTTAGTGCTGTCAGCAGGCTGGGATATATTGTATCTGATTCCAACAAGCAAATGTTTAAAGGGCATTTTGGGCAGCTGGGCCCCAAGCACCGATCCCTGCGACACTACAGCAACCGTCCTCTGTTAATTTATATTTATTTATTCCGTGAATCTCGGAGTCACTGGTTGGTCCAGCACTTATTGCTTGTCCCTAGTTGACCTTGAGAAGGTGGTGGTGATCTGCCTTGTCCACCTGCAGTGGTTGACCTCCAATGCCATTAGGGAGGGAATCCCAGGATTCTGACCCAGCGACTGTGAAGGAGCGGTGATAAATTTCCAAGTCAGGATGGTGAGTGGCTTGGAGGGAACCTGAAGTTGATGGTATTTCCATACATCTGTAGCCCTTGTCCTTCTAGAGAGACGTGGTCGTGTGTTGGGAAGATGGTCTCTGAGGATCTTTGATGAATCATTTCACTGCAGCATATAGATAATAAAACACTGCTGCTGCTGCTGAGCGTTGATGGTGGAGCATTGTGGATATAGGGACAATCAAACTGGCTGCTTTATCCTGGATGGTATAAAGCGTCTTGAGTGTTGTTGGGGCTGCACACATCATGGCAAATTGGGAGTCTTCTATCACACTTCTGACTTATGAATTGTAGATGATGGACTGACGTTTGGAAGTCAGGATGTGAGTTACTCGCCGCAGCATTCCTAGCTTCGGACCTGTTCTTATAGTTACTGTGTTCATGTGGCGAGACCAGTGGGTTTCTGAGCAATGATTACCCACCAGGACTTTGATACTGGGGGATTCACTGATAGTAACACCATTGAATACCAAGGGGCAGGTTAGATTGTATTTTATTGGTGACGATCATGGTCTAGCATTTGTGTGGCCTGAATATTACTTGCCATTTGTCAGCCTGGATACTGTCCATATATTGTCATATTTTAACATGGACTGCTTCAGTATCTGAGGAGCCACAAATGTTTCAGAACATTGTACAATCATTGGCGAACATCCCCACTTCTGACCTTAAAATGGAGGGAAGGTCATTGATGAAGCAGCCCTGAAGAGGCTTTCAGGCACTGCTCAAGGGACTCCTACAGACTTGGAGCGGGGTTGACTGATCTTCATCAACCATGACCATCTTCCTACGTGTCAGATATGAATCTAACCAGCGGGGAGTTTGCCTCTGACACCCATTGATTCCAGTTTTGTTAAGGCCCCTGATACCACACTTGGTAGAAGGCAGCCTCGTTTTAAAGGGCTGCCACTCTCACCCTACCTCTGGAATTCAGCTCTTTTGTCCATGTTTGAACCACGGTACTGAGGTCAGGAGCCGAGTGGCCCGGCTGGAGCCCAAACTGGGCGTCATTGAGCAGGTTATTGCTGAACAGGTTGCTGCTTAAAAGCACCCAGACCTTCCATCACTTTACTGATGATCGGAGTAGACTGATGGGGTGGTAATTGGCCAGATTGGAGTGGTTCTGCTTTTTATATACAGGAGATACTTGGGGTAATGTTCCACATAATCAGTAAAAGCCATTGTTGTAACTGTATTGAAACAGTTTGGCTCGGGGAGTGGCAAGTTATGGAGCACAAGTTTTCAGTACTATTGCCAGAATATTGTCAGATTATGGACTCTGTGGAGTATTCAGTATCTCCAATCATTTCTGGATATCACGTGGACTGAATCAAATTGGTTGCTGACTGGTAACTGAATCGCTGGGGACCACTGGAGGATCATCCACTCAGCATTTCTGACTGAAGGTTGTTGCAAATGCATCAGCCTTAACTTATACACTGAAGTGCTGGGCTCTTCCATCATGGAGGAAGGGGTCATTTGTGGAATCTCTTCCTCCAGTGAGTTGTTTAATTATCCCCAACATTTCTGGACTAGGTGTGGGAGGACTGCAGAGCTTAGATCTGAACCGTTGCTTGTGGGATCACTTAGCTCTGTCTATCATTTCCTGCTTATGCTGTTTGGCGCACAAGTAGTCCTGTTTGGTGGCTTCACCAGGCTGACACCTCATTGTCAGGTATGCCTGGTGCTGCTCCTGCCATCCTGCACACTCCATTGAACCAATGTTGATCCTCTGGATTGATGGTAATTGTTGCGAGGGGGATATGCCAGGCCATGAGGTTATGTGGGAGTACAATTCCGCTGCTATTGATGACCCACAACATCTTATGGAAATCCAGATTTGAACTGCTAGATCTTTTCGAAGTCTGTCCTATTAGGCACCGTGATAGGCCCTGCCAAATTGGTGGAGGTTATTCTCAATGTGCAGGTGTGACTTTATCTCCACAATAACTATGCGGTGGTCACTCTTACCGATACTGTCATGGACAGATACTTCTGCAACTGGCAGATTAGTAAGGCTGTGGACAAGTATGTATTTTCCTCTTGTTGGTTCCTTCACCACCTGCAGCCAGTTATATCCTTTAGGACCCGGCCAGCTCGATCAGTATTGCTGTAGATGAGACACTGTTGGTGGTGAACATTGAAATACCCCACCCAGAGTACATCCTGCGTACGTGCTACCCTCAGTGCTTCCTCCAAGTATTGGTCAGCATGGAGGAGTACTGAGTCATCAGTTGAGAGAGGCTGGTACATGGTAATCAGCAGGAGGTTTCCTTTCCCATGTGCAAACTGATGCCATGCGTCTTCATGGGATACGGAGTCACTGTTGAGGACTTCAAAAGCAATTCCCTTCCAACTGTATCCAACTGTACTGCCATTTCTGCTGTGTGCGCCCTGCTGATGAGACAGGAGATATCTGGGGAAGGTAATGGGGAGTCTGGGACATAGTCATACTCACCGAATCATACCTTTCAGAAAATGTCAGGATATTACTTGTTGAGTCTGTTTATTTCGATTCACTGTTTCCTGCCAGCTGACCCATTCTAGAAACATGTCCATATATTAGCCCCAATCAACTCAGATTTGACTTTACAAATTGGGCTTTGAGCTTTACCAACATTTTTCTAAATATCAAAATGTTTTACATCCATTGCATCTCTTTCATTTGTCTCCCAGTCTGTTTCTCAAACATAATTCCCATTTCATAAATCTATGTTGGTGTTGTCTATGACCATTACTTTCAGCCACAATAATTTCTGCTAAACCATTTACTTGCAATGTTCTATGTTCTATGTACTCTACCACTTTCCTACACCAGACTCGGTTTTCCTTGTATCGTTAGAAAGTTCCGTGAAGACAGAACTGAAATAGTGGCTTCATAGTTCTGCCATTTCCCTGTTCCCCATTCTCCATTCTCTGGTTTCAAACTGTAAGGAAACTGCACTTGTTTTCTCATATTTCTCACATTGACAAACTTTAACAGGCTAATACAGTTCACTCTGATAACCCTTATGAATATAACTCTTCAGAAATCCATCAATTCCTGCCTTAAGCTGCTCAATAATTGACCTTCCACACCATATACTCACAGGGGCATAGACTCTGTGCCAACAGAAATGCAGCAGGATCTATACTAGTCCCACTTTCCTACACCAGGCCCATAGCCTGGAATGTTATGACACTTCCAAGTGCTCGTCCAAGTACTTTTTAACGATTGTGAGGTGATCACTCCCCTCTCAGGAAGTAATCCCTGAACCCCAGACCTCGAGGTGAAAAAAATGTTCAAATCATCTCTGAATATCAAACTCTTCATGGGGAGAATGTACAAACTCCATACAGAGTGCTTACCACTGTGCCACCGTGTCGCCCCCACTGTAAACGTGTGCTCCTTTGTACTTGGCCCTCTGACTAAAAGGAACAGTTGCTGCCTATCCACCCTGTCCGTGTCGCTTATAATCTTATTCGTCTGAATCACTGACTCCTCAGCTTTCTCTGCTCCAGAGTAAACAACCCGAGTTTATCCAGCCTCTCTCCATAGCTGATATAATCCATTCCAGGTAACATCCTGGTGACTCACCTCTGCAGCCTCTCCAGAACAATCACATCCTTCCTGGAATGTGGTTCCCAGAGCTACATACAGTACTCCATTTTGGCCGAACCAAAGCCCTGTATTGCTCTTATAATCTACATCCTGATTAGGAAACGCTACACCCAAGGTCCAATTCTTAAGTAGCCCATTAACCTGTCCAGGAGAAAGTGAGGAATGCAGAAGCTGGAGATCAGAGCTTAAAAAAGGTGTTGCTGGAAAAGCGCAGCAGGTCAGGCAGCATCAAAGGAGCAGGAGAATCAACGTTTCCGGCATAAGCCTTCTTCAGGAATTTGCCCGAAACATTGATTTTCCTGCTCCTTTGATGTTGTCTGACCTACTGCGCTTTTCCAGCAACACATTTTTAAGCATTAACCTGTCCAGTCACATTCAGGAATGTGTGGAGAAGCACAATCTGAGCTTCCCAGTGTGCTTCCATTCATTGAGTCCTCCCCTGCCTGGTTCCATCTCCCAAAGTGCATCACCTCATATTTATCAGGATTTCATTGCTTCTGCCATTGATCTGCCCATCTGATCATTCCATCTGCATCTTCCTGTAAACGTAAGGCCTTCTCCCTCACTGCTAACCACTCAGCCAATCTTTATGTTAAACATACACTTACTTATTACACCTTCCCCACTCTCCACCTAGCCCCCTCCACATTCAGATCTATAATTTGTTATGAATAACACAAACAATAAGGAACACAGTACTGATCTCTGTGGTACACCAGGGGACACTGGTCTCCAGTCACACAAACAGCCTTCTCCCACCACCCTCTGTCACCTGCTACTAAGACAATTTTCGTTGTAACTTGCCAAGTTATCCTTCATATTGTGAGATTTTACTTTATTTTTCAGTTTCCCAGGTGGAAATTTGTCAAAGGCCTTCCTACAAAACTAAATAATCTACCTCCTCAAACTAATTCAATCAAATCCATTGGATGTGACTTCCTTCTGATAAAGTCCTGATGATTATCCCTGATCAAACCTTGCGTCTCTGATTGGAGTTCGATTTTCTCCCTCCCTATTTTATCCAGTAGTTTCCTTAACAGTGATCTAATACTCGCTCGTCTATAGTTCCCTGGTCTATCTCTCCCACCCTTACAGTGAAGTGGAACTGTATTAGCAGTTCTCTAGTTCTCTGGTACCTCCCCTATGGTCAGATTCTAATTAAAATATTCAGTCAGTGTTTTTCCTCCTTTGACCCCAACAACCGCCTGTAATACAACTCATTCAGACATGGAGATTGGTCCAATGACAATCTTGCCATTTAACGGATTAATCTGGATAATATCTTTTAAAGTTCCTCTGTAGTCAATATATTCTTTCTTAGATTGGGACTCCAAACGATACACAATATTCTATGTTCAGTCTCACCAACGCTCGATGCAACTGGTGCACAACATCCTCTATCTTCCAATTACATTCACAAGACTGTAAACTGAATTTTTACTTTCCCAGTTGCATATGTTCTTCCCAATATCTCTCGGTTTAATGTTTCTTATGAACCTACAGTGTGAGTTCTTTCGAAAAAGCTCACGAATTTCCAACTGTACGTTATGCATTGGTTCATCATTGCCTATGTCCACAAGAATCATATTCAAACCATTCCAAAACAATGTTTGTCACTTCTGGTTTTCCTTTCATGGGTACATTCTCATACTGCCCAGTTATGTTATTACCTTCTAAATATCTAGTAGCATGTTCTTTGTTATCGAGTCCAACAGATACTTGACTGTGGGTGACAAGATAACTGTTCTGCAGTTCACCACTCTCCAAATTCAACATTTCTTAAACTGTTGGATAATATTTATAACCTTTGCCTTATCCAGATTGCCTAAATGCCTTTTGGGAATGTGTCGGAAAATAAAGTGAAAATCCTCGATGCAATCAATATGTCTATTGCTGCTTCCTCTGAAATTCTCTAGTCTGTCAGATTTATAAATATTCGATCCAGCTTTCTTTACAAAGATAAGAATGATCTTAGACTTTACTTACACAAGTCCCGTGGTCAGTTGGTATTTCTGGAAGATTTTGTGGACATTCTTCCATGAAGATAGACGCAAAGTAACTGTTTCTTTTCCCTGAGATTTCTCTGTTCTCTGCAATAAATTATCCTGAACGCACACCAACTGTTCCACATTTGACCTTGTTTTTATTTTTTCAACCATTGTAGACTCTTTTTAGCAGTCTTTATGTTTTTCTTTCGTTTGCACGCTTTTTCTCATTTTAATTTTTTTCTCAGATTCTTGGTCATCCTTTGCTGGGTCCTACATTTCTCTGAACCCACTGGCTCACTGCAACACTTGGCATTTTTCTAAGCTACCTCCTTTTATCTAATAGGTAGATGAAGGTGGGGTTGAAAGTGATAGTCGGAGAGGAGGGTGAACCAGATTGATAGGGAGGAAGGTGGACACATAGGAACATTCAAAAGAGCGATACTAACTTGGAAGTTTGGAGTAGGATAAAGTGGGATTAGAGGAAATGGAGAAATCCACTATGAGACCCTGTATTTGGAAGGTCCCAAGACAGAAGATGAGGCTTTCTTCTTCCAGGCTTCTGGTGGCTTGGGTTTGGCGATAGAGCAGGCCCAGTGCCCTCATGTCCTTGGCAGAGTGGGAAGGGGATTTAAAGTGCTCAGCCAAAAGGCGATGGAGTTGTTCAGTCTGGCTGTCCCAGAGATGTTCGCTGAAATGATCCACAAGTTGACCTGCTGCCTCGCCAATGTAGAGAATACCACATTGGGTTTAATGGTTGCAGCAGATGAGGCGTTCTGTCTCCCTTAATCACCTATCACTTTCAACCTCACCTTCATCTACCTATCGTAATCCCAGCTACCTCCCCCGTCGCACCCCCTTTGGACAATGATCTTCCAACAATGCTCTGTATTCCCCCAGAGAGCTGAGACATCTCTGAGCTGGGTGGGAACCTTAAAGCAGGCTGGTAAAGTATTGCTGCTGCTGTACAAGGTCTTAGTGAGATCACATCTGGAGTAGTGTGTACAGATTTAATCTCTTCAATGAAGAAAGGTTGTTTTAAATTGGACGCAGCTCAGAGGTGGTTCCCTCAACTGATTCCTGCAATGAAGGTGCTAACTTATAATGAAAGGATGATCAGGTTGACCCAGTAGCCATTGGAGTTTACAAAAATTGAAGATGATCTTATTTGAACATTGATGATAGAAGGATTCAACATGTGAAGTGAATCACACAGATAGTGGAGGAATCCATTCCGTTCTCCAGCCTGTTACACAAGAACAACAGAAGGATATTCAGGCCTTCGAACTTGTTACACCAAAACAGGACGAGGCTATACAGCCCCTGGAGCCTGATATACACTGACAGAAGGAGGCCAATCAGCCACTCGAGCATATGCTGCACCAGTATTCCGTTAAACAGCAACAGGATCAGTCCATTCAGCCTCCTCATGTCTGTAACATAGGAACTGGAAGAGGTCACACAGTGACTGGAGATTATTACACTGGGATAACAGGAGGCCATTCAGACCCACCGAGCCTATTGCAAGGGAATTGGATAAGGATAAAAACTATCTGAGACTTCTTTCATGAGAAAGGGAGAGGTAATTTAGACACGAGATTGTTGTATGGGAAAAAGAGAAGACCAATCACTCCCTCTGTCCCATCTTCAGGATACATGAGGAAACCGTTCAATATATCCACCTGTTATGGCGAAGTATGAGAAGACCCATCAGCCCTTTAAAATGTTACATAGCAACAGGAAGATTCCATAATCTCCCAATCCTCTAAAGCATCAACAGGATAAGGTTATTCTGGCCTTGGAGATGACAACATGGGAACACTAGAAAGACGTCAGCCCATCGATATTATACACCAACAGGACGATGACTCCATTCCGTCACACATGGATCTTACACAGCAATTGGGGCAGATCTCTTAAAGCCTTGTGCCCATTAAACAGGAATTCAAAGTAAACGTAAAGGTTTCCGAAAGGGACGAACTTGTAATAATGGCATACATTAGGGACTAAAGTTTAACAATAAACTGTTGTAATTTAAGGCAAATGATTAGAATCCATTGTTCAGGACATTTGCAAACTTAAACCACAATTCGTCAGAGTCAACATGGTTTCATGAAGGCTAAATCGTGTTTCAATTATTTGGTTGAGTTATTTGAAGATGTCACAAACATCTCCATGATCGTGGGAATCCTGGAGATAGAACATATCTCGTCTTGCTGAAGGCATCGGATATGTTGCTTCTCCAAAGAGTAAGTGGTAAGATGAGACAACATGGGTTTAGGAGTAATGTATTAGCTTGGATGGAGGATTGGTTATCCAACAAAATGGAGTCAGATGGAATAAATGTGTCATTTTATTTTGGCAAATGCAATTTGTGGGGTGCCATTAATTTCAGTTCTCATGCCTCAAACATTTGCGACCGATGTTATTACTGTACTCGGTTGATGGGATAGAAGATACAATGCCACATTTTCAGATGACACTAACATTGGTGGGAAATTACTTCGGAAAGATGATGCAAGAGATTTTAAAACTATATGGATAGGTTGGGTGAACGGGCCAACATTTGGCAAGGAAACTTAAAGTGAATAAATATGGGGCTATTCAAGTTGGCCAGTGTGATAGAAAGACAAATTATTATCTAAATGGAGAGAAAGTTCAAAGTGCTTAGGTGCAGAGGGATCTGGGTGTCTGTTTGCATATCACAGAAAACCTGCCTGCGGGTACTGCAAGTAATGAGAACTGCAAGCATAATTTCAGTGGTGATTTATAAAAGGATAGAGTAGAAAGGTAGGGAGTGTTGGTGTAGCTATGCAAGGCATTAGTGACGCTGCAACTGGAGTACAGTTTGGGTGTCCTGCAGAATGAGGTATTTCCATTGGAGGCAATTCACAAGAGCTTCATTAGATTGATTCCATATTTGAAGTGTTTGTCTTATGAAGAGAAATTGAACAGATATACAGATGCTGAGTTTGGTGATGTCGCTGTGGTAAGCAAGAGATTAAATTACCAAGAGAGGGTGGAAAGTCTGCAAATAGATTCAGAGGGGTAACGATAATAGATACTAGTTTGGCAGGTGGAATTTAACATGATATAACCTGTCATTTCATTTACAGGAATAATGGAAAGCAATATGTTACTGAAATTGAGAGGGATTACGGGACTTAATTATACTGTGTCCTGGGGGGTTCACTCAGATCCGTTCAGACATGGGAGGTTTTGCTCCATCCCTGATCGTCAGCTCCCAGACACTCCAGGTGACCCCATTGCTCTCCGAACACATGGAATACTTTGATGTGGTTGATTGGTGGTGGGGATGGTGTTTTGAAACGTGCATCAAGGGGACGACGTTTATCCAAGATATATTCATTTCTTTCTACGTGGAGACCCGATGATGATGGGAATGGCTGACTGCTTCTGAATGAAGAGGCCATGACTGCTGCCAGGACAGTGGATATTCACCAATATGGTGCACTGTGATGGGCACACTGACACATTAATAGAGAGAGAACTCCTTCAGTTCCTCTACCTCTCCCCATTGACATGGATACCCGGCAGATGCCATGTACTCCATCGGCAAACCCACTATACTGAATACACCTGGCAGCTCCCTGCTGAGGGAGAAACATTCTATATACCTCATCCACCATATATATACTCCTTCATTAAATGGGGAAACTGATGTCGAGATACTGCGAAATGATGGATATGTCACCTAGTCCTGCCTGGAAAGTTCTGGATTATAGAAGCTGAATGAAACAGTGACCCTCACAGCCACTGGCAACATCATCCTCCCCCTGGTGTGAAGCTGCAGGACGTGTTGAAGGAGGTGACACCATTCTATTACCAGCTCCTTGTTCAGTCAGGGCGCCTCACACTCTGCTCCTTGGTTAAGTGGAGCTTGGGAAGCTGTTCCTAGAAAACCCGGGATAGATATAGCAGATCCCTTTCCCCGCACAAACACTGACGCCGTGGTTTCAGAGCTTCCCCTCTCTGCAGCCTCTGCTCGATTTGTTGTTCATGTTACAGACCTAGATGCTGTAAGTACAGTCCCCATGCTCCATCCAGAGTTGGGTTACCAAATCCTCAGGTCTCCCTGAATGTCTGAAGAAGCTCACAGCACAACCTCCAGCAAACCATCCCCAGCACCTCCACTTACTTTCAATTACAGGAGCCAGTCAGAAACCCCTCGGTACAAGTGTTGTGGACCAGTCCATAACCCCGCAAAATATGTTAAGAAGGCCGTTTAGATGCAAACCTTTTCTTATTTTGAATATAGATGTGAAGTGTGCCTTACAGGTATGTTGCAACTGGTCAAACCACTCGACATTAAGCAAAATACAATCTATTCAAATGCTTTAGTTCAAATACATTTCGGGTTAGCTTATATGTGGTAACACTTAGACAAACAATAGATACCATACCTACTTGGTTTACACCGCTTGGCACAAAGATATACTCAAATACAGATCCTTACAGCAGTTTTCCAATCCAGGGGGAAGCAACTTCAACAGAGATCTCAGAGAGAACACCAGCTGGGGATCATGTAGAGCAACTCCCAACCTCTCTGGGATCCCCAGCAGCTTCTGAATGCTGCAGCTAAAACAAAATGAGGAAAGCTGGTCTGGGAGAGCTGGCTACTGCCCTTCCATTGTTACCACCGCTTTAATGATACCTAAAGGCTTTCTCAATTATTGCTTTAACTGTTTTCAGACAGCAGTTCTGCACCTCTGCATTTAAAACCTCTATTCAAAAAAAATCCAAAAGAAAATAACCTGTTTACAGTATTAGTATCCTCACGACTCCACCTTTAATAAAATAATCGATCAATATACAACCGTGGATTCATTTTAATCCTCCCAGAATTCCTCTGTTGGTAGTCTGCAATGTATGTATGTGTGTGTGTATATATATATATATATATATACACACACATATAACATTGACTTTGAGCATACAAATATTCACAACTAGATTAGATTTCAATCATTTTACTCCTGCCACAGAATGCCTTTGTCTTTCTTCATCCCAGTCTCCACAACATGTCAAAGTTCAAGTTTCCTCGCCCTGCCACCTGTATAATTTCAAATTGAATGGCAGCAATAATAAGCTGAATCGAAACAGACTGATCTTTCCTTCCCTAAACTTCTCCAAAATTGTAAGGGTTCACGATCAGTGATAAAGATTTGGTTCATGTATGTTATTCGCAATTTAAATGCTGAAACGTTGTAACGCCATCACGAAGCTCAAGGCCTCCCTTCCCATTGTGGAATAAATCTATCGATGTTTCCAACGGACACTCCAACCACACGTTACATTTTGGAGCACTTCTCATCTCTCCAATTATCCTTCTGAATGACATAGCTCCTCATGTCTCAGCATAAAAGAATTACATGCTTCTGTACCTCTTAATGCTGCAACTCTTTCCCTGCTACTCCTGGCCGATGCCAGTAAAGCTTACTTTCACAGGCATCTATTTTAAGATCTCGCACATTCTTCTCCATGCCTCACAGAAACCAAACTTTGATTTCTGAACCAAATCATCATCATCAGCCATTTCAGCTTCTAATCTTGCCGTTGTAACTGCTCTTCCACACGAGTTCTCACGATTGCAGGAAGTGAATTGTTGAACTTCTCCAACATAAGAATCTCTCGAACAGTGTCATAGCTTTGCTCTGTTTTTATTACCCTTACCCACTATTCAAAATTACTTTGTTTTATCCTTTCAAACTCAATGTGAGTTTAACCAGGGACCGTTTTTGAGATTCCTGAAACGCTGACTGTCGGGTTCGAGCACAAGCTCATATGCACTTCAGATGGCTTTCTTCACCACCCCATACTGGCCAGATACCTCCTCCGATACGGATGCAAATACCTATCAGCTTTGGTTGGATCAACTAAATCGACATTGTCACTGGCCACTGCATTAGTTTAGTCACTTTCTCAAATGAAATTCAAAAGGCTTCCCCATTCTTCTCATCAAATTTAGATAATGCCTGGGTGCATTTAAACAGAACCTCATTCGGCCATTGGCTACTACAGGGTTGCTCAACCTCACTATCCTCCTCGTCCAGTCTACCATCTACCTTGATCGCCGCCTTCTATGTCAACTTTCCTCTCTAATTGTTAACTGTTTAAGTTGAAACTCTCTGCTTTTCTTCACTCCTTTTCTCTCTTCCTTCTTCATTTCCTTTTCTTTTATTTCTACTTTTCATCATAATTCAAACTGTTTCAATTCCTTCTTATTTTCAAAGTGCCTAATTTGAAATTGAATTCTAGCCATTTCGAAAGCGTCTGATGGCGGTTCCGTCCAATGTAATTCCGGAACTATAGCTGCAATTATCTCTCATTTTCGCACAGACAAAAGCAAACCCAACTCCAGCTTGTCTGTCAATTCCTACAGCTTTGCCTTCATTACCTTTTGTAAAACCCCCACGTTTACTTCTTCCACACCCAGAGAACTCTTAGTGGCTGAAAGAATCTTTTTACATAAAACACTGTTTAAACCAACCGAAATCAACATCCGGAACAAAAGACACTAACAACTACCATATGCGACATTTGTACTGAATAATCTCCCGGTGCATAATCTCCAGTGTCTGCATGAGCTTTTTCTGGATTCTCTGGTTTACTCACACAATCCAAAGATGTGCATGTCAGGTGATTAGGCCATGCTAAATTATTCATTGTTTTCAATGATGTATGTGGGTTAGGATCATTTTCGGGGTAAATATTAGGGTAGAGGAATGGGTCTGGGTAGGTTACTCCTCGGAGGGTCGGTGTGGACTTGTGTCGAATGGCATGTTTGCAGACTGTAGGGATTGTAATTCTAAACCCAATTTGGTGTTATCGATTTAGAACCAGACAAGAGTCCCCAGTTTGCTATAGACCAACTAGACTGCCTCAAACCAGTTTAAGAGGGTAACTTGGATGCCACCCTTTTTTATTTTAAAGGTAGCTGTGAATTGGGTGTTCTAGATGTGATGCTAGTAGTCAAACCCACCCACCATTAAGCAAAACACAATATATTTAAACACTCCAATGAAAATCCATACACAATGAAGAGAAATTTAGAATAAATTAACCAGTGGAAACCTTAACCGAATAATGGATACAATACCTTCTACAAATGAACAGTTCCAATATACTAACATTCCATAAACACACTCCTTGGTAAAAAGGAACATTCAGACATACATACTTCATACAGTTCTCCAATCCAGGAGGAAACAGCATCAAGTCAGTTTTCAGAGAGAGTAGCAGCTGGGGATAAGTTATGAGGCCGTTGTTACTGCTATTTATTATAAACCCTAAAAGCGTCGTAAGTAATTTACTTGAGCCATTTTCAGTAGGCAGTTTGGCCTTTAAGACCTCTTATTTTAAAAAGGAGAAAATCATCTTTTTTTTAAAAAAAAGTGACAGCATTGTCACACAATTTAGATGCCTGTTCCTTTACTGAAGGGACTGCCTCGTGTTACTGATCGCAAGGTCACCGCAGAGGGACAAATTCAGGTACAGACCAAGTTACAAGGATGTGTCTCATAACTTCTAAAACACCCCTGTCCATGGACCATCACATGGGACATACCACGAAGTGAACAACAGCCTGAAACACACCATTTCACTCTGTCTGAACTACGCAATGCCAGCACTTGATTCACTCGGGAGCCAAAAGCTAAGCCCAGGGAAAGACACAGAGGGACAGAAAGATTCACATAAAAGACAGAAACAGACAGTTAATTAATGGAAAAGATATTGTGGAAATATGGGGAATCAGACAGGGCAGTGGGACGAACTGGAGAAGTGAGATCTTCGAGAGTAAAATTACAAGAATGAGAACATTGAATAAAGGCATTGTCAGATCAGCTGGAATGGTTTGTTACATCAAATTCTCAATCTGCTTCACAGAACACCACAAACAACATAAACTGGGACAAGATGACAGCCCAGCATGGAGAGCTGTGCGGACCATGTTAGTGTGTTGCTCAGTAAACTGCACTATCTGCCCAGCATAGAGAGTATTGCAAACTTTACTATCATATGCTAACCATACTCGCATCAGGTTACTGCCTACAATGGGAAAGTTTGCTGCGTGTGTGTGAATGCTCATCAGAAACTGAGAGAGAGTGCATGTGTGCGATAGGCGTGGTTGAATATGAAACTCATTGTTTGAGAAGGAACGCACATGGAGGAAACTATTTTAAATACGAACAACTGGCAGGCTTTTTGTTAATCAACAGAAAGGGAGCGAGAGAAGTTTCATGGACAGATGAGGTAAAGTGTTTGAAAATGTTAAAATGAAATCATTGCCAGTCACAATAGCAATATACATCGGTGTGCACATGAATGACAGATGGATGGGAGTTTGGTGTGAGTTCGAAGCAGATTTGCTTTGGCAAGTTTGAAGCTGGGAGCGGCAGCAGCAGATTATTGGCTTCATTAAGACTGTATTTCATAGCTCAAGATTCAAACAGCAGATGGAATAAACCAGTGCGATATATTCTGGAGTGGTGAGTATTACCAGTTAGAAAAGGCCAGGGAATTGTGTGGAGAATGAGCTCATAGTCAAAGGGATCACACACAGTTGTGACTTGTCTGCTACAGCTGAAGATATTGGCCAGGGATGGGATGGAAACAGTGGAAGGAAGTGGAGTTTGTAACCAGAACAGTAGAGAGTGACCTCCATGCTGTTAATATTTAAATAACAAAGGCCACAATACAATAAATTGTAGTTCTATGCTGGAGCTGAGTAGGTCAACATAGAGACCCATGAGGAACACTGCCAGAGTAGAGAAGGAGACAGTAATTGAACACGTTCATTGATGAAGTTAGTAGTATTCTGTAGAGTGGATATCTGGATTGAGAGTTTCAGCAGGAACAATAATAGTGACAAGAAGTGTAGTCTATATGAAAGACCAGTAATACAGTCATAACTAGTTTATAGACAAAAATACCTTGACAGTGACACTTACCAGGAACGCCAAATATACCTAGGAAAGGATAATAAAAATATTGAACAATGGGAAGAGCGTAATAGATCCGCAATGACAATGACCACCAATAAAATGCAGAAAGATACCAAATATAATTGGATAAACTCCTGTCTATTGTTGGAACATGCCAGTCCAATAATTCATCCATTGATCCATTCATCTGATCCATTTTTGGAACATTCCAGTCTAATGTTTTCAGATTCTGATCTCTCCTCCCCCTCTCTCTGGATCTGCTGATCCCTGTCAGTGGTGTCGGTGTTGCTCCCGCAAATGTTATGGGATAACACATTGAACGGCGCCCATTTATCGTTAAAACCCTCCACTGGGATAATTAGAATCAATGGAGATTGGCATTAATCACAGTCACTGAACAAACACTGGGAAACTGAGCAAAGGCTACGACAACGGATGAATGGCACCGCTCAACAACCAACAGACACGAATGTTCCCTCCCAGTTGGGGAACACTTCAGTGGTCCAAGATCTTTAACCTCGGACTTCCTGGTCACCATCCTCCAAGGCGGACTTCAGGACAGGCAGCAGCGAAAAGTGGCCGAGCAGAGGCTGACAGCTAATTTCGGTACCCATAGGGAGGGCTTCAACAGGGATTTGGGGTCATGTCACATTACAGATGACCACCACTGCACTATACACATACAGACACAGACACCACTACACGCACACATACACAGGCACTCCTATACACAAACATACACACGGGCACACATATACATAGACACGCACACAGACACTCCCACACACCCTTACAGACACACACACTCACACAGGCATCCGCTCAGAGACTTAGACCACTCTACACTCATGCACACATATATACACTCTCTCTTACACACACTCACAGCCCCCACCCAGACACGCACACAGACTGCCACACTCACATATGCACCCCCTCACAGACTTAGATACTCTACATCACTCCACACACATATACACTCCCTCTCACACTCACGAAACTCAACCCAGAAAAACACACATACACAAACACACAAACTGACGAACCTTCATGCACACATATGTTTTGTGGGGTGTATTTGTACTTGCAGAGTTACATTGAACTTTGTTCAAAAATTGCATGAATTCATGTAAAACTCTGAGCTCAAAAACTGCAGGAATTCATGTAAAACTCTACTCTCACTTTTCAGATTAGAATCAATCTAAACATCATGGCATAGACAAGAGAACACAGGGGGCTAACACTTTCAACATATTGTCTAGGTAACAGTCAATGTTACAGTTAACCTGACAATGCAACTTTTAAAAAAAAAGGGTTTTGTGATTTACACAAGAAATAAGTGAAACGATCATGGTATTCGAACAGATGAAAGACTGAACAGACAATCAATGTATTTTTCAATGTATAATTTCAGATACATCACACTGTAAATTTTTGCTATAAATTCTGTGCCTTAGAATTGCGTCCACTATCACCCGATGAAGGAGCGGCACTCCGAAAGCTCGTGTGCTTCCTATTAAACCTGTTGGACTATAACCTGGTGTTGTGTGATTTTTAACTTTGTACACCCCCAGTCCAACACCGGCATCTCCAAATCATGACTAAGCAAACAGCTCAGTTAACCAGTTCCACACATCACTTTTCATATCAGTATAAAAGGGAACATTTACTGGGTTTGGATGGAATGGGTGAGGGTTGCTGAGGGATAGACCATAAATCTTTACAATCTTTTTGTAACTTGCATATGAGAGTATTAACAGAACACTGCAGGGGTCTATATATTTGCCAATCTGTTTACGAAAGGAGGCAGTTATAAAACAACAGATCGGCTGCATAAAAAAATCGAGATACCTTAACACAAAGTTTGATATTATTGACCAGTGTGAGGCTACTCCTAGTTTTAAGTGCCCTGCTACCAAATCCTTTCATAACCTGGAGAGGGAGCATTGAGATTGCTGCTCAGCAACAGGCCGAAGCAATTCTGTCCCTATGGGCCTCTTACAGAGGGATAAGAGAAGGCCATTTAGCCCATATTAGCTTGTTTTTACTTGAAAAGGTGGAAATCTAGAATATTGGTACATTTTGCCAACAGATTCATTCAAAACAAAGAGATGTGTCGCTGCAGCTGTATGAGGTGTTACTGAGAGGGCACCTGGAGTACATTGCGTTGGTTGTGTTACTGTAACTGGGAAGGGATGGACCTCCATCAGATACAGTTTAATGGTTGCCCGTAATCCATGGGTTGCTGTGTCATTTAATGTCTCGGATCTGTTACATAAGGACGGGAGGAGGCCATTCAGCCTTTTCAGTCTATTACAAAGGGCCACGAGGAGCCCATTCAACCTCTCGAGCCTGTTACAGAGGGGCAGGAAGTGTTTATTTAACTTTCAAGTCTGTTACACATGTACATTAGTTTTAAATTACTTTTGGAATAGGAAAGACCTGATGTAAACATTGAAGTTCTAACTTTGAATAAGGCCAATTCTGAAAGTGTTAGGCAAGCCCTGTGAAAGGCTGATTGGGATAGCCTATTCGCAGGTAAAGGGATGGCTGGAAAATGCAAGGCCATGAAAACGTGGTTTCAGAGAGTCCAGAGCCAACGTGTTCCTATTAGTGAGAGGGGCAAATCTGGTGGGAGCAGGGACTGCTGGATGGCTAGGTATATTGATCCTCTGGTCAAGGTAAGGAAGGAGGCATATGTAAGGTAAACAGTGTTGTTATCAAGTGAGTCCCGAGAGGTGTATAAGGGCAATAAGTGCAAAGTCACCGGGAAATCGGGCCAGAAAAATGTGGACATGAGATGGCTTTGGAAATAGGGTGAACAAGGCATTGAAGAAACTCTACAAATCCTTTAATGGCAAAAGATTAAATAGGGAGACAATACGGCTCCTGTGGTTCTACACATAAAGGCGACTTTATGTGTAGAACCACAGGAGATTGAAGGGATGCAAAACAAGTTTTTCTCCTCAGTATTTAATGTGGAGGAGATTGCAAGAGCGAGAGAATGAAGAAATATATAGTGATATCTTGAAAAGTGTCTATATTACAAGAGGTGTTGGACATTTTTAAACAAATAAAGGTGAATAAATCCCTGAGACCAGATCAGTTGTATCCCAGACGTTTGTGGGAAGCTAGGAAAGAGATTGCTCTGCATTTTACTTATATATTTGTATCATTGATTTTAACAGATGTGGTGTCAAAAGACTGGAGAACTGCTAACATAGGGTCATTATTTAAGAAAGTCAGGAAAAACCAGGTAATTATAAATTGGTGAGCTGAAACGTTATTGCTGGAATAGCACAGCAGGTCAGGCAGCATCCAGGGAACAGGAGATTCGACGTTTCGGGCACAGGCCCTTCTTCAGGAATGTCGGAAGGTGATCTGGAGTCCATGGGGGATCAGTCGGTTCCGTAGGCAAGTGCTGAGAAAGGAGATATGGCTGTGGTAACGAGTCTGCTTCAGAATGTGGCTGAAGAGCTTCTGTGCAGAGGAGATGACCTGGGGTGTGCAGTGAGAAAGGGACTCACTGAAATCTTTGTAGAGAGAGGCAGAGAGCTTCTTCAAGGAAGGCATCCTTGTAAGAGGATTCGCAGTAGGTTGAAATCTTCGAGGAGAAAGTGAGGTCTGCAGATGCTGGAGATCAAAGCTGAAACTTTATTGCTGGAACAGCACAGCAGGTCATGCAGCATCCAGGGAACAGGTGATTCGACGTTTCGGACACAGTCCCTTCTTCAGGAATCATTCCTGAAGAAGGGCCTGTGCCCGAAACGTCGAATCTCCTGTTCCCTGGATGCTGCCTGACCTGCTGTGCTGTTCCAGCAATAAAGTTTCAGCTTTGATCTCCAGCATCTGCAGACCTCACTTTCTCCTATAAATTGATGAGCCTGACGTCATTGGTGACTCAATTGTTGGAGGGGCTTTTGAGGGAAAGGATGTATATGCATTTGGAACGACAAGGACTGAAGAGGGCTTTGTACATTGGAGATCACATCCTATTGACACGGTGGAATCTTTTGAGGAAGTGATGAAGATGGGTCTAACCGGATGAGTCAAGATTTGAAGAGTCCAATCACAAGAAGTATAACACAAAATAAAGGCATTGCCAGATGTTTAGTACTCTCACATTCGCAATCCAACTCACATAACCAGCCCATCCATTACATATTCAGGATGGAGCACTGTGTAGATCCGGCTCGTGTGCAGCTGTATGCAAGCCAGCAATGTCCAGAGTGAAACACTGTGCAGCCCACACCAATCCTGGGCTAAATGTCAAGCATGTAGAGCTGTGCACTCCGCACTGGTTCATTCATATATAAACCCAGACTGTTGCATTGTTTGGTAACACTGTACTAGATCACTGCCCAGTGTGGAGAAACATGTAACCAATGCTGGAAGTGACAGGATGTGCAGTTCCCATCCATTTACTGCTCTATACCTCCACTGTGCCTTGACAAGGGATGCTGCGAATGTGAAAGTCACTGCGAGCAAGAGATGAAAATGGAAACAATTTAAATACCAATAGTTCTGATTAAGGCACGTATCACTCTAGTATTTAAAGATGAAATAGCTGAGGTAATATCCAATGAGATTTTGTGAATGGTGCAAAGAAGTAAGGGAGGGGGGTGGTAATGTTATAGTGGTTGCACTATAAGTCTTCAAATAATCAATGGGAATTAGACAAACAAATATTCAGGGAGACTGGCGAGACTTGCAGGAGCAATAGGGTTGTCATAATAGGTGATTTTAATTATCCTAACCTAGATTGGAACTTCCAGAGTGTTAAAAACTGAGATGAAACGTAATTTGTTAAGCGTGTTCAGGAAAACTTCCACAAGCAGCATGTAGAGGGTACTACTCGGGAAGGGACAAACTCGACCTAGTGTTGGGAAATAGGGTAGGATAGGTGATGGAGGTAAAGTGGGGGAGCATTTTGGGAGAAGTGACTAGAGCTGTATTAATTTTATAATAGTTATGGTAGGGACAAAAGTGGTCCACAGATTCAAGACCTAAATTGGGGGCAAGGCGTACTTTGTTGGACTTAGTCAGGGGATTGCAGGGGTTGATGAAGTAGTTTATTTCCAGGTAAAAGGATCCCGGGCAAGTGGGAGGGCTTCAAAAGTGAGATAGCTCGAGTTCAAGGTCTACATGTTCCTGTAAGGGAGAAGGGAAAGTGAGGCTGGAAGAGAGAACTCTGGATGACAAGAGATATTGAGGCTCTGCCCAACAAAAAAGGATACGTAGCTCAGGTACAGGCAGCTGGGATCTAGGCAACCCCTGGAGTAACACAGGGGATACAGGAGTTCACTGAAGAAGGAAATCAGCAAGGCTAAAGTGGGTATGAGATAGCCTTGGCTGAGCAGATCCAAATTCGGTACAGTAAAGGAAAAGGAAAACTAGAGATAGAAAATAGGACGTATTAAAATCCAAAATAGGCACGCATGTGTAAAACCTCAAGAGATGGTTGAGGTCCCCAATTTTTCTTCTTTGTTTACCATGAAGAAAGACATGAAGCCCTATGACCTTTGGGAGGTTAGTTGCGATATCTTGGCACAGTTTATATCACAGTAGATGTGCTGTTGGACACATTAGAATGCACAAAGTCAGATAAATCTCCTGGTCCTGGCCAGATATATCAAAGAGCACTGCACGAGGCGAGATAAGACAGTTCAGGGGCCAAGGACCCGGAAGACTGGGCAGTAGCAAATGTTATGCACTTATTCAGAAGGGCTGCAAAGAAAAGCCTGGGAAATATAGACCAGTAAGCTTCACATCTGTTTCCCGAAACCACTTGAGAAGGGTTGAAGATATAAGATATGCATGCATTTAGAAAGACTGAGTTTGAATTGGAACAGTCAGCATAGCTTTGTGCATGCAGATTATGCCTTACAAATTTTGATAGAGTGTTTTGAGGAAGTGACCAGGAGGTTTGACGAGGGCAGGGTGGTGGACATAATCTATATGGATTTCAGTAAGGCGTTTGATAAGATTCCACATGGTGGGCCGCTCTAGAAGGTTAGATCCCATGGACTCCAGGGTAAACGTGGCAAATTGGCGACACAATTGGCTTGTCGTAATGAACCAAATGGCTACGGTGTAGGTATGCTTGTTGGACTGGAGGCCTGTGACTAGTGGAGTGTCTCAGGGGTCCGTCCTGTGCCCATTGCTGTTTGCCATCTATATCAATGATTTGGACCAGGGTGAACAACGAAAAGTTAGTAAGTTTGCAAGTGACACTAAAATAGGCGGCATCGTTTACAGTGAGGAACGTTGTCAGAAATTGCAGCAGTACCTGGATCAGCTGGGAAAGTGGGCTGGGAAATAGCAAATGCAGTTTAATATAGATAAGTGCGACATCTTGCATTTTGGAAAGTCAAATCTAGGTAGAAGTTTAATGATGAATGAGAGGGCCTTAAGGACTGTATTGGAACAAAAGGACGTTGGAGATCAGGTGCACGGTTGTCTGAAATTTGAGTCACAGATACACGGGACAGTGAAGAAGGCTGTTGGCACACTGACCTCGACTCCCTGGTGGCGGGGAGTCCAGAACGAGAGAGCATAGGTTTAGGGCGAGAGGGGTAAGATATAAAAGAGACCTACGGGATAGCTATTTCACACAGAGGGTGGTACGTGCATGGAATGAGCTTCCAGGTGAAGTGGGGGAGGCTGATACAAGTGCAACAATTATGAGGCATTTGGGTGGGTAAATGAATAGGTAGGGTTTGGAAGGTTATGGGCCAGGTGCTGGCAGGTATGAATAGATTGGTTTGGGACATGTGGTCGACAAGGATGGATTGGACCGAAGGGTCTGTTTCCATGCTTTACATCTCCATGACTCTATGACTTATACTAATCTCTGTTTTTTGGTGCACCATATTGGTGCGAAAGTCCAAAGGGATATTTTCCATGAGGAGCTTACAACGACCCAAAAGACCCGAGGAGTTTTCAGACATCCAACGCAACATTGTTCCTAGCACAGAAAGTAAGGATTTTTTCCCCATGTGCATCTGTGTAAGATACTCTGTGCAAGCCCAGGAAAAGAGAAACCGGGTCCATCTCCAATTCTGTCCCCAAGACCCACTCTCCTACACCTAACACAGTGCTCCAATATATACTAAGCTTTCAGCAGGACCACATGCAATGAGAAAGAGTGCCTGTAGTCACTCGATATTTAGTACATGCTGAAGATAATCCCACTTTGAATTTTGAGAGAAACTCTGGTGTCAGACAGACCCTATGAAGATTTTTCAACTGCATGGAATGTGTCCTATTACAGATCAAAATCCTTCGAGCATTTTCACAAATATCCTCCCATGTCTCCGAAGAGATCTGAACCCCCAACTCTCTCGCACAGATGTCACGAAGCTGCACAGTCTTGTCTGAGGGGACACTATCCAACTCATGATAAAGGATGCTGACAGAGAGGGTATTCGGAGCAAAAAGAACCCACTTCTCTGTATCGGATCTATAAGTGTCTGTTAAAAGTCTTTTTTAATCAAATCTCTAATCTGAAAAAAAAACAGAAGTCTCTGCCAGGTAGTCCATACTTACGAGTTATTTGATCAAATGATATCATTGTTTCTCCCACAAGTAAGACATGATGGCTCAGTGGTTTGTACTGCTAACTCACAGCACCAGGGTCACGGGTTTGGTTGCAGCCTTGGGTGACTGGCTGTGTGGAGTTCGTATATTCTCAACTGTGACTGCGTTGGTTTCCTTCCCCAGTCACAAAGATGTGCAGGTTAGATCAATTGGCCATTGTTAAATTGCTCATAGTGTTCAAGAATCTGTAAGTTGGGGCATTAGTCAGGGTAAATATAGGATGGCAGGGGAATGGGTCTGGGTGGGTTACTCTTCAGAGGGTCAAAGTGGACTTGCTGGGCCTGAGGTCCTGTTTCCACACTGTAGGGATTCTACTAATTCTAAATCACCCAAGTAAGGTACTCCCCTCGCTGCCCACAGTTTAAATCTGGAATCCATCATCCCCGGTTGACAACATAGTATAGCAATTATAGGGGTAAGAAATATGGTTATGGCTGTGTTGCCGTCGATCTGACGCATTGTCCTCAAGATTTGACAGTATTGATCATCATTAGATTATGACAATACACCATAAATGTTGTCATTTTATGTAAGAATAATAGACTAAGACGGGTTCACTTTGTCTGAGAGGGCTCGATGCCATATTGATGCCGAGAGATCAGCGGCCCAGGCACTCACATCCGATGAAAAAAAACGGAACTGATTGTTTTTAATCGGGGAAATCAATTCCTCACGATCTGTGGGGCAGTTGCAATTTTGTTAGCTTGATAAAGAATCGCTTATGGTGCCAAATAAAAGAGTTAAACCAGCCATTATTTTTCTTAGAAACATCTTAGATTATATTCCTTACAGTGTGTAAACAGGTCCTTCAGCCCAACAAGTCCACACCGACCCACCACACACTCCCCTATATTTACCCCTACACCTAACACTACAGGCCATTTAGCATGGCCCATTCACCGAACCTGCACATTTTTGGACTTCGGGGTGAAAGCGGATCACCCGCAGAATGTGCAATATCCACGCAGTCAGTCACCTGAGGTGGGAAGTGAACTCGGGTCACTGGTGTTGTGAGGCAGCAGTGCTAACCACTGTGCCGCCCACATGCCTCTGCTCTGTGGGAAACATCAAAGAAAGCATTCACACAGGGTGTAGAAAATGAGGAAGGACATTCTTTTTTAATAACAGCTGTCCGAATTGTGTAATTTTGTCAAACAAATGGATATAGTTCACGTTAAATAAATGATCAAAGACAAATGCAATGAATATACCGAAATAGGGCAACTACCCCCATGGCAATTTAAAAGGAAACCAGGGTTTGCCCTCAGTATCAGGTATTTCCCTAAGACCTGCCATAGGCATGGCCTCCAACTTTGTAAAATTAATCTTATCGTCCAGAAAGGCAACAAGCGAATGAATGCATTGCATCACATGATCTCCCGAAATTGCGAAATTTGACAAAAGAAAAGACCCTCTTCTGCATACAATATAATCTTACGTGACTTCTATCTCACTTCTGGGGCAGATGTGTTGGTATCCCTACGGATGGCCTCCGCCAGTGGCTCAATCACCAACGTAAACAACAATGGGGAAAGGTGTCAACCTGGTCGGCTGCCTAGAGAAATATTATTATTAATGGTTGGCACACCATTAGTGAGAACCGCAGCCAGACGATCACGGTAAAGGACCCTCACACACTTGATAAAAACTTTGCACAGACCAAACCGTTCTAATGTACAGAATCCGGCCACTCAACCCAATCAAATGCCTTCCCTCATCTAAAGAGATGAGTAATCCCTGGACAGATTGTTGTTGACACTCTTGGATCATATTGAGTAACCTCTTTACATTGTGGGAAGATCTGCGGCCCTTTATAAAGCATGTTTGGTCCTCTTTGGCAACGGAAGGCAGCAAAGTATCCAGCTTTCGTGCACGGGTCCCAGACAGGATTTTGAAACCAACATTTAAAAGTGAGATTGGCGTGTAAGAAGCACAATCCTCCAGGGTCTTCCTTTCTGCAGCATCAGAGAGATGAGCCTCTCTTAAGGATGGAGGGAGGGGTTACTGACTGTATGACTGGCGGAACATGTTAGAAGGATGTTACCCGGACTCAATGGTCTGGGATACCGTGAGGTGTTGGGCAACATACGAGTTTTTACTTTACAGTGTATGAGACTAAGGGGGATCTGATAGCAGTGTATAAGATCATGGGAAGCATGGATAGAGTGAATGCACTCAGTCTTTTTTCCCACAGGATTGACAAACCCACCGACGAGAGAGAATTAATTTAAGATCCGAGAGGAAAGAGTTATAGGGGTAACTTCTTTTACATACAGAGTGGTATACACAAGGAATGAGATGCTAGCAGAAGTGGTTAAATTCACAAAATTTAAAATGCATTTGGACAAATACACGAATAGGAAAGAAAAAAAGAAGGACATGGGGCAAGGGCAGGGAAATGGAGTGCATGGACATTATGTTTGGAATGGAACCGTTTGGGCTGAAGAGCCTTTCTCCGGGCTGTCTGACTCTGACTCTCACAATCATTGCTTCTCCCATTGAATGTTATATTATACTTCCCCAATTCATTGGAGTGTACTTGACCCTTTAGCCTCTGGGCTTCCATGATGTTTGACCATAATGTTCAAACATTCGATATCGTATTCAGACGCCGTGTAAAAATGCAACATATTGATGTCACTATTCCTCCAAAGCTGCTTCAGCGCAAGGTTATTAGTTAGTCCTCCTGACAACACAACACCAAATCTGAAACAACCTGCTCTCCAGGTTGGTTCACAACGTACTGTTCAACCGACCCAATACACCCTTACGGAAGTTTTTTCTTCACAGTATTAGTAGTCACTGCACTTTCAATGCAATTTGAGACCATCTATTATTACTGCAGCTCCACGATTATATTTACTCATTCACAGGATGAGGGCGTCGCTGGATTACCATGCAAGAGGGGAGTTAAGAGTCAGCAGCGTTGTCTTCAGTCTGGAGTCACATGCAGGTCACACCAGGTAAGGACAGCAGTATCCTTCACTCAAGGACATCAGTGAACCAGGTGAGTTTTTCCACCAATTGACAATTGATTCCTGGTCATCATAAGCCCTTGATTCCAGATACAGATTGAGTTCAAATTCCACCATCTGCCATGGCAGGATTTGAATTCATGTCCCCAGAATATTACCTGGATCTCTGGGTTAAGAGCCCAGCGATAATATCAGTGTCATTGATCCCCCTTGCATATACTTGCATACCTAATTTCCATAGCATGTGTTGTAAAGTATTTACGTGACAGATTTAGTTTTGATGTATAACACACTAATGTTTGCTTCATCTTGCTATTTTGTAAGATCCACCCAAACTGATTCTGTGGGAAGTGAGGGAAAGGGTCTGTGGCGTTATTAGCGATTGACTTGGACAAGACTTTCCGGGAGACTCACCTCAACGCTGAGATGATCTGAAGAATTGGTCAGCAATACAGGACACCATATTCTTCTGCTCCCTCACACTCGCTGTATATCTGTTTTAACGCATACCCCCGAACAAGGCTCACACTCTATCTTCAAATAAGGCTCAAGCACGACCACACTCACTGTTGACTTCAGCACCTTTCTTCTCCCACTTTTTGTGTCACTGACGCAATAGTGCCGCACACTAATACCACTGCATGGATACAACACTGTGGTCAGACTCCCTCCGGAATCTCACTCTTCCACCCTTCCCCTATACCAGCATTGACAGCAGGGAAACCCACTCCCATCCTCACTTCTTCCCTTCTCTTCTCCCATTCCAGGAGAAACATCCTGGAATAGGACATAAAGGGCCAAGCCGGGTTTTAGAATGCCCGATATCCGTTCACTTACCCTCTACCTCGAGATGTGGGGAAGATCCTGGAAAGAGCCAGAGAGGACCAGGACACCTTGTGTGGAGATTCTGAAACATCGACGTCCCACCAACCAAGTAAGCATCAATGTTCAGTAAAGAGCAATTCTCAATTTAAACTCGCTGGCATTTCCAATCTCATCTCTCACACTTTTCAGGCTTAGTCAAAAGCATTAATGAAAGACTAAAAATTAAAATAATGTTTATTCTCTTCAGTAAAAATGTTAAAAAGAAAAAAATAAACGATATAAGTTCATTACGAAAAATCTAAAACATGACGTTCATTCAAAATTATGGGCAATCCTCGTAAATACTCGACATCATTTCTTTCACTAAACCTTCTTACGAGTGTTTGTATTCTCGCATCTGTTTCTTTAATTTCAACAGAATATCGTGCCCTGCTATCAAATGCTCATAGTAAATGTCCCTTCCCCTCTGAACTTTGCGTAAACTATCAATATATTTCCAAATAACTGGATGTTCCACATCAAATTCGCTTTGTCATCTCTTGTGGGCAGTTTCTGCATTATTGTTTGTTTTGTCCTCATTGTTTAAAGTTCTTTCACATAAATTCCACATTCCAACTGGAAAAAGCGGTGGACGCCCACCATTTCCTCTGTGTGAGCTTCTACCTCCATAGTTATCCTCGAACCAGTCCAGCAGCGGCTGCAGTTCATCTGGAAACGCATCAGACAAATGTTCAATAGCTTCAGGAATGTTTTCAATGTGAATAAATGCAAGGCCAATTACCATTTTAGCTCTGAAAGGAAACTCTGAGTCAATGTTATACTTGCTCAAGTGTCTTTTTAACATTTTTACTGAAAGGAATACACATTATTTTTATTGCTTTGATTAATACTTTTATCGAAGTCTGAAAAGGAATAAATATGAGCTGCGCTGAAATGGGTCTGCACCTAAATGGGTCTTCGGCAAAATAGGCTGCACCGAACAGGCTGCACCAAACAGAATGAAGTACTCAGTAAATTACACAGCACAGGGGGACGCCATGTAATCATCCCAGGCTGTTATGCAGAAGCAGGGGCGCCCTGGGTAGCTGTCAGGAAATACAGAGTAGAGATCATTACTCATTTTGTGTTTGGAAAGCTGTAACGAGTGGAATTCTTCAGGGATCTGTGTGAGCTCATCAACAAATTGCAATCTATTCTAATGAACCGGATAAAGGAGATGGAGCTCAGTTTGCTCATGCACCAGGATAATCATTCAATAAGATGTCAAATGGAGACAGAGCGTCTGCAATGGGATGCAGACAGGGGGAGGGCAGGCAGTCTGCAATGGGATACAGACAGGGGACGGCAGGGCGTCTGCAATGGGATGCAGACAGGGGGAGGGCAGGCCGTCTGCAATGGGATACAAACAGGGGACGGCAGGGCATCTGCAATGGGATGCAGACAGGGGGAGGGCAGGCCGTCTGCAATGGGATACAGACAGGGGACGGCAGGGCGTCTGCAATGGGATACAGACGGAGGAGGGCAGGGTGTCTGCAATGGGATACAGACGGGGGAGGGCAGGGCGTCTGCAATGGGATACAGGCAGGGGAGGTCAGAGCGTCTGCAATGGGATACAGACAGTGGGAGGGCAGAGCGTCTGCAATGGGATACAGACAGGGGACGGCAGAGCGTCTGCAATGGGATACAGACAGGGGGAGGGCAGAGCTTCTGCAATGTGATACAGAGAGGGGGAGGGCAGAGCGTCTGCAATGTGATACAGAAGGGGGAGTGCAGGGCGTCTGCAATGGGATACAGACAGGGGACGGCAGAGCGTCTGCAATGGGATACAGACGGGGAGGGCAGTGCGTCTGCAATGGGATACAGACAGGGAGGGCAGAGCGTCTGCAATGGGATACAGACGGGGAGGGCAGTGCGTCTGCAATGGGATACAGACAGAGGGAGGGCAGGGCGTCTGCAATGGGATACAGACAGAGGGAGGGCAGGGCGTCTGCAATGGGATACAGACAGGGGACGGCAGGGCGTCTGCAATGGGATACAGACAGAGGGAGGGCAGTGCGTCTGCAATGGGATACAGACGGGGAGGGAAGAACGTCTGCCATGGGATACAGACAAGGGGAAGGCAGGGCGTCAGCAATGGACTATAGACAGGTGATGGACTGATCACCTGCAATTGGACACAGACAGGGGGACGGCAGAGTATCTGCAATAGGATACAGACAGGGGGAGTGAAGAACGTCTGCGATGGGAGACAGACTGGGGAGGGATGCACCTCGGTAATGGGATACAGACAGGGAAAGGGCAGAGCGTCTGCAACGTGATACAGACAGGGGGAGGGCAGAGCGTCTGCAATGGGATACAGACAGGGGGAGGGAAGAGCGTCTGCAACGGGATACAGACAGAGGGAGGGAAGAGCGTCTGTAATGGGATACAGACAGCGGGAGGGAAGAGGGTCTGCTATTGGATCCAGACGGGGAGGCAGAGCATCGGCAATGGGATACAGATGGAGGAGGGCAGTGCTTCTGCCATGGGACACAATGGGAGTGCAGAACGTCTGCAATGGGACACAGACTGGGGGAGGACACAGCAACAAGCAATGGCATACAGACAGAGGATGGCTGTGAGCAAAGCTTCAGGAAAAATAAACAGTACAATATACATGTGATGGAAACTTTCTGTTTTGTGGAAAAGACGGAACAGCAGAAATTTATTTAAATGCAAGGAGAATGCAGAAATCAGTGTTACAGAGGGATTTGTGTGTCTTAGTACATGAATCACATCAAATTAATCTGAAGATGTAGCAAGTGATTTGGAAGGTAAATGTGATGATCCTGTTTCGTGCAAGGGGTGTTGGGTATGATCTTAGCGATGTTTTCTGCATCAGTACAGGGCATTGTTGAGATTACATCTGTTGTATTATGTGTAGTTACAACTGCCTAAACTGAAAAAAAAAACAAAATTGCTTTCGAAACGTTTCAAATATGTTTCTCTTTACTCATTCTTGGGATGAAGCAGCCTGATGTCATTGTGCACATTGGTACAAAGGACAGAGTGACGCAGGTAGAAATAGTGATGACATCCTGCAGAGTGATTGTAGAGAGCTAGGGAAAATGACAAAAAAGAGTGGTAATATCCAGTTTAGTTCCAATTCTCCGTGCTAGTGAGGGTAAGAATAGGAGGATATGGCAGATGAAGGGGTGGCTAAAGAATTGGTGCAGGGCGCAGAAATTTTTGGATGACTGGGATCTTTTGTGGGGCAAGATGACGTGTTCAGGAAGGACGGGTTGTACCTGAGCTGGAAGGGGACCAATATGCTGGCAGGCAGGTTTGCAACTGCTGCAAGGAAGGCTTTCAACAAGATTAGCTGGGGTTGGGGAGTGTTGGGATCCTCAACAGCAGGGAGGCAGTGCGAGGCTGGAAGGAGATACAGGAATCAGAAACAGTAAAATGAAGAGACAGGTCAGGCTAGTCAACGACAGGGAGCAAGGAATGCCTGTTGGATTAAATTGCAACTATTTCAATGCAAGATGGCTGCCAGGTAAGGCCGATGAACTCAGGGCATGGATTGGTGCGTGGGACTGGGATATTATTGCCATTACAGAAACATGGCTAAGGGAGAGAAACACCGGCAGCTTAATGCAGGACGGTACAGCTGCTTTATGCGAGAGAGAGATGGTGGAAAGAGCGGACGGGGGAGTTTCATTTTTGATTAAGGCGAGTATCACAGCAGTAAACAGACATAAAATATCTGATGGATCATCATGTGAGGAATTGTCTGGGGAGCTAATGAATAAGAAGGGAATGGTGATAGGATTTGGATTGAACTATAGGCCCCCAAATAGTAAACGAGGAATTAGGGGAACAAAAATATGTAGACAGACTGGGGAGACTTGCAAGGCCATTAGGATTGCATTAGTAGGAGATTTTAATTTTCCTAACGCAGACTGGGAATGACAGAGAATTAAGGACTGAGATGGGGTGTATTTATTAAGTGTGTTCCGAATAGTTTCCTCAAACAGTATGTAGAGAGTGCAACTCGGGAAGGGACGAAACTTGACCTATTCTAAGATCTAGGGCAGGGCAGGCGATTAAGGTGACAGCGGGGGAGCACTCTGGGACCAGTGACCACAGTTTTATTAATTTTTAAACAGTCATGGACAAGGAAAAAACTGCTCCACATGTTCAATTTCAAACTTGGGTCAAGGCGAATTTTGATGGAATTAGACAGGAGCTCGTAGGGGTTGGTTGGAGGAGTTTGTTTGCAGGCAAAGGGACCTCCTGCAAGTGGAAGGCCTTTAAAAGAGAAATGTCTACAGTTCTAGGTCTATATATTACTGTGAGGGTAAAAGGCAAGGTTCGCAGGCAGAGGAAACCTCGGATGTCAGGAGATATCGAGGCTTTGAGCAGCAAAAAGGAGGTGTGGCTCAGGTCCAGGCAGATGGGATCCAGGGAGTACCAGGTGGTGTACAGGAGATACAGTAGTTTACTGTAGAAGGAAATCAGGAGGGCGAAAAGGGGGCACAAGATCGCTTTGGCTGAGAATATTAGGGTGAATCAAAGAGGTTCATTAAGTATGTTAAAGTAAAAAGAATAACTAAATGAGAATATGAACCCTCAAAGTCCAAAATGGACATGCATGTCTAGAACCGTAGATTTGCGTGATTCTCAATGAATATTTCTCCTCTGTCTTTACCGTGGAGAAATACACGAAGACTTGGGAGGTTAACAAAGGTCGTAGTGTTATCTTGGAGTGAGTCAATATCATGGGAGAGGACGTGTTGGATGCATTAAAATGTATGAAGGTGGAAAAATCTCCTGCTCCTAAACAGATGCATCCAAGAATACTGCAAGAGGCTACAGAACAACCTACGGGGACCCTGGTTGATACTTTTGTATCATCGTTAGCTACAGTTTAGGTTCCTGAATATTGGAGATTAGCAAATGTTGTGCCATTATTCAAGAAGGGAAGCAAAGAAAAATCTGGGATCGATAGACCAGGAAGTACAACATTTGTAGTACGTAGGTTATTTGAGAAGACTCTGGGGGCTGAGATGTACATGCATTTGGAAAGATAAATTTGTTTAGAAATAGTTTTTTGACAGATTCTCTACAGTATGGAAACAGGCCGTCTGGCACAACAAGACCACACCGACCGTCCAAACAGTAACTCACCCAGTCCCATTCCCCAACCTATATTTACCCCTGACGAATGCACATAACACTATGGGTACCTTAGCATGGCCAATTCACCTGACCTATACATCTTTGGATTGTGGAATGAAAATGGAGCACCCAGAGGAAACACACACAAACACAGGGAGAATGTGCAAACTCTACTCAGAGAGTCACCCGAAGCTGGAACCAAACCCGGATCCATGGCACTAAGAGGCAGCAGTACTAGCCACTGAACCACCATGCCATCCTTGCTTTTTTCAACACAGTTCAATGACACAGGTACAAAATCTATTCTGCCCTTCACCCAGGATGCACGTTCCAATATCATATACCATGGATAATTTATTCTCCACTGAAAGTGTCATCTTATTATTATTTATTAGTTTGATATTATTAATTTTAATAATTATTATTAATAGTTGTTTTTAGACTGGAAAGATTGCATGGCTTTGTGAGTGGGAGATCATGCCTCTTGAATTTGTTTGAGGTTCATTGCTGAAGTGACCAGGAATGTTGATGAGGGTAGGGCGGTAGACTGTGTGGTTTTCAGTAAGGACTTTGACAAGGTTGCCATTGATAGGCTGATCTGGAAGGTTAGAATCTCATGGAATCCAGAGGGAGCTGGCAAATTGGATACACAATTCGCTTGATGGTAGTAATCAGAGGGTAATTGTGGAAGAATGCTCTCGGACTGGAGGCCTGTGACACATGAAGTGCCTCAGGGGTTGCTGCTGGGCCCGTTGCTGTTGTTATCTGTATCAATGATATTCTTCCGAATGTACAAGGCATGGTTAGGAAACTTGAAGATGGCACTAAAATAGGAGATATCGTGGACAGTGAGGAAGTATATCAGAGATTGCAGCAGGACCTTGATCAAACTGGAGAAGTGGGCCAAGGATTATTTTGGCAAAGTTAGAGCAAGGTAGGAGTTTGATGGTGATTGGAAGGACCTTAACGAGTGTAGTTGAGCAGAGGGACCATGGAGTTTAGGTCCACCGTTCTCTGAAAGTGGGGTCATAGTTAGATATGGCAATGAAGGAGGCTTTTACCACACACGAGCAAGCATCGGTCAGAACATGGAGGAGAGCAGTTGGGAAGTTACGTTGCAGAAATACAGGATGTTGGTGAGGCTGCACTCGTCGTGCTGTGTTCAGTTTTTGTCACATTGCGATCTGAACGATGTTTTTAATTTGGAATGTGTGCAGACGAAATTTACAAAGCTATTGCCAGGTCTCAACAGTGTGAATTATAGGGAGAGGTTGGACAAGCGAGAACTTTTTTCTTGAGAGCACAGGAGAGTCGTTTTATAGTAGTTTACATGGACAGGGGGAATGGACCCAGCCTTTGTTTCCCGGATATAAACAACTTTGATATGATTATCGGAGGCATGGTTAGTACGTTTATGGATAACATCACCAAATTCGTTCAGTGGACAGTGAAGAAGATCATCTCAGCATATAACGTGATTCTTGATCTCAATGAGCCAAGGACTGGCAGATGGAGATTAGTTTAGATATTGTGAGGTTTTACATTTTGGTAATTTAAAGCGGGGTAGTGCCCTGGGGAAGGTTGCTTAACAAAGAGAACTGCGGGTGAAGATTCACAGTTCCTTGTAAGTGGAGTTTAGGTCGGTAGAGTAGTGAGGAACGTGGTTGACATGCTTGCCTTAATCAGTCAGAACATTGAGAATAGGAGTTGAAGAAGCGTGTTGCACTTATACAGGATGTAGATGAGGCCACTTTAAGAAAACTGCGTACATACCAGTTGACTCTATTAAAGGATGGATGTTGTTAAGCTTGAAAGGGTGCAGAAAAGATTTACAAGGATTTTCTGGAACCTGAGGGTTTGAGCTACAGGGAGATGAGGAACAGGTTGAGACTTTTCCCCCTGGACTGTCAGAGCTTGAATGTTGACATGTCTGAGGTTTTAAAAAGTCCAGAGGGGGATGGATAGTCTGAATGGGCAAAATCCTTTTCCCAGAGTAGGTGCGTTCAGAACTAGACGGCATAGGGTGATGGTGACAGGGCAAAGACTAAGAAGGGACCTGAGGAGAAACCTTTTCATACAGAGGCTGGTGGGTGTACTGTCAGAGGAAGTGAACAAAGCGGGTACAATTACACGTTTAAAATGTAACTGGATAGGTACATAAATAGGAATAGATCATGGGATGTGGGCCAAATGCTGGCAAGTGGGACGAGATCTGATTAAGATGCCTGATTGGCGTGGACAAATTGGACAAAAGGATTTGTTTCCACGCTGTATGATTCTCTTATTCTCACAGCGGGATGAGGAAGATTTCTAAAAGGGCCATTCGAAAGGGAATTCTCTTTCCCGGAAGTTTGTGGTGGCTCTCTGATTACAAGTATTCACAGCTGAGTTAATTAAAGATTTGGCAGAAAAGTGAGTCACGGATAAATGGACACAGACAGGACGATCAGGCTGAGACCACAACCTGATCAGCCAGGATCTTAATGCCTGGTGGAGAAGGCTCAAGTTCTCTAATGACACACTCCTGCTCCTCAATCTCATGTTTCTGTGTCCAATTCAACCTCTCTAACCTGCTAGACAGGAGCAGTTAGAGTCCACTTATTGTTATGGCATGGTGCACAGAAATAGAGGAAACAATCGGCCCCTCAAGACTGTCCCACTCGGTTTGAGAGATATGGAAAATGTAATTGGAAGACCCAGGCTGGATATGGAAGAGGTTGCTCATTTCTCTTGACAGGGCTTTCCCTCTCTGTATCTTGTGCTTCATTTGTTGATGATGTTGTAGAGCCAGATTCACTGTGAATACAGCCCCCAAATCTCAGCCAGTGATGGCTCACAAAATCCACAGGTCTCCCTGATTGCAACATCCCATAAAAACCTTCCAGGAAAATAACACCTACTAACTTTCCAATAACATAATGGGAGAACATCAGGAACAGGGGCAGGTCATTCCCATCCCAAGCCTGCCTTGCCCTTCACTAAGATCAAGGCTGACCTGCCCAAGTCTCAAATCTTCCTCAATGTCCAAGTCTTCTTGAACACTTCCACAGAACACAGAACCAGGAACCGTACTGATTTGGAGATGCTGGTGTTGGACTGAGGTGTACAAAGTTAGAAATCACATAGCACATGGTTATAGTCAACAGGTATCATTGGAAGCACACTAGGTTTTGGAGCATCGCTCCTTCATCAGGTGATAGTGGATGGCTCGATCGTAACACAGAATTTATAGCAAAAAATTACAGTGTGATGTAACTGAAAGTATACAGAGAAAAATTGAGTGGCCGTTCATTTGTTAGAAAACCATGATAGTTTCACTTCTTTCATGTGTAAATTACAAACATTTTTTGAAAAAAAGTTGCATTCTCAGGTGAGCTGTGAGCAATGGTGATAGCTAGACAAAAAGTTGAAGGGGTTGGCCCCCTGTGTTATCTGACCATGCCATAATGTTTAGATTGATTCTAATCTAAAAAGTGAGATAAGAAGTTTTACGTGAATTCAAGCAATTTTTGAACTCAGAATTCTACATGAATGCATGCAGTTTGTACCTTCATCATTCTACGTTGTGCCATTTATCCTACTCTAAGATCAGACTAACCTACATGCTTCTATTCACTTTGTTCCATGTGCCTAACCAAGGGTCTCTTAAGTTTCCCTCACGTATTTGACTCTACTACCACTGATGGTAGTGCATTCGACACAGCCACAACTCTCTGTGTAAAGAATCTACCTCTGATATCTCCCCTAAAACTTCCTCCGATTACCTTAAATTTATACCACCAAGTGATAGACATTTCTGCCATGGGAAAATGTCTCTGGCTATTCACTCTCTCTGCCTCTCGTCATCTTGTACACATCTATCAAGTTACCTCTCATCTATTTTTCCTCCAATGAGAAATGCCCTAGCTCCCTCACGGTTTCTTCGTGAGACCTGCCCTCCAGTCCAGGCAGCATCCTGGTAAATCTCTTCTTTACACTCTCGAAAGCTTCATTATCCTTCCTATAATGAGGAGACCAGAACTGAACACAATATTCCCTGTGCTGTCTGAGCAGGCCTCTATCGAGCTGCAGCATAACCTCGCAGCTCTTAAACTCAATCCCCCTGCAACTGAAAGCCAACACACCATACACTTTCTTAACAACGCGAGGAACTTGGGTGGCAACTTTGAGGGATCTGTGGACACGGACACCTGGATCCCTCTGTTTCTCCACACTGCCAAGAATCCTGCCTTTCACCATGTATTCTGCATTCACATTCGAGCTTGCAAGGTGAATTACTTTAGTTTGAACTCCATGTGCCACTTGTTAGCCCACCTCTGCATCCTGTCGATGTCCCATTGCAACCTACAATAGTCCTCCATATGCTGTATCACTCCAACCACATTTGTGTAATCGTCAAACTTTCTAGCCCACTCTTCAAAACCCATATCAAAGTCATTTTTGATAATAACAGAGATCTGATCCCAGCCGGACACCACTGGTCCCTTTCAGTGATCTAGCTCCCCTAACTCGCTGTGTAAGAGAATTCTGACATTCACTACCCTATGTTTGAAGAAAACCTTCTCTGCGTCTGCACCATGACCCATAGATATGAACAAAAGAGATAACGCAGGGGCTCAGATAAGAGAGAATGACCCTGAACTCAAGGATGGATTTGACTAAGGATGACATCAAGGAGCCTGAACAAAATCACACTTAATGAGAATTAATTATGACCTCTACACTGTTTGGAGTCATTCACGGCACAAGGGAAGATGATTATCATCGGTGGGCATCAATCATCCTAGCCGTGGGGCACATCTGCAGGAGATCCTCAGCGTAGCTTCCTCAGCCCGGGCATCTCCAGTTTGTCATCATAGAATACTTACAGTGTGGAAGGAGGATATTCAGCCCATTGAGACCAAGCTGAGCAGATTAGATTCACTACAATGTGGAAACCGGCACTTCGGCCCAAGCAGTCCGCAGCGACCCTCCGAAGTGTAACCCACCCAAACACATATCCGTCGGACTAATGCACCTAAAGTAATGGACAATTTAGTATGGCCAATTCACCTGGTGTGCACATCTTCGGACTGTGGGAGGAAAACGGAGCACCTGGAGGAAACTCATGCAGAGACGTGGGGCATGTGCAAACTCCACACAGACAGTTGCACAAGGCTCGAATCGAACCTGGGCCCCTGGTGCTGTGAGGCAGCAGTGTTAGCTACTGAGCCACCGTGCCAGCAGAAGAGGGGGAATTCACTGAATTCTACAAAAGTAGAAGTGCATTAAAGTGTTCAGAGTTCATTCAGAGCCTGTACCTCGTTGCCAATCGATGTGAGGGTTCTGCAGATGCATGGAAACTGTCGTGAATCAAACATCCAACGAAAGGTATGACATTTTCACCCCATTCAGCTGTTTGGGACATAATGAGTTTCTGGCCATACCCATCAAGCTTCCACTTCTTATTCTCTCACAGCGCTACAGATTAAACAGATAGTTACTGCACTCTCTCCTCATGCTAACATCATGCCAGTATTTAGTCTGGTCAAACTACTTTGCACTCTCTCAGTGACAGAGCGATCATTGTTTATAAAGCAGACCAAATCTTTACACAATGCACCAACTACACTCTCAACAAAACACGATCAGTGGGAAAGATATTCTAACATTTGTCCTTCAATCATTTTTCATGAAGACCCACACATCATTTACTTCCTGTCCTGTATGAATTCTGTCAGTGACTTATGACCAAGGACATACAGGTCCTTTTCAACAAAAGCACTCGCCAACCTCTCTACCATTTAATAGATATAACTGTACATGATTATATTTGTTGTTCAGACCTGAATCATTTTTATACCTTATGAACAGCTATTGCCCAAACACGGCTCCTGCTGCCACCCATCAATCCTTCAGTCCAGAGTAAAACAGCATTCTTCTTGTATCTCCGTTAATCAAATTTTAATCCATGTGACATATATTCCACCCCTGCCTACCCATGGACCCTAACATTCCCCATTCACCTGTATTCAAACATGTCAAGCGTCTTCTGAAAATACAAATACTCCACTCGCATTGATACTCAGCTGTCGATGTCACAATGGACAATCTCCACAAATAGGGTTATCAAAGATCATTTCCCTGTCCTGAATCTCGGCCGAATGTACCAAATCATATCATTATTCTTCAAGTGTCTATTCGTCACGTTCCTTATAAAAGGTTAGAATATTTTATTCTCACAGCTGACATAAAATTATTTAGTTTTCTTTTTTTCCCTCTCCATCCTGTTTTAAATATTTACGTTGACAATAGCTGCTGTCCCGTCTGCAGGATCCTTTCCAGAATCTAACTAGCTTTGAAGAATAATCAGTAATTATTTCACAAGCTCTGTTCTCATCTCAATCACTCTGAGATGTAGGTCATCAGATGCAGCAACTTAAGAAACTTCGATTCAATTAGATTTTCAATAATATACTCTTCATTAATTCTGATTTCCTGCAGTTTCCAATTTTTACCAGTCCCTCTGTTCCCTAATATCGCTGGAAATTAATTTCTGTACTTTCCCCCGTAGAGATGGAACCAATGCATTCCTCTCAGCAGGCAGATGGATTCAGTCAATTCGTGAATACATTGGAGGACTACTCTTCAGAGATGGTGGATATATTACCCACTGCTGCCTGTAAAGTTCCATAATCAAGCCAGTTTAATTCATCGTGATTGTCAGCGCAGTCCTGCTACTGGTGTGAGAATTTAGGTGATACTGAAGGAGGAAATACAGCTCAGTGACCACCTCAATTTTGAAACAAGCTGGTTTTACACCTTAGACCTGAATGGGTGCAGCTTAGACAAATGTTTCTGGAAATTCCAGAATGCTTCGCTCCTCCCTGTTTATACAGCGTCCCTTCTTTGTAGTCTCATCTCCATTTGTTTATCATGGACCCAGTATTCAGAGTGGGGTCCGCATACCATCGTGACTCCCTGAATAACCCAGTAGCTGACATCACTATCCTGAGAATACCATCCACAGAGTCCCCACTGATTTTCCAGATGACAGCAGCAAGTGAATTCCCCATACCTACAATGCATCCATTCAGTATTGAAATTGCCTTGGTCTCCTCAGTTACTCTAGGAGAAAGTGAGTACTGCAGCTGCTGCAGATCAGAGCTGAGAAATGTGGTGCTGGAAAAGCACAGCAGATCAGGCAGTATCCAAAGATCAGGAGAATCGACGTTTAGGGCATGAGCCCTTCTCCAGGGATGAGGAAATTGTGCCAACCAGGCTAAGATAAAAGGCCGCGAGGAGGGACTTGGGGGAGGCGCGTTGGAAATGCGATAGGTGGAAAGAGGTTAAGGTGAGGGTGATAGGCCGGAGAGGGGGTGAGGATGGAGAGGTCAGCAAGAAAATTGCAGGTCAGGAAGGTGGTGCTGATTTCGATGGTTGGGATTGAGACAAGGTGGGGGGGGGGGAATGAGGAAGCTGGAGAAATCGGAATTCATCCCTTGTGGTTGGAGGGTTCCCAGGCGGAAGATGAGGCGTTCTTCTCATCGTCGATTCTCCTGATCTTTGGATGCTGCCTGACCTGCTGTGCTTCTCCAGCAATACATTTTTCAGCTCCTCAGTTTCTCTTCTTGGCTGGGAAAGCTCTTACATCTCCACGCAGTCGCACAGTAACAGTTCCTCTCTCCAAAGAAGCAGTTGACAATGGAACATTCCGTTTCTCTATATAGCAGCGACTATCAGTATTGCTGATGGAGTTGATCACCACACTAAGAGACGAGATCTAGAGGGAACATAACTCACGGTAAGCAGGGACATCCCATATTAAACATGATACTCAGAATATGTGAAAAGGGGAAATGGTAGAACAACTTCCCATTCTGTTTTCCTTCCAGTCCATCATCAGCAATCCTTTTGTTTGCTTTTCCTTTCTCTCTCTCTCTCTCTCTCTCTCCATCTCTCTCTCTTTCACTCTCACTTTCTCTCTCTTGCTGGACATCATCCACTCAACACAAACCTCCCGCTCACCCTACCATCCATCCCTGATATAGTAATATTATTTCGCAGTAGTATTCAGTTTTGATAGGTTCCCTGAACTCGAAATGTTATTTGTTTTTTTTCCGACACACTGCCATAACTGCTGAGATTTTCCAACATTCTTTCAGACTGTGTAGACTTTTATTCCAGATTGCCAGCATCCACATTTTCTTGTTGTTGTTGTTTCGCGTGATACCAGCTCCACTGGCAAGGACAGTATTTATTGTCCATCCTAACTGTCCTTGACAACATTGTTGAGGATCTGAGGTGACACTTAGTTCAGACAGGGCAAAAATGTTAGGTTTCTTTACCAAAGGTTATCAACAAAATAAGAAAGAAATCCTGATGGTTTATGCTTGCCATGAGTGAAATTAGCTTCATTCCTATTTTTGATATTGGTATTTAAATTTAGTCATCGGCTGTGATAGGATTTCAGACAATGCGTTTAGAGTCATAACTGTGCCTCTGAATTACACAGTTTAATTACTCTGTTTAAGAGTCCCTGTTGTGAAGTAACTGTAGAGACAAGAACAAGTTTGTGGTCAAACTCTTTGTAACTGGAAGAGAGGTCAGAAGAGAACTGGAGCCATAAAATCTTTCGTTGATGAAGGGGTAGATGATGGCGAAGTCAGCAACATAACTCACACAAAATTGGATATTGGGGATATTATGAAGGTGGGCGTCTGCAGGTTTGATGACAGAGAGAATATGGAGATATAAAACAATTCAAGCTAAATGGAGACTCAACGTTGTGAACAGTCTTATTCCTTCTCAGATGTTTATGACTAAGTAGTTTGGACATGCATGAGAAGGAAGTAGCGTTTGTGACTGAAAGCCTATGCATTTGTTAAATTTAATCAACCAGAATAGCAATAACATTCAGCATCATTTATAGAATTGACAGAGATAGACTTACCAGGAACACCAATAATAGCAAGGATGGGATTGTACCCAGCATGAATAATAAGAAGCATGGCTAGTATCCGCAACTCTAACCATGCCCAATCCTGAGAAAGCCAATAAAGACCATCGGATAAACTTTTGTCCATTGTTGTAACATTCCAGTCTAATGTTCTCAGATTCTGATCTCTCTCTCTTTCTCTGTTGCTGCTGATCCCAATCTTGTTGATGATGACACTGCGCCGAATACTATGGCATAACAAGTTGAAAGAAGTCCCTAATTATGGAAGAGGGAAATCCTCCAGTAACCCAGTTAGGTTCAGAAAGACTGATATTAATCACAGTCACTGAATAAACAGCCCCAGTTAGTCCAATTCACGGCAACTCTGATGTATCACAATAATGGTGTGGCTGGGATTTTGATATCGCTGATTATTGGGCTCATGGCATATCTCCAATTGTAAACACAGAGATGAGGGAGAGACATAATTCTTTCTCTTCACCAGCTTGATGATTCTGCTGTGTTTTGGCAGTGTAGGAATTGCTTGGCTCCCGAGGCCATTTGTGTCTGATCACCAGGTCTGCTGCATCTTTTCATTTTAATTATTAATGTTTAACTTGGACTTTTGTCTGTACAGCATTTAACGGCTTAGGTGGATTTAGGCATTTTTGAGAGACACGTAGAGAGTCATAGACGATGTAGATACAGTCCATTCCTAGTGTTCTTGCAGCTGCGGCCTGGTCCTGTGGAGTGATGATCAAACTCTCACAGAACCAGGATTCTTAGTTTTACATTTTGCCAGTTATTGCTGGAGTCTCAGCAGGGTTGGAAGGCAGGAAATCTCTCCCAGGTGCTATACACTGTCTCTGTGATTTCTCCCGGAACTGGCTTTTGATGTTCTTTCCTCTTGGATTGAAGAACTGCATGTCAGCCAATCTGTTTCCTGCATTTCTTTTCTGACATTTGTGTGCTTATTGGATGATACGATATTGGAGCAGTTTTTGTATAGCTGTTAAATAAACTATTATTCTGCTAAGTTTTCCAACAGAGTTATATTATTGCAAGTTCCTCATCCTTTTGTTGTCTTTTAGTGGTAGTCTTCGAATACCTTGTGTTTTGCTTAATGTCGAATATTTTGACTAAGTAAATTCTACCTCAACACAGCATCTTACATTTACCAGCGGAATTGGCCGAGCTGGAAGAGTGATAATCATGTCAGGAACTATATTAGATACTCAATCCACTCTCAGATCCAGCCCGGACACGTATAAGCTCAGATGACATACCTGCTCAGCATGAAGTACTGCGTAGACCAGGCTAGTGTACTGCTCAGCGATCCGTTCAGGATCGAACACTGTTTAGAGCTCACCAGTTCACTACTTATTGGTCTAACAGTGCATAGATCCATAAACTTGGACTAGATGATCTGTTCAACACAGGGCGCTGTGCAGAACACAAAAAGGCATTGTTCTATACACACGGACTGGATATCTGTGCAGCATGGGGAGCTGTGCAGCGAATAGCAGTGAATTTATCCATTAACCTGGAGCAGTTACCTTCCCAGCATACACAGCTGTGTAGACCAATCACTGCATTGCTCAGTAACACTGTGTTGGATTACTGCCCAGCATGGGGAAAGTTGCAGCTCATGCTGAAAGTGACAGGATGTGCAGCTCCATATCTCCCATTGTGGCATGACACAGGAGTGCTGTGGGTGTGAAACTCACTGCCAGCGAGAGATGGCGGGGGAATCAGATAAAATACCAACAAATGGGAAGAGCTTGGTTAAAAGAAAGGGGGAGATTGAGAGAGAATTTCAAAGAAGGATCTGATGGGAGGTTTAAAATTGTGAATTGAAAACATTTCGATAGCATCTTCCTATATTGGCCACTGTTTCCGTGAATGATGGATGAGCAGGACATTGGTGTAAGTTAAGATGATGGAGAGTTTTGGATAAACATTTGTTCTGTAGATTTGTAACTGGGAGTAGGATCAGCAGAATCTTCGACTCATTGGGCTGAATCGAACAATAATTTGTCTCAGTGCCATTTTCCTTGACTGTGACTGAGTGGTTGTCTGCACGAGGCAGAGCTAGTTTCCTGGTGCTATCTTATCGAACTTAGCTCATTAAATATCCACCCCACCCCCATGGTGTCCCTCTCATTCAATACCAGCCCGATTATCCCACGCATCTTGGCTGGAGGTACACGCCATCTACCGGATGTCCCTGGATATTCAGTGATCCCTGGTACTGCTGACATCATTTAAAGGCCATTGGACCAAGGCTAACACATCCTTCCTGATGTTGAGCTTTCCCAGTTTGGAGCTGCCCTGCATAGTTTGCTGAGCATGGCAGATAAGGGGAAATTACACCACAGGGGCACGTAGGTCCTGGTAAATAGACTAGTACAGAAAGGGACTAATTAATTCCCAGACAGAGCCGCACCACGAGACCCACCGAGCATGGTCTGAGCACATCACCCAGCTCAGTGCAGTATCTGCGGTCCAAGAAAAGCCTAGCAATACTGGAAAAGCGCTTTTCCCGCTCTGTCATGATTACAGTCACCGTATTCTCTCTACTCTCTCACACTTACTGTATACCAGTTAACGCCTTCCCCAGAAAAAGGCTCCAGCACTCTCTCCACTGCAATGCAGCACCTTCTCTCTCTCTCACTCTCTCTCTCTCGCTCTCTCTCTCTCACCTATGCAATATCCCCACATGATTATAAAATGTTGTAATGAGTACAGTTTCAAGAATTCTCTGGATGATGTCGTTTGTACGATGTTTCAGATAATTTTCAAAATAATTCAACTTTAGCAAAATGTTCATCCCCCAGTATGTAACACATCAGAGGAAGGAACAGAGTTTTACTTTTTTCGAAATCACTCAGGATGAAAGTGCATCATGAGGCCATTAATCCTCTCAAAAATGCTCCACTATTCAGACAAAGGGAGAACCTAAACACTTGAAGACTCACTCTCTTCTTGAAGACTGCACCACGTTGGAGTTCTGCCAGTTTTACTGGAACACTCCAGTAATCCCGAGAGTTATCTAATATTTCACACAGTGCCACCAGTCACTCTGTAACCACTTCTATTAAAACCAGCTATGAATTGCTGATCAGCTGTTTACCCTTGGTCTTTTCTGTTTTAGAAAAGCCTTGGTCGTTTTGTTGGAGACAGTGCAAAAACTTTCATCTGACTACAATTTTGTTTATAATATGAAAACTCTTTGTGCCTTCCCCTGAGAGAAAAGATGTAAAATTCTGTTTTAAATTCTCTGCCTGTTCCCTGAAACCAGTTCCCCAGTCACATCCTCCAGGTGTCCCACAATTTCTTTTCTGCCTTTCTTCGAAGGGTCACACATACATCATGAACGTTTTTTATTCGATATGGGAAAACTCTCGTGGTCACTTTCTTTTTCGTATTTCTTGCAAGTTTTGGAATATTTTTCTTTGTATTTTGTTTTATACAATCTGCTTCTAGTTCCAACAGTAAACTTCCCAAATATGGCCGACGCTAGAACTCACCAATTTGAATTCTTTAGTTTGTGATTGATTCGTATCCTTCACAGCTTTTGTGCATCATGGGTGGTTCATCTTCACATCGTCGTATCATCTTCTTTTTGACCAGAGTCAATAATAGCTGGGTGTTATTAAGCAGGACCTGCTTACATGTTCCCCCACCCCCACACATCTGCTGACCTTCACCTGTGTCTATTTTCACACTCCGTATTTGACCAGATATATTACATAAATCTGCATTTGAAATACCTGACTCTTTTCAGTCTTTCAAGGTGAACCTGTGTATGTGGCTGAACACATGGAACGTGACTCCATTCTCTCAGATTTTCTGGTTCTGTGATTTCTGTTCGATGATGCCACATTCCAGTGGGAAGCTTCCTATGTGACATCCTTTTCCCTCAAACGAGAATCCCCCTCACTCTGATGTACTGAGCCTTCAGCTGTGACTGTCCCGTCTCCCTCACTTCTGCACTCACTCCATCCCCTCCTGCCCAGAACAATGATAGATCTCCCCATGCCCTCATTTCCTACTGCACTAGAATCCACATTCACAGAATCGTCCTCCGGCTACAGCAGGACAGCGCCATCAAATACATCTTCCCCTTCCGTCCAGTGTCAGCATTTTACAAAGACTGTTCCTTCTGTGGCACGCTCCATCACCCCGAACACTTTCCCACACCCCCATGGTACCTTCCCATGTAAATGCAGAAGCAGCAACATTTTCCCATTCACCTCTTCCCTCTTCACTGTCCTAGGACATAAACACACTTTTTTAGGTGAAGCAGCATTTCAGTTGTACTCTTTCAATCCAGTTTCTTGTCATTGCTGTTCACAATGCAGTCTCCTTTACATTAGGGAGCCAAACAGAAACTGCTTTGAGGAACATCTCCACTCTGTCTGTAGGAATGACCCTTTCCTTCGATTGCTCCCCATTTCAATAACCTACATTGCTGTCAGGATAATTAGAATTCTTTGAGGAGGTAACGATGCGTTGAACCAGAGAAAATTACCTATCTGAACTTCCAGAAAGCCTCTGATATGGTATCGCACAGGCGGCTGCCGAATAAGATAAGGACCTATGGTTTCAGAGGCAAGTGCTTGCATGGATAAAAGGTTGGCTCTCTGGCAGGCGGCATTGTGAATAAAATTGTCCCTCTCAGGATAGCAGCCGGTGATTAGCAGTGTTCCACAAGAGTCAGTATTGTGACCACAACATTTCACTTTCTAGGTTAATGATCTGTTTGGTGGGACAGAAGGCATTCTCACTACGTTTGCAGATGATGCAAAGATAGGTGGAGGGGCATGTAGTATTGAGGAGGCAGGGAGCCTGCAGAAAGATTTCGACAGTTTAGGAGAGCGGGAAAAGCAGTAGCAGATGGAACACAATGTGGGAGAGTGTGAGATCAGGCACTTTGGTGTGAAGAATACAGGCATGGACTATTTACTAAATGGGAAAAAAATCAGAAATCTGAGTAACAGAGGGACTTGGGATTCCAAGCCCAGGATTCACCTTAGATAAACTTACAGGTTGAGTCAGTAGTTAAGAAGGCAGATACAATGTTGCAAATCATCTCGAGAGGAGTAGGATATAATGATGGGGATTCTGAGGCTTTCTAAGGCTCTGGTCAGACCACATTTCCAGTATTTTGTGCCTCATACCTCAGGAAGAATGTGTTAGCCTTGGTTTGTGTCAAGAGAAGGTTCAGCAGAAATGAAAAGCTTAACACATGAGGAACGTTGGAGGACCCTAGGTTGATACTCGGTGAAGATTAGAAGAATGAGGGGAGGATCCAATTGAAACTTACAGAATACTGAATGACCTGGATACAGACAAAACTGGCAGGACGTTTGCACTAGCAGGAGGCCACAGGCTTAAAGCAAAGGGAAACCCATTAGAACGGAGATAAGATGAAACGTGTTTAGCCAGAGAGTGGTGAAATTGTGGAATTCCTGATCACAGAAGGCTGTGGAAACCAAATCATTTGGCACCAACGATATAGCCAGGAAAGGGACTGAGTATCTGAAAAGTGACTACAGAGAGTTAGTTTAGAAGCTGAAGAGCAGGACGAGTAGAGAAGTGATCTCAGGTTTGCTACCAGTGCCACGAGCTCGTTAGATGAGGAACAGTCGGCGAATGTAGCTTTAAACGTGGCAGCGAGGCTGGTGCAGGAGGGAGGACTTCAGATACCTAAACCATCGAGATACCTTCTGGGTAAGGTGGGACCTGTACATGAAGGACGGGTTGCACCTGAACTGGAGGGACACAAATGGCCTGTTTAGGAGGTTTGCTCGTGGGATTTTGGTCGGTTTAAACTAGTTTGGCGGGGGGGAAGTAGGAATAAGACCACATGTCTGAGAGTGGGTGAGGTGCAGCCGGGAGAATGACGGGATATATTGAATCTATCAGGAAGGTTTCTCACGCGATGAAACAAAGGGATCTGTTAAAGTGCGTCTGCTTTAATCCAAGGACTGTCTGAAATAAGAATGACGACCTTCGAGCATGGATCAATACTTGGGGCAACGATGTCGTGGCCATAATAGATACGTAGGATTCACAGGGGCAGGGATGGCGGCTTGATTTCCCTGGGTTTAGAACATTTAAAAGTGCTTCGGCTCAGCACGGTGGCACAATGGCTCGCACTGCTGCCGCACAGCGCCAGAGAACCGGGTTCAATTCCCACGTCAGAGAACTGCCAGTGCAGATTTTGCAAATTTTCCCTGTGGATTTCCTCCTGTTCTCCGGTTTCCTCCCATAATCCAAACATGTGTAGATTAGGTGAATTGGCCGTGCTAAATTGTCCGTCGTGTTAGATGAAGGCGGAAATGTAGGGGAATGCTTTTGGGAGGGTTGCTCTATGGAGTGTTGGTGTGGACTTGTTGGGCCTGTTTCCACACTGTAAGTAATCTAATCTAATCGAAAAAAAGAACAGATGGCTGGAAAATGAGGAGGAGGTGGAGAATTGTTAATCAGAGAGTGCGTCAGAGCTACATAAATGAAGGTTGTTGAGGAAGGTTTGTCTACTGAGTCAATATGGGGTGCAAGTTAGGAACAGCATGGGAACAGTCACCACATTTGCGGGTTTCCTGCAGACCACCTAATAACAGTAGAGAGACTGAAGATCCCATAGGCGGGCAGATTCTGGAAAAATGCAAAAGTAGCACGGTTGTAGTTATGGGTGATTTCAATATTTCCAATATCGACTGGAACCTCCTAAGTGCAGATGGTGTGGACGTAGCCGTTTTTGTCAGGTGTGTTCAAGACGGTTTCCTTACTCAGTATGTGGACGGACCATTGAGAGGAGAGGCTATTTTGCATTTGGTGCTCGGCAACGAGTCAGGTCAGGTGTCAGAACTAACGGTGGGAGAGCACTATGGCGAAAGTGATCACAACTGCGTCAAATGTAGCATCGTCTGCGAGAGTGAATATTTCCGAGGGAAGATATTTAACTGCGGAAAAGAAATTATGATGCTATCAGACAGGAGTTGGGAAGTACAGACTGGGAGCAATTGATCCACAGAAAGGGCACAGCAGACATGTGGAGACTGTTTAACGAGCAGTTGTTGGGAGTTATGCACAAATTTGTTCTTCGGAGACAGGTAAGAAGGGGCAAGATTAAGGAACCTTGGATGACGAGAACAGAGGAACGTCTCGTAAAAAGGAAGCAGGCAGCTTACGTAAGATGAAGGAAGCAAGGATCTAGCACAGCTTCAGAGGATTACAGACTGACTAGAAAGGAGCTCAGAAAAGGACTGAGGCGAGCCATGATGGGGCACGAAAAAGGCTTGATAGGAAGGGTTAGGGAGAATCGAAAGGCATTTTTCTCATACTTGAGGAAAAAAATAATAATCAGGGAGAAGGTAGGGCCGACCAGGATTAGCGTAGGGAACTTATGCGTGGAGTCTAAGCCAATAGGGGATCCCGAAATGAGTTTTTTGTTTCGATTTTCACCAAGGAAAGTGAACTTGTTGTAAATGAAACTTAGAGGAGCTGGGCCAGATAAGTCATGACCAGATCAAGATTGATGAAGTTGATGAAGTTGGAAAACATTAAGATACATCCCCAGGGCCAAACTAGATTTATCCGAGACTGCTACAGGAAGCAAGAAAGGCGGTTGCTAATCCGCTGGTGAGGATATTTGCCTTCTCATTCTTCACATGAGTCGTACCAAAGGATTGTAAGGAGGCAAATGTTGTTCCTTATTTCAAGAAGGGTAATAGGGAAATCCCTGACAATTGGAAACGATTCAGTCTTACGTCTGCGGTCAGCAAAGTTTGGAAAAAATTCAGAGGGATAGGATTTATGACTATTTGGCAAAGCATAGTGTGATTAAAGGCAGTCAGCATGGCTTCATGAAGGGCAGGCAATGCCGCACAAATCGTATTGATTTCTTTGAGAGGTGTAAAGACAGGTCGACGGTGGTCAAACAGTGGATGTGGCGCATGTGGATTTCAGCAAGATATTTGATAGGGTTCCCCATGGGAGGGTCATTCATAAAATCAGGAAATATGGGATACAAGGAGATTTGGTTATCTGGATTCAGAATTGGCTGGTTGGCAGAAGACAGACAGTGGTTGTAGATGGAAAGTATTCTGCTTGGAGGACATTGTTGAGCGGGAACCCACAGGGCTGTGTCCTTGGGCCTCTGCTCTTTGTAGTTTTTACAAATGACTTGGATGAGGAGGTTATGGTGTGTGTTAGTAACTTTGCTGATGACACAAAAGTTGGAGGTGATGTCGATAGTATAGAGGAATATTGTAGGCTGCAGCGCGACATAGACAGGATGCAGAGCTGGGCTGAGAACTGACAGATGGAGTTCAACCTGGATAAATGCAAAGTAATGCATTTTCGAAGGTCAAATTCTAAACCTGAATATAGTATTGAAGACAGGATTCCTGGCAGTGTGGAGGAACAGAGGGACCGGGTTGCGCAAGTGCATAGATCCCTCAAAGTTGCCACCCAAGTGGATAGGGTGTCAAGAAAGCATATGGTGTTTTGGCTTTCATTAATAGGGGGATCTAGTTTAAGAGCCGTGAGGTTTTTCTGCAGCTCTACAAGTTCTGGTGAGACCACACTTGGAATATTGCGTCCAGTTGTGGACGCCCTACTATTGGAAAGCTCAGAGGCTTTAGAGAGATTGCAAAGAAGATTTACCAGGATGCTGCCTGGATTGGAGGGCTAGATTTATGAAGAAAGGTTGAACGTGCTTGGATCTTTCTCTCTGGAGACAGGAGGAGAGAGGAGAGCTGATCGAGTTGTACAAAATAATGAGAGGAATAGATAGTGTCAATACCCAGAGATTTTACCCCAGGGCAGGAGTGACTAGTACGACAAGTCATAGTTTGAAAATATTAGGAGGAAGGTAAAAGGGAGACGTCAGAGGTAGGTTCTTTATGCAGAGACTTGTGAATGCATGGATGCATTGCCAGCTGTGATGGTGAAAGCAAAGTCATTGGGGACATTTAAGCGACTATTGATCATGCACATGGATAGCAGTGAGTTGAGGGGTGAGTAGGTTAAATTACTACATTTTACATTAGGATTAAATCTCGGGACAACATCGTGGCCCAAAGGGCCTGTTCTGTGCTGGGCTGTTCTATGATTTACGTTATATTTAGGATATTTAAAACAGACTCAGATAAGTTTTGATTGGCAAGAGGATCAAAGATTATTGAGAGGAAGCTGGAAAATGGGGTTGAAAATCTGTCAGTGGTGATCAAATGGCGGAGCAGACTTGATGGTCCGAATGGCTTCATTTCTGCTCGTATAGAGTTGTGGTCTTATAATTGTTCGGTCCTGCATGGCACAGTGGCTCTGTGGTTTGCACTGCTGCCTCACAGCATCAGGGCACTGGGTTCGATTTCCTCTGGGTATTCTAGTTTCTTGTCACTGTTCAAAGTTGTGCAGGTTACGGGAACTGGCCATGCTGAATTGCCAATGTTGATGTTAGATGCAATAGTCAAGGGTCTGCGTATAGTATTAGAATAGACAATGGGATTCGTTTGCATGCTCTTTGGAGGGTCAGTATAAACCTGTTAGGCTGAAGGGCCAGTTTCCACACTGTCGGGATTCTAAGAAAATGCATGTTCCTGCAATGTTCCAATGAAGCTCAGCCCAAGCTCGAGTAACACCTCAGTTTACACTTTGGTACGTTACAGTTTGTAGGAGTTAATATTCAATTCCATAACTTCACAGCCTGAACCCATTATGGCTGTTCTCCATTTTCCGTACACTCTCCCTCCTGGGCTCCCTCAGTTCGTGTCTTATTTTGCTCCATTCAACAGAGAAAATCAATTTTAAAAAAATATTTACACAGTAATTTACACCTATTTTCTATCTTTGTCTCTTTCACCACAATTTTAATCGCATTTGTATTTCACACTGGGCCTCCAAACAGTCTTTCCCATCCCTGCCAAGATACTAAAGCGCTCACTTTCCAATCCTTTACACGTCTGAAGAAGATTTGCACTGGACTTGAAACATTAACATTGTTTCTCTGTCTCTGCGGATGTTGCTAGACCCCTGGGTTCCTTCAAAAATGAAAAGTTACAGAATACTTTTTTCAATATAGAAAAGATCATTGGATACAGGAAATCTGAAATAAAAACAAAAATTGTTGGACCTACTGGGTGCTTTGAGGATCAGTCACAGAACCCGAAAGCTTTCACTCCACAGGTGCTGCCAAACTTGTCACTGTCTTCAGCAATTTCTGGTTTTGAACAAGTTTCAAACATGTGTGTCAAAGCTGCTCACACCCCTGTCCAACATGGAGCGCCATACACCGGGAAGTGAATGATAATGCAAGGTATACAAATTCATTTGCTCTGAAACTACATAAGGCTGTCATCACCGACACTACAGAGCTCTTAATCATGGTCATGGAGAGAAACAGAGAAACACAGTCGCTTTAAAGAAAAGATGGCATTACTGGAGGTGAAAACGTTAAATGCTTTTGAGGAATGCGACAAATTGAAGGCATGGCATCCTGAAGATATTCAAACAGGATGAGAATTTTTTTTTAAAAGGAAGCATTCCCACATCAGAAACCTGGATAGGGCACTGTGTACAGGGGAGAAAGGTGACTGGGTCCCCGTGCGAATGAGGGCAGGCAAGGGAATTGTATTGCAGATATTGCAGCCCCAACTGGGCATTCTTGTGATGCTGCACATCATAGCAGCTGTAGTAGCCGCAGCAGCAGAATTATATTAAACCACAATATAATCTCTCAGTCTACCATTACCATGAAGCCGATCTCCGCTTCAGTGATGAGTGTGGGTGAACCTGCCACGGTCAGGACCATGTGTACCTAAACCTGATGACAACCCATTCAAGCTACCGCACTTACTGCTTACATTAACAAACAGCAGAACTAATATCTGATAGAGAGGGAGCAATGACCCCAAGGCTGTGACCATTTCTTTTAAAACCAGCTGTGAATTACTGCTGGCCTATCTACTCTTACTCTTACCAGTTAGAGAAATCCTTGTTCCTTTTGTTAGACACGGTTCAGGAACTTCCCTCCTATTACCATTTTGTTTACATCATTGACATACTTACTGTCCCTTCCCCTGTGAGGAAAGATGTAAAACATGGGTGTTAATTATCTGTCTGCTCCCTGCAGCCAATTCTTCAGTCACATACTCCAAGTATCCTCAATATACATTCCTGACTTAATTTCACCTAAGGTCACACACTCATCTTGACCTTTTTTATATGCTCGGAGAAGCTCGTGCTGCTTGTTTTTGTATTTCTTGCCAATTTACTAAATCATGTCGTTTCTCCCGTTTCCTCGTTTTCTAGATTCGTACAGTCTTATCGTGCACAAATAGACCATTTGGTCTAACTTGTCCATGCTGACCAGGTTTTCCAAATTAACCAATCCCATCTGATTGCATTTTGTCCATATGCCTCTAAATTTTTCCCATTCATATGTTTGTCCTCATGAGTTTTAAATGTTGTAGCTGTACTTGCATCTCCCAGTCTTCCTCTGACAGCTCATTCCATATGCACACATCACCCTCTGTGTGAAAACATTGACCCTTCATCCTTTTCAAATCTTCCCTCTTTCACCTTAAACCTATGCCTTCGATGGTTGACCTCCCCCATCCCGTGGAAAAGACCGTGGCTGATCACTCTATTCATACCTCTCATTAATTTATAAACTTCTACAATGTCATCCCTCAACCTCCGACACGCTATCTGACACTAACTTTACGAACAAGCATTTAAAGATAAACACTGAAAATATGAAACAGTATTCACAGGTAAATGACATTCAGCTCAAGCTTCATACTGTGATTTGTTTTTTCTCCATGTTATGATACTAAGGCAGCATGAAACTGTTACGAGTACCAATAAGAGGTCAAACACCTGAATTGATTTGTCCAAATGGGGTGATGGTCTCTACAGTGAAAGCGCATCACTGGCCTGAACAATGTAAGGAGGGGAATTCTTATACCACACTGTCAGCGTGCAGTTGCCTTGAGCAGATTAAGGTGAAGGCCGAGTAAACCTTTTGCAATTTGGATAACAGTGTGAATTCAGTGCAAAGGGGGAGAGGTTTACTCAAAGAAGGAAACTTTCCGAGTGAGATATGTGGGAGGTGTAAAACAGCATGAATGGAGAGGCCGAGCCACACTGAGACCAAAGGCAAAGTGGCAGCACTACACGCAGCTTGATGCTAGTGCAGAGTAGGTAGTCTTGATCAAAGAGTTTCAGGTGAAGTGGGGAGGGACCATAATGTAAGAGACTGTACTCTGTAACTTGTGAGGGAGAACCTGGAATCACGAAGGGGATACCAGCAGGGAAGAGGATGGAGCAGCAACGGCACCAGTTTCTGGGGGAATTCAGGAAGCACAGCTGAAATTCATGAATAGCATCTGCTTCTGGTCCCTGAAATAAATATCCTAAATCTGGCTCTCCACTAATGATCATCAATTGTATCCTTGAGAGCCTTGGTCAACCATGGGTGCTTCATCTTCTTATCGAGTTCTTCTCTTTGAACAGAAATATTAATTACTGAGCGGTTTGGGATATCTTTTTGAATGTCTGCTCACGTATACTCACTGGCCTTCCTCAGGGTCTATTTTCACATTCCGCTTCAGACCAGATGTGAGGCCTGGTTCTTCTCAATCATTCAGGAAGAACTTCTGCCGGTGGCTGAACAAAAGATCAGCGGAGGCTGACTCCATTCTCCAAGTTTCTGCATTTTTTTGTTTCTGTTTGACGATGCCACATTCCTGTGAGCTGCGTCGAACGTGACCTCCTTTTCCATCAAACCAGAAATCCCCGAACTCTTGTGGACACGGCCTTCAGCTATGACTGTCGTATCTCCTACGGTGTTGCCCTCAATCCGTCCCCTCCATCCCAGAACAATGATAGATTCCTCCTTGTCTACACTTTCTCCTGCACGAGAATCCACATTCACATATTCATCTTACGCCATTTCCACCATCTCCAGCAGGACACATCTTTCCTTCCCGCCCACTGTCAGTATTTCACAGCGACCGTTCCCTCTTTGTCACCGTCCATCACCCCGAACGTTTCCCCACTCCCCATTGCACCATCCCTTGCAATTACAGAAGTTGCAACACTTGTCCATTCATCTCATCCCTCCTCACTGTCCAAGGGCCCAAACATCGCTTCCAGGTGAAGCAGCATTTCACTTGTAAACTTTAAATCTGATCTCCTGTCATTACTGCTCATAATGCAGTCTCTTTATATTGGCGAGAACAAATAGAGATTGATTTGAGGAACACACTCACTCTATCTGCAGAAATATCCCTAACCTTCTGATTGCTTCCCATTTCAATAACTTACCTTGCTCTCATGCTAATATTTGCTGCTGCAATGTTCCATGGCAGCACAACCCAAGCTCGAGTAACAACTCACTTTACACTTTCGTACGTTACAGCCTTTAGATGTTAATGTACAAATTCATAACTTCACAGTCTGACCCCATTATAACTGTTCTCCAGTTTCCGTACAACCTCCCTCCTGGCAACCCGATGATCTTGTGTGGTTGCATCTTCTTTATCTTTCACTCAATCGAGAGAACCCCTTTTCCCCATTCACATCTTAATATAAAGCTATTTCACATGATCTTGTTCACCACCACCAAAAAAATGTTTATCTTTTGCCACACCCTCTTTTACCCGTCAACCCACTCCCCACATCTGTCAAGGAATTATAAAGCTTATTTTCTAATCCTTTTCAGTTCTGAAAAAGTGTCATAATGGACTTGAAAGGCTAAATCTGTTTCTCTGTCTCTGCAGATGATGCCAGACTGTTGAGTTGCTCTAGAAATGAATAGGCTCACAACAAGTTTTCAATTAAACAAATAACTTTGGATACTGGAAATGAAAATCCAAAATTGCTGGAGAAAATGGGAGCTTTGTAGATGAGTCACTGGTCCTGATAGATTAACTCTGTTTTTACTCCACAAGGTACTGCCAGACATGCTGAGTTTCATCAGCAATTTCTATTTTTGAACAAGTTCCATAGACGTATGTTAAAGCTGCTCAAATGCTCTGTCTCACACGGAATGCACTGGGAAGTGACTGATAATGCAAGGTGGAGAAATTCCTTGATCCGAAACTGCATAAGGCTGGCATCACTGACACTGCAGAGCTCCTACTCATGCTCAGCTAGAGAAACAGATGGGAACACATTCACATCAAACACAGAAGATGGCATTGGGGGAATGGAAAAGATTCAGATGCATATGTTAAGGGGTTTGAGTAATGTAACAAATTGGAGGCGCGACACCAGAGAGAGAGACACTCAGCAGAATCAGAATAGGACAATGGAAGTGTTATCACATCAGAAACCAGGTTAAGACACTGAATACAGAGATGATGGGTGAATGTGTCTTGGTGTGAACTGGGGGTTAGTCAGTTGAATTGAATTGAACATATTGGAGCTCAAAGTGGGGCATACATGTGGTGCGGTAGAATACAGCACCAGCAGAATTGTATTCGACTACAATCTGTAATATTTTCCCCAGGATAATCCCTCAGCCTACCATTACCATCAAGCTGATCAATGGTTCAGCGGCGAGTATAGGTGAACATGATAGGGTCGGAACCATTGTACCTGAACCTGATGACAACCCATTAGTCGATCTGATTCACTGCACGTGACATGAAGAAACAGCTGAACACAATACATACGACAAAGGCCCTGCCCCCATTCCTGCAATAGGACTGAAGACTTGTGCTGCACAACAAGCCGTGTCCCTGGGGAAGCTGTTTCATTCCAGCTCCAACTCTGACATCTCCCTGGTAATGTGGAAAATTACTCAGCGATGTCTAGTCCCATATCAAGAGAATAACTACAGTCTGACCATTTACCACGCCCTGAGTACCGTTGTGATAGTCACATTGGTGGGAGTTCTATTTGACAGAGCTGTGAAGCAGCACAGAAATAACCTGCTCAGTGTGGTTTCAGATAGGTCCCCATGTGGAGATTGTGCTGTTGTGGAAATATCACTGGATTACTAATCCAGATCAGGCTAATACTCTGGCAGCCGGTGGAAGTAATAATTAATAAAATATCGAGATGTAAAACCTGGAGTCATTAATAGTGAGCTTGAAACCAATGTCGATTGTAAATACCAATTTCCTTCTTCAATGTACTTTCAGGAATTGAATCTCGGGTGCTTTTCTGGTCAGCCCTAAAAGTGACTCCAGACACACAGATATGTGAAAAACTCTTCAATGGTCTCGGAAACGGCCAAGCAAGAAAGTCTACTGTATCAAACTGCTCCGAGGACTTAAAGAATAAAACCGTACAGACCACCCCGCACCAGCCTCAGTATTGGAACAGGAACCCTATCCTATTGACCCTGCAGAGACCTCCTTCCTAACATCTGAGAGCTGGTTGCAACATTTACAGAGCTTTCCCACAGATTACACAGAAACATCGGGAAAAGAGTAGGTCATTCACACACTGAGCATCCTCCATTCTAGTTCATGGTGAAAATCTCCTCAATTCAGTTTTCCCCACACAGTGTTCATATCCTTTAATACGGTTAAACATCAGAACACATAAAATAGGAACTACTGTATTCCCTTTGGTCCATCAATTTTGATCCTCCAAATAATTTACAGGCAGTTATCCAATAAGGTGTGTTTATTAAACGCAATTTCGCTGCAACACAATTCGTGAATTGTGCCCCTTTCTTTATAAAGCGAGCTCCCGTTCACTGATATGGGAATCCGTCTCTGGCACCAGCTGAACACCAAATCCCATCCTCAGGATCGCTCTGTCTGCCAAATGCACCCTCAATGTGTTCAGATAAAACAGCAATGTAATCCGCTCTGCAAGCCTTGAAACTGTGCCTGAATGTGGGATTTGTAGTCTACATTTAGAAGGAACTTTATTTCAAACCCGGAGGGGAATATTTTGGAGAGAACTGGAATTTCGTATTGGCATCACGTGGTCAGCCCGTGCGATTTCTGGTGAAGTTCTTAGTGAAAGGTACAGTGACTGTAGTGTTAAAATGTGGCATTTACTGCACTAACTCATTACAATATACAGTTTAAAGATTTATGTAGCCTGTGCTATTGTTTGTATTAGACTGACTATTATTTTTGTTTTGATTTTTACTGGTAATTTTGAGGGTATGCACCGAAGCCTCTTTTTCCCATTGGCCCCATTATTTATGTTGCACCGTTTTCTATAATACGGTGTTCCAGAGGGATACAGCTGCCTCATTATTGGATAACTGTCTGCAATTATTGCTGATTCTATATCTCCACACCAAACTCCTGCACTCTCCCCATCCCTTCTGTGCCTTGAAATCCTTATTAATATGCATTACCTTTGCTTTCTCAGCCTGATCAGGGAAATAATTCCCGAAGTTCAATAGTGTCTGAGTGCAGACATTTAATCTCATCTCATCTCACTTTGGCCTGTCTATACCCAACACTGTCAGCCCATGTTTTGAACATCCCACCCAGGGGAATTATCATCCCTGCTTCCAATCTGTTTCGCCATGTCAGAGTTTTATACAGTTCAACCATTTTCCTAAACCCCATGGAATACAGGCACAGTCGCCCCAAACACTGTTCCCACAACAAGCCTGTCATCCCAGACCAGTCTGGTCATCCTTCACTGCTCTCCCTTTATTAGGTATGGAGACCAAAACTGCACACTATACTGCACAATGTTCAAGATGGGGTCTCACCAAGGGCCTGTACAGCTGCAGTAAGACACCCTTACACCTGGACTCAAATCATCCTGAAATGAAGGTCAGCACACCATTCATTTTCAACAAAATTGTGCATTCCCGTGACAGCTGAGCCTGCTCTAACCTGAGTGGGAACCTTACAACAAGCTGGTAAAGTGTGGCTGCTGCTGTACAGGGTCTTAGTGAGATCACTTCTGGAGTAATGTGCACAGATTTAATCTCCTCACTAAGAAAGGGCATTGGTATTAACTCAGATATTATTCCCTCAACTGATTCCTGCAATGAAAGTGTTAATCATAGAATCCCTACAGTGTGGAAGCAGACCATTTGACCGATCGACTCCACGCTGATCCTCTGAAGGCCATCCCATACAAACCCCACTCTCCAACTCCGTCCCCAACCCAATCTCTGCAACCTAGCATTTTCCATGACTAATGCACCTAACTGGCACATTTTGGGACTGTGGGAGGTAACTGCAGTACAGGACTGACACCCTTGCATGTACAGGGAAAATGCACAAACTCCACACAAACAGTGGCCCGAGACTGAAATTGAACCCAGATCTCTGGTGCTGGTAGGCAGCAGTGCTAACCACTGAGCTACCCACTGTGGACAACGCAACCTGCCTGCGCAATTCAACACTCGAAATGTGGCGTAATAGCAGGGAGATTCCATAAGTCCACAAACTTGTCATTGTGCAACAGGATGAGGACAATGATATCTTAAGTGGCTTGGACAGAACAGGCGCAGGACATGCAAGACATTGAAGCTATACTGTTGGAACACCAGGAGGACATTCAGCCCATCGTATGTGTAAAACAGGAACAGAATGAGTCCAATCAGCCACCCATGCATCTTACACAGCAATTGGAGCTGATCTTTCACAGCCTCTTGCCTATTTCACAGGAATTGAAACGGACTGTCGAGGTTATGGAAAAGGAAGAGCTTAGAAACCTAACTTCAATCGGGAATGAAAAGTTATGAGCAAACGATTGAAGATAAATTGTTCCAATCTGTTATTAAGGAATTAACAACAGGAGACTTTGAAAGTCAAACCACAACCCATCAATGTCGACATGATTGTATTAAGGATAAATCATGTTTGAATGATTTTCCTAACTTGTGACAAACAAGTTGAATAACGGGGATCTGAAAGATGTACTATATCTGGACTTCATGAAGGCAATGCTTGTCGAAAGATTAATATGCAAGACAAGAGCACACGGGGTTAGGACAATTTATTTGCTTGGAGAGAAAATTGGCCAACCAATAAAAAACCATGAGATGGAGGTGCTAGCTTCGGACTGGGTTGAGTAAGGTCAATAATCATATGGCACCAGGTTATAGTCTGCCGGGTTAATTTGAAAACACAAACTTTCATTGTCCTGCTCCTTCGTCAGGTGTTAGAGAGAAAAGACCTTAGGCACAACATTTATTAGGAAAAGATGAAAGGCTTGTACAACACATGCACATGAATTGATTCCATCTAAGATGGCTGCTAAATCTTTAATCGGTTAGAACGGAGATGCAGATTTTGATGGATGAATATGCATATCCAGATTTCCGTTCAAGTCATGCCTGGAGATACCTTCAGGTATTATTGATGTAAAGGAAGTGACCCCTCCAGTCAGACATCGTATTTTAGGCATGCGGTCTTGTTTGGAGTCTGTGTATGTCTTCACCTGGAGTCAGACTAGGTTTATTTCCAAAGTAGGAGTTAATAAAATATCGTATTGACTGACTGTCTACAAATTGCATTTTTTTGAGAAAATATAATGCATCTGGAAATACAAACCGGCAAATGAAAACTCATCTTAAATATTAGATGTGTTTGTGTGTGTGTGTTTGCGCGCACGTGCGTGTGTGTGATTGAAAACAAGGTGGAATGTCTGTGGGAGGGAGCGAGAGTGTGTGCGTTTGTGAGAGAGTGAGGGGGAGTATGTGTGTCTTTGGGAGGGAGAGAGAGGGTATGCGTGCGTGTGAGAGAGGGGAGAGTGTGTGTGCATTTGAGAGAGGGGGAATGTGTTTGTGTGCGAGAAGTCGAGGCTGAAATTGCATGGGTGTATTTAAAGGGAGAGGGAAAAAATGTGTGTCTCCTCGTTAAAACACAGGCAGGTTTGGCAGATCCCTTTCCCTCCAAACACTCTGTGGCTTCAGAGCTCCCCCTCTCTGCAGCCTCTGCTCCATTTTTTGTTCGTGTTCCGTACCCAGATGCTGCAAATACAATTGGTTCACTAAATCCTCAGGTCTCCCTGAATGTCTAAGGCAGCTCACAGCACAACCTCCAGTAAACCACCTCCATCACCTCCACTAACCTTTCCATGACAGGAGGCAGTCAGATGCCCCTCAGCTCCTGTTCCTTGACAATAATACTCGAGGGGTTTCCTCGTGTTATGGTCTACACAATCAACTGAGAGGGACAAACACAGGCCTTCAGAGGTCAGGCACAGACCAAGTTTCAAAGACGTGTCTCAAAGCTGCTGGAACCCCCTTTCCAACTTGGAGCAACAGCCTGCCACATACCATTGCATTGTTTCTGAGCTTCACAATGCCAGCACTCGATACACTCGGGAGTGAAAAAAAAACAACACCAGGGAAAGGTACAGAAAAACAAACAATTAATTAACTGATAACATGTTGTGAAAATATGGATAAGGAAACGAGGGTGTGGGAATAACTGGAAAAGTGAGACAATGGTGAGTCCAGTCACAAGAATGGGAGCATTCAATAAAATTATTGCCAGATCAGTTGAAATGGTGAGTTACATCAAATTGTGTATCTGCCTCACAGAACCATCACAGACACCATAAACTGGGACAAGGGACTAGCCAGAATGGAGAGCTGTGCAGACCATGCTAGCGGACTACTCTATAAACTTGACTACTTGGACATGGCGACCATTGTAAACCTTTGCCAGTATATTGCTACTATACTTGCACTACAGAAATGTCTTGCACGGGAAGATGTGTAACCCATGTAGTAAGTGACAGTAAATAGACTCCCACAAATGTATGGCTCTGTATCGCCACTGCCGAAATATGAGGTAAGAGATTGTGAGTGTGTGTGTGTGTGTGTCTGTGTGTGTTGGTGGCAGTAGATATAAAAATTATTATTTGAGAGAGAATAGACATAGAGTAAATCAATTAAATGTGAACAACTGACAGGGTTTTGGGTCATTAACCGAGGGAGACGGAGGACCGTGTTATTGAGAGAGGTGACAACGTGCTTGTGAATATTAAAGTAAAGACATTGCCAGACCCAACAACAATATAAAGCAATCCGTACAGGAATGATGGGATTTTTGTTGCATTTAGATACAAGCCATGGAACACCGACTCAGATTCGGTTAAGCAGCAGCAGATTATTAGTTTTATTAATACTGTCTTTCTTAGCTGAAGGTTCAAACAGCAGATGGGATGAACCAGTGAAGTATATTCTGCAGATGTCAAAAGTTAAAATTAGGAATGGTCAGGATATGTTGTCAGTAAACAGTTTGCGGCCAAAAGGATCACTGCACTTGTGACTCGTCTGTTTCAGCCTCAGTTATTGGTCAGGGATGAGATGTAGTCAGAGGAAGGAAATGGAGTTTGCATCCAGAATAGAAGACAGTGACCTCCAAGCTCTCAATATTTAAATAACAAGGGCAGTGATTCAATGCATCCTGGTTCATACCTGAAAGTGAGTAGGTCAACCAACAAGGCACAGTGCCAGAACTAAAGAAGGCGAGAAAGAATGAACAAGTTCACTGTTGTTTGTTGTGGTTTGGATCGTGAATACTTACAGAGTAGTGTAAATGAAAATAACAGGAATACAGTTTCACATGGTTAATGCAAATAATATATCGACAGTGAAACTGACCAGGGACACCAACAATAGCCAGGATAGGATAATAAAAACATTGAATAATGTAAAGTTCATATTTGATCCGCGATGTTAACGGCCACCAATAAAATGTGGAAAGAATCCAAACATAATAGGATAACCTCCTGTCCATTGTTGGAACATTTCAGTCGAATGTTCTCAGATTCTGATCCATTGTTGTAACATTCCAGTATAACATTCTCAGTTTCTGATCTACTGTTGAAACTTTCCAGTCTAATATTCTCAGTTTCTGATCTCTCCCTCTCTCTGGAGCAGTCGATCCCTGTTAGTGCTACCGGTGATTCTCCCGCCCATACCATGGGATAACATATTGAATGGAGCCCTTTTATCATGAAAAGATGGAAACCCTCCACTGGGATGATTAGAATCCATGGAGACTGACATTAGTGACAGTCACCAAACAAACAGGTTCAGTTAACCAGTTCCTTGCATCACTTTACATAACACAATAAAAGGGAACATTTAGTTGGTTTGGATGGAATGGATGAGGGTTGGTGAGGGATAGAGCATAAATCTTTCAATATTTATCATCTGTCTTCCCTGTATGTGGGAGTATTGTCGGAACACTGCACTGTTATACACGTTTCACCCTGTTTCTAAAAGGAGACAGGAATAAAGTAACAGCTGCAAAAAATGTTTGGTGGAGAAGTTTCTAGATATCTTTGTGTAATGCTGCTCCAAGTTTGAAATTTCTTGTTATCAAGTCCTTTCTTAACATTGTGACATCATTCAGAGCACTGAAATTGCTGCTCAGGAACAGGGAGATACAGGAGGTAGTCACTCAACTGCTCAAGATTGGGAAACAGGGACAGGAGGTAGACACTCAACTGCTCGAGACTGGGACGCAAGAACAGAAGGCAGTCTTTCAACTGTTCGAGACTGGGACACAGAGACATGAGGCAGTCTTTCAACTGTTCGAGACTGAGACACAGGGACAGGGGGGTAGACACTCACCTGCTCGAAACCGGAACACAGGAAGAGGAGGCAGTCACTCAATTGTTCGAGACTGGGATACAGGGAAATCTGCAGGCTAGTGAGACCCCAGATTTCTGTTCCCCACGAATAAGAGGAGGCGACTCACTACCCACCAGTCTGTGACACTGGGAGAAAAGGGAAATTGGCTTGTTACCAACAGAAATATCTGAATAAGTTGCATTAGAGAGCAATTCAATCCTGTTCCAACGTTTTTCAAAACCATTGCTAATCTGATTGTGATTCCCTCATCCCATTTTACAGAGATTCCCCTCTCTGCAGCCTCTGCTCTATTTGTTGGTCATGTAGCAAATCCAGATGCTGCAACTCCAGTCACCATGTTTCATCCAAAGTTGGGTCACCAAAGCCTCTGGTCGTCATGAATTTCCATAGCAGATTAAAACACAGCCTCCAGGAAACCAGCCCCAGCATTTCCATGAAGGCACAAAAACTAGAGTTAAGTCAAATGTCAGTCAAATGCAAGTGAGAAGCCTGGTATAAATCACTAACATGTTACTGAGGACAGGAGCAGCAGAGAGTGATTAACAAAGGCTTTCAATTGTTAGGCACAGAGCAAATTACAAAGGTATGACTCAAAACTGCTAAAACCCCACTATCCAACATGGAGCACAGGGTAGGACACTTGGAAGTCAACGAAAATTCAAGCAATACATTTTGAACATTGTTTCTAAGCTTCTTAGTGTTGGAAGCTGATGCTCTTGGGTGAGCAACATTCAAGGGCAGGAAAAGATATAGGACAGTTATTCACATTAAAACTGGAAAATTAAAACTGGATGGTGTGGAAGCAGTTTAAACACCAACAAATGGGAGGGATTTGGGAAATGGACAGAGGGAGAGAGACTCTGAGTCAGTGTTATGGAAGGATGTGTTTGCAGGCTTCATAATGCTGAAATGAAGACATGTCGATCATAACTAGCAATATAGGTTAGTATGTCCGGGAATGATAAATTAATACTATATTGGTGCAAGATCAGAGTCTCGGAGGTGTACACCACAGAATAAGACGCGTCAGACTAACTCGTCCATGCTGATGGGATATCCCAAATTAAACTAATCACATTTGCCAGCATTTGGCCAATATCGATGTAAACCCTTCCTCTTAATGTACCCATCCAAATTCCATTTAGAAGTCGTAATTGTAAAAGCCTCCACCACCTCCTCTGGCAGCTCATTCCAGATATGCACCACCCTCTGTGGGAAAAAATGCTCCTTAGGTCATTTTTAAATCTATTCCCTCTCATCGGAAATCGATGCACTCTAGTTTTGGGGAAGAATACCATGGCTATACACCCTATACATGCTCCTGATGCTGCAGGAATAAAAGATCCCAACCTACTCGCACACTCCCTATAGCTCCAATCCTGGAAACGTCCTTGTAAATCTTTACTGACTCTCTTCAATTTTCACAATATATTTTCAAAAGAAGGGTGATCCGAATTGAATGCAGTACTCCAAAAGTGGCCAAAGTAATGTGCTGTACAACAGCAACATAAGCACCCAATTCAAATAGTCAAAGCACTGGCCAGTAAAGGCAAGCATACCAAATGCCTTCTTCACTATCCTATCTACCTGCGACTCTACTTTCAAGAAGCTATGAACCCGCATCCCAAGGTCTCTTTGTTCAGGCAACACTCCCATGACCTTACCATTAAGTGTATATGTTCTGACCTGATTTGCATTTCCAAAATGCAGCACCTCCCATTTATGTAGATTAAAAACCACCTGCCAATTCTCCGCCCATCTGCCCATCTGATCAAGATCTCATTGTACTCTGAGATAAACCTTCTTTGCCCCCCACTACACCATCGATTATGGTTTCAGCTGCAAACTTAGCAACTATTGCTGCAATGTTCACATCCAAATGATTTATGTGAATAGTGAAAAGTAGCGGATTCAGTACCAACGCTTGTAGCACACCAATGGTCACAACCCTCCTGTTCGAAAAACAATCCTTCACCACCACCCTCTATCTGCGGGTTTAGGGCTAATTCTATTAGTTCTCTCTGTATTCCATATGAACTAAACTTGTTAACCAACCTACCATGCAGAACGTTGTCAAATGCCTTACTGAAGTCCATACCAACAATATACACCTCTGCCTCAATGAATCCACTTAGTCACTTCTTCAAACATACTCAGTAAATTTAGTGAGACACAACTTTCCATGCTTCGAGCCATGTTGCATATCACTTATCAGTCCCTGCTTTTCAAAATCCATGCAAACTTTGTGGTTCATAATCCTTACCAACAACTTGCCCTCCACTGAAGTCAGGCTCACTAGCTTTTCCTTACCATCCTTCTTAAACGTTGTCAATAATCGCACCAAATTCGCAAGCTTCCTATCTTTCAGTACCTGATCTGTGACAATTGACGATACAAATATCTCAGCAATGGGCCCATCAATCACTTCACTCGCTTCCGAAGAGTTCTAGGGTACATCTGAGCAGGTCCTGGAGTTTTTCCCACCTATACGGGCTTTACGAACTCCAGCATCTCCTTGTCTGTAATGCAGGCACTTTTCAACTTTTCACGGTTTATTTCCAAAGTTCTTTAGCTTCCATTTAGTTCTGCACAGCCAATACTGACTCACGATGCTTGTTTAGTATCGCCTCCATCTCCTGCGGTTTTTCACATCGGCAAACTTGCTGATCTTTAAGTGGACCAAAACTCTCCTGAGTTACTCTGTTGTCCTTAATGTATGTGTAGAGTCACTTTGGATTCTTCTTAATCCTATTTGCCAGAACTAATTCATGTCCCCTTTATGGCCTCCGGATTTCCCTCTTATGTGTACTCCTACTGGCTTTAAACCCTTCTCGACAGTCATTTTACATCTGGAATTAAGAGCCAAATGAAGATGATGCATCCATTTTCGATTTTTGGAAAAACCCATCAGGTTCGCTGATGGCCTTGAAGGAAGCAAACTGCCATCCTTACCTGGAATGGGTTACACGTGACTCCAGACCGACAACAACGTGTTTGTGTTGGGTAATGAATGCAGGCCCACATAATCATATCCACATACCGTGAAAGAGTATTGAAAAAAACCTTGACTCCTGCTCTCTCTCTCTCACTCTCTACCTGACATATGCTTCCCTCATATTTGTAACCTGACACTCAATTTCTCCAGTCCTCCAGCATTCTTTACACCTACCAGCCTTACCCTTCACTCTAACAGGGACAGACATCTCATTTTGACATCTCATTTTTGAAGGTTTCCCTTTCTCAGCTGACCCCATAACTGCGAATATCTGTTCCAATCCCGTTTGGAAGTTCTTGCTCATATCATCATAATTGGCCTTCCTCCAATTTAGAGCATCACCTTTTAAACCCAGTTCGTTCTTTTCTATCTCTATTTCAAGACTAGTAGAATTATGATTATGTATCTAAAAGTGATTCCTCACAGATACCTCAGTCTCTTAGCCTGCCATATTTCCCAAGGGAAAGGTGACATTGAGTTCCTTCTCTGTGCTGGAGAGCATTGGTCAAGCAGCTGCAGCGTTGTAACTAGGATTGGGGTCAACAGTGTCTTCGTCTCATTGGGCTGAATCGAACAATAAATTATCTCAGTGCCATTTTCATTGACTGTGACAGAGGGATTGTCTGCACAAGGTCGAGCTAGTTTCCTGTTGATACCTTATCGAACTCACCTCATTAACTACCTTCCCCTCTCATTCAATAACAGCCCTATTCTCCCAACCATCACGGCTGTAGGTACTCACCATCGCACTGATACACTTGGATATTATATTATCTCTGGCACTGGTGCCATCTTTAAATGGCCAGTGGGCACTCAGTTGTGCTTTTTTGATTTTGGAGCTGGTTTGTATAGTTTACACCGAACATGGCAGATAAGGGGCAATTACACTACGGTTTGTCGACAGGGGCACGGACTTCCTGGTGGATGGGCTCGGACGGGGGGACCATTCTCTTCCCAGAGGGGCTCACACTATCAGACACACCTGGCATTGCCTGAGCTCACCACCCAGCTCAGTGCAGTATCTGCGGTCTGAAGAAATGCCCAGCAATACAGCACAACCATCAATAATCTGCCCCATTTTTTCAGGATAAGGGTCACCGCATTCTCTCTGCTCCTTCACACTCACTGTATATCTGTTGCAGCAGAGACCCAGAACAACGTTCATGCTCCATCACTCTCACTGCTGCTGGCAACAACTCCCCCACCCCGTCTCTCTCTCTCTCTCTCTCTCTTTATCTCTCTCTCTCTCTCTCTCTCCCCATTATACCCCCCACACGCAGACACTAATAACATTGCATGGATACGCCACTGTGGACTGACTCCCTCCAGACACCTCACCATATCTGCACCCACCTACACCAGCACTTACAGCAGGGGTAGCCACTCCCATCCGCCCTCCCTCTCTCCCTTTCTCCCATTCCAGGAGAAACAGCCTTGAATAGATCGAAATGACCAAGCCACAGGCGGAGATTCTGAACTATCCACGTCCCATCGACTGAGTAAGGAGCAATATTCAGTGAAAAGCAATTCTCACTTTAAACTCACTGCCAGTTCCCTTTCCCCCCGGCACAATTAGAAGCCGTGGCCCTGATGCCATCTCCGTTTTGTGTCGAGCTGGTACAAATGGAATTCCCACGGTCTCGATGGGCAGGAGGGTGGGCTCACAACACATCATCACCACCAGGAAGGGCGCATGGAGACTCCCTCCTACGTCTCCCCCTGTAAACAGCTCAGATGATAAAACTAATCTATGAGATTTACTGCTCTCCCCACCTGTCCTGATATCTTCAATCATCTGTTCTCATATACAACTTGGACCCTCTGTTCCTGCACTTCCTTTATAACGGTAGAACCTGTTTTATATTGTGTTTCAATGTCCTTCCTACTTGAAAGCATCACAACACACTGCGCTGCATTGATCCTCATCTGATATATACCTGAACATTACACCAATTTATAACTTTCCTATGGGCGTTCCACACCGTCCTCAACAAACTTCACAATTCTTTCAGGTTTGGTATCTGCAAATATTGAAATTGTCCGACAGTCACGCTCCACCCACAACTAATGACAAACACAAGACAGAGCGAGTGAAATATTGACACACTCTCCATGTCTGTATTACTGTCAATGCATAGTGAGTGCTTCTATGTGTCTTGTATTCGTGTGTGTATCTGTGTGGGGCTGGTCTGGTAGTCTCTGTGGTGTTTAAAGTGATGTAATATCCCCCGATATGAGTTCTAAGTAAGGGTCACTCGATTAAAAACGTCAACTTTCATTTTTGTCCAAAGATGCTTCCAGAGCTGCTGAGATTTCTGTTGTTGTCAATTTCTGTTGCACCCCCACCCCGATGCCCCACCCCACTGTAATCGTTTTGCGGAAGTGTGCAAACGACCAGGGATTCAGTCTGAGAGGGAAAGTGGGAGGGATGCAGATCACAGCTCAATCCAACCTGAATTTTGATTGCATCAAACACACACACGTGCATACACGCGTGCGTGAACATACATAAACGCACATGCACATGCACACACTAGGTTTGTTTGGAGAGGATTGTCATTGCACTTAGGCCCTCAGAGTGGAACATGTTCATGTAGAAAAATGGCTGTGCTCTTTCTGCAATGTGAAAATGGTTTTTCACTGGGTAGTATTTCCAACACACAGAGTGAGCCCCTTTCCAAGGCAATGAGATTAATTTGAGTGCAATTCCTTTAACTTGGAATTATTAATGCTTCACTCTTACAAGTAATCTTACCTTTGAGAAAGGATTGAAAAGACCTATACCAGACCAGCAAAGTGTGGGCTTGTATCACTTTAAAGAAAAGAGGGAAAGGGAGAGGAAGGAAGAGTGATTTCGACCCCGTTTCAGTGATTCATACCAAAAACAAGAAGAACTCCCATTGCACAGAGATGCAGAGATAGAGATCCACACACTATTGCAGGAGCACATGTAACAAGCACAGAGAGATAGACATGCACACATGGTTAACAGAGACATACGTAGACTTGCAGGAATAGACAAACACCAACAGTGATATGCAGACACATACGTGGACATACAAATACACATACACTCATCGAGTTATACAGGGTATTTGCATACAGGCCTATCGACCCATACAGTCCATGCTGACCATAATCCCAAGCTAAATGATTCCCACAGTCTGCACTGAGCCCAGATTTGTCCAAGTGTTCTCTTATTCTTGTACTTAACCAAATGCGTTTAAAAACTATAACTTGACCCAAAATCCATCGCTTTCTCAGGAAAATCATTCCCTACACGAACCACATGCTGTCTAAAAAAAGAATAAACTCACAGGTCGTGATCAGGTGGACCCAAGAAATTTGTAGCCAGCTAAGTATCTGATTGCTGGGTCCCTTCATGAGACTTTGTCATCATCAATAGCCACAGGTGAGATGCTGGAAGTCATGAGTTTGACTAAAGTTTTGCTATTAAACAAAATGGAAAGAAAAAAATCGAGAACTATAGATTGGGGAGTCTGACATCAGTGGTGGGCACGGTGTTGGAGGGAATCATGAGCTACAGGATTTACATACATTTGGAAAGGCAAGAACTGATTAGGGATAGGCAATATTGAAGACTGCTGATGCTGGAGATCATAGTCTAGATGAGAGTGGTACTGGAAAAGCACAGTAGGTCACGCAGCATCTGACGAGCAAGAAAATCGATGTTCTGGGCAACAACCCTTTATCTGGATAGTGAAATGTGGTTGTGCGTGAATAATCATGTCTCACTAATTTGATTTATTTTTTTTGTTGAGAAGTAATGGAGAGGATTGGTGATGGCAGAATGCTGGATGTGATCTATATGGACTTCAGTTAGGCATTCGACATGGTTCCACATGGAGACTGGTTAGCAAGGTTAGATCACATGGAATAGAAGGAGAATTAGCTAGTTGGATACAGAATTGGCTTAAAAGTAGAGGACAGAGGGTGCTTGTGGAGGTCTGTTTTGCAGACTGGAAGCCTGTGGAGTGACACACGGATTTGTGCTGGGTCGGCTACATTTCGTCATTAATATAAATGATTACAATATGAACATAAGACATTTAGTAAGTTTGCAAATGACACCAAAATTGGGAGGTGTAGTTGCCAGCAAAGAAGGTTACCTCAGATTACGACGGGATCTTAATCAGATAGGCCAATGGACCGAGGAGTGGCAGACAGAGTTTAATTTAGATAATTGTGAGATGCTGCATATTAGAAAGGCATATCTGGGCCGGACTTATACACTTACTGGTAAAGTCCTGGGGAGTGTTGCTGAATAAATTGACCTCAGAGTACAGGTTTATAGTCCCTTGAAAGTGGATTTGCAGGTAGATAGGACAGTGAAGAAAGTATTTGATATGTTGTTGGTCAGTGCATTGTGTATATGCGTTAGGAGACTGGATTGCGACTGTACAGGACATTGGTTCGGCCACTGTTGGAATACTGTATGCAATCCTGATCTCCCTGCTCTATAGGAAGGGTATTGTGAAACTTGAAAGGGTTCGAGAAGGGTTTACACTGATTTTGCTATGGTTGGAGGGTTTGAATTAGAGGGAGAGGCTGAATAGGCTGAATCTGAGGATGAGGGTTGATGTTAGAGGTTAGCAAAATCATTGGTGCAACAGATAGAGTAAATAGCCAAGGAATTTTCCCTAGTGTAGTAGAGTAAAAATCTAGACGGCAAAGGTTTAAGGTGGGATGGGAAAGACAAAAAAAGGTTCTAATGGGCAACATCTTCAGGTAGAGGATTGTCCGCGTGTAATGAGCTGCCACAGGAAGGTATTGAGGCTGGCACAATTACAACATTTAAAAGGCATCTGGATGGACAGATGGATGGGAAGGGTTTAGATAGACATTGATCAAATGCCGGCAAATGGCATGAGAATAATTTTTGCTATTTGGTTAGCATGGACACGTTGGACCAAAAGGTCTGTTTCCACGCTATACAGCTCTATGACGCTATGCCTTTTAAGAAACTTCCTACTCTTACCTTAAATCAATCCGCCAATGGAGGGAAAAGAGACCTAACATTCAACATTATCGATACCTTTCATGGTATTTTATACCTCTACAAGGTTACCTCTCAGCCTCCTACGCTCCAGTAGAAAATGTCTGAGTCTTTTGAGCCTGTCCTTATAATTCAAACACTCCGTTCCCAACAACATCCTGATAAACCTCTTCTGATCTCTCCCGAACTTGATAATATTCTCTATATAACAGGGCGACCAGAATGGCACACAGTCGTCCAGGACATGCCTCACGCAAGTCCTGAGCAACCAGAGCATAACACCCCAACTCCTGTACTCAAAGGACTGGCCACTACTATTCGTCATTTATATAAATGGGTTGGATATGAACATAGGAGATATAGCTAGTAAATTTGCAGATGACACCAAAATTGGAGGTGCAGTGAACAGTTAAGAACGTTACCACTGAGTGAACTGGAATCTTGATCAGGTGTGTCAATGGACTAATGAGTGGCAGATGGAGCTATATTTAGAAAAATGCGAGATGCTTCATTTTGGAAAAGCAATTCAGAGCAGGACTTACACACTTAATGATAAAGTTCTGGAGAGTGTTGCTGAACAAAGACACCTTGTAGTACAGGTTCATATTTCCTTGAAAGTAGAGTTGCAATTAGATAGGATAGTGAAGTATCTGTTTAATATGCTTCCCTTTATTGTTCAAACCAATGAGTACAAGAGTTGGGAGGTCATGTTGTGGCTGTGCAGGACATTGTCTCATTCCTCTCGGAAAGATGTTGAAAAACTTGGAAGGATTCAGAAAAGATTTACAAGTATGTTGCCAGGGCAGGAGGATGTTGCCAGGACTGGAGGATTTGAGTTGTAGGGAGAGCCGGAATAGTCTGGGGCTGTTTATAAAATCATGAGGGGCATGCATGGGGTAAATAGACAATGTATTTTCTCCGGGGTGGGCGAGTCCACAACTGGAGGGCATAGGTTAGGATGAGATGGGAAAAATGTAAAAGGGACCTCAGGGGCATTTTTTATGCATAGAGGTTTGCATGTGTATGGAATGAGTTGGCAGAAGCTGGTCAAATTAAAGTATTTAAAAGACATCTGGATGAGTGTATTAATAGGAAGGGTTCAGAGGGATATGGTCAAGAGTTGGCAAAATTGATAAGATTAGCTTAGGGTATCTGGTCGGCATGGACAAGTTGTACCAGAGGGCCTGTTTCCCTGCAGTACATCTTCTATGACTCTATGTCTCTATAATGAAGACCAGCACGTGAAACATCTTCATAACCACCCTGTCTACATATGAAGCAAACTTCAAAGAATTATGTCTGAAACCCTAGGTTGCTCTGTTGTACAACACTACCATTGGCTCAACATTTAATTGCATAATTGTTTTATTAGTTTGTTTTACCAAAGTACAATACCTTGCATTTATCAACATTAAACTCCATCTACAATTCTTTAGCCCAGTGAGTAATAATAATGGGGAAGAAAGGCTGGAAATTAATCAGTTGCCTTGTATCATTTAATGGTTTCCGGAAGAGGGCAGTCACACGTTAGAGGTGGGAAACAGTGATCGGTTTTTCAGGGCAAAAAGTATGCTCGTCTTTGTCTCTGATGTTCAGTGTTGATATCTATTTGAGTTCCTTCACAGTGCAGAGTGCTTCCACAGGATTTCATTCCTCATCGTGCCGACTACAGATAATAGCCATTTGAACTGGAAATGTTCATAATTTATCACGAAGGCAAAGCATATAAACTCGATATCCTACAGTTGAGGCAAGTACCTTGCATTTATAACAACGTTATTATTCAAACTGGGTAATTCAGTAACCACATTTCAATGAATCCATACCGATCTGAAAGATGGCATTTAAAGTTAAAAGTTTGGGCATGGTTTAGATCTTGTATAGTGGGTAGTATCGCTACCTCTGAGGCAGAGCTCTGGATTCTATTCCAATTCGTGAACTTGTCTGGTAGTGTCCCTAGCTCGAGACCAGATTGTCTAGTTTCTAGTGCAGCGTTTCAGCTCAGGCTGATGAACAAACACACAGGAGAATAATGTTGAGACTGTTGGGTCTTTTGTGGGGTGGCGGTAGTGTCCCTGCCTCTAGCCCCAAAGGTTTACGTTCTAATCCTACTAGAGGTGTTTTATAGTATGTCTGAACGTGTTGAATAAAATGATTTTAAAATTGTGGTTTGATCACGATGGAAGATGTGTTCGTATTGAATTTCAGAATTTAAACCCAGGAAGCACAGACCTTGGGTGGGAGGCGCATTTGCACCTTCTAGAGGTTTATAAATTCCTGAAGTGCATGGATAGGGGGTGAGTAGTCAAGATCTTTCCCCCATGTTTGGAAGTCTAAAATTAGTATGCATACATTTAATGTGAGAGGGGAAAGATTTTAAAGTGACCCCAAGGCAACTTTTTCACTCAGAAAGTGGAGCGTGTACATAAGAAATGCCAGAAGAAGTGATGGAGGTAGGTATAATTACAACATTTAAAAGGCACCCATATGGGTATATTAATAGGAACGATTTAGAGTGATATGGGCCTATTGCTGGCAAATAGATTAGATTAGCTACAGTGTAGCACAATCCACACCAACCCTCTGAAGAGTTACCCACCCAGAACATCTCACTACATTTACCCCTAAATAATGCACCAGACAGTATGTGCAACTTTGCATGGCCTATTCACATAATCTGCACAACTTTGGACTGTGGGAGGAAACCTATGCAGACACAGCGACATGTACAAAATCCACACAGTGAGTCACCTGAGCCAGCAATCAAACACAGATCCCTGGTACTGTGAAGCAGTAGTACTAAGCCACTGCACCACCCCAAGTAGGACACGATTAATTTCAGAAATCAGGTTGGCATGGAAGAGTTGGTCAAAAGTGTTTGCTTCCGTGCTGTACAACTCTAAAATTCATCACGCCATTTGATCTATGTTCTTGCATAATCTTCATTGTCGACTATACAGCCAAAATTGGTTTCATGCACAGTCTTTCTAACCATGCCTTCTATAATTCTCATCTGAATAATTTGTCTAAATGTCAAACAAAAATGGATTGAGCAGAAGTCCCTGTGGAACACCACTGTGCACAGTGTCACAAAGCTGCTACCTTTTCTCTAAAAGCTTCCTTTTCTCAAAGATACTGTGTCCTTGAATTTTTTTTCAGAAGGGTCGTAAATAGTTCCCGGCTCCAACTTGATTGGTTTGGTACAGAGATTAAACGGTTTTCTGATTCAAGGTATAATGAAAGGGGAGTGGTCGGCTTTCTATGTGAACAGTTCAGTACAGAACGAGTTTACAGTTCAGCTGTGTGGATAGTCTCTCTCTCTCTCTCTCTCTCTCTCTCTCTCTCTCTCTCCTTCTGCCCTTCTAGCTTCAACCTGTAACAATTTGTTCCATTTGCTCTGTTCTTAAGGGGGGGCGGTTTGCTTATTGGGATGATTGTGTGCATCCAGAACAGCAAATTAAATCTAGTTTGAATAGATTGAGTTCTGGTAGGGGTTCTTTATTCTGTTTTATGTGTTTCATTGTGTAGTTTAGTGAATTTTGTTGTCTGTTTTTAAACCTGATAATTTTCACTGTGCACTTACTGAAACAAATTACAAAGTTACGGTCTGCGCAGCCTGGTTAAGAAAATTTTGAGTGGTCTGGCCTAGTCCATAACAACGGACCTCCAGTCTGAAAAACACCCCTCCCCGATAATGCTGTCTCCTGCTATTAGGCAAACATACACAGGCACGTACACAGACACGTACACAGACACACACACCCAGACACACACACGCGCACAGATGCACATACACAAATACACACACAAGGACACGCACACAGAGACACACTGACACATGCACACGCATAGACACACACACACAGACAAGACATGCACACAGACACACATAGATGCACAAAGAGACATGCACACACCGACATATGCACACACGCTCATAAACATACACAGAGAGACACACATGCATGCGCGTGCCACACACTCACACATCTTAGCGTCTTTAGGACATAAGCCGATAAGTTATGTTTAAAGATGCTCAAGGATTGTTACGAGAGGGTAGTAGAACTGGCTTGAAAAACATGTCATCCATGATCAATTGTTCAGTAGACTGGATGGGCCAAATGGCCTTTTTTCTGCTCTAATGTTTTACGCTCTATGGTACATGTTTTACGCTCTATGGTATGTGTTAGTGTTTGTATTTACATGTGCTTGTGTGTCTGTGTGGCCATGTTTTTGGGTGTCTGTACTTTTGTGCATTTGAGTGTGTCTTTGTGCGCACGTCTGTGTGTATGTGTTTGAGAGTGTCTGTGTGTGTATGTCTGTGTGAGTGTTTGAGTGTGTCTATATATGCCAGTCTGTGTATATATCTGTGTGTGTGTGTGTCTGTATAGGTTTGTGTTAATCATTACTTTTAGAAATGGAATTTTTAATGTACATTTTTGTAATTTCTATACTGTTAGTCATTCATCTTTCCATCATAGCTTGAGGAACTTTGTTTCCATCTTGAATTTGTTATTTTAACAGATGAATGAAATCTACATGACTTCTTCCTAGTACGACCATGACCTAATATGCGACCTATATCATAGGTCATATCATCAAACTGGTTGCACCGTTAATTTGCTGTGACCAATGGAGGAGAGGCAGTAGAAAATAAAACAGTTACTCAACAACCCACGAACTCTGGACCGGTGAGCCTGACATCAGTGGTCGGTGAGTTGTTGGAGGGGATTCTGAGAAATAGCCAATTGCATGCATTTTCAAAGGTAAGGATTGATTTGGGATAGTCACCATAGCTTTTTGCATGAGAAATCGTGTCATACTAATTTGACTGAGTCTGTTAAAGAGGTGACAAAGCAGATTGATGAAGGCAGTGTTGTGGATGCTTTCCATATAGACTGGAGCAATTCTTCGACAAGATTCTGCATATTAGGCAAGTTAGTATGGTTAGGTAACATGGGAAATAGCGCACCAAAGCCAATTGAATACAAAATTAGATTGAAGGGAGGCGACAGTGGTTGGTAGTGGATTGCTTTTCAGTCTGGAGGCCTGTGAACAGTAGTGTGCCACAAGGATCAGTGCTGAGCCCACTGCTTTTCGTCATTTATATAAATGAGGTGGATGTGACCATAGCTGGCAATGGTAGCACGTTTGCAGATTACATTAAAATTGTTGGTGTTGTGGGTAATGAAGAAAATTATCTCAGAGTGCAATGAGACCTCAATCAGATGAGGCAATGGGCTGACAAGTGGCAGATAGTGTTTAATTCAGATAAATGTGAAGTGCTGCATTTTGGAAAGCAATTCGGAGTACTTAATGGAAATGTCTTGGAGGATGTTGGTGAGCAACGAGAGAGAGAGATGTAGGTGCAACGCTCCTTAAAAGTGAACAGGATAATGTTTGGCATGTTTGCCTTCATTGGTCAGAGCATTGAGTTTAGGAGTTGGGATGTCATGTTACAGCTGTACAGGATGTCAGTGAGGCCACATTTTGGAATACTGTGTGCAGTTCTGGTCTCCCTGCTGGACGAAGGTTGTTGTGAAACTTGAAAGGGTTCAGAAAAGATTTACAAGGATGTTGCCAGCTTTGGAGTGTTTGAGCTATAAGCAGAGGTTGAACATGCTACAGCGGTTATCCCTGTAGAATCACGGACTTAGGGCTGACCCTATAGTGGTTTATAAAATCATAAGGGACATGGATTGTGTAAATAGACAAGGTTTATGTCCCAGAATAGGGGATTCGAAAAATAGAGGGTATAGGTTTAAGTTGCAAGGGAAATATTTTAGATGTAATTTCAAGGCAATGATTTCATACAGAGGGAGATGTGCATATGGGATTATCTGCTAGAGGAATTGGTGGGGTCTGGTATCTTGATGGGTATCTGAATAAGGAGGTATACAGGAATATGAGCCAAATGCTGAAAAAATCAGACTCGATCAAATTGAGATGTCTGATCAGTACGGAAAAAACTTGCATGTTACATGACTCTATAAGTGGGATGTGGAGACATTCTAAATAGGCATTTCATGTGGGAATTCTCTTCCCCAAAGATTTGAGATGCCTCTTCGTTTACATTGATTCAAAGCTGAGTTAGTTAAATATTTGACAGAGAAGTGAGTCATGGATAATGGGGTACAGACAGGAAAGTAGGTCTGATTCCACAACCTGATCAGCCACATTCTTTCTGCCTGGTGGAGAAGGCTCAAAGTGTCTAATGACCCATTCCTACTCCTCAGTACCGTGTTTCTGTGTTCCGTTCAGCCCCTCAAACCTGTTAGACAGGAGCAGTTAGAGGCTACTTACTGCTATACACTGGTGCACAGAAACAGAGGCAATCATTCAGCCCCTCAAAACTGTCTCACACAATTTGGGCTGGTTTGGAAACTGTAATTGGAAAACTCAGGCTGGTAGGAAAGAAGTCGCTCACCCCTCCCTGCAACTTATGCTTCATTTGTTGGTCATGTTGTAGACCTAGTTTCACTGTGAATACATTCCCCATACCTCAACCAGAGATCGTCAAGACAATCTGGCAACATTCAATAACAGAGCTTCCAGGAAAATAACACCCTCTACTTTCCAATAATAGAATGTGAGGACTAAACAGGGGTATGTCATTCATCCACACGCCCCCCCCTCCCACACCCACCCCCCAGCCCCACCACCACAAGCATGTCTTCATCCACAATAAGATCATAAGGTCTAATATCCTCTTTCATGTCCAGTTCTTCACAGCCCTCACCTCTGACTGGTCAAAAAGCACTCCCTGTCCCCACACTGTGACCTATTGGTATGAGCAAAAGACGTGAACTCAATGGCCCAAGGAAGAGTGACCAGCCCTGACATCAAGGCAGAATTTAACTGATGTTGGTATCAAGGAGCCTGAGCAGGTTTGCACTTAATGGGAATGAGTTGCAAACTTCCCTGATTAGAGTGATTTTAAGCATAAAGCACATGATTGTGGTTTGTGGACAAAAATCCATGCAGTCATGGACATGTCTGCAAAAGATCCTCAAGGTTGCTTCCTCAGCACAAACATCTTCAGCTGCTTCATAAATGGCTTGTGCATACCATAAGATCAGAAGTGGGGGTGTTCACTGACGATCACACAATATTCAGAAAAAATGCCCCCATTCAGCTCCTAAACTAATCTGTGTACATGTGCAGCAAGACCTGGACAACTTTCAGGCTTGTGCTGTTGGAAGTATCGGTAACATTCATGTAACAGTGCCGCTGGACACTGCACATTTGCACAGTTAAAAGGAGGAGATTATACAGCGCCTCACGATAGCTTCACAGGAATATGAGGAAGCTATTTAGCTCAATGAAATTATTGGAGAAGTGTAGAGATAGCCCATTTAGTGCCTCCAACCAAATTCACAGGAAGAGAAGGAGTCACGTGTTATGGATGACAGCAGAGCTCCTCAAAAATATTTGAAGGCGTTGTCTTAGACGCTATTAATAATTAAGTGTTCTGACACAGTTATATCCCATAAACATGTGCTTGACAAAAACGAAAGATCAGACACAGAATCTCAAATGTAGTTCTCCAATCGAGGAGGCAAAACAAATCAAGTGAAAATTTAGAGAGAAATGCAGCCAGGAGAATTCAATTGAAGCTTTCAACTCTGTGGAGACCCCAATAGCTTCTGATGTCACTGAGTAACCAAAACCCTTGTAATGTGACTGTTAGAACTGCCCACAGTATTCTATCCATGGCCTAACCAATGGCATGTTTAACTCATATTATGTCGCCTCGCTGAATGAACACTATGTCTACAGTCCCGTGTGATTTCTGAAATGGCTATTGCACTGTCCAGTCACATTCAGGGATGTGTGGAGAAACGCCCTTTGACCTCCCTAGTGTTTTGCTATTCATTGAATTCTTCCATGTCTGGATCCTTCTTCCAAAGTGCATTACCTCATATTGATCAGCGGTCCATTCCATCTGCCAGTGATCTGACCATCTGACCATTCCACCAGTATCTTTCCGTAACGCAAGGCCTTCCTCCTCACTGCCAACCACCTGGCCAATTTTTGTTTCAAACACAAAATTACTTATTACACTCAATCCCCTCCCCCCCACCACCCCCTCCACATTCACATTTACATCATTTATGAATACCACAAATAATTAGATACACTCCACTGCTCGCTGTGGTACACTACCACATACTGGTCTATCTCTATCAGCGTTCCAGTAACTTGGGACCACATGGATGTTCTCCAGTTCTCTCGACCTCCTTTGTGTGGTCAGATTCGCCTTAAGCATTTAGGTCAGGACATTTCCTCTCTTGTCTCCAAAAGCATCATGCGACACAACTCTTCTGGACTTTACATCATCCAAAACCATCAATCCCAACTTGCATCTTATATCAAACTTTTAATGAGCTTCCCAGTCCATCTTCTTGAATTCTGTACCTGTATCTTCCTTCTCCCAACTAAAACAGATGTGAAGCTCTCATGTCACAGGCTATCAATGTTCCCCAGTTTCACATCCTGATTACCCGCTTGGTTTTGAAATGGGTCCTAATTTTTACCTGTTTATTCTCTTCAGCTTGATGTTTTTGTAGAACATCGTGGGTTCCCCCCTAAGTTTGCCTGCTGCACTTCTCCAAGGCCTTGTGTTAGTCAGTCTGCAGAGGGTGAATTTTCTAAATTTCCCTGAGATCACCTCTCATTCTTTGAATCAATACAGAACACAGGTATAATCTCATCCACACTGCATGCAGTCTATGCAGAACGCCTTTACTTCGATATTCCAATTTCCATTAAATGAAGGTCAACTTCACTTATAACCTTCCATTTCCAAAAGTCGCCCGAACCACTTTGGTTCACTTTTATTTAATATTCACTTGTTGAACTCTTAAACATCCACCTGAATGTCTAACTATACCACATCCAATAGTCCTCCATTGTCACCCCCTACAAGAAACATCTTCTGATATATTCGTGCTGAAGGGCTTTTGCCCAAAAGTTGATTTTACTGATCCTCGGATATTCCAGAACTGCTGTGCTTTTCCAGAACCACTCTAATCTAAACTTTGGTTTCCAGCATCTGCAGTCATTGTTTTTACCTAAGAAACATCTGCAAACTATTTCAAAAAAGGTTTGTTAACATTCATTAATAGCGTGAGATCCAAGATGGAGGCGATCTAGTCGGCCTGCCCTGTTGAGCTCAGCACCAGAACCAAGACAAAATGATGTATTCACTATCTCTTTCTTCCCTATTTTTATATCATCGGTCGTTTTTCATCACCAGTATAGCTCTCTGCCGTTTTAAGTGAATAAGGAAAATGACGAAGGGAAAAGGACCACGAGGATCACAACTAGTAGGGCACTGCAGCAATGGATATGTCCTCGGCTGTGATGTCGGCCTCTGAGAATGCCCCTGGGGACTTACCTGTGGAGTAGAGCCTGGTCTCGGTGTTTAGTGCCTGCGAGAGAACATTGTTTCAGCGATTGAGCAGACCCGAACCAGGCTAGAACTAATCGCAGCCAAGCTGCAGAAGTAGGACCAGGAGACCCAGCGTCTCGGGCCGCGCATCGTCGAGGTGGAACTGCGGACCGCAGCTTTGGAAACCACGGCAGACTCCTCAGTGGGTCGGGTCTAAGCCCTGAAATGGTAGGTAAGGGCTTTAGTAGAGTATCGGGTCCATCAGAAGAACATCAGCCTGGTCGGGCTGCCGGAACGAGAAGAAGACCAGCTCGTCAGCTTCTTGGAGCAATGGCTCATACAATTTTTGAAGCTGGAAGTCAGGGGCAGACTGGGTGCGGGTCTAGTGGGCCCACTGGATCACAGTGTGCAAGACCGGATCAGACCAGCACCCCCACCCAGTCCAGGTGCAAGTCCAGCACGATAGAGAAAAGAAAAGGTGCTGTAAGCTTCTCGGGGTCTGGGGAAGGATCCATCGGCTCTGACCTACAAAGGATCACGAATTATGTTTTTCGAAGACCTTTCTATGGCTATGACCCGCAAGAGGCAGGCTTTTGATAAGGTAAAAAGGAGCCTGAGGGATGTGAATATTCTGGTAAAATATCTGGTAATATTATGTTTCAGCCATGGAGGGTCTGTGTTTAATTTTGACTCACCGGAAAACTCAAATGATTTCATGTACACATTAAAATAGACTGCTTCAAATAGTATGGACAATCATGTTCTCTTTGATTCCTCTGGGATTTGCCTGGTTGAACTCTTTTTTTTAGTATGTGTAAGTCCCATTTTTCCCTGTTCTCTCTCTTCTCCTTTCTTCCTCCATTCCCATTATCTTTTATTTTCCTATCATTTGCTTTTCGTTTTTCTCACTTAGATCGGAATGAGAAAGGGGTTTGGGGATGGAGGGTATGGTTGCATTTTCTTTCACCGGGACTGCCTCGGTTCGAAGTATGTATGGGATTGATTGAATGCACACTTTTAGCTTTCTTGTTGTAAGACGCTGCAACCTTTCTTAAACTTTGTTTTGCCCGGGTTTGGGGAGCGGCTTCAAACGGAGGAGCCATTGGGGATTAATGAGTAATATGAACACCCTCTGCAGGAAGGAAGAATCTCTCCATTTATTTGTGTTATATGCTGGTTTATTTCAGAAATAGTTGTGAGAAGTTTTGATTTGGTTGTTATTGTAGTTACATTTTCAAGATGGGATGAAATGTTTACTGCTTTCATTAGATGCGCTATAAATGGGGATCTTCTCCTAGCGGGTTATGGGCTGCTTCGGATGACTATGGCTAACCACTCGTTTAAATGGTGCACGTGGAACGTTAAGGAGAGTCACTCGCCGATTAAGAGAAAAAAGATACTTTCAAGCCTCAGAAAGGAAGAGGTCAATGTAGCCTTACTACCAGAAACAAACCTAACTGATGAGGAGCATTTAAAGTTACAGCAGGGAAGTTTCGTCCCGGTGTTTACTTCACCCTTTAATTCGAAAAGTAGAGTATCTTCACTTATTCATACAAATCTTCCACTTCAGTTGTTTGACCAAATTAAGGACAAACGTGAGTGGTTTCTGATACTTAAAGCTTTAATACGTGCAGAGGAATATGGGACATTGTATACTATTGCCCCCAGCACACTCCCTCAAATGTCTAATGGATGCGCTCTCCAAGTTGATGACCATTGGTGAACATCGTACAATTAAAGGGGAGACTTGAGGAGAAAGTGAGGTCTGCAGATGCTGGAGATCAAAGTTGAAACTTTATTGCTGGAACAGCACAGCAGGTCAGGCAGCATCCAGGGAACAGGAGATTCGACGTTTCGGGCACAGGCCCTTCTTCGGGCCTGTGCCCGAAACGTCGAATCTCCTGTTCCCTGGATGCTGCCTGACCTGCTGTGCTGTTCCAGCAATAAAGTTTCAAAGGGGAGACTTGAACCAACTTATGGACCCCGAAGTGGATAGGATGTCAAGGGGTCTCACGGTTATCTCCCCGCCATGAAGGCAGGTGGTAGACCTGAACAGGGAGCTGCGTTGGTGGACGTTTGAGATGTCTTCGCCCCGAAGGTAGAGACCTCACCTTTTTTCTAACCCACGTAAGTGCTATGCCAGGATTGACATATTTTTTTGCCCCACTGCCCTTTTTAAATTCGATGCTGCCCTGCAAAATTCTGATCATGCAGCAGTGTACGTGGATGTTAAGGCCCATGGCGATAGAACAGGCTCATAGCACTGGCGCATGGATGCTTGCCTCCTGAAAGATAGCAAATTCATTGAGTACTTTTCACGAGAATTTACGTTTTTATTGGGACATTAACTTGGGTACGGCCAGTAATCTGTCGGTGTTCTGGAAGACGTCTAAGACCTATGCAAGGGTTTTGATTATTTCTTACTCTGTGACTCGGAAGCGGCAGAAGGGAAAGCGGTAGCGTATGCTTAAGGCTTAAATGAAGGCAACTGAGACAGCATACTTTGACAGACTGTGTGTAATTAAGTTGCAGCAGATTACAGCCCTCTGGGCTACTCTGAACACTGCACTCACCGAGACAGCAAAGAGCGCGATTTCCTTTGTGAAACAGAGGTTATTGGAGTATGGAGCTAAACTGAGAAGGTACTTGGCGCACTTGGCCAGAAAGAAGAGTGCCCCCAATCTATTGCATCCATTCGAGAGGATGCTGTTACTATCACCTACGATCCGAAAAGGGTTAATGCAGCATTCAGAAAGTTTTACTCTGCGTCGCTCCAATCAGAGGATTGTGCGGACAGATTAGTGAAGACGGAGTCCTTTTTTAAGACCCTGGACCTCAGAGCAGGAGTCTCTTTTGAATGCCTCTCTGACAATCCAAGAGTTACAGGATGCGGTAAAGCAGCTCCAGATGGCTTGCTGAGTGAGATTTATAAGGAGTTCATAGACATGATCTCTGGGCCAATGTTGGATATATTCAATTATTTTAATAGACAGGACAGCCTCCCATCCTCACAGAGAAAAGCAAATATTTCTTTTATTCTCAAGAGAGGGAAAACCCCAGAAGAATTGCCTATTCGTATAGGCCTATACAGTGAATAAAACTGTGGACTTTAAAATTTTGTCGAAAATACTATCCTTGAGGCTGGAGAAGATCTTGTTCTTCATTGTGAAAGAGGAACAGACAGGTTTTATTAGGAGTCGCAGGTCCCCTATTAATATCAGGAGAGTGCTACATATGGTTCAGGTGTGCCAGCAAGGTCGATCCAGGCTTGGTCGTCCCGCAGGATGCAGAGAAAGCATTTGATTGGGTGTAATGGCCATACCTCTTTTATGTCTTGGAACCGTTTGGCCTTGGACGTGTCTTTGCATGGTGGATGGCAGAATTATATTGTGACGCTAAAGCAGCAACAGTTCTCACAAATGGTATAATGTTAGCATCGGCAGAGGCAGCCGACAAGGGTGTCCCTTTCACCGTTATTATTTATATTGGTGATTGAGCCGTTGGCAGAGGCCACCCGTAGGGGGCCCAAAATAACTAAACAGGTGGTCGGATCAGGAAGTCATAACATCATCCTTACACAGATAACGTTCTTCTCTTTCTCCCTAACCCGATGATATCTTTGCCCCATTTAATTAAAGTGATTGATTTATTTGGATCTTTCTCGGTGTATAACAACGATTTTATGAAATCCGAGGCCATGCCTGTCGTGGTATTATTCGAGTACCTGATCATGGGGGGGCGCAATCCGATTCCCTTTCAGATGGTCACAAGGAGGTTTCCTCGTTTCCTCGTTTCTTCTATCCCATGAGAATGTTCCTTTTCATGCTCTCCAGGTCGATGTTATGGAGGCTTTACAGTCGGTTTAGCTTGTTTATCTGGCACCATAGGTGGCTTGTTATGAAGCTTGCCAAATTGCAGCTTCTGCGGGAGATGAACGATGTGATTTTCTGGACTTTAAGAAATACCAACGAGGTTCTCTGCAATCGGATTGAGCTTGCAAAGACCTGTGGTCAGTTTGGCTGGACATTGAGGCATCCCAGGCAAAATGTCCCCTCATTAATCTGTTGTTCGTGGGCAAGACGAGGACTGCCATGGACCATTGCAGAAATCCAATTGTCCTTAAATAGTTAAAGCCTGGAAAATGATGCGACAAAGTGAGGGCAATTTACAAAAATAAACTTCCCCTTTTATTCCCATTGTAGGACTGGTAGGATCCCAGCTGGGATTGATTGATTATGCTTTCGGCTTTGGGAGTCCAGAGGAGTTTCCTGTTTGGGAGAATTATTTGATATGGTGGTCATGATGGTTTTCGACCAGCTGAGCCAGAAATATGAGTTATCTTGGAGGGGCCACTTTCGTTACTTACAGATGAGGAATTTTAGACAGAAAAAAAGACTGCATTAATGGTTAGTCCCCATAGGTCTGAAATGGAGAGAAGAGTGTTTCGTCCACAGGTGCTCTCTCGGTCAGCACCCTCTATAATTTATTAAGATATAGTGTCTCAATTAAAATTTAGCGGCGGCATCGAATCTGGGCTCAGGAATTGTGGGTGGAGATTTCACCAGAGGAGTGGGAAGATATTTGGGAGATCGTAAGGAAGATTTCAATTTGCAATAGGACGTAGGCTATGCAGTTGAAGGTACTCCACAGCATTTAATTGACACCGGAGCAGCTTGTCACATTTAAGACAGGAGCGTCCCCAATATGCTCCAAATGTACAATAGATGTTGGTATACTTACTTACTGCTTATGATCATGCCACAAGCTTCGTATGTATTGGTGCACTATTGCAAGTGGTTTGGAAGGGGTTTTGGGAACCGAGGTCAAGGCAAATCTGGTTCCCCTCCTCTTGGGTTCGCTGAACCTTCCCTCTTTGGACTTGCATAGGAATAAATTGTTTAGTGTTCTTTCATTTTGTGCGAGGAAGAACATTCTGATGACCTGGGTTCCAGGAAACCTCCCAGGACTCTGATCCTAGTGTAGATTAGTTATGGAGCCCACTCCCCTGGACTTACTTACGAGGATGGCCATCAGAAAAATGAACATTGTTGTAGGACGTGACGGCACCATTTCAACCATATATACATGGTGTTATTGGCTACATTGGCCAGGACATTTTTTTAACAATGAGGGCTCTGAGAGGAAGAATTCTGAAAAAAATACGGGTATGGCAACACATGCTACCGGTGATGGGGAGCTTTGGTAGGATTGTACAGCGTGTTGTAATTTCATGTAATTTAATTTAATTTGCCTTGGTTCAGCTCGGTTTAATCTATGTTTTGTTTTGATTATGTTTTGATATCAGCCCATTGACTTTGAGCACCGGGAAGATAAAGAGTCCATTCAGCCACTCATGCCTATAAGACCATAAGACATAGGAGTGGAAGTAAGGCCATTCGGCCCATCAAGTCCACTCCGCCATTCAATCATGGCTGATGCGCATTTCAGCTCCACTTACCAGCGTTCTCCCCGTCGCCCTTAATTCCTCGAGACAACAAGAATCTATCAATCTCGGCCTTGAAGACATTTAGCGTCCCGGCTTCCACTGCATTCCGTGGCAATGAATTCCACAGGCCCACCACTCTCTGGCTGAAGAAATGCCTCCGCATTTCTGTTCTGAAATGACCCCCTCTAATTCTAAGGCTGTGTCCACGGGTCCTAGTCTCCTCATTTAACTGAAACAATTTCCTAGCATCCACCTTTTCCAAGCCATGTATTATTTTGTACGTCTCTATTAAGTCTCCCCTTAATCTTCTAAACTCCAACGAATACAATCCCAGTATCCTCAGCCGTTCCTCATATGTTAGACCTGTCATTCCAGGGATCATCCGTGTGAATCTCCGCTGGACACGTTCCAGTGCCAGTATGTCCTTCCTGAGGTGTGGGGACCAAAACTGGACACAGTACTCCAAATGGGGCCTAACCAGAGCTTTATAAAGTCTTAGTAGTACATCTCTGCTTTTATATTCCAGCCCTCTTGAGATAAGAGACAACATTGCATTCGCTTTCTTAATCACGGACTCAACCTGCATGTTTACCTTTAGAGAATCCTGGACTAGCACTCCCAGATCCCTTTATGCTTTGGCTTTATTAATTTTCTCACCATTTAGAAAGTAGTCTATGCTTTTATCCTTTTTGCCAAAGTGCAAGACCTCGCACTTGCTCACGTTAAATTCCATCAGCCATTTCCTGGACCGCTCTCCCAACCTGTCAAGATCCTTCTGCAGCCTCCCCTCTTCCTCAGTACTACCTGCCTGTCCACCTAACTTCGTATCATCGGCAAACTTCGCTAGAATGCCCCCGGTTCCCTCATCCAAATCGTTAATATATAATGCGAACAGCTGTGGCCCCAGCACCGAACCCTGCGGGACACCGCTAGTCACCGGCTGCCATTCTGAAAAAGAACCTTTTATCCCAACTCTCTGCCTTCTGTTAGACAGCCAATCCTCAATCCATCCCAGCAGCTCACCTCGAACACCATGGGCCCTCACCTTGCTCAGCAGCCTCCCGTGTGGCACCTTATCAAAGGCCTTTTGAAAGTCTAGATAGACCACATCCACTGGGTTTCCCTGGTCTAACCTACTTGTTACCTCTTCAAAAAATTCCAACAGGTTTGTCAGGCATGACCTCCCTTTACTAAATCCATGTTGACTTGTTCTAATCAGACTCTGCTCTTCCAAGAATTTAGAAACCTCATCCTTAATGATGGATTCTAGAATTTTACCAACAACCGAGGTTAAGCTGATTGGCCTATAATTTTCCATCTTTTGCCTTGATCCTTTCTTGAACAAGGGGGTTACAACAGCCATCTTCCAATCATCCGGGACCTTTCCTGACTCCAGTGACTCTTGAAAGATCTCAACCAGTGCCTCTGCTATTTCCTCAGCCACCTCTCTCAGAACTCTAGGGTGTATCCCATCGGGGCCAGGAGATTTATCAATTTTAAGATTTTTTATGCCTCTTACACAGCAACCAGAGTCGGTCATTTCACACCATGTGTCAATTATACCGAATTGGAGGGAACGAAGAGAATATAGAGAGCTGAGAATTCATGCTTATCACCTTCACGATGGAATATAAAGTAGTGAGAAAACTGATGGAATTTAAGAAAATTGTTAAAATCGATTACTCAGGAATTAATGAAAGGATATTTGCCGAGTCAAGCCACAGTCTATCAGAATAAATATAATTTTACAAAGGATGAATCGTATTTTCATTATTTATTTGAGTCGTACAGAGTGTGAAAATCAAGCTGCATAATTTGGATCGTGGGGATGTAAAATCAGGACTTGCAGAAGACATTGAATAAGGTGTGCACGAAAGATCAATCTGCAGAATAAGATCGCATATGGTTACAAGTAATTTATCCGCATGGATATAGGATTGGCGAACCAGTAGGGTCACACAGTGACCAGTGCAGGGTCCTCAGCTATTTACCATCTATGATGGAAATGTGTTGCTGGAAAAGCGCAGCAGGTCAGGCAGCATGTAGGGAACAGGAGAATCAACGTTTCGGGCATTAGCCTTCTTAAGGAATGCCCGAAACGTCGATTCTCCTGTTCCCTAGATGCTACCTGACCTGCTGCGCTTTTCCAGCAACACATTTCCATCTCTGATCTCCAGCATCTGCAGACCTCACTTTCTCCTCAAAGATATTTACCATCTATATCAATGATCTAGAGGAGTGGAACAAATATACTGTAACTATGTTTGCCAATGGAACTAAGATAAGCAGGAAAATAAATAATCAATGGAAGTTGGAGAGTATGTAAATGGATATGGACAAGTTACTCGATGGATAAAAGTTTGGCAGGTGGGATTTAACGTCATATATAACCTGTCATTTTCTTCCAGGAAGAACGGCAGACAGTATGTTACTGACATATAGAGGGATTACAGGACCTAGTGACACCGTGTGTACTGGAGGGTTCACTCTGAGCCGTTCAGACATGGCATGTTTTGCTCCATCACCCTGATCGTCTGTTGCCTGATGTTCCCAGCGGGCCTATTGTTCTCATCCAACATACATAAGGCTGAGGAGGCAAGAATTAGACAGTGCTCTAGAAGGTTGCAAGATAACCAGGGTGGAACTGAAGAATGAACTCAGGAGAGATAAATGTGTACATGATAAAGGCTTGGCGGGTAGAATTAAGATAAAACCTAAGACGTTCGGCACTTATGTCAGGAACAGGAGGATGGCGAGAGTAGGGCTGATCAGTGATAGTGGAGGGAAGTTGGACCAGGAGTCGGAGGAGGTGGGGAGCTTCTTAATGAATGTTTGCTTCAGTATTCACTAATGAGAGGGACCTTGACGTTTCTGAGGACAACATGAAACAGGCGGATATGCTAGAACAGAAGGATGTGTTGAAAAGTTGGAGAAACACACGGATAGATAAATTTATTTGGCTAAACAGGATATGCCCTAGGATACTATAGGAAGGTGCGCATTTTGCGATGATCTTTGCATCCTCACTGTACACTGGAGTCGTGGCAGATGACAGGAGGCTGGCAAAAGTTATTCCCTGGTTCAAGAAAGGAAATAGAAATAATCCTGGGAATTATTGGCCAACCAATCTTACACCAGTAACGGGCAAAGTATTGGAGAGTATTTGAGAGACAGGATTTATGAATACTTGGAAAATTATAAATGATTAGAGACAGTCAACATGGCTCTGTGAGGAGCAGGTCATGCCTCATGGATCTTATTGAATTCATTAAGGATGTGACAAAACACGTTGATGAATTAGAGCAGTGGATGTGGTATATATGAATCTTAACAAGGCGTTTGATAAAGTTATCCACGGTAAGCTCATTCACAAGATAAGGAGCCATGGCTTACAGGGAGGTCTGGATGTCGGGATGCCGAATTGGCTGGCCCATAGAAGACAGAAGTTGGTGGTTGATGGAACAGATGCAGCCTGGAGCTTGGTGACTAACTTGGTGATCTGTTCTGGGAACTCTGCTCTTTGTGATTTTTTTTATAAGAGAGTTGGATGACGAATTGGAAGGGTGGGTTCATAGTTTCGCCGATGTCACGAACTTTGGTGGAGTTGGTGGTTCGTAAGGAGGGCTGTTGTAGCTTGCCACAGAGCATTGACAGAACTGACCTGATGAGTGACAGATTGAGATAAATCTGGAACAGCAGGATCTTCGGGTCCATGTCTATAGATCCTCAAAGTTGCCATCCAGGTTGATGCTGTTGTTTAGAAGGCTTATGATGTGTTGGCTTTCACAACCGGCAGCTCAGTTTAAGAGCTGTGAGGTTATGCTGCAGCTATATAATCACAGAGTTTAACCCACTGTGATGACGGTGAGTGCTGTTCTGCTTTGAGAGCTTGCAAGTACTTGTCATATGACTAGCTAATATTTTCAAAGTGTACTGGACTGAAACTATGCAACATCTGGCTGTGAAACAGATATATTGAGATGTGGTTGCGCTTTTGACAACTATTCGAATTTAAATGATCAAGTTGAAATTATGACCCAATCGATTTTAAATTTATTGTTTTGCTAACATTAAATCAAGGAGATGAGCTGATGTTGAGGGAATAAAGAGGCACGTATTTTGGAAGTTAGACCGAGAGTAAACTGCCAGCGTGAGAGTCTGCCATGAACAACATTCTCTGTGCAAGATTCATTTTTTGGACAGAAAACTCTTGCATTAAAAGACAGAACGTGACACAGGGAGATATTCAGTGGAAAGAAGGAGGGCATTGGAGAGTACAGGCACTGTCTGGTTTATGTAATTTTAATACAGTTTTTTTTAATTGGAAGAGTATATTGTTAAAGGCGGAGGAAGATAACAAACAGTTCAGGGAAAGGGAAGATTAGAGTTGGGAATAACTGTGTTGTTCAATGTTCACTTTTCTCAGCTTTTCTGAGTATTTGGTTTCATTAACAGAAGGGTTCATCGCCGTGTCATAACACCACACTTGTAATACCGTGTTCTAGTCACCTCATTAAAGGAAAGAGGTGGAAGATAGAGAGAGGATGTAGAGAATTACCTATGGAACAGCAGAAACTTTGACACAAGCCGCACAGTGTGACAGAAATACTGAAAAAGTTGCCACGTGAAAAAATAAAAACTGGCAGATTCCCGATGTCGATGTAAACGTCTGTGTGGCACTGGGTGCAGTGCGTCTGTATTGATGAGTGGGTATCTGTGTGCATCTGTGCTCATCTCTGTGTGTCTCTGCATGTCTGTATTTGCCTCTGTGCGTATCTGCGTGCCTGTATTTGTGTCTGTGTGCAGCTGCATGTCTGCATTCTTCTCTGTGTGTTTCCGACTGTGTATCGGCGTGTCTGTAGTCATCTCTGCGTGCATCTGTGTCTCGCTATTTGTCTCTGTGTGTATCTGCCTATCTCTGTGTGTACCCGCGCGTCTCTTTTTGTCCCTGTATATCGTGTTATCTGTGTTCAACTCTATGTGTATACGTGTATCTGTATTCGTCTCTGTTGGTATTTCTGTGACTTTATTCATCTCTGTGTGTAACCGCGTGTCTATATTTGTCTTTCTGTGTATCTGTGTCTCTGTATTCGTCTCTGTGTGCATCTGTGTCTGCATTCATCTCTGAATCTGTGTGTCTGTATTCATCTCTATGTCGATCTGCATGTTTCTGTGTGTAACTTCGTGTCTGCATCCGTCTCTGTGTGCATCTGTGTGCCTACATTCACGTCTGCATCTGCGTGTGTGTATTCGAATCTATGTCTATCTGCATGCCTGTATTCATATCTGTATCTGCATGATGGGTCGTGTCTGTCTATCTGCATGCCTGTATTCATGTGAGAGTATTTCTGCGTCTGTATTCGTATCTTTGTGTACCTGTGGGTCTGTTTGTTTCTGTTTGCATCTATGTGTCTGTGTTCATCTCTGTGTGTATCCATGTGTCTGTATGCATCCCTATGGGCATCTGCGTGAGTCTATTCGTCTTTGTATGTATCTGCGTGTCTATATTTGCCTCTCTGTATATCTGCGTGTCTGTATTCATCTCTGCATCTGTGTGTCTGTATCCGTCTCTATGTGTATCTGTGCCTGTATTAATCTCTGTTGTGTATCTGCCTATCTGTGTTTGTCTCTGTGTGCCTGTATTTGTTTCTGTGTGTCGTTGCACATCTGTATTCGTCTCTCTGTGTGCCTGTGCACCTGTATTCATCTCTGTGTCTCTGTATTTGTCTCTTTGTGTATTTGCGTGTCTGTTTTCATCTCTGCATTTTGTCTGCGTGACTGTATTCGTCTCTGTGTGTATCTGTGTGTCCATGTGCACAGAGGATCTGTCAGTATCTCTGGTGTTTAAAGTGATGTCATGTCCCCCTCTGCTGGCCTTCACACTCCTCTGCGTTGACAGCCCTGCAGGGTGACAACCATCAGGAAATTCAGTCTGGGAGGGAGGGGGAGGGAGGCAGCTCATAGCACCATCCAAACTGACAGAACCATCTGCACACGCACATACACAGTTTTATATAGGGAGGATTGTAATCGTACTGAGGACCCTTAGAGTGGAGAATGTTCATGTAAGTCTATGGTCGCTCTGCAATGTGGAAGTGATTTATCTTTGAAGATTATTCATGACACAGAGTGCACAAATTAAAGAATATTTCTACCGCAAATGCATCCAAGCAAGGTTGACGGAACCATTTGTAAATCAATGCAATGAATATGTTGCACGTTCACTATCTTGAAATGTTTTACAATATACTCCTACAAATTATAAATGAAAAAAGATTGAATAGTCCTGAACCTGACTCAGTGGTGGTGATAATATCTCAGGAACGATATCGCTAGGTATCAGACGAAACTGCTCTGTGCTTCCAAAGACGTTATTTGAAAAACCAAACAGCCATGCAATGAGACAGATTGACAGTATTTGATGTTCTCTGAAAGGAACAAAATAAAATTGACACGAGTGCAAGGACATGGGGAGACGAGCAGAATGTGGCATTGTGTAACTACAAACTTAACAGGGACAGACGTAGAGGTGTGGGGGATGGTGAGTGGTTGATCTCAATTTCAATGGATTTATCCCAAAAAACGGCAAGACCTCGTCTCACAGAGTACACAGAAACATACACAGACACGTTAAACACACAACACATATATATACAGATATGGACACACAAAAACAAACATACACACACACACACACATGCACACAGTTTCTTTAAGATAAATTGAATAAGCTTTTCATTAATTCGGGAATCAATGATCATTTGGTGAAGGCAGGAGAATGTAGGTGAGAAACATTTCAGCTTTAACCCAATGGCACAGCAGATCCAATGGACGAAGTGGCCTGATTCTGTTCCATTTTCCCATTTTCAGGAGAGAGTCGCTTTCAAAGGTTGAATTTGAATGCAGATTAGAGGGTTAAAGGTAGGATTCTTGGCAGTGTGGAGGAACAAAGGGAGCGTGAGCTCCACAACTATAGATTCCTCAACGTTGCCAAAGCCCTCAAGGTGATAGGTCTGTTAAGAATGTGTATGATGTGTTGGCTTTCATATGCTGGGGGGTTGAATTAAGATCTGCGAGGTTATGCTGCAGCTCCATAGAGGCCTGATTAGACCACACTTAGAATATTGTACTGAGTTCTGTTCGCCCTATTCAAGTAAGGATGTGGAAGGTTTAGAAAGGATGAAGACGGGAGTTCCCAGCACGTTGCCTGCCCTGTAGGACATGTCTTATGAAGAAGGTTTGAGGGAGCTTTAGCTTTTCTCATTAGAGTAAAGAAGAATGAACAGTGACTTGACAGAGGTGTACAAGATGATGAGCCGCACAGATAGAAAGGATAAGTAGAGTCTTTTTCATAGGGTGAAATGGTAAAAATGAGGAAAACATAATTTTAATGTGATTGGAGGAAGATTTTGGGGAGATGTCAGAGGCAGGTTGTTTACACAGGTAGTGATAGGTGCGTAGAATGCACTGCCAGCAGTGGTAGTAGAATCAGCTACATTAGGGATATTCAAGTAACTCTTGGATAGGCACATAGATGATATTAGGATGAAGGCTCTACAGTTTATTTTAATCTTAGAGTAGGATGAAAAGTCGGCATACCATTGAGGGCTGTAGGGCTCTTACTGTGCTGTACTGTTCTAATTTCTTGAACTCTTGTGAAACTATTGTACCTGGAATTCCTTTAACTTCAGTGGAAGTTAATCTGGTCAGTATTTGATTGTCGAGTGTTAATGGAAATTTGGGGAGGTTTGAGAGGCGGAATGGTCTATATCTGTTCGCAACCGTTGTGCAAAAGAATGATGATTGGTTTGAGGGGAACTCATTTTGAAATAAGGGCATTCTTATTTCAGACTGGGAAAGGGATGTTCCTTTCTCTTTAGGATTGTGTGGTCTGTGTTCTTCTCATGCCCAAGGAGCAGTGAAGACTGGGTTAATGAAAACATTCAAGGAGGAGTTATATAGATCGTTGATGAACAAGAGAATCAATGCTAATTGGGAACAGACAGGAAAGGGATGCTTAGTTACAATCACATCAACAGCGTCCATTCTTAATTGTGCAGCAAGCTCGAGAGGCTGAATGGCCACCTGCTGCTCTTGCTTCATGTGTTGTTCACTCACTCAACCTCACAATGCTGTTACAGAAGTTGAGGAAGATCGCATTCAGCCATTCAGGATCGATTTAATGAGACATGAGGAGACCTTTCTGCCCCTCTAAGGATTTACAAAGGAATAGGATGAAGCTCTTCAGCCATTTCAGTACATTACCCAGCACAAGAGGAGGTTACACCTACTTTCTAGGTTGCTAAACAGGAACAGGGGAGTCCTGGGTAACTACCAGAAAATAGATAGTCAGGAGAAATGTTTATTTTCGGTTTGGAAATCTTTAACTTGGTGAAGTACCTCAGAGATCAGAGCAATATCAAAAGCTATGTAGAATCTGTCAATGATATGCGTGTGGGAACTGATTGGATGGAGCTCAATTGGCTCAACCACTAAGATAGTCATTCGATAAGATGTCAAATGGAGGCAGAGCGTCTGTAATGTGATATAGACAGGGAAGGTGAATGTGCAAATCTTCAGCAGAAATAGGATAACAAGGGCTACTGACGTTTGTGCTGTGGCAGAAGGGTAAAACAACAGTAAACTAATTAAAAGAAGAGAGATCACAAAACTCAGCTGTACAAGGGCATTTGTTCACCCTGGTACATACATCACACGGGGTTAGTATGCAGATGCAGCAGGTAATTAGGAAGGTATATTGAATGATTGCTTCATGCAAAGGCTATCAGAAGTTTTACTGCATCTGTACAGGGGATCTTTGAGTCAACATCTGATGTATTGTGGGCTGTGATTCCGTAAACTCAAAAATAAATATACTCAATCGCTTTAGAAGATTTGCAAAGATGTTTCACTGTACTTGCTATTGGAAAGAAGGCATTATTCTGTCATACTGCACGGAAACAGACCCTTCGGTGCACCATGTCCATGCTGACCAGGTGTCCTAAATTAATCAAGTTCCATTTGCCAGCACTTGGCCCATATCCCATAAAATCTTCGTGTTCACTCAAATGGCTTCATTCAAATGTCTTTAAATACTGTAGCTGTCCCAGTCTCCAATGGTTCCTCTGGAAGTTCATTCCATACACTCTGTGAAAAGTTACAATTTTGTCCCTTGTAAATCTTTCTCCACACACCTTCAATCTATGTGCTCTAGTTTTTGGACTGCCCTAAACAAAAGAAAATACACACAATGTGGTGAAGATTATTTGGAATCAAAAGATTACAAAGTCTACAAATTCCAGCACGGATAACTAATAACAGCAAATGGGAGGAGAGGGTGAAATATAATATTACGCTTCTTAATCCTGTAAAAAAATATGGAAAGCGATTTTTAGATATATAACTTGGTCGACATGGAGTAAAAAACAAACAAAGGACTGCTGGAAAATGAGGCTTGAGTAGTTATGGGAAGCAATGGAATGGCAGAGTAATTGAATAGATACCTTACATCAGTCTTCACGTTGGAAGACACCAGCAAAATGCCAGAACGTCAAGACAGTCAGGGTATAGAGGTGAGCATAATGTCCTCAATAAGGAGAAGGTGCTAGGGAAGGTGAAGTTGAATCAATCAGTGAGAACAGTTGGACAACAGCTCGTAATTCTAAAGTGATATCGAAGGTAATTGTGGAGGCATTGCTGGTGATCTTTCAGGAAATCTTGGACTGAGGGAGGACTGGTAAATGTAACCTCCCTGTTTAAGGAGAGAGGGACACAGAAGACAGGAAATTATAGAAAGACTTCTTGGATCTTGGGGTTTATGCATAGATGTGTGCAGTATAAGAACAAGGAAGTTGTGAAGTATATTGGAAATGGTGTGATTAAGCTACAGCATAAAAAGAGTTATGTTAACAATGCCTTGCGAATATCAAAGGTGAAAGTATAGTTAAAACAAAGGAAATCAGTTCGAAGCAGACAGGAGCATTAGTGACAAAAAGACTATTTCCTAGATCCTGCAGTGAGAATGTTGAGATAAGCTTGTCAGTAAACAGACAACAAGAAATGCATAAAATGCACAACAAAATTTGTTGCTGGTAAGGTCTCAACGTGCAACTATGTAGCCAATACATATGAAGCTGAAAAAGCAAAGCAAGTGAGACAGCAGCCTAGGAAGACGAAAGTCACCGTTTCAGGCTGAAATACTTCATCAGGATTGGGGTGGGAAAGGGGTGCCGGGAAGAAAATAGATGGAGGGCCGTGGGGCTGGAGGAAGGGTAGGTGGAATGGCGATAGGGGAATGCAGGCAGGGAATTATTGTGATTGGTCAGTGGGAAGAGTGCAACAGATATACGAATGGGAAGATGGACAGCTTTGGTCAGGTCAGGGAAGGCGACATGGGTAAGGCTGTGGGTAGAGAAATTTGAAGCCAGTGAAATCAATATTGAGACCATTGATCTGTAAGTTCTCCAGCTGAAATATCAAGTTGTGTTCCCTTGTTTCTGTTTGGCTTCACTCTGCAAGTGGTGGAGGCCAAAGATGGATCTGTTCCTGGATGAGCAAGGGGAGGGGAGTGATTGAAATGGATGGCAACTGGAATGCTGAGTTTGTTAAAGCGTGCAGAGAGCAGATGCTCCATGAATATGTCCCTGAGTCTCCCTTTTGCCTCCACAACATAGAGGAGACCACGTTGAGAGTTGGAGACGAGCTCGGTGGGTCAGGATCAGGCTCTGTGTGGAGTATTAGTGCTCTGCACGAAACAAACAACTCGACCATTCGGGTTATAATTCATTTTAATTTCGACTCCCACTCCCGGCGACATGCCCATCCTAACCCTGTCCACTGTCAGAGGAACACCACCTGAGAGTTTGCCTTTGTAGCTGATAGCCCAATGCCTCAATATTGACTGAAGCCGCCTCAATAACCCTCCACCCATAGCCTTATTCCATGTCCCTCTTCCCTGACCAGACACACCTGTATCTGCTCCATCCTTCCCACTGACCAATCACAGTTACCTCATACCTGCATATGCCTACCAACGCCATACCTACCCGCCACCCTTCCATATCCTATCACTCCATTTCTGGGCTCCCCTCCCCCTCATCAGTCTTGACGAAAGGTCCTGGATCAAAATAGTGCCTTTGCTGCTCCTCTGATTCTGTCTGGTCTGCTGTGTTTACCCAGCTCCATGTTTATTAACTCTGGCCTCCCGCACCTCTAGATTCACCTCTCTCCAAGCTGTGGAACTAGGAGGTCCACAAATAAGAATAAATGCAGTTGGACATTTGAAAATATCGCGGACACATTCGTTATTTCATAACAACCCAATACACACATTCCAGATGAAGCAGCATTTCATTTGTACTCTTTCAACCCAGTCTCCTGTCACTGCTGCTCACAATGCAGTCTCCTTTACATTGGGGAGACCAAACAGAAACTCTTTTGAGGACCACTCCCACGCTGTGTGTGGGAATAACCCTAACCTTCTGATTACTTCCCATTTCAATTATCTACCTTATTGTCATGCTAACATTTCAGTCCTGGGCTGCTGTAATGCTCTAACTCAACCTCGAGTAACACCTCACTTTAGACCTTGGTACGTTCTATACTTAAGGAGTTTTTATTCAATTCCATATTCCACAGCCTGACCGCATTATGGCTGTTCTCCATTCTTCACACATTCTTTCTCCTGGTCTCCCAATGAACTTGTCCTGTTTGTCAATCGTTTGTCTTGCACTTATTTAAGGAACCCATTCCCATCGCCTTCACAATATAATTAATACTTATTTTACATTTGATTCCCTTTTACCAGAAATAAAAGTCAATTTGTCAGTGGCATTGTTTCTCCACACCATCTTGTTTCCCGTCACCCCTCCTTTACCTCGGCCAAGGGAGTTAAAAGCCCATTTTCCAATCCTTTAATGTTCTGAAGAGGAGTCACACTGGACTTGAAATGCTAACTGTGTTTCTCTCTCTCCGCAGATTTTCACCACGTTTCAAAGACATGTGTCAACGTGGCTCAAACGCCCTGTTCAACCTGGAGCACATATACCGGGAAGTGAAAGACAACACAAGGTGCACAATTTCCATGTCTCTGAAACGACGTAAAGGTGGCATCACTGAAACTACAGAGTTCTTACTGTGAGTCAGGGAGAGAAACGCGGGACATGCTTTCACTCTAAACACAGAAAGTAGCACATACTGGAAAGGTAAGGATTCAGATGATTATTTTAAAGAGTGATGGGCTATGAGACAAATTGTAAGTGTGACACCATGGAGAGACCCTCAGTAGAATGAAAATATAAAATTGGAAGTGTGCCACGTCAGAAACCAGAGTAGGCCATGGAGTACATGGCTGATCGGTGAGTGGGACTTGGTGTGAACTGGGGGCAGAACTGTATTGGAGATATTGCAGCTCAAACTGCGTGTTCCATGTGATGCTGTAGACCACAACAGCAACAGAAGCAAAATTATATTCAACCATAATCTGTAATATTTTGCCTGGGATTACCCCTCAGTCTACCATTACCAATAAGCGAAGCTATGCTTCAGCGACGAGTGTGGTGAACATGCCAGGGCAGAACTATGTTTACCTAAAACTGATGGCAAACCATAAAGCAAATACACTTGACTGTTTATATTCCAAACAGCAGAACTACCATCTGATAGGGAGGGCAGAATGATTGCAAGACCAACAGATCAGTTCGAAGCTCTACAGTCCTGCCAGATCCAGGCGTAAATGGATTAAACAACTCACTGCAGGACAGGACCCAACACATGTCCCCCTCCTTAATAATGGAACCGCCCTGCACATCAGTGCAAAAGACAAGCATGTAGTTATCAGCGACATACTCAGCCAGAAGTAATGAGTCAATGATCTATCTCACCTCGTCAGGATGCCCACAGAATTACAGATGGCAGTTTTCAAACAATCGATTCGCTCTATGTGACATGAAGAAACATCTGAAAACAGTAGATATGTCAAAGGCAATGTACAACACGCCATGTCCCTGGGAAAGCTGTTTCATTCCAGTTCCAACTCTGAAATCTATATGGCAATATGGAAAATTACTCAACTATAACAAGTCCCTTAAGAGGAGAATAATTACAGTATGACCAACATCACCCCCTCAATTCCATATTGACTGTCAAGTTGTTGAAAGTTCTTTTTGACAGAGTTGTCAAGCAGCACAGAAATAAACTGCTCAGTGTGGTCTGCGACAGGTTACTATGTGGAGATGGAAATATCACTGGATTTCTAATTCAGACCATGCTAATGCTCTGTCAGCTGGTGGAAGATAATAACAATTAATAAAATATCGAGATCTAAAATCTTGAGTCAGTAATAATGACCTTGAAGCCAATGTCAATTATAAACACGAATTTATTTCCCCAATGTACTTTCAGGAAGCGAATCTCCCGAGTTTTCTTGGTCTGGCCTAAAAGTGACTCCAGACACACAGAAATGCAATATACTCTTCAATGGTCTCTGAGATGGCCATACAAGACACTCAATTGTATCAAAACGCTCCGAATTCTTAAAGGATAAAACCGGTCAGAACACCCGACATCAGCTTCTGCATCAGAAAAGGGAAAGACAGGCCTGTCAACACTGCAGAGACCTCCGTCCTAACATCTGAGCGCTTGTGACAACATTGGCAATGCTTATCAACAGACTACATAGAAACCTTTGGAATGGAGTACGCCATTCAACACAGTGAGCTTCCCACGTTCTAATCATTGCCGAGAATCTCCTCAATGCATTTCTCGTACAGCAGACTGAGATATATTGCAATTAATTCCGCCAAACAAATGTTTGAAGTGTTTGCGAATTCAGACATCATATAAAATTCAATATATCATAAATACTATTCCCGAAACCTCCTTTTCATCAGGGTTTTCAATTAGCTCTTCTGATCACATAATGTCATTTTCAAAACAGCCTCACCTCTACCTCAGTACTCAACATACTGTTAAAGGAAACCATCTCAAATACGCTAATGAAATCCATGGAGACATTCAGCCCGTTGAGCTTATAAACCAGGAACTGAGCGAATCCATTCAGACACTCATGCCTATTACACAGCAATTGGAGCAGATCTTTTAAAGATTTGTACCAGTTTCATAGAAACACGGGAAAGGGAACGTAGAGGGTACAGAAAAGTTAGGAATTAAGATAATCATCTTCACTTGTCAATAAAAGGTTGTGAGCAAACTGTTGGGTATTAAGGGAAATTGTGAGACTCCATCATTAATAAATTAACAACAACTGGTGAGCTAACAAAATTCAAAGAGATAGAATAGTTGTTTCGTTAGTAGTTAGCAACTTTTGGGGTTCCATAGAGTTCAGACCGCAGGATCTGACAATTTAACATCCACAGCCACATTTTTAGCTGACACTAAAACAAGTGGAAAAGTAGGTTGATGTAATGAAAATGTAGAACATTTACAAATGGGCATGAACAGTTTAGAGGAATGTGCCAACATCAGGAAGCACAAACGTAACGAGGATATTCCCAAGAGGAATCCAACGTGTTATGGAAATGGACAGTAACTTCAGAGTGCTTGCTTGCAGAGGAATCTGTGTGTCCTTGTGCAGACCACAGAAAACTCACATGCAGGTACAGCAGGGAATGGGAAAAGCAAGTGCATTTTCAGCATTTACTTAGAGAAGTATAGAGTATAAATAGAGGGAAGAATTACTGCAACTCTGCACAGTATTAGTGAGAAAGTAACTGACGTACTGTCTTCAGATTTGTTGTCCTGATTGCAGAAGTGATGTTGTTTCAACGAAGGCAGTTCAGAACAAGTTCATTAGATTGATTCCAGAGATGAATTTGTCTTTTGAAGCAAGTTCGAACAGTTCAGGCCGATGCACTCCAGGTTTGGAAGAATGAGAGGAGACCTCATTGAGGCCTGAAGGATGTTAAAGGTGATTGACAATGTCGGTATGGAGTGGATATTTCCTCATCTGGGGCAAACTAGAACAAGAGATCATGGTTTTAGGATTAGGCAGAGCAGATTTAAAACATGGGTGAGGAGAAGTAACTTCTCTCAAAGGGTTGTGCATCTGTGTAGTTCACTGCTCCAGCGTGCAGGGGATGCTGGGACGTTGAGTAAATTAAGGGATATGGAGAGCAGGCAGGGAAATGGAACTGAGGCGGCGATGACATCAGTCATGATTGTATTCAATGCCGGAACATGCTTGAGAGGCTAGATAATTCCTCTTTCTTATTCAGCCCTTCGAATGTGCTCCACAGGAACGGGGGAGGACTGGTTATCTATCAGGAAGCAGGCACTCTGGATAAATCAGTCTTAATAAGTTTGACAGAAAGTAACCAGTGGCGTCACACAGTGACCAGTGCTGAGTCCTTAACTGTTTACAATCGATATCAGTGATCAGGATGATAGAATAGATGTACTGCTACAAAGTTTAGTGATGACACTCAGATAAGCAAGACATTAAATTATCAAGAGAATGTGGAGAATCTGCAAATTGATATGGACAGGTAAAGTCAATGAATAATACTTTCCCAAGTGGAATATAATGGAATGTATAACCTGCCAGCTTTTTCAGGGAGAATAGAAGGCAGTATGCTACTGAAATGGAGAAGGATTACTCAACATAGAGATACAGTGTGTTCTGGAGGGTTTACTCTATCCAATTCAGACATGAAAAGTGTTGCTCCATCTCCCTGATGGTCTGCTCCCTGATATTTCCAATGGTCCTATTGTTCTCAGTACACACGGGATATTTTGATGTGGTTGGTTGGCGGTGTAGAGTGGTGAGGGGGAGGATGTTTTGAGCCGTGTATCAAGGGCCGAGAGACTATCCTTTCTTTCCGAATGGAGACCCAAAGATGATGGGAATGCCTGACTGCTCCAGAATGAAGATGCAGTGGTACCTGTCAGGACAGTGAGTATTCACCAACAGGATGCCCTGTGCATGGGCACACTGTAACATTAATGGAGTGAGAGTTTCTTCATTTCCTCTAGATCTCCCCATTATCATGAGGAGCCCACAGAGCCATGTCCATCATCGGGAATCCTGCTATACTGAGAAAACATGGATACACCTGGTAGCTCTCTGCTCAGAGAGAAAACATTCACCTCATCCACAATATATATCCTCCGTCACCAAATGGTGGCATTGATGTTGAGATTAGATGACCTACGTTTGGAAACAGGCCCTTAGGCCCAACAAGTCCACACCGAACCGCCGAAGAGCAACCCACCCAGACCCAGTCCCCTACATTTGCCCCTTCACCTAACACTACGGGCAATTTAGAACATAGATCGAACATAGAATATAGAACAGTACAGCACAGAACAGGCCCTTCAGCCCACGATGTTGTGCCTACCACTGATCCACATGCATGCACCCTCAAATCTCTGTGACAATATGCATGTCCAGGAGTCTCTTAAATGTCCCCAATGACCCTGCCTCCACAACTGCTGTTGGCAACGCATTCCATGCTCTCACAACTCTCTGTGTAAATAACACGCCTATGACATCCCCTCGACACTTTCCTCCAACCAGCTATGACCCCTCGTGTTAGTCATTTCTGCCCTGGGAAATAGTCTCTGGCTATCGACTCCATCTATGCCTCTCATTATCTTGTATACCTGAATTAGGTCCACTCTTATCCTCCTTTTCTCTAATGAGAAAAGTCCGAGCTCAGTCAGCCTCTCTTTATAAGATAAGCCCTCCAGTCCAGGCAGCATCATGGTAAACCTCCTCTGAACCCTCTCCAAAGCATCCACATTTTTCTGATAATAGGGCGACCAGAACTTGACGTAGTATTCCAAGTGCAGTCTAACCAAAGTTTTATAGAGCTGCAACAAGATCTCATGACTCTTAAACTTAATACACCTGTTAATGAAAGACAAAACATCAAATACTTTCTTAACAACCCTGGCCACTTGGGTGGCCATTTGAAGGGATCTATGTACCTGCACACCAACATCCCTCTGTTCCTCCACACTGCCAAGAATCCTATCCTTAATCCTGTACTCAAATTTCAAATGCGACCTTCCAAAATGCATCACCTCGCATTTATCCAGGTTGAATTCCATCGGCCCCCAGCCCATCTTTGCATCCTGTCAATGTCCCGCTGCAGCCTAGAACAGTCCTCTATACTATCAACGACACCTCCAACCTTTGTTTCATCTGCAAACTTGCTGACCCATCCTTCAATCCCCTCATCCAAGTCATTAATAAAAATTACAAACAATGAAGGCCCATAGACAGAGCCCTGTGGAACACCACTCACCACAGACTTCCAGGCAGAATTATTTTCCTTCTACTACCACTCGTTATCTTCTGTTGGCCAGCCATTTCTGTATCCAGACAGCTATGTTCCCCTGAATCCCATTCCTCCTGACCTTCTAAATGAGCCTACCATGGGGAACTTTATCAAATGCCTTGCTGAAGTCCATATACATCACATACACAACTCGATCCTCATCAACGTTTCTAGTCACATCCGCAAAGAACTCGATAAGGTTTGTGAGGCATGACCTGCCCCTCACAAAGTCGTGTTGACTGCATTTAATCAAGCCATGCTCTTCCAGATGGTCATAAATCCTATCCCTCAGAATCCTTTCTAACACCTTGCAGACGACAGACGTGAGACTTACTGGGTCTGTAATTGCTGGGGATTTCCCTGTTTCCTTTCATGAAGAGAGGAGTTACATTTGCCTCTCTGTAGCCCTCAGGTACGACTCCAGTGGAGAGCGAGGATGAAACGATCTTCTCAAGTGGCGAAATAATTGCATTTCTCGTTTCCCAAAGCAGCCGAGGACAAATCTGGTTCGGGCCTGGCGACTTGTCAATCTTAATGTTTGACAAAATTTTCAGCACATCAGCTTCCTCTATCTCTATCCATTTCAGGATGCACACCTGATGTTCAAAGGTTTCATTCACTACAAAGTTCGTTACTTTCGTAAAGACAGAAGCAAAAAACTCATTTAGGTCTTCCCCTACCTCCTCAGACTCCACACACAAATTCCCTATGCTATCCCTGATCGACCCTACTCTTTCTTTGACCATTCTCTTACTTCTCACATTAGTGTAAAATGCCTTTGTGTTCTCCCTAATCCGTTCTGCCAAGCCTTTCTCGTGCCCCCTCCTGGCTCTCCTCATACATTTTAAGCTCCTTCCTCGCCTGCCTGTAATCCTCTAGAGCTGAGCTCGACCCTAACTTCCTCCACCTTATGTAAGCTACCCTTTTCCTTTTTCAGATAAACTCCACCGCTCCCGTCATCCAACGTTCCTTTATCTTACCACTTCTTGCCTGTCTCAGAGGGGCATATTCATTCATCGTTTGCAACAACTGTTCCTTAAACAGTCTCCACATGTCTATAGTGCCTTTACCATGGGGCAATTGCTCCAATCCATGCTTCCTAACTCATGTCTAATCGCATCATAGTTTCCTCTTCTCCAATTAAATATCCTCCCATTTTGCCTAATCCTCTCCTTCTCCATAGCTATGTAGAATGTGAGGCATTTGCGGTCACTGTCACCAAAATGCTCTCCCACCACAAGATCTGATACCTGCCCCGTCTTGTTTCCGAGCACTAAGTCTAGAATGGCCTCTCCCCTCATCGGCCTGTCAACGTACTGATTAGGAAGCCTTCCTGAACACACCTTACAAAAACAGCTCCATTCAAATCTTCTGCTTGAAGGAGGTTCCAATCAATATTGGGAAAGTTAAAGTCACCCGTTACAACAACCATACTACGTCCACACTTTTCCAAAATCTGCCGACCTATGCTTTCTTCCATATCCCAGCTGTTATTGGGGAGGGGCTGTACTAAACCCCTAAAGAGGTGACTGCTCCCTTGCTGTTCCTAATTTCCTCCCATACTGACTCAGTAGCAGATCTTCCTAGACAATGGAAGGTTCTGTAGCTGTGATACCCTGTATAATTAGTCGTGCAACACCCCCTCCTCTCCACCCCCCATTCTTTTTAAATGCTCTAAACCCTGGAATATCCAACAACCATTCCTGCCCTGAGAAACCCTTGTCTCTGTTATGGCCATAACATCATAGCCCCAGGTGCTGATCCATGCTCTAACTTCATCACTTTTTTTCCCGATGCTCCCTGCGTTAAAGCAAACACACTTTAACTGATACCTTGGTTCCTTTCCAGGAAACTCCTTCCCACGAGCTGGTCTACCTCTTGCTATTGCCTCATCTGTATTATCTCTCACCTCCGGTATACATCTCAGGTTCCAACTCCCCCTGCCATACTAGTTTAAACCCTCTCGAACTACGCTAGCAAACCTTCCACGCAGGACAATGATCCCCTTCCAGTTCAGATGCGACCCGTCCTTCCTGTGCAGGTCCCACCTTCCCCAGAAGGCATCCCAATTATCAACGTATCTGAAGCCCTCCCTCCTACACCAGCTGCGCAGCCACGTATTAAGCTGCGCCCGCAGATGATGTCAGGTGAATTTAGCGTGGCCAATTCACCTAACCTGCACAGTTTTGAACTGTGGGAGGAAACCGAAGCACACGGAGTGAACCCACGCAGACAGGGGGAGAATGTGCAAACTCCACACAGGCGGGAATTGAACCCGTGTTTCTTGCGCTGTGAGGCAGCAGTGCTAACCTCTGTGCCACCGTGGTGCCAGGAGAGATGCATTTCTAACCCACTTCGGCCTGGAAAGTTCCTGATCATAGAGGCTGAATGAAACAGTGACCCTAACAGTCACTGGCAGCACAGTCCTGCCCTGGTGTTAAGCTGCAGATCGTGTTCAAGTAGGTGATACCGCTCTGTGACGATCTCCTTGTTCAGTCAGGGTCCCCTCATACTCTGCTCCAGGGTTAAGTGCAGCTTGGCAAGCTGTTTCTGGAAAACCCGGGGTGGATCCAGCAGATTCGTTTCCCCAGACACACTCACTCCGTGGTTTCAGAGCACTCCTCTCTGCAGCCTCTGCTCCATTTGGTGTTCATGTTCCAGACCCAGATGCTGTAACTACAGTCCCCGTGTTCCATCCAGAGTTGGATCACCAAATCCTCAGGTTTCCATGAATGTCTGAGGTAGCTCACAGCACAACCTCCAGAAAGCCATCCCCAGCACCTCCACTAACTTTTCAATAGCAGTAGACAATCGGAAGCCCCTCAGCCACAAGTGTTATGGACCTGACCAGACCCCTTCAAAATATTTGCAGTAGGCAGCCTAGACCCCAACTTTTCCTTATTTTAAATGTAGATGTTAACTGCGTGTTGCAGATGTGTTGCAATTGGTCAACCCACTCAACGTAAAACAAAATGCAATCCATTAAAACGCTCCAATTAAGACACAGTCAAAGAGAAGAACAATTTGGGATAGCTTCTCTACTGGAACACCTATGCTACCATTAGATACAGTGCCTTCTATTAATTAACTGCGTTAATATAGGAACATCCCATAAACGCAACCCTTGGCAAAAAGGTAAATTCAAACACAGAATCTTATGTGCAGTTCTCAATCCAGGAGGAAGCAACTTTAACTGAGTTTTCAGAGAGAATAGCAGGTGGGGATCATGCACTGAAACTTCCAACCCTTCTGGGATCCCAAGCAGCTTCTGAATGCTGCAGCAAAAAAAAAACGTGAAAACCTGGCCACTACCCTTCCATCGTTTCCAATGCTTTAATAAAACCTAAACGCCTTCCCAATTATTTACTTAAGCTCTTTTCAGTTGACAGTTCGGCATCTCTGCCTTAAAGACCTCTCTTAAAAAAAACACAAGAGAAAATAACCTTTTAAAGTGAAAAAAACATAAGTACACACAGATGGCATCCTGTAAACCCTTTATTCTTATTGTTCCAGTAGACTGCAATACATATATATTACATTGACACTAAGTGTGCTAACATTCACAACTCTGTTCTATTTCAGTCAGTTTACTTCTGCAACTGAACGACTCTGTTTTTCTTCATCTAAGTTTTGACAACTTGTCCGCAAGTACGGGCTCTCGCCCGGTCACCTGTATAACTTCCAAATTGAATGACAACAATAATAACCTCTATCTGAACGGACTGGAAGCATTCTCCCTAAATTTGTCCAAAATCGTTCGGGCGTTATGACCATATATATATTTGTCTCGACACGGTATTGGCAACTTAGATGCTGAAATGTTGTAACATCCACACCAAACTCAAGGCCCCCTTCCCAATTGTGAAATATTTTACAATTGATGGCGTCACTGGACACTCCAAGCAAATTTACATAATGGAACACTTCTCATCTCTAACATAGTCCTTCTCAATGACATATCTCCTCATGTCTCAGCTTAAAGGATTTACATATTCCTGTACGTCTTAATGCTGTCACCTCTTTAACTGCTAATCCTGGCCTTTGCCACTAAATCTTACACACACGTATATATTTTAAGATCTTGCACATTCTCCTCAATCCCTCCCAAAAGTCAAACTTTGATTTATGGACCAACTGATGATCATCAGCCATTTCAGATTCGAATCGTGCCATTTCAACTCTCCGCTCTTCCCCACGCGTTCTCACGACTGCAGGAAGTGAGCTTTTGAACATCCAAAGTATGAGTCTTTCTAAGAGTGTCATAGTTTGCTCTGTTTTTAATACCCTGACTCACCTTTCAAAATTACATTGGTTAATCCTTTCAAAGTCAATGTATGTTTAACCAGGGACACAATTTTGCATTCTAATTCACTGTCAGTGGGCTTTTGGCGTAAGTTTATATGCCCTTCAAATGTCTTTCTTCACCTTCTCATACTCTCCACATACCTCTTCCAATAGGGATAAAAATACCTCACTCGTAATACCGACCAGCTTTGTTTGGATTAACCACTTGGTCATTGGTCAGTGCATCTGTTTAGCCACTTTCTCAACTGAAATTAAAAAGACTTCTACATTTTTTTCGTCAAATTTAGACAATGTCTGTACATATTTAAACAGATCCTCCTCAGGCCTTTGGTTACCATAGAGTTGTTCATCCTCACTATCCTCCTCATCCAGCGTACTAACTCCCTTCATCTCCACCCTGCCAAGTCGACTTTCCTCTCAAATTGCTAACGTTTGAAGTTGAAACTCTCTCTTTTTCTGCTTTTCTTCATTCCTTTTCTGTCTTTCTTCTTCCTCTTCTTTTAATTCTACTTTAAATCATATTACAAACTGCCTCAATTCCTTTCTGTGTCCAAGCTGCTCCATCTGCAAATGAATTCTAGCCATTTCCAAAGTTTCTGATGATCGTTCCGCAAAAATTTAAATGTCAAGTTGCAGCTGTAATTATCTCCTTTTCTCACAGACAAACACAAACCAACTCCAGCTTGTCTGCCAATCCTAAACGCTTTGCCTTGCTCACCTTTTGTAAATCTCCAACTTCACTTTGTCCTCACCCAGAGAACTATTAGTGACAGAAATAGCAATTACTACACAAAACATTGTACAAACCAACCGAATTCAACACCCACAACAAAAGATACTAACAACCACAAAATGCTGCCTTTGAGCCCAACAATCTCCCTGTGCACATTCTCCCCGTCCCTATGTGGGTTTTCTCCAGGTGCTCCAGTTTGCTCCCACAGTACAAATATATGTAGTTTACGCGAAATGGCCATGTTAAATTGCCCGTAACGGTCAGTGATGTGTAGGTTATTTGCACTAGTCAGGGGTAAATATGGAGTAATAGGGAGGGGAATGCGTCTGGGTAATTTACTCTTCGGAGGGTTAGTGTGAACTTGTTTGGCCAAATGGCCTGCTTCCACTCTGTAGGGAGTCTAATGCTGAACCCAATTTGGAATTATCGATTTTGAACTGGTCAAGTGTTCCCACTTTGCTGTGGAACAGACCAGACTGCCTTAAAATGCTTTAAGATGGTAGCCTGGACGCCAAATTTGTCTTAGGTTAGATTCCCAGTAGTATGGAAACAGGCCATACAGCCCAACAAGTCCACACTGACCCACCGAAGACGTAACCACCCAGCCCCTCTCCCCTACCCCATATTTACCCCTGACTAATGCACCTAACACTATGGGCAATTTAGCATGGCCAATTCACCTGACCTAAACATCGATGGATTGTGGGAGGAAACCACAGAACCCAGAGGAAACCCACGCAGATACAGAGAGAATGTGCAAACTCCACACAGTCATCAGTGGGAATTGAACCTGGGTCCCCGGTGCTGTCGCCCCACTACCTTTTAGTAAAGGTAGATGTGAAATGTGTGCTCCAGATGTGATGCGGCGGGTATAACCACTCAACCTTAACCAAAACACAATTTATTTAAACAGCATAATAAAAATACATACAAAAAGAAGAGAGGTTTGGAATAACTTAACTATTGGAAATCTTAACAGAATATTAGATACAGTACTTTTCACTAATGAAGAGTTCCAAAGTACTAACATCCCATTAACTCGTCCCTTGGCAAAAAGACACATCCAATCCAGGAGGAAACAGCATTAAGACAGATTTCAGAGATAACATAGCTAGGGATCATTTACTGAAGCATCCAACCCTTCTCCCATCCCAAGCATCTGGTAATGGTTACAGCTCAGCAAACCTGGAAAGTCTGGTCTGTGAGAGCTGGCCATTGTTATCACTATTTATTTAAAAAAAACCTTAAAAGCCTCCTAAGTTATTTACTTCAGCCGATTGAAGTAGGAAGTTCGGCCTTTAAGGTCTCTGTTTAAATAAAAGGAGAAAATAAACTTTATTTTTTAAAGTGAGAGCATTGTCAGAGATGTTAGACACCTCGTGTTACTGACCACACAATCAGCTCAAAGGGACAAATACAGACATCAGACGTTCAGTGGGCAGGCACAGACCATCTTTCAAAGACATGAGTCAAAGTTGCTGTCACCCCTATCCAACATGGAGCACCACCTGGGACATACTGGAAAGTGAACAACCGACCGATACACACACACACCCCTTTCCAATATGGAACACCACATGGAAGTGAATAACAGGCTGACACACACTACCTACCTCTTTCCCACCTCGCACCTTCCATCCGTGGAACACTACATGGCACACACTGGGAAGTAAACAACAGCCTGACACACACCATTTCATTGCTTCTGAGCTTCACAATGCTAGCACTCAACACACTAGAGAGTCAAAGCCCAAGGCTAGGGAAAGATACAGGGGATAGATAGATTCACATTAAAGCCAGAAACAAACAATTAACTAACTGAGAGCGTGTTGTGGAAACATGGAGAAAAAGACTGGGTAGTGGAACTAACTGGAGAAATGATCACTTAGAGAGCAAAATTACAAGAACGAGATTATTGAATAAAGGTACTTTCGGATCAGCTGAAATGGATTGTTTCCTCAAATTCTGAATAGGTTTCACGGAACACTTCAAACTACATACGCTGTGACAAGATGACAGGCCAACATGGAGAGCTGTGCAGACTATGCAACTGCATTGCTCAGTATACTGGATTATCTGTCCAGCATGAGGAGTATTGAAAACTATACTTAAAGGAAACCAGGTAAATATGAACAACTGGTAGGGATTTGGATAATCCACAAGGAGGGACTGAGGGAAGTTTCATGGGCAGATGAGTTAAAGTACTTGAGAATAGTAAAATAAAGGCATTTGCAGACACAATACACATATAGATCATCGTTCACAGGAATGTCAGGTGGATGGAAATTTGGTCAGATTTTCTTCTGCAAATTTCAACCCGAGAGTGTCAGCAGCAGATTGTTGTCATCATTAAATCTGTGTTACACAGCTCAAGGTTTAAACAGCAGATGAGTTAAGCCAGTGAAGTACATTCTGGAACAGTGAATAGTTAAAGTTAATAATGGTCAGGGCATTATGTCAGGAATCAGCTCATGGCCAAAGGCATGACCAATGTTGTGAATCGTCTGGTTTAAACACTACCTACAGGTTCCCCTCCAAGCCACTAACTACCCTGACTTGGAAATATACCGTTGTTTCTTCACAGTCGTTGGGTCAAAATCCTGGAATTCCCTCCCTACCAGCATTATGGGTCAACCGACCGCAAGTGGACTCCAGCGATTCAAGAAGGTAGCTCACCTTTACCTTCTCAAGGGCAAATATAGGGAGGCTATCAATGCTGGACAGCCAGCGACACCCAAGTCACAGAAATAAATGAATAGAAATATTGGCCAGGGATGAGATGGAGTCCCAGGAAGGAAACGGAGTTTGTAAACATAATAGAGGACAATGACCTCCACGCTACCAATATTTAAATAACAAGGACAGTGAGACAATGGGTCACATCTGAAAGTTAGTAGGTCAACATAGAGACCCATGAGTAACACTGCCAGAAGCAAGGAGGGAGTAAGTAATTGAACACGTTCACTGATGCAGTTAGATGTGATCTGCAGAGTGAATATCTGGATTCAGAGTCACAACATGAACAATAATAGTGGCAAGAAGTGAAGATTATAAGAAAGAACAGTTATGCAGTTGTGACTAGTTTAAATGAAAACATATCTGGACAGTGAGACTTACCAGGAACACCAACGATAGACAGGAATGGATAATAAAAATATTGAATAATCCGAAGAGCATAATGAATCTGCGAATGCCATGACAACCAATCATAATTTGTAGAAAGAAACCAAACATAAAGGGATAAACTCCTGTCCATTGTTGTAACGTTCCAGTCCAATGTTCTCAGATTCTGATCCATTGTTGGAACATTCCAGTCTAATGTTCTCAGATTCTGATCTATAGTTGTAACATTCAAGTCTAACGTCCTCAAATAATGATCTCTCCTCCCCTTCTCTCTGCAGTTGCTGATCCCTGTTAGTGCTGTCGGTGATGTTTCCGCTCATATTCTGGCATAACACAATGAATGGAGCCCATTGATCATTAAAAGATGGAAATTCTCCACTGGGATAATTACAAAACTTGGTGACTGACATTAATCAAAGTGACTACACAAACAAGTTCACTTAACCCTTTCCTTACATAACATTACAATTACAATAAATCTGCGAATGCCATGACAACCAATCATAATTTGTAGAAAGAAACCAAACATAATAGGATAAACTCCTGTCCATTGTTGTAACGTTCCAGTCCATTACAATAAAAGGGTATATTTACCTGCACTTACAATAACGCATTACAATAAAAGGGAATATTTATTCAATCTGAATGGAATGGATTAGGGTACTGATAAATGGCCTCTAAATCTTGCAATTTATAAAAACGTTTTCATTGTATGTGTGAGTATTGCCAGAGCACTGTGGGGCTGTATATGTCCCACTCTGCTTACAAAGGAGAAAGGGACAGGGATAAATTAACAGACAAGCTAACTAAGATGTCTGGTGGGGAAATTACTGGAAGCATTAACTCAAGGGACAACATTAGGATTGCAGATGCTGGAGATCAGAGTCGAGAATATGGTGCTGGAAAAGCACAGGCTGTCAAGCAGCATCGGAGGAGCATCGGCATTTCTTGTGTAAGCTTTTCATCAGGAATTACGTTTGTGGCCGAATGGTTCTGAGAAATAAATGGGAAGGCGATGGTGCTGGGGGAAGGTAGCTGAGAATGTGATAGGTCGATGAAGTTGGGGTTGGAGGTAAAATGTCGGAGAGGAAGGTGGAGTGGATGGGGAGAAGGAAGATGAACAGGTAGGACAGGTCAGGGGGCGGTCCTGAATTGGTAGGTTGGATCTGGGATAAGGAGGTGGGAGGGGAAATGAGGAAACTGGTGAAATCCACATTGACCCCATGTGGCTGCAGGAGATCAGTATTTCTTCCTCCAGGCATTGGATGGTTAAGGTTTGGCGGTGGAGGATGCCCAGGACCTGAATGTCTATGGCGGAATGGGAGGGGGGGGATAGTTAAAGTGTTCAGCCACGGGATGGTGGGGTTTGTTGGTGCCGGTGTCCCAGAGGTATTCTCTGAAGTGCTCCACACGTTGGCATCCTGTCTCCCCAATGTTGAGGAGACAACATGAGCAACTGATACTGTAGGTGACTTTGTAAGTGCAGGTAAAACTTTGAAGGATGTGGAAGGATCCTTTGGGGTCTCGGACAAAGGTTAGGGTTCTGGTTTTCCAATTCATGTGGTGGCAGTGGAAGGTGCCAGGAGTGAAGGCTGGGCTGGGTGGTGTGTACCTGACAAAGGAGTCACGCTGGGAATGTTCTTTATGGAAAACAGATCAGGGTGGGAAGGGAAATGTGTCCATGGTAGTAGGGTCTGTTTATAGGTGGCGCAAATGGGGGAGGATAATGCGCTGTATCTGGAAGTTTGGTGGGATGTAAGGTAAGGGACATGGTGTTCTTTTCCTGTTGAGTTTGGAATGGTGGGATTCGAAGTCGGAGGTGTGGGAAGTGGATGAGATGCACTGGATGGCATCGTTGACCACGCGCGAGGGTAAATTGCTGTCTTTGAAGAAGGAGGCCATCTGGGATATATACTGGTTTCAAAGAGTGGTGCAGGAAAAACACAGCGGGTCAGGCAGCATTCGAGGAGCTGGAAACTTCGAAGTTTTCACACCTTCGACTCGAATCCCTCGCATCTGCAATACTCACTTTCGCTAGTTGTAGTCACTTCTGAAATACTGCCTTTAATTCTGTTCACACTGCTGCAGGAAAGATGTGGTTAAACTTGAAAGCATGCAGAAAAATTTCCAAGTTTATTGAAAGTGTTGTGCGGGGTGGTGGTGGCGAGTGATGTTGAGCCACATGGAGAGTATGAATGGCTTGGGGCTATGTTCCCTGGAGCGTTGGTTCTGAGGAGTGACCTTACTGAGGTTTATTGCAGTGAATTCCGATGCTCCAGGATGAGCTAGGCCAAGGCCAGGGAAATAGACAGAATAGTTATTCACATTGAAACTGGACAATTACTCACAGGACAACACGTTGCTGAACTATGGAGTTAGACTGAAGAATGGGACTGGCTGGCGGAGTCAGGATTTGGAGGGTCCAATCACATGATTGCGAACAAAAATAAAGGCATTGCCATATCAACTGAAAGGATCAGTTATATCACATTCTCAATCTACATCACAGAAGCAGACCAGACACAATAAACCCAGAGGAGATATCAGTTCAGCATGAAACACTGCGCAGACCAGTCTAGTGTACTGCTGCAATCAGTCCAGAGGGGAACACTGTGCACATTATAGCAGTGCATTGATCTATAAACCCAGATAAGCTATGTGACCAAGGTGTGGAATTGTGTCCATCACCCTAGTACATTGCTCAGTAAAACTGCGTGAGATCACTGCCCAGTGAGGGGAAACTTGCAGCCCATGCTGAAAGTGACAGGATGTGCAGCTCCAATCCAATTACAGCTCCATATGTCCTTTGTGCCCTGACAAAGGGGTGCTGTGGGTGTGAGCATCGCTGCCAGGAGAGATGGCGGGGAAATCAGTTAAAGTATCAACAAATGGGAGAGGTTTGGGGAATAGACAAAGTGAGCGAGATTGAGAGACAGTGTCATGGAAGGATGTGCGCATGGTTCCAGAATGCTGAAATGAAGAAATTTCTACCGTATCTTGCACCATGAGCCAATGTTCCCAGGAATGAAGGGTGAACAGGATATTGGTGCGAGCATGGTCTGAGCTCACCACCCAGCTCAGTGCAGTATCTGCAATCTGAAGAAATGTCCAGCAATAAAGAACAAGCATCAGTAACCTTCCCCGCTCTATCAGGAGCAACACAAATTCCCAGTTCGGCAAACAGAACCACAACAATCAGGATAAGGCTCACCATATTCTCTCTGCTCCCGCAAATCCAGGTATATCTGTTATTTGCGCCTACCCCCGAACAAGGCTCATGCTCCACCACTCTCACTACTGCATGCAGTATCTCTCTCTCTCTCTTTCTCTCTTCTCTCTCTCGCTCCACTTTACCTCCAACATAAATAACACTGCATGGATACAACACTGTTGACCGTCTCCACTTTGGACACCACCCCAACTGTACCAGACCATCAGCAAGGCCACCCATTCCCTCCCTCCCTCCCTCCCTTGCTCCCATTCCAGGAGAAACAGCCTCGAATAGGACAGAAAGGGCCAAGCTGGGTGGTGGAGTTCCCGATATCCGAACCTTACCCACCCCATGTGGGGAGGACCATGGTATGAGCCGAGAGAGGCCCGGGACGCCTCGTGTGGTGACTCCACCCTCGTGTGAAACATCCACGTCCAACCGACCGAGTAAAGAGCAATGTTCAGTGAAGGACAATTCTCACTTTAAACCCACTGGCAGTTCCGTTTCCCCCCCGGCACAACCTCGTAGCCGTGGCCCTGATGCCATCTCCCTTTCGTGTCGAGCTGGTGCAAATGGAATCCCCATGGTCTCAGTGGACAGGAGGGTGGGTCAAAACACACCGCCACCACCACCTCCCAGGAAGGGAGCACTGAGGCACCCTCCTGCACCTCCTCCTGTAAACAGTTCAGATACTGAAACTAATCTGTGATATTTACTGCTCTCCTCACTTGTCCTGACATCTTCAATAAGATGTGCATATATACACCCTCTGCTCCTACACCCCTTTATAATGGTCCAGATTTTTTTATATTGACTTTCCGAGTTATTCCTACCAAGGTGCATCACCTCACACTGCTCTAAATTGATCCTGATCTGCCATAAACCTGAAAACTACACCAATGTGTCACTGTACTGTTAGAGTTCCACACTGTCCGCACACACTTTATAATTCTTCCAGGTTTGGTATCTGCGAACATTGAAATTGTCATACAGTCACACTCCACACAGAAGTACTGACTCACGCACTATTGTGAGCAAGTACAATATTAACACACTCCCTATGTACAGACTTAAATATTGACACACACCAGACAGAATAATTAAAATATTGACAAGTTCACCGTGGAGCAAGAGAAATACTGACAGACACTCCATGTCTATATTAGTTTCTGTGCATTAGTGAGTGTCTCTATGTCTCGGTATTAGTGTGTGCTTATCTGTGTGTATCAGTGTGAGGCGAGTCTGCAGTCTCTGTGGTGCTTGAAGTGCTTCAAGCCCCGACATGAGATCTGAGGAAGGGTCCTTTCATTTCTGTCCACAGATGCTGTCAGAACTGCTGAGCTTTCTGTTGCTGCCAGTCTCTGCTGGCCTCCCCACACCACTGTACAAGTGGGAGTGGAGGGTAAAAATCATCAGGGATCCAGTTTGGGAGGGACAGAGGGAGGGCATCAGCTCACAGCACCATCAACACACACAGACACAGACGCTGACACACGCACAAACAGACACACAGACACACACACGCAGACCCACACTCACACAGACATACAAACACACACACACACACAAACACATACAGACACATACACTGACACGCGCACACACACTCACAGAAAGAGGCAACTACAGATGCAGACGTACACACACACATACACAGTGTCAGACACAGACACACACTCACAGGAGCAGGCACACACAGATGTAGACACACACACGCAGTCAAACACAGATACATATACAGATGCATACACACTCACAGAAACAGACACACACGCAGACACACATACAGCAGCACACAGACACAAACACACATACTGACAGAAACCCCACTCCCACACAGAGACACGCACACACACCCAGATGCAGCGAGAGACAGAGACGCACAAACAGACATACAGAGATGTACACACGCCGACCGACACACATTCATTCACGCGCGCACACACACAACAAACACAGCCAGATGTCATCAGTTTCATCATTTCCCCTCCCCCCACCTCATTCCAGATCCAACCCTTCAACTCGGCACCTCCTTCTTGACCTGTACTACATGTCCATCTTCCTTCCCACCTATCCACTCCACCCTCTGCTCTGACCTATCACCTTCACCTTCATTTAACAATCATCTTCCAAGCTACCTTGCCCCCAGCACCACCCCCTCACATTTATCCCTCAGTCCCCTTGGCCCACAAGCCTCTTTCCTAATGAAGGGATTACGCTCGATATTTCGACTCTACTGCTCCTTGGATTCAGCCTGAATGGTTGCGGTTTTTCAGCACCAAACTCTTTCATCACAGACACACACATGCACACACACAGACGCAGAAACACACAGACAGACAGACACAGAAGCACACAGACAGACAGACAAACAACATACCGACACACTCACAAAGACACAGACAGCCACACTTCCCACCCACGAAGACATCCACCCTCCCCCCAACGCCCACACAGACACCCACACTCCCCACACACGCACACATACAATGAACAAAGAATAAGAACAAAGACAATTTACAGCCCTGGAACAGTCCCTTCGGTCCTTCAAGCCTGAGCCGATCCAAAAGTACTGTCCAAACCAGTCCGTCAATTCCTAACATTTGTATCCCTCTGCTCCCCACCTACTCATGCATCTGTCCAGACGCATCTTAACTTAATCTTCCGTGCCTGCCACTCCCACCTCTGCTGGCAATGCGTTCCAAACGCCCTCTGTGTGAAGTACTTGCTGCGTGTATCCCACTTAAACTTTCCACCTCTCATCTTGAAAGCATGACCTCTGTTGATTGAATCCTTCACCCTGGGAAAAAAGCTTGTCTCTATCCAGCCTGTATATGCCGTTCCCGATTTTGTAAACCTCAATCAGGTCCCCCCTCACTCTCTTTTTTTCTAGTGAACATAAACCTAACCTACTAGCACCTCCCATACAGGGCAACATCCTCGTAAACCTTCTCTGCACCCTCTCCAAAGCGTCCACATCCTTTTGGTATTGTGGCGACCAGAACTGTATACAATATTCTAAATGTGGCCGAACCAATGTCTTGTACAATTTTAACATGACTTGCCAGCTCTTATACTCAATATCCGGTCCAATGAAGGCAAGCATACTATATGCTTTCTTGAACACTCTATTCACCTGTGCAGCAATCCTCAGGGTACAATGGACCTGCTTTCCCAGATCTCTCTAGCCATCAACTTTTCCCAAGGCTCTTCCATTCATTGTATAATTCGCTGTAGAATTGCCAAAATGCATCACCTCACTTTTACCTGGAATGAACTTTATCTGCAACTTTTCTGCCCAATTCTCCAGTCAATCTATATCCTCCTGTACTCTCTGACAGTCCTTTATTTTTTCTGCTACTCGACCAATCTTTGTGTCATCTGCAAACTTAATGATCATACCAACGGTGTCCTCTTCTAGATCATTTATGTATATTGCAAACAACATGGTCCCAGAACTGACCTCATGTGGAACACCGCTGTTCACCTTTCTCCATTTCGAGAAATTCCCTTCAACTACTACTCTCTGTGCCCTGTTGCTCAACCAGTTCTTTAGCCACCTCGCTGCATACCATGTGACTTTACTTTCTCCATTAGTCTACAATGGGGAACTTTATCAAACGCCTTACTAAAGTCCATGTATATGACATCAACCACGCTTCCTTCATCTAACAATTTGGTTATTACTCGAAGAACTCTATTAAGTTGATAAGGCACAATCTCGCCTGCAAAAAACCATGTTGCCTATCACTGATCAGCTCATTCTTTTCGAAATATGAATAGATCCTATCTCTTAGTACTCTCTCCAGCACATTCCGCACCACTGACGTCAGGCTCACTGGTCTGTAGTTACCCAGAATATCCCTACTACCCTTCTTATACAGGGGGACAACTTAAGCTACCCTCTCGTCCTCTGGCACCACGCCTGTATTAAAGGATGCCGCAAAGATATATTTCCTCTCTCGTCTCCCTCAACAACTTGAGACAGATCCCATCCAGCCCTGGGGATTTGTCCACCTTAATGGCCTCTAGCACACCCAACACATCTTCCCTACTTATGCCAACGTGATCCAGACTAATCAAACGTCTATCTCTATTCTCAAAATTCATCAAGTTCCTCTCCTCAGTGAACACTCTCAAGTTCGGCACGCAGCCTTCCTTCATTGTCTTTTAGTGGAGCAATTCTTTCGGTAGTTACCCACTTGTTTCTTATATAAGAACACAATGCTTTGGGATTTTCCTTAATTCTGCTTGATAAAGCTATTTCATTACCCATTTTCGCCCGCTTGCTTCCTTGTTTAAGACTTGTTCCTACTTTTCCGATATTCCTCCAGGACCCGTTCTGTTCTCAGCTGCCTAGATCTTATGTACCCTTCCCTTTTCCTCTTGGCTAGTCATAATTTCTGCTGACATGCACGGTTCACGCATCTTGCCCTTCCTATCCTTTGTCTTCAACTGGACATGCCCATCCTGCACTATCTTTAGCCTATCTTTGAAAGCCTCCCACATCTCAAATGTGGACTTCCCTTCAAATAACTGTCCCCAATCCACATTTCCCAGCTCCTGCCTAATTTTGATATAATTGGCTTTGGGCAACTTTAGTACTCTTCCCTGAGGACCACTCACTCCTTTATCTAAAGTATTCTAAAACTTACGGAATTGTGGTCACTGTTCCAAAAGAAATCCCCCACCGCAGCTTCTACCACTTGTCCTGGCTCGTTCCCAGTACCAGGTCCAATATGGCCGCTTCCCTCGTCGGACTACTGACATACTGCTCAAGACAACTCTCCTCGATGCTTCGTACAAATTGTACTCCATCCAGAACTCTGACTCTAAGTGTGTCCCAGTTAATGTTGGGAAAATTAAAGTCTCCCTACAAAATGTTTTAGTGTACAAAATACCATGCAAGGACTGCACAAAACACGACATAGGACAAACAGGAATACATCTATCGATCCGCATCCATGAACACCAACTAGCCACGAAACGACACGGCCAGCTATCCTTAGTAGCCACATACGCAGATGACAAGCAACATGAGTTCGATTGGGACAACACTACTATTATAGGACAAGCCAAACAGGGAAGAGCCAGGGAATTCCTAGAGGCATGGAACTCATCCACAGACTCAATCAACAGACACATTGACCTTGACCCAATATACCGGCCACTGCAACGGACAGCTGGATATGACAACCTGAAGCGGCAGACTCAAATCACTATAAATGCCGGAGGAAAGATCACAGTAGCGCTTCACAGGAGGCTCCCAAGCACTGAGGATGTCACCTAGACAGGGGACGAAACGTCTGGAACACAAATTCCCAGCTCGGCGAACAGAACCACAACAACGAGCACCCGAGCTACAAGTGTTCTCACAAACTTTGAGGTGTTTGATATGCGTGTCGTTGTTGGACAGTGCACTGATTGTAGGAGTTGGAAGGTCATGTTGCAGCTGTACAGGACATTGGTTAGGCCACGATTGAATACTTCGTGCAATTATGGTCCCGTTATTCGAGGAAAGATGTGTGAAACGTGAAAGAATTCAGAAAAGATTTACAAAGATATTGCCAGGCTTGGATGTTTTGAGATTTATGGAGAGGCTGAATATACCGGGATTATTTTCCCTGAAGCATCAGCGGTTGAATTGTGATCATAGAGGATTATATACTCACAAGTGGAATGGGTAGTGTAAATAGCCAAGGTCTTTTCTCCAGGGTAGCATGTTCCAAAGCGAGAGGACGTAGGTTGAAGTTCAGAGGGGCAAGACTTAAAAGCGATGAAAGGGGCAAAGCTTTCAATGAGAGGGTGCTTTATATGTAACGAGCTGCCAGAGGAAGTTGTACAGGCTGGGACAATTACAACATTTAAAAGGCATCTGGACGGGCACGTGAATAGGAAGTGTTTAGGGGGATATAGGCCAAATGCTGGCAAATGGAACTACAATAATGTAGGTCATCTGTTTGGCATGGACAGGTTGGGTAGAGCTGGGTATTTCTATGACACTTTGTCTTCTGTAAACCTTCCTCCTGTCATCTTAAAAATACCCCCTAGTCTTCAAATCCGCCACCGTAAGAAAGGGCACCTTCCATTCAACATTATCTATACCCCTAAATGATTTATAAACCTCTATAAGTTTGATAATGCCTCAACCTTCTACGCTGCAGTGGCAAACGTCCAAGTCCATCGAGCCTGTTCTTAAACACTCCATTCCCAACAACAGACTGACAAATCCTTTCTGAACCCTCTCCAGTTTAATAATATCCTCAATGTAACTGGGTGACCATAACTGCACAGTACTTCAGAAGAGACCTCACGAATGTCCAGCTCAACCCGAAGATAATGTTCCAGCTCCTGTACTCAAAGGTCTGAGCAATGAAGGCTAGCAAACCAAACGCCTTCATAACCACCGTGCCTACACATGGTGCAAACTTAAAAAAACACAGAACCCTAGATATCTCTGTTCGACAATACTACTAATGGCCCGACATTTAATTGTAGGTGTCCTCTCCTTGTTTGTTTTCTCAAATTGTGATACATTGTTTTTATTGAAATTAAACTCCATCTGCCACTCCTCAGTCCAGTGACTGATAGTACTGGGGAAGAAAGGCTGGACAGCAATCAGCTGTGTTGGATTCCTTCGTGGTTTTAAGAAGAGAGCAGCCACACGTTAGAAGTAGGAAAGAGTGTTTGGTGTTTTTGATCCAGAAAGTATGCTCTTTCTTCGTCTCTGGTGTTCAGTAATAAATATCTATTCCAAATCCGTTATAGTGCAGAGTGTGTCTGCAGGATGCTTTCTCCCTCATATTGCAGATGTCAGATAATAGCCACTTAAGGTGGAAACCATAGCCAAGCAATTAAAGATCTTCATAGTTTATCACGAAGGCAGCACACATAAACTTAACATTCGAGAGTTGAAGTGAGTACGTTTCACCTGTTTAACAATGTAATTCATTTAACTGTGTAAGTCAGTAAAAGTGAACCAAATTTTAATGAATCCACACCGAGCTGAAAGCTGACATTTAAAATGATACCCAAAATCTGGGCATGGTTTAAGTCTTGTATTGTGAATAACGCCCATGCCTCTGAGCCAGAGCTCTGGGTTAGATTCCAATACATGAACTTGCGTAGTAGTGTCTCTCACTCTGGACCAGAATGTCTGGATTCAAGACCTGCCTGTCACAGAAGTATGTCACAGTATTTCAAAAGTGTCTGATGAACAAACACTCAGAAGAATAATGTTGCAGCTTCAGGGATTGTTGCCAAATGGTGGTAGTATGTCTACCTCGGAGCCCATAGTTTAGATTCAAATCCCACAGAGGTGTTTCATAATGTGGCTGAACAAGTTATTAAAATGAATTTAGAATTGTGATGTGATGAAGAAGGAAGAGGAGTCAGTATTGAATTTCAAAATTTAGGCCCAGGTTTACTGAAAACACAGCCATTCGTGTTGATTGGAGTCAAACTTGCACATTCTAGAGATTCATAAAATCATGAAGACGATGGATTAGGTGAATATTCAGGGTCTTTTCCCCAGTGTAGGGATGTCCCCAGTGTAGGGGACATAGATTTAAGATGAGATGGACAAGATATAAAAGGGACCTAAGGGGACCATTTTCATACAGAAGGTGGTGTATGTATGCAACGGGCTGCCAAACGAAGTGGTGGAGGATGGTACAATTGCATCATTTAAAACGCATCTGGATGGGGACATGAATTGGAAGGGTTAAGAGGGATATGGAACAAATGCTGGAAAATGAAACTAAGTTAACTTACGATACCTGGTTGGCACGAATGAGTTTGACCAGAGCGTCCGTTTCTGTGCTGTACATTTCTATGTTCCATTGACCAATAAAACATGATCTCGTTGTACTCTTATGTAATCTTCTTCACCTTCCACTATATAACTAATCTTGTTGTCATCCGTAAATTTGCTCACCATACTTTGTATTATCCTCATCTAAATAATTGATGTAAATGACAACCAAAAGTGGATCCGGCAGCTATCCCTTTGGAATGTCACTGGTCACAGGTCTCCAGTCCAAAAGTCAACTTTCCTCCACCACCCTCTGCCTAATGCCAATAAGCTGAAACACACACATGCATACAGACAAAGAGCACAGACACAGTCTGTCTTAAAGACAGAGATAGATATATTCCGATTGATAAGTGGATCACGATAGCAGTGAGAAGGCGGGATAAATTTGTTGAGGAACATGTCAGCCCTTATTGAACAGCAGATCAGACTTGTTGAACCAAACAGTCTGGTTCTGCACCAATTTCATACGCTCTATGGTTTACGCTATCTGAAATGGCTAATCAAGAGAGCAGTGTAGGCTGCGTTTGATAAATACTTTACTGAACGTGGCCAATGGGAATGTGGGTTAGGTTTGAGGGGCTGAATGGTCTATGTCTTTCCTATTGGTTGTGCCCTCATTTTTAAAGAAAATGCAAGCTGACTTGCTGTGAAGTTCATACACTTTTACATTTAAATGTTTCCCCATTTAATATTGAGTTAAGGATGTTCCTATCTCCTTAAAGTTGTACTGTCTGTGGCATTCTCATCCCCAGGAACAGTGAAGACTGGGCCATAGAGTCCTAGAGTCCTAGAGATGTACAGCATGGAAACAGACATTTGGGTCTATTTCCATACTGACCACATATCCCAACCCAAACTAGTCCCACATGCCATATCGCTCCAAAGCCCTCCTACTCATATACCCATACAGATGCCTTTCAAATGTTGCAGTTCTACCAGCTTCCACCACTTGCTCTCATTAATCATTCCATACACGTACCACCCTCTGCATGAAAATGTTGCCTGTGAGGTCTCTTTTATATATTTCTCTTCTCACCCTAAACCTATGCCGTCTAGTTCTGAACTCCCTTACGACAGGGAAAATATATTTTGCTGGAAAAGCGCAACATGTCAGGCAACATCCAAGGAGCAGGAGAATCGACGTTTCGGGCATAAGCCCTTCTTCAGGAATGAGGAGGGTGTGCCAAGCAGGCTAAGATAAAAGGTAGGGAGGAGGGACTTAGGGGAGGGGCGTTGGGAATGCGATAGGTGAAAGGAAGTTAAGGTGAGGCTGATAGGCCGGAGAGGGGGTGGAGGCGGACAGGTCGGGAAGAAGATTGCAGGTCAAGAAGGCGGTGCTGAGTCCGAGGGTTGGGACTGAGAAAAGGTGTGGGAGGGGAAATGAGTAAACTGGAGAAATGAGCATTCATCCCTTGTGATTGGAGGGTTCCTAGGCGGAAGATGAGGCGTTCATCCTCCAGGCGGCGTGTTGCCATGGTCTGGCGAAGGAGGAGGGCAAGGACCTGCATGTCCTTGGCTGAGTGGGAGGGGGAGCCACGGGGCGGTTGGGTTGGTTGGTGCGGGTATCCCAGAGATGTTCTCTGACACGTTCCACAAGTAGGCAGCCTGTCTCCCCAATGTAGAGGAGGCCACATCAGGTGCAGCGGATGCAGAAAATGATGTGTGTGCAGGTGCAGGTGAATTTGTGATTGATATGGGAGATTACCTTGGGGCCTTGGAGGGAAGTGAGGGGAGAGGTGTGGGCGCAAGTTTTGCATTTATTGCGGTTGCAGGGGAAGGTGCCGGGAGTGGAGGTTGGTTTGGTGGGGGGTGTGGACCTGACGAGGGAGTCGCAGAGGGAGTGATCTTTCTGGAACACCGATAGAGGAGGGGAGGGAAAATATCCTTGGTGGTGGGGTCTGTTTGGAGGTTGCGGAAATGACGAAGGATGACACAATGTATCTTGTGGTTGTTGGGGTGGTAGGTGAGGACCAGTGGGACTCTGTCCTGGTGGCGATTGGAGGGGCTGCGTTCAAGGGCGGAGGAGCGGGAAGTGGGGGAGATGTGGTGGAGAGCATCGTCAATCACGTCTGAGGGGAAATTGCGGTCTTTCAAGAAGGAGGCCATCTGGGTTGTTTGGTATTAGAATTGGTCCTCCTGGGAGCAGATGCGGCGGAGGCGAAGGAATTGGGAACACGGGATGGCGTTTTTACAGGGGGCAGGTGGGAGGAGGGGTAATCTAGGTAGCTGTGGGAATCGGTCAGTTTATCGTAAACGTCTGTGATGAGTCGGTCATCCGAGATAGAAATGGAGAGGTCTATGAAGGGGAGGGAGGAGTCTTTGACAGTCCAGATTAATTTGAGGTTGGGGTGGAAGGTGTTAGTGAAGTGAACGAACTGTTCAACCTCCTCGTGGGAGCACGAGGTAGCGCCGATACAGTCATCGATGTAGCGGAGGAAAAGGTGGGGGATGGTGCCAGTGTATCTGGACTCTTCCAAATATCCGATGAAGTGGCAGGCAGAGCTGGGGTCCATGTGGGTACCCATGGCTACTCCTTTGGTTTGGAGGAAGTGGGAGGATTGGAAAGACAAGTTGTTCGGAGTGAGAACCAGTTCAGTCAGTCGAGGGAGGGTGTCAGTGGAAGGGTACTGGTTGGTCCGGCGGGAAAGGAAGAAGCGGAGGTCTTTGAGGTCTCGAGGCGTTATTTGTTCTAAAAGAAATGGCTGGGTGTACAACAGCAGCGGTGATGTACCTACATGGAGCAGGGAATGTGATGGAGTCGTACAGTTCAGACACTGTTCAAACAGACTTCATTTGGTCCAGTTTGCGTTCGGATAACGTTATTGTGTTATTCAACTCAGAGAGGGAGGAAATGCATCCTTCCTGAGAAGTAACAGCCTCTTGCTCCCTCTCTCTCTCTCTCTCTGTTCCTCTTCCCAGCAATGTGTGTGAGCTGAAACCTCCTCAGTCTCTTTACCACGCATGGAGGATTCCTGTCGAGGATTGATTGGAATCGCACCACTGCCTGAAGTAAAGGCAATCCAACTTAATCCACTTGTTCCAGTAAGTTATCCCGTTACCAGTAGCTTGTAAGAGCAGAGTAGCTTCATAAGCTGAATAATGTTTGGAGCTATCACTCATGCTTCCTTTCATCATGAGTTCAATTAATATTTGGGACAGTTCTTTCAAGTTAACCTTCTGCAGAGATTATATTTTTCAGTTTGTCATCAAACGTGTGCATGTGTCAGTATTTTAGAGAGAGAAACATCGACGCACAGATTTTCAATAGGCAAACTATTTGTCATTCATCTTTCCATCCTAGTTTGAGTAACTTTGTTTCGGTCATAAACTTGTTAATTTTCGCAGATTAAAGAATCCTGCCTGACTCGTTCCTAATCCTCACACAGTCTGAGACCTATATTATTGATCATATCACCAACCCGGTTACATTAACATTTGAACTGAGCAGCGGAAGCGTAGGACGAGGAAATGGAATAGTGACCTGAACTATAGATCAGCGAGCCTGACGTCATTGGTGGCCATATTGTTGGAGAGCATTGAGAGGGGCAGGATTTACGTGTATTTGCAAATGCAACAACTGATGAAGGATAGTCAACATGTCTTTGTGCATGGCGAATCATTTCTAACAAAGTTGATTGCACTTTGTGAAGAGGTGACAAAGAAGATTGATGATAGCATTGTGATAGATGCTGTCCATATAGATTCAGCAAGGCAGTCGACAGGACCCCACATGGCAGACAAGTTAGTACGGTTAGATCATAAATAGATCCAAGATAAGCTAGCCAATTGACGACAACATTAGAGTGAAGGTAGGAGACAGATGTGGCAAAGGATTGTTTTTCAGACTGGAGGTCTATGACCAGTGATGTGCCACAAAGAGCCGTATTGAATCCACTGCTTTTCATTATTTATATAAATGAGTTGAATGTGAATATTTGCCTGTTTATTATGTTTACACATGACATTAAATTTGGAGGTGCAATGGCCAGCAAGTTTCCCTTCAGAGTACAGGGACACTTTGGTCAGATGGGCCAATGGGCCAAGGAGTGATAGATGGAGTTAAATTTAGATAAATGTGAAGTATTGCATTTGGTAAGGTAAAATAGGGCAAGACATATATAATTAATGGTGAGGTCATGGGGAGCGTTATTGAACAAAAGGGCCCACGATCATAGATCCTTGAAAGTGAAGTCGCAGGTAGACAGGTTGTTGAAGGTGGGGTTTCGTATGCTTGCTTTTATTAATCAGTGCATTGAGTATGCGAGTTGGGAGATCATGTTGCGACTGGACAGGATGTTGCTGAGGCCAGATTTAGAAGACTGTATTTAATTCAGTTCGCTCTCCGACAGGAAGGATGTTGTTAAACTTGATAGGCTGCAGAAAAGATGTACAAGGATATTGCTGGACATGGAGGGATTAGGCTACAGGGAGAGGCTGGACAGACTGGGGCTTGTTTACTCTGTAGCATCGAAGGCTGAGTCGTGACATTATAGAGGTTTATAAAATCATGAGGAACATGGATAATCTGAATAGCCAAGGTATTTTTTCCCACGTTAGGGGACTTCAAAGCTATAGGACAAAGGCTTTAGGTGAGAGGAGAAATATAGTAAAGGGTCAATGTTTTCACGCAGGTTGTGTAGTGTGTATGGAATGAGCTCTCAGAGAAAGTGGTGGAGGCTGGTACAGTTACAACATTTAAAAGGAATCTGGATATGCAAATTAATAGGAAGGATTTAGAGGAATATAGGCCTAATGCTGGCCAGTAGGACTAGATCAGATTGGGATGTCTGAGTTATGTGGGCAGGTCTCCGTGCTGCATGACACTGTAAGGGAGATGAGGAGAAATTCTAAAAGGACCATTTGAGTTGGAATTCTCTTCTCCAGAGATATGTGGTGTTTCTTTGTTCACATTTATCCAAAGCTGAGTTCATTAAATATTTGACAGAAAAGTGAGTCACAGATGATGGGATACAGGCAGGAAAGTGGGGCTGAGACCACAACCTGATCAGCCACAAATTAGTGCCTCGTGGAGAAGGTTCATAGTGTCTAACGATCTAACCCTGCTCCTGTTCTGATGTTCCATTCAGACCCACCAACTTGCTTGACAGATGCAGTTGGAGGCCACTTATTGCTATAGCTCCCCTGACTCTCTGGAATAGAGAAGTCCTGACATTCACTATCCCATGTTTGAAGAAATCACTACCTGCTCCTACACGATGCCCTATTGATATGAGCAATAGAAGTGAGTACACGGACTTAGCAAAGAGCGACTGGCCCTGATATCAAGGCAGTTTTTATCATCAAGGAGCCTGAGCAAAATTGCACTTCATCAGAATCCATTGCAAACTCTCCAGTGTTTGGAATCATCCACAGCACAATGAAACATGTTTATCATCGGTGGACATCAATCATTTCAGCAGTGGGACATCTCTGCAGGATCCTCAGGTTAGCTACCTCAGCCCAGGCATCCCAAGTTTGTCAGCAGGGATTCCCTGATGTGGGGAAGCAGGCCATTCATCCCATTGAGCCCACATCGATCAGAAGTGGTGATGCTTACTGTACGTTACACAATACTCAGAAAGCTTCATTATCCTTGTCATCCTGATGCAGTCTGTGTCCATGTGCAACAAGACTTAGACAACATTCAAACCTGTGCTGTTAAACTGTAGGTAACATTCATGAAACAGCGCTGCTCATTTCCACAGTAAACAGAGGAGTTCACTCAGTACCTCAATCTGGCTTCACAGGAATATGGGAACGTCTACTGGACAAGAAGAGGGGTAGCCCATTCAATCCCTTCTGCCTTTACACAGGAAGACAAGGAGTCTGCTCACTCCCACACATCTTGTATACGGGATCAGCAAGTGACCATTTCACACCTAGAGTCGCTTACAAAGGAACAGGAAGAGGCCATTCAGCTTCTCAAGACACTAACAGAGGAACAGGAAAGTGTCAGAGATGCTTCAGTATAATAAACAAATGGATCAGGAACTGCACAGATGGACTGTTCCATGGTATCATTATTCGTAGTACATCAGGGTTTTGTTAGCATGCTTTTCTGGCAGTGGGAATGAAGCTTTTTTTTTTAACCTGAGAGAGCAGACCTATGTTCTCTCTGGAATTCAGAAACTGGTGGGAATGGCTAACTGTTTCAGAATGAAGGTATTGTGGCTGCTGACAGGATTATGGACAATATAACTTTGATTGGAGTGTCACACGGGTAACTGCGCATTACAGTGTTCAGAGTTCATTCGGAGCCTGTACCTCTCTGTTAATCGAAATGAGGTCAATACATTGGCACGTAAACTATTGGGAATCAAGCATCCTAAGGAAAGTACGAAATTTCTCACCTTATCATTGGCTGCTTGGGACAAAATGAGTGTCTGTCCATAACAGTCAAGTTTCACGTTCGTATTCTCTCACAGGGCAACAGGTTAACTAATTCGTTACCGCTCTCTCTCCTGAAGATTCCATCATGCCAGGATCATTATTAATGAAGTAGACTCAGTATGCACATAATACCCCAAATGCTCTTTCAACAAAACACGACCATTAAGTAAGGTATATTTACTGTGGTACTTCAAGTATTTTGCATGAAAGACCAGATGTCATTTCCAGTTATAATTACTTACTGTCCCATCTGAATTCTGTTAGTGACTTATAACTAAGGACATCCAGGTCCATGTCAACAACAGAACTTCCCAGCCTCTCACCATTTAATAAACGTAAATGAGAATCATTTTATTTGTTGTTCCCACCTGAATCATGTTATGTCCTGCGAACAGCTATTGCCCAAGCACTGATGCTTCTGAAACCCCACAAGCCTTCCACCCAGAGAAAAACACTACTCTCATCATTTTGCCCATTATCCAATTTTTGATCCATTCTGTGTGTTCCACCCCTACCTACCCATGGACTCTAACATTCCCCACTCATCATTATTTAACCGTGTCAAATGTTTTCTGAAAATTCAATTCCTCTACCCGCACTGGTTGCCAATTTTCGATGTCACAACGGACAATCTCCATAAACTGCAGCAAGTTTATCAAAGATCATTTCCCTTTCCTGAATCATGGCTGACTCTACCAAATCATATCATTATTTTCCAAATGTCTAGTTGTCACATTCCTTATAAAAGGTTGCAATATTTTTCTCACAGCTGACATCAAGCTATTTAGTTATCTCTTTGCCCTCTCCGTCTTGTTTTAAATGTTTAGGTTTATAATAGCTGTTTTCCAGTCCGCAGGATCCTTTCGATAATCTAACCAGTTTTGATGAATAGTCAGTAGTTCTTTCAATGGCTCTGTTCCCACCTCTTCAATACTCGGGGATGTAGCTAATCGGTTGCAGCAAAATACCAATATTCAATTCGATTAGGTATTCTAAAACATACTCTTCATTAATTCTAATTTCGTGCAGCCCCTCGTTTTCACCAGGGACCCTGTTCCCTACTATTTCTGGAAGTTAGTTTCTGCACCTTTTTCTGTTGAGACAGAACCAATGTATTCCTCTCAGCAGGCAGGTGGCTTCGATCAGCTAGTGATATATCGGAGGACTGCACTCCAGTTATGTTATCCACTCGTGCCTGGAAAGTTCCAGACTCAATCCAATCCACTTCATTGTGATGGATATGTCATCCACTCTTGCCTGGAAATTTCCAGAAACACTCTAGTTCACTTCATGGTGAGTGTCAGCAAAGTCCTGGTGTGAGTTTGAAGGAGGCGACACAGCGCAGTCGCCACCTCATTTTTTTAAAGACGCTGGTTTCACATTTTACACTTGGAATGGGTCCAACTTAGACACATGTTCTTGGAATTTCCTGGTAGGATCATGCAGTGCCCTGCCCCTCCTTGTGTACGGAACTTCTCTTCTGTGTAACCTCGACTCCAGTTGTTTACCATGGACCCAGAATACTCTGTAAATGCAGTGCTCATATCTCTCCCGAGTGGTGTCACCATTCCCTTGGGTCTCTCTGAATGGACGCAGTAGCTGATAAGACAAACCCATGAAAAGCGTCCACAGAACATCCCTTTATCTGTAATGTGAGTAGCAAGTCAAAAATTCGCACAAACGGTGCACCAATTCAGTGTTGAAAATGTTTCTGTTCTTAGCAGAAAAAAACAGTTACATCTCTGCACAGTCGGACAGTTACAGTTCCCTTCTTCAAAAAAAATCAGTTGACAATGTGACATTCCGTTTCTTTTCATCTCAGTAACTATAAGGGCGGCACCAGTATTGCCGATGGAGTTGATCATCACACTCAGAGAAGAAAGACAGAGGGATTATCATGTCAATTTAAACAGGGACACATCTAAATTGACATGATATTCAGGAATATGGGAAAAGGGGAAATTTTAGAATAAGCTCCCATGCTATTTCCCTTCTGGGTGATTATCAGCAGCTGTTATGTTTGCTTTTCATTTCTCTCTCTCTCTCTTTCTCGCTGGGCATTTCTACATCCACTCAACTACCCCCCCCCTCACAAATCCGGCCATCCCTGATATAAATAACATTACTTCACAGTTGCTTTCAGTTGTGATATAGGGTCACTAGATTCGAAACTTTATCTGTTTTTCTCCTGACAGAGGCTACCATACTTGCTGAGATTCTCCAATATTTTCAGACGCTGGGGAAGTTTATTTCAGATCTCCATCATCCACAGTTTCTTGGTTTATTTCACCCTTAATTCTGTTGTTTCACGAGATGTCCGCATCACTGGCAAGGGCAGCATTTGTCATCCATCACTAATTGTCATTGACTGCGAGACCATTTGTCAAGGAAATATGGAGCCAACCTTTTATTGTCACACTTGTTTTCTTTACCAAAGACTATCAGTGAAATAATAAAAGAAATCCTAATGGTTTATGGTTGCCGTTTCTAAAATGAGGTTTCTTTCCTATTGTTGCCATTTGAATTTAAGTTCAATCATTGATTCTGGTAGTAATTGAAACAATGCCTTTAGAGTCATAACACTGCCAGTGACATTATTACTGTGATATGAGGTCCCTATTGTGAAATAACTGGAGAGACAAGTGCAAGCTTGTGGTCAAAACATTTGTAATTGCAAGAGTGGTCAGTAAAGAACTGGAGCCATAAAATCTGAAGTTAACAAGGTGGCAGATGATTGTTTATTCAGCAACAGCACTGAGGCAGAGCTGGGGATATTACAGTGGTGGGTGTAGGAAGGGTTGATAACAGAGAGAATATAGAGACATAAAACAGTTCGGGGCAAAAGGAAAAATCAAGATCTGAACAGTCTTGTTCCTTCTTAGATGTTTATGAGTGAGGATTCGGAAATTGATAGAAATGAAGTGGAATTTGTGAATGAAACTGAAGATAACAGGTTAGGTATTTGTTATATACAATTAACAGAAATAGCAATAACCTTCACCATCGCTAATAGAATGGACAGAAATAGGCTTACCCGAAACACCAACAATAGCGAGGATAGGATAGTAACCTGCCTGAATAATCATCAATATGGCTCATATCCTCAACTCTAAACATACCCTAATCCTGAGAAAGCAAGAATATACCCAAGGACAAACTACTGCCCATTGTTGGAACATTCCAGTCAAATGCTCTCAGATTCTGATCCATTGTTGGAACATTCCAGTCTTTTGTTCTAAGATTCTCTTCCTCTCCCTCTCCCTGTAGATGCTGATCCCAACCATCTTGAGGATGACGCTGCCGTTGATACTATGGAATTGCAGGTTGAACGAAGCCCATTAATAATAGAAGATGAAAATCCTCCAAAGACGCAGTTAGTATCCATGGAGACTGACATCAATCACAGTCAATGTACAAACAGTTCCTTTCACTTACAATGCTTATAAGTCACAACAATACTTGGTCTGGTTGGAATGTTGACATCGCTGACTATTGGGCGAATAGTAACATCTCCAATTGTAAAGTTAGAGGAGAGGCAGAGAGATAATGCTTTCTATTCACTAGCTCGATGATCCTACTATGTTGTGGCAGGGTCGGAATTGCTGGGCTCCCAAGACCGGCTGTGTCTGATAACCAGGCCTGCTGCATCCTTTCGTTTTATTTATTTATGTTTAACTTTGACATTTATCTGACCATCATGTCACGGCTTAGGTGAGGTTAGGCATTTTTGAGACGCTCCTACAGTGGCATAGATGGTGTATATACAGTCCATTCCTTGTGGTCCTTGCAGCTACGGCCTGGTCCTGTGGAGTGACAGTCAAACTCTCACAGAACCAGGATTCTTAGTTTTACATTTCACCAGTTATTGCTGGGGTCTCAGCAGAGTTGGAAGGGTGGAGATCTTTCCTGACTGCTACACACTCTCTCTGAGATTTATCTCAGAATTGTCTTTTGATGTTCTTTCCTCCTGAATTGGAGAACTGCATGTGAGACAATCTGTTTCCTGAATCTGTTGTTTGACAAGTGTGTGTTTATAGTATGTTACCATATTGGAACAGTTATTGTTTAGTAGTTAAACAATCTATTACGCTGATTTTTTGTGTTTTGTCGAGAGTGGTTGAATGCATTGTGTTTTGCTTAATGTCGAATATTTTGACCAAGCGAATTGCATCTGAAACACAGCACCTCACATTTATGTTTAAAATAAGAAAATGTTCCGGTCAGGACTACCTTCATCATGTATTTTGAGATGTGTCAACTCAGTTCCGTAACAAAAAGGACAGATATTCACGTTTTAATTGGCTAATTACTTAATGAACAACATGTTCCAGAAATACAGGATTTAATAGCGGAATGCGCCATGCTGGAGGAGTGATAGCTCTATCAGGAATTATATCGCAGAGTTAATCCACCTCACAGATCCAGCCCAGACCGTATAAGCACAGATGAGATATCTGCTCAACATGGAGCACTGTACAGACCAGGTTCAGTACAACCCAGCAATCAGTCCAGGATGGAATAGTCCTGTCCACTAGATATCTGTCCAACACGTGGAGCAGTACAGTACACACCGATGCATTCATAAAGAAACACTGACGAAACGGTCTGTCCCGCATGGGGTGATATGCAGTCCAAACCAGTGTCATGCTCTATGGACGTGGACAAGGCATCTGTACAGTATGGGAATCTGTGCAGTGAATGGATCTGTAAACCTGGAGCAGTTACCGTCAAAGCATGTTGTTTTCACCACTCCAGTACATTGCTGAGCAACACTGTGTAGGATTTCTGCCCATAGTGAGGGGAAACTTGCAGACCATGGTGGAAGTGACAGGATGTGCAGCTCCCATCCATTTAAAGCCCCATATGCCCATTGTACCATGACAAGGGGGTGCTGTGAGTGTGAACGTCACGGCCAGAGAGAGATGGCGGGGAATCAGTTTAAATATCAACAAACAAAATAATTTTAAGGAAAAGATGGAAAGGGAGATTGAAAGACAATTTCATGGAAGATCACAGGTTTCAAATGCTGAAAAGAAGATATTTTGACAGCAGCCAGCAACGCGAGACTGAATTCACAGGAATGATGGGTGAATGGGATATTGGTGTGAGTTCGGATGATGGAGAGTTTTGGGTGAGCATTTGTTATTCAGCTTTGTAACTGGGAGTGGTGTCAGCAGATTCTTCAACTCATTGGGCAGAAACTAACAATAATTTAGCTCAGTGCCATTTTCATTGAGTGTGACTGAGGGATTATCTGTACGAGGCTGAGTTAGTTTCCTGGTGCTGTCTTATCGAACTCATCTCATTAACAACCCACCCACCCCACGGTGTCCCTATCATTCAATACCAGCCTAATTCTCCCTCCCTTCATGGCTGGAGGTAAACACCATCGCTTGGATGCCCCATGGATATCCTCTGATCCCTGGCACTGGTACCATCCTTAAAAGGCCAATTGGCAAACGGTTGAGCTTTCTCAGTTTGGAGCTGTCCTGCACAGTGGTGTGAGCTCACCGCCCTGCTCAGTGCAGGATCTGCCGTCTGAAGAAATGTCCAACAATATAGGACAGGCATCAATAACCTTCCCCGTTCTGCCAGGATAAGGGTCACCGTCTTCTCTCTGCTCCCACACACTCATTTAAATCTGTTCTAGCATCTACCCCCGAACAAGGCTCATGCTCCACCACTCTCGCTGCTGCATGCAGCACCTTATCTCTCTCTCTCGCCACTTTGCCCCCACGCTATAAACACTGGATGTCTGTTATAGCACCTACTCGAACAAGGCTCATGCTCCATCACTCTCACTGCTGCACGCAGCGCCTTTCCTCTTTCTCTCTTTCTCTCTTGCCTTTCCAATACCTTCACGTGGTGATGGAATATTCTGGAGAATGCCGATTATGGGATGTTCCAGAAAATGTTCCAAGTAATTTCCGTTTTCAGGAAAATGTCAATACATCAGTATGTAACATATAAAGGGAAGGAGTGTACATGTATGTTATTCAAACCACATACAATTAAAATCCATCGTGAGGCTAATCAGCTCTTCAAATGTGCTCTCGCATATAATAAGATTGCAGCTGATTTGATGGTTTTCTCAGCTCCATGTTGCAGGAACTTTCAGTTAGTCAACCTCCTGGGTTCCTGTCACCGACCAGACGAACCCAGGCAATTTTAACCCGGTTTTCTTCAAGCGCCTGTTCGAGGGCATTTCCCATGGGGACGGACACTCCAAACAATATATTCCATCAGTTGTATACTTTTATGAAATGATAAGCTCATGTTACACAGACCGACCAAAATCTACACTTATTTTATGGTTATCAGTAGGCAATAACAATTAGTGTCTGGTTATTTCACTTATCTCACCTTATTGGGTTCAGCCAAAAACAGCTTCTAAACACTTGTCTCGTTATAAAACACAATTTCTAGCCGAGGATATTTTTATCCCCAGCCGTTATCTTGACCGTTATCTGAATTGTACCTTTTCCCCTTGTTATGAAAGTTTTTATTGTCCTTTGTCTGTGGCTGTTTCTGTCTGTAACAGTTACACAGTCTCCCACTCATTTGGTTGGATGTTTTGTGATGCAGAGGGAGGACACCAGCACAGGTTCAACTCCCCCACACTGGCAGAGGTTACCATGAAGAGGACGCTCTCTCAACCTTACCCCAACACCTTAGGTGTGCTGACCCTCAGGTTAAACCACCACGAGTGGTCTCTCTCTCTCTCATGACAGAGCAGCCCCATGGTCCATTGGAACTCTATTCTATCACTTTTGCATTTATTTTATTTATCTACCTTACCATTTGTTTTGCATTATGTTACTGGGTGTTTTGGATCAGTGTCATTTTGTACTACTGCCAGCATTTCTCCCACACTGCACATTCCTGCTCAATAATCTTTGACTCCATTGTTATCTACGAACCTTCTGTGTTTGCCTCAAAAATATTCAATATCTCTGCCTCCAATGCTCTGCAGGAAGAGATTTCCAAAGTCTCACAACACTGAGAAAATAATAAATAACCTCATCTAGGGTGTGAGGTTATTATTTTGTCTCCTTACCTGAGAAAAGACATAATTACATTGGAAGCAGTTCAGAGATGCTTCACTTCACGTATTCCAGAAATGGAGGGCTTATATTATGGAGGCTTTAATAGATTATTCTTGGAATGAGAGGTGATCTTATTGAAATATGCAAGACCTTGAGGATCATGGATCAGGTAGCTATCCACTGGGTGTTTGTCTAGTCCAAACTTGTCATTGTCATAGAACCTTTATAGTGTGGAAGCAGGACATTCTGTCCATTGAGTCCACACTGACCTTCCGAACGGCATCCCACCCACACCTATCCAACTACCCTAACCATGCAATCCTGCATTTTCCATGACTAAACCACCTAATCTACACATCCCTGAGCACAATTAGCAATTGGGCACGGCCAATTAACTCTAACCTGCTCAACTTTGGACTGTGGGAGGAAACTGGACCACAGGGAGGAAACACACACAGATACGGGGAGATTTGAAGGTTACAATTGAACTCAGCACATTGGTGATATGGGACAGCAGTGCTAACCACAGATCAACCATGCTGCTCCGTTATGTCTATTAGTTAGATGTGACTGCCTAAAGAAATCTGCCTGACTTGTTCCTATCACTGAACCTGACCCAGTCTGAGACCTTTACCATCGGCCATATCTCCAACCTGGTTACATTCAAAATTTGTTACGAACAGTGGAGAAGCGGTACTAGAAAATTAACAGTCACACCCTCCAACCACAGTCAGAACCGGAGTGAGGAGAATTCACAAAGTGGGCATTTATTCGAGTGGGAATTCCCTTCCCCAGAAGTTTGTGATGGCTGAATCTTTATATTATATCGAGGCTGGCTTCGTCTGATTTTCCATAGACAGGTGAATCAGGGATAATGGTGCATGGACAGAAAAGTGCAGCTGAGAGCACAATGAGATGAACCATGACATACTTAACTGGTGGAGCAGTGTCAAAGGGCCGAATGGCCCACTCGTGTCCCTCAGACCTGTGTTCTGATCTTCCATTCAGCCCTTCCGACCAGCTACACAGGAGCAGATCGAGGTCACTCCGATAGTTTGGCCTTGTTTTGAAAATGTACTTGTAGAATCCTGGCTGGCTCAACTCCACATTCCTGCTACCTCCTCGTATCTCTCAACTCGCCTATATGTCCGAAACCAATCCACTCCCTCTATAAATACATTCAGTGACGCACCTTACACAAATCTCTGGGTTCGGGAATTCCAGAAATTCACTACCTTCTGCAAGATGACATTTCTTTACATTTCAGTTTGAAATCGATATCCCTTATTCTGTATCAATGTCTCGGAGTGAGACACTCTGCCCAGGTGTGGAACCACATTCTCAACAAATACTTTGTCAAGCCCCCTCTGTAATCTTGTCCATTTCAGTAATGTCACACTCATTCATTTCAAGCACAATGAATATTGGCCTCACTATTTTAGATGTAATCAATAATTCAACCCTCGCATCCCAGAAACCCGCTTAATGTACCAATCTGGTTACTTTCTGCATCAGCATGATGACTTTATGTGTCACGCGCAGGAATACTCCAATCCTTTTGTACTGCCCTTTTGTTGGGACTCCTTTTCATTAAATAACAGCCTGCCTTTGGTTGTCAGTGTCATCCTCAAACTCGGATGTGTATTGAACTCACCTCCCTGCTTCAGGCTCACAGTATAGATGTAAATAACTGATATTGGTGCTACTCCAGAAGATATATCTTTATCATAAAGATCGATGAATCCTGACTCTCCAATTTCTATGTGATAACCATCCATCATCCCATGTTATCCATTATATTATGAGTATCTGTCTGGTGGAAGAACCTTTACTTTGTGATACCTTGTGGAAAATCTCTGGAAAGCCTCATGTCTACCAGTCCCCCTTTATCAAGTCCGCTTGTTACATTATCATGGGATTACCAGAAAAACTTTGCATGATTTTACAGACAAAATATAGTTTCCCTTTCACAAAACCATGCTGACTCTGCCTGAAGCTTTTCTAAATGCTCTGCAATTCTTTCCTTAATAACAGACTGTCGCAGATTCCCAACAATAATGGTTGGGCTAAATGATTCCTACTTTCTGTCTCGCTCCATCCTTGAAAACAGGCATCATATTGGAGCTTCACGAGTTTCACTGGAACACGCCTTTAATCCAGAGAGTTATAGAATATTTCACACAGTGGCACCAGTCACTCTGTAACCACTTCTTTTAAAACCAATTATGAATTACTGCTGACCTGCCTATCCTTAGTCTTATCTGTTGTTAAAAACCTTGTACGTTTTGTTAGAGACAGTTCGAGAACCCTCCGATAACCATTTTCTTGATGATTTTAAAATACTTACAGTGCCTTCCCTGTGAGGATTGATGTCAAATACTGGTGTAAATTATCTGCCTGTTCCCTGTAGCCACTTCCCCAGTCACACCCTCCGAATGTCCTCAATATACTTTCCTGACTTATTTTCTGCCAAAGGTCTCACACTCATCTTCAACTTTTTTATATACACACAGAAAAACTTGTGATGCTTGTTTTTATATTTCTTGCCAATTTATTTACATCATATCTTTTCATTCTTTTTCCATCTTGTTATACCACACGGACAGCGTGCAGTTGCCTTTAGCACAGTGAGATGAATGGTGAGAATACTTTTTGAAATTTGGGTTATTCAGTGCAAAGGGGAAGAGGGGTTTTCAATAAAGTTTACTCCAAAAAGGAATCTTTCCGGAGTGAAACGTGAGTGGGAGGTGTAAAACAGCATGAATGGAGAGGCAGAACCACACTGAGACCAGAGGCAAAGTGGCAGCACAAACGGAGCTTGATGCTAAGGCAGGGAAGATAGACTTGTTCAAAGAACTTCAGTTGTAGAGGGTAGAGATCATAATGTGAGTGAATGTGCTCTGTAATTGGAGAGGGAGAACCTGGAATCAGAAAGTGAAAAGTGAGGGCTGCAGATGCTGGAGTTCAGAGCTGAAAAATGTGTTGCTGGAAAAGCGCAGCAGGTCAGACAGCATCCAAGGAGCAGGCGAATCGAAGAATCCTGAAGAAGGGCTTATGCCCGAAACGTCGATTCTCATGTTCCTTGGATGCTGCCTGACCAGCATCAGAAAGGGGATACAAGCAGGGAAGGGGATGGAGCAGCAATGGCAGAGGTTTCAAGCTGTAATTTAGGAAGCACAATTGAAATTCATGCCTCACATCTGCTTCTCGTCCCTGAAATAAATGTCGTAAATCTGGGCACACACTGATGCCCGTTACTTTGTGATTGAATAGTATCATTAACAGACTTTGTGAACCACGGGTGGCTCATCTTCTGTCGAGTCCTTCTTTTCGAACAGAAACAATAATGTGTGAGCAGTATGGGATATCTGCTTGAATGTCTATCCATGTGTACCCACTGACCTTCCTCTGGGTGTAATTCCACATCACGAATCAGACCAGATGTGAGACAGAAATCGATTTGGTTCACTCAGTAGAGCGAAGACATTTCTCCCATTCACACTTTAATATACATCCAAATTACATCTGTTTCTCTTTCACCACAATCAAAAGTCTCTCCTCTGTGACATTGCACCTCCACATTTTCTGTTTCTCACCATCCCTCGTCCACTTTTGTCAAGGGATTAAAACGTCCTTTTCAATTCTGAAGGGTCAATCTGGACTTGATACACTACCTCTGTTTTTCTGTCTTCACAGATGCTGCCAGAACTGCTGACATTCTCCAGCAATTTCTGGTTTTGAACAGCTTGAAAGACGTGTATCAAAGCTGCTCAAACGCCCTGTCCAATATGGAGCACCATACTCTGGGATGTGAACAATAACGCAAGATGTATAAATTCATTGGTTCTAAAATTAAACAAGATTGGCATCATTGACACTACCAAGTTCTTAAACAAGGCCATGGAGAGAAGCAGAGAGAAACAGTTACAATGTTAAAACCGAAAGTGGCACGATTGGACGGAAAAGGTTCTGATGAATATCAGAATTGGAATCGATACTGTGTGGAAGCAGGCCCTTCGGCCCAACAAGTCCACACCAATCCTGTGAAGACTAAACCAACCAGACATATTCCCCTATCCTATATTTACCCCTGACTAATTGACCTAACCTGTACATTCCTAAACACTATCGGCAGTTTAGCAAGGCCAACAACCTGCACATTTTTGGATTGTGGGAGGGGACCGGAGCACGCGGAAAAAAGAACTGGCACAGACACAGGGAAAATGTACAAGACAGTTGTCAGAGGATGGAATCGGACCTGGGTCCCCAGCGCTGTGAGGCAGCAACGCTAACCACTGAGCCCCGGAAAATATTTAGGGGTTTTCAGAAACGTGATAAGCAAGAGGTGTGACACCATGGAGGGCACTCAGAGGAATGAGAATACTAAAATTGAAGTGTTACCTGGAAGTTCATGTGGTACTGTAGATAACAACTGGACAGAAGGAGAATTGTATTCAGTTACAACCTATAACGTTTTGTCCAGTCTAATATTTCAGTCTATTAAACCCATTATTGGATCGATGTTTCATTGACGATTCTGGATGAATATACCAGGGTCAGAATCACGTGTACCAAAAAGTGATGACAATCCATTTAAAGCTATCATACTGACTACTGTACTTATATTCCAAACAGCAGGACTAATATCTGATAGAGAGGGCAACATGATTACAAAGCAAACATATCAGATCGAAGCTCTGCAGTCCTGCCACATCCAGTCAGAAATCGAGTTGAAACATGGAACAACTGACGAGAGAAAAGGACTCCACAAATATTATTTGAAAACAATGTTCATTAGGATTAGGGCGTCGCTGACTAGGTCAGCATTTATTGCCCAGAGGACTGTTAAGATTCAATGACATTGCTGTGTGTCTGGAGTTACATGTGGGCCAGAGCAGGTATGGAGGCCAGTTTCCTTCCCTAAAGGACATCAGTGAACCAAATCGATTTCTCCCACAATTAGCAATTGATTCATGATCATCATTCAACTCTTAATCCCAAACATTTATTGGATTTGAATTCCATCATGTACTGTAATAGGATTCGAACTCAGGTCACCAGAACATTACTGGGGTTAGCAAGGCCAATAACCTGCACATTTTTGGATTGTGGGAGGGAACACATCAGCAGAAACATCATTGGCTATTGCTTTAACATTCCGCGAAAAAATGGAAACTTCCTGCACATCAGTGTAAAAGACAAAGATGCAGTGTATACACCATCCTCAGCCAGAAGTGTTGCTTGGATGATCCCCACAGAAGCACAGAGGCCAGACTTCAAACAATTCGATTCGCTGCACGTAACATGAAGAAAAAGCTGAACACAGTAGATACGACAAAGAGAATGGGCCCTGACACCATTCCTACAATAGAACTAAAGACTTGTGCTGCACAACAAACCGTGTCTCTGTGGAAGCTGTTTCATTCCAGCTCCAACTCTGACATCTCCCTGGCAAGGTGGAAAATTGCACAAAAGTGTCCCGACCCTAAGAGGAGAATAATTATAATCTGACAAATTACCACCCCCTCAGTCCCATCATGAGAATAAAATTGATGGGAATTCCTTTGACGGAACGGTCGACCAGCACAGAAATAATGTGCACAGTGCTGTATCCTTTAGGCTCCCATGTGGAGACGGTGTTGCTATGGAAATGTCACTGGATTACTTATCCAGAGCAGAATAATGCTCTGGCAGCTGGTGGACGTTAGAAGCAATTAATAAAATATCGAGATCTAAAATCTGGTGCCAGTAATATTGACCTTGAAGCGCATGTCCATTGTCAACGTAAATTTCCTTCCCCAATGTACATTCAGGAAGTGAATCTCCCGTGCTTTCCTGGTCGAGCCAAAAAGTGACTCCAGACACACAGACATGTGCTAAACTCTTGAATGGTCTCCGAAACGGCCACGCAAGGCGGTTATATCAAACTTCTCCGAGATCTCAATGGACAAAAATGAGATAACACCGGGCACCAGCCTCTGTATTGGAAAAGGGAATAGGAAGCACAGTCCTGTCGACACTGCAGAGACCTCCTTCCTTACATCTGAGAGTTTATGACAACATTAACAGAGCTTTCCCACAAACTGCAGAGAAACATCGCGAAATGAGTCGGCCTTTCAACACATTGAACCTTCCCCAATCTAAGTTTTGACTAAACAACTCTTCAATTAACTTTTCCCTATCACTATATACTGTATATCCTTTGAAGTGATCATATATCAGAAAAATATGAAGTAGGAACTTTGGTCCGTCAATTTTGCTCTCCCATTCAATATAACAATGGCTGATCTTATATTTCCACACCAAACTCCTGTTGCAACTTCACCCCTTTCGTGTCTAGAAATCCTTATTTATATTCAGTCTTATGTGGACAGAATTCACCAGGTTCACCAGTCTGTGAGTGCAGACATTTATTGTCATCTCAATGCAGAGTGGCTTGTCTGTACCTAATAATGTGACCCTTGTTATAGACGTCCCAGCCAGTGGAATTATCATCCCTGCTGCAAATCTGTTTCACCCTGTCAGAGTTTTATATATTTCACTGAGATCTCCCCCCATTTTCCTAAACTCCATGGAATACAGACCCAGTCGCCTCAAACTCTGCTCCCACAGCAAGCCTGTCATCTCATAGATCAGTTTGGTCATCCTTCACTGCACTCCCTCGATGTCAGGTCTGTGCTTTATTAGGTAAGGAAACCAATACTGCGCACAATATTGCACAATGTTCGAGATGTGGGCTCACCAAGGCCCTGTGTAGCTGCAGTAAGACACGCCTGGGCTCAAATCCCCCGGAAATGAAAGTCAGCATATTATTTATCTTTCTACCTGCTTTCTGTTGCAGAAGGATTCATTTCTGTGACTGTTGTACAAGGAGATCGAGATATGTCTCCCCACTTGGTGGGTCAACGTATACTGGTCAGTGTGCCAATATCAATCTCAGTATTGACTTCTGGCTTCAGAACTCACTGCCCTGAATGGACCTTGGAGTTTGGTGAAGAAGTCAACGAAGGTATACACAGAAGTTTCTTCATGCAGCAACTTCTTTACATTAATTCCTTTTGAAATGCTAGCCTGTCCGTCTATTTTTCCTACCAAATTATAGAACATAGAACGTAGAAGAATACAGCGCAGTACAGGCCCTTCGGCCCTCGATGTTGCGCCGATCCAACCCCACCTAACCTACACTAGCCCACTATCCTCCATATGCCTATCCAATGCCCGCTTAAATGCCCATAATGAGGGAGAGTCCATCATTGCTACTGGCAGGGAATTCCATGAACTCACGACTCGCTGTGTAAAGAACCTACCCCTAACATCTGTCCTATACCTACCCCCCTTAATTTAAACCTATGCCCCCTTGTAATAGCTGACTCCATACGTAGAAAAAGGTTCTCACTGTCGACCCTATCTAAACCCCTAATCATCTTATACACCTCTATCAAATTGCTCAATGTTACGTCAATCCACATTGTTCTTCAATTGCCACGTATTTTACCATTTCGTCGACTTGTCTCAATCACCTTGAAATGTTTTTATATCCTCTTCACCCACTCACAATCTCAGTTTGGTACCATCAGCAGATTTGGAAAGATTACGTTTAATAATCATGAACAAATGTTTGATCTGTTTTCTAAATAGATGGGGCCCAAACAACAATTCCTGGATTATCCGGCTAGACATTGCTTTCTACTCCAAAGTATATGGAACGGTTTATGCTGATTCTCTTTTCCCTGTCAGCTCTCCTATTCTCAACCCATGCCAGTATATTAGATCTAGCTGTTACACACTGTTATGTGCCAGGACAGACCCCCTCACATCATTCTAAGGAAGTAGCATAGTCCCAACTTTTGCTCGGTGACTTAAGCAAGTGTAAGGCGAATATTCCAGGAGTGATGCAGCTGGTCAAATCACTTAGTTTTAAACAAAGCAGAATGTCTTTGCAAGATTACTGAGTGAGACGCAAACAGAAGAGGATACAATACAAAGTAACCTATCCAAAAACCCAACAGATTATCCCAACTTAATGTTGGTGTTCCAAGTACTTGATATAATCCCCATAATTCCAGAGATTACAAAGTTCTGGGTGAAGAGGTTCCTTCTCAATTCAATCCTAAATCTACTCCCTCTAATATTGAGCCATTCCCTCTTGTCCTAGCTTCACCTGCTAGTGGAAACATCCTGTCTACTTCTATCGTATATACTCCTGGCATAATTTTATATGTTTCTATGAGATCATCCCATAATTCTTCTAAATTCCAATGAATATAGTTCCAGTCTGCAAAGTCACACCTCATAAACCAACCCCCTCACCTATGGAATCACCCGAATAAACGACCTCTGCACCCCCTCTAGTGCCAATATAGCCTTCCTGAAGTAAGGAGATCAAAACTGTATGCAGTATTCCAGGTGTGGCCTCACCAGCACACTGGACAGCTGCAACATAACCTCCCTGCTTATAAACCTCAATACCTTTAGCAATGAAGGGCAACATTCCATTTGCTTTCCTCAGTAATTGCTGTACTTGCAGACCAACCTTCTGTGATTCATGCACATGGACACGCATGTGTATTACAGCATGCTACAATGTTTTACCATTCAAGTAATAATCCTTTTTACTGGCACTCCCAACAAAATGGAGGATATCATCTTTATCAACATTGTATTCAATCTGCCAGACCTTTACCCACTCACTCAAAGTATCTATGTTAATCCACAAAGTCTCGGTCCTCTGCATACTTTGCTATGAAACACATCTTCATTTCATCTGCAAACCTTGACCCACTACACGTTCTCTCCAACGCCAAATCATCTATATAAATTGTGAATAATTGTGGCGCCAACACCGATCCCTGAGCTGCACCACTAGGTATTGATTTCCAGCCAGAATATCACTCACTTACACTCACAATTTGCTTCCTGTTAGTCCAGCAATCCTTTATCTATGCTGGTACTTAACCCGTAACACCATGCACCTTTTTCTTATGCAGCAGCTTCTTGTGCGTCAACTTGTTGAAGACCTTTTGGAAATCTAGGTACACCATAGCCATTGGGGCCTCGTTGATCACCTTGCTCGTACTGTCTCCAAAGATTTCCAAAAGACTTGTTAAACATGACATGATGCATCTGCGCAATAGAACGATTTCTATCGAAATGCCCTTGCTATTTCTTCCTTGATAATACACTCAAGCAGTTTCCCCACTACACAGGAAAAGCTAACTGGTCTATAATTCCCCATACTTTGTTTACCTCAATTTTTAAACAGTGGCGTCACATTTGCTGTTTTCCAATCTGCTGGGACTGCCCTGGAATTCAGCAAATTTTAGCAAATTGCCACAATTCCATTTACTATTTTCCCGCTACCTCTTCTAGAACCCTAGGATGCATTCCATTAAGGCCAGGAGACTTGCCTACCCTCAGCTCCGTTAGCTGGCACAACACTATCTCTTCCATAATAAAGATTGTTTCCAAGGTCCTCACCTACCTCCGTCTCTTCGGCAATTACTAGCATGCTATTAGTGTCTTCCACTATGATGACAGATACAAAACACCTGTTCAATGTCTCGGCCATTTCATCATATCCTATAACTAAATGTCCATTCCCATCCTCTAATGACCAACATGTAATTGAGTCATGCTTTTTCATTTTATACATTTATGGTATATACAATCATCTATCTATCTTTATATTCTGTACTTGTTTTTCTGTCTCTCGTGTTCATTCATACTTTTTTTATAGTTCATTTTGTGGCGTTCTGTTGACCTTTAATGTTTTCCCCAATCTTTTGGATTTCTGCTGTTCTTGACCAGTTCGCATTCATTCTCTTTCAATTTGGTAGCGTTCCTTATTTCCTTAGACACAATTGGCAGATTACCCATTTTCTTAGAGTCTTTCCTTTTCACTAGAATATACTTTTGTCACGGAAAATAAAAATCTCCTTTGAAAATTCTCCACTGATTGTCAACTCGCTCATCATGAAGTATTTGTTTCGAGGTGACTTTCGCCAACTCCTCCCTCATTCTATTGTCGTCTCCCTTGCTGAATCACAGCAACCTGGTATTGGATTTTATCTTCACACTCTCCATCTGTATTCTAAAGTCAACCATACTGTGATCACTCCTTCATTATGATGTGAATAATTTTTCTTGTCTCATTGTACATGACCAGACCTACGATACTTTGCTCATCAATATGCATGCTTTTATTTTAGACTTGAAAGCATTCCCAAGTAGTCAAACCCAAACTTTTTGGATTCGCTGCTTTTAAGACATCCATGAAAAATAAAATAAGGCCAGAATAAACTTGTTAAAGGAGTAGCATTGTCACAATACCAGACTTGGGACTTCCTCAAAAACGTTTCTGATAATCCAAGTTCACTGCATACATTGCTGCACCATAATTTATTTCCCATTCAGTTTCTCAAATATGAGTGGCCTTTAATAAATCGGCAATGATTTTATCTATGTTCATTACTCTATAATTAATGTAATTTTCAAAGTTCCCTGAAAATGCGTCCTCTCTAATAGACTCTTGCATTGTCCTGATTGTTTTTTTGGTGCTAAGCAGACTGTTTCCCTGCCTCCTTAAGAAATACTGGGATTACATTTGCTGCTGTGAAATCTGTGAATTCAGTTGCAGAATCAAGCATTTGGAAGAGAATAAACAGAATATTCATTATTACCTTGGCCATCTCCCTTAGTAATTATCGAGAAGATTACCAAGTCATGGGGATGTGTTAGATTTCAGTCAAAATATTTTTTCCAAAACTGTTTATGTACAGATTTGATTCTATTTACATTTTTCTCAGTGTACTGAAAAGTGCTTGGAGTTTACTTTTTGAAAAGTTTTCTTTCGTGAAGGCAGAAAAGAAGTGGTTGCTTAATAGTCCAGCCATTTTCCTGTTCTCTGGTTTCAGCCTGTAAGGAAGATACAATGATCTTCTCTAACATTTCACCTTGGTATACTGTATGTTGAGAAGCTTTTACATTTCACTCTTGGTAATGTATGCTTTATACACCCATCATTTCCTGTCTTATGCTGCTCAGTGATTGACCTTCCACAGCCATGCAATCACAGAAGCATCCTCTGTACAGTCAGAAATACAGTGCAATCTACATTCGTCCCACTTTCATGCATCAGGCCCATAGATGTGAGTGTTATGACACTTCAAGTGCTTGTCCACGTACCTGTTGACGGCTGTGCGATGACCCACAACAACTTCCCTCTCATAAAGTGCATTCCAGACGCTAACATCCTCTGGGTGTAAAACCATCCTGAAATCCTCTTTAACCCTCAAACCCTTCACTTTAAAAGCGTGCTCCTTTGTTCTTGACCCTCTGACTTAAAGGAACCGCTACTGTCTATCCACCCTGTCCATGCCCTTCGTAATCTTACCCTTCTGAATCACGTTCCCCTCAGTCTTCTCTGCTCCAAAGTAAATAACCCGAGCGTATCCAGCCTCTCTCCATAGCTGATATGCTCCATTCCAGAGAACATCCTCGTGAATCTCCTCTGCGCCACTTTCAGTGCAATCACATCTTTCCTGTAATGTGGATCCCTGCACCGCACATAGTATTCCATCTTGGCCTAACCAAAGTGCTATATAGCTGTTGTAATCTATGCCACGATTAGTAAAGGCTATGCCTGCTGTCTCCAATTACCTCTTTACTAATCTATTACCCAGTCCCGTCATATACCAGGATGTGTGGAGAAGCACCCTCTAAACATGCGAGTCTGCCTCCATTTATTGAGTCCTCCACTGTCTGGTTCATTCTTCCAAAGTGCATCACCTCATATTTATCAGGGTTCTATTCCATCTGCCATTGATCTGTCCATCTGACCATTCCATCCGCATCTTCCTGCAACGGAAGACCTTCCTCCTCACTGCCAACCACCCGAATAATCTATTGACAGACACAAACCTAATTTTTACACTCATCCCATGCCCCTTCACATTCACATTTGTATCATTTATGAATACCACAAATAATAAGGGACACAGCACTGACATACAAACAGTCTTCAACAACCACCTATTTTCTGCAATAGTTTCTCGAACACTGATCTGATACTCAAAGGTCTGTAGTTCCTTGGTCAATCTCTGCAGCCCTTCCCATAAAGGGTATTCTCCAGTCCTCGGCACCTTAACTGTGACCAGATTGTATTTAAACATTGTCATCAGCGCCTTTCATCTCTTGTCTCCAACAGCAGCCTGAGATGTAATTGAGCTGGACCGAGGGACGTGTCCAATTTTATATTAGCCAAAACTATAAATCCCTGTATACATCTTACATCAATCTGCTCAAGAGCTTCTCAGTCCATCTTCTCGAATTCTGTTTCTGCATCCTCCTTCTCCCAAGTAAAACAGACATGAAGCTCTCATATATCAATGTTCACCAGCTTCACAAACAGATTCCCGCCTTGATCTCAGGCCAAGTTTCGTCAGCAGAAAACCTTGCTATCTGAGGGATTAATGTGGAGAATGTCCATTCAGTATATGGGATCAGTATATTTTATTTCGATCATGACATCAAAATTGTATACAATGCTCCGGGTACTGTCTAGGAGAAAGGGAGGACTGCAGATGCTAGAGATCAGAGCTGAAAAATATGTTGCTGGAAAAGCGCAGCAAGTAAGGCAGCATCCATCCAAGGAGCAGGAGAATCGATGTTTTGAACATAAGCATTCCTGAAGAAGGGCTCATGCCCGAAACATCGATTATCCTGCTCCTTGGATGCTGCCTGACCTGCTGCCCTTTTCCAGCAACACATTTTTCAGCTCCAGGTACAGTCTCGCCAGCAGTCTGTGTAACTAGTGCAGAATGTTTTTACTGCTCGTCTGAACAAATTACTGCAGAAGCTGGAATCTGTACTGAATATAACAAATGCTAGTCATCACATTGAGTCAGACAGCATCCGTAAAGAGAGAGAAAGTTAATGTTTTGTGTCCAGTTGACCCTTCATCATCTGTATTCGGATTCCCTTTAAATGAAGGCAAACGTAACTTTTACCTTCCCTGTTTGTATATCTTCCTTCCAATACCCTTTGCTTTAATGCTTTCTGCTAACTTACCGTGTGTATTGATTAAGAATCCTCCTGATTATCTGACTACATTGCATCCATTACTTCTCTATGTTTAGGTCTACAAGATATATCTTCAAACAGAACGTTTTTAAATGATAACTTCCCTTTCATAAATGCAGAATAATTCGCTTGAAGTTTGCTATTACTTTCTCAGTGTCTAATATCACAATCGTTATGATAGATTGCAAAAGATTACTTCCGACGGATGACAAATAAACTGGTCTGCAGTTTTCCACACTACCTCTTCTTCCCTTGTTTGTGATATTCATAAATAATGATGGTGAGAATGTGGAAGATGGATGGCAGAGGAATGATAACTAAAGTTGGGGATGACACAAAGATTAGCAGAGTTCTTCACAGTGAGCAGGGAAGAGTTAGGCTACAGGACGATATAGACGATGATTTATATGTCCAGATTAATGGCCGATGAAGTTTAACACTGGTAAATGTGAGATGATGCACATCTGAATTAACAAGACAAGTGAGTACTCAAATTTTGAAGGGCGAGGGCTAAACTTGCTCCTTTTTTCTTTGCAGCAGAGAAGGTTGAGGAGGGAACCTGGTACAGGTATACAAGAGCATAAGGGGTATGGAAAGGATGAACAGACAGGAGCTGTTTCTCTTACTCGAAGGGTCAAAAACAAAGGGATAAATACTTAGAGTGAAAGGCAGGGGATTGAGAGAGGATTTGCGGAGTCTGTATTGAACTGAGAGGGAGGCACAGACATAGAATAAAAAATCGTATGTGTGAAAACATGCCCTTCAGGCAAACAAATCCACACTGACCCTCCAAAGCGTAACCAACCCAAACATGTTCCTCCTATATTTACCCCTGACTAATGCACCTAACCTATACATCCCTGAACACTTTCGGCAATTTAGCATGGCCTATTCACTTAATCTGCACATCTTTGGATTGTGGGAGGAAACCGGAGTACCTAGACGAAACCCACGCAGACAATGTGCAAAATCCATACAGGCAGTCACCAAAGGCTGAAATCAAACCTGGCTCCCTCGCGCTCTAAGGCAGGAATGAGGCGCCGTTCTGTCCAGGGTGACATGTGTCTGGAATGCATTGCCTAACGGGTGATTGGTCAGGTAATCTCACAAACTTTTCAAAAGGCCTTTGGATATGCACTTGGTGGTGCAGGCTCGCAATTTCATTCAATTATTCTATGTGGTGTCAGCCATGAACACTCTGATGTATTCTGAAGCAATAGCTAATGGCAGTTCCTAGTTTGTTCCTTTAGATTACATTACTTTTTTAGATTACATTACAGTGTGGAAACAGGCCCTTCGGCCCAACAAGTCCACACCGACCCGCCGAAGCGAAACCCACCCATACCCCTACATTTACCCCTTACCTAACACTACGGGCAATTTAGCATGGCCAATTCACCTGACCCTGCACATCTTTGGACTGTGGGAGGAAACCGGAGCACCCGGAGGAAACCCACGCAGACACGGGGAGATTGTGCAGACTCCACACAGTCAGTCGCCTGAGTCGGGAATTAAACCCGGGTCTCAGGCGCTGCGAGGCAGCAGTGCTAACCACTGTGCCACCGTGCCGCCCACTAACTATACCATTGTTCCATTGACTATACTCAGTAAGTGAGCTTCCAGTGAAGTGTTGGTGTTATCTCCCACTATCTATTTAAGTGTTTCGGTTTCCTTGAGTTGGTAATGTAATTTCCTGTGTCGACGATGTAATTTCAGGCCCTTTTTCTTAGAGGGTGGCAGATGGAGTCAAATTTGATATATTTGTTGTAAGAGTTCCGGTTGGAATGCCATGTTTCTCAGAATTCTTGTGCTTGTCTCTGGCCTGTCCTAAAATGGATATACAGACCTCGTCAAAGTGGAGTACTTCCTCATCAGTACGTAAGAAATTAGTGTTAGTCTTTTGTGGCTGGTTGATGTTCATATATCCCGGTGACTAGTTTTCTGCTTGTTTTTCCGTTGTAGTGTATGTTATAGTTCTTGCAAGGCTTATTGTTCCAGGAGCAGAACAGACAAAGATGTGAATTTATTGCGGTGGTCAAGAGTATGAAAAAAGTTGCAGAGTAGAAAAAGAATACTCTATTAGTTGGCATTACAGCACAAGGAATTCTAATTTCAAAGTTGTCAGCAAGAGTTAGGAATGAAATAAGGAATAACGTCTTCATTTAGAGAGTTGTTCCGAATTGGAATTGACATGGCTGGGAAAGTTGTGGATGAAGATTCAAAAGAGAACTGGATATATATTTGGAAATTATGAATTTAATGGGCAACAGAGAGAGGGCTGGCAAATGGGATGTGCTTGGGAGACATTTTTGGAACTGATGCATACATAATGGTCAATGCATTCCTTCTGTACTTTAAAGGTTTGTACTCTATCATGTGCCAGCTGTGAATAAAAGTCAGAATCCAATTATTTCACTGTGTAATGCTCGCAAATTTGTGATTATTTAGTGCAGCATAAGCATTTGAAATGCAAGTATTGCAAGGTCAGCTTTATAATGAAGTCTAATTATTACTCAGAACATAAATATTTTACATGTTGTATTCCAATTACTAAAACAAATATATCATTGTATTGGCACGAAACTCTTTGGAAAGCTCTGACTTTTCAATGACACGATATTATGTTCGTTGCTTTCTTTCACAGTCCAAATTTCATATTAAACACCATTCATTCTAAAAAAAATGCAAGTTTTCAAATTATTGTTCCCGAAAATTTGATAACACAAATAATTTATTTAGTTTAATATTCACAGTCCATGTTGAATCATTACCATTTTTAAATTGCTGGCAAATAGCTGAAGATCGTACATTTCAGTGAGAAATTAAACTGATTGTTTATATATAAATGTATAAGAACGCTAATTTTATTTGTATGTTCAATCGTTTGCTCACTCTGAACATGTAATCATTCAGAAGCCAACCACTTTAAAAATATTGGAGTGGCAAAACATAGCTTTGAATTCTGACATTGAATATCTAATTCTAATCACCACAAGAGTTATGTTCTTTCTTCGATAAAATAAAATGTACATGCTTTATTTATATGTTAGAAAATATTGACAGGAGTTTATATTTTAGTTCCATAAATATAGAATCAACATAATTGATTTAAGAGATTATAGTTAAGTTGAATGATTATCATTCACATCTTATCTTTGCCCAACTCATGAAATATAGCAAACATCCGATTATTGTTCGGGTCAGTAAATTCAACACCTTGCAATGAGCTACGCTGAAACTTGCTTCCAATTTATTTGAAATCATTTACAGTGCTATTGGACCTCAAAGCTGCCTGTGATACAGAGAGACTCAGTGGCCTGTTCCAAAATCTGGTTCAGGGCAGTCAGTCAAACATTACTTCAAAACAAAAAATTTGGAATCCACCTTGGGCAGGGGGAGAACCCGCCAACAGACTATCACTGGTCTTAGTGTAAGTTCAAATGTTGTCCAGGTTATATACTAATGGCTGACCAGCTACCAATCTTTAAAATTCATCTTCAGTCAGAGCCTGGCCCAGAGAGCAGACGTTTTGACATGGAGAGCCAGAATCACACAATACAAGTTACCTATGGTGATGCAACCTGAACTGCCTCCCAGACTCCATACAACTGCACCCCGGATCAGACATGGGTGAAGACGTTAACAAGTTGACATTCTATTGCAAGTGCATTGTGTCTCACAAAGAAACCTCTAAATCCATATCTAATAAATGTCAACTTCACATTCTCCAGTATCAAAATAAAATGTACATCTCTGTGAATGGTCAGAGATTACTACATTGGTCACACAGTAGAATGTATGTGAAGTAACCAGCAGCAAACGGCAATCCAAAAATCACATTAATAACTGAACTTGGCAGATTCCGTCTGCTCTAAGTAAACGCACATATTATACTGGCTTTCAGGTGACTGTAACAATGCACCCCATAACTGGCGGTTTTGGCCTTACACCCCTCCAAAGCTTCTTGATCTCACACACATCACTCCCTCATACATTCAACAATTGATGAGAATCCACAAGGTGGGTGAAACTGGAAAGATAGAACAGTGCAGCACAGTGCAGGCCCTTCGGCCCTTGCCGTTCTGTCGACCTTTTGTCCTACTCTAAGATCAGACTAACCTACATACCTTTCGTTATGCTATCATTCATGTGCCTATCCAATTAAATAGCCCTAATATAGCTGACTTTACTACAACTGCTGGCTGTTCATTGTACACACACGCCACTCTGTGTAAAGATACCTCTGACATCTCCCCTAAACTTTTTTCCAATTACCTTAAAATCATAACCCCTCGAGATAGTCATTTCCACCCTGGGAGAAAGTCTCTGGCTATCCATTCTATCTATACCTCTCATCATCTTGAACACCCCTCTCAAGTCACTTTCCATTCTTCTTCGTTCCAAAGCGGAAAACAGCCTAGCTCCCTCAAAATTTCTTTGTAAGACATGCCCTCCTGTGCAGGCAGCATCTTGATAAATCTCCTCAGCACCCTCACCAAAGTTTCCACATCTTTCCTATAACGAAGCAACCAGAACTGATCACAATATTCTACGTGTGGTCTCACCAGGGCTCCAGAGAGTTGCAGCATAACCTCGCAGCTCTTAAAATCAATCCCTCAGCTAATGAACACATCACACACCTTCTTAGCAACCTTATAAACCTGGGTAGCAACTTTGTGGGAGCGATGCCATGGACAATTAGATCCCCCTGTTCCTCCACAATGTAAGAATCCTGCCTTTAACCCTGTATTCTGCATTCGACCTTCCAAAATGAATTGTATCCCAGTTTTCCATATTGAACACGATCTGTCACTTAGCAATCGAGTCCTGCATCCTGTCAATGTCCTGTTGCAAACCAGAACAGACCTCCATACTATCCACAATTCCAGCAACTTGTGTTACATCATCAAACTTACGAACTTACCCTTCCACTTCGTCATCCAAGTAATTTATCAAAATCACAAACAGCAGAGGTCCCAGAACCGATCCTTACGGAATACCACTGCTCACCTAGTTCCATACTGAATACTTCCCATTTACCACCACGCTCTGTATTCTATGGGCTAGCCAATTCTGTATCCAGACAGATAGGTCTCCCTATATACCATGCCTCCTTACTTTCTGAATGAAACTACCACGGGGAAGTTAATCAACATCTTGTTAAAATCCATCCACTCCGCATTCCCTGCTCTACCTTCTTCAGTGTGCTTAATCCTACACTCGAAGAATCCAATAAGTGATGTGAGGTATGATCTGCCCCTCACAAAGCCATGCTGACAATTTCTTATCAAACTATGATTTTTCAGAATCCTTTCCAATATTTTGCCCAATACTGATGTAAAACTGACTGGTCTGTTATTCTAAGGACAATCCTTGTTTCCTTGCCTGAACAAGGGAGTAACATTTGCCACCCTCCAATCATGCGACGCTATTCCATTGGAGAGTGAAGAGACAAAGACCATCGCTAAAGGCACAGAAATCTCTTCCCTCTCTTCCTGAAGTCCCTTCTGGCCTAGAGATTTATTTATCCTTGTGTTTGTACTTCAGTCAGTCTGTATTTCACCTCAAATTATTTACTCCCTGTCCAGCCAACTGATTGACTGCTTTCCATTTCAGGGCTCTGTACAGTGCTGCCTTCCTGAACAAGTATGGTTCCCAATATCCTGTGCATTATGTAACGGTAAACATGGGAAGGGCAGATGCCCAAAGCTTTGACTCTACTGCTCCTCAGATGCTGCCTGACTGGCTGTGCTTTTCCAATGCCACAATATTTGACTCTGATCACCAGGATCTGCAGTCCTTATTTTCTCCATTACTGAGGGCTGTCCCCTCTGCACACTGAACAGGGAATTAATCAGCAGAAACTCGTTGTACCTGGAGCTGACTGTTCAGTTCTGGAAAGTTGCATTTGATGAACACATTTACTAAAAACGAAATTAAAGTTCAACAAATATTTATTCATTCCCGGAGTTACAGTTTTGGTTCATGAATTGGACAGGTCGATAACTAACAGTGAGTAACTGAAGTACTCCGAGATACAGAGTATTCCGGGTGATTATATTTCAGTTTGGATGTGCTTTACCTTAATGCTGGTAATATTAACAGACAGACAGATATGATAAAGAAACGAGGTGACATGTGGAAGTGTGACATTTTTGCCATTTCTGAGATGTGTTTGAGGGAGGTCAGGGCTGACAACTCAATATTCTGTGGTACCAGAACTACAGTCAGGGCAAGATCTTGAAAGATCTTGTAATGAGGCATGGTGGTTAGAGCTCAGGATCAAAACCATGACAGAAACAGTGCTAGGGATATATTATTAGACCCCCCAGATAAAGGAAAGTAAGGGAGCAGGTATATAACCAAGATATTGAGGTGTGTAAAAACAATAATGAGATCATTATATTCAGACAGTCAATTCCAAATATTCATTAGGTCAGTGATAACTTTTTTAAGTGGGGGCAGGTGTTTTGAAATTTATTCCAGAGAGCTTCTTATATTAACATAGAGCAGATACAACAATGGGCAGTGCAGTGCTGGGCCTCACTGTTGGGACGAAGCCAGTCAGTTGTTCCAGGCAGAAGTGGGAGAGCATTATAGGACCAGTGACCATGATATCACACATTTTGACTTTGCTGAAGAAAAGACCCCCAAAACGTTTGAAACATAAAAGCTTTTTTGATTGGATAGATAGATTTTATGGAAAAATAACGACAGGATCTGGCCAAAATGCAGTTGTTTCTGGGTTAAACTGTAGCAGAACAAGGTGGGGCAGGTGTTGGGGGATCATTTGATTAAAATTGAATTGATGACAGTGTCGGCCCAGCATGTTACACCGAAGATAAAATTTAGGAAGACAAGCCCAGAGAACCTCAGATGTCGACGTAAATCCCGATCAGGATTAAATAAGAAAGAGAAGCTCAAAGCAGGTATCAAGTGATCAGGTCAATGAAAGTCCAAAAAGAATATGGAAAGTGTAGGGAAACACTTAAAAAGTCAGTGGAAGAGGGAGGGGTGATAAAGCATTGGCGGGTAAGATTAGCAAGAATCCAAAGTCACTTTTTTTGGTTTATTAAGGGGAAGAGGATACGCGGGGGAGGGGGGGGAATGGGAGTATTAGCGACTAAGGGGACAGCCTGTTCACAGAGCGAGAGAATATGTTAAACACATCCTATGAATTGGTCTTCAGTTTGGAGGAACTAAGGAAGAATTGGAAGTTTATGCAAGATAGAGTGGACAAATCACCAGATTACAGACCACCAAGTCTCACATCAGTGAGAGGGAAACAATTGTAGAAAATTCGGACGGCTGTTGAGGCTGGATCATCAAATATCTTCAAGGCTGAGACAGACAGACTTTTACACAAGGGTTACTGGGAAATCTCAGGAAAGTGGAATAGGGGATTAACAAAATAAATATATTCTAATCGAAGGAAAAGCAGACTCAGTGAGCGGACAGACATATTGTTGCCCCTATGTCTAATGGTGTACTTTTGCAATAGTCCTGTATTCGCAAGAACATCAACCTCTCTCACTATGGAGTGAGACACAGTTTGGAATGCAAGCGAGGGATTCAAGGAATTCATAAACGCGATACTAAGAGACAGAAAGTACGAGAGGACTGTGATAACACGGATTGCCTGTCGGGGTGAGGATCTGCATCGACACAATCACCACTACCAGAAGGAAGACCTCAGCAAGACACCCTCCAAGGCCAAGCAGAGACCTGCATTGGAGAGCAGGTAGTCAAGGAGTGCTGATGGCCCAAACACTATATCACTGTCGTGTCTCCTTCCTTCCCTGACCAAAATTAAATGTGGAGGGGTAGAGAGACATGCCGTTGTTAGCAGAGTAAGCAGGAAGGCTTTCACACGAGAGGCTTCGGACACCTCCAGTTCAGAAAAAATGTACAGGTAAACTCAAATAAAGTTCTTTTAACTTTATTGTTACAGCAGTCGAGATGGCATTTAGGGCAGTCGCACGCTCCTGTTGTGGGATGTGGCAGCTCAGGGAGATTTCCACCGGCCCTGATGGCAACACGTGTGGGTACTGCACCCAGCTTCAGATCCTGGGAGGCCGTGTTAGGGAGCTGAAGCTGGGCAGCACGGTGGCTCAGTGGTTAGCACTGCTGCCTCAGCACCAGGGACCAGGGTTTTGTGTGGAGTTTGCACATTCTCGCCGTGTCTGCATGGGTTTCCTCTGGGTGCTGCGGTTTCCGCCCACAGTCCAAGGATGTGCAGGTTAGGTGAATTGGTCATACTAAATTACCTGTAGTGTTGCGTGTAGGGGAGTGGGTCTGGATGGGCTGCTCTTCAGTGGGTCGGTTCGGAATTGTTGGGCCAAAGGGCCTGTTTACACACTGTAGGTTACCTAATCTAGAATGCACTCAGGGTAATCCGAGATACTGACCGAGATAATGACTGTAATATTCCAGTCTAACGTTCATCGCCCTGAGTTTACCTGTCAGTCCTGTTGTATTTAAATAAATATAATTTAATCCAACAGGCGTTCCTTGCTTCCTGTCATGTTCCAGACAGAGAGTAGATGGGCGACAACCAGGAATGGCAAAGGGAGTAGGCAGGGAGTGCAGGAATCCCCAGTGGCCATTCCCCTCGAAAACAAGTAGACCATTTTGGATTGTTGGGGGCGATGACCGTTCAGGGGAAAGCAGCAGGAGCCAGGTTGGTGGTACTACCATTGGCTCTGGGGCAGAGCGGGAAAGGGTAAAGGTAAACAGGACATTAAAGATAGGTGGGTCGATTGTTAGTGGGACAGATCAGAGATTCTGTGGTTAAAAAGGGGAATCCAGGATGGTGCGTTACTTCCCGGGTGCTGGGATCCAGTATGTCTCTAAGTGTCTGCAGAACATTCTCTAGGGGGAGGGGGAGCAGCCGGAAATCATTATGTACGTTGGCACAAATGGTACCCGTAGAAATAGGGGCGAGGTCCTGCAGCGTGATTACAGAGAGCTAGGAGAAACTTTAAAAAAAAAACCTTGACAGTGGTATTCTCCTGAAAGGGAGGTTACCGTCCGAGACATGCACTGGAGGGGACACCAATATCTTGCCGACCAGTTTTGCTAGGGTTACAAGGGAGGGTTTAAAATAGATTGGCAGGTGGTGGTATCCTCAAGAGCAGGGAGGAAAGTGGAAGGAGGTACAGGAATCAGAAATAGTAGGTTAGGCTGGAAAACGACAGAGAGAAAGTAATGCATTTTGGATTAAATTGCATCTGTTTCAATGCAAGAATGCTGACAGGTAAGGTGATGAACTCAGGGCGTGGATAGGTAGGTGGGTCTGGGATATTATAGCCATTACAGAAACATGACTAAGTGATGGATAGGACTGACAGCTTAATGTACTAAGGAACAGGTGCTTTTGGCGAGACAGAGATGGTGGAAGGAGGGGAGGGAGAGTTGCATTTCTGATTAAGGGGAGAACCACAGCATTAATCAGAGATAAACTAACTGGTGGATCACCCAGTGAGGCTTTGGGGTGGAGTTTAGAAATAGGAAGGGAATGGTGAGGTGATTGGGTTGTAATATAGGCCCCCAAATAGTCAACAGGAATGAGAGTAACAAATATGCAGGGAGAGAAGGGAGACCTGCAGGAGCAATAGGATTATCATAATAGTTTTTGTTTTCTAATACAGACTGGAACAGCCAGAGCGTTAAGTGATTTGATGAGGTAGAATCTGTTAAATGCGTCAGGAAAATTTCCTCAAGCAGTATATAAAGTGTCCTACTCGGGAAGGGGCAAAACTCGAAATTTTCTTAGTAAATAGGGCATGACAGGTGACTGAGTTAATAGTGGGGGAGCACTTAGGGACCAGTAACAATAGTTCTATTAATTTTTAAATAGTTATGGAGAAGGACAAAACTGGTCCTCAGGTTCATGTTCGAAATTGGGGCGTGACTCAGGTACAGGCAGCTGGGATCAAGGGAATCCCTGGAGATTATAAGAGATACAGGAGTCTATGGAAGAAGGAAAGCAGTAGGGTGAAAAGGGGGCAAGAAAGAGCCTTGGCTGTGACTTTCGGATGAATCCAAAAAGGTACTTTAAATATATTAATAAAAAAAAAACACTAACTGGGGAGAAAATAGGACGCCTCGAAGACCAATGTCGACAAGAATGTGTGGAACTATCAGAGATGATTGAAGTCCTTAACGAACATTTCTTCTCTATATTTACCATGGAGAAAGACATGATGACTTGAAAGCTTGAGGAAGTTAGTAGTGATATTTTAGGGACAATCCATATCATAGTAGATGAGATTTTGGACGTACTAGAATGTTTGAAAGTGATTAAATCTCACGGTGCTTACCCGATATATCCAAGAACACGTCAAGGGGCTCCAGAAGAATTTGCGGGAACCCTGGCTTATAATGTTGATCATCAGTAAAGTAATGTCCCTGAAGACTGGAGGATAGAAAATATTGTGCCCTTATTCAAGAAGAACTGAACAAAAAAAGCCTTGGAACTACAGATCAGTCGGTAAGTTACTTGAGAAGGTCCTGAGGGGTAAGCTGTACATGCATTTAGAAAGACAGGCTTTGATTAGGAATAGTAAGTGCGGCTTTATGCGAGGAAGTTTATGCCTGACAATTTTCTTAAAGTAATTGGATGATGTGACCAGGAAGATTGACTTGGTTGGGGCAGTAGATGTCGAAACATGTGGTGTTGGAAAAGCGCAGCAGGTCAGGCAGCATTCGAGGGGCAGGAAAATCTATGTTTCGGACATAGGCCCTTCATCAGGAACGTCCAAAACAACGATTCTCCTGTTCCTCTGATGCTGCCTGACCTGCCGTGTTTTTCCAGTGCTACACGGTTCGACACTGATCTCCAGCATCTGCCATGCTCACTTTCTCCAAGGGCGGTAGATTTAGTCAATATGGATTTTAGTTAGAGCAGAACAGAATGAGGCTTTTTAGCCCTTGGAGCATGATACACAATTACAGGAGGAGACCAATAAGCCCCTGGGGCCTATAAAACTGTAACAGATCATGCAGCACCAGTATCCAGTTGCACAGCAACATGATCAGTCTATTCAGCTACTTGAAGTCAGTAACACAGGAAAAGGAAGAGGCCACAAAGTGACTGGACTATGGAGTGTACTGGAATAAAACCAGGCTACATAGCCCCGCAGACCTGCCTTTCCATTCAGTAAGTCAGGGCTGATTTGCACTCGGCCGCAATTTCTCTTTCATGCCCAATTCTTTGTCGCCCTCGAATCTCTGTCGGGTCAAAATCCATTGGACACCCACTCGCACTCCCCAAAAAATTTCAGTGACGTAGCCTCCCCTAACTGTCTGGTTCCAACTGTCACTACCCTTTGAGAGAAGTAAACACTGCCCACACATATACCTTGGCCTATTGACATGGATCGAAGATATGAACACAGCGTAAAGTAACTGGCCCTGATATCAAGACAGGATTTGTTAAAGCAATACGTCAAGGAGACTGAACAAAATTGAACTTGATGGGAATCAGTTGTAAACTCCCCGCTGGTAATCATTCAGAACACAATGGGGCTGGTGAATATCAATCCTCCCAGTCCCTGGATATCTCTGTGGGCAATCCTCAGGGTAGCGTCTTCGGCACAAACATCTTCAGCTGCTTCATCAATGTCTTTCCCTCTGTCATACGATCAGAGATGGAGATGTTCTGTGAAGATTATACAATGTTCAGAACAATGAGTCACCTCCTAAGGTACTAAAGTATCAAATCTGGACAACATTCAAGCTTGTGCTGTTAATGTCGAGGTAACATGAATCAAAAGCACTGCTGGGCACTAAACATTTCCACAGTTAAAAGAAAGAGAAACCCCTTCAGCATCTCTATCTGGTTTCACAGTATTATAAGAAAGCCATTCAGCCCAAAGGATCTATTGGATAACAAGAGACGCAATGCGTTCACTCACTCCTACCTGTTACACAAGAAGACATTTTCTAAAAAAAAACAGCAGGTGTTGGAATTTAAAATACACACGCAGGAAGCTGGAAGAACAGAATAAGCATGGCAGCATTAAGACTTTGAGATGTGAATGCCTTGGATATAACCCTTCGTCAGGACTGTGAATGGGAGTAAGGAGGTCTATAGATAAAGGGGTGAGTGAGGAAGAAGGCAGAGTGCAGACGTGGGGATAAGTGAGCACAGATAAAGGGTATCAGCGGGTTGGTGATGAGAGTGCTGAATCCAGTTGGTAGCAGACAAAAGATTGCTCAGAGGAATGGAAGGCAGGGGAGGGCTTGGGAAGGGAGTCGGGGGGGGCGTGGAAGGGAGGTTATTTGAAATTGGATAATTCAATGTTGAGTCCCTGGGGTGTCGGTTGCACAGGTGATAGATGAGATCTTATTCCTCCAAATTATGGTTTGATTCATTGTGACAATGGAGGAGGCCAACGATGGCCATGTTGGAAAGGGATTGGGAAAGAGAATTTAAATAGGAACTGACTGGGAGGTCATCCATTCCAACTAACGACCCTACATTTCAGCTTCCAACCGAATTCATCCCTCCCATCGCCCAACCATGTTGCATCCACCACTTGTGTCCACATATCCATAACTCGCCATCTCCCTGATCTCCCCACACCAACCACTCTCTTCCCTCTTTATCTACAGCTCCACTTGCATCCCCCCCCACCCCAGTTCTGAAGAACGGTTATAACTGAAATGTTGACTTTCCCAGCTCATGATGCTGCCTCGCTTGCTGTTTATTTCCAGCCTTCTGTTTGTCTCTTATAACTCAGGAAGATAGCGTCTAGTCAGCACAACGTGCTGGTCGGCAGGAACCACGGGTTGCCCACTGAAGTCCTTGAACCTCTGCCCTCGAGCCAGGAGGAAGACATTCAGTCCCTCGAGACACTGACACATGAGCAGAAGAGGCCATTCAGCCCCTCCAAACTGTTAGACTGAAATAGGTGGATGTCATTGTTGCTGCAACACGACAAACCTGAGAGGCATAGACTGCAAAGACAGACTGCTCCATGTTGTTCCGCCTGGTTCCATTGTTAATGGTAGACACGTGTTATGTTAACGTGGTTTGCTGACCATGAGGAGGGAAAGTGATTAGTTTGTGCCAAGTCCCAAGGATGCATCTTCCATCTCTGAGATGTTATGGACTAGGCTAGACCACTCAAAACACTTTTAAGCACGCAGCCCAGAGCATACCTTTGCTACTTGTTTCGTTAAGTGTACAATGAAAATTAGCCGGAGTAATTTAGCTAGGTTGACTACTAGATTTTAAAACAGGCAAAAACTTTATTCATAAAATTACACAATGCAACACAAAGAACAGAATAAAGGATCACGACAGAATTAAACCGATTCAGCTAGACTTAATTATGCTGTTCCGAATGTACACAACTGTCCCAATAAGCAAACTCCCAATATAAACCAGTACAAACGGAACACATACTTCCAGGTTGAAGTTGAAGGTCAGAAAAGAGAGAGAGTTTCCACACAGCTCTCAGTTGAACTTCCCAGTTCAAAAATCCACTGCAAACTGCTCAGCTCAGCTCAGCTAGTTCAGCTAAAATAGCTCACCACTGTCCATTCATTATACTGGTCACTTATAAAGCATGACCACTTTGGCCTTAAATCTCATTTATTTCCATATAAGCAAAAGGCCTCTGAAAATCCTTTTCATCTCTGTACCAAACCAGACTGATATGAGCTTGGCACGTTTTATTGTCCCTCTGAAAAAAAAACAGGGCAGAGTCTCCTTGAGCCAAGGATCAACTTTTCGACAAAAAAGGGACTAGCTTTGTGACATGTCTCCCACCACCCCCTAAAAAAAAGAACCATCAATGCTAAAAGATGGCTGCATTTTAACCCTTCAAACCCAGTTAGTAGTCTCAAAACTGACAGATGCACTATACTAACTGTAAACATTCAAACATGCACAAACTCATACAAATTCAGGCTGTGGTACACCCACCACCAAACACCTCCGTATCTCATTCGAGTCTCAATAACTCATCAGCTTTCACGTTTTCGCGACCTGCCACATGCACAGTTGTCAGATTGAATGGCTGCAACAACAAGCTCCATCTAAACAGTCTGACTTGTTTTATCCTTAATATTTTCCACAAATGTCAATGTGCTGTGATCACAGTATGCGATTGTCTCAGATGCATTGCTGGTAATATAAATACAGTTATGGTGTAATGCCAATACCAACTTTAAAGTCTCTTTCTCCACCGTTGAACATTTCTGTGGATGAACGTTCGACTTCCCAGAAAAATACCCGATGGGTCTTTCAATCCTCCTTATCATCCTCCTCCAGGAACACCGGACCAATACCCAAATCACTGGCATCGATAGCCACCTTGAAATGATTCGTATAATCCAGTGTAGCTAATACTGGGGCCAGTGTTAACACAATCTTTAGGCTGTAAAATGCCTTTTGACAGTCCTCTGTCCACTGAGAGTTCTTGCCCTTGACAATTTGGTGAGTGGAGCAGCCGTACTGTTTCAAGTTTGGCACAAACGTTTGGTAAAATCCAGTCAATCCCCGGAACCGTAGTATTGCATATTTCTTTTTGTCGACGGTGTGGAAGATTCCCCAACTACTTTCGTTTTTGTATCTCCTGGGCCATTGGTCCATGTCCTATAACGTGACCCAGGAACGTGACTTGGGCTTTCTCAAATTCACTTTTAGCGAGGTTTACCACCAAGCCTGCCTTCTGAAGTCAATCAAACAAGTCTGATAAATGCTGTATATGTACCTTTCATGAGTGACTAAAAACCACCAGGTCATCAATGTACACCACATAGTTGGGTAATCCGACAATGACCTCATTATCAGTCTCTGAAATGTGGCTGGATCGTTTTACATACCAAATGCCACAACTTTGAACGGATACAGTCCATTTGGCTTTATGAAAGCTGAAATTGCCTTTGCTCTGTCTGACAGAGGTCCTTGCTTGTAGCCTCTGAGCAAGTCCAACTTGGAAATGTAAGTAGCTTCTGCCACTTTTTCGACACAGTTCTTCAAACATGGAATTGCATATGCATCAGTCTTTGTAACGAAGTTGACTTTGTGATAGTCAACACATGACCATTGGGTAGCATCTGGCTTTGGCATCATGACTATACGTGAGCTCCATTCACTGTAATTCACTTTGATTATGCCATCTTGGAGCGTGTGCTCTATCTCCTTCTGACCTGTGCCAACTTTAGAGGGTAATGCCTTTAAGGGTGTTGCTTAATCAGAACAGCATCTCCTGTGTCTACATCATGCACAATTATGTTCATACTTCCCAGTTTATTTCTGCATATCTCTCCATGATATCGTAATAACTCTTTCAGGTCACTATGCTTTTCTAGCGGAAGATAACTCAATAATTTATCCCAATTTTTGACAACGTTCTCATTGTTCAATTTGATATAGGAATGTCCAATTCGTAATCCTCTGAACTTGGGTCTTCCTTCTGTGCTGTAATCATTAATATCTTTTCCTCTTGCTTTCGTTGCCTATCAAAATATTTGTTGGGCATATTCACATGATGCACTCTGTGACATTTCCTCCTCTCTGTAGTCCGTACCAAGTAGTTCACCTCATTCAATTTCTTCCCAATTTGATAAGGTACACTAAAACCTGCTTCTAAAGGCTCAACTTCTACTGGAAGTAACACCAATTCCTTATTCCCAATTGGAAAATTGAGAATTTGTGATTTCTGATTTACTGCCTGTTTAATTGTATGCTGCGATACTTTTAAATGCTATCTCGCCAACTCTTCAGCTCTATTTAATCGTTCCCTAAAATTTGACACATCATCCAAATGGGTGGTCTCTGAATTCTGACTTATTAATTTCTCCTCAACCAATGGTAATGGTCCTTTTACTTCATGCCCACAAATTAATTTCAGGAGTCTGAATTTTGTCGATTCATTCCGTGCGTCTCTGATCACAAATAGTTCAAAAGGAACTTACTTATCATGCACAATTATGTTCATACTTCCCAGTTTATTTCTGCATATCTCTCCATGATATCGTAATAACTCTTTCAGGTCACTATGCTTTTCTTGTGGAAGGTAACTCAATAATTTATCCCAATTTTTGACAACGTTCTCATTGTTCAATTTGATATAGGAATGTCCAATTCGTAATCCTCTGAACTTGGGTCTTCCTTCTGTGCTGTAATCATTAATACCTTTTCCTCTTGCTTTCGTTGCCTATCAAAATATTTGTTGGGCATATTCACATGACACACTCTGACAATTCTCCTGACAATAAACCCTCAACATGGTCCTCACTGTTTCATGCCATATCGCTCATGCTCACTGTGATTCCGAATACTACGTAGCAGATTTGAATTGCTTTATTCCCGCATTATCCATCACCTGCTTGAATAGTTCGGATGTGAGGTCTGATCTGTCTGGATCTCTATTAGTAGTCCTTTCCTAGTTAAAAAATAAGTATTTTTTCTACAATTCTTCTGGCTTCGATGCTGCATAATGTGTCTGCCTCTGGAAATCCAGTCGACACATCCATTATTGTAAATAATATATATTGCCCCTTTTAATTTGAGGTAGGGGACCTACACAATCTATCGAAACTCTTGTGAAAGTTTCCTCAAATGCTGGAATAGGTATTAAAATTGCAAGTTTTATTACTTCCTGTGTGACATGTTTGAGACGTCAGGCAATGTTCTACTACATCTTTGTTTAGTCCAGGCCAGTGAAAATATCTTTGTATTTCAGCCTGTAATGTCCTCACCCCGAAATGATCTCCAAGTGGTAGCTCATGTGCCACTCGCAGCAGCTCCTTTCTATGCCCAACAGGAAAAACAATGTGAAGAACTTCTGTCCACGCCTGATCTGCTCGAATGAGTGCTGATCTCCATATCCACATTAAGACATCATTTCTTAAGAAATAACACACAGGAATGCGCTCATTCTCTTTCTTGCTAAATATCTTTTGATATGACTTTTGTAACTCCTCATCTTTCTTCTGGAACTCAATCAGCTTAGCAGAGCTAAAAATACGTTCATGTTTTCCTACTTGCTCCTTCTCTGTTCCAATTATCTGATCAAAAGAAACTTTCTGATAACTCTACGTCAGTTTCCTTATCTGTGTCTTTATCGTGCTTAAACCTATGCATCTGTTATCTTCTGGTCACGCAATCAGGGGAAATTCGTGGATAAACATTCTCCAGGTCTTCAATTGCCTGCATCTCCACTGGCTTTTCAACTAGAGTAGGCAGCACGCCTACCACTGAATCAGCGATTTTATTCTCAAGGACAAATTTTATTCCTGGAGCTGAGAGTTAGGGGTCCAGTACTCCTACCACAAATTCTCCGCTCTTCTCTGGACTCTCTAAACTCACTTTACATAACTGAGCACGTTTTGCCTCACAATGATTTCCTGTTACCAGCACATCTTCTGGCAATTGTCTCTCAAAAATGCATAAAGCCTCTCCCGTCAGCATTACAGACTGAAAAGATCCTGTGTGAATTAATATTGGATACTGCTTACCAATTACTCCTGGCCTATGTGAATAAACTTTACTTTTTCATGTAAGATGTTTATGCAGACTTGGCACGTCCACTTATCATCTTGTACACTTCCCTTATGCTTTTTGCCTAACTTCCCTTATGCTTTTTGTTCCGAGTCCAAACTTCCAGGCTTGTCTGGTTATCCTACATCTGGTTTTCTCCCAGCCCACCAACACTGTGATTTTTTGTGGCCCACTTTATTGCAATGAAAACACCATAGTTTTTTAACTTATTTGTCCCCATCAAGGTTTTCTTTATTACTGTGGTAAATTGTCCTTATGGTCTCCCCTGTGATCTACCTTTCCCTTTGCACGTGAGGATATCTCTTTGCTCCAATTTCTGTCCCTCAGAGACCAGAAATAGTTCTGGAAGCCAAACCAAGTTTATGGACCAGTTCATAATCATCAATCTTTTCAGCCGCTAACCATGCTGTTTACACTCTCTGCCCTTCCACCTGAGTTTGCACTACTTCAGGCGGTGAATTTTTGAATTCCTCCAAGTACTAACCTCTCTAAGGGCATTATAGCTTTGCTTGAATTTTAAAGCTCATATCCAACTATGGAAATTAGTCTGTTTGATCCTTACAAACTCAGTGTAGGTTTGACCAGGATCATCATTAGATTCCTGAAATGTTGCCGATGCAGACAAATGTTTGTTTTAACCTCCTCATACTCCCCAGATCCCTCATCTGATAGGGATGTGAATACCTCACCCGTCCTACCTACAAGTTTGGTTTGGATCGACAAAACCCACATTGCCTCTGGCCACTGCATTTGTTTCGCCAACTTTTCAAATGAGTTGAAAAAGGCATCACATTCTTCTCATCCAATTGAAGCAACACTTGAACATACTCAAACAAATTCTCACTAGACGTCTGACGACGCGGGGCTTGCTCAGCCTCACTCTCTTCCTTACTAAGCGCACCCCCAGCCGCTATCTGCAGCCTTTTACACTGACTTTCCTTTTTAAGTGCCAGTTTTTGTTATTCAAAATCTCCCTGTTTCTTTCTCCCCTGTCGCTCTCTCTTTTGCCAGTCGTTCTTTTAACTCTCTGTTCTAAATCTGTCTTCCCCGCCCCCAACCCCCCCTCCCCCCCCCCTCCTCCCCCCCCCCCCCCCCCCGCCCACCCCACCTTCTGCATTTTATTGAAAGTCAATTTTGGCTGTGCTTTCCTTACTTCTCAACGTTAACACAAGATGTTTCATTTGCAACTGAATTCTTCCCATCTCTGAATCTGATGGTTTCTCCAGCAAGTTTAATTGACGAGCTACTGTTGTAATTATCTTTCCTTTCCTCACAGAAGTAATCAGTTCCAATTCCAGCTTCTCGGCTAATTCTGGCAACTTGGTCTTATTCACTTTCATAAAATTTCCAAAGTCACGGCATGCACACCAAGGAAACGTTTGGCGACTGAAATAGCCATTACTATTCTAAGCTTTGTCAACCCAATCAAGCTAATACCCGAAATAAAGACACTATCATCTCCCACTCGCTGTTAAAAATCCAGCAACGATCCCCCAGTCTGTTATGGACGTTGCTAGATCACTCAAAACTCTCTTAAGCAAGTAGCCCAGAGCATAAATTTGCAGTTTGTTTTGGTAATTATCCAATGAAAATTACCCGGAATGATTTAGGTAGGGTGATAACTAGATTTTAAATCAGACAAAAACGTTATTCACAAAATTACACAATGAAACACAAAGAACAGAATAAAGAACGCGTACAGAATTCTACCTAGCCAGCTAGACTTAATTATGCTATTCCAAATACACACAATAGTCCCAATAATCAAACTTCCTTGAAAAAAACGTTATAATGAAACGCATGCTTCCAGGTTGAAGCTGAACGGCAGAAAAGAGAGAAAGTTAAAACACAGCTCCCAGTTGAACATCCCAGTTCAAGACACAACTGAAAACTGCTCAGCTCAGCTCAACTCAGCTAGCTCAGCTAAAAGAGCTGGCAACTCCCCGTTAATTATACAGGTCACTTCTAAAGAAGGACCACTTTGGCCTGTAGTTTAATCTGTTTACACATAAATAAAAGGCCTCTGAAAATCCCTTTCGTGACTGTGCCAAATCAGACTGATCGTAGCCTGGCCCCGTTTTATTGACCCTCTGAACAACATCAAGGACAGAGTCTCCTTGAGCCAATGAACAGTTTTTAACAAAGAAGAAGGATTGGTTTGTGACAGAGAAGACAGGCTAGTGTTCTGTATGGACGTCAGAAGCTGGTGGGAATGGCTAATACATCAGAGTGTGGCTGATGACAGATTTGTGAACAACACGACGTTCAATGCAGGGTCACACACCAACTACACATCCAGTCAGTGAGAGTTCATTCAGAACCTGGAACTCTCTCTCAACCACCATGGGGATTCCATACAGCTCTGTAAACTATCATAGAGTCATAGAATCCTATAGCAAAGAGACAGGCCCATTAGCACAAACTGGTTCATGTTGATCAAAATGTCCATCCATGCGAACCCAATTTCCCTGCGCTTGGTCCATATCCTTCTAAACCTTTCCTCTCTATATATTTGTCCAAATCTGAAGACATGTATCATGGAAAACATGTTATATCTAATGCTATCCGTATTTTGTTTTGGAAATAATGAGCGTTGATTCATAACACTCCAGTGTTAATGCAATCACGTTGTATCATTTTTGTAGCGTTACAGATTAAACGCTCATTTCCTTCACACTCTCCTCATGGTACCATCGCCCCAGGGATTAGTCTGGTGAAACTCCATTACACCGTCTCTCTCTAGCAAGAGATCATTTATTATAAATGAAAGAAAATACTGTCTCAAGTACACTCCACAACTGCAGGATGGTGTCTTCACACTTATACTTTAATCATTTTGGAATGAACGCTCCTACTCATTTATTGTGCTGATTATTTGCTGAGTAATAGAGTCATAGAGATGCACTGCATGGGAACAGATCCTTCGGTCCGACCCGTCCATGCCGACTAGATATCCCAACCCAATCTAGTCCCACCTGCCAGTACCTTACTGCTCTGTATGAATTCTGTTAGTGCCTCATTAACAAGGACATCCAGCTCCTTTTCACCAAGAGGACTTCCCATCATCTCGCCTTCTCAGAAATACAAAATAAGAAGGATGGCATTTTTTGCCAATCATTTATTTGCCTTATGAAGCAAAGTCACACCAACAACAACATCACTGTTGCCATTGGAGTTGATTTGAGATACTGAGGAGGCGATGATGTAGCTGTTTTGTCTCCGAATATTAATCCAGGGAATCAGGTAATGACCCAGACACATGATCCGAATCCCACAACGGCAAATGTTGGAAATTGAATTCAATAAAATATGAGGAATTAAGAATCAAATGAAACAATGACACCATTGTTGATTGTCCTACCTGGCACCCTCATGCCCTTCAGGAAAAGAAATCTACCATCCTCAGCTGGTTGGGCTTACATGTAACTCCAGACCCACAGCAATGTGGTTAACTCTCAGTTGCAGTTTGAAATAGCAAAGCCAGCCACTCAGTTATATCAGTCACTTCAAAGCCTCAAAGAAATGACACCGCATAGACTTCAGCATTGACTACTTACAGCCCACGGACTGCAGTGGGTCAGGAAGGCAGCTCACCAAAACCTTCTCAAGGACAATGAGGAAAGGGAATTAAATACTGGCCCATCATCCCATTCATGAATAAAGGAAGATGATCCCACTCAGGGAAGAGAGAAAAACAGACATAAATAACTTTAAACAGGAACTTTGACATATACCTTACATGGTCATAGTTATCAGTAATATGGGAACAGGAGAAACATGAGTACGGTTTAATTTCGTTTTTTTATTTCGATCCGAACTGATCATCAACAATCCCTTTGCTTGCTTCTTTCTCTCTATCTCTCTCTTTCTCCATCTATTCAACTCAGTCCTTCTCCCCTTCATAACAAATGTCGGTGTCACCAACATCAATCACGCTATTTCCCAACTGTGTTCAGTTCTGATGTATGGTCATTAGAATCGAATTGCCAAATCTATTTTTCTCTCGACCCGAGGGGGCTGCCAAATCTGCTCAGTTTGTCTGGCACTTTCTCGTTTTTTATTGTATCTGATCTGATTCATCATTCTTTGCTTTATTTAACCTTTAATTTTGTTATTACTTGGAATGTCTGCATCGCTGACAAGGGCAGTATTTGTTGACCTAACCAAATGTCATTTATTGCGAGGTCATTCTTTCAGGCAGAACAGAACCAAGCACATTAAGTGGATCTGACATCAATCTTAAGCCAGACAAGATAATAACGCAAAATCTATTTACCAAAGGACATCAGTGAAATAGATAAACGTATAGACAAAATGCTGGCGATGTTATGGTTGTTATTAGTAAAACTTAGTTTTATTTCCAATTCCTGCCTTTTGTATTTACTTTCTCACATTGTCTGTGGTAGGATGTGGAACAGTGTCTTTCTGTGTAATAACCTGTGCATCTGAATTACATTTCTTTCCACAATACTGCTCGGAGAGAGTGTTCATGTCATTAAGTTATTTTAGAGACAAGAACAAAGTTGTGATCGAAATAGGTGCAGCTGGAAGAGTGCTTGGAGGAGAGGTGGAACCATAACGTCTGAATTTTACCAAAGCATAGATAATGGTTTATTAAGCGTCAACATTGAAGCCAAGATGGCGACTAGGCATATAACCGAGCTGGTAGTGGATAGGTTTGGTGATGGACACAATACCGAGACATAAGTGAATTCAGGGAAGAAAGGTACTTCAGTATTGTGACCAGTCTCGTTCTCAGGTGTTTGTGAGGGCGGGAGTGTGGGCCGTTCTGAAGTTTGTGGATAATCAATGTAATTTGCATTTGAAACTGAAGACTATAATTTCCGTCTTTGTCAAATATAGATAACAGAAATAGCAAAGAAGTTCGCCATGTTTGAAGAGATTATTAAATGGATCGAGATGAAGAAACTTACCAGGAACACCAACAATAGCGAGGATAGGATAGTAACCCGCCTGGATAATCATCAGTGCACCATATATCAGATATGGTAATGTTGACCAAGACCAGGAAAAAAAGAAAAGACCCGAGGATAAACTCCTGTCCATTGTTGCAGCATTCCAGTCTAATGTTCTCAAATTCTGGTCCATTAATGGATCATTTCATGCTATTCTCAGACGGTTAAATCTCCTTTTTCTGTCTCTGCAGCTGCTGATTCCTTTGAGCGTTGGAGTTGATGCATCTGCTGCTACAATGGCATAAACCATTGCAAGAGGCCCCTTATTAATAGGAGATGGAAAACATCCAGTGACACAACCAGGATCCATGGAGACTGTCATCACTCACAGTCACTGAACAAACAGTTCCATTTAACCCCTTTCAGTATGGTTCCTTCAGTTCACAAAAACTACTGGACTGGATTGAATGTTGGCACCGCTGGCTATTGATCACATCTCCCATCACCCATTGCTCTCGTGAAGTTAGTAGTGAGGGAGATAGATGCATGTTTTCTTATCACAGGCGAGGTGATTCTGCTGCGTTGTCCGTTTGCAATACGGTAACTGGCTGAACCTCCCACCACCAGCACCCACAAAAACCACAATCTACATGCTGTTACCGTGCAGATCGCTCCTCGACTAGAACAGGCACCAGCCAATATATTTACAGTGGATATATTTGCACTCCAATACATAGAAAATGTGAATTTGCCTGGACATTCCTTTAATTGATCTAATAATGCAATTTTGTATCTTCAACTCTCAATGTTCTTCAGCATGTTTTTTTTAATATAAACTCACGAACACCTTAACACACTTTATTAAGCACAAGTTTCTTCATTTCTCCTCATGGTAGCATCATGCCAGGGTTTAGACTGGTGAAACCCATTTGGACTGAATCGCTGATAAGATCATTGTTTATAAAGCTGATTGAGCCTGTACACAATACACCTCACAGTCTGTCAACAAAATACTATTATTGGGAAAGATACATTTACTCTGGTACTTTAATCATTTTGCATGAAGAGCCACATATCATTTACTTCCTGCTGCGTAAAAATTCTGTTTATGACTAATGACCAAGCACATCCAGGCCTGTTTCAACAACAGCACTTCCCAACCTCTCACTATTTAATGAACATAAATGTTAATGATGTTAGTTGTTGTTCATATCTGAAATATTTTATATCTTGCGAAGAGCTATTGCCCAACCACTGAAACTTCTGATACCCCAAAGCCTTCACTCCAGATAATTATACTACTCTCTTCATTCTCTCGATTGTCCAACTTTTACTACATTCGGTGTGTTCCACCCAACCTACCTATGGACTTTAACATTCCACACTCACCTCTATTCAACATGTCAAACGTCTGCTGAAAATTCAAATACTTCATTCCCAGTGGTTCACAATTGTCGATATCATAACGGACAACCTCCACAAAATCCAGCAAGTTTATCAAAGATCAAGAACATTTCCCCTTCTAGATTGACTCTACCGAATCATGTCATTATTTTCCAAGGGTCTAGTTGTCACATTCCTCACAAAGGATTCCAATGTTTTTCTCACAGCATACATCAAGCTAACACTGCTTAGTTTGCTGTTTGCTCTCTCCATCCTGTTTTAAATATTTAGGTTTACAATGATTTGGCGATGCCGGTGTTGGACTGGAGTGTACAAATATATAAATCACACAACATCAAGTTATAGTCCAGCAGGTTTAATTGGAAGCACACTAGCTTTCGGAGCGACTGTGCTTCATCGGGTGATAGTGGAGGGCTCGATCGTAACACAGAATTAACCGCAAACATTTACAGTGTGATGTAACTGAAATTATACATTGAAAAAATGATTGTCTGTTAAGCCTTTTATCTGTTAGAATACAGTGATAGTTTCACTTCTTTCATGTGTAAATCACAAAAACGTTTCTTTTTATGTTGCATTCTCGGGTTAGCTGTTCACAATGGTGATAGCTAGACAATATGTTGAAGGTTTTGCAGGGTTACGTTGTACATTTGCTCAAAAACTGCATGCATTCATGTAGAACTCTGAGCTCAAAAACTGCACGAATTTATGTAAAACTCCATTATCTCATTTTTTAGATGAGAATCAAAAGGCATAGACAGAGAACACAGGGGGCCAATACCTTTAACATATTGTCTAGCTATCAGCATTGATAACAGCTAACCTGAGAATACAACTTTAAAAAAAAGGTTTTGTGATTTACCCATGAACGAAGTTAAACTATCACTGTATACTAACAGATGAAAAGGCTAAACAGACAATCAATTTTTCAATGTATAATTCCAGTAACATCACACTGTAAATTTTTGCTATAAATTCTGTGTTACGATCGAGCCCTCCACTATCACCTGATGAAGGAGCGTCGCTCCGAAAGCTGGTGTGCTTCCAATTAAATCTGTTGGACTATAACCTGGTGTTGTGTGATTTTTAACTAGGTTTACAATAGCTGCTTTCCAGTCTGGAGGATCCTTTCCAGAATCTTACCAGCTTTGAAGAATAATCAGTAATTCTTTCACTAGCTCTACTGCCACCTCCTCAATACTCGGGGATGTAGCTCATCAGATGCAGCATAATACCAACCTTAAATTCAATGAGATTTTGAAAGACATACTTTTCATTCATTCTAATTTCCTGCTGTTCCTCACTTTCACCAGTCACTCTGTACTCTTGTATTTCTGGAAGTTTCTTTCTGTATCTTCCTCAGGAAGATGAACACGATATATTGCTCTCAACAGACAGATGGGTTCTGTCAGTCAGTGAATATATCGGAGGACTGCACTGCCGTGATGATGGATATGTTAATCACGCCTGCCTGGAAAGTTCCAGAATTAATCCAGTTGACATCATGGTGAGCACGAGCACAGTCCTGTCACTGGTGTGAGGCAACACAGTGTACTGAAGGAGGGGAAACAGCTCAGTGACCACCGCAACTTTGAAACAAACTGGTTTCATACCTGACACCTGGTCCAGCTTAGACAAATGTCCCGGGAAATCCCAGGAAAGATAATGCACAGTCCTGAACCACCCTATTGATTGAGCTTCCCTTCTTTGGAGCCCCATCTCCATTTGTTTACCATGGACCCAGACACTCTGTAAATGCAGTGTATAGAGGTGGGGGTCACCAGTCCCAGAAGCTAACGACACAAACCCGAGATAAGCATCCACAGAAATTCCATGTCAGGAACAAGTCAATTCCCCACACGGAACGTGCACGCGCTCAGTGTTGAAAACTATTTACATTCCTGAGTTTCTCTTCCTGGCTGAGAAAGCGTTGCATCTCTGCACACTCCTACAGTAACAGTTTCTCTCTCCAAAGAAGCAGGTGACAATGTAACATTCACTTTCTCTACATCTCAGCAACTAAAAGGGCAGCACCAGTATTACAAATGGATTTGATCAGCACACAGAGAAGAGAGATAGAGGGAACATAACTCAGTTTAAACAGGGACAAATCTAAATGGACGCAATATTCAGGAATATGGGAAACGGGGAAATGTGAGAATAACTTCCCATTTTGTTTTACTTTCAGTTCATCATCAGCAAACCCTTTGCTCACTTTTCATTTCTTTCCTCTATTTTTCTGGCCATTTCTCCATCCATTCAATTTAAACCTGCACCCCCCCCCCCCCACCTTTCTCCACAATCCAACCATCCATGATACCAGGATAAATAATATTATTTCCCAGTTTGCTTTCAGTTGTGAAGCAGGGTCACTGGACTCAAACCGTTATCTGCATTTCTCCTGACAGAGGCTGCCATACCTGTGACATTCTCCAATAGTTTCAGACGCTGGAAAATTTTATTTTCGATCTCAAGCACTCACCGTTCCTTGGTTTGTTTCACCTTTAATGCTGTTGTTTCACAGGAAGCTAGCATCTTGGGCAAGGGCAGCATTTGTTGACCATCACTAATTGTCCTTGACAACGTGGCCAGTTGTCAAGACAAAATGGAGCCCACAATGTTGTTGTGGGTCTGAAGTCACGCTGAGATCACACTGGGTAATAATGTTAAGTTTCTTTAGCAAAGGCGATCAGGAAAATAATGAAAATAAGTCTTAACGGTTTCTGGTTTCCATGATTGAAATTAGGTTTCATTCCAATTTTTGTCATTCGATTTTAAGCTCTGTGATCAGCTGTGGTAGGATTTTAAACACTGCCTTGGAGTCACAGCCCATGCCTCTGAATTACCATCTAGTTACATGATCACTCTGAAACAGAGTCCTTATTGCCTAGTCCGTATTCCATAGTTCCTGCCAGAGATAGATGGCGGGGAAACCAGTTTAACTACCAACAATCACAAGGATTTTGGGGAAAAAAGCGAAAGGGAGATTGAGAGACATTTTTATTTAACATCACAGGCTTCAGAATGCTGAAATGAAGACATTTCGACAGCATCCTGAAACATGAGCCAGTATTCCTAGGAACGATAGGTGAAGGGGATATTGGCGTCAATAAAGATTAACATTTGTTCTGCAACTTTGTAACTGGGTGTGGGGTCAGCAGAGTCTTCGACGTATTGGGCTGAATCTAACAATAGCTTGATTGTTGTTAGATTCACTGACAATCTAACTGATTGAGTGTGACGGGGGATTGTCTGTACGAGACTGAACTAGTTTCATGGTGCTATCTTATCGAACTCACCTCATATACTACTCACGCAATCACATCGTGTTCCTCTCATTCAATGCCACCCCGATTCTCCAACCCAACATGGTTGGAGGGACTCACCATCGCACTGATGTCCCTGGCTATCCTATGATCACTGCCACTGGTGCCATCTTTCAAAGGCCAATGGGCATACTGTTGTACTTCCTCAGTTTGGAGCCACCCTGCACAGTTGACCCCGAACATGGCAGATAAGGGGAACTAACACCACGGATTTTCAACAGAGGCAGAGAGGTCCTAGTGGATGGGCTAGTACAGGGGGTCCATTCTCTTCCCAGAGGAGGTCTCATCACCAGCCACACCGAGTATGGTCTGCGCTACCACCCAGCTCAGTGCAGTATCTGCTCTCCCTCCCTCTCTCTCTCTCTCCCACACACACTTTGAATGTGAAAAATTCCAGACAGTGTTCCAAAGAATTCCCATTTTCACGAACAGGAACTTTCAGTCATTCAGACGCCTGGGCTCCTGCATAAATATGCACTTATTTTATATCCAATCACAATTAGTAATTCTGGGTATTTCACTTTGTCTCACTTTATTGTATTCAGCCAAACACTACTTCTAAACACTTGTCCCGTTATGAAATAAAATTTGAGCAGAGAACGTTTTATCCTCAGCTGTTATTTTGACCATTATCTGAATTGTACCATTTTCCTTGTTATGAAAGTTTCTCTTGCCCTTTTTCTGTGCCTGTTTCTGTCTGTAACAGTTACACTGTCTCCCACTCAGTTGGCTGGACGGCTGGTTTGTGATGCAGAGGGAGGCCGGCAGCGCAGGTTAAATCCCCGCACACTGACAGGGGTTACCATGAAAGGGACACTCTCTCAAAAATGGGCAATCGAGCATGGCCAATCCACTCTAAGCTGCTCATCTTTGTAATCTGGAGCAAACTGGAGCATTGGGAGTGAAACCACACAGATACGGGGAGAATGTTCAATCTCACCTGAGGTTGGAATTGAACCCAGCTTCTTGGTGATGTGCGGCCGCAGTGCTAACCACATATCCATCATACTCCTCAGTTATTTCTGTTAATTACTTGTAGCTGACTGAAGAAATCCAACTGGCTTGTTCTGATAACTGAACCTGACCCAGTGTTATCAGCGGCTAGATCGCCAACCTGGCTACATTTAAAATTTGTTGTGAACAGTGGAGGAGTGGGACTAGAAAAGGAAACAGAGACATCCTCCAACCTCAGTCAGAATCGGAGTGAGGAGAAATTCACAATGTTGGAATTCATTCATGTGGGAATTCTCTCACCCAGATGATTGGGAGGGCTGAATATTCATATTGTATCGAGGCTGACTTTGTCTGATTTTCCAGAGACAGGTGAATCAGGGATCATTGTGAAATCAGAGAAAAGTGCAGCTGGGAACACAATGAGATGAACCATGACCTTATTGATTGGTGCAATAGTGTCAAAGTGCCGAATGGCCCAGACGTGTCCGTCAGTCCTATGTTCTGATGTTCCATTCAGCCCTTCGGTCCTGCTGTGCAGGAGCAGATTGAGGCCAGTCCGATGGTTTTGGTGTAGTTTGACAAATGTATTGGCAAATCCAGGCTGAGTCAGTCAGCGATCTCCCTCCCTCAATCCTTCTTTTCAGGCTTCTCCTCTCAGTCACTTCTGCTCCTGATGTAGGTCATGTTACAGGCCCAGTTTCACATTGAAAACATCCCCCATCCCCCACACAAGTTCAACTCAGACAAATCCTCTGCTGTCTCTGAATGCAACATTTTACATCATGACTTCCAGGAGAATAATCAATGATTTTCCAAAAACATAAATAAGAACATAAGGAATAGGAACCTGTGCTGTCATTCAATAAGCACCTGGCTGATCTACTCCACGGCTCAACTCCACTTCCCTGCTAACCCCTTGCATCCCTTAACTCGCTGAAATGTCACAAACAAATCCACCCATCTGTAAATACAATCAGTGACCCAACCTCCACAACTCTCGGTGTTCGGAAATTCCAGCCAATCACTACATTCTGAAAGAAGACATTTCTTTGCATCTCAGTTTGAAATCGATATTCCTTATTCCGTATCAGCATCCCTGACTTCGAGACTCTTCCCTGGAGTACAATCACATTCTCAACACCGACCTTGTCAAGCTCCCTCTGTATCTTCAGTAATGGCACCGGCATTCATTAAAACCACAATGAATAATCGTCTCAGTATTTTTGATGTATACAATAATTCAATCCTTTCATCCCAGGAACCAGTCTCATGAACCAACATTTCTGCATCAATATGCTGACGCATACACAGAAACACGCCACTCCGTTGTACTGCTCCTTTTTTGGGAGTCCCCTCCATTAAATAGTAGCCTGCCTTTTGGTTGTCCGTGAGGTAAAAATAATGACTGCAAATGCTGGAAACCAGATTCTGGATCAGTGGTGCTGGAAGAACACAGCAATTCAGGCAGTATCCGAGGACAGGCAAAATCGACGTTTCGGGCAAAAGCCCTTCATCAGGAATAAAGCCCTTTATTCCTGATGAAGGGCTTTTGCCCGAAACGTCGATTTTGCCTGTCCTCAGATGCTACCTGAATTGCTGTGCTCTTCCAGCACCACTGATCCAGAATTTTGGTTGTCAGTATCATCCTCAAACGCGGATGTATATTGCACTCGGCTCCCGCCGTCAGGAGCTGAGTGCAGCTCTTGTGAGCAGCTCTTGCCATCGGACTGATATTTGTGGTACTCCAATAGATACATTTTTTCATAAAGATCGATGAATCCTGACTCTCCGATTTGTAAGTGTTTACCAAGTGTCATCCCATGCTAATGCATTGTCCATCATACTATGAGCTTCTGTCTTGCGTAAGAACCTTTATTTTGTGATAGCTTTTGGAAAATCTCTGGAAAGCCTCGTGTCTACCAGTCCCCATTTATCAAGGTCACTTGTAACATTCTCATGGATTTCCAGAAAAAAACTATACATGATTTTACAGGCAAAATGTAGTTCGTCTTTAACAAGTCCATGCTGACTCTGTGTGAAGCTTTTCTAAATTCTCTGCAGTCCCTTCCTTAATAACAGACTCTCACAAATTCCCAGCAATAATGTTGAGGCTAAGTGGTTCCTGCTTTCAGTCTCCCTCGTTTCTTGAAAACAGGCGCCACTTTGGAGGTTCTCCAGTTTCACTGGATCACTCCTTTAATCTAGAGAGTTATGGAGTATTTCACACAGTACCACCAGCCATTCTATCACCACTTCTTTTATAACCAGCTATGAATTGTTGATGACCTGTTGACGCTTGGTCTTATCTGTTTGAGAATTGCCTTGTTCATTCTGTTAGAGACAGCTCAAGATCTTCTCTCCTATTACCACTTTGCTTATACCATTGAAATATTTACAGGAGCTTCACCTGTGAGGAACGAGGTAAAATAGTGGTATAAATTATCTGTCTGTTCCCTGTATCCAGTTCCCCAGTCACACCCTCCAATATACTTTCCTGACTGCCTTTTTACCAAAGATCACACACACACCTCTTTAACTCTTCTTACATACATGGAAACGCTCGTGCTGCTTGTTTTTATATTTCTTGCCAATTTACTTACATCACATCTTTTCTTCCCTTTTCTTCGCTTTCTATATTCATACAGTCATATCGCATACAAACACAATCTTTGGTCCAACTTGTCTATGCCGGCCAGGTTTTCCAAATTAAACTATTTCCATCTTCTTGCATTTGGCCAATATGCCTCTAAGCGGTCCCCATTCACATGTTCGTGCAAATGTCTTTCAAATGTTGGAGCTGTACTTGCATCTGCCAGTCTTCTTCTGGCAGCTTATTCCATAAACACGTCACCCTCTATGCAAAAAACAATTCCCTCTTCCTCCCTTTTAAATCTTCCCTCTTCCACCATAAACCTATGGCTCTATTCCTATTTGATTTTCCTATCCTGTGGAAAAGACCTCGGCTTTTCACCCTGCCAAGCCTTCCCTGATTTTGTAAATTACTATAATGTTACCCCTCAACCTCTTACACTCCATTTGATGCTAATTTCAAGATCAAGCATTTAAAGATCAGCACTGTAAATTTGAAACAATGTTAAAAGTGACAGGTAAACAGCACCAAGCCCAAACTTCATACAGTTATTTGTTTTCTTCTTTATGTTACAATACTAAGGCAGCATGAAAATCTTATTAGTGCCAATAAGCCGTCAAGCACCTGAATTCCTTTTTCTGACAGTGGTGATCTCGACAGTGAAAATGTATCTCTGGTCAGATCTATATAATACCACATGTTCAAAATTCTCTCTTCTGGCCTCCCTATGACCTTGTATGGTAGTGTCTTCTTTATCTTGCACTCAATAGAGAGAACACTTTTCCCCCATTTACATCTTAATTTAAACTCATTTTATACCATCTTCTCGTTCACCACAGCTAAAAGCCTGTTTCTCTGTTGGCACACTCTCTTTTCCCGATTATCTACACCCACCTCTGGCAAGGAACTAAAATGCCCAGTTTCCAATCCTTTTCAGTTCTGAAGAAGTGTCACACTGGACTTGAAATGATATCTCTGTTTCTCTGTCTCTGCAGATGCTGTCAGACCTGCTAAATTTCTCCAGTAATGAATAGGCACAGCACAAATTTTCAATTAAACAAACAACTATGAATAATAGAAATAAAAATGCATAAATTGCTGCAGAAACTGAGAGCTTTGACGAAGGGTCACTGGACACGAAAGATGAACTCAACTTTCACTCCACAAGATGCAGCCAGACCTGCTTAGTTTCTTCAGCAATTTCTGTTTTAGAACATTTTCCAAAGACGTGTGTTGAATCTGCTCAAACGCCCTGTCCAGCACAGAGCGCTGTACATTGGGAAGGGAACAAAAACGCAAAGTGCACAAGTTCACTGGCTCTGAAACAATATAAGGCTGGCATCACTGACAGCACCGAGGTCTTAATCATGGTCAGGGAGAAAAACAGAGGAAAAAACATTTACTTCAAACATAGAAGATGTTATAATGGGAAAGAAAATGATCCAGATTAATATGTTAAAGTATGTGAGTAATGTAACAGATTAGCGGCGTGACATCAGGGAGAGACCCTAAGCAGAATCAGATTATGAAACTGGATGGGTTTGCACGTCAGAAACCAGGTTGGGTCACTGAGTACAGGACTCATGGGTGAATGGTTTGGGTGTGAACTTGGGAAAAGTCGGTATAATTGATTTGCAGATATTGCATCTCACACTGTGTTATCATGTGATGCTGTAGATCACAGCATCAGCCGCAGAAGAATTGCATTCAATCACAATCCATAACTTTTCCTCAGGGATAATCCATCACTCTACCATCATCATCAATCCGAGTGATGGTTCAGTGCCGAGTTTGGGTGAACATGCCAGAGTCAGAACCATGTGTATCTAAACCTGATGACAACCCACTAAAGCTACCACACTTGACTGGTTAAATTACAAACAGCAGAACTACCTTCTATTGGAGAGGGGAAAATGATCCCAAGACAAACAGATAAGATCCAAACTCTGCAGTCAAGCTACATTCAGTCATCAATGTCGATGTATTAATAAACAACTTACAGGAGGAGAGGACTCAATAAATATCCCCAGCCCTGTACATCAGTGTAAAAGACAATGATGTAGTATCTGCACCATCCTCAGCCAGAAGTGTTGAGTCGATAATCCACCTCACCCTCCTCATGATGCCCACAGAATCACAGATGCCAGTCTTCAAACAATTCGATTCGCTGCACGTGGCATGAAGAAACATCTGAACACAGTAGATATGACAAAGGCAATGGGCCCTGACACCATTCCTGCAATAGGAATGAAGATTGTACTGCACAACAAGCTGTGTCGCTGGGGAAGCTGTTTCAATCCAGCTCCAACTCTGATATCTGCCTGGCCACGTGGGAAGTTCCTCAACTATGTCCTGTCCTATAACAAGGGAATGACTACAGTCTGACTATTTAGCACGTCCTCAGTCCCGTCGCGATCAACACATTGGTGGGAGTTATTTTTGACAGAGCTGTCAAGAAGCACAGAAATAATGTGCTCAGTGTGGTTTCTGATAGGTACCCATGTTTAGATGGTGCTGTTGTGGAAATGTCACTGGATTACTGATCCAGACCGGTATAATGCTCTGGCAGATGGTGGAAGTTAAAAACAATTCATAAAATATCGAGACATAAAATCTGGTGCCAGTAATATTGACCTTGAATCTAATGTCCATTGTAAACATCTGTTCCTTCCCCAATGTACTTTCAGGAAGTGAATCTCCCGTGCTTCCTGGTCTGGCCTACAAGTGTCTCCAGACAAACAGACATGTGATAAACTCTGCAATGGTCTCCAGAACGGCCAGGCAAGACACTCAATTGTATCAAATTGCTCTGAGTTCTTAAAGGATAAAACCAGACAGAACACCGGCAACGAGCTTTGGAAAAGGGAACGGGAAACACAGTCCTTTCAAACAGACAGATGCTGCCTTCCTAATGTTTAAGAGCTTGTGACAACAATGACAGAGCTTTCCCGCACACTGCACAGAAACATCAGGTACGGAGCCGGGCATTAGACACTTTTAACTTTCCCTGTTCTCGCTCATGGAGACAAGTTCACTTTTATAACTCTAGTTAATGCATTCATCAGAATCTCATCAATTCCTATATTATGCTGCTCAATGATTGGCCGTCCAACCCTTGCAATCACAGAAGCACTAGCTCTGTACTGTCATAAATACAGCACGACCTACATTAGTCACACTTTCCGATATGAGGCACATAGCCATGTATGCTATAGCACTTCAAGGGCATGACCATGTATTTATTAACGGTTGTGAGGTTACCTGTGCCAACTGCCCTCTCAGGAAGTGCAGTCCTGACCCCAACAGCCTCTGGATGAAAACCAATCCTTAAATCCTCACTAAGCATCAAACCCTTCAATTTAAAATGGAACTCCTTTGTTCTTCGCCCTTTGACTGACAGGAATATCTGCTATCTATCCATCCTGTCCATGCCCCTGGTAATCTTCCCCTTCTGAAGCACGTCTCTCTCAGTCTTTTCTGCTTCAAAGTTAACAACCCGAGCGGATCGACTCCATCCAAGGGATCATCCTGGTGAATCTCCATTGCACCCTCTCCAGTGCAATCACATACTTCCTGTAATATGGCTCCCAGAACTGTACATAGTATTCCATTTGGCCTAACCAAAGTTCCACATAGCTCTTATAATCTGTGTCTCCATGAATAGAGGCTATGTTTATGGTCGCTATGCTTTGTCAACTTTTGTAATAACCTGTTTAATCACATTCAGGGATATGTGGAGAAGCACCCTCTGAGCTTCCTAGTGTGCTGCTATTCATTGAGTCCTCCCCTGTCTGGTTCCTTCTTCCAAAGTACATCACCTCATATTTATCAGGGTTGCATTCCATCGGCCATTGATCTACCCATTTGATCATTCCATCTGTATCTTCCTGTAATATAAGGCCTTCCTCCTCACTGCCAACCAACCAGCCAAACTTTGTGTCAAACGCAAAATGATTTATCACTCACCCCAACACCCCCATATTCACAGCTGCATCATTTATGAATACTGCAAATAATAAGGTTAAAAATCACACAACACCATGTTATAATCCAACAGTTTTATTCGGACGCACTAGCTTTCGCAGCGCTGCTTCTTCATCACGTGATTATGCTCTTTGAAAGTTCGTGCCTCCAAATAAATTGTTGAACTTTCATCTAGTGTTCTGCAATTTTTAAACTTTACCCAAGCCAGTCCAGCACTGGCATCTCCGAATCACAAATAATATGGGACACAGCACTGATCCCTGTGGTAAACGATTGGATACGAGTCTCCAGACAAACAAACAGACTTCTACCAGCAGACCTTCTGTCTCCTACTACTAAGTTAATTTGGATGTAACTGGGCAAGTCACTAATGAGTCCTACCTATTCCCTGGCTATTCTGTTCCACTTGATGTACCTGTAGAATATCTGGGGATTCTCCCTAATCTTGTCCTGCCAGCAGGTTTCCACGTCACTGTGTTAGCCAGTCCCCTTCAAATGAAGAATTGCCTTCTTATTGCAGTCTGAAATGGTCTACATTTACCTGCCATTATTTGCCTTAAATGTAAAGTAGGCAACCAGAGAAAAATCCTGTTTATTTCCACCTTGGCATTTGTTTAGTGACTTTTCTAAATTTCACAATGACCACCTCTCATTCTTCGAAACTCTAAAGAACACAGGCCGAGTTTCCACATCAGGCAATCTCGCCATCTGAGGGATTAATCTGGAGAATGTCCATTGCACATCCTCGGTGGTCAGTATATTCTTTCTCAGATTGGGTCAATACTCTATGTACAGTCTCATTAGCAAGCTGAGAAACTGCTTCAACGTGACCTTCCAACTATGTTCTGCTTCTCTTAAATGAAGGCGAACCTGACTTTAACTTTCCACTTCTATATATTCCTCCAATTACCATTCACATTACTTTATTTAGGAATTCACTGCATGAGTTCTTATAAAAAGCCTTCTAAAAATCGAAGTATGCCATTTCTATGTTGTAATAAACAAGTTCAAATCATTCTGAAGTTTTTCAAGTATGAAGACTCTGTCAGACTCTATTAGTGCAAACTGATTCTCTCCAATTTCTAAATATCCAATATCAGATCCTATGTAATCGATACCATCAGTTTCCCGAGAGATGTCAAGTTAATTGGTCTGTAGTTCTCCACACTATGTTTTCTTCCCTTTGCAGATGCTTGAACCCCTTCTATTCATCTAAAATGCTTGGAACACATTGACTAACTTCCAGCCTCTGCAGAATGTGCAGGAAAATAAAACAGACATCGACAGCACAATTAATGCACCTATTGCTGATTTATTTCTAATATTTTGATACGAAGTACAACTGGCTCATCAGACTTAGCAATGCCCAATCCAGCTACAACACTCTATGCCAGCCTTCAACTACTACCATTTTATTGATATGAATTGACTTTGTGTCTTTAGTTCCACAGGTTCCATGTGATCACTTGGTATTTCTCAGCGATTTTCTGGATCTTCCTCCGTGATGACAGATGCAAAGTAACTGGTTACTTTCTTGGCCATTTCCCTGTTCTCCACAATAACCTCTCCTCTCCCGATTATAAAATTCTACATTTGACCTCGCTTTTATTTTGTTTTCTTTGCAATACAGATTGTAGATTTATGCAGTCTTTGTGTTTTTCTTTCACAGAATCATTAAAAGCCCACAGTGTGGTAACGGATCTTGGGCCCAACAGGTCCACCGCGCCTCTCCGACGAGAAACCACTCAGACCCATCCCCGTCTGATTCTACATTTTGCGACATATGCACCTAATCTACGCAGCCCTGAACACTTTTGGAAAATAAGCATTTCCAATTCAGCTAATCTGTAAATCTTTGGGCTGTGGGAGGAAACCGGAGCACCCAGAGGAAACTCACGCAGACACGGGGAGAATATGCAAACTCCACACAAACATATTTCTGAGAATTCTCCGGTTTCCACAATGTCTAGAATTCTTCTGAACTCACTTCCTATGATTAATATAACCTTTAATTTATTATGTTAACCTTCATTAAGTCACTTGCCCTTTCTTTCGTGATTCTGCCTTAAAGAAACAGACATACTTTTCAGACATTGCAGTATTTCTGTAGATCTCCTGGTCCTGATCAGGTGTATCCAAGAACACAGCAAGAGGCGAGAGAAGATATTGTGGGGGCCCTGGCTGATCTTTTTGCATCATCGCTGTTCACGGGGGAGGTCCCGGAAGACTGGAGGGTAGTGAATATTGTGCCCTTGTTCAAGTAGTGTTTGTGAAGAAGAACCTGTGAACTATAGACCAGTTAGCTTAACAACTGTGACATGTAAGTTCCTTGAGAAGGTTCTGAGAGATAACATATACATGCATTTGAAAAGACACGGTTTCATAAGGAGCAGTCAACACTGCTTTGTGCATAGGATATCATGGCTCACAATTCTTTAGCGTTCTTTTGAGGAAGTGACCTGGAATGTTGATGAGAGTATGGTGGTAGACGTAGTCTATCAAGGTTTCAGAAAGGCCTTTGATAAGGTTCCCCATGATAGGCTGCTCTGAAAGGTTCGATAGCATGGAATCCAGGGAAATCAGGCAAATTGGATATTCAATTTACTTGATGGTAGAAAGCAGAGGCTAATACTGGAAGGATGCTTGTTGGACTTGAGGCCTGTGACTAGTAGAGTGTATCGGTGCTGGGTCTATTACTGTTTGTTATCTGTATCAATGATTTGGATGAGAATGTAGAATGCATGATTGGTAATTTGGTTGATGACAATAAAATAGGCGTTACTGTGAACAGTGAGAAAGGTTATCAGAAATTGCAGCAGGACATTTTTTTCAGCTGGGGAAGTGGGCCGAGAAATGACAAGTGGAGATTAATATAGATATGTGTGGGTTGTTCCATTTTGGAAAGTCAAATCCAGGTCGGAGTTTCGTGGTGAATGTAAAACCCTGAAGGAATGTAGTCGAACAGAGGGACCTTGAAGTTCAGGTCCGTGGTTCTCTGAAAGTCGTTGCACGTAGACAGGGCAGTGAAAAAGGCTTTTTGCACACAGGCTTTCATCAGTCAGGGCACTGAGAATAGAAGTTGGCGAGTTATATTGCAGTTGTACAGGACGCTGGTGAGGCATGCACTTGGAGTATCGTGTTCGGTTGTGTTCACTTTGCCATAGGAAGGATGTCATTAAACTGGAAAGAGGACAGAAGAAATGTACACGGATGTTGCCAGTACTCAATGGGCTGAGCTGGAGGGAGAGTTTGGACCGACCTGAACATTTTCCTTTGACTGTAAGAAAATGAGGGAAAATCGTATAGAATTGTATAAGATCATGAGATGCGTGGATAAGGTGAATGCACTCATTCTTTTTCCCAGTTTTGGGAATCATGGACGAGAGGACATCAGGTTAGAGGTAAAAGAATAAAAAGGATCCTGAACGGTAACTTTTTTACGCAGAGGTTGGTGCACATATGGAATTAGCAGACAGCTAATCTGGTTGAGGCACGTGCATTAACAACACTCAAAAGGTTTTTAGACAAATACGCGGATAGGAAAGATTTAGAAGAATAGGGGGCAAGGGCAGGGAAATGGAATTAGCAGGATGGACATTTTGGTCGGCACGGACCACTTTGGTCCAAAGGGCCTGTATCCATGCTGCGGGGCTCCATGATTCTATGACTCTAACAACCATTGCGTGTCTACCACTTCATGCTCAAACATTCTATATTGTATGCTGGTGCTGTGTAAAATATAACATATTAACGTCTCTAGTTCTCAGAGCAAGGTTAATAATGAGTCCTTCTGACCACACAACACCGAATCCAAAATAACCTGCGCTCTTGTTTGAGTCACAACATACTCTTCAACCAACCTGTTATACGCTTATGGAATTTATTTTTCACAACATCAGCAGTCACTTAGTTAACGCAGTCTAGATGCAATTTGAGATCTTGCAGTAATACTGCAGCATCCACAATATTTGCATCTCTAATTTTCAGAGCATATAATGTACAGAATTATATGTGGGCGGCACGGTGGCACAGTGGTTAGCACTGCTGCCTCACAGCGCCAGAGACCCGGGTTCAATTCCCACCTCTGGCGACTGACTGTGTGGAGTTTGCACGTTCTCCCCGTTTCTGCGTGGGTTTCCTCCGGGTGCTCCGGTTTCCTCCCACAATCCAAAAATGTGCAGGCCAGGTGAATTGGCCATACTAAATTGCCCGTAGAGTTAGGTAAGGGGTAAATGTAGGGGTATGGGTGGGTTTCGGTTCGACGGGTCGGTGTGAATTGTTGGGCCGAAGGGCCTGTTTCCACACTGTAATGTAATGTAATGTAATCTAATCTAATCAAGAATTTGCACGAGACCATTGGTATTAGATACATAATACACCAGTGCTTGCTTCTCCTTCCTATTTGTAAGATCGACCCAAACGGATTCTGTTTAATCTGAGGGACAGAGTCTGTGGCGTTATTGGAAAAGACATTCGGGGAGGGTCACCTCGACTCTGATATGATCTGAAGAAATGACCAGCATCACAGGACAAGCATCGATATCCTCCCCACTCTGTCAAATTAACTGTCACCGTACTCTCTCTGCGCCCTTAAACTCACTACCTGTTATAGCACCTACCCCCTAACAAGGCTCAGACTCTATCTCCAAATAGGGCTCACACACGACTACTCTCAGTATTGAATTCAGCACCTTCTGCACCCCGCGCGCGCTCTCTCTCCCTTCACTATATTCCCAACACAAATAACCCTGCATGGATACAACACTGCGGACTGACTCCCTCCGGACACCTCACCATTCCCTCTACCTACACCAGCACTAACAGCAGGGCCACACACTCCCACCATCACTCCCTCCCCCCTTTCTCCCATTCCAGGAGAAACGGACTGTAATAGGAGAGAAAGGGCCAGGTCCGATTGTGGAGCACCCGATATCTGATCCCTCCTCCATCCCCCCCACCCCCACCCCGCCTGCCATGTTGGGAGGACCCTGGTATGAGCCGGAGTGGACCGGACGTGTCGTCTGGAGATTCCGTGACATACATGTCCCTCCAACTGAGTAAAAAAACAATGTTCAGTGAATGGCAATTGGTACTTTAACCATTCCGTCTGTTGTCACAATTTTCTCCCTCCCAAAACAACAAATATCTCATTGCAGAGAGATGCAGACACAAAAATATACAGAGACATATGTAAACACACTAATATACTGACACTCACAGTACATACACGGAGATAGAACCGCACACAAGTAGTGGCATACGGAGGCATAGACAGTGGCACACTAATAGACACAAACACAAGTAAAATGCACAGGCTAATACACAGATGAACCGATGTCAGCACATAAATACACAAACACACAGACACATGAACAAACACACACAAGTACACATATGGACGCACAGAGACACAGACACTAGTGCTCATAAGACAGAGATACATATGTTTTTGATTAATAAGTATGTCAAGAGTAACAGAGAGTAGTTAGGAGAATGATGTTGAGAAATCTCTAAGCCAGTATTAAATGGCATTCAGAGTCGATGGGCCGAATGTCCTAATTCAGCGTTTTTAATGCACGTGTGGTGTCATGCTATCAGTTATTCTCTTCCTGGGACAGGAGCAGAGAATGAGTTTAATACATATTTGATTGAAAAGAATCAGTGGTACTATTGGACAGGTTTAGAGGGCTGAATGGTTTATGTCTATGCCTAATTATTCTGTCCTTGTGTTTCAAAAAAGGTGGTGCTTTGATGTTAGGTTAACACAGATTAAAATAACAGGGTCCACACTGAAATGCCCCTTTCACTTTATTGTTGTACTATCTGCAGGGTCCTCATCCTCAGGGAGCAGTGAAGACTCGGGTTTTGAAGATATTCAAGGCTGAGCTCGACTGATCTTTGCTGGACAGGAAAGTCAATGTTTATTGAGAACAGACAGGAGACGGATGGTCAAACGCAATCGGATCAGTCATGAGCATTCTGACTAGTGGCGCCGATTGACCAATTGCTGCCTCTACTCCATGTGTTGCTCCCTCAATTCACCCTCGAGGCTGTTACAGAGACATGCTGCTGTCCCTACGTCATGTGTTGCTCTCGTAATTCACGGTCAATGCTGTAACAAGGATATACTACTGTCCCTACCCCATGTGTCGTTCCCTCAAGCCACCCTTCGATGCGGTTACAGAAATATACTGCTGGCCCTACCCAACTTGTTGTTCCCTCAATCCACCCTCGATGCTGTTACAGGGATATACTGCTGTCACTACCCCATGTATGGTGCCGTCCATCCACCCTCGACGCTGTGACAGAGATAGGGGGCCTTCTCATTCAGCCAGTCATTATCGTTACCATGAGACTGGAGGAGACCATTGTGCCTATTTAACGTGTTACAGAGGAAATTAGAACTAATCATTTTAGCTGATTGAGTACATTTTACTGCACAGGAGACCATTTAAACTGCGTGAGCTGCTACACAGGAAGCTGTTGCTAACAGGAAATAGAGTAGAGATAAATGCTTATTTTCACATTACAAAGCTGTAACAGGTGGAGTGCCTCAGAAATCACTCTGGGATCATCAACGATCAATATCTGTATCAAAGATCAGGAGGAAGGGACTGGATATATCAAAGCCCAATTAGCTTAAACACCAAGCTGGTCATCCAGTATGTCATCAAATGGAGGTCGTGTGTCGTCAATGTGATATAGGCAAAGGGAGGTTAGTGAGCAAACCTTATCCAGATATAGCATAATGTGAGTTGTCTATTTTGGATGGAAGGATAAAACAATGGTATACAATTTAAGTGGAGAGAGATTGCAGAACTCTGTGATACAGACGGTATTCATGATCCTGGTACACGAATCATATGTAGTTAGTCTGCATTGCTGTAAGTGATTTGGAAGCTAAGTGGAATGATTGTGTTTCTGGCAAAGGGTACCAGGTTTAATCAGGAATGTTTTAGTGCATCTGTACCGGTAAAAGTGAGGAGTGCAGATGCTGGAGATCAGAGTCGAACAGTGTGAGGCTTGAAAAGCACAGCCAATAAGGCAGCATCCGAGGAGCAGGAAAATTGACGTCACGGGTATAAGTCCTTCATCAGGAATATGCCTGAAACATCGAGTCTCCTGTTCGTTGGGTGTGGCTGACCTGTTGTGGTTTTCCAGCTTCACATTGTACGAGTCTACATCTGTAGAGGGCATTGCTAAGACCACATCTGACACATTATGTGCAGTTTTGATCCCTTAACCTAAAAAAAATGTTATAGAAGCTTATCAACAATATTTTGTTCACACCTTCCTGGAAAGAAAGCCTTTTGTTCTGAAACATTATCAGTTTTGGACTTAGATGAGAAGTCCTTTTGAAGCATATACAATTTTGAGAAAAGTCAGCTGGATACATATTTTCTCTTCTCAGGGAGACAAAAACTATGGAATACATTTTAAGAATAAAGTGTATTATGTTAACACAGATATTATAAAGACATCAAACGATTTTTAAAAATTAAGCATCTGAATACCAATGATCACCGGGATCAAGTCCAGCGAGGGAAGGGATCCAGTTGGACCGGTGCAGTGATCAAGTGGATTTAGTGAGGAATCCGGTACAATGACTGGAGAGATCTAGCTCGATTATCACTGAGATCAAGTAGAGCGAGTAAAGGGATCCAGTCGGACCAGCGCAGTGATCCAGTGGATTTAGCACAGGGATTAAGTAGGATGACTGGAGGTATCGAGTTCAATGATCACTGGGATCAAGTCCACCTTCCTCATTTCCCCTCCCCCCAATTTATCTCACCCCACCCAATCTTTATAATCTGGGATTTCCATGACTGATGCGCCTAGCCTGCAAATCCCTGGAAATTACGGGTAATTTAGCGTGGCCAATTCACCTAACCTGTGCATCTTGGGACTATGGGAGGAAATTGGAGACTGTAATTGAACACGAATCTCTGGAACCGTGAGGCAGCAGTGCTAACCACTGAGCTACCCAGTGTGGGCAACACAACGTGCCTGCATATTTCAGCGCTTGGAAAGTGACATTTGAGCAGGGAGATTCCATAAGACACAGACCTGTCATTGAGCGACAAGAGGAGGGCATTGAGATCTTGAAGGGCTTAGTTAGAAACAGGAGCAGGACATGCACGCCATCGAGACTATAATGTTGGAACACCAAGAGGACATTCAGCCCAGCGAGTGTATAAAGCAGGAACAGAATGTGCCCGATCAGCTACTCATGTCTCTTACACAGCAATTAGCACTGATCTTTTACAGCCTTGTGCCTGTTACACAGGAATTGTGAAAGGAAATGTAGAGGTTATAGAAAGCAAAGAAATTATAATATCCAAATTCATTAGGGAATGAAACGTTGTGAGAAATCTATTGGTATTGAAGACAAATTGTTAGAGTCAATTATGAAGGAATTAATAACAAGACATTTTCAAGGCCAAGCCAGAATCCAGCACAGTCAACATAGTTTTATGAAGAATAAATCATGTTTGAATGATTTGACTAGCTTTCTTAAAAATGTGACAAACAAAGAACAAAGAAAATTTACAACCCAGGAACAGGCCCTTAGGCCCTCCAAGCCTGAGCCGATCCAAATGTACTGTCTAAACCTATCGGTCAATTCCTCAGCTTCTGTATTCCTCTGCTCCTCACCTACTCATGCATCAGTCCAGACGCATCGTAAATGAATCTACCGTGCCTGCCTCTACCACCTCTGCTGGCAACGCCCACCACCCGCTGTATGAAGTACTTGCTGCGTTTATCCCCCTTAAACTTTCCACCTCTCACCATGAAAGCTTGACCTGTTGTTATTGAATCCTTCGCCCTTGGAAAAAGAGCTTGTCTCTATCCACCCAGTGTATACCCTTAATGATTGTGTAAACCTCAATCAGGTTCCCCCTCAATCTCCTTTTTTCTAATGAAAATGAACCTAATCTACTCAACCTTTCTTCATAGCTAGCACCTTCGAAAACCTTATGTACACCCTCTCCAAAGCGTCCACATCCTTTTGGTATTGTGTCGACCAGAACTGCACACAGTATTCTAAATGCGGCCGAACCAATGTCTTGTACAATGTTAACATGAGTTGTCAGCTCTTATACTCAATACCCCGTCCAATTAAGGCCAGTGTACTATATGCTTTCTTGACCACTCTATCCATCTGTGCAGCAACATTCAGGGTACAAACCTGCACTCCCAGATCTCTCTGCCCATCAACTTTTCTCAAGGCTCTTCTGTTCATTGTATAATTCGCTCTCGAATTAGTCTTGCCTCCATGCGTCACCTCGCATTTGTCTGGATTGAACGCCATCTGCCAATTTTCCGCCCAACTCTCCAGTCTATGTGTATCCTCCTACATTCTCTGACAGTCCCTTATGCTTTTTGCTACTCCAACAATCTTCGTATCATCTGCAAACTTGCTGATCATACCAACAGTGCCCTCTTCCAGATCATTTATATATATTACAAACAATAGTGGCCCCAATACTGACCCCTATGGTACACCACTGATCACCTTTCTCCATTTTGAGAAACTCACTTTAACTACTACTCTGTCTCCCGTTTCCCAACCAGTTCTTTATCCACCTGGCTAGAACACTCTGCACACCATGTGACTACAATTTCTCCATTTGTCTACCACGGGGAACCTTATCAAATGCCTTACTAAAGTCCATGTGTATGACATCAACAACCCTTCCTTCCTCTATCAACTTGGTCACTTCCTCGAAGAACTTTATTAAGTTGGTAAGGCACGATCTCTCCTGCACAAAATCATGTTGCCTATCATTGATAAGCCCATTATTTTCTAAATATGAATGGATCCTATTCCTCAGTACCTTCTCCAGCAACTTTCCCACCACTGACATCAAGTTCAATGGTCTGTAGTTACTCGGAATATCCCTAGTATCCTTCTTGTATAGGGGGACAACATGAGCAACCCTCCAGTCATCCCGCACCTCACATGTATTTAAGGATGCCACAAAGATATCTGACAGGGCCTCAGCTATTTCCTCTCTCACCTCCCTCAGCAACCTGGAATAGCTCCCGTCCGGTCCTGGGGATTTGTCCACCTTAATAACCTCTAGCCTACCCAACACATCTTCCTTAATTATGTCAACATGATGCAGACTAATCAAATTTCTACCTCTAATCTCAACATTCGTCATGTTCCGCTCCTCAGTGAGCACTGATGCAAAGTAATCATTCAGAATCTCACCAGTTCTTTCAGGTTCGACACACAGCCTTTCTTCATTATCTTTTAGTGGACCAATCCTTTCTCTAGTTACCCGCTTGCTTTGTGTATAAGAATAAGATGCTTTGGGATTCTCCTTAATTCTGCTCGTTAAAGCTATGTCATGACAACTTTTAGCCCGCTTGATTCCTCGTTTAAGAGATGTGTCATGGGGCTCATCTGGATGTATTATATCTCGATTTCCAGACAGCAGTGCGTAATGTGCCTCACAATAGATTAATATGCAAGACAAGACCACATAGGGAAAGGAAAGATTTATTTACTAAGAGAGATAATGGGATAAGCAATAAATAAGTACGATATGGAGCCGCTGGTTTTGGACTGGGTCGGACAATGTCAAAATTCACACGACAGTCGGTGAGAGTCCAACGGGTTTATTTGAAAACACAAGCTTCCATAGCGCTGCTTCTTCATTAAGTGTTAGAGAGAGAGGAAGACGTTAGACCCTGAAGTTATAAGGAAAAGATCAAAGGATTGTACAAATCATGCACATGAATGGTACACACCTAAGATGGCTCTTAAATCCTTAATCACTTAGAATCGAGGTGTAGGTTTTGATTGATTGATATGCAAATCACAAACATTATCGCTGTAAAGGAGGTGACGCCTCCGATCAAGCAATGTATTTCAGTGGTGAGGTCTTGTTTGGAGTTTGTCTGTATCTTCATCTGGAGTCAGACTGGGTTTGTTCCGAGTTCAGGAGTTTATAAAATGCCACATTGATTGACTGTCTCCAAATTGTATGTTTTTGGAATAAAATAAAGCGTATCTGCAAATACAAATGCAAATTCATGCCGCAGATTTGTACGTGCATACGCGTGTGTGCGAGTACTTGTGTGTGAGGGGGTGTGCCTGTGTGAGGGGGAGAGAGAGAATGTGTGTAAGTGAGAGAGACTGAGGGGGAGTGTGTCTGTGAGTGAGGGATGAATATATAGTGGGTATGGGTGTGCATGCGTGTGACAGAGCAGAGTATGCATGTGCGCATGTGAGACAGGGGGAGTGTGTGTGTGTGTGCGTGTTTGTGTGTGTGTGGAGCGGATAGCCAGTGTGTGCATGAGTTTCTGTAACGGTGAGTGAGAGTGTGTGTTTGTCCAGGCGAAAACACAAACAGATACCGCAGATCCCTTTCCCAACAGGCACTCACTCCATACTTTCAGAGCTTCCCCTCTCTGCAGCCTCTGTTCCATTTGTTGTGCACGTTACAGACCCATATGCTGTAACTACAGTCCCCATGCTCCATCCCGCGTTGGGTCACCAAAATCCTCAGGTCTCCCAGAATGTCTGAGGCAGCTCACAGCGCAACCTCCAGCAAACCATCCCCAGCACCTCCAATAACTTTTCAATAACAGGAGTCTGTCAGAAGCCCCTCAGCTACAAGCCTTATGGACAGACCAGACCCCTCAAAATATTTTAAAAAGGCAATCGAGACCCTAACCTTTCCTTATTTTAACTGTAGATGTGAACTGTGCGTTCCACAAATGTTGCAACTGGTCAACCTACTCAACGTTAAGTAATATGTAATCCATTCAAACCCTCCAGTTAAAACACAATCAAACAGATGAACAATTTGAGATAGCTTCTCAAGTGGAACACTTAAACGCAAACAATAGATACAGTGCCTTCTACTAATTAACTGCGCTAATACAGGAACATCCTATAAACATGTTCCTTGACACAAAGGCACATTCAAACACAGAATCTTAGCTGCAGTTCTCCAATCCAGGAAGAAGCATCTTCAAGAGTGTTTTCAGAGAGAGGAGCAGCTCAGGATCATGTGTTGAAGCTTCCAACCCGCCTGGGACACCGAGCAGCTTGTGAATACTGCAGCTGAAATCAAAATGAGAAGATCTGGTCTGGGAGAGCTGGACACTGCCCTACATTTGTTACCACTGTTTTAATAAAACCGAAAGACCTTGTAAGTTAGTTACTTCAGTCGTTTTCAGTCGGCAGTTCGGCATCTCTGCCTTTCAGACTTTTCTTCAAACAAAAAACATTTTCAAAATGACAGCATTGTCACATCTCCTCCTTTGACAAGATGAACCATTAATACACAACAGCAGCTTCGTTTTAAACCCTTTATTCTTACTCTATTAGTGGACTACAATATATATATATACGACATTGACAGTAAGTATGCAAACATTCACAACTCCATTCTATTTCAGTCTGCATACTCCTGCCACAGAACGCCTCTGTCTTTCTTCATTCAAGCCTCGACAACTTGTCAGCAAGTATAGTTTCTTGTCCTGTCACCTGGACAACTTCCAAATCGAATGGCAGCAATAAAAACCTATATCTGAAGAGACCAGATGTTTTCTCCCTAAATTTCTCCAAAGACATTTAGGTGTTATGATCGAAGATAGATTTGTCTTGGGCACGTTATTTGCAAGTTAAATGCTGAAATGTTGTGACACCAACACCAAGCTCAAAGTCTCCTTCCCAGTTGTGAAATACTTCTGTTGACGGTTTCACCGGATACACCAACCACACGTTAAATAATGGAACAATTTGCATCTCTCCAATAGTTCTTCTAAATGACATGTCTCCTCATTTCTCAGCACCAAGAAATTACATGCCTCTGTACCTCTTAATGTTGTAACGTATTTTCCTGCTCCTCCTGGCCTATGCCAGTCAACCTACTCTCACAGGTGTATATTTTAAGAAGTTCTCATACATTCTTCTCAATTCATCATGGTATACAAACTTTGATTTATGGACGAACTCATAATCATCAGCCATTTCTGCTTCTAATCTTACCATTGTAACTCTCTGCTCTTCTGCGTGAGTTCTCAGTATTTCAGGAAGTGAATTTTTGAACTCAATCGAAAAAAGAACCTTTCTAAGAGTGTCAGCTTTTTATACCCTTACCCACCTTTCAAAATTACTTTGATTCTTTCAAACTCAATTTGCGTTTAAATCAGGGACCATGTTTTAGATTCCTGAAACTGGCACAAGCTCATATGCTTTCTTCACATTATACTCCCCAGATACCTCCTCCGACAGGGATACAAACAGCCTGACATACACCTCAGTGTCCATGGAGCACCACATGGTACAACAGCCTGACACACACCATTTCATTGTCTCTGAACTTCAACATGCCAGCAGTCGATACACTAGGGAGCCAGAAACCAAGGTCACGGAAAGGTACAGAGGGACAGAGAGATCCACATTAAAGACAGAAACAGAAAGTTAATTACCTGAGAACCTGTTGTGGAAATATGGGGAAAAAGACAGAGCAGTGGAACTAACTGGAGAAGTGAATCCTTCGAGAGCAAAATTATAAGAATGAGAACATTGAATAAAGGTATTTTCCGGTGAATTGAAATGGTTTGTTCAATCAAATTCTGAAACTGCTTCACAGCACATTTCAAATAATGTACGCTGGGACAAGATGACAGCCCAGCATGGAGAGCTGTGCACACTATGTAGTGTATTGTTCAGGAAACTGCACTATCTGCCCAGCATGGGGAGTATTGCAAAACTTTATTATCATATGGGAATGATACACTCAACAGATTACTGTCTAACAGGGGATGATTTACATCTCCATTGGAACAGTATAAGTGAAGAGAAAATGAGGTCTGCAGATGCTGGAGATCAGAGATGGAAATGTGTTGCTGGAGAAGCGCAGCAGGTCAGGCAGCATCTAGGGAACAGGAGAATCGACGTTTCGGGCATTAGCCCTTCTTCAGGAATGAGGAAAGTTTGTCCAGCAGGCTAAGATAAAAGATAGGGAGGAGGAACTTGGGGGAGGGGCGTTTTCCACCTATCACATTTCCGACACCCCTCCCCCAAGTCCCTCCTCCCTATCTTTTATCTTAGCCTGCTGGACAAACTTTCCTCATTCCTGAAGAAGGGCTAATGCCCGAAACGTTGATTCTCCTGTTCCCTAGATGCTGCCTGACCTGCTGCGCTTCTCCAGCAACACATTTCCATCCCGTTATAAGTGAAGGCGTGTGTGTGCATGTGCATGTGTGAGCATGCATGTGTTTGTGTCTGTGTGTGTCTGTCATACACGTGTGTGTTTGTGTCTGTGTGTGTGTGTGTATGTGTGTGCGTGTGTGTGTCTGCGTGTGCGTGTGTATGATACATTTGGGTGTTGAATGCGAGAAAATACACATGAAGGAAAACAGATTAAATATGAGCCACTGGCAGGGATTTGGATAAATGACACAGAGAGACTGAGGGACGTTTCATGACCAGATGAGTTAAAGTGCTTAGGAATAGTAAAATAAAGACATTGCCAGACACAATAGCGATATAGATCAGCGTGCACAGCAATGTCAGATGGATGGAATTTTGGTGTGAGTTCGAATCAGATTTGTTTCTGCAGGTTTCAACCTGAGAGTGTCAGCAGCAGATTGTTGTCATCATTCAGTCTGTATTTCACAGTTCAAGATTCAAACAGCAGATGGGTTAAGACAGTGAAGTACTTTCTGGAGCAGTGTGTAGTTAAAGTTAATAATGGTCATGGCATGGTGTCAGGAATCAGCTCATGGCCAAAGGGATCACCAAAGTTGTGATTTGTCTGTTTCAAACACAACCTGCATGTTTCACCTACACGCTCCAACACACCCCCCCCCCACCCCCCCCCCCCCCCCACACACACACGCACATACACACACTCCAAGCCTCTCACAACCATGATTTGGAAATATACTGCTGTTGCTTCAGAATCGTTGGGTCACATTTCTGGAATTCCCCCCCATACTGGCATTCTGGGTAAACCCACAGCAAGTGGACTGCAGCAGTTCAAGAAGGCAGCTCACCACCTTTTCAAGGGCAAATAGGAATGGGCTATTAATGCTGGACAGCCCAAGACCCAGAAACTAATGAAAAAAGATATTGGCCAGGGATGGGATGGAGCCCCAGGAAGAAAATGGAGTTTGTTAACATAATAGACGACAATGACCTCCACACTCCCAATATTTGAATAACAAGGGCAGAGAGACAATGGTTCATATCTGCAACTGAGTAGGTCAACATAGAGACCCATGAGTAATACTGCCAGATGCAAAGAGGGAGACAGGAATTGAACTGGATTCAAAGTCTCAACAGGAACACTATTGGGGGCACGAAGCGTAGACTACACAAAAGAACACAAATGCAGACGTAACTTGTTGAGAGAAAAAATATCTGGACAGTGAGACTTACCAGGTACACCAACGACAGACAGGAGAGGATAATAAAAATATTGAATAATGCAAAGTGCATAATAGATCCGCCATGATAATGACAACTGACCATAATACATAGAAAGATGCCAATTAAAATAGGATAAACTCCTGTCCATTGTTGGAACAGTCCAGTCTAATGTTCTCAGATTCTGATCTATTGTTGGAACATTCCAGTCTATTGTTCTACTATTCTTTTCCATTGCTGGAACATTCCAATCTAATATTATCAGATTCTATTCTCTCCTCGCTTCTGTCTGGTGCTATTGATCCCTGTTAGTGGGCTGTTGGTGATTCTCCCGCTCATACTATGGCATAACACATTGAACGGCACCCATAAATGATTAAAAGATGGGAACACTCCACTGGGGTATTTAGAACCCATGGAGACTGACATTAATCACAATCACTGAACAAACAAGCTCAGTTAACCCTTTCCTTACATCACATTTCATATCACAATAAAAGGGAATATTCACTCAGTCTGGATGAGGGTTACTGGATGGACTATGAATCGTACATTTTTAAAATATTTTTCCTTGAATGTACGGGTACTGTAAGAGCACTGCAGGGTTGTTCATGTCCCACTCTGTCTATAAAAGGAGACAGGGTTTAAAAGTCAGATTAGCTGCATAAGATGTCTGGTGAGGAAATTTCTGGGTACACTAAGTCAAGGGAGAAAGTAAGGATTGCAGATGCTGAAGATCAGAGTCGGGAATGTGGTGCTGGAAAAGCACAACCAGTCAGGCAGCATCCGAGGAGCAGGAGAATCAACATTTTGTGTGTAAACCCTTCATTAGGAAAGAGGCTTGAGGCATGGAAGGTTCCTGTGGGGTATTGGACGGAGGTGAGGGGGAGGTGAAAGTGCAGGTTTTACAACTCCTGTGGTTGCGGGGTAAGGTGCCAAGATGGGAGAATGGGTTGGTGGGTGGCGTGGACCTGACAAGGGAGTCGCGCCGGGAATGTTCTTTAATGGAGCACAGGTAAGGTGGGGAGGGAAATATAACCCTGGTCGAGGGGTCTGATGTCGGTGGCCCAGATGGGGGACGATGATGCATTTCATCTAGAGGTTTGGTAGGGAGGAAGATGAGGAATAGGGTATTCTTTCCCTGTTGCGTTTGGAAGGGTGGGATTCAAGGTCGGAGGTGCAGGAAGTGGATAAGATGCGCTGGAGGGCATCGTCGACCATGTGGGAGGGAAAACTGCGGTCTTTGAAGAAGGAGACCATTTGGGATATACACTGGGTTCAGACTGTGGTACTGGAAAAGCCCAGCAAGGCTGGCAGCATCCGAGATCGCTTTTGCCTAAAACATCAATTTTCCTGCTCCTCGGATACTGCCTGACCTGCTGTGCTTTTCCAGCACCACATTATCGACACGAACCTTCAGTACCTGCAATACTCACTTTCGCCAACACACTAGGTTCAGCGACTTCCATAATACTGCCTTGAATTCATTTCTCCCTGCTTGAGAAACGATGTTGTTAAATTTGAAAGAGTGCAGAAAACTTTTACAAGTATGTTGCTGGTGTTAGGAGTGGGTGATGTTGAGCTACACGGAGAGTACAAATAGGCTGGAGCTATATTCCCTGGAGTGTTGAGTCTGAGGAGTGACCTTACTGAGGTTTGTCGCAGTGAATTCCAATTCTCCAGGGTGAGCAACGTCAAAGGCCAGGGAAATACAAAAGTAAAAGCATTGCCATATCAGTTGAAGTCATTAGTTCTATCACATTCTCAATCCACCTCATAGAGCCAGCCCAGACACCATAAACCCAGAGGAGATATCTGTTCAGCATGGAGCACTGTGCAGACCATGCTCGTGTACTGTTGAACACACCTCTGCAATCGGTCCAGAGTAGAACACTGTACAGACCTCTGAAGTGCTTGATCCATAAACCCGGATGAGATATGTGTTCAGTATGATACACTGTGCAGACCGGACTGGTGTACTGTACAATAAAATCCCCAATCTACACAGAGTGGAAAGATATGCAGACCACAGCAGTGCATTGATCTATAAACCCAGATGAGATATGCGACCAGGGTGTGGAACTGTGTCCACCACCCCAGTACGTTTCTCAGTAACACTGCATGAGATCACTCACCAGCGTACAGTATCCTGTAACATTAGCCAGTGCTTCCAGGAATGATTGGTGAATGGAATATTGGTGTGAGTTCAGGAGAATTTTGGATTAACAGTTATTCTGCAGCATTGTAATTGGGAGCAAGGTCAGCACAGACTTCGATCCATTGGGCTGAATCTAACAATAATTTGTCTCAGTGCCATGTTCGTTGAGTGTGATAGAGGGATCGTCAACACAAGGCTGAGCTAGTTTCCTGGTGCTATCGTATCGAACTCACCTCATTAACTACCCACCCCTCCCCATGGTGTCCCTCTCATTCAATGCCAGACTGATTCTAACACCCATCATGGCTGGAGGTACTCACCATCGCTCAGATACCCCTGGATATTCCGTGATCCCTGGCTCTGTGGCCAGCTTTAAAAGGCCAATGGGCACATGTTTGAGCTTTCTCTATTAGGAACTGCCCTGCAACGTTTACCCCGAGCATGGCAGATAAGGGGCAATTACACCACAGTTTGTCGATAGGGGCACGGAGGTCCTGGTGGATGGGCCAGTACAGAGGGGGAACATTCTCTTCCCAGAGGGCGCCACACCACCAGACCCAACGAGCATGATCTGAGCTCACCATCCAGTTCAGTGCTGTATCTGCGGTCTGAAGAAATGTCCAGCAATAAAGGACAAGCATCAATAACCTTTCCCGTTCTGTCAGGATAAGGGTCACCGTATTCTCTCTGCTCCCTACCCCCGAACAAGGCTCATGATCCAACATTCTCACTGCTGCATGTAGCATCTTCCCCCTCTCTCTCTGCTTCTCTCACCTCCACTATACCCCCACACTAACAACACTGCATGGATACAACACTGTGGACAGACGCCCCTCCGAAAACCTCTTCAATCCCCCCTCACACCTACATCAGCAATAACAGCAGGACCACACAGCCCCCCCCCCCCCCACCCTCCCTCCCTTCCTCCCATTCCAGAATAAACAGCCTGGAATAGGACAGAAAGGGCCAAGTCGCGTGGTGGAGTGCCCGATATCTGTTCCCTCACCAGCCATGTGGGGAGGACCCTGGTACGAGTTGGACAGGACCGGGACACCTCGTGTGGAGATTCTGAAGCATCCACTTCCCACCGACCGAGTAAGGAGCAATGCTCAGTGGAGGGAAATTCTCACGTTAAATCCATTGGCAGTTCCGTTTCTCCCCGGCACAACTTAGAAGACGTGACCCTGATGCAATCTCCCTTTTGTATCGAGCTTCTACAAATGGAATCCCCGCGGTGGGCAAGAGGGTGAGCTCACAACACATCGTCACCACCACCTCCCAGGAAGGGAGCACGGAGACTCCGTCCCACATCTCCCCCTGTAAACAGCTCAGATACTGAAACTAATCTGTGATAGTTACTGCTCTCCCCACTTGTCCTGACATCTTCAATAATCTGTGCTCACACACACCGAGGTCCCTCTGCTCCTGCACTCACTCTAAAACAGCACATCCTGTTTTCCTTCCAAACTGCATCACCTCACACTGTCTTCCATTGATCGCCGTATGAAATATACCTGAACTCTACACCAAGTTGGCGTTGTCCTGTTGCTGTTGCACTCCATCCTCCACACACTTCACAATTCTTCCATGTTTGCTGACATCAACAAGCATCGAAGTTGTCATAGTGTCACACGCCAGTCAAAATAATTGAAAGAGAATGTGGTGCTGGAAAAGCACAGCAAGTCAGAACGTAAGGACTGCAGATGCTGGAGGTCAAAGCGGAGAGTTGGTGCTGGAAAAGCACAGTAAGTCAGGCCAGAATCCGGATTATAGTCAGGGCTGATGAAGTGCTTATGCCTACAATGCCAATTCTCCTTATCTTCGGATGCTGCCTGACCTGCTGTGCTTTTCCAGCACCACCCTCTCGGTTTTGATCTCCAGCATCTGTAGTCCGTACTTTCCGCTACAGAACAATTGAAATACTGACAGACTCACTGATGTGAGCAAGGTGTACACTGATACTAAAGGAGCGTCAGAAATAACAACACACATCCCAAAGAGCCAAAGAAGAAAACTGACATGCTGCAAACAGAGAAATAGAAATAATATTGTACACCATACAGAGTGGGTGAAATAGTGAAAATTTGCCACAGAGAAAGAGAAATACCGATTGACTCCCATGTTTGTCTCATGTCAGTGTATCTGTATGTGTGTATTTATTTGTATGTCTGCATCTTCGTATATGTAATAGTGCATGTAACTGTGTGTATTAGTGTGTGTACGTGTCCCTCTGTGTGGGAATGGTCTGGTGGTCCCTGTGTTGGTTAAAGCGATGGAATTCCACACTCTGCTGGCCTATCCCTTCATTGCACAGACAGTGGCGCAGGGTGAAAACCATCTGGAAGGAGGGAGGGCAGCAGTTCACAGCATTATACAAACTGACACCAACATCAACAGTACACAGACAGACAGACAGACTCAGTCACACACACATAGACACAGACTCTCTGTCTCTCTCTCGCTCTCTCTCTAGACTGGTGCAGAGAGGATTGCAATTGTACTGAGGATCATATGGAGAAATGTCTGTGCTCCACAGCATTTGTCTTCAGACGTCTATAAGAGAACCATTGTGGAAGAAGATGAGATAATTTGATTACACGTTCTGCTACTTGCATTTTGTTTGCTCTAAACTCTGACAAATGATAAGTGCGAAAGCATTCTTAATGACACAATGGTTCAGGTCAATGCTAGACATGTCCGACCTCCTTCTTTAATATCGCAGTGACAGCATTGCAAGGGATCAGACAAAATCCTCTCTGTTGCCAAGGTTATTCTTTGAAGCATGAATGTGTGTGATTCACAGTTATTGATGCATTCTCAAGCAAACGAAGAGTTCTCTACTTTCCCCCTGTAGTTCAAAGATGTGCAGGTCAGATAGATTGGCCGTGCTATGTGGTCCATAATGCTTAGGGATGTGCAGCTTAGATGGATTAGCCATGTGAAACGCAGGGTGAAAGTGATGGGAATGATTGTGGGACACTCCATGGCTGCTCAGTGTGAACGAGATGGAATGAATTCCAAACTGAATGTCTTCTATGAAGCCTACTGCTTGCACAGTGGAGTTGGTGAACCAGCAGAGGATTATATTACATCATTTTAAACATACGAGGAAACAAGGTGTTATTCCCAATTTCAATTAATCGCCTGTCCCCAAAACAAGAAAGATCCCGTTACACAGTGTTTCAGGACGGAGCAGAGCTCTCAAAATAGATTAAGAAGTTAGCCTGGACCCTAACATTTTCTTATTTTACAGGTAAGGTGCCGTGTTCCAGGTCCAATTCAATTGATCAAACTAATTGAAGTTACGAAATACACAGTTTATTTGAACACTATAGTAAAAATATATTCAAAGAAAGATGAACGTGGAATAACTTAACTCTATTAGAAATCTTAACAAAACTCAGTAAATTGTTTTACTCCTAAACAGTAACTGTTCCAATGTGGGAACAGCTCATAAACACACCCTGGGCACAAAATTCAGAAAAACAAACTGCAGGACATGCAATCCTGCAACCCAGAAAGGAAAATTCAGAGAGAGTAGCAGCCACCGACATGTAGTACAGTGTTCAACCCTGGTGAGTTCCCCGCTACAACTGCTGCAAACTGCCGACTATACGCCCTGCTTCTTTGAGACCTTGACTGTACTCATTGAGGCTGCTTCTATTGTTCCAAGTTTTAAAAAAAACTAAGGTCTCACAAATTATTTACTCTAGTTGCTCTGGAAGATTACTCGGTAACTCTGCCTGAAAACTTAAATTTAAAAGAGTCCAGGATACAATAATCTCTTAAATCTAGAACAGACATATGCACAAACACACACACAGACACTCAGATATGAACAAACATGCAAACACAGTAACACAGTAGCGTCTTTGTGGTACAGTTTGGTAAACTTTTGATTAATAAGTGAATCAAGGGTAATTGGGAGGAGTGAGGAGTATGTGGTTGAGAAACAAACCGGCCATGACCAAGCAGCAGAGCAGATTCGATGGAGCAAATTCTGTTCTCGTTTCTTATGATCCTTTGATATCATATCTGGAAATGGCTTTGTGAGGGTGCTGTGCAAGCTGGCTCTGATAGATATTTATCCAAAATATAGTCAGTGGTAATGTGGGGCATGTTTGGAAGGCTGAATGGTTTTTTGTCTATTCCTAATTATTGTCATTTCCTGTTCCTCAAAAGCAGTGATTTTTTTGTGAGTTTGGCACATTTTGCACATTCTCCCCGTGTCTGCGTGTGTTTCCTCGGGGTGCACCGGTCCAAAGATGTGCAGGTCAGGTGAATTGGCCCTGTTAAATTGCCCATAGTTTTAGGTGCATTTGTCAGAGGGAAATGGGTCTGGGTGGGTCACTCTTCAGAAGGTCGGTATGAACTGGTTGGGCCAAAGGGCCTCTTTACACACTGCAGGGAATCGAACTTACTCTAATTTAATCTAATCTGATCAAATATATTATAAAATAAGTGCCTTCTAATTAAGACTGAGTTAAGGATAATTTTTTCTCCTTGCCGATTTTCACATTCCCAGGGAACAGTGAAGACTGGGTTATTGAAGGTATTCAAGGCTGAGCTGTACTGACCATTGATAGACATCAGAGTCAGTGTTTATTGGGAACTGACAGGAAAAGGATGCTCAGATACAATCATATCAGCCAAGAGCATTCTGAATGTTGCAGCAGGCCTGAGGGGGCGACTGGCCAACTGATGATCCTACCTACTGTGTTGTTCTCTCAATCCACTCTCCAATGCTTTTACAGAGGGAGAGAAAGACCACATTCAGCCAGTAAGGCAATAAGACAGCGGGAGACCATTCTGACCCTCTAAGGAGTTAGACAGAAACGAGGTGATGGTATTCAGCCCTCCAGTATACACTACACAGCACAGGACGAAGCAATTCAAACTGCCTTCGGTGCTGAGCAATCACAGCAGGCTCCTGAATATAACAGGAAGGAGTGCTTCGAGATTAATATTGGTTTGCAGGTTGTAAAACAGATTTATATTAAGCTCTGAGGTACTCCATTAGTTAGTTATTTGGATGACCCGATGGATTGAAGCTATATGAACTAATTTATCAAGATAGTCATTCAATGCTTTGTCAACTGTACGCTGGGAGTCAGCAATGGGATACAGACAGGGGTGGTTTAGTGCGAAAATCTTCAGCAGAAACTGTTTAATGTGGATTATGAGAGTGGGTGTTTTAGAAGAAGGATATAAAATCAGTAACTGTTTAAATGGTGAGAGATTTCAGAACTCAGTTACACACAAGGATTTGTGAGTACTTTTGTACGAATCATGTAAAGTTAGTCATCATGTGTAGCAAATGATTAGGAAAGTAAATGGAATGATGCTGCTAAGGGTATCGGGTTTAATCGTAGGAATATTTTACTGCATTAGTACAGGGCATCGCTGAGATCACGCCTGATGCAATGTAAATTGTTTTGAATCCTAAACTGACACAATTAAAGATTCAAACTGAGGAAGGACACCATTCAGACCCAAAATGTTAACTTTGATTTCTCTTCACAGAAGTTCCCATATCTGCTGAGATTTTCCAGGAAATTCTGTTTTTGTTCCTGATTTACAACAGGAAGTTGTGTGTAGAATTTTATTTTGATTTTCAGGTTGAAAAACTGAAACCAGTGGAATGCTCCAGGGATCGGTTTATATCTGTTATCCAATGTGCTTTTGGTTTCTGGGAAAAAAAAGATTCATTACATTTAGAAACTTCCAAAGATACTTCACTTTATTGTTTCTGAGTTGAAGTCTTTGTTTAATGAAAGGTATGCTTTTTAGATCTCAGTGTCAATGCTCTTGCTATTGTTCTAAACAAGATCTTGAAAACCGTGGATCAGGCGAATACCTGAAGGACATTTCCTCTTGTTTGGGAGACTATCACAGCGCCAGAGACTCGGGTTCAATCCTGCCTCAGGCGACTGACTGTGTGGAGTTTGCACGTTCTCCCTGTGTCTGCATGGGTTTCCTCCGGGTGCTCCGGTTTCCTCCCACAATCCAAAGATGTGCAGGTCAGATGAATTGGCCATGCTAAATTGCCCGTAGTGTTAGGTAAGGGGTAAATGTAGGGGTACGGGTGGGTTACGCTTCGGCGGGTCGGTGTGGTCCTGCTGGGCCGAAGGGCCTGTTTCCACACTGTAATGTAATGTAATGTAATCTAATCTAATCTAAAACTAGGGAATTCATTTTAAGAATAAGTATTCACTTTGACACAGATATTGGAAAGTCATTAACCTTTTTTTATAAAAGGTAAAAGAATCATAGTCACAGAATCGAACATCATGGAACCACACCTTTTGTTCAACTAATACTACCAGCCTGAGTTTGGCCCATATCCATCCAAACCTTTCCTATGTTTGTACCAACCCAAACATCTTTTAAATGTTGTAACTGTACCTGCACCTGCCACTTCCTTTGAAAGTGCATTACACACACTAATATCTCTACGTAAGAACAAATTGCCCCGCATGTACTTTTGAAATCCTTCTCTTCTCACTTTTTTCTCGCTGGTTTTGAATTTCTCCGTCCGAAGGAACAGAAACATGCCATTCACCTTATCAATATCCCTTACGATTTTATAATGTAACCCTTGGATTTTCTGCCCTCCAAGGAAATAAGATCCAATCCAATCTCTCCTTATACCCCAATCCCTCCGTTCTTAGTAACATTCCGGTAAATATATTTTAACTCTAACTAGTTTAATAATGCCCTTCCCCTGACTGTGTGATCAGAACTGGACCCAGTACTCGAAAAGAGGCCTTATCAATGCCCTGTACAAACTCAATATGAAATACCGACACCTGTAGTGAAACGTCTGAGTGACGAAGGCAAACGTGCTAAATTCCTTCCAAAATACTTTTTCCACGTGTGACACAAAGTTCAAAGAATTATGTACCAAAATCCCTCGATCTCTGTGGCCTGAAGTACTACCTTGGACCGTATAATTATTTGTTTTATGTCATGTACTTGTTTATTTTACCAAAATGCAGTTCCTCCCATTTAGTGTATCTAATCTCCATCTGTCACTCCTCAATCCATTGACCTAATTGCACAATGTCTCTTTGCAATCCGAGATAACTGTCTCACTGCCCAATATAACATAAATTTTAGTGTTATCTGTAAACGTACCAACCATGCCATTGATATTATCATCCTAACCTTTTACATCAATGACAAACAAAAGTCCATCCAGTACTGATCCCGGTGGAACACTGCTTGTTATAAGCTTCGAGGCGAAAGCAAAATCCTCTATTCTGTCTCCTTCTGTAAAACCGAATTTACATCCAGTTGTCAAGCTTACCCGCAATCCCATGTGCTCTAACTTTATTAATTGGTCTACCATGCAGAACCTTATCAAAGGCTTTTCAAATTTACATTTAAACACCATCTACCATTCTACTACAATCTTTCTGTTCACTTCATTTAAAACAAATTAAAATCATGTTTATAAGACATGATTCCTCTCATACAAAATCTTTCTGACCAACACAAATCAGCCCTTCTCTCTCCATGCATGTAAATCTTATCTTTCAGAATCTCTTCCAACAACTTACTCATCACCAATGTCAGGCTCACGGTCTATCATTTCCATGCTTTTCCTTCCGGCCTTTCTAAATGCGCATCATTAGCCATCCTCCAGTCCTCCATTACTTCACGTGTGTATAAATGATTCAACTATATCTGCTGGGTTCCCATAGTTTGAAAGAACAAAGAGCAAAGAAAAATAACGAAGAATATTTCAGCACAGGAGCAGGTCCTTCATCCCTCTAAGCCTGTGCCGATCCGATTCTTCTATCAAAGCATATTTTCTAAGGATCTGTATTCCGTTGCTGCCTGCCCGTTCATATATTTGTCTAGATAGATCTTAAATGATGTTATAGTGTCCACCACTAACACCACTACTGGCAACGCGTTCCAGGCACCCCCACCCTCTGCATAATGAATTTACCACATATACCTCCCATCAATATATCCAATCTCACGTTGAACTCGTGGCCTCTAGAAATTCAGTACGCCACTCTGGGGAAAAAAAAATCTTCTTGCTATCCACCCTATCTATACTTCTCATGATTTTGTAGACCTCATTCAGATTCCCCCTCCCCAGCCTCTGTCTTTCTAATGAAAATAATCCTAATCTACTCAACTTCTCTTCATAGCTTGCACCCTCCATATCAGGTAATAGCCTAGTAAACCTCTTTTGTACTCTCTCCAACTCATCCACATCGTTTTGGTAATGTGGGCGACCAGAAATGTACCAGATATAATGCTGAACCATAGTCTTATTGAACTGTAACATGACCTGCCAAATCCTGTACTCAATACCGAGTTCGATGAAGGAAATCATTTCATATGTTTTCCTGACAAATCTATTAATCTGCATTGCCACTTTCAGGGATCAAAGGACTTGAACACCCAGAGATCTCTCTGGACATTAATTTTTCTCTGGACATTTCAACTTACTGTATAATTCGCTCTTGAATTGGATCTTCCAAAAAGCATGAGCTCGCATTTGACAGGATTGAACTCCATTTGCAACTTCTCAGCCCAACTCTCGAACCTACATATCTTTCTTTCCACAACACCCTGGCATACACATTATCTGGTCCTGGAAATTGATCAATACTTATGGTTTTTCAGACCTTGCACGCACAACACCCAAATCTCTCTGTGCTGGTCTTTTGTTTTCACAATCTTTCTCCATATAAATAATCATTAGCTTTTTTATTATTTCTTCTGAAGTGCTTGACCACACGCTTTATTAAAATGAACTCTATCTTCCAATTACACAGTGCAGATTTCTTTCATTCTGATCACACCATGCACTCCAACCTATCTTTAAAATCATCAAATATGCATTGATTGTATTCTATACCTCCTGCCCCCCCAACAAAAACAACTTTAATACAGACAGTAAGCAACTGGGAGTCCAAGGGCTGACATTTGTGGCACTCCACTTATTATGTCTCTCTGAACTCACACAGACATGTTCATCAAGACTCACTCCTTTCTGTCTTCACAAAAGTTCAATTCTGAACAATAACCCACAAGTTCCTACTTTGTGCAATATACGCTTCAGATAGTACTTTACAAAATGCTTAACAAATCTAATTACACAATCTAAGGGTTCACATTTATTATCACTGCTTCTCATTTTCAGATAACTCTATTGAGCCTCTTTGATTCCATTAAATTATTGTAAATCACACTATAATGGATACGAGCAATTTCCTAATAATAGACATAAGGCGACCTAGTCTTTATTTTCCTGCTTTCTGCATTCCTACATCATTGAAGACAGGCATCACAGTAAGATCTTTGAATTCACTGAAATCCCCTTGGACTGTAGTGATATTTCAACAAATGCCAGGAAAACGTCCGGAACACATTGTTTCGAAATCCAGGAAACAGACCATTAGGTTTTGGTGGATAGTTCATCCACAACCATTTCCTTTATCAAAGGGGTTGTCCTGAAGATAAGGCCTGCGATCCTTTGGGATATTCTCTGTCGAAAAGGTGTCACAACTAATATAAAATAGCTGTTTGAGTTATTTGAGAGTTTCCGTTTTTCCTGTGTGGAATCTCCCGATGTCATCTTCCAATTGTTCCAAAAAAGGTTTTAGCTTTTTTATTATTATTATTTTTATTTCCACATGCTGCCTCGTGTTGTTTTTGTTTATACTTTGCAACAATTGACTTTCCTAAATCAATTGACCCAACGTTATTTGCTTTACGTCTTTCAGCTTGTGGGCTCTAAAATTTTGTCCCACACCTCTGGTCTACCAGCAGTTTTCATCATTTGAGCGCCTTTGTTTTCATTGGGTACACGCCCTGACTATATTTGCTAATCATGCAAAGTTTACCATTTCATCAATTCCATTTTGATGTTTTTTTTAATTTGTTAACAGAATTAGGGAATCATTGGCTACGTCAGCATTAGTTGCCGATCCCTAATTGCACAGAGGGCAGTTATGAGTCAACCACATTGCTATGGAACTGGAGTCACATGTAGGTCAGAGCAGGTAAGGATGGCAGATTCCTTCCCTAAAGGACTTCAGTGATCCAGAGAGGTTTGCCCAACAATTGACAATGGATTAATGGTCATCATGAGATTCTTAATTTGAGATTGTTTTTACTGAAATAAACTTTCAGCATCTGCCGTGGCAGGATTTGAACTCGGGTCCCAGAATGTTATCGGGGTCTATGGATTAACAATCTAGAGATAACACTTACAAGGCCATCATCTCCCCAACATGTTTGATCATTGTGAAATGTTAATTTAAATATCTGTCAACGTTATCAACTGAAATTCCTTTCAGTCTATTTTCCAGCTCCTTGTTAGCAACAAGTGCTTAACCTGTTGATTATAACATAAAAACTAGAAGCAGAAGTAGGCCGTCCAGCCCTTCAACCCTGCTTCATCATTCAATAAGATTATGGCTGACCTTTCTATGGACTCAGCTCCACTTACTCAACCTCTCACTGTATCCGTTATTTTCTTCCATTTTTAGAAACAAATATACCTTACTTTAAAACAGTTTCCTAAATAGCGTCAATTACTTCACTGGGCAAAGAATTCCACAGATTAACAACCCTCTGGTTGCCTTCCTAACCACTTCTTGTACCTGCAGACCAAAAGTCTGTACTTCATCCTGATTCTTCTCAAACCTCCAAGGGGTTTTCCCATTTGGTTCAAGTATGATCAGCTGACGATGACTAACATGGAGTTTCAATGGATTGACAGAGAATAATTGTGAAAGTAATGAGTCAAAGTTTCTGATATCCCTGTCTAACAGGGAGCTTCAGGTGTGACGCATTGGGAAGTGAATGAAAATACAAGCAATGACACAGTACCATCAACTGTACAGGGGCTCAAATCATGGTCGAGGAGGGAAACAGAGAGAAAAACATTCATTTTAAGCACAATTATGGAAGGGAAAACAAAATTGAGGGATCTATGAGAAATGACTTGAGGAATGGTACTAATTGGAGATGTGATGCCAGGGAGAGACACTGATAAGAATGAGAACTTTAAAATGAGATATTAGCATACCAGAAGCCACTGTAGTTCAACGATTATGGGGATGATAAGTGAATTAGACTCCGTGTGAGTTGATGGACAAGCAGCAGAGTTGAGGATAAACTGAGGTTCATAAAGAGTATGAAGTGAGACGCCAATGAGACGATTATTAAAATGGTTGAGACTGGAGCAGACCGAGACATGGATGAAGTTTTCAGAAGCAAAGTGCCTAAGGCAGGGATGCATATCGAGGCTGCAATAGAGCTGGGAAACGGGGAAAGTTTTATTGACAGATAGGAAAATTAGGAAGAAACTCAATTCACTTTAAAATAGAATGCTGAGATTATACACAAACTTGTTCAGGCTCAGGTAAAAGCTGGGAGAGGAATAAAGTCAGTACATGTGGGAGATCACAGCAGAGTTTGATGATATGGGCTCCTGTGTTATAACAGAACAGTCAGTATTGATTAATGCAGGAATGATCCATGGAGCAGAAGGCAGAAATAGAAATGAATATATAAAAAAAGAGCATGTCACTAATTCTATCATTGATATGATACTTAGAATAAATACTTCACAAATTAAACACTGTTACAGCCTCCAAAAGATTGATAACCAAAACAAAGGCATGGCCTGTGTAAGATACAGAGCACAGCTCCCTCATTGTCTGTGTACAGAGATGGGGGTGAGGGTGAGTGGTATTGAACATTTCAGTAAGGATGCTGGACCACAGTTCTGCAGGAATTCGTGAGTTTACCTCTTGAATCCTATTTGCAGATTTGGTCAGTCGTTTTTGTAATTATGCAAATACCTTGTATGCTGCCAGAGGAAGTTTACTCAGTTGAAACTTTTGATATTCAGGCTATCTTTTGTGAAAAGGTGATAAGCTAGCCTAGTTTACATGAGCGTGCTCAGGAGAGTGGAATGAATTTATAAAGTACAGTATAATATTCACAATGTGCATATGAAAATGAGGATGTAAATTATTGGTGGCTCCACCTACAGTTTTAACATTGCTATTTATCTTTTGATATCATAGATGAGTTGTGTACGACGTTTTAAACACTATGTCAAAGAATATACAACCGGAGGCAGCCGAACTGGGAACATGCCATTCAGCTCCTTGTGATTACCCTGATTGAATAAGGTCACACTGAGCTGATTATACCATTGAACCTGCATTCCCAACTAATCTGCAAATCTGTTCAACCCTTTCCTGACCTAGAACCTATCTACTTCTGCCTTAAAAGGTGTTTAGGGTCTCTGCTTCCACTAAGTTTTCAGCTAGAGAAATCCAAAATAAAACTACCTGCAGAAAGGAAAGTTAATTGCTGTTTGGAATGGATGAGCCCTCATGTTTAACAAATGAACTATACGTTTACATGCTATACGTAAGTCGAAGCATTCTATCCAAACCTAATCTGTCAGGATCCAATAAAATGTTTATCAGACCTTAAGCTAACATAGTCTATTCAACAAATCAAGTCTGCTCCACAATTCATTACCATCATGGCTGATTGATGATCCTCAAATCCGCCTTCTTGCCTTATCCCCATAGCTCTTGATTCCCTCACTGCTTAGAAATTTGTCCACCACCTGCTTTGATTAGACTTAGCGACAGGGTTTCAACAGGCCTATCATTCAGTAACCCTCTGAGAGAGAAGGCACTCCTCACCTCCCTCATAAAGATATGCTCTCTTTGACTGAGGCTATACCCTCTGGTCCTGGACTCTCCCACAAATTGAGACAACCTTGTTGGCAATGAGCCTGTCAAGCCACTGACAATCTGTTTTTGTTTTCATTGAGATATCCTCTCATTCTTTCAACCTCCAATGAGTTTTTCTCTCAGCTACTCAAGCTCACTCCATAAGAAAATACCTCAATTCTCAGGATTAATTCTGTATAACTTCTCCCATCTGCTACCAATATGTCTGTTATCTCCTCTACATATTTCCTTAGAAAATTAGACCAGAACCGTTCACATTTTTGCACGTTCAGTCAGCACAGAAACGTGTACATGTTTAGAATGATATTTATGCACCACCACGTTTGAAATAATTGCTAATAGTACTTTCGAATTTCCTGTAATTGCTGAATTGCATGCCAACTTTTTAACTGTCAAGCCGAGGGCCTGAACTTCCTGAGTCTTTTCTCTTTTAAATTAGATTCACCCTTCTATTTTACCTGAAAAAGTTAATCAGTACAAGCTTTCCAACGCTATATGTCAGATGCCAACTTTTTGTGTACTCACCTTATTTTTTTCTATCTCATGATAAACTCCTGGCATCATCCTCACCACTTGCCTTCCCACTTCTGTTTGTGATACTCACAGATATGGAGGTAGTACTTTCATTTCTATCACCCAATTCATTGTGCGGTTAATAATTCCGGCTCCAGCACTGATCCCTGTGGCACTGCACTGGTTAAAGCCCATTATCCCAAAAATATTTCCGAGATGCTTCTCTTTCAGCGGATCTGCTCTGCAGACATGTTATACTCAATTAAACTATCAACTGAGAGCAGGAATTAAATCCATGCTATTAGTATCGTTCTGTTTGATAGACTAGCTATCTCGGCAACTGAACTTGCCAACACCCAGTGCCTGACACAACTGAAACATTAACATCGACATTTATATTCAATGTTGTTCCTAATAACCGATGCAGTTCTGTGACGTTTCCTCGTTACTTATTGTACCTGCATAAAACGCTTTGCAAATAAAGCAGAAGTGCACGCAGCAGATTGCATTGCATTATATAACTCTGTCATCGCTCATCTTATTTTCTTTCTTCTATTGGACGATTTCGAAATTCCTCATCTCAGACATTTGCTTTATCTTGTTCATCTGACCTCCTCATTACTTTTGTCAAACCATAAAAATGTAATGGAGATGGATTATTTGCATAAATTTAAGGATGTGGGTGCATGTATTCATATTCCCGTTAAGAAGAGGATCAAGCATTTTTGAGGGGAGAGGAGAATGTTGGATACAAATCAGAAAGGAGTCAGTCATGATCTTGTTGAATGTCAGAACGCGAGGTGCCAAATAGCCTAAATCAGCTTCTAGTTTCTATGCATATTCCTGTACAATTACTTTCCAGATTACCTCATTTTCATCAATATTACCTAGAACATGACAGTACAGTGTCGGCCCTTCGGCCTTCGATGATGTGCCGACCCAAAGAGCCAAATTCAAAAATCCATCTAACCTGTACAGATTAAAAATGACAGGTAAACAACACCCAGCCCAAACCTCATATTATGATTTGTTTTTCTCCATGTTACAATACCAAGGCAGCAGGAAACTCTTATTAGTGCCAAAAAGGCATCAAACACCTGAATTCCTTTGTCTAAAGGGGGTGATGATCTCTACAGTGAAAACGTATCTCTGGCCAGATCTATGTAATGAAGGGTATTATTATACCACACGGTAAGAATGCAGTTACCTTTAGCAGAGTGAAATGTAGACTGAGTATACTTTGTGAAATTTGGATCACTGTGTGACTTCAGGGCAAAGGAGGAGAGGTGTTTTCAATAAGGTTTACTCCAAGAAGGAAACTTTCCAGAATGAGATGTGAGTGGAAGTTGTAAAACAGCGTGAATGGAGAGGCCGAGCCACACTGAGACCAGAGGAAAAGTGGCAGCACAAAATGCAGCCTGATGCTAGTGCAGGGAAGGTAGACTGGATCAAAGAGCTTAAGGTGATGTGGAGAGGGACCAGAATGTGAGAGAATATTCTTTGTAATTGGAGAGGAAGAACCTGGAATCAGGAAGGGGAGATGAGCAGGGAAGAGGATGGAACAGCAATGGCAGGGGTTTCTGGGATAATTCAGGAAGCACAGCTGAAATTCATGCCTAGCATCTGCCAGTAGTCCCTGAAATAAACATCCTAAATCTGGCCCGATATCAATGCTCATCAATTTGTGATTGAATAGCAACCTTAAGAGCTTTAGTCAACCATGGGTGGTTCATCTCTTCATCAAGTCCTTCTTTTTGAGCAGAAACAAATAATTGCTGAGCATTATATCCCATAATGAACGTCTGCGCATGTATGCCCACTGACCTTCCTCTGGGTTTCTATCCACATCACTCTTCTGACCAGATGTGAGTCAGAACTCCTCCATTTAATGTCTGGTTCTTTTCAATCATTCAGAGGGAACTTCTGAATGTGGCTGAACACATGATCAGCAGATGGTGTCTCCTTTCTCCGTCTCTGACGATTCTGTTTGATGATGCCACATTCAAGTGAGCTGCCTCTGACGCGAGCGCTTTTCCTTCAAACCAGGAATCCCCTAACGACAGTGGACAGGGCCTTATGCTGTGACTGACCTATCTCCCACATTGCCGCCCTCACTGCACTCTTATTCACTTGTACTGTTTCAAATCAGTCTCCACACAGTTGGAGGCCGGCACGGTGGCTCAGTGGTTAGCACTGCTGCCTCAGAGCACCAGGTACCCGGGTTCATTTAGAGCGTCGGGCGACTGTGTGGAGTTTGCACGTTCTCCCTGTGTCTGCGTGGGTTTCCTCCGGGTGCTCCATTTTCCTCACACAGTCCAAAGATGTGCACGGCAGGTGAATTGGCCACGCTAAATTGCCCATAGTGTTAGATCCATTACAGCGAAATTGGTCTGGGCGGGTCACTCTTCAGAGGATCGGTATGGACTTGTTGGGCTGAATCTAATCTAATCTAAAAAATCCTATCATTGCTGCTCACAATGCAGTATCTTTCAGACCGGGGAGACAAAACAGAAACTGCTTTGAGGAACACTCCCACTCTCTCTGTAGGAATAACCCTGACCCTCTCATTGCTTTCATTTCAATAACCTACCTTGCTCTCATGCTGACATTTCGGTCCTGAGCTGCTTCAATGTTCCAGTGAAGCACAACCCAAGCTCCAATAACACCTCACTGTACACTTTGGTACGTTACAGCCTGTAGGAGTTAATATTCAATTCGATAACGTCACAGCCTGAACCCATTATGACTGTTCTCCATTTTCATACATTCTCTCTCCTAGTCTGGCTTTGACCTTGTGTGGTTGTATCTTCTTTATCTTGCACTCAATAGAGAGAACCCCTTTCCCCCAATTCGCATCTTTCACATCACCCTCTCGTTCACCACTGTTAAAAGCCTATTTATCTTTTGCCACACGCTCTTTTACGCGTCACCCACTCCCCCACCTCTGTCAAGGGATTAGAAATCCCATTTTCCAATAAATTTCAGTTCTGAAGAAGTGTCACACTGGACTTGAAACGCTCACTCGGTTTCTCGTCTCTGCAGATTCTGCCAGACCTGCTGAGCTTTTCCAGGGTTGAATAGGCACAGAACAAATTTTCAAATAAACAAATAATTATGGATACTGGAAATAAAAATACAAACATTTCTGGAGAAACTGGACCTGAAAGATGGACTCTGCTTTAATTCCTCAAGATGCAGCCAGACCTGCTTAGTTTCTTCAGCTATGTCTGTTTTTGAACTCGGTCCACAGATGTCTGTCAAAGTTGCTCAAAGGCTCTGTCCAATACTGAGAACTGGGTACCAGGGAAGTGAACAGTAACACCAGGTGCACAGATTCATTGGCTCTGAACGTGCATAAGGCTGCATCACGGGCACTGCAGAGCTCTTAACCATTGTCAGAGAGAGAAACAGAGGGAAACACGTTCACTTTAAATATTGAAGATGTCATTTCGGGAATGGAAAAGATTTGCATGAATATGTTAAAGAATTTAAGCAATGTGACAAATTGGAAGCGTGACACCATGGAGAGATCCTAACAGAATGAGAATACGAAAATGGAAATGCCACCACATCAGAAACCAGATTAGATCACTGAGTACAGTGCTGATGGGTGAATGGGTCTCGGTGTGAATTAGGAGACAGTCGGTAGAATTGAATTATAAATATTGCAGGTCAAACTGCACATTCATGTGATGATGTAGATCACAGCAGCAGCAGTAGAATTGTGTTCAATCACAATCTGTAACTTTTTTTCCCTGGGATAATCTCTAAATCTACCATTAACATCAAACTGATCCATGGTTCAGTAAGGAGCGTGGGTCAACATACCAGAGTCAGAACCATGTGTACCTAACCCTGATGACAAACCATTAAAGCTATGGTAAATGACCAGTTACATTCCAAAAAGCAGAATTAACATCTGCTAGAGAGGACAAAATTATCTAAAGACCAACAGATCAGATCTAAGCGTTGCAGTCCTGCCACATCCAATTATAAATGTCAATGGACTACTAAACAACTCACTGGAGGGGAGTACTCCACAAGTATCTCCATCCTAAATAATGGACTGCTCTATACATCAGTGTAAAATATAAGGATATAGTGTCTGCACTGTCCTCAGCCAGGAGTGTTGAGTGATAATCCAATGGCAATGGGCCCTGACCCATTCCTGCAATAGGACTGAAGACTTGGGCTGCGCAACAGTCCGTGTCCCTGGGGAAGCTGTTTCATTCCAGCTCCAACTATGACATCTCCCTGGCAATGTGAAAAATTACTCAACTATATCCAGTCCGCTAAAAGGGAATAACTACAATCTGTCCAATTACCATCCCTTCAGTCCGATCACGATAGTCACATTAATGGGAGTACTTTTTGACAGAGCTGTCGAGCAGCACAGGAATAAGCAGCACAGGAATAACCAGCCCAGTGTGGTTTCTGATAGGTCCCCATGTGGCGATGGTGCTGTTGTGGAAATGTCACTGGATTACTAATCCAGACCAGGCTAATGCTCTGGCAGCTGATGGAAGTTAAAAACAATTAATAAAATATCGAGATCTAAAATCTGGTGTCAGGAATAGTGACTTTGAAGCCAATGTCACTTGTGATTTCCATTTTCCTTCCCAAGTGTAGTTTCAGGAAGTGAGTCTCCCGTGCTTTCCTGGTCTGCCTAAAAGTGACTCCAGATACACAGACATGTGATAAACTCTTCAATGGTCTCTGAAACTTCCAAGCAAGGCACTCAATTGTATCAAACTGCTCATCATTCTTAAAGGATAAACCGAGTCAGAACACCCGGTCTCAGCCTTGTTGTTGGAAATGGGAATGGGAAACACAGTCCTGACGTCCCCGCAGAGTCCTCCTTTCGAACGTCTGAGAGCTTGTGACACGACTTGCAGAGCTATCCCACAGACTGCACAGAAACATCGGGAAGGGAGGAGGTCATTCAACACATTGAGCATCCCCCATTCTAGATAGTGGAGAAAATCTCCTCAGTACGATTTGCCACACACAGTGTTCATATCATTTAACATGTTTAAACGTCGGGCTATATAAAATGGAAACTGCAGTAATTGCTTTGGTCCATCAATTTTGATCCTCCCTTCAATATACAGGCAGTGCTCCAATTGCGCATGTTTATTAAACACAACTTGTTTGCATCACAATTCGTGAATTGTGCATCCTCTTTATAAAGCGAGCTCCCATTCACTGTAACGCAATTCCATCCCCGGCACCAGTTGATCAGCAAAACCCAGCCTCAGGATCCTCTGTCTGCAAAATGCACCCTCAGTGTGTTCACTAAAGCAGGAATGTAATCTGCTCTGCAAGCCTTGAAACTGAGACTGAAACTAGGAATTGTAGTTTACATTTAGACGGACCTTTATTTCAAACCGGAATTCCATGTCAGCATCATGTGGTCAGTCAGCTCACGTCCTTTCTGGCGATGAGCTTGGTGAAAGGTACAGTGCTGTAGTCAGTGGCATTAGGGTGAAAGTGCAACATTTACAACATTGTTTCATTACAATATATGATTTAAAGATTTTCTTAAGCTATGCTCGTGTGTGTTAGATTAACTTAAATTTTTGGTTTTTGCTGATTTATATTGGGGGGGGGTTCCCGTTCCCCACTTTTTCCCATAGACCGCATTATGAATATTGCATGATTTTCTACAACACGGTGTTCCACAGGAATACAACTACCGTGTTATTGGAGAAAAACATGGAATGATATCTGATCCTCTATCTTCACACGATACTCTTGCTCTCTGTCTATCCCTTTAATTTCCAGAAATCCTCATTTATATTCAGTGTCTTGGCTTCCACAGCCTTATGTGTCAGAAAATTGACCAAGTTCAGCAGTCTCTGAGTGAAGATATTTATTCTCATCTCAATGCAGAGTGCCCTGTCTGTACCTAATGTTGTGGCCCTTTGTTCTTTGACGTCCCAGTAAGGGGAATTATCATCCCTGCTTCCGATCTGTCTCACCCTGTCAGAATTTTAGATATTTCACTGAGATCACCACTCATTTTCCTAAACCCCATGGAATACAGTGGCCTTAAACTCTGTTCGCACAACAAGTCTAGTCATCCTTCACGGTTTCCCCTCAATGCAGATTTGTCCTTTATTGGTAAGGAGAGCAAAACCGCACAAAATACTGCACAATGTTCGAGATGAGGTCTCACCAAGGGCCTGTACAGCTGCAGGAAGACACCTTTACTCCTCTACTCAAATACTCCTGAAATGAAGGTCAATGGGCTATTTATCTTCCAAACTGCTTTCTGTTCCTGCAATATTGCTTTCAGTAACTGGTGTACAAAGAGATCCAAATCCTTTTCAATGTTAGAGCTACCCACTTGGTGGGTCTATGCACAGTGGTCAGCGTGTCAGTGCCATTACCAGTATTGACTTCTGCTTTCAGAACTCACAGCCCAGCATGGAATTCATAGATCGGCGCAGAAAGAAACAAAAATGCAGCTTTAGATCCTTTATAGATCAACATTTTTCAATCAATCCATTTTCAATTGATCGGCTGGCATTCTATTGTTCCCAAGAAAGTGCACAACGTCACATCTCCCCCCATTGCTCTCTATCTGGCACGTAGTTGCACAGTCACTCCAGTTGTCTCAATCAGCTTGGAGCTTTTTGACATCCTGCTCACCCACTCACAATCCAACATCGTTTAATGCCATCAGCAGACTTGGGAATATTGCATTTGAGCCCCTCAACCAAAGATATGATGTGTATTGGGAATAGCAGTTCCCAAACCCCGATCTTTGCTATATCCTCCAAGCCTTCCATTCTAAAAAAAAGTTTTATTTCTACTCACTGTTCCCTGCCAACTATCCCATTCTAAAACCATGACCATATATTAGCCCCAGTCCCATAGGATTCAAATTTGCACAACAGGCTTGGGAATGTATCAAAAATCTTTCTGAAAATCCAATCGTATTGCATTGATAGCTTCTCTATAATTTTGCTAAAATTCACTTTCTCAAATATGATTCCCATTTCATAAATCTGTGTAGACTTTGTCTATGCCCATTATGTTCTGTTACAATACTTTCTCTCGAACTGTTTAGTTGCTAATTTCATTCTATTCTCTTTTTCTCACCAGACTAAAATTTCATGGTATTGCTGGGAAGGTTTTTTTTTTGCTTTGGTATCTTCTGTGAAGACAAAATGAAATAGTTGCTTCATAGTTCTGCCATTTCCCTGTTCTCCATTCTCTATTCTCTGGTTTCAGGCTGTACTGAGCTGCAATCGCTTTATCTTACCTTTCACACTGGCATATCTTTAGAAGCTATTATAGTTCACTCGTATAACTCTCATTCATATACTCTTCGGAAAAGCATCAATTTCTGTCTTGAACAGTTTAATGATCAGCATTCCACAATCATACAATCACAGAAACACAGACTCCATATCGTTTGAAATATAGCACGATCGACATTTGTCCCACCTTCTGACATGAGGCCCAGAAGCAGGCATGTTATGACTCTGCAAAAACTCGTCCAAGGACTTTGCGTTGTTGTGGAGTTACCCGTGACAACCATTCTCTCTCTTCCGGACCCCAACATCTTCTGGGTGACAAAATATCTTTAAATTCTCTCTAAACCTCAAGCACTTCACTTGTTTCCTTCTTCTTGACTAAAAGGGACAGGTGATCTCTATCCACTCTGTCCATGCCCCTCGTAATCTTATCCTTCTGAATCACGTCCCCTCAGCCTCCTCTGCTCCAAAGTAAACAACCGAGCTTATCCAGCCTCTCTCCATAGCTGAATCTCTCCATCCCAGGTAACATCATGGTGAATCCCCACCAAACCCCACCCCCCTCAGTGTAATGACATCATTTCATAATGTGGTATCCAGAACTGCACACTGCATACCATCTTGCCCGAAGCAAACTCCTGTAGATCTCTTATAATATATGTCTACGACTCCTGGGCCTTTTTAGCTCGACTATTAACCTGTTCATCCACATTCAGGGATGTGTGGAAAAGCACCCTCTGAGATTCCTAGTATGCTGCCATTCATTGAGTCCTCCCCTGGCTGGTTCCTTCTCCCAAAGTGCATCAACTCATATTTATCAGCGTTACATTTCATCTGCCGTCGATCTGCAGTTCTGACCATTCCGTCGGTATCTTCCTGCAACGTAAGGCCTTCCTCCTCGTTGCCAACCACTCGGCCAATCTTTGTGTCCAACTCAAACTGATTTATCACACTATCCCCCACTCTCCCCTCCACATTCTCATCTCCATCATTTATGATAACCATAAATGATAGCGTTAAAAACCACACAAAACCAGGTTACAGTCCAAAAGGTTTATTCGCTAGTACTAGCCTTCAAAGCGCTGCTTCTTCATCAGGTGATTGTGCACTTTGAAAGTTTGTGCCTCCAATTAAACCTGTTGTACTACAACCTAGTGTTGCGTGATTTTTAATGTTGTCGACCCCAATCCAACACCAACTCCTCCGAATCACAAATATTTGCTTGGATCCCTTCCATTCATCTAAAATGCTTGGAACACAGTTACTACCTTCCATTTGTCTACAATGGTTTCCAATCTCTGCAGGATGTACAGGAAAATAAAACACAGTCATCGACTATGCAATTAATACTTCCATTAGTGCCTTATTTCTGACATTTTGATACGAAGTAAATCTGTTTTGTCAGACTTAGCAATGCTCAATCTAGTTACATTTTCATGTACAGCCCTGTTACTGATATAAATTGGCTTCATGTCTTCAGTCCCATAAGCGCCATCTGGTCACTTGGTTTTCTGGGTGATTTTCTGGTTATTTTCTTGGCCATTTCCTTGTTCTCCACAATAAACTCTCCTCTCCCGATTACAAATTTCCACATTTGACACTGCTTTTATTTTGTTTCCTTTGAATTATAAATAGTAGATTGATGCAGTCTTTGTGTTCCTGTTTGTTTGCATGAATGTTCACATTTTGATTTCCTTAACAGCTTCATGGCCCTCCTTTTCTGAATCATCAATTTCTGAGAATTCTCAGGTTTCCACAATTTCTGGAATTCATCTGAAGTCACTTCCTATGATTAATATAATCTTTAATTTGTTACGTTAATCATCAATAAGTCACTTGCTCACTCTGTGGTGTTTCTAAGTTCAAGAAAGACTTTGCAATACTTCTATAAATCTCCTGATCCTGACCAGATCTATTCGCGAATTCTGCAGGTGGATAGAGAAGAAATTACGGGAACACTGGTTGGTACTTTTCCAACTTTGCTGGCCAATGGGTGAGGTCCCGGAGGACTGGATGGTAGTGAATGCTGTGCCCTTATTCAAGGAGGGCAACAAAGATAAACCTGGGAGCTATAGACCAGTAAAACTAACATCAGTAGTAGATAGTTACTTGAGAAGATTATGAGATAAGATATACAGAGGAAACTTGATTATTCGATTTAGATGGACGGAGCACTACTTCATTGAGATAATTGATTATTCGGTTAATTGATTTACTCTGGGGCGTGGAGTTTTCTGTGAAGTCCGCTCCCTGTTCAGGAGACAAGGCAAAAGCACACTGCGTGCGAGACCCCACCCTGCATCCGCTTCCACCCCGCCTTGTCCACTCCCACCCTGCCCCATCTATGCTCCGCCCACCCCGAACCCTGTCCACATCCACCCCGGCCCCCGCCCGCCCACAACCCCGTCCACTCCCACTCCACGTCCCTGTCTGCCCCCACGCACACCAAACACGCCTGCTCCCATACCACCAGCCGCACGCCCACATCCTCATCCGTTCCACCCCATGCCACCGCCTGCCCCCGCCCGCCCCAACCTTGTCTGCTCCCACCCCAACCCTGCCCCCACCAGCCCACAACCCCGTCCAACACAACTCCCGTCTGCCCATGCCCGTTCCTAACCTTGCAACACCAACATCTGTCCCCTAACCCCGCAAGCCCAATCATCCCCACCCATTGTCCAAGTCCCATCCACACCCCCGCACGCCTCTAACCCTGCGCCTCCAAACCCGTACCCCCAAACCCAACACCATCAATCATCCCCACCCATCTTTGGACTCCCGTCTGCGTCCCCATCCGCCCCCTAACGCTGTACGCACAAACTGCCATCCTCAACCACCTCCCCGGGGCAGCCGGACTGTACACCAACAGAACTGCTGCTGCTGCTGTCTTTGTCGGGTAACTCATCAAATAGCACACACACACACACACACACGTTTTGAGAAATTTCACCTTTGCTGTGTACAGGACAATGTTGGCGCAATTATCTGGGGGCGGGGGTGTTTAGAGTAAACCCCTGTGTAAACTTCCAGGGAATGTGTGGGGTGATAGAGACAGAGAAGGCGGGAGGTCTGACTTTTGGAGATGGTGCCTGGACTGTTCTTGACAGCATTTTAGTGAGACAAGGTTTTTTTTAAATCATTGTACCTACAAACAAGAGACGCAATCAGGGTTGAAAGACGTAATATTTCTATCGGGACCTTGAGGTCCCCTTCGGATCATCCAAATTTTGGATAATTGATATTTGGATAATTGTGGTTCCTCTGTACATGCACTTGAAAGACAGTGTTTGATTGGCAGCAGTCAGCATGGCTTTGTGCATGAGAGATCATGGCTCTCAAACTTGTTACAGTGCTTTGATGAAGTGACGAGGAACAGTGATGAGGGAGAATGGTATACATAGTCTATATGGATTTCAGTAAGGCCTTTGATAAGGTTACAGAAGATCAGCTACTCTGGAATGTTTGATCACCTGGAATCGAGGGGTAACTGGTAAATTAGATACACAACTGGCTTGGTGGTAGGAAGCAGAGGGTAATATAGGAAGGATGCTTGTCAGACTGGAGACCTGTGAATAGTGGAATACCTCAGGGGTCGGTGTTGGGAACATTGTTTGTTTCTATGTATAGATGTGTGTATGTATATATATATATATATATATATATATAGATATATCGATAGATAGATAGATAGATAGATATACATATATTCTCTCATCCTCATCATAGATGTATGTAATATGTTATATACACACACACACACACAGACACACATATATATATGGGGTAGCATCATGGAGAATGACGAAGGTTATCAGGAATTTCAGAAATTTCAGCAGTACCTTGATCAGCTGGAGAAGTGGACTGAGAAATGGAAAATACAGTTTAGTACAGATGTAAGATCGGTGTAAGCATTTTAGAAAGTCGAGTCAAGGTTGGAGTTTCATGATGAATGGTTGGGCCTTAAGGAGTGTAGTGGAGCAGAGGGACCTTGGTTGTCAGGTGCACGGTACTCTGAAAGTTGATTCACAGGTAGACAGGGCAGTGAAGAAGGCTTTTGGTACACTGGCCTTCATCAGTCAGAGCACTGAGTATCGAATGCGCTGCCCGTGGGAGTGGTAGAGTCGGAATCATTGGCAACCTTTAAGCGGCATTTGGATAGGTACATGGATGGGTACTTAATCTAGGTTAGAAGTTCGGCACAACATCGTGGGCCGAAGGGCCTGTTCTGTGCTGTATTGTTCTATGTTCTATGTTCTATGTTCTATGTTCTATGTTCTATGAAGTTGAAGAGTTACGTCGCAGTTATACAGGACGCTGGTGAGGCAATATTTGAAGCGTCATGATCAGTTTTGTTCACTTTGCTATAGGAAGTATGTTATTAAACTGGTAAGAGTGCAGAATAAATTGACACGGATGTTGCCAAGCTCTTAATGGTCTGAGTTTTAGGGAGAGGTTGGACAAGCTAGGACTTTTTACTTTCGAGTATATGAGACTGAGAGGGATCTTATAGACGCTTAAACGATCACAGGAGGCATGGATAGAGTGAATGCACCCAGTATTTTCTTCCCAGGGTTGGACAGCAATCACGGACTAGAGGGCATCAGTTTAAGGTCAGGGGGGTAAGAATAAAAGGGAAACTGACGAGCAATGATCTTTACACACATCTTGGTATGCATTTGGAATGAGCTGCCAGGGGAAGTGGTTGAGGTGGATATATTAACATTATTTAAAAGGCATTTGGACAAATACACGGATAGGAAAGGATACAGGGCAATCGTAGGGAAACGGGTTGGTGTGAATGGACATTTTGTTCAGAATGCACCACTTTGAGCTGAAGGACCTGTGTCCGTGCTCTAGGATTCTATAACTCGATCAAACATTGCTTGTCTCCCACTGAATGTTATATTGTATTTTCCCAATTTACTGGAGCGAACCTGACCCTTAACCCTCCAGGCTTCCATGATGTTTGACCAGAATGTTCACACATTTGATATTGTATGCGGACGCCATGCAAAATGCACCTTATTAACGTCACTATTCCTCAAAAGTTGTTTCAGAGCAAGGTTAGAAATAAGGCTTCCTTACCACACAACACCAACTCCGAAATAACCTGATCTCTATTTTGTTTCATAACACACACTTCAACCCACCTCATATACACTTATTCACAGCATGAGCAGAAACTTAGTTAACGCAGTTTAGATGCAACTTGAGACCATCCAATAAGACTGCAGTATTCACAATACTTGCATGTGTAATTTCTAGAGCACATGATGTTCAGATTTTCTGCTACCGTTTTGGTTTAAATATATAAAACAGCAATGTTTGCTTCTCCTTGCTATCTGTAAGCTCTACATAAACTGATTCTGTGAAAGCTGAGGGACATGGTCTGTGTCATTATTAATGATACACATGGACAAGACATTCGGGCAGGCTCACCTCGTCGCTGGGATGATCTGAATAAATGTCCAACAATACAGTACAAGCATCAATAATCTTTCCCGCTCTGCCTGGAAAAGTATCACTGTATTCTGTCTGCCCCCTCATACTCACTGTATATCTGTTATAGCACTACCCCCGAACAAGGTTCAAGCTCTATCTCCGAATAAGACTCAGGCACGAACACTCTCACTATTGATTTCAGCAACTTCCTTCACCCACTTTCTCTGTCACTTATGCAATAGCCTCCACACTAATAACACGACATGGATACAACACTGTGGACTGACTCACTCAGGACACCTCACCATGTCACCCCACCTGGACAAGCACTAACAGCAGGGCCACCCTCTCCCAACCTCACATCCTCCCTCCCTTTCTCCCATTCCAGGAGAAACAGTCTGGAATAGGACAGAAGAAGGCCAACCCAGGTGGTGGGGTGCCTGATATCTGTTCCCTCTCCCCTCCCCACGCCGTGTGGGGAGGACCTTTGTACAAGCTGAAGAGGACTGGGGCGACTTGTGTGGAGATTCTGAAACATCCACGTCCAACCAACGAGTGAGGAGCAATGAACAGCGAAGCGCAATTCTCACTTTAAACCCATTGGCAGTTCCAGCGGCAGCTCTCTGGCAGTTCCAGCGTCAGCTCTCTCACTCTCAAATAAAAAAACAGATACCTCTCTGCACAATGATGCAGTCATAGAATTACCTAGAAATATTGGTAAATACCCCAATATAATAACATGTACAATATGTACAAGGAGACAAGCATACACACACACAGAAGCACACAAAGACATGCACAGTCACACACAATAGAAACAAACACAGATAGAAATACACAGGTTGATACACAGACAGACGTAGGCAAACAAATCCTCATATAACAAGCAGATGGATACACACAGACACTCGTCTCATTAAGACACAAATAGATCCGTTTTTAATTTATAAGGGGATCTAGGATTCAAGGCAAAAGGCAGAAGAATGAGTTTGAGGAGCATATAAGAAATTATTGAACGGCATATCGGACTCGATGTGTCGAATGGCCTAATTATGCTTCTTTTCTAATTCTCGTGTGTTGTTCACTCAATCCACCCCACGAGGCTGTTACAGAGATATACTGCTGCCCCTATCCCACGTGTTGTTCCCTCAATCCACCCCACGAGGCTGTTACAGTGATATACTGCTGCCCCTACCCCATGTGTTGTTCCCTCAATCCACCCCTCGATCTGTTACGGTAGTATACTGGAAGGTCCTCACCAGAACGAAGGACCTGATACCCAACATGAGCAAGACGAATGTAGTATACAAAATACCATGCAAGGACTGCACTAAACACTATATAGGACAAACAGGAAGTCAGCTAACAATCCGCTTACATGAACATCAACTAGACACGAAACGACACGACCAGCTATCCTTAATAGCCACACACGCAGACAACAAGCCACATGAATTCGACTCGGACAACACTATTATCATAGGGCAAGCCAGACAGAGAACAGCCAGGGAATTCTTAGAGGCATGGCATTCATACACAAACTCCATCAACAAACACATCGACCTGGACCCAATATACCAACCACTACATCGGACAGCTGAAACTGACAACCGGAAGCGGCAGGGACAGACCACTATAAACACCGGAGGAAACATCAAAGAAGCGCTTCGCAGGAGGCTCCCAAGCACTGATGATGTCGCCTAGCCAGGGGACGAAACGTTTGCAACAAAAACTTCCAGCTCGGCAAACAGAACCACAACAACGAGCACCCGAGCTATAAATCTTTGCACAAACTTTGAACACCACCTTGAATAATTCAAAGCCTATCCTGGATCCGTGATGCTCTTGATATCCAGGGCTGGGAAAGCCAGTAAAGGCCTGAGGATATATTCCTGTCCATTGGTGGAACATTCCAGTCTCAGATTCTGATCTCTCCTCCCCCTCTCTCTGGAACTGCTCATCCCTGTTAGTGCTGTCGGTGATGCTCCTACACATACTACGGGGTAATACATGGAATACAGATCAATACTGTTTTACTAAAACTAAAAAAAAAATAAACTTTACATATTCTGGATAGGATATGTGAGGGTGACTGAGGGAACAAATGTTGGCGTTGGTAGATCAATTGAGTATAATCATTCAATCTGACTTGGATATGGGAGTAATCCTGGTGTTTTATCGGAACATTAACATGCTTCTCTATTTATAAATGGAAACATACATCCTGCAACTACTGCTCAGACATTACAATATCAGTAAGACATTGAGAGAACTTTTATAGTCCATAATCAGGAGAGAAAATGTTCCTAAGACAACGTGGAGTTAAAGCAGACAGACGGCATTGCATGTTAACCTAAGAGACAATGGTGACTGCAGATGTTGGAGAATTCAGTGTTGATAAAATGTGGTGGTGGAAAAGGCATTGCAGGTCAGACAGCATCCGAGGAGCAAGAGAGTCAACATTTCAGATAGGACCCTTCTTCAGAACTGCGAAGGGGGAAAGGGACTGGTGGGGGTGAGGAAGGGGGAAAGGTAGGCACTACGTGGAAGACGGTGATAGTAATAGGTCGGATTGGAGTGTGGAGTGTATAGATGGGAAGAAAGATGGACAGGTAGATCCCCTCGAGAGGGTGGATCTGATTCGGAGGGTTGGATCTGGGATCAGGATGGGTGAGGGGAGATTTGTAAATCAATGAATCGAATGCTCATGCCATGTGTTTGTAGGCTCCCGAGGCAGAAGATGAGATGTTCCTGGCAACATTCTGGGAATTCTCTTCTGAACACTCTCCAGCTTAGTAATCTCCTTCCTATAACAGCACTGCACATAGTACAACGGAAGAGGCTTTTTCAATGTCTGGCACAATCTCAGCATGACTCCTAACTTCTAAAGTCAATGATCTGAGCACCCTTGGATCCCTGTGTTCTATAACTCTACCAACGCACTACCATTAATTGTATAAGTCATTCCCTTGTTTGTTTTACCAAAATGCAATACCTCGCATTTATCCAAGTTAACCACCATATGCCACACCTCAGCCCAGTGAGTGTTATTAATGCCCCCTCATCCTCTCCCTTCAGCTTTAAAAGACAGTCCCCTCGCCAAAGGTATACAGATACCAACATTGAGTTTTTGAAAGACCCAGAGGTTGGTTTGCCTTGTGTAGGCAGATTGTGCAGTGGTTATGGAGAGGCTGGAAAGTAAGCAGTTGCCTTGTATCACTTAATTGTTTTAGGAAGACGGAAACCACATGTCTGAGATTGGAAATCGTGACCAGTGTGTTTTGGCCAGAAACTGGGCTCTTTCCACATCTCTGTTGTTCGGCATTGATATCTTTTCGAGATCCTTCAGAGTGTGCCTGCAGGATTTCTTTTGCTAATATTGCAGACAACAGATAATAACCATTTAAGCTGGAAATCATAGCCCAGCAATTAAAGATGTTCATAGTTTATCTCAATAGCAGAGCACATGCGATTATCATCCTGTAGTTGAGTCTAATACCTTTTATTTGTTTAACAATGAGAACAGTGGCCTGTGTATATCAGTAATGTTAATCAGAGTGTAATAAATGCATGCAGAGCTGAAAGCTGACACTTAAAATATGACCCAAATTCTGGGCATGGTGTAAGTCTTGTGTAATGGAAAGCGCCCCTGTCTCTGTGCCAGAGTTCTGGATTTGATTTCATTCCATGAACCTGTGTTAGTGTCACAATCTCTGGAGCAGATGATCTGGATTCATGTCCTGCCTGTTGTGGAGGTGTGTTACAGCATGTCAGAACAGGCTGATGAGCAAGCACACAGGAGAATCATGTTGCAGCTTTCGGGGCTATTGCTGATTAGTGGCAGTGCCCCTTCCTCTGACCCTAAAGGTTCAAGTTTCTAATCCGACAGAGATGTTTCATTATATGTCTGAACACGTGGATTAAAATCATTTTAGAATTGTGACTTGATGGAGATAGAAGAAGTGTCATGATTAAATTTCAGAATTTAGGCCCATGATGACTGAAAGCAGAGCCATTCGTGTTGATTGGAGTCGCATTTGCAACTTCTAGAGGGTTATATAATCTTGGGAAGGGTAGATAGTCAAGGTCTATCTCCCAGGGTAGTGAAGACCAAAACTGAAGTGCATAGGTTTAAGGTGAGAAGAGAAAGATTGAAGAGGGACGTGGAGGGCAACGTTTTCACCATAGTGCATGAATGAAATGAGCTGCCAGAGGAAGTGGTGAAGAATGGTGCAATTACAACATTTAAAAGGCATGAGTATGTGAATTGGAAGGTTTCAGAGGGAGCTGGGACGAATGCTGGAAAATAGGATAAGATTAATCCAAAATATCTGGTCGGCTTGGATGAGTCGAAGGGTCTGTTTCTCTACTGTACAGTTCTACGAATCACATATTCAATTGATCAAGATATCGTTATAATCACGGACTGTAAAACATTAAATAACTTTGTCCACGATACAACCAATCTTGATGTCATCTGCAAATTTGCTAATCATGGCTTCTACAATTCTAATCTAAGTTTTTGATATAAATGACAAACAAAAGGGGATCCAACACTTTTTCTTGTGAATCACATCTGATCCCAGGTTTCCAGTTTAAAAAAAACCCGCCACCTTCACCCTGTCTCCTGCCATTAAACAGACATACACAGAAACACACACACGCACACAACCCATCACCACTACACTGCCTCCTGAAATTAAACTGGTATACACAGAAACACACACACACAACCCTCTACCACCACCCTGTGCCCTGCCATTAAACAGATATATACAAAACATGCACACATAACATTCCACCGCCACCCTGTGTCCTGCGATGAAACAGATAAACACACACACACACAACAATATCGAGATGCAGGTGGTCATATCTTCAATACAGAGATAGATAATTTTTGATTAAAACATGGGTCCAGAGTTACATTGAGAATGTAGGGGCATTGTGTTGAGAAACATGTCAGGCAGGTCCGAACAGCAAAGTAGAGTTGATGGGCCTACTAATCTTATTTCAATTTCCTATACTGTGTGGCCGTCAGATGACAGGAATATTTTTTTTGGAAAGTGCAATGGAGGCTGAGTTTGATAAATATTTTACTGAACAGTCAATGCGATTGTGGGATAGGTTTGAGGAGCTGTTTAGTCTACGTCTGTTCCTATTTGTTGTGCTGTTATTTCTCAGAAGAGGAGGCGAACTTCTGTGAGGTTAACACACTTTAAAATTAAAAGATCTCCCATTGACATTTGAGATAACGTTGTTCTGTTCTCCTTCGGATTGTGCAATCTGTGGCGCTGTCTTCCCCAGGGAACAGTGAAGACTGGATCATTGAAGATACTCAAGGCTGATCTTGACTGATCTTTGATGGGCAGAAGAGTCAATGTTTATTGACAAGAGACAGGAAGGGGGTGGTCAGCTACACTCAGACCAGCCCTGATATTTCTAAACTGAGCAGCAGGTTGGAGGGGACGAATGGCCAAGTGATGCGCTTATCCCACATGTGGTACTCCCAATTCGCCCCTCGAGGCTGTTACAGAGAGAGAGGAAAGCGCCTTTCAGCCAGTTAGGTGCGTAATAATGAGACAGGAGGGGACCATTCTGCCCCCCTGTGGAGTTACACAGGAATAGAATACATCATTTAACACAATGACTAAATTACATCTCACTGGAGGAGGCCATGCAACCTTTCTGGGCAGCTACACTGGAACAGGGAAGGTCTGGATAATCAGCTGGAAATATAGAGCAGAGATAATTTTCAGCTTGGAAAGCTGTAACTAGTTGAATTCCTCAGGGATCAGTGTGAGTTTATCAACAGATTGCAATCCAGACTAATGCCTTGGATGAAGGGGCTGAAAGGACTGGAGCACAGTTTGCTCATACACCAGGACAAACATTCAATGAGGTGTCAAGTGGAGGCAGAGCATCTGCAATGGCATACAGACAGGGGAGGGCAGTGAGTAAACCTGTGACAAAAAAAAGCAGTACAATGAGCGTGACTGGAACTTTGTGTTTTGGGGAAACAATAAACCAGCAGTAAATAATTTAAATGGAGAGAGAATGCAGAACTTGGTGGTATACAGGGATTTGTGTGTCTTCGTGGATGAATCACATCAAGTTGCTCTGAAGATGCAGCAATTGATTTGAAAGGGAAGCGGAATGATACTGTTTTGTGCAATGGGTATCGGGTTTGAACTTAGCGATATTTTCCTGCATCAGTGCAGAGACCACGTCTGATGTATTGTTTGTAGTTATGATCCCCACAACTGAAAAAAAAGATAAATTGCTTTCAAATATTACAAAGATGCTTATCTTTACTTGGCCTTCGGATGAAGGCACATGACGGATTACCAGTATCGGCCTGAGAATGAGAGATGTTCTTATTGACCATACAAGATCACGAGGAGAGTGCAGCTGGTGAATATCTGACGGATATTTCCTCTTGTGTGGGAGAATAAAACTGGGGATGTAATTTAAGAATAAGACAAGTTCTGATGCAGGGTCACTAGACCAGAAACGTTAACTGGATCAGTGGTGCTGGAAGAGCACAGCAATTCAGGCAGCATCCGAGGACTTTGGCAAAATCGACGTTTCGGGCAAAAGCCCTTCATCAGGAATAATTTTATTCCTGATGAAGGGCTTTTGCCCGAAACGTCGATTTTGCCAAAGTCCTCGGATGCTGCCTGAATTGCTGTGCTCTTCCAGCACCACTGATCCAGAATCTGGTTTCCAGCATCTGCAGTCATTGTTTTTACCTCAGAAACGTTAACTCTCATTTCTCTTCAGACATGCTGCCAGACCTGCTGAGCATTTCCAGCAATTTCTGTCTTTCTTTCAGAATAAAACACATGCATTTTAATGCAGATATGGTGAAGACATTAAACGTTTTATTTTTATATTACGCAGGCACATATAAACACATCCTCAAATCAAGTCGGGTAAATTATTGGTTATTGAAATTGGTTATTGGTTATTGCACCTACATGAAGCAGGGAATGTGATGGAGTCATATCCTTCAGACAATGTTCAAGGAGATTTCACATGGTCCAGTTTGGGGAGTAATAACGTCATTGAATCAATTTAGAGATGGAAAAGTGTAATCTGTCTGAGAAGGAACAGTCTGTTCCTCCCTTTCTCTTTCCCTATCCCTCATCACAGCAATGTGTGCAAGCAAAAAGAAAGCGCAGTCGGTTTTATCACTCATGGCGGATTCCGGATGAGGATTCATTGGAATCTCCCCACTGCTTGAAGGAAAGGGAATTCAGCCAATTTCATCTGTTCCGGGAAGGAATCGCATTTTCAGAAGCTTGTGTGAGCAGAATAACTTCAGAAGTAATTACTAAGACTCGATAGTGGTGGGGCGGGGGGTGCAGACAGGAGATTCTGTGGGATTCTGTGGCTGCAAATGGGAATTCAGGATGGTGTGTAGCCTCACACATGCCAGGGTTCAGGGTGTCTCAGAGCGGCTGCAAATCGTTCTCAAGGGAGAGGGGCAGCAGCCAGAAGTCATTGTGCACGTTGGTACAAATGACGGAGGTAGAAATAGTGATGAGGTCCGGCAGAGTGATTGTAGAGAGCTAGAAAAAAAGATAAAAGCCAGGATCATGACAGTGGTAATATCGGGTTTACTTCCAGTACTACATGCGAGTGACGGTAAGAACAGAAGGTTATGGCAGATGAATATGTGGCTAAATAATTGGTGCAGGGGGCAGGGATTCAGATTTTTAAATCATTGGGATCTTTTGTGGGGCACAAGCAAACTGTTCAAGAGGGACGGGCTATACCTGAACTGGAGGGAGTCCAATATGTTGCCAGGCAAGTTTGCTCGTTCTACAAGGGAGGGTTCAAACTAGATTGGCTGGGGCTGGGGAGGCTATTGAGCTTGGGATCCTCAACAGCAGGGAGAAAAGTGCGAGGATGGAAGGAGATACAGTAATCAGAAACAGTAAAGTGAAGAGAAAGGTCAGGCTGGAACACGACAGAGGGCAAGGAAAGCCTATTGGATTAAATTGCATCTGTTTCAATGCAAGATGGCTGACAGCTAAGGCTGATGAACTCAGGGCGTGGGTAAGTACGTGTGATGGAGATATTATAGCTATTACACAAACAGGACTAAGGGAGAGACAGGATTGGCAGCTTCAGGTACCAGGTTATAGCTGCTTATGGCGGGATAGTGGTGGTGGAAGGAGCGGAGGGGTAGTTGCATTTTTTATTAAGGTGAGTATCACAGCTCTGATCAGATATAAAACAATTGAAGAATCATCCAGTGAAGCTTTGTGGGCGGAGCTAAGAAATATGGAGGGAATGGTGACATTATTGGGGTTTTACTATAGGCCCCCAAATAGTCAATGGGAATTCGAGGAACAAACATATGAGGAGAGATTGGGGAGACTTGCAAGGCCAATAGGATTGTCGTTGTATGAGATTTTAACTTTCCGAACATAGACTGGGACTGATACAGAATTAAGGGCGTAGATTGGGTGAACGTATTAAGTGTGTTTAGGGAAGTTTCCTCAAGCAGTGTGTAGAGGGGCCTACTCGGGAAGGGGCAAAACTAGACATACTTTTGGGAAATAGAGCAGGACAGATGACTGAGGTGACCGTGGGAGAGCACTTTGTGACCAGTTACCATTGTTCTATTAATTTTATTATAGTTATGGAGAGTGACATACTGGTCCACAGGTGCAAGTTCTAACTTGAGGCAAGGTAAATTTTGATGGAATTAATCTGAAACTTGCATGGGCTGTTTGGGGTAGTTTGTTTGCAGGCAGAGGGACCTCCAGCAACTGGGAGGCATTTAAAAGTGAGATAGCAAGAGCTCAATGCCTACATATTTCTGTGAGGGTGACGGGCAAGGTTGTCATGAAGAGGGAACCCTGGATAACAAGAGATATGGAGGCTTTAACCAAAAAAAGAGGAGGAGGTGCGAGTAAGGTCCAGGTTGATAGGATCAAAAGAATCCCTGGACATATACTGGGGATACAGGAGTTTACAGAAGAAGGAAATCAAGAGGGTGAGAAGGGGGCACGAGATAACCTTGGCTGAGAAGATCAGGATGAATCCAAAGAGTTTATTTACATATATTAAGGAAAAGAGAATAACTACCGTGAGAATATGACCCTTCAAGGACCAAGGTGGATATGTATATGCGAAACCACAGGAAATTCTGAAGGTTCTCAATTGATATTTCTCCTCTGTATTTACTGTAGAGAAATACGAGAAGACTTGGTGTGGGAGCTTATGGCAGTTAGTGGTGATATTTTTGGGGACAATCTATATCATAGTAGAGGAGGTGTTGGATGTACAGATATGAGAATGTAGAAAGGTCGATAAATCTCCTGGTTCTGACCATATGTATCAAAGAACACAGCAGGAGTATAGAGAAGTGGATTGACATTAAGGTCAGCATAGATTAGTTTGGACCAAAGGGCCTGTCTTCACGCAGTAGGACTCTCTGACTCTACAAGTAGAATAACATTTGGGCCAAACTCTATTTTTTTCCTTTTGTCATGAGTTTCAATAATATTTGGACAATGTTCTTTCAAGTTAAAACCGCAGAGACTTTGATTTCCATTTTTTTTATCAAACGTGTGTGTGTGTGTTCCTCAGTATTTTTCAAATGGAAGTATTAATGTACATGTTTGCAATACCCATTAATCATCCTTCTTTACATCACTGTTTGAGTAACTTTGTTTTAGTCATAAACGTTTTGTTTTAGCAGATTAAAGAAATCTGCCTGACTTATTCAGAAGAAGATGTTGTGAAACTTGAAAGGGTTCAGAAAATATTTACAAGGATGTTGCCAGGGTTGGAGGATCTGAGCTAAAGGCAGAGGCTGAACAGTCTGAGGCTGTTTTTACTGGAGCGTCGGAGGCTGAGGGGTGACCTTATAGAAGTTTACAAAATTATGAGGGGCTTGGATAGGAAAAATAGGCAAAGTCGTTTCCCTGGAGTTGGGGAGCCCAGAACTAGAGGCCATAGATTTAGAGTGAGAGGGGAAATACTTTAAAGGGACCTAAGGGGCAACTTTTTCACGCAGAGAAGATGTGTTGGAGGCTGGTACAATTGCAACATTTATAAGGCAAATGGATGGGTAGATGAATAGAAAGGGTGCTGGCAGGTGGGACTAGATTGGGTTGGGATATCTGGTCAGCATGGACGGGTTGAACCGAAGGGTCTGTTTCCATACTGTACATATCTATAACTCTATGACTGACCCGACACACTCTGAGAACTATATCATTTGCCATTTCACTAACCTAGTAATAATTAAATTTTTTGTGACCAGTGGAAGAATGGGACTGGAAAAGGGAACAGTGATCTAAAAACACAGTTTACTATCAGCTCAGTGAGTCTAACGTCAGTGTAGTGTAGGTTGTTTGAGGGTGTTTTGAGGGATATTATTTACATGCATTGAGAAAGACAAGGACTGGTTTGGGGTAGTCAACGTGGCTTTGTGCGATGGAAATCAAGTATCATTAATGTGATTGTGTATTTTGAGGACGTGACAAAGAAGATTGACGAAGGTTGTCTGATGTACATTGTTTACACAAGCTACAGCAAGGCGTTTAATAAGGTTCCTCATCCAAACAGATTACTCAGGTTAGGTCACATGGAATCCAGGGAACGTTAACCATTTAGATACAAAATTGTCTTGAAGGTAACGGATTGTTTTCCAGACTGGAGGCCAGTGGCCAGGGGTGTGCTGAAAGATTCACTGCTGAGTTCACTGCTTTTCATCATGGATATAAATAACTTGGATGTGAATATCAGAGGCATGGTTAATAAGTTAACAGATAACATCAACAAGGTGTTGCAGCGGACAGGAAGAAGATTATCTTAGACTAAAGCGGCACCGTTGACCATCAAAGGGCCAAGAACTGGCAGATGAGTTTAATTTAGATATTTTTGAAGTTTTGCATTTTTGTAAATTAAAGCAGGGTCGTGCCTTCGGGAATGTTACAGAACAAAGAGACCTATAGGTGCAGGTTCACAGTTCCTTGAAAGTGGAGTCGCAGGTAGACAGGACGGTGAAGAACACGTTTGACATGGTTGCCTTAATTGGTCAAAACTTTGAGTATAGGAGTTGATGTGGCATGTTACCCCTATACAGGACGCTGGTGAAGCCACTTTAAGAATACTGCACACAATTCCGTTGGCTCTGCTGATGGGAGGATGTTGAGAGGGCGCAGAAATGATTTACAAGGATTTTTCGCTACAGGGGGTTGAGATTTAGGTACAGGATGAACAGATTCAGGCTTTTCACCTGGACTGCAGGAGGGTCAATGGTGACATGAAAGTGGATTATAAAATCCTGAGGGGCATGGATAGTCTGAATGACCAAGGTGTTTTTCCCAGAGTTAGGGGAGTCCAGAACTAGACGGTATTGGGGAAAGATTTAGAGTGGACCTTAGGAGTTACATTTTCATGCCAAAGGTGATACGTGTACGGAAGGTGCTGTTCGAGAAAATGTTTAAAGTGAGTACAATTACACATTCAAAATATATTGGGATAGGTACGTCAATAGGAATGGTTCAGAGGGATATGGGGCAAATGATGGCAAATGGGTCTAGATCAGATAGGGATACCTGGCCGATGTGGGCAAGCTGAAATAAAGGATCTGTTTCCATGCTGTATGACTCTCTAATTCTAAAAGAGAGATGGGAAAATTCTAAAAGGGCCTTTCAAGTGAGAATTTTCTTCCCCAGAAGTTTGACATTCCTCTTTGTTTACGTTTATTCAAAGCTGCGTTAGTTAAGTATTTGACAGAGCAGTGAGTCACAGAGAATGGGATACAGACAGTAAAGTGGAGCTGAGACAACAACCTGATCAACCACAGTCTTAGTGCCTGGTCGAGAAGGGTCAAAGTGTCTAGTTACCCACTCCTGCTCCTCAGTCCCATGTTTCTGTGTTCCTTTCAGCCCCTCAAAACTGCTAGACAGGAGCAGTTGGATGCTACTTATTGGTGGACAGAAACAGCCTCTCAAGTCTGTCCCACACGGTTTAGGAGATTTGGAAAACAGAATTGGAAAATCCAGGCTGGGTATGAAACAGGCCCCTCATCTCTCTATACGGAGCTTCCCCTCTCTGTACCTTGTGCTCCATTTGTTGGTCATGTTGTAGACCCAGATTCACTGTGAATACAGCCACGAGACCTCACCCAGAGATGGCTCACAGAATCCTCTGGTCTCTCTGACTGCAACATTCAATAACAGATCTTCCAGGAAAATAACACCCACTAACATTCCAGTAACAGAATGGGAGAACATCGGAAACAGGAGGAAATTGTTCAAACCCCAATCCTGCCTTGCTCTTACTAAGATCATGACTGATCTGCTTTAGGTCTCAAAGCCTCTTTCATGCCCGATTGCTAATAGCCCTCACCTCTCTGATCGGTCAAAATCCATCTAAATCCTCTTTAAATAGTCTCATAGAAGATAGAACATTATACCACATTATAGTTCCTTTGGCCCTCAACGTTGCACCGACCTTTTTTTCCTACTCTCAGATCAGACTAACCTACATGCACTACTTTGTACTATCTTCTCATGTGCCTATCTAAGAGTCGCTTACATTTCCCTAATGTACCACTGCTGGCAGTGCATTTCACACATCTACCACTCTCAGTGTAAAGAACCGACCTCTGACATCTCCTCGAAACCTTGCTCCAAATGATGCCTCATCCTGATAGCCATTTCTGCCCTGAGAAAATGTCTCTGGCTATGCAATGTATATGTAGCCCTCTCACCACCTTGTTTATCTCTATCAAGTCACCTCTCATTCTTCTTCACGCCAACCAGGAAAGCCCAAGCTCCATCAATCTTTCTTCCTAAAGCCTGCCCTCCCGTCCAGACAGCATTCTGACAAATTTCCTCTGCACTCTTTCTAAAGTTTCCATCTCCATTCCTATAATTGGGTGACCAGAACTGAACACAATATTTCAAGCGTGGTCTAACCAAGGCTCTATAGTGCTGCAGCATAACCTTACGGCTCTTAAAGTCAATCCCCCAGTTAATGAAAGCTAACACACCATTCGCCTTCTTAATAATCCGATCAATTTGAGCAGCAACTTTGAGGGATCTATGGACGTGGGCCCCAAGATCCCTCTGTTCCTCCATACAGCCAAGAATCCTGCATATAACACTGTATTCTGCATTCAAATTCAAGATTACAAAGGGAATCACTTCACACTTTTCCAATTTGAACTCCATCTGACACTTCTCAGCCCTGCTCTGCATTAGAGTCAATGTCCCGTTGCAACCTACAACATCCCTCCACACTATGTACTACTCTACAAACTTTCGTGTCATTGGCAAACTTATTAACCCCAACCTTCCACTTCCTTATCCAAGTCATGTATAAAAGTCGCAATGGGCAGAGGTGCCAGAACCGATTCCTGCGGGACACCACTGGTCCCTTTCAGTGAGCTAGCTCCCCTAAGTCTCTGTGTAAGATACTTCCTGACAGTCACTACCGTCTGTTTGAAGAAAAAATTCTCCGCTTCTACACCATGACCTATTTATATGAACAAAATAGGGAACACATGGTCTCAGGTAAGAAAGACTGGCCCTGAATTCAAGACAGTGTTAGACTGAGATGACATTAAGGATCCTGAGGAAAATCGCACTTAATGAGAATCGGTAGTGATCGCTCCACTGTTTGGAGTCATTCATAGCACAAGGGAAGATGTTTATCGTCAGTCGACATCAATCATCTCAGCCATGGGACACATCTGTAGGAGATCCTCAGGGTAGCTCCCTCAGCCCAGGCATGTACAATTGGTTATTATAGAAAATGTGGGAGGAGGTCATTCAGCCCATTGATTCCAAACTGAGCAGAAGTGGGGATATTCATGGAAGGTTAGTTAATGTTCAAAACAAGTTGCCACTCCTCAGCTCTTGAAGTAGTCAGTATGCAACTAGAACTGGACACCATTCAAGACCATGCTTTTCAAGTCTGGGTAACATTCATGTAACAGCACTGCTGGACACCGCACATTTCCACAATAAATGGAGGAGCTCATTCAGCACCTCAAGCTGAGTTCACAAAAATATGGGGAAAACATTCAGTCTATCAAACTATTGGACAGAACGTGTGGTAGCTCACTCAGTCCCTCCTGCCTATTACATTGGAAGAGAAGAAATCTGCTCACTCCCACACTTCACTTACACAGGATCAGAAAGAGATCATTTCACACTCGGAGTGATTAAAAAGAAACAGGAAGAGGTCATTCAGCTTATCATGTCATTAATACAGGAACAGGAAGTTGTCACAGATCCTCCAACATCACAACAAATGGAGCAGTGACTGAATGGATAGACTGCTCCAATCTGGTCCACATGGCATATTTACTCATACTACCTATGTGTTACTTTAACATGGCTTTCCGGTAGTATGAGTGAAGCCAACCTTTTTTAACCGTTCTCCAAGATGTCTTCAATCTTCAAGAAAACAGACCCACGGTCGCTATGGAGGTCAGATGCTGGTGCATAATTGTTAACTCTTTCAGACTGAAGGTATTTTGACTGCTGACAGGATTGTCTACAAAGTAACATTCAATTCAGTGTCACATAGTAACTGTGCATTAAAGTGTTCAGAGTTGATTCAGAGCGTGTACCTCTCTGTCAAATGACATGGGGGTTCTGCAGAGGCACACATCAGGAATCAATCATGCCATGGAAAGCATGGAATTGTCGCACTATTCAGCTGTTTGGGACATAATGAGTGTCCGTCCATAACCATCAAGTTTCAACTTCTTATGCTCTGACAGCGCTACAGATTAAACACATAGATCCTGAACTCTCTCGTCACGGTACATCATGCCAGGGTTTAGTCTGGTGAAACTCCTTTGCACTGTCTCGGTGACAAAGAGATCATTATTTATAAAACAGACCAAATCTGTACACAATGCACCAAATACTGTCTCAACAAATCACTACCATTGGGAAGATATACTAACCCTGGTACTCCAATCATTTTGTAAAAAGAGCCACATATCATTTACTTCCTGTCCCGTAAGAAGTTTGTTAGTGACTTATGACCAAGAACATCCAGGTCCTTTTCGACAAAAGCACTCGCCGACCTCTCACCATTTAATAAATAAAAATGGGAAAGTTGATATTTGTTGTTCCCATCTGATTCCGTTTTTATACCTTATGCACAGCTATTGAGCAAACACTGATCCTTCTGATATACAACAAGTCTTCAGTCCAGAGAAAAACACTACTCCCTTCATTGTCTCCATTATCCAATTTTTAATCCAAGTCGTATATATTCCACACGTACCTACCCATGGAATTTAACATACCCAATCACCTATATTCAACCGTGTCAAACGTCTGCTGAAAATTCAAATATTCCACTCCAATTTGTTCTCAATTATTGATGTTATAATGGACAATCTCCACAAACTACAGCAGGTTTATCAATGATCATTTCCCTTTCCTGAATCTAGACCGAATCTACCAAATCATATCACTGTTTTCCAAGTGTCTAGTTGTCACATTCTAATAAAAGATTACAATGTTTTTCTCATAGCTGACATTAAGCTATTTAGTTTTCTGTTTTCCCTCTCCGTCCTGTTTTAAATATTTAGGCTTATAATAGCTGCTTTCCAGTCTGCAGGATCCTTTCCTGAATCTAACTAGCTTTGAAGGATAATCAATAATCCTTTCACTGGCTCTCTTGCCACTTCCTCAAAACTATGGGATGTAGCTCATCAGATGCAGCAACTTATGAAACTTCAAATCAATTAGAAATTCAAATTCATACTCATCCTTAATTCCAATTTCCTGCGGTTTCTCATTTTTACCATTCACTCTCTTTTCTCGTATGTTTGGAAGTTAGTTTCTGTACTTTCTCCTGTGGAGATGGAACCAATGTATTTCTCTTAGCAGGCAGATGGCTTCTGTTAGCTCGTGAACACATCGGAGGACTGCACTTCAGATATGGTGGATATATTACCCACTCCAGCCTGGAAAGTTCCAGAATCAATCCAGATCACTTCTCGGTGAGAGTTAGCACTGTCATAGAACATAGAACATAGAAGAATACAGCGCAGTACAGGCCCTTTGGCCCTCGATATTGCACCGATCCAAGCCCACCTAACCTATACTAACCCACTATCCTCCATATACCTATCCAATGCCCGCTTAAATGCCCATAAAGAGGGAGAGTCCACCACTGCTACTGGCAGGGCATTCCATGAACTTACGACTCGCTGAGTGAAGAACCTACCCCTAACTTCAGTCCTATATCTACCCCCCCTTAATTTAAAGCTATGCCCCCTTGTAATACCCGACTCCATACGCGGGAAAAGGTTCACACTGTCAACCCTATCTAACCCCCTAATCATCTTGTACACCTCAATCAAGTCACCCCTAAACCTTCTTTTCTCTAATGAAAGCAGCCCCAAGTGTCTCAATCTTTCCTCATACGATCTTCCTTCCATACCAGGCAACATCCTGGTAAACCTCCTCTGCACCCGTTCCAATGCCTCCACATCCTTCCTATAGTATGGCGACCAAACCTGCACACAATATTCCAGATGCGGCCGCACCAGAGTCTTATACAACTGCATCATGACCTCAGGACTCCGGAACTCAATTCCTCTACCAATAAAAGCCAGTACGCCATATGCCTTCCTCACTGCACTATTTACCTGGGTGGCAACTTTCAGAGATCTGTGTACATGGACACCAAGATCCCTCTGCTTATCCACACTACCAAGTATCCGACCATTAGCCCAGTACCCCATCTTTTTGTTATTCTTCCCAAAGGGAATCACCTCACAATTAGCTACATTGAATTCCATTTGCCACCTTTCTGCCCAGCTCTGCAGCTTCTCTATATCCTGCTGTAACCTGCCACATCCTTCCTCACTGTCAACAACTCCTCCGACTTTCGTATCATCTGCAAACTTGCTCACCCAACCTTCTATTCCCTCTTCCAGGTCATTTATAAAAATGACAAACAGCAATGGTCCCAAAACAGATCCTTGCGGAACACCGCTAGTGACGGCACTCCATGAAGACACTTTGCCATCAACTACTACCCTCTGTCTTCTTCCATCCAGCCAATTCCTAATCCAAACCTCCAACTCACCCTCAATGCCATATCTCCGTATTTTCTGCAGTAGCCTACCATGGGGAACCTTATCAAACGCGGTACTAAAATCCATATATACCACATCTACCGCTTTCCCCTCATCAACCTCCTTCGTCACCTTTTCAAAGAATTCAATAAGGTTTGTGAGGCACGACCTGCCCTTCACAAAACCATGCTGACTATCCTTGATCACATTATTCCTATCCAGATGTGCATAAATCCTATCCCTTACAATTCTCTCTAAGACTTTGCCCACAACAGAAGTGAGACTCACCGGCCTATAGTTACTAGGGTTATCCCTACTCCCCTTTTTGAACAAGGGAACCACATTTGCTATCCTCCAGTCTTCTGGCACTACTCCAGTAGACAAAGAGGACATAAAAATCAAGGCCAATGGCTCTGCAATCTCCTCCCTTGCTTCCCAGGGAATCCTAGGATAAATGCCATCAGGCACAGGGGACTTATCTATTTTCACCTTTTCCAGGATTTCCAACACCTCTTCTCTACATACCTCAAAGCCATCCATTCTACTTATTTGTGACTCAGTATTCACATCGACGACAATGCCCAGTTCCTGAGTAAATACTGAAGAAAAGTATTCATTCAGTGTCTCCCCAATCTCTTCCGCCTCCACACGCAACTTTCCACTACTATCCTTGACTGGACCTATTCCTACCCTAGTCATTCTTTTTTTCCTAACATACCTATAGAAAGCCTTAGGGTTTTCCCTAATCCTACCGACTAAGGACCTTTCATGTCCCCTCCTTGCTGCTCTTAGCTCTCTCTTCAGGTCCTTCCTGGCTACCCTATAACTCTCAATCGCCCCAATTGAACCTTCACGTCTCATCTTGAGATAAGCCGCCCTCTTCCATTTAACAAGGGATTCCAATTCCTTATTAAACCACGGCTCCCTCGCACGACCCTTTCCTCCCTGCCTGACAGGTACATAATTATCAAGGACACTCAATAGTTGCTCCTTGAACAAGCTCCACATATCATTTACACTCTTGCCTTGGAGTCTACTTTTCCAAGCCACACAACCTAAGTCATGCCTCACCGCATCATAATTTCCCTGACCCCAGCTATAACTCTTGCCCTGTAGTACACACTTATCCCTCTCCATCACGAGTGTAAAAATCACCGAATTATGGTCACTATCCCCAAAGTGCTCACCTACCTCTAATTCTAACACCTGGCCTGGTTCGTTACCCAGAACCAAATCCAGTATGGCCTCACCTCTTGTTGGCCTGTCTACATATTGTGTCAGGAAACTCTCCTGCACACATTGAACAAACACTGACCCATCTAACGAACTTGAGCTATAGCTTTCCCAATCAATATCAGGAAAGTTAAAGTCCCCCATAACAACCACCCTATTACTGTCACTCATCTCCTGAATCACCTTCCCTATCCTTTCTTCAATGATTCTAGGACTATTAGGAGGCCTGTAAAAGACTCCTAACAGGGTGACCTCACCTTTCCTATTCCTCACCTCAGCCCAAACTACCTCAGATGGCAAGTCCTCATCCATCGTCCTTTCCACCACTGTAATACTATCTTTGACAAGCAATGCCACACCTCCCCCTCTTTTACCCCCACCTCTGACCCTACTAAAACATTTAAATCCTGGAACCTGCAACAGCCAATCCTGTCCCTGTTCTAGCCATGTCTCCGTAATAGCCACAACATCGAAGTCCCAGGTACCAACCCACGCTGCAAGTTCACCTACCTTATTTCGTATACTTCTTGCATTGAAGTATACACACTTCAAGCCACTTTCCTGTTTACAGGCACACTCCTTGGATATTGATGCCATGTTCCTAACCTCCCTACACTCCAGGCCCTGCACCCTGAAGCTACAATCTGGGTTCTCATGCCCCTGCAGCGTTAGTTTAAACCCCCCACCAAGAGCACTAGCAAACCTCCCCCCAGTCCTGTCACTGATGTGAGGCTTCAGGTTATACTGAAGGAAGGGATACAGCTAAGTGACGACATCATTTTTGAAACAAACTGTTTTCACACTTTACACTTGGAAGGGGTCCAGATTAGACAAATATTTTTGGAAATCCCAGGGAGAAATGAGCAGTGCCCAGCCATACCCTGTTTACACAGCTTCCCTTCTGTGTAGTCTCAGCTCCATTTGTTTTCCATGAACCCAGATAAACTGTAAATGCAGTGTCTAGAGTGGGGCCAACAGGCCCTCGGTCTCCCTGAATGAACGCAGCCGCTTACAATACAAACCTGAAAACACTATGCACAGAATCTCCACTGACTTTCTAATGACAGCAGTGAGTCAATTCCCCACACACATGGTTCACCCATTCAGTGTTGAAAATACCTCCGTCTCCTCAGTTTCCTTTCATAGCTGAGAAAGCCGTTCCATCTCCACGCAGTCCCAAAGTAATAGTGTATCTCTCCAAAGGAGCAGTTGACAGTGTAAAATTGCGTTTCTTTTTATCTCAGCAACTATAAGGGCAGCACCAGTATTGCCGATGGCTTTGATCACCACATTCAGAGAAGAGGGACAGTGGGAACATGACTCACTTTAAACAGGACCTGCCGAAATGGAGGTGGTATTCAGGAATATGGGAAAAGGGGAAATGTTAAAATAACTTCCCATCCTATTTTACTTCCGGTCCATCATTAACCATCCCTTTGCTTGTTTTTCCTCTCTCTTTTTCTCTTTTTATCTCTAACTCTCTCTCTCTCTCTCTCTCTGACTCTCCCTCTTGCTGGACATTTCTCCATCCATTCAAACCTCCCACTCACCCTGGCAAACATCCCTGATACAAATAATATTATTTCCTAGTTGCGTTCAGTTTTGATAGGGTCACTGAACTCGAAACGTTAGTTGTGTTTATCCAGTCCGACAGACTGCCATACCTGCTGATATTCTCCAACATTCTTTCAGACGCCAGAGAATTTTATTTCAGATCTCCAGCATTCATATTTTCTTCGTCATTTCACCTTTAATGTTGTTGTGTCACAGGATGTCAGCACCACTGGCAAGGGCAGCATTTGTTGTCCACCTTTAAGGGCTCTTGACCACGCGGCTACTAGTCAAGGCAATATGAACCAACCACATTGTTGTGTGTCTGAAGTTTCACTTAGTCCAGATGGGGCAAAAATGCTAAGTTTCTTTACAAAAGGTTATCAGTAAAATAAGGAAAAGAATCCTGATGGTTTATGGTTGCCATGAGTGAAATTAGATTTCATTCCAATTTTTGTCATTTGAATTTAAGTTTAGTCATTGGCGATGGTAGAATTTCAAACAATGCTTTTAGAATCATTACCTATGCCTCTGAATTACATGCTCACTGACATTATTACTCTGATACAGAGTCCCTGCTGTGAAGTAACTGTAGAGACAAGAAATTGCTTGTGGACAAAATATTTGAAACTGGAAGATACGTCAGAAGAGAACTGGAGCCGTAAAATCTGTCATTGACAAAGGGGTAGACGATGGCTAATTCAGCACCAGCACGGAGGCAGAGCTGGAGACTGGGAATATTATGGATGTTGGTGTTGGCAAATTTGATGACAGAGAGAATATGGAGACATAAAACAGTTCAGAGTAAAAAGGACATTCAAAGTTCCGAACGGGCATGTTACTTCTTAGATGTTTGTGAGTAAGCAGTTTGGAAATGCATGAAAAGGAAGTGGAGTTTGTGACTGAAAGTTCATATATTTGTAAAATATAATTAAGTTGAATAGCAATAATCTTCATCATAGGTTATAGAATTGACAGAGATAGGCCTACCAGGAAAACCAACAATAGCGAGGATGGGATAGTACACAGCTTGAATAATCATCAGTATGGCTTGTATCCGCAACTCTAACCATGCCCGCTCCCAATAAAGATAGTAAAGACCCCAGGATAAACTCCTGTCCATTGTTGGAATATTCCAGTAAAAAAGTTCTCTGATCCATTGTTGGAACGTTCCAGTCTAATGTTCTCAGATTCTGATCCATTGTTGGAACATTCTAGTCCAACGTTCTCAGATTCAGATCCATTGTTGAACATTCTAATGCTTTCAGATTCTGATCCAACCCTCGCTCTGTAGCTGCTGATCTCAATCGTGTTGAGGATGACGCTGTCCAGATACATCGCATAACAAGTTGAAAGAATCACCTAATTATGGAAGAGGAAACCCTTCCAGTGATCCAGGAAGACTGAGATGAATCACAGTTGCTGAACAAACAGATCCAGTTAAGCCCTTCCACGATGACCCTGATATAACGCAATAATACTTGGTGTGGGTGGGATGTTGACATCGCTGACTATTGGGTGAATGGCACATCTCAATTGTGAAGTTAGATGTGAGGGGCAGAGATGATGCTTTCTCTTCACAAGCTCGATGATCCTATTATGTTTTAGCAGGGTAGAAATTGTTGGAATCACGAGGCCGTCCGTGTCTGATCACCAGGCCTGCCACATCCTTTTGTTTTATTTATTTATGTTCAACTTTGACATTTATCTTACCATCATTTAATGGCTTCGGTGGGTTTAGGCATTTTTGAGAGGCTCTACGGTGCATTCCGTGTGGTCCTTGCAGCAGCGCCCTGGTCCTGTGGAGTAATTTCAAACTCTCACATAACCAGAATTCTTAGTTTTACCTTTCGCCAGTTATTGCTGGGGTCTTAGCAGGGTTGGAAGGCAGGAAATCTCTCCCCTATGCTACATTCTCTGTCTGAGATTTCTCTCAGAATTATCTTTTGATGTTCTTTCCTTCTGGATTGGAGAACTTTATGTTTACTGAATTTGTTTTTTGACACGTCTGTGTTTATTGAATGTTACCATGTTTGAGCAGTTACTGTATCGTAGTTAAATAACCTATTATTCTGTTAAGTTTTCCAACAGAATTAAGTTATTCTAAGTTCCACTTCCTTTTGTTGTATTTTGTCGGGAATGTTTGAATAAACTGTGTTTTGCTTAATGTCGAATATTTTGAACAAGCGAATTGTATCTAAAACACAGCACCTCACATTTACCATTACGATAAGAAAACTTCCGGCCCGAGGTTAATTTCTCCATGTATTTGGAGGGGATTTGCTCTGGTCCATAACAAACGGACACATATTTTCGTTTTACTTGGGTAATTACTGAATGAGGAGAAATTGAGGTCTGCAGATGCTGGAGATCATTCCTGAAGAAGGGCTTACGCCCGAAACGTCGATTCTCCTGTTCCCTGGATGCTGCCTGACTTGCTGCGCTTTTCCAGCAACACGTTTTCAGCGCTAATTACTGAATGAAAAAATATTGCAGAAATATGGGGTTTGGCAGTGGAATGGGCAGAGAAGGAGGAGTGATAGTTATGTCGGATACTCAATCCACCGAACAGATCAAGCCTGGACATGCATAATCTAAGATGAGATATCTGTTCATCAAGAAACACTGCGTAGACCAGGCTAGTGCACTGCTCAGCAATCTTTCCAGGATTGAACACTGTTCAGAGCTCACCAGTCCATTTCTTATCCCTCAAACAGTGCAATGATATTTAAATTGGACTAAATAACCTGTTCAGCACAGGGTGCTGTGCAGATCACACCAGTTCATTGTTCGATAAACACAGACTGTGTCTGTCCATCATGGGGAGCTGTGCAGTGAAAGTGAATAGAAGTGACGTTATGTGTTAATCTGGAGCAGTTACCTTCCCAGCATGTGCAGCTGTCTACACCAACCACTGCATTGCTGAGTAACACTGTGTTAGATCATTGCCCAGTGTGGGGGAGCTTGCAGCCCATGCTGGAAGTGACAGGAAGTGCAGCTCCCATCCATGTACAGCTCCATATCTCCATTAGGCCATGTCAATGGGTGCTGTGGGTATGGAACTCACTGCCAGAGAGAGACCATGAATCAGTTGAAAGACCACAAAATGGGAGGATCTTGGTTAAAAGAGGAGGGAGATTGAGAAAGTATTTCAGAGAAGAAATGATGTTAGGTATAAAAACTGTGAAATGAAAACATTTAATAGCATCTTGCAATTTGGGTCACTGTATCCAGGTGAACAGGATAATGGTGTGTGATCAGATGATGGAGATTTTTGGATGACTATTTGGTCTGCAGCTTTGTAACTGGGAGCAGGGTCATCAGAGTCTTCGACTCATTGCACTAAATCTAATATTAATATGTCTCAGTGCCATTTTCATTGAATGTGACAGAGGGATTGTCTGCACGAGACCAAGCTATTTTCCTCGTGCTATTTTATCGATCTCACCTCATTAACTACCCGACCCACTTTATTCAATACCATCCCGATTCTCCCACCCATCAAAGCTGGAGGTACTCACAATCGCCCCGGATGTCCCTGGATATTCCATGAACCCTGGCAGTGCTGCCATCTTTAAAAGGCCAATGGGCACAATGTTGAGCTTTCTAAGTTTGGAGCTGCCCGCACATAAGACTACATATCTGAGACGGGGTTAGTTGCAGACGGGACAGTGACAGGATATATTGAATCTATCAGGAAGGTTTCTCTCGTGATGAAACAAAGGGAACAGTTAAAGTGTGTCAGATTTAATGCAAGGAATGTTCGAAATAAGAGTGACGAACTTAAAGCATGGATCAGTACTTGGGGCTACGATGTCGTGGCTATAACGGAGACGTAGGTTTCACAGGGACAGGGATGGTCGCTTGATGTTCCAGGGTTTAGAACTTTTAAAAACGTTTCGGGGCGGCACGTTGGCACATTGATAAGCACTTCTGTCTCACAGCGCCAGCGATCCGCGTTCAATTCCGATCTCAGGGAACAGACTGTGTGGAATTTGCAAATTTTCCACGTAGGTTTCCTCCGGGTGCTCTGGTCTTCTCCCATAATCCAAAAATGCGCAGATGAGGTGAATTGGCCATGCTAAATTGCCCGTAGTGTTAGATGAAGGGGGGAAATGTAGGGGAATGGTTCTGGGTGGGTTGCTCTATGGAAGGTTGGTGTGAAATATTGGGCCAAAGGGCCTGTTTCCACACTGTAAATAATCTAATTTAATCTAAAAAAGAACAGTGTGGGTGGAAAATGAGGAGGGGTGTAGCATTGCTAATCAGTGAGTTCGTCACAGCTACAGAAATGAAGGTTGTTGAGAAAGGTTTGACTACTGAGTCGGTATGGGTGGAAGGTAGGAACAGCAAGGGAACAGTCACCGCATTTGCGGGTTTCCTGCAGACCACCTAATAACAGGAGAGAGATTGAAGATCTCATAGGCGGGCAGATTCTGGAGAAATGCAAAATTAGCAGGGTTATTATTATGGGTGATTTGAACTTTCCCAATATCGACTGGAACCTCCTAAGTGCAGGTGGTGTAGATGAAGCTGGTTTTGTCAGCTGTGTTCAAGAGGGTTTCCTTGCTCAATATGTAGACAGACCGAAGAGGCCATTTTGGATTTGGTGCCTGGCAACGAGCTAGGACAGGTGTAAGAACTCACAGTGAGAGAGCACTTTGGCGAAAGTAATCACAACTGCCTCACATGTAGCATAGTCTGGGAGAGTGAAAGGAACAGTTTCCGAGGGAAGATATTTAATTGTGGAAAAGGAAATTACGATGCTATCAGACAGGATTTGGGGAGTACAGACTGGGAGCAATTGTTCCACAGAAAGGGCACAGCAGACATGTGGAGACTGTTTAAGGAGCAGTTGTTGCGATTAATACACATATTTGTTCTTCTGAGACAGGTAAGAAGTGGCAAGATTAAGGAACCTTGGATGATGAGCACAGAGGCATGTCTCGTCAAAAGGACGCAGGCAGCTTACGTAAGATGGAGGAAGCAAGAATCTAGCACAACTTTAGAGGATTACAGGGATTGCTAGAAAGGAGCTCAGAAATGGACTGAGGTGAGCCATGATGGGGGCACTAAAAAAGCTTGGCAAGAAGGATTAGAGAGAAACCAAAGGCATTTTTCTCATACGTGAGGAATAAGGGAATAATCAGGGAGAATGTAGGGCCGATCAGGGATATTGTAGGAACTTATGCGTGGAGTCTGAGCAGATAGGGGAAGCCCTAAATGAGCTTTTTGCTTCGATTTTCACCAAGAAAAGGGAACTTGTTGTAAATGAAAACTTAGAGGAACTGGGCCAGATCACTCTTGACCAGGTCAGGATTGATGAAGTTGATGTGCAAGCAATTTTGGGAAACATTAATATGGATACATCCCCAGGGCCGGACCAGATTTACCCTGGACTGCTCCGCGAATCAAGGAAGGAGGTTGCTAAGCTGCTGGTCAGGATATTTTCCTTCTCACTCTCCACAGGAGTCGTACCAGATGATTGGAAGGAGGCAAATGTTGTTCCTTATTTCAAGAAGGGTAATAGGGAAATCCTTGGCAATTAGAGACCAGTCAGCCTTACGTCTGTGGTGAGCAAAGTTTGGAAAAATTTCTGAGGGATAGAATTTATGACTATTTGACAAAACATTGTGTGGTTAAAGGCAGTCAGTATGGCTTTGTGAGGGGCAGGTCATGCCTCACAAATCTTATTTATTTCTTTGAGAAGGTGTCAAGACAGTTTTACAACGGTCGAGCAGTGGAAGTGGTGCATGTGGACTTCAAGCGAGGCATTTGATAGGGTTCCCCATGGAAGGCTCATTCATAAAGTCAGGAATTATGGGATAGAGGGAGATTTGGCTCTCTGGATTCAGAATTGACTGGCTGGCAGAAGCCAAACAGTGATTATAGATGGGAAGTATTCTGCTTGGAGGACAGTGTTGAGTGGGATCCCACAGGCCTGTTTTCTTGGGCCCCTGCTCTTTGTAGTTTCGTTTATAAATGACTTGGATGAGGAGGTTGTGGGGTGGATTAGCAAATTTGCTGATGACACAAAGGTTGGACGTGTTGTCGATAGTATAAAGGGCTACTGTAGGCTGCAGTGCGACATATACAGGATGTACAGCTGGGCTGAGAAATGGCAGATGGAGTTCAACCTGGATAAATGCGAAGTGATGCATTTTTTAAGGTCCAATCCGAATGCTGAATATAGCAGTAAATACAGGATTCTTGGCAGTGTGGAGGAACAGTGGGATCTAGGTGTGCAAGTGCATAGATCCCTCAAAGTTGCCACCCAAGTGGATAGTGTGTCAAGAAAGCATATGGTGTTTTAGCTTTCATTAACAGTGGGATCATGTTTAAGAGCCACAAAGTTTTGCTGCAGTTATGCAAGTCCCTGGTGAGACCACACAAGGAATATTGCGTGCAGTTGTGGTCGCCCTACTATAGGAAAGATACAGAGGCTTTGGACAGGTTGCAAAGAAGTTTTACCAGGATGCTGCCAGGAATGGAGGGCTTGCTTTATGAGGAAAGGTTGAACAAGCTTGGACCTTTCTCTCTGGAGACAAGGAGGAGAGAGGAGATCTGATCGAGGTGTACAAAATAATGAGAGGAATAGATAGAGTCAATACCCAGAGATTTTTCCCCAGGGCAGGATTGACTAGTACGAGAAGTCATAGTTTGAAGGTGTTAGGAGGAAGGTATAAGGGAGACGTCAGAGGTAGGTCCTTTACGCAGAGAGTTGTGAATGCATGGAATGTGCTGCCAGCTCTGGTGGTGGAAGCAGAGCCATTGGGGACATTTATACGACTGCTGGACATGCACATGGAGAGCGGTGAGTTGAGGGTTGCGTAGATTAAGTTATTATATTTTACATTAGGATTAAATCTCGGGACAACATCGTGGGCCAAAGGGCCTGTTCTGTGCTGTACTTTTCTATGTTCAATGTTCTATTTAGTATATTTATAACAGAGGCAAATAAGTTCTTGATTGACAAGGGAATCAAAGGTTACTGAGAGGAAGCAGGGAAATGGGGTTGAAAATCTATCAGTCGTGATCGAATGGTGGAGCAGACGTGATGGTCCGAATGGCTTCATTCCTGCTCGTATAGTCGTGTGGTCTGATGATATTTCGGTCCTGGATCGCATGGTGGCTCAATGGTTTGCACTGCTGCCTCACAGCCTCAGGGAACTGGGTTCGATTTCCTCTGGGTGCTCGAGTTTCCTGCCACAGTTCAAAGTTGTGCAGGTTAGGTGAACTGGCCGTGCTGAATAGCCGATTATGTTCAGTGATGTTGAGGTTAGGCGCTATAGTCAAAAGTTTATGTATAGTATTAGGGTAGAGAATGGGATTAGTTCACGTACTCTTTGGAGGGTCAGTATAGACCTATTGGGCTGAATGGCCTGTTTCCACACTGTAGGGATTCTAAGAAAATGCAGGCTGCTGCAATGTTCCAATGAAGCACAACCCAAGCTCGAGTAACACCTCACTTTACACATTGGTACGTTACAGTTTGTAGGAGTTAATGTTCAATTCCATAAATTCACAGCCTGAACCCATTATGACTGCTCTCCATTTTCCATACACGCTCCCTCCTGGGCTCCCTAAGTTCGTGTCTTGTTTATGTTGCATTCAACAGAGAAAATCAATTTCTAATATTTACGCATTAATTTACACCCATTATATATCTGTGTCTCTTGCACCACAATTTAAAGCCCATTTGTCTTTCACACTGGGCTTCCAAACACTCTTTCCTTCCTCTTCCAAGATACTAAAGCGTTCACTTTCCAATCCTTTACACGTCCATAGAAGATTGAGACTGTACTTGAAACATTAACATTGTTTCTCTGTCTCTGCAGATGTTGTCAGACCCACTGAGTTCCTTCAAAAATGAAAAGTTACAGAATATACTTTCAATATAGCAAAGATAATTGGATACAGGAAATCTGAAACAAAAACAAAAATTGTTGGACTTACTGGGTGCTTTGAGGAACAGTCACAGAATCCGAAAGATGAACTCTGCTTTCACTCCACAGATTCTGGATCAGTGGTGCTGAAAGAGCACAGCAATTCAGGCAGCATCCGAGGACAGGCTCTTCCAGCACCACTGATCCAGAATCTGGTTTCCAGCATCTGCAGTCATTGTTTTTACCTCTTTTTTTTTCACTGCACAGATGCTGTCAGACCTGTCAGTGTCTTCAGCAATTTCTGTTTTTGAATAAGTTTCAAACATGTGTGTCAAAGCTGCTCACACGCCCTGTCCAACATGGAGCGCCATATACCGGTAAGTGAATGATAATGCAAGGTATACACATTCATTTGTCCTGAAACTACATAAGGCTGTTATCACCGACAATACGGAGCTCTGAATCATGGTCATAGAGACAAACAGAGGGAAACACATTCGCTTTAAACGGAAGATGGCATTACTGGAGGGGAAAATATTCAGGTGAAAACGTTAAATGCTATTGAGGAATGCGGCAAATTGGAGGAATGGCATCATGAAGATATCCTAACAGGATGAGAATTTTAATAAAAATGGAAGCGTTCCCACATCAGAAAGCGGGATACGGCACTGTGTACAGAGGAGAAGGGTGACCGGGTCCCCATGCGAATTGAGCAGAATTGTATTGCAGATATTGCAGTTCAAACTGGGCATTCATGTGATGCTGCAAATCATAATAGCTGTAGTAGCAGCAGCAGTAGAATTATATTCAACTACAATATAATCTCTCAGTCTACCATTACCATGAAGCCGATCTCTGTTTCAGTGATGAGTGTGGGTGAACCTGCCACGATCAGGACCGTGTGTACCTAAACCTGATGACAATCCATTCAAGCTACCGCACTTACTGCTTACATTATCAAACAGTAGAACTAATATCTGATAGAGAGGGCGTCATGACCCCAAGACTGTGACCATTTCTTTTAAAACCAGCTACGAATTACTGCTGGCCTGTCTACTCTTAGTCTTATCTGATAGAAAAATCCTTGTTCCTTTTGTTAGAGACGGTTCAAGAACTTCCCTCCTATTACCATTTTGTTAACATCATTGAAATACTTACTGTGCCTTCCCCTGTGATGAAAGATGTAAACTATGGTGTAAATTATCTGTCTGCTCCCTGTAGCCAATTCTTCAGTTACACCCTCCAATTATCCTGACTTAATTTCACCTAAAGTCACACCTCATCTTAAACTTTTTTTATATGCTCGAAAAAGCTTGTGCTGCATGTTTTTTTGTATTTCTCGCCAATTTACTACATCATGTCTTTTCTCCCCTTTTCCTCGCTTTCTAGACTCATACAGTCATATAGCGCATAAACAAACCCTTTGGTCCATCTTGTCCATGCTGACCAGATTTTCCAAACTAAACTAGTCCCATCTGATTGCATTCTGTCCAAATGCCTCTAAACTTTTCCCATTCATATATTTGCCCTAATGAGTTTTAAATGTTGTCGCTGTACTGGCATCTCCCACTCTTCCTCTGACAGCTCATTCCATATACACCCATCACCCTCTGTGTGAAAACATTAACCCTTCGTCCATTACAACTCTGCCCTCTTTCACCTTAACCTACGCCTTGTATGGGTGAACTCCCCCATCCCGTGGAAAAGGCCTTGGCTGGTCACTCTATTCATACCTCTCATGATTTTATAAACTTATACAATATCATCCCACAACCACCGACACGCTATCTGACACTAACTTTACGAACAAGCATTTAAAGATAAGCACTGCAAATTTGAAACAGTATTCAAATGACAGGTAAATAATGCTCAGCCCAAGCTTCGTACTGTGATTTGTTTTTCTCCATGTCACAATAGTAAGGCAGCATGAACTCTTACGAGTACCAATAAGAGGTCAAACACATGAAAAGCTTTGTCCAAATGGGGTGATGATCTCTACAGTAAAAGCGCATCACTGGCCTCAACCATGCAAGAAGGGGAATTCTTGTACCACACGGTAAGCGTGCAGTTGCCTTTAGCAGAGTGAGATGAAGGCTGAGTATATTTTTTGAAATTTGGATCACATTGTGAATTCAGTGCAAAGGGGGAGAGGTGTTTTCAATAAGGTTTACTCCAAGAAGGAAACTTTCCGGCGTGAGATGTGAATGGGAGGGGTAAAACAGCATGAATGGAGAGGCCGAGCCACACTGAGACCAGAGGCAAAGTGGCAGCATAAAACGCAGCTTGATGCTACTGCAGAGTAGGTAGGCTTGATCAAAGAGTTTCAAATGAAGTGGTTAGGGACCATAATGTTAGAGAATGTACTCTGTAATTTGAGAGGAAGAACCTGGAATAAGGAAGGGGAGAAGAGCAGGGAAGAGGATGGAGCAGCCATGGTAGGGTTTTCTTGGGGGTAAATCAGGAAGCACAGCTGAAATTCAAGCCTAACATCTGCTTATGGTCCCTGAAATAAACATTATAAATCTGGCCCTCCACTATTGCTCATCAATAGCATCCTTGAGACCTTTTGTCAACCATGTCACCTTCTTATTGAGTTCTTCATCTTGAACAATTACTGAGCGGTTTGGGATATCTGCTTGAATGTCTGCTCACGTATACTCACTGACCTTCCTCTGGGTGTATTTTCACATTCCGCTTCAGACCAGATGTGAGCCAGGAATCCTCAGTTTAGATGCCTGGTTCTTTTCAATCATTCAGGGGAGATTTCTGCATATGCCTGAGCACATGATCAGCGGAGGCTGACTCCATTCTCCCAGTTTATCCATCTCTGCTATTTTTGTTTGATCATGCCACATTCCTGTAAGCTGCGTCTAATATGGCCACCTTTTTCTTCAAACCAGAAATCCCCTAACTCTAGTGGATAGGGCCTTCAGCTGTCACTGTTCCACCCCCACAGTGTTGCCCTCAATCCGTCCCCTCCATGCCAAAACAATGATAGATTCCTCCTGTCCACACTCCCTCCTGCACTAGAATCCACATTCACATAATCATCTTACACCATTTCCACCATCTCCAACAGGACAGCACTATCAAACACATCTTCCCCTCCCGCCCACTTTCAGTATTTCACAGGGACCGTTCCATCTCTGTCCCCTCCATCACCCCGAACACTTCCCCACTCCCCCATGGCACTTTCCCATACAATTGCAGAAGCTGCAACACTTGCTCATTCGCCTCTTCCCTCCTCACTGTCCAAGGAACCAAATATACCTTCCAGGTGAAGCAGCATTTCACTTGTAAACTGTCAATCTGTTCTCCTATCATTGCTGCTCACAATGCAGTCTCTCTATATTGGCGAGACCAAACAGAGATTGCTTTAAGAAACACTCCCACTCTGACTGTGGAAATAATCTTGACCCTCTCATTGCTTCCCATTTCGACAACATCCCTTGCTCTCATACTAACATTTCGGCCCTGGGCTGCTGCAATGTTCCAAGGAAGCACAACCCAAGCTTGAGTAACAACTCACTTTACACTTTCGTAGTTACATCCTGTAGGAGTTTATGTACAATTTCACAACTTCACAGACTGACCCCATTATAACTGTTCTCTAGTTTCCGTACATTCTGCCTCCTGTCTCCCTATGACCTTGTGTGGTTGTATCTTCTTTATCTTTCACTCAATAGAGAGAATAGCTTTTCCCCATTCACAACTTAATTTAAAGCTGTTTCACATGATCTTCTCCTTCACCACTACTAAAAGCATGTTTATCATTTGCCGCACCCTCTTTTACCCTTCAACCCACTCCCCACATCTGTCAAGGATTATAAAGCTCATTTTCCAATCCTTTTCAGTTCTGAAGAAGTGTCATACTGGACTTGAAACGCTAACTCTGTTTCTCTGTCTCTGCAGATGATGCCAGACCTGTTGACTTTCTCTAGAAATGAACAGGCTCAGAACAAGTTATCAATTATACAAATAACTATGGACACTGGAAATGAAAATGCAAAAATTGCTGGAGAAAATGGGAGCTATGTAGAAGGGTAACTGGCCCTGAAAACTTTACTCTGCTTTCACTCCACAAATACTGCCAGAACTGCCGAGTTTCGTCAGCAATTTCTGTTTTTAAACAAGTTCTATAGACGTGTGTTAAAGCTGCTCTAACGCCCTGTCTAACACGGAACGCCATACACTGGGAATTGACCGATAATGCAAGGTGCCCAAATTCGTTGATCTAAAATTGCAAAATGCTGGCTTCACTGACACTGCAGAGCTCTTTATTATGGTCAGGGAGAGAAACAGAAGGAAACACATTCACATCAAACACAGAAGATGGCATTGGGGGAATGGAAAAGATTCAGATGCATATGTTCAGGGATGTGAATAAAGTAACAAACTGGACGCGTGACACCAGGGATAGACCCTCAGCACAATGAGAATAGGAAAATTGAAGTGTTACCACATCAGAAACCAGGTTAAAATACTGAGTGCAGAGCTGATGGGTGAATGGGTCTTGGTGTGAACTGGGGGACAGTCAGTAGAATTGAATTGAACATATTGGAGCTCAAAGTGGGGATTCATGTGGTGCGGTACAATCGCAGCAGCAGCAGAATTGTATTCAATTACACTCTGTAACATTTTCCCCAGGATAATCCCTCAGACTGCCATTACCATCAAACCGATTTTTGGTTCAGTGACGAGTATGAGTGAACATAATAGGGTCGGAAACATGTGTAACTAAACCTGATGATAATCTATTAAAGCTACCCGACTTGACTGGTTACATTAGAAACAGCAGAACTAACATCTGATACAGAGGGCGAAATGATCCCAAGACTAACAGATCAGATCGAAGTTCTGCAGTGCTGCCACATCCAGACGTAAATGTCGATGGACTATTAAACAACTCACTGGAGGAGAGGATTCCATAAATATCACCATCCTAAATCACGGGACAGCCCTGTACATCAGTGTAAAATACTTGGTTGTATTATCTGCACCGTCCTCAGCTCGAAGTGTTGAGTTGATGATCCACCTGACCCTCGCCATGCTGCCTGCAGAATCACAGATGCCAGTCTTTAATCGATCTGATTCACGGCACGTGACATGAAGAAACAGCTGAACACAGTAGATATGAAAAAGGCAATGGGCCCTGACCCCATTCCTGCAATAGGACTGAAGACTTGTGCTGCACAACATTCCAGATCCAACTCTGACATCTCCCTCGCAATGTGGAAAATTACTCAGCTATGCAGTCCCATAACAAGGGAATAACTACAGTCTGACCATTTACCACGCCCTGAGTCCCCTCGCAATAGTCATATTGGTGGGAGTTTTTTTTGACAGATTTGTAAATTAGCACAGAAATAACCTGCTCAGTGTGGTGTCAGATAGGTCCTCATATGGAGATGGTGTTGTTGTAGAAATATCACTGGATTGCTAATCCAGACCAGGCGAATGCTCTGGCAGCCGGTGGAAGTTATAATTAATAAACTATCGAGATGTAAAACCTGGAGTCATTAACAGTCATCTTGAAGCCAATGTCGATTGTAAATACCAATTTCCTTCCTCAATGTACTTTCAGGAATTGAATCTCGGGTGCTTTCCCGTTCTGGCCTAAAAGTGACTCCAGACACACAGATATTCAAAAACTCTTCAATGGTCTCGGAAACGGCCAAGCAAGACATTCTATTGTACCAAACTGCTCCGAGGTCTTAAAGAATAAAACCGCACAGATCACCCAGCCTCAGTATTGGAACGGGAAACACTATCCTATTGACCCTGCAGAGACCTCCTTCCTAACATCTGAGAGCTCGTGGCAACATTTGCAGAGCTTTCCCGTGGACTGCACAGAAACATCGGGAATGGAGTATGTCATTCAAAACACTGAGCATCCTCCATTCTAGTTCATGGTGAAAATCTCCTCAATTCAGTTTTCCCCACACAGTGTTCATATCCTTTAGTATGTTTAAACATCGGAACACATAAAATAGGAACTACTGTATTCGCGTTGGTCCATCAATTTTGATCCTCCATTTAATTTACAGGCAGTTGTCCAATAAGGTGTGTTTATTAAACGCAATTTCGCTGCAACACAATTCGTGAATTGTGCCCCTTTCTTTATAAAGCGAGCTCCCGTTCACTGTTGTGGGAGTCCGTCTCTGGCACCAGCTGAACATCAAATCCCAGCCTCAGGATTCCTCTGTTTGCCAAATGCACCCTCAGTGTGTTCAGATAAAGCAGGAATGTAATCCGCTCTGCAAGCCTTGAAACTGAGCCTGAATGTGGGATTTGTCGTCTACATTTAGAAAGAACTTTATTTCAAACCGGGAGGGGAATATCTTGGAGAGAACTGGAATGCCGCATCGGCATCACGTGGTCTGTCAGCTCGCGCGATTTCTGGTGAAGATTTTGGTGAAAGGTACACTGCTGTAGTCAGTGACTGTCATGTTAAAGTGTGACATTTACTGCACTAACCCCTTACATTACACAGTGTAAATATCTATGTATCCTGTGCTATTGTTTGTGTTAGACTGACTATTATTTTTGTTTTGATTTTTACTGGTAATTTGGGGGTTCGCACCAAGCCTCTTTTTCCCATTGGCCCCATTATTTATATTGCACAGTTTTCTATAATACGGTGTTCCACAGGAATACAGCTGCCACATTATTGGATAACTGCCTGTAATTATTGCTGATGCTATACCTCCACAACCAAACTCCTGCACTCTCCCCATCCCTTCTGTGTCTTGAAATCCTTATTTATGTTCGGTGCCTTAGCTTTCACAGCCTGATCAGGGAAATAAATCCCCAAGTTCACCAGTCTGAGTGCAGACATTTCGTCTCATCTCAACGCACTTTGGCCTGTCTGTACCCAACACTGTGAGCCCGTGTTTTGGACATCTCACCCAGGGGGATTATTATCCCTACTTCCAATCTGCCTCGCCATGTCAGAATCTTATATAGTTCACCCATTTTCCTAAACCTCATGGAATACAGGCACAGTCGCCCCAAACTCTGTTCCCACAACAAGCCTGTCATCCCAGAGACCAGTCTCGTCATCCTTCGCTGCTCTCCCTCAATGTCAGGTTTGTCCTTTATTAGGTACGGAGACCCAAACTGCACACAATACGGCACAATGGTCAAGATGGGGTCTCACCAAGTCCCTGTACAGCTGCAGTAAGACACCCTTCCTCCTGTACTCAAAACATCCTGGAATGAAGGTCAGCACACCATTCATTTTCAACAAACTTGTGTATTCCCGTGACAGCTGAGCCTGCTCTAACCTGAGTCGTAACCTTACAACAGGCTGGTAAAGTGTGGCTGCTGCTGTACAGGGTTTTAGTGAGATCACTTCTGGAGTAATGTGCACAGATTTAATCTCCTCACTAATAAAGGATATTGGTATTAACTCAGATGTTATTCCCTCAACTGATTTCTGCAATGAAGGTGTTAATCATAGAATCCCGACAGTGTGGAAGCAGACCATTTGACCCATCAACTCCACGCTGATCCTCTGAAGGCCATACCATACAAACCCCACTCCCTAACCCCCTTCCCAACCCAATCTCTGCAACCTAACATTTTCAATGACTAATGCACCTAACTGACACATCTTGGGACTGTGGGAGGAAACTGTAGTACACGACAGACACCCTTGCAGGCACAGGGAGAATGTGCATAATCCACACAAACAGTGACCCGAGACTGAAACTGAACCAGATCTCTGGTGCTGGGAGGCAGCAGTGCTAACCACGGAACTACCTACTGTGAACAACGCAACCTGCCTGCTCAATTCAACACTATCAATGTGGCATAACAGCAGGGAGATTCCATAAGTGTCCAAACTTGTCATTGTGCAACATGATGAGGACAATGATATCTTGAGCGGCTTGGTCTGGACCAGGCGCAGGACATGCAAGACATCGAAGCTATAGAGTAGGAACACCAGGAGGACATTCAGCCCATCGTGTGTGTAAAGCAGGAACAGATTGAGTCCAATCAGCCACCCATGCCCCTCACAATTGGAGCCGATCTTTCACAGCCTCGTGCCTATTTCATTGGAATTGAAACAGACTGTCGAGGTGATGGAAAGGGAAGAACTTAGAATAACCAACTTCACTCGGGAATGGAAAGGTATGAGCAAACCATTGGGACTGAAGACAAATTGTTCGAATCTGTCATTAAGGAATTAATAACAGGAGACTTTGAAAGTCAAACCACAATCCATCAAAGTCGACATGATTGTATTAAGGATAAATCATGTTTGAATGATTTTCCTAACTTTTTCGTATTAAGAAGTGTGACAAACAAGTTGAATAAGGGGAATCTGAAAGATGTATTATATCTGGACTTCAAGAAGGCAATGCATAACATGGTTGACGAAAGATTAATATGCAAGACAAGAGCACATGGGGTTGCGACAATTTATTTGCTTGGAGAGAAAATTGGCTAACCAATAAAAACCATGATATGGAGGTGCTAGCTTTGGACTGGGTTGAGTAAGGTCAACAATCGCATGGCACCAGGTTATAGTCTGACGGGTTTATTTGAAAATTCAAGCTTTCATTGCCCTGCTCCTTAGTCAGGTGTTAGAGAGAGAAGACCTTAGGCACAAAATTTATTAGGAAAAGATGAAAGGCTTATACAACACATACACATGAATTGATCACATCTAAAATGGCTGCTAAATCTTTATTCGGTTAGAATGGAGATGCAGGTTTTGATTGATGAATATGCAAATTCCAGAGTTCCTTTCAACTCCTGCCTGGAGATACCTTCAGGTATTATCAATGTAAAGGAAGTGACCCTTCCAGTAAGACAACGTATTTTAGGCATGCGGTCTTGTTTGGGGTCTGTATGTGTCTTCACCTGAAATCAGACAGGGTTTATTTCCAAAGTAGGAGTCCATAAAATATCATATTGACTGACTGTCTACAAGTTGTATATTTTTGTGATAATATAATGCATCTGGAAATAAAAGCCAGCAAATGAAAATTGATCTTACATATTAGATGTGTGTGTGTGTGTTGATGTGTCTGTGTGTTTGCGTGCACGTGCTGTGTGTGTTTGAAAACAAGGTGGAGTGTCTGTGGGATGGAGAGAGAGTGTGTGTTTATGAGAGAGTGAGGGTGAGCATGTGAGTCTTTGGGAGGGAGAGAGAGGGTGTGCGTGCGTGTGAGAGAGGGGAGAGTGTGTGCGTGAATGTGAGAGAGGGGGAGTGTGTTTGTGTGCGGGGAGGAGGGAGTGAATTTACATGGGTGTATTTAAAGGGGAGAGGGAAAGGATGTGTATCTCCTCGTTAAAACACAGGCAGATTTAGCAGATCCCTTTCCCCACACACACTCTGTGGTTTCAGAGTTTCCCGTCTCTGCAGTCTCTGCTCCATTTGTTGTTCATGTTGCAGATGCAGATGCTGTAACTACACTCCCCATGCTCCATCCAGAGTTTGGTCACCAAAACTTCAGGTCCCCCTGAATGTCTGAGGCAGCTCACAGTACAACCTCCAGAAAACCATCCCAGCCCCTCCACTAACCTTTCCATAACAGGAGTCAGTCAGAGACTCAGCTCCAAGTAAGAGACCTGTTTCTTGACAATAATACTCGAGGGGTTTCCTCATGTGATGAACCGCACAATCATGTGAGAGGGACAATTACAGGCTTTCAGTGGTCAGGCACAGACCAAGTTTCAAAGATGTGTCTCAATACTGCTGGGACCCCCTTTCCAACTTGGAGAAACAGCCCCCCACATGCCATTTCATTGTTCCTGAGCTTCACAACGCCAGCACTCGATACACTCGGGAGTGAAAAAAACAACACCAGGGAAAGGTACAGAAAAACAAACAATTAATTAACTGATAACATGTTGTGAAAATATGGATAAGGAGAGAGGGGAGTGGGAGCAACTGGAGAAGTGAGACAACGGTGGGTCCAATCACAAGAATGAGAGCATTCAATAAAATTATTGCCAGATCAGTTGAAATGGTTATTTACATCAAATTGTGAATCTGCCTCACAGAACCATCCCAGGCACCATAAACTGGGACAAGGGACTAGCCAGAATGGCAAGCTATGCACACCATGATCGTGGACTACTCTATAAACTGTTCTACCTGCCCAGCATGGGGACCATTGCAAACCTTTGCCAGTATATTGCTACTATACTTGCACTACAGAAATGTCATGCACGGGAAGATTTGTAACCCATCCAGTGGGTGACAGTAAATGGGCTCCCACAAATGCATGGCTCTATATCTCCACTGCCGAAATATAAGGCAAGAGATTGTTTGTGTATATGTGTGTGTGTGTGTGTGTGTGTGTGTTGGTGGCAGTAGATTTGTAAATTGCTATTTGAGAGAGAATAGACATAGAGGAAATCAGATTAAATGTGAACAACCGACAGGGCTTTGTGTCATTAACAGAGGGAGACTGAGGACCGTGTCATAGACAGAGGTGACGACGTGCTTGTGAATATTAAAGTAAAGGCTTTGCCAGACCCAACAACAATATAAAACAATCCGTACAGGAATGATGGGATTTTGGTCTGCGTTTGGATAGAAGCCATGGAATACCGACTCAGCTTTGGTTAAGCAGCAGCAGATCATTGGCTTTATTAAGACTGTGTTTCATAGCTGAAGTTTCAAACAGCGGATGGGATGAACCAGTGAAGAATATTCTGCAGTTGTCAATAGTTAAAATTAGGAATGGTCAGGATATGGTGTCAGTAATCAGCTTCTGGTCAAAGGGATCACAGTACTTGTGACTCGTCTGTTTCAGCCTCAGTTATTGGTCAGGGATGAGATGGAGTCAGAGGAAGGAAATGGAGTTTGCATCCAGAACAGAATACAGTGACCTCCAAGCTCTCAATATTTAAATAGCAAGGGCAGAGGTGCAATGAAAGAGAGTTGGTCAACAAACAAGGCCCAGTGTCAGAACTAAAGAAGGAGAATAAGAATGAACAAGTTCACTGTTGTTTGTTGTGGTTTGGATCGTGAATACTTACAGAGTAGAGTAAATGAAAAGAACAGTAATACAGTCGCACATGGTTAATGCAAATAATAAATCGACAGTGAAACTTACCAGGGACACCGACAATAGCCAGAATAGGATAATAAAAATATTGAATAATGTAAAGTGCATATTTGATCCGCGCTGTTAACGGCCACCAATAATATGTGGAAAGAATCCAAACATAATGGGATAAACTCCTGTCCATTGTTGGAACTTTCCAGTATAACGTTCTCAGATTCTGATCCAATGTTGGAACTTTCCAGTCTAATGTTCCCAGTTTCTGATCTCTCCCTCTCTCTGGAGCAGCCGATTTCTGTTAGTGCTATCGGTGGTGCTCCCGCCCATGCCAAGGGATAACATATTGAATGGAGCCCTTTTATCATGAAAAGATGGAAACCCTCCACTGGGATAATTAGAATCTATGGAGAATGACATTAGTCACAGTCACCAAACAAACAGGTTCAGTTAACCAGTTCCTTACATCATTTTACATAACACAATGAAAGGGAATATTTACTAGGTTTGGACGGAATGAATGAGAATTGCTGAGGGATAGATCATAAATCTTTCAATCTTTATAATCTGTCTTCCCTGTATGTGAGAGTATTGTGGGAACACTGCACTGTTGTATATGATTCACCCTGTTAATAAAAGGAGACAGGAATAAAATAATAGCTGCATAAAATGTTTGGTGGAGACGTTTCTAGATATCTTTGTGTAATGCTGCTCCAAGTTTGAAATTCCCTGTTATCAGGTCCTTTCTTAACCTTGTGATATCATTCAGAGCATTGAAACTGCTGCTCAGGAACAGGGAGATACAGGAGGTAGTCACTCAACTGCTCAAGACTGGGAAACAGGGACAGCAGGTAGACACTCAACTGCTCGAGACTGGAACACAAGAACAGGAGGCAGTCTTTCAACTGCTCGATACTGGGACACAGGGAAAGGAGATAGAAACTCAACTGCTCGATAGCGGAACACAGGAACAGGAGGCAGTCACTCAATTGTTCGAGACTGGGATACAGGGAAATCTGGAGGCTAGTGAGGCCCCAGATTCCTGTTCTCCAGGAACAGGAGGCGACACACTACCGACCAGTCTGGGACACTGAGAGAAATGGGAATTTGGCTTGTTACTAACAGGAATATCTGAATAAGTTGCATGAGCGAGCAATTCAATCCTGCTCCAACATTCTTCAAAACCATGGCTGATCTGATTGTGATTCCCTCATCCCAGTTTACAGAGATTCCCCTCTCTGCAGCCTCTGCTCCATTTGTTGGTCATGTTGCAGATCCAGGTGCTGTAACTACAGTCCCCATGTTTCATCTAGAGTTGGGTCACCAAAGCCTCTGGTCTTCCTGACTTTCCACAGCAGCTTAAAACACAGCCTCTAGGAAACCATCCCCAGCATTTCCACGAACGTACAAAAACTAGAGTTAAGTCAAATGTCAGTCAAATGCAAATGAGAAGCCTTGTCTAAATCACTAACATGTTACTGAGTACATGAGCAGCAGAGAGTGATTAACACAGGCTTTCAATGGTTAGGCACAGAGCAACTTACAAAGGTGTGACTCAAAACTGCTAAAACCCCACTATCTGTTAGAAACGAAAATCGCTTCTCAATAATCGCTCTAGACAAATTCAGGAAAACACAGTTTTATTAACAAGTCAAGTCTGCAGAGTCGGGCACCCTTAAAGAAAAGGCGCGCTGAGGCTTACAAAGTCTCCATTATATATAGCACAACTCCCTCCTCTCCTTGGCTCCAACAAGCCATGAGGTTCACATTCTTACAAACATCATTATTTTTATCACAAAGTCTGCAACAAAAGGCTCCAGAGTCTCCAAAGTTTGTTGTTGTTCTCACCCTGTAGTCTTATCAGTCAAAGGCTTTAATCTGAAACAGATGTCTCAAGTCGTTCTCCCATCCTGGAGTCTTATCAGTCAAGGACTTATCCTTCCCTGCTGTGTGAATGGATTCATCAATCAAGAGCCTGCTTGTTTTTCCTATCGCTCACAAATTGTCAGCATTCTGCACAATTTAAACTATTCTACTTTTGAGTATATAAAATGGTTGTTAGAAAAGAAGCAAAAGTTTTGTCTTTTATTATAGATCAGTCTGTGGTCCAGGCACATCTTAAAGTTTAAACCGAAGTTACCTCTCACAATTCCACCCTTTTCTTTCTTTAAGATGTGCCTGACTAAGATAAGCCCCCCCTTCCCTCAAGGGCCCGGGAAATCCTTGGTCTTTCGCAGCAACATCACTTTAAGTTCCCGTGTCCCATGTTGTGGAACCACCACTGCCTGGAGTCGGGAAATATTTTTCTGAATTAAAAACTGAATACAGGGAGTTAGGCAGGGTAATACGAGAACAAGAATCATGCCTCCCCCAACCACCAGCAACGCCGTGCGCCACCAGCTACCACCTAGGAGACCATCCCACCATCCGATGCCACTAAGAGGACGCCAAGATTGTACTGGCACATGGGCCAATCTCCGAATTTCATCGGAAATTTTCAAAACCGCTTTACCTTTATCGTCAATTTCTAGACAGCAGTTTGTCAGGTTAAATTTCCCGCACACACACCCCTCCGAGGCCAAAAGATAATCCAAGGCAAGTCGGTTTTGATATATAGCAGCCCTCATCTGATCCTGCTGCTGAGCCAACAGCTCTAGGGCCAGGGCAGTCCGGTTAGTAATGACCTCTACGACTGCTTGAAGCCTGATAATTCGATTTAGCATATAGATAGGAGTGCGATATCCCCATGATCCGTCCTGTGCCCAAGTAGCCGGCCCATAGTATTCAATAATCCGGGCCGGTGGCCACTCATCCCCCCAATCACCGACTTGGATCTCCCTTGGCGACCTACGCAGGGAGTCAAAGAGTTTAACTCCCAAATCATCGCCTACCTCCCGGGGTAATAGGAAGAACGCAGGTCGTATTAGACCCAGGAAGCATACCCCAGCCCATCCCATGGGCAGTTTGGAGTATGCCTGATTACCGCATATCCAACATCGGCCATCTGGAGCAGGCCCTCCCTGCCTCACAACGTCATCCCACAATTCCTTTACCTCAGGGACGCCCTCATAAGGACCAGGACCACTACAATTCCAATATTCGGATTGTTGACCCCGTGGCAGAGTCTGGACAGGATTATTCCAGCATTGATTCCCCTGACAACCACTGCTCCACACTCTTTTCATGCCATCGGAAGGGTCAGCACTTAGCTCGTAAGAGGAGGAATCAGAACGTAACCGAATGCAATTTTGATGATCTCGGTTTGCAATGTACCAAGCAATATTCTCAGGCCACCATACTCGCGTGGTTGCATCTAATATATTCTGACAGGGGCTAATCCCTACCTTCACGGTCCCCTTACCTTCAATACAGAACTGGCCCTCAGGGCTGTTTGTCAGTCTCCACCCCTGGCTTTTTCTGTCGTTGTCATGAGTCCAAGTGGTTTGCAGCAATTCCCCTATGTCTAAGCTTTGACCAGTCCACGGCCATTGTTCCGACATATGCGGCCCCCTACAGACCCAGCAATTGCTAACATTTAAAACAGTGGCTATTCTAGAGGTGAGATCAATAAACAGGTTTTGTGTAACATCAGGGAGTTCAATCTTTCCTTCTACCTCTGCGTATACCGATGGCACTTTAGGGAGCACGACCGTTCCCTGACGGTCTTGCTCTTTCCCCAACCCCCGATCAGGGATCTGTATCTTGGTCTCCTTGACTCTGTCAACCTGCTCCCTGAGCAACACGGAGGATAGGTCCCACCTCCCAGTTTTGCTAATACACACCCAGCGGTCATTTATAGGGCATCCATGGATTTTGCCACGTATCCTTTATTATATACCTGATAATAGGGTCTCCCATCCTCCCAACATTCATGGCGTGCACTCACATCGTAACACCTATCGTCCACATAGGAATGGGACACAACTGATCCCGAATAGATTCGAGTCCCATGTCTTACTGTAGTTCGACATTTGTCACATCTCCCCTCACCCTCCCCCACCTACAGGAGTAAACTGATCAATATCCCCACCAATACAGTCCAAGTAGAGTTCATTATTGCTGTCTTTTCAGTTTTACCGACAACGGCTTGTCCCCTTCCTCGCATGTCCAGGTGCTTTCTTCTTCAGGCGGAACAGGCCCCTTTATCCTTGATGCGTGGACCCACCCTTTTTCTTTCGTCCGAACAGCTGCTTCAGTTGTTAACAGAACCAGGAACGGTCCTTCCCACCGCGGCTGGAGCTTTTCGGCCTTCCAGGTTTTAACAAGTATCCAATCTCCGGGCTCCACCATATGCAAGAGGAAGTCGAGCGGAGGAGTCTGAGCCAGGAGACCTTTCCTCCGGAGTTCTGCAAAAGAACGGGATAAGGCCAGTAAATAGGTTCGGATAAATACATCCCCCCCTTGTAGAGTGGGACATCCATCAACCTTACTCCAATACGGTAATCCGAATAGCATTTCATAGGGGGAAACCCCGACATCTCGGCAAGGGCAATGGGCAGGCACTTTGGCCAGGGTAACTTAGTTTCTAACATCAGCTTATTCAATTGGGTCTTGAGCGTGCCATTCATTCTCTCAACTCGACCCGAACTCTGAGGATGCCAGGGTGTGTGGAATTTCCATTGGATACCCAAGGCATTACAGATCAAATGGTGTAGCTTAGAAATAAAATGCGTCCCGCAGTCGGAGTCAATAGATTCCATTATGCCATATCTCGGGATTATGTTCTCTAACAACAGTCGGGCCACGGTTGGTGCATCGTCTTTGGCAGTTGGGAAAGCCTCTACCCAGTGAGTGAAATGGTCTACTATTACGAGCAGATATTTCCATCTCTGTACTGGGGGTAATTCTGTAAAGTCGACTTGGATCCTCTGAAATGGCCTAATCGCTAGGGGCTGACCACCAGCTGGCATAGAACGCATGGCCTTCTGATTAATACGCCGGCAAGTGGGGCATCCGACTACCTCTTGTTGGGCTAATGTGTATATCCCCCTGCATACATAGTCTGTCAGGATTGTGTCACACATGGCTTGCACCCCCCAGTGGGTCTGATGGTGTAATCGGTGCAGAATACCCCGGGTGATCTGTTTGTTCAGTACTTGTCTCCCATCAGGAACTGTCCACTTCCCGTTAGTATCTAGCCGGGCACCCAATTGATCCATTTTATCAATCTCCCCCTGGGTGAAGACGGGTTGTTTAGCGAGCCCTTCCCTCAACGGTATTAACGTTAACAATTGGACGGATTTTTCGACTGCTGCCCGCTTGGCTTCCTCGTCTGCCAGCCGGTTTCCCACCGCTTCCGGTGTCGACCCCTTCTGGTGACCGGGTACATGGACTACTGCAAGTTCCATAGGTAACGCCAGGGCTTCCAACGTTAGGCTGATCATTTGTTCGTGAGCTAATTCTTTTCGCCGGGAAGTTATCAATCCTCGCTCTTTCCAGATTTTCCCGAAAGTATGAACGACTACGTATGCATACTTTGAGTCAGTATATATGGTCCCCACTTTCCCTTCCAACAACCTCAGGGCCCTCTGGAGGGCGTACAACTCACAGGATTGGGCTGACCACTTCCCGGGCAGTCGTCCAGAATCAATCGTCCGTTTCGTTGCACCATCTATAACAGCATAGCCACTGTATCGTACTCCACTGATGCACCGGGAGGACCCGTCGATATACAGTTCCTGTCCCTCACCCAGCGGGGCTTCTTGCAGGTCCTCTCGGCTTTTGGTCTGCAAGTCCACAAATTCCACACAATCATGGTCCTGTTCCCCGTCTGCAGGACGTCCGTACAGAAACTGGGCTGGGTTGCAACTGAGATCTTTTGCAAAATTGAGATCGTTCCCGGTCATCAAAATCGTGTCATACTTTAGGATGCGAGAGTCTGTTAACCAGCGGTGAGCCTTTTGAGCCAGTATGGCACTAACCGAATGTGGGGAGTATACTGTGATCCTTCCTCCAAAGGTAAGTTTTCGGGCCTCTTCTACTAACATTGCCGTAGCTGCCACTGCCTGTATACAGGTCGGCCATCCACATGACACAGGGTCTAACATTTTTGACAAAAATGCAACCGGCTGACGTTTCCCTGCCCGCAGCTGAGTGAGCACACCCTGGGCAATTCCGCCGGCGCTATTAACATATAACTGGAACGGTTCCTTCAGGGTGGGTAAAGCCAATACCGGAGCTCGAATCAGTTTATTTTTAATAATATTAAATTGCTGCTCCTCCTCATCTGACCAGTCCACCTTTTGTCCTTCTTGTCCCAGTTTGTCGTACATAAATTTTACTAAAGTGGTGTAACTTTCAATCCATATCCGGCAATACCCTACTAGTCCCAGGAATTGTCTGACTTCCTTCTTCGTCCTGGGTATTGGCATACCCGTAATTCCTGATATTCGTTCTGGCGTGATACGGCGGTGCCCCTTACTGACTTGATGGCCCAGATATCTTACTTCTCGCTCCACAAACTGGAGTTTTGTCCTGGAGACGCGTAGACCCTGTTTCCCCAGGAAGTTCAACAGGGCAACGGTGTCTGCTCGTACCTCCTCTTCTCTTGGTCCTGAGAGTAAGAGATCATCGACATATTGGAGCAATTGATTCTCCGCATTACACTGAAATCCTCCTAAGATCTGCTCCAGTATTTGTCCAAACAAATTGGGTGACTCCGTGAATCCCTGCGGCAAGACCGTCCATCTTAACTGTCGCTTTCGTCCTGTGAAGGAATTCTCCCATTCAAAGGCAAAAAGGTTCCGACTTTCTTCGTCAAGGGGGCAACTCCAGAAGGCATCCTTCAGATCTATTACGCTGAACCATTCATGTTCGGGGGGAATTTTACTCATTAACGTGTAGGGATTAGGTACCACCGGGTATCTAGCCTGGACTACTTCATTCAAACCCCGCAGGTCTTGCACCAGCCTGTATGTCCCGTCCGGCTTCCTCACAGGGAGTATTGGAGGATTGAAAGAGGACATGCATTCCTCCAGTAGTCCATCTGTGATTAATCATTCTATCACAGGTTGTAACCCCTCCCGTCCTTCCATAGCAATCGGGTATTGTTTCCTTCTTACCGGGCCTCTTCCTGGTAACATGGTGATTTGGAGAGGTTTGATGTTTAGACCCCCTCTGTTCCCCTCTCGGTACCAAACTTCCGGGTCTATTTGTTGATCATCTTCTTCGGTGAGGGCGAACAACCTTACCACCATTTCCCCGTTACTTGGTACTGTTCCGATCCCTAGTTTGACCTGCAAGTCTCTTCCTAACAAATTAAACCCCGCCGATGGCAGTAGAAGGAGGTCTCGTTTAGTAGTTCTGTTTTCATATCCAATTTCCACGTCCTCCACCACTGGGACTTGTAATTTCTGTCCTCCAATTCCAGATACCCCCATAACCTTTCCTCCTGCTCGGGTGCAGGGGGTATTTGGATTATACTTGATCTTTCGGCTCCCGAGTCCACCATAAATGTGATCTCCGATCCTTGGGGCCCTACTTTCAAGTTTACCAGGGGTTCCTGTCGATAGTCCTTTTGCCCCAAGGGTAGGAACCCCCGACCTCCCTAATCTTCCTCCATCAGGGCGTACGACGTCACCTCCTGCTTGTAGCGGGAGCACTCCCGTTTAAAATGTCCCTTTTCATTACAATAGTAACATCTGAGTGTCCTCTTCGTTTCCCTGTCGCGGTCTCGCGTTCCTCCACTCTTCCTTTGTTCCGGCCATGGTTCTCTTTTCCTCTGCTCTTGCCACGACTCTCCCCTTTCCTGTTTCTGCCACGGCTCTCCCTTTTCCTTTCTTCCAGCTGTCATTTGTTGCACCGTTTGCATCATTATCTTTGTCGCCTTCTTTTGCTTCTCATCGTCCCTTCTCACAAACACCTTTTGCGCCTCCCGTAGTAATTCACTTAAAGATTTACTATCCCAATCATCCATTTTCTCTAACTTCTTTCGTATGTCCGGCCAGGCTTTTGATACAAACTCTACCCGTATGAGTTGTTGCCCCACGACCATCTCAGGGTCCACCCCAGCAAACTGCTGCAAATTCTTCCTAATCCTGTCTAGGAAGTCCGTAGGGGTTTCCTCCGGGTTTTGATGATTACCAAAGGCCTTGGTAAAATTGTGCCCCTTCGGGGCTGCGTGCCTTATTCCTTTTATCCAATATTCCCGCATGTCTCTCATGTTGCGCCGTCCTTCCTCCGTGTTCTTATCCCACTCGGGGTCGGTGAGGGGAAACTTCTGCTCCCCTCCTTCTCCCCCCTCCCTCTCCCAGACCAAGAGCGCAGCTTGTCGTATCATCTGACGCTCCTGGCTAGAGAACAATGTTTTCATGATGGAACACATCTCTTCCCACGTGTAAGTATTCGGACCAAGGAACTGATCCAATTGTTCAGCAAATCCCATGGGGTCCTCTAGTAGACCCTTCATCTCCCTCCTGAAATTCCGTACTTCAGTACTCGTCAAGGGAACGTTCACATATCCCGTCCTTCCTTCCTCGCCCCCCATGGGCACTTCCCGGAGTGGATTCATTCTTGCAATCGAGACAGGGTTTTGTCTGTGACCCTTTCCAGCTTGAGACCTGGTCTGTACCCCTGAGGTAGTTTGTGATTCCTCCCCATTTTCTTCCCCTTCCCCTGAATCGTCGTCACCCGAAGGAACATTTTGTGGGGCAGACGGGGTCACGTAGGGCGGTGGTAAGTGATCTAAAGGGTCCCATTCTTTCTCTTTCCCTTTCGAGTCTTTATTAGTAACCTGCATTTGGCAAGATATCGTAACCGGTAGCCAACAAAGGGCATAATCACTTTCTTCCAGATTAACATCAGGTTTTGAATTGACATATAAAATGAGGGCTTGCCGGACCCAGTCTTCGTCAGTACCGAATCTAGGCCACCACACTGAGTCGCCCTGAATAGGTTTCTGGGACCACTTTTGACAGTATTTTACCATCTTCCTTTTAGATTTTCCCTTTCTTCCAGCCTGATCCCAATTATTTAGCATTCTCCCTAACGGACTATCGTCAGGTACCCCGGGGTATGTGTCATTGTCCCTGTTTAAGCCTACCTTTCCCTTAATCGCTTTAGATCCCTTATTTCCCATTTCCGAGCACTTCGTATTTTTTCCCGTGATAATCTATCAAAATGTAGCCAATTCCCGGACCTTCAGTCCGGTGATCGCCCAGGTTCCTTTGCAGGCACCCCCGGTCTTTGGATTCCTGTGTCCTACGTCTCTGTGACACAGATCACAGGCACCCCGGAGGTACACGTTCCTCCTCAAACACGGTCTCTGCAAAATCCCTCACAGGCGAGCCCCAGTTTCTAGGTTCCTGAGTCCCACGTCTCTGTAGAAAAATCCACAGGCACCCCGTAGGTCCCCAGTCCTTCGGAAACACGGTCCCCGCAAGTTTTTTTTTCTTACCTGGGTTCGGTGCACCGAAATTACTCGATCGTTAACCGTCCCCACTGCCTCGGATACACCCTTCCTTTGTTTTCCTGAGCCTCCCGGATATCACTCGCTCAAGCCGCGCGGGGCGACAAGCAAGGAATCAGGGTCTGCCGAACTCGGCAGGGTGCACCTTCTCCGATATCCTTCCTCAACTCCCCTTGCGGCCGGAGTGTTGATCCCGGACGACGAGCCCCCAAGTTGTTAAAAACGAAAATCGCTTCTCAATAATCGCTCTAGACAAATTCAGGAAAACAAAGTTTTATTAACAAGTCTGCAGAGTTGAGCACCCTTGAAAGAAAAAAAGGCGCGCTGAGGCTTACAAAGTCTCCCATTATATACAGTACAAGTCCCTCCCCTCCTTGGCTCTAACGAGCCATGAGGTTCACATTCTTAAAAACATCATTATTCTCCAATTTGCACTCTTATCACAAAGTCTGCAACAAATGTCTTCAGAGTCTCTAAAGTTGTTGTTTTTCTCACCCTGTAGTCTTATCAGTCAAAGACTTATTCTTCTCTGTCTGTGCCAGCGGTCTTATCAATCTGTAGCAGATGTCTCTCGAGTCGTTTACCTATCCTGGAGTCTTATCAGTCAAGGACTCATCCTTCCCTGCCTATGTTAATGGTTTCATCAATCAAGGGCCTGTTTGTTTTTTTACTCTGCTCACAAATTGTCAGCATTCTGCACAATTTAAACTATTCTACTTTTGAGTATATAAAATGTTCTAGAAAAGAAACAAAAGTTTTGTCTTTTATTATAGATCAGTCTGTGGTCCAGGCACATCTTAAAGTCTAAACCGAAATTACCTCTCACACCTACTACTCGGTATTTCTCTCTGGCTAAGGCGTTAACCTAGATATCCCTGAACACAATAAGCAATTTAGCATAGCCAATTCACCTAACCTGTGTATTTTTGGATTGTAGGAGGAAACCAGAGCAAAGCCGCATAGAGACATGGGGAGAACGTGCCTGAGGATAGAACCAAACTTTGGCACTGTGATCCACCAAAACTCAGCACGGAGCCAGCATGCTACCCTGTACAGGAAGTGAGAGGCATGCAAAGTCAAGTTTCAACTGAACACGCAACAGTCTGTATGAAGTTTGCACATTCTCCCTGCATCAACGTGCTCCCTGCTCAGGTTTCCTCCCACAATCCTAAAATGTGCAGGTTAGGTGAATTGACCATGCTAAGTTGCCCGTAGTGTTTGGTGAAGGGGTAAATGTAAGGGAATGGGTCTGGGTGAATTCCTCTTCGGAGGGTCGGTATGGACTTGTTGGGCTGAAGGCTTGTTTCCACACTGTAAGTAATCTAATCTAGTCTATTTGCCAACCCTATTACTCTGCATTTCTTCCTGATTAATGCACCTATACTATACGTCCCTGAACACAATGGGAAATTTAGCAGTCACCAAATCATCTAACCTGTACATCTTTTAATTGAGGGAGGAAACCGGAATTAAGCCATGCAGACACAGGGAGAACATGCAAACTCCACATAGATAGTCGACTGAGCATGGAATCGAACCCAGGTCTCTGGTGCTCTGACGCAGCAGTATGCAGTCATCATGCTATCTTGAGCATGAAGTGAGAAACAGGTAACACTCTGCAGTATTATCTAAGCACGTCAATCTTACATTCAATATGAATAGCTGAATGGAAAACAAGGAAACATATTCCTGACAAATCACGAATGAAAGACAATTAGAAATTTAATTTGAGTAAAGGACATAACAATATTTCGACTAATCGCAATGTTTCGTGATTAATGTAGGCAATTAGCTGACTCATGAAACATAGGAAGTAGCATTTCATTATTTTACAGATGATGAAATTGACTTGTTTTTCATCTTAGAAACAATACAAAATAACGATTCATGTGTTTGAAATGTTTGAATTAAGCTATTTAAAACACAAAAAATTAAATCAGTATGATAAGTTGCCATTTCATCTTTAATATCGCAACATTTGAAATGATTTTCCATGAATATACAACCATCTGAAATGGTTAATTTATTTTCTTGGTAACCCGAAGAGAATAAACAGCAGATACTGTGAATTAGCCATTCAATGCGAATATTCAGCTGCAAACAACATCTCTTCTTTCCAAAAATGTTCAATTTTCAAAAATTCAAGTTTATTGTCATTATTTAATGAAACAATGGAGAGATGTTAATTCTTTTTCATTTGACTTTAAATACACATGTATTTTACTTGATTCTGTGCATGAAAAATTCTGAAGTCTTGTAACTGTAAATACAATAAATGTCAGCATTGAAGTGAAACATAATTAAATTAATTCAATTATGTTTCCACGGGTAAAATAAGAATTGAATATTTCCAATGATTGAGTGATTGTCCACTGCAATATATTTACAGTAGTTCATGTACTGAGCTGTAATTCCACATGTATATCACATCCTGGACTGATTAATTATTAGTTATCAGCAATAATCGAATTCTCAAATTCTATCAATGAATTTAGAAACAATGCGATATCTCATTTTGCAATATCACCGAGGAACGTGTGGAAACGAACAGGAATTATAGCATTGAAAAATCATTATAGTTGTCTGAACTTAAACCTGTGATTACAGTGATCATTCAAACCAGCAAACATCAGATAATTTACAATGAATGTTGGAAGGTAAGTTCCATTGTGGGATAGAAGGCATGAAAAAAAAAACGCAGTTACTTACTGTAGTATTAGTATGTGGAAACAATGGAATAAATTTAAATGTGAATCTCACTATGCTTGTTCAAAAGTATTCTAAAATAATTGTGCAATTATTGTAATGACAACGACATAATACTTATTGTTGTAATATGAACAACTGAAATGATACAATACTTCAAAAGCACTTTATTGCGACGTTGATTGGATATTTATTAAGATCAGGAAACAGAGGAACAACATATAGCAACTAGTTTCATGGACTGAAAAAAAATAGCCATTAAGTGATTATTGAACAAAATCCTTGTTTTTTTTACTCAAAAATGCAGGTAATACCAGAATAATGAATTTCCATTCACTGGTTTCCTTGTAGAACATAGAACATAGAAGAATACAGCGCAGTACAGGCCCTTGGGCCCTCGATGTTGCGCCGATCCAAGCCCACCTAAACTACACTAACCCACTATCCTCCATATACCTATCCAATGCCCTCTTAAATGCCCATAAAGAGGGAGAGTCCACCACTGTTACTGGCAGGGCATTCCATGAACTAACGACTCGCTGAGTGAAGAACCTACCCCTAACATCAGTCCTATATCTACCCCCCTTAATTTAAAGCTATGCCCCCTTGGAATACCCGACTCCATACGCGGGAGAAGGTTCATACTGTCTACCCTATCTAACCCCCTAATCATCTTGTACACCTCAATCAAGTCACCCCTAAACCTTCTTTTCTCTAGTGAAAACAGCCCCAAGTGCCTCAGTCTTTCCTCATACGACTTTCCTTCCATACCAGGCAACATCCTGGTAAACCTCCTCTGCACCCGTTCCAATGCCTCCACATCCTTCCTATAGTATGGCGACCAAAACTGCACACAATATTCCAGATGCGGCCGTACCAGAGTCTTATACAACTGCATCATGACCTCAGGACTCCGGAACTCAATTCCTCTACGAATAAAAGCCAGTACGCCATTATTTTAACTTGTACAATTAATATTATAATCAATATTTAGATATTTGTGTCAGAATAATGAAGATAGTTTATATACAATGAAAGTGAACTTGAAAGTGTAAAAAACGATGCAGTCAGCGACATATCGTATATAAAGTGATTGTAATAATTGTGGTCTTTATTGTACAATGATGAATAAATTTTGAATAGAAATGACAAAAAAAACATCATGTTCAACCTAGTTATTTTCTTACAATTAATTTAAACCACTAATCATTTTGCAGTGCACAAGATTTGGAAAAGCAGTCACTAAATGTGTCAGAAAACTTAAGATTATTTTCCTTCTTATAAAATTGGAGGACTTTAAAAAAAAAGTAGTGTTTGTTGAATTATGCAACAAAAAATGGTTGTAATTTGAAATTTCTCTGGCAGTCAAATTAAAATAAAGAAAACTTAAAGATTTTTAGAATGACAAACGTTTACTTGTTTGTGTGATTGTATTACAATCAACATCTGTGATAAATTAGAATTATTATTTTAATCAACATAAATCGTCTTTAACTTCTGGACTGCAATATAAGATAGAATTGCACTTACTGTATGGAATACTAAACCAATGCTTACTGTAGTCAGAGGTCTCAGGAATAATAAGATACTAACTGACATTATTCTCTGAGCAGTAGTTAGATGTCATGAAGACCTTTGGGCAACTTTTTGTGCACTGTTTTGTGTGAACATTGATTTCAATGAAATTGAGATATTTACATGTATTAGGAACATATTGATAATTGGGTGTGAAAGATCTTATTTTCAGAATGACACATTTTGATATTAGCTAGGATTGCTAAGTAAAACATGCTTCAACCCTCAGAAATAAATGATATACTTGAGATATATGCAAAGTCAGTTTTCAGATGGGCACAACTTGATATTTTCAAAACATTTCAATCTCACATTCAATTTAAATAGGTGTTTGGAAAAGTAAAAGCAAACTTCGTACAATTCATAAACAGGTCAACAATAAAACATTGGTAAATACTACGAGGACGTATTTGTTTATTTTATGAAAGAAGGAATTGATTTTTTCTTATATTTACAGGACTGGAGCATCAAGTTGTATGTGTTGTTTGATTGAATCTCTTAAGAACAGGTTGATTGGAATAAGATACATATTGATATTAGTGACCTGAAAAAAATGCATAGCAAATACTGTGATTGTTGGAATGAACACAGATGGAGCATATCTAAAGTTGAATCGAAATACAATTCAATCGATTGCTATATATTTTCTCATCAACACGCAGAGCTGTTCTGGCACAACGCTGTGCAAGGTGGAAATTGAAACACGTGCTTCCTTGTCTGGTAGCAGAGACACTATCAGAGCTGGAAAGATCTCTTCAGAATGTTCCCATCCAGACCACGCAGGGCTATAATCTCATGCTCAAAGTCGTTACTCAAGTGAAAACTAATCAGACGGTTATTGTGATGATTACATTGGAATTAATTAGATGGTTCCTTACTGAAAATGAAATATTAGTTTACAAAAATGGTGGAATGAGTCAACAAATATCTTTATCAAATATGAAGTCTATGATAATTTGGGGAAAGACTAATTGACAGAATTGTGTAATTACTGTACATTGATAAATAAAAAAAACATTCTATATGTTCATAACAATGTCTCATTTTATGAAAGCGAAATTAAAATAAATTTGCATTACAAATTACATGCAAATTGGAACAGAATGGTATATTAGGCAGGCAATGTGTCTCTTCAGCTGAAGGCAACTTTCATTCCTTCTGAAAATGTACGATTTCTAGGAAGCCACTACTTACTGTGATTGTTTAACGAAACAAGAGAGATGTCAATCCATTTTTTGTGTACTTCAACAAAATTGACGTGAATTTAAATCATTTTGCACATAAAAAATAGTCAATTGTTATTGTGATTAGAAACAATAAATGCGAGCAGTGAAGTAAATTATAAACAAATCAATTTCAAAATGTTTCTAAGTTTAAAGTATTCACCTTGACTGAGGGATTGCACATTGCAATGTCCTTGCATTAGTCATTCCACCGAAGCATAATTCCACATTTATACCTTGACTGGACTGAACAATTATTAAATATTAGATGTTAGCAACAAATTGATTTAAAAAGCTTTATTAATGAATGTGAGAATACTGAGATGTCCTATCTTGGTGTTCGACGGAGCAATGTGTAGAAATAAAAAATAATATTGCAGACAACAGTAATTAGAGTTTCCTGGATCTCAAATGCTGAGATGACTGTGATATTTCAAATGAGCAAAAATCAGCTTATTCACAAAGAATGTTGCAAGGGAAATTGTTGGTGTTTTCGTGCATGTATTGGCCTGAACAAACATGTTTTCATAATGTATCATTGGCCCTAAAAAAAGATGTTTTTTTTCTAAAAAATATATGCTTGTACCAAAGTCTAAGTTAAAGTGCTGTTATTGTAATTGATAATTTATTCTAGAATCCAGACAGATGAACTGATTTAATATTATGTTAACACTTTGTTCTGATGTTGATTGAATATTCATTCAGATTGATAAACTGAAAATTAAAATAAAATTAAATTCTGATTTGGGAAAAAAAACATTCAGCAACAATTGAAAACAATTGTTTATTATTCAAAAATTCAGGCCATGCAAGAGTGATATGCTTTCTTCCAATAGTTTTCTTATAGAGTTATGTCAATTTTATTCATGTCATTTTTATCATGAAAAATGTGAGACATTATTATTTAGATAGAATTAGGAGGAAAATAATTGGACCGTGAAAGTGAGCATTATTGTGATCAAAAGATGGAGTCAATGACATTTGGTCCAGAAAAGAATTCTCATAAATGTGTGCTTCTGTTTCATTGACAACTAATGTTGCAAGAAAAAAAAGGAAAGATCTCAACATTTACAAAGCAGTATTTTATTCTTATAATGAAATTAAAATCAAAGTCATTTTAGAAGTTATATGATTTGGAAAAATGAAAGCCATTTATCGTGACAATTGAGCTGAAGATAAGTTCACTTTCCCCCATTGTATCTTTTCAGTAATTTAAAATTTAGAGTTAAATTAAGAAACAAATGCATGTACCTCGTTTGCCTTTTTGCACGCAACAAAAGCAAACTTGTAATCATTTTATCATGAAAATTATATCACTGAACATAATGATTGTACACACAATAAATGCTTGTGATGAATTGAAATTACATCATAGCTGTAGGAGTATTTTCCCCTGACAGGGAATGAAGACTCAGGAGGCAGGCAGAGTTCAGACAAGTGGAGGATGTTTACTCCTGCTGCAACCAGTTAATACAGGTATCACCCCCCGAGGCGAACCTCAGAAGGGAGGTCCATGACATACTGTAACGTGTAAAGTATCATTATACACTTTTTGTATTACATGGTCATATGCACTGTCCTAACAGCCCTTCCCTCCTCATACAGATAGCCAATCCTGTAATACATCTATTCACCTAAAGACTAGTCCTGGATTCCTTACGTTTCATGTTGTTTAACAGTTCCGATAAACTCCAGGCATTTGCATCTTTAGATTCATCTTATTCATTCGGATTTCACAGTTATTTGCTACAAATTTTCGGAACTTTCAGGCTGTCTTAACTGTAGGGACATTTTCTTTTCTATTAATCGTTGCACTTTTTATCGCAGTCAATTATTCCTCATATTTTCCACTGTCCGAAGTATACATGCACAAAGAAATACAAAATAAAGTAAATTCTGACTTATTTGTTGTAAGATTAGTAATTGTATTATAAAGTTAGTGAAACAGTGTAAAATCCTGCATCCACTTTTACCGTCAGGACTTTGTTATTAATGGGCAGTGAACCACCTAACTTGAATTTATTACCTAAAGCGAGTTAACGTCACTTCTAATCATAATGCTTATCGATAAAATCATATTTAAGTATTGGGAATATGTATTTATTTTATGCTGCAAATTAACACTATGATTCTAAACAATTTGTAATTAGAACTATCTTTTATGTTTTGAGTAGCTTTAAAATAATAATGAATTCTGACAAACGACCCCAATCTGTTTTCCCGATACCTACTTAGGGAATTAACTGAGCTGTATCCTGCACCTGATGTTTATTCATTCACTTGGACAATTATTCTTTCATTAATGAAGGTCAGAGCTGCTCGTTCGTCTGTGTGCCGGCAAATGATATGAATGTTCATTTCAACAGCTGTCTGGAATGCTGCATTCATGGCCTTTGAGTAGGTCCGTTCAAAATGTTCTTGCTTTTCTTAAGTTAAATGCTGCAACAGAATGTTAGTCTTGCGTATTTCCCCTCGACCACCTCGTATTTTAATTCTAAGGTAGCTGCCTTTTTTTTTGTTTGTCAGGCATTTTGTGTGAGACAACACGGACCATTCTGTTTCAGAAGGAGGCAGGCCACTCCGACAACAGCAAATCAAAAAGGATTCCAGGACTTTAATAAAAATCACCATTCGTAAACTGAGAAGTGCAATATATGTTTACTTCACTGAGCCATAATTCCACACTTAAGGCTGGATATACTGGATTTGATGAATTATTAAATATTAGACATAAGCAATAATTAGTCTTACAACACTTCATAGTAAGCTTTAAAATGATTAGGAATCTCATATTGCTGTCCTAATGTGTAGAAACGAACAGTAATTATTGGGCAGTAATTATACAACAATCAGGCCTGTCTTAATTTGTAAGGTGGAACATTATTCCAATGATTTTTGTGAACATTCAAATGATAAAGGAACAGATATTTACTTTGAGTGTTGACTGGGGAATCATTATTTAGTTTGTGGTTGTGTTGAACTGGAGCTAACGATCCATTTTTTCTTTGTAATATTCGTGATAAAAAGGATAAATGAAATCAAAATGTGAATTTGAAAACGTTTATTACAAAACCTGATCTGATTTACTGTTTGATTTTTGAATGACATGGAAATAAAAATAAATTTTAGAGCTCTGTCAAAGTAAATGATTCAATGTTTCCAAACGGGTTTGCTGTGATGTTTATTATGTAGTTACGAAGAACAGTCAACTGAGAATTAAAATGCTGGCATGATGGTTTGGGAAAGACATATGACGTTCAGTGAATATTGATCAGAATTGATTTCTCATTCAAAATTCTGAGATATTCAAGAATTCTATAATTGATGTCTTTGTCTTCCTTCTGGAAAAAATATTATGTATCATTCGAACAAATTATGTATTATATTTGATTCATGCAATTTTTCATTCATCAACATTTAGACTTTTGTCATCATTGCAAAGAAAATAAGTCGATAAGGAACATGGGTATCAGAGAAAAACACAGTCAACAACATTTATCGAATACATTGTTTTAGTATTGTCTCTGAATAAAATGATGAATAAGTTTAATGAGGGTCTGTTCACAATACAGAACCACAATAGCATTTTAATTGTGCTTTTTCGAGTGGAAACCCATCGGAAAACTTGCCTATATTCAATATTTTCTACATCTGAAACATGTTACAATTAGCATCTTCAGCCATAAATAACACGTATCGTGTGTACTTCCTGAACTAAAATATAAGAGGCCAGTTGTTATATTTATTGGGGCAAGTGATATACAAGTGCTTACCGTGGTGATTGCTTTCAGGAACAATAAGACAGCGACTCATATTTTTCTACTGAGCAGTAATTAGATGGTCATGGATACAGTTCTGTCGTTTTACACACAGTATTTTGTGTCAGTATTGATTTCAATAGCATTGAAATATTTTATGTGAATTAGAAGCAGATTGCTCTGTCAAATGCACTTTCACCTTTGTAAAAAAGTTAGATTGGTGAAAAATATGCAAACACAGTGGTGATTGTGCTCAAGAAAAATAAGAAACTTAAATAATTCTACTGAACAGTTATCAGATGTTCGTGAAGACCTTTGTTACACCACATGCTGTGTTTTGTGTGAGCACTGATTTCAATCATTTTGAGATACCTTATGTGAATTAGAAACAGAATCATGACTGCGTGTCAAAGATCTGATTTAAATTAATCAATTTTTGATATTTACCAGGATTGCTATGTGAAACGCATCATGCAATAAGTGAAGTTGGTGCGCGATATACAAAGCCAGTTTATAAAGGAGCATTCTCTGATATTTTGAAAGCTGAAATTCATATCAAGAGGTGAGTGGAAAAGTCAAAACAAATTTCAGACAATTCATAAACTGAACAATAATTGATTATTCACTTTGATCAAAGTGTATAAATTATTAGACAAATTACAATATTTAGTTATAAATGTAGGAAATCAGCTATTTAATGTTTAATAGGAAGGACATATGGTTATTAAACTGAAGAATAAATCATTTTGTTTCTGATTAATAACATTGCAGCATAAGATTTTATGCGTTGAAATTGTTTGAACTATGCCCTTTGGACAAAAATAATATCAGTGAATATCATTACTTCGACTCTTACATTTTTAAGACAGCAACATTCTCAAATATTTTCCAAGCAATTTAGAATGAGTGGAAATGGATGTATACATCTTTTTGGAGACCTGAAGGAAATACACAGTAGATATTTTGATTGTAGGAATGAACAACAGATGGTAGCATATCTCGTGTAGAATTGAAAAGCAGTTCACTCAATTCTTGATTCTTTCTAGTCAACATTCAGAGCTGCTGTGGAAATCCTCTGTTGAAGATGGGAATTGAGAACATGCCTCCTGATCTCGTAGTAGAGACACTACCAGATCTCCACAGGAATCCTTCATAATGTTCCCAGCAAGAGCAGGACAATAATCACATGTTTGCTGTGGCTACTCAAGTGAAAACAAATCTGATGTTTAGCATAATGATTCTATTGGGAATTAATTAGATAGCTTATGTGTGGAATGGACTGCACGAGAAACAGTAATTCACCATAACATTGGAATGAGTCAATAAATGCCTGAATTACATATGAAATTTGTGATAATTCCTGAAAAGACAATTTGACATAATTGCATTATTGCTGCACACTGATAAATAATAATCAATGAAATAAATCCACATGTTCAAAGCAGTTTGTCATTTGATGAAATGAAATTTGAAAAGCTTTTGCAAAACATGTGAACTGGTAAAAATAATGAAGTAGTCATTCAATGTGACTATTCAGCTGAGGACAACTTTGGTTCCTTCGAAAAATTCCAAATTTTCCAAGAATTAAAAATTTACTGTCATTGTTCAATGGAACAACTGAGATGTAGATTCGTTTTTTGCGTATTTTGAAAAAATGACATTAAGGTAATTATCACATGACGTAACGTTATATGTTATTGTGATGGGAAACATAATAAAAGGGAGCATTGAAGTTAAATGTGATCAAATCAATTCAACAATAATCCCACGTTTAAAATAAAAAATCACAATGATTGGGAGATTGTACACTGCAATGTCTTTACATTAGTTATTGGATGGAAACATTATTCCACATTTATACATCTTGCTGGATTGAACAATTATTAGAAATTAGATATGAGCAACAAATATAGTTTTCAAATGTTATGAGTGAAAATAAGATGAATGAGGTTGCTACTTCCCTGAGCAATATGTAGAAATGTTGAATGCTTTTCTCTGAATTTATAAGGCTGAGATTACTGTGACCATTCAAATGATTAAAAATCATATATTTACAATGAGGCTTGAAATGGAATTCATTGATGTTTTTTGTGGGTATGTTGGCATGAAAACAAAACGGGTATTTATATTGTAGCATTGACTCCAAGAAATAATCGATAAAGTAAAAAAAGTTCATTTGTTACAAAGAATAATTTAAAGTTTTAGTAATTACTGTAATGCCAATGGAATTATGATTGGTCTGAGAATCCTCGCGGATAAATTGATTCAAGATATTGAATGTACTTTGTTCTGGTGTTAATCGGTTACTCATTCAAATTGATAAACTGATAAATGATATACACAAGGTAGCTAGAGAAATAGAAAAAAAAGCAATTCATCGATAATTGACCAAAATTGTTTCTGCTCAAAAAGTTCGGCAACATAGCAGTTATATATTTCCTGGATCTAGTTTCTTGTAGAGACATGTGTATTTAATTTATGTAATTTTTATCATGATGAATGTTTAGATATTTGTGTCAGAATTAGGAAGGATATAAGTAGACAGTGAAAGTGAGTATTCCATTGAACAAAACATGCCATCAAGGACATTTGATAGAAAAGGGAATTCTGATAAATGTGTGATTAATGTTCATCGTCAACTAACGTTGCAATAAAAATGTTTTTAAAAATGCTCACATCATCAAAGCAATCTTTACTTGTAATAAAATGAAAATAAAATCATTTTGGGATGCACATGACTTTAAAAGTCAAAGCTCCATTTAATATGACATGCAAGCTGACGACTAAACGTTTTTCCACATTGTAGTATTTCCAAACATTCAAAATTTCATGCTCGTTTAAATAAACAACAAATTGATGCAACTCCATTGTTTAATTGAACACAATAAAAATAAATTTAAAACAGATTTAACCAGAAAAATATTTCACTCTTAACGTGATCATTTGATACACAATAAATGTTTGTATTGAATTGAAATTTAATCAATGCATAGCAATTATGATACCACTGTTAAAACGTAAGTCAGCATTCGCTAGCATTGGTAAATGGTACACTGCAAAATGATACCGACACTGACCCATAATTACACACATAAAGCTGGATATATTGGACTTGAGCAATGATTAGATATTAGATGTAAGCATTAATTAGACTTATAAATAGTTTATAGCAAACTTTAAAAAAATGACTAGAAATCTCCTATTTCTGTCCGTTATTTATATAAATGATCAGTAATCACTGGAATGCAAAACAATGCGCAGTGTCTTCATTTAGAAAGCCAAGTACTAATCCAATGATTTCTGTGAACAATCAAATGAGAAAGGATCAGATACATGTTGTGAATGTTGGAGGAGAAATCATAGGTTGGTTGCTGGCTGTGTTCACCCGGAATAAAAGATCCACTTTTGACTGTAATGTTGGCACTAAGAAATAATGGATTAAATTAAAATGTAAATCTGGCGATGTGTGTTAAAATCCTAAACTGAATTACTGTATGACTGTTGGAATGACATTGAATTGGTAAGAAATGTCAGAACTCTGGCAAAGGAAATGATACAATATTTCCAAACGGGCTTGCTCTGATGTTTATTATATATTTATTAGGATCAGTGAACTGAGAACTAAAATGCTGGCATGACGACTTGGAAAAAATATCAGATATTCACTGGTTATTGATTTGAATTAATTTATCATTCAAAATTCTAGGATATTCAAGTTTTCTGTACTTCCTGCGTCTGCTTTTCTTTTGGAGAAATATAGTATATATATCATGTCATTTTCATGTCATCCATATTACACATTTCAGTCAGAATTATGAATAAAATAAATGTATAAAGAACATGGGCATCATAGAAAAATGCAGTCAACAGAATGTACAGAGGAAGTATTTTCAATATTGTCTCTGAAAAAGCAGATGAACAAATTTAACGGGGATATGATTGAAATATTTTCAGCTACTGATGTACTGAGCTGTGATTACATTTTTGTCGTTATGATTGGATTGGAAACTGCAAGAAACATGCCTACATTAAGGACTTTCTTCACCTCGATACATGTTACTATTAGCATACACAGTCGTAAGTAATAAAGTGTGATTTTTGGGTTGGGAAAGATATAGTGTGTAAACTACAAGAAGGTATCTCTTACATATTTTGGATCTGGTGAGAGCGTGATGTTTGCTGTAGTTATTCATCCTGAGAACAATATGATTCTGACAAAGAGTTTTTCACGAACACTAATAAGGTGGCCTTAAAGACCATTATGAGTACTTTGCTTTCAATAGTGTTGAGATGTTTTTCATGATTTGTAAAATATTGAACAACATTTTGACAAAGTTCTAGATTCGAAGCATCCGATGGGTTTTATGCAAAATACCCTTCACTTGTTGTCATTGTCAAGGGAGGCACTGGCTGGCAGTCAAGTTGTCAGGAAATCTGCTTCAACCTCTCTAATACACAACTCTCGGGCTGGTTGTGATATCTTTGACCTGGGTTTCCACTGTTTTCTGGAGCTGATTTATTTTTCCTACTGTTTGCTTTAATTTGACACTTTTTCGTTCCGAATTCTCCAGCTGCACGAATACTTAGAATGTTCACGTCCGGGCCACTGTTCACTCGACCTCAGTGAATAGATAAAATGTGGTTCACATATTGTTGTAACAATGAATTGATAATTAATTGATAATTAAATCATTTTAACAAATAAAACAATTCAATATTTTTAATCGGTTTACAGTGATATTGATTAAATATTCTTTAAGAGAGATCAAAAGACGATTATAATCTAGTTGCAGGATTATGAATTGAAAGAGTCATAAATGTGCAGAATGAATTTTGGAATGAATTTCATTTTCATGCAAATGTACAGGCTAATATATAATTGATATAGCTTTTATTGTGTTCAGATTTTCGAGATTTGTTTCAGATTGAAGAAGAAATTGAGGAGTAATTAACGTGAGAACATTAGTGAATAGAAAGCACACTAAGGTAAATTTAGAGGCAGCTATCAGCATTTGCTCTGAATAAGCAGATAATAAGCAGTGCGGTTCTGCAAAAACAAGCAGCTCTGGCAGCATCTAAGGAGCTGAAGAATCGACGTTTCCGCATTAGCCCTTCATCAGAAATATTTCCTGATGATGACCTCATGCCCTAAATTTCGATTCTTCTGCTCCTCATATGCTGCCTGGCCGGTTGTGGTATTCCAACGCCACGCTATTGACTCTCAACTCCAGCATCTACTTTCCTCACTTTCTCCAAATATTTTTAATGAACATGAAATGAAAATCTTAGTATTGGTAGTTGAATAAATACAAATTAACATTTTTTTTATAATATTTATACTGAAAACCTGTTGGTGAACATGCACAAATCAGGCCTAACAACATCTTTTGCCGTTAGAATCCTTGGCCATTCATAATAAAGGATAACCACTGCTTCGACCAAGCAATATCGTACATAATTACTGAACTGAAATACAAGAGGTCAACTATAGCATTTATTGGAGGGAATGATGTCCATATCCTTACTGTGTTAGTGGTGATCGATCTCAGGAACAATAAGATAGTTACTGTGATTATTCCCCTTAACAGTATTTAGATGGTCAAAAAGATCTTTATGTGGCTTTATGTTCAGTGTTTTTGTTCGCATAGCTTTCAAAAAAATGGAGATGTTTGCAAGATTTAGGAGCTCCTTGATATTTGACTCATAAAGATATATTTTAAAGTCAAAATTTTCAAAAAAAAAGCTAGTTTTGTTTAGCGAAACGCAATTATAAGATCATAGAATCCCTACTGCGTGGAAACAGGCCATTTGGCCCAACAAGGACACACTAACCGTCCAAAAGATAACCCACTCAAACACATTCAGCTACCCTATTACTCGACATTTATCCCTGACCAATGCACTTTACCTGCACATCCCTGAACACAATGGGCAATTTATCATGGCCAGTTCACCAAACCTGCACAACTTTGGATTGTGGTATAAAACTAAAACAAAGCCACATAGACACAAGGAGAACATGGAAACTCCACACAGTCACCCGAGGTGGGATCAAACCCAAGTCCCTGGTGATGTGAGGCACTACGAATAACCACTGATCCACTGTTCCCCCTGGCATGGAAGAAGTCAAATAAGTGAGACATGCAAAGTCAAATTTCAAAGTGAACACTCTCCGATATTGTCAAAGCATATCAACCTTGCATTCAGTATGAAAAGGTGAATGGAAAACAAAAAGAAACTTCTGACAAATCACGAATGACGAATCATTAGCAATGTAATTTTATCGAATGAAATAATAATATTTAGATGAAGTGCAATGTTTAATAACAACTGTAAGTAATTCGCTGACTAATGAATGACAGGAAGTATCATTTGTTGATTTTCCTGACGAAGAGATTGACTTGTTTTTCATCTTTGTAACACAACAACATAGCGATTTATGTGTTTGAAATATTTGAAATAAGCTCTTTCAAAGAAAAAGGAACGATCACTTACACTTCTTCATTTTTACGACTGCAACATTCTCAAATATCTTCCCGGAATTCACAACAGCGCGGAAGCAGTTAATTGCTTTTTTTTGAGAACCCGAAGAGAATAAACAGCATTTACTGTGAATTAGTATTTCGACACAAGTATTCAGCTGAAGACAACATCACTTCTTTCCAAAAAATTGTTCAACTTCCAAAAATTGAAAATTAATAGTCGTTGTGTAATGAAACAATAAAGAGATGTTAATTGTATTACATTTGACTTTTGAGAAAACCACATGAATTTTACGTGATTTTGTAGCATGAAAAATACTTAACTCTTATTGTGATTATACACGCAACAAATGTTGGCACTGAAGTGAAATCATTAACTGAATTCAACCACGTTAGCACGGGTAAAATAAGAATTGGTGTTAACAATGATTGAGAAATTATAACTTACAATATATTTCCAGTTATTCATACAAAGAGTGGTAATTACACATTTACACCACGTACTTGATTGAATAATTAATATGTAAGATTAACAACCGAATTGTAAAATTCTACCAATGAATTTAAAAATAATTAGAAATCTAATTTTGCTATGTGACTGATGAATGTTTGGAAACGAACTGGCATTATTGCTGCGAAAAGTAATTACAGTTCCGTGAATTTTAAGGCTGTGATTACGGTGATCATTCAAATAAGCAAACATCAGATTTTTATAATGAATATTGGATGACAAGTCCTTGGATCCATTGTGGGATACTTGACCTGAAAAAAACGCAGTTTCATACTGCAGTATTAGTACTCAGAAACAATTGATTGCAGTAAAATGTGAATCTCACTATACATGTTCAGAAGACTATCTGAAATAATTGCGCAGTTATTGTCATGACAATGACTGGATAATCAATGTTCTAATATGAGCAATTAAAATGATATTTCAAAAGCATTTTGCTGTGATGTCGATTCGATATTTGTTAAGATCAGTAAACTGAGGAATAAAATATAGGAGCTAGATTTATGGATTGAAGGAAAAATGAGCCATTCAGTGTTTATTGAACAAAATTATTCATTTTCTACCCAGAAATAAAGGTAATTGAAGAATTCGAATTTCCATCTTATGGTTTCCTGTTAGAGACATGTTATTTATAATTTATGTGAGTAATATTATAAACACTGCTTAGACATGTGTCAAATTTGGAAGATAAATAACAGATAATGAAAGTGAGCATAATTGTGAACAAATGGTAAATTACATGTGGCATTTAAGACGATTTAAATAATTATGTCATTGTTGCACGATGATGAATAATGTTGGAATAGAAACGACAAGAAATTCAACATGTTCAAAGCTATTATATTCTTACAATGAAATGAAACGAGTAATCATTGTGCCACGCACATGATTGAAAAATACATGCATTTGACGTGTCATGTCACTGAAGATGACAAAAACGAAGGACTTTCACAAATGCGAAATTTAGTGTTTATTGTATCGTGCAACTAAAATGATTGGAATTTGAATTTTCTCTTACACACAGAGAAAAGAAAGGAAGCTTAAAGATTTTTAGAATGACAAATATTTACTTCTTAGTTTGATTTCTGTTCCAGCCAATATCTATGATAAAGTATATTTATTGGTTTAAGCAACACAAATTGTCTTTAACAACTGAGCTGAAATATAAGATGTCAATTGCACTTCCTGCATGCTATAGTAACCAAATGTTTGCTGTTGTCATTAGTCTCGGGCACAATATAATACTTACTCAGTTATTCTACTAAATGTTAATCAGATGGTCATGAAGATTTTTGTTTGTCTTTATGTACACTGTTTTGTGTGAAAATTGATTTCAATAAAATGGAGCTATTTCCATCAATTAGGAACAAATTGATAATTGGTTGTGTCTGACCTTTTTAAAATTCAGGCAATTTTTCTTTTTACGAGGATTGCTGAATGAAATATTCTTAAACCATTATGCAATAAATAAGATGTGCAGACATGTAAAGTCAACTTTCAAATGAACACACCCTGATATTTTCACAGCATTTCAATCTCACATTCAATACAAATAGTTGCGTGGGAAACTCAACACATGTTTCACACAAGTTATAACTGATGAATAATTATAATTTGATTAATAATAGCAAGTGGCATTTGTTTATTTTACTGAAGAAGTAATTGATTTTTCTCATATTTATAACACCGGAGCATAAAGTTGTATGCACTGTTTGAACTCAGCTCTTCAGAACAAAAGAAAATTAATGGCTATCATTACTTCTTATATTCCAGCTCTCTGATTGCAAATTATCAAATATTTTCCAAGGAATATTGATTAAAGAAATTAGATACACGTTGCTATTAGTGACCGAAAGAACATATGTGGCAGATACTGTGATTATTGGAACGAACAGCTGATGGAAACATATTTCATTTTGAATTGAAAGGAAATTCAATCGATTATTCGATATTTTCTAATCAACATTCAGAGCCGCTTTGGCACAACTCTGTACAAGGTGGGAATTGAACCCGTGGCTCCTTATCTTGTAGCAGAGCCACTGCCAGAGCTCATAATGTTCCCACCCAAGACGGGGAGGGCTATAATCACATGCTCACTGTGGTTACTCAAGTGAAAACTAATTAGGTGTTTAAGGTGATAATTGGATTGAAATTAATGAGATGATTAATGTATGTAATTGACAGCAAATGACAAAATTTACAATAATGGTGCAATGAGTCAACAGATATCTTAATCAAATATGAAATCCATGATGAATTGTGGAAAGACAAATTGACACCATTGTGTGATTACCGTACAATAATAAAGATAAATTAATGTAAGCATTCCATATGTTCATAAATTACTCATTTTATGATTTGCACTGCACATAATGTGGAACAGAATGATGATTTCGTCTGCCAATCCAACTAATTAGCTGAAGACAACTTTCATTATTTCCAAAAATGTATTTTTCTATGAAGTCAGCATTGACTGTAATTGTTTAATGAAATAAGAGAGGTGTCAATTCTTTTTTTCTGTTCTTCAATAAGTACAAGTGTATTTAAATAATTTTGCACATGCAAAATATTCAACTGTTATTTTGATTAGAAACAGAATAAATGTTAGCATTGAAATTAATTATAATCCAATCAATTCCAAAATGTTTCGAAGTTTAAAATATTCACAATGATTGAGGGATTGTACATTGCAATGCCTATGCTTTAGTTATTGTATACAACCATGATTCCATATATACACCTCTTACTGGATTGAACAATTATTAGATTTTAGATATTAAAAACAAATTGTTTTAAAACTACTATTAGTGAATTTATGATTAATGAGATATATCATCTTGCTATTGGACTGAGCAATGTGTAGAAATGAAGGACAATAAAGAGTGAAAATTATTTGGACTTCTTTGAATTTCATAGGTTGAGTTTACTGTGATCTTTCAAACGAATAAAAATCAGATATTTGCAAAGGAAGTTAAAAGGGAAATTGTTGGTGTTTTGTACATGTATTGCCCGAAACAAGCAGATTTTTACACTGTAACATTGGTACCAAGAAATAATGAATGAAATTTAAAACAAAATTTTGCTTGTTACAAAGTCTAAGTAAAAGTGATGTGTAGTTATTGCAATTAATAATTTATTCCAGAATCCTGACAGATAAACTGATTTAATATTTTGTAAAAACCTAGCTCTGATGTTGATTGATATTCACTGAGTTAGCTGCACTGAAAATTAAAATATGAAAGGTAGCTTTATAACCTAAAAAAAATTCAGTAACAATTGAACACAATTGTTTTTGTTCAAAAATGCAGGGAATACAAGAGTGATATGCTTTCCTGTAATAGCTTTCTTGTAGAGTCATGACAATTTTATTTATGTAGTTTATGTCATGATAAATGTTTAGACATTATTATTCAGATAAAATTACGAGGAAAATAATTAGACCATGAATGTGACTATTATTTCGCACAAAACCTAAAGTCAATGACATTTGGTACAGAAAGGAATCATCCTAAATGCGTGATTATTGTTCATTGACAACTAATATTGGAGGAAAACGGAAAAATGTTAATATTTCCAAATAAACTTTTTTCTCATAATGAAATTAAAACAAAAGTAATTTTAGAGGGCACATGATTTGAAAAAAGAAAAAACATTTAAGGTGACATTTGAGCTGAAAACTCGTTTCGTTCCCCACCCCCCAATTGCAGTCTTTACAATAATTTAAAATTCAGAGTTTGTTAAATTAAAGAACACATGGACGTAACCCTTTTGTCTTTTTGCACTCAAAAAAGCAAATCTCGAACAATTTAATCTTGAAAATTATATCACTCTGCATGCAATTCTTTGACACATAATAATTGTTTGTATTGACGTGAAAATTCATGCTAATTGTGGGAGTGCTTTCCCCTGACAGGAAATGAAAACTCAGGAGGCAGGCAGAGCTCAGGCAAGTGGGAGATGTTTACTCATGCTGCAACCACTTATTGCAGGGATCATCCCCCCGACGCCAACCTCAGAAGGGAGATCCAAGACACACTATAATGTGTACAGAAAAAAACAGCATTTTTTGCAAACTTTGTGTATTACATCGGTCACATGCAATGTGGCTACAGCTTGTCACTCCTCATACAGACACCCAATACTGTAAAACACCTCATCTCAGGTAGGCATCCGAATGGGTGTTCCCAGTTTCCTGTCGTCTCATGTTGTTTAACAGTTGCTATAATCGCCAGGCCTTCGGATCTTTCCACGCATCATAATTATTTAGATTTTACAGTCAATTGCGACACTCCTTCGGAACTCTCAGGCTGTCTTATCTGTGGGAACATTTTGGATTCTGTTATTCATTGTATTTTTCATCAAAGTCAATTACTCCTCTTATTTTCCACTGTCCGAATTATATCTGTACAAAGAAATACAAAAGGAGGTTAGTTTAAACTTACTTGATATAGGATAGTTTGTGATACAGCGTAAAGTTATACAGCCACTCTTACTGTCAGGACATTGTAGTTAATAGGCAGTTGATAACCTTTCTTGAAGTAATTTTCAAAAGCTAGTTAACTTCATATCATGGTCTAAATGCTTTTCAATAAAACCTGTATTAAGCTTTCGTTATATGTATCTATTTTATGTAGCAAATGAACCCTATGATACTAAATGATTTGTAATTAGAACATTTTTTATGTTTAAAGTAACTTGAAAATAATAACGATTTCTGACAAACGAAACCTGGTCTGTTTCCCTGATAGCTACTCAGGGGGTGAACTGGGTTGTATCCTGAAGCTGTTGTTTATTCATTCACTGGGACAAATATTCTTTCATTAATGAAGGTCAGGGTTGGTCGTTTGACTGTCAGCCTGCAAATGGTAGCGAATGCTCCTTCCAAAAACTGTCTGGAATACTGTATTTATAGCCTTGGAGTAGGTCCGTTCAAAATGTTATTGTTTTCTTTTTTAATTAAAGGCCGGAACAGAATGTTGATCTTGTTTATCTCCCCTCAACTATCTTGCATATTAATTCACAGGTTGGCTGCCTCTATTTGTTTGTCTGGCATTTTGTATGAGCCAACATGGGCCATTCTGCCCCAGATGGGGGCAGACCAGCCTTACAACAGCAAATCAATAAGGATTCCAGCCTTGTAATGAAAATTAGCAATTGTTGTCATTTGTAAACTGTACGGTTTAATGCGTTTATATTAATGAACCAAAGTTCCACACTTAAAGCTGAATATACTGGATTTGATCAATTATTAAATGTTTGATATATGCAATAATTAATCTTAAAAACAGTTCATAGCAAACTTTAAAATGATTAGAAATCTCCTATTGCTGTACATAATGTATAGAAATTAACAGTAATTATTGAAGTGTAGAACAATCAGACATGTCTTAATTTTAAGGCCGAATATTAATCCAACGATTTCCTTGAACATTCAAGTGAGAAATAAACAGATATTTACTGTGAGTGTTGTGGAATCATTGGATTGTGGCTGTGTGGACTTGGAATGAAGATTCAATTTAATCTTTATAATTTTGGCTCTAAGAAAGAATACAATAAATTAAACTGTGAATTTGACAGTGTTTGTTACAAAACATAAACTGAATTACTGTGTGATTTATGAATGATAATGAATTAATAATTAATTTTAGATATCTGTCAATGTGATTGATTCACATTTCCAAACAGGTTTGCTCTCATGTTGATTAGACATTTATTAAGATTAGTGAACTGAGAATTAAAATGCTGGTCTGATAGTTTGGAAAAGACATCAGATATTGAGTGAACATTGAACAGGATTGTTTTGTCATTCAAACTTCTGAGATATGTAAGTTTTCTTTACTTGATGTCTTTGCCTTGCTTCTGGTGAAACGTGTATTTAGAACAAATTATGTAATATATATTTGATTCATGTATTTTTTTCAAATCATCAGCTCTTAGACTTTTGAATCAACACTGCAATGAAAATAAGTCAATAAGGAAAATGGGTATCAGAGAAAAATACAGTCAACAGCATTTATGGAATAATTTGTTTTCAATATTATCTCTGAATAAAGAGATGAAAAAGTTTAATGGGGATGTTTCCACAATACAGTCAGACAGAATTATATTTCTATTGTGCTTTTTGGACTGGAAACCGATCAGAAAACTTACCTATATTCAGGACTTTGTACATCTCAAACATGTTATGATTAGCATCCTCAGCCATAAGTAATCAAGTGTGATTATTGGTCTGGGATAGATGCTGTGTGCAAATTTTATTAGGTATTTCTTGCATAACTTTCGATCTGGTGATAGTGTGATGTTAGTTGTGGTTATTCATCCAGAAAACAATGAGATACTTACAAAGTGTTTTTCACTGAACACTAATTAGTTGGCTTGAAGACCATTGTGCGGTTTTATGTGTAGTGATTACGAGTAATTTGATTTCAATAGCTTTCAGCTGTTTTACATGATTTGGAAAATGATTAATAAATCATGTCACAAAATTCTGAATATGATCGTGATCTGGATTCCAATCATCCAATGGGTTGGCTCACACACCCTTCACTATTGTTTTTCCCAAGAGAGGTACATAATGTTCAGGCACTGTCTGCAAGGCAAGGTGCCAGGAAGTCTGCTTCAATCTCTCCAATACACAGCTCTCGGGTTGGTTGTAACTGCATCTCCCGATCCTTTGTGTTTGCTTAGAGTTGGGTTCCAATATTTTCTGGATCTGATTGATTCTGTCTGCTGCTTGATTTAGTTTGATCAAATTTCTGTTGCGCCCGATTTCTCTGGCTGAGGGTTAATTCAGAAACACAATTTTAGGTTACTAGTGACATGACCTCAGTGGATAGTTAAAACATGGCTCATTTATTACGATTATTAAAGTTTGCATTTAAACAAGTAAAACAAGTAAAATGATATATTTTCGAACAATTAATACTGACATTGATTTGATGTTCATTAAGATAGATAATCTGAGAATTATAATCTTATTGCAAGATTGTGAATTATAAGAAGATATAGATTACAGCATCTTTTGAAAGGAATTGATTTTTCATACAAATATATAGGCTGTTTTAGAATTCTATGTTGCCTTCCATTGGTTTTCTTGTCGAGAACATTTATGTGACCTGTATTGCAATCAGTATTTCGAAATTTAACAAGAAAACAAACAGCAATTAACATCAGTACTTCAGTGAATAGAAAGCACAGTAAATTAAATTTACAGAGGCAACTTTCAGTATTTGCTCTGAATCAGCAGATAAATATTGTTAATCGACATGAGCTTTAAAGGGTTTGCATCCACAGTTGAAATAAGCCAAATTTATCCCTTCCTTTACCATATGTTGATTGAAAACCTGTTTGAAAAAATGCAACATATCAGGACTATCAACACCTCTTGCTGTTAGCATCTTTGCACATTCTTACTAAAGAATAAATATTGCTTTGAGCAACAACATCGTGTGTAATTCCTGAACTTAAATATTAGAGGATAATTATTACAATTATTGGGGGAATGATATCCAAGTGTTTACTATAGTGGTTGCTCTCAGGAACAATAAAATAGCCACTCAGATTTTTCTATGGAAAGTAATTAGATCGTCATGAATACCGTTCTGTCACATTACTTGCAGTGTTTTGTGTGGGCATTGATTTAAATAACATTGAGCTATTTTATGTGAATTCGGAGTGGATTGCTATGTGAAATGCTCGTTAACCATCATGCAATAAGTTAGATTGGTGCGAGATATGCAAAGCCAGTGCTGATTTCGTTCAAGAACAATAAGAATCTGAGGCCATTCTACTGAACAGACATTAGATGTTCATGAAGATCTTTGATGCTCCACACGCTGTGTTTTGTGAGAGCATTTATTTCAATCATATTGAGATATCTTATGTGAATTAGAAACAGACTGATAATTGGGTGTCAAAGATCTGATTTAAACTTAAGCAATTCTTGATATTTACCAGGATTTCTGTGTGAAACGCATCATGCAATAAGTGAGTTTGGTCCGAGATATGCAAAGACGGGTTGTAAATGAGCACACTCCAATATTTTGAAAGCGTTTCAAACTGAAATTCAATATCAATAAGTGAACAGAAAACTCAAAAGAAATTTCAGACAATTCATGAACTGAACAATAATTAATTATTCTCTTTGATCAAACGGTATAAAATATTAGACAAATTTAAAAAAATTAGTTATGAATACAGGAAATCAGACAGTTAATGAATAATGGGAAGGGGCATTTGGTTGTTTCACGGAAGAAGAAATGGATTTCATCTTTCACGTTTATAACACTGCAGCATAAGATTTTATGCGTTGAAATTGTTTCAACTATGCTCTTTGGATCAAATAAAATCATGAATATCATTACTTCAACTCTTTCATCTTGAAGACAACACCCTTCTCAAATATTTTCTAAGCAATTCAGAATAAGCGGAAATGTATGCATACATTATTTTGAAACCTAAAGAAAATGAATAGTATATATTGTGATTATTGGAATGAGCAATAGGTGGGACCATATCCCGTGTTGAATTGAAAAACAGTTCACTCAATTCTTAGATATTTTCCAGTCAACATTCAGAGCTGCTCCGAATAACCTCTGTTGAAGACGGGAATTGAAAACATACCTCCTGGTCGAGCAGTAGAAACACTGCCAGAGCTCCACAGGAATCCTTCATAATGTTCTCACGTAGGAAGGGCAGGACAATGATCAAATGTTTACTGTGATTACTCATGTGATAACTAATCTGATGTTTAGAATGATAATTGTGTTGAGAATTAATTAGATAGCTTATGTATGGAATGGACTGAAAATGAATCAGTAATTCACCGTAATGTTGGAATGAATCAATGAAGGTAATGATTACTTATGAAAGACGAGATAATTTATGGAAAGACAATTTGACATAATTCTGTTATTACTGTACACTGATAAATAATAATCAATGAAATACTCCCATATGGTCAAAACAGTTTGTCATTTAATGAAATGAAAATTAAAACGCTTTTGCAATACATGTGAACTGGAAACAACTAATGAAATAGTCATTCATTGTGACTCCTCAGCTGAAGACAACTTTGGTTCTTCCCAAAAATTCCAAGATTTCCAAGAATTCAAAATTTACTGGCATTGTTAAGTGAATAGATTGAGATGTAGATTATTTGTTTGCATACTTAAAAAAATGGCAATCATTTACATAGTATATCACATGAGATAAGTTTATATCCAATTGTGATTAGAAACGTAATAGAAGTTAACTTTGAAGTAAAATATAAACAATTAAATTCAACAATAATTCCACGGTTAAAATAAAAAGCAATATTCACAATGATTGAGAGATTGTGCACTGCAATTTCTTCATATTAGTCATTGTACGGAGCCATAATTCCACATTAACACCCCGTACTGGATTGAACAATTATTGTAAATTAGATATTAGTAACAAATATTTTAGTGCAAATAAGACGAAGGAGGTAGCTACTTGACTGAGCAACATGTAGAAACGAAGAGTATTTTTTTCTGAATGTATAAGGCTGATATTACGGTGAACTTTCAAATGAGTATGAATCATATTTTTTATTGAGGTTTGGAACGAAATTCATTGGTACTTTTGTGGGTATGTTGGCATTAAAAAAAGAATATTTATATTTTGGCATTGACTCCAAGAATTAATAGAATAAGTAAAAAAAATGTTCACTTGTTACAAAGAATAAGTTAAAATTTTGTAATTACTGTAATGCTGATAAATTTGTAATTGATGCAGGAATCCTGATGAATAAATTGATTCAACATATTGAATGCACTTTGCTCTGATATTAATAGGATATTCATTCAGATTGATAAACCGATAAACAAAATACAGAAGGTAACTTGATGAATTGAAAAAATCCATTCAGTGATAATTGATAAAAATTGTTTCTGCTCCAAAAGGCAGTTATACATTTCCTTGCTCTGGATTTCTTGTAGAGACATATATATTTAATTGATGTAAATTTTATCATGATCAATGTCAGAATTGGGAAGAAAATAAGACATTGAAAGTGAAGATTTCAGTTCATAAACGATGCAGTCAATGACATTTGATAGAAAAGGGAATTTGGATAATCGTGTGATTATTGTTTATTGTCAACTAATGATGAATAAAAATCAAAACAATTCTCAACTTCAAAGCAATTTTTTCATGTAATGAAATAAAAATAAAAATCATTTTGGAATGCTCATGATTTGTAAAGTCAAAGCGCTCTTTAATTTTAAAATTTCCCAAATTGTAGCATCACCAAAAAATCAAAATGTCGTGTTAGGTTGACTCAATATCAAGTTGATGTACCTCCAGTTTTCTTTGCACACAACAAAAAGCAAATTTAAAACAGTTTTCACATGGAAAAGACTTTGTTTTTAATATGATCATTTGAATCACGATAAATGTTTGTCCTGAATTGAAATTTAATTAAAACATATCAATTAGGATAAAAATCAGCATTCGCCAGGTGTGGGAAATAGTACAGTGCAAAATGGTTCCATCATGAGCCATAGTACCACACTTAAGCTATATATATCAGATTTAGACAATGACTAAATATTACATTTAAGTAACCATTAGTCTGTAAAACACTTCATAGCAATCTTTAAAAAGGTTTAGAAAGATCACATTTCTGTCCGTAATTTACAGAAATGAACAGTAATGATTGGAATGCAAAGCAATCCGAAGTGTCTTAATTTATCAAGGCGAATATTAATCCAATGATTTCTGCGAACAATCAAATGAGAAAGGATTTGATATATGCTGTGAATGTTGGATGGAAAATCATTAGTTGGTTTGTGGATGCGTTGATCTTGAATAAAAGATGCGTTTTCATTGGAATATTTGCACTAAGAAATATGGATTAAATTAAAATCTGAATCTCACAATATTTGTTAGAAAACATAAATTGACTGACTGTACAAGTGTTCGAATGGCAATGAATTGATAGTTAAGTTTAGAACTCTGGCAAAGTAAAAGATTCAATATTTCCGAACATGCTTGCTCTGATGTTGATTAGATATTTATTAACATCAGTGAACTGAGAATTAAAACGCTAGCATGATGAGTTGGAGAAAATATGAAACATTAACGATTATTGATTATAATTGTATTATCATTCGAAATTCTCGGATATTCAAGATTTCTGTACTTCCTGCTTCTGCTTTTTTTCTGGAGAAATATAATATATAATTCATGTCATTTTCCTGTCATCCATATTTACACATTTCAGTCGGAATTATGAAGACAATAAAGAGATAAAGAAGATGGGAATCATCGACAAATAAAGTCAACAGAATGTTCAGAGGATGTGTTTTCAATGTTACCTGTGAAAAAGCAGATGAATAAATTTCATAGCGATCTGATTGAAATATTTGCAGCTACTGATGAACTGACCTCTCATTACACTTTTGTCGTGCTTATTGGACTGGAAACGTGCAAGAAACTTGTCAATATTCAGGACTTTCTTCATCTCGATACATGTTACTATTAGCATCCTAATTACTAATAATCATATTAGTAATTTAATATGATTTTTGGTCTGGGAAAGGGATAATGCCTAAATTATAAGAATGTTTCTCTTGCATATCTTTGGATCTGGTAAGAGCGTGATGTTTGCTGTGGTTATTCATCCTGGGAATAGTAAGATACTTGCAAATAGGTTTTCAATGAACAGTAATTAGGTGGCCTTGAAGACCAATACGAATACTTAGATTTCAATAGTGTTGAGGTTCTTCCATGATTTGGATCATGTTTAACAACATTGTCCGAAGGTTCTGGATTCTAAGCATCCAATGGGTTCCGTGCAAACACCCTCCAACTGTTGTCATTCCCAAGCGAGGTGCATAATGCTCATAATTCCACTTTGGCTGGAATTCACGGTGCCAGGAAGTCTGCTTCAAATTCTCCAATACATAACTCTCCGGCTGGTTGTAACTGGATCTACGGAAACTTTCCGACCTCTTTGACCTGGGTATTCACTATTTTCTGAAGCTGTTTTATTTTCGCTACTGAAAAATGTGTTGCTGGAATTGCGCAGCAGGTCAGACAGCATCAAAGGAGCAGGCGAATCGACGTTTCTTGAAGAAGGGCTTATGCCGGAAACATCGATTCTCCTGCTACTTTAATGCTGCCTGACGTGCTGCGCTTTTCCAGCAAAATTTTTCAGCTCCGATCTCCAGCATCTGCAGTCCTCACTTTCTCCTAGTTTACTTTCGCTACTGTTTGCTTTAGTTTGACCTCGCTCTGATTTCTCCAGCTGGAGGAACATTTAGAATGTTCAATTATGGGCCACTGGTCACTTGACCTCAGTGGATATTGTAAGAATGAATTAATGATTAATGTATGCATTTTAACGAATAAAACGAATCAATATTTTTCAGCAGTTTACAGTGATTTTTATGCGGTACTTATTAAGAGAAATCAATGGACAATTATAATCTATTTGCACAATAATTGAATTTAAAGAGATGTAGACGTGCAGAGTTTTTTTTTGAATGAATTGCTTATTCCATTGGCTTTCATGTCGAGAATGCTAATTTAGAGTTTATATAACTTTTACTGTGTTCAGCAATTCGAGATATGTATCAGATTTAAGAAGGAAATGAGGAGCAATTAACATGAGAAATTCAGTGAACAGAAAGCACAGTAAATTTAATTTACAGAGGCAACTTTCAGCATTTGCTCGGAAAAAGCAGAAAAAATATTTTTAAAGTTGACAGTGCGGTGCTGCGATAAACTGTCAGGTCTGGCAGCATCCCAGGAGCAGGAGAATCGATGTTGCAGGCATAAGCCTTTCATCAGGAATATTTTCTGATGACAGACTCAAGCACGAAATGTCAATTCTTCTGCTCCTCAGATGCTGCCTGACCAGCTGTGCCTTTCCAGCTCTGCAGCATTGACTCTGATCTCTAGCACCTGCTTTCCTCACTTTCCCCAAATATTTTTAATGAACATGAACTGAAAATCTAAGCATTGGCAGTTGAATAAAACCAAATTAACACTTCTTTGCAATGTTTTGAGTGAAAATCGGTTTGGAAAATGCAACAAATCAGAATCAACAATATCCTTGGCCATTCATAATAACGGATAACCACTGCTTTGACCAACCAGTATCGTGTGTACTTACTGAACTGAAATCCCACTGAACAACTATTGTATTTATTGGAGCTAATGATAACCATATCATTACTGTGGTAGTGGTAATTGATCTCAGGAACAATAAGATAGTTACTCTGATTATTCCACTGATCGTAATTAAATGGTCATGAAGATCTTTGTGTGGCTTTACGTTCAGTGTGTTGTGTTCGCATTGCTTTCAAAAACACGCAGACATTTTACAAGATTTAGGAGCATGATGATAATCGAGTGTTAAAGAATTTTTAAGTCAAAATTTTCAAAAAAAGCTTTCTTTGTTGAGCGAAACAATTATATGACAAAAAATCGCTACTGTGTGGAAATAGGCCATTTGATCCAACAAGGCCACATCGACCCTACAAAGAACAACGCACTTAGACCCATTCCCCTACCTTATTACTCGACATTTACTCCGACCAATACAACTAACCTACACATCCCTGAACACAATGGGCCATTTCGCATGGCCACTTCATCACACCTGCACATCTTGAAATGGTGGGAGCAAACCAGATCAAAGCCACGTAGACACAGGGAGAACATGGAAACTCCATACAGACCCAAGTTCCTGATGCTGTGAGGCACTACTGTTAACTACTGATCCACTGTTCTCCCTGGCATGGAAGAAGTCAAATAATTGAGAGACATGCAAAGTTAAATTTCAAATAAATACTCCGATGTTGTCAAAGCATATCAATCTTACATTCAGTATGAATAGGGGAATGGAAGACAAGAAAAAACAAATTCCTGACAAATTACTAGTGACCAAAAATTAGAAATTTAATTTGATTGAAGGACATAAGAATATTAAATGAATTGCAATGTTTAATTAAAAAAATATATAAAAATGACTAATGAATAACAGAATTTGTTGATTTTACTGATGAGGAAATTGACTTGCTTTTCATCTTTTTTTACCCTGCAGAATAACAATTCATGTGTTTGAAATGTTTGAAGTAACCACTTTCCAAGAAAAAAGGTAGATCATTTAGCCTTCTTCATCTTTAAGATCGCAACATTATCATATATTTTCCAGGAATTTAGAACCAGCAGAACTAGTTAATTTATTTTCTTGGAGACCAAAGAGAATAACCAGCATTTACTGAGATTTAGTCATTCAACGCGAGAGTTCAGCTGAAGATAATATCCCTTCTTTGCAACTTCTGAAAATTCAAAATGTATTGACATTGTTTAATGAAACAAAAAAGAGATGTTAATTCTTCTTCATTTGACTTTTAAAAAACAAATGAATTTTACATGATTTTGTTGCATGAAAAATTCTTAACTCTTATTGTGATTATACATACAATAAATGTTAACACTGAAGTGAAATAATTAAAATAATTCAACTCTCTTACCACGGGTAAAATGGGAATTGATATTAACAACGATTGGGAGATTGTGCACGACAATATACTTACAGTAGTTCATGTACAGAGCCGTGATTCTACATTTAAACCTCTTACTGGATTGAATATTTTTTCAGTATCAGCAGCAATTGAATTTTCAAATTCTATCAATGAATTTAGGAATAATGAGAGATCTCATTTTGCTATGTGACTGAGGAATGTGTGGAAACGAACATGAGTGATTGCAGTGAAAAATAATTACAGTTCTATGAATTTTTAGGCTGTGATTATGGTGATATTTCAAATGAACAAACATTAGATATTTGCAATGAATCTTGGTTCCAGTGTGGATACTTGACCTGAAAAAAAAACCTCAGTTTCATACTGTGGTATTGGTATTAAGGAACAATAGATTAATCAAAATGTGAATATCACTATGCTTGTTTAAAAGATTTTCTTAAATAATTGTGCAATTATTGTCACGAGAATGACTTTGTAATTAATATTGTCATATGAACAATTGAAATGATTCAATATTTCTAAAGCACTTTGCTGTGGTATCGATTGGATATTTATGGAGATCAGTAATCTGAGGAATAAAATGTACTAGCTAGCTTTATGGATTGAAGAAAAAATGAGTTATTCAGTGATTATTAAACAATTATTTTCCTTTTCTAACCCCAAAATTCAGGTAATGCAAGAATTATGAATTTCCATCTCTTCATTTCCATACTACTTTTATTTACATTATTAATATTGTGATGAATGTTACGACATTTGTTTCACCATTAGGAAGTAAATTAATAGATAATGAAAGTCAACAAATGATGCAGTCATGACATTTGGTATATAAAGCGATTTTAATAATTGTGTCATTATTGTACAATGATGGATAATGTTGGAAGAGAAACGGCAAAAAAAATTCAACATGTTCCAAGAAGTTATTTTATTACAATGAAATCAAAGCAATAATCGTTTTGCAGTGTACATGATTTGAAATAGCAGTCATTTAATATGACGTATCCTCTGAGACTACTTTCCTTTTTACAAAAATGGAGGACTTAAATTTGGGTTTTTTTGAATTATACAACATAAATTGTTGGAATTTGAATTTTCTCTGGCACGTACATAAAGAAAGGAAACTTAAAGGTTTTTAGAATGACAAAAAAATTCATTTTTAGTGTCATTACGTTGCAGACAATATCTGTGATAAATTAAAATTTTTGTTTTAAAAAACATAACTCGTCTTTTATTACTGAACTGAAATATAGGATATCAGTTGCTCATATTGCATGGAATAGGAAACAAATGCTTACTGTTATCATTGGTCTCAGGAACAATAAGGTACTAAATCAGGTTATTCTCCTGAACAGTAATCAGGTGGTTATGAAGACCTTTGTGTTGCTTTATGTGCACTCATAAGCGTGAACATTGATTTCAATAAACTTGAGATACTTACATAAATTAGGAACAGATTGATAAGTGGTTTGAAAGATCTTTTTAAAATCAGACAATTGTTGATATTTAATAGGATTGCTGAGTGAAACGTTCTTAAACCATCATGCAATTAATATGATAAGGGAGAGATATGCAAAGTCAGCTTTCAAATGAACAAACCCTGATATTTTCACAGCATTTGAATCTCATCTTCAATATAAATTGATGAGTGGAAAACACAAAACAAATTTCACGCAATTCATAAACTTATGAATAATTATAAACTGATAAATAATAACAAGTGGCTTTTTTATTTTACTGAAGAAGTAATTGATTTTTCTCATATTTATAGCACTGGAGCATAAAGTTCTATGTGCTGCTAAAACTAAGCTCTTCAGAACAAAACAAAATTACCGACTATCATTACTTCGTATATTTCATCTTTAAGACTGCAATATTCTCAAATACTTTCCGAGGAATATTGATTGAGTGGAATTAGACACATCATGTCATTAGTGACCCGAAGAAAATATATAGCAGATACTGTGATTATTGGAATGAACAACAGGTAGAAGCGTATTTAACGTCGAATTGAAAGGCAATTCAATCAATTCTTAGATATTTTCTAATCAAAATTCAGAAATGCTAGTTCTGAGATTCGGAGATTCATCTCTGTGCAAGGTGGAAATTGAAAACCTGACCCTTAGTCTCGTTGGAGAGGCACAACCAGAGCTGCACAAGATCCCTTCATAGTGTTCCCACCCAGGATGTGCAGCGCTGTAATCACATGCTCGCTCTGTTTATTCAAGTGAAAACTAATCAGATTATTATTGTGCTAATTAGATTGGAATCAATTAGACGGCTCCTGTATGTAATGGAAAGAGAATCAAATAGTAATTTACTATAATGATGTAATGAGTCAACAAATGTCTGAATTAAATATGATAATCATGATAATTTGTGGAAGAGAAATTGACAAAATTGTGTGATTACAGTCTACTCATAAATAAAAATGAATAAAATATATTCATAAAAGTTTCCCAATTTATGAAATGAAAATTAAAATGTAAATTTGCGCTGCATGTAAATTGAAACAAAATGATGAATTAGTCAGTCAATGTGATTTTCGCTGAAGACAACTTCCATTCTTTCCAGAAACGTGCGAATTCTAAGAACTCAGCATTTATTGTGATTTTTTTTAATGAAACAAGGCAGATGTCAATCCGTTCCTGTTTACTTAAAAAAATTAAAATGATTTTGCACATGAAAAGTAGTCGAATGATATTTTGAATAGAAACACTGCAAATATCAGTATTGAAATAATTTATAATCAAATCAATTCAAAAATGTTTCCATGTTTAAAATAAATACAATGTTCACAATGATTGAGAGACTGCATATTGCAATGTCCCTACATTAGCTACTCTACGGAAATATAATTCGAAACATGCATACATCCCTTACTGGATTGAACAATTGTTATATATTAGCAAAAAAATTGATTTTTGAAATTCTATTAGTCAATTTAAGAATAATGAGTATCTCATCCTGATATTAGACTGAGAAATGTTTAGAAATGAAGAGTACTATTGCAGCGAAAAGTAAGAGGAATTCACTGAATTTCAAAGTTTGAGATTACTGTGATTTTTCAAAGAAGCAAAACTCAGATATTTGCAAATAATGTTGCCAGGGATATTATTGGTCTTTTTTGCGATTGCATTCAACTGTCCAAATACGTATTCATATTGTAGCATTGGCAATAACAAATACTGAATGAAATAATAAAAAAACAACATTACATTTGTTACAAAGTCAAATTTAAAGTGCAGTGTAATTATTGTAATTGATCATTGTTTCCAGAATGCTGACAGGTAAATTGACTTAATATTTTGATAGCACTTTGCTCTGATGTTTATTCGATATTCATTAAGATTGATAAGTTGAAAATTAAAATATTAAAGGTATTTTTATGATTTGAAAAAAAAATCAGCAACTATTGAACAACCATTGAACAACATGATTTTTTTCAAATCATAAAAATACCTTTAATATTTTAATTTTCAGCTTATCAATCGTAATGAATGTTTGAACAAAATTGTTTTCATTCAAACATGCAAGCAATGCAAGAGTTATATGTTTTCTTCCTGTAATTTTCTTGTAGACTCATTACAATTTTATAAATGTAATTTTTATCATGATAAATGTTGCAACACTTGTGTTAGAATTAGAAGGAAAATAACTAGACCATGAAAATGACTAATATTGTGCAGAAAAGTTAGAGTAGTGACACGTGGTACAGAAAGGAATGTTCATAATTCTGTGATTATTATTCATTGTCAACTAATGTTTGGTAGAAAAAAGAAAATTGTCAACATTTCCAAGTTTTTTTTCTTATTACGAAATTAAAATTAAAATTAAAATTAAAATAATTTTGGAGGGCACATAATTTGAAAAAAAGGAAACAGTAATTTAATGTGACATATGGAAGTACCTACATGGTTTTCTTGCACAAACAAAAAATCAAATGTAAAACAATTTTATAATGAAAATGATATTGCTCTGAATGTAATCATTTCACACACAATAAATATTTGTCATGAATTGAAATTCCGTCATAGCTTTCAGAGTGTTTTCCCCACAGGAAATGAAGACACAGGAGGCAGGCTGAGCTCAGGCACGTGGAAGATATTTACTCATGCAGCAATCAGTCAGTGAATGGATCATCCCCTGAAGCCAATCTCGGAAGGGAGATCCAAGACACACTGTAAAGTGTACAGCAAAAGTTACATTTTTATGCACTTTTAGTATTACAATGGTCACGTGCGATTTGTTTACATCCCTGCCCTCCTCATACACGCACACAATCAAAATGCATAATTCCAGATGGTTCCTACCATGTAATCTTGTTTAATAGGTGTTATAATCTCCAGGCCTTGGGATCATTCCACACATCTCATTCATTCAGATTCCAATGCTAATTTCTACACTGCTTCGGACCTCTCAGGACGCCTTATCTGCAGGGATATTGTGAATTCTGTTATTCATTGCATTCTATTTTATCAATGGCAATTTCTCCTTATATTCGCCTCTCTCCTAATTATATATGCAAAAAGAAATGCAATAGACAGTCAGTTTCCACTTGCTTGCTAAAAAGATTAGTAATTTGGACTTTGTTATAAAGTTAGCTATACAGTGTAAAATTATACAGCCACTCTCTCAGTCAGAACTTTGTAATTAATGGACAGTGAACATTGTATTATGAAGTTATTTCCTCAAGCGAGATAACTTCACATTTCGGAATAAATGATTTTCTATAAAACTTTTTATACAGCGTTGGTTACATGTATCTAACTTACGTTACAAATTACCCCTATAATTCCCGAAAATCTGTAATTAGAACTTTTTTTTTAATGTTCTGAGCTACTTTAAAATATTAACTATTTCTGACAAATGACACCTGTCTGTTGTCCTGATAGCTGCTTAGGGGCTTAACTGGGCTGTATCCTGTAGCTGTATTCAGTCATTCACAGAGGCAATCATTCTTTCATTAATGAAGATCAGTGTTGGTATGCTGTCTATATGCCGGCATGCTCTTCACAAAAACTGTCCAGAATGCTGTAGTCCTGGCGTTGGAGTAGATCTGTTCAAAATGTTCTTGTTTTTCTTAAAGTAAAGGCGGAGCAGAATGTTAGTCTTGTTTATCTCCCCTCTGACACCGTGTGTTTTCATTGTAAGGCAGGCTGCCCCTTTTTGTTTGTCGGGCATTTTGTATGTGCCAACAGGTTCCAGATGAGGTAAAAACAATGACTGCAGATACTGGAAACCAGATTCTGGATCAGTGGTGCTGGAAGAGCACAGCAATTCAGGCAGCATCCGAGGAAAGGCAAAATCGACGTTTTGGGCAAAAGCCCTTCATCAGGAATAAAGGCAGAGAGCCTGAAGCGTGGAGAGATAAGCTAGAGGAGGGTGGGGGTGGGGCTAGAGTAGCATAGAGTACAATAGGTCAGTGGGGAAGGAGATGAAGGTGATAGGTCAGGGAGGAGAGGGTGGAGTGGATAGGTGGAAAAGGAGCTGGGCAGGTTGGACAAGTCCGGACAAGTCAGGGGATCGAGTTGCTGGAGGTTAGCAGCTAGGATGAGGTGGGGGAAGGGAAAATGAGGAAACTGTTGAAATCCACATTGATGCCCTCGGGTTGAAGTGTTCCGAGGCGGAAGATGAGGCGTTCTTCCTCCAGGCGTCTGGTGGTGAGGGAGCGGCGGTGGAGGAGGCCTCCAGCACCTCTATATCTTCGGCAGAGTAGGAGGGGGAGTTGAAATGTTGAACCACGGGGCGATTTGGTTGATTGGTGCGGGTGTCTCGGAGATGTTCCCTAAAGCGCTCTGCTAGGAGGCGCCCAGTCTCCCCAATGTAGAGGAGACCGCATCAGGAGCAACGGATACAATAGATGATATTAGTGGATGTGCAGGTAAAACTTTGATGGATGTGGATGGTTTCAGATGAGGGCAGACCACCCCCTACAACAGCAAATCAACTAGCATTCCAGTATTAAAATAAAAATCAGCATTCGCTGTCATTGGTATCTGTACAATACAATATGTCTTTGTCCCTGAGCCATAACTCCACACTTCAAGTTGGATGTACTGGATTTGATAAATTATTAAATATTAGGTAAAGGCAACAATTAATCTTAAAACTATTTTGTAGCAAACTTAAAAATGATTCGAATTCTCATTTGGCTGTCCATGATGTGAAGAAATGAACCATAATCATTGTAAATCCAACGTATCTAAAATGCAAGGCCGAATATTAATCCAACGATTTCTGTGAACATTTAAATGAAAAAGGAGCAGAAATTAACTGTGAGTGTTGGATGGGGAATCATTAGTTGGTTTATGGTTGTGTTCACTTGGAATAACAGATCTATTATTCTTTGTAATATTGGTACTAAGAAGGAATGGACTCAATTAAAATGTGAATTTGACGAGGTTTGTTACAAAACCTAAACTGAATTACTGTGTGATTATTGGAATGACAATGAATTCATAATTAAGTTTAGAACTCTGCAAAGTAGATGATTCAATATTTCCAATAAGTTTGCTCGGAAGTTGATTAGGTATTTATTAAAATGAGTCAACTGAGAATTAAAATGCTGGCATGATGATTTGGAAAAGACATCAGACATTCAGTGAACATTGATCAGAATTCGTTTGTCATTCATAATTCCCAGGTCTTCAAGAATTCTATACTTGGTGTCTCTGCTTTTCTTTGGAGAAACATCACGTGTAATTAAAATAAATGATGTATTTAATTCATGCAATATTTCATATCATCAATATTAAGACACTTGAGCCAGCATTACAAAGAAAAATAAGTCAGGATGAACATTTTTTTCAGAGAAAAATACAGTCATCAGCATTTATGGATTTTTGTTTTCAATATTGTGTCTGACTGAACGGATGAATATGTTTAATGTACTGAGAGACAATTGCATTTTTATTGTAACTTTTGGTCTGGAAACCTATCAGAAAGCTTACCTATATTCAGGACTTGCTTCATATCGATACATGTTACGATTAGCATCTTCAGCCATGAGTAATAGGGTCTGATAGTAGGTCTGGGAAGGATGTAGTGTGTAAATTATAAGAAGGTATTACTTGCATATCATTGGATCTAATGATAACGTTATGTTTGCTGTGGTTATTCATCCTGTGAACAATAAGATACTGCAAAGAGATTTTCACTGAACAATAATTAGGTGGCCTTGAAGACCATTACAAGTAATTTGATTTCAATAATGTTGACCTTATTTGCATGATTTGGAAAACGTTTCAAAGCATTTTGGCAAAATTCTGAATTCTAAACATACAATGGCTTTCGTGCACACACCTTTCACATTTTGTCATTCCCAAGAGCGGTGTCTAATTCTCAGGCACTGGCTTGAATTCAAGGTGCCAGGAAGTCTGCCTCAACATCTCCAAAATACAAGTGTCCAGTTGGTTTAAACTGTATCTCCTGAACCTTTCTGACCTCTTTGACCTGTGTTTCCACCGTTTCTGGAGCTGATTGACTCTGTCTACTGTTTGCTTTAGTTTGACGATTTTTCTAGTACCGATTTCTCCAGTTGTAGGAGTATATAGAATGTTCGACTACGGGCCACAGGTCACTGGACCTCAGTGGATAGATAAAATGTGGTTTACTTATTGTTGTAACAACTAATTAATAATAAATCTTTGCATTTTGCAAACAAAAAGATTCAATATTTTTCAGCAGTTTGCAGTGACATTGATTAGATACTCATTCAGATAGATCAACTGACAATTTGTGGCCCGCACGGTGGCACAGTGGTTAGCACTGCTGCCTCACAGCACCTGAGACCTTAGTTCAATTTCTACCTCAGGCAACTGTCTGTGTGGAGTTTGCACATTCTCCCTGTGTCTCTGGTTTCCTCCCACTGTCCAAAAATGTGCAGGTTAGGTGAACTGCCTCTGCTATCATTGCTAGGTGTAGGGGAATGGGTCTGGGAGGGTTGCTTTTTGGAATGAATTGCTTTATCACTCATATATAAAGGCTGTTCGAGAATTCTATGCAGCCGTCCTTTGGTTCTCTTGTTGAGATGCTAATTTATAATTCATACTGCATTTAATTAGAAAAGAATTTCGAGATGTGCATCAGAGTTAAGAAGGAAATGAGGAGCAATTGATATGAGAGTTTGAATGAATAGAAAGCACAGTAGATTAATATTACAAAGGAGTTTTAGTCTTTGCTCCAAATAAGCAGACACATATTTTTAATGTTAACAGCATGGTGCTGGAAAAGCATAGCAATCCAGGCAGCATCCAAGAAGTCAAAGAATCAACGTGTTGGGCATAAACTCTTCTTCAGAAAAGATGCAAACAGGGTCATCACGTAACTCCACACAGACAGTCGCCTAGGATTGAATTGCACTCAAGCTCCTGGCACTGTGATGCAGCAGTGCTAGCCACAGAGCCACCATGCACAAGAAATGAGAGATATGCCACCGTGCTGTCTCACAATACCAGGGCCCCAGGTCCGATTCCACCCTCGGGTGACTGTCTGTGTTGAGTTTGCACGTTCCTTCCGTGTCTGCGTGGGTTTCCTCCCACAGTCCAAAGATGTGCCGGTCAGGTGAATTGGCCATGGTAAATTGCCCATAGTGTTATGTGCATTAATCGGAGGGAAATGGGTCTGCGTGGGTTATTCTGCAGCGGGTTGGTGTGGACTTGTTGGGCCGAATGGTCTGTTTCCACACTGTAGCAAATCTAATAAAATCAAATTTCAAATGAGCACTCTGCAATATTGTCAAAGCACATCAATTTTTCATTCAATATGAATAGTTGAATGGAAAACAACAAAACAAATTCCTGACAATTCACGAATGAACAATAATTACAAATTTAATTTGATCAAAGGCCATAACAATAGGTAGATTAATTACAATGTTTTGCTACAAATGTATGTAATAAGCTGACTAATGAATAATAGGAAGTGATATTTGTTTGCTTTTAACAGAAGAAGAAATTGACTTGTCTTTCATCTTTGTAGCATTGCAGAATAATGATTTGAGTGTTTGAAATATTTTAATTAAGCTGTTTAAAACAAAAACAATCATGCGATCATCGGGCATTTCATCTTTCAAGCGGTTCTATTTTAAATATTTTCCAGGAATTTAGAACCAACAGAACTAATTAATTTCTTTTCTTAGGAACGTGAAGAGAATAGACAGCAGCTACTGTCAATTATTCATTCAATGTTAGTAGTTAGCTAAATACAACATCCCTTCTTTGCAAAAATGGTCAACTTAAAAAAATGCAAAATTTACCGTCATTCTTAATAGATGCAAATTCTTTTTTCATTTGACTTCAAAAAGCTAATGAATTTCACAAGATTTTGTAGCATGAAAAGGACTTAACTCCTATTGTGATTACAAACACAATGCATGTTTGCATTTAAATGAAATGTAATTAAATAAATTCAACTACGTTTCCACAGGTGAAATAAGAATTGATATTAACAATGATTGAGCGATTGTTCACTGCAATATTTTAAGTACTTCATGTACTGAGTCGTAATTCCACATTTATACCACATACTAGATTAAATAATTATTAGATATCAGCAACAATTGAATTCTCAAATTCTATCAATGAATTTAGGAATAATGAGAAATCTCATTTTGCTATGTGATCGAGGAATGTGTGGAAATGCACTGCAATTATTGCAGTGAAAAGTAATTAAAGTGGCCTCAATGTTATGGTGATCATTCAAATAATCAAACATGAGATATTTACAATGCATGTTAGATGGGTAGGTTTTGATTCCATTGTGGAATACGTGACTTGAACTAATATCAGAGTTTTCCACTGTAGTATTAGGACTAAGAAACAATGGAGTAAATTAAAATGTGAATCTCACTAAGGTTGTTCAAAGGACTTTCTTAACTAATTCTGCAATTATTGTAATGACAACGACTTGATAAATAATGTTGTCATATGAACAGTTCAAATGATTCAATATTTCAAAAGCAGTTTGGTGTGGTGTCGATGGGATATTTATGCAATCAATAATCTGAGCAATAAAATATTAGTAGCTTGCTTTATGCCTTGATGAAGAAATGAGCCATTCCGTGATTATCGAACGTAATTCTTCTTTTATTTTAACTCAAAAATACCAGAATTATGAATTTCTATCTAATGGTTTCCTTGTAAAGACATTTTCTTAAATTTATCTGATTAATATTATGATGAAAGTTTTGACATTTGTATCAGAATTTGGAAGGCAATTAATAGATAATGAAAGTGAACAAACGATGCAGTTAATGTCATTTGGTATATAAAGCGATTTTAATAATTGTGTTATTATTGTCTATTGATGAATAATGTTGGAATAGAAACGATAAAAAAAATCAACATGTTCAAATGAGTCTTATTATTGCAATGAAATGAATACAATAATCATTTTGCAGAGTGCACGGTTAAAATAGCAGTTATTTAATATAACATATCCACTGAGACTACTTTCCTTTTTGCAAAAATGTCGGACTTTCACAAATTTGAAATGAAAGGTTTGTTCAATTATACAACAAAAATGGTTGCAATTTGAACTGCCTCATGCACACACACAGAAAGAAAGGAAACTTAAGGATTTTTAGAATGACAAAAAATTTGTTGTTAGTGTCATTTTATTACAGTCAATATCCGTGATAAACTAGACTTATTGGTTTAAACAACATAAATCGCCTTCAAGTACTGAACTGAAATACGAGATGGCAATTTCACGTGTTGCTTGGGATAGCAAGTGAATGCTTACTGTTATCATTGGTCTCAGCAATAATAAGGAACTTACTCAGGTTATTGTACTAAACAGTAATCAGGTGGTGATGAAGACCTTTGTGTTGATTTATGTGCACAGTCTAGCGTGAATTTTGATTTCAATAAAATTGAGATATTTACATGAATTAGAAACAGATTGATAACTGGGCGTGAAAAATCTTATTTAAAATCAGAAACAAAATGATATTTACTAGGATTGTTAAATTAAACATACCTAAACACACCATAATGCAATAAATAAGATAAGTGAGAGATATGCAAAGTCAGGTTTCAAATGTACACACCCTAATATTTTCACACCTTCTCAATGTTTCATTCAAGATAAATAGGTGAATGGAAAATAAAAAGAAAATTCACACAATTCACAACCAGATCAATAATTACAAATATGTAAAAAATAGGAAGTGGCATTTGTTTATTTTGCTGAAGAAGAAGTTGATGTTTTCACACAATTATAGCACTTTTTATCATTAAAGTTCTATCTGCTATTTGAACGAAGCTCTTCAGAACAAATGACAATCAATGGCTGTCATTACTTCGTATATTTCATCTTTATAACTGCAACATTCTCAAATATTTTCCAAGGAATATTGATTCAGCGGAGTTAGACCTATGCTGTTATTAGTGATCTGAGAAAAATAAATAGCAGACATTGTGATTATTGAAAGGAAAAATAGGTGTAGGCATATAAAATGTTGCATTGAAAGGCAGTATAATCTATTCTTAGATATTTTCTAATCATCATTCAGAGCTGCTCTGGCACAGCTCTGTGCAAAGTGGGGATTGAAACCATGCCTCTTTGATTAAGAGCAGAGACAGTACCAGAGACAGAGCTGCAGAAGTTCCCTTCATAATGTTCCCAACCAAGCCAGGCAGGGCTGTAATCACATGCTCACTATGGTTACTCAAGTGAAAACTAATTAGATGTTTGATGTGATAATTGGATTGATATTAACGAGATGGTTCCTGCATGTAATGGACTGAAAATGAAATAGCAATTTACATTAATAGTGGCATGAGTCAACAAATCTCTTAATTAAATATGAAGTTCATGATACTTTGTGGACAGACAAATGGACTACAGTCCAGGATAAATAAAAATGAATAAAATAATTCTATTTATTCATAACAGATTCTCATTTTATGCAATCAAAATTAGAAACATTTTGCACTGCACATAAACTGGAAAAAATGATGAATTTATCAGTCACTGTGACTATTCAGCTAAAGATAACTTTCATTCTTTCTGAAAATGTACGATTTCTAAGAAGTCAACATTTACTGTGATTGTTTAATGCAACAAGAGAGATGTCAACCCTTTTTTGTATACTTCAAAAAAATCCACGTGTACTTAAGTAATTTTTCACATGAGAAATAGCCAACTGGTATTGTAACTCAAAATGCAATAAATATTAGCATTGAAGTAAATTATAACCAAATCAATACAAAAGTATTTCCAAGTTTAAAATAAAAAGCAATAATCACAATGATTGTGAAACTGTAAGTTGCAATGTCCTTGCATTAGTTGTTGTATAGAACTATAATTCCACATTTATACCCCTTATGGGATTGAACAACTATTTGGTTTTAGCCATTAGCAACAAATAGATTTTAAAAATTCTATTTATGTATAATAAGCTCTCTCGTTTTGCTATTAGACTGAGTAATGCATATAGATATTGTAGGGAAAAGTAACTAGAGTTCTCTGCATTACAAAGGCTGAGATTACTGTAATGTTTCAAATGAGCCAAAATCAGATATTTACAAAGAATTTTGCAAGGTATGTTATTGGTATTTTTGTGGGTGCATTGGCCTGAACAAGCAGGATTTAACATTTGGACTAAGAAATAATGGATGAATCTTTAAAAAATTGTCTAAGTTAAGGTCCTATCAAATGATAATTGATTCTGGAATCTTGACAGATTTATTGATTAAACATTTTGAAAACATTTTGCTCTCTTGCTGATAAATATTCATTAAAATTGATAAACTGAAAATCAAAATTTGACAGGTAGCTTTTTGAACTGAAAAAAAGTAACTAGCAACAATTAAACAAAATTGTTTTGATGCAAAAATGCAGACAATGCAAGAATTGTAAGCTTCCTTCCAATAGTTTTACTGTCAATTTTATTAATGTAATTTTTATCATGATAAATGTTTCGACATTTATATCAGAATTATGGATAAGCTAATTAGACCATGAAAGTGAGTATTATTGTGAAGAAAAGATAGAATTAATAACATTTGGTACAGAAAGGAATTCTCACAATTGTTTGATTATTGTTCATTGGCAACTAATGTTGGAAGAAGGAAAAATCTCAACATTTCCAATATGGTTTTCTTTCTTATAATGAAATTAAAATAAAAATTCTTTTGGAGGGCACGTGATTTGAAAAAAGGAAACAGTCATATAATATGACATTTGAACTGAAGACTAGTTCCCTTTTCCCCCATTGTTGTCTTTGCAAGAATTAAAATTTTAGTGTTAGTTGAACTAAAGAGCAAATTGATGTACCTCAATTGTTTGTTTTGCACACAAAAAAGCTCATGTAAAACAGTTTTAACATGAAAATGATATTGTCCTGAATGTAATCGTTTCATACACAATAAATGTTTGTATGGAATTGAAATGTCATGATAGCTGTAGGAATGTTTTCCCCTGACATTGAGTGATGACTCAGAGGCAGGAAGAACTCAGGGAAGTGGAAGATATTCATTCATGTGGCAAAGAGTTAATGCAGGGATCATCCTGCAAGGCCAATCTCTGAAGGGCGGGCCATGGTACAGTGTAAACTGTTCAGCGTAAAGCAGTATTTTATATAATTCCTGTATTCCAATGGCGACATGCAATGAGGTTATAGCCTGTCCCTCCTCATCCATTTTAATGTTTTGAGTAACTTTAATCGCATAATTATTTCTGACGAACAAACGCTCTCTGTTGTCCTGATAGCTGCTAAGGGAGTTAACTGGGCTGTACCCCTCAGCTGGTGTTTATTCATTCACTGAGGCAATTAATATTTCTTTACTGAAGACCAGAGTTGGTCGCTTGTTTGTATGTCTGCATGCACTTATCAAAAACCCTTTGAAATGCTGTGCTCTTGACCTTGGAGCGTGTCCGTTCAAAATGTTCTTGTTTTCTTTTAAATTAAAGGCTGGGACAGACTAAAAGTCTTGTTTAACTCCCCTCTGCCACCTTGTGCTTTAATTCGAAGGTAGGCTGCATCTTTGTTGGCCATTTTGTGTGAGCCAACATTGACCATTCTGTTCCAGATGGGGACAGGCCACCCTACAACAACACATCAATTAGGATTCCGGTATTACAATCAAAATCAGTATTCACTGCTGTTGGGAAGCTATACTGTGCAATACATTTACATCACTGAGCCATAATTCCATACCTAAAACTTGATAGACGGGATTTGATCAATTATTAAATATTAGATATAAGCAATAATTAATCCTAATCAGTACATAGCAAACTTGAAAATGATTAGAAATCTCACATTGCTGTCCATAATATGTAGAAGTGAACAGTAATTATTGGAGTGTAAAACAATCAGTAATAATGGCACAATGAAATAATGGATTAAATTAAAATGTGAATCACACAACATTTGTATGAAAGTGAGGTCGCTGAGCTGGAAGGTTTGGTTTCAGACATTTCGTCACCATGACTAGATAACATCATCAGTGAGAGTCTCCAGTGAAGTGCTGGTGGTATGTCCGTCTCTTTATTTCGATGTCTTCTTTTCTTAAAGTCGGTGTTGTTATTTCTAGCTCTTTTTATTTTACATACCACCAGCACTTCACCGGAGACTCTCACTGATTATATTACCTAGTTGTGGTGACAAAGCATCTGAAAACAAACCTTCCAGCTCATCGAGCTAACTTACATACTTGTCATCAACAAGACTTTGAAATATTCTCAAATTTCGCTCATTAAATACGATACAAAACCTAAGCTGAATTACCGTATGACTTTTAGAATGACAATGAATCGGTAATTAATTTTAGAACTCTGACAAAGTAAATGATTCAATATTTCCAAATTATGTTGATTAGATATTTATTAAGATCAGTGAACTGAGAGTTAAAATGCTGGCACGATGAGTTGCAAAACAAAGTCAGACAATTTGTGATCAATGATTATAATTATTTTCTCATGCAAAATTCTCAGATATTCAAGAATTCTGTACTTCCTGCCTTCGGTTTTCTTCTGGAGAAATATAGTAAATAATTCATATCATTTTGATGTCATCAATATTTCCACCTTTTTGTCAGGATTTTGAAGAAATTAAGTAGACAAAGAACATGGGGATCATAGAAAAATACAGTCAACAGCATGAATAAAAGAAGTGTTTTCAATATTGTCTCTGAAAAAGCAGAAGAAGAAACTTACATGGGGATCTGATTGAAATATTTGCAGATCCACATGTATTGAGCTACAATTATACAATTATCATGACTATTGGACTGGAAACCTGCTCGATAACTTGCTTATATGCAGGACTTTCTTCATTTTGATGATGTTGCAATTTGCATCCTCAGTCATAAGTAATAAAGTATGATTATTGGTCTGGGAAAGATGTGTGTGTAAAGTATAAGAAAGTCTCTCTTGCATATCTTTGAGGGCAGACAGCCAGATGTTTGCTGTGGTTATTCATCCAGATAAGAATAAGGTACGTACGAAGAGTTTTTCAATGAGCAGTGATTAGGTGGCCTTGAAACCCATTACAAGTACTTTGATTTCAATAGCATTGAGTTTTTTTGCCATGATTTGGAAAACATTTGTCAACGTTTTGACAAAGTAATGGGATTCTAAGCATCCAATGGGTTTTGTGCAAACACCCCTCATTTCTTGTCATTCGCACAAGAGATGTATAATGCTCAGGCACTAGCTGCAAGTCAAGGTGAAAGGAAGTCTGCTTCAACCTCTCCAAAACACAGCTTTGGTGCTGGTTGTAATGGATCTCCCGAACATTTCTGACCCTTTTAACCTGGCTTTCCTCTGTTTTCTGGAGCTGATTAACTCTGGTTACTGTTTGCTTCAGTTTGACATTTTACTTTAGCTCCGATTTCTCCAGCTTTAGGAATATTTCGAATGTTCAATTAAGGGTAGAAGGTCACTCGACCTCAGTGGACAGATAAAATATGGTTCACTTTTTCCTATAACAACTAATTGATAGTTAATGTTTGCATGTTAACAAATAAAACGATTCAATACTTTCAACAGTTCACAGTGACATTGATGAGATAATCATTAAGACAGACCAACTAACCATTATAATCTAGTTCCAGGATTATTGAATTGAAAAAAAGATGTTTTTCACATGAAATTGATTTTTTCATTCAAGTACGTAGGCTGTTCAAGAATTTTATTTCGCCATCCATTTTTGTTCTTGTCAAGAATGCTAATTTATAATTCAATGACATTTTATTGTGTCCTGTATTTCGAGATTCGTGTCAGGTTTGAGAAGAAAAAGAGGAGCAATTAACACGAGAATATCAGTAAAGAGAAAGCACAGAAAAAATAAATTTACAGAGGCAACTTTCAGTATTTGCTCTGAATAAGCTGACAAATATTTCTCTGGTGCTGTAAAAGCATCAGGCAGCATCTGGGGAGAAGCAGAATCAACATTTTGGACATAAGCCCTTCATCAGGAATCTTTTCTGATGATGGTTTCATGCCCGAAAGGTCAATTCCCCTGCTTTTTGGATGTGCTTGGCCTATTGTGCTTTTCCAGTGGCACACTCTTGACTCTGATCTCCATCATCCGCTTTCCTCACTTTCTCCAAATATCTTTAATGAACATAAACTGAAAATGTTAGCATCGGCTTTTGAAGAAGACCATATTAACACTTCTTTGCAATATTTAGAGTGAAAACCTGATTGTCAATATGCAGCAATTCCGAGCTATCAACATCTCTTCCCAGTAGAATCCATGGCCTTTTATAGTAAAGAATAACCACTGCTTTAATTAACAATATCATGTATAATTACTGAACTGAAATACCAGAGGACAACTATTGTATTAATTGAAGGGAATGATAACCAGATCCTACTGTGATAGTGGTGATTGATCTCAGGAACAATAAGATAATTACTGTGATTATTGCACTGAACAATGATTAGATGGTCATGAAGATCTTTGTGAGGCTTTATGTGCAGTGTTTTGTTTCAGCATTGATTTTAATAACATTGCGATACTTTACAAGTGTGACAATTGAGAGTTAAAGATTTTTTAAAGACAACATTTTCAATAAATACTTGTTGGTTTTGTTTATCAAAGCACAAATGTAAGATTATGGGATGCCTACAGTGTGGAAACTGGCTATTTGGCCCAACAAGTCCACACTGACCTTCCAAACAATACGCCAATCAGACCCATTCTGGTGCAAACCACTGTTCTCGACGCCCAGCACCATGAAGGAAGTGAGATAAGTGAGAGACGTGCAAAGTCAAATTTCAACTGAAAACTCTCCGATATTGTAAAAGCATATCAACGTTATATTTAATATGAATAGGCGAATGGAAAACAAAACAAAAGTCCTGATAAATCATGAATGAACAGCAATTAGACAATTAATTTGATCAAAGAATACAACAATATTTAGGTAACTTGTATTGTTTAGTAATAAATTTGGGAATTAACTGACTAGCGAATAGCAGGAAGTGACATTTGTTTATTTTACTCATGAAGAAATTGTTTTTCATCCTTGTAATACTGCTGAATAATGATTTATGTGCCTGAAAAATTTGATTAATCTCTTTCCAATAAAAAGAAAAGATCAATACGATCACTTAGACTGCTTCATCTTTAAGACTGCAACATTCTCGATTTTTTTCCTGGAATTTCGAAATAGCAGAACTAGTTAATTTTTTCCTTGGGAACCCGAAGAGAATAAACAGCAGATTCTGTGAATTCGTCATTCAATGCAAGTATTCAGCTGAAGGCAAGGACCCTTCATTGCAAAAATGTTCAACTTCTAAAAGTACAAAATTTATTGTGATTGTTTAATGAAATGATACAGAGATGTCAATTCTTTTTCATTTGACTTAACAAAATGCATGAATTTTACATCATTTTGTTGTATGAAAATACTTAAATCTTATCGGGATTACAAACACAATAAATGTTATAATGAAGTCAAATATATTGAAATGAATTCAACGATGTTTCCATGGGCAAAATAAGAATTGATATTAACAATGATTGAGAGATTGCACACGACAATATATTTATAGTTATTCATGCGAAGAGCCATAATTCTACAATTACAGCACATACTGAATTGAATAATTATTAAGTATGAACAACAACTGAAGTGTAAAATTCGATCAATGAATTTAGAAATAATGAAATATCTCATTTTGCTATGTGACTGAGTATTATGTGAAAACGAACAGGAATTATTGCAGTGAAAAGTAATTGCAGCTCCATGAATTTAAAACCTGGGATTCTGGTGATCATTCAAATTAGCAAACATCAAATATTTACAATGAATTTTGGATGGAAGTCATTGGATCCATTGTGGGATACTTGACCTGAAAAAAATGCAGTTTCATTCTGAAGTTTTGGCAGTCACAAACAACTGATTACATTAAAATGTGAATCTCACTATACTTGTTCAAAAGACTTTCTTCATAATTGTGCAATTGTTGTCATGACAATGACTTGATAATTAATGTTATAATATGAGCAATTAAAATGATTCAATATTTCAAAAACACTTTGCTGTGATGTTGATTGGATATTTATTAAGATTGGTAAATTGAGGAATAAAATATAGTACTTAGCTTTATGGATTGAATTAAAAAAATCAGTGATTATAAAACAAAATGCTTTCTTTTTCCTCAAAAATCTAGGTAATACAAGAATTATGAATTTCCATCTCATGGTTTCTTCATAGAGGCATGGTATTTTAATTCATATGATAAATATTATGATCAGTGTTCAGACATTCGTGTCAGAATTTGGAAGAAAATTAATAGATAATGAAAGTGAGTATGAAAGTGAACAAACGATGCAGTCAATGACATTTGGTATATAATGCCATTTTCATAGTTGTCATCATTGTACAATGATGAATAATGCTGGACCAGAAGCGACAAAAAAAAACATGTTCAAAGCAGTCATTTTCAGACAATGAAATGAAACCAATAATCGTTTTGCAGTGCGCATGGTTTGAAAAAGCTAATTTAATGTGTTCTATAAACTGAAGACTACATTTCTTTTAGCAAAAATGGAGGACTTCCACAAATTCGAAACTTAAGTTTTTGAATATAAAACAAAATGATTGTAATTTGAAATTTCTCTTGCACACAAACTTAAAATAACTAAACTTAACTATGTTTAGAATGACAATATGTTAGTTGTTTGTGTGGTTGTATTACTGTCAATATCCGTGATAAAGTAGAATCATTGTTTTAAACAACATCTTTAACTACTGAACCGAAATAAGAGATATCAATTGCACTTGTTGCACGGAAATGTAAGCAAACGTTTACTGTTGTCATTGGTTTCAGGAGAAATACGTACTTACTCAGGTTATTCTCCTGAACAGTAATTAGGTGGCATTGAAGATCTTTGTGTTGTTTTATGTGCACTGTTTCGTGTGAACATTGATTTCTATAAAATTGAGATATTTACATGAATGAGGAACAGACTGATAATTGGGTGTGAATGAGCTGATTTAAAATCAGACAATTTTTGATATTTACTAGGACTGCTGAGTGGAATGTCCTTAAACCAGCATGCGATAAATGCAGATAAGTGAGAGATATGCAAAGTCAATTTATAAATGAATACACCCTGGTATTTGCACACCATTTCAATGCAACATTCAAGATAAATATGTGACTGGAAAGCTAAAAATAAACCTCACGAAATTCATAAACAGATCAATAAGTAAAAATTGATAAATAATAGCAAGTGGCATTTGTTTAATTTCCTGAACAAGTAATTGATCTTTTCTCATATTTATAGCACTGGATCCTAAAATTCTGTGCGTTGTTTGAACTAAGCTCTTTTCAACAAGAGAAAATTAATGACTATCACTGCTTCGTCTCTTTCAGCGTTATGACTGCAACATTCTCAATTACTTTCTGCGGAATATTGATTGAGGAGAGTTAGATACATCTTGCTAGTAGTGACTGGAAGAAAGTATATAGCAGATACTATGATACCTCAAAGAATCTACTGATATCCTGATTGGATACACAGTAAATGTTAGCATCAAAGTAAATTATAATCAAATCAATTGAAAAATATTTCCAAGCTTAAAATAGATACAAAATTCACATTGATTGAGAGATTGTACATTGCAACCTCCTTGCGTTATTAATTGTATGGAAGCATAATTCCACACTTGTACCCCGTACTGGATTGAACAATTATTAGATATAAGACATTAGCAATAAAGGGGTTTTAAAAATTATATTTGTGAATTTGAGAGTAATGAGATACCTATTTTTTTAAATAAACATTTTATTTAAAAAAATCCAATTTACTTAACTGAAACTAAATTACAAACATATTGAATAGATATAGCTTACATTACATTAAAGTTACTTAAATTAGATCATGTCCTACTGCTTTATTCGGTCTTACTCGTCACTCCCCTAGTGAGACCCATCCCTGTGAGGATCCCCTAGAGTACCCATATTCTTTTCCTTCCAGTCTCCTCCTCCCGCGGCCTCACGGGCATCCATAAGATTCCCACGGCGACATCGCTGCCCTATTATTGCTGATAAGTCAGTTTCAATATAATTTAAAAAGGGCCATCACGTCTGACAAAACTGTTCCGTTATGTAGTGCAACATATTTGTGAGGTAACCTTGGGAAAGAGATGTCTCACCTTGATATTAGATTGAGTAATGTGCAGAAATGAAGAGAAGTATTGCAGTGAAAAGTAATTGAAGTTCTCTGAAATTCAAAGACTGAGATTACCGTGATCTTTCAAATGAACAAGAATTTTGCTCGGGATGTTATTGGTCTTTTTGTGTTTGCATTGGCCTGAACAAACAGGTTTTAATATTGTAGCATTAATAATAAGAAATAATGAATGAAATAAAAGACATTGCATTTGTTAAAAAGTCTCAGTTCAAACACTGTGTAATTAGTGAAATTGATCATTGTTTCAGAATCTGGATGGATAAATTGACTTAATATTTTGGAAGCACTTTGTTTTTGTTTTTGTTCAAACATTGCAGGCAATGCAAGAGTTATATGCTTTCTTCATGTAGTTTTCTTGAAGAGTCGTGTCAATGTTATTAATGTAATTTTTATCATGATAAATGTTTCGACATTCATTTCAGAATTATGAGGAAAATAAGTATACCATGAAAGTGACAATTATTGTGAACAAAAGATAGAGTCAATGACATTTGGTACAGAAATGAATTCTCATAATTGTGTGATTATTGTTCATGGACACCTAGTACTGGAAGGAAAAGGAAAATTGTCAACATTTCCAAGCTTTTTTTTAATTAAATGAAAATAAACATCATTTTTGAGTGCATATAATTTGAAAAAAAGAAACGATCATTTGATGTGACATTTGACCTGAAGACTATTTCCCGTTTCCCCCATTGTAGTCTTTACAATATTTTAAAATTTAGTGTTAGCTGAACTAAAGAACAAATTTTTTCCCCCATTCTTTTCTCGTACACCAAAAAAGAAAAATGTAAAGCAATCTTATCATGACCATGACATTGCTCTGAATGTAATCATTTCACACACCAGAAATATTTCTATTTAATTGAAATTTCATCATAGCTGTCGTAGTGCTTTCCCCTGACGGGAATGAAGACTCAGAAGGCAGGCAGACGTCAGGCAAGTGCAATATGTTTACTCATGCTGCAACCAGTCAATGCAGTGATCGTTCCCCGAGGCTAATCTGGGAAGCGAGATCCATGTCACAGTGTAAAGTGTACAGGAAAAAGCAGCATTTTTCTACACTTGCTGTATTACAATGGTCACATACAACATGATTACAGCCCTTCCCTCCTCATCCAGGCACCCAATACAAACACATAATTTCAGATGGGCATTCTAATCGACAGCCCCAGGTTCCGATCATCTCAAGTTGTTTCACAGTTAGAATAATCTTCAGGCCTTGATCTTTCCATGCATCTTGTTCATTCGGATTCCAAAGTTATTTGCTACAGTTCATCGAGCCTTTCAGGATGCCTTACCTGTAGGGACATTTTGAATTCTGCTATTCATTGTATTTTATTTTATCAAAGTCAATTACTCCTCATATTGTCCCTAATTATATCTGTACCATGAAATACACATTGTGTAGTTTTAACTTACTTGCGACACAATTAGTAATATGACTTGTGTTATAAAGTTAGTTATACAGTGTAAAGGTATACAGCCGCTCTTACTGTCAGGAATTCATAATTAATGGGCAGGTAACATCATGTCTTGAACTTAATTCCTAAAACTAGCTAACGTCACATCTAAGTCTAAATGCTTTTCTATGATGCTTTTTAATAGACATTTGTTACATGTATCTAACTTGTATTGCAATTTTACCCCATGATATTCAAAAATCTGTAATTAGAATCATTGTTTCTTGTTCTGAGTAACTTTATAATAATAGCTATTCCTGACAAACGAAATCTGTCTGTTGTCCTGATCGCTGCTGAGTGAGTTAATTGGGCCACATTCTGCAGCTGCTGTTTATTCATTTACTGGGACATTTATCCTTTCATTAATGATGATCGGGGATTGTCGTTTGTCTGCATGCCTGCTGGAATTTTCTGGAATGCAGTACTCCTGGCATTGGAGTAGGTCTACTGAAAGTATTTTTGTTTTAATTAAAGGCTGGAACAGACTGCTATTCTTGTTTATCTCCCTTCTGACAGGTGCTTCGTTTTGTTTGTCCGGCATTCTGTAGGATCCAACAATGACCATTCTGTTCCAGATGGGGGCAGGCCACCCCTACAACAGCACATCAACTCGGATCCCAGTATTAAAATCAAAATCAGCATTTGCTGCCATTAGTATCTGCACAGTACAATACGTTTCCGTCACTGAGCCATAATTTCACACTTAAAGCTGGATGTACTGCATTTGATCAATTATTAAATATTAGATATAAGCAACATTTAATCTTAAAAACATTTATTAGCAAATGTAAAAATGATTAGAAATTTCATATAGCTGTACGTGATGTGAAGAAATGAACAGTAATTATTGGAGTGTAGAACAATCAGATGTGTCTTAATTTGTAAGGCCGAATATTTATCCAATAATTTCTGTGAACATTCAAATGAAAAAGGAACAGATATTATCTGTGAATGTTGGATGGTTGAATTGTGGTTGTTCACCTGGAATAAAAGATCTATTATTCTTTGTAATATTGGCACTAAGAAACAATAGATTAAATAAAATGTGAATTTGACGATTTTTTTTTACAAAACCTAAACTGATTACTGTATGATTGTTTGAATGACAATTAATTGATAATTAATTTTAGAACTTTGGCAAATGATCAATATTTCCAACGGGTTTGCTGTGATGTTGATTAGATATTTCTTAACATCAGTCAACTGAGAATTAAAATGCTGGCATGATGGTTTGGAAATAACATTAGACATTCAGTGAACATTGAGCAGAAATGGTTTGTCATTCATAATTCTCAGATCTTAAAGAATTCTATACTTGGTGTCTCTGCTTTTCTTCTGGGGAAATATATTATATAATAAGAACAAATTATGTATTATATTTACTTCATGCAATGTTTTCATATCATCAATATTTAGAAATTTGAGTCAGCATTACACAGAAAAATAAGGTAATAAGGAACATTTCTTTTCACAGAAAAAATACAGTGAACAGCATTTATCAAGGTTTTGGTTTGAATATTGTCTCTGTATGAACAGATGAATACGTTTAATGGGAACATGTTCATAATGTAATGATCCACAATTATATTTTTATCATAAGTTTTGGACTGGAAACCTATCAGAAAATTTGCCTCTGTTCAAGAATTACTTCATCTCGATACATGTTACAATTAGCATTCTCAGCCACAAATAATAGTGTCATCATTGGTGTGGGAAAGCTGTAGTGGGTAAATTGGTGTCACTTACATATCTTTCGATCTGGTTAGAGCGTGATGTTTGCTGTGGTTATTCATCCTGAGAACAATAAGGTACACACAAAGAGTTTTTCACTGAACAGTAATTAGGTGACCTTGAAGACCATTACGGGTACTTTGATTTCAATAATGATAAGCTGATTTCCATGATCTGGGAAATGTTTCACAACATTTTACCGAAGTTCTGGATTCTAAGCACCCAGTAGCTTTCGTGCAAACGCCCTTCTGTTATCATTCTCAAGAGAGGTGTGTAATGCTCAGTCACTGAGTTGGAAGTCAAGGTACCAGGAAGTCTGCTTCAACTCTTGGGCTGGTTGTAACGGATCTCCCGAACATTTAGTGATCTCCTTGACCGGGCTTTACACTGTTTTCTGGAGCTTATTGTCTCTCCCTACTGTTTTCTTTAGTTTGACCTTTTTTTAAAGCTCCGATGTCTTCAGATGGAGGAATATAGATTATATTCCCTACAGCGTAGAAACATGCCCAACAAGTCCACACCAACCCTCCAAAGAGTAGCCCACCCAGTCCCATTTCCCCTCTGACTAATGCACGTAACACAATGGGCAATTTAGCATGGGCGTTTTTGGGCTGTGAGTGGGAACCTGAGCACCCGGAGGAGTCCCACACAGACACAGGGAGAATGTACAAACTCCACATAGACAGTCACCCAAAGCTGGGATCGAACCTGGGACCATGTTGCTGTGAGACTGCAGGGCTAACCACTGAGCCTCCGTGCCACCCTGATGTTCAATTATGGGCCACTGGTCACTTGACCTCAGTGGATAGATAAAATGTGGTTTACTTATTGTTGTAACAAGGAATTGATCATTAATCTTTGCATTTTACAAATAAAACCATTCGATATTTTTAAGTAGTTTACAGCGATATTGATGGGATACTAATTCAGAGAGATCAACTGACAATTATTAGCTATTTCTAGGATTATTTAATTTTTAAAAAGATACAAACATTCAGAAATCTTTTGGATGGAATTGCTTTTTCATTCACATATATATAGGCTGTTCAAGAAGTCTATGTAGCTGTTCATTGGTTCTCTTATCCCGATGCTAATTCATAATTCATATCACTTTTATGATGACCAGGATTTTGAGATTTGTATCAGAGTTAAGAAGAAAACGAGGAGCAATTAATATGAGAACGTGAGTGAATAGAAATCAAAGTAAATTTCAATTACAGAAGAATCTTTCAGTATTTGCTCCAAATAAGCAGACAGATATTTTTAATGTCGAGATTATAGTGGTGGTAAAGCACAGCAGGTCAAGCAGTATCCATGGAGCCAGAGAGTTGGCATTTTGAAAATATGCCCTTCATCAGGAAAGATTCTGAGATGCTGCCTGACCTGCTGTGCTATTCCAATGCCACACTCCCGACTCTGATCTCCAGCATCTGCTTTCCTCATTTTCTCCAAATATTTGTAATGGGCATGAACCGAACTTGTTAACATCGGCAGTTGAACGAAACCAAAGCAACACTTTTTTTGCAATACTTGGATGGAAAAACCTGTTTGTGACCATGAAATACATCAGGACATATGAACATCTCTTCCGTTGGAATCATTGACCATTCATAATAATGAATAACCACTGCTTTGACCAACCAGTATCGTGTGTAATTACTGAACTGCAATACCAGAGAACAACTATTGTATTTATTGGAGGGAATCATAACAGATCCTTACTGTGGCAGTGGGGATTGATCTCAGGAACAAACATAGTTACTCTGATTATTCCACTGAACAGTAATTAGATGGTCATGACGATCTTTGTGTGGCCTCATGTGTAGTGTTTTATGTGAGCATTAATATCAATAACATATTTTACAAGATTTAGGAACACAATGATAATCGAATGTTAAAGATATTAATTAAAATCAACATTTTAAAAATGTGACAATTGCTTAGAGAATCGCAATTAAACGACTGTAGAATCCCTGTTACCTCAGTGTGGTAACAGGCAATTTGTTCGAAACAAATGCCCCTCTAAAGAGTAACCCACCCAAACACTTTTCCTGATCATATTTCTTCACATTTCCTGCTGACTAATACACACATCCCTGAACACAATGTGCAATTTAGCATTGCCAGCTCACCTAACCTGCATATCTTTGGATTGTGGGAGGACACCACAGCAAAGTCACATAGACTTGGGGAGAACGTGCAAAGTCCACACAGACAGTCACCCGAGGAGGGAATCCCTGGCGCTGTGAGGCAGCATTGCTAACCACTGAGATACCGTGTAATCTTATGCAATAAGTCAAAATTAGTGAAAGATTCGAAGACAAGTTTCAAATGAACACTCTCCGATATTGTCAAAGCATGTCAATCTTACATTCAATACGAATAGGTGTATGGAAAACAACAAAAAAAAATCAAATTCCCGGCAATTCATGAATCAACAATAATTAGAAATTTAATTTGATCAAAGGTCATAACAATATTTAGACAAATTGGAATTTTTAATAACAAATGTAGGTAATTAGCTGACTAATAAATAATTGGAAGTGGCATATATTTATTTTACGCCGAAGAAAGCGACTTGTTTTCCCCTTGTAACACAGCACACTAACGATGTGTGTGTGTGTGTGTGTGTATGTGTTCGAAATGTTTGAATCAAGCTCTTTCTAACAAAATAATTGATGACTTACGATCACTTAGTCTTTTCACCTTTAAGACCACAACATTCACAAATATTTTCCAGGAATTTACAACAAGCAGAACTAGTTAATTCCTTTTCATAGGAACCCAAAAAGAATACGTCGCAGATACTGTGAATCAGTGAGTCAATGCAAGCATTCAACTGAAGACAACATCCCTTCTTTCCAAAAATGTTCAAAATTTTAAAAATGAAAATTTATTGCCATTGTTGAATGAAAGAATAAATACAAAGAAAAATAAATCTTTTTTCATTTGATTTTGTTGCATGAAACATGCATAAGTCGTATTGTGATTACATACACAATAAATGTGAGCATTGAAGTCAAATATAATTACTTGAATACAACTCTGTTTTAACAGGTAAAGTAAAAATTGATATTTACAATGATTGAGAGATTGTGCATTGCAATAACTTTACAGTAGTTCATCTACTGTGCCGTAATTCCACATTTGCACAACCTACTGGATTGAATAATTATTGATATATTATTATAAATCAGCAACAATTGAATTATCAAAGACTGTCAATGCATTAAGGAATAATGAAAAATCTCTTTTTGCAAGTGATTGAGCAATGTCTGGAAATGAACTGGAATTAAGTCAGTGAAAAGTAATTACATTTTCCTAAATTTTAAGGCGAGATTACCGTGATCATTCAAATGAGCAAACATCAGATATTTGCAATGACGTTGGATGGGAAGTCATTGGTTTCTTTCTGGGCTAGGTGACCTGAAAAATAAACGCATTTTCATACTGTACTAATAGTACTAAGAAATAATGAATTAAATCTAAATGTGAATCTCACTATAATTGTTCAAAAGACTTTCTTAAATGATTGTGCCATTATTGTAATGGCTATGACTTGATAGTTAATGCTGTCATATGAAGAATTAAAATGATTCAATATTTCAAAAGCACTTTGCTGTGATGTTGGTTGGATATTTATTAAGATCAGTAAACTGAGGAATAAAACATAGTACCTAGCTTTATGGATTGAAGAAAAATGAGCCATTCAGTTATTATTCAGCAAAATGCTTCTTTTTTTAAAGTCAAAAATGTACGTAATACAAGAATTGTGAATTTCCATCCACTGGACTCCTTGTAGAGATATGTTACATCGATTTATATGATTAATATTAAGATCAATGTTTATAGATTGGTGTCAGACTTAGGAAGAGAATTAGTAGGTCATGAAAGTGAGCTTGAAACTGAACAAACAATGTAGTCAATGACATATGGTACATAAGCGATTTTAATAATATTGTAATTATTGTACAATGATGAATAAGGTTGGAATAGAAATGATAATAAAATCATCATTTTCAAAGCAGTTCTTTTCTTACAATGAAATGAAAACAATACTCATTTTGTAGCACGCATGATTTGAAGTAGCAGTTTTTTAATGTGACATATACAGTGAAGACTAACCTTTTTGCAAAAATGTAGGGATTTCACAAATTTAAAATGCAGTGTTTGTTCAATTTGTAATAAAAATCGTTATAATTTGAATTGACTCTTGTACACATACAACAAAAAAGGAGCTTAAAATTGTTAGAATGACAAAAAATTATTGTAGTTCAGTCAATATACGTGATAAAGTAGAATTATTGATTTAAACAATATAAATCAACATTAACGACTGAACTGAAACATAACACATCAATTGCATTAACTGCATAGAATAGCAAATAAATGCTCACTGTTGTCATTTGTCCCAGGAACAATAAAATACTTACTCAGGTTATTCCACTGAATAGTAATCAGCAGAATATCTTTGTGTCGCTTTATGTGCACTGTTTTGTGTGAACATTGATTTCAATGAATTTAGATATTTACATGAATTAGGAATAGAATAATAACTGGGTGTGAAAATCTTATTTAAGAATAGACAATTTTTAGTATTCCCTAGATTTGCTGAACACAACACACTTAAGACATCATGCAGTAAATGAGATTAGAGAGAAATATGCAAATTCAATATTCAAATGAATGCTCTCAGATATTTTCACAGCATTTCAATCTTACACTCAATATAAATAGGTGAGTGGAAAACTTAAAACAAATTTCAGACAATTCATAAACTAAGAATTGATATATAGTAGGAAGTGGCATTTGTTTATTTTACTGAAGAAGAACTTGATTTTTTTCTCATATTTATAGCTTTGAAGCATCAAGTTCTATGTGCAGTCTGAACTCAGCTCTTTAGAACAAAAGAAAATCAAGGAATATCTATACTTTGCATATTTCATCTTTGTGAGGTGCAACATTCTCAAATATTTTCCAAAGAATATTGATTGAGTCGAATTAGATGCATTCTATTTTAGCGAACTGAAGAAAATCCGTAGCAGATACAGTGATTCTTGGAATGAACAACAAATGGAAGCATATCTAATGTTGAATTGAAAGGCAATTCATTCGATTCTTAGATATTTTCTAATCAACATTCAGAGCTGCTCTGACACAGCTCTGTCCAAGTTGGGAATTGAAATTGTACCCTCTGGTCTGGTAGCAGTGACACGACTCGAGTTGCACAAGATTCCTTCATAACATTACCAACCAGGCTGGGCAGGGCTGAAAACTAATCAGATGTTTATTGTGATAATTGGATTGGAATTAAATGGTTGGATACTGTGTGATATCACAGCAGAGAGCGGCGCGAGCTGGGCGGAAGTGAGGTCAGAGCGCAGAGCTGGTCTTAAGGTAAGTGATTGATATTTGAGTGGGTGTGTTCTAGACCCCAGGCCCGACATAGTAGGGCCTTCCTCCCATTCTCCTCCTCTAACCTAATTTTAAATTCCACAGGTAAGCTACTCAGTGTTTTTGTTTTTGGAGATGAGGTCTAGAGTAATGGCAGCGCAGGCAGTGGAATGTTTCTCCTGCAGGATGTTCGAGGTAGGGGTGATCACCGATACTCCTGCCGACTTCATCTGCAGGAAATACAGTCAGATCCTGCTCCTCACAGAACGAGTTAGGGAACTGGAACTGGAGTTGGATGCACTGAGGATTATTCGCGAGGCTGAGAGGGGCATAGACAGAAGCTACAGGGACATAGCTACGCCAGCGAACAGAGGTAGCTGGGTAACAGTTAGATGTGGGAAGGGGAGGTAGCAGGCAGTGCAGGGATCCCCTGTGTTCGTTCCCCTAAACAATAGGTATACCGCTTTGGATACTGTTGGGGTAGCAGGGGTAAGCTGCAGTGACCGGGTCTGTGGCGTGAGGTGTGGCTCTGAGACTCAGAAGGGAAAGGGGGAGAGGAGGAGAGCGCTAGTTATAGGAGACTATCGAGTTAGAGGGACGGACAGGCGGTTCTGTGGACATGGGCGAGACTCTCGGATGGTTTGTTGCCTTCCGGGTGCCAGGGTCCAAGACATCTCAGACCGTGTCTTCAGAATCCTTAAGGGGGAGGGTGTGCAGCCAGAAGTCGTGGTGCACATTGGCACCAACGACATAGGTAGGAAGAGGGGTGGGGAGGTCATTCAGGAGCTCAGGGAGTTAGGCTGGAAGCTAAAAGCTAGGACGGACAGAGTCATCTCTGGGTTTTGCCGCTGCCACGTGACAGTGAGGCAAGGAATAGGGAGAGAGTGCAGTTGAACACGTGGCTGCAAGGATGGTGTAGGAGGGAAGGCTTCAGGTATTTGGACAATTGGACTTCATTCTGGGGAAGGTGGGACCTGTACAAGCAGGACGGGTTGCACGTGAACCAGAAGGGCACCAATATCATGGGGGGGTAGGTTTGCTTGCACTCTTCGGGTGGGTTTAAACTAATTTGGCAGGGGAATGGTATCCGGATTTGTCGTCCAGCAAGTAGGCTAGCTGTTTGTCAGGATGTCCAAGAATGTAGGGAGGCTGTGAAGATGGTAGCACAGACAGGGAATACTTGCGCACACAGAAATGGGTTCAAGTGCGTATACTTCAACGCAAGGAGTATGAGAAATAAGGTGAGTGAACTTAAGGCGTGGATCAGTACCTGGGACTACGATGTTGTAGCCATCACGGAAACATGGATAGAAGAGGGACAGGAATGTTTGTTGGAGGTTCCTGGTTACAGATGTTTCAGTAAGATTAGGGAGGTGGGTAAAAAAGGAGTGGGGTGGCGTTGCTAATTAGAAATGGTATAACGGCTGCAGAAAGGCAGTTCAAGGGGGATCTGCCTTTGGAGGTAGTATGGGCTGAAGTCAGAAATAGGAAAGGCGCAGTCACCTTTTTGAGTGTTTACTATAGCCCCCCCCCCCCCCAATAGCAGCAGAGATGTGGAGAAACAGATTGTGAAACAAATTTTGGAAAGGTGCAAAAGCCACAGGGTCGTAGTCATTGGCGATTTCAACTTCCCAAATATTGATTGGAAGCGCTTTAGATCAAGTAGATTGGATGGGGCGGTGTTTGCGCAGTGTGTCCAGGAAGCTTTTCTAACTCAGGAAGACTCAGGAGATAGGCATAACTCAGGCAAGTGGAAGATGTTCACTCATGCAGAAATCAGTTAATGCAGGGATCATCCCCCGAGGCCAAGCTCGGAAGGGAGGTCCATGACGTACTGTAACGTGTACAGTAAGAAACAGTATTTTTACACACTTTCTGTATTACAATGGCCACATGCAACGTTGTTACGGTCTTATGCAGACACCGATCCTGTAGAACACCTAATCTCAGATGGACATCGCTATGGATAGCCCCAGCTTCCTATTGTTTCATGGTGTTTACAGGTGCTAAGATCGGCAGACCTTGGGGTCTCTCTGTGCATTTTATTTCCGCAGATTAGAAAATTAATTAATTTCTGCAGTCCTTTGGGCCTCTCACTCTGCCTTATTCACGATTCTCAAGAGTATGTAATTAGAAACTTTTTAAATGTTCTGAGCAACTTTAAAATAGTAACTATTTCTGACAATCAAACCCTGTCTATTTCCTTGATAGCAGCTGTGTAAGTTAGCTGGGCTCTATCCTGCAGCGGGTGTTTATTCATTCACTGGGACAATTATTCTTTCATTAATGAAGGTCATTTTTCTGTATGCTGGCATTCCATTATCACTATCTGGAATATCACTGTCTGGAATGGCATACTTATGGACTTGGAGTAGGATTGTACAAAATGTTTTTTTTTAACTTAAGACTGAAACAGACTGTTCGTCTTGTTTATCTCCCCTCCACCATTTGTGTTTTACTTCCAAGGCAGGCTGCTCAGGGCATCCCTACAGCAGCAAATCAACAAGAATTTCAGCATCAAAATAAAAATCAACATTCGCTATCATGAGGAAACCGTAACATGCAATATGCTTGCGTCACTGAGACATAATTCCATACTTAAAGCCGACTATACTGGATTTGATCAATGATTAAATAGTAGATATGAGTAACAATTAGTGTTAAAACTGGTCACCTAAAACTAAACATGATTAGAAATGTCATATTGCTATCCGTAACATGTAGAATTGAACATTAATTATTGGAGTCGAAAACAATCAGACGTATCTTCATTTGTAAGGTCGAATATTAATCCAATGATTTCTGTGAACATTCAAATGAGAAGATATCAGATATTCCTGTCAGTGTTGGATGAGGAATCATTGCTTGGTTTGTGGTTGTGTTGACCTGGAATAAAAGATCAATTTTTCTTTTTAAAATGGCACTAAGAAATAATGATTTAAATTGAAATGTGAATCTCACGATATTTGTTACAAAACATAAATTGAATTATTGTGTGATTGTTGGACTAACAATGAATTGGTAACCTATTTTAGAACACTGACACATTAAGTGATTAAATATTTCCAAATGGGTTTGTTGTGATATTGATTACATAATAATTAGTATCAGTGAACTGAGAATTAGAATGCTGGCATGATATTTTGGAAAATACGTTCGATATGCAGTGATTACTGATCATTCAACATTCTCAGATACTCCTGCAACCTGTACTTGCCGTCTCAGCTTTTTTTTTCTGTAGAAATACAATATCTCATCCATGCAACTTTTCATGTCATCAATATTCAGACATTTGTCAGCATTACAAAGAAAATAAATCGACAACGAACATGGGTATCATAGCAAAAAACAGTCAACAGCATTTATAGAGGAAGTTTTTTAACATTGTCTCTGCGTGAATACATGAAAAAGTTTAATGGGTATCTGTTACAATGTATTGAGCCGCGTTTACATTTTTATCGTGATGACTGGGGCAACCTATCAGAAAACACGCCTATATTTAGGAATTCCTTTATCTCAAAACATGTTACTATCAGGATCCTAAGTCGTAAATAATTAAGTCTGCTTAATGGTGTGGGAAAGATGTGTGTAAATTCTAAGAAGGCATCTCTTGCATACATTTGGGATGATGCGAAAGCGTGATGTTTGCTGTGGTTATTCATTTTCAGAACAATACAATACTGGCAAAAGGTTTTGCACTGAACAGTAATTAGGTGGCCTTGAATACCATCGCGTGGCTTTATGTGCAGTGATTAATTTATTTCAAGAGCTTTGAGATATTTTCCATGATTTCTAAAATGATTAATAATTTTATGACAAACGGCCATATGTGGTCATGAGCTGGATTTAAAGAATCCAATGTGTTGGTGTGAAAACCCTTCATTATTTACATTTCCAAGAGAGGTGTATAATGCTCAGGGACTGGCTGGAAGTCAAGGTGTAGGAAAATCTGATTCATCCTGGAGCTGATTGATTCTAGCTGCTGTTTGATTGAGTTTGATTGATTTTGTATTTGTCCCGATTTCTCTGCCTGAAGGTGAATTTTAGAACATCCAATTTCTGTTCAAGGGTCACTTCACATCACTGGAGAGTTAAAATATAATTCATATATTGTTATAGCAATGAAGTTTCAATTAAACTTTGTGTTTTAACATGCAAAACGATTTGATGTTTTCCGGGAATTTACACTGACATTGATTAGATATTTATTAAGATAAACTGAGAATTATAATCTAGTTGCAGGATTGTTGAATTGTTAAACCATAGACTTAAGAGTTTTATTTTTTGAATGATTTGGAGGTGCCAGTGTTGGACTGGGCTGTACAAAATTAAAAATCAAACACCAGCAGGTGTTTATTTTGAAGAACTAGCTTTCAGAGCGCTGCTCGTTCATCAGGTGGTTGAAGGAGCAGCAGTCCGAAAGCCAGTGCTTCCAAATAAACATGTTGGACTATACCCTGGTGTTGTGTGATTTTTAACTTTGTTTTTTGGAAGGAATGTTTTCTTTATTCAAATATACAGCCTTTTCAAGAATTCTATCTCACCTTTCGTGATTTTCTTTTAGAGACCACTCATGTATAATTCATACAATTTTCATACATGTAATCAGTATTTCAAATTTCCATCAGATCTAAGATGAAAATGAGGACCAAATAATGAGTACTTTCATGAATGGAAAGCACAATAAATCCATTTTACAGAGGCAAGATTCAAATTTGATCTGAATAAGCAAATAAACATTTTGAATGGAAAATATCTGAAAATGTTTACATTTAATTTTGAACGAAGTCAAATTACTTCTTTTTGAAATACATGGTCTGAAAACCTGTTTTAAAACATGAATAAATCAGGACTATCAACATAGTCTTCCTGTCAGTGTCCTCGCCAATTGTCATAAAGACTAAATACCACTTTCAGCAACAAGTATCATGTATAATTGCTGAACTAAAAGGTAAGAGGATAGCTCTTGTATTTATTGGCCAGAATGATAACCAGATGTTTACGGTGGTTATTTCACTCAGTAACAATAAAATCAAGATCAATAGCTGTTAGAATCATTGGCCACTCGAAATGAAGAATAAACACTGCTTTGAGCAACAAGTATCAGGGATAATTACTGAACAGAAATTTCAGAAGACACCCATTGGTGGGAATGATGACCAGATGCTTACTGTGATGATTAATCTCAGGAACAACAAGACAATTACTCAGATTATTTCCTGAACAGTAATTAGACGGTCATGAAGACCATTGTGTGGCTTTATGTATTGTGCTTTGTGTGAGCATTGATTTCAATAACATTGTGATAGTATACAAGTGTGCAGGTAAGGTGAGTTGGCCATGCTAAATTGCCCATGATGCATGGATGATTCAGGTTAGGTGCATTAGATTTTGTTAGAGTGGTGCTTGAAAAGCACAGCAGTTCAGGCAGCATCCGAGGAGCAGTAAAATTGACGTTTCGGGCAAAAGCCCTTCATTAGGAATACAGCCTGTATTCCTGATGAAGGGCTTTTGCCCGAAACGTTGCTTTTCCTGATCGGATGCTGCCTAAACTGCTGTGCGTTTCCGGCACCACTCTAATCTAAACTCTGGTTTCCAGTATATGCAGTCATTGCTTTTACCAAGGTTAGGTGCATTAGTCAGGGGGAATGTCGAGTAATAGAGCAAGAGAGTGTCTGGGGGAGTTACTCTTTGGATGGTCAGTGTGGACTGTTGGGCCAAATGGCCTGTTTCAACACTGTAGGGATTCGATGATTCTATGATTTTGGATTAAATTGATAAGTGAGTGCTAAAGATACTACAAAAGTCAACAAAATATTTTAAGTTTAGCAAAATACATTAATGCCATCATGCATGAAGTGAGATAAGTGAGAGAGAGAGACAAATTAAATGCTCAAATGAAAACATGCCAATAGTTTCACAGCATATCAATCTTACATTCAATATGAATAGTTGAATGGAAAATAAAAATAAATTCCTGACAATTCGTGAATGACTAATAATTAGAACTTTAATTTGATCAAAGCACATAAGAGTATTTAGATGAAATGCAATATTTAGTTACAAATGTAGGTGATCAGCTAACCAATGAATAACATGAAGTTACATTTGCTTATTTTGCTAAAGAGGAATTTCGACAGTTAATATTTTCCTCTTTATAATACCGGAGAATAAGGATTTATGTGCTTGAAATATTTGAACTAGGTTCCTTTAAACAGTAAAACAAATCATGATTGCCATGTCTTAGACTCTTCCAACTTTATATATTGCAACATCGTCAACTATTTTTCCAAGGAATGTAGAATCAACAGAATTAGATGCATCATTTTATTAATAATCTGAAGAAAATAAATAGGAAATATGGTGATGATTGAAATGCAGAACAGATCGAAGAATATCTAATGTTGTTTGAAAAGCAGTTCAATCTATACTCAGATATTTTCTCATGAAATGAACGTTCCGAGCTGCTCTGACACATTTCCACTGAAGGTGGAAATTGAAATCATTCCTCCTGATCTTGTCGTAGAGACACTGTCAGAGCTCCACAAGGACCCGTCATAATATTACCATCCGGGAAGGGCAGGTGGAAAGTCACATGCTTACGGCGGCAACTCAAATGAAAATTAATCAGACGTGTCTTGTAATTATTTGAATGGGAATTAATTGCGTATTTCCTGTGTGTAATTAACTGACAAAACGAGTTAGTAATTTACAGTAATGATGTAACAAAGCAATAATGACTTTAATAAAATATGAATCTCTTTATTATTCATGATAAGAAAAAAACTAATTATTTGATCAGCGTACACTGATGAACGAAACTCAATTAATCAAAAAGTTCCATATGTTCATGCAGTTTGTCACAGAATGAAAAGAAAATTAATATGCATTTGGAACATAAACGATTAGGAAAATAAATGAATTAGTCACTCAATGTGGTTACTCATCTGAGGACAACTTCCCTTCTTTCCAGAAATGTTCAACTTCCCAAAGTTCAAAATGTTCTCTGATTATTCCGTGAAACAATAAAGAGATGTTAGTTCCTTTTGTTGTACTTCAAACAGTCACAAGAATTTTAAATGATTTTGTTCCATGAAAAGTGATTAACTTGTTTATAAATACAGTAAACGTTAACATTGAAGTTAAACATAATTAAATCAATTTAACTGTTTTCACAGTTAAAATAAAAATTGATATCTACAATGCCCACTGCAAAATCTTTACATTATTTAATTTATAAGCCATAATTTCGTAGTCATACCCTGAACTATATTGAGCAACGATTAGGTAATAGCAAGAATTGAATTGTCTAAATGATATCATTTCATTTAAAAATACTGAGAAATCTCAGTTAATTATTTAACTGAGCAATGTGGAGAAACGACCAGGAATTGTTCTGATGAAAATAATTGCAGTTCTTTAAATGCTTCAGCTGAGATTACCGCGATCATTTAAATGAGCAATCATCAGATATTTACAATGAGGCATCGAATGGGAAGTCATTGGTTCCATTATGGGATCGTTCACCTGAAAAGTAAATTGATGAAGATATTGTAGTGTTCGTACTAAGAACCAATTGATGCAATTAAAATACGAATGGCACTATATATGTTAGAACGACTGACTCCAATAATTGTGCAATTATTGTCATGGCAGTGACTGGAAAATTACATTGTAATCTAAAAAAAAAAATTCAATATTTTAAAAGCACTTTGTTGTGATGATGATGGGATATTCATTAAGATCGGTAAACTGAGAAATATAATATGGTAGCTAGCTTTATGGATTCACAAAAAATGAGCCATTCAGTGATTATTAAGCAGAATTGCGTTTGGTTCAAAAATGCAGGATTACAAGAATTACATGTTTCCATCCATTGGTTTGCTTATTGAGCTGTAGCTTTAATTTACAACTCTCTTTGTTCATGACCAATGTTTAGACATTCATGACAGACGTAAGAAGTAAATAAGTAGATAGTGAAAGTGCACATTGCAGTGAAAATACGATACAGGGATCTTCCATAATTTTGTGATTATTGTACATCGATAAATAACTTGGGAGTAAAAAATAATTAGAAATCAACATGTTCAAAGCAGTTTTTTTCTTATAACAAATTGATAGAAATCCTTATGCATTGCACATGATTTGAAAACACATCAGTCACCGAAACACCAGTCAAAAATAAAATCAAGGTCATGCAAAGCATCGGTTCAAGATAATAAGACACTTGTGAAGAGTATTCTACTCAACAGTAATTAGAGGACCTTGAATATCTTCATGTCATTCTTGCAGAGAAAATTATGTCATTATTCATAAAGAGTTAATATCATAAATATTTTGACATTTGTATCAGAACTAGGAAGAAAATGAGAAGCAATTTTCATGATTGTTTTCGTGAAAGAAAGTCAAAATAAATTAAATTTACAGTGCCACCTTTCATTATTTTCTCTGAATAAGCAGATAAAGGTTTTTAATGCGCAAAATCAACATATTTTCACTGACAGTTGTACTAAGCCGAAATTAAGTTATTTTATTTTGCGATACTTCAACTGGAACCCTGATTGGAAAGCTGCTACGTATGTTGATGTTAGCATCCTCAGTCATTTGTAATAAAGCATGGTTATTGGTTTTAACTAAATATTTTGTGTGCAATTACTGAACCAAAATGTAAGAAATCAAATTCATTTATTGGATGGAACTGGTCATCAAATGTTTATTGTGGCTCTTGTTCTCAGGAACGATAAGATACTTCCTCCGGTTTTTCTCCTGAGCAGTAATTAGATGACCAGGAAGACATTTGTGTGGCTGTATGTCCCCTGTTGTGTGAGCATTGATTTCACTGACATTGAGATATTTTACTAATGTTGGAAGGGATCAATAATCGCGTGATAAAGTGCTTAACTAAAGTCATATTTTCTTTTTAAAACTTGGGATGAGCAAAGTTAAAAATCACATGACACCAGGCTATAGTCCAACATGTTTATTGGGAAGCATTAACTTTCACGGTGCTGCCTCTTTGTCAGGCGATCTTCATCTCTTCATCTGCTCAGACTAGAGAATAAGGATTGGTGTACGTGTTGTGTTGAAATGCACAATAATGATGTGTTAAATGTTTATTGAAACTCTTCTGCAGCATTACGTTCACGGAATAAACAAAATTTAAGCATTCATGAGTTGACTGGAAGTCAAATCCTGTTGCCCACCATATGAATAATACCCGAATGTATTTTGATTAAATAAAATGAATTTCATTGCTTACATACTTTAAAGTGTTAAAAACTGCAGTGTCCTCAAATCTAAAATTTAGATATAATGAAATGTGATACATACTTTTATTAATAACCTGAAGTTAATAAATTGCAGATTGAGAGATTATTGGAATGAACAACAGACAGAAGCAGATCCAAAACTGGATTGAAAATCAATTCAAACTCTGCCTAGATATTTTCTAATCACCATTCTAAACTGCTCTGCCGTATCTCTGTTGGAGAAGGGAACTGAACCCATACCTCCTCGTCTCATAGGAGAAACACTATTAGAGATCCACAAGTGTCTTCCATTATGTTCCTAACAAGGAAGGGTGGGATTATAATAAATTGTCATTACTCAAATGAAAACTAATCAATATTCATTCAGATAATTGGGCTGGGAATTAACTAGACTGTTTCTGAGTGTAATGGACTGAGAATGAAATAGTAATTCCCAATAATGATGGTACTCAGCATATATACTCTTTCTTTAAAATTAAAATCATGACAATTGAAAGAAAGATAAATACACATATAATGTGCTTATTGTAAATTCACGATAAATATGACTGCAGAAAGTGTTTAAAACAATTTTTCTTATAATGAAAAGATAGCTAGAATGCTTAGCAGCAGGATGTAATCGCAAAAAAATATTCACTGTGACTATTCTGCTACAGGCAGCTCCCCTTCCTTACACGCATGTATAACTTCAAACAATTCAAAATTTACTCTGATAAAGAAAAGAACATAAGCATTTAAATTCTTTTTTCTTGCAAACAAAAAAGTCACAAATTTGTTTTTTTTTAGCTTTAAAATATTTAACTATTACTGTGATCAGAAATACAATAAATCTTCAAGTTGAAGAAAATATAATCAAATCAAATCAAATCAAAATACAAATCGATATTCACAATAATTGGGAGAGTGAACACAACAATAGCTTTCCATCAGTTAATGTACAAATTCCACTGTTATACCCCTTACTGGAATGATCAATTATTAGATATTAGCAATAACTAAATTATTAATATGCTGTCAGTGAACTGAATATTAATGAGAAATCTCACATTGCTGTTTGAACGAGCAATTTGTCGAAATAAACACTCATTATTAGTGAAATGTCTTAGATATCTCTTAATCAACGAGGCTGTGATTACTTTGACTGTTGAAACGAGTAGCATTCAGATATTTATAATGTGCATTGGATGGAAATCAATGCTTTTTGGTGGAGACCTGAAAGACTTTGTTATTGTAGTATTGGCAGTAAGAAATAATGGATGAAATTATGATGTACATCTCATCTTCCTGAATATTTTTCAGTTTTCTAACAGGTTTCTGGTCCAATCTTCAGTTTAACAAGGGTAATTTTGGGTCAGCACATCAGTAACTGCAACATCTGCATGAAAGTTACTAATCTGATAATTCAGAACAAATATCAAAAAAACTCTGTAAATTTAACTGACTATATTTTTAGATTGTAGTCAAGTTCGTTCTCTACTTATTTCCTTCCTATTTCTGACACCAGTGACTAAATATTAATTCGATTAAATGTCATGAGTTTGACATTAGTTTTCTCTCAAAGATCTGTGCAGCACAGGAATTGGTCATTTGGCCCATAACGTTATGCTGAACATAATGCAAAAGAAACTCATCCCTTCTGCTTACTCTTGGTCCATATCCTTCCAAATTATCGAAATGAACATTAAAGAGCCTTAATGTACCTGCCTCCACGACCAACCCTGGAAGTTCATTCCAGACACCTACCACTCCCTGTGTAAAAATAAATTGCCCCTTACATGCCCCTTGAACTTTCCCCCTAACCTTAAACGCATGTCACATAGTTTTTGACGCATCAACTCTGGGAAAAACTTTCTGACCGTCAACCCTATCTATGTATCTCATGATTGTACAGATATCCATCAAGTCTTTCCCCAGTCTCCGCCAATCCACGAAAAAGCAATCTGAGTTTTTCTCGCCTCTCCAGCATCCTGGTAAACGCCCTCTGTACCCTCTCCAAAGCCTCCATACCCGTCCTGTAATTTGGTGGACAAAAGTGAATACAATACTTCAAGTATGCCTTAACCAAAGTCTGATAAAGTTACAACATGACTGCCTGACTCTTGTAACCAGTTCCCTGACCAATAAAGGCAAGCATGCCATTTGCGTTCCTAACCACCTAATTACTTGCATGGTCACTTTCAGGGAGCCATGGTCTTGAACGCCAAGATCCCTTTGAATAATAAAGCTGTTAGGGTCCTGCCATGAACTATCTATTTTTCCTTAACATTTGAGCTTCCAAAGTGAAACACCTCACACTTGTATGGATTAAACTTCACCTTTAATTACTCTGCCCATAACTGCAATTTATCTTTTTCCTGCTGCATTATTTGACAACCCTCTACATTGTCCCCAACTGCACTGAACGCTATATCATCTGCAATCTTATTAACTCCCCCAATGAGATTTTAATCCATTTCACTTCTATATATTTGTATCGCAAACAGAATGGTTCCAGTACAGATACCTGTGGAAAAAAGACAGAAAATGAGGGTAATGCAGAATTCTTGAAGAAATTAGGTTTTTTCAATGACAGAACAATTCTGATGAATAATCTTCTAAGGTGTGATTTTTGTTTTTAAATTAACCCAATGTTTTAATTCTCAGTTTACTGATGATAATGAATATCCAGTACAAACTGCTTTGAAAATATTGAATCATTTTAAGTGTTAAGTTCTAACATTAATTATTGTTTAATTGTTATTTCAATTCACACACCATCATGAGATTCACATTTTAGTTGAATCTATTATTTATTAATGCCAGTATCATAATGAAATATTAACATTCTTTTCAGGTCAACACACCTGCAATCAACCAAAGTTTTCTCATCCAACAATCATTCCACCTATCTCATTCTCTTTCATTTGAATTCTCATATTAATAGAAGGATCATTAATCAGTCTTATCAATTAAGAGATGGCAACTATTTTTCACATAAATATTTAATTTTTTTCCCCAACATATTGCATAATACATTGCAATGAGAGTTTTCTTATCATTCTTAAATTTGTTATCAGCCATTTTAAAACTAATTATTATCAATATCTCACCGGTAATCATTGTTGAAATCCAATATCTCCAGCTGTCGATATGGAACTAAGGTTCAGTACATCAACTGACGCAAACAATATTACACTCTACAATGTCTTAACCTTAGCAAAAATAATTTGAAGTGTGTAAATTTAGCTGGATTGAATTGATTTTGTGCAAAAATGCAGTCTGAAGAAAGGTCACTGGCCCAAAAGTATTTACACTGATTTCCCACCACAGATGCTGCCAGAACTGCTAAGTTATTTTCCAGCAATTACTGATTTTGTTTGTGATTTCCAGCATCCAAAGTTTTTTACATTCTTGTATTGATTGTATTTCACTTCAATTCTAACATTTCTATATTTGTGATTATTACAATAAGAACTAAGTATTTTTCATGTTAAACATTATTTAAATTTTATGAGTTTCTTGTGTAAATAAACCAGAATTAACAAATGTTTGTTCTATGTTTTTACAATAAATCTTGAATTCTTAGCAATCACAATTTTTTGAAAATGAGGAAAGTTGTCTTTCGCTGAATAGTCACATTGAATGATTATTGCTTTAATTCCATTTCATGTGCATTACAAAGCGTGTTAATTTTTATTTATGCAGATGAATAACTGCTTCAAGCATATTGACTTACTTGATTATCATGAGATTTATGTTTATTTAAGATCATTGTTGCTTGTTCCTTCATTATTAGAAATTACTAATTGTTTTTATCGGTCCATTACACTCTGGAACTGTCTAATACAATCCTAGTCCAATTGTAACAATAAATATCTGAGTAGTTTTCCCTGTGAATAAAGTAAGTATGTGATTATAGTCCTGCCCTTCCTGCAGGGGAATATTATGGAAGACTCCGGTAATGTCTATACTCGTAGACCAGGGGGCATGGGTTCAATTCTCACCTTCAACAGAGATGTGTCAAAACACCTCAGAGTTGATTAGAAAATATCTAAATATCGATTGAATTGCTTTTCAACCAACATTGTATCAACTTGTAACTGTTGTTCATTATAATGATCACAACATCAAGAATTTATTTGCTTCACATCACTGATTAAAGTATGATTGTTATTACGCTGCTTCTAAATACCTCTCAACTTTTAATAACTTTGCAGTCTTAAAGATTCTACGGTATAAAAAAATATTTAAGGTGTGGGGGAAAGATTTAAAAGGGGTCTGAGGGGCAACTTTTCCACACAGTGTTTTTCACATATTGGGATGAGCTGTGAGATGAAGGGCAGTGGCTGGTACAATTACAACATCTAAAAGACATTTGGACAATTTATTGGATAGAAAACGTCCAAAGGGGTATGGGACAAACACAGGGAAATGGGACTAGTTTAGTTTAGGAAACCTGGCCGGAATGCCAAGTTAGGCTGAATGGGCTATTTCCGTGCTGTATCAGTCTAGCATTCTACAATTCAAACTTCACTGTGATTGGTAAAGGAAAGGGTGTTAATTCTATTTTGTGTCCATAAAAAAGTGACAGGAATTTTAAATAATTTTGTCACATGAAATAGTTTGCTCTTATTGTGATTATAAATACAGTGAATGTGAGCATTGATTTGAAATATAATTAAATCAATTCAACTATGTTTCCATGGTTAAAATAAAAATTGATATTCACAATCATTGTGAGTTTGTACATTGCAATATCTTCACATTACTTCATGTACTGAGCCATTATTACACATTTATACCCCCTACTGAACTGAACAATAATTAGATATTAGCAACACTTAGATTTTCGAAAATCTATCAGTACACTTAGAAGAAGGAGAAAATTAATTTTGCTACATGACTGTGCAATGCGCAGACATGAACAGGAATTGTTGCAGTGAAAAGTAGTTATAGTTCTCTGAATTCATAAGGCTGAGATTACTGTGATTATTCAAATGAGCAAAAGTCAGTTTGCAAAGCGTGTTGGATGCAAAATGATTGGTTCCATTGTGGGATAGTTGACCTGAAAACAATAGCATTATTGCAATGGATTAAATTAAAATATGGATTAAAATAATATATGGATCTGACGATATACGTTAGAAAGACAAACAAATTATTCTGCAATTATTATAAGGATAATGAATTCCTAATAAATGTTGTATTCTGAACAAATAAATTGACTCAGTATTTTAAAAACACTTTGCTCTGATGTTGATTAGACGTACATTAAGATCGGTAAACTGCAGACTGAAATATAATACCTGGATTGATGGATTGAGGATAATAAATGAGCCATTCAATAGTTATTGTAAATAATTTATTTTTTTGTCAAAATGCAGACAATACAGATGTAATGTATTTCATTCAATTAGTTTACTTGTAGAAACATGTGTTTTTAATTTATGTAATTTTATTCTGATCGATGTTCAAACATTTGTGTCTGAATTCGGAAGAAGATAAAGAGATAGTGAAAGTGAATATGAGAGTGACCACAAGATACAGTCCATGACATTTGATAGAGAAAAGAATTTGCATAATCTCATGACTATTTAATGTTAATAAATAATTAACTCCTCAGGTACTGAAGCAGTCCAAGTCCAAGTACAACAAGATCTGGACAATATCCAGGCTTAGGCTTACAGGAGGCAAGTAATATACATGCCACACAAATGCAGGCTATCACGTCTCAGAAATAACCTTACCACCATCCCTTAACATTCGATGGTGTTACCATGACTGAACACCCACTATCAACATTATCCTGTGGATAATCATTGATCAGGAATTGAATTGGTCTCACCACATAAACACAGTGGCTACAAGAATAATTCAACTCCTGGCTCCTGAAATCCTGTCCAAACGCTACCAGGCACAAGTCAGGAGTGTGATGGAATACTCCCCACTTGCCTGGATGAGTGCAGCCCTAACAACACTCAAGAAACTTGATACCATCCGGAATAAAGCAGCCCGCTTGATTGGCATTGCTACTAATGAGCATCAGTGATGGTGAGGGTGGATGCCTGTGGATGTCCTAGCTGCAATCTCTGCCTCTTCTTACGAACTAAGATTAACGAATCTTACATTGCTCAACTTTCTCATTAAAACTGAGTATCGTATTCACCCCAGCCCTCTGCTATACCAACCAGCAGCATTTTCACCACCAATAGCATCTCCTCTTAAAATATTTTGTCAGTAACTTGTAATTAACTAGTTACTACAATTACAACTAAAAAGGTGTTGCTCGAAAAGCGTAGCAGGTCTGGCAGCATCAAAGGAGCAGGAACATCGACGTTTCCGGTATGAGCCCTTCTTCAAGAAGGTCCTGAAGAAGCAGTGAACTAAATTTTGAAATGATATAGGTGTCTTACACAACTTGCTGCAAGGACACAGACAGTAGAATCTGAAGTGATCATGAGTATGTGGAGGTGAATGTGGAAAACAAGTTGGGACTGTATTGGATTAGTCATTGTGCGAGGAAACAAATGTTGGATGCAGTGTTTCAGCAGCTGATGGACTGACGCTCAGATGAGCCATCGGAAACTGAGCAGGAGACCACCATCTAATAGGACAGAGAAACTGATCCATCAGCCTGAAACTGACTGACCACGTGGCTGTCAGTGACTCCAACACAAGTGAATGGAAACATTGCTCAGAGTCTGTTTCTGTAACATTCAACACAACCAGGAAATGGAAAGTGAATAATTAACTGAAAATAAGGCAACTGCTCTGTTAGAGTCAAAACCATTCAATGTCCAGTTATTGAACATTATTAACTCTCAGAATATTCTAACCTGCAGAATCACAGTAAAAGGGGAAAGTAAACAACATTTTTGGCAAAGACATAATGAACCAACTGCTTGCATAAAAACAGCTCAGAACAAAGGGGCTGAATCCTCCATAAACTGACAAACACAGATACCATCAGATTTACAGATAGAGATTGGAATTCTTTAGAAAAACACTTTCCTGCGTATGGTGTGTGGTAGAAACAATTCTCAGAGTGAACTGCCAGTTATTTCATTTGAAAAGAGTTTCTGTTTCCCCTCAGAAAAGCAGGTGTGTCGCGCACTTACACTCTGACTTACAGACAAAAGAAACCTGATCAGGGACTCGCAGGTAAATTAAGCTATTAGTGACAGTCCATTGCACACAACAAGAGGTTAGACCACAACAGATTCTAGTGAAACCAACAATGCAATGAATAAGGTGAATTAGTCTTTATAATCATGCAGCCTCTCTCAATCAAATAATCCCAGTCAACTTCCAAACATTTTAAAACTATTAATATCAATGTATACATATTTATTTCCTTTCCTAATTTCTTCCAAAAATATATCTGATTATTCTCTTCCAAATATATTTTAAATGGTCAATTCATAATCACAATTCATTTTCCATTATTCTTAGTACAAAACAACTTGCAAACTAAAATTGTTTTCATGTTTATAATGACACTGGAAACTTTGTTATGTCGTTCAACCATATTTCCAAATATTGTTTTGGTTCATTATTGCAGTGAAGCTTAAATTAAAGTCTATTTATTTTCTCTGATATTCTTCCATTACTTTATTCCCTAATAAGAATGCCCATGGTGTAATGGGTGACAAGCTTTAAATAAAATTGAATTTTCATTGCAAGAACTTGTACAAATGATCACATATTATTCAGTTCATTCATTGTCGTTGATTATCAGGTATTTTCACTATATGATCACGTTAAATTCACTTAAATAATCACAGTAGAATTTTCACCTCTGTAGATATGTAAAGTGAATGTCAAATTATTAATGTTTCAAGTCAAACCAAATTCACATTTTGCTCTGTTGTATCCCAGGAATGACAGGATGTGTTACATTATTAGGGGAAACAGGAACAAGTGAAGGTGGTGGCTCTCAGACGTGAGGCCGTAAAGCCAAAGGGCCAGGTGATAGTTACAATGGGGGAGATACCTTGTGCCCCGCTCTCCTCAGAAGGCAGTGAGGATGGTGACACTGACTGGAACAGGTTAGATGACAAAGCGCCCACGTATGGACAGAGGGATGGCAATGAGTGGGATGACCCACCGCCCTGTAAGGCCCAGAAGGCCGTGTCCATGGCACTGCTGTGCATCAAAGCTCAAACTTGGACAGACAGGAGGGGGGCATGAAAGGGAACTGACAGAAACCAAACTGAACTGTTTACCCAGCTGAACGTCAGATGTTGGTGAAAGAATACCCAGCCTGATAGAGAAATGTTAATAATGGGCCTTATTGGGAGAATGCATAAATTAGTTGAGGTATCGATGATGGTGTCAGGCTAAAATCTTTTAGGCCAAGATGCCCGAGGTGTACAGCAGAACCTGTCTCTGCAATGAGAGGGTGAGGTTGTGAGCCAGTCCCCCCCAGTGCACAGCCAATCAGTGTCTCCAGGCATTTCAGATATTACAGGGATACACTGGGGAGGTGACAGGCTGAATAGGCTAAAATAACCTTGGTAACTCAGGGAGCCAAGGGTAATATCGAGTACCATACAGAAAGGAAGCCTGAAGTGTGTAAGGACCACGGGGGATTACCAAACCCCAACCTGTGATGATGGAATAGGTTTGATGTATTTTAAAGATGACATGGGACCCCATTTAACTCTAATTATAAACATGGGACGCCCAGTGGGAGATAATTCTAACCACATTCTGAATTGGGCCATGAGAACTGAGGCAATCTCAGAAACATAGGGGAATAGCTGCAATACAGGGAGGGTAACCAGACCCACAATGTTACAAGTGAAGCATAAAAGGGCACATAGCCAAGGAACGTAGGCAGAGAGAGGGAGATAAATGTTCACATTGTGTGTGTGCATGAGTTCACGTAGGCACATGAATATTCATTGATGCTGTGTTTGGGAACCAGCAGAACATAATATTAATATAGGAGCATTTATATCAGTTACCGATACGGATTTGCCCTCACCTCTCAATTACTAAAATGAGATCAGTTGGAGAGGGAATTGAGGAAACTGGATGAAATAAACCGATCCCAGTGCAGATCATGGATATGGCAAAATATATTCAGATATGGGAGTGTGAAACTGAGGAAAGAACCATGCTGGGAGTTCCCATGTTAGAACAGTTCGGAGCAACTATTCATGTAGAGACACAAACTCTAATATGGGAACAACCTGGCCAGGCCCGGGACAGGAATCAAAGGAGAGGCGACATCTCCAGATTAGTTACCTTGCTGGGAGACTGGAACTGTCAGAGAATCTGGGAATCTAGGACTCAAACATTAGTGTGGGTAACTCAAAAAGGAATGTGAGTTATTATCTGTTGTTCCTGTAAAGTTCGAGGGCCCTCTCACTCCCCACACAAACCGGATCCCATTAAAGCTGAGGCTGAGGAGGCTGAAATTGTGAGAGAAGCAGGGAATAGTCAGACCAACAGTATCCCAGACTAACTCACAGAAGCCGAAAGGCTCATCCCACCTCACTATTGATTATATCTCCCTTGGTAAATCCGCCACTAAAGAGTAACCTACAGTAGTGAACCACACCACTGTATTTAATGGATTAAAATTGCAACAGGATACAGTCTCAGCCCTTGATATTGTGAATGGGTTCCTGTGGATCTGGAACGGCGGAATAAGCTAATATTTACTGTCTGAGGGATGCAGTAGACTTGGATCCAGTTACCTCAGGGATCCCATAATATTCCATTATATCCCACCGATACATGGCTGATGGAGTTCGTCAATTTAATCTTACCAACACCTCAATATCTCAGTTGGAGAGAAAGAAGATATTACGCAGAGAATTGGGTCCGGTCAGGCAGGCCGGGCTTAAAATTAACCCACAGAGCGTGGGAAGGTAGGGAGAGATGTACCTGGGACATCACATCAGGGAAATCAAATCAGAAAAGGAGGAGGACAATCCCAGTGGAACGAAAGACCATGATTTCAAAACTAGCCACCCGCAAACCGTGAAGGGGATAAGGCAAACTTTAGGATTGTTTAATTATTGGAGGACTTTTATGGAGAATTACCCAGAAATGGCAGAACCATTACGAGCCCTGACAGAAGCACGGACAGTAGTCAGGGGTCAGGGAGTCAGCATATACACAGACAGCCAGCATGCCTTTGGTATTGTTCATGACCAAGTGATGGCCAGGGCTCGGTGAGGGTACATCACCTAGTCTGGGGGCCACATCGAGCATGAAGAACAGGACAGAGGGTTAGTGGAAGCCGCTAACTTTCCCAGTGAAGCAGCAATAATGAAGATTATAGCTCACAGGAAAGTAGAAACCCCACACCAACAGGACAGTGAGTATGTGGGTAAGGCAGGTGAATAGACAATAGGCGCAGGAGTAGGCCCTTCTGCCCTTCGAGCCAGCGCCACCATTCATTATGATCATGGCTGATCATCCTCAATCAGTATCCTGCTCCTGCCTTATCCCCATAATCCTTGATTCCACTATCCTTAACAGCTCTATCCAACTCTTTCTTGAAGTATCCAGAGACCTGGCCTCCACAGCCTTCTGGGACAGTGCATTCCATACACCCACCACTCTCTGGGTGAAGGAGTTTCTCCTCAACTCTGTTCTAAGTGGCCAAACCCTTATTTCTAAACGGTGTCCTCTGGTTCAGGACTCACCCATCAGCGGAAACATGCTTCCTGTCTCCAATCCTTTAATAATCTTATAAGTGAAATACTGACTGAAACAGTGCAGACATTTGAGGAGATGGCAATGGGCGTAGCTACAGAAGTGAGAGAGGAGGTTTAAAGATATTCCCAGAAACAGTCTCACAACAGGAGAAACAGGAATGAGAAAAGGGTGGGGTAGTAATAGGACACGACAGAGTCTGGATGATCCAGCAGTGCCATCACACTGTAGAAGACAAACATTATTAAAAACATTTCATGGTCTGGCCCATAATGGGGAGGATAAAATGCAATAGCAAATGATCCACTACAATCCGTGCCTGGAACAGGGAGAAATACAGCAAGGTTTAGTCGAAGGTGTGAAGTGTGTTCACAGTGTGAGCCAGGGAAAGCAATAAAATGGAGGCAGCAGCAGGGACCCAGGGGCCCATGGGAACAATTACAGATGGACTTTACACACACACCCATCCCAATCCCAGTGAAGGAATCCCTACTGGGTTTTAATAAATAGGTTTACTCAGTGGGTGGAAGCATTCCCCTGCAGATTCTGACCAAGGGACAAATGTTACAGGGAACATAGCTAAAGAGCTATGTGCCCTGTTTGGTACTGAACAGAAATCCCATCCCCTATACCACCCCCCAGAGCTCTGGCACAGTAGAAGGAATGACGCAGACACTGAAAACTAGTCTGACTGAGGCTCTCTCAGAGACAGGCCAGCGATGGGTTAGGGTACTCCCCACCAGCTTAATGAAACTGAGGACAACCCCAGCAATGGGGACTGGGCTGTCCCCCTTTGAATTGGTGACTGGATGGACTATGCGGATGCCACAGGGTATGGTAGTGGGAGGGCCAGAGACATGTGGTATTGGGAGGCTGGAGATGTGCAATGACAAGGATAAGGTCAAACCATTTGTGAAAGAACTGGCAAAGCAGCTGCATGAGCTGAGAGAATCCGAGACTGTGAAAGGGAACACGGAAATATCCGAGCTGACATTCCAAACCCTGGAGTTCAGGTCAGGGGGAAAATATTACTGGAACGTATGAAGTAAACATATCAAAATGCTGGACTTATCTGGGGGAGCCAGAGAGGGACCCCCCACATCATGTATTAGTAAGGAGCTCTGAATAAACGTTGGTCATGCTGCTCAACAAAGAACTCAAGGCTCCGCTTTGATATTTCTCCCAGCAACAGTTGTGCTGGGGCAAGTTGCCGGCTGGAGATCTGTGGCCAGTGTTGTTCCACAAGGATCAGAACGGAGACATCTGTTGTTTGTAATGTATATAAATGATTAGTTTGAAAATGTAAACGATTGAATTAGCAAGTTTGTAGATGGCACAAACTGTTGAAGTTGTGAATCGTGAAGAATGATGTCAAAGGAGACAGCAAGAAAGAGATGAGTCAGAAAGTTTTGTGGAGAAATTGCAGATATATTTTAATTCAGACAAGTGTGAGGTGATGCGTTTTGGAAGGCACATAGCAAGAGGAATGTATACAATAAACGGAAGGGTACTGAGCAGCACTGATATGCAGAGGGATCTTCAGTTGCAAGCTGAAATATCCCTGAAAGTGGTGAAGGAGGTGAATGGCAGGCTTGCCTTCTCCTGTCAGGGGAGTGAATATAAAACTCTTATCAGGCCAACTTTGGGGTATTGTGTGCCGTTTTGATCACCACATTATAGGTAGAATGTGAAGGTTTTTGGGAAGGTGGAAACAGGTTTACCAGGATGTTGCCTGGAAGAGGAGAGGTTAGAAAATCTTGTGTTGTTGTCTTTGGAAAGTCAATGGCTGTGGGGTGACCCAACTGGCACAGACAGAGTTTGTAAACCATGGTTTACTACTGAAATTGCATATCTTGTTAAGAAGAAAAAGAGGCTTATGTGTTGATGAGGCAAAATGGTACAGATGAAGCAATAGAGAGTTACAGATCGGTTAGGAAGGATTTAAAGAGAGAGTCAAGAAAAGCGAAGGGAGGACATGAGCAGTCTTTAGCAAACAGAATAAAGGATAAGCCTGAAATTTTCTATCGGTATGTGAAGAATAAAAGGATGATTAGGGTAGGAATAGGGCTATTAAAGACAGAAGTGGGAAGTTGAGTGTGGACCCTGCAGAGATCGGAGAAGTGCTAAATGAACATTGCTCATCGGTGTTTATACAGAAAAAGGAGAATACTGTAGAAGACAAATATGTATTACAAGATATTAGACTAGAAAGGATTGAGTTAGTTACGCACAGGTGTTAGCAATTCTAGAAGGAGTAAAAGTAGACAAGTCCCCAGGCTGGATGGCGTTTATCCGTGGATTCTCTGGGAAGCTAAGGAGGAGATAGCAGAGCCTTTGGCTTTGATATTTGAGTCATCATTGTCTATGGGTTTAGTATCTGAGGACTGGAGGATAGCAAACGTTGTGTCCTTGTTCAAGAAGGGCAGCAGAGATGACCCAGGTAATTATAGACCAGTGACCCTTACTTCCATTGTAGGAAAGGTTTTGGAAAGGATGATAAGAGAAAATAGTTATAATCATCTAACAAGCAACAATTTGATTTCAGATGGTCAACATGGTTTCGTCAAGGGCAGGTTGTGTCTCACAAACCTCATTGAGTTTTTTGAGAAGGTGACCAGGCATTTAGATGAGACTAGGGCAGTTGACGTGGCATACATGGAATTCAGTAAAGCCTTTGATAAGGTTCCACTTGGTAGATTAATGGAGAAAATGCAGAGGCATGGAGTTGAGGGTGATTTAGCAGTTTGGATTAGAAACTGGCTTTCTGAGAGAAGGCAGCGAGTGGTGGTTGATGGAAAATATTCAGTCTGGAGCCCAATACTTGTGGTGTTCCACAAGGATCTGTTTGTCAGTTTTATAAATGACTTCGACGCAGGCATAGGTGGATGGATTAGTAAATTTGCAGATGACACTAAAGTCTATGGAATAGTAGACAGTTTGGAAGAATGTTACAGGTTGCAGGGGGATTTAGATAAACTGCAAAATTGGGCTGAGAGGCTTTAGTGCAGCTAAATGTGAGGTGATGCACTTTGGGAAGAATAACAGGAAGGCAGAGTACTGGGTCAATGGAAAGATTCTTGGTAGTGTGGATGTGCAGAGGGATGTCAGAGTCCATGTACATAGATCCCTGAAAGTTGCCACCCAGGTGGATAGTGCTGTTAAGGCAGCATGCGGCGTGTTAGGTTTCATTGGTAGAGGGATTGAGTTCTGGAACCGCAATATCATGCTGCAACTATACAAAATGCTGGTGTCGCCACAGTTTTCATATTATGTACAGTTCTGGTTGCCCCATTACAAAAAGGATGCGGAAGCATTGGAAAAGATGCAGAGGAGATTTATCAGGATGGTGCCTGGTCTGGAGGGAAGGTCTTATGAGGAAAGGCTGAAAGACTTGAATCTGTTCTCATTGGAAAGAAGGCGGCTAAGGGGGCATTTGATAGAGACATACACACGATAATCAGAGGATTAGATATGGTGGACAGTGAAAGTCTTTTTCTTAGGATGATGATGACAGCTTGTACGAGAGGGCACAACTACAAATTGAGGGGTGATGGATTTAAGACAGATGTCAGAGGTAAATTCTTTACACAGAGAGAGTGGTAAGTGTGTGGAATTCTCTACCAGCTAAGGTAGTCATCTCAGCCACATTAGTGAGTTTTAAACAATCCTTAGATAAGCTCATGGATGATTATGGGATAGTGTAGGGGGACGAGCTGAGAAAATTCCACAGGTCGGCGCAACACTGAGGGCCGAAGGGCCTGTTGTGCACTGTATTGTTAGATGTTCTATGTTCTATAATCTGAATCTTTTTCCAAGGTAGAAGTGACAAATTCTAGAGGCCATAGATTTCAGGGGACAGGGGGAAATTTAAAGAAAATAAAAACCGAGAGAACAGCAGATGCTGGAAATCAGAAACAAAAAGAGAAGCTTTTGAAAATGCTCAACAAGTCTGGAAGCATCTGTAAAGAGGAATCAAAGTTCACGTTTCTGAGGAAGGACCCGAAACATTAACGGGTTTTTATTTTATCAGATGCTGCAAGACCTGTTGAGTATTTCCAACAACATGTGAAAGTTTAAAAGGGAGTTTTGTCAGGCAAGTTTCTTATGCAAAAGGTGGTAGATGACTGGAATGTACTCTCCTGGGAGGTGGTAAAAGCAGAAACAATCACAATGCTTAAGAGGCATTTGGGCAGGTGCATACGCTGGCAGTGGTTGGCAGGTATATGGATCATGTCCGGGCAGGTGGAATTAGTTTGGAATGGCATCATGGTCCGCACATACATGTTGGGCCAATTATTCCAGTGCTGCACTGTTCTGTTTTCCAGGGGTTATAATGTGTGGAGCGAGAGATAATATTTTGAATGGAATATGCCTCTTCTTTAGAACACACAGCAAGTTGATGCATTTTGAGAGAAGCAATGTAGAAAGGGAATATATATTTGAATGGCACAGACACAGAGAGCAGGATAGCAGGAATGGGGGACAATGAATCCTGAAAGGAGAGATAATATAAAGTATTTTGAGTAAAACAAATGGGATGCTGGGCTTCATGAATGGGGGAATTATAACAAACTCAGGGAAAAGTTGCTGACCCTTGACAAAGCTCTAGTTAGGTCACAATCAATCATTGCATTCAATTCTGATCAACTGGTCAGATTCCTGGTCAGAACGAGGAAGTTAAAATACCATAGAGGAACCAGTTCCATACCTTTTGCTTCTCTTTCAGGACACCGTGGGGTCTCAAGGGCTAAACATTCCCTTGCCAAAGTGCTTATTTCATCAACTGAAGCCCTGCACTCTTAGAATACAGACAGAACACCTCAGAAGGGGGGAGGCTGACAGTATCTCAAAATAGAACATGTGGATTGCCCCGTAACCCCAGACAGAGGAATTTGCCCTTTCCAGACAAGACTGAGTGCCCTGGGCACAACCCTGTTAAACTGCCTCCTGCTCCCATTGTCTTACCTCCCCTCCATATTAGCATAAGTAAGTGAATCCCCCATTTGCTGAAAGAAGAACCCATCTGCCTTAATCTCTTCCCATCAACACATAATCATGGACAATACGATAATCAGTTTCTGTAATCCATCACACGTTATCACAGGACATCGCCATTCATCAAGCTTTGTAAGGTCATAATTAACTACTTTAAACTATGTAATGACAGTCGCATATGTGACTGATATACCTTTGTGGGTAAGGCAGAGATTCGTGAAGAAGAGTCTCTGCAAGTAGACGCTCGGCTACTTTAGAGACGCTTTGAAACTCTCACCTGCTGTCCAATAATAAAGCTACTGCTGTTGTGCAGAAAACTTGCATTGTCTGGATTTGTGGAACAGAATAGCCATCAACAATGAAGGATATGAGTGATCTTCAGAGTGTGGGTACAGACTTACTGGAGTTGTTTACTGATGGAGAAAATGCAGTCACTGAATTGATTTGAAGAAATTGCGATTTTCTTTGAAGTGAAGAAGTTGGATATATTTTTGACAGAGCTGTATAAGATTACAACAGACCTAGATATAGCAGACAAAAATATCTGTACTTGATAGGTGATGGCACAAGAGTTAAGGTCAGATGTAAGGTTTTGAGACAGTGGGAGATGAGCAAGTGTTTCTGCTGACTGTATTGGCTGGAAATATGCGGAACATGTTGCCTATTATGGTGGTGCAAGTGGAGAAGATCAATGATTGATAAAAACAATTAGATCAGTTCTGAGGGAAATAAACTTGCAAAGTTTGGGGTACGTAAGGGGAATTAGAATATTGGATTCTGCTACAGAGAGCCAGCTTGGATTTGATGGGCCTCTTTCTGTGCTATAGTGCATTTTATTTGGACTTGCTTAACTTGCTCTGGTCACCGATTGTCATTTAGGTAAATCTGCTCAGTGTTCCTACCCAGACCAATACAGAATGTCCCTCCACAGCAGGAGATAATGTTTACTGCTTTATACTGGATTCTTTTTTGGCGGGGGATGGAGGAATGCTAACGGTGTGTAACAGTCTGCTAGCATTTATCTGAAATGGCAAAACACCAGTGCAGCCACACTAGGGACCGACTCTGGAAATTGGGGAATGGCAGAAGGGAATTCTTTATCCATCCCACCTGGATACCAGCCAAACCAGTCAAACTGGGGAGCTGTTGACCTGCTCTGTGTGTGTGTGTGTGTGTGTGTGTGTGTGTGTGTGTGTGGGGAGTGGGAGGGATTCACTCAGGTATCCATCCTGCTGAGACACCAGTCTATTTATTGATAACCACAGTTGAAGGATTTGTTTCCTCTCTTTCACGCCAAGTAATGAACAATGGTTTTGGCAGCTCACAAAGTTGTGCACATAGAGATCTTAGCTTTAGAAATGTTCACAACATTGTTGAACATGCACAGATTCACACTGGGTACAGACTTCTATTTTCTTTATTCATTCACATGATGAGGGTGTCGCTGGCCTGGCAACATTTACTGCCCATCCTTAATTGCCCAGAGGGCAGGTAAGAGTCAACCACATTGCTGTGGGTCTGAGGTCACAATGTTGGCCAGACCAGGTAAGGATGGCAGCTTCCTTCCTGAAAGGGCATTAGTGAACCAGATGGGTTTTTCTGACAATCGATTAATGGTCATCATTAGACTCTAAATTCACAAGTTTTTATTTATTGATTTCAAATTCCCCCAACTGCTGCAGCAGGCTTTGAACCCAGGTCTTCAGAACACTATCTGGGGTTTTAGATTAATTGTCTCGCGACAATACCACTCGGCCAATACTTCCCCACATCGCTGTCCAGCTGCACAGAGAGAACAGCGATTTTCTGGTTCATCAGGACTGGGTAATCACACATACATTTGCTCAATGATTGCAGGAGTTGGATGTTGACGGGCTATTGACATCCATCTCCGAACCATGGATTCTGGGGTTTGTTTCTGGTGATGATTGGAAACACCATCAGTCTTGTTATCTTTTGGGGATAAAAACAGTTTCAATTAGCTTTCTGTTAAATGCATGGCAATCAATTCTATCTCACAACTCTCAGGCAGATTAGTTTCTTTTGAAGGGCTCTCCATTTCCCCAACCTCCTCCACCCTCACCTCCAACAATACAATAATCTCACAGAGTCTCTTTGTGACTATGAACGAGACAATCTGATTAACTGCTTCTTTCCCAACTCCAATGTCAAGATGGATCTTAAACTCCCCTTGCTGCAGTTGTGATCCTGCATCATTGCACAGTGTTGCTCGTATTTCATGTCTTGGCCTATAAGGGTTCATGATACTGCATGTAGTATATGGGGCCAACAGTGTAAGAGTTTAGCTTTTTCCTTCCAACAACAGCAGTAGAATTGTACTTCGACAAAACTTACAGAATCACAGCCCCGCATATCCCCCAACTTACCTCTTACCATCAAACCAGAGTATCAATCCTCATTCAACTGAGAGAATTCATGAGGGCATGTCAGTAACAGCAGTATGAATACCTAAAAATGAGGTGTTAACGTGATGAAGTTCTCAAAGAGGACTACTTGTGTGCCTATCAGCATAAGCAGCAAGTGATAGACAGAGAGAAGCAATTCGGGAAACAACAGAACAGATCTAAGATCTGCAGTCCAACTGAATCCAGTTGTGAATGAAGTGAGAGCACAGCTGGCATTCTGAGGACAGTTCTCTTCAAGATATTAACCAACAAGAATGTCAGACTGGATTAATTATCATAAAACTCAAGTCCGTTTGATATTCATATATTTACAATCAGTGTTCAATTCACCACATGTAGCTGAAGGTAAATATAATCTTCAAGTGATTGTGACAGTGGAGACATCTGAATACTTGATCAGCAAATTAAAGCCTGTTGTGTTTAGATAGTAATTTTAAAGAGATCTTAATAAGTTAGGTGACTTGAGTATAATGGAAAAGTTGATTGGTGGGTAGCTGATAATGTTGTTTTAATTTGAAGTTAATTTAGGATTATTTAACAAATAAACACATGGTAGGGAATCCTAGTCCCATGGAGTGCACATCCAGTTCCATGTGGGAAAACCAGGACACTTGTTGTCTGAGCGACAACCACAAGAACACGGAGGTGACACGGGAAATGTCAGGAACACTCGTTTGACTGCGGTTAAAGTACTGCATACACTTCTGATCCCCTTATTCCAGGGTTGATGTGATCACACCAGAGAGAGTACAGAGGAGATTGATCAGAATGTTTCTACAATTGGAAAATTTCTGCTCTGAGGAAAGGTTGGCTAGGCTGGGGATGATTTCCGAGGAGGATGAGCTGAGATTTAATTGAAGTGATAAAATGCTGAGGAATCCAGATCAAGTGGATAGGAAGGAGCTATTCATTAACTCAGAGGTCAGAAACTGGAGGTTTTAGATTGACGCTAATTCTCAGAAAGAAGGGGAGGGAAGAATTCATTTCACTCGGAGATGATGGGGTGTCAGAGGTAGTAACCAGCATCACATTAGAATAAAAGGACATGGATGTAACTGAAATGCTGGAACACGCAGGGCTGCGGACTAAAGTCTGCAGAATTGGATCATTGTGATTTATTTGACATTTCTCCAGAATATTAAAGTCAATTCCAATTTGCGGATTTATGAACATCATCCGACCTGAATTCCAAATGTCAGAATAAATTTATCAGAAATTTACAGCACAGATTGAGGCCACATGGCCCATCCTGCATGTGTTGGCTGTGATAGAACTACCCAGGCTTTACAGCGATCTGCACTCACCAATGAGTGCAACAATTTCAGACTGTGAACTCTGCCCTCTATATTGTTATAATCTGTTTTTATAACGTATTTCTTTTACAGCTGCACACCTTGTTACCTAGTTTCTTTCCCAGCCCTAACTCCATTCCCTGTGGCCTTCAGGGATTACCATTTCTGCTGTTTAATCTCTCCTGCCTTCCCCCGTGTGACAGACTGTCTTTTTGTCCTTGTCTCACCCCCAGCTTGCTCACAACCTGTTACATTTCTGATTCCCAGACCTCTGTGACTTCACTGTGCCCCCTGGGTCAGTGGCATGAGTTTTGAATTCTCTTCCTCATGAGATAATCGGAAATATTTCTGTCTGCAGCTTCCCCTCGATTTTATTTTGGAAAAAAATAGGATTTGCGTCAGAGTCAAGTATTTTGAGCCTTCATCCACAATCCTGAGCACTTAAACATAATTTGAGACTCTCCCACAGATGTGCAGGTTTGATGGATTGGCGGTGCTGACTTTGCCTGTAGTTTGTAGGTTAGGTGGGTTGGGTTAGCCATGGTAAATGTGGGGTTATGGGGTTAGGGTGGGATAGCAGGTCATTGCAGACTCGATGGACCGAATAGCCTGTTTGTGTGCCTAAGGGATGCTGTGATTCTAACTAATTGTGATTGTTGTGGCATTTTCCTCATGCCAGGTTCATTCAGCTCAGGTACACATGCTGCGTTTTGTGTTTCTCTGGGTGCTCACTCAATCCTTTCCTTCAGTTTTCGATCAATTTCGCACTGTTTGTGAGGGTGAGAATGCATTTGTAAATATAAATACTCCAACCGAAACCCCTCACAAGTCAGAAACTTTTTCTACTACTTGCATCATTCACAAGGAAGAGGAAAATAAAGGTTCTGTCGCAAATCTGACAGAAAAGACATAATCACCAGGGAAGGCTTAACAGCTTAAAACTCTTTTCTTAAGAAAAGAGGAGGCTGAGAGACAACCTGGTGCAAGTCGGAAGCTTTGTGTCTGTGTTTTCAGAGATTTGAGGTTGAAATCATTGGGTTTGAAGCATGTTTCATTGCCCCAGGGTATCAAAGGTGCTATCGAAATGTGCATCTTTCTTTCTGCCTATCTGTCTGAGTTAACAATCAGATGGATAAGTCATTGTCTCAGTGTTTTCCCAAATCCCTGATTGAATCTGCCTCCCTCTACAATCTCTGGTGCCTCACCACTCACTGGGTCACGGAGAAACTCTGCTGTTATCATGAGAGCTTTCTTTGCTGTCACCTCTCTTAGTGTTTCTGCCTAATCCCCACTTCCCTTCATTAAATCCCAGCTGCCTACAGTCCACCCACATGGGCATGTTGAAGAGCATGACGGAGAATGGATTGAAACTGACAGTTCAATAGCCAGAATGAAAGAGGAAGGAGGAAATAAACATCTTTTGTGGATGCCGGGGATACAGACTCCAGGATTAGTCCTTGTGGGCATTCCTGCAGTGATACGAGACAGAATTCCATGATGAGAGTTAAACGCAGGTGGCTGGAGAGGGAGCCACTGAACATGGACAGGTTTAGTTCAAACACAGGAGGTTTGTCCAGTCAGTAACAGTGTGTTAGACATGGAGATGAAGTGAACAGTGAGGGGAAATGTTGCGACAAGCTGCCGATGGATAACTTTCATTGGAACAGGAGGAGACCATTCAGCCTTCAACCCTGCTCTGCTATTCAATAGATCATGGCTAATTTGTGGCCTAACTTGCAATTTCCAAAACTCTCCAAACTCATCAATAAACTCCTCTGTAACACACAAGATGAATATTGAAAAACTAACCAACTGCAAATGCTGGGAAATCAGAAACAAAACCAAACATTGCTGGAAAATTTCAGGAGGTCTGGCAGCATCTGTGGAGAGTGAATCTTTGGGTCCAGTGACCGGTCAGGTGACCAGCTGCAGCTGACCATTCTGCCTTTTCTTTAACACTCTCTGAACATGTTCTGGTGTGAGGGGAATGAGACTGTCAATAACAACTGAGAAAACAGGAGGATGTGCTCAATCAGAATAGAACCCATTTTGGTCTTTCACTTTTAATTCAACTGCAAACATTATTCATTATTAATTCTGAAATAAGATAATAGACCAGAAAACAACTCTTCAGGTCATTGGGTCTGGGAAACTGTGTTTATTCTGACCAGGTCCAGCCGACATGTGAATCCAGACCCTGAATAATGTGGTTGACTCTGAACCATCTCCTGGGCAGTTAGAATGGATGACAAATGCTGCCCCAGCAAGTGATGCCGTGATCCCATAAAAAAAAACAAATCCAATCCAATCGCTGTGGTTAGTTGTGAACTTGCCGGTGTTAGTGGAAGGGGACAAATGGGAAGGTTTACGGGGTAAAGGCAGAAGAATGGCATTCGGTGAGGTGATCCTTTCTCTGCTGAAACTTTATTGCTGGAACAGCACAGCAGGTCAGGCAGCATCTAGGGAACAGGAGATTCGACGTTTCGGGCACATGAAGGGCATGTGCCCGAAACGTCGAATCTCCTGTCCCCAAGATGCTGCCTGACCTACTGTGCTGTTCCAGCAATAAAGTTTCAGCTTTGATCTCCAGCATCTGCAGACCTCACTTTCTACTCGATCCTTTCTCTGCAGCGAATTGCACGGTGAAGGCAAAAAGGCAAGGAAAGTGGCATCTCGAACTGGCTCCGATGTCAGAGCATCCTCACAATGTGATCTGTCGTTCTCGGATTGTAATGCTACCTCCGGTTTTAGGGTGGAGAACATTTTTTGGGACTCTTATTCTGCAAAACAGACACAGTGACTGAAACGATGCTGCGCGGTATGATGTAGAACACGGCCTGCTCAGCTTTGTGCATTTTCCCTGTAGTCCGGTGTATTTCATGTTCAGTGTAAACGTGAAAGTTGTTCTGTTTGGAGCAATGGGTGAAATCATTTAGCAAAGCAAGAATCGAAATTGCAGTAATGTCAAGCAGCTCATGGTAATTTGACCAAATCAGAACTGATCATATATTCTCACGCAGTCACAGATACATTTGGAGCTGAAAGAGACTGAGAAGATAGACCCAGCTTACCATTGATATTTGTCTGGATTGATGGGCTATCATTATCTGCTGCGAAATTGATATTGTAGACGGGGACATCCCAGCAGCCATGCGAGTCGGAGAGGGATCATGGAACCTTTTTCACGTGACTTTGCGTCTGTTGTTATGCAGGAGCACAATTGGAAGTGCAAGAAAACCAAGCTAGCGTCTGTTTGGTAGAGTGGCCGAGAGGTCTAAGGCGCTGGATTTAAGCTTCAGTTTCGGCAGAGGCGTGTGCTCGAATCTCACTGCTGCCATTTCTGCTGATCTGCTCCAACGGCGCAGCTTGTTGAAATGCTGTTTCAATCCCTGCAACATTTCTGTTTAAAACAGAAGGAAAATATGTTTGCCTCCCGGGCAATTAACGGTGGTGTGGGGAAGTGCCGAATTTTCCGAAGTGTCTGTGCTGTCATGAACGTGTTCGCCTCCCGCGCGCAAAATCGCAAGCCGCTTTACTGTTGCTTCACGTTCCAGGCAATTTGAGTTTTTACTGGAACACAATGGAGACTGTTATTTCATCGCTGTTGTGAAACAAAGTACTACGGTGACTCGAATCGTCGTTATTTCATTTTCTGGCCAAAGAAAAAATCGTTCCAATGAATTTCGATGTCATATGTTATTGAATTTCGCCCATTTCCTTCATCTTCGTTCTGGAAACATCGGCAGGGAAAGGTAATCTAATCGAGACTGTGATTGTTGAAATTCACTTTTTATGTCCCATTCTTATTATGTTCTTTCTTTCTCTCTTTTCAGCATTTTCTGTGAAGTGGTGGTGCACTCAGGCTCCAGTATGTTGGAAAGAGTAGTTTGGAATTGCCCTGTTGTTATTTGTGAGATTACTTTATGGCTCATGACCCCGGACTATCTCACATTTAGCATTCATGCTTCACTGTGTCTGAAAATGCATTTGGTTTGCCAGTTTTGTTTGTGTTCCGTGTTAAATGCTTTCTGTTTTGCGACTGTCTCGATACATTATGAATTAACAGAGTTTCTGAGGTAACTTCCAGCAGCAAAAATCCTCAACTGAGAATCTGGGAAAATTTCACGGAGTATGATCAGTCGGAGCAAAAGTAAGGAAGTCGTTCGTTTCTGCAGTGTTTCACCATGCAACCTTTCCCGTGAGCAGTCGAACAGACTAAATGATTGTGCCACAGCCTTTAACGGCAAGCTCCGCTAAAAAGTAATCCTTTACAGCCGGTGTAAGCAACACAACGCTATTGGGGCACAGCGCGTGGAAACAGATACTTCGGTGTATCTCGTCTATGCTCACCACATAGACAAAATTAAACATGTCCCATGAAACAACCAGCTATTGGAAACGGAAAGGTGAAAGGTAGAATTCCTCCAACTTTCAATGCTGGATGCCACTGAGCCTCGGCCAAGACGCCTGAGACTTGTTTTTGTAGTGACGTGGTCATCACGTTCGTCTTGCGCGCGAAAGGTTCCCCAGTTCGAAACTGAGCAGAAACTGCTTTGTTTTTCAACTGCAGCCTTTTACATGGACAAGAATGGAGCTTTCTTGCTTGCTTTTCCATCTGCAAACCTGCCTTCGAATTTGCTTGAGCAAATCTGCTCTCGTAGTGCAATGTAATGCAACTCCATTTAATTACTGTGCAAAGAGTTGTAAAGTTTTTCTCCAACCTGGTTCTGATCATATGCCATTCTCTTTGAGAGTGTAGTTACCACCTTCTGATCCTTCCACGGAAAGCAGTGCCGCACTTGCATTCCTTGCGCAGGCGGCCCGGTTCAAAGACAGGGAAGAAGCTGATGCGCTGGAGTCACCGCGCACCACGGATTCCTGAACGCGTCTGTCTGTCAAATGTACCCCCAAAGTCGTCTATGAAAGACATCATTTGGAAGCTGTCTGTCGTTATTCAACGAGTGAGAGTTGTCACCAGAGGTCCTGAATCATGTTTTGGAGCAATTCGCACGTTAGTGGCTCATTGAATCAGCAACAGCAATGAAAGAAATTACACTCTCAGAGGAACCTCTGGACCTGTGCTTTCATAGCGTCGCTAGTATTAAGGTGCGCCCCGAGATCGAAGCCACGTTGGACTGAAACAGGGGAATCGACAGAGAAGCTACAGAATGACATCGCATCCATTTGGTTTTCTTTAAATCACTGACGAGCAGGAAAATGTAAACGGGGAGGGCGAGTGGGGAAGTGAGGCAGTTGCAGCTCTGGTGAAATTCCTTCTTTGTGATTCACTCAGCAACGAGAGACGTGAAGGTGACTCAGGCGTGAGAGCTCTTCACATCGAGAACAAAAAGCACACAAGGGCAGTTAGCACCTCTTCCGGAGTGGGGGTGGGGTGAGGGTAATTATCTTTTGACTTCTGTTACTATGTTCAGAAACTGCCTTTTAGATTGATGTGAACAGAATCTGCATTTCTAAAAAGCACCATGTCATTTAGCAAAATTTATTGAGTCGCTTCTCGTCGACTCAGTTGGTATCCATGTGGCTCATGTCCAGGTGTGAACATCTAATCTGCAGCGAATTGCACGGTTAAGGCAAAAAGGCAAGGAAAGTGGCATCTCGAACTGCCTCCGATGTCAGAGAATCCTCACAATGTGATCTATCGTCCTCGGATTGTAATGCTACCTCCGGTTTTAGGGTGGAGAACATTCTTTGGGACTCTTATTCTGCAAAACAGACACAGTGACTGAAACGATGCTGCTCGGTATGATGTGGAACACGGCCTGCTCAGCTTTGTGCATTTTCCCTGTAGTCCGGTGTATTTCATGTTCCGTGTAATCGTGAAAGTTGTTCTGTTTCGAGCAATGGGTGAAATCATTTAGCAAAGCAAGAATCGAAATTGCAGTAATGTCAAGCAGCTCATGGTAATTTGACCAAATCAGAACCGATCATATGTTCTCACGCAGTCACAGATACATTTGGAGCTGAAAAGAGTCTGAGAAGATAGACCCAGCTTACCATTGATATTTGTCTGGATTGATGGGCTATCATTATCTGCTGCGAAATTGATATTGTAGACGGGGACATCCCAGCAACCGTGCGAGTCGGAGAGGGATCATAGAATCTTTTTCACGTGATTTTGCGTCTGTTGTTATGCAGGAGCACAATTGGAAGTGCAAGAAAACCATGCTAGCGTCTGTTTGGTAGTGTAGCCGAGAGGTCTAAGGCGCTGGATTTACGCTTCAGCCTCGACAGAGGCGTGGGCTCGAATCTCACTGCTGCCATTTCTGCTGATCTGCTCCAACGGCGCAGCTTGTTGAAATGCTGTTTCAATCCCTGCAACATTTCTGTTTAAAACAGAAGGAAAGTACGTTTGCTTCCCGTCCAATTAACGGTGGTGTGGGAAAGTGCCGAATTTTCCGAAGTGTCTGTGCTGTCATGATCGTGTTCGCCTCCCGCGCGCAAAATCGCAAGCCGCTTTACTGTTGCTTCAAGTTCCAGGCAATTTGAGTTTATACTGGAACCGAATGGAGACTGTTATTTCATCGCTGTTGTGAATCAAAGTCCTACGGTGACTCGAATCGTCGTTATTTGATTTTCTGGCCAAAGAAAAAATCGTTCCAATGAATTTAGATGTCATATGTTATTGAATTTCGCCCATTTCCTTCATCTCCGTCCTGGAAACATCGGCAGGGAAAGGTAATCTAATCGAGACTGTGATTGGTGAAATTCACTTTTTATGCCCCATTTTTATTATGTTCTTTCTTTCTCTCTTTTCAGCATTTTCTGTGAAGTGGTGGTGCACTCAGGCTCCAGTATGTTGGAAAGAGTAGTTTGGAATTGCCCTGTTGTTAGTTGTGAGATTACTTTATGGCTCATGACCCCGGACTGTCTCACATTTAGCATTCATGCTTCACTGTGTCTGAAAATGCATTTGGTTTGCCAGTTTTGTTTGTGTTCCGTGTTAAATGCTTTCTGTTTTGCGATTGTCTCGATACATTACGAATTAACAGGGTTTCTGAGGTAACTTCCAGCAGCAAAAATCCTCAACTGAGAATCTGGGAAAATTTCACGGAGTATGATCAGTCGGAGCAAAAGTAAGGAAGTCGTTCGTTTCTGCAGTGTTTCACCATGCAACCTTTCCCGTGAGCAGTCGAACAGACTAAATGATTGTGCCACAGCCTTTAACGGCAAGCTCCGCTAAAAAGTAATCCTTTACAGCCGGTGTAAGCAACACAACGCTATTGGGGCACAGCGCGTGGAAACAGATACTTCGGTGTATCTCGTCTATGCTCACCACATAGACAAAATTAAACATGTCCCATGAAACAACCAGCTATTGGAAACGGAAAGGTGAAAGGTAGAATTCCTCCAACTTTCAATGCTGGATGCCACTGAGCCTCGGCCAAGACGCCTGAGACTTGTTTTTGTAGTGACGTGGTCATCACGTTCGTCTTGCGCGCGAAAGGTTCCCCAGTTCGAAACTGAGCAGAAACTGCTTTGTTTTTCAACTGCAGCCTTTTACATGGACAAGAATGGAGCTTTCTTGCTTGCTTTTTCATCTGCAAACCTGCCTTCGAATTTGCTTGAGCAAATCTGCTCTCGTAGTGCAATGTAATGCAACTCCATTTAATTACTGTGCAAAGAGTTGTAAAGTTTTTCTCCAACCTGGTTCTGATCATATGCCATTCTCTTTGAGAGTGTAGTTACCACCTTCTGATCCTTCCACGGAAAGCAGTGCCGCACTTGCATTCCTTGCGCAGGCGGCCCGGTTCAAAGACAGGGAAGAAGCTGATGCGCTGGAGTCACCGCGCACCACGGATTCCTGAACGCGTCTGTCTGTCAAATGTACCCCCAAAGTCGTCTATGAAAGACATCATTTGGAAGCTGTCTGTCGTTATTCAACGAGTGAGAGTTGTCACCAGAGGTCCTGAATCATGTTTTGGAGCAATTCGCACGTTAGTGGCTCATTGAATCAGCAACAGCAATGAAAGAAATTACACTCTCAGAGGAACCTCTGGACCTGTGCTTTCATAGCGTCGCTAGTATTAAGGTGCGCCCCGAGATCGAAGCCACGTTGGACTGAAACAGGGGAATCGACAGAGAAGCTACAGAATGACATCGCATCCATTTGGTTTTCTTTAAATCACTGACGAGCAGGAAAATGTAAACGGGGAGGGCGAGTGGGGAAGTGAGGCAGTTGCAGCTCTGGTGAAATTCCTTCTTTGTGATTCACTCAGCAACGAGAGACGTGAAGGTGACTCAGGCGTGAGAGCTCTTCACATCGAGAACAAAAAGCACACAAGGGCAGTTAGCACCTCTTCCGGAGTGGGGGTGGGGTGAGGGTAATTATCTTTTGACTTCTGTTACTATGTTCAGAAACTGCCTTTTAGATTGATGTGAACAGAATCTGCATTTCTAAAAAGCACCATGTCATTTAGCAAAATTTATTGAGTCGCTTCTCGTCGACTCAGTTGGTATCCATGTGGCTCATGTCCAGGTGTGAACATCTAATCTGCAGCGAATTGCACGGTTAAGGCAAAAAGGCAAGGAAAGTGGCATCTCGAACTGCCTCCGATGTCAGAGAATCCTCACAATGTGATCTATCGTCCTCGGATTGTAATGCTACCTCCGGTTTTAGGGTGGAGAACATTCTTTGGGACTCTTATTCTGCAAAACAGACACAGTGACTGAAACGATGCTGCTCGGTATGATGTGGAACACGGCCTGCTCAGCTTTGTGCATTTTCCCTGTAGTCCGGTGTATTTCATGTTCCGTGTAATCGTGAAAGTTGTTCTGTTTCGAGCAATGGGTGAAATCATTTAGCAAAGCAAGAATCGAAATTGCAGTAATGTCAAGCAGCTCATGGTAATTTGACCAAATCAGAACCGATCATATGTTCTCACGCAGTCACAGATACATTTGGAGCTGAAAAGAGTCTGAGAAGATAGACCCAGCTTACCATTGATATTTGTCTGGATTGATGGGCTATCATTATCTGCTGCGAAATTGATATTGTAGACGGGGACATCCCAGCAACCGTGCGAGTCGGAGAGGGATCATAGAATCTTTTTCACGTGATTTTGCGTCTGTTGTTATGCAGGAGCACAATTGGAAGTGCAAGAAAACCATGCTAGCGTCTGTTTGGTAGTGTAGCCGAGAGGTCTAAGGCGCTGGATTTACGCTTCAGCCTCGACAGAGGCGTGGGCTCGAATCTCACTGCTGCCATTTCTGCTGATCTGCTCCAACGGCGCAGCTTGTTGAAATGCTGTTTCAATCCCTGCAACATTTCTGTTTAAAACAGAAGGAAAGTACGTTTGCTTCCCGTCCAATTAACGGTGGTGTGGGAAAGTGCCGAATTTTCCGAAGTGTCTGTGCTGTCATGATCGTGTTCGCCTCCCGCGCGCAAAATCGCAAGCCGCTTTACTGTTGCTTCAAGTTCCAGGCAATTTGAGTTTATACTGGAACCGAATGGAGACTGTTATTTCATCGCTGTTGTGAATCAAAGTCCTACGGTGACTCGAATCGTCGTTATTTGATTTTCTGGCCAAAGAAAAAATCGTTCCAATGAATTTAGATGTCATATGTTATTGAATTTCGCCCATTTCCTTCATCTCCGTCCTGGAAACATCGGCAGGGAAAGGTAATCTAATCGAGACTGTGATTGGTGAAATTCACTTTTTATGCCCCATTTTTATTATGTTCTTTCTTTCTCTCTTTTCAGCATTTTCTGTGAAGTGGTGGTGCACTCAGGCTCCAGTATGTTGGAAAGAGTAGTTTGGAATTGCCCTGTTGTTAGTTGTGAGATTACTTTATGGCTCATGACCCCGGACTGTCTCACATTTAGCATTCATGCTTCACTGTGTCTGAAAATGCATTTGGTTTGCCAGTTTTGTTTGTGTTCCGTGTTAAATGCTTTCTGTTTTGCGATTGTCTCGATACATTACGAATTAACAGGGTTTCTGAGGTAACTTCCAGCAGCAAAAATCCTCAACTGAGAATCTGGGAAAATTTCACGGAGTATGATCAGTCGGAGCAAAAGTAAGGAAGTCGTTCGTTTCTGCAGTGTTTCACCATGCAACCTTTCCCGTGAGCAGTCGAACAGACTAAATGATTGTGCCACAGCCTTTAACGGCAAGCTCCGCTAAAAAGTAATCCTTTACAGCCGGTGTAAGCAACACAACGCTATTGGGGCACAGCGCGTGGAAACAGATACTTCGGTGTATCTCGTCTATGCTCACCACATAGACAAAATTAAACATGTCCCATGAAACAACCAGCTATTGGAAACGGAAAGGTGAAAGGTAGAATTCCTCCAACTTTCAATGCTGGATGCCACTGAGCCTCGGCCAAGACGCCTGAGACTTGTTTTTGTAGTGACGTGGTCATCACGTTCGTCTTGCGCGCGAAAGGTTCCCCAGTTCGAAACTGAGCAGAAACTGCTTTGTTTTTCAACTGCAGCCTTTTACATGGACAAGAATGGAGCTTTCTTGCTTGCTTTTTCATCTGCAAACCTGCCTTCGAATTTGCTTGAGCAAATCTGCTCTCGTAGTGCAATGTAATGCAACTCCATTTAATTACTGTGCAAAGAGTTGTAAAGTTTTTCTCCAACCTGGTTCTGATCATATGCCATTCTCTTTGAGAGTGTAGTTACCACCTTCTGATCCTTCCACGGAAAGCAGTGCCGCACTTGCATTCCTTGCGCAGGCGGCCCGGTTCAAAGACAGGGAAGAAGCTGATGCGCTGGAGTCACCGCGCACCACGGATTCCTGAACGCGTCTGTCTGTCAAATGTACCCCCAAAGTCGTCTATGAAAGACATCATTTGGAAGCTGTCTGTCGTTATTCAACGAGTGAGAGTTGTCACCAGAGGTCCTGAATCATGTTTTGGAGCAATTCGCACGTTAGTGGCTCATTGAATCAGCAACAGCAATGAAAGAAATTACACTCTCAGAGGAACCTCTGGACCTGTGCTTTCATAGCGTCGCTAGTATTAAGGTGCGCCCCGAGATCGAAGCCACGTTGGACTGAAACAGGGGAATCGACAGAGAAGCTACAGAATGACATCGCATCCATTTGGTTTTCTTTAAATCACTGACGAGCAGGAAAATGTAAACGGGGAGGGCGAGTGGGGAAGTGAGGCAGTTGCAGCTCTGGTGAAATTCCTTCTTTGTGATTCACTCAGCAACGAGAGACGTGAAGGTGACTCAGGCGTGAGAGCTCTTCACATCGAGAACAAAAAGCACACAAGGGCAGTTAGCACCTCTTCCGGAGTGGGGGTGGGGTGAGGGTAATTATCTTTTGACTTCTGTTACTATGTTCAGAAACTGCCTTTTAGATTGATGTGAACAGAATCTGCATTTCTAAAAAGCACCATGTCATTTAGCAAAATTTATTGAGTCGCTTCTCGTCGACTCAGTTGGTATCCATGTGGCTCATGTCCAGGTGTGAACATCTAATCTGCAGCGAATTGCACGGTTAAGGCAAAAAGGCAAGGAAAGTGGCATCTCGAACTGCCTCCGATGTCAGAGAATCCTCACAATGTGATCTATCGTCCTCGGATTGTAATGCTACCTCCGGTTTTAGGGTGGAGAACATTCTTTGGGACTCTTATTCTGCAAAACAGACACAGTGACTGAAACGATGCTGCTCGGTATGATGTGGAACACGGCCTGCTCAGCTTTGTGCATTTTCCCTGTAGTCCGGTGTATTTCATGTTCCGTGTAATCGTGAAAGTTGTTCTGTTTCGAGCAATGGGTGAAATCATTTAGCAAAGCAAGAATCGAAATTGCAGTAATGTCAAGCAGCTCATGGTAATTTGACCAAATCAGAACCGATCATATGTTCTCACGCAGTCACAGATACATTTGGAGCTGAAAAGAGTCTGAGAAGATAGACCCAGCTTACCATTGATATTTGTCTGGATTGATGGGCTATCATTATCTGCTGCGAAATTGATATTGTAGACGGGGACATCCCAGCAACCGTGCGAGTCGGAGAGGGATCATAGAATCTTTTTCACGTGATTTTGCGTCTGTTGTTATGCAGGAGCACAATTGGAAGTGCAAGAAAACCATGCTAGCGTCTGTTTGGTAGTGTAGCCGAGAGGTCTAAGGCGCTGGATTTACGCTTCAGCCTCGACAGAGGCGTGGGCTCGAATCTCACTGCTGCCATTTCTGCTGATCTGCTCCAACGGCGCAGCTTGTTGAAATGCTGTTTCAATCCCTGCAACATTTCTGTTTAAAACAGAAGGAAAGTACGTTTGCTTCCCGTCCAATTAACGGTGGTGTGGGAAAGTGCCGAATTTTCCGAAGTGTCTGTGCTGTCATGATCGTGTTCGCCTCCCGCGCGCAAAATCGCAAGCCGCTTTACTGTTGCTTCAAGTTCCAGGCAATTTGAGTTTATACTGGAACCGAATGGAGACTGTTATTTCATCGCTGTTGTGAAACAAAGTCCTACGGTGACTCGAATCGTCGTTATTTGATTTTCTGGCCAAAGAAAAAATCGTTCCAATGAATTTAGATGTCATATGTTATTGAATTTCGCCCATTTCCTTCATCTCCGTCCTGGAAACATCGGCAGGGAAAGGTAATCTAATCGAGACTGTGATTGGTGAAATTCACTTTTTATGCCCCATTTTTATTATGTTCTTTCTTTCTCTCTTTTCAGCATTTTCTGTGAAGTGGTGGTGCACTCAGGCTCCAGTATGTTGGAAAGAGTAGTTTGGAATTGCCCTGTTGTTAGTTGTGAGATTACTTTATGGCTCATGACCCCGGACTGTCTCACATTTAGCATTCATGCTTCACTGTGTCTGAAAATGCATTTGGTTTGCCAGTTTTGTTTGTGTTCCGTGTTAAATGCTTTCTGTTTTGCGATTGTCTCGATACATTACGAATTAACAGGGTTTCTGAGGTAACTTCCAGCAGCAAAAATCCTCAACTGAGAATCTGGGAAAATTTCACGGAGTATGATCAGTCGGAGCAAAAGTAAGGAAGTCGTTCGTTTCTGCAGTGTTTCACCATGCAACCTTTCCCGTGAGCAGTCGAACAGACTAAATGATTGTGCCACAGCCTTTAACGGCAAGCTCCGCTAAAAAGTAATCCTTTACAGCCGGTGTAAGCAACACAACGCTATTGGGGCACAGCGCGTGGAAACAGATACTTCGGTGTATCTCGTCTATGCTCACCACATAGACAAAATTAAACATGTCCCATGAAACAACCAGCTATTGGAAACGGAAAGGTGAAAGGTAGAATTCCTCCAACTTTCAATGCTGGATGCCACTGAGCCTCGGCCAAGACGCCTGAGACTTGTTTTTGTAGTGACGTGGTCATCACGTTCGTCTTGCGCGCGAAAGGTTCCCCAGTTCGAAACTGAGCAGAAACTGCTTTGTTTTTCAACTGCAGCCTTTTACATGGACAAGAATGGAGCTTTCTTGCTTGCTTTTCCATCTGCAAACCTGCCTTCGAATTTGCTTGAGCAAATCTGCTCTCGTAGTGCAATGTAATGCAACTCCATTTAATTACTGTGCAAAGAGTTGTAAAGTTTTTCTCCAACCTGGTTCTGATCATATGCCATTCTCTTTGAGAGTGTAGTTACCACCTTCTGATCCTTCCACGGAAAGCAGTGCCGCACTTGCATTCCTTGCGCAGGCGGCCCGGTTCAAAGACAGGGAAGAAGCTGATGCGCTGGAGTCACCGCGCACCACGGATTCCTGAACGCGTCTGTCTGTCAAATGTACCCCCAAAGTCGTCTATGAAAGACATCATTTGGAAGCTGTCTGTCGTTATTCAACGAGTGAGAGTTGTCACCAGAGGTCCTGAATCATGTTTTGGAGCAATTCGCACGTTAGTGGCTCATTGAATCAGCAACAGCAATGAAAGAAATTACACTCTCAGAGGAACCTCTGGACCTGTGCTTTCATAGCGTCGCTAGTATTAAGGTGCGCCCCGAGATCGAAGCCACGTTGGACTGAAACAGGGGAATCGACAGAGAAGCTACAGAATGACATCGCATCCATTTGGTTTTCTTTAAATCACTGACGAGCAGGAAAATGTAAACGGGGAGGGCGAGTGGGGAAGTGAGGCAGTTGCAGCTCTGGTGAAATTCCTTCTTTGTGATTCACTCAGCAACGAGAGACGTGAAGGTGACTCAGGCGTGAGAGCTCTTCACATCGAGAACAAAAAGCACACAAGGGCAGTTAGCACCTCTTCCGGAGTGGGGGTGGGGTGAGGGTAATTATCTTTTGACTTCTGTTACTATGTTCAGAAACTGCCTTTTAGATTGATGTGAACAGAATCTGCATTTCTAAAAAGCACCATGTCATTTAGCAAAATTTATTGAGTCGCTTCTCGTCGACTCAGTTGGTATCCATGTGGCTCATGTCCAGGTGTGAACATCTAATCTGCAGCGAATTGCACGGTTAAGGCAAAAAGGCAAGGAAAGTGGCATCTCGAACTGCCTCCGATGTCAGAGAATCCTCACAATGTGATCTATCGTCCTCGGATTGTAATGCTACCTCCGGTTTTAGGGTGGAGAACATTCTTTGGGACTCTTATTCTGCAAAACAGACACAGTGACTGAAACGATGCTGCTCGGTATGATGTGGAACACGGCCTGCTCAGCTTTGTGCATTTTCCCTGTAGTCCGGTGTATTTCATGTTCCGTGTAATCGTGAAAGTTGTTCTGTTTCGAGCAATGGGTGAAATCATTTAGCAAAGCAAGAATCGAAATTGCAGTAATGTCAAGCAGCTCATGGTAATTTGACCAAATCAGAACCGATCATATGTTCTCACGCAGTCACAGATACATTTGGAGCTGAAAAGAGTCTGAGAAGATAGACCCAGCTTACCATTGATATTTGTCTGGATTGATGGGCTATCATTATCTGCTGCGAAATTGATATTGTAGACGGGGACATCCCAGCAACCGTGCGAGTCGGAGAGGGATCATAGAATCTTTTTCACGTGATTTTGCGTCTGTTGTTATGCAGGAGCACAATTGGAAGTGCAAGAAAACCAAGCTAGCGTCTGTTTGGTAGTGTAGCCGAGAGGTCTAAGGCGCTGGATTTACGCTTCAGCCTCGACAGAGGCGTGGGCTCGAATCTCACTGCTGCCATTTCTGCTGATCTGCTCCAACGGCGCAGCTTGTTGAAATGCTGTTTCAATCCCTGCAACATTTCTGTTTAAAACAGAAGGAAAGTACGTTTGCTTCCCGTCCAATTAACGGTGGTGTGGGAAAGTGCCGAATTTTCCGAAGTGTCTGTGCTGTCATGATCGTGTTCGCCTCCCGCGCGCAAAATCGCAAGCCGCTTTACTGTTGCTTCAAGTTCCAGGCAATTTGAGTTTATACTGGAACCGAATGGAGACTGTTATTTCATCGCTGTTGTGAAACAAAGTCCTACGGTGACTCGAATCGTCGTTATTTGATTTTCTGGCCAAAGAAAAAATCGTTCCAATGAATTTAGATGTCATATGTTATTGAATTTCGCCCATTTCCTTCATCTCCGTCCTGGAAACATCGGCAGGGAAAGGTAATCTAATCGAGACTGTGATTGGTGAAATTCACTTTTTATGCCCCATTTTTATTATGTTCTTTCTTTCTCTCTTTTCAGCATTTTCTGTGAAGTGGTGGTGCACTCAGGCTCCAGTATGTTGGAAAGAGTAGTTTGGAATTGCCCTGTTGTTAGTTGTGAGATTACTTTATGGCTCATGACCCCGGACTGTCTCACATTTAGCATTCATGCTTCACTGTGTCTGAAAATGCATTTGGTTTGCCAGTTTTGTTTGTGTTCCGTGTTAAATGCTTTCTGTTTTGCGATTGTCTCGATACATTACGAATTAACAGGGTTTCTGAGGTAACTTCCAGCAGCAAAAATCCTCAACTGAGAATCTGGGAAAATTTCACGGAGTATGATCAGTCGGAGCAAAAGTAAGGAAGTCGTTCGTTTCTGCAGTGTTTCACCATGCAACCTTTCCCGTGAGCAGTCGAACAGACTAAATGATTGTGCCACAGCCTTTAACGGCAAGCTCCGCTAAAAAGTAATCCTTTACAGCCGGTGTAAGCAACACAACGCTATTGGGGCACAGCGCGTGGAAACAGATACTTCGGTGTATCTCGTCTATGCTCACCACATAGACAAAATTAAACATGTCCCATGAAACAACCAGCTATTGGAAACGGAAAGGTGAAAGGTAGAATTCCTTCAACTTTCAATGCTGGATACCACTGAGCCTCGGCAAAGACGCCCGAGGCTTGTTTCTGTAGTGACGTGCTCATCACGTTCGTCTTGCGCGCGAAAGGTTCCCCAGTTCGAAACTGAGCAGAAACTGCTTTGTTTTTCAACTGCAGCCTTTTACATGGACAAGAATGGAGCTTTCTTGCTTGCTTTTCCATCTGCAAACCTGCCTTCGAATTTGCTTGAGCAAATCTGCTCTCGTAGTGCAATGTAATGCAACTCCATTTAATTACTGTGCAAAGAGTTGTAAAGTTTTTCTCCAACCTGGTTCTGATCATATGCCATTCTCTTTGAGAGTGTAGTTACCACCTTCTGATCCTTCCACGGAAAGCAGTGCCGCACTTGCATTCCTTGCGCAGGCGGCCCGGTTCAAAGACAGGGAAGAAGCTGATGCGCTGGAGTCACCGCGCACCACGGATTCCTGAACGCGTCTGTCTGTCAAATGTACCCCCAAAGTCGTCTATGAAAGACATCATTTGGAAGCTGTCTGTCGTTATTCAACGAGTGAGAGTTGTCACCAGAGGTCCTGAATCATGTTTTGGAGCATTTCGCACGTTAGTGGCTCATTGAATCAGCAACAGCAATGAAAGAAATTACACTCTCAGAGGAACCTCTGGACCTGTGCTTTCATAGCGTCGCTAGTATTAAGGTGCGCCCCGAGATCGAAGCCACGTTGGACTGAAACAGGGGAATCGACAGAGAAGCTACAGAATGACATCGCATCCATTTGGTTTTCTTTAAATCACTGACGAGCAGGAAAATGTAAACGGGGAGGGCGAGTGGGGAAGTGAGGCAGTTGCAGCTCTGGTGAAATTCCTTCTTTATGATTCACTCAGCAACGAGAGACGTGAAGGTGACTCAGGCGTGAGAGCTCTTCACATCGAGAACAAAAAGCACACAAGGGCAGTTAGCACCTCTTCCGGAGTGGGGGTGGGGTGAGGGTAATTATCTTTTGACTTCTGTTACTATGTTCAGAAACTGCCTTTTAGATTGATGTGAACAGAATCTGCATTTCTAAAAAGCACCATGTCATTTAGCAAAATTTATTGAGTCGCTTCTCGTCGACTCAGTTGGTATCCATGTGGCTCATGTCCAGGTGTGAACATCTAATCTGCAGCGAATTGCACGGTTAAGGCAAAAAGGCAAGGAAAGTGGCATCTCGAACTGCCTCCGATGTCAGAGAATCCTCACAATGTGATCTATCGTCCTCGGATTGTAATGCTACCTCCGGTTTTAGGGTGGAGAACATTCTTTGGGACTCTTATTCTGCAAAACAGACACAGTGACTGAAACGATGCTGCTCGGTATGATGTGGAACACGGCCTGCTCAGCTTTGTGCATTTTCCCTGTAGTCCGGTGTATTTCATGTTCCGTGTAATCGTGAAAGTTGTTCTGTTTCGAGCAATGGGTGAAATCATTTAGCAAAGCAAGAATCGAAATTGCAGTAATGTCAAGCAGCTCATGGTAATTTGACCAAATCAGAACCGATCATATGTTCTCACGCAGTCACAGATACATTTGGAGCTGAAAAGAGTCTGAGAAGATAGACCCAGCTTACCATTGATATTTGTCTGGATTGATGGGCTATCATTATCTGCTGCGAAATTGATATTGTAGACGGGGACATCCCAGCAACCGTGCGAGTCGGAGAGGGATCATAGAATCTTTTTCACGTGATTTTGCGTCTGTTGTTATGCAGGAGCACAATTGGAAGTGCAAGAAAACCAAGCTAGCGTCTGTTTGGTAGTGTAGCCGAGAGGTCTAAGGCGCTGGATTTACGCTTCAGCCTCGACAGAGGCGTGGGCTCGAATCTCACTGCTGCCATTTCTGCTGATCTGCTCCAACGGCGCAGCTTGTTGAAATGCTGTTTCAATCCCTGCAACATTTCTGTTTAAAACAGAAGGAAAGTACGTTTGCTTCCCGTCCAATTAACAGTGGTGTGGGAAAGTGCCGAATTTTCCGAAGTGTCTGTGCTGTCATGATCGTGTTCGCCTCCCGCGCGCAAAATCGCAAGCCGCTTTACTGTTGCTTCAAGTTCCAGGCAATTTGAGTTTATACTGGAACCGAATGGAGACTGTTATTTCATCGCTGTTGTGAAACAAAGTCCTACGGTGACTCGATACGTCGTTATTTGATTTTCTGGCCAAAGAAAAAATCGTTCCAATGAATTTAGATGTCATATGTTATTGAATTTCGCCCATTTCCTTCATCTCCGTCCTGGAAACATCGGCAGGGAAAGGTAATCTAATCGAGACTGTGATTGGTGAAATTCACTTTTTATGCCCCATTTTTATTATGTTCTTTCTTTCTCTCTTTTCAGCATTTTCTGTGAAGTGGTGGTGCACTCAGGCTCCAGTATGTTGGAAAGAGTAGTTTGGAATTGCCCTGTTGTTAGTTGTGAGATTACTTTATGGCTCATGACCCCGGACTGTCTCACATTTAGCATTCATGCTTCACTGTGTCTGAAAATGCATTTGGTTTGCCAGTTTTGTTTGTGTTCCGTGTTAAATGCTTTCTGTTTTGCGATTGTCTCGATACATTACGAATTAACAGGGTTTCTGAGGTAACTTCCAGCAGCAAAAATCCTCAACTGAGAATCTGGGAAAATTTCACGGAGTATGATCAGTCGGAGCAAAAGTAAGGAAGTCGTTCGTTTCTGCAGTGTTTCACCATGCAACCTTTCCCGTGAGCAGTCGAACAGACTAAATGATTGTGCCACAGCCTTTAACGGCAAGCTCCGCTAAAAAGTAATCCTTTAAAGCCGGTGAAAGCAACACAACGCTATTGGGGCACAGCGCGTGGAAACAGATACTTCGGTGCATCTCGTCCATGCTCACCACGTAGCCAATATTAAACATGTCCCATGAAACAACGAGCTATTGGAAACGGAAAGGTGAAAGGTAGAATTCCTTCAACTTTCAATGCTGGATACCACTGAGCCTCGGCAAAGACGCCCGAGGCTTGTTTCTGTAGTGACGTGCTCATCACGTTCGTCTTGCGCGCGAAAGGTTCCCTGGGCCGAAACTGCTTTGTTTTTCAACTGCAGCCTTTTACATGGTCAAGAACGGAGCTTTCTTGCTTGCTTTCCCATCTGCAAACCTGCCTTCGAATTTGCTTAGACCATAAGGCCATAAGACATAGGAGTGGAAGTAAGGCCATACGGCCCATCGAGTCCACTCCGCCATTCAATCATGGTTGATGCGCATTTCAGCTCCACTTACCAGCGTTCTCCCCGTTTCCCTTAATTCCTCTCGACAACAAGAATCTATCAATCTCGGCCTTGAAGACATTTAGCGTCCCGGCTTCCACTGCACTCCGTGGCAATGAATTCCACAGGCCCACCACTCTTTGGCTGAAGAAATGTCTCGCATTTCTGTTCTGAAATGACCCCCTCTAATTCTAAGGCTGTGTCCACGGGTCCTAGTCTCCTCGTTTAACTGAAACAATTTCCTAGCATCCACCTTTTCCAAGCCATGTATTATTTTGTACGTCTCTATTAAGTCTCCCCTTAATCTTCTAAACTCCAATGAGTACAATCCCAGTATCCTCAGCCGTTCCTCATATGTTAGACCTGTCATTCCAGGGATCATCTGTGTGAATCTCCGCTGGACACGTTCCAGTGCCAGCATGTCCTTCCTGAGGTGTGGGGACCAAAACCGGACACAGTACTCCAAATGGGGCCTAACCAGAGCTTTATAAAGTCTTAGTAGTACATCTCTGCTTTTATATTCCAACCCTCTTGAGATAAGAGACAACATTGCATTCGCTTTCTTAATCACGGACTCAACCTGCATGTTTACCTTTAGAGAATCCTCGGCTAGCACTCCCAGATCCCTTTGTGCTTTGGCTTTATTAATTTTCTCACCATTTAGAAAGTTGTCTATGTTTTTATTCTTTTTGCCAAAGTGCAAGACCTCGCACTTGCTCACGTTAAATTCCATCAGCCATTTCCTGGACCACTCTCCCAACCTGTCTAGATCCTTCTGTAGCCTCCCCACTTCCTCAGTACTACCTGCCTGTCCACCTAACTTCGTATCATCGGCAAACTTCGCTAGAATGCCCGCGGTTCCCTCATCCAAACCATTAATATATAATGCGAACAGCTGTGGCCCCAGCACCGAACCCTGCGGGACACCGCTCGTCACCGGCTGCCATTCTGAAAAAGAACCTTTTATCCCAACTCTCTGCCTTCTGTTAGACAGCCAATCCTCAATCCATCCCAGCAGCTCACCTCGAACACCATGGGCCCTCACCTTGCTCAGCAGCCTCCCGTGTGGCACCTTATCAAAGGCCTTTTGAAAGTCTAGATAGACCACATCCACTGGGTTTCCCTGGTCTAACCTACTTGTTACCTCTTCAAAAAATTCCAACAGGTTTGTCAGGCATGACCTCCCTTTACTAAATCCTTGTGGACTTGTTCTAATCAGACTCTGCTCTTCCAAGAATTTAGAAACCTCATCCTTAATGATGGATTCTAGAATTTTATCAACAACCGAGGTTAAGCTGATTGGCCTATAATTTTCCATCTTTTGCCTTGATCCTTTCTTGAACAAGGGCGTTACTACAGCCATCTTCCAATCATCCGGGACCTTTCCTGACTCCAGTGACTCTTGAAAGATCTCAACCAATGCCTCTGCTATTTCCTCAGCCACCTCTCTCAGAACTCTAGGGTGTATCCCATCGGGGCCAGGAGATTTATCAATTTTAAGACTTTTTAACTTTTCTAGCACTATCTCTTTCGTAATGTCAACCATACTCAACTCAGCCCCGTGACACCCTTTAATTTTTGGGATATTACTCATGTCTTCCACTGTGAAGACTGACGCAAAGTACTTGTTAAGTTTTCCTGCTATTTCCTTATCTCCCATCACTAGGCTTCCTGCATCAGTTTGAAGTGGCCCAATGTCTACTTTTGCCTGTCGTTTGTTTCTTATGTACTGAAATAAACTTTTACTATTGTTTCTAATATTACTGGCTAGCCTACCTTCATATTTGATCCTCTCCTTTCTTATTACACTCTTTGTTATCCTCTGTTTGCTTTTGTATCCTTCCCAATCTTCTGATTTCCCACTGTTCTTAGCCACTTTATAGGATCTCTCTTTTTCTTTAATACATTTCCTGACTTCCTTTGTCAGCCAAGGTTGTCTAATCCCTCCCCGGTTAATCTTTCTTTTCTTGGGAATGAACCTCTGTACAGTGTCCTCAATTATACCTACAAACTCCTGCCATTTTTGAACATAGAACATAGAACATAGAAGAATACAGCGCAGTACAGGCCCTTGGGCCCTCGATGTTGCGCCGATCCAAGCCCACCTAAACTACACTAACCCACTATCCTCCATATACCTATCCAATGCCCTCTTAAATGCCCATAAAGAGGGAGAGTCCACCACTGTTACTGGCAGGGCATTCCATGAACTACTTGCTCTACTTGCCTTTTGCTCTACTGTCTTCCCGGTAAGCCTCTGCTTCCAGTCTGTTTTAGTCAGTTCCTCTCTCATGCCCTCATAATTACCTTTATTCAACTGTAACACCATTACATCCGATTTTGCCTTCTCCCTTTCAAACTCCAGACTGAACTCTATCATATTATGGTCGCTACTTCCTAAGGGTTCCCTTACTTTAAGATCTTTTATAGAGTCTGGTTCATTGCAAAGCACTAGGTCCAGAATAGCCTGCTCTCTTGTGGGCTCCATGACAAGCTGTTCCAAAAAGCCATCCTTTAAGCATTCCATGAATTCCCTTTCTTTAGATCCACTAACAACATTATTTACCCAGTCCATCTGCATATTGAAGTCTCCCATGATCAATGTAACCTTGCCTTTCTGACATGCCTTCTCTATTTCCCGGTACATGTTGCGTCCCTGGTCCTGACCACTGTTAGGAGATCTTTCCACAACTCCAATTCTGTTTTTTTTGCCTTTGTGGTTCCTCAATTCCACCCACACAGACTCCACATCATCCGACGCTATGTCATTCAGTGCCATAGATTTAATTTTGTTCTTAACTAACAAGGCAACCCCACCCCCTCTGCCCACCTCTCTGTCTTTTCGATAAGTTGAAAAACCATGGAGGTTTAACTGCCAATCCTGACCCCCCTGTAACCAAGTCTCTGTGATGCCTACTACATCATAATCATTCACTATTATCTGTGCCATTAGTTCATCGGCTTTGTTAAGTATGCTACGAGCATTCAGGTAAAGTGCCTTAATGCTAACTTCCTTATCATTAGAGATGTTGGAAGTCATATGTCCTAAGTTATCCTTGCTTTTTACTGCATTCTCAGTCTGCCTCAATTTTAAATCCGCCTGGAAACATGCTATCCTGCTGCTTATCTTGCCATTTACCTCCATACTCCCTGTCGCTTTCACTTTCCCTTCCCCCCAACTCAGAAGTTTAAAGTCCTACTGACCACCCTATTTATCCTCTTCGCTAGAACATTGGTACCTGATCGGTTCAGGTGGAGACCGTCCCAACGGTACAGATCCCCCCTGTTCCAAAACTGATGCCAATGCCCCATGAAGTGGAATCCCTCTTTCCCACACCAATCCCTTAGCCACGTGTTTACTTGCCTAATTTTCTTGTCCCTATGCCAATTGGCACGGGGCTCGGGCAGTAATCCGGAGATTATGACCCTTGAGGACCTGTGCTTCAATTTCCTGCCTAGTGCTTCGTAATGCCCAAACAGATCCTCCACCTTAGTCTTGCCTATGTTGTTGGTACCAACGTGGACCACAACAACTGGATCCTCCCCCTCCCACTCCAATATCCTTTCAAGACGGTAGGAGATGTCTCGCACCCTGGCACCGGGCAGGCAACACACCATGCGAGACTCCCGATCCGGCTTGCAAAGGATACTATCTGTCCCCCTAATTATAGAATCCCCGATAACCACTACTTGTCTATTAGCTCCCCCCTCTTGAATGGCCTTCTGGACCATGGTGCCTTGGTCAGTTGGCTCATCCTGTCCAGAGCCCTTTTCCTCATCCGAACAGGGATCAAGAATCTCGTACCTGTTGGACAAGGTCAAGGGCTGAGGCTCCTCCACTCCTGAACTCCGGTTCCCCCTACCTGCCTCACTTACAGTCACACTCTTTTGTGCCTGGTCACTAGCTGAATGTGAATTACTTAACCTCCCAGGTGTGACTGCCTCCTGAAACAAAGCATCCAGGTAACTCTCCCCCTCCCGGATGTGCCGCAGTGTTTGAAGATCAGATTCCAGATCATCAACTCTGATCCGGTGTTCTTCCAGCAACCAACACTTGCTGCAGATGTGGTCACTGCCGTTCACAATGGGATCAGCCAGCTCCCACATCATACAGCAACAACACATCACCTGCCCAGCCATCTCTGCTTAGTTAGTTAATTAGTTACTTTGTACTAGTATGAATTAGAATACCTTCTGATACCTCTCTGCTATAGTTTTTTTTACCCTAAATAAGGACTTGATGTACACACACACACAAAAAAACAAAGTAAAAACAAAGAAAAAATCGTTCCAATGAATTTCGATGTCATATGTTATTGAATTTCGCCCATTTTCTTCATCTCCTCTGCACCCCCTCCAGTGGTACCACATCCCAGAACGCCACAAAATATCCCATCTAGGCCGAACCAAAGTCCTGTATAGCTCTTATAATCTATGTTCCGATGAATCAAGGCTATTTATTATTCACAATGCCTTCTTCACTCCACTATTACCCTGGCCAGTCACAAGCAAAGATTTAGATTTAGACTTAGATTACATTACAGCGTGGAAATAGGCCCTTTGATCCAACAAGTCCACACCGACCCGCCGAAGCGCAACCAACCCATGCCCCTACATTTACCCTTACCTAACACTACGGGCAATTTTAGCATGGCCAATTCACCTGACCTGCACATCTTTGGACTGTGGGAGGAAACCGGAGCACCCGGAGGAAACCCACGCAGACACGGGGAGAACGTGCAAACTCCACACAGTCAGTCGCCTGAGGGAAGGAATTGAAACCAGGGCTCAGGCGCTCACCCCTTCATAGATTGAGTATTCTCTTGTCTTGTTACTTCTGACGTGCATCACTTCACATTTATCTGTGTGACACTTTATTGGGCATTGTTCTGGCCAGCTGAATAATCTGTTTATACCCTCCTGCAAACTAACCCTTTCTTCCTCACTGTGAACTACCTAACTACTCTTTGTGCCTTCCACAAAATTGTTTATCATTCCACTGCCAGCACCTTCCATATTCTCACCATCATCCCTGTGAATATCACATACAAACCTTGATTTTTTTTCCTGTTATCCAGATGGTATTCCCAGATGAAGAATTAAGAATTCCAGTCTCTTCCTATTTTGGTTAATTTACAGAGCGATGTAGTTAAGGTCTTTTATGAGGGAGCCAGAAATAGCATTTTGAACAGAGTTGAACCCTCCTTTTACGTACGCTCTGCCACCTCTGCATGTATTATTCATCAACTTGTAAACAAGTTAGGCTGGATTAGGATTTGGTACCTTGCACTGGAACATTCGTATTTTCCGTGACACTGAATTATGTCCTTTGTAACATCCCCAGCAATAGTCAGTGCTGAAATAAACATCTACAGAATATACAGACTAATTCATTGTTTGTTTAAAAGAGTGAGTGTGATGAGGATAAAGATTCGATTAAATTGTACCTAATGGACACACTGCCGGAGTTCAAATCATATTCTCACGTCTTCCTTGAGTTGGAAGTAAATTATTAAAACAAACGCCCACTGTTGCACATAGTGTAAAAAAAAAACAAGAAATGTTGAGGCGCCACACTATGCGAGAAAAAACATGTCGTCTGCACTTGATGGAGATACGGAAATTCAGAATAGCTGTACAACCTGAATAAGAATCAAGTGAGAGAAAAAAGATAGAACAAACCTTTTCTTAGACCCCACCATGGCACATCAGGTCACACAGATTCCCCATCATCTGACCCTATTTAATTTCTTACTATTGGTTTAGTTTTATTTCTTACTAGTAAGGCACCCCACCTCCTCCGCCCACCTGCCTATCTTTTCAATAAGATGTATATCCTTGAATATTCAGCTCCCAATCCTGATTCCCTTGCAGCCATGTCTCCGTGATGTTCGCCAGGGCATACTTGCCAATGTCGATCTGTGCCACAAGCTCGTTTACCCTATTCCTTATATTGCATGCATCCAGTCCTGTATTAACCTTTCCTCTTCACAGTGTCATTCGTTTCCTCAGTGTGCTTGAAGTTTGATTGCAAACACTCCATATGCTCTGTCATATTTGTTTCTGTCCTGGAGATTTTAATAACTTCTCCTGAGTTCTGCACTCTTACCTCCTCCTTCAATTCTGGTTTTCTAATTTCGCCAATATCTGACCTTCCCCATACTCGCCCTATTAAGTTTAAAGCCTTGTCTACTGCTCTGGATGTGCGATCCCCTAGTACTCTGGTCCAAGCACGGTTCGGATGAAGACCATCTCATTGGTACCAGTCTTTGCTTCTCCGGTACTGGTGCAAATGTCCTATGACTTCAAATTCATTTATCCAACACTAATCGTTGAGCCACGCATCTACCAGCTTAATCTTGTTGACCTTGTGCCAATTAGCACGTAGCTAAAGCAGTAATCCAGAGATCATTACCTTTTTGGCTCTGCTTTTTAAAAATGTTTGTTCCGTGCTCTTAATAGCACTGAGCAGAAGGGGTGCCATAGTTTTATCCATGTGGTTGGTCCATACATGGGCCACGACCACTGAACCTTTACACTCCCACTACAACTTCCTCTGCAGCCCAGGTAAGATACTCCAAATTTAGCGTGGTGCTGGAAATGCACAGCGGATCAGGCAGCATCCGAGGATTAGCAAAACAGGTGTTTTGGGCAAAAGCCTTTCATCAGCATGAGGTTCGGAGCCTTGAGCGTGGCGAGATAAATGCGAGTGGGGTGGGTTTGCGGAGAATGTAGCAGAGAATATAGTAGGTGGATGGAGGTGGGTATCCCAAACACGAGCACCCGCCATCGTTATTGCATTTAGCTACTGCTGAATTTGATTTTTTATTAATTTTTAACTGTTTTTATATCTCTGCTTATGCAACTTGTAACCAATAGATGAACAAAATTCAATTTAAGGCAGATTCATATTTCGCAGAGTCCCAATTAGCCAATCAAATCACATCCTTCCTTTGTCAGACTTGCACATTATCATCTGAAAGAATTCTGACAGACGTGTCAGCGGTACCTCTCCTTGACAACGTTATGCTGACTCAGTCCTACTTCACTATGCACCTCCAAGTACTTCATTACAAGGGCCCAGTTCTTCAGCGAAATATCCCAGGCCAAGCCATCTCCAGCTGCTTCATCAATATCCTTCCCTCCATTATAAGCTCAAAAGTAGGAATGTTCAATGACAAATGTGCATTTAATACCACCCACAAATCCTCAGTTGAAATTTAACATATCACTATCAATTAGAGATTGGGTTACTTTAGATTTTGCACTATGCAATGAGAAATTCTAATTAATAACGTTGTAATATTGTGTGTGTGTGTTCCAGGGAAACATCCAAGCAGAACGTTGTAATATTGGACTCCGTGAGATCTGATTGTAGCGTGGTTCATTCTGAAACTAGAGATTGAAATTTCAGCAAAGGAAGCTAAGAAGGTATAAGTGACAAGTTGGCTGAGTTGGCATGTTGGTGGCTTGGGCAAATCACAAAACGCTTTGCCAGTAGACAGGCAATAGCTAGTATTTGAAAAGATACATCATTTATAACAGTAGCAGAAAGCATAATGGACTGTCAGAGAATATGGAAAGATATAGATAGAATGGAGAGTTCGGTGGATTAAGTGGCAGATGGCTTTCAATCCAGACAAATGTGAGGTGATGCATTTAGGCAAGTCTAATTCTACAGCGAACTATGTGAGGACTAGTGCGTTCTGTCTGGAGGTTGGTGGGTTACTAGTCCTCACCTACGGCCCCACCAACCTCCAGATACGTCGGATCATCCTTCATCATTTCCGCCACCTCCAAACAGACCCCACCACCAACGATATATTTCCCTCCCCACCCCTATCAGCGTTCTGGAAATACCACTCCCTCCGCGACTCCCTTGTCAGATCCACACCCCCCACCAACCCAACCTCCACTCCCAGCACCTTCCCCTGCAACCGCAAGCAATGCAAACCTTCCACCCACACTCCACTCCTCACTTCCCTACAAGGCCTCATGGGATCCTTCAATATCCATCAGAAATTCACCTGCACCTCCACACACATCATGTACTGCATCCGCTGCACCCGATGTGGCCTCCTATACATTGGGTAGACAGGCCGCCTACTTGCAGAACGTTTCAGAGAACACCTCAGGGACATCCGCACCAAACAACACAACCGCACCATGGCTGAACACTTTAACTCCCCCTCCCACTCCGCCAAGGACATGCAGGTCCTTGGCCTCCTCCATCGCCAGACCATGGCAACACGATACCTGGAGGAAGAGCGCCTCATCTTCCGCCTAGAAACCCTCCAATCACAATGGATGAATGCAGATTTCTCCAGCTTTCTCATTTCTCCTCTCTCCACCGTATCTCAGTCCCAACCCTCAGACTCAGCAACACCTTCTTGACCTGAAATCCTCTTCCTGACCTCTCCGCCCTCACCCCCTCTCCGGCCTATCACCCTCACCTTAACTTCCTTCCACCTATCGCATTTTCAACGCCCCTCCCCCAAGTCCCTCCTCCCTACCTTTTACCTTAGCCTGCTTGGCACACCCTCCTCATTCCTGAAGAAGGGCTTATGCCAGAAACGTCGATTCTACTGCTCGTTTGATGCTGCCTGACCTGCTGCGCTTTTCCAGCAACACATTTTTAAGGTCTGATCCTCAGCATCTGCAGTCCTCACTTTCTCCTTCGTAAGTACTTATTGTCAAGTCTGTCCATTTAAAGAAATAAAGTTTTTTCCAGAATTTCGCTGAAATTATATTTAAATTTTGGTGTGACAAGACTATTCCATGTGCCAATGAAGTTAGGAATAGGAAGGTAGTACAGTCAAATACATGGGCAAAGAGCTGGTCGAGGAGGCAGCACTTCCGATATGTGGATCATTGGGATTCCCAAGACGATAAGATATACACAAGAAGGACGGGATGGACCTGAACTGGCAGCAATCTCCTGGCAGGCAGGTTTGCTGTTGTCACTCAGGAGGGTTTAACCTAGTGTGGCCCTTGGAGGGAGGGGGGGGGGCACAGTGGGAACCAGAGCGGTAGGTCCACACGTACACGACTGAGGTGGGGTTGGCGACCTATTCCAGTACAGCTAAGACCAACAACAAACAGAAGAGGACATATGGGACACTGCTACGCCTTATAACTTTAATTCATAATTCTTAGACGATAAACTGTCAACGATGTCTTAAGAAGATTCAATGTCTTACTCTTTGGGAGGAGAGTTCCCACAGACGCAGAACCCTTTCAGATGGTTAAAACAATCACCAACTCCTTCACTGCGGTATTCTCTAGTTTCCAGCAGTCCAGCCATTTCTGGAAATCTCTCGCACAAATTGAAATATTAGATTAGATTACATTACATAATTTCTAGATTAGATTATGTAATCTAATCTAGAAATATTGTTTCAGCATTCAATTGGAATGGGTTTAAACGGGGTCACGTGTCATTTGCCTAAACTCCAACTGATCCAAGGCCAATCTGACAATGTTTCCTCCAGAGTTAAATGCTCCTCACTGGAATCAGTTGAGTGAATCTTCTCTGGACTGCTTTTCATGTCATTGTGCCCTCTGCTCTCCTGAAGTGGTCTCACCATACCCTGCAAAACTGTAGAAAATCTTCCCGACTCCTGAATGTATTGTCTTTCAAAAGGTTTGAAATTTTATATTGCCTCCCTATGATGTGCACGCAACGTGTTTGTTTTGTGATCCATGTGCCTGGTTCCTCTGTGCCTCAGCTTTGCAATCTCTCCATTGGATAATACACTGTTTTTCTATTCAAACCACCATCTATTCAAACACAGACACATTTTTCCTGCTATGCCGCATATACCAATATATCATTCACTTGACCCACCTCGAACTCTCTATAATATTATGAAGTGGAGGTCAACATTCTTCTGATAATTAAAAGCAATGCACCCAGCGAAGATTTCCTCGCCTTATAATATGGTAAGGGAGTGTGACAAGTGATGTAACCCACCTGCGTTTCGACACCCAGTTAGCTATAAAGGAGTGGTTCAATGAAATGTTTGTGTAGAGAAGCACCATCTAAGTTTGTTGGAGTGCTGCCATTCATTGAGTCTACCCCTGACTGGTTTCTTCTTCCAAAATGCATCACCTCATATTTATCAGAGTTGCATTCTATCTGCTATTGATCTGCCCATCTGACCAATCCATCTCTATCTTCCTGTAAGATAAGGCCTTCCTCCTCACTGCAAATCACCTGGTCAATCTTTGTGTCGAACATACACTTATTTATCACACTTTATCTCCCCCCTACACATTCACATCTACTTCATTAATGCATGCCAAAAACAATAAGGGATACAGCACTGGGGTACACCAGGGGTCACAGATATCCAGTCGCACAAAGAACCTTTTTCCATCACCCTCTGTCTCCTGCCTAGAAGAAAAATTGAATGTCATTTACCAGGTTACCCTTGATACCATGGAATTGTACTTTCTTTATCCGTTTTGCATGTGAGGATTTATCAAAGGCGTTGCTGAAAAAAAACATATAAACAACCTCCTTGAAAAAAATCAATAAAATTCGTTCGACATGACCACCCTCTGATAAGTTCATGCTGACTATCTCTGATCAAACATTCCCTGGTTATTCTGTTCTGCTTGATGTCCTTCTGGAATGCCTTGGGATTCTCGGTACTCTTGCTCACACTTGTGAATGCCCCTGTGTTCATCACTCCCCTCTGTGTGAGTTTTTTAAAAATGATTCATTTCGATCACCTCTCATTCTCTGAAACTTTCTGGAACACAGGCGGAGTTCCTTCATCATACAATCTTGCTACCTGAGGGATTAATCTCGAGAATGTCCTTACAGAGCTCAAAATGTTTGTATAAATAACAGCCATTGTCTGTCTTTCAAATTCACTGAACCCAACTTTTTCCTCGTATCTTAATGGCGTGCATGACTCAGGTATACACCAGGAATATAAGAAAAAAAACTGCTTTGTATTCAGATGTCATTTAAATTCAAAATATTAAGCTTACTATTCCCAAAAGCTCCTTTACAGCAAAGTCTTTAATTACCTCTTCTGATCACACAGCAGCAATTCCAAAACAGCCTGATATCTAGCTCGGTGGTCAACATATTGTCAAAACAACCCATCTCATACACGGTCATGAAATCCATTTTCTCAGCATTATAATTCACTAGGGTTAACTTGTTCAGAAGTAGCTTAAAGCTGTCCATTATTACTACAGTACCCACAAATTTGTATATCTAATTTCCTGTTTTATAAGATACCCAACATTTGTATCACAATTTGATTTTGATAAATAACGCGCATCAATGTTTGCTGTTTCAAAGCTCCACCTTACCAGCTTCCGTGGAATCTGAGTGACGTGGGCTCTGGGGAGATTAACGGTAGATTCAGGCGAGATGTTTGGCAAGACATATCTCAACATTGATATCATCTCAACGCACCTGACATGTTCTTCTCAAGTGTCATTGTGACATTATCACCAGATCTCCCGTAATGCTTGTGGAGTTAAGAAGGACAATGATCTTTCAGCAATGCTGTGTATTCCCCAGAGAGCTGAGACTGCTCTAACCTGGGTGGGAACACTACAGTAGGCTGGCAAAGTGCTGCTGCTACTGTATAGGGTCTCAGTGAGATCACATCTGGAGTAGTGTGAACAGAGTTAATTTCCTCACTGAGGAAAGGATATTGGAATTAACTCGAGGATTGTTCCCTCAATAGATTTCTGCAAGAATCTCTACAGTGTGGAAGTAATCCATTTGACCAATCGACAACACACTGATTCTCCGAAGAGCATCCCATTCAAACCTCACCACCCACCCCACCTAATCTTTATAACCTGGCATTTTCCATGATGCACCTAGCCTCACATTCCCGGACATTATGGGTAATTTAGCGGGGCTAATCCACCTTACCGACATATCTTGGGACTGTGGGAGGAAATTGGAGACTGTAATTGAACATGAATCTGTGGTGCAGTGAGGCAGCAGTGTTATCCACTGAGCTACCCAATGTGAGCAACACAATTTCCTGCATATTTCAGCTCTTGAAAAGAGCCAGTTGAGTAGGGAGATTCCATAAGTCCCCAAACCTGTTGTTGAGAGACAGGAGGAGGGCATTGAGATCTTGAACGGCTTGGTCAGGAACAGGAACAGGAGCAGAACATACAAACTATCGAGACTATAATATAGGGACAGCAGGAGGACATTCAGCCTAGTAAGTGTGTAAAGCAAGAACAGAATGAGTCCAATCAGCCACTCATGCCTTTTAAACAGCAATTGGAGCAGATCTTTTACAGTCTTGTGCTTGTCATATGGGAATTGTGAAAGGAAACGTGGAGGTTATGGAAAGCAAAGAACTTAGAATAACCAGCTTCTCTAGGGAATGAAAAGTAATGAAAAATTTAATGAAGGCAAATTGTAATCAAGGCAAATTGTTAGAATCCGTTATGAAGGAATTAATAGCATGATGTTTTCAAAGTCAAGACACAATCCAGCACAGTCAACATAGCTTTATAAAGGATAAATCATGTTTGAATGATTTGACTAACTTTCTTAAAAATTGACAAACAATATGGATAATTGGGATCACATAGATGTATTATATCTGGAGTTCCAGATAGCAGTGTGTAACGTGCTTTACAAAACATTAATATGCACGAGAAGATCACATGGGGAAAGGAAAGATTTATTTGCTAAGAGAGATGATTGGCTAAACAATAAAAAGCTATGATATGGAGCCGCTGGGACTGGGTCAGACAAGGTCAAAATTCACCTGACAGTAGGTTTTAGTGCAACGGGCTTATTTGAAAACACCAGCTACCATCGCGCTGCTCCTTCATTAAGTGTTAGAGAGAGAGGACTACCTTAAACAGAGAAGTTATAAGGATTGTACAACTCATGCGCATGAAAGGTACGCACCTAGGATGACTCTTAAATCATTAATCACTTAGAATTGAGGTTCATGTCTTGATTGTTTAAATGCAAATCGCAGAATTTATTTCAGGTCACTGCCTGGAGATACCTTCAGGCATTATTGATGTAAAAGAGGTGACCCCTCCAGCCAGACAATGTATTTCTGGCGAGAGGTCTTGTTTGGAGTCTGTGTCTTCGCCTGGAGTCAGATTGGGCTTGTTCCCAAAGTACGAGCTCATAAAATACAGCATTGACTGACTGTCTCCAAATTGTATGTTTTTGGAACAAAATAAAGTGTATCTGCAAATGCAAACGTGCTCATGCAGGTTCACCCCACAAATTTATACGTGCATGCATATGTGTATGAAGGAGGGTGTCTGTGTGAAGGGCAGAGAAACAATGTGTATAAGTGAGAGAGACTAAGGAGGTATGTGTATGTGAGTACAGGAGGGAAACAGAGTGAATGTGGTCATGGGTGTGACAGAGCAGAGTGTGCGTGTGCATATGTGAGACAGGAGGATTATGAATGTGCGTGTGTGTGGAGCGGAAAGGGAGAGTGTGCATCAGTGTATGTAAAGGCGAGAGTGAGAACGTGTGCTTGCCCAGACTAAGACACAGACAAATTTGACAGATCAATTTCCCCACACACTCACTCCGTGGTTTCAGAGCTTCCCCTCTGTGCAGCCTCTGCTACATTGTTATTCATGTTGCAGATCCAGGCAACTCTGTGCACAGACCAAGCTAAGAAACATGGCTTTTAAGTATTGCCTTGGTGGCCGGGAAAAAGGGTATTTAATCGCTGAGTGACAGGCGAGGGCCCGGGAAATGGGGGGTAGGCAGTGTAACTGTCACGGAGGAAAGGAAGAAAAAGTCCCTGGAAACATTCCTCCTGAAAGTCCGTTGGGGAGGATGTTACATGAATGAACAAGCAATAATTGTACAAGGGCAAAATATAAAAAGAAAATGATTAAATATTGTTGTTTATTATGGACCAAAGAACCAATCCTTTGTCCGACTGTTTTCTGCCAAAATATGGTTCTGAAAAGGATTGGGTCTGTCAGTATTTAGATTTGTATGTGAATAAAAAATAACCTTTTATTCAAGAGGAGGCGGACTATGCGTCCTGTTGGCAGGCAGTTTGGGAATGATGGTAGTAAAGATAAGATATTCTCCCTATGCCCCACCCCGCCCCATGGGATCCTATTGGCTGCTTCCCCACCCCACACACACACTCCATAAAATCAGATTAGGTGAAAATGGGGGTGGAGTAGACAGACACACAGGGACAGCGAACGGATGACTTACAAGAGGAGGACGAAGGGGCGGTGGACCGGGATGTTGTTGTTCCCTACCCCCAATCCTCAACAAAAGAAAGGAAAGATAAAGTAGACGTAGAGGAGGCCTCCGGAGTATCTAAACCAAAACCTAAGGGGGGAAAACAAAAACAGAAAAAAAGGGAAAAACGTAACGAATTATCCCCTTCAGGAGGTATCAATAGGGGACAAAGAGATTGGGTTTGTAAGTGCCACCCTCACCAGTGGGGAGGCCAGAACATTAAAAAAGGAGATGAAGGTCCTGGTTGAGGATCCAATAGGGTTGTCTGAACAAATTGATCAATTTTGGGGGCACAATCTGTATACGTGGACTGAGTTAATGTCTACTTTGTATTTTCCGTTTACTGGGGAAGAAAGAGGACTTATACGTGGAGCAGACATTAAAATATGGGACAGGGAACACCCCATTGGAGATGGGGATGCTTGACAGGGAGAGATGAAGTTTCCCTTCAGAAACCCCCAGTAGGAAAATCAAAACCCAGAGCATCGAGAAGAAATGAGGGAATTGAAAGACCTGATTCTAAGAGGAATAAGAGAGGCAGTTCCGAAGTCGCAGAATTTTACTAAAGCCTTTGAAGTTAGACAGGAGAAAGATGAGATTCCCTGAGCTTTCTTGCAAAGATTAAGAGACTCAATGCGGAAATACTCGAGAATGAACCCTGAGGACCCAGTGGCACAGAGTCTTTTGAAAGTACATTTTGTGACAAAGGCATGGCCAGACATACAGAGAAAGATACAGAAGATAGAAGGGTGGAGCGAAAAGCCATAAGATGAATTGTTCAGAGTGGCACAGAGAGTGCTTGTAAAGAGAGAGGGTGGGAGACAAAAAACAGAAAGTAAAAATGGTGGTAGCTACGGTTGATGAGATAGTTAAGAAAAGAATGGATCCAATAGTGAGCAACCGGAGCGGTGGGTGGCAGCATGTATGAGAGAGAGGAAGAGGGAGAGGGAAAGGACAAGGGGGAGCATTTGTTAGAGGGTTCGGGCGACAGGGGCAGAGATGGAAGTCTCCACAGGCAGGATGCCATTATTGCAGAAACTCTGGCATTTTAAGCGGGAGTGTCCTGATCTATACAGGAAAGAAAGGGCAATTCGTCTTATGAAGTTTAATGAAGAATAGGGGTGTTAGGGGTTCCTGCCCCCGGGGAGCCACCAGGAACTCTTGATAAACTTGAAGGTGGGCCTCTGTAGTGAAGAGGTAGTCTTCCTAGTAGACACGGTGGAAGCACGGTCATCGCTGAATTTTAAACCAAAGAAAGTAGAAATGTCGACACGGTTAATTACTGTTTCAGGGGTAAAGGGGGAAGGATTTACTGTTCCAGTATTTGAACCTATGATGATAGAAGGTCCGAAGGATAGGGTCACAGCGGAACAGTTGTATATCTCTGATATAGGAAGTAACTTACTACGGAGAGACTTAATTATCCTCTTAGGACTGGAGATTTGAATTCAGGAAAAAGAATTAGTTGTACAAATGGCAATGTTGACAGAAGATGTGTAGAGAGAGGTAGACCCCATTATATGGGCTAGAGAAGGGAATGTTGAAAACTACAGATCCGTCGCCTAGAAATAAGTTCAAAAAGGAAAGGGGTCGTTGTTTATGAGGAACAATATCCAATTTCCAAAGAAGGTAAACGAAGACTGCAGGCAGAAATTGATGTTCTAGAGATGGACTGTTGGAGCCATGGATGTCTCCTTACAATATCCTAATTCTACCAGTGCGGAGATCTGATGGAAAGTATCGATTGGTGCAGGATTTGAGAACATTGAATCGAACAGAACAGGTCAGGTACCCAGTGGTGCCAAACCCCTATACGTTATTAAGTAAGATCCCTCATAACCACAAATGGTTTAGTGTGAGAGGTTTAAAGGATGCCTTTTGGGCTTGTCCCTTTAGCGGAGGAAAGTAGGATTTTTTTTGCCTTTGAATGGGAAGATCCCAAGACAGGACGGAAACAGCAATACCGGTGGACTGCGCTCCCCCAAGGGTTTGCACAATCTCTGAATTTATTTGGACAGATGTTAGAACAAATAGTGAAGAAATTTACCAGCCCCAAGGGAACTGTTGCAGTATGTAAACGACCTCTTAGTAAAAGGAAAGAGAAGAGAAAGAGTAGTAGAAGCCACTAAAAAAATGAATTTCCTGCGTCAGCAGGGACTGCGAGTATCTAAAAACAAATTACAATATGTGGAGCGAGAAGTGAAATACTTGGGACATTTAGTGAGGGAAAACGAAAGATAAGCCTGGAACGGTTAGAGGGAACAATGGGGATTCCGCTGCCCAGGGCTAAACGGGAATTACGTACTTTTTTTGGTTTAACGGGATATTGATTGTGAATTGATTCTTATGCTCAACAGACTAAGAAATTATATCTCAAACTATTAGAGGAGGAAACAAAGTGTCTGAGTTGTGAAGAAGAGGAAAAATAACTATTTAAGAATTCAAAAGAGATCTGAATCATGCACCATGTTAGCCTTACCTTCTCTAGATAAATCTTTCCAGCTCTTTGCTACCGTAGATAAGGGAGCGGCTTTGGGAGTATTAACCCAGAGGTGGGGAGGAATGAAACAGCCAGTAGCATATCTTTCGAATCTATTGGATCCACTATCCCAGGGATGGCCTGAGTGTGTTCAGGCCGTCGCTGCCACTGCACTGTTGGTGGAGGAAAGCAGGAAACTTACATTTGGGGGAGCCCTAATAGTAAGCACCCCACACCAATTGAGAACGATCCTAAACCAAAAGGCTAGGCGATGGTTGACAGACTCGCGGGTTCTGAAATATGAGGCAATATTAATAGAAAAGGATTGTCTAGTGTTGGTCACAGACAATTGTTTAAATCCAGCTGCTTTCCTTTGGAAAGGGGAAGGAGAATCTCTTCAGAATTAAGGGCACAACTGCCTTGGCGTTATAGAATACCAAACTAAGGTCCGCATGGACCTGAGAGATGTTCCACTTCATGCAGGGGCCTGACTTTTTATAGGCGGATCATCCTGGGTGACTGAAGGGAAAAGGCATAATGAGTATGCAGTTGTAGACGGGATGAAAGGTAGGGTGGTAGAGGCAGGAAGGTTGCCAAATGGGTGGTCAGCTCAGACCTGCGAACTCTTCGCATTGGAAAGAGCCTGTCAGGCGTTTCAAAATAAAGAGGGAGCAGCATACAGTGACTCTAAATATGCATTTGGTGTTGTGCACTCTTTTGGAAAGATATGACAGGAAAGAGGAGTGATCAATAGCCGGGGGAAGGAATTAGCACATGAGGAGCTGATTAAACGGGTCTTGGAGTTCCTATCACTCCCCCGAGAAATGGCGGTAGTGCATGAAAATGGTCATCAGAAAGGAAATGAACCAGACGTTTGGGGGAATAGATTAGCCGATAAAGTGGCTAAGGAAGCAGGCCTAGACGCAGAAGGAGTGCTGATTCATTCCCTAATGCCTGCTGTCCCTGATTCCCGGAAGATCCTATATTTACAGAAAGAGAAGAAAAGGAATTGAAAGATTTAGGGGCTACAAAGAAACAGCAGACGGGCAATGGATGTTACCTGATGGAAGGGAAATGTTAAACAAAATGATGATACGAGAAATTATGGCTGTCCGACACCAAGGCAGCCATTGGGGAGTACAAGCATTGTGTGATTTAGTTCTTCGGGAATATGGATGTAAAGGAATACATACAAATGCTAACAAATATGTGAGGGATGTATAATATGCACAAAGGTAAATAAGGAAGTCTTGAGAAAACAGACCCCGGGAGGAAGAGACCCGGGATTGAGAACCTTCCAGAGTATACAAGTAGATTATACTGAACTACCCAGAGTAGGAAAACTAAAATATATGCTGGTCATAGTAGATCATCTATCTGGTTGGGTTGAGGCACACCCCCTAGCTACTGCCACTGCGAGTGGGGTGTCTAAAACAATATTAGAGCATTAATTCCCCGATATGGGCTACTGAACCGTATAGATTCCAACCAAGGAACTCATTTTACCCCTAAATTGTTACAGGAGGTAATGAAAGTGTTGGGAATTTCCTGGGAGTTCCATGCTCCCTAGCACCCACCATCATCAGGAAGCTTTGAGAGAATGAACCAAACACTCAAACGACAGCTCTCTAAATTGATAATAGAAACCAAATGTTTACTCTTGTGAGTACGAACAGCCCCAAGGAAAGATTTGGGACTAAACCCTATGAAATCATATTTGGATTACCTGATCTGGGAATGAACGGAGAATTGACAATTCCCAAAACTAAAGATTTGTTCTAAAGAAATATATACTGGACTTGTCCGCCTCTTTGTCTCTCCTCAGGAAACAGAGTTTATTGGCACAGACCCCGCCCCTTGAATTCACCGTTTATCCCATGCGGCCAGGAGATTGGGTCTTAGCAAAATCATGGACAGCGACTAAATTGCTGCCGGACTGAGATGGGCTGTATCAGGATCCTTTGATTACCGAAACGACAATAAGGACAGCGGAGAAAGGCTGGACTGACTACACTCGGATCAAAGGGCCAGTGAACTCTACAGTTGAGGAAGAAGTCTGGACAGCCGAATCAACGCAAGACCTGCTGAAACTCAGGCTGAAGAGACTTAAGAGTAACTGATTATACTGTGGCGACGCGAGCGCGGGATTATTTCTGTAGGATTTTCTATTAAGTTTTTTTGTGCTTCAGCACAATTTTTAGAATGCTGGGGATGCTTAGAGTTATGATGCTAGCTCTCTTAACATTGGGATTTTGTCAAATATAATTTTCATATGTGTTATTAACGGTCCCTGAGTCTGATAATCCGCAAGTAATCGACCTGATGCGTGTAGCTTAGTAAATTGTGGGGAGGTAGATAATCAGAGACAGTACCGCTGCTCAGAGATACATCTTAAGTCCTTTGGGGATGGTACTTGGTATAATAGTCTTGTCACAATACACAGGGCCACCTTCTGATCACCTCTTGATTGTCCCGATAAAGAGCTTAACCCAATATACCTAATGATAAACAAAACCACATGGCACAAAGCAATTCTCGGGGTCGGGGTGGGTCACCTATGAGATACAAATAGATGAAACATTTGGGATCGAAATGTAAGCAAACGGGAATTATTTCTTGGGCTGTTGTTTTCAAATTAGCGTAGGAAAGGGAAAACGGCAAGAACTACTGGAAAATAAGATACAACCTTTCACCCCTCCCGATGATCCTAAACTAGTAAAAATTATAGAGATAAAGGACTTGAAACAGACTATCGAAATAGAAACTGGGTACGGGGATGCAAACGCCTGGTTTGGATGGGTAAAGTATACTGTAAAAAGTCTGAACAAGAACAATTGCTATGCATGTGCCTCCGGTTGGCCAGTGGGCCAGGTGGTTCCCTTTCCACTCTGGTGTAAGCGAGACAGGAAGGGCATGAAATGTATAATAGCCCTGTAACAGGATAAGACTGCATGGAATGATAGGAATTGTACCTCCTTATCTCTGATGTTCGCACCCTTGGAGAAGAAAGATTGAAAAGCCCCCCACGCCCCCCTGACGCTTTCAGCTGCAGTCGGAAATCACACGACGTGTGTGCATAGACGAGGTACAAGTCAGTCTAGAGATTTGGGGGAGCTAAAAATATGTCACCGAAACGGACAAGGGAGGGAACTGCTCAGCACCAAAGGCTCCCCGAACGGATCTGTAGTGGCACAGTGGAGGCAAAATATTGAGACCCACTCTACCACCGGATTGGAGAGGAATGTGTGCAATTGTACAATTGGTAATTCCATTTACCCTGGCATTTGAGAAGGAAAAGGTTGTAGGGAAAAAGGGAAGGAGTAAGAGATCACTGTTAGACACTGCACAATAAAAGCAATATGACAGGATTTATCTCGATTGTGTAGGAGTCCCTAGGAGGGTACCTGATGAGTTCAAGGCTCGTCATCAGATTGCATAAGGCTTTGAGTCAGCTCTCCTTTGGTAGGCAACAATTAATAAAAATGTACATTGGATAAATTACATTTTCTATAATCAACAGCGATTTATAAATTATACAAGAGATGGGGTTAAAGGAATATCAGAACAGCTTGATGCGACAAGTAGGATGGCATGGGAAAGCAGAATGGCCCTTGATATGATTTTAGCGGAAAAAAATGTGTGTGTATGAGAGATATTCGGAGGAAGCTGTGGCACCTTTATTCCTAATAACACTGCACTCGGGCTTTAAGGTAATTGACTACCTTAGTAGAGGAATGGCTGAGAATTCAGGAGAAGACACATCTCTCACGGGATGGCGTGAATCATGTTTTGGAAAATGGAAGGGCGTGTGGTTTCTATCCTTACTTCCCTGGTAGCAGTAGCCAGGGTGTTGGTAGCAATCGAATGTTGTATCATGCCCTGTATACGAGGACGCACTCAAAGACTGATTGAGACAACCTTAATAAAACAGATACCCCTAAAATAGAATCAGGCAGAGGAACTTTGTCGATTACATAATGAGGGGATGAGTGAGACCAAGATGGATGAAATCTCCAGAATGATGCTTGCGAATTTTGGGGGCAATGCTTAACAGAAAAATGTAGAAGATAACAAATGATAATTAAAGAAAAAGGGGGAAATTGTGGGATATAGGTAAAGTAGTGTCACTTCTGCAATCATAATTATTTATGTAATGTAAATGCACTCCACCAGCGTGTAATTGTTTCAACCAAGAGCTGAGTCAACAAGAATGAAAACTATGTGAAGGAAACATATAATTGTTTTTTGCATTAGCTAACATGTGCATATAAGAATGAAACGTGCCGGCAAACAATGGTAGATATTACAGACAACGAGATAAGGTGCCGTGAGGATGTAGGTTAACCAGATATGCTTGTACAAGCAATAGTTATAAGCATCTGTTTCCGACTTTTGCAAAAACACAAAAACAATCCTCAATTAAAAGATCATTAGAATCAATATGGTTGGGGAAAGGGAAGAAATGTCACAAGTGGGGGATTTAGATAGCAGTGATGGAGGATATACCTAACAATGGACCACAGCAGGATGTTGTGAAATGGACAAGTAAAACTTGTAATTTGTGAAGCATAAGGCCGGATAAGGCAAGCGAGAAACAATAGTAATGGGCTCCGGGATTGGAGTAGTGAGTCCTATATAAGATATGTATTTGCTGAACTCTGTGTGCCTTATTCCAGGAACCACACTTCCAAGCGTCTAATAAACAAACTGATTGCTCCAGATCTTGTCTTGGGCTGAAATTATTGAAGTGAGTGAGCTTTGTTTCTCACAGACTGTCATTCAAATTTACTGTGCTTTTTATTCTCGCAAGTTCTCATATTAATTGCTCCTCGTTTTCTTCTTACCTTTGAGACAAGTCTCAAAATTCCGGGCACAATAAAAGCAATATGAATTATAAATTAGTATCTGGACAAAAGAACCAATGAACAACTACATAGACCTCTTGAACATGGGGGCTGGGCATTGAGAACAGAGGATCAATGTTTAGCACTTGTGTCTTACAGTGTTATGCACTTGGGTTTGATTCCATCCTCGGCCACATGTTTGTGTGGAGTTTGCATGTTCTGGTGTTCTCTCACAATCCAAAGATATGCAGGTTAGGTAAATTGGCCATGCTAAGATGCACGCTCTGTTCAGGGATGTGTAGGTTATGTGCATTAGTCAGGGGTAAATTTCCTGTAATCTGAGAGCAGAATGGTGCTAATTGGATTATTCTTTGAACGTCAGTGTAGACTTGGTGGGCCAAATGGCCTGTTTCCACACAGTAGGGATTCCATAAACTTGGAATTGTGTTTCGCTAAACAAAACTGAATTTTTTTTAAAAAATGTTGCATTTAAAACTTATCTTTAACTATCAATTGTCAATCTTGTAAAATATCTCAATGTTACTGAAATCAATGTTCAAGCAAAACACTGCACATAAAGCCACACAAAGATCTTCATGACCATCTAATTGGTGTACAGTGGAATAATCACGGTAAATACATTATTGTTCCTGAGATCAATCCCCACTATCACAGGAAGGATCTGGTTATCATTCCCTTCAAAAAATGCAATCGTTGTCCCTCTGGTATTTCAGTTCAGTCGTTATACACCATACTGGTTGTTCAAAGCATAGTTATGCTTTATTATGAATGGCCAAGGGTTCGAACGGCAAGATATATTGTTCGATCTGATTTGTTGCCTGTTCGAAAACAAGTTTTCACTATAAATATTGCAAAAAATGTGTTAATTTGGTCTTGTTCAACTGCTGATGCGAACATTTTCAGTTCGTGTTCATTAAGAATATTTGGAGAAAGTGAGGAAAGCTGTAGCATTGGAAAAGGGCAGGCACATCCAAAGAGCAGGAGTAGCAACCTGTCGGGCATTAGGCCATCATCAGAAAAGATTCCTGACAAAGGGCTTATGTCCAAAACGTCGATTCTGCTTCTCCTCGAATGCTGCTTGACCTGCTGTGCTTTTCTGGCACCTCGCTCTTTTGACATTAGAAATATTTGACTGAATGTTCAGAGATTATACTAAAAGTTACCTCTGTGAATTTAATTTACCGTGCTTTCTATTCACTGAAGTTTTCATGTTAATTGCTCCTCTTTTTCTGCTTAAATCTGATACAAATTTCAAAATACAGAACACATTAAAATTCACATGAAGTATAAATTTGCATTCTCGACAAGAATACCAATGGAGGGCAATATAGAATTCTTGAACAGCCTACACATTTGAATGAAAAAGCAATTCCTGTTAAAAAAAATGTTTCCACGTCTGTAACTTTTTCTCAATTCTATAATCCTGGAAGTAGTTTATAATTGTCAGTTGATCTCTCTGAATGAGTACCTAATCAATGTCAATGTAACAGCTGAAACATTAACAACAGATTGATAACTATTTGAAGCCAACAAATGTTTGTAATTTACTAGAATTGCACCAGAAAACATTCTTGAATTATAATATAAGAAGTGAGATATGTGAGAGATGTGCAAACCTTATTTTTAAATGAATAAACTCCAATATTTTCAAAGCATTTCAATCTTACGGTCAAAATGAACAGGTGAATGGAAAAATAAAAAACAAGTTTCTGACAATTCATAAACTGAACAACAATCACAAATTCACTTTGATCAAAGGACAGAGTAATATTTGGATGAATCACAACATTTGGTTACAAAGTAGGTAATCAGCTGACTGACAAGTAATAGGTGGGAGCATTTGTTAGTTTACTGAAGAAGATATCAACTTTATTTCAAATATATAGCACGAGAGAATAATGTTTAATGAGTTTCAATTTTTAGGATTTGCCCCTTTGCAACAAAAAAAAGATCAATCTCATTACTTAGAAATCGTAATCTTTAATTCTGCAACATTTTCAAATATTCTCCAGGAACATATAAGCGACAGAATTAGATACAGGTATCCACACTATCCGATATTAGAGCGTTATTATGAAACCTTACATAAACTGAAAAGGCGTAGATCGAAGAAGCATTAATTTATATGGGAATCACCTCCCCTTTTTTCGTAAAAGTGAAAATCCTCTTCAGATTTCTTTCAGTTAGAGAAAACAGGGACAGATGTAAGTCTTTTGTTAAAGCAAAGTGGCTAAAGCGAATTTTCTAACACATATTTCTTGGTAACCTGACACAAATAAGTATCAGATTTTGTGATTATTGATATAAAAGCACATCTAATGTTGGATTGAAAAGCAATTCAGTCTGTGCTTAGGTACTCTGTGATCACCATTCAGATAGCTCTTGATATATTTCAGGTGAAGGTGTGATTTGAAACCTTCCCTCGGGTCTAGTAATAGAGACACTGCCACAGCTCCACAGGCTCCTTTCATAATGTTCCCACTCAGGACGGCCGTACTGCAATAATATGTTAAAAGTGGTTACACAAATGAAAACTAATCAGCTGTTTATTATAGTAATTCGAATGGGAATTAATTAGGTAGTTTCTGTGCGTAATGGACTGGAAATTAAACAATATTTTACAATAACAATAGAATAAATGAATAATAGTCTTAAATAAAGAGGAATCTCATGACAATTCTTTGAAAGACAAATTGGCAAAACTGCGTGATCATTGTACTTTAATTTTAAAAATGCATCAGTCATTCAATGTGAATATTCAGCCGAAGACAAGTTCCCTTCCTTTCAACAATGCACAAGTTCCACAATTTCAAAATGAACAGTCATCGATAAAGGAAGGAACAAGCAGATGTTAATTCTATTTTCTTCACATAAACGTGCGATTAATTTAAGTAAGTTTCATATCTGTAAAAAGGAAACTCTTATTGTGGTTCGAAATACAATAAACGTTAGCATGAAGTGAAATATAATCAAATCAATTCAACCGTGTTTTCTCAGTTAAAATACAGTTCAATATTCAAAGCAGTCGAGTGATTGTACACTGCAATATCTTTACATTAATTCAGTGCTGAGACATAATTCCACATTTATACCCCTTACAGTGAAGCAAACTTGTGCCAGGAGTCTGAGCGATAGGGGATGTGTTTAATGAGTACTTTGCTTCAGTATTCATGAGTGAGTGGGACCTTGTTCCTTGTGAGGACAACGTGAAAAAGGCTGATATGGTCGAACTGGTCGATGCTAAGACAGAGACTGTGCTGAAAATATTTAAAAATCATGGGGATAGATAAGTCCCCTGGGCCAGAAAGGATATGACTTAGGTTGTTATGAGAAGGGAGGCAAGTGATTACTGTGTTTTGGCAATGATCTTTGCATCCTCACTGTTGACTGAAGTCATACCAGATGATTGGAGAGTGGCAAACGTCATTCCCTTATTCAAGAAAGGCAATTCAGATAATCCTCGGAATCATCGATGAGTCAGTCTTACATCAATTGTGGGCAAATTATTGGAGAGGATTCTGAGAGACAGGATTTATGATTATTTGGAAAAGCATAGATTGATTTGAGATGGTCAGCATGGCTTTGTGAGCAGCAGGTTATGCCTCACAAGCCTCATTGAATTATTTGAAGTTGTGGCAAACACATTGGTGAGGACAGAGTAGTGGATGTGGTGTATAAGGATTGTAGCAAGGTGTTTGATAAGGTTCCCCATGGTAGGCTCATTTTGAAAGTAATGAGGCATGGGATATAGGGAAACCTGCCTGGTTAGATAATAAATTGGCTGACGCCATAGAAGACAGGGTGTGATTAAATGGATAGTTTTCAGCTTGGAGCACGGTGACCAATGGTGTTCTGAAGGGATTAGTTCTGGGAACTCTGCTCTTTGTGATTTTTACAAATGACTTGGATGAGGAAGTGGAAGGGTGGGTTAGGAATTTTGCCAATGGCATGAGGGTTGGTGGAGTTATGGATAGTGTGGAGGGCTTTTGTAGGTTGCTAGATGACATTGACATAATGCAGAGCTGGGCTGAGAAGGGGCAGATGGAGTTCAACCCGGGAAAATGTGAAGTTATTCATTTTGGAATTTCAAATTTGAATGCATATTTTCAGATTAAATGCAGGATTCTTGACAATGTGGAGGAACAGAGGGATCGTGGGGTGCACGTCCACACATCCCTCATAGCTGACATCCAAGGTGATATGGTTATTAAGACGGTGCGTAGTGTGTTAGCTTTCATTAGCAGGGACATTGAGTTTAAGAGCCACGTGGTTATGCTGCACCTCTATGGATCCCTGATGAGACTACACTTGGAATATTGTGTTGTGTTCTGATCACCTCATTAGACATAGGATACGGAAGCTTTAGAGAAGGTGCAGATGAGATTTACCAAGATGATGCCTGGACTGGAAGGCATGTCTTCTGAATAAAGGTTGACAGAGCTGGGGCTTTGGTCATTGCAGTGATAGAGGATGATAGTTTACTTGATGGTTTTGTGTAAGATGATGAGAGGCATAGATAGAGTGGAAAATGAAAGACTTTTCCCCACAAAGTGGCATAATTCTAAGATGAATGGGGGAATTTGTGGGGAGGTTTCAGAGATAGTTTCTTTATAGATAGTGGTGAGTGTGTGGAATGCACTGCCAGTGGTGGTAGTAGATTCTGATCCATCAGGGACATCTAAGCGACTCTTGGATAGGCACATGGATGATCGTAAATGAAGGGCATGTTGGTTAGTTTGATTTTAGAGTACGATAAAAGGTCTGAACAACATCGTGGCCAAAGGGCCTGCACTGTGCTATACTGTTCTATATTCTATGGATTGAAATGAACAATTATTATATATTAGCAACATATAGACTTTCAAAATTCTATTAGCATACTTACAAATAATGATAAATTTCATCTTGCTATGTGACTGTGCTATCTGCAAAATTGAACAGGAATTGTTGCACGGAAAAGTAATTAGGTTTTTCTAAATTTATAAGGCTGGGATTACACAGATCATTCAAATAAGCAAAAGGCATATTTTTAACAGTGCGCGTTGCATCAGAAATAATGGATTCTTTTGTAGGTGTGTTGATTGCAAATAATAAGGATTTTTATATTACTGTATAGGTCCTAGGAAAGATTGGATTAAATTCAGATATAAGCTTCACTGTAGTTGTTAGCAAGACTAAACTAAACCATACAATAATTATTGTCATGCAAATGCCTTAACAATTACTGTTAGAATCCTGAAAAAAGGATATATTGTACCATTTTTCAAACAGTCAATAAATTAAATTGTGAACCTCAGTATACTTGTTACCCAGACCAATTATTATGCAATTATTGTAATGGTAATGACTTGATAACTAATGCTAAAACCTAAACAGATAAATTGGTTGAATACTTTGTCAGCATGTTGCTCTGAAATTGATTGGATATTTATTAAGATCGGTAAACTGAGGGACAAAATATAATAACTCGCTTGATAGAATTGAAGGAAAAAATGAGACAGTATTTATTGAACAGAGTTGTTTTTGTTTAAAAATGCAGTTGATGCAAGAATAATATATTTTCCTCCATTGGTTTTCTTGTAGAGACATATTTTTTTAAAAAAATTGTCCTGATTCAAGGTTGAGACAGTTGTGTCAGACTCTGCAAAGGGGTGAGTGAGAGAGAATGAAATTCTAAAAAAAGCAGAAAGGAAAGGAACTGGCGAACAGAGGAGTTCCAACTGTAGTGTCTCACCCTGCTAGCATCGTATTGCGTGAGCTGGAATGCAGTCTGGTCAATCAACAAGCTGACACAGTCATACACACAGAATCATAGCTTACAATGTCGTAGACACCATCGTCACCATCCCTGTAAGTCCAGTCCGACAGGCAGGACATGGATGTAACTGAAATGCTGGAACATGCAGGGTAATGGACTAAGATCTTCAGAATGTGATCAATGTGATTTATTTGACATTTCTCCAGAATATTAAACTCCAGTCCAATTTGAAAAGTTAATAGCGTAATCAGACTTGAACTACAAATGGCAGAAAAAAAATGATCAGAAAGTTACAACACACTTGGCCAATCCTGGGTATGTGCTGGCTGTAATAGAACTCGAGGTAAAAACAATGACTGCAGATGCTGGAAACCAGATTCTGGATTAGTGGTGCTGGAAGAGTGCGAGCAGCAGCAGAGTTTAAAGGAAACCAAAAGGCTACAGCTAAGGTGAGACAGTTTGTTTTAAAATTACTTACCGGTAGCGGACAGCGGTGTTTTTTTTTCCTTCTCTTCACAGAAAGAGCGGGTGCAGCATGGGGAAGTGACGAAGACCAGAGGGGCAGCCGGGACCCGGAAGCAGGTATAACGTAAGCTGACTGGGTAGGTTTTTTTCCCTATAAAAGCGTGCAGGAGAATGAAATTCTTTCGGTACGACTTCCCTCTGATATCTTCATGCTGATGATCCTGATCAAACATTGCCTCTCCAAATGAAGATCAACTTTCTCCTTCCTATTTTCCCCAGTAGTTATCTTGACACTGATCTGATACTCACTGATCTACAGTTCCCTGGTCTACCTCCACCCCATCCTGTAAAGGCTCCAGTCCTCTAGCACCTTCCATGTGACAGGATCCTACTTAAACATTTGAGTCAATCCCTTTCCTCCCTTGTCTCCAACAGCAGCCTATGAAACAACTCATCCAGACCTGGGGACTTGTCCAATTTTATACCAGCCCAAACCATCAATCCCTGCTCGCATCTTATAACAATCTGTTTAAGAACTTCCCAGTCCATCTTCTTGAACTAAGTATCTGCCTCCTCATTCTCCCAAGTAAAACAGATGGGAAGCTCTCATGTCACAATATATCAATGTTTTCCAGCTTAGCACACAGATTGGCCTCTTGGTTTCTAATGGGCTGTGATTGTTCCCTGGTTATTCTTTTCTGCTTGATATTCTTGTGGAATATCTTGAAATCCTCACTAATTATGCTCACACTTTTCAATGTCCCTATGTTCGTCACTCCCCTCTGAGTGATATTTTGAAAGTTTCATTTCGATCACCTCTCATTCTGTGAAACTCTACAGCATACAGGCGGAGTTCCCTCATTGGACAATATTGCCATCCGAGGGATTAATCTGGAAAATGTCCATTCAGTATATGAGATCAGTATGATTTACTTGGATCAGGAAATCAAAGCTGTACTCAATACTCCAGGTACAGACGAACCAACATTCGGTGTCACTGGTGCAGAATATTTTTACTCCTAGTCGGTGCAAGTTACTTCAGAAGCTGGAATCTGCAGTGAAACCAACACATGCTGGAGATCACAGTGAATCAGATATCATCCATGGAGAGAGAGAACAGAGCCTTTCATCGTCTATATTCTGATTCCCTTCAACCAAAGGGAAACTTAAGTTTTACCTTCCCCCAATTGCGTATGTTCCTCTCAATAAAATTTTCTTTATTGTTTTAGGGATAACTTACTACATGAATTCTTTAACAATCCTCCTGATATCCAACTAGACCACATCTACTGGTTGACCATTGTTTATATCGACAATAGACATCTTTAAGCAAAAATTTGGTAAATGTTGCCGTCCCTTTCAGAAATCTAGCATAACTCTCTAGACTATGCTATAACTTTCCAAGTGTCCAATATCATATTCTTTATAATAAATTCCGACAGATTCCCCACTGTGAACAATAAGTTAGCTGGACTGTAGTTCATCATTCTCCCTCTTCTTCACTTTGTAAATCCTTAGAATGCATTTATAGCTTTCCAAATTGAATATGGAAAAATAGAATGATTCCCATTGCAATTATTATCTCTATTTCTAATTTCTCTGAATTTCTGGTATGAAGTACATTTGGTCCGTCAGACTTATCAATAGAGTTATGTTTTCAAATGCTACTCGTCACTGATTTTAGTGTTTAGTTCCACAAGTCCCATGGTCACTTAGTATTTCTGGGAGATATTCTGGACCCTCCTCCATGAACACAGATATAAAATAACTGTTTAGTTTCACTATCATTTTTCTGTTCTCGCAATAAATTATTCTGTCCACACATTCACTGTTCCATATTTGACCTTGTTTTTTATTTTCCTTTCAAATATTCATAGAGGTTTTTCGTCAGTCTTTTTGTTTCTGGTTAGTTTGTATTGCTGTTCTCTTTATACTTTACTTATCTGTTTATCAGTCCTCTTTTGTTGTGTCCAAAAGTTCAATGAATGCACAATATATGATCCTTTTCTAAGGCACTTTCTTCGATCTAATATAATTTTTAACTTCTTTTGTTCACCATCGTTGAGTCACCTTTGACTTTTGCGAATTATGCCTTGGAGGAATATATGTACATTACAGACCTTACAGCGCTTCTGTAAATAATATTTAATCATTTTAATGTACTTTCCAAATTCACTAAAGCCAACTTTATTCTTGTATCTTAATGGCTTGCACGACTCAGGTATATACCCGTAATATAAGAAAAAGAACTCCTTGCATTCAGACGTCATATAAAATTCAATATATTAAGATCACTATTCTCCCAACGATCCTCACGAGCAAAGTATTCGATTTGCTCTTCTGATCACACAACACCAATTCCAAAATTTCCTGATCAACAGCCCAGTGCTCAACATGCTACTAAAGCAACCCGGTTCATACACACTCAACATTAACATTCACTTGGGTAAACATTGGTAGATGTAATTTGAAGCTGCCCATTATTACCGCAGTACCAACAAACATGTATGTCTAACTTCCTGTTTTATAACATAGCCACCATTTGTATTGCAGCTTTCAATTTGATCCGTAACTCTCATGAATGTTTGCTTCTCCTTGCTGTTTCTAAGATCACCTCAACAGATTCTGTGGAATCTGAGTGACGTGGGCTCTGGCGAGGTTAATGGTAGATTCAGGCGAGATGTTTGGCGAGGCCTATCTCAACATGGATATTATCTCACCACATCTTACCCGTTCTTCTCAAGCGGCATTGTAAGATTTTCTCCAGGTCATCGGTTATAGTGGTGTAGTAGAGAAGGACAATGATCTTTCAGCAATGCTGTGTATTCCCCAGAGACCTGAGACTGCTCTGACCTGGGTGGGAACCTTATAGCAGGCTGGTAAAGTGCTACTGCTGCTGTACAGGATCTTCGTGAAATCACATCTGGAGTCATGTGTACAGATGTAATCTCCTCACTGAGGAAAGGATATTGTACATAACTCAAAGATTGTTCCCTCAACTGACTTCTGCAACAAAGGTGTTAGTAATCGAATCTCTACAGAGTGGAAGCAGACCATTTGACCCATCGACAACACACTGATACTCCGAAGATCATCCCATCTAATCCCCACCACCCACCCCACCCAATTTAAATAACCTGGCATTTTCCATGACTGATGCGCCTAGCTTCCACATCCCCGGATATTATGGGTAATTTAGCTTGGCCAATCCACCTAACCTGCATATCTTGGGACTGTGGGAGGAAACTGGAGACTGAAATTGAACTAGGATCGCTGGTGCAGTGAGCCAGCAGTTCTGACCACTGAGCTACCCAGTGTGGACAACAAAACTAACCTGCATATTTCAGCCCTTGAAAAGTAGCATTTTTGAGCAGGGAGATTCCATAAGTCCCCAAAACTGTGATTGAACGACAGGAGGAGAACATTGAGATCTTGAACGGCTTGATAAGGAATAGAAGCAGGACATGCAAGTCCATTGAGATTATAATGTATGAACACCAGGAGGACTTTCCGCCCAGCGAGTGTGTGAAGCAGGAACAGAATGAATCCAATCAACCACACATGCCTCTTGCACAGCAATTGGAACAGATCTTTTACAGCCTTGTGCCTGTTACACAGGAATTGTGAAACGGAACATAATGGTTATAGAAAGGGAAGAAATTCGAATAACCAGCTTCACTGGGGAATGATAAGTGGTGAGAAAATTATTGGGATTGAAGATTGTTAGGATGCGTTATGACAGAATTAATAACAGGAGATTTACAAAGTCAAGCCACAATCCTGCACAGTCAACATATTATGGGTAATTTAGGAAGGATAAATCATGTTTGAATGATTTGACTAACTTCCTTTAAAAAAAACGTAACAAGCATTGTGGATGATGGGGGTTCTATGGATATATTATATCTGGACTTTCAGACATCAGTGCGTAACGTGTCGCAAAAGATTATTATGCAAGACAAAAACACTTGGGATTAGGAACAATTCACTTGCTAGCGGAGAGGATTTGCTAACCAGTAAAAGTCATGATATGGAGCCATTTGATTTGGACTTGGTTGGACAATGTCAAGAATGAAATGAAACCCATTAGAGTCCAATGGGTTTATTTGTAAACACAAGGTTTCATTGTGCTGCTCCTTCATCAGGTGTAAGCGACAGGAAAATCTTAAACACAGATGATATAAGGAAACGATCAAAAGGTTATACAACTCATGCACATGAATTGTACATACACCTAAGATGGCTCTTAAATACTTAATCAGTTAGAATGGAGGTGCGAGTTTGATTGGTTAATATAAAAATTGCCGAATTTATTTCAAGTCACTGCCTGGAGATACCTTCAGGTATTATCGATGTAAATGAAGTAACACGTGCGGTCAGACAATGTATTCTAAGCTTGACGCCTTGTTTGGACTCTGTCTGTGTCTTGACCTGGAGTTAGACTGGTTTTATTTACAAAATACGATTTGTAAAATAACACATTGACTGAATGTCTAAAAAATTGTATGTTTTTGAACAAAGTAAAATGCATCTGCAAATACAAATGGGAAAATGTAAATTCAACCCACAGATTTATATGTGCATTCGTGTGTGTGCGTGTGCATATGTGTGAGAGAGGGGCGTGTCTGTGTGAAGGGGAGAGAGAGACATTGTCTGTATGTCAGAGACAGTGAGGTGGACTGTGGGTGTGAGTGTGGGATGGAGAGAGAGTGGTTGTGTGTGCATGTGTGTGTGACAGAATGAAGTACGTGTGTGAAATGTGAGAGAGGGTGAGTGTGAGTGTGTGCGAGGGCCAGAAAGGGAGAAGGTGCATCAATGTATGTAACAGGGAGAGTGAGAGGGTGTGCTTGTCCAGTCTAAGACACAAACAGATATGGCTGATCCCTTTCCCCAAGCACACACACTCCATGGTTTTCAGAGCTTCCCCTCTCTGCAGCCTCTGCTCCATTTGTTGTTCATGTTACAGAACCAGATGCTGTTACTACAGTCCCATGCTATGTCCTGAGCTGGAACACTAAACCCTCCGGTCTCCTGGAATGTTCTGAAGCAGCTTACAGCACAACTTCTAGCAAACAATCACCAGTATCTCCACTAACAGGAGGCAGTCAGAGTCCCCTCAGCTACAAGTTAGATGCCTTGTCCTTTACAATTATACTCAAGGACCTTCATTGCGTTACTGACCGCACCATCAACTGAGAGGGACAAATAGAGGCATTCCATGGGAAGGCGCATACCAAGATTCACACACGTGAATCAAAGCTCCTGGAACACCTTGTCCATGGGGTATCACTTGGGACACATTGAGAAGTGAACAAAAGCCGGACACACACTATTTCAATGTTTCTGATCTTCACCATGCCGATACACGAGGGAGTCAAAAGCCAATGCCAGGGAAAGACGCAGAAAAAAAACAAAAAATTAATTAACTGATAACTTGGTGAAAATATGGATAAGGAGATGGAGGGATTGTATTAACTGGATAAGTGAGACAACGGTGGGCTCAATCACAAGAATGCAAACATTGAATAAATACATTGCTAGATCAGCTGAATTGGTCTATTGCCTCCAATTCTAAATCTGCTTCACAGAACCAGCCCAGACACCTTACATTGAGGTACGATAACGGCCAAGATGGAGAGCTGTGCAGGCCGTGCGAGTGGATTACTCCATAAACCGGACTATCTGCACAGCATGGGGAGCATTGCAAACCTTTGCCAGGATATTGCAACCTCTACGACCATCCTCTGTCTGGACCTTTGAGTCAATTTTGTATCCAAATGGCTAGTTTTCTAAGTATTTCATATGAACCAACCTTGTTAAACAAATGACCATGCACAATGTTGTTCAAAACCTTACTGATGTCCATATCGCCAATGTGCACCTCTCTACCTCAATTAATCTTTTTTGTCACTTCTTCAATAAAATCTCAGTCAAGTCAGTGAGACACAACATTGCTTGCACAAAGCCAAGTTGACTATCCCTAATCCGTCGTTACCTTTCAAAGTGCGTGAATATCCTATGCCTCATAATCCCCTCCAACAATTTACCCACCACTGACGTCATAATCACTGCTTTTCCTTATTACCCTTCTTAAATTCCTTAGGTTATGGCACCACGTTAGCCAACCTCCAGTCTTCCGGCATTTTACCTGTGTCTATTGATGATAGCCGAGGCCCAGCAATCACTTTCCCAGCTTCTCACAGAGATCTAGCGTACATCTAATAAAAGTCAGGACATTTCCCTTCCTTTGCATGTTTTGAGACCTCCAGCAGCTCCTCTGTGATACAGACACTTTCCAAGATGTTATTACTTATTTCCCGAATTATTTAGCTTCCATATCCTCCACCACAGTAAATACTGATACAACATATTCGTTCAATATCTCCCCCATTTCCTGTGGTTCTGCATATGGGCAGCCTTGCTGACGTTGAAGGATGTCCTATTCTTTCCAAAGTTCGTGTTTTGTCCTTGACGTATTTGAAGAAGCCAAAGCTATCACATGTCCCCATTTTTACGCTCGTAATTTCCCTCTTAAGTATACTATTGTTGCCTTCAGACTCTTCTATTGATTCACTTTAAATCAGGAATTAAGAGGCAAATGCTGACCATTCCAGTTGTCGAAAAAATCCATCTGGTTCACTGATACCCTTTAAGGAAGCAAACTGCCATGCTTACCTAGTGTGGCCTACATGTGACTCCAGACCCACAGCAATGTGGTTGACTATTAACTGCTCTCTAGGCAATTAGGGATGGGTAATGGATGTTTGCCTAGCCAGGGACGCCCTCATCCTGTGAATGCATTAAGAAAAACACCCTCAATTCCTGCTGTCTATAACTGACATATTCTTCCCTCTTATCCGTGACCAGAACCTCAATTTCTTCAATCCTCCAGCATTCCTTACACGTACCAGCCTTACCCTTCAACCTAAGAGGGACATACCGTCTCTTTACTCCTGACATCACATTTATGAAGGCCTCTCACTTCACAACTGACCAATTTCTCTGCGAATATATATCCCAACAGACGTTGACATTTTCATTGAGTAGGACAGAGGGATTGACTGCATGAGGCTGAGCTAAATGATGCTATCTTATCAAACTCACCTCATTAACTACCCAACCCACCCCATGGAGTCCCTCTTATTCAATGCCAGCCCGATTCTCCATTCATCATGGCTGGAGATTCTCACCATCGCCTAGATGCCCCGATACTCCACGACCCCTGGAATTGGTGCCATCTTTAAAAGGCCAATGGGCACATGGTTGTGCTTTCTAAAGTTGGAGCTGCCCTCCATAGTTTATCCTAAACATGGCAGATACGTGGAAATTATACCACAGATTGTCGACTGGGGCCCGCAGATCTTGGTGGATTGGCTAGTACAGAGAGGGAAATTCTCTTTCCAAAAGGGGAGCCACACCAGCAGACCCACCAATCATGGTCTGAGCTCAGAGCAGTATCTGCGGTCTGAAGAAATGTCCAGCAATACAGGACAAGAATCAATGTCCTCAGCACACTGTCAGGATAAGATAACCGTTTTTTCTCTACTCCCTCACAGTCACTGTATATCTGTTATAACACCTAACCCGGAACAAAACTTATGCCCCACCACTCTCACTGCTGCATGCAGCACTTTCCCTTTCTCTCTTTTACCCCTCTACTATATCTCCTTCACTAATAGCACTGCACGGATACAACACTCTTGAACAACTCCCTTTGGACAAGTCACCATCTCACCCACCCAACCCCCCCACCTTCACCAGAACTAACAGTAGTATAACCCACTCCCACCCTCACTGAATCCTTCCCCGTCTCCTATTCCAGAAGAAACAGCTCGGAATAGAATAGAAAGTGCGAATCCGGGTAGCGAAGTGGTCGATATCCACCTCCCCCCACCCCCTGTATTTGTGTGTCTGTATTTTCCTCTGTGAGTGTCTGCGTGTGGTTGCAGGTCTGGCAGTCTCTGTGGTGCTTAAAATGACATAATCTCTCTCTTAACTGGCCACCATACCCTACTTCAGTGATGGTGGCAGAGAGTGATAACCTTCGATGATTCAGTCTGAGTGGGAGGAAAGGCAGCAGCTCACAGCACTATCCAAACTGACAGCACCATCAACACACACACACCTTCCCGCCCGCTACACGCCGCGACCCACCACACACACACACACACACACACACACACACAATGCTGATAGATAGAGAGTTGCAAATATACTTCGAGTCGTCTGAATGGAAATGCTCACCTTCGAGTGAACCATTTTGTTAGGAGATGACATGAATTGATTTCTGATTCAGTGAATTGCAACGCTTAAAGATTACGTGGAAAAGTATTGGAAATTCCCAAAAAAGGCCTGGTAGTGTTGATAATGATGCAGGGACAATATCGCTTAGTATCAGACAAAACTGCTCTGTGTTTCCAAAGATATTATTTGAAAAATCAAACGAACGTCTAATTTGAGAGATTCACAGCAAAGGATTTGCTATCGACTCAGAGCCAAAAACTGTGACACTGATGCAGTGGCGTGGGGAGGCCAGCAGAAGGTAGTACTGGATGAAACCAATCATAAAACTGAGTGGTTCGCACTCCCTCGAAAAGGAGTAGAGATGTTGGCCTTACAAACCTTCCGAACATTCCGTGGAAGAATAAAGGGAGTGATAGATAATTTTCGTCTCCATGGAGACGATGTTCATGAACTGGATAGATAAAATTTACCTTATTAGAACATAGAACATAGAAGAATACAGCGCAGTACAGGCCCTTGGGCCCTCGATGTTGCGCCGATCCAAGCCCACCTAAACTACACAAACCCACTATCCTCCATATACCTATCCAATGCCCTCGTAAATGCCCATAAAGAGGGAGAGTCCACCACTGTTACTGGCAGGGCATTCCATGAACTAACGACTCGCTGAGTGAAGAACCTACCCCTAACATCAGTCCTATATCTACCCCCCCTTAATTTAAAGCTATGCCCCCTTGTAATACCCGACTCCATACGCGGGAAAAGGTTCATACTGTCTACCCTATCTAACCCCCTAATCATCTTGTACACCTCAATCAAGTCACCCCTAAACCTTCTTTTCTCTAGTGAAAACAGTCCCAAGTGCCTCAGTCTTTCCTCATACGATTTTCCTTCCATACCAGGCAACATCCTGGTAAACCTCCTCTGCACCCGTTCCAATGCCTCCACATCCTTCCTATAGTATGGCGACCAAAACTGCACACAATATTCCAGATGCGGCCGTACCAGAGTCTTATACAACTGCATCATGACCTCAGGACTCCGGAACTCAATTCCTCTACCAATAAAAGCCAGTACGCCATATGCCTTCCTCACCGCACTATTTACCTGGGTGGCAAATTTCAGAGATCTGTGTACATGGACACCAAGATCCCTCTGCTCATCCACACTACCAAGTATCCGACCATTAGCCCAGTACCCCATCTTTTTGTTATTCTTCCCAAAGTGAATCACCTCGCACTTAGCTAAATTGAATTCCATCTGCCACCTTTCTGCCCAGCTCTGCAGCTTCTCTATATCCTGCTGTAACCTGTCACATGCTTCCTCACTGTCAACAACTCCTCCGACTTTCGTATCATCCGCAATCTTGCTCACCCAACCTTCTAACCCCTCTTCCAGGTCATTTATAAAAATGACAAACAGCAATGGTCCCAAAACAGATCCTTGCGGAACACCGCTAGTGACGGCACTCCATGAAGAAACTTTGCCATCAACTACTACCCTCTGTCTTCTTCCATCCAGCCAATTCCTAATCCAAACCTCCAACTCACCCTCAATGCCATATCTCCGTATTTTCTGCAGTAGCCTACCATGGGGAACCTTATCAAACGCCTTACTAAAATCCATATATACCACATCTACCGCTTTCCCCTCATCAACCTCCTTCGTCACCTTTTCAAAGAATTCAATAAGGTTTGTGAGGCACGACTTGCCCTTCACAAAACCATGCTGACTATCCATGATCACATTATTCCTATCCAAATGTGCATAAATCCTATCCCTTATAATTCTCTCTAAGACTTTGCCCACAACAGAAGTAAGACTCACCGGCCTATAGTTACTAGGGCTATCCCTACTCCCCTTTTTGAACAAGGGAACCACATTTGTTATCCTCCAGTCTTCTGGCACTACTTTTGTAGACAAAGAGGACATAAAAATCAAGGCCAATGGCTCTGCAATCTCCGCCCTTGCTTCCCAGAGAATCCTAGGATTAATGCCATCAGGCCCAGGGGACTTATCAATTTTCACCTTTTCCAGGATTTCCAACACCTCTTCTCTACATACCTCAAAGCCATCCATTCTACTTATTTGTGACTCAGTATTCTCATCGACAACAATGCTCTGTTCCTGAGTAAATACTGAAGAAAAGTATTCATTCAGTGTCTCCCCAATCTCTTCCGCCTCCACACGCAACTTCCCACTACTATCCGTGACTGGACCTATTCCTACCCTAGTCATTCTTTTATTCCTAACATACCTATAGAAAGCCTTAGGGTTTTCCCTAATCCTATCGACTAAGGACCTTTCATGTCCCCTCCTTGCTGCTTTTAGCTCTCTCTTCAGGTCCTTCCTGGCAACCCTATAACTCTCAATCGCCCCAATTGAACCTTCACGTCTCATCTTGAGATAGGCCGCCCTCTTCCATTTAACAAGGGATTCCAATTCCTTATTAAACCACGGCTCCCTCGCACGACCCTTTCTTTCCTGCCTGACAGGTACATAATTATCAAGGACACTCAATAGTTGACCCTTGAACAAGTTCCACATATCCTTTACACTCTTGCCTTGGAGTCTACTTTTCCAAGCCACACATCCTAAGTCATGCCTCATCGCATCATAATTTCCCTTACCCCAGCTATAACTCTTGCCCTGTAGTACACACTTATCCCTCTCCATCATGAGTGTAAAAATCACCGAATTATGGTCACTATCCCCAAAGTGCTCACCTACCTCTAATTCTAACACCTGGCCTGGTTCGTTACCCAGAACCAAATCCAGTATGGCCTCACCTCTTGTTGGCCTGTCTACATATTGTGTCAGGAAACTCTCCTGCACACATTGAACAAACACTGACCCATCTAACGAACTTGAGCTATAGTTTTCCCAATCAGAGAAGTCATATTTAAAAAGCAGAGTTCATAGTGTAACTGTAAAATCTTTAGGTCACCCTCTGTGGGAGCATTGTGTGTAATCCTTCTCCGCATTATCCACCAAAAACATGCAAAGAAGTTAGAAAGGGCCCAGACGCTGTTCCCTGGATAGCAAGATATTAGAAAGCCAAGTCGTGTTGTTTACTGAGACATAAAAATATCAGAAAGGATACAAAAGTTTAATCGGGATGAGAGAAAGGATGAAAGAGTTTATTCACGAGATTTGGAAATGCTGGAGCAGAGACATGCAAGTTTTTATGTAAACAAATGAGATTTTCACATAACGCGAGGTTTGAATGACTAAATCAGGGAAAATTCCCTCTTTAGAGTGTAACAATAACTTTAGTTAGAACTTCAAAACCATTACTGAATGATTAAGAAAGTTTTGGATGAGAGTTTCTTCCACTCAATAGAGTTATTTAAATCGTGAATGACTTTCCAGAAATAAAGCGTAGAAGCTGATTTCACAGTGTTTTCACGAGCAAACATACAAGGAGGGAATTTAACATTGAGAGAAAGTCAGTGTGGTTGCGTAACAATTTCGAATTTGGTTGACTTCAGACACAAAGACATTTCATGAACACGTACAACTGAATGAGATTGAATATAAAATGTTCATGGATTGGTAAGGTGTGACGTATTATTCAAAGTGAAACTCTGTAAATGGAGCTGATGTCCTAAAATAACTGCAGACAGAAGTTATATCCTAATGAGTGGGAACTGAACCGTCACTTCGAGATGCAACACCTACTTTAAAGCTTTGACCACATTCACATGATGTTATGTATATTTCAAACATTCTTAACTCCAGCCAAGAAATCCACCAAGAAGACTCTGTCCTTTTGTGTTGTTAACCCTCTGTACTTCTCTGCAGCACGCCATTGAAGATAAAATATGCTCAGACCAAAATTCAATACAATATTCAAACGGTCCTATGTGATTTATTTTTTTATTATTGCAATAACCTTTGTGAGTTTGCAACAAACTGTGTAACGTGAAATCAGTTCAACATCTATTTTCCCGGAATTTAACGCAGTGCACATGGGAAACATTATCCATCTGCTGAAAAATCACCTTCGGCTCTCTCTCCACACATGTCTCTACACGTTTTGAATACTTGCAGTATGTTTGATGATCAAGGAGTTATTATCCAGAAAAGGTCGTTTCTCAATACACAAACACGGGGATCTTCCCATAAACCTGGCTTTGCTCAATATCACCTTTTATCCGTACCCCTCAACACGACGACAAATTGAAGCTGCTCCATGTGATGCTCAAACGTAAAACTTCGGCACAGCACAGCCCACTATACTGGCACAGAGATACCGTGCTCTGGTCACCTGCAGCACAGGAGCAACACATTAATGCTTACCTCCACATTCCTGGTTTTACCTTAACATTTGAGAAACCGAGTTTCTCTGATTCCATAGCGAGTAACGGGGATTGTACGATCATCTTCACCAGTGGTTCTGACCCCGAGTGAGGAAAGTGGTGAGCTACTCATTACAAAGATGGGTAGATTGTTGAAATATACAATTTCGACATTTGCCTTCACGATGAGCACTTTATTTTATTTTTCATCTGTAGAAATCTTAAAATCTTCATCTTGAACAGACGCAATGACAGATTTCCATTGTGGCTCTGGCATCAAGTTCCAGAGTGTAAACCCCCTCTGAATTCTTCCACCGCAGTCCGCTGTTTGGTAAGTGTTCCCGTTGTGGGAAATGCACTTCCCCGTGTGTCAACTGCTGCTCCCAGCATGCGTTCTGCCACTTCACTCATTTTCCTTCTGACACTTGCTCACTGTGTTGCTGTGATCATACAGTGACTTGGTGTCGCACGGCCCAGGAAAATGATACAGATCAAGGTTTTTGCATTGTTGTGTTCAATTTTCAGTTTGGCCTTATTTTGGATTTTGGAATAGTCTGTTCTGTACACAAGTACGTGTCAAAAACATCTGAGCAGATGTTAGGTGTTCCGAATAATGACATTGAGCACTATGCACTCTCCTCCAGTCTGAAAAACAATTCCTCACAGGCAATTTAACAGACAAGAGACAGCAGGTGCAGGAGTAGGCCATTCTGCCCTTCGAGCCAGCACCATCATTCATTATGATCATGGATGAACATCCTCAATCTAATCCTGTTCCTGCCTGATCCCCATAACCCTTTATTCCACGATCCTGAAGAGCTCTATACATCGCTTTCTTGAAAGAAAACCTCCTGCTGTCTCGGGTTCTTCAGTCCGTTGACTTCAAATCTTCACAGAATTCAACAGACCTTGTTATATAGTCATTTACTCATTTTTGTTCAGATCACTGTGTGCATAGTGTGACAGTGGGAGTGCGCTTGCCCCACAACCCAGAGGTCAGACCATAGTCTTGGAACGGTCCTGTGTTATTTATCATTTCACCAACACCAAGGAGAAATATCTGCTGCTCTGCATAGTTTACGCAATTCAGTTATTCATAAGGTCATAGCATATCCAGCAACTGTGACGAGGTGGCCGAGAGGTTAAGGCGATCGACTGCTAATCCGTTGTGCTCTGCAAGCGCGGCTTCGCATCCTAGTTGCGTCGCCGTTAACAATGACTTTCAATGGTGCTGCTTTCAGATTGATCACAGCTATCATATTGTGATTCCACTGGTCAGTTTATATGCAGCGCTGCAATTAGAAAATCTCAAAGAAAAGTTTGGGCCTGTTGACTAAACTGTAGTGAAATGTAGGTTGCATTGGAATAATGGAAAGGAGCGCGGATTTTCTATTTAAAGTCAAGTTGCTGTGAACGTTTTTTCGTATGAAAGACATCCAGGAAAATCAAATAACGAGAGATGCGAAGTGCATGCTTATGCAAAGGGATTCTTAATGAATGTTTTGTCAGATGAAATCTGGAGGAGGTTGAGTAGAAGTACTTCATCCTGGTGAGAAGAGCACAGTGAGACAGCACAAAATAATGGAGATATTTCAAAAGGGGCAGGGCATGGGTGTAGGGGCACAGAGAACTGGCTGTAAATGCACAGTGGAGAATTGCCGATGTGGGTGCCGTATATGGGCACGGAGAGACTTACACATTGCTCGCGCCCTCGCCCCTTGCTCTCGCCGTTGATGAATGCAGGACATAAGGCACAGATAAACACAAGATGTGGGAAGTAAGTTCCCTCTCGTTATGCACACACTGGATGCATCACATTGAACGATGAACAACTGGAGAAATCAGCATGTTACGTAGGGAGTGAAATTAAACTGTGGATCAATAACCGCAGATTCATGCAACATAAACATGAAAAATTATTTTAAATGTCGGGTGTCCGTTTGCTCGCTGAGCTGTAGCTTTGATATCCAGACGATTCATTACTTGGCTAGGTAACAACATCATCAGTGGCGACCTTCCAGCGAAGCGAAGCTGTTGTCTCCTGCTTTCTATTTATATCTTTCTCCTGGATGGAGTTCCTGGGGTTGGTGGTGATGTCATTTCCTGTTCGTTTTCTGAGGGGTTGATAGATGGCATCTCGATCTATGTGTTTGTTTATGGCGTTGTGGTTGGAGTGCCAGGCTTTTGGGAATTCTCTATCATGTCTTTGCTGAGCCTGTCCCAGGATAGATGTATTGTCCCAATCGAAATGGTGGTATTTTTAATCCGTGCGAAGGGCTACGATGGAGAGAAGGTCGTGTCTTTTTGTGGCTATCTGGTGTTCGTATATCCTGGTGGCTAACTTTCTTCCTGTTTGTCTTAGTGTTTGTGGCAGTCCTTTCATGGAATTTTGTGGATGACGTTGGTTTTGTCCATGGGTTGTACTGGGTCTTTTAAGTTTGTTAGCTTTTGTTTGAGAGTGTTGGTGGGTTTGTGTGCTACTAGGATTCCGAGGGGTCTTAGTAGTCTGGCTGTTATTTCTGGAACTTCTTTGATGTATGGTAAGGTGGTTAGGGTTTCTGGCTGTGCTTGGCCTGCTTGTCGTGGTTTGTTCTTGATGAATCTGCGAACTGTATTTTTGGAATATCTGTTCTTCTTGAGTACGTTGTATATGTGGTTCTCCTCTGTTTTCCGAAGTTCGTCTGTGCTGCGGTGTGTGGGGGCTCGTTGGAACAGTGTTCTGATGCAGCTTCGTTTGTGTGTGTTTGGATGGTTCCTGGTGTAGTTAAGTATTTGGTCAGTGTTTGTAAGTTTTCTGCATACGCAGGTTTGTAGTTTTCCGTTGTCCTTTCTTTCTACTGTGACGTTCAGGAATGCGAGTTTGTTGTCGGTTTCTTCCTCCTTCGTAAACTTTATGCCAGTGAGGGTTTGATGATGTTAATTATCTTTACTATCTTGTTTCGTTTGGTGATGACAAAGGTGTCATCTATGTAGCGGACCCAGATTTTTGGTTTGATTGTTGGTAGGGTTGTTTGTTGTAGTCTTTGCATTACCGCTTCTGCTATGAATCCTGATAGCGGAGATCCCATGGGTGAGCCGTTGGTTTGTTTGTAGACTATGTTATTGAAAGTGATGTGGGTGGTGAGGCACAGTTCCACTAGCTTCATGATGTTTTCGTTGGTAATGTGATTGATGACAGTTGGTGCGTGTGTGACAGTCTCTTCTAAAAGTGTGATTAGTATTTCCTTTGCCAGGTCGATGTTGTTGAAGTTGAACAGTGCTGTTATGTCGAATGAGGTCATTGCTTCTTCTTCCTCGACTTTGATGTTTTTGATGATTTGTAGGAATTCCTGGGTGGAGTGGATGAAGTGCTGTGACTCTTCTATGAGGAATTTCAGTCTTGCGTGTAGTTCTTTACCCAGTGTGTAAGTTGGTGTTCCGTGTAGTGAGACTATGGGTCTGAGGGGGGCTCCTGGTTTATGGACTTTTGGTAGTCCCGTTCGACTTGGGCAACACATTTATCCTGGGACAGTCTAAGCAAAAACATGCCACAGAATTCCTAGAGGCCTGGCACTCCAACCACAATGGCATAAACAAACACATAGACCTAGATGCCATCTATGAACCCTCAGAAAACGAACAGGAAATGACATCACCACAAACCCCAGGAACCCCATCCAGGAGAAATATATAAATAGAAAGCAAGAAACAACAGCTTCGCTTCACATGGAGGTCGCTACTGATGATGTTATCTCGCCCGGTAATGAAACGTCTGGATATCAAACCTACAGCTCAGCCAGCAAACCTCCACGCTAAATCTCAACCTGAGCTACAAACCTTCACAAACATTGCGATTTAAAGTGTCTTTATACGCATATCATTAATAGACTTTTCGTTAATAGACTTTTCGCAGTTACACAACATGAAAAATAGGATGTAATTTTTATTAAGCATACATCAATTAGCGCCATTATCTAACTTCGGATTGACAGCAGTATGCACATGCTGAATAGGCTTAAGAACGAATGACTTTTGGAAATAATGTTTAGGTGGTGACTAAAAATAAGATAAGGTTCACATGATGCGGATATTCCACCAATGGTTCCAGTGGTGGAAATGGTCAGTGGGCAGTATTTATATAATAGTATAGGAGTATGTGAGCTGCCAGGGATTGGAGCTCCCACTTCATCTGGAGCAGCGTCCTTTGAGGTGGACCAGGGAGCATTGTGACATCAGTCTGTGAGTTCCAACCACACCTGGAGCAGCTTTTATTGACATGGAGCAGCAGGGAGCATTGGGACATCAGGCTGGGAGTTCCAGCCACAGCTGAGCAGCTTGTGTTAACATGGAGCAGCAGGGCGCATTGGCACATCCGAATGCAAGATCTAACCTCATTTGGAGCAGCTTCAGTTGGCATAGACCGGGCAGCTCTGCGAGATCCGTCTGGGAGCTCCTCTCTCACCTGGAGCAGCTTTTAATGACATGTAGCAGCAGAAAACATTGGGACATCAGAGTGATTGATCCAACCACGACTGGATGGTTGCTATTGACATGGAGTAGGGAGCATTGGGACATCAGACTGGTAGCTCCAACTTCAAGTAGAGCAGCTTCTTTTGACATGGAGCAGCAAAGACCATTGGAACGTCAGGTTGCGAGCTCCAACATCAGCTTGTATTTACATGTAAGAGCAGGGAGGATTGGGACATTAGGCTGGGGGAAAGGATATTCAACTACTTTAATCTAAAGTAAAATATGTTTCAATACCTCAGATGTTAATTGATTTATGAAGAATCTTCCCCGGGAAAATAATTAATTCTTTGGATAGTAAAGCTAAGGCCTGCAAAAAGTCAACTCAGAAAAAAGAATTGGTACAGAGAGAAATGGGAGTGATGTTTCATGTCTTTGTCTTTTCTTCTCTGGCCGACTCTGCACTGGATTACATCACTGGAAGGACGTTTTCATTCATTTCCTGCAAATACGGACAGAACATTAACGTAATCTAAAGCTGAATATTAATGGGAATATGCGATGTTATGATTTGAGTTTACCTCAAATTATGGTGAAATCCCAGCAAGGTCAGTTGCAATTTCCAAGATCAGCAGTGACCTCATTGATTGGCTATTCAGATTGTGAATGGTCGTTTTTTGGAGGACAATTTGACGTGAGTCAGTGATGGTGATTATCTTTGTTCTTTGTTCACCTTGTGAGTTACTTTTATTGCTCATGTCCTTGTTAACAACACAACTCTGCAGCGTGTAAAATCTCAGCTGGGCATCTTGTCAGTGGTACAACCATTCGTATAGCTGGCTACGGATCCAACACCAACACCTCCAAGACACCATGAACGGTCGGTTAAAGTCCAGGTGATCTTCCAAACGATCGCGCATATTGTCACACACACCAAGTTTCTGCAGAAAAACACCCACCTGATGAAGGCGCGGCTCTCTGAAAGCTCGTGCTTCCAACTAAACCTGCTGGACTCTGCCCTGATATTGTGCAATTTTAAACTTTGTCTACTCAACTCAAACACTGGCACTTCCATATCATAGACAACGTCAGTCATCTCCCACCGTTGTCAGAGAAGGCGATCCTGGAAGAGCCCAATACATTGCACACAGGTACGTTTCATTTTCAGAAACCAACGCACTCATTCACTGCAGCTCCTGTGTATGAAAAGCACAGAAAAGAAATAGCTGAGACTCAGTTTTGACAATATTTTGAAACTCTTTGGGAAGTGGAATCAAAGGAGAATGAAGGATAAATGTCCGACTGTGCAGAGAGAGGGAAGGCACATTTCCCTTCTTTGAAGAGCTGGGGTATTGACTGATCTAAGGCATGAAACAGATTCCTGGTAGAGCTGCGCTCTCTGCGTCAGGAACAAGAAGACCTGATTTCCTGAACGGTAATGAAACCCAGGTCACTCAGTTAAAGCGCTGAATACTAACCACTAGACCACCAGGGATGAGGGCAGAAGCAGTTGCACCGTTTCTTCATAACACAGTTTTTGGAATTACGTCACTTTAGGTATGTTTCCCCTCAAAAATAATTGAATTATCGAGTGTTTACAGCACAGAAATGGGTCTCTTATCTCATTTCCCAGCACTTGGTCTGTAACCTTGTAAGTTCTCACGTTTCACCTGAATGTTAATTTCTCTGGAACATTTTAATTTCGTAAAACACAATTAATGGGATTAAAGTTTGAGATGGGAAGTGAAGCCCATTTTTAACCATAGACTGAAACACGCAGACACATTTCCCCAAGCGTAACACAGGCCTCAGGAGAAACCAAGCAGAAAGTAAGTTTTCACCGACTTGTCTGATATCGTCCCATTTCAGAGTTCAACAGCAGTGTCTGGTTACAGCAAGGAAAGGAAGCATTCAGCCCCTCCCGTTCCAGTGTTCCTTGCCCATTGTTTCATCATTACTCTGTAGTTTATACCCTGCCAAGATCCCAAATTTTGTTTCAAGGAGAATAATCCCAGCCTGACTAATCATTCCACGAAGCTCCATTTTATCCAATGTTGACAACATTCTCGTAAATCTCTGCTGTCCCTTACAGCACGGGAACTGGAACTTGAAATCAGATTGCGATTGGAATCGGATAAGTCCCACATGGGCCAAATACAGTAATGATACTTTGAGAAATGAGAATTTAATCATATTCTATTGATATTCAATGTCTTCGTTGTAACTGAAGTCATCCACGTAATCGCCCTCTGAGCTAATATTTAGGAGAAATGGAACCTGACCGCCCATATAAAGATGTTGACTGCAAAACAAATGCCCGTCAGTCGACTTTGTTTGATTATTAACACAACTCATGTCTCCGTGAAGCCTGCATCATCTGTAAGGCACAAATTATATGTGTAACAGAACTCTCTCCATTTGCCTGGACGTGTGCAGCTTCAATACCACTGAAAGAACTGGACATCCTCTACGACAATGCAGTCACTTAACTGTAACACGTTCATACCCGAATGTTTATTACCCTCACCGATAAGCCCCGATTGCAGTAGAGTGCACCACCTACAAGATGCAATGGAGTAAGTCATCCAGGCTGTGTTGACAGAACATTCAAAGCTCAGAAATTGTACCGACTATGAGAACAAGGTTGAAGATGTACTGAAGCGCAACCATTTGCAAGTTACCCTCCCAAACATGACTTGGAGATGTATCAGTGATAGAACATAGAACATAGAAGAATACAGCGCAGTACAGGCTCTTTGGCCCTCGATGTTGCGCCGATCCAATCCCACCTAACCTATACTAACCCACTATCCTCCATATACATATCCAATGCCCGCTTAAATGCCCATAAAGAGGGAGAGTCCACCACTGCTACTGGCAGGGCATTCCATGAACGTACGACTCGCTGAGTGAAGAACCTACCCCTAACTTCAGACCTATATCCACCCCCCCTTAATTTAAAGCTATGCCCCCTTGTAATACCCGACTCCATACGCGGGAAAAGGTTCACACTGTCAACCCTATCTAACCCCCTAATCATCTTGTACACCTCAATCAAGTCACCTCTAAACCTTCTTTTCTCTAATAAAAATAGCCCCAAGTGTCTCAGTCTTTCCTCATACGATCTTCCTTCCATACCAGGCAACATCCTGGTAAACCTCCTCTGCACCCGCTCCAGTGCCTCCACATCCTTCCTATAGTATGGCGACCAAAACTGCACACAATACTCTAGATGCGGACGCACCAGAGTCTTATACAACTGCATCATGACTTCAGGACTCCGGACCTCAAGTCCTCTACCAATAAAAGCCAGTATGCCATATACCTTCCTCACCGCACTATTTACCTGGGTGGCAAATTTCAGAGATCTGTGTACATGGACACCAAGATCCCTCTGCTCATCCACACTACCAAGTATCCGACCATTAGCCCAGTACCCCATCTTTTTGTTATTCTTCCCAAAGTGAATCACCTCACACTTAGCTACATTGAATTCCATCTGCCACCTTTCTGCCCAGCTCTGCAGCTTCTCTATATCCTGCTGTAACCTGCCACATCCTTCCTCACTGTCAACAACTCCTCCGACTTTCGTATCATCCGCAAACTTGCTCACCCAACCTTCTAACCCCTCTTCCAGGTCATTTATAAAAATGACAAACAGCAATGGTCCCAAAACAGATCCTTGCGGAACACCGCTAGTGACGGCAGTCCATGAAGAAACTTTGCCATCAACTACTACCCTCTGTCTTCTTCTATCCAGCCAATTCCTAATCCAAACCTCCAACTCACCCTCAATGCCATATCTCCGTATTTTCTGCAGTAGCCTACCATGGGAAACCTTATCAAACGCCTTACTAAAATCCATATATACCACATCTACCGCTTTCCCCTCATCAACCTCCTTCGTCACCTTTTCAAAGAATTCAATAAGGTTTGTGAGGCACGACCTGCCCTTCACAAAACCATGCTGACTATCCTTGATCACATTATTCCTATCCAGATGTGCATAAATCCTATCCCTTACAATTTTCTCTAAGACCTTGCACACAACAGAAGTGAGACTCACCGGCCTATAGTTACTAGGGTTATCCCTACTCCCCTTTTTGAACAAGGGAACCACATTTGCTATCCTCCAGTCTTCTGGCACTACTCCTGTAGACAAAGAGGATATAAAAATCAAGGCCAATGGCTCTGCAATCTCCTCCCTTGCTTCCCAGAGTATCCTAGGATAAATGCCATCAGGCCCAGGGGACTTATCTATTTTCACCTTTTCCAGGATTTCCAACACCTCTTCTCTACATACCTCAAAGCTATCCATTCTACTTATTTGTGACTCTGTTTTCACATCGACGACAATGCCCTGTTCCTGAGTAAATACTGAAGAAAAGTATTCATTCAGTGTCTCCCCAATCTCTTCCGCTTCCACACGCAACTTCCCACTACTATCCTTGACTGGACCTATTCCTACCCTAGTCATTCTTTTATTCCTAACATACCCATAGAAAGCCTTTGGGTTTTCCCTAATCCTACCGACGAAGGACCTTTCATGGCCTCTCCTTGCTGCTCTTAGCTCTCTCTTCAGGTCCTTCCTGGCTACCCCACAACTCTCAATCGCCCCAGTTGAACCTTCACGTCTCATCTTGAGATAGGCCGCCCTCTTCCATTTAACAAGGGATTCCAATGCCTTACTAAACCACGGCTCTCTCGCACGACCCTTTCCTCCCTGCCTGACAGGTACATAATTATCAAGGACACTCAATAGTTGCTCCTTGAACAAGCTCCACATATCATTTACACTCTTGCCTTGAAGTCTACTTTTCCAAGCCACACATCCTAAGTCATGCCTCACCGCATCATAATTTCCCTGACCCCAGCTATAACTCTTGTCCTGTAGTACACACTTATCCCTCTCCATCACGAGAGTAAAAATCACCGAATTATGGTCACTATCCCCAAAGTGCTCACCTACCTCTTATTCTAACACCTGGCCTGGTTCGTTACACAGAACCAAATCCAGTATGGCCTCACCTCTTGTTGGCCTGTCTACATATTGTGTCAGGAAACTCTCCTGCACACATTGAACAAACACTGACCCATCTAACGAACTTGAGCTATAGCTTTCCCAATCAATATCAGGAAAGTTAAAGGCCCCCATACCAACCACCCTATTACTGTCACTCATCTCCTGAATCACCTTCCCTATCCTTTCTTCAATGATTCTAGGACTATTAGGCGGTCTGTAAAAGACTCCTAACAGGGTGACCTCACCTTTCCTCTTCCTAACCTCAGCCCAAACTACCTCAGATGGCAAGTCCTCATCCATCGTCCTTTCCACCACTGTAATACTATCTTTGACAAGCAATGCCACACCTCCCCCTCTTTTACCCCCACCTCTGACCCTACTAAAACATTTAAATCCTGGAACCTGCAACAACCAATCCTGTCCCTGTTCTAGCCATGTCTCCGTAATAGCCACAACATCGAAGTCCCAGGTACCAACCCACGCTGCAAGTTCACCTACCTTATTTCGTATACTTCTTGCATTGAAGTATACACACTTCAAGCCACTTTCCTGTTTACAGAAACCCTCCTTGGAAATTGATGCCATGTTCCTAACCTCTCTACACTCCAGGCCCTGCACCCTGAAGCTACAGTCTGGGTTCCCATGCCCCTGCAGAGTTAGTTTAAACCCCCCCCCCAAGAGCACTAGCAAAGCTCCCCCCAAGGGTACTGGTGCCCCTCAGGTTCAGGTGTAGACCATCCTGTTTATAGAGGTCCCACCGTCCCCAGAAGGAACCCCAGTTATCCAAAAACCGGAATCCCTCCCTCCTGCACCATCCCTGTAGCCACGCATTTAAGTGTTCTCTTTCCCTATTCCTCGAATCTCTATCACGTGGCACGGGTAACAAACCACAGACAACATCTCTGTTCGTTCTAACTATGAGCTTCCAACCTAGCTCCCTGAAAGCCTGTCTAACATCCTCGGCACTCCTCCTACCTATTTCCTTGGTGCCAATATGGACCACGACTTCGGGCTGTTCCCCCTCCCCATCCAGGACCCGGAAAACACGATCAGAGACATCACGTACCCTTGCACCTGGGAGGCAACATACCAAACGTGAGTCTCTCTCGTTCCCACAAAACCGCGTATATGTGCCCCTAACTATCGAGTCCCCAATTACTACTGCTCTGCTCTTCTTCACCCTTCCCTTCTGAGTAACGGGGACAGGCTCTGTGCCAGAGACCTGAGCCCCGTTACTTACCCCTGGTAAGTCATCCCCCCCACAAGTATCCAAAACGGTATACTTGTTATTGAGGGGAACGGCCGCAGTGGGTCCCTGCACTGGCTGCTTCCTCCCAGTCCCCCTCACTGTCACCCATCTATCTGCCATCTTTGGAGTTACTACTTCCCTATAACACCGATCTATGACCCCCTCTGCCTCCCGAATGATCCGAAGTTCATCCAACTCCAGCTTCAGTTCCCTAACACGGTCTTGGAGGAGCTGGAGATGGGTGCACTTCCTGCAAGTGTAATCGGCAGGGACGTCGATGGCATCCCTCACCTCATACATGTCGCAGGAGGAACATTGCATTGCCTTCACTGCCATCCCTCTAAAGCTAACATTTATGTAAAAATAAAACTGGGTCTAAAGAATACAACAAGCAAAATTCAGCACTTACCTACTTTCCACAACAGGTGTTATTATTAGGTTAGAGAAAGAGGGCGGGTGGGAGGCACTACCCGTGTAGTGCCTCGGGTTCCTCTCCTTCGCGCTTTTAAAGGGGGGAAAACCTACCCAGGTAAGCTTACACTAACTGCTTCCGGGTCTCGGCTGCCCCTCTGGTCGTCGTCACTTCCCCCTGGTGCTCCCGCTCTTTCTGTGAAGAGAGAGTGAAAGAGAAAAAAAAACCACCGCTGCCCGCTACCGGTAAGCACTTTTAAAACCAAACGGTCTTACCTTCGCTGCTGCTCGCACTGGAAATGACCGACGGCTTCGAAGGGTGAGGATAAATACTCACCGCTTTCCTTCCCGGCTGCCCCTCTGGTCGCCGTCACTTCCCCCTGGTGCTCCCACTCTTTCTGTGAAGAGAGAGTGAAAGAGAAAAAAAACACCGCTGCCCGCTACCGGTAAGTACTTTTAAAACCAAACGGTCTTACCTTCGCTGCTGCTCGCACTGGAAATGATGAAGGCGTCTTGATGGTCAAAGTGATATACTTCAGCCCTCCCTTCTTAACCTTACAATTTTTAAAAATGTTGATTATTGCATTGACCAGACTTGTGCTCATTTATTTAGTTGCTTCCTAAACTGGCGGTTTCTAAAGATCGAATACCATTCACAGTCTGAGGTCGACAAGACAAGATATCCAAAGATACAGTCGACCAACTGAGCTCCCTATCTAAACATCTTCGGTGATCTGTGAATATCCATTGCAAGATCACTTCGTTCCTGTTTGTTCTGTTCAAAACTCAGAATCCTCACTGTTATTGTTTCAACTCCCAAAATCCGTTATCATTTGTTGGTCTGGATTCAATTCCATTCGCCGTTTTTACTTTCCATCTGATTGATACATCCCTGCAGGCTCTGACAGTATTCATCATAGTCAAATACAGGACCAATTGTTGCATCCTCTGCAAACTTCTCAATCATGACTCCTACAACTAAGTCTAAATTGTTGATCTACATCAGGAAACAGTGGAACTCCACTGGAAACAGGCGTCCAAACATGGTCCATTGCTGGCTGTGATGAACACATGCAATAACAGCACAATCGGACTCCTGATGTCATTTGTAAACATGCTGGTGACTCTGCCAGTTGGCCTCCTGATTGAACCCTTCGCACATATGGGAGTGACGAATGACCTGTCCACATTGAGCCTTGGGCACGTGGGTTTACACTTCAGCGGGTAATTGAAGTCCCCCTATGGACCTGACTTCTTGGCGGGGTGTGCACCCATGTGTCTATTGAGCTTGGATAATCCATTGAATTTGAGTCCACGCAGCGATGACTCCCAATTTTCACCATCATCCATGTAATTTGTTAATTCTTCTTTATTCTCCCACGGAGTTGTCAACATGGTCTGAATATTATTTGTTGTTCATTCTTAATTCTTCTTGAACTGAGTCATAGGGATTTTCTGGATGAACCGCACTTTTATGTGTGTGGAGTCATATGTTGGCAGGTCTCGTTAAGGACGGCAAATTCCCCTTGCAAAGGGACAAAAATGGATGGGTTTTCAGCAAATTAAAACTTTTTGCCTCTGTTCCTCTGATCGGGATTAATATTACAGATTTTATTCATCGATTTAAATACCAGCAGCTGCCATGTTCCAGTCTCCAATGGTCCCTAGCGCAGTATATCGCCACTACATTTACATTTGTCACGAATATTGGTGAGTAGCAGTAAGCATAGGGGTCAGTTAAAGAATGAAGAAGAATACATATAGACAGGAGAGTTGAGCGGAGAAGTGGCAGACAGAGTTCAATCGAGGCAAATGTGAAGTGATGCATTTTGGGAAGCCGAATTCTAGAACCAACTACACTGTAAACGAAAAAACCTTGGAGAAATCTGATGAGCAGAGAGATCGAGGAGTTTAGGTCCTTTGTACCATGGCGATGGCGGCACAGTTGGATGCAGGGTCAAGAAAGTATATGTTATGAGTGCTTTGAGTGTAAGAGCTGGCAAGTCATGCTACAATTGTACAAGATTTTGTTTCGGCCTCGTTTAGAATACTGTGCACTCTTCTGGTCGTCAAGTTACCAAATGGAAGTGGACATTTTGGATACGGTGCAGAGAAGGTTTACGAGGATGTTGATGGGATGGAAGATGCTTGCTGTGAGGAGGGTTTCAGAAGTTTATGACTGTTGTCAGTAGAAAAAAAACGAGATTGAGGGGTCCTGATTGAGGTCTACAAAATCTTGAAGGGTACAGACCGGGTGTATAGAGATATGCTTTTTCCCCAGGTGAGGAATTCTGTAATGAGTGGTCACGCATGCAAGTTGAGAGGTGACACGTTGAAGGAGGATAGATGGAGAAAGTATTTTGCACGGAGAGTGGTAGGTGCCTGGATCACGATGCTAGTAGAGGTAGTAGAGGCAGGCACGTTCGTTACATTCAAGGTGCACCTTGATAGATGCGTGAGCAAGTGGGGAGCAGATGGAAAAAGATGCTGAGCAATTGGGTGATAGGTTTAGACAGTTAATTTGGTTCCGACCAGGCTTGGAGGTCCAAAGGGCCTGTTCCTGGACTATAAATGTTCTGTGTTCTTTGTTCTTCTTTGTTCATTACACTACCATCTCAATGCGACGTTGCCAATCTCAGAGAATGACTTTGCCAAGTCAATCACCTCAGAAGGAGTGAGAATAAGACATGTGGCTGTGTCGGAATGAAACTGATGTATCCTGTACTGGAATGTTTACTAGGAGCAAGAGGATAATGTGATCAAATAACAGTTCTTACCGTCAAAACAACAAAATAGTGCATTATTTAGGAAAATTGCACTGAATGCTTGCAATAAATCGACCTCTCACTTAAGGCATCATCGAATCTGCACTGCGGGTTAATGCTGCTCTTGTATTTTAATAATCTAATAACCGGAGACAAATAAGCCCTTCCTCCCCGCCTTTGATCAGGAGATCCCCCTGTCTCGAAATTTCATGCGCCTCTATACCATAATAGAATGACCATGTGCTCACCGATCCAATCATTGCTGCGACAGAGTAGCTTCATGTGTTCATTTCTATCACAATTTCCAGTTGATCTTTGCAACTACACCATTGATTCTGGATGGTGCAACTGGGAGTAAGTGATCCACTGCAGAAATGGGTTCTTCCTTGTGTGGGGAAGCTCGTGAGGCAACAAATGTAAAACTACATTCTTGTTAAAACTTACATTTCAACAATATCCTGCAGTATCCCTTGAGAATTTGATGATTTGTAAAAATCTATCACCCTCAGTCTTCAACATGCAGTACTCGATGGAACTTTATCAGGGTCTTGAATCATCCAATTTAAATATACAGCCAATTCTGAGTTCCCACATGTCTATTATTGCATGCCAAATCGTGCTGTTGTGTCTCTGCATTCTTCCTAACATGTCCTATGTCACTGTCGTTACTGTTCTTTTCAAACACGCATCTCTGCATGGCCCACGGATCGCATAATTTTCAATGTTGTGTGTTGTGGCCGCAGTAACCTCATTTGAATCCGAGTTACGGCATGTAACGTTCTCCCCTTTTTAACTCCTTGTGGTATATGCCAAGGAAACACAGAAATGAATTAATTGATTTTACATGAAAACTTTCTCTGATATTCTGATTTTTCATCAAACCCCTCTCTCACACATCTCTGTGGGATAAATATCATAATTCAGACTCTCACATTCTTGGAGATTTCTCTCCCTCCAACAATCACTGATCTCCTTTAAGTTACCCCTCCCAGTTCCCTTACAATTATTTTCACATTGAACCCTGTTTAGTGTGTGCTGCTGCGCTCACTGTTGCTGTGTGAGCGTGCCACAATCATACCATTGCGACCTTTAGACCAGTCAATCCAATTCGATACTGTGGTTTTGAGATCAATGGTCAAGGAGCAGCTTTTAATGACATGGATCAGATATTATTGGAACTTCAGGCTCAGGAAAAGAACACAGGGCAGCACTGAGGAAAATGAACTTTTTTCGAAAAGACCTCTTTCTGTGGATTTCCACATCATTTATTTCACTTGCTCATTCGGCTCTATCTCGACTATTGTGTGCAGTTCTGCAATCACAGTAGCACTGGAAATGACGCTGGGGTGATTTACCAGGATATTGTCTGGGGAGAAGAGCTTGGATAGACTGGATAGACTTAGAGCAGTAGAGATCAAGAGGAGACATAATTCAGATATACAAAATAATCGGGGATACGGATGGGATAGACTGATATAAATGGAGAGATCACTTACGGAGTAATAGATTTAAGAACAGATGAGGAAAATTTTGAGTGAATTCGCAGTCAAACGTTTTGAAACGGCGGGTGGTTGAAATCTGGAACTCAGTGCATGCAAAGTTTGGAGAGGCAGAAAACCTCGTAACATTCAGAAGTATTCAGATGTGAATTTTTGATGACAAGACATACAAGACTGTCGGTCAAGAGTTCGGATAGTTAATCGATTATTGATTTCCAGTACTGATACATCGGCTTAGTTTTGCATAGAAATCCAAGGTATTACCACTGCCTTTCACTGCGTGAGATTGGGTTCAATTTGCATCCGGGACGGTCGCTTGCAGCTTGGGAGAGCTAAGAGGCCAGAAACCCGCGTTCGATTCCAGAGTTATGTGACTGACTGTGTGGAATTTGCACGTTCCATTTCTCTCTCTTCCGTGTGGGATTCCTCTGGCTGTTCCGATTCCTTCTCGACGTCCAAAGGTGTGCACTTCAGCTAGATGGCAAACCAAAACTGAATGGACTGTATAATCAAATACAAAATCAGAGAAAAAAGGAGGAATTGCAGCTCAGGGAAAACAGAATGACCATTTGGGGTCAACAGATCATTCCTTGGATCCGCTTTTGATTCGCAATGTTCATTCTGATTTCTCTCCACCGATGCTGCCTGACCCGCTGAGCTTTTGAACACATTTCTATTTTTGTAGGTGGATCAATAATGCAGGTTTAGAAAGAAATGGTGGGGGAGTGTGTGTCTCTTCGGCAGCACTGAGTAGACTCAATTGGCCAAATAGTTTCGGTCTGCATTGTGCATATTTCCATTAACTCTTATTCTATCAGTTTTTATCCTTTTTTAAGTCTTTGGTATTTCACATCTCCCCTGAAATGTGGTTTGCAGAACAGGACAATCAACGTTTCGGGCATAAGCCAAACCGTTACCACCCGCTGCGTGGAAGAGGGACGCCTCATATTATGCCTTGGGACCCTGCAACCATGCGGGATAAATATGGATTTCAACATCTTCCTCAATTCCCCTTCCCCCACATTATCACAGTGCGAAGTATCCAACTCGGCACCACCCTCCGGACCTATTAATCTTCCCCCCCCCCCGAGTTATCACTTTATCCCCCGCCTCCATCTAATTATCGCTTTCACAGTTACCTTCCACCCAAACCCAACTGCCGCCCATTTAACTCTCCGCCCCCACCTAAATGTCTCATTCCTGATGAAAGGATTATGCCAGAAGTGTCGGTACCCCTGCTCCTCGGATGCTGCCTGACCTGCTGTACTTTTCCAGCACAACAATCTCGTCATGGCGAAGATAAATTAGCTTAGCTCGGGCTCTTCATCTGGGTTCGGACAAGAGTGAATGAGTAAGAGATGAAGGTGTTCAGTAGGGGGATAGATACGTGTTATAGGAATAAATTTCTTATGTAAAGTGTTACAATCACAGATCTACGTTAAACGCTAGGGGGGAGGATAACCAGAGGAGATACAGGAAGAACATTTTCATTCTGAGAGTGTTGTATAATTGAAGCTCACTGCTTGAACGTGTGGTAAAGCTATGAGCCATCAAAACACTTCATTAGTATTTAGCCGAATACTTGAGAAGCAAGAGCACACATGGATAAGGACCAGGTCCTCGACGGTGGGGCGAAGAGAAACTGATATCTGATCAAAGATCCGAACACCGTACGGGAAATATGGAGCATGAAAGCATGGGAAGGGAAAAAGGCATGGATACGCCTGTAGATATGTTACAAGGGATCTATTGAATGCCACACGAGTCATAAGGTCACTGTGGCAGGGTGGGGCCACGGTAGCTGGATGGGATTATCATAGTGGAATGCACCTCCACCAATTAGCAGAGTCAGACTGGGGCTGAACGTTTATTGTGACAGGCTGAGATAATAGCAATTAGTAACATCAGTCTTGCCAACTAAATATCATCATGGCAGTTTGGAACAAGTCGTGACAATAAATATTTAGGACTGACTTTAAATCCTTAATTGATAGTTAGTAGAGTCAGCCTGCTTGATACCCTTGTAGCAGAAAAAAAGACATTAAATATCGAATCAGCTTGGGACAGGAAAACATTGTGATGGATGGAGTAGCTAAAAAATCTAACCATGTCAGGTTAGTCTGGGCAGTAAGATCATTGCAGCAGAGTTGGCAGTAAAATACAGAATCGTAACAATAGAAAAAACATATTGGCAGACGGAAAGCGATAATGGCTTCTTGTATACCTGGAGTAAGATACTTCTGACTAACACAGTTGGGCATCCTGGTAAGCTAACAAAAATATAATTAAAGAAAGCGTATAAAGAGCAACGGATCCTGAGTTTCGGGGTCGTTCAATAATTTGCTTTCTGAGTGTCACGGTCTTTGACTGCAAATAAAAGAGCTATGCCTTGAAGAACTCCCCGCATCTCCTGGAGATTTATTACATTTTCTCCACGACAACCACAAATTTGGGTGCAGTAAAATTGTGGCTCATCCGGCTCTGTGGTGCAATGGAAAGCGCATTAGATTTCTACAGCATTGTAAAATTGCGATACAATATTTGTTGATTTGAGTTCCACCAGAATCGGAGTTCAGATATCAGCTGAATCAATTGTTATTCTGCTGATTCATCGTTAATTCCTGTCGTCTGGGTTTCTCGAAATTGCTGTTGACCACAAAAAATTCCTTACCACTTGCTGGTGAGTTTTGACGGAATCATATCATTTGAAGCATGATCAGACCAGAAACAACTGCTAACCCATGAAACCTACAAACCTCGTGCAGAAACCCACCGTCTCTAAACACATTCCCCTCCAATATTTGCACAGGCATTATCGATTTCTTAAATGTCTTTTTCATTTTGGGCAACAGGCTGTTGTGGATGGACCGGGGAAAGATATTGATGTATTTTGTCAGTCATGACGATGTCAAATGGCGGGGTCGGACCGGTGTTTGGAATAGCGTCCTCCTGTTACTCTCTGCCAGTGCTGTTTCTGACAGAGGGTTATCAACAACAATGTGTTGAAATGTCAATCTACACCCACAACCAGAATGGTGAGCTCCTATTGCAGCTTTATATCAGACAATCGAGGATTCTCCCAGGCGCTCTGTCATTCTGCATGCTCCTTCACACAGGTTTCCAACTGGACACATGGACCAAGCAAACGTGGGGATTCAGGGACAGATTACCTCTGCTTTCCTGCAGTTCTGGACACGGAGACGTCCATGATTTTCTGACATTCTGAGTCTGACTGTGCACTCTTCCTACTTTACAATTTAAACTGGAAATGAATTTATTCTTGCATCACATTCTTACATCTTCAGTATTCATGGAAACCGTGCAACGTGTTCATGGCTGTAGGAATAGTGAAGATTATTGCTAAATGCCGTATGTTTCATTTTACCAGTATGAACTTTCAGAAGGAAGTTGCGAAGATTTATTGCTTCAAATTGAAGCCGATCGAAGGAAAGGTCTGGCGACAGCGGCAATGTAACATTGTCTGTAAACAACGCAGGAACCAACCGAAACCCATTTTTCAATGACGTCTATTTTGCATATTTTTATGTGTCCCTTTCCTGAACGTGATGCTTCAATAAACACAGGTCCATGCCAATTTCACCTGGTCTGCGTTAGCTTTAATTTCAGAACCACAGCAAATGTTTAGCAGTTGAGTTAAAGTTCCTAATGTATGAGCAGGGCTTTCTGCCTGCAGCTTCAGTTGCGCAATTGTTCAGCGCCTGCTACTTAAAGGTGCGTAAAATGCCACGTTTGTAAGTTCAAAGCTTATCTAAAGGTTCTATTGCTGACATTGACAAGGGATTATTAGCGCATCATACTAAAACACAGTTGAAATCAATGTTGAGTAAAGTAGTATTTATTTGAAAACTCCAGTTTCAAATTTCTGTCAATTATTATCTCAAAAGCTGCAAATATTCCCCAGGTGAATATCCATCTATGTATATCGAAACAGAGGTGAAATTTTAGCTTGCTGACCTTTCTCAAATCGCTCAGCCTGCACTGGATGACATTCTGGGAAAGTCTGTTTAACTCATTTCATATCATTCCATTTCCTGCTAACCAGCACAGGTCATTATCCAACCGAAAGTATTAGATTTATCTCTTTGGGGAGTTTGAATGTTGTCAGTAAATCTGGCAAAGGCATGCCAAGTAGTTTTGCTGTTTTGGGAGGAGCAGAGGTTTCAAACTGGGATAAGGTCGAAACTTGTCACAGGATTTTTCAAGCGAAGATCAGTGAGTATTAAATGGACTCACTCGCTTTTCGAGTGATTCTGACCAAATGTTCAAGGCTACAGATAGCAATGATAATGATGTTTTACATCTTTAGCCCAAATCTTACTCACTATTACAGATCAGGTGAGTGGGTAGATGATGATCCTTTTGCAAACCTGAGACAGTGAGAGAATTAATCCCATGTGGTTGGTACGACTTTTCTCATAACGAGTTAGTCAGCGGACTGAGCTAACCGACTTCCATTCAATGCAGAGCTAAACCAAACAGCTCAGTGTATTTACAATACATAATATTTCATGTAGAATGAGCTGCAACACCTATCAACGCCAGCAGCTCTTCTTATACGTAGCATTTTCAGATGCAGGTATTATGCAATTTCTTTCCGATGAATGTTATCCACTTCGAGAGTATGTCCCTTTTACCTCGCCATCCAGGCAGCCCAGAATCTCTGTCCTTGTGAAATTCACTCCCAGTGTGTCTGCACACGACTTTTGAAATATAATGGAATAAGTTCCTAAAATGTTTTTATTTCTGAAAATTCATCTCCGATTTCAATAATTCTCGGAATAAAAAAAAATCTGCTCCAAATTTCTTCATCATTCCCCGTTGGTTTTGAAGCTCTAACCTCTACTTTCGACTCGCTGAAACGAAGGAATTTCCATCAGATTTGTTCTTACTAACGTCACATCAGCTGGATAAGCCCCCTTCAGACACTGCTAAGTCTTCCTTGATATCTCCCGCATGATTATCTATATATCTCACCGTCCCATTAAATCTGCTGTTTCCTTTTCTCGTGGTGTTATCTCAAAGTAAGCTTCATGACTGTCCTTTCTATTGACTTTGTATCAAGTGAACTCTGACCGTGTCATGCCGAACGTCTTTATATTCTAGTAAACTCTACCGTGTCTTTCACCATGCCTTTATATCCCAGTAAATTTCAAGCCGAGAAAGGATGCTGGAACCAATTCAACGTACAAATACTGACCACTAAGCTATGCAATCTTATTACCGACACAGAAAAGGTGGAAGCAATTTCAATTACAGCTGAATCGATTGGTTGCAGCAGCATCAGGGCAAATCCCAGTCACATACGTGACTGTTGTTCTGATATTTATTGCTTCTCTACGTGTGCTGAAGTAACACAGTGAGGGATCAATTACTGTTGCCAGACATCTTGTAGGGGTGTATTCAATCCTGAAGTTGTGAGACCACAGCAGCTTTTATTAACATAGACCGTTTACTGTTCTAATATCAGGGTCACGAATTTGACAGAGAACGAATTTGAGCGAAAAATGAGCAGGGGAGTTTACCCCATGACGTTTCTGCGGCTGCTTTGTTGTTCACCTCATTTGTGTGTTTTCCATCATTGCGGATTTGAAGTCGACCCCTCTGTACAAAATGCCCGTGTTTTTTCACCACTTTACAAAAGATACAGTACAATAACAGCCGATACTGATTCAGTCTACTCATCCAAATATTGACCCCTGGAAACAGCACTCTCGTCGATTCTGGAAAACAACGTCCTCACAGATAATGCTACATTCCCGCTCTCGTTGCTCTTTTCGTTCCATCGGTTTCTGTTTTTCACGGAATCCGATTCAATCGATCTTGTCACTGTCATTTCTTCCCATCTGGTCAGATCTTGTGAACAGAATATCACAGTCGTAGTGCCCTGGGCCCATAATCCAGAAGTCAGACCACACTCAGGGAACCGTACTCTGCTCTTGATCATTTTATGAACACCAGGGAGAAATATCTATGCTCTTCAAAATTGACTCACCTGTTTTAAGAAGCAAGGTAAACAGTTCCTGTTTCCTCTTTTGTTACGACACAGACCAAGATTGTTAATGCTGGAATCAGTCGAGAATGTCCGCTCTCTCACATCTAATTTATCCCCAGGTTGTGTTAAGATGATGGTCTGAATCGCGTCCTTCTCTTCTCTGTCAGTCTGTGATGTGAGCTGTGAAATCTATGATCTGAGCTGGAGGCAACGTGGAAAAATGTATACACATCAGCTGTGTGAGCGACGGGACTTGCTGCAGTAACATTCCATGATGATTCAGACAGCAGAAGCCTCCCTCTGACTTCGAGAAGCACAGATACTGTTCCAGGATAATGGGGAGAGATTCACTCTTTCCTCGCAGTTCTGCATTTTCTATCTATCTCAGATGGCATTATTTGGACAAAGGTTCCCAAAAGAAGATGATATCTTCTGCATGCACGGTATCCCTTTTCTACACCTTTCCAGAATTTCCATACTTCCCGCTCCCGGCAGACCCATGCCCCGGTCCACAAACCCATGTTTGATAGGGAGCTGAAGACCGCTTTTAAACTGCTGTCCACCAACACTTTGTGACCATGGAAGATGAGTTCATCCAGTTATCAATGAAGACCGCCCTTTTCCAGTAAAGCAGCTCGCTCAGCCTCCTGGGAGAAGCGAGTTGGAATGGAAAGGAGCTATGATTAAAACTCTGTGCTTCTTTCACTCTGGCTCGTTTGTCTCAGAAGTGATATTGCATCAGACAGGTGACATATGTGTGAGCAGTCTTGCTTTCATAATGCGGTTGAGCTTTCGAATTTTGCACACTACCTCATTTTTGACTGAGAAGATATGATTTCGTTGAGATCGGGGTCAGATGAAGATTCCAAAGCTTGAAAACATACACAGGGAAGTTGAAGAACCGCTTCTTCTCGGCCGTTGCTGCTTTGAGAAATGGATTGTCTAACTTGAAATACTGCTGATCTTGCCAATTCGAATATTCCTGAGCGCACGTCCTATAGTAGTAACCTGAATTTCTGAGACTGGTCAAATTTGCTTTTCTCACGCTATGTTCTGCATGTCCTTGATTACTATGATCTGCCTTTACCAATCGCAAACAACGCTTTCCACTGTACTTAGGTTCATGTGACAATCAGTCAATCAAAACACAGTCATTTCCTCATTGAATGGAGCCAGCAGAGAGAAGGTGGGCTGCATGACCTCAGTCGGCACCGTGATAGATTTTGTGATTCTGATTGAAATTGCAATTAAAACAGCAGAATTTGGGAAGTTACAGAGTGGTTATATTGACACAGCCGGGACACATCTGTGTCACAGTGTATCACACAATAACAGTGAAGATCTTTTGACGTCATCCTCGAAGGTACATGCTACAAAACCTGAGACTGCATGAAACTGCTGTGGTCAGCGCTAACAGAGCGGCCCAGAGGGATCGTGGTAGGCGCACAATCCAGAAATTAATGGATGAAAAGTATCCTCTGCTCGTTGACAATTCCAGCTTTCAGTCTGTGTACTGCCCCTGCCAGTGTTTCGCTATAACAGTGCTCCGTTCTTCGCATGACATATTGATGAGCCTTCTGCGTCCTTACACTCAATGGCATCTGAAATAGATACACCCGCCAAATTTATACATTTGAGGAAACACACGTTTGAAGTGATGGAAAATTTTTTTGCTGTTCTCTGTCGGTCTGTTATGACCTGATTCGCAAAGACACTTGCCTTAGCTGGGAATTCACTGGCGAAATTGAGAGAAATAAGTTATGGCATGTACCATGCCCCTGATGCCCTGTAGATATTCCGCACGCCGTGTCACACAGCAGGGTCTTCCGGTGAAATGAACAGCCGTGACTGATATGTAGATCAGTATGTTGGAGACAGCATATCGACACAGACACAGTTCCCTATTATTAGAACATGCAGCACTGATGATGAATAACCACAGAGAGAAGCAAGTAATAGAGATTTGCGTGGACTGGATGGGGTGAATGGCTTTTGTCAGCACGTGAATGACATCACACGTCTCTGCCGTCCCTCATCCTGTCTCTGTGAGAGAGTGGCTGAGGGAGAAATAATAGCTCGTTTTTAATCCTCCCTTACGCTTTGGACTGCCTGCAGCCCTGCAGCTTCTGGCTGTGCAGATGGTTCTCAGTGAGTGAAGGTTTCATTCAGAGTCGCTTCATCTGGGACAGTTGGGACTCAGATGTTAACTGATGCCCGATTACAGCAAATAAATCGATCCCTCTGAAACAAAAGCCTTTCTGCAGGATTGTTCTGCGAAAATTGCTTCTGAACATCAATTGGGCAGCACAAGAATGCACTTGTTTGAATTTTTCTGAGGGACAACAGTCGACAGCCCATTTCTCTCGTTCCCACCAGTTCAGTATCTTTCACTCTCTCTCAAATAAATGATATTTGGAGGAAGTTCACAATCAAAGATGTTAAGTTCCAGCGGCGCCCTTGCACCTGGTTGTGCCAGTGACACGAAGCTTCCGAGCATATCCACACTTACATCCACTCATAATGCCTGCAAGTGGAGGGAAATGGCTGAATACTCTGCCAATATAGACAGTTCAGCCCACTGGAATGGGATAAACAGCACCATCTTGCGTGAGGACATTCTGCAGATCAGACACAGTGCACTTTATAATTCAGATCATACCAGAGTGAGTGCGCTCGAAAAGGCCAATCGGTCACTCGTACCTGTGCCAACTCGGGAGTTGCAAAAGATTGGTGAAAGTGGAAGGTGGATTTGTTCACGTTTCAAGTGTTACCGTGAAGCAGGAAGCAGAACAGGACACACCGTGAAGCGATTGAGATCTGATTACAGGAGCAGCAAATAAGTTGTCCTGCATAGAGGAGAGCTTTGAAGCATTGAATTCTGGTTAATGGGACGATCATGATTTAACTCGGCCACGCTGCTAAAGAACAAACTATGTCAGTGTCTCTCAGCATGGTGATGTCACAGGCCAATGTCGCCGTTAAACTGCAGGAAAAATTCTTTTTCCAATGTGAGGGCAGTCCAGATGTAAGGCAGCTTATGTATCCAATCCTTTCACATAAAAATTCCATTGCACCTCAGTGTGCTGTATTGTCTCAATTCCACTTTACCCCTGTGATTGTGCCTGCAGTAAAGGTGCTATGCTTTTTCTGTGTGTCATTCACAATCTGGGTGATGTGGGGCAGTTGTTTTGGCCCATCGTCTGACAGAAGTTTCCACTTCAATTCTGCCCGCCCGAACTTCGCTGCCTGATATCATTCCTGTTGTTTGGTTATTAAGCGCTCGTTTCAGATCCAGCCAGACCTCACCCAAAATAAATGCAAAACTCAGTCACACTGTGATCACTGCAATCGAGGGATATCTTCACGCCAAGGTCATTGATAATTCCAAGGATAAAGTCAGGACTGCAGATGCTGGAGATCAGAGTTGGCAGTGTTATGCTGGAAAAGCACAGCAGATCAGGTAGCATCCGTGGAGCAGGAGAATTCAGGTTTCAGGCTTAAGCCCTTCATCCGGAATAAGGCCTGTGAGTCGGGGCTGAGAGATAAATGGAAGTGGTGTGGTGTTGAGGGGAAACAGCTGGAAAGTAATCGAAGGATGAATAGGAGGGAGAAGATAATAGGTCAGAAGTGGCAGTGATGGAATAGGTCGAGAGGGCGGTGGCGAGCTGAAGGCTTGTGCTTGGGGGAGGGGAAATGAGGACACATTTATCCCGTGTGCTGTTAGGGTCCCAAGCCGGAATGTGTGGAGTTCCTTCTCCAGGGGTTGGTTGGTAACGGTTTGGCAGTGGAGGAGGTCCAGGTCCTGCATGTGTTTGAAGGGATAGGAGAGAGAATTGAAGTGTTCAGCCACGGGACGGTGAAGTTGGGTGGGTGAGGGTGTCCCAGAGATGTTCTCTGAAATGATCTGTAGAAGAGGCCACGCTGGGCGCAACTGATGCAGTAGATGGTTTTGGGAGCAGTACAGGTGAATTTCTAACGAATGTGGAATGATCCCTTCGGGCATTTTTTGGAGATGAGGGGAGTGGTATGGGTGCGAGTTTTACCCCTCCTTTGGTGGCAGTGAAACGTGCCAGGAAAGGGTTGTGGGCTGGTGGGGTGAAGTATGGACATGAAGAAGGGTTCGTGGAGGGAATGGTCTTTTCGGAATGCTGGCAGGGCTGGGTAGCGAAATATATCATTGGTGGTGGTGTCTATTTGGAGGTGGCGTCAGTGATAGGATATGATGCGTTTTATGCGGTTAGGTGAAATGTGAGCACCAGAAGATTCTATCCTTGTTGCGTTGAGAGGCGTGCGGTTCAAGGGTGGTGGTGTGTGAAGTGGAGGAGATGCACTGGAGGGCGTTGTCAACCACGTGGGAAGACAACTTATGATCGTGGAAGAAGGAGATAAACTGGGTCTTTCTGAGGTTTAATTGGCCATCCTTAGAACAGATGTGGTGGAGGCAGAAGAATTGGGAACAAGGAATGGAGGTTTTACACGAGATAGGATTGGTGGAGATGTAGTCGATACCTGTGGGCTTGTAGTACATGTTTTCAATTAGTCAGTCACCAGAGACCGGTGATGGAGAGGTCCAGGAAGGTGAGCGAAGTTGCCAAGATGATCCTGGTAAATTTGAGGTCGGGGTGGGAGGTGTTGGTAAATTTAGTGAGCTATTCAAGTTCCTCGTTGGAGCACCAAGTGGCGCCAATACATTCATCAATGTAGCGAAGGAGCAGGTGAAGGATAGTGTCTGTGCAACTGCGAAAGATGGACAGTTTCGCGTTTCTGACAAACAGGCAGGCATAGAGAGATCCTATGCGGGTGCCCATGGCTACCAATTTCGATGGAGGAAGTGGGAAGATTTGAAAGAGAAGTTGTTGATCGTGAGGAGTGGTTCAGCCAGGTGGATGAGGATGTCCATGGAAAGGTACTGGTTGGGATGATGTGCGATTAAGAAATGGAAGGCTTGCAGACTTCTGTCACCCCAGATGGATTTGTACAGGGAGTGGATGTCCATGGTGAAGATGACGCGTTGGGGCCAGGGAAACGAAATTCGTGGAGGAGGTGAAGTGCATAAGTGTATCACGAATATAAGTGGGCATTTCCTGGACTGGGGAGATAGGATTGTGTCGAGGTGGGAAGAGATGGTTCGGATGGGACAGGCGCAGGCTGAGACAATAGGTCGACTGGGGCAGGCAGGTTTGTGAATCATTGGAAGGAGGTAGATTCGGGGAGTGCACGGTTCACGGACAATGAGATTGGAGGTTGTGGATGGAGATGCCCAGAGTTGATCAGATTGTGGATGGTCTGGGAGATGATGATTTGATGATGGGAGGAGAGGTCGTCATCGGGGTCAGTAGGAGGAAGTGCCTGCGGGTTGTCACTTGGCTTCAGCTTTGTCCCTCAGCCCTACTCACAAGCCGAATTCCTGATGAATTGCTTATGCCTATCTCGGACATTCTCCTGCTCCTCGGATGTTGCCCGACCTGCTGTGTTTTTCCAGTACAACACTCTTGAACCCCACGCCTCTCAAACGCAATAAGGACAGAACCTGTAGCCATTCCATCATTTATTACTACTGTCTCATTTCACACTATCGGCTCCATGATGTCTGTTTGATTCTCGAGAGCACTGTTTTCATGAACTGTGACAAAATCTGGCCAAACTGAAACAAAAACAGAAATTGCTGTAAAATCACAGGTGAGCAAGCACCATCTGTGCAGATGAATCACGGTGAATATTTCACATTCACTGGGTCCATCTCTCCACAGATGCTGCAAGACGTCCTGTTTTTGTTTGATTTTCAACATCGGTAATTTTTTCGTTTATATTTTCTTATTTTCTGCCAATATGATTTGGCTAAAGATTACATTAAATGTTTTAAATATGACTGCGATAGAACGGCCAGATTCCACCACCCTGCGACTTTTATTTGGTTCACGTGACCAATGCTGTTCCACTTGTTCACCGCACCCGACAGCTGCACTGCATATAAATTGAGAAAATTGTGTCATTCTCGGATTGGTAAACAGGAGCGAGATTGACTGAAATTGTTGAAAACGTAAGATAAACTGAAAAAATACTAAACGGGAAACTGAAAGGGAAAGCGAAAACAGCGAATGACAATGGTTTCACTAAATTGAAATGAAATTGCTCAATATACAGAAAGTGATTTCATCCACAAACATACCATAATGTGGAATGTAAAATTTGGGACAATCAATGCAGGCAGATTGCAAAATATTAGTTTTAAAATCTTGCTGCAACTGTTTTGGTTTTAATGAACACACACACGGGATTCAGTGTTTTAATGATCCGCTAAACTGAAGAAGGAAATTCTTGCCTTTGAGGACACGTTGCGAATGTTCTTTGATTTATCCCAGTAATGGCAGGACTGTCCTCTGGAAGCATATGAGTAAAACCATTCAATGTTCCATGAGTTTCGAATGAGTGGTGAAGGGAATGTCTCTATTCAAAAATTAATCATTCAGTAGAATTCAATACAGGGATCCATGAAATGATGAAAAAAATGAACAAGAACACGGACATATGATACACAATAGCTACGGCAATTACGATGCGAAAACGGTTGATTTCAGATCCACGGTGGCCTTTGGTGATGGCATTTACTGTCCAGAAGCAGTCTGCAGTGGAATGACTGGAGAAACACTATGAAGTATTTGAACTTCAGTCACATTTAGAAATAGCTGAGAATCACTCAGTGCACGAGGAGTTAGAGATGTTGACCTTGCAAACGTTTCGAACATTTCGTGGAAGAATAAAGGGAATGATAGATAATTTTAGTCTCCATGGAGACGATGTTCATGAACTGGATAGATAATACTTTACCTCATTGAAGATTATGCATAGAGACGTCATATGTTAAAAAAGCAGAATTAATAGTGTAACTGTAAAATCTGTAGGTCACCCTCAGTGGGAGCATTGTGTGTAATCCTCATTCTCCACCAAAAACATGTAAAGAGATTAGAAAGGGCACAGACACTGTTTTCTGGATGGCAAGATATTAGAAAGCCAAGTGACGTTGTTTACTGAGACATACAAATATCAGAAAGGATACAAGGGATGATAAAAAGAATGAAGGATTTTATTCACGAGATTTGGAAATGCTGGAGTAGAAACACGCACGTTTGAAGTAAACAAATGAGATTTGCACATAACGCGAGGTTTGAATGACTAAATCGGAGAAATGCCCTAATTCGAGTGAATTAATAACTTTAGTTAGAGCTTCAAAACCATTAGTGAATCATTAAGAAAAGTTTGGATGAGAGTTTTGTCCATTCAATAGAGTTAGCTAAATCGTGAACGACTTTCCAGAAATAAAGCGTAGAGCTGGTTCCACAGTGTTTTAAAAGATACACGACCAAACATACGAGGAGGGAATTTACCATTGAGAGAAAGTCAGTTTGGTTGCGTAACAATTTCGAATTTGGTTGACTTCAGACACAAAAACATTTCATGAACACGTACAATTGATTAAGACTGAGTATAAAAAGTTCATGGATTGGTAAGGTGTGACTTATTATTCAAGGTGAAACTCTGCAAATGGAGCTGATGTCCAAAAATAACTTCAGATAGATGTTATATCCTAATGAGTAGGAATTGAATCGTCACTTGGAGATGCAACACCTACTTTAAGGATTTGATCACATTCACATGATGTTATGTATATTACGTACATTCTTGACTCCACCCAAGAAATCCCTCAAGAAGACTCTGTCCTACTGTGTTGTTTAACCTCTGTACCTCTCTGCAGCACGCTATTGAAGATAAAATATGCTCAGACCAAAATTCATTCCAACACAATGTTCAAACGGTCCTATGTGATTTTTAAAATTATTATTGCAATGACCTTTGTGACTTTGTAACAAACTGCATAACATGAAACCAGTTCAACATCTGTTTTCCCGGAATTTAACTCACTACACATGGGAAACGTTATCGAACGGCTGAAATATCATCTTTGGCTCTTTCTCCACACATATCTCTGCACGTTTTAGATACTTGCAATATGTTTGTTGATCAAGGAGCTATTATCCGGAAAAGGTCGTTTCTCAATCCACAAACACGAGTCTTTTCCCATAAACTTGGCTTTGCTCAATATCACCTTCTATCTGTACCCCTCAAGACGACGACAAACTGAAGCTGGTTCATGTGAGGCTCAAACTTAAAACTTCGGCACAGCATAGCCCACTATACTGGAACAGAGATACCGTGCACCTGCAGCTCAGGAGCAACACATTAATGCTTACCTCTACATTCCTGGTTGTACCTGAACGTTTGGCAAACCGAGTTTCTTTGATTCCGTGGCTAGTAACGGGGATTATACGAGCATCTTCACCAGTAGTTCTGGCCCCGAGTGCGGAAAGTGGTGAGTTACTTATTCCAAAGATCGGTAGATCATTGACATATTCAATTTCAACATTTGTCTTCACTAACAAATGAACATTTCATTTTATTTTTCATCTGTAGAAATCTTAACGTCTTCATCTTTAACAGACTCAATGACAGATCTCCATTGTACTCTGGCATCAAATTCCAAAGTGTAAACCACCTCTGAATTCTTCCACCGCAGTCTGCTGTTTGGCAAGTGTTCCTGTTGTGGGAAATGCACTTCCCCGTGTGTCACCTGCTACTCCCAGCATGCGCTCTGGCACTGCACTCATTTTCCTTCTGACACTTGTTCACTGTGTTGATGAGATCATACAGTGACTTGGTGTCGCATGGCACAGGAAAATGAAGGTTTTTTCATTGTTGAATTCAATTGTCAGTTTAGCCTAATTTAGAATTTTAAAATTGTCTGCCCTGTACACAAGCACGTGTCAAAAGTATCTGAGCAGAAGAAAGATGTTCCGAATAATGGCATTGAGCACTGTGCTCTCTCCTCCAGTCTGGAAAACCATTCCTCAAGGGAAATATAATAGACAATAGGTGCAGGAGTAGGCCATTCTGCCCTTCGAGCCAGCACTACCATTCATTATGAGCATGGCTGATCATCCTCAATCAGTATCCTGTTCCTGCCTTATCCCCATAACCCTTGATTCCACTATCGCTATGAGCTCTATTCAACTATTTCTTGAAAGAACACCCCCTGTTTTCTCGGGTTCTTTATTCCATTGACTTCAAATCTTCATTGAATTCAACAGACCTTCATTTTTGTGCAGATCACTGTGAGCAGAGTGGGAATGCGCTTGCCACACAACCCAGAGTTCAGACCATCGCCTTGGAACCGGACTGTACTATTTATCATCACACCAACACGAGGGAGAAATATCTGCTGTGCTGCCTAATTTACGCAATTCACTTATTAATAACGTCATACGCTAGCCTACGTGCGTGACGAGGTGGCCGAGAGGTTAAGGCGATGTATTGCTAATCCATTGTGCTCAGCACGCGTGGGTTCAAATCCCAATCTCGTCACTGTTTTTAATTACCCTTCCTCAACAGTCTTCTGCTCAAAGAAGGCCCACAGATCCAGAACTGACTAAGAGAATAAATGCTTCTTCATCTCTGTTTTAATTGTGGGATCCGAATTCTGATGGGACGTTAAATAACACCAAGTCATAGTCCAACAGTTTTAATGGAAGCAATAGCTTTTGGAGAGCTGCTCCTTCATCAGGTGACCATGGAGTACACATGGAGTGGTAAGATACAGAATTTATAGCCACACGTTACAGTGTAATGTCACTGAAACTGAACTTTGAAAAATACCTTGATTTTTTGTTAAATCTTACGTCTGTTAGAATGACTATGTTAGGTTCACTTTTTTCTTATGTAAATCGAAAACTTTCTTTTCATAGTTACATTCTCATGTTAACTTTACCAATTAGTGTCATCACAGATAATATGTTGACAGCGTTAGTCTCTGTGTGCTGCGTCCGTGCCATAATGTTTAGACTGACGCTAATCTAAAAAAAAAACATGCTGCAGGCAAGGATGCTTTGAGACATGGTACATTGGTGAAACTGAGCAGAGGAGACAGCAACGGAATGGTACTGCACATCAATCAACAGACAGGCATGCCCCTTCCCAGTTGGAGAGCACTTCAGTGGTCCAGGAGATTCGACCTCAGACCTTCGGATGACAATCCTCCAGGGCGGGCTTCGGTACAATTAACAGCTAAAAATACCAACGAAGCGGCTGATAGCTAAATTCAATACTGAAAATGTGTTGCTGGAAAAGCGCAGCAGATCAGGCAGAATCCAGGGAACACGAGAATCGACGTTCCTTCTTCAGGAATGAGGAAAGTTTGTCCAGCAACTGTCGTCTTGTTGTGGTCTGGCGATGGAGGAGTCCAAAGACCTGCATATCCTTGGTGGAGTGGGAAGGGGAGTTAAAGAGTTGAGCCACAGGGTGGTTGGGTTAGTTGGTCCGGGTGTCCCAGAGGTGTTCTCTGAAACGCTCCGCAAGTAGGCGGCCTGTCTCGCCAATATAGAGGAGGCCACATCGGGTGTAGAGGATGTGGAATGCTTGGAACTTTTCTTGATGACTTTGTTTTTACCTATTTTGTTCAGTTGAAAAATGACAGTTTTTGAGTTTTTTAGAGCAAGGCGAATGGTCTTTCAGCCTATTATATCAGTATGAGTCATCAAACATCTGGCTTGTAAACACAGTTTCAAGCACGTGACTCACCGCCTGTTGTGTTCTAACATTTCAAGTCTTTAGTTAAATTGATATTCAATTTCGTAAGGGCTTAAGTGGAACAAAATCATCTCCGTGAACTGACAGTTCTGAAAGACACTATTTCTCAGAGTCGTTTGTCAGTTTTCCTCATGATGCTGCAGAAAATGTTTCTGCACTCACATCTGAATTGCTTTGCCCTGTTTCTTCTTCAACTTCCTCCTTCTTTCTATTAAATGGTTTAGATTCCAATACAGATACAAGGTGCAGTCGGCGGAAGTCAAGTGTTTGTACTTTCATTTACACTCTGTCTCGCCGGGATCTGCAGTCCTTCCTCACACTAATTCAGACAGCACTGTCCTGCCTGTGACATGTCCCGTGGAGAATGGAAGGACAGACATTAATAACCGCATTTGGAAACGGAGCGACAGTTTTAAAATATTTATAATGCAAGTAATTGAGCTCCTATCTCCCGCATACAATACGGTGACACTAACCACTATACTACCGAGGACGACAGTTTCAAAGGAGACTCTTCAACCCGTTGTGGTTGCATTTGTAAAAAACAACTGCTTACCACCCCGAATCGTTTAGCCCATAGCCTTACCGTTATTGGCAGAACATATTCACATCTTAATATTCCTTCAGGTTATAAGGGTTACTGCCTCTCTGACCCTTACAGACAGTGTGTTCCAAATTCGAACACATGCTGGTCTATACGGCTTTTATACACATCTCCTTAAACCTTTCTGTCTCTCTCATTAAATTTCTGGCCCCCTGTGATCGTTCTTTCCATCGATGGGAAACGCTTCTTTCAGTCTACCTTATCCATACCACTCACAAACTCCTCTGCACGGTAAAAAGCAACCCCAGTTTGACATGTCTCCCTTCATGACTGAAACTCTTTTGCCTAGACTCTGTCCGATTGAATCTCTCCTCCAATTTTCCCAGTGCGATCACATCCCTGGACAATTTTAGCAATGAGCCGAATGAACATATTTCCATTCTGTACCAGCATCGGGGGTACCTCTGCAGCATTTATTACCTTCCGGTTTGGGGTCACGTGGACGCCAGACCAGATAAGGATGGTAGTTTCCTTCCCTTAAGGACGTCAATGAAACAGATGGGGTTTTCAGACAAAGTAATCTTAATTCTAGGCATTTATTGAATTAAATACTACCATCATCGTGGTGTGTAGGGAATCCAACCCGTAAACCCAGAATATTACCTGAAAGTGCTATGTCAACAATCCAGCGATAATGTCACGAGGCTATCGCAGAAAGCCCTCATGGGGGATCTTTTCCAACAGAGTATCTTTTCCCCAGTTATTCCCTGTTACCCTTTTATTGAACGTCACACTCCAATAATCTCTGGTCCATGTCAGTAAAAGCTGCTAAAAGAGAATTGATCTCACAGACACGATATCCAAACGTATCGAATGATGTGAAGGTGCCAATGAAGAGATTGGAGCATGGTCACCCAGCAAAAGTGAGTGCAACGGAACAGACTGGATGATATCAACCTGAAAATGTATGTTAGATTGTGCAATGCCTCAGTCAAATGGGATGAGGGACGGAATAGAGAGCTAGGGTGCGTGCGAGGGAGAGACATCTTCAAGAACTTTTGGGTTTAAAACCTGATACATCAAACGCAGAAATATCAGAGAACAAAATTCGATGGAAAACAGATCATCACCTCGGAGAATATAATCTTGTAAAAAACGATTAATTTATAATATTATGACTATAAACAGTACATGTTGCTGAGACAGCCGATTGGCGCATCTAAAGCGAGTGGAGACTTAAACTTTGGGATGGCAAGGTTCGAATTTTCATTTTCCTGTTTGGATCAGTGGTTTTGACATTGTTCTCTGCTTTTGCTCGCATCAGCTCAGAATCATCTTTCTGTTCCCAATAAATACTCCACCCCTGGAGAAGGTGGTGTTGTGGTTATATAAAAAGCTAGTCATCCTTGGGGACTCACAAACGGAACCGGTAATGTCAAAGTTCGAGAATAAAACCTGGAATGGAAGCCTGACCTCAGGAACAGAGAACATGTCTTTAATTTCCTGAAATCCCATTTATGTACGTCGTTTATACCATCTTTATCCAATCCTGCCTAATTGCGACTCCAGGATCTGAACAACATAATTGAGTATGACGACAATGTGGGAAAGCAGGCCATTCGGCCCTTCCAGTATACACCATCCCTCCGAAGCACATCCTAATAGACCCAGACTCCATACCTATTACGTTTCCCTTCATTTCCCATGCCTGATTCCAGTAATCTGCACACCTTCAGACTGTGGGAGGAAACGCACACAAGCAAAGAGAGAATGTGCAAACTGCACACAGTCACACGAGACTGGGATCGAATTCATGTCTCTCATGCAGCGAGACAGCAGCGAATCAGGATGGACAACAAATGCTGTCCTGACCAGCGACATCCACACCCTGTGGGTATATCAGGAAGAATAAAAACACATTCACAACATGGACAACGGGTCTTGCGTTTGTGTGGACATGATTTGAACCAATCACTCATCCTGGGTAGATAAAAGGACACCGATATCACAGAGAAACCAGATGCGGGATTCAATTACCTGCTGAAGTGGAAACTCATCTATTCAGTCAAACTGGGGACAGACTGTTCAACAATCCCGTATATGGGAAGGGCTCACTTTGCAGAAGAACCTCCAGAGTAACCAGCAAGGTTACATATCCCAGAATTCAACTGTCAACACTGCTGTTAATCCAAAGCAGCTGCCAGTTTCATCGCGTCAATGTCATAGACTCACACAGGATGAAAACAGGCCTTTCACTCCTACCAGCTCATACTGCACATAATGACAAACTAAATGAGTCGCATGTGACGGCTATTTTAACAATTGAGGGTTAATAATGCCCTTGTTAATATGAATGTCCAGATATAATTCTGTTGGCACGGGTTGAAACTCTGGCATGGCAGATGCTGGAATTTTATTTAAAAAGATAACTGGAGTCTAATGATGATGTTGAATCGGTTGTTGTAGATCTGATTCACTAATGCCTGATAGGGAAGGAAACTGCCATACCTATTTGGTCTGGCTGGCATATTTCTCCAGATCCATAATATTGTGGTTGATTCTGAACTTCCCTCTGAGCAATAAATAATGTACTTGGCATAAATGAGTAACCTTTGTTAATACGACTGAAACTTTCCAATTCATTTATCGATCCAAATATCCTGTAAATATAGTAAATGTACTTTCATTCATCATTGCCTCAGGAAGTGAATTGCACGCATAACCATCCTCTTTTAAAAAAAGCCTCTCATGTCTTATTTTAAATCCCTCTTTTCACTTTAAACATTTGCCATCTCGAGTTGAAGTGCCCCTCCTTGGAGAAAAGACAATTACAGTTAACTCTAGCCGAACTGTCAATAATTTCTAAATGTCTATCAGGCCGCCTTTCAAACTCTTGGAAATATTCTCAGCTTATCCAGCCTTTCGTTATAACACAAACATTCCCCACTAGCCATACGCTGGTATGTTTACCTGTTCTAAACCTACTCCAGCTGAATAATTTTCGTGCTATTACTGGGCGACAAGAACTGGACAAAGTATACCAGAACAGACATCACCAAATGTCGTATTCAACTTCAACATAACGTACCAATTCCTATAATCAAAGAACTGAGCAACAAAGGCAAGATGACATTTCTTTATCCATTCTGTCTATATATGAAGCAAATTAAAATGAATAATTGCATTTGTGGCCTTTGTGTTCCACAACACGGTGCAACGCCCGATCATTAATTGTATAAGCCCTACTCTTTTCTGATGTAGCAAAATGAAATACCTTCCATTTATCCAGATTGAACTGTATGTGACATTTTTCAGCCCAAAGACATATTGGAATAATATTCTTCTGAAATCTTAGAACACCTTATTTGCAGTCTCCAATTCTGCTGTCCTCTGCAAGCTTTTGAACCATGGCTTCTATGAGTTCTATTGTTTTCTCATATAGGTCAGCAATTTTTAATTATTTGTCGTGGCCATCAATTAACAGTTTGCAAATCATGTAACAATTAGTCATGTAGTTAACCATGAGGAAGAACGCCATAGACTGCAGGGAGATTGGAAACAATTGGCAAGAAAATGTGCTGAAATGAATTTCATCCAGTGAAGGGGTGATAATGAATTTGGGAAGGAACAATGATAAAGGTGTGACTGTTAAAAGTGAAATTGGAGTAGGCATTCAAGAATTTTTGAAGGGGTTTGTGTAAGGGATCAAGAGGTCTCGCGGGGTAAAAGATGCTTTCTGTGCTTGACAGCAGGTGGAATATACGAGCAGGGAAATGATGCTGGAACTTTAGCAACTGCCTGTTCAGAGAAGAGTCAGAGGACTGACCACAAGTCTTGTCATTGCCTTCATCTTTTTTTTCGGAAGAATGATAAAATAGAAGATGGAGGGCGGAAAGAGACCATTTGGCCCATCAAGTCTGGATCAGCACTCAATCAGATCTTCGCTGACAATTCCCCAAGTCAGCCTGGCACGTTCCTTGGAGGGGGGGAACATACAGATGGAGGTCATTCGATGCATAAGTCCATGAGACAATAGGAGCAGAAATCAAACCATTCAGCGCAGTGAGTCTGCTCTGTCATTAAATCATGGCAGATATCTTTCTAAACCCAATTCTCCTGCTTTTGCCTCATAATCCTTGATCCCCTTAACAACCACGCTGCCACATAACCCAGTCTTACATATAATTAAAGACCTGGCTTCCACAGCCTTATCTGACCATGAATTCCATACATTCACCATTTCCTACCTGAATTAGTGTCTCTTATTACTTTTCTGAAATGTCTTCTCTTTTCTCCAAGGCCGTGCTTTTCGGTTCCAGTCTCTACTAAAAAGGAAACACCTTCCCAGCATCCACTCTGTCCAGGCCATTCACAATTCTGTAAGAATCAATTAGATTGCATCTCATCCTTCTAACCTTCGTGGGTATAGACCCAGAGTCCTCAAACGTTCCTCATGTGTCAAGCCTTTCATTCCTGGGACCATAATCGTGAATCACCTCTGAACACACCCCAGGACTAGCGCATCCTTCCTGAAATTTGACGACCAAACGTGCGCACAGTAATCCAGATGTGGTCTGAATAGACACTTACAGAGCCTCGGAAGTGCATCCCTGCTTTTATATTCAAGTATTCCAAAAATAAATGTCATCTTTGCAATTATCTTCCTGACTACAGATTCAACCTGCCCTACATGTCCATATCCTTCTGCAGCATCCCCGCATTCTCATGCTACCTGTCCTTCTGTCTTTGCATTGTCTGCAAATTGACACACATTGCCCTCAGGTATTTTATCTAGATCGCGAATGGAGAAAATGAAAAGTTGTGGTTCCAACACAGCCTTGAGGAACGCCACTTGTCACCAGCTGCCAACTTGAGAAGGATTCCTTGGTTCCTAATTACTGCATTTTGTCTTGTGAGCACACCTTGCCACTGACATCATGGGCCCTTATGTTATTCAATAGCATCCTGTGCGGCAAATTTCAAAGGCCTTCATAAAGTCCAGACACATAACATCCATTGGCTCTCCTTTGTCTACCTTCCTTGTTACTTCTTCAAAGAGGAAATCTTCCAGATTTGTCAAGCATGTCTTCCCCTTAATGAAACCATGCTGATTTTGCGTTATTTTGACAAACACTTACAAGTATTCAGACATTTCTTTCAAAGCAATGGATTCCAGGACCTTGTCCACAACCAAGATTCAGCTGATTGGTATGTAATTTTCCAGCTTTTGTGTGGTTTCTTTTTAAAATGGGGTGTCACGTTTGTGATTTTTTTGGTCCTGTAGCACCCTTCCTGATTCTACCAATTCCTGAAAGTTCTCCACTAACGTATCCACTATTTCTTCAGTTGTCTACCTTATAACTCTGGAGGGTACTCCATCTGATCCAGATGATTTATCCACATTCAGGCCATTCAGTGTTTCTTGCACTTTCTCAATGATGGCCACTAGACTCACATCTGTTCCCCCATTCTCTTGTATGTTTGGGTATAACTCATGTCTTCCACTGTGAAGACTGTCACAATGTGATTATTCAGTTCCTCAAATATTTCCTTGTTCCCCACTACTGTCTGGCAAATATCATTTTCTAGTGGCCTATTGTCCACGTCTACCTCTCTTTTGCGTTTGTACGAATAAAGAAACAACTGCAGTCTTCATTTATATTAGTAGTTAGCTTACATTTAATCTTCTCCCTACTCTTTTGTTGTGTTATTGTCCTCTGTGGGTCGTTGTGAGCTTCCCAATGCTCTGGTTACCCACTGCCCTTCGCCACATTATATATTTTTTCTTTTGCTTTTATGCTATCGATGACTTCCTGAGTCAGTCATGGTTGCCTCAACCACCCTGCACCATACCTCAATTTCCACAGGATGTGTCTCTGATGTGTCTGCTAAATTACGCTGAGACAGTCCTGCCATTGGACTTCCACTTTTCTGCTTTCTTGCTAGGGTCCTTTCTCACCAATTTCATTCAGCTTCTATCTCATGCCTCTGCAATTGCCTTTATTCAACTTTACTACCATTAATGGATGGCACGGTGGCACAATGGCACAGCGGTTAGCACTGCTGCCTCACAGCGCCAGAGACCTGGGTTTAATTGCCGCCTCAGGCGACTGACTGTGTGGAGTTTGCATATTCTCCCCGTGTCTGTGTGGGTTTCCTTTGGGTGCTCTGGTTTCCTCCCACAATCCAAAAAATGTGCAGGTCAGGTGAATTCGTCATGCTAAATTGTCCGTAGTGTTAGGTGAAGGGATAAATGTAGGGGAATGGGTCTGGGTGGGTTACGCTTCGGCGTATCAGTGTGGACTTGTTGGGCTGAAGGGCCTGTTTCCACACTGTAAGTAATCTAATCTAATCTACCTCTGATTGTATATTCTCCCTCTCAAATTACAGGGTAAATTCAATCATGTTATCATCACCGCTTCCTAAGGGTTCCTTCATCTTCAGCTTCTTTGTCCCATCTGCCTCATTGCACAACTCTGAATCCAGTATTGCCTGTTCCCAACTTGACTGCTCCACAAGCTATTCCAAAAATCCATCTCGTCGACATTTCACAATTGAATTGAATTGAATTTATTGTCACGTGCAGTGAAGCACAGTGAAAAGCTTTATCTTGCGATCAGTAAAAACAGAAATCAGTGTTAAGCAGCACAGATGTAGAAATAATAAATAAACATATACTGGGTTGGCCTTTGTGATTGTCCGGGCCGAGTTCACCACTCGCTGCAGACATCTCCGATCTTGAATGGTACAGGTGCCATACCAGGTACTGATACATCCAGACATAATAATCTCAATGGTGCACCTATAAAAATTGGCTAATGTATTTGCAGTGGTGATTCAAGTGATCATCGATTTTATTAAAATTTCATCCACCTCTAGAGAGATACCATCATCAGACATATATCCCTCTCCTGTCCCTGTCCACCATCCACAGGGACCATTCTCTGTAGGAAACTTGTTGCACTCTGCCTTCACTCCCAACACCTGAACCAATTGGCCCCATGGAGTCTTCCCTCTGCATCGCTGAATTTGTGACACATAAATGCATAGAGCCCAGACACCCGAGCAAGATTAGGCTGTCCGGCCCTTCAAGCCTACTCCGCCGTTCAATGACATCATTGCTGATCTTTCTAAAGACTCAACTACACTTACGCGCCCTCTCACTGTATCCGTTATTTCATTTATTTTTCAAAAGAAGTATCGCTCTTTAAAAAAAATTGTTTCACTAGCGTCAACTTCTTCGCTGGGCAAGGTATTCCATATATGAACATCTGTCTCTGTGAAGAAAGTCCTTCTGAACTCAGACCTCAATCTGCTCCCACTAATCCCGTGGCTATGCCCTCCTGTCCGAATTTCACCCACAAGTGGAAGCATTCTTTACAGTTTTCTCTAATATATTCTGTTCAATACTTTATGTTTCAGTAAGATTGTCCCCTCATTTTTCTAAATTCAAAAGAAAGTAATCCTAATGTATGCAGTCTCTCTTTATAGGCTAACCCCCTCAAATCCGGAATCAACCCAGTGAACCTCCTGTGCACCCTTTCCACCACCAGTGCCAGTACGTTAGTTCTCAAGTAACGGGACCAAAAGTGCACACAGTACACCAAGGATAGCCTCACCAGCATCTTGTACAGCTGCAACATAATATCACTGTTTGAACCTTCAGGAGCCTACGTTATATCTGTCCAATTTCTATCGCGATGCCTTGCAATTTCTTCCTTGATAATACACTCAAGCATCTTCCCCACTGTAGAACTTAAGCTAACTGATCAACAATTTCCAATGTTTTACCATCTCAATTTTTAAACACTGGTGTCACACAAGCTGTTTTCCAATCTGCTGGGACTGCCACGCAGCCTAGTGAATTTGAAAATTGCCACAAGTGCACTTGCTGTTTCTCCCGCCATCTCCTTTAATACCCTGAGATGCATTCCCTCAAGGCTAGGAGACTTGTCCATCCTCATCTCCATTAGCTTGCCTGACACTACCTCTTCCGTAATAATGTTTGTTTCCAGGTCCTCACCTACATTTGTCTCTTTACCACTTACTGGTATGTAATTAGTATCCTCCACTGTGAAGACTGACACAAAATACCTGTTCAATGCCTCGGCCATTTCATCACATCACATAACTAAATGTCCCTTCTCATCCTCAAAATTACCAACCTTTAGTTGGGCCACTTTTTTTTTCTTTTTATATTTATATATGAACTTTTGCTATCCGTCTTTGTATTCTTTACTAGTTATTTTTCCTCATATTTAATATTTTCCCAATCTTCCAGTTTCATGCTGTTCTTGGCCGTTTGGTATGCTTTCTCTTTCACTTTGATAGCCTCCCGTATTTCCTCAGACACGCAGGACAGATTATACCTTTACTTACAGTCCTTGCTTTTCACTGGAATATACTTTTGCTGAGCAATTCCACAAAAACTTCTTTGATGGAAGTCCTCTACTGCTCCATGTCTGTTCCACCATATAACCTTTGTTTCCAGTCTACTTTAGCCAGGTGCTCTCTCGCTCTACTGTTGTGCCCCTGCACATGTACAGGACCCTGGTATTGGATTTTATCTTCACACTCCCAATCTGAATTCCAAGTTCTGCCATACTGTGATCACTCGTTCCAAGAGGATCCCTAACTATGAGATCATTAATTATTTCTGTTCCAATACGCAGGACCAGATGGAGGGTTGTTTAATCTCTCGTCGGTTCCATTGCATACTGTTCAAGGAAATTATCACGGGTACACTCAACGAACCCCTCCTCAAAGGTACTGTGACTGAGCTGCTTCGACTAAGTTACATGTAGACTAAAATCCCTAAAGATAGTAGCCGACCCATGTTTACAGGCATTGCTGATTTCTTTGTTTATTCCCTTCACGAATGTGACGTTATTATTTACTGGCCTAGAGACTGCACCTATCAGTGACTTTTTCTTCAGAGAATTTCTTCTTTCCACGCAAATTAATTCTAACTGATTCTCCATCGAACTTGTAGCGTCTCTCCACACTGCCCTGATGTCGGCCTTATATATCAGAGAGACACCATCTTCTTTACACTGCTTTCTGACCTTCCAAGTAATCTCGTACTCCTGGATATTGAACTCGCAGTCGTGGCCATCCCTTTGACGTGTCTCTCTAATGTCTATTAAATCATTTTCATTCGAGTTGATTTGTGCAATTAGCTCTTCAACCATGTTACAAATGCGATGAGCATTCAGGTGAAGTGCTTTTTGTTTGGTTTCTTGTCCTTATGATTTCTGTAATAATATCTCCTTTTGCTTGTTGTCTCTCCTCACCTGTCCATTGACGTCTTCTCTCCTCAGTGTCCAAAGGCCCAACACGCTCAACACATGAACTGCACTATATGTAATCCACTCCACTGCAATCACTGCTCGCAATGTGATTTCTACTATTTTGGGAGACGAAGTTGGGACTGGGTGACCACACTGCAGAACATCCAAGTTCTGTCTTCAAGAAGAGTTGCAGCGAACCTCAGCACGTGCTGGAAGCACACCACCTCATTTTCTATTTGGTGAATCTGCAGCTTTCCTGGCCTCATATAAATTTTCTTAGAGCCTCAACTCTCCCATGTCCTATCCCCCTATCCCACGCCTTGTTATCAATTGGCCTTCCATAACACTCTACATAAGGTTTGCCACTAACAGTCTCCATTAACAGCTATTCATCCTGCTAGCCAGATCATCATCCATTCATTTGTCCAACTGTTCTTCTCTCTATTTGATCTCTAAACCAATCTCTCGTTGACTCTTTTCCCTCTCCCAACCGCCCTATATCTTCTGCAGATAGACCAACATTTTCCAAGCTATCGTCAGTTCAGAGGAAGACGCACTGAAAGGTTCCTGATCAGTTTCATCGAGGGACTGAGACAATATTGGAGGTTTTGAGAGTCTTAAACATGGACAAATCCCCGGCTCGGAGTGAAGTTATATTTCACGTTGCACTGTGAGACAAAGGACCAATTTTAGGAGTATGGACCTATGTTTCACATTCCTCTTTGGCCACAGAGAAGTTGGTCGAGGACTGAAGAACTACTAATGGGGTTCCACTTTTTACCAAGGCAGTTAGAAACAAACCAGGGAAATACAATCAAGTGAGCATCATAGGAGTGATCGAGAAGCGTTCGTAGAAACCTCTGAATGAGATAATTAATTCAGACTTGTCCAGGCAAGGTTTGATGAAGGAGTCAAAAAAGCTTTGTCCGAGGAGGTGATGCTTAACAGATATGTTTAAAAATTTTGGGCAAGTGATCAGATTTTTAAATGAGGGGAGTGAACATGATGTACTGTACATGGGTTTCAGCGAAATCCCACACGGGAGACTGACAATAGGGTAAAAACATAAGCAATTCACGATCACGTGGTGTCAGAGAAATTCATTCCAATGGAACAGAGACTACATACAACGTCGGCAAGCAGCTTGATTAAACAAATTGACATTGTGGGAAAGAAATTGACCAGGCTGACACAGAACTGATTCTCCGCACTGATGGCCAGAATGTTCTTACCCAAGCAGTGGGTGCGGACAGTTTTCATAGGGGTACAACACAAAGGTGATAATTGTAAAGCAGCAACAGTACAGTGGTGAAAATTGTAAAGCGATTAAAATAGGAATAAACTGAATAGAATTTAACGAAACGTCTGGCAGTACTCATTCATTTGTAATTGACACTGGATATTCCAGCCACCTCCTGGAATAGATGAGGATGTCTTTTCGAGTATTTCCTGTCTACACGAGTATGTGTAAATGTTCCTTGAACCTGGCTTTCAGTTCTGTCCACTGTGCTCCTCCTGGGAGCAACGTCTTCCGGGGTCTCTCAGTCTGCCTCTTTGTTTATACGCCACCGGTTTATATGGGAAACGAGCCTGCACTTAGGGGATTCGGACTGAAGTGATGATCGAGGCTCGGAGCTTACTGTGAAGGCTGCTTGAGAAACGTATTACCCGGTCTGGGGGTGGATTAGAATGTCAGGATTCTATATTCGCCTCTTTGATCAAGACAGAGGCATTGGCAGGCATGATTTCTATTTTTTGTTGACATACTTCTGTGTTTTTATGTGGTTATGCTATGGGTGGATCGTGTAGCAGATTTTCTCCCACAGTTCACCCTTTGTTTGTTAAGACCATGTTGAAAAAGTGCAAAATAGCCTGGACTGGAGAGGCTATGAGGTGGTGGGGGTTGGTGTTAGAGAGGTGGTAGTCAGTATCTGAATCTGACCGAGAGTAGTTTGTGTCTGGGGAGAAGACATCACTCCAGCGAACTTGTACAAGCTGGGTTGTGAGGAGGGCAGGTGTAACAGTGCTGTACAAAACGGGCAGCAGCACATATGGAGACTCATATCCAGGATAATGATACCCACAAACACAATATGGGATATCAGTTTTTCCAGCAGTTCAGTGCCCCAAGAGGCAAGCCAGAAGATTGCCCTTGTCAACAAGTCCTGGTGGGACTCCGGTTCATTTGGGGCAGCAGCGGCCTGTGAAAAGTGGTATGTCAGGTCGGTTATATTTTCACTGGGGTCAGGGATGTAGGTCCAGCAGTCAGTGCCAATGAAGGTGCAAGTGCCCCTTTTGCGGCCAGCTAGTATTCCCGGGCCATTCTGTTTTGTAAGGGGACAGCACGAATGGCGACAGCCTCTGCATTCAGTTTGGCATGAACTTCAGCCGTAGCATGTTATCTCCTCTAGCGTGGTGGCCAACTGAAATGCCTCTATGTCGAGGCGCAGGGTTTCATAAGTGGACACAAAAACGGGGGAGGTGGATTTCTTGTCTAGGGCAGTGAAGTTACGTTTTCTGTGCGAATAAGCTTCTGGAAGGGAGACGACTGGGAGTTGTAACGGAGTGGTACCACATACCCATGTGCTAACCCATGACAACGTCAGCCAGGGTATGCCTTGTGACAGCAGAAAAAATAAGTGTCATTGTATGTTCATACGTTTGGGTTCCTGTCCAAATATTGTTGAAAATGGAATTGTGGCCAGACATGTTGTAGCCAAGTAAATCTAGGATGCTGCACTCTGCTACAGACCAGAGTGCTCCAGGGGTCAAGTGCAATGTGTTAGTGCATCATCTCCACCCAGCCACCCATGCGAATGGCTGGCATCTCATTAGGCACATGGTGTCTCTTCGTGACACGTGCAGTGGTGTCAGTGATGGTAAGGTTGGGTGTTATGTGTGAGGTTCTGGGCTGCATAGAACCATCCTGTGAATCTGTTTAGCTGGTATCCTGCGGAGTTCCAGTAGTCTGAGTTATGAGCCACACGAATGGCCCGTCTTGTTAGCAAACTGAGTGTTGTGATCGCAGGGACCTGTTCAGTTTAAGCCACAATTATGCCATCTCTGCAGTGTTAAAATGGACTGCGCCCTGGGGAATGCCGCTGTGGGAATGTTCAGGGATACGGGAACAGACCCAGCAGCTGGTCTGGTTTACCTTTGTGCACAAATGTAGGTCATGTCGAGGAAAATGCTCACCCATGACTCACGGTGGATTAAGTGCTCTGTTCTGTGTGCCCTGTTATCGATCAGCGGTGAAGTGCAGGTCAGACCAAATGTAATTATCCCGATGGCTGCAGGAAGAAGCTGGATCCCTCTATAGTTTCTGGAGCTGTATCTTGTTCTGCTTGGTTGTCCTTCTGTGGAGGCGGAACCCTCTTTCACCGGGTCGCATTCTGGTCTCCCTTGGAGCGTGACAGCTGTTGTGTTCGTGAGAGAGTTCATGAGTGGTCCTTTCCATCTAGGCGAGAGAGAATCTTTCTGCACGGACTATCTTCTTACATAGTGCCCAGTTTAAATGGGTGGAATGGTTCCAGCCATGGGGTGGATATGGCAGGTTTTTTTGTTTGCCTGTTTTTGCTGTACCCCTACATTATCATCTAATTGCGGTAGTGCTTATTTTCCCCCAGCACCCATGTTGTGCGTGTGCAGGTTTGATCCACTGTGAAAGATTGAAGGTGTGTGAATCTTTATTCAGTTTCCACCAGCAGGAAGATAAGAAGCACCCAAGTACATCGCAGGTTTTAGCAAATTTTGTTTTAAAGTGATTCTTCTACTAATGTCTTGAACGTATTCGAAGAGAATTTCCTGTGTTAAGAGCAGCGCTGTGTCATTGGCTAGTTTTGGGGACCGTTGGCTGTGGGCATGGGTCGTTCAATTAGCACTTCAAATGGTGTATTTTCCGACATTCGGTTTGCCTGTCGACTACTGTGTGAATCACCAGTGGCCGGCTGTCTGCCCAAGCCAGTCCTGTGTCCCGAGTGATTTGGGGAAGGTGGTTTTGAGGGTGCTGTTCATTCTCTCCAATATTCCTGATGACTGGGGGGTGGTACAGAATGTGGTATCTCCTGGGTATTCCAATGGCGTCACAGTCAGCAGTAATGAGCTTCACGGAGAAATTGGCACCATTCCCTATATGGTTCTATGCGCCCTGGGATATAAAACTCTTGAAATAACGTCCTGCAGGATACATTATATCTCTGCTCTGGCGTCTTTTTTTTGATGGGGAATGACTCGACCCATTTTGAAAATAGGTCGACAATAAGTCACATTTTTATTCCTCCTTCTGAGTCATGTGGGCAAGATCAATTAGAAGATGAGTGAATGGACCATCAGGAATTTGAATGTGGTCACGTTTGGCCATTGGCTTCCCTGCATTTTTCGGTAGACAGATGAGTCACTGTGACAGCAGAGCTTAGGCAGATGCAGCGACTCCCGCTGCATACCAGGAATGGCTGACAGCATCTTGCTTATGTGTTCGATTCAGTGTACCACCAGGGCTACTAAGTGCAGGTGGGCTTTCAGTTAAATGATGCAGGGGTTGGTAAGAACCTATAAGAACAGTAATTGTACGGCGCCAATGTGGACCCATGTGGCCCTTTCTTCTGGAAAGGCGGTTTGCTATGCTGTTGGGACCGCATCGAGAAAGTCGAGGGAATCTGGCGGTTTCACCACCCTGGGGGTCTGCAGGGCATAAGTGGCCAGGGTTAGTGCAGATTCCTGGGTGGCTGCATCAGCTGAGGCATTTGCTTGGGTGACGGGATCGGTGAGAGAGTTATTGGCATCACATTTTATAATTGTGAAAGCGGCAGGTAGCAGAGCTGCTTGTTGGATGTCGGCAATGAGTGCAGCATATTGGAGTGGTCTCCCTGCTAAGCTGATGAAAACCCTCTGTTTCCATATTTGCCAAAGTCCGGAACGACTCGAAATACTCATCTGGAATCGTTGGAGATATTGGGTGTACTACCCTGTGCCAGGAGGCAGGTTCTGGTGAGAGAAAAGAGCTCAGCCGCCTTCGTGGAGACACCATCTGGTAATGCAGCTGATGCGAGAGTGGTGATGGAGGTGCAGATGGCTAGGCCTGCTATTGTGTATTTGTCTGATGGTCGGAAGGAAGATCCGCTGGTGAAAAGAATCTGGTCCAGGTTTTCTGAGACCGATCAGGACACCTGCTGAACCAGGCGAAAGTGAGGACTGCAGATGCTGGAGATTAGCATCAAGGTGAGAGTGGTGCTGGAAAAGCACAGCAGTTAAGACAGCATCTGAGAAGCAAGAAAATCAACGTTTATGGCAGGAACCCTTTGTCAGGAATGCTAAATCAGGTCCAAGCAGTTGTGGTTGTCTGCAGAATCGTGGTAGGTGTGCGGAATTAGGGTAGTGGGGTTCAAATCTAGGGCGCGGTGTAGGGAAAGGTATGCTGAGATCATAAAGTGACCTCATGACCAGTTCTCTGAGTTGGATTGCCGCTGAATTAAGAAGCTGGGAAAGTGATAGTGAAACCAAAACAGTACACGGGTGATCTAGCACAATGGAAATGGGCTTATCTACTGTTACTGTGGCTACTTCCACCGTGCACAAACATGCAGAATTCTCATAACTAAGCGTTATACAACGCAACAGGCAGACGGACATCCCTATGAAGCTGTGTTAAAATGCCAGATGCGAACTATTCTGACTTGGTTACATAAAGGTAGAAGGGCAGTGAGTAATCTGGGACTCCCAGAGCAGGAGTGAAGATTAGTTGCTGCTTCAGTTCAGTGAATCCCCGTTGCATTTCGAATGTCCACTTCACTCTGGTTGGCTTTTTAGGGGAAGCTGCCTCCCACAGAGGTGCAATAATCGCACAATGGACAGGAATCCAGGGCCTACAGTAGTTTCCCAGCCTCAGAAACACTTGCAGCTGCCTGTTTTAGGCAGGTAGGGGAATCTGGGCGATGACAGCCAATTGCTTCGTGGACAGTGCTCTGAGGCCATAGGAAAGATTGCACCCTAGATATTATACATTTTGCTGTTACAACAGCATTTTCTTGATAGACACCCTATGCCCATCATGTGCCAGACAGCAGAGCAAGGCCACTGTAAACTGCTTGCATGCAGTAGCGGAGGTGGAAGCCAATAGCAGGCCATCGGCAAATTGGAGGAAGGTGCTGTCGCATGGTAGGTGAAGGGTGGACAGGTTGAGGAAAACTGCAACAGCTTAAACTGTGAGCCCCTCCGAATACCCATTAGGAAAACCGGTCTATGTATTTTGGCAGCCGCCATATGTAAAAACATAAAGTTTCAGGAGGCAACTTAATGGAGAATAAGGCTGAGCAAAGGTCGATTACAAGAATATCCACTGGAGGAGGCGGGGATACTGGTTAGGATAGCATTTGTGTCCGGGACTAGTGGGAACAACAATGGCATTGACAGCCCTAAGATCTTGCACAAAACACAATTTTAGTGGTCTTCCAAGCTTCGGGATAGGTACGAAGGGAGTATTACATGGGCTGGTTGTGGGCACGAGGATTCCTTTTTGAAAAGATGATTCATTAATTGGTTTCGTTCCCAATACTGCTGCGGGTGATATCGGTGTTGTGTTGATGGCAGGATTGCTCCCTTTCTGAAAGTAACCGCATATGATTGGGCGGATAATAGCTGGCCTGCATGGTTCTATTGCTGTGCCCACAGTGATTATGGGAGATCCGCTAATAACAGGTGGCTGTCGGCGGAGGAGGCCGTGTCTATGCCTTGTTTTGTAAAAGTAGCTCGTTGTAATGCGGGGGCACGGCGCAAAGCGCACACAAAAGCGCCTGTCCAATCAGTTTAAGCTCTATTAAGGGGTTTGTGTCTTGCCCAAAGAGTGTGAAATGTATTGTTAGTTGTGCGACACGCCCTATCATGGTTGTGAGATCTTTGAGGTGCCACAAATTCTTAATTATAAAGGGTCTTTGCAGGCCAGTGCGGCCTCCTCTCCGCTGAGTTGCACGTCTGTTGCAACATGCTGTGGTCTGACTATGTATCTGCCAGTCATGTTTAGTGGGGAGTTAAGCTCTCGATGTGAGTCCATGAGTGGAGGATATGTTGATGCTGGTTCCGGGGGGCTGGAAGTTGAACATTGAAATTGACAAACAAAACGGCCTGGCAACAGCACCCACCAGAGAATGGGTGGAGGATGAAGGAGTAGTTGATATGAGGAGCGGAGAGGGTCAGGAAAGGCGAGGGTAGCTTGTGGCTGGTACAATCAGGCGCGTGAGCCATATACTAATCTCACAACTGGCAGTAGGGGAATTCCAGACTGCTCTTGTAAACATCCTGGAGCCTTAGTGCACCGCCACTTGCCAGAAAGTGCTGAAAAGAGAGAAAGAAAGAACACAAAAAGAATGGACCATTAAAAAGTGAATTTCACCAACCACATTTTCGATTAGATTACCTTTCCCTTCCGCCGTCTCCAGGACAGAGATGAAGGAAATGGGAGAAATTTAAGAACATATGACATCGAAATTCATTGGAATTATTTTCTTATTCGCCAAAACAGAAAATAATGGCGAGCCGAGTCACCATAGAACTTTGTTTCATTACAGCGATGAAATAACAGTCTCTCTTCGGTTCCAGTAAAAACTCAACTTGTCTGGAACAAAACAGCAGCAGTGGAGATGCTCGAGCCTACGATTTATCATGTGGGAGGCGAACACGATCATGACAACATGGACACTGATCCCTTTGAGAGAGTCTGCACTCTCCCACACCGCAGTTAATTCTCCAAGTAGAAAACTCACCAGTTCTGTTTTTTTTTTGTTTGCTTTGAACACGGCACTTAAACACGCCTCAGCTTTGTTGTTGGCCCACAGAAATGACAGTGGTGGGATGGGAAGCGACGTCCATTTGGAGACTGGAACCTGGTTCCAGCGCCTTAGACCGCTCGGCCACGGTAACGCCCAAAAGCGTGCTGTCTATTTTCATACATATTCATTTGGGTTCCGTGATCCCTGTCCTATTCGCATCGCGGCTGGGATATGCCCGACCACAAGATCAATTTCGCAACAGATAAAGGTAGCCCATCAAGCCACATAAAATCAATGAAAAGTTGAATCTATCTTCTGAGACTCTTTTCAGTTACACATGTATATGCGATTGTGAGAATGTATGTTCCGTCATGATTTGGTAAAATAACCATGCCATTACTGGAATGGCGATACTTGCTTTAGTAAATGATTTCGCCCATTGGTGAAAACAGATTAATTTTCACATTTACACAGAACGCTAAACACACTAGACTACAGGGAAAATGCACAAAGCTGAGCAGGCCATGTTCCACATCGTACTGTGCAGCATAGTTTCACTCACTGGGACTGATTTGGAGAAACAGCGTCACAAAGAATGTTCTCTTCCTGAAACGCTGCGGGAGCAGTAAAATCCGAGATTACAAATCACAATGTCAGCGTGCTCATACCTCGGTGCCAGTACGAGTTGGCACTCTCCTTGTCTGTTACATTAACCGTGCAACATGCTGCAGAGATGTCTCCACCTGCACATGAGCGACATGGCTGCCAACTGAGTTGGAAACCTGTGTGGGAATCGATGGGAAGCGACTCCGTAAATTTCATAATATTCCATGGTGCTTATTAGATATGCATTTTCTGTTCATGTCAATGCAAAAGGCAGCTTCTGAACATATTCACAGAAGTCAAAAGGAGATTGCCCCACCCCCACACCTATGGATGTCAAAGAGGTGCTAACTGCACTTGAGTGCTTTTTGTTCTCGATGTGAAGAGCTCTCACGCGTGAGTCAGCTTCACGTCTCTTGTTGTTGAGTGAATCATAAATAAGGATTTTCACCAGAACTGCAACTGCCTCACTTTGTTCTCCCGCTTCCCCTCCCCTCCCCCTCCTCGTTTACATTTTTCTGCTCATCTATGATTTAAAGAAAACCAAATGGATGCTATGGCATTCGGTAGCCTGGTTGTTATTTCCGAATTCCCACTTCCAACACGGCTTAGATTTCGGGGCGAACCTTAATACTGGCCGCGCTATGAAAGCACAAGTCCTCACAGGTTCCTCTGAGAGTGTAAATTCGTTCATTGCTGTGGCTGACGGAATGAGCCGCTAACGTGCAAAAACATGATTCAGGAATTCTGGTGCTAATTCTCGCACGTTGAATAATGGCAAACAGCTTCCAAATGAGGCCTGTCAGAGAGTACTTGGAGGTACATTTGACAGAGGGGCTACATTAGGAATCCATAGTGCACCGTGACACCAGCACATCAGCTTTCTCCTTGGCTTTGAAATGGGCCACCTGTCCAAGGAATGCAAATGTGTTACTGTTTTTTTGTGGAAGGATTAGAGCGCGAGGACTATAATCTTAAACAGAATGGCATATGTTCAGAAGCAGGTTGGAGAAATACTTAACAACGTTTCACCAGGGCTGTTTCTGCCCAGTTTCAAACTGGGGACCTTTCGTGGTTGAGGCACTTTTGACAACCGCTATACGATAGAAACAAGCTGCACTGGAAGCGAAATGCTGCGAAATGGCACTTGTTTAATTTTGGCGATGTGGTCAGCATGGACGAGATACACCAAAGACTCTGTTGCCATGCTGTGTACTTCAATCACGTTGCTTACACCTCCTTTAAAGGATTCCTATTAGCGGGGCTTGCCATCGCTCGCTGTGCAGCAACAGTTTATTCTATTCGACTGTTCAACAGAAAGGTAGCATTGTGAAAAACTGCAGAACTAAAAGACTTCCTTACTTTTGTCCCGAATGACCATACTTCGTGAAATATTCCCGGATCCTCAGTTGAGGATTTTTGCTGCTGGAAATTATCTCACAAACTGTGTTATCTCGAAATGTACTGAGCGAATCGCAAAACAGTCACAATTTTACACAGAACACCAACAAAAATGACAAACCAAATGCATTTTCAGACACAGCGAATCATGAATGCTAAATGTGAGACAGTCCGAGGGCATGAGTCATAAAGTAATCTCACAACTAACTACAGGGCAATTCCAAACTGCTCTTTCAAACACACTGCAGCCTTAGTGCACCACCACTTCCCAAAAAGTGCTCAACAGAGAGAAGGAACGAACACAATATGAATGGGCCATAAAAGGCGAATTTCACCAATTACAGTCTCGATTAGATTACCTTTCCCTTCCGCCGTCTCCAGGACAAAAAAAGAAGGAAAAGCGAGAAATTTAAGAACATATGACATCGCAATTAATTGGAATAATTTTCCCTTGCGCCAGAAATCCAAAATACGAGTAGAGTCACCGCAGGACTTTGTTGCACAACAGCAATGAAACAACAGTCTCTCTTCGGTTCCAGTGAAAACTCAACTTGCCTGGAACGACACAGCAGCAGGAGAGCTGCTTGAGCCCGTGATTTACCTTGTGGAAGGCGAACACATCATGACAGCAGTCACTGACACCTTGCAGAAAATCTGCACTCTCCCACACTACAGTTTACTCTGCAAGAGGCAGACCCGCAGTTATCCTTTGACCACGGCATGTTAACACGCTGCAGCTGATACGACGAAATTGCAGCAGTGGGATTCAAACCTCCACCACCTGCCAAATTGGAACCTGAATCCTGCGGCTGAGGCTGCTTGGCCACGCTACAGAGCCCTGACCTTCTCTGAGTAATGAAGGGAGCTGTGTCTGATCCGCAGGACACCCTGCAGGATTATCAGGCAGCGTCATCCTCCCTGTGACATGTACATTCTGGATAATATTCTGTTGTGTAGATGTGTCCTGGCTTTGCCAATATCACCGTTGTTTAACTCCTTACATTCTGTTGGTCTAACTGCGATTCCACTCAGAATCAAAAATGTGTCACAAAATACCTTCGCTGTGCTGGCTCTCCACAGAGATAAATGTGTTTCTCTTTTGGTATCATTCTCTTGCCTTCTCCCTGTAACTCTCCACACTTTTACTTTCAACATAAACATCGAATTTGTTTTTAAGTAACTCGATTGAAACTGCGCCTTTGTCAATGTCAGGCAGTGGTTTATACATCCTAACCACTGCCTATGTGAAAACGTTTCTCCTCATGTACATTTTCTTCTTTTACTAACGACTTTAAATACCTGCCGAAATAACTACCTATCCTTTCAGGCGTAGGGAGCATTCTCCCTTCCTATTTCCTCTGTCTATCCCACTCATGTCTTGGAAATGTTTAACAAGGCCGGCTTTCGGCCTTCTGCTCTCCAAGGAAAACTGTCCCAATTTTCCAAATGACCTTTATTGTTGATATTCCTCTTATACCAGACCATTCCCATCAACCTGTTCAGCGCTGTTTCCAATGCTTTCTCGTCCCCAATTCCTAAAGTTTCAAACGCAGAACTGTACAATCATCCGGATGATGGATTTATTCAGAGTGAGATTGTGTGGGTGAGCATCCTGAATCACTTGTTTCATTTTTACCACATTTGGTACTGTGTCATGCCCACTACAATGACACTTATTACCCCAGAACTCAACGTTATTTCAAGGGATGCAACGTCATGATTTACTCCTTATTTTTATCAAACAGCTGATAGGACGACCGGGCAAAGTGAAATCAAACAACCAAGACTCGATGGCAACATGAAGTAATAAATTCTCACATGCCAGTATTAACCCAAGCTACTAAGCGAAGATCACGCCCCTAGACAAGTGACATTCTTACGTTTCCAACACCAAACCAGCTTAACGTGGCTCAGATCCAACTACATTACATTTTGCTCTCGGATTTCTGAGTTCTAAAGAGTTTCAACAATATTATCTACTAATTCCGTCTCCTTGTTCACGGGACAGAGGTGTTTATCCCTTCCGCTTGGACTCCATCGGCAGAGTTTTCAGCTATTTCCCTCCAAATTCGGGCAGTGTGAGGGGAGGCAAGGGTGGATGTGCCCTCAAACTCGCTTTGATCGGCACATACAGTTCCATCAAGTGCTGGAAATCAGCAAGTTTGTTTGGGAACTTCCTGAAAATACCATTTATCTGAGAGAGCGATAAAGATGTTGAGCTGGTAGGAAAGACATAATGTACTCCCATTTCTCTACCATCAGGTATATTCATGTGAGGACATTTTTGTGCAGCCTGTTTGCTGTTCAGAATCCATCTTCACAGCAATGCTGCAGAAATGCTTTTGTGACAGTGACATCGGTTTCTTTGCTGAAATACGGCAGCAGTTCACACCTGTCCCAGATAAAGAGAATGCGAATGAAACCCTCAGTTACTGAGTGTAATCCCCACGGCCTTGAGCTGCGGGGCTGCAGATTGTCTAACGCGGTAGAGAGAGTTAAAATGAAACATTGTTTCACCATCAGCCACTCTTTCTCAGAGACAGGAGGAGGGACAGCATCAACGTGTGGCGTCACTCACGAGGCGACAGAAACTGTGCAGCCCATCGAGTCCTGGGCGACTCTCTGTAGCTTGTATATCTCTCCGACAGAGAACAGGAAAAGAGCTTCCAGACCTTCGCAAGTGTGTTTCTTCACATGTGTAAATTTGGCGGTGTATCAGTACGAAATATTCATATCAGATACATTGAGTGAAAGGAAGTGGAAAGTAAAACAAAATGAAATACGTAGAATGGAGCTATGTTATATAGGAACACTAGCGGGGACAGTACACACACTGAAACCTGGAATTGGCAACGAGCAGAGGATGTTTTCAATCCATTAATTTCCAGGAAATGAGCCCAATACGCTCCCGCTGGGCCGTTCTGTTAGCGCTGACCACAGCAGTTTCCCGTACTCTTCAGCTTTTCATCTGGCATGTGGCATGGCAATCAGTGTCATGGGAGAGAAACCCGTGAACGGACTCTTCACCTCAATATCAAACACCGGTTTGGGAATCAGAGAGGCGGCTAGACGGAGTGGGAATTATGCAAATTCTGGAAAGCTGTATAAAAGAGAGATTGCACAAGCACAGGAACCCATCTTCATTTGGGAAACTTGTGCAAATAACGCCGTCTGAAACAGATGAAACATTCAGAAGCAGAACTGCAGGGAAAGGGAAAGTCTCTCCCAGTCATTGGTAACTGTGTCTGTGTCCTCCTCGAAGTTCCAGCGAAGACTCTGCTGCCTGAATCAGTATGGGATGTTACTGCAGCATATCCTGTCGCTCAGGCACACTGCACCTGATATGTATAAGCTTTATCACATTACCCCAAGCTCAGAGAATACATTTCACAGCTCACATCATCCCAGAGTGACAGGGAACAGAAGAAATCGTTTACGACCATCATCTTGACACCACTGGGAAGAAAACGGATGTCGAAGTGCAGGCAATCTCGACTAGTACTGTTGTCTGTGTGACAACAACAGGTACCACGAAATGTTTATCTTGCTTCTTAAAATAGGCGTGAACATTTGCCGAGCATAGACACATCTACCTGCTGTTAGTAAAATGATGAACAACAGAGTACAGTTCACAGAGTATTGTCAGTCATCTGGGTTATGGGGTCAGCACTCTCCAACTGTGACCCTCTGCTCACAGGATTTGAACACAAACAAATGACTCAGTGACAAATTCTGTTGAAACGGATTATGTGCGGAATTGAAAGCGATGGAATGAAAAGCCGCTTGAGCGCTGGACGTAGAATTATTTGTGAAGGGATAGTTTTCCAGATTCGAGAGACTGCGGAGTGCTGTTTCCATGGGTCGATATCAGGATAGATAGATTGAAATAGCGTCGGATGTCATTGTTGGGAGCCCTGTCGCTCAGACACACTGCACCTTTTGTACAATGGTGCAAAAACACAGACCTTTTCTGCAGAGGGGACAACTTCAAAATCGTTAATGCGGCAAAATTCACAAATGCGTGAAACAACAAAGCAACCACAGAAATTGGTGTTCCGTGACGGGGTAAACCCCTCTGCAAATGTAAACCGACAAAACAGAAATGATTCACTCAGTACTGTATTCTTTTGCAATTCAAGAGGTAAAGAACTATTCCAAAAATCACTATTTAAAGTTAAAAATAACAACTTTATTTTGTTTTTAACACTTAACAGAGAATAATCAACATATAACTACTTATAACTCATTTCTCTAAACCTTTTGTTCTCCAATACCTTTCACAACCCCGACCCCAGCTTTTTGTCGAATCATCTCTTCGTATCTTTCTCTGTAGATTTTTTCTCCAGATCTGTGTTGATGCTTCTTTTTTATGCAATCTATTTCTCCAGGTAGTGACCTCTTGGAGATGTTACTAACATCCTCCATCTGTTGGTCTTTTAGCTGCTCTCTTTCCTGCTCTTTGTTGCTCTGGTTAACCGTTCAAAATGGCTGATATTTGTCTCCGAAAATGTCGGATCGCTTCATTCGTTTTAACATTGTAAAAATACCACATTCAAACTTGATTGGGGCATAATTGAAACTGACAGGCCGAATTCGAATTTGGTTTTGTATCCAGGTAACACAGCTATTAGTTGTTTCGACCTGATGTTATGTTGTTACCTTGTTCTGGACTCCTTGTGCTCGCCAGCCATTTCAGCGTCATTAAAAGTACATTACACTCACAACTTCATAACAATGGCATTTGCCAAAACAGTCCATTTCGCTCAACATCGCTCTCTGTCAATCTCATGTGCCTGGGATTTGAAGAATCTCTGGTCTATGTTAATTAAAACTGGCCTATTCTCATAACCTGAGATTTAACACATCCGGTTATGTATGTCTTACAATATTAATTGATTCCTCACTGTGTTACTTCAACACCCGTTGAGAAGAAATACAAATGAGAACAAGTCACCTGTGTGACTGCGATTTGACCCAATGTTGCTGCAGGCAATCGATTCAGCTGCAAGTAAAATAGCCCACACCTTTCCTGTGCCAGTAATGAGACTGCATAGCATAGTGTAAGTTTGAATGAGTTGAATTAGACCCAGCATCATGTCTCAGGACGAAATTTACTGGGATATAAAGAGATGATGAAATAGATGTGGGTTTGGGGATGTGGAATATAGTTAAAAAATGATATGGCCAGAGTTCCCTTGATACAAAATCGTTAGAGGTGACGGAAATGAGGTTTACTGGGAGATAAAGCCACGAGAAAAGAAAAGAAGGGATTTAAATGGATGGTGGAAGAGACGAAGAATTACACGACACAAATCAGGAATGACTGATTTGTATCCTAATGGAGCTTTTCCAGCTGATGTGAGGTTGGAAAGGATAAATAGGAGGGAGATTCGCTCGTTCAGGTGAATGTATAACTAAAGGATAGAGCTTCAATATCAGTGAGAAACTACAAAGAAGTTTACAGCAGGTACTTTTTATTCTGAGAGTTATTGAAATCGGAGATGATTTTTCAGCAGAAGAAAACATGTTAGAAGATGATTCCAGCATATTCGAAATGTCACGTGCAGACACAGAAGGAGCGAATTTAAAAGGAACAGGGATTCTGAGCTGCCTGAATGGGGAGGCAAAATGGACGCACTGACAAATTGTTCAGCGTTCATCGGAAAGAAATTGCTAAATACCTGCAACTGAACATGCTAAGTGTAAGAAGATCTGGTGGTGTTGAAAGGTGTAGCAGCTGGTTCTCCGTGAACTAATACAGATTGTTAATGTGCTGTGCTGTTTGTTTTAGCTTTGCATTAAATGGAAGCCGGTTCGCTCAGTTGCTGGATAACTGGTTTATGGTATAGAGTGAGACTAACAACGCGGGATTAAATGTTGCACTGTCTCAGTTTGCTATAAATATCATCATCTCCTCCGCTCACGTGATCTGTAATACCATAGTGACTCCAGTGAGAAGGAACGGACCTGTCAATGTCAAGCATCATTATCATTGCCATATATGGCCTTGAACATTTGGTCACAATGACCAGGAACGGGACCGATTCCTTTTAATACTCACTCATCTCCGTCCGAACGATCCAGCGACAAGACTCATCCTTATTCCTGTTTGAACACTTTGTTGCACACAGCATCAAAACTATTTGTCATGACTTTACCAGATTCGGTGACAACATTCAGTCTACCCAAAGAAATAAATATAATTCCTTTCGAGCGATTTAATGAGCTGTGTGAGTTTGCAGCAAACAGGATTATATAAGAGCATTTACAAGAATGCAATCCAGTGCAGTGTTAGAGATTTGAAAATGGTCATCAAGCTAAAATATCATCTCTGTTTCTCGATCCACAGATGGATAATTACTTGGGGAACATGTGCAGTTTTATGGTTAACAATTGATACCTTTCCCAAATCAGAAACTGGAGTTTAAGAATAGATGCTGCTTTATTCGACACTATTCTTCAACGATGCTTCAGTGTGATGCTCCAATAATTCCTGATTAACGTCAGTAAAAGCTGCTTTAGATAACGATTGGAATCACAACTTCGGCGTTTTTACATGCTGTTAAGTACCAAGCGCTGATCAGTTGCTCCACTGGAGCCGCCGGCAGCAAGCCTAATCGTATTAACGTGCCCTAAACGTACCTCTGGGACCTTCGACACGCCTGTGGTTCTGAAATTAAAGCTAAGGCAGAGGAGGAGGAACTGATATGGACATGTGACTTTTCGAGCATCAGGTTCAGGAAACGGGACCTAGAAAAACTTTGTGCAAAATAGACTTGATTGAAAACTGGGTTTCTGTGGGTCGCTGCGTTGTTTACAGACAATGTTATATTATTGCTGCCACAGGACTTCTCATTCAGTCGGTTTGGATTTGGCACAGAATTCGATTCAACGACACTTCACTATCTTCCTTCTGCATGTTCCTACAGACAACAGGAAATATGCTGCACTCATCATCAATACTCAACATGGTTACAGCCAAGGACATGTTGCACAGTTTTCATGAATACTGAAGATATCAGAATGTTATGCAAGAGTAAATTGAATTTCAGTTTAAATTGTAAAGTGATAAAAATCCACAGTAAGATCCAGAATGCCCGAAATTCATGCTTATTACTGTGGCCAGAACTCTAGCCAGGCAAAGCAAAACTCTGTCCCTGAATCCCCATTATCCACATGGCCGTTCGCTCCATTTGTCCAGTTGGAGCATGCAGCTTGACAGAGTGCCTGGGAGTATCCTCCACTGTCTGATCTAAAGCTACAACAGGAGCTGTGTATTCCAGCTGTGAAAGCAGTGGGATAAAGGGGAGGACCTTGGTATCCGCGGTGTAGATTCACAGTGTCCTCATAATGTTATTGTTTAAAACCCTCTCTCATAAACAGCACAGACAGAGAGGAATAGGAAGGGGGCATTTCACCTGCAACCGCTACCCCGCTATTTGATATCATTATAGCTGACCGAACACGTCAATGTCTTTTCCCAGCCAATCCAAATCAACCTGTCGCCCAAAGGCGAAAAGACACTGAACAAACCGAAACACTCTGTGCAACTGTGGGAGGAAAATGTGTTTAGAGACAGAGGGCTTCAGCAGTTGGTTTTGTGAATGAGCAGCGTATTCTGGACTGATCATTTTTCAAATGATGTGATTCCCTCAAAACTCACCAACAAGAAGTTGAGGAATCTTCACTGGTCGGTAGCGGGGAGGAGAACTCCAGACGATGGGAACTCTTGATGAACAATCATTGATTCAGCTGAAATCTAACTAAACTCCGATTCTGCTGGGACCCAAACCCACAAACTGTGAATCACAATCGTAACAGTGCAGTAGAAGTCCAGCACGGCTTTCATTGCGCTATCCTTCATTGTACTGCACCCAACGTTACGTTGTTCAAGTCTTTCACAAAACATCTATTTATCATCGTCCCATTTTCCAGTACCTGGTCCTTATCCGGACATGCTCTAGCTCCTCAAGTGTTTGGCTAAATACTCCTGAAGTGTTCTGAGGATTCTTAGATTTACCATACGTTCACACAGTTCCAGACAAACAACACTCTCAGGATGCAAACGTTCTTCCTTAATCTTGTTTGAACATCCTCTCTCTAGCGTTCTATCTATATTCCTGGTTATTAACCCTTCCCATTAGAATTTTATTCATATCACAAATATCTATTCCCTTTCTGTGCACGTTAATCAATTCCTTTCTCAGATTTCTCCGGTCTCGGATTAAGAGCCCCAATTGAGCTCATCTATCTTTACAGTGACGAAAGTGTAGTGCTTTAAAAAACACAGCCGGTCAGGCAGAATCCAAGGCGCAGGAGAATCGATGTTTCAGGCATAAGCCATTCGTCAGGAGTGAGATGTTTGTGTGGGGTTTGTGGGAGGGGAATGGCGTTGATGGTCAGGTAGCTCGGAAAGCGTTAAGTGGATGAAGGTGAGGGAGAAGGTGATAGTTCAGAGGGAGATTGATGGCCGGGTCCAGAGAGCAGTGCCGAGTTGGAGGCTTTGGACTGGGATAATGTGGGGGAGGTGAAACGAGGAAGGTGTTGAAATACATATTTATCACGTGTGGTTGTAGGGTCCTAAGGTGGAATATGAAACGTTCTTCCTCCAGGCATAGACTGGTAATGGAATGGCGGTGGCTTGTGCCCGAAGCAGCGATTCTCCTGCTCCTCAGATGCTTTCTGACGTGCTGTGCTCTTCCAGTACTATTGCAGCACCTGCAGCCCTCACTTTCGCTTAGCTTTTCAGGAGAAATGGTCGAGCTCAGGTACCACCTTGGTAAATCTCCTCTGACCACCCTCCCGTGCAAACACATGTTTCCTAAAGGCTGGCGATCAGATCGGAACAAAATTATCCAACGAAAAGCAGAAATATCTGAACAAAATCCGAAGGTCTAGTCGATCTGAGAAGAGATTTTCGAGCCAAACGATCTGCCTTTGGAACGAATGGTATGCGTGGGTGGAGCAGGGCCTAAAATGATTGAACTCAATGTTGGGTACTGAAGATTGTATGGTCTCTCAGTAGGAAATGACGTGCTGCTCTTCCAACTCGCGCTGTGCTTTGTAAGAGCTCTGCAGCACCAAACTGACATGGAGGCATGGGAACACAGTGGAATGTTGCAGTGGCAGTAACCTGGAAGCTCAGGGTCTTAGTTTGCTTGCCGATAGAATGTAGGTGTACTTATGTTTGTCACCCGCTTTGTTTCCCCGGGAGCAGTAGTACTCCCCCACGCTGATTCAGACAGCACAGTTCTTCATGTGACATGTCCCTTCGAGAATGGAAGGACAGGTATCAATAATCCGTACTTGGAACGGAGTATCTGTATTGCTCAATAACAATTGCTTAACTATCCTAACTCCTTTTCAAATCACTTGACCCACATCCTTGTATGTCTTGGCATCATAAATGCACATTTGAATACTTCGGAAAGATTTGTGGATTTCTGCCTCTCCGACCCTCCGACCCATTTCAACCACCCACTGTTTGAAAACATTTTTCCATGCATTCACTCTAATCTTGTCACTTCCGACCTTAAATCGATGGCCTCCCGTGATTGAAATCTCCATCAAGGCGAAACATGTATTTCAGTCTACGCTATTCATATCCCTCAATACTTTGTACATCTTAATCATGCCCCTCTCAATCTCATTTTCTCTAAGAAAAACAACTCCAGTTTATTCCAATTTCTCTTCTTCAGCCAGACAATATCCTGGCAAATCTCCCCTGCATAACTACACACTATAGAATCGCTAGAGCTGGATGAACAAGTGAAATAAATGATGCGAAAGTCGACAGAAACTGGTGTTATTGAATAAAGTTTATGTTCCTCAATGCTTCCCTGTGCCCTTTTCCTGAGACTGATGTTTCAATAATCGCTGGTCCATGTCAGTAAAAGCTGCGCCATGTGGATTGAGCTCACAACTGCCGTATCGATACGGATCAAATAGTTTGAACGTCCCGATGGTAAGATTTGGCCATGGTCGTCCTGTAACGGAGAGCACAGTAACATAGACTGAAGGAGGTGAATGTGAAAGTGATTGTAAGGGAAATGGGACGGGGAACTTAAAGGAGGTATGTGATTCGGGAGATAGGGAATTCTCTGAGAATGGTGAGTCTGGATCCTGATACATGACTCGCAGAGATGTGTGTGAGAGAGAGGGGTTTGATGGAAAAAAGACATAACCTCAGAGAATGCCTTCATGTAAAATCAACTGGTTTCTTTCTGTGTTTCGTCAGCATTGATCACAAGGAGTAAAATGCAGTGACTCGTATTCAAACGATCTTACTGCGGCCACAAAGCAGTGTCATGCAAAGACCCGCATTTAAAAACAGCAATAATTACAGTGACAGACGATGCGTTAGGAAAAGAAGCAAATACATAGCAGGAATATTACGTGAGCGACTGGGAACATGTGGGAATTCAGAATTAGCTGAATCTTTAAATTCGATATCACCAGACGCTGTGTTGGTTTCATCGAATACTGCATGTTGAAGACTGAGTTTGATAGATTTCTAGAAAACAAAAGTTTCAGGGGATGCTGTGGAATATTGGTGCAATGTATATTTCAATAACAATGTGTGATTAACTATGTGTTAATAACAGTTTCTTCACCAACTTCCCCACACAAGGAAGTACACATTGCTGCAGGCAGTCACATCACGCCACTTCCTGGAACCAGAATCAGACAAACTTTGTGGTACAGCCGCGAATACCAAACTGGAAGTGGCGGTGGAAAAAGTGACGACTGCAGATGCTGGAGATCAGAGATAAAAATGTGATGCTGGAATATGCTAATTCTGAATTCCCACATGTCCGCAGTCGCTCACGTAATATTCCTGCTGTGTATCTGCTTCTCTTCCTAACGCATCCTCTGTCACTGTAATTATTGCTGTTTTTAAATGTGCAGCAGGTCAGTTAACATCAAGTGAGCAGGAGAAACGGGGTTTCGGGCATAAGCCCTTCTTCACGAATGAGGAGGGCGTGCCAAGCAGGCTAAAATAAAAGGTAGGGAGGATGGAATTGGGGGGGTGGCGTTTGGGAATGCGATAAGTGGAAGGAGGTCAAGGTCAGGGTGAGAGGCCGGAGAGTGGGTGGGGAAGAAGATTGCTGAGTCTGAGGGTTGGGACTGAGAAAAGGTGGGGAAGGGGAAATGAGGAAGCTGGAGGAATCTGCATTCATCCCTTGTGGTTGGAGGGTTCCTAGGCAGAAGGTGAAGCACTCTTCCTCCAGGCATCCTGTTGCCATGGTCTGGCGATGGAGGAGGCCAAGGATCTGCATGTCCTTGGCGGAGTGCGAGGGGGATTTAAAGTGTTCAACCGGGGGGCGGTTGTGTGGTTGTTGCGGGTGTCCCTGAGGTGTTCTCTGAACTGTTCTGCAAGTAGCCAGCCTGTCTCCGGAATGTATAGGAGGCCACATCGGGTGCACCGGATGCACTAAATGATGTGTGTGGACGTGCAGGTGAATTTCTGATGGATGTAGAAGGATCCCTTGGGGCCTGAGGGAAATGAGAGAGAGGTGTGGGCGCAAGTTTTTCATTTCTTGCCGTTGCAGAGGAAGCTGCCGGGAGTGGAGGTTGCGTTGGTGGGGAGTGTGGAGCTGACGAGGGAGTCGCGGAGGGAGTAGACTTTTCGGAACGCTGATAGTGGTGGGGGAAATATATCCTTGGTAGTGGGGTCTGTTTGGAGGTGGCAGAAATGACGAAAGATTATACGATGTATCTGGAGGTTGGTGGGGTGGTTGGTGAGGACCAGTAGGGTTCTGTCCTGGTGGTGATTGGAGGGGCGGGGTTCAAGGGTGGAGGAGAGGGAAGTGGAGGAGATGCGGTGGAGAACACCGTCAGCCATGTATGAAGGGAAATTGCGGTCTTTGAAGAAGGAGGCCATCTGGGTTGTTTAGTGTTGGAATTGGGCCTCCTGGAGCAGATGCCACGATGGCGAAGTAATTGGGAATATGGGATGGCGTTTTCACATAGGGCAGGGTGGGAGAAGGTGTAATCTAGGTAGCTATGGGAGTCAGTCGGTTTATAGTAAACGTCCTTGTTGAGTCGGTCGTCCGAGATAGAAATTGAGAGGTCTAGGAAGAGGAGGGAGGAGTCTGAGACGGTCCTGGTAAATTTGAGGTCGGGTGGAAGGTGTTAGTAAAGTGGATGAACTGTTCAACCTCCTTGTGTGAGCACGAGGCAGCGCCGATACAGTCATCGATGTAGCGGAGGAAAAAGTGGGTGGTGGTGCCAGTGTAGCTGCGGAAGATGGACTGTTCCACGTATCCAACGAAGAGGCAGGCATAGCTGGGGCCCTTGCGGGTGCCCATGGATACTTCATTGGTTTGGAAGAAGTGGGAGGATTGGAAAGAGAAGTTGTTCAGAGTGAGGACCAGTTCAGTCAGTCGAAGGAGGATGTCAGTGGAAGGTTGCTGGTTAGTTCGGTGGGAAAGGAAGAAGTGGAGGGCTTTGAGGCCTTCGTGATGGGGGATGAATGTGTATAGGGACTGGAAGTGGCGGTGGACATGAGCACGTGAAGCTATTCTGCGGCATCATTGACATGATTGGTAAAGGCCCAGTCATAGAGTCATAGAGTTATAGAGATGTACAGCATGGAAACAGACTCTTTAGTCCAACCCGTTCATGCCAACCAGTTATCCCAACCCAATCTAGTCCCTCCTGCCAGCACCCAGCACAAATCCCTCCAAACCCTTCCTATTCATATACCCATCCAAATGCCTTTGAAATGTTACAATTGTACTAGCCTCCACCACTTCCTCTGGCAGCTCATTCCATACTTGCACCACCTTCTGTATGAAAACGTAGCCCCTTAGGTCTCTTTTGTATCTTTCCATTTTCAACCTAAACTAATTCCCTCTACTTCTGGACTCTCCGATCCCAGGGAAAAGATGTTGTCTGTATATCCAAGCGCGTGAAATGCTGAGTCTCTGAATGCTTCTGTTTAAAGGCAGGATGGAATGAATATTGCTCTCAATTTCTTACACTATTAAGATTGACCAGTATCATTAACCCGCACTGAGAATTCTCTCAGAGGAAGCGTGCTGGAGCCTTAAGTGAGAGGTCGACGTATTGAAGGCATTCTAAGAGATTTTCCTGAACAAAGCAATATTTTGCTGCTTTGACCGTAAGAACTGCTTTTGCTCACATCGTCTCCACATCAATCTCCTGCTCCAGTAAACACTCCAATCCAGTGTATATTGTACCATTCCAACACAGAAACGCATCCTATTTCCTCTCCATCTGGGATAATCTGAATTTACAATGCCATTATATCAATGGAGAAATGCAGCAGGGAGTTGTTAGTGCAGCGGCAACCTATTGGGCGAGTAATCTTTGGAGACTGGAACGTGACAGCTGCCTTTTGTTAAATTCGATGAATAAAATCTGGAAAACAAACCCAATCACAGGAACAGAGACAATAACTTTAATATACTGAAAACTCATTCATTCATGTCCCTTCGAAAGGGAAATCTGCCGACCGTGACAAGTCCTGTCGATATGTGACTCCAGACCCACGACAATGTGGTTCACCCATGAATGCCCTCTGACTCAGTTCAAGGTGAATTAAGAATGAACAACAAATGGTCTTCAGACCAATGATAGCCACATTCCATGGGAGACTAAGGAACAATAAAATAAATGAAAAACGGGGAAAATGGGAATCGTGTCTGTGTGTACTCGAATTCAACTGATATCAAAACTAAATAGACACAAGGATACCGGCAGCGCAAAGAAGTCAGGGCCATGGGGTGACTGCAGGAAGGGATTCAATTACCCACTGAGGCGCAAAATCACTTGCTCAGTCAGAATGCGTCACAGGTTATCACCACTCCCATATGTGAGAAGTGATCCCTCAGGAGACCAACTGACAGTGTGACCAGGAAGTTTACAAATGACAGCCGGATTTCGATTCTGCTGTTATTGAAGCTTTTATTCGCAATTAGCAATGAACCCTGTTTGGGTGCCTGTTTCCAGTGGAGTGCCACTGTTTTCTGATGCAGACCAATGATTTAGACTTGGTTCTTGAAGCCATGATTTGCAAGTTTGCGGATGATACAACAATTGGTAGTGTAGTTGACTTTGGTAAAGAATGCCAAGGACTGCAGTGATGCATTAGTCAGATGGAAAGTAAAATGCTAAATGGAATTGAATCCAGATCAATGAGTGTTAATGAATTTGGGGAGAAGAAACAAGAACAGTGAATATTCTGTGTGGTGTAGACGGACAAAGAGATCATGGAGTGGACATTTACGATCCCTGAAGATCAATGGACATGGGAATCAGTTGGACGGAAGAGCATACTGTAGATGCTGGAGATCAGAATCAAGATTAGACTGGTGCTGAAGAAACACAGCAGGTCTGGCAGCATCCGAGTTGCAAAAAAAGAAGCGATGCTTCCGCAAAAGGCCTTCATCAGGACTAAAGCTGGGAGCATCAAGAGTGGACAGAAAAACGGGAGGGCTGGGACTGGGAAGAATTTAGTTGAGAATGCTGTATGTGGATGGAGGTGGGGTTAAAGGTGATAGGTCGGAGAAGAGTGTGGAGCAGATAGATGGGAAGTAAGATAGACAGGTGGCACACGTCAGTCGGATGGCACCAAGTTCGAAGGCTGGAACTCGGATAAGGTGGGCGTGGGGCGAGTAGTAATCTTGCGAATACCACATTGATGCCCTGGGGTTGAAGGTCCTGAGGTGGAAGATGAGGCGTCAGGTGATGAGGAAATAGCGGTGGAAGAGGCCCAGGACCAGCCTGCCATCGGCAGATTGGGTGGGGAGGGGTAATTGATGTGTTTGTTCAAGGGATGTTGGGTTGACTGTTGTGGGTGTCCTGGAAATGCTCTGCGAGAAGATATCCGGTGGTCCCAATGTATAAGAGACCACATCGTGAGAAACGGATGCAATAAATGACATGTGTGGAAGTGCAGATACACATTTGATAGATGTGGAAGGCTCCATCGGAGCTTTGGAAGGATGTGAGGGGGAAGATGTGGGTGCAGATTTTGCAAGTCATGCAGTGGCAGGAGAATGTGCCGGGAGGGGAGGGTGGGTCATTGAAGGGCGTGGACTTGAATAGGTAGTCGTGGAGGAAACAGTCTTTGTGAAAAGTGGATAGTGGTGGGGAAGGAAATTTCTCCCTCGAGGTCAGTATTACTGGCAAACTTTTTACAAACCCACTGATTCCCACAGCTGTCTGGATTATACCTCTTGCCACCCTACCTCTTGCGTAAATGTTTTCCTGTATTCCCAATTCCTCCACCTCCAACGTATCTGCTCCCACAGGACAAGTTCCGCCACAGAACACATCAGATGTCGTCCTTCTTTAAAGATCGGAAACTCCCCTCTTTTCTGGTTGAAGATGCCCTCCTACGCATCTCATCCATGTCCCGTACCTCCGCCCACGAAGTCCACACCTCCAACCACAACAAGGTCCTCATCTTCTATCCCACTAACCTCCACATAAATCACATCATCAAATGGCAGTTTCGCCACCTCTAAACGGACACCACCCCTATCCAATTTCTGCCAAGACCGTTCCCTCCGTGACTACCTAGTCAAGTCCACGCCCTCCAATGATCCACCCTTTCCTCCTACCACCTTCCCCTATCACTGCAGGAATTGCAAACTTAGCACCCACATCTACCCCCTCACCTCCGTCCAAAGCTCCAATGGAGGCTTCCACATCCATAAAAGTTTCACCTGCACTTCCACATGTGTCATTTATTGTATCGGTTGCTCCCGATGTGGTATCCTCTAAACTGGGGAGACTGGATGTCTTCTCGCAGAGCACTTCAGAAAATATCTCCAGGACACCCGCAAGATTCAACCCCAATGCGCCTTGGCCAAACATTTCAACTCCGTCTCCCACTGTCCCGAGGACATGCAGGTCCTGGGCTTCCTCCACCGCCACTGCCTCTACACCCGATGCCTGGAGGAAGAAAGCCTCATCTTTCGCCATGCGACCCTTCAACGCCATGGCATCAATTTGGACTTCACCAGTTTTCTCATTTCCCCTCCACTACCTTTCTCCAGTTCCCAACTTCCAGTACAACACCGCTCTCCTGACCTGTCCCACTAATGCATCCTCATTCCCACCTAACCATTCCACCTTCTTTTCTCACATATCACGTTCACCCCCACCTCAATCCACTTACTGCGCTCTCAGCTACCTTCTCCAAAGCTGCACCCCCTCTCAGTTATCTCTCCATCCCATATGCTACCAGTCTCATTCCTGATGAAGGGCTTTTGCCTTAATCGTTCATTTTTCCTATTCTTCATATGCTGCCGGACTTGCTGTGCCTCTCCAACACCACTCTAATCTTATGGGGAATCAGTGGATTGAGAGGGTTTTCGGATATTTTCTATTGTTGACCACAGGCCGTGGATGATACCAGCACTTTAGCAACCAGCAGTTTAGGGAATAGCTAAAGGACTGAGCACAAGTCTGGTCACCGCATAAAATTGTAAGATAAAAGTAGAAAGCTGAAATATGCAATATTGCCCATCAAGACTGTTTCACCACTCAATGAGTTTATCACTGATTACTTTCCATGTCAGGGTCCTATGCGCCTTGGACGGTAACTTGCAAATGGTGAAGTTTAATTGCGTCTTCCAACATTGTCCTTATAGTCAGTAAAGCTGTTGAGATTTGAACGTTCTGTTAAAATGCCCAGATTACAAACTCCAGTGCATCTTGTAGTTGGTGCACTCTGCTGAATTGTTCCTTCGCGGTGAAGAGAATGAATATTGCAGGTATTGAAGAGGGAACAATCAAGTGACTGCATTGTCGTAAATGGTATTCAGTTCCCTAAGTGTTATTGAAGTTACACCCATCTAAGCAAATGGAGAGAGTCGTGTTCCACGTCTCATTTGAGCGTTGCAAACGATGTAGGATTCACGGTGGCACGAGTTGAGTTTATAATCAAAACATGACTACCGAAGGACATGTTTTTGTTGTCAAAATGTTTATATAGCCAGTTCATATAATTTTTTCTCTAAAGTCTAGCTCTGTGGACGATTATATGGCGTAGTTTGGTTACAGTATAGCCATTGAATGTCAGTGGGATATGATTAGATTCTCATTTGTCAGAGTTACCATTACTGTATTCCGTCCTTGAGTGGACCGATCTGATTCCAGTCGCTGTCTGATTTCAAGTTCCCTTTCAAATCTGTGCTTGGAGTTTCAATCGTTCCTTCACATAAATTTCTCTACTTGCCTTAATAATATGTAAGGACGCTGCAGGGGACAGCAGAGATTTTCGAAGATGTTGTCAACATTGGATAAACTGGAGCTACGTGGAATGATTGGTTAGCTTGGGATTATTCTCCTTGAAACAAAAGAGGCAGAGTGGAGCTGTATTATCACATAATAACATTTATGGACGTTCAATATTCATGGGATCTTAACAGGATTGTTACGGGTCGGTAGTTTGCCGTCTGGTATGATGAGAGCACCAGAGGACATGAAGTCACAATTAGTTATTGCCAATTTAATTCAGCAATGAGGACTAATTTCTTTGCTCAGTTTTCAGTGATTCTGTGGAACCCTTTCCAGAAAATTTTGTTTAGGCTGAGTTATTGCATATTTTCAGACAGATATTTATCCAGAAATACGATGAAGCCCTATCGATGTAAGGCTGGAGAATGGAGTTGAGGATTAACAGATCAGCCATGAGTTCTTTGAATGGTGGAGCAGACTCGATGGGCTGAATGGCCGACTTGCAATCCTACATCATTTGGTCGAACGTATTATTCTATTGATAAGTTTGGAATTCTGGGGGGATGGGATGAAGTGATATAAAAGGTTTCTCAAACTTATCAGAAAGATCAGGAACAAGGCTGATAAACCCATGAACAAGAAATGTGTTGTGGCCTGGAAACAACAAATGGCACTGGGCACACTGCAGATGGGTATGTGCAGTAGTTGTGATTGCTAAAGTAAATTGGTGGATCTAATGCTGTTGGCAACTTGGTGATCCTGCTGGATAATGGATTGCAAGTGTGATTCACACAGCAATAGTTTGTGAAAGAATGAAAGGTTTGTTTCACTGGAGAAGCTTTCTGCAGTTCCAATTCCAATTGACTATTTGAAATACTGATCAGACCTTTGTGTCGAATGTTACATCAAAATATTCATTCACAATCCCACTGGATAAACTATTGCTCTCGATCTCTCCTTATTTGTTTCTCTTTCATTCGATGTATATTCATAGAAAGTCAAGATGGAATGAAGGGACGAAACAAAAGTTGCACTCCTTTTCATTATCCCAATTCAACTTACAACACAATCAAATTGGTTTGTTTCGACTTTGATATGGTATCCATTTATAGCAAATCTCCGGTGCAATGAAGTGCAAGAGCAAGATTCTCCATCTAATGTAAACTAAAGATGCAAGGCACAAAGGAAAACCCCAGCTGCGTTTAATAAAAGCAACAACCAGAGCAGGAATTGAACACACATGTGAACAATGAATTACTAACCCGTCGCCATAACCTCGGGGTTATTTCCTCGCATAGTAAAGGAGCTCAATGGTGACCCTGTCAAGATTACATATGGTGCTAATAGGGGATGGGAAATTCCTTGAGCGGAATCGAATCCACACCATTATGTTTCTGCTTTCAGAGGAATGATAATATAAGCAATATCCAAGGAATTGACACCATCCTTGGAAGGAATAGCTGTCCGTGATTCATTCTAAGTCGGAACTGTCTCAGAATGAACCAGTGAACAAGAAATTGCCGTCACCTTCACACGTATATTTAGTCTTGACTCATAATTTCTTCAGACAGTTTCTCCCTCACGTGAAGAAGTATTTCTGGAGAGAGAAGTGAAGGTGATGGTTTAGCTCGATGGCTTTTCACATATGGCTGAACCTGAACTGAGTAATGTTACCGGAAATGCAGTTTTGTTCGCTTCATTTTATCAATTTTGCTGCAACCTCACTCTGCTCATTGCAATGATCGGAAGTGAATTGGATTTATATAATTGGAATGTTTAATATTGTATTCAATTTTGATCCGAATTTATTTCAGCTTAAAGAAAATACTGATGAGAAAAACTAAAAGTTTAACTGCAAAGAAAAAGCCAGTTTTAGTTCTCAGTTGCTTTGGCAGATTGCAGTGGGTATCTAATGAACCCACCATCATTTTCATTGTCCGCCCGTCTTTAAAGCACGGGATTAAAGCACAAAATCGATCTCCAAGCGACGTATCGCTTCCTACTCATTATGGAATATCTTTCCTTGACAATCTATAAAATCTGCTCAGTTCAATTTATAATGTTTAATGTGGAATATTAATGGAAATCGATCAAAATTCTGCGTTTTTTTGCTTTCTCTTATTCGGCTGCATACGTTTCTGATATTTCTTTGCATTTCAATTTATCCAAATTAGACATTACTTCCTCGCACATTCCATCCCCCACACCCCACTTTTACACTTTTACCCAACCACAGGCTGTCTTTGTCTCCTGGTGAAACTCGCTGCTTGTGCGTCTTTAAATGTGCCTTCCCAAATATTTTGGAAACGGATTCTCTGAGTGACAGAAATTCTGCTCCATCATTTCTTTGTCCTACATCAATGGTTTTGAATACATGACGTTCAGAAATTTAGTAACTTGAAAGAGTGAATTTACCACTTATTTCATCCCTCCAAACCTCACATACTCTGGAAAACTTCCATTCGGTTTTCCTTGGTTCAGTTCCAAATTTTCCAACACACAAATAAATAAAATACCATCCCCGCTAAACGCCGTCAGCATCATCTCTAATGTCTTTGCAGCCCAGTAAACGCTGGCAGTCTCCTCTCTGATAGAATCACAGATTCCTTACAAGGCGGAAAGTATAATTCACCCAATAGAGTCTATAGGGTCACTCTGAAGTGCATCACAACCAAACCTAGCTCCCACTCTATCCCATATATTTCACTTGAAGAAAGAACAGCCCCCTGGCTTGTGATTTCAAATAAACCTACTGGAATAAACAATTGCACCGTGTGACTGCTGACATTACCCATGGCTAATTCACTTAACTTATTGATTTCATTCCGTGGAATGACCGGGCAATTTTACATGGTCAATCCACCTGACCTGCAGATGTAAAATCAGTGCGACCACTCAGCAATTATATTATAACAGTGAGAAACATCTGCATCATGTTTAATAGCTTTACACACTGGTAACTCAGGTTAGTGAAAGCAAGCTGCGCCCATCAACCATAATTCAATGCATCCAAACGCGATTCTGTGCTGTACAACCTCATTCGTGCTTCAGGAAATGTTTCTGCACTCAGATCTGAATGGGTTTACCCTGTTTTCTTCCTCAGGTTCCTGCTTTAAGCAAACATTTCAGTCAGAAAGAAATCGATAAAATGGTTTTCATTCCAACACAGATACAATGTACAGTTTGCATAAGTTACCTGTTTGCACTTTCACTGACATTCTCTCTCCAGGAGCTGCAGTCCTTCCCCACGGTGATTCAGACAGCCCTGTTCTTCCTGTGACATATCCCATCGAGAATGGAAGGCCAGGCATTAATAACCTTCACTGGGTAAAATCGCGACAGGTTTAAAAGATTTACGATGCCCCTAGCGGTGAATTGTGTCCCGTGACAGGCGGGTACACTGACCACGATACTGCCGAGGACAACCACGTCGAAGGAGGCCCTTCAGCCTGTTGTGGCCGCACTTGTCCAACACAACTGCTAAACGACCTGAATCAAGTTTTCAATCATTCAGCCTATAGCCTTATATGTCTTGGCATCACAAAGTCTCATCTAATATTTTTTTCAGCTGAAAACGGTTTCCGCCTGTGTGACGCTTTGCGCACATGTACTCAAAGCTTTCTTCTTTTCCCGACATCTCTTGGCCCGGTATTCGATCCCTCCATCAATAGGAAACGCTTCTTTCAATCTATCCGATCCGTATCCCTGATTGGTTTGAACATCTCAGTCATGTCTTCACCAATCTCCTCTGCTGGGCGACAAACAACCCCAGTCTGTCCTCATAACTGAAAATATTCAGCCAAACAATACCCCAGTGAATCTCTCCTGCACTGTTGCCAGTGCGATCACATCCATGCTATCAGGTGAATTGTAGAACTGCACACAGTACTCGAGCTAGAGCCAAATAAACTTCCTTTATTCTGTTATTGTGTGAGGGCATCGCTGGCTCGGCAGCATATTTTGCTATCTCTAAGAACACAGCAGGCACTGAGACTCAACTATATTGCATCGAGTCTGGAGTCATATGGAGGCCCGACCAGATAAGAAAGGCAGTTTCCTTCTTTAAAGGACACCAGTGAAACTGATGGTTTTAATTTTTTTTTCAACAATTGACAATGGATTTATAGGAGTTATTAGATTCGTAATTCCAGATATTTACTGAATCCCAATTCTACCACCTAGCATGGTCGGATTCAAACCCGAGTCCCTGGTGTCTTAGTTAACAGTCCAGTCGGAAGAGTGCTCGGCATTGCAGAAAACCAGTCAAACTGAGCTTTTCCAATGGAGTTGCTTTTCCTCGATACTGTCCTGTGTCATTTTCCTGAGCTTGACCCTCCAATAATCTCTTGCCCGTCTCAGTGAAAATTGCTACATGAGTATTGATCTCACAACAGCGGTAAGCAAATGGATCAACTGGTCTGCAGGTCCCGATCGTGGGGTTGGTGTACGTTCACCCAGCAACAGTGTCCACAGCAACACAGACTGAACGGTATCAATGTGAGAGTCAGTGCCTTGATGAAATAGGACTCCACAGCCACATGATGAAAGAGCAGCGCTCTGAAAGCTAGTGCTTCAATGAAACATGTAAAATTATAACCTGGTGTTGTGTGATTATTAACTTTGTACACCATACTCCAACAACGGCATCCTCAAATTAATGAAATGGGGGTGTTGGACGGAAGGTCGGGTTAATGATCGTAGGAGGGAAGAAGTCTCTGAGAACGGGCGAATTTGAATGCTGACATATGAAACACCGAGTTATGAGCGAGCAGAATTTGAAGGAATAAGATCATTGACTTGGACAAAATTACCATGTTAAAATAACTTATACCTTTGTGTGCTTCACAAAAACGGGCAAATAGAGAAACTACTGCCGTGACTCGGATTCGAACCGAGGTTGCTGCAGCCACAACGCAGAGTACTAACCACTATACGAACGCGGCATCCCATATATCAACACGCTGTCAGGCCGCTATAAGTACAGTAGTATAGACAATGTTAGGCAGAGTACCGAACACAGAATATTAGTGCTTAGCGAACAGTAGCAGATATGTGGGAACTCAGAATGGGCTAATCGTTTAACATTGGTGCCCACAGACGCTGGGGTGAATCCATAAATAATATGCTGAAGGCTGAGATAAATAGATTTCTCCAAAACATCAAAGATCAATAACAATGCAGTTTAACATCGGATCCTTCACCAGCTCCCCACACAAGGCAGTAACCACTGCTGCCACAGAGTCCCAGTTCCCAACCCCAGAATCAGAGGAACTGAGTAGCGCAGTCACAAAGATCCAACTTGAAATCGGGATGGGAATGAGGTCTCAGAGATACTCCGATTGCTCTGGAGAATGCACGATACTTCTATGAGGGTTCAGAGACGTAAGCAGTTACGTGGTTGCGAATGCTCCTGGTCAAAGGCAGGGCAGAAGGGAAATTTGTTCCTGTTTATAATGACAGCGGTCTACAGTGCATCTTGCTGAGACAACTGAGTGCGACAACTGGAGTGAGGGCGGCTGGTTTGAAGTTTGATTTTCCTTCACCATCACCCACTTACCTGGAATGAATTGTTGACACCATTTTGTATTTCCTATTATTTAATATCTCCCTGCAGTCTGCGGCTTTCTTCCTCATGGTTAATTACATGACTAACTGTTGTTTGATCTACACACTGCAAAATCACAGCCACTACAAGTAAATATGTATCATTGATCTATATGAGAAAGCAGTGGAACACACAGCAGGCATGCTGCGTAGGTTTCCAGGCGACATCAGAATTGTAGACAGTGAGGAAGATTATCTAAGTTTCAAAAGGATTTAAATCCAATGAGTCGTTGGACTGAAAAATGTAACATGGAGTTCAATCTGGATAAATGGAACGTATTGCATTTTGGTCCAACAACAAGAGTAGGGCTTTGCGTAGTGTTGGAGAACACAGAAGCTCGGGATGCAGGTACATAATTCTATCACCTACAGACAAGGTGTTCAAAGGTATTTAACATACTTCCCTTCATCGCTCAGTCCTCTGTGTATAGTAGTCGGGACGTTATGTCCAGTTCCGGTTGCCCAGTTGTAGGAATGATATTATTCAGCTGGAGCAGGTTCAGAAAAGGTATACACGCATGTTGCCGTGTGTGGGAGGTTTGAGTTATGATGGAAGGCTGGATAGGCTGAGACTATTTTCAGATTTGAGATTGGGGTGCTGGAAAGCCACAACAGGTAAGGCAGCATGCGAGGAGCAGGGGAATCATTTTTTTTTGCGCAAGTGTCGTTCATCAGGCTCTTCCCTGAAACGTCGATTCTCCAGCTCCTCAAATGCTGTCTGACCTGCTGTGCTTCCCCAGCACAACACTATCGACTCTGATCCCTCATCTACAGTTCTCACTTTCTCCCAGTTGAGACTGTTTTCACTCTAGGTTAGGGGATTGAGCGGCGATCTGACAGAAATTTATAACTTCTTGAGAGGAAAGTTAGAGTTAACGATAGCTGGTTTTTCCCAGGAAGGGGATTTCAAGACGAGAGGGCATATGTTTAAGATGAAAAGACCGAAAGTTAAAAAAAAGACATGTGAGGCTTTCTTTTAGAGAAGGTTTCTTACATGCTGAGGAAGTGATGGATGAGGGTATATTTGCAACATTTAAAGAACAATTAGATCCAAAAATGAATGGGAAAGTGGGATTTTAAAAATAAATTTATTCATGCCTAGTACATCAGTTATTTCCCAGAGGACAGTTAAGAGTCAACCATAATATTATCCATCTGTATCTCCTGTGGGACAGAGCAGATGAATATGACGGTTTGCTTCACGAACTGGCATGAGTGAATCAGATGGGAGTTTCCACACAACTGATTCAGGTCATCACGAGACTCTGCAATTCCAGGTGCTTATTGAATTCGAACTCCACTATCTGTCATGCCAGGACCTGAACCCTTTGTCCCCAAAATATTACTTGGATTTTTGGATGTAAAACTACAAGGGCATTATAACCACTCAGCGGGTACAGCAGGAGACAGATGGGACTAGATTAGTTTGGCAGTACATTCAGCATGGATTGATTGGACTGACAGGCCTGTTTTCATGCTGTATGACTCTATGATTGACGCTATGGAACAAATAGCTGATTGGGATTAACTGCAGCATTGACAGCATAATCGAATACCTGATGGGATATGTAATCCTACTGGAGTCTCCGGAGGTTGTTTTGCTCAGTGATTCCTTCCCACATACGGGACTGGTGAACGGCTTGTCCCCAATGTTAATGATTAAATGAGTTTCCATTTCTGTGGTTAATTGAATCTCTTCCTGCAGTTCCCACATTGCCCTGCTTTCTCTGTGGTGTCGGTGTCCTTTTTCCAACTCAGGGTGAACGATCCTTTCAAATTGTGGCCACACAAATACAAATCCTGTTTTCCATGTTGTGAATGTGTTTTCATTCTTTCTCATTCACCCACAGGGTGTGATTATCACTGGTCAGGATAACATTTATTCTTCACCCCTTGTTCGTTGCTGACTGGCTACGCCACACACCCGGGTGCGATCCCAGCCTCGGGTCTCTATCTGTGGGCAGTCTGCACATTCGCTATGTGTTTGCGTTTTTATTTCTCCCTCATGACCAATGATGTGCAGTTACAGGACTCAACAATGGGAAATGCAGGTTTCTGGGATAGGGAATACCGTGGGTCCTGGTGGGATGCGTTTCGGTTGGACCATCTGGACTGGAAGGGCTGACTACCCTGCTTCCCCAAACGATGTAGATTCTTGAATTAAGCTCATGTTTTTCTGGCGCTGGAGTCTCTCGTAGGCAGGACTGGGTGAAGATTCTGCTTAAGGGACATCAATGAATGGGATTGCAGGAAATTAATGTTATTATCTATGTTCCTGAGGCCAGGCTTGCATTCGGGTTGTTATTCGTCGAACTTAAACATCACCGTTTCCTTTGTCCCAGCCCCCAAGGATAACCAGTTCTAAATATTACCCAACACCACCTTCTCCAGGTATAAGTCTTGACTGTGTGGAAGAAACTGATTCTGATCTGATGCAAACAAAAGCATCTTCCATCGCCAGTGTCGGAAACACAGATCCAAACAACAAAAGCATCTGTTAAACCCACCACTGCAAAGCTAACGGCTCAACACGCTTCAATTGTGCCACTTAGCTGTCTTAGCAAGATGCACTATAAATCGCTGTGATAGTACAAACGGGGGCAACTATTCCCTTGATCAGGAGCACACTCAACCTAGGAATTTCTTGCGCTTCTATATCATTATAGAAGGACCGCACTGTCATCTATTGCATCACTGGAGCCAGAGAGTAATATCGCGCACTCATCCCATCCCCATTTCCGGTTGGATCTGGGAGGCTGTGCCGCAGTTTCTCTGAATCGAGGCTGTGAACTGAGATTATGTGTGGTTATCTGCAACATTGGTTATGGCCTTTAGGAAGCTGGTGAAGTCGCCGATGTTAAGCTAAAATGCTACTGAAACATACATTTCAACAATACCCTGTACTGTCCCCCAAATCTTTAATATTTTGGCGAAATCTATCAATCTCAGTTTTCAACATTCTCATTCAAGGATCTTCACAGCCTCTGAAGACATCGAATTTAAAGATTCAACTCATTCGCAGTTCCCACATGTCTGTCACTCTTCGCTGAGTACTGATATTTTACATTTGCTGTTTTTCCGATCATTTCCTCTGCTAGTACACTTATTGCTGCTTGCAAGTATCCTGTTCTGTTGTTGCTGTGATCGTGGTCATCTGTATTTTGCATTGTGACGACAGCAACCTCGGTTCGAAACCATACACGACACTAAGTGTTCTCTCCGTTGTCCTTTTTGTGACACATGGTAAGAAACAATTGTTTTACCTTCAAATTCCACTCTCTCACATCTCTGCGTTTCATATATCAGGATTCAAACACACCCGTTGTCGGAGATTTCTCTCCTTCCCACGATCATTAATCGTCCTTTCGGTCCCTCCTCCCATTTCTCTGAGGCAATGCACAATCCATCACTCTTCTTCACATTGATACTGTACTGTCTGTCCTGCGGTCACTGTTGCTGGGTGAACGTGCTGCAATCCCACCATTGGGATCTCCAAACTAGTCGATCCATTTGAAAACCGCAGTTTTGAAATCAATCCCCATGTAGCAGCTTTTACTGACATAGGCCAAAGACAATTGGAGCGTCAGGCTCATGGAAAAGACCTAGGGCAGTTTTGGGAAAAAGAAATTTTATTGGAAACGATCAGCTTTTGTGACTTTCTGCGTTGCTTTCGTTGTAATTTCATAGGACTGATAATCCTGAAAACGAGGTAATAGTCTGGGTACTCGGGCCTGAGTCCCACTATGTCAGATTGTAAAATTTGGATTCAGCAAATATCTGCATTGATAAATCTAATGATTACTATAGATCCATTGACAATTGTTGAAAAATAAACATCTGGTTTACTGATGTAATTTCAGGACGGAATCTGCTATCCTTACTTGGTCTGGCCTGCATGTGACTTCAGACTCATAGCAATATGGTTGAGTCTCAACTGCCCTCTGGGCAATTCGGAATGGATAATAAATTCTGCTTAGTCAGAATCGCCCTCATACTAATCCAGAAATTTTAAAACAAATGCTCATTAGGCTCAAGCAAGAGTGTTGTGTGCAGGGATGTCATCACACTGAGAACATTGCAGGAGATATTTACCAGGGTGTTGTTTGGGATGAAGAGTTTCAGTTGTGAAGAAAGACAGGACAGAGTGGACTGTTTGTCGCATTTTGAAGGAGATGTAGATAAGTCATGAATGAGTTAGGGTATGGACAGATTTGACTAAACGAGATTCCCATTGATGGAGGGATCGATCAGCAGGGACCAGAGATTTAAGGAGAAAGGCAGAAAGGTTTGAGAAGATGTGCAAAAAACTTTATCAGCCAGTGGGTGGTTGGAATTTAGAATACACTGCCTGCAGTGTTCAGAGCCGCAAAAACCCGTATAACCTGAATAAATATTCAGATGTGATCTTGTGAGACCAAGACATATAAGGCTGTGGGAAAAGCATTGAGAACCCCGATTCAGTTCATTCGGCAGTTGTTTTTGTCAAGTGTGGCCACAATTGGCTGAAGGGCTTCCTTTGACACTCCTGTTCTCGGTAGTATCGTGGTTAGTTCCCCGCCTGTCACCGGGCTCAATTCCCCGTTGGGAACAGTGTAAATGTTTTAAAACTGTCACTCCATTACCAAGTTCGGGCATTGATACCTGTCCTTCCATTTTCGATGGTGCATGCCACAGGAATGACAGTGCTGCCTGAATCAGTCTGGGGAAGGGCTGCAGCTCTCAGGGAAGCAGAGTGTCAGTGAAAGTACAAACATGTGACTTCAGCAAACTGTACATTGTATTTGTGTTGGAATGAAAAGCATTTGACAGACTTGTACTGGATTGACGTGTTTACTGGAAGGAGGATGGTGCGGAAAAAACAGCGTAAAAACCTTCAAATATGATTGCAGAAACATTTCCCTCAGCATGAATGAAATTGTAATGGACAGAGTAATGTTTCGATACATTGAATTTGGGTTGATTTGCTTTGACGAGGCTGAGTTACCAGGGTATAAAGCCATTAAAAAATGATACAGCAATTGCTCACTATGATGGAACATTGTGTCAGTAATTCGCACTGCTGTTCGCTCGGAGGATTAGGTTGATTGGCAAAGTTAAATTGTCCTCTCGTGTCCAGGGAGTGAATTCACTAAGTTAGGTGAATTAGCCATGGGTAACGCGGGGACAAGGTCAGAAGTCACAGGATGACAGGTTATAGTCTTACCAGTTAATTTGAAATCATAAGGGGGAGGGCTCACTCTTCCTCAGGTGAAATATACGGGAATAGGGAGGGGAGCTTGCTCTGGGTGAGATGACCTTCAGAGAGTCGACACCGGCTCGATTGACTGTCATGATTTTTCTACACTGTAGGATTCTGTGATTCTATCGGAGAGGATAATAATGATTACTGGGGTGTAAAGCCATTACAAACGATGCTGGCGAGGTGTACTGAGGACGAGATTTTATTCACTTGTCTTCTTGGAAAATTGAGAACAGTTATCCATGAACCAAGGAAGACTTAGTGGGGGGTTCCGGTTATAAAATGTTTGGGCAGAGTAAATGGGTAGAAAATTTCCTCTTTCAAGTAATTAAACATCGAGATGTCAGGCATTCAATACCTTTGAATAACACCTTTGAATGGCAAAGAAATGATGAGAACTGAATCGCTGTCATTCAGAGAATCTGTTTTTCAAAATATTTGGAAAGGCACATTTGGTGACATAAAAGGAATAAATTTCACAAGGGGAGCGACAGCGTGTGGATAGGTAAAGGAATAGGGGTGGGGTATAGTCAGTCAGAAGTTGCGGGGAAATATTGTCTAATTTAGTTGACTTTAAATGTAAAGACTTTTCGTGAAGATATGCAGCAGAATAAGATTCGATTCTAAAACTCTGAATTTTGAAAAATTTGGCATAATATTCAAGCATTGTAAATGGAACTGAGTGGATTTTTTCTATTGCGATGGGAAGATGTTACATAATGAATGGGAAGTGACCAGTTGCTTGGAGGTCGACTTCGTGGTTTAATCATATGCGTTAAAGATGTGAGGACAAACACCATGATGTTTGGTCCATTTGATACTCAGTGAAATCTGACAAAGTAAGGAGCAACAAAACTGGACTTTAACCTTCTGCTTTTCTAAGAAGTATTATCCTTAAGCTGAAATAAAATTGGAGCAAATTTGAATACAACATTAATCGTTCCAATGGGATAAATCTAATTCACTTGCGAGATTACAATGAACATGGTCAGGTTGCAGCAAAATTAAAATGAAACGAACAAACAGCGTTTCTTGCGGTTTAATCTAATTCAGGTTGAGCCATATGAGAAAGGCCATTGAGCCACAACATCGCCTTTATTTCCCTCTCCATGGCTACTTCTTCACGTGAGAGAAAAAGTCACTGAACAAATTATGGGTCAAATGAAGGTGAGAATATGAGTAGAAGTCTTGCTGTCTGTTTGATTCTGACACAGTTCTGACTCAGAATGTATCACTGACAGGTATTCATTCTGACGAGCATGGCTATTTATTGGAATTTGCTGTCATTAAAATTCTGGTGAAAGCTGAAACACCCTGGTGTGGATTCGATTCCCCTCTGAAAAATTCTCATCCATGGCTTTCACTGCATGTAACCTGATGATGTCACATGCCACCTCTCTACAAAATCTGCTGAGGAGACCGGGCGATTATGGTGGTGGGTTATTATACTGTTGTTCTCCACATTCACGGATCCGATTCACACTCTAGTTACAAAATTCACAAACTACTTCAGCAGTTTTTCTTTGCACCTCACACTCTGTTAAAACACTGGATCGTGCATCTTGTTCTTGCCCTTTACTGCACTGGAGATTGCCGAGCAATACACACCACATTAAAGTCGAAATCAAGAGCGAGAGCAGTCATTCTATTCAATTATACATTAAATTGGTGTAATGAGAAAGAACGCATTTTTTCTTTCCGCACAATGTTCCATCTTGTCTTTCTATGAAGTTACATCGAAAGAAAGAGAAACAGATAACAAGAGATCGTGAGCACAGGTTTATCCAGTGGGGTTGTTCATGAGTATTTTAGCTGAAACTTTATTGCTGGAACAGCACAGCAGGTCAAGCAGCATCTAGGGAACAGGAGATTCGACGTTTCGGGCACAGGCCCTTCCTCAGGAGATTCGACGTTTCGGGCACAGGCCCTCCTGTTCCCTAGATGCTGCTTGACCTGCTGTGCTGTTCCAGCAATAAAGTTTCAGCTTTGATCTCCAGCGTCTGCAGACCTCACTTTCTCCATGAGTATTTTAACCAAACACTTCACACAATAATCTGATCAGTATTTCAAACAGTCACTCGAAATTGGAACCGCAGAAAACTTCTCCAATGAAACGAACCTTTCATTCTTCCACAAATTTCTGATATGTGTGAACCATACAACGATCCATCATCCAGCGAGATCACTGACTTGCCAACTGTATAAGATCCACCAACTTTCTTCAGCAATCACAGCTTCAGTATACAGCCAACTGTACTGTGCCCAGTGTCATTTGTTGCACCCAAGCCACAGAACATTTCTTCTTCCTGAGTTTATGAGGCTTGTTTCTGATCTGTCTGATCGGTTTCATAAAAGTTTCCTATCACTTCAGCACATCCCCTCATAGTTCTGAACTTATGAATAAAATAAGGCGTTAGACCAAATGTTAAACAAAGTAGACGTATGCCACTCAGCCTATCGAGACTGCCCCAACATTCACCGAACTCATGGTTGATCTGATGATCTTCAACTCAATTCTTCTCACTTACGTCGACAAAGTTCCATCACCTTTCTGATTAACTATCTGGCATAATTTGAAAATACTCAACAACGCAGTCAAACAGTGGGTGCCACAAAAATGACACAGACTCTCTGACCCCTGAGCAAAGAAATTACTCATCATTTCTGAATTAAATAGGCAATATCTAATTCTGAAATTATGTCCTCTTGTGCTCTTCTCAGAGCATAGGGCAAGCCACCTGCCGTATCTACCCTGTCAAGATCCCACGAATATTGACCGTTTATAAATGTTATTATGTGATTGTAGAGCTCCTCTCCACCTCCTTTGTTTCAAGGAGAATAATCCCAGTCTAACGAATCATTCCACGAAGCTCCATTTTATACAGAGTTAGCAACATGTTTGTAAATCTCTGCTGGTCCTTACCTTAAGAGTATTTATGAGGAAGTTTCCCTGATAAATACTCTTAAGACCTTCACATCAGCTGGATAACCTCTATTCGGACACAACTAAGTCTTTCCTGATTTCTCCCGCATTATTCTTTATCTATGCCATCAGCCCATTAAACCGCCCTCTTTTCGTTTCTAGTGGGTATATCTCCCAGTAAACCTCATTTCCTTCGTTTCGAACGACATGGTATCATGGCCGTGTCATTGCGAACGTCTTTGTATTCCAGTAAATGCCCGTGTCATTATTCATGTCTTTATATCCCTGTAAATTTCAACATGAGAACGGATGCTGGGTTTAATTCAATGCATGAAAACTGACCACTAAGCTATGAAATCTTATTACCGACACAGGGAAGGTGGAAGAAATTCCAATTACAGCTGAATCGATTAGCTGCAACATAATCGGGTCAAGTCACATAATTGACTGTTGTTCTTATAGTTATTTCGTCTCTATGTGTGCTGAATTTACGCAGTGTGGGTTGAATTACTATTGCCAGACATATATAAGGGGGCGTGTGAAATGCTGAAGTTGTGAGATCAGAGCAGTTTTTATTGACGTAGACATTCATTGTTCGAATCTCAGTCTTAGGAATTAGACAGAGAGCGATTTTGAGCAAAGTTTGAGCAGAGACGTTTACCCCATAACGAAATACCAAATTGTGTGGTTACTTTGTTGTTTACCTCATTTGTGTGTTTTGCCTCATTGAGGATTTTGAAGTTATACCCTCTATACAAAAGTTCCGTGCTTTTGCACCATTGTACAAAAGATACAGTACAATAGCATCCAACGATGTTTCAGTCTATTTATACCGATATTGACTCCTGGAAACAGCACTATGCACTCTCCTCGAGTCTGGAAAATAATTTGCTACATTCCCACTCTTATGGCTCTTTTCATTACATCGGCTTCTGTTCTTCACAGAATCCGATTCAGCAGATCTTGTCACTGAGTCATTTATTTGTTCAAATGATGTGAGCAGAATATCACAGTCCATAACACAGAAGTCAGACCATACTCAGGGATCTGTACTCTGCTCTAGATCATTTCATGAACACCAGGAAGAAATATCTATGATCTTAAAAATTTACTGACCTGTTTTTTCAGAAGCAAGATAAACAGTTCCAGGTTTCTGTTTTGTTGTCACACGAACCAAGGTTGTAAATGCTGGAACCAGTTGAGACTGTCCGCTCTCCCACATCTATTTTCTCCCCAGGAAGTGTTAAGATGATGGTTTGAATCGGATTCTTCTAAAAAGAAGAACGTTTTTATCCATTAATGTCTCGTTTATGGGACCACTAGACTCCCGCTGGGCCTCTGTTAGCGCCGATCACAGCAGTTTCCCGCAGTCTTCAGCTTTTTTGTAACAATTACCTTCGAGGATGACATCAAAAGATATTCGCTGTTACTTTATGATACTCTATCAATGGAGGCTGCTCAGTCCGCTAGGAATGGATAATTTCTGCAGTGCGTCCTGCGGATCAGAAACAGTGCACTTTATTATTCAGATCATACAGAGTGAGAGCGCTCGAAAAGACCAAGCGAGGTTTCCCCACAGGAGTTTATTGTTGGTGGAACAATACCAGCGGCGCCACCCTAACGCAGGAAAGAACTGTCTCAGGAGTCCATCTGGTAAGTTTAATTTCAGGCTCTGGTCACCATTCTCGCCGAACCCTGCAGCTTGTGGGCAATAAGCACAATGAAGTTGGTGGTGGATCCCAAAATGAGAGCATAATTCCTCATTTATATCTCCAATAGAATTAGGGTGGTGGTAGTGGGGGTGGGGGGCACATTGTCCGAAGGTAGACAAAATCTAATACCAAAGCAGGAAATAATCTCCTTCAGTAAAATATTTACAACAGTTTTAGCAATAGCGATGGAAGTGCGGTAAGATTCAACCCATGAAGGAAAAGAAAATCAACAATGATCAAGACATACTTATAGTGCTGACACCTTTGCAACTCGATGAAGTCTTTAAAACTCTTTTGCAGTTGGCATTAGGTGGTCAGAAGGCGACTCACCCTTGTCAGAGAACATAGAACAGAGAAAGGACAGCATAGAACAGGCCCTTTCACCCACGAAGTTTAATCCTAATGTAAAAAATAATTACAACCTACACACCCCTTAATTCACTGCTCTCCATATGCAAGTGTACAAGTTGCTTAAATGTCCCCAAAGACTCTGCTTCCACCACTACCACTGGTAACGAATTTCAAGCATTCACAGCTCTCTGTGCTAAATAAGAACTACTTCTGACATCTCCTTTCTACCTTCCTCCTAATGTCTTCCAACTATGAGTTCTCATACCAGTCAATCTTGCCCTGGGGAAAATACTCTAGCTATTGATTCTATCTACTCCTCTCATTATTTTGTAGACATCTATCAGGACTCTCTCTTCCTCCTTGGCTCCAGTGAGATGTCCAAGCCTATTCAACCTTTTTTTCATAAGGCAAGCCTTCCAGTCCAAGCAGCATCATTCGTTGCACCCTCTCCCAAACCTCTGTATCTTTCCTATAGTAGGGCGACCAGAACTGGACACAATACTTCAAGTATTGCCTCACCAGGGACTTGTAGAGCTGCAGCAAAACCTCACGGCTCTTGAACCCTATCCCCCTGTTAATGAAACCCAAAACACCATATGCTTTCTTAACAAACTTATAAACTTGTATGGCAACTTTGAAAGGTCTATGTACTTGCACATCCAAATCCCACTGTTCCTCCACACTGCCAAGAATCCTATCTTTAATCCTATATTAACTATTCGAGTTCCACAATCCAACATGCATCACTTCGCATTTATCCAGGTTGAACTCAATCTGACATTTCTCTGCCCAGCTCTGCAGTCTGTCTATGTCGCGCTGCAGCCTGCAGTAGTCCTTTATACTATTGCTAACACCTCCAAACATTGTGTCATCTGCAAATTTACTAATCCTCCCCTCAACCTCCTCATCTCAGTCATTTATAAAAACTACAAAGAGCAGAGGCCCAAGTAAAGAGCCCTGGGAGGCCTCACTCAACATTGTCTTCTGGGCAGAATACTTTCCATCTACAGCCACTCTCTGCCTTCTGTCAGCCAGCAAATTCTGTATATATCTGTTTCATGCCTGGAAACAGAGTGTTGATGGAGGGTTGTCTGTTTATATCTGATTAATGGTCGGTGATAGGGGTGGTGCAGGGTTGTGTGCGTTTTTCTGTATATATCTGCTTAATGACAGGAGACAGACTGGTGGTGGTCGAAGGTTTTGTGTGTGTGTATATCTGTGTATGTTTGCTCAGTGGAAGGATAACAGGGCGGCGTGGAGGGTTGTGTGTGTGTGTGTCTGTCTGTGTATATCTGTTTAATGGCAGGTGATAGTGCTGTCTTGGAGGGGTGTGCGTGTGATTCTTTGTATGTCTATTTAAGGGCTGGAGATAGTGTGGTGGTGTGTGTATCTGTTCCGTGGCAGGAGAGACAGACAATGTAGTCCTGGAGGAATGTGTGTGTGTTCCTGCATATATCTGCTCAATGGCAGGTGGCACGTTGTTCATGGAATGTTATGCTTTGTGTGTGTGTTTCTGCGTATATCTATTTAATTGCAGGAGATAGGGTGGTGGTGGAGGATTGTGTATGCGCGTGCGTTTTTGTGTATATCTATTTAAGGGCAGTAGGCAGGGTGTTCTTGGAAGGTTGTGTCTGCATATTTCCGTGTATAACTGTTTGGTGACAGGAGACAGGGTGGTCAAGGAGGTTTGAGTGAGTGTGCGTTTGTGTTTCTGTGCATATGTTCTTAATGCCATGAGACAGTTTGGTGTGTGTATGTTATTGTGTGTATCTGTCCAATGAAAGGAGGCAGGGTGTTCATGGAGTGTTGTGCATGTTGGTGATTCTGCGTATATCCTTTTAATGGCAGGAGACAGGGTGGTGGTGGAGGGTAGATCTCTGTGTTGCTGTGTCTAAGTGCTTATGGATAGGAGACACGTTGGTGGTGGAGATTTATGTGTGTGTGTTTCTGTGCATATCTGTTAAATGGCAGGAGACAGGGTGGTGGTAGTGGAAGGGTGTGTGGTTTTCTTTTCTGTGCCTGTCTGTTTAATTCTGGTGTTAAGGTCGTGGTGCAGGGATGTGAATGTTTTTTCTGTAAGTATCTGCTTCAATGATAGGAGACAGACTGGTGGTGGTGGAGGGTTGTGTGTCTGTCTGTTTCTGTGTATATCTGATTAATTGCAGGAATCAGGGTGGCGGTGGAGCGTCTGTATGTATGTGTGTTTCTGTGTATATCTGTTTAAGGGCAGGAGACAGGGTAATGGTAGAGGGATGTGTGCGTGTTTCTGCATATATCTGTTTTAAGGGCTGGAGAGAGTGTGGTGGTGGAGGGTTGTGCGTGTGTGTTTCTGTGTATATCCAATAAACGGCAGGAAACGAGGTCGTGGTCGAGGGATGTGTATGTGTGTGTGTTTGTGTGTTTGTGTATATACCTGCTTAAAGGCAGGAGACAGGTGGTGGTGGAGAGTATAGTGTCTGTATTCCTGTTTCTATGTGCTTACTGGCAGGAGAAAAGGTGGTATGGAGGGTTGTGTATGCATGTGTTTCTGCGTATATCCATTTAAGGTCAGTAGGCAGGGTGTTCATAGAACATAGATCAAAAATCATTACAGCCCAGTACAGGCCCTTCGGCCCTCAATGTTGCGTCGACCTGTCATTCCAATCTGAAGCCTATCGAAACTACACTATTCCATGTACGTCCATATGCTTGTCTAATAACGACTTAAATGTACTTAAAGTTGGGTAATCTACTACCATTGCCGTCAAGCATTCTATACCATTACTACTCTCTGAGTAAAGAAACTACCTCTGACATCTGTCCTATATCTGTCACCTCTCAATTTAAAGCTATGCCCCCTCGTGCTCGCCGTCACCATACTTGGAAAAAGGCTCTCCCTCTCCACCCTATCTAACCCTCTGATTAACTTATATGTCTCTATTGAGTCACGTATCAAACCTCTTCTCTCCAACGAAAACAGCCTCAAGTCCCTTAGACTTTCCTCGGAAGACCTTCTCTCCATACCAGGCAAGATCCTAGTAAATCTCTTCTGCACCCTTTCCAAAGCTTTCATATACTTCTTATAATGCGGTGACCAGAAGTGGACACAATATTCCAAGTGCGGTCGCACCAGAGTTTTGTGCAGCTGTAGCATCACTTTATGGTTCCAGAATCGATCCCTCTATTAATGCCTTCTTAACAAAACGGTCAACCTGGGTGGCAAATTTCAAGGATCTGTGCACCTGGACACCGAGATCTCACTGCTCATCTAAACTACCAAGAAGCTTATCATAAGCCCAGTACTTTGAATTCCCGTTCCTTCGACCAAAGTGCATCACCTCACGCTTGTTCACAGTAAACTCCATTTTCCAACTCTCAGCCCAGCTCTGCAGCTTGTCTATATCTCTCTGTAACCTACAACATCTTTTGTCACTATCCACAATTTCACCGACCTTAGTGTTGTCTGCAAATTTACTAACCTACCCTTCTACTCCCTCATCCAGGTCGTTTATAAAAATGATGAACAGCAGTGGACCTAACACCGACCCTTGCGGCACATCACTAGTAACTGGACACCAGATGAACATTTCCCATCAAGCACCTCCCTTTGTCTTCTTTCAGCAAGTCAATTACTGATCCAAACTGCAATATCTCCCACAATCCCATTTCTCCGCATTTTGAACAATAGCCTACTGTGGGGAACCTTATCGAATGCGTTTCTGATATCCATATACATCACATCAACCGGTTTACTCTCACCGATCTGTTTGTTCACCATCTCAAAGAACTCAATACGGTTTGTGAGGCACGAAATAACCTTCACAAAACCGTGCTGACTATCCATTATTATAATATTTTTTTCTAGATGATTGCAAATCCTATCTCTTATAACCTTTTCTAACACTTTACCAACAACTGAAATAAGGCTCACTGGTCTATAATTACCAGTGTTGTCTCTACTCCCCTGCTTGAACAGGGAAACCACATTTGCTGTCCTCCAGTCTTCTGGCACTATTTCTATAGACAATGACGATTTAAAGATAATGCCAAAGGCTCACTGGCTCCCTGGGTTCTCAGAGGATCCCAGGCTAAACCCATCCAGACCAGTGGACATATCTATTTTCACACTCTGCAGGATTTCTAATACCTCTTCCTTGTGAACCTCAATCACACCTAATCTAGTAGCCTGTATCTCGGTATTCTCCTCGACAACATTGTCGATTTCTAGAGTGAATACTGTCGAAAAATATTGATTTATTGCTTCCTCTATCTCCTTCGACTCCTCACACAACTTCCCATTAATATCCTTGATTGGCCCTAACCTTACTCTTGCCATTCTTTTATTCCTTAAATACCCATAGAAAGCCTTACGGTTTACCCCGATCCTATCGGCCAACAACGTCTCGTGTCTCCTGCTGGCTCTGCTGAGATCTCTCTTTAGGTATTTCCTGGCTACCTTGTAACCCTCAATTCCACTTCCTTCGTAAACCACGGCTCCTGCGCTCCTGCGCTCCACAGCTTCCTCCCGGCCTGATAGTTACATATTTATCTAGGACACTCTGGAGCGTTTCCTTGAATAAGCTCCACATTTCTAATGAGCCCATTCCCTGCGGGTTCCATCCCAATTTAATACTTCCTAAATCTTGCCTAATCACATTGTAACTGCCGTTCCCTCAGCTGAAAATTTCGTGGAAATTTTTGTGTGTGTTTGTGTGTGTGTGTGTGTGTGTGTGTGTGTATTTCCGTGTGTGTATAACTGTTTGATGACAGGAGTCAGGGTGGTCAAGGAGATTTGAGTGAGTGAGTGTGTGTGTTTCCGTGCATATGTGCAGACTGACATTAAACAGGTAGACACCGAAACCAACACACAACCCTCCCCCACCACCCTGTCTCCTGCCTTTAAGCAGATATACACACAAACACACACACATCCCTCAACCATTTCCCTGTTTCCTGCCGTTAATCAGATATACACAGTTTGGTGTGTGTGTGTTTTTGTGTATATCTGTCCAATGGCAGGAGGTAGGGTGTTCATGGAGTTGTGTGTGTGTATGTATGTGCGTGTATGAGTTACTGCATATATCGTTTTCATGGCAGGAGACAGGGTGGTGGTAGAGAGTAGGTTGTCTGTGTTTCTGTGGCTATATGCTTACTGGTAGTGGTGGTGGTGAGGGGTGTGTGTGCATGTTTCTGTGTTGGGGATGTTTGTCTGTCTGTGTGTTTTATTTTCTGTGTATGTTTGTTTAATGGTAGGTGATAGGTGTTGGTGCAGGATTGTGTGTGTTTTTCTTAATATTTCTGCTTAATTACAGCAGACAGACTGATGGTGGAGGGTCGTGTGTGTGTTTCTGTGTAAAATCGATTAATTTTAGGAAACAGGGCGGTGGTGGAGGAGTGTGCGTGTGTTTCCCTGTATATCTATTTAATGTCAGGAGGCAGGGTGGCCGTGGTGGTTTGTGTGTGTGCGTGTTTCTGTGTATATCTGATAAACAGCAGGAAACAGGGTAGTGGTCGAGGGATGTGCGTGTGTTTCAGTGCATTTCTGTTTAATGGCAGGAGACAGGGTGGTCGTGGAGATGTGTGTGTGCTTCTGTGTAAGGGCTGTGCGTATGTGATTCTGTGTATATCTGATTAACGGCACGAAACAGAGTAGTGGTTGAGGGATGTATATGTGTGTTTGTGTTTATATCTGCTTAAAGACACGAGACAGGCTGGTGGTGGAGGGTTGTGTGTTGGTTTCGGTGTCTAACTGTTTAATGTCAGGAGACAGGGTGGTCGTATTGGGTTGTGTGCGTGGGTTAATGTGGATATCTATTCAAAGGCTAGAGACAGAGTGGTGCTGGAGGGTGCTGTGTATGTGTTTCTCTGTATAACTGTTTAATTGCAGATGGCATGTTGTTGATGGAGGGTTGTGTGTGTATTTCTGCGTGTATGTGCTTAATGGCAGGACACACGATGGTGTGTGTGTGTTTCTCTGTACACCTGTTCAATGGCAGGAGACAGGATGGTCATGGAGGGTTGTGTGTGTTTCTGCGTATCTCAATTCAATGGCAGGAGACACAGTGGTGTTGGAGGGTAGAGTGTCTGTATTTTTGTGTCTGCGTGCTGAGTGGCAGGTGACAGGGTAGTGGAGGATTGTGTATGTTTCTGTGTATATCTGTTTAAGGTCAGTAGACAGTGTGTTCGTAGAGGGTTGTGTGTGTTTTTGTGTCTATCTGTTTAATGGCAGGTGACAGGGTGGTGGTGGACGGTGGTATGTGTTTGTTTCTGTGTATATTTGTTTCATGCCAGGAGACGTGGTGGTGCTTGAGGGTTGTGCGTGTGTTTCTGTTTATATCTGCTTAAAGGCAGGCAACAAGATGTTAGTCGGGGGTTTTGTGTGTGTTTGTGTGCGTGCGTTTCTGTGTATATCTGTTTAATGGCAGAAAACAATGTGGTGGTTAACGGTTGTGTGTGTGTGCATTTCTACGCATATCTGTTTAATCGCAGGGGATAGGGTTGTGGTGGATGGTTGTTTGTGTGTTTGTGTGTGTTCCTGTGCATGTCTGTTTAATGGCAGGAGCCAGGGTGATGTTGGAGGGTTGTGTGTGTGTTTTTATGTGTATATCTGATTAATGGCAGCAAACAAGATGGTGGTGGAGGATTCTGTATATGTGGGTGTTTCTGTGTATATCTGTTTCAGGGCAGAAGACATGATAGTGGTCGAGGGTTGAGTGTGTGTACTTCCGTGTATATCTGCTAAATTGCAGGAGAAATGGTGGTGGAGTGCGTGTCTGTGTGTATAACTACTTAATGGCGGGAAATAAGTTTGTGGTGGCGGGTTGAGTGTGTGTGTTTCTGCATATATTTGTTTAATGTTGGCTGACAGGGAGGTTATGGAGGGTTGTGTGTGAGAGTGTTTCTGTATATCTGTTGAAATGCAGGAGACAGGTTGGTAGTGGAGGGTTGTGTGTTTCTGGATATGCCTATTCAATTGCAGGAGAAGGGTGGCAGTGGAGGGTTGTGTGTGCTTCTGTTTACATCTGATCATTGGCGGAAAACAACTTGCTTGTGTAGTGGTGTGTGTGTTTCTGTATATCCCTGTTTAATGGCAGGAGACAGGATCGTAGTGAGGTTTGTGCGTGTGTGTGTGTTTCTGTGTATAATTGAATTATGGCAGCAAACAGTGTGGTGGGGGAGGGTTCACTCAGTATGTGTTTCTGTATATACCTGTTAATTGCAGGAGACAGGTTGGTGCTGGAGGATGATATATGTTTGTTTCTGATTATATCTGTTTCATGGCAGGAGACATCGCGGCGGTTGATGGTTGTGCGTGTGTTTCTGTGTATATCTGCTTAATGGCAGAAAACAATGTGCTGGTGTACTGTTGTGTGTGTATTTCTACGTATATCTCTTTAATGGAAGGATACAAGTTTGTCGTGGAGGGTGGTGTGTGTGTGTTTCTGCGTATATCTGTTGAATGATAGGCGAGGGGAGGTCGTGGTGGTGGTGTGTGTGTATGTTGGTGTATATCTGTTTAATGACAGGAGACAGGGTGGTGGTGGAGGCTTGTCTGGATGTTTCTGTAAATATCTGTTTAATTGCAGGAGACAGGGTGGTTTTGGAGGTTGTGTGTGTGTTTATTGGTATGTCTGTTTAATGGTAGGAGGCAGTGTGGTGCTGAAGGTATGCCTTTATGCTTCTGTATAAATCTGTTTAATTCAAGGAGACACGGTGGTGGAGGAGGGTGGTGTGTGTGTGTGTGTGTGTGTGTGTAAATGTTTAATTGTAGGAGAAATTGTGGTGTTGGAGGAATGGGTGTGCGTGTTTCTGTGTATATCTGTTCAATGACATAAGACTGGGTGGTGGTGCAGGGTTGACTGTATGTTTCTGTAAATATCTGTTTAATTGCTTAATGACAGGAAACAAATTGCTGTTCAAGGATTGTGTGTGCGTGTGTATGTGCATGCGTGTGTGTGCATGTGTTTCTGTGTATGTCTGATTAATGACAGAAGACAGGGTGTTAGTGTCGAGATGTGTGTGTTTCTGTTTATATCTGTTTAATCACCGGAGAGTGTGTGATTGGGGAGGATTGTGTGTGTATTTATGTGCATATCTGTTTAACGGCAGCGAACAGGGTGCTGGTGGAGGGTTCTGCATGTGTGTGTGTTTCTGTGAATACCTGTTTCAGGGCAGGAGACATGGTGGCGGTCGAGGGTTGTGTGTGTGTGTATTTCTGTGTATATCTGCTCAATGGCAGCAGAACAGGCTAGCGGTGGAGGGATGCGTGTGTGTTTGTGTGTATATCTGTTTAATGTCAGCACACATGGTGGTTGTCGAGGATTGTGTTTGTGTTTTTCTGTGTATATCTGTTTAGTGGCAGGAGACAAGGTGGTGGTGAAGTGTCGAGTGCTTGTTTGTGTGTATATCTACTTCACAGCAGGAAATCAGGTGGTGGTGCAGGGTTGTGTGTGTTTGTTTCTGCATATGTCTGTTTAATGGCGGGTGGCAGGGTTATAGTGGGGGGTGGTGCGTTTCTGCATATATCTGTTGAATTGCAGGTGGAAGGCTGGTAGTGGAGGGTTGCGTGTGTGCGTTTCTGTATATATCTATTGAATGGCAGGAGACAGGTTAGTAGTGGAAAGTTGTGTGTGTTTCTGTGTACATCTAATCAATGGCAGAAAACAGCTTGGCAGTTTAGTGTTGTGTGTATTTCTGTATATCCCTGTTTAATGGCAGGAGACGGGATGGTAGTGGATTTTTATGTGCGTGTTTCTGTGTATAATTGATTGATGGCAGCAAACGGGGTGGTGAGGAGGGTTCCTTGTGTGTGTGTTTCTGGTTATAACTGTTTAATTGCAGGAGCCAGGTTGGTGGTGGAGGGTAGTATGTGTTTGCTTCTGAGTACATCTGTTTCATGGCAGGAGACATGGTGGCAGTTGATGGTTCTGCGTGTGTATCTGTGTATATCTGCTTAACGACAGAAAACAATGTGGTGGTGGACGGTTGTGTTTTTGTGTATTTCTATGTATATCTGTTTAATGGCAGGAGACAGGATTGTGGTGGAGAGTTGTGTGTATGTTTGTGCATATATCTGTTTAATGATAGGCGAGGGGTGGTCGTGGTGGTGTGTGTGTATGTTTGTGTATATCTGTTTAATGAGAGGAGACAGGGTGGTGGTGGAGGCTTGTCTGGCTGTTTCTGTAAATATCTGTTTAATTGCAGGAGACAGGGTGGTTTTGGAGGTTGGTCAGTTTACGTTTCTGCATATAAAAGTTTAATCAATGTAGATAAGGTGGTCATGAAGGGTTGTGTGTGCGTTTCTGTGTATATCTGCTTAATGATTGAAAACAAATTGGTTCTCAATGCTTGTGTGTGCGTGTGCGTATGTGTGTGCCTGTGTGCTTCTGTGTATATCTGCTTAATGATTGAAAACAAGTTGGTTCTCAATGCTTGTGTGTGTGTGGTATATGTGTGCGTGTGTGCTTCTGTGTATATCTCTGTCATGACAGGAGACAAGGTGGTGATGGAGGCTTGTCTGGATGTTTCTGCAAATATCTGTTTAATTGCAGGAGACAGGGTGGTTTCGGAAGTTGGTGAGTGTGTGTTTCTGTATATAACTGTTTAATGAATGTAGACAGGGTGTCGTGGAGGGTTGTGTGTGTGTTTCTGTGTATAGCCGCCTAATGACAGGAAACAAATTGGTTGTCAATGCTTGTGTGTACGTCTGCGTCTGTGTTTCTGTGTATATATATTTAATGGCAGAAAACAATGTGATAGTGGAGGGTTGTGTGTGTGTGTTTCTGTCATTGTCTGTTTAATGGCAGGAGACAGGATGGTGCTGAAGATATGTCTTTATGTTTCTGTATTTATCTGTTTAATTGCCGGATACAGATTGTTGGAGGAGGGTGGTGTGTTTGTGTGTGTGTGTGTGTGTCTATATGTTTAATTGCAGGAGACGGTGTGGTGTTGGAGGAATGGGTGTGCGTGTTTCTGTGTATATATGTATGATGATGGGAGACTGGGTGGTAGTGGTGGAGGGTTGTATGTACGTTTCTGTAAATACCTGTTTAATTGCTTAATAACAGGAAATAAATTGCTGTTCAAGGGTTTTGTGTGCGTGTGTGTCTGTGCGTGTGCGTGTTTCTGTGTATGTTTGGACAATGGCAGGAGACAGGGTGTTGGTGACGAGATGTTTGTGTGTTTCTGTTTAAATCCATTTAATCACCGGAGAGTGCATGATTGGGGAGGATTGTGTGTGCATGTGTATGTTTATGTGCATATCGGATTAATGGCAACAAACAGGATGGTGGTGGAGAGTTCAGTATGCGTGTGTGCTTCTGTGTATATCTGTTTTAGGGCAGGAGACAGGGTGATGGTCGGGGATTATGTTTGTGTATTTCTGCGTATATCTGCTCAATGGCACGAGAACAGTATGGTGGTGGAGTGTGTGTGTGTGTGTGTTTCTGTGTATATCTGTTTAATGCCAGGAGACAGAGTGTTGTTGTAGGGTTGTCTGTGCGTTTTGTTTTCTGTGCCAGTCTGTTTAATGGTAGTTGATACGGTGGTAGTGCAGGGTTGCGTGCGTTTTTCTGTATATATCAGCATAATGACAGGAGACAGACTGGTGTTCGTGGAGGGTTGTGTGTATGTGTGTTTCTGTGTATATCTGTTTACTGGCAGGAGACAGGGTGGTGCTGAAGAAATGCATGTATACTTCTGTGTACATCTGTTTATTTGCAGGACACAGTGTGGTGGAGGAGGAAGTGTGTGCGTGTTTCTGTGTATATATGTTTAATTTCAGGAGACAGTGTGGTGGTGGAGAGATGTGTATATTTGCTGCTGTATATATCTGTTTATGGGTAGGAGATGGGGTTTCGTGAAGGTTTGTGTGCGTGTGTGTGTATCTGTGTATATCTGTTTAAGTGCTGGTGACAGGGTGGTGGTGGAGGGTTGTGTGTGTATTTCTGTATATCTCTGCTCAATAGCAAGAGAACAAGGTGGTGTTGGAGGATTGTATATGTGTTTCTGTGTATATTTATTTAAGGGCAGGAGACAGGGTGGTGATGGAGGATTGTGTGCATGTTTCTGTGTATATCTGTAAAATGGCAGGAGACAGGATTATCGTTGAGGGTTGTGTGTGCGTGTGTCTGTGCATATCTGATTATGGCAGGAAACAGGGTGGTGGTCGAGGGATGTGTGTGTGTGTTTCAGTGCATTTCTGTTTAATGGCAGGAGACAGGGTGGTGTTGGAGGATTGTGTGTGTATGTCTGTGTGCACCTGTTTAATAACAGGAGACAGGAGATTCGTGGAGTGTTGTGTGCGTGTGTTTCTGTACACATCTATTTTAGGGCTGGAGACAGGGCTGTGGTGGAGGGTAATGTGCGTGCGTGTTTCCGTTTATAACTGTTTAATGACAGGAGACAGTGTTGGAGGAGGGTTTCTGTGTTTAACTGCTTTATTTACAGGAGACAGGGTGGTGCTGGAAATATGTGTGCATGTTTCTGTGTGTATCTTTAATTGCAGGACGCAGTGGTGGAGGAGGTTGGTGTGTGTGTGTGTGTTTCTGCGTCAATCCAATTAATGGCAAGACACAGTGTGGTAGTGGAGGGTAGAAAGTCTGTGATTCTGTGTGTATGTGCTTACTTGCAGGAGACAGGGTGGTGGTGGAGGGTTGTGTATGTATGAGGATTTCTTTGTATATCTGTTTCATGGCAGGAGACAGGGTGCTGGCCGAGAGTTGTAAGTGTTTGTTTCTGTGTATATCTATTTAATGCCAGGAGATAGGGTGGTGGCCAAGAGTTGCGTGTGTTTGTTTCTGTGTATATCTGTTTAATGGCAGGAGACAGGGTGGTCGTGGAGGGTCGTGCATGAGTGTGTTTCTGTGTATATCTATTTAATTGCTGAGGACAGAGTGGTGGTGGAGGGGTGTGTGTGTGTGTGTGTGTGTTTCAGTGCATATCAGTTTAATGACAGGAGACAAGTTGGTGATAGGGCGATGTATGGGTCTGTGTTTCTGTGTATATCCGTTAAATGGCAAGAGACAGGGTAGTTGTGGAGGGAGTATGTGCATGTTTCCGTGTATGTCTGTTTAATTGCAGCAGACAGGATGGGTGATGGAGGATTGGGTATGTGTATGTTTCAGTGCATATCTCTTTCATGATGGGGGATCGGGTGGTAGTAGAAGGTGGTGTGTGTGTGTTCCTATGTATATCTGTTTAATGATAGGAGACAGGATGTTGGTGGAGGGTTGCTGTATGTTTCTGTAAATTTCTGTTTAATAGCAGCAAACAGCATGGTGATGGAGGATGGTGAGTGTGTGTTTCTGCGTATAACTGTTTAATAGCCGGAGACAGGGTGGTGCTGGAGTTTTGTGTGTGTATTTCTGTATATATTTGTTTAATTACAGGACACAGGTGGAGGGTTGCGTGTGTGTTTCTTTGTATATCTGCTCAATGACAGGAGAAAAATTGGGTGTCAAGGATTTTGTGTGTATGTGTGTTCCTTAGAATATCTGTGTAATGACAGAAAACAATGTGGTGTCGGAGGGATGTGTGTGTTTCTGTGTATATCTCTTTATTGACAGGATACAGGGTGTTAGAGGCGGGTTGTGTGTGTGTTTCTGTGTATGTCAGCTTAATAGCGGGAGACAGCGTGGTGGTGGAGGGTTGTGTTGTGTGCTTCAATGTATATCTGATAAATGACAGGAATCAAAGTGTGGTGGAGGGTTTTGTGTGTGTGTGTTTCTGTGTATATCTGTTTAATGGAACGAGATAGCCTGATGGTGGCTTGTGTGTGTGTTTCTGCGTATATTTGTTTAATGGGAGGAGACAGGGTATCGGTGGAAGGTTGTGTGCTTGTGTTTCTGTCCATATCTGTGAAATAACAGGAGACAGGTATATAAGGTTGGTGTGTATGTATTTCTGCATATCCCTGTTGAATTCGAGGAGACAGGGCGGAGGTGGAGGGTTGTGTATGTGTGCTTCTATGTATATCTGTTTAATTGCAGGAGACATGGTGGTCGTGGAGGGTTGTATGTGTGTTTCTGTGTATATCTGCTTATGACAAAAACAAATTGGGTGTCAAGGATTGTGTGTGCGCACGCGCGCGCGTGTGTGTTTCTTTGTATATCTGTTTAATGGCAGAAAACCATGTGGTGGTAAAGGTTGTGTGTGTGTGTGTGTGTCTGTGTGTGTTTCTGTGCATGTGTATTTAATGGCAAGAGACAGGACGATGGTGTTGAGATGTGCGTGTTTTTTCATATCTGTTTAATTGACGGTGAGTGTGTGATGGTGCACCATTGCTTGTGTGAGAGTGTTTTCGCGTGTGTTTCTGTGTAGATCTGTGTAATGGCAGCAGACAGTGTGGTCGCGGATGATTGTGTGTGTTTCTGTGTATATTTGTTTAATGGCAAAAAACAGTGTGGTGGTGAAGGGTTGTGTGTGTGTGTGTGTGTTTCTGTTATATTTGTTTAATGCCAGGAGGCAGGAAGGTGGCTTAGAGATTTGTGTGTGTTTCCGTGGATATCTGTTTATTGACCGAAGACTAGGTGTTGGTGCAGGGTTTTGTGTGTGTGTGTGTGTGTGTGCGCGCTTCTGTGTATATCTGCTTGATAGCGTGAGACAGCGTGGCGGTGGAGGCTTGTGTTGAGTGTTTTAGTGTATATCTGATTACTGGCAAGAAACAGGGTTTTGGCGGAGAGTTGTGAGTGTGTTTCTGTGTATATCTATTTAAAGGAAGGAGACAGGATGATGATGGAGGGCTGTGTGTGTTTCTGCATATGTCTGCTTAATGGCAGGAGACATGGTAGTGGTGAAAGGTTGTGTGCTTCTGTATTTTTTCTATAACTGTTTCATAACAGGAGACAGGTATTGGTGCAGGTTCGTGTGTATGCTTTTCTGCAATTTACATTAACCGTGCAATTTGCTGCAGGCACGTTCACACCTAGACATGAGCAACATGGATACCAACTGAGTTGGAAACGTGTTGGAACTGCGTTGGAAGCGTGTCTTCTTGTAACGTTTTCAAGATGTCAATTATGCTGGAAAACAAAGAGCTATTGGAAACAGAAAGGGGGAAGGTAGAATGGCTTCAACTTTCAGTGTTGGATACCACGGAGCCGCAGTACGAGCGGCTGTGGCTTTTTTCGGTAGTGTAGTGGTCATCACCTGCGCCTATCATGCGAAAAGTCCCCAGTTCGAAACTGAGCGGAAGCTTCTTTGCTTTTCAACTGCAGTCTTTTACATGGACAAGAACGGAGCTTTCTTGCTTGCTTTCCCATCTGCAAACCTGCCTTCGAATTTGCTTGAACAAATCTGCTCTCGGAGTGAAATGTATTGCAATTCCATTTAATTACTGTGCAAAGCGTTGTTAAGTTTTTCTCCAACCTGGTTCTGATCATATGTCATTCTGTTTGAGAGTGTAGTTACCGCTTTCTGATCCTTCCACGAAAAGCAGTACCGCATTTGCATTCCTTGCGCAGGCGGCCCGGTGCAAAGACAGGGAAGAAGCTGATGCTCTGGTGTCACAGCGAACCACGGATTCCTGAACTTGTCTGTCCGTCAAATGTACTCCACAGTGGCATCTCGAACCGGCTCCGAGGTTAGAGCATCCTCACAATGTGATCTGTCGTTCTCGGATTGTAATGCTACCTTCCGTTTTAGGGTGGAGAACATTCTTTGGGACTGTTACTCTGCAAAACAGACACAGTGACTGAAACTATGCTGCAGGTATGATGTGGACCACGGCCCACTCAGGTTTGTGCATTTTCCCTGTCGTCCGGTGTGTTTCGTGTTCCGTGTAAACGTGAAAGGTGTCCTGTTTTGAGCAAAGGGTGAAATCATTTAGCGAAGCAAGAATCGAAATTGCAGTAATGTCAAGCAGCTCATGGTTATTTGACCAAATCATAAGCGAACATATATTCTCACGCACTCACAGATACATTTGTAGCTGAAATGAGTCTGAGAAGATAGACTCAGGTTACAATTGATTTTTGTCTGGATTGATAGGCTATCATTATCTGCTGCAAAATTGATATTGTAACCGGGCACATTCCAGCAGCTGTGCGAGTCCAAGAGGAATCATGGAACACTTTTCATTTCACTTTGCATCTGTTGTTATGCAGGAGCACAATTGGATATGCAAGAAAATAGGGAGCATGGGCGGCACGGTGGCACAGCAGTTAGCACTGCTGCCTCACAGCTCCAGGGACCCGGGTTCAATTCACGACTCAGGCAACTAACTGTGTGGAGTTTGCACGTTCTCCCCGTGTCTGCGTGGGTTTGCTCCGGTTTCATCCCACAGTCACAAAAGATGTGCAGGTCAGGTGAATTGGCCATGCTAAATTGCCCGTAGTGTTAGGTAAGGGGTAAATGTAGGGGTATGGGTGGGTTGCGCTTTGGCGGGTCGGTGCGGACTTGTTGGGCCGAAGGGCCTGTTTCCACAATGTAATGTAATGTAATGGCTCGCTGGTAGTCGTACGGGCTGGCGGTAGCGCTGGCTGGGGGTAGCGCTGGCTGGTAATGTGGCGGAGCGGTCTAATGTGCTAAATCCAGATCTCGGTTTTTGAATCCCACAGCTGCCATTTATGCTGATCAACTCCAACGCTGCAGCTTGTTTCAGTCCCCACTGTATATTGCATTTGCTTCCCCGGGAATTAACTGTGGTGTGGCATAGTGCCAAATATTTAAAAATGTCTCTACTGTCATGAGCGTATTAGCCTCCTGCACGAAAAATCGCAAACCGCTCTGCTGTTCCAGGTAAGTTGAGATTTTACTGAAACCGAATGGAGACTGTTATTTCATCGCCGTTGTGAACTAAGTCCTGCGGTGACTCGACTCGTCTGTTTTTGGTTTTCCAGCCAATGGGAAAATCGTTCCAATGAATTTTGATGTCTTATGTTATTGAATTTCTCCCATTTCCTTCATTTCCGTCCTGGAGACATCGGAAGGGAAAGGTAATCTAATCGAGACTGTGATTGGTGAAATTCACTTTTTATGCCCCATTCTTATTATGTTCTTTCTTTCTCCCTTTTTAGCATTGTCTGGCGAGTGTTTGTGCTCTAAGGCTGCAGTATGTTTGAAAGAGTAGTTTGGAATTGCCCTGTTATTAGTTGTGAGATTACTTTATGACTCATGCCGTCGGAGTGTCTCAAATTTAGCATTGTCTGAAAATGCATTAGGTTTGTCCGCTAAAAAGTAGGGCTTATGCCCGAAACGTCGATTCTCCTGTTCCCTGGATGCTTCCTGACCTGCTGCACTTTTCCAGCAACACATTTTCAGCTCTGCTAAAAAGTAATCGTTTAAAGCAGGTGTAAGCAACACGACGTTAATGGGGTTCACTGCGTGGAAACAGATACTTCGGTTTATCTCGTCCATGCTCACCACATAGCCAAAATTAAACAAGTCCCGTTCCGTGAGCAGTCGAACAGACGAAGTGATTCTGCCACAGACTGCGATGGCAAGCTCCGCTAAAAAGTTATCCTTTACAGCCGGTGTAAGCAACACAAAGTTATTGGGGTACATCACGTGAAAACAGGTACTTTGGGGTATCTCGTCCATGCTCACCACATAGCCAAAATTAAACAGGTCCCGTTCCCCAGCATTTGGCCCCAAACCCTCGAAACGCATCCTATTCAGAAACTCATCCGATTACCTTTGCAATTTTCTGAGTGTAATAGTCTCCTTCATTTCCTCTGGTAGCTCATTCCACACATGCACACCCTTCTGTTTGGGAAATCTGCCTCAGGTCCTTTGTCAATTTCAGTCCACTCACCTTAAATCTATGCTCTCGAGTTTTCAACTCACCCCAACTTGGGTAAAACACGTAAATATTCAGTTTACAACCGTTCCATAAGATCATGTCGCAGCCGTTACGCTGCATGGAAAGTCGTCCCAGCCTATTCCACTTCGCCCTACGGTACAAACATTGACTACATCCTTGTCTGCATTTTGTTAATAATTTCACGTGTCTTTTTTTAGGTTTTCAAGATGTCAATTACACTGGACAACAACGAGCGCTTGGAACCAGAAAGGTGAAACGAAGAATGGCTTCAACTTTAGTGCTGGATGCCACTGAGACGCCATCGCGGTGGTTGGGGATTGTTTCGTTCGAGTAGTTTTCATCACGTTCGCCTCACACGCGAAAAGTCCCCAGTTCGAAACTCGCCGAAACTGCTTTGTTCTTCAACTGCAGCCTTTCACATGGGCAAGTACGTATATTTCTTGCTTGCTTTCCCATCTGAAAACCTGCCTTCGAATTTGCTGGAACAAAACTGCTCTCGTAGTGAAATGTAATGCAATTCCATTTAATGACTGTACAAAGCATTGTAAAGTTTTTCTCCAACCTGGATCTGATCATATGCCATTCTGTTTGAGAGTGTAGTTACCGCCTTCTGAACCTTTCACGAAGAGCAGTACCGCATTTGCATTCCTTGCGCTGACGGCCCGGTTCAAAGACAGAGAAGAAGCTGATGCTCTGGTGTCACAGCGCACCACGAATCCCAAAATTTGTCTGTCTGTCAAATGCAATAGCTGTAGAAGGAAAAATAAAACGTGCTCCGAACTTCCCTTTATCATTCATCTCTGGTTTTGAAGTTCTAAACTCTAGATAAAGATCCATACGAATGAGGGAATTTCCCTTCTGTTGACTCCCACCAAACTCACATCGCCTGCAACTCTTCCATATGGATACAACTCAGTTTTAGCTGGTGTAACACCACATGATCTATTCGTCTTTTCCACCACGCCATAAAACCCCGCCTTGTCTTTTCAAATGTCATTACCCCTCACTACATCGATGGATTCCTTTCCATTTTATTCTTTCCAAGTAAACACTGTCCATTCTTCCTGACGACATTTCATTCCAGTCATCGCTATCCATGTATGTTATTATCTCTTTATATTCCAGTATTGTTCATGTTGAGAAAGGATGCAGGGTCCAATGCAACAAATTAAAGTCCGCTCTAATGCTGTATACTGCCATCACCAACGTAGTGAAAATGGAAGCAAGTTCTTTCAAAAGTGAATCCTTTAGTTGTCGCATTATGTATCAATCCCTGACTGGGAAGTGACTGTTTTTCAAAGCAACACAGTAAGGGAACATAGAAAGCCTAATGTTCAGAAGCTGACTATTCGCTGCAAGAAATGCACACCAAACCTCCAGGGATTAACCCTCATAGAGCAATACTTTACCCTTTTTCTCTTGATTTGCTCCTGAATAAGGCACTTTACTGACAGTCGACCCAGTTGGAGGCAATTCATATCTCTGGCGCAGTGAGGCAGCAGTGATAACCAGTGAGCCACCTTTTGGCCCTATACAATATTGCCAGGCACATGCAGACGCGTTTGAAATGCGATTCCTGTCAAAGATGCTCTACTTTTGTTATTGCCCTTATTAGGAACAATAAATCCTGATACCCTGAACAAGGAATGAACCCAAACCACAGCGGTGAAAGCGCTGCATCGTAACCATCAGTCGATCAGGGAGGACGGCATGTGCAGTTGTATCTTCTCTATGCAGCACAGCTTCTTTTCCAGCGATGAGAAATTTCTATCAAAAAAATGTTCGTGACACCGTTCTTTTACAGCACAGAATAATACATTATTTCAGTGCCAGTCAGTAAACATCCATCCATTCTCGTTTCCAGATACCAATACTTTGCCCACAGCCTGACGTCTGAAGTGTTAATTTCAATGAGACTTTACATGCAAAGTTTTAATCTCAAATGAACCAGCGATGGAGACTGAACTCAGATACCGTCACATTTGTTCCTGACATGGGGGAGAACTGAACCTCATTTTGACCCATAGAGGGAACTATACAGACACATCTTTTGATAGCGATGAATAACTCAATCGATCCCAATTTCCATAAAATGAAGAATTGAACAGTCTGGCCTCTCCTTTGTTCAGTATTAGCTTTAAATCCCGTTTCTGTTTACATAGATAAACTGGCAGGAGACTGTCCTTCTCTGACCTCCTCAATCGTGAATATTTGGAACCTGCTAAAAGTTGATTTCTCCACCTCTGGGGCAGCCTGGCTAGCTATGCTCTTCCAGCCTCGTATCTGTTTAATTTGGATTCCAGCACATTCCTGTTTCTGCAGAAGGAATGGAAGCACAAAGCCGCATCCCTGTACGTTTTCGTCCTGCACTGTTTCACCATTACTTTACTGCTTCTACTGAGTCACGTTGTTCTTTGTGCCAAACAAAGGCATTCTTCGCATCAGAAGCTTGTCATTCCCATATTCCTCGAAAGAAAAACACGGATGTGGACTTTCAAACTGAAACAGATGAGGCCGGGTTGCGTAAAAAAATGATTTCCAGCTGTTCCTTCAAAAATATTTCCTAACAACATGTGGAACGCACCTTCGGATGCTTGCTGCAATAGTAAAAGAAAATTCAGCAAAACTGCCGTGAGAATGGAGGCTACAAAACCAGGGCTCGAACCAGTGAGTTAACGAAGCACGAACGTCTTGAGACTGACAAAAGATTACGACCTCGAGCAGAACAAATTCTGTCAAATCAGTTTTGTGATACAAGCTTCGTTTTGTGTGACAAAATACGATTTGAAACCCACTTCTTTGATCACTTATTTGTTATAACACTTTGTCAACTTCCCAATATCTCATAATGTGACAGGGATCAACATTTGTTTAAACTCATACAGAGGAAAAGTTTTGAAGTTTCTATTATTAAAAAGTCACGTTGTAGTGTTAATACCAAATAATTGTCTTTAATTTCAGCATGTGTTACAGTTTGTCTTCATGACTTGGTGAGTAATTCCTTTCCTATAGCCCTGTGCGATTTACATACCGATGGGATTTCATAATTTATGGCTTTGGCAGATGAAGTTTAGGCACCAAGCGTGAAACAGATCAAATCGAACATGCTCTGGAGGTTGGAATTCGAGGGAATGCACATATCCGAGAGCACATAAAAAAACATTATCTCGGGTGTCGTGTCCGCTGGGTGGGTTGGCATGCTATTGACCAGCTCTGTTTGCTCTTGAGTGGGCTGGACGACACGACAGTGATACATCGAGGGAGGACATTCAAGAGATATGTAGAAAATGATGAAACCTTTGAACTTTAGCTGCTCAGTGATGGCTGAGCAACCTTTGCTGTGAGTACACCCACATGCTGAGGAGGTATTGGAACACATCAGGATTACATGATCGGGTGAATAACCTGCAACTCATTCCCTTCCACCATGAGGAAGCCCGTGTGGAAAGATAAAGCTGCGAAGGCCGCATTGCACGTTTGTGAAAATGGGCGTTGGTAAAAATGTCATTCAGATAATGCACAATGAAACAGTGAACAGAACGCAAGTGCACCCTTGAACAGAAGCTGAGGGAGTTAGACCACAGAACATAGAACATTACAGCGCAGTACTGTCCCTTCGGTCCTCAATGTTGCGCCGACCTGTGTCCCAATCTGAAGCCCACCTTACCTACATTATTCCATGTACGTCCATATGCTTGTCCAATGACGACTTAAATGTATTTAAAGTTCGGGAATCTACTACCGCTGCAGGCAAAACGTTCCATACCCTTACTACTCTCTGAGTAAATAAAATACCTCTGTCACCTGTCCTCTATCTATCATTGCTCAATTTAAAGCTATGCACCCTCATGCTGGTTGTCGCCATTCTTGGAAGAAGGCTCTCCCTATCCACCCTGCCTCACCCTCTGAATATAATATATGTCTCTGAAAAGTCACTTTTCAACCTTCATCTCTCTATCGAGAAAATTACAAGTCCTGCTGCCTTTCGTCGTAAGACCTTCCCTCCATAGCAGGCTACATCCGAGTAAATCTCCTCTGCACACTTTCCAAAGCTTCCATATCCTTCTTATAATGTGGTGACCAGAACTGTACACAATACTCCAAGTGTGGCCGCACTAGAATTTTGTGCATCTGTAGCATAACCTCATGATTTCAGAACACGAGCCCTCCATTAACGAAAGCTAAAACACTGTTTGTCTTCTTAACAACTCTGTCAATCTGGCTGACAACTTTCAAGGATCTGTGTACCTGAACACCGAGATCTTTCCAGTCATCTACACTACCAGGAATCTTACCATTAATCTCGTACTTTGCATTCCTCTTACTCTGACCAAAGTGAATCACCTCACACTTGTCCGCATTAAATTCCATTTGCCACCTCTCAGCCCAGCTCTGCAGCTTATCTATATTTCGCTGCAATCTTCTTCGTAAGTCGTCACTATCCACGACTTCACCAACCTCAGTGTCATCTGCAAACGTACTAACACACCCGTCTACGCCCACATCAACGTCGTTTATAAAACGAACAGCAGTGGACCCAACAGCGATCCTTGCGGCTCAGCACTGTTAAGTGGAATCCAGGAGCAACATTTCCCAACAACTACCACCCTGTGTCTTATTTCAGCATGCCAATTACTGACACAAACTGCTTGATCTCCAACAATCCGATTCCTCCGGATTTTTTACAATAGCCTATTGTTGGGAACCTTATCGAACGCCTTGCTGAAATCCACATACACAACATCATCTCATCTACCTGCTTGGTCACCTTCTCAAAGAACTCCATAAGGTTTTTGTGGCACGACATAATCTTCACAAAACTATGCTGACTATCCCTAATCAAATTATTCTTTTCTAGATGATTATAAATCTTATCTCTTATAACCTTTTCCAACACTTTACCAACAACTGAAGTGGAGCTCACTGGTCTATAATAAACAGGATTGTCTCTACTCCCATTTTTGAACATGGGAACCACATTTGCTATCCTCCAGTCTTCTGGCACTATTCGTGTAGACAATGACGATTTAAAGATCAGTGCCAAAGGCTCGGCAATCACCCCAATGGCTTCCCAAAGGATCCTAGGATAAATCCCATCCGGTTCAGGGGACATATCTACTTTCAGACTCTTCAGGATTTCTAATACCTCCTCCTTGTGAACCTCAATCATACCTCGTCCAGTTGCCTGTATCTACGTATTCTCCTCGACAACATTGCCGTTTTCTAGACTGAATACTGTTGAAAAGTATTCAGTTGGTGCTTCCCCTATCTCCACTGACCCTGCACACAACTTCCCACTAATGATCCTGATTGGCCCTAATCTTACTCTCGTCATTCTTTTATTCCTTAAATACATATCGAAAGCCTTCGGTTTGACCCTAATCCTATCGGCCAACAATTTCTCACGTCGCCTCCTGCCTCATCTGAGCTCTCTCTTTAGGTATTTCCTGCCTATCTTGTAACCATTAAACGCCCTAAATGAGCCTTTGCATCTCATCCTAACATAAGCCTTCTTCCTCTTGACCAGAGAATCTACTTCCTTCGCAAACCACGGCTCCCGCGCTCTACAGCTTTCTCCCTGCCTGACAGATTCATACTTATCATGGACACACAGTAGCATTTCCTTGAATTAGCTCCACATTTCTCATGTGCCTACACTGCAGTTTCCTTCTCCATCCTATGCTTCCTAAATCCTGCCTAATCGCATCATAAATGACGTTCCCCCCGCTGTAACTCTTGCCCAGTGGTATACACCTATCTATATCTATCACAATAGTAAACTCAACAGAACGGTGATCTCTATCACCAAAGTGCTCACTTACTTCCCAGTCTAACACTTGACCGGGCTCATTACCCATTACCGAATTTAATGTGACAACGCCCCTTGTTGGCCTGTCGACATAATGAGTCAGGAACCCCTCCTGCACACAGTGGACAAAAACTGACGCATCTATAGTAATCCTACTATAGTGTTTTCTGCCAATATTTGGAAAGTTGTAGTCCCCCATGACAACTACCCTCTCACCCTCACTCCTATCGAAAATCATATTTACTATCCTTTCGTCTACATCTCTGGAATTATTCGGAGGCCTGTAGAAAACTCCAAAAAGCGTGACCTCTCCTTTCCTGTTTCTAGCTTCAGCCCATATTACATTAGTTGACGAGACCCAAACATCCTTTCTGCAACTGTAATACTGTCCTTGATCAACACAGCCACACGTCTCCCTCTTTTACCTTCTTCTCTGTTCTTATTGTAATCCTGGAATCTGCAACAACCATTCCTGTCCCTGCTCTGTTCATGTCTACGAAATGGCCACAACATCGTTAAAAAGGCATACAGTGTTTTAGTTTTCATTAATAGAGGGATCGAGTTTCGGCACCATGAGGTTATGCGACAGCTGTACAAAATTCTGGTGCGGCCGAACTTGGAGTATCGTGTACAGTTCTCTTCACCACATTATAAGAAGGATGTGGAAACTTTGGAAAGCGTGCCAATTTCCTCGGATGTTGCCTGGTATGAAGGGAAGATCTTACGAGGAAAGGCTGAGGGACTTGATGGTGTTTACGTGGGCGGGAAGAAGGTTGAGAGGTGACTTAATAGAGACATATAAGATAATCATAGGGTGCTAATTATTTCTGATGTAAAAGTGTGAAGTAGTTTTCTCCAGGGCTAATCTGTTTGAGTTTGAAATTCCACTTCTGTGTTTCTCCTTCGAGGAACATTTGGATAACAAGCAGCTGACGCGAAGAAAATTCCAGTTTGGCAGGAAGAGCAACATGAGAGAATAGAAGCCATAGAGCAACGGGGAAACAGTTGGGGAGGAGATGTACGGGAAGCGGCTTAATGCTTCTCTTCCTAGGTAACGACAACACAACCAGAGGAATCCAAAGTAAACAGGCAGGATGATGGGAGATTACAGGAAGCCAGGCTGCCTCACGAGGTATACGCTCAACGTGTATCAATTCTAAACGGCTTGGCCTGTCCTCGAATGGCAGCCTGCTGCCTGTTTACATCTTTGCTTGCGTAAACAGGCTCTGGTTTTCAAGTCTAAAGTGAAGGAAGAAGTAGCCAAATGGTTAAATTCCTAATTTTCTGAAAGTCGGTCCCTACTGAGGCATTTGTCACTCTCGCAAGATGTGTCTGTGGTAATAGAAAGAACTAAAATTCCACCGAATCGTTCAAAAGAATTGACGTCTTCATTGGAATCATCTTGCAAAGCAAGTTGTTTATCTTCTTAAACTCGGTTTTCCTAAATATCTCTCAAAAATGTGCTGTTTCTGAGTACTTTGTAGCCAGAACATTTGTAAGAAATTCATTCTGTTTGAATTATTTGTGGCACTTTTTAATATACCGATTAATGTGTCCGATCGATGAATGCAACCGGGAATGTCAGAGTCAACCTCAGACCGCTGTCAGAGGAGGGGAAGAGAGGAGGGGAAGATAGGAGCGTCTCGCACGCTGCTCTTGTGCACATTATTAATTTCAAACCAATCCAATACCTGCAACTCGTGGGAGTTTTAAGGAAACAATTAAAAAGAGCCCCGTTTCAACTCTGTGAATCTTTTGGGGAATAAAGGATGAACTGACCGAATGAGCAGAGACTGTCAAGGTACCATCCCCTTCTTGAAGGAGCAAGGGCATGAACTCTGATGTTCTCGAGGCATGAACTGATCTGATATATTGAAGCATTTCCATCAGAGCTGCTCCACTGTCGTTGTTGTCACTCTCAGCAACAATATAACCTGATTCCCTGACCAGGCACCCAACCCTGGCCGCAGTGAAGAAAACACCGACCCTTAACCAATACACCACCAGTGCTTCCTCGGAAGCTGTTGAACTGATTTTTAATGCCAAAGCATATGGCGTTTAATTTATCAGTACGTAAGTTTGAGCAAGTCATCGACTGGTTACAGAATGGAAAGAGGCCCATCATCCAAGTTTTCAGCTCTTGGCCTCTCCCGTTGTGTTCTCAAATGTTTCAAGCACTCGTCGTAATGCTGTCATCCAGGCACGTTTTGCAATGTATCCGACTGAAGTTTAAGATGGATAACCTGTGTTCACACCCCCTCGATGATCTAAACCCCATTTCACTTACAGAGGCAAACACACAGACACGTTCTGGCGAAGTGACTGTGGCCTTTGGAGAGATCAGCCAGAAAGTAGGATTGCACTCAATTGGCTTATTTTGTCCCATTTCAAATTTCAACACCAGAGTTTGGTTGCAGCAAAGAGAGGAAGCATTCAGCCATTCCCCTGTCTGTGTTCCTCCCCTATCTAAGCATTGAACTACGGAGGCAGTGTGCTCTGAGAGAAGGATCCTCACTCTTTAGAAAAAGCAACATAATAGATGATTGGATAGCCCGTGCATTAGAAACCAGTCGGAACAAAACCAAGACAGAACTGAAGGCATCATGAGCAGAAGGATGGGAGACTGTAATGCCGAATCAGACAGTGCCCATGTTGATAGAAACAGCGACTGTCCCTGGAAGTCCAGTCATTTGGATTCCGTAATCTCACGGCCATGGCCTGCGAATCGTTAGCATTTACTGTTACCAATATGAAATGCTGCCTTCCCCTTAAAAGTAGAATTATGACCTGGACATGCACACATAAATTGTGAAATTGATATAAATTGATGTTTTATTTCTTCCATATTTGGGCTGAAAGTGTAACATATATACACTTAGATGATCATTAAAATCCAATATTTAAGCCAGTTAGTGTTGTCACAAATCTACAAAATCAGAGGAAGAGCTGGGAGTTGCATGACTGATGAGATGACTGCTCCTGCTTCCGACCCACTTTTCATCCCTTTTATCCCAAGTTCAAGTGAAGAAGCCAAATACTGGCAATCTGATATATATTAAAAAAAACACAGAAAATGCTGGAAGTATTCAGCTTGTTTGGAAGCTTCTGAAAGTGTGGTAGAGGTCAACACCATCACAACCTGATTATCTTTACTTTGTATTCACGATAACTAATGTCCAAGTCACAACTCATTCAGACACTTTTTCTCATCTTTAAAATGTATGCACGCTTTCAGTTTGGGATGAGAATCGTTTTGTCAATTAATTCAATACTGACAGGATAGCCGTTTAAAGCTGTATGAAACATGTTGCAAACGGTCATACCAGACAAAATGAGGTGCCACGTGAAGAAATATGTGTTTCATTCAGGAAAGTTAAAATAGAATTGTTCACAGAAAATTGTAGTGAACTTTCTGCCGATTTTTTTGATGAGGTAAGAAGAAATCTTGATGATGCTAATCCAAAGCGATCAGATAAATGTAGCTTGGCAAAACAAAAGACAAACGTTCTGTGAGACCGCTGTGCATGAAACCTGGGGATGAAGGAATATAAGGGATAGTAGCAATATTGATCATAAATTGGCTGCGTGAAAGGTTACTGATGAAGGGTGCCTGCCTGAAACTTCGATTTTCATGATCCTCGGATGCTGCGTGACCTGCTGTGCTTTCTGAGCACGACTCTCATGCTGACGCTGATCTCTAACATTTGCAGTCCTCACTTTCGTCTGCGGGAAAGGGAACAGAGTCATCATTAACAATTGTGTTTTGAACTGGAAGAATTTTTCAAGCGAACTTTGATTGAGCATTAGTGTGTGGAAGTTCGGGTTAGATTATTTTCGACAAGCAGCATTCTCTGATTTATCAGAGCGCCCAGCGAGCCCATGAGATTCTCTGATTGGTTGGAGGACCAGTGCCTCCAGCTTGGTCCTGTAGGACCGCCTCTTCTTCGCTGTTGAACATTACACGTCATCACTTGGGATGGATCCTGCAGGATGCATAGGGTTAACATGAACTGTGAGCATGCTCGCGGCGAGTGCTCAATGGAACGAAATGTTGTTGTCTCCAATCGACAATCGTTAATTAAGGCTAAAGGGGAGGGAAGCGCCAGATGCTATAGCCCAGTTAGAGGTTACAGGTTTGGTCATGAAATGATTTTGGAACCAAACATATTTTATCTGGGATCGCCAATTAAGCCACAGAGAGCTTGAGTCTTCTTCTCAGAAACAGGCCCCCGTCAGCGACCGCTATTCCTGTTTCAGTTTTATTTTTTTTTTAATTTATCAGGTTACGGTGGGTTGATCTATCTTTAGTGTGAAGAGCTGAAAATAAGTGATATTGTTTGAAATGATTGCGGTGGTCCATGAGGATGTAATGTTGTTGGGAGGCGCTTGGGAGTGTATTAGTGACTGGAATTGGTGGGAAAGTGTACCCCATGAACACCTCTATCACTGACCTTGCTGTAAATTTGTCAGAGACAGAAAGAATGGAGCAGGAAGTGGAGAGATAAGGCTCCTGAGCAGGATAGCGGGTCGCGGGAGTTTTGGAATTTGGGGTCATTCGTGGCCAATCCCTCAACAAAAACCCGACCCATTGTTTTTCTCACTGCTCCCCTTCCCCACACTTTCCTACCACTCCCTCCACCCAGCATTAGCAACATTTTAAAGACGTTTACTTATTTCATACATACTATCTCGCTTTTGTCAGAACATTCAGCAATTTGAGAACTGAATTGAAATTGAGATATAGAACAGCCAGTGTACGAATCTCAAAAGTTACTTTGCACCTCCTCGAATTGCTAAAGTTCGTATGCTAAAATTGCTCCCCGATTACTGTTTGATAAGTACTTAAAGAATTATTTTTTAAATCTAGACAATAGGTTACTGATATCCGTGTCAGATAAAACAATTGGTTTTCATATCCCACCTTTAACAGAATGGAAATATGAAATATTAGAACTGGCCTGGCTTGTTGTGATGTTTGATCCTTCTCTATAATTCAGTATGATCTTATATGATCATTCCGCACAGTAAGCTGCTACTTCTTTAGGCCTACACCTTATGATCCCTCTTGCCTCAAAACTTTAGATATCTTCATCTTGTCAACATTCCACATTCTGGCTTCAATTACGTTCCGTGGCATCAAATTTCACTTAGTCACCAGTCTTTGATTAATAAATAAAATCGTCATCTCAGTCTTAAATGGACTACCCATATTCTTAGAAATGACGCCACCTCCCAACCCTCTATGTTTTGGACGCCCTGGTCATTGAAAGCATCCTTCCTGCATTTACCTTTTACGTACCTTTTAGAATTTTACTTGTTTCGGTGACATCCTACTTCATCATTCTAAACTTGAGTGATTTTCATCCAAACGAATCCTCATACGTCAGTCCTATCATCCCATGAATTAGTCTAGTAAACGTTTATTGTGCCATCTCCGAATGGAGAACATCCTTAATTAGATAAGGACCACTGAACTGCACTCTCGGTTGAGTGCTGTCAACAAGACCCTGCACAATTTCAGCAAGTCTTCCCTGCTCCTGTGTTCAAATCCTCTCAGTACAAAGGCAAACACCCCGTTTGGCTTCCTCACCTGCTGCTGCTCCTGCATGCTTAAGTTCAGCGATTTGTGTACAAGAAGACGAGATCGCCTTTCCTATTTTAGTTTTGTAAATTCATGCTGGCTCTGTCCAATCCAATTACTGTTTTCCAGTGTTAGGCTAACTTTTCTGTCATTCCATGTTTTCTCGCTACTTCCTTTTATAAATCGTGGCGTCATATTAACTGACCTCCAAACCCTAGGTATTGTTTCAGAGTCGATAGAATATTGAAATATGACAATTAATTTACTCTCTGTAGACTCCACACTCTAGTTACAGAACGAATTCACTGCATTTAGGGTGACTTCATGTACACTGCTGTTTGATTCGCAGTTGGTGGAATTTACTGTCTTTAATCTCATCAATTTCCACAACACTATCTCCCTGATAATACTGATTTCTTTCAGTTTCTCCCTCTCCCTTTCTTCCCAGCACATTAGGAATATTACTTTTATCATCTGTGATGACAGAACCAATATACATATTTATTTGGTGTGCTATATATTTATCCCGCATTATAACATCCTCTGTTTCTCATTGTAAGGGATTTGTTTTCAATAATCGTTTTTTGTTTTCTCAATTCATATACCTTCAGGAGTTTAACAATTCATTATATGCTTACTGCTATTTTCGTTCTGTATTAATTCTTACTTCATCGTCTGCTGATGTCTGATGTTTGTTGCTATTTTCAGCCAATTTGTAAGGCTCATTGAGTGCAATACTATGAGTAATATCGCTTGTTAGCCATGACATGGCCACGTTTCCCGGTTTCTTTGTGTCAGACAGGAGTGAGAAGCAGTTGCAGTTCCTGCAAATGTTTTTGAAGTGCTTGTCATCCCTTTAAGTTCTGTTCCCCAATTCGTTGTACCTTGCTCACGCTTCATATCAGTATCATTTCTTCTATTTAGATTTCGGCTCATAATCTGAGTCAGCTCTATCACTCTCCACCTTAATGAAGAGTTCTCTCACTGATTTATTCATTCTTCCTGAGGGACAGCATAGAGATAGATTGTCAATTATTCCTTGACATATATACACATAAAGCTTTGAAATCAAAGTTGACATATTCCCAGGCCTGCTGACTCATTGGAGACAGAGAGAGAGAGAGAGAGAGAGAGAGAGAGATCGCGCGATTTGACTGTTGGTGCTTGAACCTGAAAGTAGTTGTGCCTCAGGCACAAGGTGAAAATGTGGGGACTTCATGAGACCAGTACGAGAACTGTGCACATACTGCTGCTGTCATTCTTCATCGAAATCTCGTCGACCAGCCAACTAAGCTAGCTCACCAATAGCCATTAAACAGTACGTAATCAAGGATGCTCTGTCCTCCATTTGTGTCCTTAATGTACCGACTCAGAAAACCATCTCATACATACACCACGTAAGTCTCCTCCATAGTATTGTTACTGATCTGACTTGCTCAGTCTATGGGCAGGTTGAAGTCACACGCAATAGCGAGAAGGCCACAAGATAAAGGAGCAGCATTCGGCCATTCAACCCATCGAGACCTCTCCAATATTTGGTCATGGTTGATTCGTTTCTCAACCTCATTCTTCGGCTTTCTGCCATCTCCTGTAACTGTTGATCCTCTTACCAATCAGGGACCTATCTATGTCTGTCTTGAAAAATTGCAATGACTTGACCACTAAGCCCTCTACGGCAGAGTTCCAAAGGATGACTCGCCTCTTGCTGAAGACATTCCTCCGCATCTCACTTCAAAATGGTCATCCTTTCTCTCTATACTGTGCAGTCGGCTCCTGGTCTCTCGTGCTAGTTCAAAAACTTCTCCACAGCCACTTTAATTGCCCCTCTCTTTATTGTTTAAGTTTCAATCAGATTCTCCTCAAACTTCTAAACTGCATCAAGTACAGCCCCCGAGTTTTCAACATTTTTTGACAAGCATTTCTTCCCCCCAGGATCATTCTTTTAAACCTTCTTCGGACCCTATCCAATGTCATCATATCTTCTGGAGTATTGTGGACAGTTCTTGTTTCCTCGTTACGAGAAGGATTTTATTATATTGGAGATCGTTCAGAAAGTATTTGCCAGAATTATGTCATGAATAGAAGTCTTCTGTTATAAAAATAGGCTGTGGTTTCTTTTTCACTGGAGCAGAGGACTTCGATGTTTGGCCTTCTAGAGATTTGTGAAATCAAGAGGAGCACAAATAAGATTACCATCAAAGGTGAGGGAGATCGCATCCAGGGGCATATGTTTAAAGTACGAGAAGGAACATTTATAAAGGACATGAGTGGCAGCTTTTGTTTTACACCCTTTGGTCACTGTGTGCAATAAACCGCGAGAGGAAGTGATGGATGCAACTATAGTTAAATTATTTAAAAGTCATTTGGGTAAGTAACTGATTAAGAATGTATTGGAAGTTTTTGGGTCAACGGCAGGCAGGAGGGTCTATTTTAATTTGGCAATGAGTTCTGCATGGTATATATGGAGTGAATGGTCTGCTAAACTGCTGTATGACTCTGAAATACCCTTAGATATCGGACCTAGTCTGACCACGACTATATAAATGCTCAACTGCACATCTCTGCTCTTGTATTTGAGGCCCCTTGATATAAATTATAAAATTGAATTTTTCTTCCTGAATTCCAACTGATCCTGCCTGATCTCGGGCTCCCAAATCACATTGCGCTTTGGATTTCTGAAGTCTTTCCGTGAACAGAAATTAGTCGAAGCCTGCCTTCTTCCTCTCATACTGCATAACCTGACTCATCCCATTTTGTATTGCATTTGCCACTTATTTGCCCCCTCTCTGCGCCTGCCTAGCATCTTATGAAGTTTCCCAGCTTTCTTGACACGACCTGTCTCTCAAACTACGTTTGTGTCAAGTGCAACTGTCGCGAAAATGCACTCTGTTCCTTTGTCCAGATGTTTAACGTGTAACTTGAATAATCATGCTCTCAACACCGATGGCTGTGCAAGTCTTAAAAAATCAGTAGCTGCCATCCTGTAAAAGACCCCTCTGTTCTCACTCAGACAGTCAGCCAATCCCCTCCTTGTCACTAACAGCATGCTTTTACCTTATTTAGCAGTATGCCCTATGGCACCTTATCACAGGACTTATGTGTATTGAATTAGATCATGTCCACTGGCTCTGCTTTGCCTAACTTACTTGGTACTTCCTCAAAGAGATCCAGCATAGCTGTCGGACATGACGTCCACTTGCTGTATTTTACCATCCATTTCCAAGTGCTGTGCAACACTGTCGTTAGCATGGCCGACAGTAGTCTGTGTATGCCTCTCCCCTTTCTTTCAGCAGGGGTGTTGCAATTAAAAATTTCCAGTCATCTGGGACCCACCCTGACGCCGATGACTCCTGACTGATCACGACCAACGCGTCCACAATCTCCTCAGCAATCTCCTTCAGAAATCAGGAATGCAGTCCATCTGGTCTCAGTGACTTAATCCCTTTAGACCTTGCAGCTTCCCCGGCATCTTCTGGTTATTGTTGGCATTTCATTCACTTCTTCCCTACGTGCCTATTAATTCACAAATTTTGTTGTTGTCTTCCATTGTGAAAACTGATACAAAGTACGTGTTCACCTGCACCATTTCGTTGTTTCCCATTACGTCATCTCCAGTGCACCATTTTGCACTCTTCTCTCTGTTGTCTCTCCACCATTCAGGCGCTCTGCCTGTACTGCTGATGAAGGGCTTTTGCCCGAAACGTTGGATTTTCCTGCTCCTCGGAAGATGCCTGAACTGCTGTGCTTTTCCAGCACCACTCTACTCGAAAATATGGTTTCCAGCATCTGCAGTCATTGTTTTACCTTACTATTCTCTCTGTAACCTTTTAAATATATGAACAAACTCTTGCACCATTCTTTATATTTCAAGTTCACACGCTTACGTACTAAATCTTAATAACTCATCTTGCCATTTCGGTTGTTTTCTGCTCGTTATTGAACCCTTCCAAATGATCTACGTTTCACTAATCTACACCAGATGGTGTTTTTCTTTTGTTTCTGTGCTGTCCCTGTCTTCTCTTGTCAGTCATGTTTGATTTATCCTCTCTTAAGCATGTTCAGGTGGCGTGAGCCGGTGTTACTAAGCGCTGACTGAGTGCCATTTGGACTTGAGATAACGTCCGCCAACTTCTACAGTATAGCACAGTACATGGAACAAGACTGTGACCAGGACACAATGATTGTGAATTTCTCTCCTGGACTGGTAGAGAAGGGTTTACGAAACTGCATTTACAGTGAGTTCAGAGGAGAGTATTTACACACACCAAACCCAAACCAAGGTATATTTGTGTCTTCTGAACTTCTTACCTGGATTGACAGTGATGAATTTTAGATACCCCTTTTTGTTATTTTACCATAACTCTTGTCGACTGTGTCTTTATGAGTTTTCCACCAATTACCATCCCCAGAGCCTGTGACTGTCACAAATCTACTCCATTTTCCTTTTGCTTCTCAGATCATAAGGATGAAGAAAATCTGCTTCATTTTTATTTCCTGATGTCTGTCTGCGCACGCTAAAACATTCATCTACCTTCTTTCCCTGCACAAACCCGACCAGCTAAGTTATTGCAGCATAGCCTGTTTTATTAAAAAATATTTCAGCTGCTGCAGTATTTTGCTATTATTTTCTTGCAGGTGTTTCTCACAGCACTGAGTCTAAAAGTACAGATGTTCCAACGATTAGCTGCTTTCTTACTGAGTGGTGAATGCAGAAACAGATCCATGGCAGCCTGTGTGAGTCTTTTTTTCTTTAATTTTCGTCGCAATTACCGAATGATTGCAACACAAGATAATTTGGCGCATCGTGCCAATGCTGGTTCCCTGATCAGATTAGTTCACCCCACTCTCCAGCCCTTTCATGAGCAAGACTAGCTGATATTGTCAATCTCCAATTGCCCGTGTAGACGTCGATAAATGATCTTCTTGAACTGCTGCAGTCCACGTAGTGCACGTGGTCCCAGATTACTGGCAGGTGAGGAGTTACAGGTTAAACATCTGGAAATGATGAAGGAATTGCAATGGATATCCAAATCAACAACATAAGATTATAATTCTACCCCGTCTGCCATCTGTCAAAATGTCCAAAATGATTCACAGGAATCTGAAAAGGTAGCACTTGACACTGAGCCACATAAAGAGTTGTTTAGACACTTGACCGAGCATTTTTGAAAGGGTTCTCTCTCAATTATATTCTTGAAATCAATTTTACAGGGTATTAGAAGGATTGATTTGCACCCAGCAAATTTGGATCAAAGATCACAGCAGAGTCTGATGGAGTCACATCATTTATCCGAAACTGAATAGTATGGTGTTCTGAACAGGAAAGGTACAAACTTCGTTCAAAGTCGGGAGAAACAGAGCACGTGTGTGTGGGCGAGACTTCAGCTGATCATTTGGCCTGGCAAGACGCAAAGCGAATCAGCACAGTGAGATACTATGCAAATGTCAGGATTGTGGAAAAGGAGAAAGTGAGGATCGCAAATGCTTGCAATCGGTGTCGAAGAATGAGGTACTGGAAAAACACAGGCCGTCAGTCAACATCCAATCAGAAGCCCTTCATCGGGAGATTAAATGTCCCAAAAATACGAAACAAGGGACAAAAAAATAAGAACAGGAAAGAGGTCGTACTTCAAAAGTTAACTGGACTAAAGTTTGAGTCAATTAGACCAGACAGGCTTCATCCCAAAATGTTGAAGAAAGAGGAAAACAATGAGAGAATGTAGATGCGCTGGGAGTCATCTTTCAAGTTATGTGATCTCTGCAAAGTCTCCTGTGGAGTGGAATTCACGTTGGAACCCCACTGTTTTGCTTGTTCGGGAAGCTTTTTATCCGGTCACACACAACATCACAAAACACAATGGGGTTGGAGAAAACGTGCCAGCATTCATTAAGGATTGTTTACCAGCTGGAAAGCATAGCGTAGGGATAAGCGCACTTTTCTCACGTTGGTGTTCTGTTACAGGTGGAGTACCACAAGGATCAGTGACAGCATTGCTGCCTCACAGTGCTAGAGACCGGGGTTCAATTCCATCGTCAACCGATTGCCAACATGAATTGTGCACATTCATAGTGTCTGCGTGGGATTCCTGCGGATGCTGCTGTTTCTGCACACAGTACAAATATTCACGGTTTAAGTGAATTGCCCATTATATCCAGGAATGTACAGGCTAGGTGGATTGGGCATGCGAAATGCAGCATTATAGGGAGAGTGTAGGGCCTCATTGCAGTGACTGCATTGCAGAGATTCTATGGTTCAATGCTTGAACCAAATTGTTCCCAACCATTATACATGATTTGGACATTTGGACCTCTTGTAATTTTTCCAAACTTGTTGATGACACCAACTGGATCGGAATGTACATTGTAAGGAGGAAGTTGGGAGCCTTCAAGTGAAGTTTGACAGCCTCAAGAATGAGTCAGTAAATGGCGGTTTATCCATAACACACGATAGCTCCACAAAAGAATATCAATAATCTGGTTAAATCTGACTACCTTTTCGCAAAGTATCTTGAATTTTCATTATATCCTTGATTTTCTTCCTCCAAGCGCCTTGCTCAACAACTTTATTAAAAAAATATTGAGAAGCTTTCATGTGACAGATGTTAAGCTAACTACTTGTCATTTCCTCCTTGACTTCCCTTCTGTTCTGACTAAATAAAACTCACTGATCTGCATGGGTTGGAGAAATTGAGGATGCAGATGTTGGAGATCAGATCTGAAAATGTGTTGCTGGAAAAGCGCAGCAGGTCAGGCAGCATCCAGGGAACAGGAGAATCGACGTTTCGGGCATAAGCCCGAAGAAGGGCTTCCTGAAGAAGGGCTTATGCCCGAAACATCGATTCTCCTGTTCCCTGGATGCTGCCTGACCTGCTGCACTTTTCCAGTAACACATGTTCAGATCTGCATTGGTTCCCACGATGACTCTCCACTGATTTTATAATTCTCATATTTGTTTTCAAATCCATCCATGGTCTTACACCCCATTAATCCACCACTGCTGCCAGCCCAACATTCCTCTGTGCTCTTCCCACTCCTTTACTTCTGCTCTCTGTATTAGAATGCTCCTTACTCCCCCACTGCCAAATATGGATTTTACATTGAATGAGAGAGTCTGAAGCAGTGTTGCATTGCACTGAACACTACAGGCTACTGCTCTTGGCGGTAATATGGAGTTCTACCTCATCACCATTTTATCTAAAAAAATTAGATCAATTCATTCTCATGATATGATGTAGATTCCTGCAAAATACTTGACTATTTTCTGTGTGCTGGCAAGTACAGTTTCTTTCTCTATCCCCTGTTTCACTTTGACTGTGACATGGCACATTTTACTGCTCCTTTACCCACTTATAACTGTTCTTTGTTTGAGGTCTGTATTTCTGGTTTTGTGTGCGGTGGGCCAGTGACAGCCTGATGTGCAATTCCAAATTGTTATGAAGGTGAAAGTGTGTGCTGTACCTTTAAGAGAGGTAGAATGTTGTTCTGCACTGAGAGCTTACGAGAGCAGTGTCAGAGTTTACTGGAAAGTTGAAAATATATAACATTTGGCTGTGAAATCGGTACCTGAGTTGGTTACTGTTTTGACGACAATTCAAATTTAAACAACTAGATTCATTTACGTCTCTGTAAATTAAAGACCAATCGATTTCGAATTTATTATTCTGCCAACATCGAACAAATGAGATAATCCGATTGGGGGTATAAGAAAGGGAGGCATTTTGAACGTCAGAGAGAGTTACTACTATCAAGGGAGAACTACAGGAGGAAAAGAAAAGCCAAAAACAAAAAGACCGATTGCGAAATGAAGGGAAATGACTGTGGCAATTTGTGTAGCTAACACCAAACAAATGTTTGCATGAAAGCTGCTGGATTGCGCTGTTGGATCTTATCATCACAACGATCACATGTGCCCCACACGCTGACAATTGATAACTCCGCCGAATCTCAGTTCATCTGCTGCTGAAACTCTCATTTTTTTGCCCCTTTGATATCATTAGAGGGGACTTTAAATGAAAAGGCTGGCAATTTTGCTCGATTGAAAAATTGCAGTTCTGAGGAATGATGTTTTAAATGAACATCAAACGCGACTGTAAAAATTCAGCGAAGGAACAAAAAATGCAGTGACACAGTTGGAAGAGTGCCACAGAGACCAGAAAAACTTAGTGGAGCTAATGGCAGTTAATCTCTCAATAATGATCAAATAAAAGGGTAGAAATAACAGTGGATTTTCACAACTCCAATGTAGTGTGTCATTGTAATGCGAAATGATTTTTGAAGTGATTTCAAGAGCACTGTTTTGATCAGTCATGGCAAGACAAACAAGAGCAGCACAATAGGAGGAATGGTGTCGGTAGAGCATCTTGGTGGTAGAGATCACAAACCAGTCAGCTTGACGTCAGACTGAAAGCCACATACCACAAGTATTAGAGTAGTATGGTTGACAAGGTGTGTGTTCATTTCACCATGGCAAACTGGTTAAAAGATAAACGTCTGTGGCATTAATGGAAACGTAGCAAGTAAGGTGCCATACTGGCTTAGTGGCAGGAAATCAAGACGAATTGTTAACAGGTAATCTCTGGTCCATGCCAGTAAAGGCTCCGACATGATGATTGATTTCACAACCACCGGGATTGAAATGGATCGAATGGTTTCCTGTTCCCAATCATGGAATGGGACACGTTTACCCATCAAGACTGACAGCAGCAACACAGACAGAATGGTGCCGATGTGCACGTTAGATTATGGAATGCCTTAGTGAAATGGCAGGAGCGATGTAAAGGAGGGTTAGTGACCATGCAAGGGAGGGAAATCTCTGAAAGTGCGTGGGTTTGAATTCTGATTTATGAAATGGAGAAGTGTGATATTCCGCATAAGTAACCAGTGTTGCGGAATATCATATAATCTCGTGTTCCCAGGGCTAAACTAAGAGAGACTGAGTGGCGCAGCAGTGAAGATCAAACTGGAAATTGGCATGAGGATGAGCCCGCTGTGACGGTATAAAGGTGCATGAAACGCCGGGGCTGGGACTCCAACCTCACCTGTAGTACCTTCTCTTGACATGGAGCAAGGAGCATTGTGATATCAGATTGGGACCTCAAACTTATATGGAGCGGCTTCTGTTGGCATAAAACAGGGGGCATTGTGGCAGCAGGCTGGAAGTTCCAACCTCACCTGGAGCAGATTGTATTGATAAGGAGCACGGACCGATGAGACGTAAAGTTGGAGAAAGGATACTCAGTTATTTTAATCTGAATTAAATTAGTATTTAGCAGGACCCATGTTTGTAGATTGAGTGAATATCTGTCCCAGGGAAATCTCGCAAAAAGAAGGAAAAATGTGGCAAAGATTCAGCTCGTGGAGGAGAATCTGTGCAGAAAGAAACGCAGGTAATATTTTCTTTTTCTGCCTTTTATCATAAGACTGACTGCGTATTTGGTTAAATTGCAGAAGTGATTTTCAGCTCGTGCCATGACATTATATTTCCTGAAAACCCATACAAGTCATTAAAGCGAACTAAACTTCCAAAAATTAACGGTATATAACTAGATCAAATGGAGAGGACAGAGGGTGGTGCTGGAGGGTTGTTTTTCAGACTGGAGTCCCGTGACCAGTGGAGTGCTACAAGGATCCGTGCTGGGTCCTCTACTTTTTGTCATTTAACTGGAGTTGTGGTGGACAGCGAAGAGAGTTACCACAGAACAGGATCTTGACCAGTTCGGCCAATCAGCTGAGAAATAGCAGATGGAGTTTAATTGAGATAAATGCGAGGTGCTGCATTTTGGGAAAGCAAATCATAACAGGACTTCAACACTTAATGGCAATGTCTGAGGGAATGTTGCTGAACATACAGACCTTGGAGTGCGGGTTCATAGCATCCTGATGTTTGAAATTTAACTTGAAAGTGGAGTCGCAGGTAGATAGGATAGTGAAGAAGGCGTTTGGTATGCTTTCCTTTATTATTCAGAGTATAGAGTACATGAGTTGGGAGGTCATGTTGCGGCTGTACAAGACATTCGGTAGGCCACTGTTGGAATATTGCGTGCATATCTGGTCTCCTTCGTATCGGAAAGATGTTATGAAATTTGAAAGGGTTCAGAAAGAAATGAGGATTCTGTCAATGTTGGAGGATTTGCTAAAGAGGGAGTGGCTTAATTGGCTGGGACTGTTTTCCCTGGCGTGTCGGAGGCTGAGGCATGACTTGTTAGAGGTTTTCAAAATTATAAGGGTCAAAGATATGGTAAGTAGAAAGAGTCTTTTCCCTGGGGTCTGTGGGTCCAAACTTAGAGGGCATAGTTTCACGGTGAAAGGGGAAAGATATACATGAGACCCACTGGGCAACGTTTTCACACAGAGAGTAATAAGTGTATGGAATGTGCTGCCAGAGGAAGTGGTGGAGGCTGGTACAATTGCAACATTTGAGAGGCATTTGGATCGATATACGAATAGAAAGGTTTTGGAGGGATATGGACGGGGTGATGGCATAAGGGACTTGATTAGGTTTGGATATCTAGTCAGCATGGACGAGTCGGACCAAAGGGTCTGTTTCCATGCTGCGCATCTCTCTGACTCTATGACTCTATTTGATGTTGACATTATGCTCGAGTTTATCTTGATTTATGGAGGAGTTCCAACATTGCGTGGAGCAGTTTCTATTGACGTGGTATACGTCGCATCAGGCTGGGAGCTCCAACCTGAACTGCAGCAGCTTCCATTGACACGAATCAGGGAGCACTGGGATATCAAGCTGGAAGTTCCAACTGTATCTAGAGCAGATACTATTGACATCTGCACTGAGAGAAATGGAGGTAATGTTTTCGCTCTCTGAGCTATCTCATATGGCTAACTCTGCTCTGGGCAGAAAGGGAATTTCTTTGCTCATTTCATTTTATTTAATTTCTTGTAAACTCGCACAGGCCGTTAAAATACTTTCAGACTTCGAAAATTAGCTTGAATACGATGTTGTGATTAGGTATTAGTTGATCAAAAGTGATGGAGCAAAATCAGTGCAGTGAATATAAAATTCATCAGATGAGCGGAGATCCCATTGAATGGTTGAGTAGACACAAAGTGAATGGAAGTTTCATGAGGATGAATGTCTTTTCGTTACAAAACCTCCCGCTGCACAAAGAGTGGATCATTGGAGTGAAGCAGTGACGGTGGTTATCTTTCCTGGTTATTCAACTTTGAACATGAGTACGATTGGTCATGTCCGTGTTTAGATCACAACTCTGCAGAATGCCAACCTCAAGCACGCGCGAGCACAGTGTCACAATGGATAATGCGCTTGGTTACGGTCCAGAGATTGTAGTTAAAGTTTCGACTTGGTTCAAGAGCAAGACTGGCAGGCTTCAAATTCACATACAAGTTAATTTACCGCACAATGTAGCACATACGACGGGCCAGTGGCACAATGGATAACATACCTAACTACAGATCTACTCTGTGGAGCTTCGATTCCAACCTGGCTTGCGGGCAGCGCTGACTTTATTGCACTTAAAACTGACTGTTCAGAAGCCGAAATGATCAAAACAATCCCAACTCCCGGACTGAGAATCAAAGCCGGGTGACAGCGAAGAAAGCGAAAAAAATGGACCTGCTAGCCCACCATGGACAGCTATACGAATACCACGTATGTGTAGAATGACAGCCCTCACAGTCGTTGTACATGCTTTCGTCAGATGCAATCGCTTGACTATCTTTATTCATTTTCATCACTTGGCCTTGTATACATTAACAACTCAAGTTCAGATCCGTGTATTTCTGAAGGTTATGTGGGTCGCCTCTGCGCATCCCTTCAGACAGTGAATCCAGATTCAACTATCCGCTTGCTGATGAGATTTTTCTGCATATCTCCTCAATCCTTTCCACCTCTTAACTTCAGTCTACGCCCCTGCTGATCGGTCAAGAGGAAACGTTTCTTTTAGTCTGCATTGTCCATGTTGCTCATTACTTAGTGCATATGAAACATGTATCCTCACAGTTTCGTCTGCCTTAAGAAAACAACCCCAGTCAAAACAATCTGTCTTCATAACCTAAACTTTTCAACTTGGTAAATTTCTGCAAGGTTTCCAGTGAGATCACATGACTACTGTGAGTTGCAGAACTGCACGCAATATTTCGGGGGAACCGAATGAACAAATGAAATAAACGACTGGAGAAAGCCACACAAAACTGTTGTTTCCAATAAAACATCTTTTGCTCAATCCTGCGCTATGCACGTATGCTGAGCCCGATGTTCCAGTAATCTCTTGTCCGTGTCAGTAAAAGCTGATCCACGAGGATTAATTACAGAATAGCTGCATCTAAATGGATTGAATTACTTGAAGATGCCGACTATGGGATTGAGCACTTTCACCCAAAACAGTGACCGCAGCAGTACAGAATGAACAGTGTAAATGTGAGTATTATAGTGCACAATACCTCAGTGAAATGGGAGGGTGGACGTTTAGACGAGTTAGTTCTTGTGGGAGGGAGAGATTTCTCCGATAAAGGGTGGTTATGATATGTGAAACGCAAAGATGTGGGACAGCGGGTGTTTGAAGAAGGAAACTTATCAGCACGAAGAATATTTTTACGTAAAAAAAAGATTTATTTTCACAGCGTTTGCTAAGCACATATTACATGGAGTAAAATGGGAAAAATGCCGATTGCTGTGACAGTGATTCGAGCAGAACTTGCTGTATTTACAATGCCAAGGAAGAACCATTTCATGATCCTGGCGCCACATGGAAAAGCACGATGCAAAAAGCAATAAGGATCGTGGCAGAGGTTATGCCAGGAACAGAACCACACGCACAAAGGAATACTTGTCAAACAGTGACTGAGATGTGGGAACTCAGATTCGATTGAATCTTTAGCTTCTATGTCCCGAGAGACTGTAGAGATTGCAACACTGAGGTTGTAGGAGATCACGTTTGCGAGATATCTACAAAACTTCAAAGGGTCATGGGATACTGCAGGGTATTGCTGAAATGTATCTCTTAATAACACTGTATTTTAACATTGGTTACTTCACCAATTTCCTCACTCATTGATGTGATCATGTCATGGCATATCATATAATCCCAGTTCAAGGGCGTGGAATCAGAGACTTTGAGTCGCACTGCACCCAATACGAATTGGAAATGGTGATGGCGTTGAGCGTGAGCATGTGGCTGCGAAAAGTCAATTGGCCAGCGGAATGCCAATCTCTGATGATACAAAGACACGTGAAGTATCGAGGATAAAAGCTCCCGCCTTAACGACAGCGGCTTCAATTCCCACGCATCAAGAAGCAGTGGGACATCAGGCTGGGAGCTCCAATTTCACCTGCAAGAACTTGTATTGACATGGAACAGGGAACATTGGGACAACAGCTGGGCGAAAAGATAGTCACCTATTTTAATCTTGAGTCAAATAGTTTTCAGCAGGATACTTGTTTGTGGATTGAGGGAATATCTGCAACTGGGAAATTACAAAGAAGAATTCTTCAAAGAGTCATTTCTTGGAGAAGCATCTGTGCAGAGAGAAGCAGAGGATCTTTTTACGTCATCTGCCCGTCCTTATATGGTTGACTTTGCACTGGATTAATTTCCATGAAGGGATTTTTTTTTGCTCGGTTCACAGTATTCACTTTCCTGCATACTCACAAAGGTCATTGCTGTCATCACAATCTCTGAAAGTGAACTGGTAGATACAGTGTGGTAATTAGGCTCACGTTCACGTCAGTTATGCTGAAGAAGTAGATTCGAAATTCATCAGATCAGCATTGACTGACTGAGCAGACAGAGTGTGAATGGAAGCTTCATGAGGACATATGTGTTTTTTTTTGGAAAATTCGCTGCTTTGAAAGGTGAAGAAGATTGGACTGAAGCAGTGACAATGATTATCTTTTTCGCTTGTTCAACTGGTGAACATGACTGCTATTAACCATGTACGTGTTAACATCATGGCTCTTAAGGTCAGCTGCACGCATCAGGCCAGTGGCGCAATGGATAACGCGCCTGACTACGGATCAGGAGATTGTAGGTTCGAATCCTACCTGGCTCGGGTATAGCGCAGACTTATAATAAGCATAAAAACAGATTTTTCCGAAGCCAAAATAAGGTATGCGTTCCTCATCTGCAGGACCGAGAATGCCTTCATTAAATGTCCCCGAGAATATGAGAGTCAATGCTCCAGCTTCATCACAGGAGGGAAGCCGAATAGTCACGCGTGTTACTCGTGTGCACTATTCCATTTCATAAAGCCTCCTATCGAATAACTGTTGCTCGCAGAAATGGTCGGCTTGGAGAACTTTTCGAAACTCTTTGGCCAGTGGAATCAGAGAAGAATGAAGGGTTAACTGTCCAAATGATCTTTATAGAGAGTCCGTTCCAGACTCTACCACCTGCTGACTGATATTTTTTTCCTACCAAACTATTCAAAGCTTTCTGCATCTTATCTGAAATCTACAAACCCTGGTGATCGATCAAGAGCAAATGTGTCCTTCAATCTGTCATTCCATGCTCCTCATTATTTCGTACACGTCGATCATGTCTCCTCACAATCAGCTCTGCTCTGAGAAAAACAACCCCCGTTTTGCCTAGGCCACACGACTCAAAACATTCTTATGCAGGTAATCCAGTTTACTCGGAATACTTTAGCTAGGTTGACTTCCAGTTTTTAAAACAGCGAGATAATTATTCACAATATTAAGGGATGAAACACAGTGAACAGAATATAGAATACCCACAGAACTCAGCGACCCAAAATAGACTTAATTATGCTTTTCCAAAAATACACAACAGTCCTGATAATTAAACCCCACAAACACAGAGGAAAAATGAAACAGGTTTACAGATCAAAATTAGAGGGGCAGAAGAAGAGAGACATGCACATCACTGGCATCGATAGGCACCTGGAAAGCCTTCGTGTTCTTAGCGGTGACTGACACTTTAGCAATGGTTGGCAAAGTATTTAGATCGTCAAATACATTTTGAAAGTCTTGTGTTCACTGAAATTTCTTGCCTGTTTTTAACAATTTGGTGAGTGGAACAGTCCCATTGCTAACATTCAGCACAAACTTTCAGTAAAAGCCACTCAATCCGGGGAACCGTAGTACTGCTCTTTTCGTCAACAATGTGTAAAAGTCCTGTGTAACTTACGATTTCGCATCCCGTGGGGGTATTTGTCCGTCTTCAACGACATATCCCAGGAAGGTGACTTTGGCCTTGGCAGATTCACTTTCAGCTAGGTTTTCAAACCGGTTTGACTTCCAAATTCGATCAAACAAGCTCGATAAATGCTGTAAATATTCAATCCATGAGAGACTCTTAGTCACCAGGCACAATATACACTACACAGTTGCATATCCGCCAATTAACCTGTCAGTTAACCTATGAAATGTGGCTGAAGTGTTTTCTATACAAACGGCATTACTTTAAATTTCTGCAGGCCAGTTGGCGTTACAAGATTGCCTTTGATATTTCTGACAAAGTTCACTGCCAGTAACCTTTGAGGAAGTCCAACTTGGAAATGCAAGTTGCTCCTCCAAACTTTTCCACACAGTCTTCCAGCTGCATATATGCATATGCATCAGTCTTTCTAACAACATTGATTTTGTGATAGTCCACACATAACTGTTGGGTCTTTTCTGCCTTTGGCACCATGATGATGTGTGAACTCCATTCATTGAGACTCACTTTGGTTATGCAATTTTGGAGCATACGTGACATCTCCTTATGAATTTGTACAACTTTAGAGGGTTCTGCCTGCAAGGATGCTACAAAGTCAGAACAACATCTCCTATATTTACATCATCTACAATTAGATTATTAATACCCAATATATTTCAGCAGATCTCCCCATGCAAGAATAATAACTTTCGATTTTCTTCTGGAAGATAACTGAATACCTTTATCAATATTGGACAACTTTTGCATTATCCAATTTTATTTCAAGAACGTCCAATGCAGAATTCCCTGACATTGGTTTTTCCCAGTGTGTCGTAGCCAATAACACATTCTCCTCTTGTGTTCGTTCTCTGCCAAAATACCGTTAGAGCATATTCCCATCGCACATTCTGTGAGATTCCTTCATGCCTGGAGTCGCTATCAAGTAGCTAACCTCAGTCAAGTTCATCTCAATGAAATAAGGTCTTCTAAACCTTACTTTAAAGTTTCACTGATTAATGAAATTTAAATAAATACATTATTCCGCGTGGCAAAATTGTGATTTTTTGATTTCTCATACACTTCCTGCTTCAACATTTGCTGCGATACTTTTAAATACTGTCCTGACAACTCCCCAACATTATTTAGTCCAACTCTAAAATTTGACACATCGTCCAAATGCGTGGTCTCTCTAATCTGACTTACTAATTTTGCCTTAATAAATGTTAATGGTCCTCTGACTTTATGCACACAATTGGTTTCAGACGGACGTAGTTTGGTGGATTCTTTTGGTACATCTCAGATCGCAAACAGCACTGACGCAACTCCCTTATGGAAATAATCTGGCTCCTCCGAACCATAAAACCTCACATAGTCTTTAATAATTGACGTCACCTTTTCAGTGCACCCTGTGATTCTGGATGGTACACAGTAGATTTGAATCGTTTTATTTCCAAGCTATCTATATATTCCTTGAAAAGTTTAGATGTGAAGTTTGACCCTTGAGCTCATTGTATCTCTGATGGTAGTCTTAATCTCGTTTGTAAAAAAATCGTACCTCTTCCACAGTCCTTTTAGATGTCATATTGCACGATTGAACAACATGTGCAAATCTCGTCAATACGTCCATAACTGTTAATTAATACTTACTCCCATCGCTTATTAGATGTAGGGAACCTACAAAATGAATGAAGCCACGTAAGAAAGATTCCTCGAACACTGGAATAGGTATTAAAGGTGCAGGATTTGTTATTTCCCAAGGTTTTCCTATTAGCCGAAATGTATGACACGTCTGGCAAAATTCAAAGGCATTCCCCTGCAATCCAGGCCAGTAGAAATGACTTTGTATTTTAGCCTCCGTTCTCCTCACGCCTAAGTAACCTCCAATTTGAGGCACATGCGGCACTCGCAGCACCACTTTTCTGTACCCGACAGGAAAAACAATTCTGCCCATTTCTCACTTGCTTGAATATGTGTTGCTTTCCATTTCCTCCTTAACATATCATTTGCTACGTAATATCACACGGGGATGCATTCACTCTCCTTCCAGGTACAGGTCTTCTGATCCAACTGCTTTAATTTTTCATCTTTCTGCTGTAAGTCAGCAGCACAGCAGAGCTGAAAATACTTGCATTCTTAACGCTTGTCCCCTGCTGTGTCCCACTGATCTGATTTTAAAAATATTTTGCAATCATATTTCAGCTTCCTTATCCCTGCCTTTTGATTTCTCCTGCTTCAGCTTGTGACTCTGTGATCGCGTTAAGACACAATCTGGGAAAATTCCTTGATAAACTTCCTGCATTGCTGCACTTGCGTACATTTCGACTGGTTTTTCAACTGGATTAGGCAGCACGCTTACCGGTGATTGAGCTACACCATTTGCAAGCACAAATTGTATTCTTGGAGCTGAGAGTTTTTCTAGAACTCCCACCACAAATTATCCACTCTTTTTTGCCCACTCTCGCCTCACTGTACATAACTGAGCAATTTTTCGTCCCACCGTGAATTCCTGTGCACATAGTTCTTCAGGACTACATATTTTCCCCTCCTGCTGCATCACAGACAGGCACGATCCTGTGTCCCTGAATATTGTTACCTCTCTATCTGTTACTCCTGGCCAATGTAAATAAACTTTACCTTTGCAGGTATTTTTTTAATGCAGATCTGGCACTTCCCCCTTTCCAACCTCTGATCGGCTTGTGCACTCTGATGCAGCTTTCCACCCTCCACTATGCTTTCTATTGCAATGCCAACAAAACATCCAGGCTTGTTTCGTTTTCCTACATCTGACTTTCCATTGCTTTCCCTAGTTCTCCAAAACTGATTTCATGTGGCCGACTTTGTTGTAATGAAATCCCCAGACCTTGCTCCTTTCAAGAGTTCCCTATTTCCCCTGTGATAAGTTATCCTAATGACCTTCACAGAGATTTAACTTTCCCCTTCCACGTGAGGATTTCTCTTTGCCCCAATTTCGATCCCTCAGACTTAAAATGATTCTGGAAACCCATCCTTGTTTTATTGACCACTACATAACTATCAGCCATTTCAGCTGCTAACATTGCCATTTGAACAATATGCTCTTCTAGATTAAGCTTATCTTCAGACTTTCTCTCCAGCCTTTTAAGGTGAATTCCTTTAATAATTGCCAATTTCTGAAGTTCAAACCCTGTCTCCCTTTCTCTCTGTTCTGCTGCTTTCTCTTCTTCCCTCTCTCGACTTCGAATCGTATCTGAAACTGCTTCAAATCTGGTGTCTTTTCCTTATCTCTCGCGTCTAACTGAAGCTGCTTCATTTTCAAATAAATTTTAACCATCTCTACAGATTCTATGGATTTTCCAGCGTATTTAAATTCTGAGCTACTGCGGGAATGATCTCTCCTTTCATCACAGAAAGAGGCAAATACAACCCCAGCATGTCTGCTAATTCCTTAAGCCAGGCCTGAATTATTTAATGTAAGATTGCCAACTTTACATCGTCCATAGCCATACAACTCTTTGTAACTAAATGAGACATTGCTTTCCCAAGCATTGTCTACCCCAATCCAAATCAACACCCGAAATAAAGACGCAAGCACCTATCAGTTGTTCTTTTAATGCATCAACTACCTCCCAATTTGTTATGGACGAGGTTAAACCATTCAAAATGTTATTAAGCAGACAACCCAGACAGTAACGTTATACTTTTTTCGTTAAGTGTATACTGAAAATTACTCGAGGAAGCTAGTTACAAAAATTATTAACATAATGACGGATTGAAAAACAAAAACCAGAATACAGAATACACACATAACTTAGTCTTTACAAAGTAGACTTACTTATGCTGTTCTGAAATACACTACAATCCGAAATAAACAAGAACCTTTAAAATAGTAAAAATGAAACAAAAGCTTATAGGTAAAAATTAGAAGGGCAGAAGGAGAAAGGTTATTAGTTAGTGCACCACTGCTGAAGGATCTCAAAACCAGAATTCAGCTTTCCAGAATGACCACTCCTATTCCATTATACAGTTCATTTGTAAAACATAAAATCTTTGGCCTTAAGCCTCAGCTGTTTACGGAGAAACGAAAGGTCTCTCAGCGAACACACTTATCTCTGTAATACTTCATCCGATTCGGAGCCTGAATTGTTTTACAACGCCTTTGATAAAAAAAACATATCAAGACACATTATCCTTGAGGAAAAGAACAGCTCCGTTTTTTGTATAAAAGAGAACATCTTTGTGAGAGCCCAGTCCGTCCAAACTATCTTCATAAGTGAAACTCTTCGAACAGACAATATCCTGTTAAATCTGTTCAGCACCGTTACCAATGCAATCACATCCCTGCTGTAATAATTGCAGAAAGCCACACAATACTCCAGCTAGAGCCGATTGGGCAAATGAAATTAACAACTTAGAAAACCACAGAAACTGCACTTTTCCAATAATATGACTTTTACACAATACTGCCCCGTGGAGAAAGTGAGAACTGCAGATGTTAGAACTCAGAGTCGACAGTGTGGTGATAGAAAACACAGTAGGTCAGGCAGCATGCGAGGAGCGGGAGAGTTGATGATTTGGGCTTAAACCCTTCATCAGGAATGAGGTTCGTGGCCGTGGTAGGCTGAGAGATAAATGGGCGGTTTAGGGGGTTTGGGCGCGGGATAGCTGAGAATGCGATGAGAAGATAAATGTGGAGAATAACATACTGGTTCAGACACGAGGTGGAGCGAATAGGTTGGAAAGGTGATGTGCAGGTCATGAGGGCAATGCTGAGTTGGAATCATGAAAGTAGAATAATATGAGGAAATGGCGAATGAGGAAACTGGTGATCCCATGAGGCATCAAGGTCCCAAGGGAAAGATGAGGCCTTCTTCTTTCAGTCGTCAGGTGTTTAGGGAATGTCAATGAAGGAGGCGCAGGACCTGCATGTGCTTGGCAGATTGGGAGGGGTAGAATGAATTGCATCAATGATGAGCTTCCAACCGCATATCAAACCTATCATTACGAACATGTTGTTACATCTCAGGAACAATATCCAGCACTACCACACCTGAGGAGAAGCCGAGGATTGCAGATGCGAGAGATTAGAGTCAGGAAGGATGGCGCTAGAAAGCACAGCGGTTAGGCAATATCTGAGGACCAGGAGTGTCAATGCTTCCAACATTCCTGACGAAGAACTTATGCTCGAAACATCGACTTTCCTACTCCATGGATGCTGCCTTACCTGGTGTACTTTTCCGGATCCACACTTTTAACTCGACACCACCTCAGCTCAACTGCATAGGAAAATTACGATGCACCTGTCACCACTCAGTTGATTCTTCTGTCGCATGTGAGACAAACTGCAATGTTCATTTCCCCATAAATATCAGGTCATTCATATCACTAAAGAAAAGAAAACTGCAGGGGCTGAATGTCTGAGAGAAAAGAAATAATTGTTGCAGAATTCAGCATTCTGTCAGTTCAACTGAATGTTTGAATATTAATCTTGGTAATGGAAAAGAGAAAGCTGCAAATTAATAACTGCTACATTCTGATTCTGAAAAGAAAAACGAGTTTCATGAACTGGAATGTTTCGATCAGGCAATGCATGCTCACCTTGCCAAGAGCTGATAGGAAGGGAGGAATATATATTGGCTTCACCACTGCTGAACAGATGAAACATATCATGATGCCTTCCGAATCAGTTGATGCTCCTGCAGAAAAGTCAATGTGACTCATATCCCAGCACAGCCAGTTCGGTGTGTATTTCAGAGTCCTGCAACATCACATTTAATTTAAATGATCTTTATTGATTGTTCCTTATAAATATGGCATTCTCCATTTCAAAGTGCATTGGACAATATTGTACACACTCACTTATTCATCGGTACATCACTCAATTTTAGTACCCCTCACGTTCAATTCACGACTTCGCTACCAAACGACTTTCATGAAAAAGAATGTTTATTTTTAAAACCGAAGACTGACCTGAAGCAATGCCTGTTGGAATTCAACCATCATTCTCTCACGCTCTATACCTGATTTAGTGTGTCTCAGTGCCTGTCACCATAAATCTGTACCCTTAGTTTTGAACTTCACCATTCTGCGCAAACGATTTAGGTCAGTTGCCTATCCATACCCGTCAAGATTTTATAAACGGTGAGAACGTGACGCGCTGCCTGGAACATTCCAGCTAAAAAGCTCCTGCCTACCCCATCTCCACGCTTAAATCCAGTCCTCAGGTCCCCGCAACATCCTTGTAAATCATTCGTGGACAGTTTCAATTTTCACAAAATCCTTCCTGTAGAAGTTGACCATAATTGCAATCAGTATTCTAAATGTGATCTCACCAATGTTTTATATCGTCACAACATGACATTCCAACTTGGATAATCGATTTTCTGACGAATGACGAAAAACGTGTCAAGTACTTTCCTCACCATCTTGTCTACTTGTGATACCACTTTATCTACTTTTATAAATTTTGCCTTTACTGATAAAGTTGTGATTGTCACGATGTTCTGCTGCCTTGACGGACATGTGGCCCAACATGCAAAATCTCTCTGTTCCTCTGGGTTTCCGCGTGTCCTGCCATTCATTGACTCATCCGTTGATGTGTTACTTCCAATGGGCATCACCTCATGTTTTTCATGGTTAGTTTCAACATCCCCTATCTAAATTTGACATTTGACAAATCCATCTCTGAGGTCCTCCATTCTATGACCTTCTTCCTCACTATTAAACACTTTGCTAATATTCGTATCATGGACAACTCTGCTTCTCATTTCCCGATAACCTGTTCTATATTATTTACATACATTCACAAATGACATGGGACCCAGCATTCATCCTTGTGTTACACCATTGAATACCAGTTCCAATCACACAAACAGCCTTCATCACCATCCTGTGTCTCCTACCACCACCAAATTAAGTTTGGCTCCAACTTGCCAGGGGACCTTAAATCCCTTTCCACTTTTATCTTATTACCAGTCTCCAGTGTGGTGTCGTGTTAAAGACTATGTTGAAATGCACACAAACAACATCAACTTTACTGCCCTCGTTAAAAAACCCGATCACTTGCCAATCAAATATACTTAATCCAATCTGTTAGGCATGACATTCTGTAATAAAACCGTGATGACGTTTCCTGATGAAATCTTGCCTGGACGAGTGGCAGTTAACTCTCTCCTTCAGGGTTTGCTCCAAAAGGTTCCCTTTAACTGATGTGAGACTCACTGCTGTGTGAATCTCTGGTTTATCTCTCCCAATCTTGCTGAAAAGTGGAACTGCATTAGTCCAATCCAGTACAAACCCAAAGAGGAAAGTAAAACATTGCTCAGAACACCTGTAATTTCCACCCTTGTCACAGAGAGGAACATAAGGTACAAGTGTGTCCTGAATTGGGAATATGCCCACTTCAAGACGGTCCGAACTGCGAACACTTCCTCAGTCCCTATGACAAACTTCTTCAGAACCTTTCCATCCCTCTTCCTGCATTTTGCCCCTATATCTTCCCACAAGAGGAATGTTCGCTAGCTGAAAAAGTAAAGTGATTCAGTCAGTTATCCCATTTGCTGACACAACTGTACTGTCACACTGGAAGGAGATCATTCAGATATTTTAACTCGAAAACGCTGTATTCAGCCTTTGTGGTTATAAAACATTGTGCCTTGATAGCCACAGGCTATTACAGTGAGAAATGGTTTGAATTTTCTCTAACTGCAAAACATTCTTTTTATTCCACCTCTTGTGGAGATTCCTATCTGTTCACATCCGACATGACGGAGATTTTGCTCTCTGTTGTTTATCATATCCAGAACAGAACTCCCGCACAAATCCCAAGCACATGAGTTCTATATTTATTGACCTACGAAGTCGATGCCAATGCCTGACATTGTAATGGGATTCATCAACAAGAGAACTTTTCAGGATTAACACAGTTCTGTCTTATGTGCAGGTGGCATTGCACACGCACAGTATCAAGCTTCCTCAGGGGCAAGACCAAAAGATGTTGGAAAGACAAATCGGAGTTAACATTTTCCGTCCAGTGACGCCGTCCTTAGCACTGATGGTTTCCAGTCAAATTTTCGTATACATGCAGAAGATATGTGGGGGCGCAGTAATTCGGAGGAAACAAGATGTTGGGAGAGAGCCGAAAGAGAGAAACTAACAGTTGGAAATAGGAATTGATAATGATTTGTTTGGAGCATTAACAACTGTTCAATGAGACTGTTTATGACTAACCACAGGTAGTGTATAATGGCTGCTTTGCTATAACTAGGGGTGTGTCGGGGGCCAGGACATGGGAGACTTCAGGCCTCTAAAATGACTGAAATTGATATGGAGGGTTGTGGGGTCCTCAAGCAGAAAATCGTCTGTTGCTTTTAGAGCATGCGCTGAGCTATGGTGGAACACTGCAGTAAGTCTGAGATAGAGACGTTGGCTAGGAAACATGGTTCTGTGCGAAAGGAGCAGTCAACCTGAAGCTCAGTGACATTTCTGGCGATAGAACTTTGTATTCTGCAAAACGGTCATTCAGTCCACACTTCATTTCCCAAGGTAGTGGCGACCACAATAAGAGCAGTGAATCTATTAGACTGGATTGTCCAAAGTGTAGGGAAAGTGTTGCTTCACCTGGAAGGTGTATTTGAGCACTTGTGTACTAAACAGGGAGGTCAGAAATGGACAAGTGAGGAGAAGCAAGAAGCAAGAAGAAAGGATAGCGTCGAAGATATTATCAGAGATGTTGTTAATCAATGGGTAAGAAAGCGACCATAAAGGCACTATACCTGAATGCTCGTACATTTTGGAAGAAGGTTGGGATATATCGGCATAAATTATCACGAACAAATATGATTTAGTAGACATTGCAGAGGCATGGAGACCGCATAGTCAAGATTGGCAGGTAAATATTCACGGGCATGAGACAATTTGGAAGGACAGAAAGGATGGTAAGGAAGGTGGTGTAACCTAAACATTCAAGGATAACCTCAGACCGATGCTGACAGATGATATACGTTCTATGGAGAAGCAGTTTGAATCCATTTGAGAGGAAATTAGAAGTTCTAAGAAGAAAATGTCACTGATTGTCGGAGTCTATCCGCCTCCATATTTTCAGATCACATTGGGGAGGGCAGTAAACAAAGGCAAAAATACCACCTGAAAAAATGGTATGGCAATTATCAAGCAGGATTTTAAACAACATGTCAATCGGTCGAAGCAGCTCAGTCAGGGTAGCCCTGACGAGGAGAGTATTGAGTATCTGCGATAGATTCCTCAAATACTGTGCAATGGAACAGGCCAACAAGGGTAGAGGCCAAATTAGATTTGATACTGGGTAATGAACACGGCAAGGTGTTATATTTGGCGGTAGATGAGCACTGTGGTAATAGTTACTAAAATTCAGTTATGTTTACTTGAGTTTTTCAATGGGATAGTAATACACCGGAGGGCAAGCGTTTCTGCTGGGGGAAAGAAAATTGCAATGCGATTAGATAAGATTACGTATGCACAGGTTGGGCAAGGAAACGGCAGGGAATGGGCAGAAGAGAAATGTGGAGCTTATTCAAGGAGCAGGTTCTGTGTGTCTTTGATAAGTATGTTCCTGTCAGAGAGGGAGGAAATTGTCAAGCGCAGGAGTCATGATTACTAAGGAAGCCGAATCTCTTGTTAAGATGAAGAAGGCTTGTGTTAGCAAGAGTTGTGAAGGCTCAGTTCGGGCCATTGAGAGTTATAAGTTAAACAGGCAAGTCCTGAGGAGAGACGGAAGATGAGCCAGTAGGGGAGCTGAGAATTTGTTAGCAGATAGGATAAGGGGAAATCCTAAAGTTTTCCATAGGTATGTAAGGATTAAAACAATGAATGGAATAAAATATGGCCAATGAAGGACAGTCTTGGTAAGTAGTACGTGGAGTCTGAAGCGATAAGGGAAGCGCTAAAGCAATATCTTTCGTCAGAATTCGCACTGGAAAAACAAAATGTTGTCGAGGACAATACTGAGAAACAGTCGACGAGACGAGATCGGATTGAAGTTCCCAAGGACGAGGTGTTACAAACTCTGAAAATGTGAAAATATATATATTCCCGTGCGCCAGATGGGATTTATTCTCGGATTCTCTGGGAAACCAAGAATCTGATTTCCGACCCTTCGACTTTGATATTTATGTTGTCATTGTCCAAAGGTATAGTACCAGAACACTACAGGATAGTAAAAGTTGTTCCCTCATTCAAGAAGGGAAGTAGAGAAAACATGGAAATTATAGACCATTGGCCCTTCCGTTAGTTGTGGGTAAAGTGTTGGAAAAGTTCTAAGAGATAAGATTTGTAATCCTCTCGATTGGAATAAGTTTATGAGGGAAAGTCAAGCCGGTTTTGTGAATGTGAGGTCGAGACTCACAAACATTATTAAGTTCTTTGAGTAGGTCATTAAACTAGATGTCGGTTTGGTCACTGAATTGGAAAGTTCATTCCTAGACGTTTCTTCACCCTACTAGCTATCAATTTCAGTGGGTCTCCAGGCGAAGCACTGTTCATGTTCCTGCTTTCTATTTATTTGTTTGGGTTTCTTTGCGTTGATGATGTCATTTCCGTTGGTGATATCATTCCTGTTCTTTTTTCTCAGGGGGTGGTCAATGGCGTCGGGATCGAAGTGTTTGTTGGTAGAGTTCTTATCGGAATGCCATGCTTCGAGGAATTCTTCTGGATGTATCTGTTTGGCTTGTCCTAGGATGGACATGTTGTCTCAGTCCACTGTCGTGTTTGTCGAATGTAGTGTTTGTTTCAGTTCTTGCATGGTATCTTGTAAATGTCATCATGTTTTGCATGTGGACAAATAGGTAGAACACGAAACACCAGGATATATGAACATCAACTAGCCACAAAACGACGTAACCCTCTCTCACTGGTATCCTTACATGCAGATATGGAAAGGCACCACTTTGACTTGGACAACGCATCCATCCGAGCCCAAGTGAAACAGAGACAGACACGAGAATTCCGAGAAGCATGGCATTCCAACCGGAAATCTATCAAAACGCACATCGAGGTAGACCCCATCTGCAACTCCCTGAGAAAAAGAACAGGAAATGAAATCACTACAGGAAATTACATGACCAACCCAAAGAAGCCCAAACATGTAAATAGAAAGCAGAAATCATGAACAGTACGTCGCCCGAAGGCCCAATGAAGATGTTACCCAGGAGGGTAACGAAACGTCTGGAAATGAGAAGGAATTTCTTCAACCAGAGGGGTGTTACTCTATGAAACTGCTTGACCAACGTAGTAATTGATGCTACATCAATAAATGTTTTTTTTAAGCTAGGGATGATTTTTGTTTGAACAATAAAGGAAGTAATGATTATCTTCAGAGGTTGGTTAAGTGGATGTATGTCCATGGAAATATCAGGCATGATCTTATTGAATGGCGAAGCAGTCGCTAAGGCCCGCATGACATAGTCTTGCTCCTCGTTCTCATTTTCTATGAAAGGAAGAGTCACATATTCCGCGATTTTAGGGAAAGGTTCCATGGGGCTGTTGGGGGAGGTGTTTAGAGAGAAGGCACAGGGCACCACGGTGCCACGGAGAGAATGGTTCCTGGGGAAGGCGGACAAGGGCGGGGAGGAGAATATATGTTTTGTAACAGTATTTCGTTGGAGGTGGTGAAATTAGGAAAATATTTCGTTGATCACTTGGAGTACCGTAGCGCTTAAGGATCCAGACCAAGTTCTGAAAAACACGGGATGAGAATGCATCGTTGCTTCATGATGGACATTTGCAAGATGGGCCGAAAGTCCTTCTTTGGTGCAGTGAAAGTCACAATGTCTTTGAGAAGCTAACTTTAGCAGCCATATAGCATTGTGGCCACAAGAGCGGGACATAGTCAGGGATTTTCTTGACACCCTAAAGCCTGTCTGAAATATAGCCTGCGATTACACGCCACCTATGGTTTGTCACCGGCAGTCTCCACTAACAGCTGTTCACTCTCCGAGCGAGAGCGTTATTCACCTCATTGACCAAATGTTCTTCTCTTTCTTTTGTTCTTTCCCGACCAACTGTTTACTCCTTTACAATACAGAATGAGACATGATGGGATAGTTCCTGGTCGCCTGGATGATTGTAGTGTTAAAGAAACAATGCACAGGAGAAGCACAGGAGATTAGTCAGCATCTGAGTTGCAAGAGACATTTAAACCACAACCTTCTTGACGATTCCTTACTTCAGTTGCAGCAATACTGAAAAGCTCAACACCGTCCAGAACAGAGCAACTGAATTGAGCACAACTAATAAAACATCGACAAACATCCATTCTCTCCACAACCAAACACTCAGACATTCAGTCTGCACGATCCATAAGATGCACTGCAGATATTTACCAAGGGTCCTTAAACAGTACATTACAAACTCACAACTACATCCATCTAAAAAGAAAAGGGTAGTAGATAGATAGGAAAGATCTCCAACCCACCTACCATTCTGCTCTGGAAATGTATTGCCGTTCCTCCAGAATCACTGGGTCAAAACTATTGATTTCACTCCCCTTTAATTTGGGTCTACCGACAGCACATGGAAACGATGGTTCAAGAAGGCAGCTAAATCATCACCTTGTCCAGTCAAATCATAAATGAACAATAAATGCTGACCTGTTCTGGAATACCCACATCCGACGAAGAATGAAAATCAAATGCTTTGGTGTTCTGAGGAGTTCTCTCTTACTGAGATATCTCTGGTTTTATTTGACGGGTATCAAAGATGAGGATTTGCATTTGGGAAACTGAAACGAAGCATCACATCAGAATTTGATGGAGTTGCTTTGTTCCATGTAGCCTGAACCTCACCGGCCTTTGAAAATGAAAGCAGAAAGTTACATTCACAGTGGAGTGGAAGCATTCACTGTCTGAACTATCGAGACATAATTGGAGGGACGCTGTAGAGAAACTGCGGAAATGTGGTGACGATTCAATTACTTGTCTGTACTGAAAATTCATCAGTGCAACCACACCGGGGAAAAGCCATTCAACTGTTCTGAGTGTGGAAAGGGAGTTACTCAGTTTTCTAACTTGCTGACTCACCAGTGGGTTCACACGGAGAAGAAACCATTTAATGGTCCAGAGTATGGAAAACGCTTTAAACATTTTGACGAACTGCTTTACCATCAATGTGTTCACGTTGATGAGAAGCCATTCAAGTGTTCTCACAGAGGGAGTGGGTTCGGGCCGTCATTTGATCTCACATTACATCTGTGAACTCAGTGGACATAGACCGTTTGCCTGTTCGAAGAATGGGAAAGGATTCATTCAGTCATTCAGTCTGCTGAGACACCAGTGAGTTCATACAGTGTAGAGATCATTCATCCGCTGTGATTTGAAGTCATTAATTGATTCAGGCAATCTGCTGAAATACAAGAGAGTTCACACTGGAAAGAGACCATTCACCTGCTCTTTCATTTCTCAAACTTACTGAAAGACGAGGGAATTCATATTGGCGAGAGGCCATTCATGTGTTCTGAATTGGGGAAATGATGCACTTCAGCCATCCATCCTCCTGATACACCAACGGGTTCACTGTGACAATAATTTGTTTTAATGACACAGTGTGGGAAATGCTTTATAAGGTTCCATTAATTGACGTCCCATCAACATGTTCACGCTGATGAGAACACAATCTTCTGCTCTCACTGTAGGACTGTTGTTTCTCGGATATAAGTGAATACACTTCACACGGTCTTCATTTCGACGTGAAGAGCATTCAGAAATGCTGAATGCATCGAAATATATTTGAGTACAATTCCACACTTAACAATAAAGAGAAGTGTCAAGAACAGGGCAGTTACTGGATATCTACCAGGGCTCCTCTAATTGTACCGAAATCAGGGGAAAAAAGTCTTTGAATTTGATGTGATTGAAAACTGAACAATTAAACACCCGATCAATTAAAGAGATTAAACACATCCAATGAAGTAAACCCCTACTGACAGAATGAACACAGTTCAATTCTCGATGCAATAACACTCTATCGCATTCACATGCGACCTCACTGGATTGTTTGCACGATTACCGTCTTACCAGACCGCAGAGGCTGCTGCCTTCATTTGAGAAAGAAGGGGCTGGTGGTGATTTAACCAGAGCACCACCAGCCCACAGGTCAGAAAATATTTAGTGAAGAACAACCTTTAAATTAACCTCAAACCAGTGATAGGAATTGGGACCACGCTGCGAGCATCACACTGCTTTATAAGCCAACAAAGCAGACAACTGAGCGAAACAGATTCCACCTGAATGGGCTGTCACGCGTGCGAATTAGTAATTGAATCCCTTGCTACCCACAGTGCAAATTAACTGCCTCTCCACGCACGGTGGCGCAGTGTTTAGCACTGCTGCCTCAGAGCACGAGGGGCTGGCGTCGATTCCAGCCTGGGAGGCCTGTCTGTGCGGAGTTTGCACATTCTTCACGTGTCTGTGTGAGTTTCCTCGAGGTCATCAAATTTCATCCCACAAGACAAAACGGTACGCCTGTTAGGTGAATTGGACATGATATATTACCCATACCGTAGATTAATAGTTGGGGTAAATATAAGGGAGGGTAATGGGTTTGAGTGTTCTTTAGAGAGTCTTTTTGGGCCGAAGGGCCTGTTGTTGCACTGCAGGGATTCTCATGTGTTTTCTGGTGTTCTATCACATCATTGCTACTCCTTAAGCTCTTTTCAAAGTCAGACAATTAAAATTTTCTCTCATTTGTGGGAACAAGTCCATATCTGCTGAGATTGGAGACACGAGTGAATCACTTCCCAGGCAAGGAGCAAATAAATGCTTCTCCCTCGTGTGAATGTGCTCGTGCTCATTGAATAGAGATGATCAGGTGAATCTCTTTCCACACTCAGTGCACGCCACTCTACAATGTGCCCATTCTTCTTTATCTGAAGCTTTGCTGATTTAATAAATGCCTTCTCATACACAGAGCAGACGAATAGTGTCTTTCGAGTGTCATGTCGATTGGATGACATTAGGCGGGGTTGTGAAGATAATCACTTACCAAACCGAGCAGACATATGTTCTCTCCCTTTGTTGAAGTCGTTTGCGTGCCATTTGGATTGATCCCCGAGTGAATACCTTCCCGTCCATGGAACAGCTGAGTGGCTTGTCCCCATGTGAACAGGTTGATGTTGAATTAAGATTTTGAATTTAAAACCTTTGAACATCTTAAAGTTTATTTTTCAACAGTATGGGAAATAACTTGCAAACCTGCCTACAGACATCATGGCCGATAAGAACACAGAAAATCAAGCCTGTCCAAGCCATACAAGGAACATCGAAAATGCCTCAGCATTGACCAAACAGGCTGACAAGGGAAACCATACATGACCACAGTCATTCACAAACCACCGAATACACTTCCCAAGACAAACTACCAGTAAGATTCCTCGACCAGATAAACACAGCTGTCCCAAAGGCTGAAGTGTAATCTAAAACCCAGTGATATCAAAGCGACATGAAGCTCAGGTCAGCCAGTGAGGCACCAGATACCTTGCTCACCTATGGAGAACAACAATGGTATCTCCTTACTGCCAAGGAAAGGGACATTCTCACATACCCAGGAAGGGAGCTGGAACCCCCTGATTCCATTCTAGAATTGATTAATGCTGCCGGATGCTTGATTGAGTCCAGATTGTATTAATCACGTCCAGAGCTTGTGCCGCGATCCGGATCAAGCCAGGGGAGAGCCGGACGGGCAAGGGAAGCCTGGCAAAATAGAATGAGAGACTGCTGATTAAATTTTTCGCATCAATCCTAAGAGAATCCTCAGCTCGAAGGAAATTGACCAGTTCACTTTTGTTTCTGTCTTGTGGTTTCTGATCATTTGCTTTGGATGTGTCTGTTTGTTTTGCGGTTGCTGACTGCATGTATTGTCAGTTTCACGTGTCTCGTCTAAGTGTGTTTATCCATCAGACAAGTGTTTGTGTACAGTGCAGTGAGCGATTGTGCTCTCAGTAATCCTTTATTGCTTGACCTATCAATCACTCACTGCTTGTGTGTTCTGTGAGTACTCCCTCTGTCTTTCCTCTAAAGCTGAAGCGCAATGCGTAGCAGTCAACGCAGGACGTCCAGTACGCCATGGCGGCAGGGAATTCCGCCCACTGCTGGGATGTGCTAGCTGGGCAACCCCAACTATGTGGTGAAAACAGCCCAGGACCGAAATTGTCCAAGACGATATTGAGGAGGCATGTAAGTTTAGATTCCCTACAATGTCGAAACAGGCCCGTCGACCCAACCAGTCCACACCGACACTCAGAGGAGTAAGCCACGCAGACCCATTTCCCTCCCACTAATGCACCTGACACTATGGGCAATTTAGCACGGCCATTTCACCTGACGTGCACATCTTTGTGATTGTATTACGAAACCGGAGCACGCAGAGGAGTCCCACGCAGACATGGGGAGAATGTGCAAACTGCACACAGACAGTCGCCCAAGGCTGCAATCGAACCTGGGACCCTGGCGCTGTGAGGTAGCAGAGACAACCACGCCGCCCTGTAAATGCGTGAACTTCCAAATAAACATATGAGATTCTCTTGTTATACCTGGTTCACTGGCAGACACTATGCTGAAAGAGACAGGGGATGGCGGTTACATTACCCACTTTACAGGAAAAGTGCAGCAAGTCAGGCAGCATCCAAGGAGCAGGGGAATCGACGTTTCGGGCATGAGCCCTTCTTCAGGAATGAGGAAAGTGTGCCCTGCAGGCTAACATAAAAGGTAGGGAGGAGGAACTTGGGGGAGGGGTGTTGAAAATGCGATCGGTGGAAGAAGGTTAAGATGAGGGTGTAAGGCCAGAGTGGGAGTGGGGGCGGAGAGGTGAGGAAGAAGATTGCAGGTTAGGAAGGCGGTGCTAACCTCGAGGGTTGGAACTGAGACAAGGTGGAAGGAGGGGAAATGAGGAAACGGAAGAAATCTGAGTTCATCCCTTGTGTTTGGAGGGTTCCTAAACGGAAGATGAGGCGCTCTTCCTCTAGCCGTCATGTTGCTATGGTCTGGCGATGGAGGAGTCCAAGGACCTGCATGTCCTTGGTGGAGTGGAAGGGTGAGTTGAAGTTTTGAGCCACGGTGTGTTTGGGTTGGTTGGTCCGGGTGCCCCAGAGGTGATCTCTGAAATGTTCCACAAGTAAGCAGCCTGTCCTCTTTGGATGCTGCCTGACCTGCTGCGTTTTTCCAGCAACACCATTTCTGCTCTGATCTCCAGCATCGGCAGTCCTCACTTTCTCCACTTTATAGGAGACTTTTAAAGATGGCCACAATGGAACTGGCCATATTGTGTGTGTGTGTGTGGGGGGGTTCCTTATATTCGATGAGCTTGATTATTGGACCACGGCCATTATGGGAGGGCACAATGACCCCTCCTGTGACCCTCTGGATATGCTGAAGTGTCTTGCAAAGGTTGCCCAGCAGTATCAGGCCGCGAAGGCGAAAGACTGCTGCAATAAAACCGATACTGAGACCCCAATAATTCCAGATCCGGCCACACCACCCTATGCTCCGCAGTTCCCGAAGTTTCTCATACTGTCTTCAAAGCCAGACCCTTTGGGCCTGAATGAAGTGGCTCAAATTTGTTGCCATGCATTACATAGCAAGACCGCAATGGGACACATTACCAGCGGCAGTATGAATTACGGCTGCTGCCCAAAACAAATGATAACTCCAAACTCACATGAAGCCCGACTGCTTGCCGAAATTAACAGGGCACCAACTGTCAGTTTCTCCGCATCATGAATGGGTCCACTCTCCTGTATAAGGCCTAGATCCACGCAGAGGTCTTGGCCATGCGACAAGATGCCCCAGACCCGTTGAATTGACTGCTCCCATTCTACAATTGGGTCCTCGAAATTTCCTGTATATACAACTGTCTGTCCCAAGATGTGCAGACCATATTACAGCTTGCGCATATAACCCACTGGGTGACCATTAGCCCTGTTATTGACATCCCCATCCAACCCTGGGACACCGCTTCAGACTGCAAAAAAATGGCTGGACAGCACCGTGAAGGATGCAATAACGGCCAGTGCAAGAGTGCACGCCGAATTTGGGCTGTTATCTAGTGTCTGCAGAGCAGCTAAGCACTTGCTCGATGTCATTGTCCACTTAAGGGAGGTCGGGGACTCCTCGTCCGGCATTCCATTAGCAGAGAACGAAACGCTTGCCGTGTAGACCTTACTTATGCTCACGTTTTCACGTTGCACAATCAAACGACGAGCTGGATGGACACTTTAATTTAGCGTGGTAAGTTGGACGGGAATGGGCTGTTCACTACACCAAAACGGATGGGGCCATTCGACTGCCTCGCGCAACCCGACAACAACAGGGACACCAGCAGGGCAGGACAGCAAATTAGGGCAATTCAAAGAAGGCAGTGCTGGAACAGTGGGAAATTGGAACACTGAGTGAGACAGTGCTGGTGCAGGCAATATCATCCAGGGCCATCTACCCTCTCTCTCCCTACCCCTCAGGCACGACAGCAGTCCACCACACAACAGAGGCAGCTTCAACAGGCTGTCTACACTGTGCCTGATCCCTTCCCCCGTGCTCCAGAAACTAACTACAGCTATCGTGAGTGGGAGCTTTCACAGGCGATCTCAATATGTCTCTCAAACGCCCCCTCTGAAATTCCAATAATGGATGTGGAGATGGTGAGCTGCTCATTTATATTGTGGTGGATTCTGAGTCTGTCCAACCGTCTACGGCTCCCAACTCGGAAAATTACCTGAGTTGCAAGACCCTTTGCACAGTAGTGTTTTCAGGAGTAAGCATAACAGAGCCACTCCCCTAACCCATTAACTCCAGTATTGAACCTGCCACTGCGACTGATGCTGCCATTATTTCAGACTCTTGCCCAGTCGCCCTTCTAAGCCGGCAGACCTTGTGTAAATTGAATGCCAGTATCCACTGTTCCTGTGAGGGTCTCACATTAGAGAACCCAGTCGTCCATTATTCCAGGCTGTGGGCAATAATTTCACACAGCCCTGAACCCTCTGACCAGGTAAGCTCCTGATGCTCTTGGTCATGCTCCAATTCACCTATCTGCGCACTTCTCGACCCTTACTTGCCCTGTTGTCAATGGCCTCTTTCTGTAGACAGTTCCCTGACTCCCTGCTGCCAGAGGGGTGCAAAATTGACGTTATCGACTTGTCATGCATCCCACCAGAATTAATTGAAAATGGCGACACACCACGGTGACATGTAATAACAAAGTAGATTCTTGTGAAATCTAAGGTCTTCAAGGTGACCTAATTAACAAATGCGGGTGAAATGATGTTGTTGTACCTCTGCACTGACAGCTGAAGTGACGTCAAGCTGTTATCTGTTTTCTCCATTGGTTTTGATCATTCTGGCTCTCCTCTGATTGCCTGAGGACGAGAGGGTGCTTACAACCTGGGAGCTTTCTGCGTGGTATCTGGTGTAATTTTTAGAGGGGATGAGGAGCTGCTGTTGGTCACGGGAAGTGCCTGTGAGGCCCCCAACCCTCACTCCCCCGAAACAGCACCACTCCCCATAATGCAATTCCTGCAGTCAGCAGCTGATCTACCCTGTCAGGGCACACCAGATCCTTCTTAAACAGACCTTTTGGAAGGACAGTCTGCTGCCATGAATTTGGCAATGGCTGGATATAATGTGTTTTGCTTTCAATTTCACTTTCATCTCTGGCCACATGTAAGTTCTTCACTTTAACCTTGTAACCCTTCCAGAAAATGTCCACTCGCTGATCCCTTTTTGTCAACTTAACCAGGTTCCCCACACGTACTCACCACCTCAGCAATCTCTACCTGAACTTGCCCACATTGACTGACTGATCTTCTCCAGCCTTGATAGAACAGGGACTGTTCCTATGCCCAAACAGCCTGCAGGAACTTTAGTGAATCAGCGAGAAACCTGAATCTAATTGATGGTAAATATTAGTTAGTAGCCAATGTCTCTCCAGAGCTGTTGTTTGAAAGTATAGGTAACAGCATTTAAATATGATTGCTGCATTCTATGAACCGGAGCATCCTCTGCCCACATTGATAGAACGACGCCCCCTTGCTGACCGACCGTTAATTAACCAGTTCTGACAATGTTGCATTCAAGTCTTTTCCTACCCTGCCCGCGCGGCCACACCTCCTGATTCCAATCCTGGTCGCAGTATTTCATAGCTTCCAGTAATATTTTGGCACTTTTGCTCAATTCCACCACAACCTCCATTCCCGATCTATTTCTTTCTGCTTCCAAGCAACTTTTGACAAGAAGGTTGGGATGCAGAGGTTCTGTTTTGCACCCTTATCATTGAGATATCTCATCATTCCTGCACTTCCATTTTGTTTTCATTCCCTCTGGTTCCCCTCTTTTTTCTTTGTCACTAAATCCTTTTAGTTGCTGCATTTTTAATTTCTGACTAAAGCAGATGGAACTCAGACAAAGTAAGAGTCTACAGCAGATTGAGAGTATTTGTTAACTTGCAATATAATAAGTAAAGTATGATTAGGATTCATTAAAATTTACGCTTAACACTTATTGATGTTGAAATGTAAAGTCTACTTTCCGCCTTATGGACACGAAGTATTTTCCTCAATTTAATTTTCATATTTCAGATTCCAGTACAATAAGTTCAGTTCAAATGGGTGAAGACAGCTAGAGTCGCTGTAGTCACTGCACTCCAACCTGTTTTTGTCACGTGAGAACTTCAGTTTCTCTCCCCAGTGCTCTCTCTATCTGAGCAACTTTCTCTGATTTCCATCCTTCACGTTTAAGCGGCCGTGCTCCGTGGGCAATACTATTGGCTGTTGTTGAATCTCCAGCTCGATTTGAGAGGGGGTTATCTCCCATTGTGAGGTCAGAGACCCAGCTGCAGGGTGCTGAGACTCAGGGGACAGGCCCCACAGCGCAGCCTCTATAGAATCTCCATGTCTCAGTGTTCCCCAAGGGGCAAGGCACGACCAGGAATGAGTCACTGTGGGCCTCACTATAGGCTGCACAGAGGGACACTGACAATTACACGCAGAGCTTGGACAGCCAGTTCCAAGGGAACCGATGTTACAACTGTGCCCAGTGACTTTGCTTGGGAATTGAACGTGCGTGTGTTTAGGACAGGAACTCTTCCACTGGGTTAAATCGAGCCATTCAAAAGGGTCGAATATCTACTGTACGAATACCTGACATACTGCCGAACACCTAATGGAGAGTATCATTTACACCAGATTCTAGTCGATTGTACAACCAGAGAATTACAATGAAAAGCATATGTATTTCTCTGCATTAACTCATTCAGAAAGGAATCATTCCATTGGTCAGGTATTTGTTGGAGAAGGACAGGCTGGCTGTGCATGTCAGGCCCCTGCAAAAACATGGGCATAGACTCTGTGGTAATTAACTGGGGACCAGAAAACTCTGATGGGGAGACCTTCCTAAAGAATGTGGCCTTCACTGTCTGTGCTGTCACTTATTCCTCCCGAGAAGGTTGTAGAAGGTGAGCTTACTTCCTTAACCACTACAGATTACTGGAATATTTGTCCGTGGGTCAGCACATTCAATCATGGGGGTGGATTGGAAAGAATGAAACTTTTCAGATTGGGAATCTAATGGGACTTTCAAAAATCATGAGACCCCTGGGAGAAACTGTTCCCCAAATATAACGTTCAAGAATGAGACAACACAGGCTGAAATTATCTGCAAAAGTAACAGATGTATAGTAAGAGATGTTTTTTGTTCACATAACGCTTGGTGTTTGTGTGGAGGGCCCTGCTGGAGTTCTGATGGAGGCAGCTCCAACCGACGCTTTTAACAGGGAACTAGGTCATTATTTGAATTTGACTGAGGGGTGGAGAGTCAATGGACAGAACAGAGTGTCACAGTTATTTAGTTTCTGAATCTCAAATTCCCACTTTGTCAATGAGGACTTGCTCACTGACATCAAGAGTTGTCAGCATGCTGATGCTTGGTTTGGGAGTCTTGGTTGTGGACATCGAAATTTACTCACTGTCAACCTCCAGAAAACAGGACATGTCTTCAGAATTTGCAGATGACACAAATTGACAATGGAGAAAACAGGGAAGAGAAGAGTAGCAGAATTTAGGAGAACACATGCAGAAGTTATTTCTATTCGGTCTGAGGATGAAAGGGGTCCATAGGATTCCTGATATCATCACAATGAACTCGTCAGAGCCAGACTTCCTTTTTGTTCGTGGCCAATTAATATGAAGCACAGAATTCCAGTGAAATAGACACGAGAGAGGAGAGAGCTTTCTGTTTGTCATAAAGAGCAAAACAGTCACGTAAGGACCGTGGGGGAGAGACATTTTCTGTATTTAATCAAAATCACACTCTGACATGGGAATCCCTCCAGCTACCTGAGGGATTGAGATTTCTTAAGCAATTTCCACGTGAAGCTTATTCAGAATCAGTCACAGATTTTTTAAATCTGCAATCAGACTAGATTGATCCTGAAGGCAGAAGTTTTAGAGACGCTGCAGTGAAGATTTACCACCATGCTTCCTGGACTGGAGGGCAATTCTTATGAAGGAAGATTGAGGGGCTGAGGGCTTTTCTCATTAGAATGAAGAAGGATGCGGGGTGAATTGATAAGGGTGTATATGATGATAAGAGCCACAGATAGACTGAATAGCCAGAGACTTCTTCCCAGTACAGAAATATCTTCATAAGAATCCACAATTTAAAGGTAATTGAAAGAAGGTTTCGGGGAGATGAGAGGTAAGTTCTTTCTATGCACTGACCAGACTCTGTGGCGGTGGTAGTTCAATCAGTTGCATTATGGATGTTCACGCGACTCTTAGGCGCATGGACGGACGATAGGTTATGCAGATTAGTTTGATATTAAAGTAGATTAACCGATCTACACATCATCGAGGGCTGATGGACCTGAACTGTACTGTTCTGTATCCACATTATTGACTCCACTGTCAGTTAAATTTCTGATACCGTATATCCCCCTGAATGATAATGTTTCATAACTTCTCACCATTTTCAACACGATCATTCAGTTTCTGTTCGAGTCCTCCGACAAACGTGAACCAAATGTTGTAATTGTACCATTCTCCACCACGACCTCTGGAGAGCAAGTGGGAATATAGCGTTGAGATAGGGAATCAGGCATAATCACATTGAATGGAGAGCAGGCTGTAGGGGCTGAATGGCTTCGTCCTGCTCCTGGCTTCCGTCAGCAAAATGTCCTCCTGATAATCTCATCCTAAAAAGTATCAGTGATTACATTGGGGAAGCACATCAGTAGTTGTTTTCGTTGAGACTTTCCTGCATCTTGAAAATTTATTTTTTTCTTTGCAGTGACGATGAACAGTCAGTCTGAGAATAAAAGTGCTCCTCAGGATTCCTGATAGCGTCTCAAAGAAAAATAAAATCATAGGAACGCTTCCATACTGGTAATGGCCAATCGCATAGAATAAAGAGAGACACTTCATGGAACTTCCGGATTGTTCACAGACCCTGGATGTTAATTTGCTTTGTGAATTACGGACCATATAAATGTAGAGGAATTACACTGGATATCCGCAAGTAACATGAGGATGTATATTTATAAAGCCTGCAAAAAATCTTACAGGTTTCCTAAAAAGGATTTAAAGGTAATTGAACGGTTTTGAAATTTATTCAGCATTGTCGAGGGAATTGGAGCTAATTTCAGATACCGAGAGAGACTTTAGATTAGATTAGATTAGATTACATTACAGTGTGCAAACAGGCCCTTCGGCCCAACAAGTCCACACCGACCCGTCGAAGCGCAAACCACCCATACCCCTACGTTTACCCCTTACCTAACACTACGAGCAATTTAGCATGCCCAATTCCCCTTACCTGCACATCGCTGGACTGTGGGAGGAAACCGGAGCACCCGGAGGAAACCCACGCAGACACGGGGAGAACGTGCAAACTCCACACAGTCAGTCACCTGAGGCGGGAATTGAACCCGGGTCTCTGGCGCTGTGAGGCAGCAGTGCCAACCACTGTCCAACTGCTTTTTTTTAAATTCATACATTCTATATTGTAGAAATGTTATTTTATAAATTAAACTGTAAAAGCAGGATATGGAGAACTTTGTTACAAAGTTTCCACTGATTAAGATGCAGATTCCAGAATCCTTTTAAAGTACGTTCCCTGAGATTTTTAAAAGTCTGTCTAACTTTCCAAACTTCAAGAGGAAAATACGATAGTTATATGACAGGTCAGCTACTGAATTGTAGGTGCGTGGTCTTGTTCAGAATATGTCAGAGATTTAGCATGGAGTAAGATGTATTGTATCCAGATAACTGGCATTTATCAAGGACGAGCCTGACGTAACTTGTCTTCAAACTTTGTGTTCTGTAAAAATAAAGAAATTGATTTACCATTAAGCAAGCCTCTAGGATTGTGTATCATTAGTATACATTTGTGAAAGAGAAACTGTGTATGTGAATGAGCGAGTGTGGCTTTGAGGTGTCTGTGACTGATTGACTGAGAGTTGGTGGCTGAGATTGGCTGAGTGAGGCGTTGTGTTCGAGTGTGAGATTCTGAGATCAGGAGTTTGCAATGCTCTACTGTGCGTGTGACTGAACATGTGTGACTGCATGACAGTGTGTCTGTGCGTATTAGCTATGTAAGAGTTTGTGATAGACAATGTAGAGGCAGCTTTACTCTGTAATCTAATACAGAGCTTCCCCTGACACGGGAGTGTTTGTGGACATATCTGTACATTGTATGTAACCCTATTTTTCTCGGACCCTGGGAGGTTTATTGGAGAAAGTGTACAGGGAAATGTACTCTGCCTATAATCCAGTGATATAACTATGCTAAGTGCATTTGATAGGGACAGTGTGGGGATAGGGGTTGACTTCGTCATTATCTAATTCCACGGTCAACATGGTCTGGGAGTTAGAAAAGCTGAAGTGCAGAAACAGCTTTACTCTGAACTTAACTCCATTCACTACCGAAATACAATCCGAAAGAACTGCAGATGCTGTCAATCAGAAACAAAACCAAAAGTTACTGAAAAACCTCAGCAGGTCTGGCAGCATCTGTGAAGAGAAATCAGCGTTAAAGTTTCAGGTCTGGCTCAGATAAACGGTGACCGGATACGGCGTGGTAACTCTGGTTTCTCTGTTCAGATGTTGCCAAAACTGCTGAGCTTTTATCAGCAAATTGTTTTTTCCCTATTCTCTCCCTGCTCTACGAATTGCTCCCCTCATTTAGCTTAGAGACTTTGTTCTGCTGTACATCAGCTTGCTGACAACACATGGAATTCCAGTCTCTAACCCAGTCTAGAGTAAATGAATATATAATCCCTGCGGTGGAAATTCCCCTGCCCTATCACTGTACATTTTCTTGACTAATGCACCTAACCTTCTCATGTCTGATCACTATGGGCAATTTAGTATCGCCAACATTACATGTCGAAGCAAACAGGACCATCCGAAAGAACCGCACGCAAACACGGGGAGAACTTACAAACTCCATAGACAGTCGACCGATACTGGAATCAAACACGAGTCCCTGGAACTCTGAGGCAGCAATGCTTACCACAGAGTCACTGTGCCACCCAAACAGTTAAATTTAAAATTGGGACTGGGTATACAAAAAGCTGCAGTTTCTCCAAATATAAAGTTTTATGGAGTACATCCGTTCAATAAGGCAGTTCACTACCATCTTCTCAAGGGCTGATGGGAATGAGTGATAAATGCTGAGCCCAGCCAGTGATGCTCACGTCCGATGAACAAACGAAAACTTCATCCCTTTGCCTTGCTAATACCTTGCTGCCGCTGCAGATTAATTCAATGTGTTTTAATATCCCAGGACACACAGATCCCTGTCTACGTCAGAGTCCTATAACATCTCTCCATTTAAACTAAAGTCTTTGTCGAGTCTCCCTGACACTCTCCACTTTGTATTGTAATGGACAGTGCTTTGCCCATTCACCTACTATCGCTACATCGATCTGTTTGACAGCAGCTTTCTTTCACTTCGCAATTTACTTGTAAACTAGTTTTAGCAATAACATACTCAGTTTTTAGATCAAGACTGAGTTGAGCAGATATCTTTTGGAAATCTGAAAATGCTTCTGTCGCCCTCTGTTCCTTTTTCAGTGTGTCTGCCTGTTTCGCTCTGCTCGCCCAGAATATCTGTGAATTGCCACATTCCGTTATCATTTTGGAGATGCTTCATGGAGTCCATACCTCCTGTACGATCACAGTAAAACGTCTTCACCTCCCTAGGCCCAAGTCCTGGTCATAATTGCCAAACTGTCCAAATATTGGGTGTCGCCATCACTTTAACTCTCCCGATTTGTGGACTATAATGTTGAATCAATTAATAAGATCCTGATTAAAGGAGTACTTGTCTGAAAATAAATACAGTTCTACTAAGGGACTGTAAAAAGAAATCGTTATTTCCAAACATCAAAGCTTCATTAAACCATCCTGGATGTCAGATAAACAGGACATTCACACACCTGGGTCAAGATTCAATCCCCCCGACACCGAAAGATTCCTGTATCAAACAACATACGGTATTGGAATCAAATGCAGTTTTTGTGAGCAAGACATAGCACATAGATTGAGGAAAATTGTCCATGTGGATGTTAAGAATCAGGAATATAATTGGGAATCCAAACTGAACAGAAAAAATCAAGTCAAGAACTTTGTGAGTAATTTCTGGAATACATCTATTTTCGTTGAAAATGGGAACCCTCTTGGATAACAATCGAGAATTAGTGTGTGTGTGTGTGTGTGTTTCTGTGGTGATACACACACACATTATACATATTATACACACACAGATTATACATATCTTCAAAATGTTTGGTTAGGCATCATCGAGGGAACTTTACTCTGTATTTAACCCTGTGTTGTCAATTGATCTCACAGCTTCCTATGTACTGTTTTCAAGGCTCCATCCGTTGCCACATCTTATATATGCTATTATCCTTTTCAGACTGTCCTTCAGCCACTCAGTAACATCCCAGACTCAGGGAGGCAGCGTGTTACCTCGTGTCGCATCTGCACTGTCACAGATGTCTGCCTGATGCCCAAACAATGCAACCCCCCATCACTTTTGCTCTCCACTTCTTTTGTTTTCTCCATTACTTAAATTCAGAGAAGGTTCGGAAGCAACAAATGTAACTTTTCGATTTGAAAATGGAGGGAGGCAGAAAACAGGGCCACTGCTGAAATTCTATCCAAGCAACAATGTTAAACCTTTTCATAGTTCTGTGGTTCCTAACATTGATACATTTCCTGTACGATAGTATTGAAGTATTTCAGGGGGTTGCTGCTGCCTTGTTACGAAATGATGAAATGAGAATAAACGACCTAGTTCTCCAAAAATATCTAGTTGCTTTCGTTCAGAAAGTGGTTGCTGGTTCCTCTCGTGGCGGCCAGAGAGGATCGCTCTCCCTCAGCTCACGGCCCTAGCACGAGTCACGTGTTGCCTCCTCTCACTTCCTCGTTGTCAGACTTTCCCCGCTGTTTGTGGCCATCCTTTCTGTGACGTCACTGCGCAGCTGCTTGCGCCTTTGCGTCATTAAGGGCATTGTGAGACTGTCAGAAATAATAGAATGTACAGGGACAGGAGCAAAGTGTTTCAGAGAGAAAAAAAAATCTGCTGCTTACACAGTGACACTGGAGGCCAGCAGAGGGCGGTATCTTATCACTTTTAAAAAAGAGGGACAGACAGTGACAGAGAGAGTCAGATACATTTCTTCATCAAATTTTAATTAATTCATTGATCAACTCACGTTAACACTTCTGGTAATATTGGATTGATATCCTCACTCCCAGGTCCCTCCTCCTCTGTCTTGGGTAGTTCTTGTGCAGGTGGTCCTCTTCATAACAACGTTTGCAGCTCTTGGACTGCTTGTACTCCTTACTCTGATACCCCCCTCTTTGCAGTTCCTGCTGAGGTTCATTTTACAGTCGGCTACCATACACCCAGAAGAACGTAAAGTCGCACACATTCTCATTACTGGGATGAATGTTTGAATCATAAGCATTCATATTACGTGTGTGGTATTTCAATAATCCCATGCATTGCTGAAACCTTCAGGACGATGGGCTGATAGCCGAGAAATGGGATTTCTGTGTGTGGATCTTCATTGTCTGCTAGGAACATTCGTTAACATGTTTCCCTCTGAGCTATAAAGAACAAATGAACACAAGAAATAGGAGCATGAGTCTGGAATTCGGTTCCTCTAACCTGCTCCGATTTTTAATACAATCATGGCCGATCTCATCTATGAAGTGCTTTAAGAGGTTAGGAATGGTAAACATTAACTCCCAGATTGTTCAGGGCCTCGGTAATTCGCCACGATCGTAATAGATCCATGCAGACCCCATCTCTCTGGCACTTCACTCATCTCTGGAACATGTGGATAACATGGACACCTGCTTCAGACTTCTGTATATTAGCTTTAGCTCTGCCTTGAAGACCCGAATGCAAACAATACTCATCGACATTTCTGAGTCCTAGGACTTTCCTCATATCGACAACTGGATCTTTAACTTTCTGACCTGCAGATCACAATGAATGAGGATAGTTGGAAACTCCTCCTCTTCAATAATACGCAATACTGGTGCCCTTCAAGGCTGTGTACTCAGCCCACTTCAATATTTCTTACCCCCTTATGAGTATACCGCCAAATTCAGCTCTAAGTCCATTTACAGATTTACTAATGAAACCACGATAGTGGGTAGGTCTCAAAGCCGACATAGATTACACCTCCTCCCACCATGCCCCCTGTAAAAACGCCATCCCATATTCTAAATTCCTTCACCTCCACCGCACCTTCTCCCAAATGGTCCAATTCCAATACTGAACAACCCAGATGGCCTCCTTCTTCAAAGACCGCAAATTCCCCTCAGAAAGTGGTTGACGATGCTCTCCACGCATGTCCTCCACTTCCCGCTCTTCTGCCCTTGAACCTCGCCCATCCAATCGTCACGAGGACAGAACCCCACTGGTCCTCACCTACCACCCCACCAACCTCCAGATATCGTATCATCCTTCGTCATTTCTGCCACCTCCAAACAGACCCCACCATCAAGAATATGTTTCCCTCCCCTCAGCTACCAGCGTTCTGGAAAGACCACTCCCTCCGCGACTCCCTTGTCAGTTTCACAACCCCCACCAACTCAACCTCCACTCCCAGCACCTTCCCCTGCAACCGCAAGAAATGCAAAACCTGTGCCCACAGCTCCCCCTCACTTCCCTCCAAGGCCCCAAGGGATCTTCCCATATCCGTCACAAATTCATCTGCACATCCACACACATTTACAGCATCCACTGCACCCGATGTGGCCTCCTCTACATTGGGAAGACGGACCGCTTACTGGCAGAACATTTCAGAGAACATCTCTGGGACAGCGCAGCAAACAACCCAGCCGCCCAATGGCTGAAAACTTTCACTCCCCCTCCCACTCCGCCAAGGACATGCAGGTCCTTGTCCTTCACCATCGCCAGACCATGGCAACAGACGCCTGGAGGAAGAACACCTCATCTTCCGCCTAGGAACCCTCCGACCACAAGAGATGAATGCAGATATCTCCAGCTTCTTCATTTCCCCTCCTCCCACCTTATCTCAGTGCCAACCCTCGGACTCAGCACCGCCTTCTTGACCTGCAATCTTCTTCCTGACCTCTTCTCCCCCACCCTCTCTCCGGCCTATCACACTCACCTTAACCTCCTTCCACCTACGCATTCCCAACGCCCCTCCCCCAAGTCCCTCCTCCCTACCTTTTATCTTAGCGTGCTTGGCACACCCTCCTCATTCATGAAGAAGGGCTTATGCGATTCTCCTGCTCCTTGGATGCTGCCTGATCTGCTGCGCTTTTCCAGCAACACATTTTCCAGCTCTGATCTCCAGCATCTGCAGTCTTCACTTTCTCCTACAGGAAATAGAGCTTAATGACGTGGTGCAAAGACAACGATCTTTCCCTCAATGTCAGCAAAACAAGGGAACTGGCCATTGACTTCAGGAATTGGGCTGAAGGACACACACTGGTCTCTGTCATTGGTGCTGATTTGGAGGTGATGGACAGCTTCAAGTTCCGAATAATAAATATCACAAACAATCAGTCCATCCATGTCAAATCTCCAGCCAAGAAAGCACATCAATATATCTACCACCTCAGCCGGGGAATAAAATTTAGCATCTTGGCAATGACTCTGATCAATTTTAATATTGAACTGCAGAAAACATTCTATCCAGACTCTTCGTATGATAACTTCTCTGGCCGTACTGCAAGAAATTGCAGAGATGCGTATACCGAACACAATACATCACACAAATCATATTTCCTTCCATTGACTCAGTCATGAATTCCCACTTCTTCAGGAATGCAGCCAACACAATCAAAGGCCCCTCCCACCACCGCAACGCTCTTTCTCAACCTCTTCCATCGGACAGAAGATGCAAATGTTTGAAAATACGCACCAATGGATTCAGGAACAATTTCTTCCGTGCTGTTATCAAACTTATGAATGGACCTGTCATGTATAGAGTTGATCCTTTTCTGCACCTGTTCAAAAGCTGTGAAACTATATTTACCTGATGGCCTTATGTAAGGTATGATTTGTACTGGAGAGAACGCAACACAATATTCTTCACTGTTTCTCAGAATGTATGACTATCATAAAACAAGCAAAATCAATCTGCATACCATACGTCTGGGTCTGGTCTGCTCGATAACACTTTAAACCTATGTCTCCTGTAGTCTGTGTAAAAGACTGCCATTATCCATTACTTCCATGCCTGTCATAATTTTGAAAGGATCTATTTCGTATCCCTCAGACTCGACGTTCATGTGAAAGAAATGAGTTATTATATTGTCCCGCATCATTTATGATGGGAGCTGGCAGGACAGCAGCGTTTAATTCTGATCCTTATGTGATAAAGTCAATTAGCCTTGTCTATCCGTTGCTTCTTATGGTTTCTGGCATGCAACTATTTATTTGTCGTAGCTTCACCAGGTTGACACATTACGTTTAGATATACCCAGTGTGTGCACTCATAGAACATATAACATAGAAAAGTACAGCACAGAACAGGCCCTTTGGCCCACGACATTTAATCCTAATGTCAAATATAGTAACTTAACCTATGCACCCCTCAACTTACTGCTATCCATGTGCATGTCCAGGAGTCGCACCAATGTCCCCAATGATTCTGCTTCCATGACCACAACTGGCAATCGACTCCATGCATTCACAACTCTCTGCGTAAAGAACCTACCTCTGACATCTCCTTTATACCTTCCTCCTAATACCTTCAAATTATGACTTCTCATACTAGTCAATCCTGTCCGGGGGGAAAGTCTCTTCCTATTGATTGTATCTATTCCACACATTATTTTCTATACCTCGATCAGGTCTCCTCTCTTCCTCCTTCTCTCCATAGAGAAAAGTCCGAGCTTATTCCAAATTTCTTCATCAGGCAAGCCCTCCAGTCCAGGCAGCATCCTGGTAAACCTTCTTTGCGCTTTCTCCGAAGCCTCTGCATTTTCCTGAAGTAGGGCGACCAAAACTAGACTCAATGTTCAAAGAGTGGCTTCACCAGGGACTTGTAGAGCTGCAGCAAAACCACGCAGCTCTTAACCTCAATCCCCCTTAATGAAAGCCAATACTCCATATGCTTTCTTAATAACCCTATCCACTTGGATGGCAACTTTGAGGGATCTATATACTTGCATACCCAGATCCCTCTGCTCCTCCATACTGCCAAGGATTCTGTCTTTAATCTTATATTCAGCATTCGTGTTCCTCCTTCCAAAATGCATCACTTCGCGTTTATCCAGGTTGAACTCCATCTGCCTTGTCTCAGCCCAGATCTGCATCCTATCTATGTCGCGCTGCAGCCTGAAGTAGCCGTTTATACTGTCGACGATACCTGCAACCTTAGTGCCATCTGCAAACTTACTAACCTGACGTTATAAATTAAAGTCCTTTACTCTTCATTTAACCAGGTTTGATCACTGGCTCCAAGTCATAACCCTCCCATTCATCTTCTTCCCCTGCCCTTCCATTTCTTCGTTGTCTTGTCTTTGGAATGTACTTTGTTTAGAGCCTTGGTAAATTTATACAGTGCATCTTGGAGGCTGTCATTGAGTTACACCAGGCAGAAGGACTGGTTAATACTTACAAACAGTCTCTAACACACTCATTAAAAGACAGAGCTCATAGGAACAGCTGAAACAAAAATAAACCAGGTTTCTTCAGGATTAAAGCACCTATCACTGCCGCGAACAGAGAGAGCTCCTGAGCAGTTAAAGACTTCTCTGTATTTTGTTCAGAGTCCCAAGCTGTTTAGTTGTCTGAGAACCAATCACATCGTTGCTGGTAGCAGACAGCCTTTGTCAGTGGTGAACTAGTGGCCAATAATCAATGAGCTCCTTGTCACAAACAAAGGCTGCATCTGTGTATAACTCCGTTCATCTCCAATCACATTTCAATGATTGGGTCACTATCAGGTGAATTGCTGTCAAACCTTGCAGCTATCCTCCACTTTCGATCTGTTTGCAAGGTCGCTCTTTTCACATTTTAGTCCACAATTACACTCAATCCTTTTTTAAAAAATGTTTATATATATATTCGCCCAGAGAAAACTAAAATGCCATTTCAAAAACGCATTTACTTGCAAAATACATGATGCACAATTTTTATAGCAAGTGCAGTCTATTTATTATTTCTCCCTTCTTGCAATGTTTTCCAACCTTCACATTTCTTAAAGCTTTTACGTGTTTCACCATTTGTATTTTAGGACAATATATCTGAATTCACATTAGGTTTTCTAGTGATGTATATAATAAAATTGTTACAACAAACGACACCATCAAAATATACTGCATTGTTAATTTGAAACTTTTAATGAAGGCCAATGGATTACAATCTGTGTAATTTTGTATTTCATTGTTCTCTGTTGGGTGGTCTTCGAAGTACTGAAGATCTAACAGCAATCCCAAAGTCCCGTTTCCTATGGAAGAGGACTTTTCCAATGATCGGTATTGATTGTAGTAGAAATATCCTCCAGGTTCTCAATTCTTAATTCATCATCCTGGAACAACGTCGAGCAAATTCAGAAGCATCAGCGGTCATTTTGAAAAGACTGGAAAATGCAGGGATGGTAAAATAGGTTCATCGATTCAAATTGCTTTCATCCTTCCAACATTAACCTCGCACTCTACTAACTAAACTACCTTACTCTTATTTCGTTCAAAAACTTGTTGAAGGCGCAGCTGTTCAGACAAACTTCTGGACAAATTTCCTGTAAAGTCAAACAATCCAAAGATCTATTAAATTCTCATGTAGTTTTAGGAACAAAAATTCTAATAGTATCACTTTTGCTGTCTCCATAAACATCTGTGCGCTTGTGTGTGTATGTCTGTGTGACTGTATGTGCACGTGTGTTTCTTTAAGTCGATATGTGTGCTTCTGTTTGTATGTGTCTCTGCACATCTCTCTGTATATGTGATTGTGTCTGAGTCTCTGTACGCATTTCCGTCTGTCACACGCACACAGAGACAGGCACAAAACACACACATACACACACACACACACACAAACAAACAAACGCGCACACACACACACAGACACACACACACACGTTTAAACATCACCAAAAGCAATGTATCACTTCAAGACCAAGATGACTAGACAGCGGTACAGATGTATTGGTGTTTAAACCACATTTCAATTGTTACCATCCTGAAAATAACAGAGAGCCCATTGCACAGAGGGACAGAAACAGAGATACGTAAACATGGAGACGCACACTAATACACACGATGAGACGCAAACACACTTACATAAGCACAGATTGTCAGGCCGAGATAGATGGGTAGACACACACAGAATCACAGAGACAGGAACTCACGATAATGCACACATATATTCAGAGAAACACATGCATAAAGCCAAACAGACACTGCGCTGTGACTAACCATCTGCAGCACAATCTGTGTCCCATCAGCTCGCTCCAAGTTTTTACAGATGAAATGTTGATGAGAAAGTGGAACAGTTGCGTGAGGTCTCTCAGCATAATATCCGTGAAAAGATGAATCTAGTTAAAAAATCATGGTCATTTGAGCAATTAACTGACTTGTACACCACATCTGTGTAATCACTGGATGTCCAGCTGTGAAAAGGATTGATGATGATGGCAAGTATTTATGTTCTCCATCATTGTTTAGAATTACCTTACAGTGCAGCTTGCTCAGCACCACAGTCACAAACATTCTCTGTCTCCACCATCCACACTCAGTAGCAGTGGAATATACCACTGACAAGATGCACTGTCGAAATTCGCCAAAGTTCCTCACAGAGCAGCTTCCAGAACCACGGCATTATCGCGTGGAACACTGAGCAGAGCAGATAGACGGGACACCAGTTGACAATTCCACATCAAGCCACTCGCCACCCTGGCTTGGAAAAACGTCTCAGTTCCACAAGTGCCATTGGTTGGAAATCCTGGAACTCCCTCACTTACATCATTATGGGTTTATTTGGATAAAATGAATGGCAGCAGTTCAAGAAGCTAACTCATCGTCACCTTCGCCAGAACAATTATAACTGAGTAATACGTGGTAACCCAGCGGCAATGAGCCAAACACATTAATGAATCACAAAATAAAGGTCACTATTTGGAACCCACGTGCTCCAATGCTGAGCTTTTGAATAAATTATGTTCATATTCCAGAAAATTGAAACACGATTTCATTTGAATGTATCAAATTCTGAACAGGCTTCAGAAGATAGATGGTGAGAAATTGATCCTGTGGATCTGGGTATCTGAAATATGATAACACAGTCTCAGGAGTTGCGGAAAATCTCAGAAGGTCTGACAGAATCTGTGAAGAGAAGTCAGTGTTAAAGTTACACCATTTACAGATCTTTTGGTTATTATTGACACACCCTCAGGGTAAGGGGGCAGGTTATTTGGGAATGAGATGAGGAGAGCGCGATTAACTTTAAGGCCTCTGAGTCTTTAATATTCTCTCTCCCTGACGATTGTTGATGCACCCTCACTGAGTGCATTACAGATTGAAAGACACAAATTGCTGGTTTCTCAGGGAGTCACGGGATATGTGGATTGCACAGGAAACTGGATATGAAATCTAAGTCTAGCTTTGATTGAATTGACTACTAGAACAGACTGAACATTTTAAAAAGGGTGTATCGACCTCTCATTATTTCTTCAGCGTTACCCCCATTCCAATTTTTCAGTAATTAATACTTTTCTAACTTCCTACCGCTCTGCTGAATTCCCCTACTCTCATAACACATGAGCTAACCTTTCCCTTCTCTCGACAGATGTTGCATGACCTTACCAGATTCCTCTGAATGGCCTGTGTTTATTTCAGAGAGAATTACAACTCCCGATTCCTGTTTCTGTGAGAGGAAACATTCTCCAAACCGACTCCTTTAATTCTGTTTGTTCACAGAGAAAGGAGGCATTGTTCTGTCCAAATGCATTACATGCTCATGAGGGTATCAAGATATTGTGATGATTTTTAAAATAAAATATATTAAACATAATGAAATTCATGATGAAAACACGAGACCCAATTCTAACTGTAAGGGGCAGGAATTCAGTCATGCGAGTTGAAAGTGAGGACTGCAGATGCTGGAGATCAGTGTCAAGGTTAGAGTAATACAGGAAAAGCACAGCAGGTCAGGTCGCATCCGAGGAGCAGGAGAGACGATATTTCGGGCAAACCACCGTCATCTGGAATGAGGCTGGGAGCGTCCAGTGTGGACAGATAAATGGGAGGGAGTGGGGCTGCGGAGAAGGGAGCGGAGAGCGCAATTGATGGATGGAGGTGGGGGTAAAGGTGATTGGTCGGAGAGGACGGTGGAGCGGATAGGTGGGAAGGAAGATTGGCAGGTAGGACAGGCCATGAGGATGGTGCCGAGCTGGCAGGACGGATTTGGGATAAGATGGTCGGAGGGGGAAATCAGGCAAATTGTAACGGCCACATTTATGCCCTGGGCTTGGAGGTTCCTGAGGAGGAAGGTCAGGCTTTCTTCCTCCAGGCGCCGGGTGGTGAGTGAGTGGTGATAGAGAAGTTCCAGGTCCTGCATGTCCTCGGCAGATTCGGAGGGGGAATTCAATTCTCCCTCCGCCAGTTGTTATTTGTATGTTGCTCCTGACCCATCAAAACACAGATCTGTGTGAATGCGCAAACAATCGCTCTCTGTACATTTCACTCAATAATGTCAATAACAGGACGGATTAAAACCAAATGCAAAACTGTGTTGAATGCTGGACGTAGGGAATCATGTTACTGTAGAGCCTTTACAGCACTGAGATCAGGCTTTCGGCCCATCATTCACAAACCAGTCTGCACTCCCTCTTGAAACCTCTCCAATTACCCAGATCCCTGTTTGATGGAAGACTGTCTGTGTGAAGTTTGTACATTCTCCCCGTGTCTGCGTGAGTTTCCTCCGGGTGCTACAGTTTCCTCGCACAGTCCAAAGATGCGCAGATTAGGGTGGATTTGCAACGCTCAATAGTCAATAGTGTCCAGGTGAGTGTTGGTTATATGGTTAGCCATGAGAAATGCGGGGTTACAGGAAGAGCGTAGAGGGTGAGACTTGGTGGGATGCATGATGAGCCGAATAGCCTGTTTCTACACTGTAAGAATTTTATGATCCTATACTCCATCCCATCTATCTCTGTGGATGAAGTGGACTATCACCTGATCAAATATCCCCTTCAATGGGTCAGCGTTTGTTTTCTTCCTGACAAAGAACTGCAGGTGTTGCAGATGTGAGAGACAGCACAGAAATTGCTGGGAAACTCAGCAGGTCCGGCAGCATTTGTGGGGAGTGAACCTTTTGGATCCAATGATTGTTCTTAAGGACTGAAGGCTTCTGATTCTGATGTTTTCAGACCTGTTGACGTTTTACAAGCAATTTCTTGTTTTGCTTTCAGCCCCAGTTCAGTTGTTGACTATCACGGCCTTGTTATGTGTGTTTGGGAAAAGGGACAGTTAGACTGTTAGCGCGGTGCTGGTGTAGTGGCGAGCATAGCTGCCTTCCAAGCAGTTAACCTGGGTTCGATTCCCGGCCATCGCAGTGTTGCGGTTTTGCAAGGAAAAGTCTTGAGCACCAACGTTGCATTCTGTGGCGAAATGGATTTGTCAGGTTGCTTTCGGGTTTTCATGGCGATGGTTCCTGTCAATTGCCGTGACAATCCGGGCAGCGTTGCTCGAAAGCTTTCCTCTCTGCGGCCCATTGCTTATTTGAATATGGTTCGCAACATAAGGTTCGTTTTGTTTTGTTCGAAAAGTGAGAGATTGCTATCGTCAGAAACCTTAAATATTTACAGAAGCCGCTGGAAATTCGGAACAGATCCAACAGCTTCTATCGTGGACAGGAAGGAAGTTTAAATGCGTCAAATTTCTTCAAGGTTAAAATACATTCGCACCTCAAAACCATTTGGAAGCTTAAGAATTATAAACATAACATTATACTTTTTCCTAATCCATTCAAGTTTCACAATATCATTCCGGTAGCAGGAAGACCAGTTTTGTGTGGTTTATGCAATGTAACTATATTCGAACATTGACTGCTTCGTAGTTAAATGATGTTTCATCTCGTTAAGTTTTCCAATAGAGTTGGGTTAGTCCACACTTTGGTTTTTGTTTGTGTTACAACGATAGTGAAAGTAAATTATGTTTCAGTTCAAGCCTGGAAGTTTCACCAATTGAATTGCATTGCCGTACATTTGCCTTCAGGAGAAAAGAAAAAGGGATCTAGACCATCTTCTTGAATGATAGGAGTTTGATCTGGTTCAAAACCTCCTCAATTTCGGTCAATAAATGTTCCTACAGTCCGCAACAATGATTTTCACAGATTAGAGGAAGATGCACAGACATCGTTATTAATTGTTACTACCTCGGACACGAGACGCTTGGGAATGATATTCCTCAGACCATCGACTGTCTGCTCAGCCAAGGTTAAAGGCCTGGAATCCGGCAAAATTGGGAACAATGCAATTCCCAGGAGACTGAGAGGTTACTAACAGAGCGGAGGTGGAGAGTCGGGAGCAGAACTACAGGGACAGTCCTCTCTGATCACTGACAATTCAACGTTAGTAAATCCAGTGCCAGGAATGACTGCCTTTGGTCAGAATGACAAAATGTTATTATGGAAAATAAAGAGCATGAAAGCAAGGGAAGGTTTAAAGCATGAAAGCAAGGTAAGGCTTAAAGCATGAACCCCACTGGCGATCTATTGCAAGGGGTGTGTAGAATGCAGGGTGAGTTAAGAATAGTGGAATTCTCTCACACCAATTAGCAAAGAAAGGTTGACGCTGAAAGGTCTCGATGGTGAGATTAGATTACAGTTAGTAAAGTTAGGCTTCCTGTTAAGTATCATTATGACTCGATTGGGAACATAAATATTTGGGACATGACATTAAATATCTAATTAATAGTTAATAGAGTCAGCCTGATTGAGATTATTGACAATAAATGACTAATTATGACATCGGGAAAATATGAAGTAGCGTCTGGAATGAAAGCCCATTGTTGCGAAAGGTGAGATGAAATATCTAACCGTCACATGCGAATAACGTAAAGTAGAATGAACAATTAAAGAGATGTTGGAACTAACATCACTGGTTTATTGTGTTGCGAGTGTGAGGTACTTTGATTAAAATATTTAGACATGCTGATAAGCAAACAAAGTATGGGAAAAATTATAAAAAACCATGGACAACGAAGTTCGAGAGCATTCGAGAATCTGCTTTCTGGGTGTCACGGTTTTTCGTTTGCAAATAACAGACCGACTTCTTGAAGAACACTCTACATCTCCTAGTGATTCTCTATACTTTTTCCACGACAAAACTCAGCAGGTCTGGCAGCATCGTGACAATAGAGAATCGTGGACAATATTTAACAACTTCATCAGAACTCAATAATCTCCCACAGGTACTGCCAAATCAGATAGTTTTGTCAGCAGTTTCTGATTTTGTTTCAGATTCCCAGAGTCCACAGTTCATTACATTAACCTTTAAACCATTGCCGAAAGTTCTTTGTGGATCTTCACACGGAAATTTTCCGTTTGAGGAACATTTTCCTGCCCCCATTTGAAACAAGAAAACCTGCAGTAGAGAAAACAGATGCTTTAACAACAGCGATCGCTGTCGCCTTTGGAGGTCTTGAACCACCAGCCTTTCATTTAACGGCCTAATACGCTGAAACTTCCAACCTAAAATCTTCCCCGAACATCTAAAGCAGGCTGTGACGGACTTCAGTCTGTCCTTCCCAGACCGAGAAGTGTCCTCTTATCAGTTTTATTTGTCCAAAATAAAGTCTGGAACATTCATAATGGAGGCATGGGAACAGTCTTATCCCATCCACGACAGACACACCCATGTCACTGAGCACCAGCTCTCCTCCAACTGGGACCACCTCCCTTCAAGCCTCCTAGTCCCTTGTGTGGTCCCGAGTTTTTTCATTGTCTCGGAGTCTAGATGAGTTCTGTATTTGTCATGTAGAGGAATGAGAATTATTTCAATGTCTTCGATCAGTTCATGTCCCGAGAACATCAAAGTTAATGGTCTGTCCTCTTAAATAAGGGGAAGCTGTCTTGACTGTCTCTGCTCATTCGGGCAGTTCACCTTTCTTCATTCTCCTTGGATTTCACTTCTCACAGAGTTTCTGAAGATTCACAATGTTGGAGACTGGGTTATATGGTTTGCCTCTTTTACATTTTTTCCACCCGCCAATTGGTAATATTTTCCCAAAATTTCGTTAACACTCCTCTGCCTTGCACCATGTCCAGGGTCGAGATTTCCTGGCATTTGGGGAGATTCCCGAGGTTTTCTTTGGAGCCGAGAGAGTTAACTGAAGATGATATGCAGCTGTTAATCTTGATGGGGGAGGAAGCGGTGGGGATTGGCACATTGACGATCAGGAGGAAGTATTGTCACTGAACAGGTGCAGGGTCCAGAGGACTGTGATTGAAGGAATTTCATGAAATGCAGCACTTGTACACAGTAAATTCACAGAATACTGCAGAAAACCGACGGATCGTGCGGTACTTGTGGAAAGAGAAACAGAGATAACATTTTGAGAGTGATATATTTGTGATCAAGCACTCGAATTTCTAGCACACTACACTGCCAGCGAAATTACAGCCAATGAAGTGTTTTTGAAGAAAATTCAGGTCTATTTGTTCATTCAAAATTCAAAAAAGACAATCCTGTAAATACTGAGAGCTGGCACTGGACAGTGCAGACCGACCTTGAGGGTTTTTTTTGCTATGATATACACCTTGGATAATGTGGCACCATAAGGCCTCCTCACAGTGGAAGGGGCCAATTATGTAAGACTTAGGTGTGGAGGATATTTCCTCTTTCAGAGGGTCGCAAATCTGTGAAGTTGTTTGCAACAGAGGGTTGTCAAGGCTGCATGCATGCAAGCCTGAGAAAGACAGGCATTTGGTCACTTCGGGAATCTAGGGCCACAGAGATGAGGCCGAAAGGGGATTTGAGAATTAACCAAATCAGCCGTGATCTCATTGAAAGTTGTCGCTGACTTGATACGTTAAATTGCTTCCATCTGCGGTAATGTCTTTGTTGTCATTTCGAAAATGTGAACCACCATTGCACATTAAGAAAAGCAGAAATTTTAGAAGAGATGATTACAGTCAAACTGAGTCAACATCATTTTTGAAAGGAAAAACACACGATGACAATCTGACAGATTTCTTTGGTAGCATGACCTGCAGACTTGGTGAAGGATGATGCTCCGTAAAGTACATTTGAATTTTAGCAAGCAATCAATAAGGGGCTATATAAAAGTCCGTTGCACAATAAAGGAGTTCTCGGTGTTGGGTCATAAAGCAGCATTGTCTGTCCATTTTCTATTTAACAGAAATCACCGAATCAAGAATAATGAGCAGTTTTCAAGTTGGAAAGATATATTTAGTGAAATCCAGACTGGTTCGTCATCGGATTTAATGTTTTATCTAACCGAATGACTTGGAGGAAGTGGCAGAGTGAAATGCTGCGATACACAATAGGTGGGTGAGCATATTGTGATAAGGATGTGGAATTTTGCAAACAGGTATCGATAGAATGAGTGAGTGGAGAAGTCTTGGCAGATGCAGTTTCATGTAGGGGCACTTTTATCAGTTAATAGGTTCACAGCTCTCCATTCAATTTGCAATGTTGCAACCCCACACAAGAGCGCATTCGCTCGCTGTTGCAGATTTTGTTGACACATTGTTCCCACTGTTTTTGATCATGTGTTGGTTTCTGAGTGACAATTGTTTCCACTGTACCAGAGGTGCCAGAGACACGTTTATCAGTTCAGCCGAATATACGATAAACAATGTTCCTTTCAAAACGTGAGGTTCCATTCCAACCATGCACCAACCAAAATATCCAGAGCCGTGGAATGAGAATGGCCACATGCTCGGGGGATTGAGAGTGACGGCTCCATGTCAAATAGTGCTGAAATAAAAGTAACTGATTTAGAATGCTCTGAATGAAACCGAACGGAACTCTCCCTAAACTTTTCCCAATTCACTCGGAAAATGATGCTGTTGAGTGCACGTGGGTTTACGTAATGAACAGTTTATTGTCCGTAACAGGGGTGGGGTGGGGCAGGATAGTGAGGTTTTCGTGTGGCTGAGATGTAATCTGTTCGAACGGGAATTCAAACGCCCACAGAACAGAGAGCTGGTTGACCCAGGAACTCACTCCCATCTTCTGTTCCCAACCCAATTCTCCAGCCTTCTGTTTGTGACACTAAGCTCCCCTGAATTCCGGATCCAGTCTATTTCCCAGAATGGGTCTGAATCCGCCCCAACCTTCTCCACATCCGCTGGCAGCTGATACACCGCGTCTGTGTGTGATCGAACACAGTTTCAGTCCCACACAGCAAACCCGGTCTGTTCGGAGCAAAGCGATACCCGCTGCGGGACAGATATATGGGTCTCTGGCCCCAGTTGTTTTTCTGCGAGCGAGGAGTTAGCTCCTTCACCACTTACGCCAAGGACTGGTGCTTCAAAATGTGGGGAGAAAGAAAATAGGCACAAAAGTTTGGACAGGTTAGGTCAAGGGTTATTGTCAGCATCAGTGGAGTCCCTGCTTCAGAGTCTGGGTTTGAATCGCACAGACCTGGATCCAATTCGCATTCAGGAAATAAAGATTTATTTCTCTTCTTTTGGTTTATCTGAATGAAAACTATTTCCTGCTTCCACACAGAGCACAGACGCGGATCTGCCAGAATCAATCCAGTGATTGATCGCATCCAACTGGAAGGATAATTGCGGCAGATACACGAGACACCTCTCACCGCAAATCGCCTCTAAGGATCTCGCCTTTCTCACCTGAAACTATCTCACTGTTCCTTCAATGTCGTTTGTTTTAATTCTCGGAACTCCCTCCCGAGCGACATCATGGATGCATCTCTGTGCTGAGTACTTCCACGATTCTGTAAAGTAACTTACTATCGCAAGCTCTGGAGTAATTATGGGTGGGCAGTGAAGCTGATCCCAAAGCGTGACGTGCATATTCCAGAAATTCGTTTCAAACGGCTGCAATTTCGAAGTGGAAACCCGAAAGTATTCGGGTACAAGTGAGAAGTTTCGAAGGGGGAGGAGGATAAACTGAAAGTCGATGATGACTGGGAGACGTGAGGCAAGAATTGAGTTTGATGCTGTTGGTGCAAGGCTCAATGTCAGTGCTAACGTGTTAGCCCTTACTACCCACTGTTAACACCGACTCACACACCACTCCTGGTAAATTCACCACAATTACACTGATCTTTTGATATGAGATTCCCTCTGTGCATATTCACGCGTTTTATCGGCCCCGAGAGGATGAACGCATCCCCTTTACCCTGTCAGATTACAGAGGGGAAGGCAATAGTTTGAAAGCAAAGCAAGAAGATATTGCCCCTTTCGGTGCATTTTCAGTGAAGGAAGACCAGCTGTGACCTGTTCTTTCCTGCATAAGCGCAGGTTGATATATATTCTCATCGAGCAGCTTTATTACTGCAAGGAAGTCTGAGTTACTGTGATCAAATAGTTAATTAAATGCACATATGGATTTGAAGAACACCGTATGTGGCTTCGTCAGTTAAAGCATCTGGTAATAACCAGGCCAGTATGGTGTCAAATGCTCTGAAATGTTCCGTACATTGAAAGTCCATTGCATAAACTTATTGTAAAAGCGGTGTTGTTGATCCAATATCGCGACAGTGACGGCTCAGCATGCTTCTTGTGTTTGAGCTCAGCCCGTTGTTATTTGGTGACACCAAGCCCTCCCGCCTGCTGTGGACCCATTAGTCAACGTTCTATCCTGCTCATCCAACGGCGAGATTCTGTACTCTGTTCAACAATCATCTCTCCATCGCTTCTACTTTTAGTCTCTCGCTGTCACAGCAAGTCTTTTTTTAAACAATGAAGTGAGGCAGGAGACACTGCAGACTTGCCAGGAAATGTTGTGGTAATAACGCATCCATTGCGAGATGACAGCTATCATTGTCTGCTGTCACCATTCATTAATTTTAGGCAAACTGCAATGACGTTATTGAAATCCTATAATTGGAGAGAAACAGTTTTTCTTCTGGTCGGTTATGAATTCTAATTACAATTGTAAATGATCATGTTTTGAGTGAAGAAATGTCACCTGACCTCAGACCGAAGTGACAGAGATATTACCTGGAGACTGTGAGCCCAGTTCTACACACTCTGGCCGGGGCGGTGGGGGGTGGGGCGGGTGGGGGGTGAGACGGAGAAAGCCACGAAACAGGTATACTCTCAAACTGTCACCGAATTTCAGACTTTTCCAAGAGTAGGAATAGAAATTGAGGGATATTGACAGACAGAGAGTGGGAGAATGTAGAAGAGAGTGAGATGGTACAGAGAGACAACGGGAGACAAATAAATAAGCATACGAAGGTAGACACTGAAAACAGAAGCTCTCCATTCAACGTTGTTGCTCATGGACAGAAAGGACAAGATAAAGGTAATGAGTAAGGCCAGATTTTCACCAACTCAGGAGAACAGCAACAGCATTACAGCCGATATGACATTTTTCATTTTACAGATGATGCATGTCAGCGAATGAGAGATTCTGATATGTATGCTGATTCGTGAATTGAAACAGGTAATTACCCAGGAATTAAAACAATAAAATGCACAAGTAACCTGATTCTGCGATATGAAAAATTAAATCTTTTTGTCTCCACGGGTGCTGTCAGGCCGGCTGAATTTGTTTGTCAATTCCCGTTGTTGATTCAGATTTCCAGGATTCGCACTTATTTGTTTTACGCCAGTCTGAATACTGTTTGTGACAAAACTCCATCAATTTCCAGCACTATACAACATTCGCTGCTTTGGGAAGCCTGTCAACAAGATAACCGGCCAGAGGAAATCTCCCATTGCCACAGCAGTCAGAGTACTGAATCCTTACCACTAGACTTCCAGGGAAAATGAAATATGGCGCTGCATGTTTCCATAATGAATCCCCTTTTATTTTTTCATTTGTGATCATTTTAGCTGCACATCAATTTCGTTCTTTCTTCCATTCCTTTCAGCGTGGAAAAGGCCATTCCGCCTATCTGCAGTGCGGGAGACCGGATATTCATCTACTCCAGTCCCAGTTTCCAGCATGAGGCACTTAACCTTGCATGTTCTGATGTTTCCAGTGTAAATTTCATTGAGATACTCCATGTGCTTTAAATAACACAATCATGGGACTGACCTTTGACGTGGTCACACTGTATGGTAATCGCCCTGAGGAAATCATCCTCATTTTCATCCATGCAGGTGGACAGACGGGAAAATCCCCCGTGAGCAGGAGAGATGTCAGGATGAGACCAGTTTAACATGCTTCACATCCGCCAGTTTCTCCGACCACCTCACCGCAGCATGTCAAAGATTTCTGCAGCACAGAAAATGCACTTCAGCTGAACAAGTTTGCACCAGTCGAACGCAAGTCACTGACTGTTCTCGTCTCATTTTCCAACAGTTGGCTAACAGCTTCAAACGCAGTTGGTGGTAGAAGTGAACACCTCAATACGTCTCAAATCTCTGTAGAAATTTCTGCTTGCTGCACCCTGACAGGCAGTGGGTTGCAGATTTGCCCGTTTTTGTTTTTAAGCTGACTCTTCCAGTCGAAGTTAGGGAGCAATTTCCCTTCGCAATTATTGGCAGTTCTCCATCGCCATAAGTAGGATTCGAGGTTGCATGGTTAAAGCCATATGAATTTCAATTCCATTGCCTTAACCACTCATCCAGGACGACAGGACGAAACTGTGCAATTCACTTTCCAGGTCTCTTTCCTTGTGGAGCTGAGGAAGAGTAAATCATGATTGGGTTTGTTTGAATCCAATCATTTCACAGCTTCCAAACGTGTAAAATTTGGGTGCGTGGTGAGGCTGGCTGCATCATCCTGTTGGATGGAATGGGCATTCAGTTAAAATAAAAACAGAACTTGTAAGAAAACCTCAGCAGGTCTTGCAGCATTTCTGGAGAAACATTAAGAGGCAATATTTCAGAACGTCATCAGCGCTGTGTTTTCTCCCACAGGTACTCCCAAATTGGCTCGTTTCTGCAGCAGTTTCTTTTTGGTTTCAGATTCCCAGAGGTCACAGTTGTTGACATTAATCTTGACAGCAATGCGGAAATGTCATTGTGGTTAGTCACACGATAGTGTTTCCATTGGGAGAATATCTTTTGAGCTCATTAGAAATTGAAACAGTGCAGCAAAGCAAACAGATGCATTAATGGCAGTAATCGCTGTCGCCCTGGGTGCTCTTAAATCAGCTATCTTTCATTCAGCAGACTAATGCGCTGACAAGTGCAATTCAGCACATCTCACGATCCTCCAAAGTAGGCGGTAACTAAATCTCAACTTCAGTCTGCCCTTCCCAGAATGACAACTGTCCTCTATCAGAAGTATTTTTCCAAAATAGAGCCTGGGACGGTCATTATGGAGACATAGGAACAGTCTGATCCCACTCAATGCAGGCGTACCCATGTCATTGGGAAGCCTCTCTCCCACACCCTGACAGTCTGGGTTCCAGCCATTCAGTTTTTGTCTGGCCCGAGCTTTTTCAATGTCCTGGAGTCTTCATATACAAAAACGAGAAATCTTTCAATGTCTCAGATCAGTTCATGTCCCGAGAACATCAGAGTTAATGTCCCGCCCCCTTAAAGAGGAGAAAGCTGTCTTGACTGTTTCTGCTCAGTCCGACAGTTCACCCTTGCTCATTCCCCTCCGATTCCACTTCCCAAAAAGTTTCTGAAGATCCACAAAGCTGGAGACTGGTTTCCATGTTTTCCTTCCTTAACATTGTTCCGCTCTCAAATGTCAATATTTCCCCCAAATCTCTTCACTATCCTCTGTCTATCACCATGTCCGGGGATGAGAATTCCCTTTAAGAGGAGAGAAATCAGAGGCTACTAAGTTTCACTTTGGAGCGAAGAAGGTGAACCAGAGATTTCCTGAGCCTGTTTATAATGATGTGGGAGGGAGCGGTGGGGATGGGTGCTTTGACGAACAGGAAGAAAACTTGCCACCGCCCAGGGTCAGTACATGGAGGACTGTGATTAACGGAATCGAATGGAAAGTTGCACTTTTGCACAGTACATTCAGAGGATACTGCAGAAAGTCGATGTGTCCAGCAGTATCCGTGGGAAGAGAAACGGTCAACGTTTTGATAGTGGTACAGTTCTGATTAAGAACTCAAGGTTACAAAATCAAATCGAACAACTGGCATGGTTTGTTGAGATTGCTCTTTTTTCAAGTTTGAGCACGAAATCGTCCTTTCAGAAATCAGTGAAAACGAATTTGAAACTGCGTGCGGATTCCCAATGGATATCGAAACCATCACCTTTCCCACTCAGACACGACTACAGATTTAACTCCCGTGCTTAATTCATCTTATGAAATGAATGTTTCCAACCTGAAACACCAGTATTTGGTTGCCCTGTCCACAGCCTGACCCCAGTATTCGCTGTCCCCCTCTCTTGGTTCACAACGCAGTAGGATGCTGGGAGATCCAGTTGAATTACACGTGTTGATGAGAGATCATTGTGGCTCAGCAGTTAGCACTGCTTCTCGCATCACCATGGTCCCAGGTTTGCTTCCAACGTCGGGCCACTGTCTGTGTGCTGTTTGCATATTCGCCCCCTGTCTGCGTGGGTTTCCTTCCACAGTCCAAACATGTGTTCGTCAGGTGAATTTGCCGTGGTAAATTGCTCATAGTGTTTGGTACATTACTCACAGGGAAATGAGTCTGGGTGTGTTAATCTTCAGAGGGTCGGTGTGGACTGGTAGGGCCGAAGGGCCACACTGGAGGGAATTTAATCCATTAAAGTGGATGGGAAGGATCCATTTTCATGTGCAGAGAGATAAATAAACATCGCAATGGATCAAGAAAATAAAAACGTTGTTGTATTGGTCCAGTGCTTTCATCGCCAGCTGAGTTACTGAGGGTTACCTCAGATTACAACAGGATCTGGACCAGATGGGTCAATGGGCTGAGAAGTGGCAGCAGGAATTTAATTGAGATAAATGCGAGGTGCTGTATTTTGGGAAAGCAAATCTCAGCAGGACTTATGCCATTTATGGTAAGATCCCAGGGAGTGTTGCTGAACAAGGAGAACTTCGAATGCAGGTTCGTAGCTCCTTGAAAGTGGAGTCGCAGGTAGATAGAATAGTGAACAAGGCGTCTGGTCTGCTTTCCTTTATTGGTCAGAGTCCTGAGTACAGGAGTTGGGAGGTCACGTTGCGGCTATAAAGGACATTGTTTAAGCCACTGTTGGAATATTGCGTGCAATTATGTTCACCTTCCTATCGGAAAGATGTTGTGTAGATTGAAAGGGTTCAGAAGGGATTTACAAGGATGTTACCAGGGTTGGAGGATCTGAGCTGCAGGGAGAGGCTGACCAGGCTGGGGCTATTTTCACTGGAGAGTCGGAGGCTGAGGGGTGACCTTCTCGAGGTTTACAAACTTATGAGGGGCATAGATAGGATTAATAGACAAAGTCTTTTTCCTGGGGTCGGGGAGTCCAGAACTAGAGGGCATAGGTTTAGGGGTAGAGGGGAAAGATATAAAAGAGACCTATGGAGCAATGTTTTCACGCAGAGGGTGGTACGTGTATGGAATGAGCTGCCAGAGGATGTGGTGGAGGCCGGTACAATTGCAACATTTACGAGGCATTTTGATGGACAAATGAATGGAAAGGGTTTGGAGGGAAATGGGCCGGGTGCAGGCAGGTGTGACTAAATTGGGTTGGGATATCTGGTCGGCATGGACGGGTTGAACTGAAGTGTCTGTTTCCATGCTGTGCATCTCGATGACTCTATGATTCTATGTGATCTTGAAGAAGATTCGCTTTTGGCAAATGTAATGTGCAATTCATGTCTCTTTGTGTCATCTGAGGTCAAGATATGAAACTGTTTCAGATACTCACAGCTGGCTCTGCATAGTGAAGACCGATCTTCCGCTATTTATTATGCTCTGATTTACACCTGGGAAGATGTGGGACTCGGGGGCCTTATCACAGCGGATGGGGTCAAACATGTAAGACTGACGTGAGGAAAATATTCTCTCTTTCGGAGGATAGCAAGTCTGTGGAAATGCACCCAACAGAGGTCTGTCCAGAATGGGTACATTTAAGGCTGAGATAAACAGTTATTTAGTCAGTCCGCAATCAAGGGCCACGGAGATAAGGCTGAAAAGTAGAGTTGGGGATTATACAAATAAGCTGAGATAAAATTGATAGCTGTCGCTGACTTGATGGGCTAAACTGCTGCTATCTGCTCTAATGTCTTTGCTGTCATTTGGAAAATACTAGACACCATTTAAAATGAGTAAAAACACAACGTTAGGAAGAGATGTTTGCACTCAAACTGAGTCAACATTATTTATTGAAAGGAAAACCACACTTGCCAATTTGCCAGATTTCTTTGCTAACATGTCGAGCAGAGCTGATCAAGGGAGCTGTTCGGTGTCGTCCTTTCGAATTTCTGTCAAATACTCAATTAGGAGCCATATAATAGATCATTGCACACTGAGAGGGTTCACGGTGTTGGGTAATAAATCAGCATTAACTGTCCACTGTCTACTCACAAGAAGTCACCGAATCGGGATTATTGAATAGTTTTCAAGTTGAAAACATATAATTAGTGAAATCCAGAATGGTCAGTCATCGGGCTTCAATGATTTATTTGTCTTAATGACTTGAAGGAAGTGGCAGAGTGAAATGTGTCCAGTTCTGCTACCGATACGCAATCAGTGAGCGGGCTTATTTTGATGAGGACGTGCAAAACTGCAAAAAGATAATGATAGTATGAGTGAGTGGAGAAATCTTGCAGTTTCATGTTGTGAGTGTGAGGTCATGCACTTTGTTAGGAATAATCAAAAGACAGACTAATATTAATATGGAAAGAAACCCAATAAAAGTATGGTTCAGATGGTTTCCAAGAAAAGAAGGAAACTAAGTCGCCTGTAAAGTAATCGATGACCAAGATATGGCTTGTCTTGTTCTATGGGCCATACGTATTTTATTGATTATTGTTCTCCAAACATTCTTTGCAATAGAACCGGGAGTGAGAGAGGGGACATTAAGATCACCCATGATTACTGCCATCTTTTAGCACTCACACACAGTACTTTTTCTTGTATGCCTTATTTCTCACTCTGGTTACTGCGAGTGGGCTTGTCAACTACACCTGCTACTGACTTCTTTTCTCACTGTTCCTTATCTCGACAAAACACATTTTACATCCGTATTTCCTGAATCAAGGCAATCTATAATCATTGCATAAATATCACTAAAATCTCGGCCTTTCGCACGCCTCTGAATGTCATCTTCCAATATTAATTGATTCTTTACTGTGTTGTAATTGCACATGATAAGTGAAAGACAAAAAAGACATTGGTGGACCTGGGCTTCACACTCGCGTTATTGAAGTTAAAACGCAGGTTACTGCCCAAAATACGATCATAGAAGCACTCAATTAATCTTCAGGAAGCACAGAATAAGTACAGTGTTGTCGGGCATGTCAAGAGTAGCACCAGAAACACAACAGACATACTGCTCTGGGCTACTATTTTGTATGTATTTCTCAATGAGCAATAGACTTTTACATGTGTTCCATCAGGAGGTACTTCACACAAGTAAGTAACCAGTGCTGCAGAAGGTCATATAATCCCAGTTCGAACTCCCGGGATCAGAGATACTCAGTGTCCTGCATATCGATATGAGGAACAGCTGTCCGTGGAATTTCCGGGCTGGATGAACTTTAAGAATGCAACTCGCACGTTGTCAGCCTCTTTCTCCTAAATATTGTTTCGTGCAGTCCCTTGGTGGAATCTCGTCAAATACGTTGTCCTGCACTTGATGGGTCTTGGGTCTTGTGTTCTCAAACCCCAACAATCGGAAGCGGAAACTATTGATTGAAACTAATTCAATTCATAACACTCACAGGACCACAGCGTTTCACCTGAGCTTCAGCAGCGCTGAGAATATCATCGACAAAGGGGAGGAAAAGGCTGGAAACCTTCTTCCCAGCTCCACATAAAATTCCAACAACTCTGAGGACCGGAGCTTCACATCTTTCTGCTCCAAAACTCTATGGTTTTCTGCCGCAGAGAATTGCACCCTCAACTCCCACGTGCAAAGTGAGGATACCAAGCCCTACACTATCAAGGATGGTAGTTAGAGCGAGGGCAACACCGGTGACTATCATATGGACAGCCACAAACACACTCTTTTCATATGAAAGTCCATTCCTTCACACTCTCTTCATTTTATTATCATCCCAGAGATTATTCTGATCAAACAGCTTTGCACTGCTTCTGTGACAAGGAGACCATTGATTTATAAAGGTCAGAATGTCTGTCCACAATAGCCGAAATACTGCCTCAACTACACTCCACAACTCCTACACATGATTCATTTTGTAATGAAGGCTGACATTTCATTTCCTGTCCTGGTTAATGGATGCCCTGCATGAATTCTGTTCGTGTTGTGTGACCAAGGACATTCCGGTCCTTTTTGGCAAAAGCACTTCCCAACCTCTCACCTTCTAATAAATACAACATGAAAAGGAATGTATAAGTTAACAAAAAAGAACAAAAGAAATTTATAGCCCAGAAACAGGCCCTTCGGGTCTCCAAGTCTGAGCCGTTCTAAATGTACTGTCTAAACATGTCGGTCAATTCGTAAGCATCTGTATCCCCCTGCTCTCCATCTACTACATCTGTCCACACACATCTTAAATGAATCTACCGTGCCTGCATCTACCACCTCTGCTGGCAATGCCTTCCAAACGGCCACCACCCTCTGTGTGAAGTACTTGCCGCTTGTATCCCCCTTAATCTTTCCACTTCTCACCTTGAAATTGTGACCTCTCGTTATTGAATCCTTCACCCTCGGAAAAAGCTTGTCTCTATCCACCCTGTCTAAACACTTCACGATTTTGTAAACCTCAATCTGGTCCCCCCTCAATCTCCTTTTTATTAATGAAAGCAAACTGAACCTACTCAACCTTTCTTCATAGCTAGCGCCTTCCATCCTCGTAAACCTTCTTTGCACCCTCCAAAAGGCGTCCATGTCCTTTTCATAATGTGGCCAAAGAACTGTATACAGAATTCTAAGTGCGGCTGAACCAATGTCTTGTGCAATGTTAACATGACTTGCCAGTTCATATACTCAATACGCCGTCCAATGAAGGCAAGCAAACCATATGCCTTCTTGACGACTCTATCCACCTGTGCAGCAACCTTCAGGGTACAATGAACCTGCACTCCTAGATCTCTCTGCCCAACAACTTTTCTCAAGGCTCTTCTGTTCATTGTATAATTCGCTCTAGAATTAGTCTTGCCTACATGCATTACCTCACATTTGTCTGGATTGAAAACTATCTGCCACTTTCCGCCCAAATCCCCAGTCCCTCTATATTCTCGTGCATTCTCTGACAGTCCCTTATGCTTTCTGCTACTCCAACAATCTTCGTGTCATCTGCAATTTTGCTGATCATACCAACAGTGCCCTCTTCCAGATCATTTATTTATATTACAAACAACAGTTGCCCCAACACTGACCCCTGTGGATCACCACTGGTCACCTTTCACCATTTCGAGAAACTCCCTTCAAATACTCCTCTCTGTCTCCTGTTTCTCAACCAGTTCTTTATCCACCTAGCAAGAATACCCTGCACACCATGTGACTTCAGTTTCTCCATTTGTCTCCCATGGGGAATCTTATCAAACGGCTTAATAAAGTCCATGTATATGACATGTACAGCCCTTCTTTCATCTAGCATATTTCTCACTTCCTCAAAGAGCTCAATTAAGTTGGTAAGGCACGATCTCCCCTGCACAAACCCATTTTGCCTATCACTGTAAACCCATTCTTTTCTAAATATAAGTAGATCCTATCCCTCAGTACCTTCTCCAGCAACTTTCCCACCACTGACGTCATGCACACTCGTCTTTGGTTACTCGGAATATTCCTACTACCCTTCTTGTAGAGGGGGACAATGTAAACTACACTCCAATACTCCAGCACCTCACCTGTATTTAAGGATTCCACAAAGATATCTGTCAGGGACCCAGCTATTTCCCCTCTCGCCTCCATCAGCAAATTGGGATAGATCCCATCCGGTCCTGGGGATTTGTCCAACTTAATAACCACTAGCCTACCCAACACATCTTCCCTACTTATGTCAGCATGATCAAGACTAATCAAACTTCTCTCTCTAATCTCAGCATTCACCATGTTCCTCTCCTCAGTGAACACTGATGCAAAGGAATCAATCAGAATCTCACCCATTCTCTCAGGTTCGATACACAGCCTTCCTTCGTTATCCTTTAGTGGACCAATCCTTTCTCTAGTTACCCTCTTGCTTCTTGTATAAGAATAAAATGCTTAGTGATTCTCCTTAATTCTGCTCGCTAAAGTTATTTCATAACCCGTTTAAGTCCGCTTGATTCCTCGTTTAAGACTTGTCCTACTTTTCCGATATTCTTCCAGGGCCCGTTCTGTTCTTAGCTGCCTAGACCTAATGTCCGCTTCCCTTTTCCTCTTGGCTAGTCGTAGAATTTCTCCTGTCATCCACGGTTCAAGAATGTTGCACTTCCTATCCTTTGCCTTCAACGGGACATGCCTATCCTGCACTATCTTTAACCTACCTTTCAAAGCATCCCACGTCTGAAATGTGGACTTCCCTTCAAATAGCTGTGTCCATTCCACATTTCCGAGCTTCTGCCGAATTTTGATATAATTGGTCTTGGCTCAGTTTAGTACTCTTCCCTTAGGACCACTCTCTTCTTTATCCATGACTATTCTAAAACTTACAGAATTGTGGTCACTGTTCTCAAAGAAATCCCCCATCGCAACTTCTACCACCTGTCCTGGCTTGCTCCCCAGTAGCAAGTCCAATTTGACCCTTCCCTCGTCGGACTATTGACATACTGCAGTAGAAAACTCGCCTGGACATTTCTTACAAATTCCACCCCATCCAGACCTCTGACACTAAGTATATCCCAGTCAATGTTGGGAAAATTAAAATCTCTCATCACCACTACCCTGTTGCCTCTACATATTTCCAAAATCTGTTTACCTATTTGTTCTTCTACCACATGCTCACTGTTGGGTGGCCTGTAATACAGCCCCAACAGTGTAACTGATACCTTCTAATTTCTCTGCTCCACCCATAATGCCTCACTAACCAAGACCTCCATAGTGTGCTCCTTTAGCACAGCCGTGATATCGTCCTTGACCAGCAATGCAACTCCACCCCTCCCTTTTACTTCCCTCCCTGTCCTGTCTGAAGCGTCTATATCCAGGGATGTTTAATTGCCAATCTTCATGCCCTTCCGTCAACCAAACCTCTGTGATTGCAATGACATGATACTCCCAGGCACCAATCCAAGCCCTAAGTTCATCTGCCTTTCACACTACACTCCTTGAATTGAAGTAGACGCATGTTAGGCTCCCAGTTTTTTTTTGTGCTCATCGACTCTCTGTCTACCCTTCCCTTTATGAATGCAATCTTCATAATTCTTACAGTCTCCGGTCTCCACATCACTGCCTACTTGTTTTCTCTTCTGGTTTCCAGTCTCCTGCCACATTAGTTTAAATATTCCCAAATGCAGTAGCAAAAAACCCACTTCGGACATTGGTTCCAGTCTGGTTCAGATCTACACCGTCCATTTTGTAATAGTTCCACCTGCTCCAGAACCGGTCCCAATGTCCAACAAATTGAGCCCTTCCCTTCTACACCATCTCTCAAGCCATATGTTCGACCTGTCTTTTTTTTTATTTCTACGCTGGCTAGCACGTGGCACTGGTAGTAATCCCGAAATCAATACCTTTGAGGTCCTCCTCTTTAACTTCTCTCCTAGCTCCCTGAATTCTTCTTTGAGGACCTCATCTCATTTTCTACTTATATCGTTGGTGTCCATAAGCACCAAGACAACTGGCTGTTCACTCTCCCCTTTTAGAACGCTCTGCAACTGATCGGTGGCATACCTGACCTGAGCACCTGTGAGGCAACATACCATCCAGAAGTCCCATTCCGGCCACAGAACCGCCTATCTACTCCCTTCACAAGAGAATTCCCTGTGACAATGGTCCTACGAGTCGTTTTGTCAGCAGTGCCTGCCACGATGCCATGAACCATGCAACTGCTGCCCTCCCCTGGTAAGTACTCTCCCCCAACAGCATGCAAAACGGTATACCTGTTTTGGAGCGAGATGACAGCAGGGGACACCTGCACTGTCTTCTTACTCTTTTTCTGTCTTTTGGTCACCCATTCACTGTATCCCTCAGCAATTCTATACTGTGTTGTGACCAGCTCACTAAACGTGCTATCCACGGCATCCTCAGCATTGCAGATGCTCCACAGTGAGTCTATCCACAGCTCCAGAGTCATCATGCGGTCAAACAAGAGCTGCAGCTGGACACACTTCTTGCAAGTGTAAGAGTCTGGAGCGTCAGCTACGTTCCTAAGCTCCCACATCAAGCAAGAGACACAGGCCATGGGTCTGAGTCAACCATTGTTGTTTTGCTAAAAGGTTGACATCGTACAGTGGAAGTTTATAGTATCCATTTGCCTTGCAGACATCTTACATTTCATGAATTTCCCTTATCCATGGTGTGTGTATGTGTGTATGAGAGAGTGACAGAGAGAGAGGGGTGCTGACAAGAATCCTCTTGTTATTTTGGTATACTCTAATTATATTCAGGGGTTCAGCCTTTTTTACATGAATGTTCATTACTTCGGTGTTTGTTTGGAACTGAGAATTAACCGGAGTTCAGAATGGTTAGGATAATATAACTTGAGCAGCTATTTAAAACAAATCTGTATCTGCTCAAATCTTCCAAGTATTGACTCACAGTCCATGACTCGCGAAGGAATTAATATAAAGCTGACATGACAAAGAAAGGCTAAAAAATAACTTCAGAGGACATTGGGGCGCTGTGGAGAAATATAGGTTAAGTGAGTAGTCAAAGGCCTGACAAATAGAGCTTTACGTGGATAAAAGTGAAGTTGTCAGTTTTGACTGGAAGAAAAGCATTTTGTTTTGATAGAGGGAGATTCCATAGCTCTGAGATGCAGTGGGATCAGAGTGTAACATTACCTGAATCACAAAGTGCTAGCAGTACGTAATTAGGACAGTGAATAAATGTTTTCCTTTTATCGTGGGGGAATTTAAAGACAAATGTAGAGAGCACTATTGAGCTTGTATCTTGAATGCACTAATTCTTATCGGTCACCCTGTTTATGGAAGGAAGTAAACACGTTGGAGGCAATTCGGAGAATGCTTACCAGAATAATACTTACAGAATGACTTGTCATACAAAGGGAATTCGGATAGTCTAGGCTTTTTGTCAGCTTGTGGTTCGGAGAGGAATAGGCAAATTAATTGAAACAAGATGTTTCCTCTGACAGAAGGGACGGGAATGAAGGATTGCTGTCTAAATGTCAGTGGTTGCCCATTTAAAACACATCCAGATGATTTGTTTTCTCTCAAAATGTGGACACTCTGGCACGTTATTAAAGCAGATGTATGGAATATTTTAAAGGCAAACATAAACAGTTTATTGTTGAGAGAGAGATGGCGAAAGGTTTTCAGGGTAGGCAGGAATGTGGATTTAAAGTTACAAATAATGAGACATATTCATGTTGAATATCTAACTCATCCCTGTTTGTATGGGATGTGGCAGGTTGATTAAACTGATAAATTGGAGTTTCAATGTAAAGATCCAACAAACAAGTTTATAATGCTGAAATCCTCCATCTTCAGAGCTTTTTCAATGGTTGAATTTTTCACGTGTTTGTTTAAAATCACTTAATTTGTGCTGTAACACTAATTGCCGATATGGAAACTGTGACAGTTCCAAGGCAGAAGAGATTCCAGTAATGAATGCAGTGATCACAAAGAAAGTTTTAGTCCAATGTGTGACTTAATTAAGATTCATCTAGAACACAACAACGTGAAAGAAAATTCGTGCCATTTCCTGTAAGTTCTATGGAGGGGCTTCTGTCTGAGTAATGCCACAGCAATGCAACAAACACCAACCTACGGCAGTCACATTAACAAAGTTGCTTTAATATGTCTATAATGTTTGCATTTTTCTGAGAGACTAGGGATTTTATTTGCTTAAAAAATAGTTGCATCAATACAAAACTTCAAAAGTGGTCAGTGGAAAATTGCTTGCCCATTCAATATTCAGATCTCAATTTGTATTCGAACATTTAGATCGCTGAACTCTGAAGAAAGAATAAATATATTGAACAATTAGGTTTCCTATATCCTCTGCTCCCCTCATTCTGCCTGTGATGTCTTTCAAAGCCCCCATGAAAGTTTTAAAGAAAAAACCTACTGTTTTCCATTGTCCCACTACCTCTGGAAGTTGATCTACTTAATAAATGCAGTTGATCAAAGAATATAATACTGAATCCCTGAGCAATTTTATACCAGCCATCAGCCAATTGTGCATACAAGACCTATCTTAAAATGTTATTTTTCATGACTAATTTCAGCTGCGTATACTGTGAAGAACCGGGAAATCTAATTTCTCCAGGGACAGTTGCAGAAAATAAGTTTGCTCCAGTTTGATTCAGAATTCAAAGACGTGAACAAACACCTTTGCAGACCAGACCACAGTAATCACACTAAATTTGCATCCCTAATGCTTGCTTTGATCCTACAGATTGATGCTGTTATTTAACAACAGAAAGCATCCAAATAAAACCCAAAAGAACTGCGAATGCTGTAAATCAGAAAGAAAAACAGAGTTGCTGGAAAAGCCATTGCTTTAAAACATCCAAATCTCTTCAGTGAAACGTTTCCCCTTCATCAGCCCGGTCCTGAACGTTTTACCTCCCATTGACCTCTCTGATCTATACTGCAAGGAAAAATTCCATCTCCCGACATTCTCTGCCTCTCCCCCTACCGGTGCTCTGACTTCTTGCAAACCAGTTATGTAAGGTTGACAAAAAAAAATCACCAACTCACGCAGTCATCCTTCTGCAGTGTGAGCAGTTTTTTAAAAAAAAACAGCTGAATAAGTGCTGTAATACTGAATCTAGATCCTTCAGCCGTTCCAGCAGCTGGCACACACTTGTATATGCAGACAAATGCTGATTTCAGTGACAAAACTTGCCTGTTCAATTGCAAGCCTGGTAAACGTGACAGCCTAAACTGTGATGGAGATGGAAAACCGTGCCTTCCAAATCTAAGGCGGTCTCGAAAAAGTATGTTTGATACGATATGTGACCATGATTTTGCTTCATTCAGAGTACAAGAAAGTGAAAGTAAGTTTCTGGTGGGCAGGCAGTTAGGGTAAGATAACGTACAGGCCCCTCGTGAAAACACCACACAGTAGTGCAGAGATTGCCATTCCCGACCATAGCAATCACATACTGCCTCTCCATTACCCACATTGTTCTTTGGGTTGGAGAGTTCTTTTCAAAACAAACAGCTTTAGGGGAGGACATCATGGAAGCTTGAATTCAAAATTGCTTGCAAATTTGGGTTACTTATTCCTGATCATTTTAGTCTCTTAAAATGAATATATTCAAGAAATATGTATCCCATCACACACGCACCCTTATCGCCAGCTATAGTGTCCTATGAAAGGGGTTGAAGAATAAAATCAGTATTTGATTGCAGTATCCGTCTGGATTGTAAGAACTTGAACAAAAGCAGCTGAACTCAAGCTGCACGATTGAATTTTCAGAGTCTTCAGCCATTCAAGCAGCTAGATTAGATTACTTACAGTGTGGAAATAGGCCCTTCGGCCCAACAAGTCCACACTGCCCCACCGAAGCGCAACCCACCCATACCCCTAACCTAACACTACGGGCAATTTAGCATGGCCAATTCACCTGACCACCAGTCGCCTGAGGCGGGAATTAAACCCGGGTCTCTGGCGCTGTGAGGCAGCAGTGCTCACCACTGCTCCACGTTCCACACATCGATAATACTCAATAGCTGGCACTCAATAGTAGCTGGAGGCAAATGCTAACATACGGATTTAATTTATCTTGCCTGACCAGTTACAGGCATGGCAAGTTTGACAATCCAAACTGCTTGGGATATGGAAAATATAGTTCTCCAGGATTGTTTGCAATAACTACAAAATATGTTTGATCTTTTATTTAATTCGTGCTTCATTTGATATTATATTCGCCAAGGCAATTTCTGGAGAACAAGCAGTTCCTGTGAAGTTATGTATTAATTTCCTTCTGCATCCAGGAACCAGGTAGCAGGCCCTAGTTACCACACTCAGCTTAACCCGCAAAATATGTATTACATCCAGAAGTTGGAAGATGGTGTTCTTTCTTACACAAGACCTTTGCAGTCATAATTGTATGAATTCTGGTGAAGCCTGCTGGTTGAACTGAGAGCTGGATTATAACGCGATGGTTGGCAGTGCCAATGATGGCATGGTACTGACAGTAGCTAATACCGAATTTGCTGCCTGGTCACAAACTATTATTGAAATGGCATGATCCCAGGAGCTAACAGCAATAAGGGAGTGAAGGCAGGGCAACGACGTTTCCTTTGCTGCCATTAGTGATGGGTATTGCTGAGCCTGTACTAAAGAGATTTGCAGGCAAAAGCTCATTGTGGGAGTTGAGGAGCTCTATTGTTCACAACATAGACAGACATGAGTGGCTCTCAAATGGTGCCTTCATTTGCCCACCACTGACAAGATAGTATAATGGTGCAGAAGGGATTGGGCTTTACTCCTGAACTCCCATCCACTTGGCCTGACTCATCAGAATCTTGGCAAGAGCAAATTGACGTGGAAAATTCAGCCCTGTATGTCGAGACAGTACCAAAGGTCCTCATTGGAGACATTGGAAAATTGGTTGCCTCGTCTCCATCTGGGCCTGGAGCTCTTTAGTTGAGATATTTTGAGACGTTTCAACAAGTATAAGTATTGAGGAAATGAATTGATTGCATCATATCGCCCTTTCTTTGCTTCCACACTCCAGCCTCATTACCTTGTCTTGCCAACAGACAATGAGGGTTTTGGGGTAATAAATCTTGAACCAGTTTTATAAAACTAGCTGTCAATCTATTGAAATATGTACTCAATTCTTCAGGTTTATTATGATGATTTGATTGTGGATGTGGATGCACGCTTAAAATGACTGCATAGCACTTTTTTGACCATTTGGAGATCACCTGACAGTCCAAAGTACAAGGTAGATGAAAAACTGTACACTCCAAAATCTATCATGAGAAAAATAAGCTTGAAAACAATATGTGATTAATGTTTTGCTTCATTCAGAGTACACAAAATAGAAAGTAAATCACTTTCTCTGGACTTTTCAGGAGACATCACACAGCAGCGCAGGGAACACTACTGCAGGCAAGAGCATTTGCATTACTGTCTCTCTGTTATCTCCATTAGAATTAGGGATTCAGAATTTACTTTCAAAATATTGTATCAGGAGAGAACATCGAAGACACTTCATTGTAAGTTTGCTTGCATTTTGTTATTGAAGTTTCTAAACTCCGAATATGAATACATTCAAGAACCTGCTATCCCATTTCTGTCTTTAATCGTTATCAACAGCAACAAAGGGTTTGAAGAAAAAATTCACCATTTATTGCAGCAGGAGGCAGCATGTAGGGCAGAGAGGAAGAGGGAGAGGGAGAGGACAAGGGGGAGCATTTGATCGAGGGTTCGAGCGACAGGGGCAGAGATGGAGGTCTCCACAGGCAGGATGCTGTTATTGCAGAAAGATAGGGCATTTTAAGCGGGAGTATCCTGATCTAAAAAGGGAAGAAAGGGCAATTCCGCTTATGAATTTTGATGAGGAATAGGGGTGTCAGGGGTTCCTGCCCTCGGGGGCCCACCAGGAACCCTTGATAAACTTGAAGATGGGACCCTGTAGGGAAGAAGTAGTCTTCCTAGTAGATACGGGGGTGGCACGGTCATCGCTGAATTTTAAACCAAAGAAAGCAGAAATGTCAACACAATCAATTACTGTTTCGGAGGTGAAAGGGGAAGGATTTACTGTTCCAGTATTTGAACCTATGATGATAGAAGGTCCTAAGGGTAGGGTTACAGGGGAACTGCTGTATATCCCTGATATAGGAAGTAACTTACTGGGGAGAGACTTAATTATCGTTTTAGGACTGGAGATTGTAATTCAGGAAAAGGAATTAGTTGTACAACTGGCAATGTTGACAGAGGATGCAGAGAGAGAGAGAGAGAGATAGACCCTATTGTATGGGCTAGAGAAGGGAATCGTGGAAAACTACAGATACCTCCCCTTCTAATAAATTTAAAACGGAAAGGGGACGTTGTCTGTGAACGACAATACCCTATTTCCATAGAAGGTAAACGGGGACTGCAGCCAGTAATTGAGGGACTGATTAAAGATGGACTGTTGGAGCCATGTATGTCTCCTTATAATACACCAATTCTACCAGTGCGGAAATGCTATGAAACTTATCGATTGTTGCAGAATTTGAGAACATTAAATCGAATTGTACAGGGCAGGCACCCAGTGGTGCCAAAACCCTACGCGTTATTAAGTAAGATCCCTCATGATCACAAATGGTTTAGTGTGATAGATTTAAAGGATGCCTTTTGGGCTTGTCCCTTGGGAGAGGAAAGTAGGAATTTGTTCGCCTTTGAATGGGAAGATCCCAAGACAGGACAGAAACAGCAATACCGATGGACCGTGCTCCACAAATTACAATATGTGGAGCAAGAAGTAAAATACTTGGGACATTTAGTGAGTGAGGGTAAGCGAAAGATAAGCCCGGAACGGATAGAGGGAATAGTGGAGATGCCACTGCCCAGCACTAAACGCGAGTTACGCAAACTTTTGGGTCTAACGGGATATTGCAGATTGTGGATAGATTCCTATGCTCAGAAGACTAGGAAATTATATCTCAAACTATTAGAGGGGGAGCCAAAATGAGGAAAAAGAACTAGTTGAGAAACTCAAAAGAGATTTGATTCATGCCCCCGTGTTAGCCTTACCTTCCCGACATAAACCTTTCCACCTCTTTGCCACCGTAGATAAGGGAGCGGCTTTGGGGGTATTAACCCAGAGGTGGGGAGGGATGAGACAGCCAGTAGCATATCTTTCAAAGCTATTGGATCCAGTATCCCGAGGGTGGCCTGAGTGTGTGCAGGCTGTGGCTGCCACTGCACTGTTGGTGGAGGAAAGCAGAAAGCTTACATTTGGGGGAGCCCGAATAGGAAGCACCCCACACCAAGTGAGAACGATCTTAAACCAAAAAGCTGAGCGATGGTAGACAGATTCACGGATTTTGAAATATGAGGTGATACTGATAGAAAAGGATGATCTAGTGTTGGTCATTGACAATTGTTTCAATCCAGCTGCCTTTCTTTGGAAAGGGGAAGGAGACTCTCCTCAGAATCCAGGGCACGACTGCCTTGACATTATAGAATACCAAACTAAGGTCCTCATGGACCTGAGAGATGTTCCACTTCATGCAGAGGTTCGACGTTTTATAGATGGATCATCCCGGGTGATTGAAGGGAAAAGGCATAATGGGTATGCAGTTGTATATGGGGCAAAAAGTAGTGTGGTGGAGGTAGGAAGGTTGCCAAATGGGTGGTCAGCTCAGACCTGCGAACGCTATGTATTGGAGAGAGCCCTTGGGGTATTAGAAAATAAAGAGGGAACAGTATACACTGATTCTAAATATGCATTTGGTGTTGTACACACTTTCGGAAAGATATGGCAGGAAAGAGGACTGATCAATAGCCGGGGGAAGGAATTAGTTCATGAAGAATTGATTAAACGGGTCTTGGAATCTCTATTACTCCCCCGAGAGATAGCCGCAGTGCACGTAAATGGTCATCAGAAAGGAAATGAACCAGAAGTTAGGGGAAATAGATTAGCCAATGAAGTGGCTAGGGAGGCCGCCCTGAACCCACAACAAGTGGTGATTCATTCCCTAATACCTACTGTCCCAAGTCCTAGGGAAGCTCCTATATTTACTGAAAGAGGAGAAAAAGAATTCAGAGATTTAGGGGCTGCAAAATCAGCAGACGGGCATTGGAGGTTACCTGATGGAAGGGACATGTTAAACAAAATGATGATACGAGAGATTATGGCTGTCCTACATCAAGGCAGCCATTGGGGAGTACGCAATGTGTGATTTAGTTCTTCGGGAATATGGATGTAAAGGAATATATACCATTGCTAAACAAATATGTGAGGGATGTATAATATGCAGAAAGGTAAGTAAGAAAGTCTTGAGAAAACAGACCCCGGGAAGAAGATACCCAGGATTGAGACCCTTCCAGAGTATACAACTAGATTATACTGAAGTACCCAGAGTAGGAAGACTACAATATATGTTGGTCGTAGTAGATCATTTATCCGGTTGTGGTTGAGGCATACCCCCTAGCTACCGCCACTGCGAGTGGGGTGTCTAAAACATTATTAGGGCACATAATTCCCCGATATGGGCTAGTGAACCATATAGATTCCGACCAAGGAACTCATTTTACCTCTAAAGTGTTACAGGGGCTAAGGAAGGGGTTGGGAATTTCCTAAGAGTTCCATACTCCATGGCACCCGCCATCATCGGGAAGATTTGAGAGAATGAACCAAACACTCAAACGACAGCTCTCTAACTTGATAATAGAAACCAGTCTCCCTTGGATCAAATGTTTACCTATAGCTCTCTTGCGAGTACGAACAACCCCAAGGAAAGATTTGGGACTATCCCCCTATGAAATCTTATTTGGATTACCTTATCTGGGAACGAATGGAGAATTGCCAATTCCTGAAACTAAAGATTTGTTTTTAAAGAAGTATATACTGGGCTTGTCCTCCTCTTTATCTTTCCTCGGGAAACAGGGTTTATTGGCACAGAGTCCACCCCTTGAATTCACCGTTCGCCCCATCCGGCCGGGCGATTGGATCTTAGTAAAATCATGGACAGAGACTAAATTGCAGCCGGACTGGGAAGGGCCGTACCAGGCTCTTTTGACTACCGAAACGGCAATAAGGACGGCGGAGAAAGGCTGAACTCATTACAGTCGGATCAAAGGGCCCGTGGATCCTCCAGTTGAGGAAGAAGTCTGGACAGCCGAATCAACGCAAGACTGCTGAAACTCAGGCTAAAGAAACTTTGAGTAACTGATTATACAGTTGCGACGCGAGTGCGGGATTATTTCTGTAGGATTGTATATTAAGTTTTATTGTGCTTCAGCATGATGTTTAGAATACTGGGAATGCTTAGATTTATGATGCTAGCCCTCTTAGTATTGGGATTTTGTCAAATATCATTTTCATTTGTATTATTAACAGTTCCTGAGTCTGATAATCCATAAGTAATAGACGTTGATGCATGCAGCTTAGTAAATTGTGGGGATGTAGATAATCAGAGACTTTACCGCAGCTCTGAGATACATCTTAAGTTCTATGGGGATGGTATGTGGTATAATGGTCTTGTCATAGTACACCGGGCTCCTTCCGAACAGCTCGCGATTGTCCCGATAAAAAGTGTAACCCAATATACCTAACCATAAGGAAAACGGCATGGCACGAATTCGGGGTGGGACCTATGAGATACAATTAAATGAAACATTTGGGATCGAAATGAAAACAAATGGAAAAGATTTCTTGGGCTGTTGTTTTCAAATTTTCGTAGGACTTGGAAAACGGATAGAACTACTGGGTAATAAGATACAACCTTTCACCCCTCCCGATGACCCTAAAGTAGTAAGAATTATAGAGGTAAAGGACTTGAAACAGACCATCGAAATAGAAACTGGGTACGGGGATGCAAATGCCTGGGTGCAATGGGTAAAGTATACTGTAAAAAGTCTGAACAAGAGCAATTGCTATGCATGTGCCTCCGGTAGGCCAGTGGCCCAAGTGGTTCCCTTTCTGCTCGGGTGAAAGCAAGACAGGAAGGGCATGAAATGTATGATAGCCCTGTATGAGGATGAGACTGCATGTAATGATAGGATTTGTACCTCCCTATCTCTGATGTTCCCTCTCTTGGAGAAGAAAGATGCAAAAGTCCCCCCCCCCCACTTTTTCTGCCGCAGTTGGCAATCACACGTCGTGTGTGCGTAGACGAGGTACAAGTCGGTCGAGGTATTTGGGGGAGCTGAACTTATGTACAGAGATTAAGAATGTTACTTAAACGGAGAAGGGAGGGAACTACTCAGCACTAAAGGTTCCCCGAGCGGATCTGTGGTGGTACTGTGGAGGCAAAATATTGAGATACACACTAACTCCGGATTGGAGAGGGATATGTACAATTGTACAATTGGCAAATCCATTTACCCTGGCATTTGAGAAATAATGTTACTTCTGCAATTTCATTTTACTTATACAAAGTAAATGAACTCACACCAGTGTGTAATTGTTTTAGCCAAGAGCTGAGTCAAAAAAGAATGGAAACTGTGTGGAGGAAATATATAATTGTTTTTGTATTAGCTAAAATTGTATGCCAGCATGTGACATGATTGCAACACAATGGTAGGTATTATGGGCGAACAGATAAGATGTTGTGAGGGGATGAAGTTAAGCTAGAAACGTCTGTACAAATAGTAGGTATAAACATCTGTTTCCCACTTTTACAGGGACACATGAACAAACCCCAATTAAAGAGTTCATAGGGATCAGAATGGCCTCGGGAGAGGCACAAATGGAAAGAGTAGATACTAATGAAGAAAGAATTTGACTAAAAATGACCTGCAGTGGGATGGGGTCAATAGGCCTTGTGAGGTCAGAATTAAGCATTTTGTCACAGACAAGACCGGATAAGGCAAGAGATAAGCTGGAGTATTGGGACCAGTCTTCGGGAAGAGGAGGATGCAAACAGGGGATGAGCAATGTAAAACAAAAGAAACCAAATTATATAAATATTGTGGTTGAATTAAATTTGGTATATATGTCCTCTGCCTTGCTGAGCACTGGACATCACACCCACTTGCAAGTGCAAAAATAAAGGAATCTACTGATTCAGATTTTGTCTCGGACTGCAATCATTGAAGTGTGTGTGTTTTGTTCCTCATAACGAAACACACCGGACGGACTACAGGAAAAATGCACAAAGCTGAGCAGGCCGTGTTCCACATCATACCGCGCAGCATAGTTACAGTCACTGTGTCTGTTTCGCAGAATAAGAGTCCCAAAGAATGTTCTCCACCCTAAAACCGGAGGTAGCATTACAATCCGAGAACGACAGATCACATTGTCAGGTTGCTCTGACCTCGGAGCCAGTTCAAGATGCCACTTTCCTTGTCTTTTTGCCTTAACCGTGCAATTCGCTGCAGAGATATTCACACTTGGATATGAGCCACATGGATATCAACTGAATTGGAAACCTGTGTGGGAATCGACGAGAAGCGACTCAATAAATTTTGCTAAATTCCACGGTGCTTATTAGAAATGCAGTTTCTGTTCACGTCAATCTAAAAGGCAGTTTCTGAACATAGTAACAGAAGTAAAAAGGTAATTACTTCACCCCACCCCCCACTCCGGAAGAGGTGCTAACTGCCCTTGAGTGCTTTTTGTTCTCGATGTGAAGAGCTCTCACGCCTGAGTCACCTTCACGTCTCTGGTTGCTGAGTGAATCACACCGAAGGAATTTCACCAGAGCTGCAACTGCCTCACTTCCCCACTCGCCCTCCCCGTTTACATTTTCCTGCTCGTCAGTGATTTAAAGAAAACCAATTGGATGCGATGTCATTCTGTAGCCTCTCTGACGATTCCTCCGTTTCAGTTACAACCTGACTTAGATCTCGGGGCGGACCTTAATACTAGCAACGCTATGAAAGCACAAGTCCAAAGGTTCCTCTGAGAGTGTAATTTCTTTCATTGCTGTTGCTGATTGAATGAACCACTAACGTGTGAACTGCCCCAAAACATGATTCAGGACTTCTGGTGCCAATTCTCGCACGTTGAATAACGACAGACATCTTCCAAACGAGGCCTTTCAGAGACGACTTTGGGGTACATTTGACAGCCCGACTAGTTCAGGAATCCGTGGTGCGCTGTGACACCAGCGCATCAGGTTCTTCCCTGTCTTTGAACCGAGGCACCTGCGCAAGGAATGCAAATGCGGTACTGCTTTTCGTGGAAGGACCAGAAAGCGGTAACTACACTCTCAAACAGGATGGCATATGATCAGAACCAGGTTGGAGAAAAACTTTACAATGCTTTGCACGGTAATTAAATGGAACGGCATTACATTTCACTACGAGAGCAGATTTGTTCAAGCAATTTGAAGCAGGTTTGCAGATGGAAAAGTAAGCAAGAAAGCTCCGTACTTGTCCATGTAAAAGGCTGCAGTTGAAGAACAAAGCAGTTTCTGCCCAGTTTCGAACTGGGGACCTTTCACGTGTGAGGCGAACGTGATGACCACTACACTACAAAAACAAGGCTCAGTCGCCCGTCCACAGCTGTACTGACTATAGGACAATGTTGGAAGATGCAACGAAACGTCACCATTTGCAAGTTTCCCTCCAAGGCACATAGCACCCTAACTTGGAAAGGAATCATTGATAAACTCATTGACTGGTGAAACAGTCTTGATGGGCAACATTGCATATTTCAGCCATTCATCTTTTCTCTTACCATTTAAAAAAGAGAAAGTTGCTTTATGCGGTGACCAGACTTGTGCTCAGTCCTTTCGCTGTTCCCTGAACTGTTGGTTGCTAAAGTTCTACTATCATCCACAGCCTGTGTTCAATAATAGAAAATATCTGAAAACCCTCTCAATCAACTGATTCACCTCAAGACTAGAGTGATGTTGAAGAAGCACAGCAAGTCCAGCAGCATCTGAGGAGCAGAAAAATGCACGTTTCGGGCAAAAGCCCTTGATCTGAAATGAGACTGCGAGCATATGGGATGGAGAGATAACTGGGAGGGGTTGGGGCTTGGGAGAAGGTAGCTGAGAGCGCAGTAAGTGGATGGAAGTGGGGGGCGAACGTGATATGTCAGGGAATAAGGTGGAGTGGATAGGTGGGAATGAGAATGCATAGGTGGGACAGGTCAGGAGGACGGCGTTGAGTTGGAAGTTGCAACTGGGAAAAGTTAGAGGGAGGGCAAATGAGGAAACTGTTTAAGTCTAAATTGATGCCATGGCGTTGAAGGGTCGCAGGGCGGAAAATGAGGCTATCTTCCTCCAGGCCTCGGGTGGTGAGGCAGTGGCGATGGCGGAGGCCCAGGACCTGCATGTACTCGGGAGAGTGGGAGAGGGACTTGAAATGTTTGGTCAAGCCGCACTGGGGTTGATTCTTGCGGGTGTCCTGGAGATATTTTCTGAAGTGCTCTGCGAGATGACATCCAGTCTCCCCAGTTTAGAGGAGGCCACATCGGGAGCAACGGATACAATAAATGACATGTGTGGAAGTGCAGGTGAACCTTTTATGGATGTGGAATCCTCCATTGGACGCTTGGACGGAGGTGAGGGAGTACATGTGGGCGCAGGTTTTGCAGTTCCTGTAATGACAGGGGAAGGTTCCAGGAGGAAAGGGTTCGTCATTGGAGGGTGTGGACTTGACTAGGCAGTCACGGAGCGAATGGACTTGGCAGAAAGTGGATAGTGGTGCGGTCCGTTTTGAGGTGGCGAAACTGTCAGTGGATGGTGTGATTTATGTGGAGGTTGGTTTGATAGAAGATGAGAACCTTGTTGCGGTTGGAGATGTGGACTTTGTGGGCGGAGTTATGGGACATGGATGAGATGCGTTGGAGGGCATCTTCATCACAAAGGAGGGGAAGTTCCGGTCTTTTAATAAGAAGGACATCTTCTGTGTTCTGTGGTGGAATTTTTCCTTTGGGAGCAGATGCGATTGAGGTGGAGGAATTGGGAATACAGGATAACATTTGCGCAAGAAGTAGCGTGGGATCCAGATAGTTGTGGGAGTCAGTGGGCTTGTAAACAAATGTCACCAACACTGACCTCGAGGGATATATTTCCATCCCCACCACTATCCACTTTTCACAAAGACTGTTTCCTCCACGGCTACCTCGTCAAGTCCTCGCCCTCCAATGACCCACCCTCTCCTCCTGGCACCTTCCCCGCCACTGCAGGAATTGCTAAACCTGCACCCACATCTTCCCCCTCCAAGTCTTCAATGGAGCCATCCACATTCATTAAATGTGCATCTGCAATTCCACACACGTCATTTATTGCATCCTTTCCCCCCAATGCAGTCTCCTCTACATTGGGGCCATCGGGCACCTTCTCGCAGACCGCTTCAGAGAACACTTCCAGGAAACTTGCAACATTCAACCCCACATCTCATGACGAAACACATCAACTACACCCCCACCCAATCACCCGAAAACATGCAGGTCCTGGGCCTCCTCCACCGCCATTCCCTCATCACTCGACGCCTCACCTTCCATCTCGTGACCTTCAACCCCAGGGCATCAATGTGGTATTCACCAGACTACGCATCTCCCCACGCCCACCTACGCCGATTTCTAGCCTTCTAGCTTGGCACCATCCTACTTACATGTCCCACCTGTCTACCTATCCTTCCCACCTATCCGCTCCACCCTCACCTCCGATCTATCACCTTTAACCCCACCTCCATCCACCTGCAGCACTGTCAGCTAAATTCTTCCCAGACCCAGCTGTCCCGTTTATCTCTCCACCCTCGAGGCTCCCAGCTTTAGTCCTGATGAAGGGCTTTTGCCCGAAACATGATTTCTTTTTGCAACTCGGATTTTGCCTAACCTGCTGTGCTTCGTCAGAACCACTCTTATCTTGATTCTGATCTCCAGGATCTACACTACGCACTTCCGTCCAGCTGACCCCCCTGTCCATTGATCTTCAGTGATCGCGAATGTCCACACCAAGATCTCTTTGTACGTCTACACAACACAGAATACTCACTGTTATTGTTTCTTTTCCCAAACTCCATTAATACTCTTTGGTCTGGATTCAATTCCATTCAGCATTTTTCCTTTCCACCTGATTGATGCATCCCTGCAGTCCCTGGCATTCCTCACCATAGTCAACTACACGACCAATTGTTGAATCATCAACAAACTTGTAAATCATGGCTTCTACAACTAAGTCTAAATCATTGGTCTACATCAGAAAACAATGGAACTCAACTGGAAACAGGCATCCAAACATGGTTCATTGCTGGTTTAGATTAACAGATTCAATAACGGCAGAATCGAACTCCTGCTGTCATTTGTAAACTTGGTGACTCTGCCAGTTGGTCTCCTGAGTGATCACTTCTCACATATGGGAGTGGTGAATGACCTGTGTGCATTGTGACTGAGCAAGTGAGTTTACACCTCAGCGTAATTGAATCCCTTCCTGCAGTCACCCTATGGCCCTGACTTCTTTGCACTGCGGGTATCCTTTTGTCTATTTAGTTTGATAAACAGTTGAATTCGAGTCCACACAGACACGATTCCCATTTTCCCTGTTGTTCATGTATTTTTATTATTCCTTAATCTCCCACGGAATGTGGCTATCATTGGTCTGAAGACCATTTGTTGTTCATTCGTAATTCACCTTGAACTGAGTCAGAGTGCATTCATGGGGGAACCACAATGTCGTGGGTCTGGAGTCAGATGTTGACAGAACTCGTTACGGTCGGCAGATTTCCCTTTCGAAGGAACATGAACGAATGAATGAGGTTTCAGTAATATAAAGTTATTGTCTCTGTTCCTGAGATTGGGTTTGTTTTCCAGATTTTATTCATCGAATTGAACTAACGGCAGCTGCCACGTTCCAGTCTCCAACGATTACTAGCCCAATAGATCACCGCTGCACTAACAACTCCCTGCTGTATTTCTCCATTCAAAGAATGTCATTGTCAATTCAGATTATCCCAGATGGAGAGAGAACACAATGCGTTTCTGTGTTGGAATGGAAACAATGTATGCTGGATTGGAGTGTTCACTGGAGCAAGAGACTGATGTGGAGACGATGTGAGCAAAAGCAGTTCTTACTGTCAAAGCAACAAAATATCGCTTTGTTAAGGAAAATGTCTCCCAATGCGTTCAATATGTCGACCTCTCACTGAAGGCTCCAGCACGCTTCCTCTGAGACAATTCTCAGTGCGGGTTAATGCTGCTGCTTAATCTTAAAAATGTAATAAATTGAGACCAATAGTCCTTCCACACTGCCTTTGAACAGAGGCACTCACAGCCTCAGCATTTTACGTGCTTGGATATACAGACAAAATCTTTTCCCTGGGGCCGGAGAGTCCAGAGCTAGAGGGCATATGTTTAGTTTGAAAATGGAAAGATATAGAACATAGAAGAATACAGCGCAGTACAGACTCGCTGAGTGAAGAACCTAACCCTAACATCAGTCCTATATCTACCCCCCCTTAATTTAAAGCTATGCCCCCTTGTAATACCCAACTCCATACGCGGGAAAAGGTCCATACTGTCTACCCTATCTAACCCCCTAATCATCTTGTACACCTCAATCAAGTCACCCCTAAACCTTCTTTTCTCTAGTGAAAACAGCCCCAAGTGCCTCAGTCTTTCCTCATACGATTTTCCTTCCATACCAGGCAACATCCTGGTAAACCTCCTCTGCACCCGTTCCAATGCCTCCACATCCTTCCTATAGTATGGCGACCAAAACTGCACACAATATTCCAGATGCAGCCGTACCAGAGTCTTATACAACTGCATCATGACCTCAGGACTCCGGAACTCAATTCCTCTACCAATAGAAGCCAGTACGCCATATGCCTTCCTCACCGCACTATTTACCTGGGTGGCAACTTTCAGAGATCTGTGCACATGGACACCAAGATCCCTCTGCTCATCCACACGACCAAGTATCCGAACATTAGCCCAGTACCCCATCTTTTTGTTATTCTTCCCAAAGTGAATCACCTCGCACTTAGCTACATTGAATTCCATCTGCCACCTTTCTGCCCAGCTCTGCAGCTTCTCTATATCCTGCTGTAACCTGCCACATGCTTCCTCACTGTCAACAACTCCTCCGACTTTGGTATCATCCGCAAACTTGCTCACCCAACCTTCTAACCCCTCTTCCAGGTCATTTATAAAAATGACAAACAGAAATGGTCCCAAAACAGATCCTTGCGGAACACCGCTAGTGACGGCACTCCATGAAGAAACTTTGCCATCAACTACTACCCTCTGTCTTCTTCCATCCAGCCAATTCCTAATCCAAACCTCCAACTCACCCTCAATGCCATATCCCCGTATTTTCTGCAGTAGCCTACCATGGGGAACCTTATCAAACGCCTTACTAAAATCCATATATACACCATCTACCGCTTTCCCCTCATCAACCTCCTTCGTCACCTGTTCAAAGAATTCAATAAGGTTTGTGAGGCACGACTTGCCCTTCACAAAACCATGCTGACTATCCTTGATAACATTATTGCTAACCAGATGTGCATAAATCCTATCCCTTACAATTCTCTAAGACTTTGCCCACAACAGAAGTGAGACTCACCGGCCTATAGTTACTAGGGCTATCCCTACTCCCCTGTTTGAACAAGGGAACCACATTTGCTATCCTCCAGTCTTCTGGGACTACTCCTGTAGACAAAGAGGACATAAAAATCAAGGCAAATGGCTCTGCAATCTCCTCCCTTGCTTCCCAGAGAATCCTAGGATAAATGCCATCAGGCACAGGGGACTTATCTATTTTCACCTTTTCCAGGATTTCCAACACCTCTTCTCTACATACCTCAAAGCCATCCATTCTACTTATTTGTGACTCAGTATTCTCATCGACAACAATGCCCTGTTCCTGAGTAAATACTGAAGAAAAGTATTCATTCAGTGTCTCCCCAATCTCTTCCGCCTCCACACGCAACTTCCCACTACTATCCTTGACTGGACCTATTCCTACCCTAGTCATTCTTTTATTCCTAACATTCCTATTGAAAGCCTTAGGGTTTTCCCTAATCCTATCGACTAAGGACCTTTCATGTCCCCTCCTTGCTGCTCTTAGCTCTCTTCAGGTCCTTCCTGGCTACCCTATAACTCTCAATCGCCCCAATTGAACCTTCACGTCTCATCTTGAGATAGGCCGCCCTCTTCCATTTAACAAGGGATTCCAATTCCTTATTAAACCACGGCTCCCTCGCACGACCCTTTCCTTCCTGCCTGACAGGTACATAATTATCAAGGACACTCAATAGTTGCCCCTTGAACAAGTTCCACATATCCTTTACACTCTTGCCTTGGAGTCTACTTTTCCAAGCCACACATCCTAAGTCATGCCTCACCGCATCATAATTTCCCTTACCCCAGCTATAACTCTTGCCCTGTAGTACACACTTATCCCTCTCCATCACGAGTGTAAAAATCACAGAATTATGGTCACTATCCCCAAAGTGGTCACCTACCTCTAATTCTAACACCTGGCCTGGTTCGTTACCCAGAACCAAATCCAGTATGGCCTCACCTCTTGTTGGCCTGTCTACATATTGTGTCAGGAAACTCTCCTGCACACATTGAACAAACACTGACCCATCTAACGAACTTGAGCTATAGCTTTCCCAATCAATATCAGGAAAGTTAAAGTCCCCCATAACAACCACCCTATTACTGTCACTCATCTCCTGAATCACCTTCCCAATCCTTTCTTCAATGATTCTAGGACTATTAGGAGGCCTGTAAAAGACTCCTAACAGGGTGACCTCACCTTTCCTATTCCTAACCTCAGCCCAAACTACCTCAGATGGCAAGTCCTCATCCAGCGTCCTTTCCACCGCTGTAATACTATCTTTGACAAGCAATGCCACACCTCCCCCTCTTTTACCCCCACCTCTGACCCTACTAAAACATTTAAATCCCGGAACCTGCAGCAGCCAATCCTGTCCCTGTTCTAGCCATGTCTCCGTAATAGCCACAACATCGAAATCCCAGGTACCAACCCACGCTGCAAGTTCACCTACCTTATTTCGTATACTTCTTGCATTGAAGTATACACACTTCAAGCCACTTCCCTGTTTACAGGCACCCTCCTTGGAAATTGATGCCATGTTCCTCACCTCCCTCCACTCCAGGCCCTGCGCCCTGAAGCTACAATCTGGGTTCCCATGCCCCTGCCGAGTTAGTTTAAACCCCCCCCCCCCCCCAAGAGCACTAGCAAACCTCCCCCCAAGGATACTGGTTCCCCTCAGGTTCAGGTGTAGACCATCCTGTTTATAGAGGTCCCACCGTCCCCAGAAAGAACCCCAGTTATCCAAAAACTGGAACCCCTCTCTCCTGCACCATCCCTGAAGCCACGCATTTAATTGTTCTCTCTCCCTCTTCCTCGAATCTCTCTCACGTGGCACGGGTAACAAACCAGAGACAACAACTCTGTTTGTTGTAACTCCGAGCTTCCAACCTAGCTCCCTGAAAGCCTAACATCCTCAGCACTCCTCCTACCTATGTCATTGGTGCCAATGTGGACCACGACTTCGGGTTGCTCCCCCTCCCCCTCCAGGACCCGGAAAACACGATCAGAGACATCACGTACCCTTGCACCTGGGAGGCAAAATACCAAACGTGAGTCTCTCTCGTTCTCACAAAACCGCCTATCTGTGCCACGAACTATCCAGTCCCCAATTACTACTGCTCTGCTCTTCTTCACCCTTCCCTTCTGAGTAACGGGGACAGGCTCCGTGCCAGAGACCTGAGCCCCGTTACTTACCCCTGGTAAGTCATCCCCCCCACAAGTATCCAAAACGGTATACTTGTTATTGAGGGGAATGGCCGCAGGAGGTCCCTGCACTGGCTGCTTCCTCCCAGTCCCCCTCACTGTAACCCATCTATCTGCCATCTTTGGAGTTACTACTTCCCTATAACTCTGATCTATGACCCCCTCTGCCTCCCGAATGATCCGAAGTTCATCCAACTCCAGCTCCAGTTCCCTAACACGGTCTTGGAGGAGCTGGAGATGGGTGCACTTCCTGCAAGTGTAATCGGCAGGGACATCGATGGCATCCCTCACCTCATACATGTTGCAGGAGGAACATTGCACTGCCTTCACTGCCATCCCTCTAAAGCTAACTGTTTAAAGAAAAACTGTGTCTAAATAATACAAGCAAAATTCAGCACTTACCTGCTTGCCACAACAGATATTATTAGGTTAGAGGAGGAGGGCGGGTGGGAGGCACTACCCGTGTAGTGCCTCGGGTTCCTCTCCTTCACGCTTTTAAAGGGGGAAAAAACTAACCCAGCTAAGCTTACACTAACTGCTTCCGGGTCTCGGCTGCCCCTCTGCTTGCCGTCACTTCCTCTGCTGCTCCCGCTCTTTCTGTGAAGGAGAGAGAAAACAAAACACCGATGCCCACTACAGGTAAGTAATTTTGAAAAAAACTCTTACCTTAGCTGCAGTCTCCCGGGTTCACCTCAACTCGGCCGCTGCTCCCACTCAAAAAAATGCCTAATATAAAATATAAAAGAGACCTAAGGGGCTACGTTTTCATACAGAAGGTGGTGCATGTCTTGAATGAGCTGCCAGAGGAAGTGGTGGAGGCTTGTGCAATTGTAACATTTCAAAGGCATTTGGATGGATATATGAATAGGAAGGGTTTGGAGGGATATGGGCTGGGTGCTGGCAGGTGGGACTAGATTTGGTTGGGATATCTGGTCGGCATGGACGGGTTGGACTGAAGAGTCTGTTTCCATGCTTACATCTCTATAACTCTATGACTCGAGTGCCACAGAATAGCTTCACGTGCTCATGTCCACCGCCACTTCCAGTCCCTATACACATCCATCCCCCAACACGAAGGCCTCAAAGCCCTCCGCTTCTTTCTTTACCGCCGAACCAACCAGTACCCTTCCACTGACACGCTCCTTCGACTGACTGAACTGGTCCTCACTCTGAACAAATACTCTTTCCAATCCTCCCACTTCCTCCAAACCAAAGCAGTAGCCATGGGCACCCGCATGGGCCCTAACTCTGCCTGCCTCTTATTTGGATAAGTGGAGCAGTCCATCTTCCGCAGCTACACTGGCACCACCATCCACCTTTTCCTCCGCTACATCGATGATTGTATCGGCGCTGCCTCGTGCTCCCACAAGGAGGTTGAACAGTTCATTCACTTTACTAACACCTTCCACCCCGACCGCAAATTTACCTGGACCGTCTCAAACTTCTCCCTCCCCTTCCTAGACCTCTCCATTTCTATCTCGGACGACCGACTCAACACGGACGTTAACTATAAATCGACTGACTCCCACAGCTACCTAGATTACATCTCCTCCCATCCTGCCCCATGTAAAGACGCCATCCCATAGTTCCAATTCTTTGCCTTTGCCACATCTGCTCCCAGGAAGACCAATTCCAATACCGAACAACCCAGATGGCATCCTTTTTCAAAGACAGCAAATTTCCCTCAGACGTGTTTGACGATGCTCTCCACCGCATCTCCTCCACTTCCCGTTCCTCCGCCCTTGAATCCCGCCCCTCCAATCGCCACCAGGACAGAACCCCACTGGTCCTCACCTACAACCCCACCAACCTCCAGATACATCGTATCATCTTTTGTCATTTCTGCCACGTCCAAACAGACCCCACCACCAAGGATATATTCCTCCCCACCACTATCAGCGTTCCGAAAAGACCACTCCCTCCGCGAATCCCTCTTCAGCTCCACACTCCCCACCAACCAAACCTCCACTCCCGGCACCTTCCCCTGCAACCGCAAGAAATGCAAAACTTGCACCTACACCTCCCCCTCATTTCCCTCAGACCCCTCTATATCCATCAGAAATTCACCTGCACCTCCACACACATCATTACTGCATCCGCTGCACCCGATGTGGCCTCCTATACATTGGGGAGACAGGCCGCCTACTTGCAGAACGGTTGAGAGAACACCTCTGGGACACCCGCACCAACCAACCCAACCGCCCCCTGGCTGAACACTTTAACTCCCCCTCCCACTCCGCCAAGGACAAGCAGATCCTTGGCCTCCTCCATCGCCAGACCATGTCAACAGAATGCCTGGAAGAAGAGCGCCTCACCTTCCGCCTAGGAAACCTCCAACCACAAGGGATGAATGCAGATTCCTCCAGCTTCCGCATTTCCCCTCCCCCCACCTTTTCTCAGTCCCAACCCTCTGACTCAGCACCGCCTTCTTGACCTGCAATCTTCTTCCTGACCTCTCCGCCCCCACACCCACTCCGGCCTATCACCCTCACCTTAACCTCCTTCCACCTATCGCATTCCCAAACGCCTCTCCCCCAAGTCCCTCCTCCCTACCTTTTATCTTAGCTTGCTTAGCACACCCTCCTCATTCCTGAAGAAGGGCTTATGCCCGAAACGTCGTTTCTCTTGCTCATGTGATGCTGCCTGACCTGCTACACTTTTCCAGCAACATATTTTTAACCTCTGATCTCCAGTATCTGCAGTCCTCACTTTTTCAACCGCCACTTCCAGTTTGGTATTCGCGGCTTTTGCCACAATGTTTGTCTGATTCTGGTTCCAGGAACTGGAGTGATGTGCCTGACTGCAGCAATGTGTACTTCCTTGTGTGGGGAAGTTGCTGAAGAAACTGCTATTAAAACATAGTTAATAACACATTGTTATTGAAACATACATTGCACCAATATCCCGCACCATCCCCTGAACCTTTTTGTTTCTAGAAATCTATCAAACTCAGTCTTCAACATGCAGCATTCGATGGAGCCACCACAGCGTCTGTTGATATCGAATTTAAAGATTCAGCTAATTCTGAATTCCCACATGTCTGCAGTCGCTCACGTAATATTCCTGCTTTGTATCTGCTTCTCTTCCTAACGCATCCGCTGTCACTGTAATTATTGCTGTTTTTAAACGCGGGTCTTTCCATGACACAGTGATGGTTTAAATATTAAAACATTCTGCATTGTGGCCGCAGTAAGATCGTTCGAATCCGAGTCACTGCATTTTACTCCTTGTGATTAATGCTGAAGAAACACAGAAAGCAATCAGTTGATTTTACATGAAGGGATTCTCTGAGATTATGTCTTTTTTCCATCAAACCCCTCTCTCTCACACACATCTCTGCGAGTCATATATCAGGATCCAGACTCACCATTCTCGGAGAATTCCCTACCTCCCGCAATTACTTACCTCCTTTAAGTTCCCCGTCCCATTTCCCTTACAATCACTTTCACATTCACCTCCTTCAGTCTATGTTGGTGTGCTCACTGTTCCAGGGTGACCATGCCCAAGTCTTACCATCGGGACGTTCAAAACAGTTGATCCATTTCGATACCGCGGTTGTGAGCTCAATCCACATGGCGCAGCTTTTAGTGACATGGACCAGCGATTATTGAAACATCAGGCTCGGGAAAAGGGCACAGGCAGAATTGTGGAAAATAAACTTTATTCAAAAAACACCAGTTTCTGTCGACTTTCGCATCATTTATTTCACTCGTTCATTCGGCTCTTGCGAGACTATTGTGTGTAGTTATGCAGGGGAGATTTGCCAGGATATTGTCTGGCTGAAGAAGAGAGATTGGACAAACTGGAGTTGTTTTTCTTAGAGAAGAGGAGATTGAGAGGGGCATGATTAAGATGTACAAAGTACTGAGGGATATGAATAGCGTAGACTGAAATACATGTTTCGCTTTGATGGAGATTTCAATCACGGGAGGCCATCGATTTAAGGTCAGAGGCGGAAAGATTAGAGTGAATGCGTGGAAAAACGTTTTCAAACTGTGAGTTGTTGAAATGGGGAACACAGTTTATGCAAGGGTCGTAGAGGCAGAAATCCACATAACTTTCCGAAGTATTCAAATGTGAATTTATGATGCCAAGACATACAAGAATGTGGGTCGAGTGATTTGAAAAGGAGTTAGGATAGTTAAGCAATTGTTATTGAGCAATACAGATACTCCGTTCCAAGTACGGATTATTGATACCTGTCCTTCCATTCTCGAAGGGACATGTCACAGGAAGAACTGTGTTGTCTGAATCAGCGTGGGGGAGTACTACTGCTCTCGGGGAGACAGGGTGACAGTGACAGTGCCATCACGTAACCTCTCAAGCTGCACCTGGTGCTGTTGTTGAAATGAAAATCATTTTGCTCCGTAGTGAGGTGTTTACTTATAGCAGGTAGCTCAGGAAGATTTACATTCTACTGTCCTTTCCCCACTGGCCCACACCACTGAATACCGGCACTATGCAGGACAATTGCTCTCAGTACACCATCGTCCAATCCTCCTTGACCCCCAGCACTTCCCCATTTGGCACCATTACACGAAATCCCAAAAGATGTAATGCTGCTCGTTGACAATGTCTCCCCTCGCTGTGTAAGGTTCCACTGATTTATCTGCCCATCACTCAATTTAGCAAACTGCATTTCCTGCTCAGAATGTGGTCTCATCGAGACTGTGGAGAGAAAAACAATGCGGGTGACAAACATGAGTACACCTACGTTCTGTCGGCAAGCAAGCTAAGACCCTGAGCTTCCAGGTTCCTGTCACTGCAACATCCCACTGTGTCCCCATGCCTCCATGTCAATTTGCTGTGCTGCAACGCTCCCGCATTGCACAGCGCGAGTTGGAAGAGCAGCACGTAATTTCCTACTGAGAGACCATACAATCTTCAGTACCCAACATTGATTTCAATCATTTTGGATCCTGCCCACCTACGCATACCATTCGTTCCAAAGGCCGATCGTTTGGCTCGAAAATCTCTCCCCAGATCCACTAGACCTGCTGATTTTGTTCAGATATTTCTGCTTTTCTTTGGATAATTTTGTTCTGTTCTGACCGCCAGCCTTCAGGAAATGTGTGTTTGCACGGGAGGGTGGTCAGAGGAGATTTACCAAGGTGGTGTCTGAGCTCGACTATTTCCCCTGAAAAGTTAAGCGAAAGTGAGGGCTGCAGGGGCTGGAGCTCAGAGTCGACAGTGTAGTACTGGAAGAGTAGAGCCCGTCAGACAGCATCTGAGGAGCAGGAGAATCGATGCTTCGGGCACAAGCCACGGCCATTCCATTACCAGCAGATGCCTGGAGGAAGAACGCCTCATATTCCACCTTAGGACCCTTCAACCACACGGGATAAATGTGTATTTCAACAGCTTCCTCGTTTCACCTCCCCCCACATTATCCCAGTCCAAAGCCTCCAACTCGGCATTGCTCTCTGGACCCGGCCATCAATCCCCCTCTGAACTACCACCTTCTCCATCAACTTCATCCACCTATCGCTTTCCCAGCAACCTGACCACTAACCCCATTCCCCTCACTCAAACCCCACACAAAAGTCTCATTCCTGACGAATGGCATGCCCGAAACATCGATTCTCCTGCTCCTCGGATGCTGCCTGACCGGCTGTGCTTTTAAAGCACTACACTCTCGTCACTGCAAAGATAGATGAGCTCGATTGTGGCTCTTAATCTGAGACCGGAGAAATCTGAGAGAGGATTGATTAACGTGCACAGAAAGGGAATAGATACGTGTGACAGGAATAAAATTCTAATGGGAAGGGTTAATAACCAGGGATATAGATAAACGCTAGAGAGAGGATATTCAGAGAAGATATAGGAAGAACGTTTGCATCCTGAGAGTGTTGTTTGTCTGGAACTCACTGTGTGAACGTATGGTAAATCTAAGAGTCCTCAGAACACTTTTAGCCAAACACTTGAGGAGCTAGAGCATGTACGGATAAGGACCGGGTACTGGAAAGTGGGGCGAGGATAAATAGATGTTTGATGATAGACTTGAACACCGTAACGTTGGGTGCAGTAAAACGTAGGCTTGCTCACTTCTGTGGCACAATGAAAGTCGTGTTGGACTTCTACTGCATTGTTAAGATTGTGATTCAAAGTTTGTGGGTTTGAATCCCAACAGAATCGGAGTTTAGTTCAGATTTCAGCTGAATCAATGATTGTTCTGCTGATTCATCATCAGTTCCCTTCGTCTGGAGTTGTCGTACCTGCTACTGACCAGAGAAGATTGCTCATCTTCTTGGTGGTGAGTTTTGAGGGAATCGCATCATTTGAAATATGATCAGTCCAGAATACGCTGCTCATTCACAAAACCAACTGTTGAATCCCACTGTCTCGAAACACATTTCCCTCCCACGGTTGCACAGAGATTTGTGGTTTATTCAGTGTATTTTCGCCTTTGGGCCACCGGTTGATGTGGATGGGCTGGGGAAAGACATTGACGTGTTCTGTCAGCCATAATGATATCAAATGGAGCGGTAGCGTTGGCGGGCGAAATGGCCCCCTCCTATTCCTCTCTGTCTGTGCTATTTCTGACAGAGGGTTTTAAACAATAACATTATTAGGACCCTGTGAATCTACACCACGGAATACCAAGGTCCTCCACTTTATCCCACCGCTCTCACAGCTGGAATGCATAGCTCCTCTTGTAGCTTTGATCAGGCAGTGGAGGATTCTCCCAGGAGCTCTGCCAGACTTCACACAGGTTTCCAACTGGACACATGGAGCGAACGGCCGTGTGGATATTGGGGATTCAGGGACAGATGTCCCCTTTGCCTGGCTAGAGTTCTGGCTACGGTAATAATCATGAATTTCGAGCATTCTGGATCTTACTCTGGATTTTTATCACTTTGCAATTTAAACTGAAATTCAATTTACTCTTGCATAACATCCTGATATCTTCAGTATTCATGAAAACTTTACAACATGTCCTTGCATGTAACCATGTTGAGTGTTGATGATGAGTGCAGTATATTTCTTGTTGTCTGGAGGAACATGCAGAAGGAAGTTAGTGAAGTTTCGTCGAATCGAATTCTGTGCCAAATTGAAGCCGACCGAATGAGAAGTCCTGAGACAGCGATAATATAACATTGTCTGTAAACAACGCAGCAACCCACAGAAACCCACTTTTCAATTAAGTCTATTTTGCACAACCTTTTTTCTATGTCCCATTTCCTGAACCTGATGCTCGAAAAGTCACAGGTCCATATCAGTTCCTCCTCCTCTGCCTTAGCTTTAATTTCAGAACGACAGCAAAAGTAGAACAGGCGGGTCGAAGGTCCCAGAGGTACGAATAGGGCACTTTATAGGCTTGCTGCCGGCGGTTCCAGTGGAGCAACTGATCAGCGCTTGGCACTGAACAGTGTGTTAAAATGCCGCAGGAGTAATTCCAATCGTTATCTAAAGCTGTTTTTACTGACGTTAATCAGGAATTTTTGGAGCATTAGACTGAAGCATAGTTGAAGAATAATGTCGAATAAAGCAGCATAATTATCCATCTGTGGATCGAGAATAGAGATGATATTTTAGCTTGATGACCTTTTTCATATCTCTAACACTGCACTGGATTAAATTCTTGAAAAGGCTCTTAAACTCGTTTCATATAATCCTGTTCGCTGCAAACTCACACAGCTCATTAAACCGTTCGAAAGGAATTAGATTTATTTCTTTGGGTAGATTGAATGTTGTCACTTACTCTGGTAAAGTCATGACAAATAGTTTTGATGCTGTGTGGAACAAAGGGTTCAAACAGGAATAATTATAAGTCTTGTCGCTGGATTTTTCGGACGGAAATGAGTGAGTATTAAAAGGAATCAGTCCCGTTCCTGGTCATTGTGACCAAATGTTCAAGGCAACAGATGGCAATGATAATGATGCTTGACATTGACAGGTCCACTCCTACTGACTATAATCACCATTGTGCTACAGATCACGTGAGCGGTGGAGATGATGATTCTTATGGTAACTGAGACAGTGCGACAATTACTCCCACGTTGTTTGTCCCTTTCTATACCATAAACCAGTTAGCCCACGGATTGAGCTCACAAGCTTCCATTTAATGCAAAGTTAAAAGAAACAGCTCAGTACATTAACAATCTGTAGTAGTTCACGGAGAACCAGCTGCTAAATCTTTCAAAACACACCAGATCTTCTGACACTTAATATGCTCAGTTGCAGGTATTTAGCAATTTCTTTCCGATGAACGCTGAACAATTTGTGAGTGCGTCCATTTTGCCTCCCCATTCAGGCAGCTCATAATCCCTGTCCCCCTGTTAAATTCGCTCCTTGTATGTCTGCACGTGGCCTTTTAAATATGCTGGAATCATCTTCTAATATGTTTCATTTGCTGAAAAATCATCTCTGATTTCAATAACTCTCAGAATAAAACGTACCTGCTGTAAACTTTTTTTTTCCTTCCTCACTGATATTGAAGCTCGAACCTTTAGTTATACATTAACCTGAACGAGGGAATTTCCCTCCGATTTATCATTTCCAACCTCACATCAGCTGGAAAAGCTCCATTAGGACACAACTCAGTCATTCCTGATTTGTGTCGCGTGATTCTTCGTCTATTCCACCATCCAATTAAATCCCTTCTTTTCTTTTCTCGTGGCTTTATCTCCCAGTAAATCTCATTTCCGTCATCTCTAACGATTTTGTATCAAGGGAACTCTGGCCATATCGTTCCTAACTATATTCCACACCCCAACCCCCGTCTATTTCATCATGTCTTTATATCCCAGTGAATTTCGTCCTGAGAAATGATGCTGGGTCTAATTGAACTCATTAAAACTTACCACTATGCTATGCAGTCTCATTACCTGCACAGGAAAGGTGTGGGCTATTTTACTTACAGCTGAATAGGTTTGCTGCAGCAACATTGGGTCAAATCGCAGTTACACAGGTGACTGTTGTTCTCACTTTTATTTCTTCTCAACGTGTGTTGAAGTAACACAGTGAGAAATCAATTAATATTGTAAGACATACATAACCGGGTGTGTTAAATCTAAGGTTATGAGAATAGGGCAGTTTTAATTAACATATACCAGAGATTGTTCAAATCGCAGGCACATAAGATTGACAGAGAGCGATGTTGAGCGAAATAGACTGTCTTGGCAAATGCCAGTGTTATGAAGTTGTGGGTATAATGTACCTTTAATGGTGCTGAAATGTCTGGCTAGCACAATGAGTCCAGAACAAGGTAACAACATAACATTAGGTTGAAACAACTAAGAGCTGTGTCACATGGATACAAAAACAAATGCGAATTCGGCCAATCAGTTTCAATTATGCCCCAATCAAGTTTGAATTTGGTATTTTTACAGTGTTAAAACCAATGAAACGATCCGACTGTTCATGGGACAAATATCAGACATTTTTGAACAGTTCCCCAGAGCGGCAAAGAACAGCAAAGAGAGAAACTAAACGACCAACAGATGGAGGATGTTAGTCAAATCTCCAGGAGGTGCCTATCTGGAGAAATAGATTGCATAAAAAAGAAGCATCAACACCGACCTGGAGAAAAAATCTACAGAGAAAGACACGAAGAGAAGATTCGACAACAAGCTGGTTTGTAAGTCGATTTTTTTTGTAAATGTTAATGGGGTCGCGGTTGGGGAAGGTATTATAGAGCACAAGGTTTAGAGAAATGAGTTGTAAGTAGTTATAAGTTGATTATTCTCTGTCAAATGTTAAAAACAACAATAAAGTTGTTATTTTTAACTTTAAATAGTGATTTTTGGAAAGTTTTTTTGCCTCTTGAATTTTAACAGAATACAGTACGGGGTGAATCCTTTGTGTTTTGTCGGTTTACATTTGCAGAGGGGTTTACCCCGTCACGTAACACCAATTTCTGTGGTTGCTTTGTTGTTTCGCTCATTTGTGAATTTTACCGCATTAACGATTTTGAAGTTGTCCCCTCTACAGAAAAGGTCCGTGTTTTTGCACCATTGTACAAAAGGTGCAGTGTGTCTAAGCGACAGGGCTCCCAACAATGACATCCGACGCTGTTTCAATCTATCTATCCTGATCTCGATCCATGGAAACAGCTCTGCGCAGTCTCCTCGAGTCTGGAAAACAATCCCTTCACAGATAATGTTACATCCCGCTCTCAAGCGGCTTTTCATTCCATCGCTTTCAATTCCTAACAGAATCCGTTTCAACAGAATTTGTCACTGAGTCATTTCTTTGTGTTCAAATCCTGTGAGCAGAGGGTCACAGTTGGAGAGTGCTGAGCCCATAACCCAGAGGGATGACAATACTCTCTCAACTGTAGTCTGCTGTTCATCATTTCACTAAGAGCAGGTAGATGTGTCTATGCTCTGCAAATTTTCACCCTGTTTTAAGAAGCAAGATAAACATTTCCTGGTACCTGCTCTTGTTGTCACAGACAACAACAACAGCACTAGTCGAGATAGTCTGCACTCCGACATCCGTTGTCTTCCCAGGGGTGTAAAGATGATTGTCCGAAACGCTTTATTCTGTTCCCTGTCACTCTGGGATGATGAGAGCTGTGAAATTTATTCTCTGAGTTTGGGGTAACGTGATAAATCTTATACATATCAGGTGCAGTGTGTCTGAGCAACAGGACTCGCTGCAGTAACATCCCATGCTGACTCAGACAGCAGAGCCCTCGCTGTAACTTCGAGGAGGACACAGTCACAGTTCCCGATGACTGGGAGAGACTTTCCCTTTCCCTGCAGTTCTGCTTCAGAATGTTTCATCTGTTTCAGATGGCGTTATTTGCACAAGGTTCCCAAAAGAAGATGGGTTCCTGTGCATGTGCAATCTCCCTTTTGTACATCGTTCCATTATTTGCATAACTCCCACTCCCTCTAGCCGCCTCCCCGATCCCCAAACCTGTGTTTGATATGGAGTTGAAGAGCGCGTTCACGTTTCTCTCCCACGACATTGATTGCGATGCCACACTCCAGACAAAAAGCTGAAGACCGCTGGAAACTGCTGTGGTCAGCGCTAACAGACCGGCCCAGAGGGAGCGTATTGGGCTCATAACCCGGAAATTAATGGATTGAAAAGATCCTCTGCTCGTTGACAATTCCAGGTGTCAGTGTGTGTACTGTCCCCGCTAATGTTCCTCTATAATATAGCTCCATTCTACGTCTTGAATGTTGTTTCACTTCCCGCTTCCTTTCACTCAATGTGTCTGAAATGAATATTTCGTACTGATACACCCGCCAAATTTACACAGGTGAGGAAACACTTGTGAAGGTCTGGAAGCTCTTTTCCTGTTCTCTGTCGGTCTGCTCTGATCTGATTCGCAAAATCATTTGCCAGAGCTGGGAATAAACTGTGACACCAGCACATCAGCTTTCTCCTTGGCTTTGAAATGGGCCATCTGTGCAAGGAATGCAAATGTGTTACTGTTTTTTGTGGAAGGATTAGAACGCGGGAACTACACTATTAAACAGAATGGCGTATGTTCAGAAGCAGGTTGGAGAAACACTTAACAACGTTTCACCAGGGCTGTTTCTGCCCAGTTTCGAACTGGGGACCTTTCATGGGTGAGGCGCATGTGACAACCACTACACTATAGAAACAAGCTGCACTGGAAGCAAAATGCTGGGAAATGGCACTTGTTTAATTTTGGCGATGTGGTCAGCATGGACGAGATACACCGAAGAGTCTGTTCCCATGCTGTGTACTTCAATCACGTTGTGTTGCTTCCACCCCCCTTAAAGGATTACTATTAGCGGGGCTTGCCATCGCTCGCTGTGGCGCAATAGTTTAATCTATTCGACTGTTCAACGGAAAGGTAGCATTGTGAAAAACTGCAGAACTGAAAGACTTCCTTACTTTTGTCCCGACTGACCATACTTTGTGAAATATTCCCGGATCCACATTTGAGGGTTTTTGCTGCTGGAAATTATCTCACAAACTGTGTTATCTCGAATGGCAAAACAGTCACGATTTAACACGGAACACAAACAAAAATGACAAACCAAATGCATTTTCAGACACAGCGAAGCATGAATGCCAATTGTGAGACAGTCCGAGGGCATGAGCCATACACTAATCTCACAACTAACAGCAGGGCAATTCCAAATTATTCTTTCAAGCATACTGGAGCCTTAGTGCACCACCACTTCCCAGACAGTGCTGAAAAGAGAGAAAGAAAGAACACAATAAGAATGGGCCATAGAAAGTCAATTTCATCTATCACATTCTCGATTAGATTAGCTTTCCCTTCCGCCGTCTCCAGGACAGAAAAGAAGGAAATAGAAGGAATTTAAGAACATATGACATCGCAATTCATTGGAATAATTTTCCCTTGCGCCAGAAAACCAAATAACAACGAGTAGAGTCACCGCAGGACTTTGTTTCACAACAGCGATGAAACAACAGTCTGTCTTCGGTTCCAGTGAAAACTCAACTTGCCTGGAATGAAACAGCAGCAGGAGAGCTGTTTGAGCCCGCGATTTACTGAGTCGCTTCCTATCGATTCCCACACAGGTTTCCAACTCCGTTGGCAGCCATGTCGCGCTTGTCCAGGTGGAGACATCTCTGCATCAAGTTGCATGGTTAATGTAACAGACACGAAAAGTGCCAACTCGTACTGGCACCGAGGTATGAGCATGCTGACATTGTGATCTGTCTTCTCGGATTGTACTGCTACCGCGGCTTTTCAGAGAACATTCTTTGTGACGCTAATTCTGCAAAACAGACACAGTGACTGAAACAATGCTGCATGGTATGATGTGGAACACGGCCTGCTCAGCTTTGTGCATTTTCCCTGTCGTACGGTGTGTTTCATGTTCCGTGTAAACGTGAAAGTTGATCTGTTTCGACCAATGGGAGAAATCATTTACTAAAGCAAGAATTGACATTCCAATAATGCCATGGTTATTTTATCAAATCATGACGGAACATACATTCTCACACTCGCGTATACATTTGTCGCTGAAAAGTGTCTCAGAAGATAGATTCAACTTTCCATTGATTTTTGTGTGGATTGATGGGCTACCTTTATCTGTTGCGAAATTGATCTTGTAGTCCGGCATATCCCAGCTGCGATGTCAGCAGGACAGGGATTACGGAATGCCTTCCCTGTGAGTTTACTTCTATTGTTTTGCAGGAGCACAATTGAAAATGTATGAAAATAGATGGCACGCTTTCGGGTGTTACCGTGGCCGAGTGGTCGAAGGCGCTGGAACCAGGTTCCAGTCTCTAAGGGGGCATCGCTTCCAATCCAACCACTGCCATTTCTGTGGGCCAACAACAAAGCTGTAGCGTGTTTAAGTGCCGTGTTCAAAACAAACAAAAAAAAACCAGAACTGGTGGGTTTGCTACTTGGAGGATTAACTGTGGTGTGGGAGAGTGCAGACTCACTCAAAGAGATCAGTGTCCATATTGTCATGATCGTTCTCGCCGCCCACACGATAAATCGTAGGCTCGAGCATCTCTGCTGCTGCTGTTTTGTTCCAGACAAGTTGAATTTTTAATGAAACCGAAGAGAGACCGTTATTTCATCGCTGTTGTGAAACAAAGTTCTATAGTGACTCTACTAGCCATTATTTTCTGTTTTGGCGAATGGGAAAATTATTCCAATGAATTTCGATGTCATATGTTCTTAAATTTCTACCATTTCTTTCATTTCTTTTCTGGAGACGGCAGAAGGGAAAGGTAATCTAATCGAGAATGTGGTTGGGGAAATTCACTTTTCATGGCCCATTCTTTTTGTATTCTTTCTTTCTCTCTTTTCAGCACTTTCTGGGAAGTGGCGGTGCACTAAGGCTGCAGGATGTTTGCAAGAGCAGACTGGAACTCCCCTGCTGTTAGTTGCGAGATTAGTATATGGCTCAAGCGCCTGGTTGTGCCCGCCAGAAACTACCCACGTCTTTCCTGACCCTCTAAGCTCCTGCATATCAACTACCCCTTCATCCTCCACCCATTCTCTGGTGGGGGCTGTTGCCAAGCCGTTTTGTCTGTCAATTTCACTGTCCAGCTTCCACCCCCCGGTTCCAGCATCAACATATCCTCCACTCATGTACTCACATCTGGAGCTCAACTCCCCACTAACCATAACTGGCAAATACTTTGTCAGACCACAGGGTGTTGCAGCAGACGTGCAACTCAGCGCAGAGCAGGCTCCACTGGCCTGCAAAGACCCTTTATAATTAAGAATACACAGCACCCCAAAGATCTCACAACCATGTTAGGGCGTGTCGCACAACCAACAATACATTTCACACCGTTTGGGCAAGACACAGACCCCTTCGTAGAGCTTGCACTGATTGGGAATGGTGAGTTGTGTGTGCGCTGTGATCCCGCATTCCTACAAGCTACTTTTATATAACAAGGCACAGACGCTGCCTCTTCCTCCGAGAGCCAACTCTTATTAGGTGATCTCACGTAATCACTGTGGGCACAGCAATAGAACTATGCAGGCCAGCTATTGGCCTCCCAAACACATACAGTTACTCTCAGACAGGGAACAATCCTGCCATCAATACAACAATACCCGATTCACCGGCAGCAGTATTGGGAATCAAACTAGTTATGGAATCAACTTTTCAACAAGGAATCCTCCTGCCCACAACCAGTCCATGCAACACTCCCTTCTTACCTATCCCAAAGCTTGGAAGATCACGAAACTGGTGTTTTGTGCAAGATCTTAGGGCTGTCAATGCCATTGTTGTTCGCTGCTTCCCAGTAGTCCCGGACACAAATGCTATCCTGACCAGTATCCCCACCTCCTCCAGTTGATATTCTTGTAATCGACCTTTGCTTAGCCTCATTCTCCTTTAAGTTGCCCCCTGAACCTTTATGTTTTTACATATCGCGGCTGTCAAAATACATAGACCGGTTTTTCCTAAGGGTATTCAGAGAGTCCCACAGTTTATGCTGCTGCAGTTTTCCTCACCCTGTCCACCCTTCACCTACCATGCCACAGCATCTTCCTCCAATATGCGGATGGCTTGCTATTGGCTTCCACCTCAGCTGCTGCATGCAAGTAGTTTACGGTGGCCTTGCTCTGCAGTCTGGCAGAGGATGGGCATAGGGTGTTTATCAAGAAAATGCAGTTGTCTCAGCAAAATGTCTGATATCTGGAGTGCGATCTTTCCTATGGCCTCAGAGCACTGTCCACGGAGCAATTGGCTGTCATCGCCCTGATTCCCCTACCTGTCACAAACAGGCAGCAGCAAGTGTTTCTGGGGCTGGTAAACTACTGCAGGCCCTGGATTCCTGTCCATTGTGCTATTGATGCACCTCTGTGGGAGGCAGCTTCCCCTAAACATCCAATGAGAGTGAAGTGGACAACCGAAATGCAACGGGCATTCACTGAACTGAAACAACAACTGATCTTCACTCCTGCTCTGGGAGTCCCAGATAACTCACAGAGCTTCTATATTTATGCAACCAAGTCCGAAGGTTTCGCGTCTGGCATTTTAACACAGCTTCATGGGGATCTCCGTCGCCCAGTTGCGTTTTTTAATGCTAAGTTACCATCTGTTATGAGCAGAATGCCGGCATGTTTGTGCACCATGGAAGCAGCCACAATAACAGCGGATAAGGCCACCTCCATTGTGCTCGATCACCCCTGTACTGTTTTGGACCCACTGTCACTCTCCCTGCTGATTAATGCAGCAGCAATCCAACATTTTTCTACAACTCAGAGAACTGGTCATGAGGTCGCTTTATGATCGAGGCATACCTTTCCCTCCACCGCGCTCTAGCTTTGAACCCCGCCACCCTAATTGCGCACACCTGATTCTGCAGACAACCACAACTTCTTGGACCTGGTTCAGCATTTGTGACAAAGGGATCCTGCCAGAAACGTTAATTTTCCTGCTTCTCGGAAGCTTTCTTCACTGCTGTGTTTTTCAGCACCTTTCTCATCTTGACTCTAATCTCCAGCATCTGCAGTCCTCACTTTCGCCTGGTTCAGCAAGTGTCTTGACCGGACTGAGAAAACCCGGACCAGATTCGTTTCATCAGCGGCTCTTTCCGGCTATCTGACAAATACACAATAGCAGGCCAAGCCATTTGCACCCCCATCACCACTCTCGAATCAGCTGCATTACCAGATGGGTTGTCCACACAGGCGGCAGAGTTCTTTGCTCTCACCAGAGCCTGCCTCCTGGCACAGGGCAGGACAGCCAATATCGACACACACACAGATGTGCCTTTGGAGTCGTTCAGGACTTTGGCACAATATGGAAACAGAGGATGTTTATCAGCTTTGCAGGGAGACCACGCCAACATGCTGCACCCGTTGCCAACATCCAACAAGCAGGCCTGCTACCCGCCGCTGTCGCATTATAAAATGTGACGCCAATAACTCTGCCTCCGATCCCGTCAACCAAGCAAATGCCTCAGCTGATGCAGCCACCCGGGAACCGGCACGACTCCTTGCCACTTATGTCCTGCAGACCCCCACGGTGGTGAAAACTCCAGAGTCCTCTGACTCTATCGATGCAGTCCCAACAGCACAGCAAACTGCCACGCCAGAAGAGAGGGCCACATGGGCCCGCATTAGTGCCATACAATCACTGTTCTTACAGATTCTTACCCACCCCTGCACCTTTTAACTGAAAGCCCACCTGCACTTACTGGCCCTGGTGGTACACGGAATTGGGCACACAGGCAAGATGCTGTCAGCCATTCCTGTTATGCAGCGGTGATCGCTGCAGCTGCCTTAGCTCTGCTGTCACAGTGCCTCATCTGTCTACCGAAAAATGCAGGGAAACCGATGGCCAAACGTGACTACATTCCAGTTCCTGATGGTCCATTCACCCACCTTCTAATTGATCTTGCCCTCACGCCTCAGAAGGAGGAATAAAAATTTGACCTAGTTATTCTCGACATGTTTTCAAAATGGGTAGACTCATTCACCATCAAAAAAAATGACGCCAGAGCAGTGATAAAGTGTATCCTGCAGGACGTTATTTCAAGAGTTTTATATCCAAGAGCGCATAGAAACATACGGGAGATGGTGCCAATTTCTCCGCAAAGCTCATTACTGCTGACTGTGACGCACTCGGAATACCCAGGAGATACCACAATCTGGACCACCCACCAGTCATCAGGAATATTGGAGAGAATGAACAGCACCCTCAAAACCACCTTCCCCCAAATCACTCGGGTCACAGGACTGGCTTGGCCAGACGGCCGGCCATTGGTGCTTCACACAGTAAGTGGACAGGGAAACCGAGCGACGGAAATTACACCATTTGAAGTGCGAATGGAACTAACAATGCCCACAGCCACCGGACCCCCAAAACTAACCAATGACACAGCGCTGCTCTTAACACAGGAAATTCTCTTTGATTACGTTCAAGCCATTAGTAGAAGGATCACTTTAAACCAAGATTTGCTAAAACCTGCGATGTACTTGGGTGCTTCTTATCTTCCTGCTTGTGGAAACGGAATAAAGATTCGTGCACCTTCAATCTTTCACTGTGTATCAAACCTGCACACACACAATATGGGTGCTGGGGAAAAAATAAGCACTACCGCAGTTAGACAATAGTGTGGAGGTACAACAAAAGAAAAGCATACAAAAAAAGCAGCCATATCCACCCCACGGCAGGAACGACCTCACCAGTTTAAACTGGGCACTATGTAAGGAGACAGTCCCTGCCGAAAGGACCACTCTTGGTCTGTCTCACGACGGTGCCAGCTGTCATGCTCCAAGGGAGACCAGAATGCGACCCAGTGAAAGAGTGCTCCGCCTCCACATAAGGACAGCCAAGCAGAACAGGATACAGCTCCAGACACCACAGAGGGATCCAGCTGCTCGCTGCAACCATCGGGATAATCACTCTTGGTCTGACCTGCACATCACCACTGGTCACTAACAGGGCACACAGAACAGAGCACGTAATCCACCGTGAGCTTTGGGTGAGCATTTTCCTTGACATGACCCACATTTCTGCCCAAAGGTAAACCAGACCAGCTGCTGGGTCTGTGCCCGTATCCCTGGACATTCCCACAGCGGCAGTCCCCAGGGCGCAGTCCATTTTAAGAGGAATGTGAAACATTGGTCCGAAACCCTAATATTGCTCCTTTGTCTCACAGAGCAACGTGAGATATAACTTCTCTCCGAGCTGGGGATTTGTCCACGTTTAAGATTCTCAAAACCTCCAGTATTGTCTCAGTCCCTAGATGAAACTGATCAAGAACCTCTCAGTGCGTTTTCCTGCATTCTATACAGATGTCTTCCCACAACAGGACCTTTCGCCAGCTGAATGTGTAAACTGATTCATCCAGTTATCCTATTTACAACTATACACAACTTTACTGTCACACTGGAGGGAACACATTTACGCATTTTAACTGGAAAACGCTGTTTTCAGCCTTTGCGCCTATAAGCAGTTTAGCTTTGATACCCAATGGCTCATTGTTACAGTGAGAAAGCGTTTTCTATCTGAAAGAAAAACTGACACTTGATTACACCTCCTGCGTGGACTCCAATCCGTTCACATCTGACACGAGGGTTGCTTTTCTCTCTGCTGTTCATCACATCCAGGAGAGAACTGTGGCAGAAATGATTGCTGTCTTCATCGACCTAAGAAGTTCATGCCGATTGCTCACCTTGTATTCAGAACTACCCACAAGAGAACTTTTCAACAGGAACAGAGTTCTGTATTCTGTGCAGGGGATCATTGCACAAGCACAGTAACACTCTTCTGCCAGGCCATGCACAGTCATTCTTCCTCGAACATTCACAGTATCCGACTCTAACCAGACCAAAACCAGATGGTGCTGGAAAAACTCAGCATCAAAAAAAAGAAATCCGAGTTAACATTTCGATTCCAGTGACCATTCCTCTGAATTGACGATAGCTTGGAAAATGTTGGTCTATCTGCAGAAGAAATAGTGGGGGTTGGGGGAGGGAAAGGCGTAAGCGATAGGTAGGGATAGAGTTCAAATAGAGAGAAGAACAGTTGGACAAAGGAATGGATGATGATCTAGCTAGCAAGGTGAATACCTGTTAATGGAGGCTGTTAGTGGCGAACCATATGTAGAGGACTGTTACTGTAACAATGTGCCATTGGGTATCAAAGCTAAACAGTTTATAGGCGCAAAGGCTGAAAACAGCGTTTTCCAGTTAAAATGCGTGAATGTTTTATGGAAGGCCATGTGACAACAAGGCATGGCGTTTGGGATAGGAGGATAGGACAAGGGAGAGTTCAGGCTCTAAAAAAATAAATTGATATGGGGCCTGGAAGGCTGCAGACTCCCCAAATAGAAACTGACGTGGTGTGCTTCCAGCACGCGCTGAGCTTCGCTGTAACTCTTCTTGAAGACAGAACTTAGATGTTCTGCGGTGTGGTGACCCAGTCCAAACTTCGTTTCCCAAAATAGTGGAAACCACGTTGCGAGCAGTGATTGCAGTAGAGTGGATTGCGTAAAATGCAGTTCATGTGTTGGGCGTGTTGGGCCTTTGGAAACAGAGGAGAGAAGACGTTAATGGATAGGTGAGGAGAGACAACAAGCAAAATGAGATATTATTACAGAAATCATAAGGATAAGAAACCTAACGAAAAGCACATCACCTGAATGCTCGTCGCATTTGTAACATGGTTGAAGAGCAAATGGCACATATCAACACGAATGAAAATGATTTAATAGACATTAGAGAGACACGTCAAAAGGATGGCCACGACTGCGAGTTCAATATCCAGGAGTACGAGATTACTTGGAAGGTCAGACAGCAGTGTAAAGAAGATGGTGTCTCTCTGTTATACAAGGCCGTCATCAGGGCAGTGTGGAGAGACGCTATAAGTTAGATGGAGAATGAGTTTGAATTAATTTGCATGGAAAGAAGAAATTCTCTGAAGAAAAAGTCACTGATAGGTGCATTCTCTAGGACAGCAAATAATAACATCACATTGGTGAAGGCAATAAACAAAGAAATCAGCAATGCCTGTAAACATGAATCGGCTATTATCATTAGGGATTTTAATCTACATGTAGCTTGGTCGAAGCAGCTCAGTCACAGTACCTTTGAGGCGGAGTTCGTTGAGTGTACCCGTGGTAGTTTCCTTGAACAGTATGCAAGGGAACCGACAAGAGATTAAGCAACCCTCGATCTGGTCCTGCGTATTGGAATAGAAATAATTAGTGATCTCATAGTTAGGGATCCTCTTGGAACGAGTGATCACAGTATGGCAGAACTTGGAATTCAGATGGAGAGTGTAAAGTTAAAATCCAATTCCAAGGTCCTGTGCATGTGCAGGGGCACAACAATAGAACACCTGGCGGAAGTAGACTGGAAACAAAGGTTATATGGTGGGACAGATATCGAGCAGTGGAGGACTTCCATCACAGATTTTTTTGTGGAATTGCTCAGCAAAAGTATATTCCAGTGAAAAGGAAGGACTGTAAGTAAAGGGATAATCTGCCCTGCGTGTCTGAGGAAATAAGGGAGGCTATCAAAGTGAAAGAGAAAGCATTTCAAACGGCCAAGAACAGCATGAAACTGGAAGATTGGGAAAATATTAAAGATGAGCAAAAATAACTAGTAAAGAATACAAAGACGGATAGCAAACGTTCCTATATAAATATAAAAAGAAAAAAAGAGTGGCTCAACTAAAAGTTGGTAATTTTGAGGATGAGAAGGGACACTTCGTTCTGTGATGTGATGAAATGGCTGAGGCATTGAACAGGTATTTTGTGTCAGTCTTCACAGTGGAGGATACTAATAACATGCCAGTAAGTGGCAAAGAGACAAAAGTAGGTGAGGACCTGGAAACAAACATTATTACGGAAGAGGTAGTGTCAGGCAAGCTAATGGAGCTGAGGATGGACAAGTCTCCTGGCCGTGAGGGAATGCATCTCAGGGTATTAAATGAGTTGGCGGGAGAAACAGCAAGTGCACTAGTGACAATTTTCAAATTCACTAGGCTGCGTGGCAGTCCCAGCAGATTGGAAAACAGCTAGTGTGACACCACTGTTTATAAATGGAGATGGATAAAACATTAGGAATTATTGATCAGCTAGCTTAAGTTCTGCGGTGGGGAAGACGCTTGAGTGTATTATCAAGGAAGAAATAGCAGGTCATCGCGATAGAAATTGGACAGATGTAACGTAGGTTCATGAAGATTCAAACGAAGGTGTTATGTTGCAGCTGTACAAGGTGCTGGCGAGGCTATCCTTGGTGTACTGTGTGCACTTTTGGTCCCCTTACTTGAGAATGAACGTACGGCACTGGTGGGGGAAGGGGTGCACAGGAGGTTCCCTGGGTTGATTCCGGTGTTGAGGGGGTTAGTCGATAAAGAGAGACTGCATACATGTTTTCTTTGGAATTTAGAAAAATGATGGGGCAATCGTACTGAAACATAAAACTTTGAATAGAATAGATTAGAGAGAATTATAAAGGATGCTTCCACTTGTAAGTGAAATTCGGACAGGAGGGCATAGCCACAGGATTAGAGGAAGCAGATTTAGGACTGAGTTCAGAAGGACCTTCTTCACACAGACGAATGTTCATATATGGAATACCTTGCCCAGCGAAGAAGTTGACGCTCGTGCAACAATTTTTTTTAAGAGCGATACTTCTTTTGAACAATAAATGAAATAAGGGATACAGTGAGAGGGTGCGTAAGCGTATTTGAGTCTTTAGAACGATCAGCAATGATGTCATTGAACGGCGGAGTCTGCTTGAAGGGCCGGACAGCCTATTCCTGCTGGGGTTTTTAGGCTCTATGCATTTATGTGTCACAAAATCAGCGATGCAGAGGGAAGACTCTATGGGGCCAGTTGGTTCAGGTGTTGGGAGTGAAGGCAGAGTGCAACAGAGTTTCCTGCAGGGAATGGTCCCTGTGGATGGTGGACAGGGACTGAAGAGGGATATATGTCTGATGATGGTATCTCTCTAGAATGGTCGAAATTTTTAAAAAATCGATGATCACTTGAATCTCCACTGCGAATATATCAGCCAACTTTTATAGGTGCGCCATTGAGATTATTATGTCTGGATGAATGAGTACCTGGTATGGCAACTGTACGATTCAAGATCGGAGATGTCTACAGCGAGTGGTGAACTCGGCCCGGACAATCACAAAGGCCAACCTAGTATTTGATTATATATTATTTATACATCTATGCTACTTAACACTGAGATCTGTTTGTATTGATCGCAAGATAAAGCTCTTTGCTGTGCCTCACTACACGTGACAATAAGTTCAATTAAATTCAATTGTGGAATGTCGACGCGATGGATTTTTGGAGCAGCTTGTGGTAGAGCCAAGTAGGGAACAGGCAATACAGGATTTAGATCTGTGCGATGAGGCAGACGTGACAAGGGAGCTGAGATGAAGGAACCCTTAGGAAGCGGTGATGATAACATGATTGAATTTACCCTGTAATTTGAGAGGGAGAATATACAATCAGAAGTAACGGTACTAAAGTTGAATAAGGACAATTGCAGAATGAAATTGGTGAGAAAGGACCCGAGCAAGAAAGCAGGAAAGTGGAAATGCAATGGCAGGACTGTCTGAGAGTAATTTAGCAGACACATCCGAGATACATCCTGTGGAAATTGAGGTATGTTGCAGGGTGGTTGAGGCAACCATGACTGACTCAGGAAGTCATCGATAGCATAAAAGCAAAAGAGAAAATATATAATTTGGCGAAGGGCAGTGAATAATCAGAGCATTGGGAAGCTCACAAAGACCCACAAAGGGCAATAACAAAACAAATGAGTAGGGAGAAGATTAAATGTAAGCTAACTACTAATATAAAGGAAGACTGCAGTTGTTTCTTTATTCATATAAACGCAAAAGAGAGGCAGGAGTGGACAATAGGCCACTGGAAAATGACACTTGACATATAGTAGTGGGGAACAAGGAAATATTTGAGGAACTGAAAAATTACATTGTGCCAGTCTTCACAGCGGAAGACATGAGTTATACCCAAACATACAAGAGAATGGGGGAACAGATGTGACTCTAGTGGCCATCATTGAGAAAGTGCAAGAAACACTGAATGGCCTGAAGGTGGATAAATCATCTGGATCAGATGGAGTACCCTCCAAAGTTATAAGGTAGACAACTGAAGAAATAGTGGATACGTTAGTGGAGAACTTTCAGGAATCGGTAGAATCAGGAAGGGTGCTACAGGACCAAAAAATCACAAACGTGACACCCCATTTTAAAAAGAAACCACACAAAAGCTGGAAAATTACACACCAATCAGCCGAATCTTGGTTGTGGATAAGGTCCTGGAATCCATTGCGTTGAAAGAAATTTCTGAATACTTGTAAGTGTCTGTCAAAATAACGCAAAGTCAGCATGGTTTCATCAAGGGGAAGACATGCTTGACAAATCTGGAAGAGTTCCTCTTTGAAGAAGTAACAAGGAAGGTAGACCAATGAGAGCCAATGGATGCTATGTGTCTGGGCTTTATGAAGGCCTTTGATATTTGCCGCGCAGGAGGCTACTGAATAAGATAAGGGCCCATGACGCCAGTGGCAAGGTGCGCTCACAGGACAGAATGAAGTGATTAGGAACAAAAGAATCCTTCTCAAGATGGCAGCTGGTGACAAGTGGTGTTCCTCAAGGCTGTGTTGGGATCACAACTTTTCATTTTCTCCATTAGCGATCTAGATAAAATACCTGAGGGCAATGTGTGTCAATTTGCAGACAATGCAAAGACAGAAGGACAGGTAGCATGAGAAGGCGGGGATGCTGCAGAAGGATATGGGCATGCAGGGCGAGTCGGAAATTACATGGCAGATGGAGCAAACTGTGGGAAAGTGTGAGGCTGTGCACTTTGGCAGGAAGAATAAAGATACGAACTATTGTCGAAATGGGGTGAAAGTTCACATGTCTGGAGTGCAAAGATACTTGAGAGTCTTAGCCCAGGATTCTCTCAAGGTGAACTTGCAGGTTGAATCTGTAGTTAGGAAGATAATTGCAATGATGACATTTATTTTTGGAATACTTGAATATAAAAGCAGGGATGCACTTCCGAGGCTCGATAAGGGTCTAGTCAGACCACATCTGGATTACTGTGCGCACGTTTGGTCCTCATATTTCAGGAAGGATGCACTGGTCCTGGAGTGTGTTCAGAGGTGATTCACGATTATGGTCCCAAGAATGAAAAGCTTGACACATGAGGAACATTTGACGACTCTGGGTCTATACTCACGAGGTTTAGAAGGATAAGAGGAAGTCTAATTGGTACTTATAGAATCGTGAATGGCCTGGACAGAGTGGATGCTGGGAAGGTGTTTCCATTTTTAGTAGAGACTAGAACAGAAAGGCACAGCCTTGGAGAAAAGGGAAGACATTTGTGAAAAGTAATAAGAGACACTTATTCAGACAGGAAGTGGTGAATGTATGGGGTTCATTGTTAGATAAGGCTGTGGAAGCCAGGTCTTTGATTATAAGACTGAGGTATGTAGCAGCGTAGTTATCAAGGAGATCAAGGTTTATGGGGCGAAAGCAGGAGATTTGGGTTTGAAAGATACCTGCCATGATTTAATGACAGAGCAGACTCACTGCGCTGAATGGTTTAATTCCTGCTCTATTGTCTAATGGACTTATGCATCGAATGACTCCATCTGCAGGTTCCCCTCCAAGGAACGTGCCAGGCTGACTTGGGGCATTGTCAGCGAAGATCTGATTGAGTGCTGATCCAGACTTGATCGGCCACATGGTCTATTTCAGCCCTCCATCCTTTATTTTATTATTCCTCCGAAAAAAAGATTAATGCAATGACCAGACTTGTGGCCGGTCCTCTGACTCTTCTCTGAACAGGCAGTTGCTAAAGTTCCAGCATTACTTCCCTGCTCTTATATTCCCACCTGCGGTCAAGAACAGAATGTATATCTAACCCCTCGAGGCCACTTGATTTCTTATGCAATCTCCTTCAAAAATTCGTGAAAGGCTACTCCAATTTCACTTTTAGTGATAGGGCGTTGCAAAGTGTTGTGGAACACGGAGGCCGGGGATGCAGGTACCTAATTCTTTTTAGTTTGTTTCACATTTAGACAGAATGGTTAAACAATATGTCATCTTGCCTTCGTTGCTCAGTCCTTTGAGCGAAGGAGTTGGAACATTATGTTGAAGTTGAATAGGACATTGGGTGAGGCGTCTTCTTGAATACTGCGTCCAATTCTTGTCGCCCAATAATCGCAAGGAAATTGTTCAGCTGGAGTAGGTTTAGAAGAGGTATACCCGCATATTGCTAGTGGGGAAGGTTTGAGTCATAATGAAAGGCTAGATAGGCTGAGAATATTTTCTCTCGAACACGCGGGGTTGAAAGATGACCTGGTAGAAAGGTAGAGACGATTGAGAGTTCGGATAGAGTTAACTGTAACTGTCTTTTCTCAAATGAGGTGGACCTTTAGATGAGAGGGCAAATGTTTAAGGTGAAAAGAGAGAGATTTAAAATAAGGCATGAGAGGCTTTTTTTTTAACAGAGGATGATTCATGTGTGCAATTCACTTCCTGAGGCAGTAATGAATGAAAGGAAATTTACAACATTTACAGAATATTTGGAAAGTTTCAGTGAATAAATCAATTGGAAAGTTTCAGTGGGATTAGAAAAGCCATTCATTCATGCCCAGTGCATTCTTTATTGCCCATGGAGCAGTTCAGAATCAACCACGATATTTTGGATCTGGAATCATATCCCAGCCAGATTAGATAAGTATGGCAGTTTTCTTCGCTGACAGGCATTAGTGAATCAGATCTACTACAACTGATTGAACATCATCATTATACTCTTCAGCTCTAGATATTTATTGAAATAAAATTCCAGCATCTGCCATGCCAGGATTTGAACCCGTGTCAACAGAATTATATCTGGACATTCGTATTAACAATGCAGTAATAATATCACAAGGACATTATTAAGCCTCAGCAGTTACAGCAGCCGTCAGATGCGACTCTTTTAGTTTGGCATGATGTTCAGCATGTACTGGTTGGAGAGAAATGCCTGTTTACATGCTGTGTGAGTCTATGACTTTGAGTCTATCGAAATGGCAGATGTTTGTGATAAACAGCAGCATTGACAGTTTAATTGATCTCCTTCTCGGATATGTAATCTTGCTTGTTACTCCGGAGGTTCATTTGCACGCTGAGCCCTTTCCAAACACGGGACTGATGAACAGTCTGTCCCCAGTTTGACTGAATAAATGAGTTCCACTTCAGCAGTCAATTGAATCTCGCATTTCCCTGGTTTCTCTGTGATATCGATGTCCTTGTATCTAACCAAGAGGGAACGATTGGTTCAAATCATGTCCACGCAGATGCAAGTCCCGTTGTCCATGTTATGAATGTGTTTTTATTTTTCCTGATATACTCACAGGGTGTGGATGTCACTGATCAGGACAGCATTTGTTGTTCTTCCTGATTCGCTGCTGTCTTGCTGTATGAGGGACATGGATTTTATCACAGTCTCGTGTGACTGTGTGCAGTTTGCAAATTCTCTCCTTGTTTGTGTGAGTTTCCTCCCACAGTCTGAAGGGGTGCAGGTTACTGGGATCAGCCATGAGAAATGAAGGAGGAAAGGAATAGGTATGGAATGTGGGTCTCATAGGATGTGCTTCGGAGGGATGGTGTCGACTGGAAGGGCCGAATGGCCTGCTTCGCCACACGCTCAGCATTCTCGGATTAAGGGTCAGCTATGTTGTTCTGATGCTGGAGTCACAAGTAGGCAGGATTTGGTAAAGATAGTAGCTTCCCATGCATAAGGGACATGCATGAATGGGATTGCAGGAAATTAAAGTCATGATCTTTGTTCCTGAGGTCAGGCTTTAAATTCCAGGTTTTATTCGTCGAACTTTAGCATTACCAGTTCCGTGTCTGAGTCCACAAGGATGACTAGTTTATTACAAAACCAAAACGCCACCTTCTCCAGGTTGCAATATTTACTGGGAACAAGAAGCGGATTCTGAGCTGATGCGAGCAAAAGCAGCTGCTACTGCCAATGTCAAAAACACAAATAGGAAAATGAAGTTTCGAACTTTGCCACCTCAAAGTTAAAGTCTCAACACCCTTTAGATGCGCCAATCGGCTGTCTCAGCAACATGTACTACTTATGGCTATAATATTATAATAGTTGGCAAGTATTCCATTCCATCCAGCTTTTTTACCAGGAGAAATCCCAACCTCGGAAATACACGCGCCTCTCCCCCGTCATTCCATCCCAATTTGCCATTGGATCTTCGTGGCTGCTTCACACCGTTTCTACGATTCCGGGTCTGGAACTCGGATTAAGTGTGATTGCGTGCAGCAGTTGGGATTGCCTTGTGTGGGCAAAGTGATGAAGTAGCCGATGTTAAACTATAATGCTATTGAAGCATACGTTTCAATAATATCCTGCACTGTCCCAGGAGTTTGGAAAATTTCATTAATCTCATTCTCCAATACTCTCATTCATGGAATCTCGACAGTCTCTGAGAACGTTAAAGATAAAGTTTCAGCCCATTCTGAGTTCCCAAACGCCTGTCGCTAAGGCCTGATATTGTACGTTCTCCCTGACATTACCTCTGCTACAATACTGGCGGCAGTTTGCAAAAGTGCTCTGTGAAGTGCTGTAACTATTTAGTAGTTCGTATTCTGCGTTGTGATTGCAGCATCCTCGGCTCTAATCCATGACATGGCTGTTAGTTCTCTCAAAGGTTTACTTTTGGTGAAACACGGTAAGAAATTAATCGTTTTTACATGATAATATTCTCCGAGGTATTTTCCATCGCATCACCTTCTCTGATGTTCCTGCGTTTCATGTATCAGGATATAAACCCAAAAGTTCTGGAAGATGTCTCCCCCTCCCACTCTCCCGAACTCTCTTTTCCGTCCCACATCCCATTTTACTGAGGCATTGCACAATCTAACATATACTTTCACGTTGATACCGTCAAGTCTGTGCCGTTGCCCTCACTGTTACTGGTTGCTACAATTAAGAATATGCTAAATGCGTTGTCTGAAAAACCCATCTGTTTCACTATGTCCTTAACTGGTCTGACTGCAGACCGCAAGGCAATAAATGCTGCAGAGCCATCCCGCATGCTGTTACAGAATGAACAAAAAGGTTCATTCGGCTCGACGTCGACTATTGTCTGCAATTCACGTGAGTCCAGGAATGTGATCGCAGTGGGAAAGGTGGAGGAGAGATTCACTCGGATAGCGTCTGGGCTGAAGAGTTTCAGTCATGAAGAGAGACAGGACAGGTTGGGATTGTTTGTCACCGTGCAGGGGAGTTTGTGAAAAGGCATTGTACAGATGTACAAAATAATGAGGGGTATGGATAAGGTAGATGAAAGAAGCGTTTCCCATCGACGGAGAGATCGATCACAGGGGGCCAGAAATTTAATGAGAAAGACAGAAAGATTTAAGTAGATGCTTGGAAAAGCGGTATAGGCTGGCGGGTGTTGGAATTTGGAACACACTGTCTGTAAGGGTCAGAGAGGCAGAAATATTCAGATGTGAGTATGTTCTGCCAATACTTATAAGTCTGTGGGTTAAACGATTCGGGTCGTAAAGAAGATGATTTTGACAAATGGAACCACAACGGACTGAGGGGTCTCCTTTGCAACTGTTGTCCTCGGTAGTACAGTGGTTAGTGTCGAAACATGTTATGCGGGAGATATGAGCTCAATTCCTCGCTAGGGCAGTGTAAATGTTTTAAAACTGTCACTCCGTTCCCAAGTGAAGCATATTAATGCCTGTCCTTCCATTCTCCGTGGGACATGTCGCAGGAAGGACAGTGCTGTCTGAATCAGTGTGGGGAAGGACTGCAGCTCCCGGCGAGACAGAGTGTCAGTGAAAGTACAAACACATGACTTCTGCAACATGCACCATGTGTCTGTACTCGAATCTAAACCATTTAATAGAACGAAGAAGTAACCTGAAGAAGGAACAGGGTAAAGTAATTCAGATGTGAGTACAGAAACGTTGTCCGCAGCATTTTGAGGAAAACTGACAAACGGCTCTGAGAAAGAGTTTGTCTTTCAGAACTGTTAGTTCACAGAGATGTTTTGTTCCACTTAAGCACTTAAGAAATTGAATAACAATTTAACTGAAGTCTTGGAATGTTAGAATACACCAGGCGATGAGTCACGTGCTGGAACCTGTGTTTATAAATTAGATGTTTGATGACTGATACTGATGCAATTGGCTGAAGGGCCTCTCGCCACGCTTTTAAAAGCTCAATGACAGTCATTTTTCAACTGAACCAAAAAGGCAAAAACAAAGTCACCAAGAAAAGTTGTAAGCATTGCATATGTCTTCCTTGGAGCGCAAGTGCTGAAATTCAGCGGTCTCAATGCTATTTCCCAATGTTGATTTCCAGTCAGGGAAAAAAAAGATTTGTTGCTCCTTCTGAAAATCTTAAATTGAACATGAATTCCTGACATTACAAAACAGCAAAGATAGCAGTTCTGTCAGAGTCAGTGAGAATTTCATATCGGAGATGAAATCAAATGGGAAGAAACGCTGAAATCAGTTGCTTTTGCCTGCTCAGACTCAGTACTACAAAAATGATCCTTATTGAAACATACAGTTCTTTTCAAGGATTTAAAAAGTTGGATGCAGAAAGGTTGGTTCTGTGACCAGAGCGGAGAAAGTGAGGTCTGCAGATGCTGGAGATCAGAGCTGGAAATGTGTTGCTGGAAAAGCGCAGCAGGTCAGGCAGCATCCAGGGAACAGGAGAATCGACGTTTCGGGAATAAAGCCCTTCTTCAGGAATGAGGAAAGTTTGTCCAGCAGGCTAAGATAAAAGGTAGGGAGGAGGGACTTGGGGGAGGGGCGTCGGAAATGTGATGGATGGAAAGAGGTCAAGGTGAGGGTGAAAGGTCAGACTGGGGTGGGGGCGGAGAGGTCGGGAAGAAGATTGCAGGTTAGGAAGGCGGTGCTGAATTAGATGGATTTGACTGAGACAGGGTGGGGGGAGGGGAAATGAGGAAACTGGAGAAATCCGAGTTCATCCCTTGTGGTTGGAGGGCTCCTAGGCGGAAGATGAGGCGTTCTTCCTCCAACCGTCATTTTGTTGTGGTCTGACGATGGAGGAGTCCAAAGACCTGCATATCCTTGGTGGAGTGGGAGGGGGAATTGAAATGTTGAGCTACAGGGTGGTTGGGTTGGTTGGTCCGGGTGTCCCAGAGGTGTTCTCTGAAATGCTCCGCAAGTAGCCGGCCTGTCTCCCCAATATAGAGGAGGCCACATCGGGTGCAGAGGATGCAATAGATGATGTGTGTGGAGGTGCAGGTGAATCTGTGGCGGATATGGAAGTTTCCTTTGGGACCTTGGAGGGAGGTGAGGGGGGAGGTGTGGGCGCAAGTCTTGCACCTCCTGCGGTTGCAGGGGAAGGTGCCGGGAGTGGAGGTTGGGTTGGTGGGGGGGTGTGGATCTGACGAGGGAGTCACGGAGGGAGTGGTCTTTACGGAATGCTGATAGGGGAGGGGAGGGAAATATATCCCTGGTGGTGGGGTCCGTTTGGAGGTGGCGGAAATGACGGCGGATGATGCGCTGTACATGGAGATTGGTGGGGTGGTAGGTGAGGACCAGTGGGGTTCTGTCCTGGTGGCGGTTGGAGGGGCTGGGCTCAAGGGCGGAGGAGCGGGAAGTGGAAGAGATGCGGTGGAGGGCATTGTCGACCACGTCGGGGGGGGGGGGGGAAATTGCGGTCCTTGAAGAAGGAGGCCATCTGGGTTGTACGTTTTTGGAACTGGTCCTCCTGGGAGCAGATGCGGCGGAGTCGAAGGAATTGGGAGAATGGGATGGCGTTTTTACAGGGGACAGGATGGGAGGAGGTGTAGTCCAGGTAGCTGTGGGAGTCGGTCGGTTTGTAGTAGATGTCCGTGTTGATTCGGTCGCCTGAGATAGAAATAGAAAGGTCGAGGAAGGGGAGGGAGGAATCTGAGACTGTCCAGGTGAATTTGAGGTCGGGGTGGAAGTGTTGGTGAAGTGGATGAACTGTTCAACCTCCTCGTGGGAGCACGGCGCCGATACAGTCATTGGTGTAGCGGAGGAAAAGGTGGGGTGTGGGGTGTGGGGCCAGTGTATTTGTAGAAGATGAATTGTTCCACATATCCTACGAAGAGGCAGGCATAGCTGGGGCCCATGGGGTGCCCATGGCTACTCCTTTCATTTGGAGGAAATGGGAGGATTGGAAAGAGAAGTTGTTCAGGGTGAGGACCAGTTCAGTCAGTCGAAGGAGGGTGTCAGTGGAAGGGTACTGGTCGGTACGGCAGAAAAGAAAGAAGCGGAGGGCTTTGAGTCCTTCGTGATGGGGGATGGAGGTGTACAGGGACTGGATGTCCATGGTGAAAATAAGGCGTTGGGGACCGGGGAAGCGAAAATCATGGAGCAGGTGGAGGGCATGGGTTGTATGCCGAACGTAGGTGAGGAGTTCTTGGACTAAGGGGGACAGGACGGTATTAAGGTATGTGGAGATGAGTTCGGTGGGGCAGGAGCCTCCCTCTGACAACCCTACTACTGCGCCTCCCTCTGACGACCCCTTCTCCCGCCTCCAACACACCCCATCCACCTGGACACCCCGTGCTGGCCTCCTACCTGCCCTCGAACTCTTCATAGCCAACTGCCGCCGCGATATTAACCGCCACCTGAACTCCCCCACCCCTCTCACCCACTCCAACCTCTCACCCTCGGAACGTGCAGCCCTCCACTCCCTCCGTTACAACCCCAACCTCACTATCAAACCAGCTGACAAGGGAGGCATGGTAGTAGTTTGGCGCACCGACCTCTACACCGCTGAGGCCAAACGCCAGCTCGCAGATACCTCTTCCTACTGCCCCGTTGACCATGCCCTCATCCCCCACCACCAAACCATCATCTCCCAGACCGTCCATAACCTTATCACCTCGGGGGGTCTCCCATCCACTTCCTCCAACCTCATAGTCCCACAACCCCGCACCGCCCGCTTCTACCTCCTGCCCAAAATCCACAAACCTGACTGCCCCGGCCGATCCATTGTCTTCGCCTGCTCCGAACTCATCTCCGCATACCTTGACACCGTCCTGTCCCCCTTAGTCCAAGAACTCCCCACCTACGTTCGGGACACCACCCATGCCCTCCACCTGTTCCATGGTTTTCGCTTCCCCGGTCCCCAACGCCTTATTTTCACCATGGACATCCAGTCCCTGTACACCTCCATCCCCCATCACGAAGGACTCAAAGCCCTCCGCTTCTTTCTTTCCTGCCATACCGACCAGAACCCTTCCACTGACACCCTCCTTCGACTGACTGAACTGATCCTCACCCTGAACAACTTCTCTTTCCAATCCTCCCACTTCCTCCAAACAAAAGGAGTAGCCATGGGCACCTGCATGGGCCCCAACTATGCCTGCCTCTTCGTAGGATATGTGGAACAATCCATCTTCCGCAACTACACTGGCTCCACACCCCACCTTTTCCTCTGCTACATCGATGACTGTATCGGCGCCGCCTCGTGCTCCCACAAGGAGGTTGAACAGTTCATCCACTTCACCAACACCTTCCACCCCGACCTCAAATTCACCTGGACAGTCTCAGATTCCTCCCTCCCCTTCCTCGACCTTTCTATTTCTATCTCAGGCGACCGAATCAACATGGACATCTACTACAAACCGACCGACTCCCACAGCTACCTGGACTACACCTCCTCCCATCGTGCCCCCTGTAAAAACGCCATCCCATTCTCCCAATTCCTTCGACTCCGCCGCATCTGCTCCCAGGAGGACCAGTTCCAAAAACGCACAACCCAGATGGCCTCCTTCTTCAAGGACCGCAATTTCCCCCCCCCCCCCCCGACGTGGTCGACAATGCCCTCCACCGCATCTCTTCCACTTCCCGCTCCTCCGCCCTTGAGCCCCCCCCTCCAACTGCCACCAGGACAGAACCCCACTGGTCCTCACCTACCACCCCACCAATCTCCATGTACAGCGCATCATCCGCCGTCATTTCCGCCACCTCCAAAAGGACCCCACCACCAGGGTTATATTTCACTCCCCTCCCCTATCAGCATTCCGTAAAGACCACTCCCTCCGTGAATCCCTCGTCAGATCCACACCCCCCACCAACCCAACCTCCATATCCGGCACCTTCCCCTGCAACCGCAGGAGGTGCAAGACTTGCGCCCACACCTCCCCCCTCACCTCCCTCCAAGGCCCCAAAGGAAATTTCCATATCCGCCACAGATTCACCTGCACCTCCACACGCATCATCTATTGCATCCTCTGCACCCGATGTGGCCTCCTCTATATTGGGGAGACAGGCCGGCTATTTGCGGAGCGTTTCAGAGAACACCTCTGGGACACCCGGACCAACCAACCCAACCAGTCTGTGGCTCAACATTTCAATTCCCCCTCCCACTCCACCAAGGATATGCAGGTCCTTGGACTCCTCCATTGTCAGACCACAACAAAATGACGGTTGGAGGAAGAACGCCTCATCTTCTCCTAGGAACCCTCCAACCACAAGGGATGAACTCGGATTTCACCAGTTTCCTCATTTCCTCTCCCCCCACCCTGTCTCAGTCAAATCCATCTAATTCAGCACCGCCTTCCGAACCTGCAATCTTCTTCCCGACCTCTCCGCCCCCACCCCAGTCTGACCTATCACCCTCACCTTGACCTCTTTCCACCTATCACATTTCCGACGCCCCTCCCCCAAGTCCCTCCTCCCTACTTTTTGTCTTAGCCTGCTGGACACACTTTCCTCATTCCTGAAGAAGGGCTTATGCCCGAAACGTCGATTCTCCTGTTCCCTGGATGCTGCCTGACCTGCTGCGCTTTTCCAGCAACACATTTCCAGCTCTGTGACCAGAGCGCCTGGAATCGAATGACTTGGATATACCGGTTTTGGACTGGGGTGAGCAAATTTGTAAATCACACAACACCAGGTTACAGTCCAACAGGTTTTATTGGATGTACGAGCTTTCCGACTGGTGCTCATTCGTCAGGTGGTTATGGAGTACACTGTTATAAAGCACAGAATTTATAGCACAAATTTGCAGTGTGATGTAACTGAAATTATACATTGAAAATTACCATGATAGTTTGCTAAGTCTCCCATCTGTTAGAATAACCATGTTAGCTTCACTTCACTTCTTCCATTTGTAAAGCGCAAAGCTTTTTATTTTAAAGTTACATTCTCAGGTTAGCTTGAACAATTGGTGTCAGCCCCCCTTGTGCTGCTGTCTTTTCCATAATGTTTAGACTGATTCTAATTTTAATAAATGATTTAACAGAGGCTGACATGGATTCATGTAGTTTTTGAGCAAAGTACAATGTAACTGTGCAAGTACAAATTCACCCCACAAACGTATATATGCGTGTGTGTGTGCGTGTTTGTGTGTGTGTGTAGGAGGGACTCTGTGTGTAGATCGTGCAATGGCATCACCTGTACTGTGACATGAACCCAAGGTCCAGGTTGAGGTCATCCTCTTGGTTACCGAACTTAGCTATCAGCTTCTGCTCGGGCACTTTTAGCTGCTGCCTGCTCCGAATTCCGCCTTGGTGGATTGTCACCCCAAAGGCCGAGGTGGAATATTCTGGCCCACTGATATGCTCTCCAACCGGGAAGGGGCACACCTGTCTGTTGATAGATGTGCAGTGCCCATTCATCCGTTGCTGTAGCCTTTGCTCGGTTTCACCAATGTACCATGCCTCAAAGCATCCTTGCCTGCAGCATCTTTTTTTTTAGATTAGCGTCAGTCTAAACATTATGGCACGGACACAGCACACAGGAACGAACAACTTCAACATATTATCTGAACTGACACTAATTGTTAAAGTTTACCTAAGAATGTAACTATTAAAAGAAAGTTTTGCGAATCACATAACAAAGAAGCGAACCTAACATAGTCATCTTAACAGATGGAAGATTTAACAAATAATCAAGGTATTTTTCAAAATATAATTTCAATTACATCGCATTGCAAACTTTTGCTATAAATTCTGTTTCTTACAACTGTGAACTCCACAACTACCTGATGAAGAAGCATCTCTCCAATAGTTAATGCTTCCAATTAAACTGTTGGACTATGACCTGGTGTTATGTGATATTTAACTTCGTATTATAATGCGGATCTCACAATTAAAACAGAGATGAGGAAGCATTTATTCTCTCAGACAGTTCTGGAGCCGTGGACTTTCTTGTACAAGAAGGCTGTTGAGGAAGGGTCATTCAGTGTAATGAGGCTGAGATTGGTAGATCTTCAAACAGCAAAGACATCAAGCGTTATGGGAAAAGGCAAGAAAGTGCAGTTCAAGGTTATCAGATCTGACATGAAACCATTCAATACAGGAACAGACTTGATGGTCTGAATGGTGTCTTTCTGTTCCTGTTGGCCTAAATATGGAGCTGCAAAACCGATCTGAGTAAAATGTGCCATATTAAAAATGCGTGGACCCCGGAAAACTGAACCGAGGTGAAATGTACAAAGAACATTACACAAAGGGCAGACAATGTGGGTAATTGATCCGGAGTGGTCAGTATATCAAGGTAAACACGAAAACCAATATTCATTATCTACTTTAAACCTGGCTCCACTAGGCATTCAGTTAACTCTCACAAACCACCATTCCCCTTCCATTTTAGTGACGCCCTCTCCGTTCTTGATTTAAACTGATTGAACGTCAGGCAATTGCAGCTGACATTGCTGATGTGGACCTGTAACATGCAGGGAAGCGATTCGGAATGCTGCACAACATCATTCTGCATGGAACGATCAGGCAGTATTTCATATTGATTACTGTAAACGTTAACCTTTAACAAGCCAAGACAGTGAAATTATTGAATCCTCATCACTATACTGCCAGGGACGATTTCTGTTAACACCACCCTGGGCACCATGAGATTCGTCATTCTATTCTGCCATCCTTCTGTGCATGATCCCTTCGGCTCTATTCCGGTCTTGTTGGTTGGTTTACAATACTGAGGCTATCCAATGATCTGTTGTCTTTCAATTTCTGATGTACGAGACCTTCTCTAATGAGCTGGCAATGTGCTGGCTCAGTGGTGATAACACTGGTCTTGTAAAATAGAAAAGTGCTTGAAATAGCCCATTCCTGTTTTTAATTCCAATAACTTGAGGAAAACGGTTCGGCAGGACAGGAAAAAACGGGCGTGAGCAGTGATCCAGTTTGCCATCAACAACGACGTGAGACAGTATATACTAGAGAGAGATGGGGAAAGAATGGGCAAGGAACACTGGGACGGGAGGGGCTGAATGCTTCCTTTCTTTGCTCGTGTTGAAGTCTGAAATGGGCCAACATCAGTCAAGTGGGTGAAATGTTACTTTCTGCTTGTTTTCTCCCGAGGCCTGTATCACTCTTGGGGAAATGTGTCTGCGTGCTTCAGCCTGTGGGTAAAAATGGGATTCAGTTCCCCGACCGGGTGTGAACACATTTTTCCCATCTCAAACTTCAATCCAATTTATTGTGTCTTACGAGATTAAAACGTTCCAAAGAAATTAGCATTGAAATGAACACGTGAAACGTCAGAGTTCACAAGGTTGCAGACCAAGTGCTGGGAAGTGAGATGATGGGACCCATTTATGTGCTGTAAACATTCAATAATTCAATCATTTTTGAGGGCAAATATATTTGCAGTGACATAATTCCAAAATCCGCGTTATGAAGAAACTGTGAAACTGCTTCTGCCCTCATCCCTGGTGGTCTAGTAGTTAGTATTCTGCGCTTTGACTGAGTGGGCTGGATCTCATTACCGTTCAGGAAATCAGGACTTCTTGTTCCTGATGCAGAGAGTGCAGCTCTACCAGGAATCTGTTTAATGCCTTAAATGAGTCAATACCCCAGCCCGTGAATGAAGGTAAAAGTGCCTTCCCTCTCTCTACACAGTCGGACAGTTCATCCTTCATTCTCCTCTGATTCCACTTCCCAAAGAGTTTCAAAGAACTGACAAAACTGAGTCTCAGCTATTTCTTTTCTGTGCTTTTCATACACAGGAGCTGCAGCGATTGAGTGGGTTGGTTTCTGAAAATGAAACGTACCTATGAGCAACGTGGGAGGCTATTCCAGGATTGCCTTCTCTGACAGCGCTGCGACATGACTGGTGTTCCCTATGATATGGAAGCGCCAGTGTTTGAGTTGGGTAGACAACTTTAAAAATTACACAACATCAGGACACAGTCCAGCAAGTTTATTTGGAAACATTAGCTTTCAGAGAGCCGCTCCTTCATCAGGTAGGTGTCTTTCTGCAGAACCTTGATGCGTGTGTCAATATGCGCGATGTTGTGGAAGATCATCTGGAGTTTAACCGACCGTTCGTGGTGTCGATGGTACCCATGACTTGGATGTGTTGGTATTGGACTGGGGTGGACAAATTTAAAAATTTCACAAAGCCATATTAGAGTCCAACAGTTCACAACCACCTGATGAAGAAACAGTGCATGGTGATTCCAAATATGCAAGTTCGATACAATCTGATGCCATGTGATTTTTAACATTGATAACCCTTGGTAATGTTTAACTGGTCGTAGACAGTAAAAGAATTTTCGTTCCTGGAGTTGAAAATTTCAAACATTATCCACCTCAGTGTAACAAAAAAGATTACTTTGGATGTGTGCTGAATCTCCACAATGCGCTTGCGCCAAGCAAAAGTCGAACCTGCACCCGCCTGATCCATAGCTAGCTATACGAATGGTTGTACCACTGGCCAGATGCACAGCTGAGATTTTACACGCTACACAGCTGTGATGCTAACAATGACGGGAGCAATAAAAGTAACAGTCACAAGGTGAACAAAGAACAAAGAGAATCACCATCAATGATTCACTTCACATTGTCCTAAAAAAATGATTAGGCACTCAATGAGGTCACTGCTGATCAAGGAACTTGCAACTTACTTTGCTACGTTTTCACCATAATTAGAGGTAAACTCCAGCATAATCATTACATCGCATATTCCCATTAATTTTCAGATATAGATTATGGCAATGACCTGTCCGTATTTGCAGGAAACTGAATGACATGAAATGAGTGAAAACGTCCATCTAGTGATGTAATCTAGTGCAGAGTTGGCCAGAAAAGAAAAGTCAAAGACTTGAAACATCACTCCCATTTCTCTCTGTACCAATGCGTTTTCCTGAGTTGAATATTTGCAGGACTTGTCTTTAATATCTAATGAATTAATTATTTTCCCATGACAGAATCTTCATAAATCAGTTAACACCTGAGGTGTTGAAACCTATTTTACTTCAGATTAAAATAGTTGAATACCCTTTCCTCCAGCCTAATGTCCCAATACTCTCTCCTCTTCCATGCAAATACAAGCTGCTCCAAGAGAGGATGGAGCTCACAACCTGACGTTCCAATGTTCCTTGCTGCTCCATGTCAATACAAGCTACTCTAGTTGAAGTTGCAGCTCCCAGTCTGAGATTCCAATGCTCCCTGCTCCATGTCAATAGAAAACGTCCAGTTGCTGTTGGCTCTACCAGTCTGATTTCCCAATGATCCCTGCTGCGTCATGTCATTAGAAGCAGCTCAAGGTGAGAGTGGAGCTCCCAGACTGATCTCGAAAAGTGTCCTGCTCCATGTCAACTGAAGCTGCTCCAAATGAGGTTGGATCTCGCAGTTTGATGTCCCAATGCTCCCTGCTGCTTCATGTCAATAGAAGCTGCTCCAGGTGAGTTTCGAACTCCAGACTGATGTCACAATGGGAGCTCCCATCCCTGGCAGATCACACACCTCTATACCATCATAGAAATACTGCCCACTGACCATTTTCACCACTGGAGCCATTGGTGCAATATCCACATCATGAGAACCTAATCTTACTTTTAATCACCATCGACTCATTATTTCCAAAGGAATTCTTTCTTAAAACTTATTTTGCATGTGCAAATTGCAGTCAATCCGAAGTAAGATAATCGTGCTAATTGACGTATGCTCACTAGACATCACATTCTATTTTTCATGTTGAGTAACTGCTCCTTAGCAAGGACAATGTTTGTGATGGAATCACTCTTTTCTTTCACGAGAGGGAATTCCGTTTGTATTATTTAAATTAAACTTGGTCACTGTGTCAAATTATCAAATAGATCTCAATTTCTGAACAGAATTGGTAATGTTGTCATCCACCTTGAAATGTGGTGTCTACTTCTTTCAGCCACACGGGTATTAGAACGAACCTTCCGTTAATGACATGCGTATAAAGACATTTCAAATCAGTTTTCATGTTTATGCTGCATAAATCTGCGGTTATTGATACACAGTTTAGATTCAGTCCCTGCAGTTAACTTGCTGACTTCTCCAGTTGTTCATAGTTCAATATGATGCATCAACTGTGTGCATAACGAGAGGGAGTTTGCTTCCCACATCTTGTGTTTATATGTGTCTTATGTCCAGTATTCATCAATGGCGAGAGCAAGGGGGAAAGGATGAGACCAATGTGTAAGTCTGTCCGTGCCCATGCACGGCACCCACATCGGTAATTCTCTATTGTGCATTTACAGCCAGTTCTCGGGTGCCCCTACACCCAGCCCCTGCCACTTTTGAAATATCTCCATTGTTTCGTGCTGTCTCTCTGTACTCTTTTCACCAAGATGAATCACTTCAACCCAACTGCTACAAATTTCATCTGACAAAACGCTAATTAAGAATCGCATGCATCAACATGCACTTCGCATCTCTCGTTATTTGTTTCTCCTCGATCTCTTTCATACGACAAAAGTTCACAGCAACTTGACTTGGAAAAGACAATCGTGTTCCTTTTCATTGTCCCAATTCAATCGACATTTCAATGCAGTTTAGGCAACAGACTCAAATTATTCTTTGAGATTTTATTATAGCGTCGATGCATATAAACAGACCATTGGACAGCTGTGATCATCCAAAGATAGCAAAATTGAAAATCGTTGATAACATCGACGAGATATTGACATTATGAATAAGTGAATTGCGTAAATTATGCTGAGCAGTAGATATTTCTCCCTGGTATTGGTGAAATGATAAATAGTACAGGACGGTTCCAAGAGTATCGTCTTACCTCTGAGTTGTGGGGCAAACAGACTCCCACTGTGACAATCTGCTCACAGTGATCTGAACAAAAATGAAGAAATGACGATGTAACACGGTCTGTTGAATTCTGTGAAGATTTGAAGTCAACGGACTGAAGATCCCGTGACAGCAGGAGGTGTAAAGTTGTCTGTGAGGAATTGTTTTCCAGACTGGAGGAGAGTGCATAGTGCTCAATGTCATTATTCAGAACACCTTTCTTCCACTCAGATATTTTTGACACGCACCTGTGTACAGGACAGGCAATTTCAAAATCCTAAATAAGGCCAAACTGACAATTGAATTAAACAATGTAAACCTTGATGTGTATCATTTTCCTGGCTGTGTGACACCAAGTCACTGTATGATCACAGCAACACAGTGAGCAAGTGTCAGAAGGAAAATGAGTGCAGTGCCAGAGCGAATGCTGGTAGCAGCAGTTGACACACTGGTAAGTGCATTCCCCTGAACAGGAAAACTTCCCAAACAGTGGACTGCGGTGCCCAAGACTGTAGGGGGGCTGTGGAGAAGGTAGCACTGACAGGGACTACTAGCGGACACAGAGATGGGCTCAAGTGCGTATACATCAACGCAAGGAGTATCAGAAATAAGGTGGGTGAACTTAAGGCGTGAATCGGTACCTGGGACTACGATGTTGTGGCCATCACGGAAACGTGGATAGATGTGGGGCAGGAATGGCTGTTGGAGGTTCCTGGTTACAGGTGTTTCAGTAAGATTAGGGAGGGTGGGAAAAAAGGAGGGGGGGTGGCATTGCTAATTAGAAATGGTATAACGGCTGCAGAAAGGAACTTTAAGGGGGATCTGCCTCTGGAGGTAGTATGGGCTGAAGTCAGAAATAGGAAAGGTGCAGTCACCTTGTTGGGTGTTTACTATAGGCCCCCCAATAGCAGCAGAGATGTGGAGAAACAGATTGGGAAACAGATTTTGGAAAGGTGCAGAAGCCACAGGGTCGTAGTCATGGGCGACTTCAACTTCCCAAATATTGATTGGAAGCTCTTTAGATCAAGTAGATTGGATGGGGCGGTGTTTGTGCAGTGTGTCCAGGAAGCTTTTCTAACACAGTATGTAGATTGTCCAACCAGAGGGGAGGCCATATTGGATTTGGTACTCGGTAATGAACCGGGACAAGTGGTGGGCTTGTTAGTGGGTGAACAGTTTGGTGATGGTGACCACAATTCTGTGACTTTCACCTTGGTTATGGAGAGAGATAGGTGCGCACAACAAGGTAGATTTTATAATTGGGGGAAGGGAAATTACGATGCTGTAAGGCAGGATTTGAGGAGCATACGTTGGGAGCATAGGCTGTCAGGGAAGGATGTGGTGGAAATGTGGAACTTTTTCAAAGAGCAGATACGACGTGTCCATGATATGTATGTACCTATCAGGCAGGAAAGAAATGGTCGTGTGAGGGAGCCTTGGTTGACGAGAGAGGTTGAATGTCTGGTAAAGAGGAAGAAGGAGGCTTACATAAGGTTGAGGAAACAGGATTCAGACAGAGCAGTGGAGGGATACAGGATAGCCAGAAGGGACCTGAAGAAAGGGATTAGGAGAGCTAAGAGAGGGCATGAAAAATCGTTGGCGGATAGGGTCAAGGATAACCCCAAGGCATTTTATGCGTATGTGAGAAACCAGAGAATGACGAGAACGAGGGTAGGTCCGATCAAGGACAGTAGTGGGAGACTGTGTATTGAGTCGGAAGAGATAGGAGAGGTCTTGAACAAGTACTTCTCTTCAGTATTTACGAACGAGAGGGACCGTATTGTAGAAGAGGAGAGTGTGAAATGGACTGGTAAGCTAGAAGAGATACCTGTTAGAAAGGAAGATGTGTTGGACATTTTGAACAACTTGAGGATAGACAAGTCCTCCGGGCCTGACGGGATATATCCTAGGATTATGTGGGAAGCAAGAGAGGAAATTGCAGTACCGTTGGCAATGATCTTCTCGTCTTCACTGGCAAAGGGGGTGGTACCAGGGGACTGGAGAGTAGCGAATGTTGTGCCCCTGTTCAAAAAAGGGAATAGGGATAACCCCGGGAATTACAGGCCTGTTAGTCTTACTTCTGTGGTAGGCAAAGTAATGGAAAGGATACGGAGGGATAGGATTTATGAGTATCTGGAAAGACACTGCTTGATTAGGGACAGCCAGCACGGATTTGTGAAGGGTAGGTCTTGCCTTACAAGTCTTATTGAATTCTTCGAGGAGGTGACCAAGCATGTGGATGAGGGAAGAGCAGTGGATGTAGTGTACATGGATTTTAGTAAGGCATTTGATAAGGTTCCCCATGGTAGGCTTATGCGGAAAGTCAGGAGGCATGGGATAGAGGGAAATTTGGCCAATTGGATAGAAAACTGGCTAACCGGTCGAAGGCAGAGAGTGGTGGTAGATGGTAAATACTCAGCCTGGAGCCCAGTTACAAGTGGAATTCCGCAGGGATCAGTTCTGGGTCCTCTGCTGTTTGTAATTTTTATTAATGACTTGGATGATGGAGTCGAAGGGTGGGTCAGTAAATTTGCAGATGATACGAAGATAGGTGGAGTTGTGGACAGTGAGGAGGGCTGTTATCGGCTGCAGAGGGACTTAGATATGATGCAGAGCTGGGCTGAGGAGTGGCAGATGGAGTTCAACCCTGCCAAGTGTGAGGTTGTCCATTTTGGAAGAACAAATAAGAATGCGGAATACAGGGTTAATGGTAGGGTTCTTAGTCAGGTGGAGGAACAGAGGGATCTTGGGGTCTATGTACATAGATCTTTGAAGGTTGCCACTCAGGTGGATAGAGTTTGTAAGAAGGCCGATGGAGTATTATCGTTCATTAGCAGAGGGATTGAATTCAAGAGTCGTGAAGTGATGTGGCAGCTGTACAGGACTTTGGTTAGGCCACAGTTGGAATACTGTGTGCAGTTCTGGTCGCCTCACTATAGGAAAGATGTGGAAGCTTTGGAGAGGGTGCAGAGAAGATTTACCAGGATGTTGCCTGGAATGGAGAGGAAGTCGTACGAGGATAGGTTGAGAGTTCTTGGCCTTTTCTCGTTGGAACGGCGAAGGATGAGGGGTGACTTGATAGAGGTTTATAAGATGATCAGAGGAATAGATAGAGTAGACAGTCAGAAACTTTTTCCCCAGGTACAACAGAGTGTTACAAGGGGACATAAATTTAAGGTGAAGGGTGGAAGGTATAGGGGAGATGTCAGGGGTGGGTTCTTTACCCAGAGAGTGGTGGGGGCATGGAATGCGCTGCCCGTGGGAATGGTGGAGTCGGAATCATTGGCGAACTTTAAGCGGCATTTGGATAGGTACATGGATGGGTACTTAATCTAGGTTAGAAGTTCGGCACAACATCGTGGGCCGAAGGGCCTGTTCTGTGCTGTATTGTTCTATGTTCTATGTTCTATGTAATTCAGAGGGGGTTTACATTTTGGAATTTGATGCCAGAAACACAATGGAGATCTGTTATTGAGTCTGTTCAAGATGAAGGTTTTAAGATTTCTACAGATGAAAAACAAAATAAAAGGCACATGGGTTAGTGAAGGCAAAAGTTGAAGTTGCACATTTTGACATCTTTGCAATGCGTAGCTCACCACTTGCCTCACACGGGGTCAGAACCACTGGTGAGGATGATCGTATAATCGCAGTGACCAGCCATGGAATCAGAGAAACTCGGTTTCCCAACCGTTAATGTACAACCAGGAATGTGGAGGTAAGCATTAATGTGTTGCTCCAGTGCTGCAGGTGATCAGTGCACGGTATCTCTGTGCCAGTATAGTGGGCTTCGCTCTGCCGAAGTTTTAAGTTTGAGCCTCACATGGAGCAGCTTCAATTTGTCGTGTTAAGGGGTACGGGTAGAAGGTGATATTGAGCAATGTCACGTTTATGGGAAAGTACCAGTTTTTGTGGATTGAGAAACGACCTTTTCAGGATAATGACACCTTGATCAACAGACATACTGCAAATACTTAAAACGTGAAGAGACATGTGTGGAGGGAGAGCCGAAGGTGATTTTTCAGCAGACGGATGAAGTTTCCCATGTGCACTGCGTTAAATTCCGGGAAAATAGATGTTGATCTGTTTTCATGTTATGCAGTTTGTTGCAAACTCGCAATGGCCATTGTAATAATAATAAAAAAAAGACTGATCGCATAGGACCGTCTGAATATTGTATTCACTTTTAGTCTGAGCATCTTTCAGCTGGAATGATGTGCTGCAGCGCAGCACAGAGGGTTAAAAATACAAAAAATACAGAGTAGACTTGGTGGTGGATATCAGAAAGCGTGAAATGCACCTAACGTCATGTGAATGTGGTCAAATCTTTAAAGTAGGTGTTGCGTCTCCAAATGACGATTCAATTGCCACTCATTGGGATGTAACTTCTGCCTGCAGTTATTTTCGACATCAGCCCCATTTAGAATGCTTCACCTTGAATAATACGCTTTATCTTTCAAATCCAGGAAGTTTTTATACTCAATTTTATTCAGCTGAACGTGTTCATGAAGTGTCTTTGTGTCTGAAAACAACCAAATCGAAATTAATCCACACCCACACTTTTCCTTTCTTTCAATGGTAAATTCCCTCCTTGTATGTTTGTTCGTGTGTTTTTTAAAACACTATGAAATCATAAATTTACGTTTTATTTCCAGAAAGTCATTCAGGAATTCAGCAACTTTATTGAGTGGAAGAAACTCTCATCCAATCTTTTCTTAATCATTCACTAATGGTTTTGAAGCTCCAACTAAAGTTGTTGATTCACTTGAAAGACGGAATTTCCCCGATTTAGTCACTTCAAACCACACGTTATGAGAAAATCCTCTTTTGTTTACTTTTAAACTTGAGTGTTTCTGCTCCAGCATTTCCACATGTCGTGAATAAACTCCGTCATTCTGTCCATAATGCGGATGAAATCATTTCTTTTCTTTCTGATGTTTTTATATCTCAGTACATCCCGTCGCTGGGCTTCCTAATATCTTGCTAATCAGTAAGCAGCGTCTGTGCCCTTCCTAACCTCTTCATATGTCTTTGTTGGGGAATAAGGACAAGGATTATACACAATGCTCCCACTGACGATGACCTAAAGATTTCACAGTTACAAGATGAACTATTTGCTTTAAATATGATTTCTCTAAATCTCCATGATCTGAGTGAGTGTCAGCTTTTCTAAAGGTAACTGAAGTTCAAATACATCACAGTAGGTCTCGAGTCATTCCAGTGCAGACTGGTTCTGGACAGTAAATATCATTACCAAAAGCCACCGTGGGTCTGAAATCGACATCTTGCACATAGAAATTGTCGTAGCTATTGTGTATCATATTTCCGTGTTCTTGCCCACCTTGGTTATCATTTCATGTGTCCTTGTATTGAGTTCTACTGAATGATTAATTTGTGAATGGAGACATTCCCTTCACCTCTTATTTGAAACTCCATGGAGCATTGAATAATTGTACTCATATGCTTCCAGAGGACAGTCCTGCCATTACTGGGATGAATCAGTGAACATTCCGCACGTATCCTCGAAGGCAAGGATTTCCTTCTACAGTTTATGAGATCATTACAGCACTGAAACCCATGCGTGCATTCATTAAATCTAAAACTGATGCTGCAAAACATTCAGACTAAGATTTTGCAATCTGCTTGTCTTGCTTGTCCTGAAAGTTACATTCCACATTGTGGTATGTTTGTGAATGCTAGCATTTTCTGAATCTTGAGCAATGACATTTAAATTTTGCCAGAACACTATCTTTCACTGTTCTCTCTTTCCCTAATGGTTCCTCATTTAATATACTGTATTATATCAGTATATCTAACTTTTTCAACAAGTCAAACTATCTCGCACCTGATTGCCAAATCGAGAGAATGCCAGAATTTTGTTAATTTATCTGCAGTGCAGCTGTAGGGCGCAGTGATCAAGTGGAAAGGCATTGGTCACGTAAACCAAGTAGCAGTAGCGGGCCTTTGAAATCTGGCTATTCTATCGCAGTCATATTCAAAATATTCAACATAATCTTAAGCCAAATCATATTGGTAGAAAATAAGAAAAAAAAACGAAAGATCCGCCGATGTTGAAAATCAAACAAATACAGAAGTTGCTGGAAAAGTTCAGTATTTCTGACAGATCTGTGGAGGAACGGACCAATGGATCAGAAACTGGATTCGTGATGGAAGAGCACAGCAGTTCAAGCAGCATCCAAGGAGCAGTAAAATCAACGTTTCGGGCAAAAGCCCTTCATCAGGAATAAAAGCAGAGAGCCTGAAGAGTGGAGAGATAAGCTAGAGGAGGGTGGGGGTTGGGAGAAAGCAGCATAGAGTACAATAGGAAGTGGGGGAGGGGATGAAGGTGATAGGTCGGGGGAGCGGGGAGGGTGGAGTGGGTAGGTGGAAAAGAAGATAGACAGGTGGGACAAGTCAGAGGGACAGTGCTGAGCTGGAGGTTTGGGACTGGGGTGAGGGGGGGGAAGGGGAAATGAGGAAATTGTTGAAGTCCACATTGATGCTCTGGGGTTGACGTGTTCCGAGGCGGAAGATGTGGCGTTCTTTCTCCAGGCGTCTGGTGGTGAGGGAGCGGCGGTGAAGGAGGCCCAAGACCTCCATGTCCTCGGCAGAGTGGGAGGGAGATTTGAAATGTTCGGCCACAGGGCGGTGGGTTGATTGGTGTGGGTGTCCCGGAGATGTTCCCTACAGCGCTCTGTTAGGAGGCGTCCAGTCTCCCCAATGTAGAGGGATACAATAAATGATATTGGTGGATGTGCAGGTAAAACTTTGATGGATGTGGAAGACTCCTTTTCGGACTTGGATAGAGGTGAGGGAGGATGTGTGGGCGCAGGTCTTGCAGTTCCCGCGGTGGCAGGACAATGTGCCAGGATGGGAGGGTGGGTTGTAGGGGGTCGTGGACCTGACCAGGTTGTCACGAAGTGAACGGTCTTTGCGGAAGGCGGAAAGGGGTGGGGAGGGAAATATATCCCTGGTGGTGGGGTCTGTTTGTAGGTGGCGGAAATGTCGGCGGATGATTTGGTTTATGTGAAGGTTGGTGCGGTGGAAGGTGAGCACCAGGGGCATTCTGTCTTTGTTACGGTTGGATGGGTGGGGTCTGAGGGCGAAGGTGCGGGATGCAGACGAGATGCGTTGGAGGGCATCTTTAACCACGTGGGAAGGGAAATTGCAGTCTCAAAAGAAGGAGGCCATCTGGTGTGTTCTGTGGTGGAATGGTCTTCCTGGGAGCAGATACGGCTGAGGCGGAGGAATTGGGAATATGGGATGGCATTTTTGCAAGAGGTAGGGTGGGAAGAGTTGTAATCCAGGTAGCTGTGGGAGTCGGTGGGTTTGTAAAATATCAGTGTGAAGTCGGTCGTCATTAATAGAGATGGAGAGGTCCAGGAAGGGGAGGGAGGTGTCAGAGATGGTCCGGGAAAATTTAAGGTCAGGGTGGAATGCGTTGGTGAAGTTGATGAATTGCTCAACCTCCTCACGGGAGCACGAGGTGGCGCCAAAGCAGTCATCGATGTAGCGGAGGAAGAGGTGGGGAGTGGTGCCGGTGTAATGACGGAAGATCGACTGTTCTCCATAGCCAACAAAGAGACAAGCATGGCTGGGGCCCATGCGTGTGCCCATGGCTACCCCTATGATCTGGAGGAAATGGGAGGATTCGAAGGAGAAATTGTTAAGGGTGAGGACAAGTTCGGCCAATCGAATGAGAGTGTCGGTGGAAGGGTACTTTTGGAGACGTCAGGAGAGGAAGAACCGGAGGGCTTGGAGGCCCTGGTCATGGTGGAAGGAGGTGTAGAGGGATTGGATATCCATGGTGAAGATGAGGCGTTGGTGGCCAGGGAAACGCAAGTCTTGGATGAGGTGGAGGGCGTGGGTGGTGTCTCGAACGTATGTGGGGCGTTCCTGGACTGGGGGGATAGGACAGTTTCGAGGCAGGTAGAGATGAGTTCAGTGAGGCAGGAGCATGCTGAAACAATGGGTCGGCCAGGGTCGTCAGGCAGGTGGATCTTGGGAAGGATGTAGAAAGGGGCAGTGCGGTGTTCCCGGACAATGAGGTTGAAAGATGTGTTTGGGAGATGTCCTGAGGTTATCAGGTTCTGTATGCTCTGGGAGATGATGGTTTGGTGATGGAGGTGGGGTCACGGTCGAGGGGGCGGTAGGAAGATGTGTCGTCGAGTTGGTATTTGGCTTCAGTGGTGTAGAGGTCAGTGCGCCAGACTACCACTGCGCCCCCATATCTGCTGGCTTGATGGTGAGGTTGGGATTGAATTTTCCCCTCACTGAGGACGAACGATCAGTCCTCAGAAAAGGAATCACCTTCATCCCCCTCCGTCCACGCATCAAAGAATTTAATACACGCCGTGACGTCGAACCCTTCTTCTGCTGCCTCCACCTCCGAGCTTACTTTCACAATCAGGACTCCCGCCCACCTTCCAAAGACTCCTTCCCCCACCTCCAACACATTGCATAAACCTGGACACCCCGCGCTGGCCTATTACCTGCCCTCGAACTCTTCATTTCCAACTGCCACTGGGACATTAACCGCCTCAACCTGTCTACCCCCTCCCCCACCTCAACCTCTCACCCTCACAACGCGCAGCACTCCAGTCTCCCTGCGCCAATCCCAACCTCACCATCAAGCCAGCAGATATAGGGGGCGCAGTGGTAGTCTGGCGCACTGACCTCTACACCGCTGAAGCCAAATACCAACTCGAGGACACCTCTTCCTATCGCCAGATGCTGCCAGATCTGCTGAGGTTTTACAGCAATTTCTCTTTTTGTTTGAGATTGGCAGATGTTGTGCAAGGTTATGAGAACAATGCTTTCTAGAGGCAAACAGGCTGCACGCACCTGGCAGTGTGAAATGAAAGCGGAATAATGAATGAGTCGACAGTGTGATGCTGCAGAAGCACAGCAGGCCAGGCAGCATCCGAGAAGCAGGAGAATCGAATTTTCGGGCATAAGCCCTTCATCAGGAATGAGGCATGAGACAGCCTGAGGTACACTGCTGAAGAGAGGCGCCAACTCGCTGATACCTCTTCCTACTGCGCCCGATCACAGCCACACCTCCCATCATCTCCCAGACAATCACAATCTCATCACCTCTCGGGAATCTCCCACCCACTGCCGACAACCTGATTGGCTATGAACCCACTACTGTCTGATTCTACCTCCTTCCTAAGACCTGTTGTCTCAGCCTGTGCCTGTCTGGCACGATTCATCTCTTCCTACCTCAACACCTTACTGTCTCCCCAGTCCAGGAAATTCACACCGACGTTTGTGATACCAGCTCTGCACTTCATCTCCTCCAAGGCTTTTCCTTCCCTGATCGCAATGCGTCATCTTCACCTTGGACATCCAGTCCCTATACACATCCATCTGACATGATGAAAGTCTCCAAACCCTCTGTTTCTTCATCTCACCCCATCCCAACTAGTACCCTTCCATCGACACCCTCATCCACCTGGCTGAACTGGTCCTCACCCTCAACAACTTTTCAGTCCAATCTTCCCACTTTCTCCAAACCAAAGGGATAGCCATGGGCACCCGCATGTGACATAGCTGTGCCTGCCTGCTTGTCAGATATCGGGAATTGTCCATCTTTCGCAGTTACACTGGCACCTCTCTCCACTTGTGCCTCCACGACATTGAGAAATGCATTGGCGCCACTTCGTGCTCCCACGAGGACGTTGGACAGTTCAGCAAGGGTTGCCAGCATCTTTCACCTCAACCTCAACTTTACCTGGATCATCTTGGCAACTTCCCTCCCCTTCATGGACTTGTCCATCACCTTCTCCAGCGAATCACTAATGACAGACATATACTACAACCCCACCAACTCCCACAGCTATCAATACTACACCTCCACCCACCTCACCTCGTGTAAAAAAGCAATCCCTTATTCCCAATTCCTCTGCCTCCACCACATCTTTTCCTAGGATGACCAATTCCACCTCAGAAAGTCCCAGTTGGTCTCCCTCTTCCATAATCGCAAATGCCCTTCCCACGTGGTTGACGATGCCCTCCAGTGCATCTCATCCACTTCATTCACCACCGCCCTTCAACCCCACCCCTCCCGCAACAAGGACAGAAACCCTTGGTCCTCAACTTTCACCCCACCAACCTCCGCATAAAACACATCAGACTCCAACACTTCTGCCATCTCCAAACACACCCCATCATCAGATATATATTTCCCTCCTCATCCCTATCAGCATTCTGAAAAGAACATTCCCTCCACGAAACTCTCGTCAGGTCTACAACCCCAAATAAGCCCACACCCAACTACTGGAATCTTTCCCGACCACCACAGGAAGGGTAAGGGTAACACGAGCGCCCACCACTTCACTCATCTCCGTCCAAGGCCCCAAAGGATCCTTCCACATCCGTTAGAAATTCACCTATACCGCTTGCAATGTCATCTACTGCATCCGTTGCACCCAGTGTTGTCTCCTCTGCATCAGGGAGACAGGACACTTTCTTGCAGATCATTTCAGAGAACATCTCTGGGACACTCGCAGCCATCAACTTTACCATCCCGTGACTGAACACTTCAACTCCTCCTCCCATTCCATCAAAGACGTAAAGGTCCTGGGCCTCGTTCACCACCAAACCACAACCACCCAATGCATAGTGGAGGAACGCCAAATAATCCGCGTTGGGACTCTTTTAACGCACAGGATAAGTATCAATTTGAACAGTTTCCTCATTTTCCTTCCCCCAAGTTCCAAGCCTCAAACTTGGAACCGCGCTCTGGACCCATTCCATCTCTGCTCCTTCTGAACTATCATCTTCTCCCTCATCTTCATCCAACTATCGCTTTCCCAGCTTCATCTCCCAAACCCCACAACCCTAACATTTATCTCTCAGTCCCGACTCACAAGCATTATTCCTGTTGAAGGGTTTATGACTGAAACGTGGATTCTCCTGTTCCTCGGATGCTGACTAACCTGCTGTGCTTTTCCAGCACCACACTCCCGACTCTGATCTCCAGCATCTGCAGTCCCAACTTTCTCCTAGGAATAATCAATGACCTCGGAGTGAAGATTTACCGGATTGCAGTGATCACAGTGGGACTGAGTTTTGCATTTATTTTGGGTGAGGGTAGGCTGGATCTGAGACGAGCGCTTAACATCTAAACAACGAGAATGGTATCCTGTAGCGAAGTTAGGGCAGGCTGAAGTGAAGTGGAAAATTCTGTCAGACGGTGGATCAGTACAACTGCATCATATCACCCAGACTGGAAAAGACATGCAGAAGGAGCAAATCAACTTAAGTGCAGGCACGATAACAGGTAAAGTGGAAAGAAGACAACACAATGAGATGGAATGGACTTGTTTATGAGAAAGGATTAAATATTTAAGCTATTTTACATACAGACTGTCGTCACATTGGAAAAAGGAACTTACAGCAGTGTAATGGTGATATTTGCCTATGATATCACTATTCCAAGAGACATTGACATATCTTCTGCTGCAGGGTGGCCAAGTGAAAGCATGATCAGCCCATCAACCAGAATTCAATAGTTCAAAGCTCTCCTCTGCGATGAACAACATATTTGCTGCTCCTGTCGTCAGATCCCAATCGCTTCACGGTCTATCTTTATCTGCTTCCTGTCTCACGTAAACACTTCAAACCTGATCAAATCCCTAGTTTCTGCTTTAACCCATATTTTATAACTCCCGAGCTGACGCAGGTACGAGTGACCAATTGGCCTTTTCGAGCGTTCTCACTCTGTATGGTCTGAATGATAAAGTGCACTGTATCTGATCCGCAGGACACACTGCAGAAATTATCCCATCCCAGCGGACTGAGCTGCCTCCATTGATAGAGCTGTCTCCATCGGTAGAGTGTCACACAGTCACAGCGAACATCTTTTGATGTCATCTTCGAAGGTACTTGCTACAAAAAAGCTGAAGACGGCTGGAAACTGATGTCGTCAGTGCGATATACAGAGGCCTAGCGGGAGCCTGCTGGGCCCATAAACCAGAAATCAATAATAAAAGTATTCTTCTTTTTAGAAGAATCCGATTCAGACCATCATCTTAACACTTCCTGGGGAGAAAATGGATGTGGGAGAGCGGACAGTCTCAATTGGTTCCAGCATTTACAACCTTGGTCCATGTGACAACAAAAGCAGAAACTTGGAACTGTTTATCTTGCTTCTGAAAAACAAGTTAGTAAATTTTGAAGAGCATAGATATTTCTTCCTGGTGTTCATGAAATGATCAAGAGCAGAGTACGGTTCCCTGAGTATGGTCTGATTTCTGGGTTATGGACTGTGATATTCTGCTCACATGATCGGAACACAAATGACTCAGTGACAAGATCTGCTTAATTGGATTCCGTGAAGAACAGAAGCCGATGTAATGAAAAGACCAATAAGAGCGGGAATGCAGCAAATTATTTTCCATTCTCGAGGAGAATGCAAAGTGCTGTTTCCAGGGGTCAATATCTGTGCAAGCAGTGTTGGGTGTTATTGTACTGCATCTTTTGTATAATGGTGCAAAAGCACGGAACGTTTGTATAGAGGGGATAACTTCAAAATCCCCAAAGAGGCAAAACACACAAATGAGGTAAACAACAAAGTAACCACACAATATGGTGTTACATCATGCGGTAAACTTCCCTGCTCAAATTTCGTTCAAAATCGCTCTTTGTATAATTCCTAAGCCTGATATTCGAACAGTGAATGGTATGTCAATACAAACTGCTCTGATCTCACAACTTCCGCATTTCATATGTCCCCTTGTGTATGTCTGGCAATAGTAATTGATCCCTCACTGTGTGACTTCAGCACACGTAGAGAAGAAATAACTATAAGAACAACAGTCAAGTATGTGACTGGGATTTGACACGATTCTGTTGCAACCAATCCATTCAGCTGTAATTGAAATTGCTTCCACCTTTCCTATGTCGGTAATAAGATTGCACAGCTTAGTGGTGAGTTTTCATAATTGAATTAGACCCAGCATCCTTTCTCAGGTTGAAATATGCAGGGATATAAAGACATGATGATAGACACGGGCAGTATTTACTGGACTATAAAGACGTTAGGAATGATACGGCCATGATACCATGTCGTTAGAAACGATGGAAATGAGGTGTACTGGGAGATGAAGCCACTAGAAACGAAAAGAGGGGGGTTAATGGGATGGTGGCATAGACAAGGAATAATGCAGGAGAAATCAGGAAAGACGGAGTTGTGCCCGAAAAGAAGTTGTCCATCTGATGTGAAGTTGTTAAGAGTAAATACGAGGGAACTTTCCTCGTTTAGGTGAGTGAAAACTAAAGGTTAGAACTTTAAACCCATCGGGGCATGATAAAGAAGTTTGGAGAAGGAATTTTTTATTCTGAGAGTTATTGAATTCGGAGATGAATTTTCAGAAATAGAATCATTTTAGGAGCGGATTCAAGAATATTTGAAAAGCGAGTGCAGGCAGACAAGGAGTGAATTAGATTGGATTAGATTCGATTAGATTACATACAGTTTGGAAACAGGCCCTTCAGCCAAACAAGTCCACACCGACCCGCTGAAGCGCAATCCACCCAGACCCATTCCGCTACATTTACTCATGCCCCTAACACTACAGGCAATTTAACACAGCCAATTCACCTAACCTGCACATGTTTGGACTGTGGGAGGAAACCGGAGCACCCGGAGGAAACCCACGCAGACACGGGGAGAATTAAACAGCGACAGTCATTCTTGGCTGCCTGGATGGGGATGCAAAATGGAAACGTTCCTGAATTCGTTAACATTCATGTGAAAAAAAACTGCATGACACCTGCAACAGAAAATGTTAAGTATAAGAAGATCTAGTGGAGTTGGAAGGTGCAGCAACTCATTCAACATGAAATATTATATACTGTGAATGCACTGAGCTGTTTGGTTTCGCTCTGCATTGAATGGACGTCTGTCAGCTCAGTCCGCTGACTAACTAGTTTATGAGAAAAGTGAGACTAACCGTGTGGGACTAATTCTCTCACTTGCTCAGGTTTCCACAAGGATCATCATCTCCTCCGCTCTCCTGATCTGTAATACTGTGGTGCCTCCAGTGAGCAAGATTTGGTCTGTCGATGTAAACATCATTATCATTGCCATGTGTTGTCTTGAAAATTTGATCATAATCAAGGGAAAGGGGAGTGAGTCTATTTAATATCCTTTTATCTCCGCTTGAAAAATCCTGCGTCAAGACTCAAACTTATTCCAGTTTGACCCTTTATTTCTCCCAACAGCAAAAGTACTTGCCCAGATCCTTTACCAGGTTTACTGACAACAGTCAAACTCTACAAAGAGATAAATCTAATACTTTCGATTTTGTAAATGAACTGTGCAGCTTGCAGGAAATTGAATGATATGAAACGATTTATTCAGACTTTCCCAGGATGTAATCCAGCTCTGAGTCAGCGATTTGAGGAAGGTCATCAAGTTAAAACTTCACCTCTGTTTCTCTATCCACCGATGAATATTCACATGGGGAATATTTGCAGATTTTCTGTTCATAATTGGCATGTTTAACAAAGGCAAAACTTTTCCCTACGTCAGAAACAAGAGTATTCAAATAAATGCTACTTTATTCAACATTGTTTTCAACTGCGCTTCAGTCTGATCTTCAATAATCCCTGGTCAATGTCAGTAACAACATCTTTAGATAAGCATTGAACTTACAGCCTTGGCATGTTATGCACTTTTAAGTATTCAGCGCTGACCAACTGCGTGACGAGAGCCGCAGACAGCGAACCTGTCACGTGACCAATACGTACCTTGGGAACTTTAACTCAACTGCTCTACTTTTGCTGTGATTATTAGATTCCCTCCAGTATGGAAACAGACCTTTCGGACCCAAAAGTCCGCACCAACCCTCCGAAGAGTAACCCAATCAGAAACATTTCCCCTCTGACAAATGCACTATGGGCAATTTAGAATGACCAACTCATCTGACCTGCACAATCTTTGGACTGTGGGAGGAAACTGGAACACCCGGAGAAAACCCACGCAGAAACGGGGAGAATGTGCAAGCTCGACACAGACAGTCCACCGAGGCTGGAATCGAACTTTGGACCCCGTTGAGGCAGCAGTACTAACCACTGAACCACAACACTGTGGGATCTTTGGTGGTGATGTGCTGCCCCACTGGTACCTCAGTCACTCAACCGACTTCATTTCCCTGAATCGTCTGGTTCTGAAATTAAAGCTAATGAAGTCAAGGTGAAACTGACATGAGCATGTGATTATTGAAGCATCAGGTTCACGAAAAGGATACAAAAGGGACACAAAAATGTGAAAAAATAGACGACATTAAAAAGTGGGCTTTCGTTGGTTCCTGCGTTGTTTACAGACAATGTTACATTGCCGTTGTCACAGGGCCTTTCCTTCGATCAGCTCCAATCGGCACAAATTTAAATCAATGAAATTTCGCCGACTTCCTTCTGAAAGTTCATACAGGTAACATGAAACATTTTGGCGTTCATTAATAATCTTCACCATTCCCACATCCAAGAACACGTTGCACAGTTTGCATGAATGTTGAAGATGTAAGAATGTTATGCAATAATAAAAATTCAATTACAGTTTAAATCGTCAAGTAGGTAGAATGCACTGAAAGTCTCAGCATGTCAGAAATTCATGTGACTAGAACTGCAGCACAGCAGATTGGATACCTGTCCCTGAATCCCAATATCCACACGTTTGCTTGCTCCATGTACCCAGTTGGAAACCTGTGTGAAGGAGCATGTAGTCTGACAGAGCGCCTGAGGGAATCCATCACTATCTGATTTAAATCAGCTAGAGGAGCTGTCTGTTCTGGCTGTGAGAGCGGTAGTGTAAAGGGGAGGATTTTGATATTCCTTCGTGTCGATTCACATTGCTCTCATCATGTTGATTTTGAAAACTCTGTAAGAAACAGCACAGAAAGAAAGGAACAGGAGGAGGCTATTCCAAATACCTGTACTACCCGCCGTTTGATATCATCATGGTTGACCAAACACGTCAATGTCTTTCCACAGCTCATCCACAACAACCTGTCACACAACGGGATAAAGACACTTAAGCAATCGAACATTTCTGTGCAACTTTGGGAGGGAAATGTGTTTAGAGACAGTGGGTTTCTGCACGAAATTTGCAGGTTTTGCGGGTGAGCATCTGATTCTGGTCTGAAGATGATTCCGTAAAAACTCACAACCAAGAAGGTAAGGAATTTCCTCTGGTCAGGAGCAGGGACGAGAACTCCAGACGACAGGAATTGACGATGAATCAGCACAACAATCAATGATTCAGCTGAAAACTGAACTAAACTCCAATTCTGATGCGGTTCAAACTCACAAACTTTGAATAGCAAAGTTACCAAATTTGTAGAAATCTAACACACTTTTCATTGCACCACAGAGCTGCACTCGCCACAATTTTATTCCACCCAAAGTTGCGGTTGTCGTGGAGAAAATGTCAACAATCACCAGGAGATGCGGAGAGTTTTTCAAGGAGTATATCTTTTATTTGCAAACAAAAACAGTGACATTCAGAAAACAAATTCTTGAATACCCAGAAACTTAAGGTTCTTTATATACTCATAGAGTCATTGAGATATGCAGCATGGAAACAGAACCTGCTGTCCAACTTGCCCATGCCGACCAGATATCCCAACCCAATCCAATCCCACCTGCCAGCAACTGGCCCATATTCCTCCAAACCCTTCCTATTCACAAGCCTCTTAAATGATACAATTGTACCAGCCTCCACCACATCATCTGGCAACTCATTCCATTCACGTACCACACTCTGTGTGAAAAGGCTGCCCCTTAGGTCTCTTTTTTATCTTTCCCCTCTCAAACTAAACCTATGCCCTCTAGTTCTGAATTCCCCGACCCAGGTGAAGGACTTTGTCTATTTATGATATCCATGCTCCTCATAATTTTGTAAACATCTATAAGGACACCCCTCAGCCTTCGACGCTCCAGTGAAAACAGCCCCAGCCTGTTCAGCCTCTTCCTATAGCTCAAATCCTCAAACCCTGGAAACATTCTTGTAAATCTTTCTGAACCCTTCCAAGTTTCATAACCTCTTTCCGATAGGAAGGAGACCAGAATTGCACGCAATATTCAAATAGTGGCCTAACCGATGTCCTGTACAGCCGTAACATGGCCTCCCAACTACTGTACTCAACACTCTGACCAAAAAAGGAAAGCATGCCAAACGCCTTCTTCACTATCTTATCTACCTGCGACTCCACTTTCAAGGAGCTATGAACCTGCACTCCCAGGTCTCTTTGTTCAGCCACACTGCCTCGGACCTTTCCATTCAGTATATAAGTCCTGCTAAGATTTGCTTTCCCAAAGTGCAGCACGTCGCATGTATCTGAATTAAACTCCATCACTTTATGCCTTGTAATTAATCATGTTTTGTTACATTATCAGAATGCCCAACTGTGTTTGTCAGAATTACCTCACTCCAGTTATACAATAAACCAATGGTTTTAGTTCCCATTGTCGTTCTCCTTCTGCCACTATGATTTTTCATAATTCTACTTAATATTATTCTACTGTCACTATTAGGTATTCTACTGCCACCTGTGCTACAATGACCTTCCATCCCAGACTAACCTGTCATGATTAGATATTTAGCTATCCCATCTATCACAATGTCTTCCTGTCCCAAGCTTACTCTACTAACTACTGATTAGATATTTAGTATCATATCTTTCCGTCTACAAGCGTCACAAGCAGGCTGACTGTACTATCAATTATTTATTAAAAGTCATGCCCGAAGTATGTATTATCAAGACTTGTCCCAAACTGCCATGATGATATTGAGTAGGCAAGGGTGACTTTACTAATTGGTTTTATCTCCCTCTGCCATTGTAACCTTTCAGCCCAGTCTGACTCTGCTAATTGGTGTATGAGCATTCTACTATTCTTATCCTATCCTGACACACTGGCCCCATCCTCCCCCAGGGACCTTTGGACGAATGTAGCATTCTGCAGACCCCCTTGTAACAGATCGCCAGTAGTTTCCATATCTTTACCCTTCCCATGCTTTCATGCTCTGTATTTTCTGTACAGTGTTCTGTTCTTTCATCGGACATCTGTTTAACTTCACCCCACTTTCCAATACATGGTCCTTCTCTATGTGTGCTCTAGCTTCTCAAGTATTCGGCTAAATACTCCTGACTCATAGCTTTACCACACATTCAAACAGTGAATTCCAAATAAACAACACACTCAGAGTGAAAACGTTCTTCCTATATCTCCTCTGAACATCGTCTCACTTGCGTTTGACGGAGATCACTAGTTGTTAACTCTTCCCATTAGAAGTTTATTCCTATCACACATACCGATCCCTTTAATGTGCACCTTAATCACTTCCTCACTCAGCCTTCTCCGTTCTCAGATAACGAGACTGAGCTGATCTCTTCTATCTTCAACATGGCGATAGTGTCGTGCTGGAAAAGAACAGCAGGTCAGGCAGCATCCGAGGAGCGGGAGAATCGACATTCTGGCATAAATCTTTCATCAGGAATGAGTCTTGTGGGTGGGGGCTGCGAGATAAATGGGAGGTGTTTGGAGTCGGTTGCAAGGTAGCTGGGAAAGCGAATGGTGGATCGAGGCAGGGGAGGAGGTGATATGTCAGAGGGGGAGAGATGTGTGTGTCCGAAGGGTGGTGTTGAGTTTGATGCTTCAGACTGTAATAATGTAGGGGGAGGGGAAATGAGGAAGCCGTTGAAATCCACATTTATCCCGTGTGGTTGCAGGGTCCCAAGGCAGAATATGAGGCGTTCATCTTCCAGGCGTCAGATGGTAACGGTTTGGTGGTGGCTTATGCCGGAAACGTCGATTGTCCTGCTCTGCACTTCACATGACAGGAGAGATGTGAAAAGCAAAGACTAAAAATACGACAAAGACTTATAGACTCAAACTTAATGGAATTAGACACAGTGCAGACAGAACCCATTTGGTCAGTTGAGTCTGCACTATGCCGTGGAAGAGATTCACACTGCCCACTGTATCTTTCTAAATCCGCATTTATGATCCACCTACTAAGATAGAAATTGTTCCAAAAGCTCAGCGAGTCAGGCAGCATCAGTAGAGAGGAATCAGAGTTAACATTGCGAATTTAAAACAGTTCCGAGGAAGGCTCTGTTGACCCGAAATGGTCATTCTGTTTTCCCTGAGCTGCAATTCTGACTTTTGTCTCTGATTTACAACACTTACAGTCCATTGAGATTTTGTTTGCCATTGACCTGAATTGCACACCTTTGCATTGTGGGAAGGTATCGGAGAAGCCAGAGGAAACTCACACGGGAGAGAGAGAGGAGTGTTCAAATTCCACGCAGTCAGTCACACAAGTCTGGAATCGAATGCGGGTTTCTGGTGCAGAAAGGCACAGTTCCACCCACTGAGCCCTCCCAATATGCAAGCATACGTCCTGGAAGCGAATTGAACCGGTGCTCACGCAGCGACAGGCGGTGGTAATATTCAGGAATTTTATGCAAAAAGAAGCCTATTTGGTATTACTGGAAATTAACATTCGCTTAACGATCCTAACACTTTTTAAAATCACTTGGCCTTTAGCCTCGTCTATCTTGGCATCACAAAATTCACATCTGAATACTTCTGAAAGTTATGAGGATTTCTGACTCTCCAACCTTTGCATGCACTGAGTTCCAGATTTCAACCAACCGCTGTTTCAAAACATTTGTCTGTGCATTCACTCAAATCTTTCCTCTTCTATCCTTAAGTGTATGCCACCCTGGCCCTCCCCCGTGATCGATCTCACCATCAAAGAGAAACGTTTTTTTCAGTCTACACCATCCATATTCTTGATTATTTTGTACATCTCAATCATGTCTCCTCTCAATTTCTTCTGCTACAAGAAAAACACCTCCAGACTATCCAATTTATCTTCATAATTGAAACTCTTCTACCCAAAAAATATTCTGGTAAATCTGTTCTGCATCATTTCCAGTGCTATCATATCCGTGGGTATCATGCGAATTGCTGAATTGCACACAGTAGACTAGATAGAGCCAAATGAGCAAGTGAAATACATGATGTAGAATTCCACAGGAAGAGGTACTTTCAAATAAATTTTCTTTTCCTCACTGCTACCAATTGTCCTTTTTCCTGAGCCTGATGTTCCAATAATCTATGGTCCATGTTGTAAAAGCTGCGACATGAGAAATGATCTCACAACCACGGTATCGAAATGGAATGATTGGTTTGAAAGTGAGGACGTGGTTCTTCTATGATGGTACAGAGGCGCATGAAATGCCAAAGCTGGGAGTGTTCCTGGTCAAAGGCGGGGCGGAATGGCATATTTGTCTCCGTTCATTAGATCATTAAGATACAATAGCAGCATTCAAACCAGCTACCCACGCTCCAGGTGTGGCACTCAGCTGTCTCAGCAAGATGCACTGTAGATTGCTGTTAATATAAACGGGAACACAATTTCCCTTCTGCACCGCCTTTGACCAGGAGAACTCCCAACCTCAGAATTGCTTGCGCCTCTAAACCATCATAGAAATACCGTGCAGTCTCCGGTTGTGTCACTTGAGCCCTCGAGTATCTCTGCGACCTCATTCCCATTTCGATTTCAAGTTGGATCTTCACGACTGCGCCACTCAGTTCCTCTGATTCTGGGGCTAGGAACTGGGACTATGTGGCAGCAGTGGTTACTGCCTTGTGTGGAGAAACTCGTGAAATAGCTGATGTTAAACCGCATTGCTATTGAAGCATACATTTCAACAAAAGCTTGGTAAAAACAATGACTGCAGATGCTGGAAACCAGATTCTGGATCAGTGGTGCTGGAAGAGCACAACAGTTCAGGAAGCATCCGAGGAGCAGTAAAATCGACGTTTCGGGCAAAAGTCCTTCATGAGGAATAAAGGCAGAGAGCCTGAAGGGTGGAGAGATAAGTGAGAGGAGGGTGGGGGTGGGGAGAAAGTAGCATAGAGTACAATAGTTGAGTGGGAGTGGGGATGAAGGTGATAGGTCGGGGGAGATGTTGAAGTGGATAGGTGGAAAAAAAGATAGGCAGGTAGGACAAGTCAAGGCAAGTCATGGGGACAGTGCTGAGCTGGAAGTTTGGAACTGGGGTGGGGTGGGAGAAGGCGAGATGTGGAAACTGTTGAACTCCACATTGATGCCCTGGGGTTGAAGTGTTCCGAGGTGGAAGATGAGGCGTTCTTCCTCCAGGCGTCTGGTGGTGAGGGAGCGACGTTGAAGGAGACCCCGGATCTCCATGTCTTTGGCAGAGTGGGAGGGGGAATTGAAATGTTGAGCCACGGGGTGGTGTGGTTGATTGGTGCGGGTGTCCCAGAGATGTTCCCTAAAGCGCTCTGCTAGGAGGTGTCCAGTCTCCCCAATGTAGAGGAGACTGCACCGGGAGCAACAGATACCATAAATGATATTGGTGGTTGTGCTGGTAACAAAAGCTGCACAGTCCCCGGAGTCTTTAATGTTTTGGAGAAATCTATTTATCTCATCCTTCAGCACATTAACGATGGAATCACCACAGCCTCTGTGGGCACCGATGTTAAACGGTCAGCCCATTCTGCGTTCCCATATATCTGCCACTGTTCGCTAAGCACTGATATTGTGCATTTTGGTGTTCTGCCTAGCATTTCTAATGATGCTTTACTTATTGCTAGTGGTCAGTGTGTCCGTCGGTGGGGTGCCGTGATCGTATAGTGGTTAGTACTCTGTTTTGTGGCCGCAGCAACCTCGGCTTGAATCCGAGTCACGAAAGTAATTGCTCTATGTGTCCCATTCTTTTGTGAAACACAAAGGAATCTGTTGTTTTAACATGGTGATTTTCTCCAAGGTGATTTTTTTTCCTTCAAGCTCTGCTCGGTCACATCTCTGTGCTTCATATGTCAGAATTCAAATCCACCCGTTCTCAGAGATTTCTTTCCTCCTCCGACCACTAACCGAACTTTCTGTCCCACACCCCCATGTCATTAATTTGGAGATGCCGGCATTGGACTATGGAGTAGAAAGTTAAATATCACCCAACACCAGGTTATGGTCTTACAGGTTTAATTGAAGCACTACCTTTCGGAGCGCTGCTCTTTCATCATGTGTTTGTGGAGTCATTTCCTATTTCTTTAAGGCATTGCAGAATCTAATACAGACTCTCACATTGATAGCGATCAGTCTGTGTGGCTGCGGTCATTTTCGCTGGGTGAACGTGACCCAGCTCCACCATCGGGACCTGCAGACCATTTGATCCATTTGGTTACCACTGTTGTGAGATCAATACTCATGTAGCAGCTTTTACCGACATGGACCAGAGATTATTGGTGTGGAGTGGGGCGGGGGAGGGGGGGGGGTGTCAGCTGAGGAAAATGGCACAGGACAGTATCGGGGAAAAGCGACTTTATTGGATAAGATCAGTTCCACTGCTTTTCTGCAATGGCCGAGCGCTATTGCCACTAACCACTGAACTGTTAATTCAGACACCAGGGACCCGGGTTTGACTCCGACCACGCTAGGTGGTAGAATTGGGATTCAATAAATATCTGAAATTACGAATCTAATAACTCCTATATATTCATGTTCAATTGTTGAAAAAATAAAACCATTTGACGTCCTTTAAGGAATGGAACTGCCATTTGTACATGTTCTGGCCTCCATGTGACTTCAGCCTCACTACAATATGGTTGAGTCTCAACTACCCGCTGTGCAATTAGGGATAACAATAAATACTGCCGAATCAGCGACACCCTCATACTGTAACAGAATAGAAAATAAGTTAATTCGGCTCTTGCTGAATTACTGTGTGCAGTTCTGCAATTCACAGTACAGCATGGATGTGATCGCACTGGGAACGTTGCAGTAGAGATTCACTGGGATATTGTCTGTGCTGAAGATTTTCAGTTATGAGGAGAGATTGGAGAGACTGGGGTAGTTTGTCACCGAGCAGAGGAGATTGGAGAAGACATGACTGAGATGTAGAAAATAATGAGGGATATGGATAGGACAGACTGAAAGAAGCGTTTCTTTTTGATGGAGAGATCGAACACTGCGGCCAAGAGATTTCGGAAAAAGGCAGCAAGGTTTGAGTAGATGTGCGGAAAGGGTCAGAGAGGCGGGAATCTTTCTAGCTTTAAAAAAATTAAGATGTTAATTTGTGATGCCAAAACATATAAGCCTATGGGCTAAACGATGGAAAACTTGATTCAGGTCATTAAGCAGTTGCGTTGGACAAGTGCGGCCACAACAGGTTGAAGGGTCTTCTTCGATATTGTTGTCCTCCACAGTATCGTGGTTAGTGTCCCCTCCTGTCACAGGGCTCAATTCTCCGCTGGGGGCATCGTAATGGTTTTAAACCTGTCGCTCTGTTCCCCACAGAAGTTATTCATGCTTGGCGTTTCATTCTCGATGGGACATGTCACAGGAAGGACAGTGCTGTCTGAATCAGCTGGGGCAGGGCTGCAGCTCCTGGACAGAGAGTGTCAGTGAAAGTGAACACACGTAACTTCTACAAACTGCATATTGTGCTTGTGTTGGAATGAGAACCATTATATAGAGTTGTTCCTGACTGATGTGTGTATTTAAAGCAGGAATCTGAGGAAGGAAACAGAGTAAACCCATTCAGATCTGAGTGCAGAAACATTTCCAGCAGCACTAATGAGGTTGTACAGCGTAGAACCGCGTTTGGATGCATTGAATTCGGGTTGGTGAGCGCAGCTTGCTTTCACTAGGCGGAGTTACCAGTGTGTAAAACACATGATAGATAGTGTTCAATGTGATGGGACACTACAGTGGTTCTCACTGCTGTTAAGTCTGTTGGTTAGGTGGATTGGCCATGTTAAATTGCGCTGATGTGTCCAGGGAGTGACCTCAGGAGGTTCAGTGAATCAGCCATGGGTAACGCAATGATAAGGTCAGCAGTCACACGATGCCAGGTTTTATTGCAGCAGGTTTATTTGAAATTACAAGCCAGAGGACTGCGGTGATAGAGAGGGGAGCTAGGTCTCGGTTGAGATGCTGTTCAGAGTGTCCCTACAGACTCGATTGGCTGAATTGTGCTTTTTGCATTGTACGGAATCTGTGATTCTATCAGAGAGGACACTGCCAGCATTGACTGGGGTGCTAAGACATTAGAGATGATGCTGACGGCATTTTAGTTATTTGTGTTTTGGAAAATTTAAAACTGAACCAAGGAAAACCGAATGCAAGTTTTCCAGGGTATGTGAGATTTGGATAGAGAAAATAGGTGGTAAATGCACTCTTTCAAGTTCGCAAATTTCTGAACGTCATGCTTTCAAAACCATTGAAGAAGGACAAAGAAATAATGGGAGCAGAATTTCTGTCACTCAGAGAATCCGTTTCCAAATTATTTGGCAAGGCACATTTAGAGACACACAAGCAGTGGGTTTCACCATGAGAGAGACAACCTGTGGCTGGGTAAAAGTGTAAAAGTCGGGTATGGGGTGTGAAAGGTGCGAGGAAACAGTGTCTAATTTGGACGACTTCAGATGGAAAGAATTATCGCAAACGTATGCAGCTGAATAGGATTCAGTAAAAGAATAACTGAGAGTTTTGAAAGATTTATATTAATATTCCACATGAATCATATAAATGAAACTGAGCAGAGTTTGTATATTGTCAAGGAAAGCTATTCCATAATGAACAGGAAGTGACCCGTCTCTTACAGATCGATTTCCTGCTTTAATCCCATGGCTTAAAGATGGGAGGACAATCGCCATGATGTTGGGTTCATTTGTTACCCACTGAAATCTGCCAAAGTAACTGAGCATCAAAACTGGCATCTTGTTTTGTAGTTTAACCTTCTGTTTTTCTCATCAGCATTTTCTTTAAGCTGAAATAAATTCGGAGCAAAATTCAATACAACATTAAACGGTCCAATCATATAAATCCAATTCACTTCCGATCATTGCAATGAACAGAGTGAAGTTGCAGCAAAATTAATAAAATGAAACGAACATAACTGCATTTCCGGGAATTTTATCCAGTTCAGGTTCAGCCATATGGGAAAGATCATCGCGCTAAAACATCACCTTCACTTCTCTCTCCATATATACTTCTTCCCGTGAGAGAGAAACTGTCTGAAGAAATTATGCGTCAAGACTAAATGTGCGTGTGAATGTGACGGGAATTTCATGTTAGCTGGTTCATTCTGAGACAGTTCCGACTCAGAATAAATCAAGGACAAGGTATCCCTTCCAAGGACGAGGTCAATTCCTTGGATTTTGCTGATATCATCATTCCGCTGAAAGCAGAAATATAATGGCGTGGATTCGATTCCGCTCAGGGAATTTCTTATCCAATAGGTGCACCATATGTCATCTTGATGTGGTCATATGTGAACCCCTTTTCCATGGACTTAAATGGCCCAGAGATTAACGCGACGGGATGCTCTTTCATGGTGCATGTGTGGATTTGAATGCTATTCTGGCTGTTACTTCTATCAAACGCAGCTGTGGTTTCCCTTTCTACCTCGCATCTTTAGTACACATTAGATGGAGAATCTTGCTCTTGTCCTTCATTGCATCGGAGATTGGTGATATATCGATACCTCATCAAAGTCGAAATAAAGCAATTTGATTCTGTTGTAAGTTAAATTGGGATAATGAAAAGGAGTGCAAATTATCTTTTCTCCTTTCATTCCATAGTGACTTTCTATGAATTTACATCGAATGAAAGTGAAATAAATAAGGAGAGATTGGGTGCAATAGTTTATCCAGAAGGATTGTGAATTTTAATGTAACATTCGACACAAATGTCTGATCAGTATTTCAAACAGTCAATTGGACTTGGAACCACAGGAACCTTTTCCAATGAAATGAACTTTTCATTCTTTCACAACCTTTTGCTGCATGAATCATACCGCGATCCATCATCCAGCATGACGCCAAGTTGGCAAAAATATAAAATCCACCATTTTTTTTTAGCAATCACAGCGTCTGCACATACCCATCTGTTGGGTGCCTAGTGCCATTTGTTGTCTCCAGGCCACAGCACATTTCTTGATCATGAGCTTATGAGCCGAGTTCCTGATCTGTCTCATCAGTTTGGAAACATTTTCTATCACTTCATCCCATCCCCTCAGAATTCTAGATTTATCAATAAAGTAAGGCTTTAGATCAAATGATGTAAGATTGGAAGTCGGCCATTCAGCCCATAGAATCTGCTCCACCATTCAATGAACTCATGGCTGATCTGATAATCCTCAACTCCATTCTCCTGCATTACCTCGACAAAGCTTCATCGTCTTTCTGGTTAAATATCTGTCTGCCACAGTTTGAAAATATACAGCAGCTCAGCCTCAACAACAGTTTTGGTAAGGAGTTCCGCCGATTCACTGGCCCCGAGCAAAGAAATTACTCCCCATTTCTGAATTAAATAGGCAATATCTAATTCTGAGTTCATGTCCTCTGGTGCTCTCCTCATACCAGAGGGTAAATCACCTGCCAGTAACTACCCTGTCAAGATCCCATGAATATTGAACGTGCATAAATGTTATTACGTGATTATAGAGCTGCACTCCATCTCCCTTGTTTCAAGGAGAATAATCCAAGCCTAACCAATCATTCCAAGAAGCTCCATTTTCTCCAGTGTTGACAACATGTTCAATAATCTCTGCTGTCCCTGCAGAATCCTTACATATTATTAAGGCAGGCGGGGACATTTATGTGAAGAAACGGTTGAAATTTCAAGCACAGATGGGAATTGGAACTTGAAATCAGAAAGCGACTGGAATCAGATTGGTCCACACAAGGACAAATGAGGATCTAATCATACCTCACTGACATTCAATGGCTTTACTGTAACCAAATTTTCCCGTGAAATTGTCCACTGAGCTAGTATTTAGAAAAATAAACAGATAGAAACTGGCTATATAAACAATTTGACAACAAAACATGGCCTTTGGTAGACATTTTTTGATTATAAACTCAACTTGTGACTCCGTGAATCCTACATCGTTTGCAAGGCAAAATGAGACTCCCTCCATTTGCCTCAATGGGTGTAACTTCAGTAACATTTAAGGACACGGTTCACGACAATGCAGTCACTTGATTGTACCCTCTTCAATACCTGCAATATTCATTCTCTTCACCGCTTAGGCACAATTGCAACAGAGTGCACCAACTACAGGATGAACTGGAGTAAATCATGTGGGCATATTTGACAGAACCTTCAAGGTTCAACAGCTGTACTGACTATAAAGACAAGGTTGGAAGATGCAATGAAACGCCACCATTTGCAAGTTCCCCTCCAAGGCCCATAGCACTCTGACTTGCAAAGGAATCAGTGATAAATTCATTGGTGAAACAGTTTTGATGGGCAAAGTTGCAGACTTCAGCCTTCCATGTTTTATTGCAATTTTAAAAAATGTTTATGTGGTGACCTGACCTGTGCTCGGTCCTTTAGCTGTTCCCTAAACTGGTAGTTGCTAAAGTGGTTAACACTAGAAAATATCCGAAAACACTCTTAATCATCTGATTCCCTTCAAGATTAGAATGGTGTTGGAGAAGCACAGCAGGTACGACAGCATCTGAGGAGCACGAAAAATGAACGTTTAAGGCAAAAGCCCTTCATCAGGAATGAGACTGGGAGCATATTGGATAGAGAGATAAATGGGAGTGGGGCGCGGCTGGGGAGAAGGTAACTGAGAGTGCAGTCAGTGGATGGAGGTGGGGGGTGAACATGATATTTCAGAGAAGAAGGTGTAGTGGATAGGTGGAAATAAAGATGCAGAGGTGTGACAGGTTAGGATGACGGTGATGAGCTGGAAGGTGGTAACTGGGGTAAGGTAGGGGGAGGGGAAATGAGGAAACTGGTGAAGTCCCAATTGATGCCATGGGGTTGAAGGGTCCCGAGGCAGCAAATGAGGCTTTCTTCTTCCTAGCATTGGGTGGTGAGGCAGTGGCGATGGAGGAGGCCCAAGGCCTGCATGTGCCTCGGGAGAGTGGGAGGGGGAGATGAAATTTTTGACCATGAGGGCACTGGGGTTGATTCTTGTGGGTGCCCTGCAGACATTCTCTGAAGTGCTCTGTGAGAAGACGTCTGGTCTCCCCAATTTAGAGTAGACCGCATCGCGATCAAAAGACACAAGAAATGACATGTGTGCAAGTGCAGGTGAAACTTTGATGAATGTGTAAGCCTCCATTGGAGCCTTGGACAGACATGAGAGGGTAGATTTGGGAGCAGGTTTTTCAATTCCTGCGGTGGCAGAGGAAGGTGCTGGGAGGGAAGGGTGGGCCATTGGAGGGCGTGGACTTGACTAGGTAGTCAGAGAGCGAATAGTCTTGGCGGAAAGTGGATAGGGCGGGGGAGGAGAACCTAACTCTAGTGTTGGGATCCGTTTCGAGATGGCGAAACTGTCAACAGATGACTTGATTTATGCACAGGTTGGTGGGATAGAAGATGAGGACCTGGGACGTTCTGTCCTTGTGGTTGAAGATTTGGGGTTCGTGGGTGGAGGTACGGAACATGGATGAGATGGGTTAGAGGGCATCTTCAACCACATAGATTGGGAAGTTCCAGTCTTTAAAGAAGGAGACCATCTGGTATGTTCTGTGGTGGAACTTGTCCTTTGGGAGCAGAGGGTAAAAACAATGACTGCAGATGCTGGAAACCAGAGTTTAGATTAGAGCGGTGCTGGAAAAGCACAACATTTCAGGCAGAATCCGAGGTGCAGAAAAATCGAAGTTTCGGGCAAAAACCCTTCATCAGGAATACAAGCAGATTTTCTGATGGGTGGAAAGATAAATGAGAGTAGGGTGGGGTGGGGAGAAAGTAGCATAGAGTATGAAACATACCAGATGGCTTCCTTCTTTAGAGACCGCAATTTCCATTCCCACGTGGTTAAAGATGCCCTCCAATGCATCTCGTCCACATCCTGAACCTCCACCCTCAGACTCAACCCCTCCAACCGTAACAAGGACAGAACCCCCATGGTGCTCACCTTCCACCCTACAAACCTTCGCAGAACCAAATCATCCGCCGACATTTCCACCACCTCCAAACGGACCCCACCACCAGGGATATATTTCCCTCCCTATCCCATTCCGCCTTCCACAAAGACCGTTCCCTCCGTGACTATCCGGTCAGGTCGACGCCCCCCAACAGCCCTTCCTCCCGTCCTGGCACCTTCCCCTGCCACCGCAATAATTGCAAAATCTGCGTCCACCCCTTCTCCCTCGCCTCCATCCATGGCCCCAAAGGAGCCTTCCACAGGCATCAAAGTTTTACCTGCACATCCACCAATACAATTTATTGTATCCATTGCTCCCGATGCGGTCTACTCTCCATTCGGGAGACAGGAAGCCTCCTAGCAGAGCGCTTTATGGAACATCTCTGGGCCACACCCACCAAGCAACCACACTGCCCAGTGGCCCAAAATTTCAACACCCCCTCTAACTGAGTCGAGGGCATGGAGGTCCTGGGCCTCCTACACCGCCACTCCCTCACAACCGACGCCTGGAGGAAGAACACCTCATCTTCTGCTTCAGAACACTGCAACACCAGGGCATCAATGTAGACTTGCCCAGTTTCCTCATTTACCCTTCCCCCACCTCACCTCAGCTCCAAACCTCCAGCTCAGCAATCTCCCCATGACTTGTCTTACCTGCCTATCTTCCTTTCCACCGATCCACTCCACCTTCCTCCCTGACCCATCACCGTCATCCCCTCTCCCACTCACCTATTGTACTCTATGCTACTTTCTCCCCACCCCAAACCTCCTCTCATTTATCTCTCCAGCCTTCAGGCTCTCTGACTGTATTCCTGACGAAGGGCTTTAGCCCAAAACGTCGATTTTTCTGCTCCTCGGATGCTGCCTGAACTGCTGTGCTTCTCCTTTGGGAGCAGATGCGATAGAGGTGGAGGAATTGGGAATATAGGATCACATTTGTGCAAGAGACGGGGTGGGAGGAGGTATAACCCAGACAGCTGTGGGAGTCAGTGGGTTTGTGAAAAGTGTCAGTAACACTGAACTTGAGGGATATGTTTCCCTCGCCACCCCTATCCACTTTTTCACAAAGACAGTTTCCTGCACGACTACCTAGTCAAGTCCACGCCCTCCAATGACCCACCCTCCCTTCCCGGCAACTTCCCTTGCCACCAGAGGAATTGCAAAACCTGCACCCCCACACCTTTCCTATCACATCCTCCCAAGGCTCCAATAGATCCTTCCACATCCAACAAATGTGCATCTGCACGGCCACACATGTCATTTATTGCATCGGTTGGTCTCCTCTACATTGGGGCCAACAGGCACCTTCTCACAGAGCGCTTCAGCGAACATTTCCAGTACACCTGCAACATTCAACCCCAACTCCCCATGACCAACCACATCAATTCCCTCCCTCTCCCCCCTCCCCCCCCCGCCACCCCCCACTCTCCCATGGACATGCAGTTTCTGGGCCTCCTCCACCGCCATTCCGTCAACACCCGACGCCTCATCTTCCACTTTGGGATGTTCAACCGCAGGGCATCAATGTGGTCTTCACCAGCTTTCTTATCTCTCCACACCCACCTTATCCGAGTTTCAACCTTCTAGATTGGCACCATCCTATTGACCTGTCCCACCTGTCAATCTTACGTCCCACCTATCCGCTCCACCCTCTCCTCCGACCTATCACCTTTAACCCCATCTCTATCCACCTATTGCACTCTCAGCTAAATTCTTCCCAGACCCAGTCCTCCCGTTTATCTCTGCACCCTCGAGGCTCGCAGATTTATTCCTAATGAAGGGCTTTTGACCGAAACGTTTCTTCACCAACTTCCCTACACAAGGAAGCACCCATTGCTGCTGCAGTCATATAACCCTAGTCCCTAGAACCGGAATCAGACAAACTTCGTGGCGCAGCCGCGAATACCAAACCGGAAGTGGGGGTGGAAATGAGCATGTGAAGCTATTCTGTGGCACCAGTGACATGATTGGTAAAGGCGCCTTCATGGAGTCATAGAGTCATAGAGATATACAGTATGGAAGCAGACTATTTGGTCCCTGCTGACCAGATATCCCAACCCAATCTAGTCCCACCTGTCACCCGGCCCATATCCCTTCAAACCCTTCCTATTCATATACCCATCCAAATGCCATTGAAATTTTGCAGTTGTGCCAGCCTCCACCACTTCCTCTGGCAGCTTATTCCATGCACGCACCACCCTGTGTATGAAAAAGCTACCCCTGAGGTTTCCTTTATATCTATTCCTTCTCACTCTAAATTTATGCCCTCGCATTCTGGACTCCCGACCCCAGGGAAAAGACTTTGTCTACTTATCCAAGAGCGTGAAATGCTGAGGCTGGGAGTGCTTCTGGTCAATTGGCTCAGAGGAAGCGTGCTGGAGCTTCAAGTGAGAGGTCGATGTGTTGAAAGCGTTCTAAGAGATTTTCCTTAACAAAGTAGTATTTTGTTACTTTGACAGTAAGAACTGCTTTTGCTCACATCGTCCCCACATCAATCACTTGCTCCAGTAAACACTCCAATCCAGCGGACATTGCTTCCATTCCAACACAGAAACGCGTCCTACTCTAGCTCCATCTGGGATAATCTGAATTGACAATGTCATTCTTTGAATGGAGAAATGCAGCAGGGAGTTGTTAGTGCAGCGGTGATCTATTGGGCTAGTAATCTTTGGAGACTGGAACTTGGCAGCTGCTGTTCGTTAAATTCGATGAATAAAATCTGGAAAATAAACCCAATCTCAGGAACAGAGACAATAACTTTATATTGCTGAAAACCCATTCATTCATGTCCCTTCGAAAGGGAAATCTGCCGACTGTAATGAGTCCTGTCAACATGTGACTCCAGACCAACAACAATGTGGTTCAGCCATGAATGCCCTCTGACTCAGTTCGAGGTGAATTAGAATGAACAATAAATGCTCTTCAGACCAATGATAGCCACATTCCGTGGGAGATTAAGGAAGAATAAAAATGCATGAACAACAGGCGAAGTGGGAATGGTGTCTGTGTGGACTCGAATTGAACTGATTATTAAACTAAATAGACACAACGATACCCACAGCGCCAAGAAGTCAGGGCCATAGGGTGACGGCAGGAAGGGATTCAATTACGCGCTGAGTTGTAAACTCACTTACTCAGACACAGTGCGCATAGGTCATTCACCATTCCCATATGTGAGAAGTGATCCCTCAGAAGACCAACTGGCAGAGTTACCCGCAAGTTTACAAATGACAACAGAAGTTCGATTCTGCTGTTATTGCAGCCGTTAATCCCAACCAGCAATGAAACCAGTTCGCATGCGTGTTTCCAGTGAAGTTCTACTGTTTTCTGATGTAGATCAGTGATTTAGACTTAGTTGTAGGAGCCATGGTTTAGAACTTTGCTGATGATGGTGAAGAATGACTTTGCTGATGATGGTGAAGAATGACTATGGGTTTGAATCCCACCAGAATCGGAGTGAAGTTCAGATTTCAGCTGAATCAATGATTGTTCTGCGACTCATCATCAGTTCCGATCGCCTGGAGTTCTCGTCCCTGCTACTGACCAGATAAGACTCCTCACCTTCTTGGTGGTGAGTTCTGATAGAATCGTATCATTTGAAATATTATCAACCAAGAATCCCATTGCATAAGCTCACAGTCTCTAAACACATTTTGCTCCCACAGTTGCACAGAGCTTTTCGGTTTATCCAATGTATTTTTCCCTTTGGGCGACAGGGTTATGTGGATGGGCTGGGAAAAGACATTGACTTGTTCGGTCAGCCATAAGTATGTCAAATGGCGTGGTAGCGCAGGCGGGTGAAATGGCCCCTTCCTATTCCTCTCTGTCTGTGCTGTTTCTGACAAAGGGTTTTAAACAATAACATGATGAGGACAATGTGAATCTACACCACAGAATACCAAGGTCCTCCACTTTATCCCACTGCTCTCACAGCTGGAATACACAGCTCCTGTTGTAGCTTTGATCAGACAGTGGAGGGTTCTCCCAGGCGCTCTGTCAGTCTGCATGCTCCTTCACACAGGTTTCCCACTGGACATATGGGGCAAGCAAGCGTGTGGATATTGGGGATTCAACGACAGATTTTCCCTTTTCCTGGCTAGAGTTCTGGCCACGGTAATAAACATGAATTTCGGGCATTATCTATCTCACTTTGGATTCTTATCACTTTACAATTTTAACTGAAAATCAATTTACTCTTGCATGATACTCTTATATCTTCAGTATTCATGAAAACTGTGCAACATGTCCTTGATGTAGCCATGGTAAAGATTGATGATGAGTGCAGTATGTTTCATGTTGTCTGTAAGAACTTGCGGAAGGAGGTGAGTGAAGTGTCGTTGAATCGAATTCTGTGCCAAATTGAAGCCGACCGAATGAGAAGTCCTGTGACAGCGATAATATAGCATTGTCTGTAAACAACGCAGCGACCCACAGAAACCCAGTTTTCAATCAAGTCTATTTTGCACAACGTTTTTCTATATCCCATTTCCTGAACCTGATGCTCGAGAAGTCACAGGTCCATATCAGTTCCTCCTCCTCTGCCTTAGCTTTAATTTCAGAACCACAGCAAAAGTAGAACAGGCGGGTCGAAGGTCCCAGAGGTACGAATAGGGCACTTTATAGGCTTGCTGCCGGCGGTTCCAGTGGAGCAACTGATTAGCGCTTGGTTCTTAAAAGTGTGTTAAAATGCCTTTCAATCCTTATCTAAAGCTGGCTTTACTGACGTTGATCAGGAATTATTGGAGCATCAGACTGAAGCGTAGTTGAAGAATAATGTCGAGTAAAGCAGCATCTATTCTAAAACTCCAGTTTCTGATTTGAGGGATTGTTTGGTCTTTGGGAAAGTTATCAATTATTTACCGTAAAACTGCAAATATTCCCCAGGTAATTAACCATCTGTGGATTGAGAAACAGAGGTGATATTTCAGCTTGGTGACCTTTTTCAAATCTCTGACACTGCACTGGATTACATTCTTGAAAAGGTTGTTAAGCTCGTTTCAGATACTCCTGTTTGCTGCAACTCACACAGCTCATTAAACCGTTTGAAAGGAATTAGATTTATCTCTTTCGGAAGACTGAATGTTGTCAGTGAATCTGGTAAAGTCATGACAAAGAGTTTTGCTGCTGTGCTGAACAGAGAGTTCCAACAGAAATAAAGACGAGTCTTGTCGCTGGATTTTTCGGGAGGAGATCAGTGTGTATTAAATGGACTCAGTCCCGTTCCTGATCATTGTGACCAAATGTTCAAGGCAACAGATGGCAAAGATAATTGTGCTTGACATTGACTGGTCCATTTCTACTCACTAGAGTCACAATTGCATTACAGATTGCATGAGCGGTGGAAATTATGATCCTTATGGAAACCTGAGAGAGTGCGACAATTAATCCCACGTTGTTCGTCTCACTCTATAATATAAACCAGTTAGCCAGAGGACTGAGATAACCGACTTCCATTATAAACCAGTTAGCCAGAGGACTGAGATAACCGACTTCCATTTAATGCAAAGCTAAAACAAACAGCTCAGTACATTAACAATTTGTAATAGTTCACGTCGAATCAGCTGCTACACCTTTCAACACCACCAGCTCTTCTTACACTTAACATGTTCAGTTGCAGATATTATGCAATTTCTTTCCGATGAACGCTAAACAATTTGTGAGTGTGTCACTTTTGCCTCCCCATCCAGGCAGCCCAGAATCCCTGCCCCTGTTAAATTCACTCCTTGTGTGTCTGCAACTGGCCTTTGAAATATGCTGGAATCATCTTCTATTCTTTTTTTCTGTCTGGAAAGTAATCTCCGATTTCAAAAACTCAGAATACAAAGTACCTGCTGCAAACTTCGTTGTCGTTCCTCGCTGATTTTGAAGCTCTAACCTCGAGTTATACAGCCCCTGAACCCTCTTATTTACCCTTATCAACCTCACATCCGCTGGAAAACCTCCATGAGGACACAACTCAGTCATTCCTGATTTATGTCGCGTGAATCTTCATCTATTCCACAATCCCATTAAATCATTGCTTTTCTTTTCTCGTGGCTATACCTCCCAGTAAATCTCATTTCCATCGTCTCTAACGATTTTTTATCAAGGGATCTCTGACCATGTCCTTCCTAACCAAATTGAACCCCCCAACCCCTGTGTATTTCATCAGTAAATGTCGCCCCGAGAAATGATGCTGGGTCTAATTCAACTCATGAAAACTTACCACAATGCTATGCAATCTCATTACTGGTACAGGAAAGATGAAGGCTATTTCACTTACACCTGAATCGGTTGGCTGCAGCAACATTGGGTTAAATCGTAGTCACAAAGGTGACTGTTGTTCTTATTTTTATTTCTTCGCAGCGTGTGCTGAAGTAACACAGTGCGAAATAAATTAATATTGTTAGACATAAGTAAGGGGGCATGTTAAATCTGAGGTTATGAGAATAGAGCAGTTTTGATTAACATTGACCAGAGATTGTTCAAATCTCAGGCACATGAGATTAATAAAGAGCGATGTTGAGAGAAATAAACTGTCTTGGCAAATGCCGGTGTTATGAAATTGTGGGTGTAACGTACTTTTAATGGTGATGAAATGTCTGGCTAGCTCAAGGAGTCCAGAACAAGGCAACAACATAACATTTGATGAAAACAACTAAGAACTGTCTTACATGGATACAAAAATCAAATTTGAATTTGTGTTCCAATCAAGTTTGAATTGTGTATTTTTACAATGTTAAAATCAATTAAACGGTCCGACGTTTTGTGGGACAAATATCGGACATTTGGAACAGTTCCCCAGAGCGACAAAGAACAGCAAAGAGAGCAGTTAAAAGACCAGTAAAATCTCCAAGAGGTGTCTCTCTGGAGAAAAAGATTGCATAGAAAAAAAGCATCAACACCGACCTGGAGAAAGAAATCTCCAGAGGAAGATACAAAGAGAACATTCGACAACGATCTGGTTTTTAAATGTGAACATTTTCGTAAAGATAATTGGGATCGGAGTGAGGGAAGATATGGTGAGGAGAAGGTTTAGAGAAAGGAGTTGTAGGTTGATTATTCTTTGTTAATAAAAAGCAATAAAGTTGTTATTTTTAACTTTAAGTAGTGAGTTTTGAGTTGGTTCTTTGCCTCTGGAATTTTAACAGAATAAAGCAAGGGGTGAATCCTTTCTGTTTTGCTGGTTTACATTAGCAGAGGGGGTTTACCCCCTCACGTAACACCAGATTCTGTGGTTGCTTTGTTGTTTTGCTCATTTGTGCATTTTGCCTCAGTAACGATTTTGAAATTGTCCCCTCTACACAAAACCTCCGTGCATTTGCACCATTGTACAAAAGGTGCAGTGTGTCCAAGCGACAGGGATCCCTACAATAACATTCGACGCTGATTCAATCTATCTATCCTGATATTGACACATGGAAACAGCACTGCGCACTCTCCTCGAGTCTGGAAAACGATCCCAACACAGTTAATGTTACATCCCGCTCTCATGGGGCTTTTCATTCCATCGCTTTCAATTCCTCACAGAATCCGTTTCAACAGATTTTGTCACTGAGTCATTTCTTTGTTTGTGTTCAAATCCTGTGAGCAGGGGGTCACAGTTGGAGCGTGCTGAGCCCATAACCCTGAGGGCTGACCATACTCTGTGCACTGTACTCTGCTGTTCATCATTTCACAAACAGCAGGTTGACGTATTTATGCTCTTCAAATTTTCACGCCTGTTTTAGGAAGTCAGATAAACAGTTCCTGGTTCCTGCTTTTGTTGTCCCACAGACCAAGATTGTAAATGCTGGGAACATGCACTGGTCGAGACTGTTTGCTCTCCTACATCCGTTTTCTACCCAGGACGTATTCAGATGATGGTCTAAATCGCTTTCTTTTGTTCCCTGTCACTCTGGGATGATGTGAGCTGTGAAATTGTTCTCTGAGGTGATAAAGCTTATACACGTCAGGTGCAACGTGCCTGAGCTACAGGACTCGCTGCAGAAACATCCCATGCTGATTCAGACAGCAGAGCCCTCGCTGTGACTTCGAGAAGGACACAAACACAGATGACTGGGAGAGATTCTCTCTTTCCCTGCAGTTCTTCGCACTTCTATCTGTCTCAAATGGCATAATTTACACAAGGTTGCCTAAAAGAATATTAAGTCCTGTGCATGCGTGATCTCTCTGTTGTACTGCTTTCCAGAATTTCCATAACTCTCACTACCTCTAACCCCCTCCCGCGCTCCACAACCCCGTGTTTGATAGTGTGCTGAAAAGCGCGTTCATGTTTCTCTTCCATAACACTAATTGCCAATTGAAGCTGAGTTCGTCCAGCTGCCAATGATGGGAGCCCGCTCGCAAAAGAAGTGGCTCGCACAGCCTCCGGGGAACCGGAAGTCAGAATGGCAAGGAGCTGTTATTAAAACTCAGTGCGGCCTTCCCTCCGAACTCTATTTTTTAAACAAGGAAACTCACCTGATTTATGGATCATGCTTATGTTGCGGTTCTGGCCTGTTGGTCTTGGGTGTGATATCGCCTCGGGTGGGTGATGGACGTGTGAGAAGTCACACTTCAGCACTGGAGTTTTGCATTTGGTTTTTTTTTGACTCAGAATGTATGATTTTGATGAGATCGAGTTCAGAACAAGGTTCGAAGCTTAAATACACACAACAGCAACTTCTTGGAAGTCGTTACAAGACTGAGAAATGGATTCCCTAACTTCAAATGATGCTGATCCTGTTAATGTGGATTTTGCCGAGTGCACGTCTTGCGCGGAGTAGCCTGAAAGCCTTAATCTGTCCAAAATTCTGTTTTACTTATGCTGCGATCTACATGTCCTTGATTAGTATGATCTTCCTTTACCAATCGCAAACAAAAGTTTTCACTGTACTGAGGTTATGTGACAATCAATCAATCAAATAAAGTCAATCAATCGACCGCCATAGACATTTCCTTATTGTTTGGGGGCTGCATGGCCTCACTTTGAACTGTGACATATTTTGTGATTCTGAGTGAAATCACAGTTAAACCAACAGAATGTGGCAAGTTAGTCACAGGTTATATTGACACAACCAAAATGCATCTGCGCCACAGTGTGTCACACAATAATACTGAAGAACTTTTGAAACCATCCTCTGAGGTACATGCCACACGCCAGATGAAAAGTTGACGACTGTGTGAAACTGCTATGGTCAACGCTAACAGAGCGGCCCAGCGGGAGCGTATTGGACTCATAACCATGAAATTAATGGATTGAAAACATCCTCTACTTGTTGACAATTCCATGTTTCAGTGTGTGTACTGCCCCCTCCAGTGTTTCTCTATAATAGATCTCCATTCTACGCATTGCGTGTTGTTTCAATTTCCGCTTCCTTTCATTCAATGTATCTGAAATGAATATTTCATACTGGTACTCACGGAAAATTTACACAAACGAGGAACACACACTTGTGAAGTTCTGGAAGATCTTTTCCTGTTCTCTATGGATGTGCTCTGATCTGATTCGCAAAATCTCTTGCAAGAGCTGGGAAGAAACTGGTGAAAGTGAGACACATCATTTGTAGCGTGCTGTATGCACATGACGCCCTGCAGTTATTCCCCACGCCGTTTCACATAGCAGTGTTTTCACTGTGAATTGAAAAGCTGTGAATTACAATTTGATCAATTTGTTGGAGACAGAATTGCGATACAGGGACAGCTCCACATTATTAAGACATACATTACCAACTATGAATAACCACAGGGAAACACAAGCGTCAGAGAGTCACTTTTGACTCGATGGGCTGAACAGCTTCTGTCAGCGCGTGAGTGACGCCACACATTGATGCTGTCCCTCTTCTTGTCTCTGGGACAGAGTGGCTGATGGTGAAACAAAGTCTCATTGTTAACTCTATCTTCTGCGTTAAACTGTCTGCAGGACCGCAGCTCAGGGATGTGGGGATGGCTCTGAGTGAGTGAGACTTTCACTCGGATTGTCTTTATCTGGAAAGTTGGTGATCAAATGTTCACTGCTGCCCGATTGCAGCAAAGAAGCCGATGTTACTGTTACAAAAGCCTTTCTGCAGGATTGCTGTGTGAAGATGGAATTTGAACAGCAAACAGGCTGCACAAAGATGCGCTCACATGACTTTACCTGAGGGTAGAGAGTCCGGAGTACATTTGTGTCTTACCCACCCGCTCAACATCTTTATCATTGGCTCAGATAAATGATATTTGCAGGAAGCTCCCAATCAAACTTGCTGATTCCCAGCACTTGATGGAACTGGCCATGCCAATGAGAGCGAGCTTTAGAGTGTAACCACATTTGCCTCTCCTCACACTGCTTGCCGGTGGAGGTAAATAGCTGAATACTCTGCCGATGGAGACAACTTAGTCCAAGCAGACGGGATAAACAGTACTGTTCTGTGAACAAGGAGACAAAATGACAAGGCGATATTCTGTAAACACTTTGATGCTTAGAAATCTGAGAACAAATTGGGATGTAATTGGACCTGACCGAATCTCAGCTGGTTTGGTTTTGGCAATGTAAGAGTGTCTAGTGCATGATCTTCGCTTTGCAGCTTGTGTTAATATTGGCGTGGGAGAATGTCTTACTTCAAGTCGCCATCGAGCCTTGGTTGTTTGGTTTCACTTTTGCTCGGTCGTTCCTATCAACTGTTTGATAAAAAGATGTAAATCATTAAGTTGCACCCTTTGAAATACCTTTGAGTTTTGGGGTCAGAAGTGTCATTGTAGTGGGCATGGCACAGTAGCACATGTAGTGAAAGTGAAACAAGTGTTAGAGGATGTTCACCCACACAATCCCACTTTGAGTAAATCCACCATCTGGATATTCGCACAGTTCTGGGTGTGAAACTTTAGGAAGTGGGGACGTGAAATGATTGAAAACAGCGCTGAACTGGTTGATGAGAATGGTGTGGTATATGAGGAATATCAACAAGAAAGGTCATTTGGAAAGTTAGGACAGATCTCCTCGGAGCGCAGAAGGCCAACAGCTGGCCTTGTTAAACGTTTCCAAGACATGAGTGGGTTAGACAGATGAAATAAGAAAGGGAGAATGCTCCCTACGCCTGAAAGGATCGAGAACGATTCGACAGAGTTTTAAAGACATTAGTAAAAGAAGAAAAATGTACATGAGGAGAAATGTTTTCACATCGGGAGTAGTTAGGGTCTGACATTGACAAAGATGCAGTTTTAATCGAGTTGTTGAAAAACTCATTCAATGTTCATCTTGAAAGTAAAAATGTGCAGAGTTAAAGGCAGAAGGCAAGAGAAGCACATTTATCTCTGTAGAGAGCCAGCACAGCTAAGGTGTTTTGTTACACGTTTGTGATTCTGACTGGAATCACAGTTCGACCAACAGGATGTAGGGAGTTAAAGAACGGTGATATTGGCAAAGCCGGGACACATGACACAACAGAATGTTATCCAGCACGTACATGTCACAGGGAGGATGACGCTGTCTGAAAATCCTGCAGGATGTCTTGCGGATCAGACACAGCAAATTTCACTATTCGAACCGAATCAACCCTATGAAGGGGAGCCAAGGACTTGGAGGCGCCTGCTTCAGAACTCAATTACTAAAGAAGCTTAGGCTCGAGTCCCGCCACTGCAATTTCTGTGGCTGCGGTGTGTTCAAATAAAGAGCAAAACCGGGAGTTTGCTTTGTGGAGACAGGGGCCAATGTCCATCTTGTCATGATCATGTTCGCCTCCCACACGTTAAATCGCAGGCTCAAGCTGCTTTACGTTCCAGGCAAGTTGAGGTTCTAACAAATTGGTTATGATTCCTGGAGAGTTAACTGTGGTGTGGGAGAGTGCAGATTTTCTCAAAGTGTCTGTGCGATCATGGTAGTGCTCGCCTCCCGCACGGAAAAGCGCAAGCAGCTCTACTGCTGCTTTATGTTCCAGGCAAGTTACGTTTTTACTGGAACCGAATGGAAACTGTTATTTCATCGCTGTTGTGAAACAAATTCCTGTGGTGACACACCTCGTCGTTATTTGGTTTTCTGGCGAATGCGAACATAATTAAAACTAATTTCGATGTCAAATGTTCTTAAATTTCTCCCATTTCATTCATTTCCATCCTGAAGACATCGGAAAGGAAAGATAATTTAATCGAGACTGTGATTGGTGAAACTCACTTTTTTTTTGGCCCATTCACATTATGTTCTTTCTTTCGCTTTTTAAGCACGTTCTGGGAAGTGGTGGTGCATTAAGGCTCCAGAATGTTTGAATTAGTAGCTTGGGATTGCCAAATTGTGAGATTAGTTTATGGCTCATCCCCCGGACTGTTTCACATTTAGCATTCATGCTTCGCTGTATCTGAAAATGCATTAGGTATGCCAGTTTTCTTTGTGTTCCTTGTTAAATGCTTTCTGTTTTGCGATTCGTTCAATACATGGCTTGTTAACAGGGTTTCTGAGGTAACTTCCAGCAGCAAAAATACTCAACTGAGGATCTGGGATTATTTCACGGAGTATGGTCAGTCGGAGCAAAAGTAAGGAAGTCGTTCGTTTCTGCAGTGTATTACAACGCTACCTTTCCCGTGAGCAGTCGAACAGACTAAATGATTGTGCCACAGACTGCGACGGCAAGCTCCGCTAAAAGGTAATCCTTTAAAGCCGGTGTAAGAAACACAACGTTATTGGGGTACACCGAGTGGAAACCGATACTTGGGTCTATCTCGTCCATGCTCACCACATAGCCTAAATTAAACAAGTCCCAATAAACAATGAGCTATTGGAAACGGAAAGGTGAAAGGTAGAATGGCTTCAACTTTTAGGGGTGGATGCCACTGAGCCTCAGCAGGGCCGGCTGTGGCTTGTTTCTGTAGTGTAGTGGTCATCACGTTTGCCTTACGCGCGAAAGGTCCCAGTCTCTGGGCAGAAACTGCTTTGTTCTTCAACTGCAGCCTTTTACATGGACAAGAGCTGAGCTTTCTTGCATCTTTCCCATCTGCAAACCTGCCTTCGAATTTGCTTCAACAAATCTGTTCTAGTCGTGAAATGTAATGCAATTCCATTTAATTACAGTGCAAAGCGTTGTTAAGTTTTTCTCCAACCTGGTTCTGATCATATGCCATTCTGTTGGAGAGTGTAGTTACCGCCTTCTGATCCTTTCATGAAAAGCAGTACCGCATTTGCCTTCCTTGCGCAGGCGGCTCGGTTCAAAAACAGGAAAGAAGCAGATGCTCTGGTGTCACAGCGCACCACGAATTCCTGAACTTGTCTGTCTGTCAAATGTACCCCAAGGTCGTCTCAGAAAGACCTCATTTGGAAGCTGTCAATCGTTATTCGACGTGCGAGAATTGGCACCAGATATCCTGAATAATGTTTTGGAGCAATTCGCACGTTAGTGGCTCATTCAATCAGCAACAGCAATGAAAGATATTGCACTCTCAGAGGAACCTTTCGACTTGCGCATTCATAGCGTCGCTAGTATTAAGGTCCGCCCCGAGATCTAAGCCACGTCGGAACTGAAACGGAGGAATCGACAGAGAGGCTACAGAATGACATCGCATCCATTTGGTTTTCTTTAAATCACTGACGAGCAGGAAAATGTAAACGGGGAGGGCGAGTGGAGAAGTGAGGCAGTTACAGCTCTGGTGAAATTTCTTCTTTGTGATTCACTCAGCAGCCAGAGACGTGAAGGTGACTCAGGCGTGAGAGCTCTTCACATCGAGAACAAAAAGCACTCAAGGGCAGTTAGCACCTTCTTCTGGAGGGGGGGGGGGGGGTGGGGTGAGGTAATTACCTTTTGACTTCTGTGACTATGTTCAGAAACTGGCTTTTAGATTGAGGTGAACAGAAACTGCATTTCTAAAAAGCACCATGGAATTTAGCAAAATTTATTGAGTCGTTTCTCCTCGATTCCCACATAGGTTTCCAATTCAGTTGGTATTCATGTGGCTCATGTCCAGGAGTGAACGTCTCAGTAGCAAATTGCACGGTTAAGGTAAAAGGCAAGGAAAGTGGCATCTCGAACTGGCTCCGAGGTCAGAGCATTCTCTCAATGTGATCTGTCGTTCTCGGATTGTAATGCTACCTCCGGTTTTAGGTTGGAGAACATTCTTTGGGACTCCTATTCTGAAAAAAAAAACACAGACACAGTGACTGAAACTCTGCTGCACGGTATGATGCGGAATACGGCCTGCTCAGGTTTGTGCATTTTCCCTGTAGTATGGTGTGTTTCGTGTTCCGTGTAAACGTGAAAGTCGTCTTGTTTCGAGCAATAGGTGAAATCATTTAGCAAAGCAAGAATGGAAATTCCAGTAATGTCAAGCAGCTCATGGTTATTTGACCAAATCATAAGCGAACCCATATTCTCACGCACTCACAGATACATTTGTAGCTGAAAAGAGTCTGAGAAGATAGACTGAGCTTACCATTGATTTTTGCCTGGATTGATGGGCTATCAATATCTGCTGCGAAATTGACATTGTAGCCGGGCACATCCCAGCAGCTGTACGAGTCCGACAGGAATCATGGAACCCTTTTCATGTGACTTTGCATCTGTTGTTATGCACGAGCACAATTGGAAATATAAGAAAGTGAGTCGGCGCGGCCGTCTGGTAGTGTGGCCGAGCGGTCTAAGGCGCTGGATCCAGGTTCCAGCCTCGAAAGGGGCGTGGGTTCGAATCCCACCACTACCATTTCTGCTGATCAACTCCAACGCTGCAGCTTGTTAACATGCTGTTTCGGTGTCCACTGTATATTGATGTTGAAAACAAAAGTAAAATGGGTTTGCTTCCCAGGGAATTAACTGTGGTGTGGGATACTGCCAAATATTCCAAAATGTCTCTATTGTCATGATCGTGTTCGACTCCCGCGCGGAAAATCGCAAACAGTTGTGCCGTCCCAGGCAAGTTGAGCCTTTACTGGAACCGAATGGAGACTGTTATTTCATCGCTGTTGTGAAACGAAGTCCTACGGTGACTCTACTCGATGTTATTTGGGTTTCTAGCTAATGGGAAAATCGTTCCAAATTAATTTCGATGTCCTACCTTATTGAATTTCTCCCATTTCCTTCATTTCCGTCCTGGAAACATCAGAAGGGAAAGGTAATCTAATCGAGACTGTGATTGGTGAAATTCACTTTTTACGGCCAATTCTTATTATGTTCTTTCTTTCTCTCGCTTCAGCATTGTCTGGAAAGTGATGGTGCACTAAGGCTGCAGTATGTTTGAAAGAGTCGGTTGGCAATGCCCCGTTGTTAGTTGTGAGATTACTTTATGACTCATGCCCTCGGACTGTATCACATTTAGCATTCGTGCATCTCTGTGTCTGAAAATGCGTGAGTTATGCCAGTTTTGTTTGTGTTCCGTGTTAAATGCTTTCTGTTTTGCGATTCGCTCAACACATTTCGATTTAACAGGATTTCTGAGGTAACTTCAGCAGCAGAAATCCTCAGCTGAGGATCTGGGAAAATTTCACAGAGTATGGTCAGTCGGAGCTAAAGTAAGAAAGTCGTTCCTTTTTTGCAGTGTTCCACAATACTACCTTTCCCGTGAGCAGTCGAACAGACTAAATGATTGTGCCACAGACTGCGATGGCAAACTCCGCTAAAAAGTAATCCTTTAAAGCCGGTGGAAGCAACACGACGTTATTGGGGTACACCGCGTGGAAACAGATACTTCGGTGTATCTCGTCCATGCTCACCCCATAGCCAAAATTAAACAAGTCCCGTTCCCCAGCATTTGATCCCAATCCCTCTAAACGCATCCTATCCAGAAACTCACCCGATTACCTTTGCAATTTTCTGAGTGTAATAGCCTCCTCCACTTCCTCTAGTAGATCATTCCAAACACGCACAACCTTCTTTGTGGGAAATGTGCCTCAGGTCCTTTGTCACTTTCAGCCCACTCACCTTAAAGCTGTGCTGTCGAGTTTTCAACTCACACCAACTTGGGTAAAGCACGTAAATATTCAGTTTACCACCCTTCCATAAGGTCATTTCGCAGCTGTTACGCTGCAGGGAAAGTCGTCCCAGCCTATTCCACCTCGCCCTACGGTACAAACATCGACGACATCTTTATCTATATTTTGTCATCAATTTAACGTGTCTTTTTTTTTACGTTTTCAAAATGTCGATTACGCTGGACAACAACGAGCTATTGGAAACAGAAAGGGGAGACGTAGAACGGATTCAACTTTCAGTGCTGGACGCCACGGAGCTGCAACACAGCCGCCTGTGGCTTGTTTTTGTCGTGTAGTGGTCCTCACGTTCGCCTAACACGCGAAAGGTCCCCAGTCCGGAACTGGGTAGAAACTGCTTTGTTCTTCAACTGCAGCCTTTTACATGGACAAGAGCTGAGCTTTTTTGCATGCTTTTCCATCTGCAAACCTGCCTTCGAATTTGCTTGAATAAACCTGCTCTGGTAGTGAAATGTAATGCAATTCCATTTAATGACTGTGCAAAGCATTGTAAAGTTTTTCTCCAACCTGGTTCTGATCATATGCCATTCTGTTGGAGAGTGTAGTTACCGCCTTCTGATCATTCCACGAAAAGCAGTACCGCATTTGCCTTCCTTGCGCAGGCGGCACGGTTCAAAGACAAGAAAGAAGCAGATGCTCTGGTGTCACAGCGCACCACGAATTCCTGAACTTGTCTGTCTTTCAAATGTACCCCAAGGTCGTCTCAGAAAGACCTCATTTGGAAGCTGTCAATCGTTATTCAACGTGCGAGAATTGGCACCAGATATCCTGAATCATGTTTTGGAGCAATTCGCACGTTAGTGGCTCATTCAATCAGCAACAGCAATGAAAGAAATTGCACTCTCGGGAACCTTTCGACTTGCGCATTCATAGCGTCGCTAGTATTAAGGCCCGCCCCTAGATTTAAGTCATGTTGGAACTGAAACGGAGGAATCGACAGAGAGGCTACAGAATGATATCACATCCATTTGGTTTTCTTTTAATCACTGACGAGCAGGAAAATGTAAACGGGGAGGGCGTGTGGAGAAGTGAGGCAGTTGCAGCTCTGGCGAAACTCCTTATTTGTGATTCACTCAGCAACCAGAGTGATTTCTCGATGTGAAGAGCTCTCACGCCTGACTCACCTTCACGTATAGAGGCGTGAAGGTGAGTCAGGCGTGAGAGCTCTTCACATCGAGAACAAAAAGCACTCAAGGGCAGTTAGCACCTCTTCCGGAGTGGGGGTGGGGTGAGGTAATTACCTTTTGACTTCTGTTACAATGTTCAGAAACTGCCTTTTAGATTGAGACGAACAGAAACTGCATTTCTAAAAAGCACCATGAATTTCGCAAAATTTATTGAGTCGCTTCTCGTCGATTCCCACACAGGTTTCCAACTCAGTTGGTATCCATGTGGCTCATGTCCAGGAATGAACATCTCAGCAACAAATTGCACGGTTAAGGTAAAAGGCAAGGAAAGTGGCATCTCGAACTGGCCCAGAGGTCAGAACATCCTCACAATGTGATCTGTCGTTCTCGGATTGTGATGCTACCTCCGGTTTTAGGGTGGAGAACATTCTTTGGGACTCTTATTCTGCAAAACAGACACAGTGACTGAAACTATGCTGCACGGTATGATGTGGAACACGGCCTGCTCAGCTTTGTGTATTTTCCCTGTAGTCCGGTGTGTTTCGTGTTCCGTGTAAACGTGAAAGTCGTCCTGTTTTGAGCAATGGATGAAATCATTTTGCGAAGCAAGAATCGAAATTGCAGTAATGTCAAGCATCTCATGGTTATTTGACCAAATCTTAAGCGAATATATATTCTCACGCACTCACAGATACATTTGTAGCTGAAAAGAGTGTGAGAAGATAGACTCAGCTTACCATTGACTTTTGTCTGGATTGAGAGATTATCATGATCTGCTGCGAAATTGACATTGTAGCCGGGCACATCCCAGCAGCTGTGCGAGTCGGTGAGGGATCATGGAACCCTTTTCACGTGACTTTGCATCAGTTGTTATGCAGGAGCACAATTGGATATGCAAGAAAATGGGGAGTGTGGCCCCCTGTTAGTCGTGCTGGCTGGTCGTGTAGCGGTCTAATGCGTTGAAGCCAGATCCCGGTTTTTGAATGGGGAAAGGGTCCGAATCCCAGCGCAGCCATTTCTGGTGATCAACTCCAACGCTGCAGCTTGTTAAAATGCTGTTTCAGTCCCCACTGTATTGATGTTGAAAACAAAAGAAAAATGCGTTTGCTTCGCGGGGAATTAACTGTGGTGTGGCAAAGTGCCAAATATTTCAAAGTGTCTCTGCTGTCATGGTCGTATTAGCCTCCCGTGCGAGGTAAATCGCAAACCGCTCTGCTGTTCCAAGTCAGTTGAGCTTTTACTGGAACCGAATGGAGACTGTTATTTCATCGCTGTTGTGAAACAAAGTCCTGCGGTGACTCGACTCGTCGTTATTTGGTTTTCCGGCGAATGGGAAAATCGTTCCAATGGATTTCGATGTCATAAATTATTGAATTTCTCCCATTTCCTTCATTTCCGTCCTGGAAACATCGGTAGGGAAAGGTAATCTAATCGAGACTGTGATTGGTGAAATTCACTTTTTATGGTTCATTCTTGTTATGTTCTTTCTTTCTCCCTTTTCAGCATTGTCTGGCAAGTGGTTGTGCTCTAAGGCTGCAGTATGTTTGAAAGAGTAGTTTGGAATTGCCCTGTTGTTAGTTGTGAGATTACTTTATGACTCATACCCTCGGACTGTCTCACATTTTGCATTGTCTGAAAATGCATTAGGTTTGCCAGTTTTGTTTGTGTTCGGTGTTAAATACTTTCTGTTTTGCGATTCGCTCAATAGATTAAGAGTTAGCAGGTTTTCTGAGGTAATTTCCAGCAGCAAAAATCCTCAACTGCGGATCTGGTAAATATCACGGAATACGGTCAGTCGGAGCAAAAGTAAGGAGGTCGTTCGTTTCTGCAGTGTTTCACAATACTACCTTTCCCGTGAGCAGTCGAACAGACTAAATGATTGTGCCACAGACTGCGACGGCAAGCTTCGCTAAAAAGTAATCCTTTAAAGCCGGTGTAAGCAACACGACGTTATTGGGGTACACCGCGTGGAAACAGATACTTCGGTGTATCTCGTCCATACTCACCACATAGCCAAAATTAAACAAGTCCTGTTCCCCAGCATTTGGCCCAAATCCCTCTAAACCCATCCTATCCAGAAACTCATCCGATTACCTTTGCAATTTTCTGAGTGTTATAGCTCCCTCCACTTCCTCTGGTAGCTCATTCCAAACACGCACAACGTTCTGTGTGGGAAATGTGCCTCAGGTCCTTTGTCAATTTCAGCCCACTCACCTTAAACCTGTACTCTCGAGTTTTCTGCTCACCCCATCTTGGGTAAAACACGTAAATGCTCAGTTTACAACCCTTCCATAAGATCATGTCGCAGCCGTTTAGCTGCAGGGAAATTCGTCCCAGCCTAATCCACCTAGCCCTACGGTACAAACATTGACGACATCCTTGTCTATATTTTGTCATCAATTTCACGTGTCTAATTTTTACATTTTCAAGATGTCAATTACGCTGGACAACAACGAGCTGTTGGAAACAGAAAGGTGAAACGGAGAATGGCTTCAACTTCCAGTGCTGGATGCCACTGAGCGACAGCAGGGGCAGCAGCGGTCTTTTTCTGTAGTGTCGTGGTCCTCACGTTCACCTAATACATGAACGGTCCCCACTTCGAAACTGGGCGGAAACTGCTTTGTTCTTCAACTGCAGCCTTTTACTTGGACATGAACGAAGCTTTCTTGCTTGCTTTCCCATCTGCAAACCTGCCTTCGAATTTGCTGGCAGAAATCTGCTCTGGTATTGAAATGTAATTCAATTCCATTTAATGACTGTGCAAAGCATCGTAAAGTTTTTCTCCAACCTGGTTCTGACCATATGCCATTCTCTTTGAGAGTGTAGTTACCACCTTCTGATCCTTCCGCGAAATGCAGTACCGCATTTGCATTCCTTGCGCAGGCGGCCCGGTTCCAAGACAGGGAAGAAGCTGATGCGGTGGTGTCACAGCGCACCTCGAATTCCTGAACTAGTCTGTCTGTCAAATGTACCCCAAAGTCGTCTCTGAAAGGCCTCATTTGGACGCTGTCTGTCGTTATTCAACGTGCGAGAATTGGCACCAGAGGTCCTGATCATGTTTTGGAGCAGTTCGCACGTTACTGGTTCATTCAATCAGCCACAGCAATGAAAGAAATTACACTCTCAGAGGAACCTTTGGACTTGTGCTTTCATAGCGTCGCTAGTGTTCAGGTGCGCCCCGTGATCTAAGCCACGTTGGAACTGATACGGAGGAATCGACAGAGAGGCTACAGAATGACATCTCATCCATTTGGTTTTCTTTAAATCACTGACGAGCAGGAAAATATAAACGGGGAGGGCGAGTGGGGAAGTGAAACAGTTGCAGCTCTGGTGAAATTCCTTCTTTGTGATTCACTCAGCAACCAGAGACGTAAAGGTGAGTCAGGCGTGAGAGCTCTTCACATCGAGAACAAAACGCACTCAAGGGCAGTTAGCACCTCTTCTGGAGTGGGGGTGGGGTGAGGTAATTACCTTTTGACTTCTGTTACTATGTTCAGAAACTGGCTTTTAGATTGAGGTGAACAGAAACTGCATTTCTAAAAAGCACCATGGAATTTAACAAAATGTCGCTTCTCGTCGAATCCCACATAGGTTTCCAACTCAGTTGGTATCCATGTGGCTCATGTCCAGGTGTGAACATCTCTGCAGCACATTGCACGGTTAAGGTAAAAGGCAAGGAAAGTGGCTTCTCAAACTGGCTCCGAGGTCAGAGCATCCTCATAATGTGATCTGTCGTTCTCGGATTGTAATGCTACCTCCGGTTTTAGGGTGGAGAACATTCTTTGGGACTCTTATTCTGCAAAACAGACACAGTGACTGAAACTATGCTGCACGGTATGATGTGGAACACGGCCTGCTCAGCTTTGTGCATTTTCCCTGTAGTCCAGAGTGTTTTGTGTTCCGTGTAAACGTGAAAGTTGTCCTGTTTCGAGCAATGGGCGAAATCATTTAGCAAAGCAAGAATCGAAATTGCAGTCATGTCAAGCAGCTCATGGTTATTTGACCAAATCAGATCATATGTTCTCACGCACTCACAGATAACGATTGTAGCTGAAAAGAGTCTGATAAGGTAGAGTCAGCTTACCATTCATTTTTGTCTGGATTGATGGGCTATCATTATCTGCTGCGAAATTGATATTGTAGACGGGCACATCCCAGCACCTGTGCGAGTCGGTGAGGGATCACGGAACCCTTTTCACGTGACTTTGCATCTGTTGTTATGCAGGAGCACAATTGGAAGTGCAAGAAAATGGGCTACGCGGTCGCCTAGTAGTATGGCCGAGAGGTATAAAGCTCTGGATCCAGGTTTCTGCCTCGCCCGAAGCTTGGTATCGAATCCCGCCGCTGCCATTTCTGCAGATCGTCTCCACCGACGCAGTTTGTAAAAAGGATGTTTCGCCCCGTGATGCATTTCTGTTTAAAACTGAAGAGAAATGCGTTTGCTTCATGGGGAATTAACTGTGGTATGGAAAAGTGCAGTATTTTCAAAAGCGTCTGTGCTGTCATTGTCGTGTTCGCCTCCTGCGCGGAAAATCGCAAACAGCTCTGCTGTTCCAGGCAAGTTGAGTTTTTACAGGAACCGAATGGAGACTGTTATTTCATCGCTGTTGTGAAACAATGTCCTACGGTGACTCGGCTGGTTGTTATTTGGTTTTCTGGCCAATGAGAAAATCGTTCCAATGAACCTCTATGTCATATGTTATTGAATTTCTCGCATTTCCTTCATTTCCGTCCTGGGGACATCGGAAGGGAAAGGTAATCTAATCGAGACTGTGATTCGTGAAATTCACTTTTTAATGGCCGAATTCTTATTATGTTCTTTCTTTCTCTCTTTTCAGCATTGTCTGGTAAGTGGTGGTGCACTCAGGCTCCAGTATGTTTGAAAAAGTGTAGTTTGGAATTGCCCTGTTGTTAGTTGTGAGATTACTATATGGCTCTTAACCCCGGACTGTCTCACATTTAGAATTCATGCATCTCTGTGTCTGAAATTGTATTAGATATGCCAGTTTGGTTTGTGTTCCGTCTTAAATGCTTTTTGTTTTGCGATTCGCTCAATACATTACGAATTAACAGGGTTTCTGAGGTAACTTCCGGCAGCAAAAATCCTCAACTGAGAATCTCGGCAAATTTCACGGAGTGTGGTCAGTCGGAGCAAAAGTAAGGAAGTCGTTTGTTTCTGCAGTGTTTCACAATACTACCTTTCCCGTGAGCAGTCGAACAGACGAAATGATTGTGCCACAGACTGGAAACAGATACTTCGGTGTATCTCGTCCACGCTCACCACATAGACAAAATTAAACAAGTCCCATTAAACAACGAGCTCTTGGAAACAGAAAGGTTAAAGGTATAACAGCTTCAACGTTCAGTGCTGGATGCCACTGAGCCGCAGGCAGCGCGGCTGCCGCTTGTTTCTGTAGTGTAATGGTCATCACGTTCGCCAAACACACGGAAAATCCCCAGTTCGAATCTAGGCAGGAGCTGCTTTGTTCTTCAACTGCAGCCTTTTACATGGACAAGAACGAAGCTTTCTTGCTTGCTTTCCCATCTGCAAACCTGCCTTCGAATTTGCTTGAACAAATCTGCTCTCGGAGTGAAATGTCATGCAACTCCATTTAATGACTGTGCAAAGCATTGTAAAGTTTTTCTCCAACCTGGTTCTGATCATATGCCATTCTGTTTGCGAGTGTAGTTACCGCCTTCTGATCCTTCCACGAAAAGCAGTACCGCACTTGCATTCCTTGCGCAGGCGGCTCGGTTCAAAGACAGGGAATAAGCTGATACGCTGGTTTCACAGTGCATCACGGATTCCTGAACTAGTCTGTCTGTCAAAAGTACCCCAAAGTCGTCTCTGTAAGACCTCATTTGGAAGCTGTCTGTCGTTATTCAACGTGCGAGAGTTCGCACCAGAGGTCCTGAATCATGTTTTGGAGCAGTTCGCACGTTCATGGCTCATTCAATCAGCAACAGCAATGAAAGAAATTACACTCTCAGAGGAACCTTTGGACTTGTGCTTTCATAGCGTCGCTAGTATAAAGGTGCGTCCCGTGATCTAAGCCCCGTTGGAACTGAAACGGAGGAATCGACAGAGAGGCTACAGAATGACATCGCATCCATTTGGTTTTCTTTAAATCACTGACGAGCAGGAAAATGTAAATGGGGATGGCGAATAGGGAGTTGAGGCATTTGCAGCTCTGGTGAAATTCCTTCTTTGTGATTCACTCAGCAACCAAAGACGTGAAGGTGACTCAGACGATAAAGCTCTTCACATCGAGAACAATACGCACTCAAGGGCAGTTAGCACCTCTTCTGGAGTGGGGGTGGGGTGAGGTAATTACCTTTTGACTTCTGTTACTATGTTCAGAAACTGGCTTTTAGATTGAGGTGAACAGAAACTGCATTTCTAAAAAGCACCATGGAATTTACCAAAATTTATTGAGTTGCTTCTTGTCGATTCCCACATAGGTTTCCAACTCAGTTGGTATCCATGTGGCTCATGTCCAGGAATGAACATCTCTGTAGCAAATTGCACGGTTAAGGTAAAAGGCAAGGAAAGTGGCTTTCGAACTGGCTCCGAGGTCAGAGCATCCTCACAATGTGATCTGTCGTTCTCGGATTTTAATGCGACCTCCGGTTTTAGGGTGGAGAACATTCTTTGGGACTCTTATTCTGAAAAAAAAACAGACACAGTGACTGAAATTATGCTGCACGCTATGATGTGGAACACGGCCTGCTCAGCTTTGTGCATTTTCCCTGTAGTCCGGTGTGTTTCATGTTCCGTGTAAACGTGAAAGTCACTTCCAGCAGCAAAAATCCTCAACTGAGTATCTGGGAAGATTTCACAGAGTATAGTCAGTCGGAGCTAAAGTAAGGAAGTCGTTCGTTTCTGCAGTGTTTCATAATACTACCTTTCCCGTGAGCAGTCGAACAGACTAAATGATTGTGCCACAGACTGCGACGGCAAACTCAGCTAAAAAGTAATCCTTTAAAGCCGGTGTCAGCAACAAAATGTTATTGGGGTACACCGCGTCGAAACAGATCAGGCGGTGTATCTCGTCCATGCTCACCACATAGCCAAAATTAAACAAGTCCCGTTCCCTAGCATTTGGCCCCAATCCCTCTAAACGCATCCTATCCAGAAACTCACCCGATAACCGTTGCAATTTTCTGAGTATTATAGCCTCCTCCACTTCCTCTAGTAGATCATTCCAAACACGCACAACCTTCTTTGTGGGAAATGTGCCTCAGGTCCTTTGTCAATTTCAGCCCATTCACCTTAAACCTATGCTCTCGAGTTTTCAACTCACACCAACTTGGATAGAGCACGTTAATACTCAGTTTACAACCCTTCCATAAGATCATGTCGCAGCCGTTACGCTGCAGAAAAAGTCTATTCCACCAGCCTATTCCACCTCGCCCTACGGTTACAAACATCGACGACATCTTTGTCTATATTTTGTCATCAATTTAACGTGTCTATTTTTTTTACGTTTTCAAGATGTCAATTACGCTGGACAACAACGAGCTATTGGAAACCGAAAGGTGAAACGTAGAACGGCTTCAACTTTCAGTGCTGGACACCACTGAGCCGCGGCAGGGCCGGCTCTGGCTCGTTTCTGTAGTGTGGTGGTTATCACGTTCGCCTAACACGCGAAATGTCCCCAGTTCGAAACTGCTTTGTTTTTCAACTGCAGCCTTTGACATGGACAAGAACGGAGCTTACTTGCTTGCTTTCCCCTCTGCAAACCTGCCTTCGAATTTGCTTGAACACATCTGCTCTCGTCGTGAAATGTAATGCAATTCCATTTAATTACAGTGCAAAGCGTTGTTAAGTTTTTCTCCAACCTGGTTCTGATCATATGCCATTCTGTTTGAGAATGTAGTTACCGCCTTCTGTTCCGTCCACGAAAAGCAGTACTGCATTTGCATTCCTTGCGCAGGCGACTCGGTTCAAAGACAGGAAAGAAGCTGATGGTCTGGTGTCACAGCGCACCACGAATTCCTGAACTTGTCTGTCTGTCAAATGCAACAGCTGTAGAAGGAAAAATTAAACGTGCTCCAAACTTCCCTTTATTATTCATCCCTGGTTTTGAAGTTCTAAACTCTAGATATAGATCCACACGAATGAGGGAATTTCCCTCCTGTTAACTCCCACCAAACTCACATCGCCTGGAACCCTTCCATATGGACACAACTAAGTTTTACCTGGTGTCACACCACATGATCTATTCGTCTTTTCCACCACGCCATGAAACCCCGCCTTGTCTTTTCAAATGTCATTATCCCTCACTACATCGGTGGATTCCTTTCCATTTTATTCTTTCCAAGTAAACACTGTGCATTCTTCCTGACGTCTTTTCATTCCAGTCATCGCTATCCATGTCTTTTATTATCTCTTTATATTCCAGTGTTGTTCATGTTGAGGAAGGATGCTGTGTCCAATGCAACAAATTAAAGCCCGCTCAAATGCTGTATACTGCAATGACCAACGTAGAGAAAATGGAAGCTAATTCTTTCAAAAGTGAATCCGTTAGTTGTCGCATTATGTATCAAGCCCTGACTGGGAAGTGACTGTTTTTCCTCACTTTTCTCTCCTTTCTGAACATTTGCTGAAGCAATACAATAAGGGAACATAGAATGCCTAAAGTTCAGAAACTGACTATTCGCTGCAAGAAATGCACACCAATACGCCAGGGATTAACCCTCACAGAGCAATTCTTTACCCTTTTTCTCTTCGTTTGCTCATGAATAAGGCACCTTACTGACAGTCGACCCAGTTGTAAGCAAATCCTATCTCTGGCGCAGTGAAGCAGCAGTGATAACCAGTGAGCCAACTTGCGGCCCTGTACAATATTGCAAGGCACATGCGGAAGGGTTTGAAATGCGATTCCTGTCAAAGATGCTCTACTTTTGTTGTTGCCCTAATCAGGAACAATAAATCCTGATTCCCTGACCAAGAAATGAACCCAAACCACAGCGGAGAAAGCGCTGCATCGTAACCATTAGCCGACCAGGAAGGACGGCATGTGCAGTTGTATCTTCTCTCAGCAGCACAGCTTTCTTTTCCAGCAAAGAGAAATTTGTATCGAAAAAGAATGTTCGTGACACCGTTCTTTTACAGCACAGAATAATACATTATGTCAGTGCCAGTCATTAAACATCCATTCATTCTCATTTCCAGATACCAATATTTGGCCCACAGAAGTGTTCATTTCAATGAGACTTTCTATGCAAAGTTTTAATCTCAAATGAATCAGCAATAGAGACTGAAGTCAGATACCGTCACATTTGTTCCTGACCTGCGGGAGAACTGAACCTATACAGACACATCTTTTGATAGCGACGAAGGACTCAGGAGAGCCCAATTTCCATAAAATGAAGAATTGAACAGACTGGCCTCTTCTTTGTTCACTATTAGCTTTAAAACCCGCTTCTGTCAACATAGGTAAACTGGCAAGAGGCTGTCCTTCTCAGACTGCCCCAATCGTGAATATTTGTAACCTGCTAAACGTTGATTTCTCCACCTCTGGGGCAGCCTGGCTAGCTATGCTCTTCCAGCCTCCTATCTGCTTCATTTGGATTCCAGCACATTCCTGTTTCTACATAAGGAACGGAAGCACACAGCCGCATCCCTGTACGTTTTCGTCCTGCACTGTTTCACCATTACTTTACTGCTTCTACTGAGTCACGTTGTTCTTCCTGCCAAACAAAGGCATTCTTCGCATCAGAAGCTTGTCATTCTCATATTCCTCGAACAAAAACACGGATGTGGACTTCCAAACTGAAACAGATGAGGCATGGTCTGCATAAAAAAATGACTTCCAGCTGTTCCTTCAAAAATATTTCCGAACAACATATAGAACGCACCTTCGGATGCTTGCTGCAATAGTTGTAAGAAAATTCAGCAAGACTGCCGTGAGAATGGAGGCTACAACTCCTGGTTTACAAAACCAGGGCTCGAACCACTGAGTTAAGGAAGCACTAACGTGTTGAGACTGACAAAAGATGATGACCTCGAGAAGAACAAATTCTGTCAAATCAGTTTTGTGATACAAGCTTCATTTTGTGTGACAAAATATGACTTGAAACCCACTTCTTTGATCACTTGTTTGATATAACACTTTGTCAGCTTCCCAATATCTCATAATGTGACAGGGATCAACATATGTTTAAACTCACAAAGAGGAAAAGCTTTGAAGTTTCTATTAAGACAAAGGCACGTTGTAGTGTTAATACCAATTAATTGTCCTTGATTTCAGCATGTATTGCAGTTTTTGTTCATCACTTGGTGAGTAATTCCATTCCTATAGCCCTGTGCGATTGACATAGCGATGGGATTCATAAATTATGGCTTTGGCAGATGACGTTTAGGTACCAAATGTGAAACAGTTCAAATCAAACATGCTCTCTGGAGGTTGGAATTCGAGGGAATGCACATATCTGAGAGAGCACTTCAAAACATAATCTCGGGTGTCGTGCCCGCTGGCTGGGTTGGCATACTATTGACCAGCTCTGTTTGCTCTTAAGTGGGCTGGACGACATGACAGTGATACATAGAGGGAAGACAGTCAAGAGATTTGTAGAAAATGATGAAACCTTTGAAATTTAGCTGCCCAGTGATGGCTGAGCAACCCTTGTTGTGAGTACACCCACATGCAGAGGAGGTATTGGAAGACATCAGAATTACATCACTGGGTGAATAACCTGCAACTCCTTCCCTTCCACCATAAGGGAGCCCATGTGGAAAGATAAAGCTGCGAAGGCCGCATTGCACGTTTGGGAAAAGGGGCGTTGGTAAAAATGTCATTCAGATAATGCACAATGAAACAGTGAACAGAACGCAAGTGCACCCTTGAACAGAAGGTGAGGGAGTTAGACCACAGAACATAGAACATTACAGCGCAGTACCGTCCCTTCAGCCCTCGATGTTGCGCCGACCTGTGTACCAATCTGAAGCCCACCTTACGTATATTATTCCATGTACCTCCATATGCTTGTCCAATGACGACTTAAATGCACTTAAAGTTAGGGAATCTACTCCTGCTGCAGGCAAAGCGTTCCATACCCTTACTACTCTCTGAGTAAATAAACTACCTCTGACAGCTGTCCTCTATCTATCATTCCTCAATTTAAAGCTATGCCCCCTCGTGCTGGTTGTCGCCATTCTTGGAAGAAGGCTCTCCCTATCCACCCTGCCTCACCGTCTGAATATAATATATGTCTCTGTTAAGTCACTTCTCAACCTTCTTCCCTCTATCAAGAAAATTACAAGTCCCGCAGCCTTTCCTTGTAAGACTTTCCCTCCATACAAGGCTACATCTGAGTAAATCTCCTCTGCACACTTTCCAAAGCTTCCATATCCTTCTTATAATGCGGTGACCAGAACTATACACAATACTCCAAGTGTGGCCGCACTAGAATTTTGTGCATCTGGAGCATAACCTTATGGTTCCAGAACACGATCCCTCTATTAATAAAAGCTAAAACACTGTCTGCCTTCTTAACAACTCTGTCAATCTGGCTGGCAACTTTCAAGGATCTGTGTACCTGGACACCGAGATCTTTCTGCTCATCTACACTACCAGGAATCTTACCATTAATCTAGTACTTTGCATTCCTCTTATTCTGAACAAAGTAAATCACCTCACACTTGTCCGCATTAAATTCCGTTTGCCAACTCTCAGTCCAGCTCTGCAGCTTATCTATATCTCGCTGCAACCTTCTACGTAATTCTTCACTATCCACAACTCCACCAACCTCAGTGCCGTCTGCAAACGCACTTCTACGCCCTCATCCACGTCGTTTATAAAACGAACAGCAGTGGCCCCAACAGCGATCCTTGCGGCTCAGCACTGTTCAGTGGTCTCCAGGAGCAACATTTCCCAACAACTACCACCCTGTGTCTTCTTTCAGCAAGCCAATTACTGACGCAAACTGCTTTATCTCCAACAATCCCATTCCTCTGGATTTTTACAATAGCCTACTGTGGGGAACCTTATCGAACGCCTTGCTGAAATCCACATACACAACATCATCTCATCTACCTGCTTGGTCACCTTCTCAAAGAACTCCATAAAGTTTTTGTGGCACGACGTAACCTTCACAAAACTATGCTGACTTTCCCAATCAAATTATTCTTTTCTAGATGATTATAAATCCTATCTCTTATAACCTTTTCCAACATTTTACCAACAACTGAAGTGAAGCTCACTGGTCTATAATAAACAGGATTGTCTCTACTCCCATTCTTGAACATGGGAACCACATTTGCTATCCTTCAGTCTTCTGGCACTATTTGTGTAGACAATGACGATTTAAAGATCAATGTCAAAGGCTCGGCAATCACCCCAATGGCTTCCCAAAGGACCCTAGGATAAATCCGATTCGGCCCAGGGGACATATCTACTTTCACACTTTTCAGGATTTCTAATACCTCCTCCTTGTGATCCTCAATCACACCTCGTCCAGTTGCCTGTATCTAAGTATTCGCCTCGACAAAATTGCCGTTTTCTAGACTGAATACTGTTGAAAAGTATTCAGTTGGTGCTTCCACTATCTCCACTGACTCTGCACACAACTTCCCACTAATGTCCCTGATTGGCCCTAATCTTACTCTCGTCATTCTTTTATTCCTTAAGTACATATCGAAAGCCTTCGGTTTAACCCTGATCCTATCGGCCAACAAATTCCCACGTCGCCTCCTGGCTCATCTGAGCTCTCTCTTTAGGTCTTTCCTGGCTACCTTGTAACCATTAATCGCCCTAAATGAGCCTTCACATCTCATCGTAACATAAGCCTTCTTCTTCCTCTTGACCAGATAATCTACTTCCTTTGTAAACCACGGCTCCCGCGCTCTACAGCTTTCTCCCTGCCTGACAGATTCATACTTATGAAGGACACACAGTAGCATTTCCTTGAATTAGCTCCACATTTCTAATGTGCCGACACTGCAATTTCCTTCTCCATCCTATGCTTCCTAAATCCTGCCTAATCGCATCATAAATGACGTTCCCCCAGCTGTAACTCTTGCCCAGTGGTATACATCTATCTATATCTATCACAATAGTAAACTCAACAGAACGGTGATCTCTATCACCAAAGTGCTCACCTACTTCCCAGTCTAACACTTGGCCGGGCTCATTACCCATTACCAAATCTAATGTGACCACGCCCCTTGTTGGCCTGTCTACATACTGTGTCAGGAACCCCTCATGCACACAGTGGACAAAAACTGACCCATCTATAGTAATCGAACTATAGTGTTTTCGGCCAATATTTGGAAAGTTGTAGTCCCCCATGACAACTACCCTCTTTCCCTCACTCCTATCGAAAATCATATTTGCTATCCTTTCGTCTACATCTCTGGAACTATTCGGAGGCCTGTAGAAAACTCCTAATAGTGACCTCTCCTTTCCTGTTTCTAACTTCAGCCCATATTACGTCAGTTGACGAGACCCAAACATCCTTTCTGCAACTGTAATGCTGTCCTTGACCAACACAGCCACACGTCTCCCTCTTTTATCTTCTTCTCTGTTCATATTGTAATCCTGGAATCTGCAACAACCATTCCTGTCCCTGCTCTGTTCATGTCTACGAAATGGCCACAATGCACGCTGCAAGTTCGTCCACCTTATTCTGGATGCTCCTGTCATTGAAGCAGACACACTCCAAACCAAATACTTGCTTGCTGGTGTCATCTTGCGCCCCTGAAGCTTGATTCTGGACCTCCCTACTCTCAAACATTCCTATACTTGAACTGCAATTTTGGTTCACATCCCCCTGCTGGATTAGTTTAAACCCACCCCAAAAGCCTTCGCGAATTTCCCGCCCCCACCCAAAGATATTGGTACCCCTCTGGTTCAGATGAAGATCATCCTGCTTGTATAGGTCCGACCGACCCCAGAAAGAGCCCCAATTATCCAAGAATCCAAAACCCTCCCTCCTGCACCATCCGTGTAGCCACGTGCTCAACTCCTCTCTCTCTCTGTCCATTGCTCCACGAGCACCAGAGCAGGGAGGGAATTTGAAAGAACGGATCGAAGTGTATTATGACCGTGTCGTCCAAACGAATGGTTTAGTGTTTGAGCAGCAGAAGGGCAGAGACGTGGAAGAGTTAATGATGTTAATGAGGTGCAAGTCGGCTGACATGGTGATGATGGGGATATGTGGTTAAAAACACATCACGAGTTGAAGGATGTCACCATGGTAATGACTTGTCTGTTCAGACTCAAACCAATGCCAGGGAGAAATCTGAATCAGTGGTGAGGCATTTTCTCCTGTCACGTCGTCGATGATGCCTTCCAGCTCATCTCATCCACTTCCCTCAACCCCACTCCCAAAACCCATCCCTCCAAATATGACGAGGACAGAACTTCCTTCTTCAACACTTTAAAATCTAGCAGCCTCTGTAGACATCATGTCATCCTCCGGTATTTCCGTCAGCTGCAAATGAACCCCAACAATTAAGATGTGCTTCCCTCCCCACCCCTATCCATTTTCTATAAAGTTCATTCCCTTTTCTACTCCCTTACAAAGTGCACGCTACCACAAAACCACCCTCCCCTCCCAGCACCTTCTCATTCCTGCACGGGATTTGCAAAACATCCGCCCACACATCCGTCCTCAACTCTGTCAAAGGCCCAAAAGACCCTTCCATGTCCATCAGAGTTTTACCTGCATTTCCACGCATGTCATTTACTGTAACAATTGCCCCCTTTGCAGTCTCCTCGACATTGTGGAAATTGGATGCCTAATTACAGACCGCTTCGGAAAACATCTCTGGGACACCCGCACCAAACAACACCACTGGCCTCTTGCTAAACAGTCAACTCTCCCTCCCACACAGCCAAGTTCATTCAGGTCCAGGGCCTCCGCCGCTCTCATGAACTGTCCTATCTGTACATCTTCCATCCCACCTATCTGCTCCAGCCTGCGCTGTGACCTTTCATCATTATCCCCACCTCCGTTAATCTATCACACTCTCCGCTACCTTGTCCAACCCCACCCGTTTCCATTTTTCTCTGTACCCCCTCGGGTCACAAGCCTCTTTCCTGGTGAACTCGTGTCCAAAATATCGATTGTCTTGCTCATTGGATGCTGCCTGCCCTGCTGCGCTTTTCCAGCATCACACTTTCGACTCAGTGGAGAGGTAGTGGATTTTGAGCTAGGGACTGAAGTCAGAGGTTTCAGTTTTGCAATGATTGAATTGTAAGAAATGTCTTCTCCATCAGGACTGTATGTTAGGCATGTCAGGACAGTGTTTGACCTGGAGGGAACACGGAGGCGATCGTGTTCATATCCTCCTGCTGACCTGCTCGTTCTCTGTGGTGGACGTTGTGTGCATGAAAGATTCTGACAAAATTCTAGTCAAATTCTTAGTTTCGAAAATCCCTTACCTTCAAATCATATCTTCAGACAGATTCTAGAGTCTTTTGAAAGACGGTTTCACACTCTCATTTTGGGATCACATCAATTTCGCAGATATTAGAAGGGGAAGATTTAGAAGTCAACCTCTCCACCATAATCTGATGAAGCCACGAATTCTATCCCAAATACAACTTGATCAGGTTTTGAACGTGAAAGGAAAAAGCTCTGGTAATAGTGTGAGATAAGTCGTTCACTTATTGTGCGTGTGGACCAGGTTTTTATCTATCATCAGACTTACAACACCTCAATTGCAGTCATAGTGAGGAATGACTGTGGGAATGTAGGGATTCATTTTTCTGTCTGAGCTGAATTCCCATGGACGCAATGATACCAGGAACAAGCCATTCACCTGCTCAGAGTGTGGGAAGGGATTCACTCTGTTACTGACTTGCTGCGACACCTGCTAGTTCAAAATGATGAGAAACGATTTCAGTGTCTGAACTGCGAAAAATGCTTTAAAACGTCCAGCGATTGGAGAACCGAACACGACGCTCATACTAATGAGAAACCTTTTCTCTCTCCGGACTTTGGAAAATGTTATCAAACCTCTATGTGTTTCATCTCTGAGAAATATGCCCACATAAATCAGAGTCCATTAAGATATATAGAGACCTGACGTCTGACCCACGTGCTCACCCGGAATAGAGACCTTTCCAATTCCAAATCTGTGGGACCGTGCTGCAAAGTCCGAGCGACTGGATGACTCATCACCTTTCTTGCCATGTTAACAGGACTTTCTAAATGCCATGACTGTGGGAAATGCTGCAGAAGATGCTGAATACTTGCGTGTGTTCAACGTGTTCACACTGAATAAAGACATTACTCATTATTAACGTTCCTGGGGACAGTTCATCATGAACGTCATCACATTGTGGAGAGACCTATCAAATATGTAGCCTGTGGGATGTGCTCTCTAGTCTCTGTAGAACTGATTTCCCATCGGTATTTTCGAATTGTGAGAGAAGTTTCAAGGAACCTATTCCAGGAATAGGTTTAAGCGATCATCTCAACTCTCAGTCCACCATCTGGTTTGCAGTTGGCCGCAAGCATTTACCTGCTCCATGTGAGCAAACCAGTTAGGTCACTCATCGACCCGGTTGAGAGAATAGAGGATCCCACTGAGGGAAGGAATTCACTCACTCATCGACCCTACTAAGGCAGCGTAGTGTTTACAAATCGCAACATCAATTGAACATTGTTGTTCTTCACATTCAGGCCTGGAATCAAAGTTGGAATATTCTAGATAACAATCAAATAAATCAGCTTTGTGTTAAATGCTTTGAGTAGGTAATGAGCAAGTTAGACGAAGCCAAGCCGGTGGAGGTTACAAGCTTGAATTTCCCCAGGCATATGTCAAGGTGCAGTACGGCAAACTGCTAAAGAAGAGGACATGGATTGAGGTTTTGCTGATAGGCAGAAGGCAGACAGTTGGGGAAAGTGGTCTTCTCCAGGATGGCAGCCAGTGACTAGTGGAGTTCAGCAGAAGTCAGTGTTGGCAACACATTTATTCACATTATGTATGAAGGATCCATTCAAAGGAATTGAGGGTGTTTTTGCTCCATTTGAAGAAGACACAATGATAGGCGTAAGGGCAGATCTTATTGTTGAAGTGGGCATGCTGCAGGATGACTTGAACAAACTGAGTGCTTTGAAAAAATAGTTGCAGTTGCGGTACTTTGTGGAAAAATGTGCGGTCATATGTTTGGTGGTAAGAGTAGAGGCACAAACAATTTTATGAAAGCGGAAAGAATTCAAAGTTCAATTTCCTCTTATGTTTCACATGCAGTTTCAGTTGGTGTTTTGGAACGCAAATACAATGCAGGTGTTCAGTTCAAGCGAATAGGAAAGCACGGGCAGAGGTTTACACCTAAGTCAATTGGAGGCTCTGGACAGATACATTTGGAACATTAGGAGCAGGTCTAGACCCCATATCGAAGTGATGATATATTTTGAGTGGTGGATCGGAGGTTTATAATGGCTGACTCAGTGGCGAGTACTAATGTCTTGCGGCCTCAGCGATGTTGGTTCAATATCTACTTTGGATGACTGTGTATTTGGAGTTTGCACATTCCTCCCCAGACGAAAGATGTGCGGCTGACGTTCTTTGGTCATGGGAAATTCAGAGTTACAGGAATTGAGTAGAGGTGTGAGTTTGGGTGTGATTCCCTTCGCAGGATTAGTGGGGGCTTCTTGGTCCGAATGGCTGGGTTCCACATTGTAGGTATTCCGTTAGAACAATGTTGATTGCTGAGATTTACGCCTTGTCATAAGACTTTTTTTTAAAAAAGTGGACAGCTTCCATACAAACACATGGTTTCAAGTGAATCTCTTGAACGATATAAGGAGTGGAGGGGAATTCTTAAGGAGGATATTATAAAGGTCAATCGAGGATATGAGATGTCATCAGAACATAAAGCTAAGTATAGTCTAAAGAGAATCTACAATAATTAAGAACTTGAGATCAAATAGGACTTAAAGATGAAAGAGCTCACCTTTGTCTTGAATCTCAGCAGATGGAGAGACATATAATGTTCACTTCACGTCACTTTACACCACGGAGAACGACATAACGGGTACAATTAAATATTGATGTGATGTTTTGAAAGTCGTTCGCATTGAAAAGGGGATGGGCTGGAGGACCTGCATAATATAAAGTTGGATATTTCTCTGGGATCTGATCTCCTGTATCCCGGAAACTTGTGGGAAGTTCGGGAAAGAAACCTTTGGAACTTTTGTAGAAATATTTTTATCATCTATTATGACGAGTGGGGCGCCGAATGACCAGGGGGTGGCTATTGTGCCTTTGTTTAGAAAGGAATTCACGGAGAAGCCTGGGAGCGATAGATGATCGTGTTTGGTTATGGTCGTGCGGAAGTTGTTTGGTCCAATTCCAAATGATAGGATTTACATGAATGTTTAGATACAAGGAATGAATCGGGATAATCAGCATGATTTTGCACAGAATTGATTGAGTTTTTTGAGGGCGTAACCAAGAAGATCAATGAGGACAAAGTAACAGATTTTGCTCACTTGGACTTTAATAAAATATTTTACACGGTTCCACATGGTTGACTAATTCATAAAGTTAGATCGCATGGAGTTAAATGTAAGTTTTCCACTTAGATATAAAATTAGTTTAACAGCAGTATGCTGAGAATGGTGATGCAGGGTAGTTTTCAGACTGAAGGACTGTTACCAAAGGTGTCCCATTGGCTGAGCGCACATTTATTTCTTTTACATTTAAATAAATGATTTAGGTGGCAAGATAGAAGTACATTTGCAAAATTGGTAGTAGAAGGTTGTGAAGCGATTTTCTCGTCAGGTCAGTTTCTCTCTGGCCTCGAGTTTAAAAAGCGTGTGGAAAAGGAGTGGAGAAGGGTCATTCGTCCATCTTGAAACGCACGATATCAGGCATACATCTATTCTCGTCTCGGTTTGCTGCAGTTACATTCTCCCTGTGATCTTAAATGACATAACAATGGTACTGAAGGTTGACCTGGTCGCACTGTTGTAACCCCTTTGAGGAGCGTATTCTCATGTTCACATACAGAGGCAGTCACACAGGCACATTCTCCGACAGTGACAGTGTCCTCAGGATTCTCCCCACTCCATGTGCTTTACGTCTGTAAGTTTCTCCAGAGAAAGGCGGCTTTAAGTGGAATACAAGGCACTTCGCCAGAAAATGTGCACCGTTGCGGTGAGCCGCGATATGAAATGGATACTGAGCTGAAATAATCGAACACGTTTCTCATGTGTAACTTTCAATAACACAAATCCCAGCAAAACAAGCCGTCTGGCTCCTGGGGCCTGACAGGATAGCGCCCAGCAGACATTCCTCACAAAAAAAAGACAACGGACCCACGGCAAAATCTAAACACTTTCACGTCTGATCTTGTTCTATTTCTGCCTCTGTCACACCTCCACTTTCCCCTGAACGTCCAGTCCAGATGTCAATGAGCTGTTTGATATAAACACAGGCACATCGAGAAAGTAATCTTTATCTCAAAAGCAGAGCCAGGGAATGTAAGCTGCAAGGGCTTGCTCTCAGCTGGTTAATGAGACATCACGGTCTCATCGTCCTGATTATCAGATAGATGATTCCACAAATATGCACCGTAATAGTTATTACCAATTGAAATGTGCCAATGAATACCGTGAATGTCAGAACTATCGGGGAGAGTAGCTTCGACCTCTTCCTCGCCGAGGAACATTTTGCAAAGGATGTCCTGTTACTTCACAAACTGACCACCTCGCAGCTGGCCATGGAAGTGTCTAGCACAAAAATGCCCTTTGGCCAACTAATTCTGCACCAGTCCAACACAATCCCCTGAATGGTTCTTATCTCATTTGGCGTCACTTTTGTCAGAGGGGCAAACGTATTCAGTAATGGAAGTCCACAACTAAATGGATCTTACCTGCTTTGGAGTTTTCTGCCTTTTCTATCCTGACAGGCGGTTGGTTGCAGGTTACTAACGTTCCTTGCCTGAGTTATACGCATTTCACCTTATCCTGCGATTTGAATTTGAAACAAGAAAGCAGAGAACAAGCACTCTCCAAGTTCACTCTCGCTCTCAATTACAGTCAGAAAATACTTAACTGCAATGAGGAATCCACAGTGGCATTAACGCCCAGCGCGTCAACCACTTGGCCACAACTGCAGAAGCGCGCTACTAAACTAGTTTCAAGTTTATTTGTTTGAATTCAATCACCACAGTTTCGATAGGATTAAATGTCAGGACATGTTTGGACTGTGTAAACAATCTCGATGGTTGAAATGGGCATTCATTTAAAAAGAAAGGGAGAGATTGCAGGAAAAACTAAATAGATCTGGCAGCATCTGTGGAGAGATAAACAGAGACAACGATTCGGAGCTTATCCAGGAGTTTTTCAGAACTCAATTTTCTCTCACAGGTAATGTCATACCTGCCGAGCTCCTTGAGCAGTTTCGGTTTTTGTTTGAGAGTCCAAGTGTCCACAACTCTTCACGAGCCATTCAACAATACAGAAACGCATTCGTGTTTCCTCACTGATTTGTTTTCCGTTTGGCTACATATTACAGACCCTATTAAAAACCAGAAAGTGTACAGCAAAGGAGTCGGATGGATAAGAACATCGACCGCTCCATGCGTGGGTACACCCTCTCGGTTAACAGCCAAACGAGAGGACTAATTGCCTCACAGAGGCTGGGGAGTCCCTTGTAGCAGGCCCCTTGTAGGATCTACTAAAGCAGACTGTTAGTGAATTCAAGCTTTTGCCTGTCCTTCGCAAAATGAAAATTGTCTTCAATTGGTCTGACGTTTCCAAAATTAATCCTGGAGCATTCATTGTGAACAATGGGAACAGTTTGATCTCACACTTTGCAGACACATGCATGTCACCGGGAACCAGCTCTCCTAAAAGCGGAACCTTCTCCCTTCGTGCCTTATGAGGAATATTTTTCTGAACTCGGTAAAATCCCGGAACTGTGTGGACAAAAATAAAACATATTGTGTGAGAACAGCTGTCGCTCTGTTCCTGGGTCGTGGGAGAACAGCAACCTGTCAGTGAAGAGCCGAACGCACTGCCTAACATCGCCACAGAGACTATTGAGCCAATGGCTTCAATGATCCCCGAATGCAAGCTGCAGCCCGCTCCTCCCATATTGACAAACATCTTTAATTAGTATGTCGTTTCCGAAATAAAACCTGGGCAATTCACGGTGAAGACATTGGAATAGGCTGATCCCACCATTTACAGTCACATGCATGACACCGGAAATCAGTTATCCTCCTACAGAGATCGCCTCATTTCCAGCCTTTCAGTGTCCTATCTGTTCCCGCATTTTCTAATTGCCCCGGAGCTGAGATGAGATTTGACTTCCTGACGTGCAGGAACAGAATCCTTCAATGTCACAGATCAATTCAAGTCCGGAGTACATCAGAGTCAAAATACCGGCCTCCGAAAGAACAGAAAGATTTCTAAACTGTCTCTGCCCACCTGGCCAGTTCACCCTTCATTTTCCACTGATATTCCCAAGGAATATCTAAAGCTTCACAAAGCTCGACGCTGGGATTTCTGTTTTGCTTGCTGAAAGGTTTCCCACTTGACAATTGGCACCATTTTCCCAGAATCTTTTCACAATCCACTGCTTTGCACCAGGTAGAGAGATAAATAAAACTCCTTTTGTGGAGAGATTCACGACTCTGGAAATGTTTTCTTTGGAGCAAGTTTCCTGTATGTCAATAAATGAGCAGACCTGAGAACATATCGAGTTGTTGAGACGGTTTTTCTGGAGTTGCAGAGATAACTCATCCAACAAGAAATTATTTAAAATCAACTGTGAGTGAAACATGCTTGGTATTGGTGAGAGATTGAATGCATATAACGGATCCATTTTCATGAGCAGAGAGGTTAATAATATGGAAATGGTCGACTGAAAAAAGATGCACTTTTATCGCGCCTTTCAGCTTCACTCCAATCACAGGCACTGAAGCACCTCTGAAGCAGATGTGTCATTGTCAGTAATAATGTGCATATCAGGGCAGTTTGTTCAAACAGAGGTTAAAAAAGAAAACTCAGAACTGGCACTGGAGACATCAGTGAGATTGTGTTTTAGTTTAGAAGTTTGTTCTGTTCTACTTTATATCCAGAATAGTGAAGGACCGGAGATCCCAATCTCGGGGGAAGGGGTTACCCACATAAGAAATAAATGAGGAGGATGTTTCTCATATTCAGAGGGTAGAAAGTATGTAGAAACATTTACAGTGGAGGCCTTTCAAGACTGGGTATATTCAAGGCTTCAATTATCTCTCTGTTAATAGCATGGAGAAAGGGGCAGTGTGAAATGTGTCCAAATTTGCTGATAATACACACGCGTGGGAGAGCATGTTATGATGAGATCGTGGCAATATGAATAGGCATATAGATAGATACGGTGAGTGGGCAAAAACTTGTCAGATGCAGTTACATGTCCGGATTATGAGGTCATGCACGTTGGTCGGAAGATTCAAAAGACAGAATACCATTAAAATCGAGAGAAAGTAGAAGAAACGTGTGACACAGTGGAGTCTTGTACACGCCATAAACAAGGTTTAGTATCATATTATTTCCATGACAAAAAGGGTGGCTCCCTTTACGATTGCTAACAATGAAAGAGATGATTTCCCAGGAAAGAAAAAAATAACTGAAACGAATAGCCGAATCGAAAATTTAGAAAAGACTTGGATCATTCCAATGGACGATGTTAATGTTTATGGTTCTCGAACAGTTGTTTACAATGGGGCTGGGTGTGGGAATTAGGGGAGCTGCGGAGTGGAAGTCAGGTTACCCATGATTACTGTCATCCTTCATCTGTCTTCGTCATTTTGTACGTTTTATTTCGCATTTTGCTTCCTATGAGTGCCCTTGTAAACTGTACCCGCTGGTGACTTATTTCCTTGGTTGTTCATCATCACGACCCGAAAGAAATCAACATTCGTTTCTCCTGAATCTCGGTAATCTCTGATCAAATGTCACCAGCACCTCGACATTTTCCACGTCGGTCTGCCTTCTTGAAATATTAATTGATCCGTCACTGTGTTACTGTTGCACAAATCAAGAACAAATCAAATAGCACCAATAGCATCTAGGATGTAAACGCAGATAACTGCAGCCGCTCCCCAGAGCACTGCCACTGTGCGATCACAGAAGCACACATTGTACAGCCAGGAAACTCAAAACAACAGGAACACTCTTTTGCGCTGCGGACCTGGTTGTGTTTCTCAATCAGCAATCGAATTTTACATTGGTAATATCAACAGTTCCCTCACACAAGGAACTAACTAATGCTGCAGACGGAGGATAAAGTGTGGAATGCAGATACTGGAGATCAGAGTCAAGAGTGCGGTGCTGGAAAACACAGCAGATCAGGCAGCATCTGAGGAGTCGCAGAATCGACGTTTTGGCCGAATATCTGATGACGTATTCATGTCAGAAACATCCATTCTCCTGCTTTTTGGATGCTGCCTAACCTGCGGTACTTTTCCAGCAACACATTCTCCATTGCTGCAGACTGTCACACATTGCGAGATTCCAGCCACGGAATCAGCGACACTCTGTGTCATGAGTCAACCTACTGAGGACACGTGGCAGTGGTGTTTCATGTCAAGTTGATCTTCAAGAATGCGTATCGTGAGTTGTCTGTCCTGTATAATGTTTCCTGTAGTCACGAGATGCAATATTTTTTTTCCAAATTTGTCTTGCCTATGATGGGTATTTGGTCCATTTTTTGGTGAGTTGTTGTCAAATATGTCTTTCGGTTTATGCTGTCTCATAACTCCGAGTGGTCAGAGGAGTCTGGCTGTACGTGCCGGGACATACTTTGACCTATAATTTAGAGAGCTTGGTTTGTTGGGTAATGGCATGTCCCCCTGGCGTTGGTTTTGACAATGAATCTGCGGAAATATCTATTGTTGCAAAATATTTCTGGAAGATCCACTAAACAACACAACCAGCTGTCATGAGTAGCAATGCACAGCGATGACGAGGACAACAAATTCGACTGTGACAACACAAATACATTGGGGCCAGCTAAACAGAGTGAAGCCAGAGAATATGTAGAATGACCAGACTCATCCAATGACTCCAATAAAAAACAAGTTGATTTGGACTCAACAAATTGGGACATACAAAGTAACGACAAAAAAGAGCAACTGAAAGCAGTGGGAAATAAATCAAATCAATTAGAAACGCTGCAGGACAGCAGAGCTTCACATGAGTTTCATCTGCCTTGAAGATATCACCGAGAAAGGGGAGGAAACGGCCGCAAACCAACTTCCCCAAAACCACCGAACTTCCCCACACCATGTGCATCCTTGACCTGAACAACAAATCTTTACACAAACCTTGAAACCTTGAAACAGTCGGAGCCGGCCCAGCGGGAAAATGAACACTGGCATCCCACGTGACAACTGAGGTTACCAAACGGCACACGGTGGATGTCCGAGCTAACTGAGGCTGCAAGCTACTTGTGCATGCTCTTGTCAATAAGACCTGCTTGATTATCCTCACCCCATTTTCCATCATTTAACGTTGTATGCCTTAAGCATTACAAATTCACAGTTAAGTATCTCTGAAGATTATTAGAATTTCTGCCGCTCTGACTCATAGGGACAGTGAGGTCCAGATTCCAATGACTCGCAAACTGATAAAGTTATTTTTTTATGTAGAGCTACTCGGACGTTTATGACTCTTATCTTAAATCTCTGATTGATTGATCCATCCATCATCGAGAAAAATTTCGTTCAGTGTACCCAATCCATGCCCCTCATTATTTCCTACATCTCAATACTGTCTCCCCTCGATCTCTCCTGCTCTCACAAAAGCAAAGCCAGTCTGTCTAAACTCTTTCATAGCTGAAGTTCTTCAATCCAGACAACATATTGTGGGCGGCACGGTGGCACAGTGGTGAGCACTGCTGCCTCACAGCGCCAGAGACCTGGGTTCAATTCCCGACTCAGGCGACTGACTGTGTGGAGTTTGCACATTCTCCCCGTGTCTGCGTGGGTTTCCTCCGGGTGCTCCGGTTTCCTCCCACAGTCACAAAGATGTGCGGGTCAGGTGAATTGGCCATGCTAAATTGCCCGTAGTGTTAGGTTAAAGGGGTAAATGTAGGGGTATGGGTGGATTGCGCTTCGGCGGGTCAGTGTGGACTTGTCGGGCCGAAGGGCCTGTTTCCATACTGTAAGTAATCAAATCACTTCTGCACCATTTCCACAGCTGTCATATCGCTTCTTTTATGTGAATTGCAGAATTATACATAGCACTTTAGAGAGAGACGATCTGTTTTGGAACCACTGCTGTTTGTCATTTTGAAAATAAAAACCGAGAGAACAACAGATGCTGTCAATCAGAAACAAAAACAGAGGTTTCCGGAAATGCTCATCAAGTCTGGAAGCGGTTCTAGAACTCAATCTCTCTACCAATGAAACCTAACACGCCGTATGCCGCCTTAACAGCACTATCCATCTGGGTGGCAACTTTCAGGGATCTATGTACATGGACTCCAACATCCCTCTGCACACCCGCACTACCAAGAATCTTTCCATTGACCCAGTATTCTGCCTTCCTGTTATTCTTCCCAAAGTGCATCACCTCACATTTAGCTGCATTGAACTCCACTTGCACCTCTCAGCCCAATTCTACAGTTCATCTAAATCACCCTGCAACCCGTAACACTCTTCCAAACTGTCTACTACTCCAGAGACTTTAGTGTCATCTGCAAATTTACTAATCCATCCACCTATGCCTGCGTCTAAGTCATTTATCAAAATGACAAACAGCAGTGGTTCCAAAACAGATCTTTGTGGAACACCACAAGTAACTGGGCTCCAGATTGAATATTTTCCATCTGCCACCATTCGCTGCCTTCTTTCAGAAGTTTCTCATCCAAACTGTTAAATCACCCTCAACTCCGTGTCTCTGCATTTTCTCCATCGGCCTACCTTGTGGAACCTTATCAAAGGCTTTACTGAAGTCCATGTATACCAAGTCAATTGCCCTAGTCTCATCTAGATGCTTGGTCACCTTCTCAAAAAACTCAATGAGGTTTGTGAAACACGATCTGCCCTTGACGAAACTATGTTGACTATCTGTAATCAAATTGTTGCTTGTTGATGATTATAACTGTTACCTGTTATAATCCTTTCCATAACCTTTCCTACAATAGAAATAAGGCTCACTGGTCCATAATAACCTGGGTCATCTCTGCTGCCCTTCTTGAACAAGGGCACAACTTTTTGAATCCTCCAGTCCTCGAGAACTAAACCCATAGACAATGATGACTCAAATATTAAAGCCAAAGTCTCAGCTATCTCCTCCCTAGCTTCCCAAAGAATCCACGGATAAACCCCATCTGGCCTGAGGACTTGTCTACTTTGACTCCTTCTAGAATTGATAACACCTGTGTGTAACTAACCTCAATAATTTCTATCTAATATCTCATACCACATTTTTATCCTCTAAAATATTCTCCTTTTCCTGTGTAAACACCGATGAGAAATCTTCATTTAACACTTCTGCGTTCTCTGCAGGGTCCACACACAACTTCCCACTTCTGTCTTTGATTAGCCCTATTCCTACCTTAATCATCCTTTTATTCTTCACATACCTACAGAAAATTTCAGGGTTATCCTTTATTCTGTTTGCTAAAGACTGCTCGTGTCCTCCCTTTGCTTTTCGTAACTGTCTTTTTAAATCCTTCCTAGCTGATCTATAACTCTCTATTGCTTCAGCTGTACCATTTTGCCTCATCAACACATAAGCCTCTTTCTTCTCCTTAACAAGAGATGCAATTTCTGTAGGAAACCATGGTTTACAAACTCTGTCTGTGCCAGTTGGTTCACCCCACAGCCATTGACTTTCCAAAGAGAACAATCCAAGATTTTCCAACCTCTCCCAATCCAGACAACATCCTGGCAAATCTGTTTCCACCTTCCCAAAAGCCTTCACATTTTACCTATAATGTGGTGATCAAAACGGCACACAATAACCCAAAGGTGGCGTGGTTATGGTTTTTTATTCACTCGCCTGACAAAAGAAGCCAAGCCTGCCATTTACCTCCTTCTCCACTTTCAGGGACCTTTCAGCTTGCAACTGAAGATCCCTCTGTATATCAGTGATGCTCAGGGCCCTTCCGTTTATTGTATACATTCCTCTTGCTATGTGTCTTCCAAAATCCATCACCTCACACTCGTCTGAGTTAAAATATATCTGCAATTTCTCCACAAAACGTTCTGACTCATCTCTTTCTTGCTGTATCCTTTGTCATCATTCTTCACGATTCACAACTTCAACAGTTTGTGCTATCTACAAACTTGCTAATTGAGTCGTTTGCATTTTCAAACTTTTCATTTATATACATTACAAATAACAGATGTCTCAGTTCTGATTCTTGTGGAACAGCACTAGCCATAGACCTCCAGCTAGCAACATGCCCCTACACAAGTGTTGCTGGAGGAAATATCAAAAAGGAGCCTTGAGTTCTGCGTTGAGCAGCATGACCAACGTTTATTCAGAGCTCCTTACTAATACATGATGGGAGAGGTCCCTCTCTGGGTCCCCCAGATAAGTCCAGCATTTTGATGTGTTTACTTCATATGTTCCAGTAATATTTTCCCCCTGACTTGAACTCCAGGGTTTGGAATGTCAGCTCGGATATTTCTGTGTTCCCTTTCGCAGTCTCGGATTCTCTCAGCTCATGCTGCTGCTTTGCCAGTTCTTTCACAAATGGTTTAACCCTATCCTTGTCATTGCACATCTCCAGCCTCCCACTACCACGTCTGTGGCCCTCTCACTACCATACCCTGTGGCATCTGCATCGTCCATACAGTCACTAGTTCAAAGGGGGACAGCCCCGTCCCCTTTGCTGGGGTTGTCCTCAGTATCATTAAGTTGGTGGGGATTACCCTAACCCATCGCTGTCAAGTCTCTGAGAGAGCCTTCGTCAGACTAGCTTTCAGTGCCTGCGTCATTCTTTCTACTGTCCCAGAGCTCTGTGGGTGGTATGGGGGGTGGGATTTCTATTCAGTACCAAACAGGGCACATAGATCTTTAGCTATGTTCCCTGTAACATTTGTCTCTTGGTCAGAATCTGCAGGGGAATGCTTCCACCCACAGAGTAAAGCTATTTATTAAAACCCAGTAGGGCTTCCTTCCCTGGGATTGGGATGGGTGTGTGTGTAAAATCCACCTGTAACTGTTCCCATGGGCCCCTGGGTCCCTGCTGCTGCCTCTATTTTATCCTGATTGCTTTCCCTGGCTCACACTGTGAACAGACTACACACCTTCGACAAAACCTTGCTGTATTTCTACCTGTTCCAGGCAAGGATTGAAGTGGATCAGCTCATTATATGTTTTTAATAATGTTTGTCTTATACAGTATAGGGGCACTGCTGGATCATCCAGACTCTGTCGTGTCCTATTACTGCCCCACCCTTTTCCCATTCCTGTTTCTCCTGTTGTGGGACTGTTTCTGGGAATATCTTTTAACCTCCTCTCTCACTTCTGTAGCTACGCCCATTGCCATCTCCTCAAATGTCTGCACTGTTTCAGTCAGTATTTCACTTATAAGATTATTAAAGGATTGGACACTCTGGAGACAGGAAGCATGATTCCGCTGATGGGTGATCCCTGAACCAGAGGACACAGTTTAAAAATAAGGGTTAGGCCACTTAGAACAGAGTTGAGAAGGAACTCCTTCCCTCAGAGAGTGGTGGGTGTATGGAATGCACTGCCCCAGAAGGCTGTGGGGGCCAGATCTCTGGATACATTCAAGAAAGAAATGGATAGAGCTATTAAGGATAGTGGGATCGAGGGTTATGGGGATGAGGCAGGAGCAGGATACTGATTGAGGATGATCAGCCATGATCATAATGATTGGTGGTGCTGGCTCGAAGGGCAGAAGGGCCTACTCCTGCGCTGATTGTCTATTCACCTGCCTTACCCATATACTCACTGCCCTGATGGTGTGAGATTTCTACTTTCCTGTGAGCTATAATCTTCATTATTGCTGCTTCACTGGGAAAGTTAGCTGCTTCCACAAACTCTCTGACCTGTTCTTCATGCTCTATGTGGACCCCAGACAAGGTGATGTACCCTCACCGAGCCCATGCCATCACTTGGTCATGAGCTATACCAAAGACATGCTGTCTGTCTGTGTCTATGCTAACTCCCTGACCCCTGGCTAATGTCCCTGCTTCTGTCAGGGCTCGTGATAGTTCTGCCATTTCTGGGTAATTCTCCACAAAAGTCCTCCAATAATTAAACAATCCTAAAGTTTGCCTTATCCCATTCACGGTTTGCAGGTGGATAGTTTTGAAATCATGGTCTTTCGTTCCACTGGGATTGTCCCCCTCCTTTGCTGATTTGATTTTCCTGATGTGATGTCCCAGGTACATCTTTCCCTAACTTCCCACGCTCTGTGGGTTAATTTTACGCCCGGCCTGCCTGACCTGACCCAATACTCTGTGTAATATGTGTTTTTTTCTCTCCAACTGACATATTGAGGTGTTGGTAAGATTAAATTGACGAACTCCATCAACCATGTATCGGAGGGATACACTGGAATATTATGGGATCCCAGAGGTAACTGGATCCAGGTCTACTGCTTTCCGCAGACAGTAAATACTAGCTTATTCTGCCGTTCCAAATCCACAGGAACCCATTCACAATATCAAGGGCTGAGACTGCATCCTGTTGCAATTTTAATCCATTAAATACAGTGGTGTGGTTCACTACTGTAGGATTCTCTTTTGTAGCGGATTTACCGAGGGAGGTATAATCAATAGTGAGGTGGGATGAGCCTTTCGGCTTCTGTGAGTTAGTCTGGGATACTGTTGGTCTGACTATTCCCTGTTTCTCTCACAATTACTGCCTCCTCAGCCTCAGCTTTAATGGGATCCGGTTTGTGTGGGGAGTGAGAGGCCCTCGATCTTTACAGGAACAACAGATAATAACCCACATTCCTGTTTGAGTTACGCACACTGCTGTTTGGGTCCTATCTATAACTCCCCAGATTCTCAGACCGTTCCAGTCTCCCTGCAAGATAACTTATCTTGAGATGTCGCCTCTCCTTTGCTTCCTGTCCCGGGCCTGGCCAGGTTGTTCCCATATTAGAGTTTGTGTCTCTACATCAATAGTTGCTCCGAACTATTCTAAAATAGGAACTCCCAGAATGGTCCTTTCCTCAGTTTCACATTGCCATATCTGAATATATTTTGCCATATCTATGATCCGCATTGAGACAGGTTTATTTCATCCAGCTTCTCGATTCCTTCTCCAACTGCTCTCAGTTTAGCAATTGAGGGGTGAGGGGCAAATCCATATCGGTAACTGATATTGATGCTCCTGTATTAATATTATGTTCTGCTGGTTCCAAAACACAGCATCAATGAATATTCATGTGCCTACGTGAACACATGCACACACACAATGTGAACATCTATCTCACTCTCTCTGCCTACGTTTCTTGGCGATGTGCCCTTTCATTCTTCACTTGTAACATTGTGGGTCTGGTTACCCTCCCTGTATTGCAGCTATTCCCCTATGTTTCTGAGATTGTCTCAGCTCTCATGGCCCAATTCAGAATGTGGTTAGAATTATCTCCCACTGGGAGTCCCATGTTTATAATTACATTAAATAGGGTTCCATGTCATCTTTTAAATACATCAAACCGATTTCATCATCACAGGTTGGGGTTTGGTAATCCCCCGTGGTCCTTCCACACCTCAGGCTTCCCCTCTGTATGATACTCGATATTACCCTTGGCTTCTTGAGTCACCAAGGTTATTTTAGCCCATTCAGCCTGTCTCATCCCCAGTATGTCCCTGTAATATCTGTAAATGCCTGGAGACACTGATCGGCTGTGCACTGGCGGGGACCGGCTTACACCCTCTCCCTCTCATTGCAGAGACAGGTTCTGCTGTACACGTCGGGGCATCTTGGCCTAAAAGATTTTAGCCTGACACCATCATCGGTAACTCAACTAATTGCAATGAAAATTCAATTTTATTTAAAGCTTGTCACGCATTACACCATGGGCATTCTTATTAGGGAATAAAGTAATGGAAGGATATCAGAGAAAATAAATAGACTTTACTTTTAGCTTCACTGCAGTAATGAACCGAAACAATATTTGGACATATGGTTAAACTACATAACAAAGTTTCCAGTGTCATTATTATCATGAAAACTATTTTAGTTTGCAAGTTGTTTTGTACTAAGAATAATTGGAAATGAATTGTGATTATGAATTGACCATTTAAAATATATTTCGAAGAGAATAATCAGAAATATTTTTGGAGGAAATTAGGAAAGGAAATAAATATGTATACATCGGTATTAATAGTTTTAAAATGCTTGAAATTTGGCTGGGATTATTTGATTGAGAGAGGCTGCATGATTATAAAGACTAATTCATCTTTTTCATTGCATTGTTGGTTTCACTAGAATCTGTTGTGGTCTAAGGTCTTGCTGTGTGCAATGGACTGTCACTAATAGCTTAATTAACCTGCGAGTCCCTGATCACGTTTCTTTTGTCTGTAAGTCAGTCTGTCAGTGCGCGACACACCTGCTTTTCTGAGGGAAACAGAGACTCATTTCAAATGAAATAAGTGGCAGTTCACTCTGAGAATGGTTTCTACCACACACCATACGCAGAAAAGTGTTTATGTAAAGAATTCCAATCTCTATCGATAAATCTGATGGTATCTGTATTTGTCAGTTTGTGAAGGATTCAGCCCCTTTGTGCTGAGCTGTTTTTATACAAGCAGTTGGTTCATTATGTCTTTGCCAAGAATGTTGTTTACTTTCCCCTTTTACTGTGATTCTGCAGGTTAGAATATTCTGAGAGTCAATAATATTCAATAACTGAACACTGAATGGTTTTGACTCTAACAGAGCAGTTGCCTTATTTTCAGCTAATTATTCACAACCATTTCCTGGTTGTGTTTAATTTTACAGAAACAGGCTCTGCGAATGTTTTCATTCACTTGTGTTGGAGTCACTGACCGCCACGTGGTCAGTCAGTTTCAGGCTGATGGATCAGTTTCTCTGTCCTATTAGATGGTGGTCACTTGCTCAATTTCCGATGGCTCGCCTGAGCGTCAGTCCATCAGCTACTGAAACCCTGCATCCAACATTTGTTCCCTCTCACCATGACTAATCCAATACAGTCCCAGCTCGTGTCCCACATTCACCTCCACATACTCATGATCACCTCAGATTCTACTGTCTTTATCCTTGCAGCATGTAATGTAAGACACCTATATCATTTCAAACTTTGGTTCACTGCTTCTTCAGGACCTTCGTGAAGAAGGGCTCATGCCCTCAACGTCGATTCTCCTGCTCCTTTGATACTGCCTGACCTGCTGCGCTTTTCTAGCAACACATTTTAATTTGCAATTGTAGTAACCAGTTAATTACAAGTTACTGACAAAATATTTTAAGAGGAGATGCTATTGATGGTGGAAATGCTGCTGGTTGGTATAACAGAGAGCTGGGGTGAATACTGTACTCAGTTTTGTTGAGAAAGTTGAGCAATGTAAGATTCGCTTATCTTTGTTAATAAGAAGAGGCAGAGATTGCAGCTCGGACATCCACAGACATCCACCCTCACTACTACTGATGCTCAGTAGCAGTAGTGCCAATCAAGCGGGCTGCTTTATTCCAGATGGTATCAAGTTTCTTGAGTGTTGTTAGGGCTGCACTCATCCAGGCAAGTGGGGAGTATTCCATCACACTCCTGACTTGTGCCTGGTGGCGTTTGGACAGGATTTCAGTTGCCAGGAGTTGAATTACTCTTGTAGTTACTGTGTTGATGTGGTGAGACCAATTCAGTTCCTGATCAATGTTTATCCACAGGATAATGTTGATAGTGGCTGTTCTGTCATGGTAACACCATCGAATGTCAAGGGATGATGGTTAGGTTATTTCTTATACGTGATAGCCTGCATTTGTGTGGCATATATGTTACTTGCCTGCTGTAAGCCCGAGCCTGGATATTGTCCAGATCTTGTTGTACTTGGACTTGGACTGCTTCAGTACCTGAGGAGTTAATTATTTATGAGCATTAAATAGTCATAAGATTATGCAAATTCCTTTTTCTATCAAATGTCATGGACTGTATCTTGTGGTCACTCTCATATTCTCTTTCACTATCTTTTTATTTTCTTCCTAATTCAGGCACAAATATTTGAACATCGATCAGAATAAGATTACATAAATTAAAAACACATGTTTCTACAAGTAAACTAATTGAAAGAAATACATTACTTCTGTATTGTCTGCATTTTGACAAAAAAATAAATTATTTTCAATAACTATTGAATAGCTCATTTATTGTCCTCAATCCATTAATCTAAGTATTATATTTCAGTCTTCAGTTTACCGATCTTAATGTACATCTAATTAACATCGGAGCGAAGTTTTTTTAAAATATTGAGTCAATTTATTTGTTCAGAATGCAACATTTATTAGGAATTCATTATCCTTATAATAATTGCAGAATAATTTGTTTGTCTTTCTAACATACATCGTCAGATCCATATATTATTTTAATCCATATTTTGATTTAATTAATTGCAACAATGCTATTGTTTTCAGGTCAACTATCCCACAATGGAACCAATCATTTTGCATGCATCACGCTTTGCAAACTGAGTTTTGCTCATTTGAATAATCACAGTAGCCTCAGCCTTATGAATTCAAAGAACTATAACTACTTTTCACTGCAACAATTCCTGTTCATGTCTGCACATTGCACAGTCATGTAGCAAAATTAAATGTCTCCTTCTTCTAAGTGTACTGATAGATTTTCGAAAATCTAAGTGTTGCTAATATCTAATTATTGTTCAGTTCAGTAGTGGGTAGAAATGTTTAATAATGGCTTAGTACATGAAGTAATGTGAAGATATTACAATGTACAAACTCACAATGATTGTGAATATTAATTTTTATTTTAACTATGGAAACACAGTTGAATTGATTTCCTTAAAGTTCACTTCAATGCTCACATTCATTGTATTTCTAATCACAATAAGAGTGAACTACTTCATGTGACAAAATTATTAAAAATTCATGTCAATTTTTCATGGACACAAAATAGAATTAACACCCGTTTGTTCTTTTCTTTATCAATCACAGTGAAGTTTGAATTGTGGAATGCTAGACTGATACAGCACAGAAATAGACCATTCAGCCTAACTTGACATTCCGGCCAGGTTTCCTAAACTAAGCTAGTCCCATTTCCCTGTTTTTGTCCCATACCCCTTTGGACGTTTTCTATCCAATAAACTGTCCCAAAGTCTTTTAGATTTTGTAATTGTACCAGCCACTGCCCTTCATCTCACAGCTCATCCCATATGTGAAATACACTGTGGGAAAAGTTGCCCTTCAGACGTCTATTAAATCTTTCCCCTCACCTTAAGTAGTATTTATACTGTAGAATCTTTGGTACTGCAAAGTTATTAAAAGTTGAGAGGTATTTAGAAGCAGCGTAATAACATTCATACTATAATCAGTGATGTTAAGCAAATAAATTCAAGATGTTGTGATCATCATAATGAACAACAGTTACAAGTTGAGACCATGTTGGTTGAAAAGCAATTCAATAGATACTCAGATATTTTCTATTCAACTCTGAGGAGTTTTGACACATCTCTTTTGAAGGTGGGAATTGAACCCATGGCTCCTGGTCTACTAGTACACACATTACCAGAGCCTCCATAATATTCCCATGCAGGAAGGGCAGGACTATAATCACATACTTACTGTATTTATTCACAGGGAAAACTGCTCAGATATTTGTTGTTATAATTAGACTAGGATTGTATTAGACAGTTCCAGTGTGTAATGGACCAATAAAAGGAATTAGCAATTTCTAATAATGATGGAACGAAGCAACAACGGTCTTAAATAAATATAAATCTCATGATAATCAAATAAGTCAATTTGTTTGAAGCAGTTATTCGTCTGCATAAATTAAAATTAACCTGCTTTTTAATGCACATGATTTGGAAATAAAGCATTAGAGATTCAATATGACTACTCGGCGAAAGACAACTTCCCTCATTTTCAAAAAATTGTGATTTCTAAGAATTCAATATCTATTGTAAAAGCATGGAACAAAAATTTGTTAATTCTGGTTTATTTACACAGGGAACACGTGAAATTTAAATAATGCTTAACATGGAAAATACTTAGCTCTTATTGTAATAATTAGAAATGTAGAAATGTTAGAATTGAAGTGAAATACAATCAATACAAGAATATAAAAAAACTGTGGATGCTGGAAATCACAAACACAATCAGTAATTGCTGGAAAATAACTCAGCAGGTCTGGCAGCCTCTGTGGAGAGAAATCAGTGTTAATACTTGGGCCCAGTGACCTTTCTTCACACTGCACTTTTTCTCACAACCAATTCAATCCAGCTAAGATTCCACACTTAAAATTATTTTTACTAAGATTAAGAGATTGTAGAGTGCAATATTGTTTGTATCAGTTGATGTACTGAGACATAATTCCACATCTACAGATGGAGATATTGGAATTTCAACAATGATTACCGGTTAGATTTTGATAATAATTTGTTTTAAAATGGCTGATAACAAATTTAAGAATGATGAGAAAACCCTTATTGTAAAGTAATTGTACATCATGTTGGAAAAAACTGAAATATTGATGTGAAAAATAGTTATCCATCTCTTAATTGATAAGACTGATTAATGATCCTTCCATTAATACAAAAATTCAACTGAAAGAAAATGAGAGAGTTAGAATGATTGTTGGGTGAGAGAACTTTGGTTGATTGCAGGTGTTGACCTGAAAAGAATGTTACTATTTCATTATGATACTGGCTCTAATAAATAATGGATTGAACTAAAATGTAAATCTCATGATGGTGTGATAAATGAAATGACAATTAAATAATATTTAATGTGAGAACGCAACACTTAAAATGATTCAATATTTTAAAAGCAGTTTGTACTGGATATTCATTAAGATAAATAAACCCAGAATTAAAATATTGGGTTATTTTTTTTAAAATCACGCTTTAGAAGATTATTCATCAGAATTGTTCTGTCATTGAAAAAAACCTCATTTCTTCAAGAATTCTGCATTTCCCTAATTTTCTGTCTTTTTTTCCACAGGGATCTGTACTGGAACCCTTCTGTTTGCGATACAATTATATAGAAGTGACATAGATTAAAATCTAATTGGGTGAGTCAATAAATTTGCAGATGATATAACGTTAATTGCCGTTGGGGACAATGTAGAGGGTTGTCAAATAAATCAACAGGAAAAGGATAAATTGCAGATTTGGGCAGAGTAATTAAAAGTAAAGTTTAATTCATACAAGTGTGAGGTGTTTCACTTTGGAAGCTCAACTGTTAAGGAAAGGTAGATAGTTAATGGCAGGACCCTAACAGCTTTATTATTCAAAGGGACCTTGGCATTCAAGAATATGGCTCCCTGAAAGTGACCATGCAAGTAATTAGGTGGTTAGGAAGGCAAATGGCATGCTTGCCTTTATTCGTCAGGAAACTGGTTTCAAGAGTCAGGATATCATGTTGTAACTTTACAAGACTTTGGTAAAGGCATACTTAAAGTATTGTATTCACTTCTGTTCACCATGTTTCAGAAAGGGTATGGAGGCTTTGGAGAGGGTACAGAGGGCTTTTACCAGGATGCTGCCTGGATTTGGAGAGGCGAGAAAAACTCAGATTGCTTTTTTGTGGATTGGCGGAGACTGGGGAAAGACTTGATGGAAGTCTGTACAATCATGAGATACATAGATGGGTTTGACGGTCATAAAGTTTTTCCCAGAGTTGAAGTATCAAAAGCTATGTGACATGCGTTTAAGGTTCGTGGGGGGGGGGGGGGTAAGTTCAAGGGGCATGTAAGGGGCAAATTGTTGTGTACACAGGGAGTGGTAGGTTTCTGGAATGAACTTCCAGGGTTGGTGGTGGAAGCAGATACATTAAGGCTCTTTAATGTTCATTTTGATCATTTGGAAGGATATGGACCAAGGGTAGGCAGAAGTGATGAGTTTCTTTTGCATTACGTTCAATACAACGTTATGGGCCAAATGGCCAATTCCTGTGCTGCACTGGTCTTTGAAAGAAAACTAATGTTAACTCATATGACATTTAATCTAATCAATATTTAGCCACTGGTGTCAGAAATAGTATCTAAGTAATGATAATCATTTTATTTAATCAAAATACATCCAAGTGTTATCCATATGGTGGGCAACAGGATTTTACTTCCAGTCAGCTCAAGCATGTTCAAATATTGATTATTCTGTGAACTTAATTCTGCAGAAGAGTTTCAATAAACATTTAACGCATCACGATTTTGCATTTCAACACCTCACGTGCACTAATCCTTATTCTCTTGGCCGAGCACATGAAGAGATGAAGATCACCTGATAAAGAGGCAGCACCTCATCATTGCTTCCCAATAAACCAGTTGGACTATAACCTAGTGTCATGTGATTTTCAACTTTGCTCACCCCAGTCCAACTCCGGCATCTCTTCAGATGAATAGCCGTATTGAGTGACTAATTCAATTATTTTCCTAATCATTTAAGTTGCAAATGCATATTAATTTTCTTTTCGTCTGTGTCAAACAGCATTGGACATATGAAATTATTTGATTGATTGAGTTTCGTTCATCAGTGTACACTGATCAAATGATTAGGTTTTATTGCTTATCATGAATAATCATGAGATTCATATTTAATTAAAGTCATTATTGCTTTGTTACACTATTACTGTAAATTACTAATTCGTTTTGTCAGTTCATTACACACAGGAAATACGCAATTAATTCCCATTTAAATAATTACAAGACACATCTGATTAATTTTCATTTGAGTTGCCGCTGTAAGCATGCGACTATACACCTGCCCTTCCAGGATGGTAACATTACAACGGGTCCTTGTGGAGCTCTGACAGTGTCTCTACGACAAGATCAGGAGGAATGATTTCAATTTCCACCTTCACCGGAGATGTGTTTTACCCAAGTTGGTGCGAGTTGAAAACACGACAGCACAGCTTTAATGTGAGTGGGCTGAAAGTGACAAAGGACCTGAGGCACATTTCCTGTAAAGAAGGTTGAATGATCTACCAGAGGAAGTGGAGGAGGCTATTACACTCAGAAAATTGCAAAGGTAATCGGGTGAGTTTCTGGATAGGATGCGTTCAGAGGGATTGGGGCCAAATGCTGGGAAAAGTGAATTGTTTAATTTTGGATATGTGGTGAGCGTGGACGAGGTCCACCGGAATATCTTTTTTCACGATCTACCCCAATAACGTCATGTTGCTTCCACCGGCTTTAAAGGATTACTTTTTAGCCGAGTTTGCCGTCGCAGTCTGTGGCACAATCATTTAGTCTGTTCGACTGCTCACGGGAAAGGTAGTATTGTGAAACACTGCTGAAACGAACGACTTCCTTACTTTAGCTCCGACTGACCATTTTCTGTGAATTTTTCCCAGATCCTCAGCTGAGGATTTTTGCTGCTGGAAGTTACCTCAGAAACCCTGTTAAATCGAAATGTATTGAGCGAATCGCAAAGCAGAAAGCATTTAACACGGAACACAAACAAAACTGGCATACCTCATGCATTTTCAGACACAGAGATGCATGAATGCTAAATGTGATACAATCCGAGGTCATGAGTCATAAAGTAATCTCACAACTAACAACAGGGCATTTCCAAACGACTCTTGCAAACATTCTGCAGCCTTAGTGCATCATCACTTTCCACACAATGCTGAAAAGAGAGAAAGAAAGAACATAATAAGAATTGGCCGTAAAAAGTGAATTTCACCACACACAGTCTCGATTAGATTACCTTTCCCTCCCGATGTTTCCAGGATGGAAATGAAGGAAATGGGAGAAATTCAACAAGGTATGACATCGAAATTCATTGGAACGATTTTCCCATCAGCAAGAAACCCAAATAACAACGAGTAGAGTCACCGTAGGACTTGGTTTCACAACAGCGATAAAATAACAGTCTCCATTCAGTTCCAGTAAAAGCTCAACTTGCCTGGGACGGCAGAACTGATTGCAATTTTCCGAGCGGGAGGCGAACACGAACACGACAGGAGAGACATTTTGAAATATTTGGCAGTATCCCACACCACAGGTGGTTCCCTGGGAAGCAAACCCATTTTACTTCTGTAAAAAAAAACATCAACAAACAGCATTTGAACAAGCTGCAGCGTTGGAGTTGATCAGCAGAAATGGCAGTAGTGGGATACGAACCCACGCCCCTCTCGAGACTGGAACCTGGATCCAGCGCCTTAGACTGCTCGGCCACACTACCACTCGGCAGGACCGACTCATTTTCTTCTATTTCCAATTGTGCTCCTGCATATCAACACATGCAAAGTCACATGAAAATGGTTCCATGATTCTTCTCGGACTCGCACAGCTGCTGGAATGTGCCCGGCTACAATGTCAATTTCGCAGCAAATATTGATATCCCATCAATCCAGATGAAAATCAATGGTAAGCTGAATCTATCTTCTCAGACTTCTTTCAGCTACAAATGTATCTGTGAGTGCGTAAGAATATGGGTTCGCTTATGATTTGGTCAAATAACCATGAGTTGCTTGACATTACTGGAATTTCAGTTCTTGCTTTGCTAATTGATTTCACCCATTGCTCGAAACAGGACGACTTTCACGTTTACACGGAACACGAAACACACCGGACTACAGGGAAAATGCACAAACCTGAGCAGGCCGTGATCCACATCATACCGTGCAGCATAGTTTCAGTCACTGCGTCTGTTTTTTTTTTCAGAATAAGAGTCCCAAAGAATGTTCTCCACCCGAAAACCGGAGGTATCATTACAATCCGAGAACGACAGATCACATGAGAACGACAGATCTCATTGTGAGAATGCTCTGACCTCGGAGCCAGTTCGAGATGCCACTTTCCTTGCCTTTTACCTTAACCGTGCAATTTGCTGTTGAGATGTTCACACCTGGACATGAGCCACATGGATACCAACTGAGTTGGAAACTAGTGTGGGAATCGAGGAGAAGCGACTCAATACATTTTGCTAAATTCCGTGGTGCATTTTAGAAATGCAGTTTCTGTTCACCTCAAGCTAAAAGCCAGTTTCTGAACATAGTAACGGAAGTAAAAAGGCAATTACCTCACCCCACCCCCACTCCAGAAGAGGTGCTAACTGCCCTTGAGTGCTTTTTGTTCTCGATGTGAAGAGCTTTCACGCCTGAGTCACCTTCACGTCTCTGGTTGCTGAGTGAATCACAAAGAAGGAATTTCACCAGAGCTGCAACTGCCTCACTTCTCCACTCGCCCTCCCCGTTTACATTTTCCTGCTCGTCAGTGATTTAAAGAAAACCAAACGAATGCGATGTCATTCTGTAGCCTCTCTGTCGATTCGTCCGTTTCAGTTCCAACATAACTCGGGGCGGAACTTAATACTAGCGACGCTATGAATGCGCAAGTCGAAAGGATCCTCTGAGAGTGTAATTTCTTTCATTGCTGTTCCTGATTGAATGAGCCACTAACGTGCGAATTGCACCAAAACATGATTCAATTGGTGCCAATTCTCGCACGTTGAATAACGATTGACAGTTTCTAAATGAGGTCTTTCTGAGACGACCTTGGTGTACATTTGACAGACAGACAAGTTCAGGAATTCGTGGTGCGCTGTGACACCAGAGCATCTGCTTCTTTCTTGTCTTTGAACCGAGCCGCTTGCGCAAAGGAAGGCAAATGCGGTACTGCTTTTCGTGGAAGGAACAGAATGGCATATGATCAGAACCAGGTTGGAGAAAAACTTAGCTGAAACTTTATTGCTGGAACAGCACAGCAGGTCAAGCAGCATCTAGGGAACAGGAGATTCGACGTTTCGGGCACAGGCCCTTCCTCAGGGCCTGTGCCCGAAACGTCGAATCTCCTGTTCCCTCGATGCTGCTTGACCTGCTGTGCTGTTCCAGCAATAAAGTTTCAGCTTTGATCTCCAGCGTCTGCAGACCTCACTTTCTCCTTGGAGAAAAACTTAACAACGCTTTGCACTGTAATTAAATGGAATTGCATTACATTTCACTACCAGAGCAGATTTGTTCAAGCAAATTCGAAGGCAGGTTTGCAGATGGGAAAGCATGCAAGAAAGCTCAGCTTTTGTCCATATGAAAGAGTGCAGTTGAAGAACAAAGCAGTTTCGGCCCAGTTTCGAACTGGGGACCTTTCACGTGTAAGGCGAACGTGATGACCACTACACTACAGAAACCAGCCGGAGCTGAGTGTGCGGCTGCACAGTGGAATCCGGCACTGAAAGTTGAATCCGTTCTTCTTTTCACCTTTTTGTTTCCAATAGCTCGTTGGTGTCCAGCGTAATCGACATCCTGAAAACGTAAACAAAAAGACACGTTAAATTGATGACAAAATATAGACAAAGATGTCGTCGATGTTTGTACAGTAGGGCGAGGCGGAAGAGGCTGGGACGACTTTCCCAGCAGCGTAAAAGCTGTGACATGACCTGATGGAAGGGTGGTAAACTGAATACTTATGTGTTTTACACAAGTTGGTGTGAGTTGAAAACTCGACAGCACAGCTTTAATGTGAGTGGGCTGAAAGTGACAAAGGACCTGAGGCACATTTCCTGTAAAGAAGGTTGTGCGTGTTTGGAATGATCTACCAGAGGAAGTGGAGGAGGCTATTACACTCAGAAAATTGCAAAGGTAATCGGGTGAGTTTCTGGATAGGATGCATTTAGAGGGATTGGGGCCAAATGCTGGGGAACGTGACTTGTTTAATTTTGGCAATGTGGTGAGCATGGACGAGGTCCACCGAAGTATCTTTTTCCACGGTGTACCCCAATAACGTCGTGTTGCTTCCACCGGCTTTAAAGGATTACTTTTTAGCGGAGTTTGCCGTCGCAGTCTGTGGCACAATCCTTTAGCCTGTTCGACTGCTCACGGGAAAGGTAGTATTGTGAAACACTGCTGAAACGAACGACTTCCTTACTTTAGCTCCGACTGACCATTTTCTGTGAATTTTTCCCAGATCCTCAGCTGAGGATTTTTGCTGCTGGAAGTTACCTCAGAAACCCTGTTAAATCGAAATGTATTGAGCGAATCGCAAAACAGAAAGCATTTAACACGGAACACAAACAAAACTGGCATACCTCATGCATTTTCAGACACAGAGATGCATGAATGCTAAATGTGATACAATCCGAGGTCATGAGTCATAAAGTAATCTCACAACTAACAACAGGGCATTTCCAAACGACTCTTGCAAACATTCTGCAGCCTCAGTGCACCATCACTTTCCACACAATGCTGAAAAGAGAGAAAGAAAGAACATAATAAGAATTGGCCGTAAAAAGTGAATTTCACCACACACAGTCTCGATTAGATTACCTTTCCCTCCCGATAATTCCAGGACGGAAATGAAGGAAATGGGAGAAATTCAACAAGGTATGACATCGAAATTCATTGGAACGATTTTCCCATCAGCTAGAAAGCCAAATAACAACGAGTAGAGTCACCGTAGGACTTGGTTTCACAACAGCCATAAAATAACAGTCTCCATTCAGTTCCAGTAAAAGCTCAACTTGCCTGGGACGGCAGAACTGTTTGCAATTTTCCGAGCGGGAGGCGAACACGAACACGACAGGAGGGACATTTTGAAATATTTGGCAGCATCCCACACCACAGAAGGTGCCCTGGGATGCAAACCCATTTTACTTTTGTTTTCAACATCAATATACAGTGGGCACGAAACAGCATGTTAACAATGCTGCAGCGTTGGAATTGATCAGCCGAAATGGCCCCTTTCGAGACTGAAACCTGGATCCAGCGCATTAGACCGCTCGGCCACACTACCATTCGGCCGCCGCGCCTCATTTTCTTCTATTTCCAATTGTTCTCCTGCATATCAACAGATGCAAAGTCACATGAAAAGGGTTCCATGATTCTTCTCGGACTCGCACAGCTGCTGGAATGTGCCCGGCTACAATGTCAATTTCGCAGCAAATATTGATAGCCCATCAATCCAGACAAAATTCAATGGTAAGCTGAGTCTATCTTCTCAGATTTCTTTCAGCTACAAATGTATCTGTGAGTGCGCGAGAATATGGGTTCGCTTATGATTTGGCCAAATAACCATGAGTTGCTTGACATTACTGGAATTTCAGTTCTTGCTTTGCTAAATGATTTCACCCATTGCTCGAAACAGGACGACTTTCACGTTTACACGGAACACGAAACACACCGGACTACAGGGAAAATGCACAAACCTGAGCAGGCCGTGATCCACATCATACCGTGCAGCATAGTTTCAGTCACTGTGTCTGTTTTTTTTTTCAGAATAAGAAACCCAAAGAATGTTCTCCACCCTAAAACCGGAGGTAGCATTACAATCCGAGAACGACAGATCACATGAGAACGACAGATCTCATTCTGAGAATGCTCTGACCTCGGAGCCAGTTCGAGATGCCACTTTCCTTGCCTTTTACCTTAACCGTGCAATTTGCTGCTGAGTTGTTCACTCCTGGACACGAGCCACATGGATACCAACTGAGTTGGAAACCTGTGTGGGAATCGAGGAAAAGCGACTCAATACATTTTGCTAAATTCCATGGTGCTTTTTAGAAATGCAGTTTCTGTTCACCTCAATCTAAAAGCCAGTTTCTGAACATAGTAACAGAAGTAAAAAGGCAATTACCTCACCCCACCCCCACTCCAGAAGAGGTGCTAACTGCCCTTGAGTGCTTTTTGTTCACGATGTGAAGAGCTTTCACGCCTGAGTCACCTTCACGTCTCTGGTTGATGAGTGAATCACAAAGAAGGAATTTCACCAGATCTGCAACTGCCACATTTCTCCACTCGCCCTCCCCGTTTACATTTTCCTGCTCGTCAGTGATTTAAAGAAAACCATACGAATGCGATGTCATTCAGCAGCTTCTCTGTCGATTCCTCCGTTTCAGTTCCAACATGACTTAGATCTCGGGGTGGAACTTAATACTAGCGACGCTATGAATGCGCAAGTCAAAAGGATCCTCTGAGAGTGTAATTTCTTTCATTGCTGTTCCTATTTCAATGAGCCACTAACGTGCGAATTGCACCAAAACATGATTCAGGATATTTGGTGCCAATTCTCGCACGTTGAATAACGATTGACAGTTTCCAAATGAGGTCTTTCTGAGACGACCTTGGTGTACATTTGACAGACAGACAAGTTCAGGAATTCGTGGTGCGCTGTGACACCAGAGCATCTGCTTCTTTCTTGTCTTTGAACCGAGCCGCTTGCGCAAAGGTAGGCAAATGCGCTACTGCTTTTCGTGGAAGGAACAGAATGGCATATGATCAGAACCAGGTTGGAGAAAAACTTAACAACGCTTTGCACTGTAATTAAATGGAATTGCATTACATTTCACTACCAGAGCAGATTTGTTCAAGCATATTCGAAGGCAGGTTTGCCGATGGGAAAGCATGCAAGAAAGCTCAGCTTTTGTCCATATGAAAGAGTGCAGTTGAAGAACAAGGCAGTTTCTGCCAGGTTTCGAACTGGGGACCTTTCGCGTGTAAGGCGAACGTGATGACCACTACACTACAGAAACCAGCCGGAGCCGGGCGTGCGGCTGCACAGTGGAATCCGGCACTGAAAGTTGAATCCGTTCTTCTTTTCACCTTTCTGTTTCCAATTGCTCGTTGGTGTCCAGCGTAATCGACATCCTGAAAACGTAAACAAAAAGACACGTTAAATTGATGACAAAATATAGACAAAAATGTCATCGATGTTTGTACAGTAGGGCGAGGCGGAATAGGCTGGGACGACTTTCCCAGCAGCGTAAAAGCTGTGACATGACCTGATGGAAGGGTGGTAAACTGAATACTTATGTGTTTTACACAAGTTGGTGTGAGTTGAAAACTCGACAGCACAGCTTTAATGTGAGTGGGCGGAAAGTGACAAAGGACATGAGGCACATTTCCTGTAAAGAAGGTTGTGCGTGTTTGGAATGATCTACCAGAGGAAGTGGAGGAGGCTATTACACTCAGAAAATTGCAAAAGGGTTCGGGTGAGTTTCTGGATAGGATGCGTTCAGAGGGATTGGGGCCAAATGCTGGGGAACGGGACTTGTTTAATTTTGGCTATGGGGTGAGCATGGACGAGGTCCACCGAAGTATCTTTTTTCACGATCTACTCCAATAACGTCGTGTTGCTTCCACCGGCTTTAAAGGATTACTTTTTAGCGGAGTTTGCCGTCGCAGTCTGTGGCACAATCATTTAGCCTGTTCGACTGCTCACGGGAAAGGTAGTATTGTGAAACACTGCTGAAACGAACGACTTCCTTACTTTAGCTCCGACTGACCATACTCTGTGAAATTTTCCCAGATCCTCAGCTGAGGATTTTTGCTGCTGGAAGTTACCTCAGAAACCCTGTTAAATCGAAATGTATTGAGCGAATCGCAAAGCAGAAAGCATTTAACACGGAACACAAACAAAACTGGCATACCTCATGCATTTTCAGACACAGAGATGCATGAATGCTAAATGTGATACAATCCGAGGTCATGAGTCATAAAGTAATCTCACAACTAACAACAGGGCATTTCCAAACGACTCTTGCAAACATTCTGCAGCCTTAGTGCATCATCACTTTCCACACAATGCTGAAAAGAGAGAAAGAAAGAACATAATAAGAATTGGCCGTAAAAAGTGAATTTCACCACACACAGTCTCGATTAGATTACCTTTCCCTCCCGATGTTTCCAGGATGGAAATGAAGGAAATGGGAGAAATTCAACAAGGTATGACATCGAAATTCATTGGAACGATTTTCCCATCAGCAAGAAACCCAAATAACAACGAGTAGAGTCACCGTAGGACTTGGTTTCACAACAGCGATAAAATAACAGTCTCCATTCAGTTCCAGTAAAAGCTCAACTTGCCTGGGACGGCAGAACTGATTGCAATTTTCCGAGCGGGAGGCGAACACGAACACGACAGGAGAGACATTTTGAAATATTTGGCAGTATCCCACACCACAGGTGGTTCCCTGGGAAGCAAACCCATTTTACTTCTGTAAAAAAAAACATCAACAAACAGCATTTGAACAAGCTGCAGCGTTGGAGTTGATCAGCAGAAATGGCAGTAGTGGGATACGAACCCACGCCCCTCTCGAGACTGGAACCTGGATCCAGCGCCTTAGACTGCTCGGCCACACTACCACTCGGCAGGACCGACTCATTTTCTTCTATTTCCAATTGTGCTCCTGCATATCAACACATGCAAAGTCACATGAAAATGGTTCCATGATTCTTCTCGGACTCGCACAGCTGCTGGAATGTGCCCGGCTACAATGTCAATTTCGCAGCAAATATTGATATCCCATCAATCCAGATGAAAATCAATGGTAAGCTGAATCTATCTTCTCAGACTTCTTTCAGCTACAAATGTATCTGTGAGTGCGTAAGAATATGGGTTCGCTTATGATTTGGTCAAATAACCATGAGTTGCTTGACATTACTGGAATTTCAGTTCTTGCTTTGCTAATTGATTTCACCCATTGCTCGAAACAGGACGACTTTCACGTTTACACGGAACACGAAACACACCGGACTACAGGGAAAATGCACAAACCTGAGCAGGCCGTGATCCACATCATACCGTGCAGCATAGTTTCAGTCACTGCGTCTGTTTTTTTTTCAGAATAAGAGTCCCAAAGAATGTTCTCCACCCGAAAACCGGAGGTATCATTACAATCCGAGAACGACAGATCACATGAGAACGACAGATCTCATTGTGAGAATGCTCTGACCTCGGAGCCAGTTCGAGATGCCACTTTCCTTGCCTTTTACCTTAACCGTGCAATTTGCTGTTGAGATGTTCACACCTGGACATGAGCCACATGGATACCAACTGAGTTGGAAACTAGTGTGGGAATCGAGGAGAAGCGACTCAATACATTTTGCTAAATTCCGTGGTGCATTTTAGAAATGCAGTTTCTGTTCACCTCAAGCTAAAAGCCAGTTTCTGAACATAGTAACGGAAGTAAAAAGGCAATTACCTCACCCCACCCCCACTCCAGAAGAGGTGCTAACTGCCCTTGAGTGCTTTTTGTTCTCGATGTGAAGAGCTTTCACGCCTGAGTCACCTTCACGTCTCTGGTTGCTGAGTGAATCACAAAGAAGGAATTTCACCAGAGCTGCAACTGCCTCACTTCTCCACTCGCCCTCCCCGTTTACATTTTCCTGCTCGTCAGTGATTTAAAGAAAACCAAACGAATGCGATGTCATTCTGTAGCCTCTCTGTCGATTCGTCCGTTTCAGTTCCAACATAACTCGGGGCGGAACTTAATACTAGCGACGCTATGAATGCGCAAGTCGAAAGGATCCTCTGAGAGTGTAATTTCTTTCATTGCTGTTCCTGATTGAATGAGCCACTAACGTGCGAATTGCACCAAAACATGATTCAATTGGTGCCAATTCTCGCACGTTGAATAACGATTGACAGTTTCTAAATGAGGTCTTTCTGAGACGACCTTGGTGTACATTTGACAGACAGACAAGTTCAGGAATTCGTGGTGCGCTGTGACACCAGAGCATCTGCTTCTTTCTTGTCTTTGAACCGAGCCGCTTGCGCAAAGGAAGGCAAATGCGGTACTGCTTTTCGTGGAAGGAACAGAATGGCATATGATCAGAACCAGGTTGGAGAAAAACTTAGCTGAAACTTTATTGCTGGAACAGCACAGCAGGTCAAGCAGCATCTAGGGAACAGGAGATTCGACGTTTCGGGCACAGGCCCTTCCTCAGGGCCTGTGCCCGAAACGTCGAATCTCCTGTTCCCTCGATGCTGCTTGACCTGCTGTGCTGTTCCAGCAATAAAGTTTCAGCTTTGATCTCCAGCGTCTGCAGACCTCACTTTCTCCTTGGAGAAAAACTTAACAACGCTTTGCACTGTAATTAAATGGAATTGCATTACATTTCACTACCAGAGCAGATTTGTTCAAGCAAATTCGAAGGCAGGTTTGCAGATGGGAAAGCATGCAAGAAAGCTCAGCTTTTGTCCATATGAAAGAGTGCAGTTGAAGAACAAAGCAGTTTCGGCCCAGTTTCGAACTGGGGACCTTTCACGTGTAAGGCGAACGTGATGACCACTACACTACAGAAACCAGCCGGAGCTGAGTGTGCGGCTGCACAGTGGAATCCGGCACTGAAAGTTGAATCCGTTCTTCTTTTCACCTTTTTGTTTCCAATAGCTCGTTGGTGTCCAGCGTAATCGACATCCTGAAAACGTAAACAAAAAGACACGTTAAATTGATGACAAAATATAGACAAAGATGTCGTCGATGTTTGTACAGTAGGGCGAGGCGGAAGAGGCTGGGACGACTTTCCCAGCAGCGTAAAAGCTGTGACATGACCTGATGGAAGGGTGGTAAACTGAATACTTATGTGTTTTACACAAGTTGGTGTGAGTTGAAAACTCGACAGCACAGCTTTAATGTGAGTGGGCTGAAAGTGACAAAGGACCTGAGGCACATTTCCTGTAAAGAAGGTTGTGCGTGTTTGGAATGATCTACCAGAGGAAGTGGAGGAGGCTATTACACTCAGAAAATTGCAAAGGTAATCGGGTGAGTTTCTGGATAGGATGCATTTAGAGGGATTGGGGCCAAATGCTGGGGAACGTGACTTGTTTAATTTTGGCAATGTGGTGAGCATGGACGAGGTCCACCGAAGTATCTTTTTCCACGGTGTACCCCAATAACGTCGTGTTGCTTCCACCGGCTTTAAAGGATTACTTTTTAGCGGAGTTTGCCGTCGCAGTCTGTGGCACAATCCTTTAGCCTGTTCGACTGCTCACGGGAAAGGTAGTATTGTGAAACACTGCTGAAACGAACGACTTCCTTACTTTAGCTCCGACTGACCATTTTCTGTGAATTTTTCCCAGATCCTCAGCTGAGGATTTTTGCTGCTGGAAGTTACCTCAGAAACCCTGTTAAATCGAAATGTATTGAGCGAATCGCAAAACAGAAAGCATTTAACACGGAACACAAACAAAACTGGCATACCTCATGCATTTTCAGACACAGAGATGCATGAATGCTAAATGTGATACAATCCGAGGTCATGAGTCATAAAGTAATCTCACAACTAACAACAGGGCATTTCCAAACGACTCTTGCAAACATTCTGCAGCCTCAGTGCACCATCACTTTCCACACAATGCTGAAAAGAGAGAAAGAAAGAACATAATAAGAATTGGCCGTAAAAAGTGAATTTCACCACACACAGTCTCGATTAGATTACCTTTCCCTCCCGATAATTCCAGGACGGAAATGAAGGAAATGGGAGAAATTCAACAAGGTATGACATCGAAATTCATTGGAACGATTTTCCCATCAGCTAGAAAGCCAAATAACAACGAGTAGAGTCACCGTAGGACTTGGTTTCACAACAGCCATAAAATAACAGTCTCCATTCAGTTCCAGTAAAAGCTCAACTTGCCTGGGACGGCAGAACTGTTTGCAATTTTCCGAGCGGGAGGCGAACACGAACACGACAGGAGGGACATTTTGAAATATTTGGCAGCATCCCACACCACAGAAGGTGCCCTGGGATGCAAACCCATTTTACTTTTGTTTTCAACATCAATATACAGTGGGCACGAAACAGCATGTTAACAATGCTGCAGCGTTGGAATTGATCAGCCGAAATGGCCCCTTTCGAGACTGAAACCTGGATCCAGCGCATTAGACCGCTCGGCCACACTACCATTCGGCCGCCGCGCCTCATTTTCTTCTATTTCCAATTGTTCTCCTGCATATCAACAGATGCAAAGTCACATGAAAAGGGTTCCATGATTCTTCTCGGACTCGCACAGCTGCTGGAATGTGCCCGGCTACAATGTCAATTTCGCAGCAAATATTGATAGCCCATCAATCCAGACAAAATTCAATGGTAAGCTGAGTCTATCTTCTCAGATTTCTTTCAGCTACAAATGTATCTGTGAGTGCGCGAGAATATGGGTTCGCTTATGATTTGGCCAAATAACCATGAGTTGCTTGACATTACTGGAATTTCAGTTCTTGCTTTGCTAAATGATTTCACCCATTGCTCGAAACAGGACGACTTTCACGTTTACACGGAACACGAAACACACCGGACTACAGGGAAAATGCACAAACCTGAGCAGGCCGTGATCCACATCATACCGTGCAGCATAGTTTCAGTCACTGTGTCTGTTTTTTTTTTCAGAATAAGAAACCCAAAGAATGTTCTCCACCCTAAAACCGGAGGTAGCATTACAATCCGAGAACGACAGATCACATGAGAACGACAGATCTCATTCTGAGAATGCTCTGACCTCGGAGCCAGTTCGAGATGCCACTTTCCTTGCCTTTTACCTTAACCGTGCAATTTGCTGCTGAGTTGTTCACTCCTGGACACGAGCCACATGGATACCAACTGAGTTGGAAACCTGTGTGGGAATCGAGGAAAAGCGACTCAATACATTTTGCTAAATTCCATGGTGCTTTTTAGAAATGCAGTTTCTGTTCACCTCAATCTAAAAGCCAGTTTCTGAACATAGTAACAGAAGTAAAAAGGCAATTACCTCACCCCACCCCCACTCCAGAAGAGGTGCTAACTGCCCTTGAGTGCTTTTTGTTCACGATGTGAAGAGCTTTCACGCCTGAGTCACCTTCACGTCTCTGGTTGATGAGTGAATCACAAAGAAGGAATTTCACCAGATCTGCAACTGCCACATTTCTCCACTCGCCCTCCCCGTTTACATTTTCCTGCTCGTCAGTGATTTAAAGAAAACCATACGAATGCGATGTCATTCAGCAGCTTCTCTGTCGATTCCTCCGTTTCAGTTCCAACATGACTTAGATCTCGGGGTGGAACTTAATACTAGCGACGCTATGAATGCGCAAGTCAAAAGGATCCTCTGAGAGTGTAATTTCTTTCATTGCTGTTCCTATTTCAATGAGCCACTAACGTGCGAATTGCACCAAAACATGATTCAGGATATTTGGTGCCAATTCTCGCACGTTGAATAACGATTGACAGTTTCCAAATGAGGTCTTTCTGAGACGACCTTGGTGTACATTTGACAGACAGACAAGTTCAGGAATTCGTGGTGCGCTGTGACACCAGAGCATCTGCTTCTTTCTTGTCTTTGAACCGAGCCGCTTGCGCAAAGGTAGGCAAATGCGCTACTGCTTTTCGTGGAAGGAACAGAATGGCATATGATCAGAACCAGGTTGGAGAAAAACTTAACAACGCTTTGCACTGTAATTAAATGGAATTGCATTACATTTCACTACCAGAGCAGATTTGTTCAAGCATATTCGAAGGCAGGTTTGCCGATGGGAAAGCATGCAAGAAAGCTCAGCTTTTGTCCATATGAAAGAGTGCAGTTGAAGAACAAGGCAGTTTCTGCCAGGTTTCGAACTGGGGACCTTTCGCGTGTAAGGCGAACGTGATGACCACTACACTACAGAAACCAGCCGGAGCCGGGCGTGCGGCTGCACAGTGGAATCCGGCACTGAAAGTTGAATCCGTTCTTCTTTTCACCTTTCTGTTTCCAATTGCTCGTTGGTGTCCAGCGTAATCGACATCCTGAAAACGTAAACAAAAAGACACGTTAAATTGATGACAAAATATAGACAAAAATGTCATCGATGTTTGTACAGTAGGGCGAGGCGGAATAGGCTGGGACGACTTTCCCAGCAGCGTAAAAGCTGTGACATGACCTGATGGAAGGGTGGTAAACTGAATACTTATGTGTTTTACACAAGTTGGTGTGAGTTGAAAACTCGACAGCACAGCTTTAATGTGAGTGGGCGGAAAGTGACAAAGGACATGAGGCACATTTCCTGTAAAGAAGGTTGTGCGTGTTTGGAATGATCTACCAGAGGAAGTGGAGGAGGCTATTACACTCAGAAAATTGCAAAAGGGTTCGGGTGAGTTTCTGGATAGGATGCGTTCAGAGGGATTGGGGCCAAATGCTGGGGAACGGGACTTGTTTAATTTTGGCTATGGGGTGAGCATGGACGAGGTCCACCGAAGTATCTTTTTTCACGATCTACTCCAATAACGTCGTGTTGCTTCCACCGGCTTTAAAGGATTACTTTTTAGCGGAGTTTGCCGTCGCAGTCTGTGGCACAATCATTTAGCCTGTTCGACTGCTCACGGGAAAGGTAGTATTGTGAAACACTGCTGAAACGAACGACTTCCTTACTTTAGCTCCGACTGACCATACTCTGTGAAATTTTCCCAGATCCTCAGCTGAGGATTTTTGCTGCTGGAAGTTACCTCAGAAACCCTGTTAAATCGAAATGTATTGAGCGAATCGCAAAACAGAAAGCATTTAACACGGAACACAAACAAAACTGGCATACCTCATGCATTTTCAGACACAGAGATGCATGAATGCTAAATGTGATACAATCCGAGGTCATGAGTCATAAAGTAATCTCACAACTAACAACAGGGCATTTCCAAACGACTCTTGCAAACATTCTGCAGCCTTAGTGCACCATCACTTTCCACACAATGCTGAAAAGAGAGAAAGAAAGAACATAATAAGAATTGGCCGTAAAAAGTGAATTTCACCACACACAGTCTCGATTAGATTACCTTTCCCTGCCGATAATTCCAGGACGGAAATGAAGGAAATGGGAGAAATTCAACAAGGTATGATATCGAAATTCATTGGAACGATTTTCCCATCAGCTAGAAAGCCAAATAACAACGAGTAGAGTCACCGTAGGACTTGGTTTCACAACAGCCATAAAATAACTGTCTCCATTCAGTTCCAGTAAAAGCTCAACTTGCCTGGGACGGCAGAACTGTTTACAATTTTCCGAGCGGGAGGCGAACACGAACACGATAGGAGAGACATTTTGAAATATTTGGCAGCATTCCACACCACAGATGGTGCCCTGGGATGCAAACCCATTTTACTTTTGTTTTCAACATCAACATACAGTGGGCACGAAACAGCATTTTAACAATGCTGCAGCGTTGGAATTGATCAGCCGAAATGAACCCTTTCGAGACTGAAACCTGGATCCAGCGCCTTAGACTGCTCGGCCACACTGCCATTCGGCCGGAGAGCCTCATTTTCTTCTATTTCCAATTGTTCTCCTGCATATCAACAGATGCAAAGTCACATGAAAAGGGTTCCATGATTCTTCTCGGACTTGCACAGCTGCTGGAATGTGCCCGGCTACAATGTCAATTTCGCAGCAAATATTGATAGCCCATCAATCCAGACAAAATTCAATGGTAAGCTGAGTCTATCTTCTCAGACTTCTTTCAGCTACAAATGTATCTGTGAGTGCGCGAGAATATGGGTTCGCTTATGATTTGGCCAAATAACCATGAGTTGCTTGACATTACTGGAATTTCAGTTCTTGCTTTGCTAAATGATTTCACCCATTGCTCGAAACAGGACGACTTTCACGTTTACACGGAACACGAAACACACCGGACTACAGGGAAAATGCACAAACCTGAGCAGGCCATGATCCACATCATACCGTGCAGCATAGTTTCAGTCACTGTGTCTGTTTTTTTTTCAGAATACTAGTCCCAAAGACTGTTCTCCACCCTAAAACCGGAGGTAGCATTACAATCCGAGAACGACAGATCACATGAGAACGACAGATCTCATTGTGAGAATGCTCTGACCTCGGAGCCAGTTCGAGATGCCACTTTCCTTGCCTTTTACCTTAACCGTGCAATTTTCTGCTGAGTTGTTCACTCCTGGACACGAGCCACATGGATACCAACTGAGTTGGAAACCTGTGTGGGAATCGAGGAAAAGCGACTCAATACATTTTGCTAAATTCCATGGTGCTTTTTAGAAATGCAGTTTCTGTTCACCTCATTCTAAAAGCCAGTTTCTGAACATAGTAACAGAAGTAAAAAGGCAATTACCTCACCCCACCCCCACTCCAGAAGAGGTGCTAACTGCCCTTGAGTGCTTTTTGTTCACAATGTGAAGAGCTTTCACGCCTGAGTCACCTTCACGTCTCTGGTTGATGAGTGAATCACAAAGAAGGAATTTCACCAGATCTGCAACTGCCTCATTTCTCCACTCGCCCTCCCCGTTTACATTTTCCTGCTGGTCAGTGATTTAAAGAAACCCATACGAATGCGATGTCATTCTGCAGCCTCTCTGTCGATTCCTCCGTTCCAGTTCCAACATGACTTAGATCTCGGGGTGGAACTTAATACTAGCGACGCTATGAATGCGCAAGTCGAAAGGATCCTCTGAGAGTGTAATTTCTTTCATTGCTGTTCCTATTTCAATGAGCCACTAACGTGCGAATTGCACCAAAACATGATTCAGGATATTTGGTGCCAATTCTTGCACATTGAATAACGATAGACAGTTTCCAAATGAGGTCTTTCTGAGACGACCTTGGTGTACATTTGACAGACAGACAAGTTCAGGAATTCGTGGTGCGCTGTGACACCAGAGCATCTGCTTCTTTCTTGTCTTTGAACCGAGCCGCTTGCGCAAAGGAAGGCAAATGCGGTACTGCTTTTCGTGGAAGGAACAGAATGGCATATGATCAGAACCAGGTTGGAGAAAAACTTAACAACGCTTTGCACTGTAATTAAATGGAATTGCATTACATTTCACTACCAGAGCAGATTTGTTCAAGCAATTTCGAAGTTAGGTTTGCAGATGGGAAAGCATGCAAGAAAGCTCAGCTCTTGTCCATGTTAAAGGCTGCATTTGAACAACAAATCAGTCGCTGCCTCGTTTCGAACTGGGGACCTTTTGCGCGTAAGGCGAATGTACCACACTGCAGAAATAAGCCTCAGCCGCCTCCGTTGTGTCTCAGTGGCATCCAGCACTGAAATTCGAAGCCATTCTACCTTTCAACTTTCTGTTTCCAATAGCTCGTTGTTGTCCAGAGTAACTGACACCTTGAAAGGGTAAAAAATAACACGCTTCCAGCTCATTTCCAACACGTTTTCAACTCAGTTGGTATCAATATAGCTCATATTTAGGTGTGAATGTCTCTGCATCAAATTGCACGTCATTCGTAAAATGCAGAAAAACCTGCACCAATACCTGTCTCCTGCTCTTAAACAGTTACAGACAGAAACAACCCTTGACACCCAATTTCTTTCTTGTCATTAAGCAGATATATACAGAAACACACAACCAACCCTCCACGACCACCATGTCTCCTGCACTTAAACAGATATACACAGAAACACATACACACCCCTCCACCACCACATGGTTTTCTGCAATTAAACAAATATACACAGGAACACACAACACACGCACACACAATCATTGATACCCAATTTGTCTCCTGTCATTGCGCAGATATACGCAGAAACACACACACACAACCCTCCACCTGTCTCCTGTAATTAAACAGATATGTACAGAAATACACACAGAAAACTCAAGCAACACTCTGTCGCCAGCTATTAAACAGTTATACACAGAAAGACACACTCACCATCCCCTACCACCACGCTGTCTGCTCCTATTAAACAGATATACACAGGAACACAAACACACACAACCCTCCATCACCACCCTGTCTCCTACGATTTTACAGATATACACAGAAACACGCATACACCACCTTCGACCACCACCCTGTCTCCTGCCATTAAACAGATATGCACTGAAACACGCACACATCTCTCCTCCACCACCCTGTCCTCAGCAATTAAATAGATATACACAGAAACACACCCATGCACAACCCTCCACGACCACCCTGTCTCCTGCCATTAAACAGATATACACAGAAACACACGCGCAACCCTCCATCACCATCCTGTCTCCTGCCATTGAGCGGATATTGACAGAAATGCACATTCACATCCCGCGACCAACTCCCTGACTTCTGCCATTAAACAGATATACACGGAAACAAACACACGCAATTCTAGGCCACGATCCTGTCTCCTGCAATCAAACAGATATATACAGAAGCAAACACTCACAACCCTCGGCCACCACCCTGTCTCCTGCCATTAAACAGATATACAAAGAAACACTCATACATACACAACCCTCCACCACCATCTGTCTCCTGCAAGTAAGCACATAGACACAGAAACACAGACACTGGATCAGTGGTGCTGGAAGAGCACAACAATTCAGGCAGCATCCGAGGACAGGCAAAATCGACGTTTCGGGCAAAAGCCCTTCATCAGGAATAAAGGCAGAGAGCCTGAAGAATGGAGAGATAAGCTAGAGGAGGGTTAGGGTGGGGAGAGAGTGTCATAGAGTACAATAGGTCAGTGGGGGAGGAGATGAAGGTGATAGGTCAGGGAAGAGGGGGTGGAGTGGATAGGTGGAAAAGGAGCTGGGCAGGTCGGACAAGTCCGGACAAGTTGAGTTGCAGGAGGTTAGAAGCTAGGATGAGGTGGGGGAAGGGGAAATGAGGAAACTGTTGAAGTCCACATTGATGCCCTGGCATTGAAGTGTTCCGGGGCGGAAGATGAAGCGTTCTTCCTCCAGGCGTCTGGTGGTGAGAGAGCGGCGGTGGAGGAGGCCCAGCACATCGATATCCTCGGCAGAGTGGGAGGGGGAGTTGAAATGTTGAGCCACTGGGCGATTTGGTTGATTGATGCGCGTGTCTCTGAGATGTTCCCTAAAGCGCTCTGCTAGGAGGCGCCCAGTCTCCCCAATGTAGAGCATACCACATCGGGAGCAACGGATACAATAGATGATATTAGTGGATGTGCAGGTAAAACTTTGATGGATGTGGAAGGCTCATTTGTGGCCTTGGATGGAGGTGAGGGAGGAGGTGTGGGCACAGGTTTTACAGTTCCTGCGGTGGCAGGGGAAAGTGCCAGGATGGGAGGGTGGGTCGTAGGGGGACGTGGACCTGACCAGGTAGTCAAGGAGGGAACGGTCTTTGCGGAAGGCGGAGAGGGGTGGGGAGGGAAATATATCCCTAGTGGTGGGGTCTGTTTGGAGGCCCTAAAGGAGCCTTCCACGTCCATCAAAGGTTCACCTGCACATCCACTAATATCATGTATTTTATCCGTTGCTCCCGATGTGGTCTCCTCTACATTGGGGAGACTGGGCGCTTCCTAGCAGAGCGCTTTAGGAACATCTCAGAGACACCCACATCAATCAACCAAATCGCCCAGTGGCTCAACATTTCAACTCCCCTCCCACTCTGCCGAGGATATGGAGGTGCTGGGCCTCCTCCACCGCCGCTTCCTCACCACCAGACGCCTGGAGGAAGAACGCCTCATCTTCCGCCTCGGAACAACTCAACCCCAGAACATCAATGTGGATTTCAACAGTTTCCTCATTTTCCCTTCCCCCACCTCATCCTAGCTTCTAACCTCCTGCAACTCAACTTGTCCGGACTTGTCCGACCTGCCCAGCTCATTTTCCATCTATCCACTCCACCCCCTCTTCCATGACCTATCACCTTTATCTCCTCCCCCACTGACCTATTGTACTCTATGCTACTCTCTCCCCACACCCACCCTCCTCTAGCTTAACTCTCCATGCTTCAGGCTCTCTGCCTTTATTCCTGATGAAGGGCTTTTGCCCGAAACGTCGATTTTGCCTGTCCTCGGATGCTGCCTGAATTGCTGTGCTCTTCCAGCACCACTGATCCAGAATGAGTCATCTTTTGCCCAGTGTGTGCAGGAGGGCTTCCTGACAGAGTACGTACACATGCCCTCAAAGGACGAAGCCACTTTCGATTTAGTACTGGGTAACGAGCCTGGCCAGCTTTTAGATTCGGAAGTAGGTGAGCACTTTGGAAACAGTGATCACAATTCTCTGAGGTTTACTTTCGTGATTGAAAGGGATAGGTGTGCTCCACGGAGCAAGAGTTTCAGCTGGTGGAAGGGAAATTACGATGCAATGAGTTAAGATTTAGGAAGCGTAGAATGGGGTAGGAAACTGCAGGGGGTGAGCACATTAAAATGTGGAGCTTATTCAAGGAAAAGCTCCTGTGTGTCCTCGATAAGTATGTACCTGTCAGGCAGGGAGGAAGATATAGAACGCGTGAACAGTGGTTTACTAAGGAAGTGGAATCCCTGGTCAAGAAGAACAAGAAGTCTTATGTTAGGACAAAATGTGAAAACTCAGTTAGAGCGCTCGAGGGTTCCAGCGATATCAGGAGTGACCTAAAAAGAGAGCTGAGAAGAGCCAGGAGGAGACATGAGAATTTGTTGGCAGATAGGATCAGGGTTAACCCTAAGGCTTTCCATAGGTATGTCAGGAATAAAAGAATGACGAGAGTTAAATTTGGGACAATCAAGGATAATATTGCGAAGTTGTGTGTGAAGTCAGAGGAGATAGGGGAAGCATTAAATAAATATTTTTCGACAGTGTTCGCTATAGAAAATGAAAATGTTGGCGAGGAAGATACAGAGCTACTTGCGCCTAGACGAGAAGAGATTGAGATTCACAAGAAAAAGATATTAGAAATAGTGCAGAGTGTGAAAATAGACAAGTCAGCTGGGCCGGATGGGAGCGATCTGATTTTGTTTAGCAAATGAACTGCAGGAAGGTACAAATCAAGTGATGCTTACAACGGCTCGTTTTGAGCCGCTAATTTCAGTGAAGTGGCGGCACCAATAAAAGGCGTCACGCATCTCGTCTAATTCCACATCCTGAGCTCGAAATGACCAGAGGTTTCTGGCCGCGTTTCTGCAGGGTCTTGTTTGGACGACACCATGACACTTTTTCACTGGAGTGGATCATGAAATCGCGTCGTGACTGTGAATAAAACGATGGAAACTTCCAGCAGAGAAGGACGCGACCCTGAAGCAGGCAGCTGAGGACAAATGTTTCTCCTTTGCCAGTGAAAGGCACTGCTTCACAAATTCGAAACTTCGAAGTGAAGCAATGTTGGTGATTATCTTCGGTGCTTGTTCACCTTTTTAATTCTGATTCCGTGAAAGTCCATGGCATTACATATCGACATTCTGCCAAGTGAAGGCTTGTGTCTTGGGCCTGTGGCGTAATGGATAACGCGTCTCTTTTCGGATCAGAAGATTGTAGGTTCGAGTCCTACCTGGCTTGAGAGTTAGTACTTTGCTTTAACCGTGGTATATGTTGACGCGCCCCTGTAAAGTTTTCTCGTGACATCGCCTCTCTGCTTCCGCATGAAAAGCCTGCATTTGTCCTATTGTCCATTTCAAATTCCAGCTCTCCACGACGGACACCTCCGTCAGTTTGGCGGTATCTTCTGGGGCGTCTCCCTCTGTGGGTGAAAATGAGCATGAGTTCCTCAAAAGAATTATAATTCGTTATACTTCTGTCCCATTATTGTGCCATGTAAGAACATAGGATAAACCCATTGACATTTGACCTGGAAACATTAGAACATACGAGACTTTGGGCCAAAGTTCGAAACTTCGACTAGAATAGATAGCTCTCTGATTAGCCGCAATGCACACGGGCGGAATGGTCTTTTCCCACTTTGTAAATCTTCGAAGACAATTTGAAAAAGATCTGCAACGAAAATGTTCAGACATGGTGTTTTATTTACACTAAACACGATAGTATCTATCACCTTGTCTTGTTATTTACTTGTGAGGATTCGGTATTCTCAGCACCGTGGCCCGGATCGTATTTCCGCTCATGGAATGGTCGTTTTGGTCAGCAAACATATCAGTGTACCAGTACCTCTGCCGATTTTCCGATGCTGGCAGGTCATTGGTTTTGTTCAAAACATTATGAAGGTTAACATAAAACAAATACCTGCAGCTGCTGGAAATCTGAGCCAAAAACGATAATTGCTTGTGCAGCGGAGCATGACTGGCAACAGCAACGTTGACTCTCCTGCTCCTCGGATGCAGCCTGACCTGCTGTGCTTTTCCAGCATCACTCTGATCTAAAGTCAGGTTTCCAGCATCTGCAGTCCTCACTTTTGCCTAGTTTCTTCAGTGTCTCTGGTTCCCAATTCAAGAACTCCATCTCTAGCGGTTTCATGTTTGTACCTCCGTGCTGAGAAGTTGAAGAGTGAAGAAAAGTAACTCACCCCCTCCATCCCTGGGGTAATTAGGGACTGAAAATGAATCGTGTCACATTGAAATATATCTACATGCGAATTAATCTCTGTCTTTTATTCGGAAGCATCTCTTCCATTGTAACCATCAGGAAAGATCATTTCGTTCGCCAGAAAAAGAAATGATTATGTCACGAAACTTTGTTTGCTTCAGGTCCGAAAATACTCAGATCAATAGCTCCCTTGCTTACTTCTGCTTGTCATGTTCGCAAAGAGATATGGCAAATTGCCAAGTGTGATTTTCCTTTCAATAAATACTTTTGACTCAGTTTGCCTGCAAATATCTTTTCCTACCTTTGTGCTTTTCTTCTTTTACATTGGTGTCTCGCACCTTACAAATGACAGCAAAGGTATGAAAGGAGATGGAAGCATTTCGCTCAAGTCAGCGAGAGCTTTCAATGAGAACACGGCTGATTTGGTGAATGCTCCAATTTTTTGCGCTGTCTGTAGTCATGGCCGAGTGGTTAAGGCGATGGATTAGAAATCCATTGGGGTTTCCCCACGCAGGTTCGAATCCTGTTGACTACGTTATGGATGCTTTCCTGCTGGTAAAACTTTAGCTCAAAGTTCAGAAAAACTATTTTGTGAACCATGCCGGTAATTTGATTAGACTTGGGAAACTCGAGGTCTTCATCAGAAATGTTCCGTATTTAAAACATTATCTCTGTTTCTCTTTCCAGATACACTGCTCGACACATCAGGTTTCTGCAGCTGTTATTGAACGTCCTCAGCAGAAGTGCTACTTTTCATTCGATTCCTTTTATCCCTGTCCACTGTTCTCTGACTCGGGTCAGTGGCAACACTTCCTCCTGCTCGTCAAAGTGCTCATTCCCCACCGCTCCCTCTCCATCATTAGAAACAACCGCAGAAAATCGCCACTTAACCATCTTTGTTCCAAAGTGAAACTCATCAGCCTCGGGAATCTCTCTACCAAACGGGACTTCTCATCCCTTGACATGGTGCAAACCAGAGGATTGTGAAGAGATACTGTTAAAATATTGTCAGCTGGCAGTTGAAAAAATGTTTAGGAAGCAAACCATATAATTTAGGCTCCAGCTTTGTAAATCTTGAGAAACACTTTGAGAAATGGAATCAGAGGAGAATGAAGAAGTGTGAACTGTCGGCACAGAGTAGAGGACTGGAAATTGACTCTGATGTTCTCGTGACAGGAACTGATCTGAGACATTGAAATCATTCTCGCTCACGTACGTGAGGAAAGCAAACTTCATCTGGACTCTGGGACAATGAAAAACTCTGCAACACTCAAGACAATATCCAAATATTTCCTGGGATCACTACAGTAGGAGTACTATAGATGAGTCATTTTATGTCCAGTGTGTGCGGGAGGGCTTCCTGACACAGTACGTACACATGCCTTCAAGGGACGAAGCCACTTTCGATTTAGTACTGGGTAACGACCCTGGCCAGGTTTTAGATTCGGAAGTAGGTGAGCACTTTGGAGACATCGATCACAATTCTCTGAGGTTTACTTTCGTGATTGAAGGGTATAGGTGTACTCCACCGAGCAAGACTTTCAGCTGGTGGAAGGGAAATTACGATGCAATGAGTTAAGATTTAGGAAGCGTAGAATAGGGTAGGGAACTGCAGGGGGTGAGCACATTAAAATGTGGAGCTTATTCAAGGAAAAGCTCCTGTGTCTCCTAGATAAGTGTGTACCTGTCAGGCAGGGAGGAAGATATAGAACGCGTGAGCAGTGGTTTACTAAGGAAGTGGAATCCCTGGTCAAGACGAACAAGAAGTCTTATGTTAGGACAAAATGTGAAAACTCAGTTAGAGCGCTCGAGGGTTGCAACGATATCAGGAGAGACCTAAAAAGAGAGCTGAGAAGAGCCAGGAGGAGACATGAGAAGTTGGCAGATAGGATCAGGGTTAATCCTAAGGCTTTCCATAGGTATGTCACGAATAAAAGAATGGCGAGAGTTAAATTTGGGACAATCAAAGGTAATAGTGGGACGTTGTGTGTGGAGTCAGAGGTGATAGGGGAAGGACTAAATAAATATTTTTCGACAGTGTTCGCTGTAGAAAATGAAAATGTTGGCGAGGAAGATACAGAGCTACTTGCGTCTAGACGAGAAGAGATTGAGGTTCACAAGAAAGAGATATTAGAAATACTGCAGAGTGTGCAAATAGATAAGTCAGCTGGGCCGGATGGGAGCGATCTGATTTTGTTTAGTAAATGCTCTGCAGGAAGGTACAAATCATACTGATGCTTACAACGGCTCGTTTTGACCCGCAAATTTCACTGAAGTGGCGGTGCCAATAAAGGTGTCACGCATCTCGTCGAATTCCACATCCTGAGCTCGAAATGACCAGAGGTTTCTCGCTGAGTTTCTGCAGGGTCTTGTTTGGACGACACCATGACCCTTTTTCACTGGAGTGGAACATGTCGTGACTGTGAATAAAACGATGGAAACTTCCAGCAGAGAAGGACGCGACCCTGAAGCAGGCAGCTGAGGACAAATGTTTCTCCTTTGCCAGTGAAAGGCACAGCTTCACAAATTGGAAACTTCGAAGTGAAGCAATGTTGGTGATTAACTTCGGTGCTTGTTCACCTTTTTAATTCTGATTCCGTGAAAGTCCATAGCATTACATATCGACATTCTGCCAAGCGCGGCCGTGTCTCTTGGGCCAGTTGCGTAATGGGTAACGCGTCTGATTTCATATCAGTAGATTGTAGATTCGAGTCCTACCTGGCTCGCGGGGGCATGTTTCGATTTAAGCGTGGTATACGTTGACGCTCCCCGGTAAAGTTCTTTCGGGACATCGCCTCTGTGCTTCTGCAATTGTCCTACTGTCCATTTCAAATTTCGGCTCTCCACAACGCACACCTCCGACAGTTTGGCGGTATCTTTTGGTGTGTCTCCCTCTGCGGGTGAAAATGAGCATGAGTTCCTCAAAAGAGTTACAATTCGTTGTGGAAGTGTCATACTTCTCTCCCATTACATTGCCATGTAAGCACATAGAATAACCTCATTGACATTTGACCTGGAAACATTAGAACACACGAGACTTTGGGCCAAAGATGGCTCTCTGATTAGCCGCAATGCACACGGGCGGAATGACCTTTTCCCACTTTGTAAACCTTCCAAGACAATTTGAAAAAAATCTGCAACGAAAATGTTCAGACAGGGTGTTTTATTTACACCAAATACGGTAGTATCTATCGCCTTGTCTTGTTATTTACTTGTGAGGATTCGGTATTTTCAGCACCGTGGCCCGGATCGTATTCCCGCTCATGGAATGGTTGTATTGTTCAGCAAACATATCAGTGCCGATTTTCCGATGCTGGCAGGTCATTGGTTTTGTTCAAAACATTATGAAGGTTAACATAAAACAAATACCTGCAGTTTCTGGAAATCTGAGCCAAAAACGAAAATTGTTTGTGGAACGCAGCAGGACTGGCAATAGAAAGGTCGACTTGCCTGCTCTTCGGATGTTGCCTGACCTGCTGTGCTTTTCCAGCATCACTCTGATCTAAAGTCAGGTTTCCAGCATCTGCAGTCCTCACTTTTGCCTAGTTTCTACAGTGTTTCTGGTTCCCAATTCAAGAACTCCATCTCTAGCGGTTTCATGATTCTACCTCCGTGCTGAGGAGTTGAAGAGTGAAGAAAAGTAACTCATCCCCCCCACCCCCATCTCTGGGGTAATTAGGAACTGAAAATGAATCGTGTCACATTGAAATAGATCGAGATGCGACTTAATCTTTGTCTATTATTGGGAACCATCTCTTTCATTGTACCCATCAGGAAAGAACATTTCGTTCGCCAGAAAAATAAATGAATATGCCACTAACCTTTGTTTGCTTCAGGTCCAAGAATACTCAGGTGAATAGCTCCCTTGCTTACCTCTGCTGGTAATTTTCGCAAAGAGACCTAGCAAATTGCCAAGTGTGACTTTCCTTTCAATAAATAATTTTGACTCTGTGTGGCTGCAAATATCTTTTCCTACCTTTGTGCTTTTCTTCTTTTTCATTGGTGTCTCGCACCTTACACATGACAGCAAAGGACCGAAAGGAGATGGAAGCATTTAGCTCATCAAGTCAGCGAGAGCATTCAATGAGATCACGGCTGATTTGGTCAATGCTCAACGCCGTTGCGCTGCCTGTAGTCCTGGCCGAGTGGTTAAGGCGATGGAGTAGAACTCCTCTGGGACTTCTCCTCCTAGGTTCGAATCCTGCAGACTGCGTTATGCATGCTTTCCTGCTGGAACAATTTTCACTCAAAGTTCAGAAAAACTCTTTTGCAAACCAGGTCGGAAATTTGATTAGACTTGGGAAACTCGAGTTCTTCATCAGAAATGTTCCATATTTAAAACATTATCTCTGTTTCTCTTTCCAGATACACTGCTGGACAAATCAGGTTTCTGCAGTTGTTATTGAACATCCTAAGCAGAAGTACTGCTTTTCATGAAATTCCTTTAATCCCTGTCGTCTGTTCTCTGACTCGGGTCAGTGGCAACACTTCCTCCTGCTCGTCAAAGTGCTCATTCCCCACCGCTCCCTCTCCCATCATTACAAACAACCGCAGGAAATTGCCACTTAACCATCTTTGTTCCAAAGTGAAACTCACCAGCCCTCGGGAATCTCTCCACCAAATGGAAATTCTCATCCCTGGACATGCTGCAAGCCAGAGGATTGTAAAGAGATACTGTGAAAATATTGTAAGTTGACGTTCGATCAATGTTTAAGAAGCAAACCATATAATTTAGGCTCCTGCTTTGGTTACCTTGAGAAACTCTTTGGGAAATGGAATCAGAGGAGGATGAAGAAGTGTGAACTGTCGGACCGAGTAGAGGACGGGACATTGACTCTGCTGTTCTCGGGACAGGAACTGATCTGAGACATTGAAAGAATTCTCGCTCACGTACGTAGGGAATGCAAATTTCATCTGGACTCTGGGACAGTGAAAAACTCAAGACAAAATCCAAATATTGACTGGGATGACTACAGTGCGAATACTGTAGGTGGGTCAGTTTTTGCGCAGTGTGTGCAGGAGGGCATCCTGACACAGTACGTAGACATGCCTTCAAGGGACGAAGCCACTTTCGATTTAGTGCTGGGTAACGAGCCTGGCCAGGTTTTAGTTTCGGAAGTAGGTGAGCACGTTGGAGACAGCGATCACAATTCTCTCAGGTTTACTTTCGTGATTGAAAGGGATAGGTGTATTCCACGGAACAAGAGGTTCAGCTGGTGGAAGGGAAATTGCGATGTATCGAGGTAAGATTTAGGAAGCGTAGAATGTGGTAGGAAACTGCAGGGGGTGAGCACATTAAAATATATAGCTTATTCAAAGAAAAGCCCCTGTGTGTCCTAGATAAGCATGTACCTGTCAGGCAAGGAAGAAGATATAGAACGCCTGAGCCGTGGTGTACTGAGGAAGTGGAATCCCTGGTCAAGAAGAACAAGAAGTCTTATATTAGGACAAAATGTGAAAACTCAGTTAGAGCGCTCGAGGTTTCCAACGGTATCAGGAAAGACCTAGAAAGAGAGCGGAGAAGAGCCAGGAGGAGACATGAAAAGTTGTTGGCAGATAGGATCAGGGTTAATCCTAAGGCTTTCCATAGGTATACCAGGAATAAAAGAATGACGAGAGTTAAATTTGGGACAATCAAGGATTAGGAAGTTGGGTGTGTAGTCAGAGGAGATAGGGGAAGCGCTAAATAAATATTTTTCGACAGTGTTCGCTATAGAAAATGAAAATGTTGGCGAGGAAGATACAGAGCTACTTGAGTCTAGATTAGCAGAGATTGAGGTTGACAAGTTTTAGGTGATAGAAATACTGGAGAGTGATATAACAGACTAGTCCCCTCTACCGGATGGAATCTACCCTGGGATCCTCTGGGAAGCAAGGGAAGAGATTGATGAGCCTTTAGCGTCGATCGTCAAATCATCGTTGTCTACAGGAATAGTGCCTGTGGAATAGAGCATAGCATAATATGTTCCCGTGTTCAAACAGTGTCGTAGGGACAACCCTGTTAATTACAGACCAGTGAGTCTCACTGCAGTTTTTGGTATCGTGTTGGAAAAGGTTATTATGGATTGGATTTATGACCATCTGGAAAAAACTAATCTGATCAGGGACAGTCAGCACGGTTTCGTGATGGGTCGGCCTTGCCTAACGAATCTTATTGACTTTTTTGACAAAGTGACCAAACGGGGAGATTACGGTAAACCGATTGATGTGGTGTATTTCGGTTTCAGAACGTTGTTCGATAAGTTTCTCCACAATAGGCTATTATACAAAATGTGGTGGAATGGAATTGTGGGAGAGATTGCAGATTTGATCAGTAATTGGTTTGCCAATAAAAGAAACAGTGTTGTAGTTAATGGAACATGTTCTTCTTGGTGTCCATGTACTTGCGGCGTACCACAAGGGTCGGTGTTAGGGCCACTGCCGTTACATGAGTTCTAACCTTGCCAATCAGTCTCCCATGGGGATCATTGTTGAACGCCTTACTGAAGTCCATATAGATCACATTTACTGCTCTGCCCTCATCAATTTTCTTTGTTACTTCTTCAAAAAACTCAATCAATTTGTGAGACACGATTTCCCACGCACAAAGCCATGTAAACTATCCCGAATCAGTCCTCGTCTTTCCAAATACATGTACATTCTGTTCCTCAAGATTCCCGCCAACAATTGGAGTATTCTTGGCAGATGCAGTTTTATGTAGGCGATGCGAGGTCATATACTTTCTTGGTAAGAATCAAAAGACAAGCTACTATTAAAATCGATAGAAACGCAAAAGATGTGCAGTGCAGAGGAGTCTCAGTGTTCTTACACATGAAACGAAAATATTTATTTCTTGGTGGCAAAAGAAAGCCTTTTCTGATGCTCACAATTAAAGAGATGGTTTCCAAGAAAATATCAAATTTAAGTCACCAGTAGAGTAATCAATTACCAAGATATCCCTCGTGATGTTTTATGGGACATGTGGGATGTTTTTGATTATGGTTCTCCAAACGTTTTTACAATGGAACCGAGAGTTTTAGATGGGAAGTGAAGATCACGCATGACTATTGCCATTTTTGGCACTCACACACAATATTTTTTCCTTGTACGATTTATTTCGCTTTGTGGTTACTGCGAGTGGGCTTGTAAACTACACATGCTTGTGAGTTCATCCCACACTGTTCCTCAACTCCAGCCAAACAGACTTTACATCCTTATTTCCTGAATCAACGTAATCTATAACCATTGCAGAGATGTCATTAAAACTTCGGTATTTCACACGCCTCTGTATATCATTTAAAATAGTAATTGATCCGTTACTGTGTTGCAGTTGTGCAAAGAAGAGAAAAATAGCATCGAGAATGGTGGACTTCCGCTTCACACACCAGTTATTGAAGCGAAAATGCAGATTACTGCCCATAATTCGATCATGGAAGCATGTGCCAAACCCTCAGTCATCACAGAATAAGTTTAGTGCCACAGGGCATGTCAGGGACAGCACCAGAAAGACAGCAGAAATGCTGCTATAAGCTCGTATTTTGGATATACTTCTCAATGAGCAATAGAGTGTTACATGTGTTCCATCAAGAGTTACCTCACACAAAGAAGTAACCAGTGCTGCAGACGGTCATATCATCCGAGTTCTAAGCCCTGGAATCAGAGACATTCAATATTCTGTGCATAACTGCAAGGAACAGCTGTCCGAGGCGTTTACAGCCCTAGATGAAATTATGAATGCAGCTCTCTAGTTGTCAGCCTCTTTCCCCTATGTCGTGTTTCGTGCAGTCCCTGCGTGGAATCTCGTCAACCACGTTTGACCTGCACATGATGCGTATTGGGCCTTGTTTTCTCGTGAGTTGTTGTCTGAGTGAAGCTCTCGGTTTCTGTGCTGTCATAAGTCCGAATGTTCGGAGGAATCTGGATATCGTTTTCCAGAATTTGTTTTTAATACAGGGAAGCATGATTGAAATATTACCTCAAAGCATATCCTCGTTGCGAACTTTGTGTGCCATGCATCTGCGAATGAAGGTGTGTGGATATTGGTTCTTGGCAAAGAATTTGTGTGGGTGTCAGTCCAGCAGTTCCTCGTAGCAATACGTACAAACGGCAAGGGCCACACATTCGACTAGAATAGCACAACAATAATAGGACAGGGCAAGCAGAAGACAGCCAGACAATTCCTGGAAGCAGGGCACTCATCCACGGATTCCATCCGTTGGACCCAATCTGCAATCCCAACAAGCGGAAGCAGCGGGAATGAAACCAAATCTATTCGTACCAAAACATCAGAGCAGCGTTTCACATGAACCTCTGCAGCGTTGCGAATGTCACCCAGACAGGCGAGGAAAAGTCTGCAAACCATCTTCCTCGCGTCACCGAACTTTTCAACAAGAACACCAGAAGCATCCGAACTTCACATTGTTCTGCTCCAAAACACTCCGCGTTTCCACAACAGAGAATTGCACACTCAACTTCCGCGTGTAAGATGAGAATACCAGCCCCTACACTACCAGGCCTGGATAAAATTCCAAATCAGGAAATGAAGATTTATTTCTCCTCTTCTTGTGGCTAATCTGAATGAAAACCATTTTCTGCTTACACAGAGAGCACAGACCCGGTTCTGCCAGAAGGAATCCAGTGATTGATTGCATCCAACTGGAATCATAGAGTCATAGAGATGTACTGCAGGGAAACAGACCCTTCGATCAAACCTGTCCATGCTGACCGGAAATCCCAACCCAATTTGGTCCCTCTTGCCAGCACACGGCCCATATCCCTCCAAACCCTTCCTGCTTATATACCATTTCAAATGCCTCTTGAAAGTTGCAATTGTACGAGCCTCCACCACATCCTCCGGCAGCCATGGCAGCACATACAGGAATAAATTGTCACTGCAAATCCCCTCTAAGGATCTCGCCTTTCTGAGCTGAAACTATCTCACTGTTCATTCAATATCGCTATTTCTAATTCTTGGAACTCCCTCCGTATCGACAACATGGCTGTATCACTGTGTTGAGCACTTCGAGGACGAAGCAAAGTAACTTACCATCTCAATCTCTTGAGTAATTATGGTTGGGCAGTGAAGCCGATCCCAAAGAGTGACGTGCATTCTCCAGAATTTCGTTTGAAAAAGCTGCAGTCTCCAAGTGGACACCCGAAAGTGGTCCGGAAAAAGTGTAAAATTTCGAAGGAAAAGTAGGATAAACTGAAAGTCAATGATGACTGGGATGAATGAGGCAGAAGTGAGTGAGAGGCTGTTGGTACAAGGATCAATTTCAGTGCTAATGGTTTAGCCCTTTCTGCCCACTGTTAACACCGACTCACACACCACTCCTGGTAAATTCACCACAATTACCCTGGTCTCTTGGTATGAGTTTCCCTCTGTGCATATTCACGCAGTAAATCGGCCCCGAGAGGATGAACGCATACTGTTTATCCTGTCAGGGTGAAGAGGTGAAGGCATCAGTTTGAAATCAAAGCAAGGACAGATTGCGTCTTCCTGTACATTTTCAGTGGAGAGTCACCAGCTGTGAACTTCTTTCCTGCAGAAGCAGACGTTGATATAAATTCTCATCGCGCAGCTTTATTACAGAAAGGTGGTCCGATTAACTGTGATCAAATACTTCATTAAATGCCCTTATTTATTTGAAGAACAGTGTCTTTGGTTTCGTCAGTTAAAGCATATGGTAATAATCAGGCGTTAATGGTGTCAAATGCTGTCAAAAGTTCTGTACATTGAAAATTCATTGTTTAACCTTCTTGTAAAAGCCGTATTGTTTATCCAACATCGCGAAAGTGACGGCTCAGCATGCTTCTTGTGTTTGAGCTCCGACCGTTGTTATTTCGTGCTACCAAGCCCTACCGCCTGATGTGGACCCATTAATCGATGTTCTATCCGGCTAATTCAACGCAGAGTTCTTTTTACTCTGTTCGACAAGATTTGTCTATCTCTTCTACTATTACTCTCCGTCCGTCTTTTCAAGCTTTTTGGGAATAATGAAGAGACGCAGGAGACACTGCAGACTTGCAGGACAATGTTGTAGTAATAACGCATCCAATGAGATAATGGCTCTCATTGTCTGCTGTCACCATTCATTGATTTTAGGCAAACGGCAATGGCATCATAGAAATCCTATAATTGGAGTGAAACTGCTGTTTTTACTGGTCTATTATGAATACTATTTAGAATTGTAAAAGCTCATAACGTTTTGAGTGAACAAATGTCACCTGACCTCAGACCTAAGTAACACAGACATTACTTCGAGACTATGAGCCCAGTTCTACACACTCTGTCCGGGGTGGGGGGGGGGTGGGGGGGTCGGAGAAAGACATGGAACAGCCGTTTAACACTTTTCCAAGAGTAGAAATGAAAAATGAGCGATATTGACAGACAGAGAGTGGGAGAATGTAGAAGAAAGAGAGATGGTACAGAGACAAAGGAAGACAAACAGAAATTCTCCATTCATCACGGCTGCTCATTGACATAAAGGCGAAGGAAAAGGTAAAGAAGACCAGCCATTCGCAAGCTCAGGGCAACAGCAACAGCATTACAGCCAATAAAGGAATTTTGCATTTTTACAGATGACATCTGTCAGCTAATGAGAGATTCTGGTAAGTATGCTGTTTCGCGAAGTGCAATTGACAATTACCCAGGCAATAAAACAATAAAAAGCATAAGTAGCCTGAATCTGTGATATGAAACATTAAATCTCTTTGTCTCCACAGATGTTGTCAGGCCTGCAAAGGTTCTCTGTCAATTCCTGTTGTTGATTCAGATTTCCAGAATTCGCACTTTTTTGTTTTATGCTAGTCTGAATCCTGTTTGTGACAATACTCGATTAATGGCCAGTCCCATACAACATTCCCTGCTTTGGGAAGGTTGTCAACAACATAAACGGTCAGAGGAAATCCCCCATTGCTACAGCAGTGAGAGCACTGAGTCCCTAACAGTAGACTTTGACTGAAAGTGAAATATGGCGCTATACGTTTTCTCAATGAATCCACTTTTACTTTTTTCATTTGTGATCATTTTAGCTGTACATCAGTTTCTTTCTTTCTTCCATTTCTGTCAGCTTGGAAAAGGCCTTTCCGCCCGTCTGCAGTGAGGGTTATTGGACATTCATTGTTTCGAGTCCAGGAAATGCTATTTTTTGGAGGACCTTCTGCACTGCATCTCGGGTGGGGTGGGTGCGAGGCTGTACCATTATATTCACCTGTCTCTCGATATCGGAGAAGGGTCAATCTATTCTACACCACCAGGCTTCCTCATCTCTCTTTTGAATCTTAGTTATTATTACCCTTGCCATGGCACTCCTTCCTTGATAACAGGAAACTGATATCTCGTGTCAGGTGTACCTGTAGCCGTGGTGGATACTACTAAGTCGTCCTGGTTACCAAACGGGAATGGGTGGCATGTAAATGTCAACTTTACATCCTTGGTTAAGATTACCGTCTGCGGTTGCACCCCCGACACCCCTGCCTTCACGACTGGTCCTGCCATGCAGCCCCTTATTTCTATGAGCTTTCTAATCACTACTTACACTTATTTGGATCCGGTGTTGTCCAATGTCTCCACAAGGTCAGCTATACGTTTGCAATCGCTGGCGTGTATCAACGTGGCACTTTCGACGACCTTAACAGCTGTCTGTGTTGTAGTGAGCCTTGGAGCGGTCCCAGCCAGCTGATGGCCTTCATGCTTTTGCTCCTGAAGTCTTTCACCACTATCCAGTCTTCAGGTTCTAGATTGTGCATCTTTCCTTCTGCTGGTTGTGGTAGTGCTGCCCTTCTTTTGATTCTGTATTTGAGACAGAAGTGTGGAGAGTTTTATACCTTAACATAACATCTCGTCCACATAGTGGTCTGTTATCTGTCTTACAATCGGTCTTGGGCCAATTCCTGTATTGGGCCACCTTCCAAACAAAATCTCAAACGTCCTAATATTTACTCTTCGTCTCCTTCATATACATTAGCACAATTGGAAATGTCTTTGTCCATGGCATCTCTAAATCCTCACAACATTTTGCCAATTTATTTTTAAGAGTAGTTTTCTCTCTTTCCATTGCCCCACCGCTCGCTGGGTGATAGGCACAATGTTGCCTCACCTTTATTCCCAAGTAATCACTGATCAGCTGTACAGCAATATTTATAAATGGCTTTCCGTTGTCCCTGCTTAGCCTTTCAGGGATGACCCATCTCGGAATTATTTCAATTAGCAAAGCCTTGACTACCGCACTGGCATCCTGTTTAGACGTGGTTGCACTTCCATCCCTTGGGAAAACATCAACTATTACCAGGCAATGCCTTTTCCCTTCGCTGGGTGTTAGTTCAATAAAATCCATCTGTAAATGTTCAAAGGGTCTTTGGAATTGGGGGTGTTCTGCCTGATTCATTTGTATTACCCTCCCCGCATTATTGGTGACATAGATAACACATTATTCACATTTTTTATGAGTAATGAGTAAATCCCTTTCTGTACCAGCGTGCTTAGATATTGTCGTACATCCCCACTTTTGACACATGGTCCTTACCGTGTGTTACTTTGACATAGAAATTGAATAAATATCGTGATAGACAGGGTTTATCACTGGGGCCACACTGCACACATTCCCTCATTCTGCACCCTGCCCTTGTCCATTCACGCGTCTCCTTCGATGTGGCCTGCGACTGTAACTCCCATAAGTTTGCTTTGGATTACAAATATTTGACATACACATGTCAAACTGATCACTTGGCGGCTGATTGGCTACTGTCCTTGCCGCTGAGTCTACATTTTCATTGCCTTGAGAAATTTAATCATAATCTTTCCTGTGAGCTTCACATGTACACACAGTGATTGATTTCGGCAATCGGACTGCTTTCAGGAGGTCAGAGATCAGGCCATGTTATGTGATTGGCTTTCCAGTGGAGGTCAAGAAGCCCTTGTTTTTCCACAGGGATCCAAAATTATGTACAACCCCGAATGCATATCTGCTGTCGATGTAAATATTCACTGTTCTTCCTTCGGCCAATTTACATGCCTCAATCAAGGCAATCAGCTCTGCTGCTTGCGCTGACAGATGAGAAGGAAGTGATCCCGCTTTGACTACCTCGTGGGTAGTTGCTACAACATACCAGACACTGGCCTATCTCTTTGCTTCTGAATGCTGACCTGTCCACAATAAAACGCCGTATCCAGATTCTAAATTGGTGAATCCTACACGTCTGGTCTCGGGCTTCAAACCTAAGAACTTCAACTGTTGTTCCACAAGTTGTAGTTTTGCGAGACTACACGGCAGAGCCTACCTTTCTCACATTGATTCTCTTTTGATGCTGCGATAAAGCATTCGCTTGCATACTGCAGAAGCACTGACCCCCCCCCCCCCCCCCGGTTAAAACAAGAGTCTCCAGACTCCTGTGTTAATTATGGTGGGGACTCACAGTAATCTTGAAAACGTCACGTGAAAGTATACTATTTGCCTTTAAGTGGAAAAGTGAACCAGAATTGAGTGTCGGCGTGTAACGGTACACAAAAAAAGGCATTTGCTAAATCCACAATATAGAGCCATTTTTGTCCGGTGGAATTTGAGCCAATATAATATAGGGGTTGAGAACATTTGGGGTGCGCGGAACATCAGCATTATTGATAACCTGCAGGTCATGAACAAACCACAATTCCCCCGATTCACCTGTAATGTTTGCCTTTTTGAACGAAAAAATGGGTGTTCTCACCAGTGATTATTCACGGGGGATTATCACTCCAGCCGAAAAGAGAGGTTCAAAGACTGGGGTAATTCCTTGCACTGCCTCAGGTTTTAACTGCCCCTTAGCTTTGCAAGGACGATACTCAGACTTCGGGGTTATTCTTAAGGGTTCGTATGAGCCCCACACCGTGTTTGCCTTTTGCCCTGAAATCAGTTGGGACCCTTCTTAATCTTGGGTCCGAGACATATACCATAGGTAAACGCCAGACGACACTCATAGTGGGGATTACCTGGACTTCCCTGTCTGCCTGAGTTAGCCGATTTAGTATCTTCCTTTATGTCCTTATAACTGCATTGAAGCAGGTAACCACACCGACCCTGAAGATACAATCTTTCATTTTTTGTGCCTGTCGTACCCATGGTCCCGAATTCTGACACCTGTCTCTGGATGCCTTCGCCAATGATCCGTGAGGATAAGAGCCTTCCACATAAAAAAAACAGTGTCTACTTACAGTCACAGATACTTATAAAAGTTTAAAGTGACAGCACGTCTGTGATCATCCCAATAAAATTCGCACTATAACAACTGATCTGGTTTAACCAATCTCCTGAACCAATCCTTCTCTTATGATTTGTCAGGACATCGCGGTATGTGTGTGTGCTGTGCAGTGCAGCATATCTCCAACAAGAAAATCGGTGTTAATGGGATTAACATGGCTACTTGCTTCCTGGGTGAGTGAATCGCCCATGGAACCTATCGCTCTCTGACATGCATCACGGGTCGTGATTCGTATTTTCCAACCTGCATTGTTCAATCTTCTTTTTGTATTCACTGCAAGCCCGTCCGGGTATTGCCCAAATCCGACCCAGTCTCACTAAGAGATCCCGAGACATCAGATTTAAAGAACAGAATTCCAATAACAGAAATGAGAATTGGAATGTTTCCCCATGAATGGTTTCACACAATAGGGGTGCGGTAAACCTCTCTCGTGTCACGACTCCTGACGCACCCATTAAGTTCAGGAAGCTTCCGTTCATCTTTATTTGCATCGACTCTCTGAACTGCCTTGATTTACGAACTGAATATGTTGCCCTTGTATCTTCCAAAAAAGTAAGAGGTGCACCTTCCACATATAACATAGATGTAAGCATTGACTTATAGGCATCATCGTTGTACTGAAAATATAGTACACCCTTCGCAAACTCAGTGCTCAGTATAGAGGTGGGACATGTTTCAGTGCCCATAAGGTTAGTAGTAGAGATGAGCATGAGCGAGTATTCGTTGCCAAGCATAAAGCAAAGAGGTTTACCTGTAACTTTGGGGCTGCCCACCTCCACCTCAGCCTTCCTCCATTAGTCACCCTGCTGCCCAGCCTCCAGGGCCGATTGAGGCTGCCTGGGCGTGCACTGCCTCACTCACTGGTCCATTGCTCTGCACACAAAGCACCCGCCAGATTTACCTCTGCCATCCCTTCTTTTCACGCAGCACCTCCTTCCAACGGCTGGGCGACCATTTGCATTATAGTCAGCTGCGCTTTATGTGTTTGCTGTTCAATCTTTAATTTCCGTTTTTCCTTCTCTTGGGCCAGAAAGTTTTCAGCATGTAGCGCGTGGAGTTCCATCAAATTTAGGTTTCCCGTGTCCCAGGTAATACATTGTCAACACGCCTCATGTAATGGGCGCCCGATAGCTTTCACATATTCCCTTTAAAGTCCAATTCGCTTCTTCTTATCAACACTTCAACGTCAGTGGCCTGAAACATTCGAGTTCTTTTCCAGATAAGAAGTTGTTTTTTTTTCTAATTCCTTGGCTGTTGATATGGTAGTTTGCTGGCCTTGTAAGTCTGCTATTCGTTCGGTTTAAATATAAATAGATTTTTCTTTTCTGTCTGCAACACTTGCCCTCTGCAAAGTCAGACCCTTACTTCTTTGTTTTCCTGTGCTTTTATTGGTTTCAAAAGAAATGTTAATTTTCCATTGCAATGGACATCACATTATTTTCACAGGTCGGTGCAATATCGAGGGCCGAAGTGTACGGCACTGTAACGTTCTATGTTGTAAGATACATTTCCTGCTAGTTTCCGTTGTCTCTCCTCACTGTGGAAACTTCCAGACACATCGTCCAGCGATTTATCTGCACTTCATTCAATCCAGAAAACTGTAGTTCCTGCTGAGAATATGATCTCTCTACACTGGAGAGAGGAAAACGGAGTCGGTGACAAAGCTGAGATCACTAATGCTCTGTCCAGAATCAACAAAAACTACCCCGGTCTTCCAGTGTCCTGTCACTTTAACATTGCATTGTGTACCCAAGCCATCATACCAGCCTCTGGTCTGCTGCAGTTCTTCTTCAAGGTACAGTGCAAGCTGGAAGATCAGCAACTCATTTTCTACTGAAAGACCATGCAGATTTCAGGACCCAACTTCGAGTTCAATCATTTTGGATCCTGTCCGCCCTCTTCCACATTTTTCACCCACCCATACATCCCATCAGTTCCGAACAGGAATCATTGGACTCCAAGCGTTAACTGTCCTTTCTCATCATAGATGGACAAGAGCTGCTGATTTTGTTCAGACGTTTTGGCCTTTCTTAAAAGAACATTTCTTTTTCAGTTGTAATCGCAAGACTGCAGGAACTGTCTGATTGCAGGAGGAGAAGTTCACAAGAGATGAAAATAATGCCAAGGGCGGGACCATTCCCATTGTGAAGGTAGATGAGCTAAGCTGGGGCTGTGTAACTCAGCACAGAGAAGGCTGAGTGAGAAACTGATTAACATTCACGTATTATGAAGATGATAGATATGTATGACAGGAATAAGGCTTTTCAGGAAGGAATAATAACCAGTGACATAGATGAAAAGCAGGAGAAAAGCGGTTGAGAGGAGATTTAGGAAGACCGCTTTCACCCATAGAGTGTTGTTCATCTGGAATTTCTTATTTGAAAGTGTGGTAATGCTAAGTATTATGAGGATATTTCAGCAGTAAGCAGACGAACACTTGAAGATTCAGAGCACAGGTGGATAAGGACCAGATGTTGGAAAGTGTGACAAGGTCAGACAGACGAAATCGTTCTCAGGCAAACTTTAGTGCTGTAAACTGGGTGAGGCCACGACTCTGTGGTGCAATGGAAAGCGCGTTGAATTTCTACGTCTTTCTTAAGACTGCTATTCAAAAGTTGTGGATGGAAATCTCATCAGAGTCGAGTTTTCCGTTATGGTTTGAAATGTGTTCAGACCAGACTCGTCTGCTCATCTGCAAAACCTTCAAAATTCATGCAGAAACCCAACTGTCTCGAAATGCAGCATTTTCCTCTCAGCGATGAATAACGTCGATGTCTATTTATGGTGGAGATCGATAAATATGTGTTAGCCACTTGGCAACAATATGATATTGATACGCTGGAAAAATACATGAAAGTGCTGTGTGAGCTATGATGGTACAGAATAGCGTGGCGAGGCAGGAGCGGTGTTAAGAATGGCATACTTCTGCTCCTTTCTGCTTGAATCTTTTCTGGCGCAGGTTTTTAAACAATCACAATGAGAACAATGTTAATCTACACCAATTAATATTTTCTGTCTCACCTCTATTTCGCTACCCTCCATGCTGGAATAGGTAGCTGTTAAGTCAGAAAGTGGAGGATTCTCACATATTCTCTGTCAGGTTGAACATCCCTTCACAGAGGTTTCCAAGTGGACACATGGGGCAAGTGATTACATGGATGCTGGGACAGATTTACGTTTTGCTGGGTTAGAATTCTTGCCAACGTAATGAGCGTGAATTTCTGACATTTTGAAACTTACTCTGGATTCTTGCTACTTTACTGATTAAACTAAAATTCAATTTGTACTTGCATAAAATGCTTAAATTTGACTATTTATAAAAAAAACCATGCCACGTGCCCTTGGATGTATGAAGGCGTTGTTGACGTTGTGTACAGTGTGGGTCATTGTGCCATATGAACATTCCAAAGGATGCTGGTGAAGTATCAGTGAATCGAATTCTCTGACGAATTGATACCGATAGAAGGAAAATCCTAGTACCGTGGCGACATAACATTAACTGTGATCAAAGCAGGAAGCTACGGTAAACGAACACAAAATTCAATTCTGCCCATTTTCACCACATTTTACTATGTCATTTTCCTGAACCAGATGCTCCATAATCGATGATCCATCATCAGTATAAGCTCCTCTGCGCTGTGTTTCATTTCAGATCTTCAGCAAAAAAGTAGTAATTTGCTTGAGGGGCCCAGCGGTAAGATCAGTAGCCATTGGTCATCAGTGCTCGGCAGCTCCAGTGGTGCATTCGTCAGTTTAATGTAATTGCATGACAGAATGGAAGTGCGTAAGGTGCTAAAGTTGCACATTTGGTTCTCGCTAGGTGTTGGTTTTACTGATAGGGATGATTGCAACTTCAAGCTGAAGAACAGTTCAAACACGGAATATTACACCGCAGTAATGTTCATTTTGGCCCTAACGTTGCACAGACCTGTGATACCAATCTGAATTGTATTTACCATCATAATCCATCACTTTATACAATGACCATTTCATTGCCCTGAACGTTGTTGAGTCTACGAGTGTTGAAGGCAAGGCGTCCAGCACCCTGACTACTCACTGATAAAGGAACCTACCTCTGTATCTATCACCCTCAATTTACATCGATGTGCTCTTGTGCCAAAATTACCATTTGAAGAAAAATGCCTTCATGTCCATCTTATGTCAACTTCTGATCATCTTCTATGTCTCTCTACATTCACCCCTGAAACCTCTTGTCGCTATCAAAAACCGCCTCAAGTCCCTCATCCTTTCCTCGTAAGACCATCTCTCCATAGATGGCAACATCCTAGAAAATGTCCTCTGCACCCTTTCCAATGCTTTCACATCCATCGTATTATGGGGCGACCAGAAATGCATGCAACTCTACAAGTGCGGCCACACCAGTTAATTTCTGGAGCTGCAAAGTGATAACTTCGCTCTGAAACTGAATCACCCTCCCAAGAAAAACGAACACACCGTACTCCTTGCAAACAAACCTGTCAACGTGGGTGGTAACTTTCCGAGTTTTATATAAATGGGCACCGAGATCGCTCTGCACATATACACTTCCAAGAATATTACAATTAGCCAAGAACTCTTTATTCTTGTTGCCCCGTCCGAAGTAAATTATCTTACACTTTTCCACATTAAAATCCATTTGCCACTTCTGAGGTCAGCTCTCCAAATTTCTCATGCCGCTCTGTAACCGTGAGCAGGTATTGGCACTATTGACAACATCGACGATCTTAATGTCATCTGCAAACTTACGAATCCATCATTCCATGCCCTAATCCAGGTCATTTATAAAAATGACAAACAACAGCGGACACAAAAACGAACCTTGTAGTACACCATCAGTTACTGAACTCCAGGATTATCATTTCCCATGAACTGCCACACTCTGTCTTCTTTCAGCGATCCAATTTCTGATCCAAACCGCTAAACCATCATCAATCCCATGACTCTGTATTTCATGCAACAGCCAACAGTGCCTTACTGAAAACCATCAACGACTTTACTCTCATCCACCTGTTTGCTCACCTTCTCAAAGTTCTCAATAAGGTTTGTGAGGCACAACCTGCTATTCATAAAATCGTACTCACTGTCCCGAATCAACTTCTTCCTTTTTCGATGATCATAAATCCTATCTCTTACAATCTGTTCCACCAAGCTCCGCTGCAAGAAAGCTAACGATCACAGTTCTATAATTACCAGCATTGTCTCTACTCCCCTTCGTGAAGAAGGGGACAATATTTGCTAAATTCGGGTCTTCTCGCACGAATGACTTAAACAGTGACGAAATAAAGCTTATAGTCAAAATTCTGCAAACTCCCACGATTCGCAGAGAATCCTCGGATACATCCCATCAAGTCCAGGGGACAAACCTATTTTTAGACTTTCATGAATTGCTAACAACTCCTCTTTATGAATGTCAAATTCGTTTATTCTAATAGGTTGCATCTCAATACTCACTTTGACAACATTGCATTTGCATTTATGATATGATAAAAAAAATACATTCAGCGTCTCTGCTATCCTTGGACTCCACTGACAACTTCGTACTTCTGTTCTGGACAGGCCGTAATCATATGCTAGACATTCTTTTATTCTTGAGCTATCAATTGAAAGCTTCAGGATTGTTCCTGCCAAAGACCTCGCATGCCTCCTCTTCGCTCGAAGTAGCTCTCTCTTTAGGCTCTTCCTGGTTAGCTTTTAATTCCCAAGCGTCCTACCTCAGCCTTCATATTTCATGCTTACATACGCCCCCTTCTCCTTCTTCTAAGAGATTCAACCTCTTCAGGAAACCCAGCTCCCTGTGTCGACCTCATATCCTCTGCTTGACGCATGCATACTTACCAAGGACATGCAGTAGCTTTTCCCTGAACAAGCTCCGTATTTCAGGTGTGCACAACCCTTTACTTTACTTTCCACATATGGTGCATCTTAACTCTTGCCTAATCGCTTCATAATGGCCTTTCTCCCCGCGATACCTCATGCTCTGCAATAAATACCTATTCCTATCCATCACTAAATAAACATAACCGAATTGTGGTCACTATCAACAAAGTGCTCACTTACCTCCAAAGAGAACAGTTGGCTGAGTTCATTCCCCATGAGCAAATCCAATGTGGCTTTGCGTCTTGTTGGCCTGTCTACATACTGCGTCAGGAAACCCTCCTGCACATATTGGACAAATCTGACTGATCCGAGGTGCTGAACCGATAACATTTCCAATCAATATTTGGAAAGTGAAAGCTCCCCATAACAACTACCCTGTCACTTTTGCTCCAATCCAGAGTCGTCTTTGCAATCTTTTCCTCCATGTATCTAGAACATTTTTGTAATGACCTCTCCATTCCTGATTCTAATCTCAGTCCATTCTTCCTCAGCAGCTTCACTCTCGTCCTCAGCAATATTCGTTTTGCTACCATAGTACTGTCCTTGACGAATAATGCCACATCTCCCCCTCTGAAACGACCCCCTGTTTTGACTGAAAAATCGAAACCGATGTACCAGGAACAACCATTCACTTCGGTCCTCCGTTCATGTCTCTGAAATGGCCACAACATCGAAGTCCCAGGTAAAAACCCATGTCAACTACCTTATCCCAGATGCTTCTGGCGCTGAAGTAAACACACTTCAAGCCACCTTCATCCTTGCCAGTACACTCTTGTAAACCTGAAACGCTATTTATGACAAAATCACTCACAACCACCTGCAAACTGGAGCGACAAATCAGCTTCCCACTCCGCGGCTGAATTCGTTCAAACCCTCATGAAGAGCTTTGGCAAATTATCCCCTCAGGTTATTGGTACTCTTCTAGTTCAGGTGAACACCCTCCTGTTTGTAAAGGTTCATCGACTCCAATATGAGCCCCAACTCTCGAGGTATTGGAATCTCTCCCTCCTGCACCAATCTTGCGGCAACATTTTCAAATGCTGTCTCCCGACACTACGATGTAGAATAAACAACAAATCAGAGAGAACAACTTTGTTTGTTCCAAATTTAAAATGTCACCCTCGATACCTGAAATTCTGCCATACATCCACATCACTTTTATTACCGATGTTGTTGCTGCATATGTTGACAATGACTTGGGCTTGCCCACCCTCTCCCATTTCTTCCATTTCCTTTATTTCCGTCCTGGATTTAGGGTCCAGTCTTGATAGAGGCGTGGGTTCGAATCCCACCGCTGCCATTACTGCTGATCTATTCCAACGACGCAGCGTTTTAAAATGCTGTTTCGACCCCTGCTGCATTTAGAACAGAAGAAAAATGGGTTTGTTTCACGGGTAATTAACTGTGGTGTGGGAAAGTGCCGAATTTTTCCAGGTGTCTGTGCTGTCATGATCGTGTTTGCCTCTCGCGCAGAAAGTCGCAAACAGCTCTGTTGTCCCAGGCAAGTTAAGCGTTTACTGGAACCGAATGGAGACTGTATTGTCTTCGCTGTTATGAAACATCGTCCTGCGGTGATTCGACTCGTCGTTATTTGGTTTTCTGGCCAATGGGAAAATCGTTCCAATGAATTGCGTTGTCATATGTTATGGAATCTCTCCCATTACCTTCATTTCCGTCCTGCAGACATCGGAAGGGAAAGGTAATCTAATCGAGACTGTGATTGGTGAAATTCACTGTTTATGGCCCATTGTTACATTCTTCTTTCTTTCTCTCTTTTCAGCATTGTCTGGGAAGTGGTGGTGCACTATGGCTCCAGGTTGTTTGAAAGAGCAGTTTGGAATTGCCCTGTTGTTAGTTGTGAGATTACTGCATGTCTCATGTCCCCGTACTGTCTCACATTTAGCATTAATACTCACTGTGTCTGAAAATACATTTGGTTTGCCAGTTTTGTTTGTGTTCCGTGTTAAATTCTTTCTGTTTTGCGATTCGCTCAGTACATTATGAATTAACAGGGTTTCTGAGGTAACTTCCAGCTGCAAAAATCCTAAACTGAGAATCTGGGAACATTTCCCGGAGTATGGTCAGTCGGAGCAAAAGTAAGGACGTTGTTCATTTCTGCAGTGTTTCACAATTCTGCCTTTCCCCTGAGCAGTCGAACAGACTAAATGATTGTGCCACAGACTGCGACGGCAAGCTCCGCTAAAAAGTAATCCTTTAAAGCTGGTGTAAGCAACACAACGTTTTTGGTGTACACCTCGTGGAAACAGATACTTCGGTATATCTCGTCCATGCTCACCACATAGCCATCATTAAACAAGTCCTATTAAACAACGAGTGATTGGAAACAGAAAGGTGAAAGGTAGAATTGCTTCAACTTTCAGTACTGGATGTCACTGAACCGCAGCACGTGCGGGTGAAGCTTATTCTGTAGTGTAGTGGTCATCACCTTCGCCTTACGCGCGAAAGGTCCCCAGTTAGAAACTGCGTTGTTTTCAACTGCAGGCTATTACATGGAAAAGAACGGAGCTTTCTTGCTTGCTCTCCCATCTGCAAACCTGCCTTCGAATTTGCTTGAACAAATCTGCTCTCGTAGTGAAATGTAATGCAACTCCATTTAATTACTGTGCAAAGCATTGTAAAGTTTTTCTGCAACTTGGTTCTGATCATATGCCATTCTGCTTGAGAGTGTATTTAATGCTTTCTGATCCTTCCACGAAAAGCAGTACCGCATTTGCATTCCTTGCGCAGGCGGCCTGGTTGAAAGACAGGGAAGAAGCTGATGCTCTGGTGTCACAGCACACAACGGACACAACTAGTCTGACTGTCAAATGCACCTCAAAAGTCGTCTCTGAAAGACCTAATTTGTAAGCTGTCTGTCATTATTCAACGTGCGAGAGTTGGCACCAGAGGTCCTGAATCATGTTTTGGAGCAGTTCGCACGTTAATGGCTCATTCAATCAGCAACAGCAATGAAAGAAATCACACTCTCAGATGAACCTCTGGACCCGTGCTTTCATAGCGTCGCTATCATTAAAGTGCGCCCCGTGATCTAAGCCACGTTGGAACTGAAACTGTGGAATCGACAAAGAGGCTACAGAATGACATCGCATCCATTTGGTTTTCTTAAAATCACTGACGAGCAGGAAAATGTAAACGGGGAGGGCGAGTGGGGAAGTGAGGCAGTTGCCCCTCTGGTGAAACTCCTTCTTTGTGATTCACTCAGCAATCAGAGGCGTGAAGGTGACTCAGGCGGGAGAGCTCTTCACATCGAGAACAAAAAGCACTCAAGGGCAGTTAGCCCCTCTTCCGGAGTGGGGGTGGTGTGAGGTAATTACCTTTTGATTTCTGTTACTATGTTCAGAACCGCCTTTTAGATTGAGGTGAACAGAATCCGCATTTCTAAAAAGCACCATGGAATTTAGCAAAATTTATTGAGTCGAATCTCGTCGATACCCACATAAGTTTCCAACTCAGTTGTATCCATGTGGCTCATGTCCAGGTGTGAACACAACTGCAGCAAATTGCACGGTTAAGGCAAAAAGGCAAGGAAAGTGGCATCTCGAACTGGCTCCGACGTCAGAGCATCCTCACAATGTGACCTGTCGTTCTCGGATTGCAATGGTACCTCCGGTTTTAGGGTGGAGAATATTCTTTGGGAATCTTGTTCTGCAAAACAGACAGAGTGACTGAAACTATGCTGCACGGTATGATGTGGAACACGGCCTGCAAGCTTTGTGCATTTTCCCTGTAGTCCGATTTGTTTCATGTTCCGTGTAAACGTGAAAATCGTCCTGTTCCGAGCAATGGATGAAATCATTTAGCAAAGCAAGAATCGAAATTGCAGTAAGGTCAAACAGCTCATGTTAATTTGAACAAATCATACCGATCATATGTTCTCACGCACTCACAGATACATTTGCATTTTGAAAGAGTCTGAGAAGATAGACTCAGCTTACCGTTCATTTTTGTCTGGATTGATGAGCTATCATTTTTATCTGCGAAATTGAGATTGGAGCAGGGCATATCCCAGCAGCTGTGCAAGTCGGAGAGGGATCATGGAACCCTTTTCATGTGACTTTGCATCCGTTGTTATGCAGGAGCACAATTGGAAATGCACGAAAATGGGCCCGTTGGTTGCCTGTTTGTGTGGCCGAGCAGTCTAAGGCGCTGGCATACTGTTCCTGCGTCGAAAGGAGCGTGGGTTCGTATCCCACCACTGTCATTTCTACTGATCAACCCCAACGACGCAGCTTGTTAAAATGCTGTTTCGGTCCCCACTCTATTGATGTTGAAAACAAAAGAAAAATGGGTTTGCTTCCAAAGGAATTAACTGTGGTGCGGGATAGTGCCAAATGTTTCACAAGTGTTTCTGCTGCCATGATTGTGTTCGCCTCACGCGCGGAAAATCGCAAATAGCTCTGCTGTTCCAGGCAAGTCGAGCTCGCCACAGGTTCCTTGTCAATTTCAGCCCACTCACCTTAAAACTATGCTCTTGAGCTTTCAACTCACACCAACTTGGGTAAAACACGTAAATTCTCAGTTTACAACCCTTCCATAAGCTCATGTCGCAGCCGTTATGCTGCAGAGAACGTCCTCCCAGGCTATTCCACCACGCCCTACGGTCCATACATTGACGACATCATTGTCTATAGTTTGTCATCAAATTCACGTGTCATTTTTTTATGTTTTCAAGATGTCAATAATGCTGGACAACAACGAGTGATTGGAAACAGAAAAGTGAAACGAAGAATGGCTTAAACTTTCACTGCTGGATGCCTCTGAGCCGCGGCACACACGGTTGAGGCTTGTTTCTGCAGTATAGTGGTCATTACGTTCACCTCCTACGTGAAAGGTCCCCAGTTCGAAAGTGGCTAGAAACTGCTTTGTTCTTCAACTGCAGCTTTTTACATGGACAAGAACGGACCTTTCTTGCTTGCTCTCCCATCTGCAAACATGCCGTCGAATTTGCTGGAACAAATCTCCTCTCGTCGTGAAATGTAATGCAACTCCATTTAATGACTGTGCAAAGCGTTGTAAAGTTTTTCTCCAACTTGGTTCTGATCATATGCCATTCTGTTTGAGAGTGCAGTTACCGCCTTCTGATCCTTCCGCGAAAAACAGTACCGCATTTGCATTCCTTGTGCAGGCGGCTCTGTTCAAAGACAGGGAAGAAGCTGATGCGCTGGTGTCACAGCGCACCACGAATTCCTGAATTTGTCTGTCTGTCAAATGTATCCCAAAGTCGTCTCGGAAAGGCCTCGTTTGGAAGCTGTTTGTCGTTATTCAACGTGCGAGAATTGGCACCCTAGGTCCTGGATCATGTTTTGGAGCAGTTCGCACGATAGTGGCTCATTCAATTAGTAACAGCAATGAAAGAAAGTACACTCTCAGAGGAACCTTTGGATTTGTGCTTTCATAGCGTCGCTATTATTAAGGTGCGCCCCGAGATCTTTGGAATTTCACCAGAGCTGCAACTGCCTCACTTCCCCACTCGCCCTCCCCGTTTACATTTTCCTGCTCGTCAGTGATTTAAAGAAAACCAAATGGATGCAATGTCATTCTGTCGCCTCTCTGTCGATTCCTCCGTTTCAATTCCAACATGGCTTAGATCTCGGGGCGCACCTTAATACAAGCGACGCTATGAAAGCACCCCTGTTACCTCACTGTGGTAATACGCCATTTGTTTGAAAAAAATTACCCTCTAAAGTGTAACACACCCAAACACTTTTCCCGATCCTATTTCTTCACATTCACTGCTGACTAATACACATATCCCCGAACACAATGTGCAATTTAGCATGTCCAGCTCACCTGACCTGCACATCTTTGTATTGTGGGAGGACACGACAACAAACTCACAGAGACTTGGGGAGAACGTGCAAAGTCCCCACAGTCATCCGCGGATGGAATCAAACCGATGTCCCTGGCGCTGTGAGGCAGGATTGCTCACCACTGAGGTTCCAAGTAATCGTATGCATTATGTAAAATCATGCAAAGATACGAAAAAACAAGTTTCAAATGAGTACTCTCCGATATTGTCAAATCATGTCAATCTTACATTCAATATGAATAGGTGCATGGAAAACAAAAACAAAACACAAAATTCCGGCAATTCATGAATGAACAATAATTTAAAAATAAAATTGTTCAAAGGTCATCACAATATTTAGACGAATAGCCATTTTTAATAACAAGTATAGGTAATTAGCTGACTACTGAATAATTGTAAGTGGCATATATTTGCTTAACACTGAAGAAAACGACTTGTTTTTCCACTTGTTACACAGCAGAATAACAATGTGTGTGTGTGTGTGTTCGAAATGTTTGAATCAAGCTTTTTCTAACAAAATATCTGATGACTTACGATCACTTAGCCTTGTCACCTTTAAGACCACTACATTCTCAAATACGTTCCAGCAATTTACAACCAGAAGAACTAGTTAATTTCTTTTCATAGGAACCCAAAGAGAATAGGTAGCGGACACCGAGAATTAGTGAGTCAATGCAAGCATTCAACTGAAGACAACATCCCTTCTTTCCAAAAATGTTCAAAATGTAAAAAATCAAAATTTATTGCCATTGTTGAATGAAAGAATAAAGAGATGCTAATTCTTTATCATTTGATTTTGTTGCATGAAACATCCATAAGTCGTATTATGATTACAAATACAATAAACGTGAGCATTGAAGTAAAATAATTCATTGAATTCAACAATGTTTTAACAGGTAAAATAAAAATTGATATATACAATGATTGAGAGAATGTGTACTGCCCCGTAATTCCACATTTGTGCAACCTATTAGATTTCATAATTATTATTTTTATTATAAATCAGCAACAATGTATTTATCAAAGTCTGTCAATGCATTAAGGAATAATGAAAAATTTATTTTTCCAAGTGTTTGAGCAATGTCTGGAAATGAACTGGAATTAATTCAGTGACAAGTAATTACATTTTCCTGAATTTAAGGCTGAGATTACCGTGATCATTCAAATGAGCAAAACATCAGTAATTTACAATGACGTTGGATGGGAAGTCATTGGTTACCTTGTGAGGTAGTTGACCTGGAAAATAAATGCATTTTCATACTGTACTATTAGTACTTAGAATTAGTGGATTAAATCTAAATGTGAATCTCACTATACTTGTTCAAAAGACTTTCTTAAATAATTGTGCCATTATTGTAATGGTAATGACTTAATAATTAATGCTGTCTTTTGAAGAATTAAAATGATTCAATATTTCAAAAGCAATTTGCTGTGGTGTTGATTGGATATTTATTAAGATTCGTAACCTGAGGAATAAAACATAGTACCTAGCTTTATGGATTGAAGAAAAATGAGCCATTCGGTGACTATTGAGCAAAATGCTTCTTTTTGTTTAATTAAAAAATGTACATACTGCAAGAATTGTGAATTTCCATCCACTGGATTCCTTAGACAAATGTTACATCGATTTATATGATTAATATTATGATCAATGTTTAAAATTGGTGTCAGAATTAGGAAGAGATTAGTAGATCTTGAAAGTGAGCTTGAAACTAAACAAACAATGTAGTCAATGATATATGGTACACAAGCGATTTTAATAATATTGTCATTATTGTACAATGATGATTAATGTTGGAATAGAAATGACACAAACATCAACAAGTTCAAAGCAGTTCTTTCGTTACAATGAAATGAAAACAATAATCGTTTTGCAGCACGTATGATTTTAAATAGCAGTTTTTAAATGTGATTACATACAGTGAAGATTGAACTTTAAGCAAAAATGTAGGAATTTCACGAATTTAAAATGCAGTGTTTGTTCAATTTGTAATAGAAATGGTTATAATTTGAATTGTCTCTTGTACACAAACAACAAAAAAGGAGCTTAATGATTGTTAGAATGACAAAAATTTGCTTCACAATGCTATTGTAGTACAGTCAATATCCGTGATAAAGTAGAACTATTGTTTTAAAAAATATAAATCAACATTAACGACTGAACTGAAATATAGCACATCAATTACATTAACTGAATAGAATAGTAAATAAATGCTTACTGTTCTCATTTGTCCTAGGAACTGTAAGATACTTACTAAGGTTATTCCACTGAATAGTAATCAGCTGATGATAAATATCTTTATATCGCTTTATGTGGACTGTTTTGTGTGAACATTGATTTCAATAAATTTAAATATTTACATGAATTAGGAACAGACTGATAACTGTGTGTGAAAGATCTTACTTAAAATTAGACAATTTTAGTATTCACTAGATTGGCTGAACATAACACACTTAAGACATCATGCAATAAATAAGATGAGAGAGAAATATGCAAATTCAATTTTCAAATGAATGCACTCGGATAATTTCACAGCATTTCAATCTAATTTTAAATATAGATAGGTGAGTGGAAAACTAAAAACAAATTTCACACAATTCATATCAGATCAATAACAAAAAACTGACATATAATAGCAAGTGCCATTTGTTTATTTTACTGAAGAAGAACTTGATTTTTTCCTCATATTTATACCTTTGAAGCATCAAGTTCAATTTGAAATCTGAACTCAGCTCTTCAAAACAAAAGAAAATCAAGGAATATCTTTATTTTGCATATTTCATCTTTGTGAGTGCAATATTATCAAATATATTGCAAAGAATATTGATTGAGTGGAATTAGATACATTATGTTATTAGCAAACTGAAGAAAATATATAGGAGATACTGTGATTATTGGAATGAACAACAAATTGAAGCATATCTAATGTTCAATTGAAAGGCAACTCATTCGATTCTTAAATGTTTTCTAATCAATATTCAGAGCTGCTCTGGCACAGCCCTATGCAATGTGGGAATAGAAATTGTACCCGCTGACCTGGTAGCAGAGACACTACCAGAGTTGCAAAAGATTCCTTCATAACGTTCCCAACCAAGCTGGGCAGAGCTGAAAACTAATCAGATGTTTATTGTGATGATTGGATTGAATTTAAATGCTTGGAAAATGTATGTAATCTACTGAAAATTCAGTAGTAATTTACAATCAGGATGGGAGATAACAAACGTCTTAATTGAACATGATTTTTACGATCACTTGTGGAACGACAAATTGACAGAGTTGTGTGATTACTGTGCATTATAAATAAAAATGAATACAATTATTCTATATGTTCATAAGTTTCCCGTTTTCTGAAATGCAAATTAAAATGTTTACATCTCACGTAAATTGAAACAAAATGATGAGTTGGTCAGTCAATGTGCCTATTCAGCTGAAGGCAACTTTGATTCCTTCTGAAAATGTACGATTTCTAAGAAGTCACCATTTCCTGTGATTGTTTCATGAAATACGAGAGATGCCAGCCCTTTTTTGTATGCTTCAAAAATTCAGGGGAATTTAAATGATTTTGCACATGAAAAATATTCAAATGATCTTGTGATTAAAAACACAATAAATGTTAACATTGAAGTGATTTCCAATCAGACCCATTCAAAAATGTTTCCAAATTTAAAATGAAAATCAATATTCGGAATGATTGAGAGATTGTACATTGCAATGTCCTTGTATTAGTTATCATATCAAAACATAGTTTCACATGTACATCCCTTACCGAATTGAACATTTATTAGGTATTGGCAACAAATCGATTTGAAAACGTTTATTAATGAATTTAAGAATAATGACGTATCTCCTCTTACTATTCAACTGAGAAATGTTGAAAAATGAAGAGAAATACTGCAGTGTAGAGTAACTGGTGTTCTCTGAATTTCAATCGCTGAGAAGACTGTGATGTTTCAAATTAGCAAAAGTCAGACATTTACAAATGATGCTGCAATGGCAATTATTGATCTTTTGTGGGTGTATTGGCCTTATGAAACAGGTTTTAATATTGTAGCACTCACACTAAGAAATATGGAAGATATTAAAGGCACACTGTAATTATTGTGTAATTATTGTAACCGATAATTGTTTCTAAAATCCTGATACATAAATTGACTTAATATTTTGAATGCACTTTGCTCTTATGTCGATTGTATATTCATTAATATTAAGAAACTGAGAAGTAAAATATAAAACGTGGCTTTAATAATTAAAAAAAACTCAGCAACATTTGAACACAGTTCAACATTTTTTTTGGTCGGTTCATGTCTATTTTATTAATGTAACTTTAATCATGATCAATGTTCAGACGAATATTAGAACTAGGAAGAAAATAATTAGGCCGGAAAGTGAGTATTATTATGAACAAAACATCGAGTTAAGGATATTTGGTACAGGAAGTCATTTTGTAACAAATGACTAATAATTGTTTGATTAGTGCTCATTGGCAACTAATGTTGGAAGAAAATAATGCTATCTCAAGATGAAATTAAAATAAATATGATTTTGGAGGTCTCATGATTTGAAAAACGGAAATTGTCACTTAATGTGACATTTGAGCTGAAGAATCGTTCTTCCACTCCCCCCCCCCCCCCGCCGTAGTCTTTTGAATAATTTAATATTAGTTGAACTAAATGACAAATGGATGTACCTACATTGTTTTCTTGCCCACAAAGAAAATTAAAAAAATTAACATGAAAATGACATCGCTCTGCAAGTAATCATTTGACAGATAATGTGTTTGTATTGAATTTCAATGTCACCATAGCTGTAGGAGTGATTTCCCCTGACAGGGAATGAAGGCACAGAAATAGGCAGAACTCAGGCAAGTGGAAGATGGCTACTCATGCTGCAATCAGTTAATGCAGGGATCATCCCCCGAGGCCAATCTCGGAAAGGACATCCATGACACACTGTAACGTGTACAGTAAAAAGCAATATTTTTACACAAGTTCGATATTACAATGTCCACATGCAATGTGGTTACAGTCCTTCCCTCCTTATACAGACAACCGATCCTTTCGGGCAGCTAATCTCAGATGGACATCGCTATGGATAGCCCCAGTTTCCTCTTGTTTCATGGTGTTTTACAGGTGCTATAATCGCCAGGCCTTGGGATATCTCTGTGCATTTTATTTCCTCAGATTACAAAATTAATTGCTGCAGTCCTTTGGACCTCTCACTCTGCCTTCTGTACGATTCTCAAGTATATGTAATTAGAAACTTATTAAATGTTCTGAGCAACTTTAAAATAGTAACTATTTCTGACAATCAAACCCTGTCTGTTTCCCTGATAGCAGCTGTGGAAGTTAGCTGGGCTCTATCCGACATCTGGTGTTTATTCATTCACTGGGACAATTATTCTTTCATTAAGAAAGTCAATGTTGGTCATTTTTCTGTATGCTTGCATTCTCTTATCACTGTCTGGAATATAACTGTCTAGAATGGCATAGTTATGGACTTGTAGTAGGATTGGACATAATGTACTCTTTTTTGCTAAAGACTGAAACAGACTGTTAGTCTTATTTATCTTCCCTCCACCATTTGTGTTTTAATTCCAAGGCAGGCTGCTCGGGGCATCCCTACAGCAGCAAATCAATAAGGATTTCAGCACTAAAATAAAAATCAGCATTCACTACCATTAGGAAACAGTACCATGCAATATGCTTTCGTCACTGTGTCTTAATTCCACACTTAAAGCCAACTATATTGGATTTGATCAATGATTATATATTAGATATAAGTCACAATTAGTGTTAGAACTGGTCACTGTAAACTTAAAATGATTACAAAAGTCATATTACTATCCGTAACATGTAGAATTGAACATTAATTATTGGAGTCTGAAACAATCAGACGTATCTTCATTTGCAAGACCGAATATTAATCCAATGATTTCTGTGAACATTCAAGTAAGAAGATTTCAGATATTTCCTGTCAGTGTTGGATGAGGAACCATTGCTTGGTTTGTGGTTGTGTTGACATGGAGGAAAAGATCCATTTTCCTTTGTGAAATTGGCACTAAGAAATAATGATTTAAATTGAACTGTGAATCTCACGCTATTTGTTTCAAAACCTAAACTGAATTACTCTGTGATTGTTGGAATAACAATTAATTGATAATGTATTTGAGAACACTGACACATTAAGTGATTCAATATTTCCAAACAGGTTTGCTGTGATATTGATTACACGATGATTAGTTTCAGTGAACTGAGAATTAGAATGCTGGCATGATGTTTAGGAAAATACATTCGATATGCAGTCATTAGTGATCATTCAACGTTCTCAGATACACCTGCAATCTGTACTTGATGTCTCAGCTTTTCTTCTGTACAAATACAATATACAATCCATGCAACTTTTCACGTCATCAATATTCAGACATTTGTGTCAGCATTACAAAGAAAATAAATTGACAAGGAACATGGGTATCGTAGCAAAAAACAGTCAACAGCATTTATAAAGGAAATTTTTTAAACATTGTCTCTGAGTAGATACATGGAAAAGTTTAATGGGGATTTGTTACAATGTACTGAGCCGCAATTACATTTTTGTCATGATGAGTGGGGGAACCTATCAGAAAACTCGCCTTTACTTCGGAATTCCTTTGTCTCAAACCATGTTACTATCGGCATCCTTAGTCGTAAATAATGAATTGTGATTATTGGTGTGGGAAAGATGTAGTGTGTAAATTATAAGAAGGCATCTGTTGCATACACTTGGGATGGTGTGAAAGCGCGATGTTTGCTCTGGTTATTCATCTTGAGAACAATACAATTCTACCAAAACGTTTTGCACTGAACAGTAATTACATGCCCTTGAATACCATCGTGTGGCTTTATGTGCAGTGATTACTTTAATTTCAAGAGTTTTGAGATATTTTCCATGATTTGTAAAATGATTAATAATCTTGTGACAAACGTCCACATGTGGCAATGAGCTGGATTTAAAGAATCCAATGTGTTGGTGTGAAAGCCCTTCATTGTTGACATTTGCAAGCGACGTATATAATGCTCAGGCACTGGCTGGAATTCAAGGTGTAAGAAAATCTGATTCATCCTGGAGCTGATTGATTCTAGCTGCTGTTTGACTTAGTTTGGTTAATTTTGTATTTGTCCCAATTTTTCTGCCTGTAGGTGAATTTAGAACGTCCAATTTCTGTCACTTCACATCACTGGAGACTTAAAATATAATTTGCATATTGTGTTAACAATGAATTTTCAGTTAAAGTTTGTATTTTAACAAACAAAACAATTTGATGTTTTCCAGAAATTTACACTGACATTGATTAGATATTTATTAAGATAGATAAACTGAGCATTATAATCTAGTTGCAGGATTGTTGAATTGTTAACCCACAGACTTAAGACATTTTATGGAATGATTTGGAGGCACCAGTGTTGGACTGGGCTGTACAAAGTTAAAAATCAAACACCACCAGTCTATAGTCCAAAGGATGTATTTTGAAAAAGTAGCTTTCAGACCGCTGCTCCGTCATCAGGCGGTTTAAGGAGCAGCGCTCCGAAAGCTAGTGCTTGAAAATAAACCTGTTGGACTATCTTTGAATTTGTGTTTTTGGAAGGAATGTTTTCTTTTATTCAAATATGCAGCCTGTTCAAGAATTCTATCTCGCCTTCTGTGATTTTCTTTTAGAGACCACTCATGTATAATTAATATAATTTTCACTGTAATCAGTGTTTCAAATTTCCATCAGATTTAAGATGAAAATGAGTACCAATTAATGAGTCCTTCCACGAATGGAAATACAAAAAAAATAATTTACAGAGGCAAGATTCAAGTTTGATCTGAATAAGCAAATAAACACTTTGAATGGAAAATATCTGAAAATGTTTACAGTTAAATTTGAACTAAGTCAAATTACATTTTTAAAAAAATACATGGCTTAAAAACCTGTTTGAAAACATGAACAAATCAGGACTATCGATATGTCTTGCTGTCAGTGTCCTCGGCCAATTGTCATAAAGAATAAATACCACTTTCAGCAACAAGTATCATGTGTAATTACTGAACTGAAAAGTAAAAGGATAGCTCTTGTATTTATTGGCAAGAATTATAACCAGATGTTTCCTGTGGTTATTGCACTCAGTAACAATAAGATCAAGATGAATGGTTGTTAGAATCATTGGCCACTCGTAATGAAGAATAGACACTGCTTTGAGCAACAAGTAGCATGGATAATTACTGAAAAGAAATTTCAGACGACAACCATTGTATTGCTTGGAGGGAATGATGACCAGATGCTTACTGTGGTAATTATCTCAGAAACAATAAGACAATTACTCAGATTATGTCCTAACTGTAATTAGATCGTCATGAAGACTATTGTATGGCTTTATGTATTGTGTTTTGTGTGAACATTGCTTAGATTAGATTAGATTACTTACAGTGTGGAAACAGGCCCTTTGGCCCAACAAGTCCACACCGACCCACAGAAGCGCAACCCATCCATACCCCTACATTTACCCCTTACCTAACACTACGAGCAATTTAGCATGGCCAATTCACCTGCCCTGCACATCTTTGGACAGTGGGAGGAAACCGGAGCACCCGGAGGACACCCACGCAGACACGGAGACAATGTGCAAACATTGATTACAATAACATTTTGATAGTATAAAAGTGTGCAGCTGAGGTGAGTTGGGCATGCTAAATTGCCCATAATGTTCATGGATGTTTAGGTTAGGTGAATTAGTTTTTGTTAGAATGGTGCTGGGAAAGCACAGCAATTTATGCAGCATCCGAGGAGCAGTAAAATAGACGTTTCGGGCAAAAGCCCTTCATTAGGAATACAGCCTGTATTCCTGATGAAGAGCTTTTGCCCGAAACATAGATTTTACTGCTCCTCGGATGCTGCCTGAACGGCTGTGCTTTTCCAGCACCACTCTAATCTCAACTCTGGTTTTCAGTATTTGAAACCAGATCATTGTTTTTGCCTGGGTTAGGTGTGTTAATCAGGGGAAATGTTGAGTAATAGAGCAAGCGAATGTCTGGGTGGGTTGTTCTTTGGAGGGTCAGTGTGGGCTGTTGGACCAAATAGCCTGTTTCAACACTGTAGGGATTATATGACTCTATGATTCTATGATTTTGGAACGGTGAGTGCTAAAGATACTACTTAAACTCAACAAAATTTTTACGTTTAGCAAAATGCATTGAAGCCATCATACATGAAGTGAGATAAGTGTGTGAGAGAGAGAAATTAAATGTTCAAATGAAAACATGTCAATTGTTTCACAGCATATCAATCTTACATTCAATATGAATAGGTGAATGGAAAATAAATTCCTGACAATTCATGAATGACTAATAATTAGAAATTTAAGTTGATCAAAGCACATACCAGTATTTAGATGAATTGCAATATTTAGTAACAAATGTAGGTGATCAGCTGACCAATGAATAACATGAAGTTGCATTTGGTTATTTTGTCGAAGATGAATTTCGACTGTTAATATTTTCATCTTTATAATACCAGAGAATAAGGAATAATGTGCTTGAAATGTTTGAACTCCACAAGGACACTTCATAATGTTCCCATCCGGAAAGGGCAGGGCCATAGTCACATGCTTACGTTGGCAGCTCAAATGAAAATTACTCAAATGTTTCTTGCAATTGTTTGAATGGGAATTAATTACGCATTTTCTGTGTGTAATGAACTGACAAATCGAATTAGTAATTTACAGCAATGATGTAACAAAGCAATAATGACTTTAATTAAATATAAATCTCGTGATTATTCATGATAAGAAAAAAAACTAATCATTTGATCACTGTACATTAATGAACGAAACTCAATCAATAAAATAGTTCCATATGTTTAATGCAGCTTGTCACAAAATGTAAAGAAAATTACTATGCATTTGCAACATAAATGATTAGGAAAATAAATGAATTAGTACTCAGTGTGGCTATTCATTTGAAGACAACTTCCCTTTTTTCCAGAAATGTTCAACTTCCTAAAGTTTAAAATGTACTGTGACTATTTCAAGAAACAATAAAGATATGTTAGTTTGTTTTGTTGGACTTCAAACAGTCACAAAAATTTTAAATGATTTTGTTCCATGAAAAGTGATTAACTTGTATTGTGTTTATAAATACAGTAAATGTTAACATTGAAGTTAAACATAATTAAATCAATTCAATTGTTTCCACGTTTAAAATAAAAATTGATATTCACAATGCCCACTGCAACATCTATACATTATTTAATTTTGAGCCATAATTTCGTAGTCATACCCTGAAATATATTGAGCAATGATTAGAAAATAGCAACAATTGAATTGTCAAAATTATATAATTTCATTTAAGAATACAGAGAAATCTGTTAATTATTTCACTGAGCATTGTGGAGAAACGACCAGGAATTATTCAAATGAAAAGTAATTACAGTTCTCTGAATGCTTCAGGCTGAGATTACCGCGATCATTCAAATAAGCAATCATCAGATATTTACAATGAGGCATCGAATGGGAAGTCATTGGTTCCATTATGGGATCGTTCACCTGAACATGAAATTGATTTTTATGTTGTAGCGTTCGAACTAAGAAACAACCGATGCAATTAAAATGCGAATAGCACTATATTTGTTAGAACGACTAACTCCAATAATTGTGCAATTATTGTCATGGCAGTGACTGGAAAATTACGTTGTAATCTAAAAAAATGATTCAATATTTTAAAAGCACTTTGTTGTGATGATGATTGGATATTCATTAAGATCGGTAACCTGAGAAATATAATATGGTAGCTAGCTTTACGATTCACAAAATTGAGCCATTCGGGGATTATTCAGCAGAATTGCTTTTGATTCAAAAATGCAGGATTACAAGAAATACATGTTTCCATCCATTGGTTTGCTTTTTGAGATGTAGCTTTAATTTGCAACTTTTTTGTTCATGACCAATGTTTAGACATATATGTCAGACGTAGGAAGTAAATAAGTAGATCGTGCAAATGCATATTGCAGTGAACATAAAATACAGGGATCTTCCATAATTGTGATTATTGGACATCGACAAATAACTCGGGAGTAAAAAAATAATTAGAAATCAACATGGAAAGCAGATTTTTACTGAAAACAAATTGAAAGAAATCCTTATGCTTTGCACATGGTTTGAATACATACCAGTCACAAAAACAGCAGTCAGAAATAAAATCAAGGTCATAAAAAGCATCGTTGAAGACATTAAGACCCTTATGAAGAGTATTCTGCTGAACAGAAATTAGAGCAGCTTGAAAACCTTCATGTCGTTCTTTTAGAGAAAACTCTCATTATTCATAAAGAGTTAATATCGTAAACATTTTGACATGTGTATCAGAACTAGGAAGAAAATGAGAAGCAATTCAAATGATTGTTTGCGTGAAAGAAACAGTGCTACCTTTCATTATTTTCTCTGAATAAGCAGATAAAGGTTTTTAATGCGCAAAATCAACATGTTTTCACCTACAGTTGCACTAAGCCGAAATTAAGTTATTTTATTTCGCAATACTTTAACTGGAACCTTGATTGGCAAGCTGCTACATATGTTGATGTTAGCATCCTCGGGCATTTGTATTAAAACATGGTTTTTGGTTCTAGCTAAATATTTTGTGTGCAATTGCTGAATTAAAATGTAAGAAATCAAATGCATTTATTAGATGGAACTGCTCGCCAAATGCTTATTGTGGCTCTTGTTCTCAGGAATGATACGATACTTACTGCGGTTTTTGTCCTGAGCAGTAATTAGATGTCCAGGAAGACATTTGTGTGGCTGTGTGTGCCCTATTGTGTGAGCATTGATTTCACTTACATTGAGATATTTTGCTTATACAGAAAGGGATTAATAATCGCGTTAAAGTTCTTAATTAAAGTCATATTTTCTTTTTAAAAAATAAGATAATTCCTTTGTGAAACAATGATTAGAGATGCCGGAGTTGGACTAGGGTGAGCAAAGTTAAAAATCACAGGACACTAGGCTATAGTCCAACTGGTTTATTGGGAAGCACTAACTTTCAAGGTGCTGCCTCTTCATCAGGCGATCTTCATCTTTTCATCTGCTCAGCCAAGAGATTAAGTATTGGAGCCCGTGAGGTGTTGAGATGCACAATAATGATGTGTAAATGTTTATTGAAACTCTTCTGCAGAATTAATTTCACAGAATAAACAATATTTGAACAGTCTTGAGCTGACTGGAACTAAAATCCTATTGCCCTCCATATGGATAACACTTGCATGTATTTTGATTAAATAAAATTATTTTCATTACTTAGATACTTTACAATGTTTAAAACTGCAGTGTTCTCAAATCTAAAATTTAGACATAATGTAATATGATAAATAGTGTTATTAATGACTTGAAGATAATAAATTGCAGATTTAGAGATTATTGGAATGAACAACAGGCAGAAGTAGATCCAAAAGTGGATTGAAAATGAATTCAAACTCTGTCTAGATATTTTCTAATCACCATTCTAAACTACTCTGGCGTATCTCTGTTGGAGAAGGGAACTGAACCCATACCTCCTAGTCTCATAGGAGAGACACTTCTAGAGCTCCACAATGTGTGTAATGGAGTGAGAATGAAATGGTAATTCACAATAATGATGGTACTAAGCACATATGCTATACTTAAAAATTAAAAGCATGGCAATTGAAAGAAAGGTAAAGACGCACATCATACACTTATTGTAAATTCATGAAAAATACAACTGCGGAATATGATTAAAGCAGTTTTTCTTATAATGAAATGATAACTGGAATGATTTGCAGCAGGATTTAATCGCAAATAAAATCATTCAATGTGACTATTCTGCTGATGGCAGCTCCCCTTCCTTACACACATGTAAAACTTCCAACAATTCAAACTTTACTCTGATAAAGGAAAGAACATGCGCATGTAAATTCTTTTTTATGTTGGCAAAAAAGTCACAAATTTGAATTTTTTTAGCTTTAAAATATTTAAATATTACTATGATCAGAAATACAATAAATCTTCACATTGAAGAAAAATATAGTCAAATCAAATCGAATCAAAATTCACATCAATATTCACAATAATTGGGAGAGTGAACATAACAATATCTTTCCATCAGTTTATGTACTGAGCCATAATTGCACTGTTATATCCCTTAATGGATTGATCAATTATTAGATATTAGCAATAACTAAATTATTAATATGCTGTCAATTAAATGAAAATTAATGAAAAATCTCATTCTTGTTTAAACGAGCAATGTGTCGACATCAACAGTAATTATTAGTGAAATGTCTTAGATATCTCTTACTCGATGAGGCTGTGATTACTTTGATTGTTGAAACGAGTAGCATTCAGATATTTATAATGAGCATTGGTTGGAAAATCAATGCTTTTTGGTGTATATCTGAAATATTTTGTTATTGCAGCGTAGGCAGTAAGAAATAATGGATTAAATTATGATGTGCATCTCACCTTACGAAATATTTTCAAGTTTTCTAACAGGTTTCTGGTCCAATCTTCAGTTTAACAAGGGTAATTTTGGGTCAGAACATCAGTAACTGCAAACATTTTCCACACATCTTCATCGAAGTTGCTAATCTGATAATTCAGAACAAATATCAAAAAATTGCCTCTGTAAATTTAATTGACTATATTTTTAGATTATAGTCAAGTTCGTTCTCTACTTATTTCCTTCCTATTTCTGACACCAGTAACTAAATATTGATTAGATTAAGTATCATATGAGTTCCATTTGGCCCATAACGTTGTGCTGAACGTAATGCAAAAGAAACTCATCCCTTCTGCCTACTCTTGGTCCATATCCTTCCAATTTATCGAAACGAACATTAAAGAGCCTTAAAAAATCTGATTCAACCACCACCCTTGGAAGTTCATTCTCGATACCTACCTGTGTACAAAACGAATTGCCCCTCACATGCCCCTTCAACTTTCTTTCTAAACTTAAATGCATGCCACATAGTTTCTGACGCTTCAACTCTGGGAAAACCTTACTCACCGTCAACCATATCTATGTATCTCATGATTGTACAGACTTCCATCATGTCTTCGCCCCAATCTCCACCGCTCCATAAAAAAGCAATCTGAGATGTTCTCGCCTCTCCGAATCCAGGCAGCGTCCTTGTAAACGCTTTCTGTACCCTCTCCAAAGCCTCCATACCCTTCCTGGAACATGTTGAACAAAAGTGAATACAATACTTTAATTATGCCTTAACCAATGTCTTATAAATTTACAACATGACTTCCTAACTCTTGTAACCAGTTCCCGGACCCAATAAAGTCAAGAATGCCATTTGCCTTCCTTACCACCTAATTACTTGCATGGTCACTTTCAGGGAGCCACGGTCTTGATCACCAAGATCCCTTTGAACAATAAAGCTGTTCAGGGTCCTGCCATTAACTATCTACTTTTCCTTAACATTTGAGCTTCCAAAGTGAGACACCTCACACTTGCATGGATTAAACGTCACCTTTAATTTCTCTGCCCATATCTGAAATATATCTTTTTACCTGCTGCATTATTTGACAACCCTCTACATTGTCCCCAACTGCAATGAACACTTTATCACCTGCAAACTTATTAACTCACCCAACTAGATTTTAATCCATGTCACTTCTATATATTTGCATCGCAAACAGAAGAGTTCCAGTACAGACACCTGTGGAAAAAAGTCAGAAAATGGGGGAAATGCAGAATTCTTGAAGAAATTAGTTTTTTTTTCAATGACAGAACGATTCTGATGAATAATCTTGTAAGGTGTGATTTTTGTTTTTAAATTAATCCAATATTATAATTCTCAGCTTTCTGATCTTAATAAATACCCAGTACAAACTGCTTTGAAAATGTTGAATCATATGAAGTATTGAGTTTTAACATTAATTATTATTTAATTGTCATTTCAATTATCACACCATCATGAGATTTACATTTTGGTTCAATCCATTATTTATGAGAGTCAGGGTAATATGAAATACTAACATTCTTTTCAGGTCAACACACCTGCAATCAACCAAAGTTTTCTCACCCAACACTCATTCTAACGATCTCATTCTCTTTCATTTGAATTCTCGAATTAATGGAAGGATCATTAATCAGTCTTATCAATTAAGAGATGGCTAACTATTTTTCACATAAATATTTCAGTTTTTTCCAACATATTGCACAATTACATTTCAATAAGGGTTTTCTTATCATTCTTAAATTTAATATCAGCCATTTTAAAACTAATTATTGACAAAGTCTAACCGGTAATCATTGTTGAAATCCAATATCTCCAGCTGTAGATGTGGAGCTATGTCTCAGTACATCAATAATGCACTCTACACTCTCTTAATCTTAGCAAAAATAATTTTAAGTGTGAAAACGTAGCTGGATTGAATTGGTTGTGAGCAAAAATACATTCTGAGGACGGGTTTCTCTCCACAGATGCTGCCAGACCTGCTGAGTTGTTTTCCAGCCATTACTGATTTTGTTTCTGATTTCCAGCATCCACAGTTTTGTTTGCGTTCTTATATTGATTGTATTTCACTTCAATTCTAACATTTCTATATTTCTGATTATTATTATAGGAGATAAGTATTTTCATGTTAAACATTATTTAAATTTCACGTGTTTCTTGTGTAAATAAACCAGAATTAACAAATGTTTGTTATATGCTTTTACAATAAATCTTGAATTCTTAGAAATCACATTTTTTGAAAATGAGGGAAGTTGTCTTTCGCTGAGTAGTCGCATTGAATGACTAATGCTTTATTTCCAATTCATGTGCATGACAAAGCAGGTTAATTTTAATTTATGCAGACGAATAACTGCTTCAAACATGTTGACTTACTTGATTATCATGAGATTTATTTTTGTTTAAGATCACTGTTGCTTCTATCCATCATTATTATAAATAACTAATTCTTTTTATCGGTCCATTACACATTGGATCTGTCCAATACAATCCCAGTCCAATTATGACAATAATTTATAACAATAACTTTCTGAGCAGTTTTCCCTGTGAATAAACACAGTAAGTATGCGATTATAGTCCTGCCATTCCTGCATGGGAATATTATGGAGGTAATGTCTATACTAGTAAACAAGGAGCCATGGGTTCAATTCCTACCTTCATCAGAGATTTGTCAAAACACCTCAGAGTTGATTAGAAAATATCGAAGTGTCTATTGAATTGCTTTTCAACCAACATTGTCCCATCTTGTAACAGTTGTTCATTGTAATGATCACAGCATCTTGAATTTATTTGCTTCACATCACTTAATAAAGTATTAATGTTATTACGCTGCTTCTAAATAGCTCTCAACTTTTAATAACTTTGCAGTCTTAATGATTCTACGATGTAAATAATGTTTAAGGTGAGGGGGGAATATTTAAAAGGGTTCAGAAGGGCAACTTTTCCACACAGTCTGTTTCACATTTTGGGATGAGCTGTGAGAGGAAGGGCAGTGGCTGGTACAATTGCAACACCTAATTGACTTTTGGACAGTTTATTGTATAGAAAACGTCCAAAGGGGTTTGGGACAAACACAAAGAAATGGGATTAATTTAGTTTAGGAAACCTGGCCGGAATGCCAAGTTAGGCTGAATGGCCTTTTTTCCGTGGTGTATCAGTCTAGCATTCTACAACTCATACTTCACTGTGATTGGTAAAGGAAAGAACAAACGGGTGTTAATTCTATTTTGTGTCCATAAAAAAGTGACAGGAATTTTAAATAATTTTGTCACATGAAATAGTTTACTCTTATTGTGATTAGAAATACAATGAATGTGAGCATTGAAGTGAAATATAATTAAATCAATTCAACTGTGTTTCCATGATTAAAATAAAAATTGATATTCACAATCATTGTGACTTTGTACGTTGCAATATCTTCACATTACATCATGTACTGAGTTATTATTACACATTTATACCCCCTACTGAACTGAATAATAAGTAGATATTAGCAACGCTTAGATTTTCGAAAATCTATCAGTTCACTTAGAAGAAGGAGAAATTTAATTTTGTTACATGACTGTGCAATGTGCAGACATGAACAGGAATTATTGCAGTGAAAAGTAGTTATAGTTCTCTGAATTCATAAGGCTGAGATTACTGTGATTATTCAAATGAGCAAAAGTCAATTTGCAAAGCGTGTTGGATACAAAATGATTGGTTCCATTGTGTGATAGTTGACCTGAAAACAATAGCATTGTTGCAATGGATTAAATTCAAATATGGATTAAAATAATATATGGATCTGACGATACACGTTAGAAAGCTAAACAAATTATTCTACAATTATTATAAGGATAATGAATTCCTAATAAATGTTGTATTCTGAACAAATAAATTGACTCAATATTTTAAAAACACTTTGCTTTGATGTTGATTAGACATACATTAAGATCGGTAAACTGAAGACTGAAATATAATACCTAGATTGATGGATTGAGGACAATAAATGAGCCATTCAATAGATATTAAAAATATTTTTTGTCAAAATGCAGACAATACAGAAGTAATGTATTTCATTCAATTAGTGTACTTGCAGAAACATGTGTTTTTAATTTATGTAATTTTATTCTGATCGATGATCAAACGTAAGTGTCTGAATTAAGAAGAAAATAAAAAGATAATGAACGTGAATATGAGAGTCACCACAAGATACAGTCCATGACATTTGATAGTAAAAGGAATTTGCATAATCCCATGACGATTTAATATTAATAAATAATTGACTCCTCAGGTACTGAAACAGTCCAAGTCCAAGTACAACAAGATCTGGACATTATCCAGGCTTGGGCCACACAAATGCAGGCTGTCACGTATAAGACATAACCTAACCACTATCCCTTGACATTCGATGGTGTTACCATCACTGAACAGCCACTATCAACACTATCCTGTAGATAATCATTGATCAAGAACTGAATTGGTCTCACCAATAAACACAGTGGCTACAAGAGTAATTTAGCTCCTGGCTCCTGAAATCCTGTCCAAACGCTACCAGGCACAAGTCAGGAGTGTGATGGAATACTCCCCACTTGTCTGGATGAGTGCAGCCCTAACAACACTGAAGAAAGTTGATACCATCCGGAATAAAGCAGCCCGCTTGATTGCCATGCTGCTACTGAGCATCAGTGGTGGTGAGGGTGGATGTCCTCGCTTCAATCTCTGCCTCTTCTTATTAACAAAGATAAACGAATCTTACATTGCTCAACTTTCTCATCAAAACCGAGTACAGTATTCAGCCCAGCCCTCTGTTATACCAACCAGCAGCACTTCCACCACCAATAGCAGCTCCTCTTAAAATATTTTGTCAGTAACTTGTAATTATCTGGTTACTACAAGTACAACTGAAAATGTGTTGCTAGAAAAGCGCAGCAGGTCAGGCAGCATCAAAGGAACAGGAGAATCGATGTATCGGGCATGAGCCCTTCTTCACGAAAGTCCTGAAGAAGCAGTGAACCAAATTTTGAAATGATCTTTCTGAACATAATATAGATCATGTTAAAACTGAAGTAGATGTCTTTCACAATTGCTGCAAGGACACAGACAGTAGAATCTGAGGTGATCATGAGTATGTGGAGGTGAATGTGGGAGACAAGCTGGACTGTATTGGATTAGTCATGGTGAGAGGGAACAAATGCTGGATGCAGGGTTTCAGCAACTGATAGACTGACGCTCAGGTGAGCCATCGGAAATTGAGCAAGTGACCACAATCGAATAGGACAGAGAAACTGATCCATCAGCCTGAAACTGACTGACCACGTGGCTGTCAGTGACTCCAACACAATGAATGAAAACAATGCTCAGAGCCTGTTACTGTAACATTCAACACAACCAGGAAATGGAAAGTGAATAATTAGCTGAATAAAAGGCAACTGCTCTTTTAGAGTCTAAACCATTCAATGTTCAGTTATTGAACATTATTGACGCTCAGAATATTCTAACCTGCATAATCACAGTAAAAGGGGAAAGTAAACAACATTCTTGGCAAAGACATAATGAACCAACTGCTTGTATAAAAACAGCTCAAAACAAAGGGGCTGAATCCTCCACAAACTGACAAACACAGATACCATCAGATTTATAGATAGAGATTGGAATTCTTTAGAAAAACACTTTCCTGCGTATGGTGTGTGGTACAAACCATTCTCAGAGTGAACTGCCACTTATTTCCTTTGAAAAGAGTCTCTGTTTCCCCTCAGAAAAGCAGGTGTGTCGCGCACATAGAGACTGACTTACAGACAAAACAAACCTGATCAGGGACTCGCAGGTAAATTAAGCTATTATTGACAGTCCATTGCACACAACAAGAGCTTAGATCACAACAGATTCTAGTGAAACCAACAATGCAATGAAAAAGGTGAATTAGTCTTTATAATCATGCAGCCTCTCTCAATCAAATAATTCCAGTCAACTTCCAAACATTTTAAAACTATTAATACCAATGTATACATATTTATTTCCTTTCCTAATTTCCTCGAAAAATATATCTGATTAGTCTCTTCAAAATATATTTAAAATGGTCAATTCATAATCACAATTCATTTCCAATTATTCTTCATACAAAACAACTTGCAAACTAAAATAGTTTTCATGTTAATAATGACACTGGAAACTTTTTATGTAGTTCAATCATATTTCCAAATATTGTTTTGGTTCATTACTGCAGTGAAGCTAAAATTAAAGTCTATTTATTTTATCTGATATCCTTCCATTACTTTATTCACTAATAACAATGCCCATGGTGTAATGGGTGACAAGCTTTAAATAAAATTGAATTTTCATTGCAAGAACTTGGACAAATAATGACATATTATTCAGTTCACTCATTGTCGTTGATTATCGGTTATTTTCACTGTATGATCACGTTAAATTCACTTAAATAATCACAGTAGAATTTTCACCTCTAACGATATGTAAAGTGAATGTCAAACTATTGTTTCAAGTCGAACCAAATTCACATTTTGCTCTGTTTTATTCCAGGAATGACAGGATGGGTTACATTATTATGGGAACCAGGAACAAGTGAAGGTGAGGCCTTAAAGCCAAAGGGCCAGGTGGTAGTTACAGTGGGGTAGGTACCTTGTGCCCCACTCTCCTCAGAAGGCAGTAAGGATGGTGACACTGACTGGAACAAGTTAGATGACAAAGCTCACACGTATGAACAGAGGGATGGCAATGGGTGGGATGACCCACCGTCGTATAAGGCCCAGGAGGCCGTGTCTATGGCACTGCTGGGCATCAAAACTCAAACTTGGCCAGACAGGAGGGGGGCACGAAAGGGAACTGACAGAAACCAAACTGAACCGTTTACCTGGCTGAACGACAGATGTTGGTGAATGAATACCCAGCCTGATAGAGAAATGGCAATAATGGGCCTTATTGGGAGAATACATAAATTAGTTGAGGTACCGATGATGGTGTCAGGCTAAAATGTTTTCGGCCAAGATGCACCGACGTGTACAGCAGAACCTGTCTCTGTAATGAGTGGATGAGAGTGTGAGCCGGTACCACCCCCCCTCCTCCAGTGCACAGCCGATCAATGTCTCCAGGCATTTACAGATATCAAAGGGATACACTGGGGAGGGGACAGGATGAATGGGCTAAAATATTCTTGGTTACTCAGGGAGCTAAGGGTAATATCGTGGATCATACAGAGAGGAAGCCTGAGGTGTGTAAGGACCACAGGGGATTACAAAACCCCAACCTGTGATGATGAAATAGGTTTGATGTATTTTAAAGATTACATGAGACCATATTTAACTGTAATTATAAACATGGGACTCCCAGTGGGAGATAATTCTAACCATATTCTGAATTGGGCCATGAAAACTTAGGCAAACTCAGAAACACAGGGGAATAGTTGCAGTACAGGGAGGGTAACCAGACCCACAATGTTACAAATGAAGCATGAAAGGGCACATAGACAAGGAACGTCGGCAGAGAGAGGGAGATAGATGTTCACATTGTGTGTGTGCATGAGTTCACGTAGACACATGAATATTCATTGATGCTGTGTTTGGGAACCAGCAGAACATAATATTAATACAGGAGCATCAATATCAGTTACCGATACGGATTTGCCCCTCACCACTCAATTTCTAAAATGAGAGCAGTTGGAGAGGAAATCGAGGAAACTGGATGAAATAAACCTGTACCAATGCAAATCATGGATATGGCAAAATATATTCAGATATGGTATTACAAGGGGGCATAGGTTTAAATTAAGGGGGGGTAGATATAGGACTGATGTTAGGGGTAGGTTCTTCACTCAGCGAGTAGTTAGTTCATGGAATGCCCTGCCAGTAACAGTGGTGGACTCTCCCACTTTATGGGCATTTAAGAGGGCATTGGATAGGTATATGGAGGATAGTGGGTTAGTGTAGTTTAGGTGGGCTTGGATCGGCGCAACATCGAGGGCCCATGGCCTGTACTGCGCTGTATTCTTCTATGTTCTATGTTCTATGTTCTATGGGTTTGTGAAACTGAGGGAAGGACAATCCGGGGAGTTCCCATTTTAGAACAGTTCAGAGCAACTATTGATCTAGAGACACAAACTCTAATATGGGAACAACCTGGACAGGCCCGGGGCAGGAAGCAAAGGAGAGGCAAAATCTCCAGATTAGTTACCTTGCAGGGAGACTGGAACTGTCAGAGAATCTGGGGAGTTATATCTAGGACCCAAACAGCAGTGTGCGTAACTCAAACAGGAATGTTGGTTATTATCTGTTGTTCCTGTAAAGTTCGAGGGCCCTCTCACTCCCCACACAAACCGGATCCCGTTAAAGCTGAGGCTGAGGAGGCAATAATTGTGAGAGAAGCAGGGAATAGTCAGACCAACAGTATCCCAGACTAACTCACAGAAGTCGAAAGGCTCAACCCAGCACCTGTTTGATTATACCTCCCTCAGTAAATCCGCCACTAAAGGGTATCCTACAGTAGTGAATCACACCACTGTATTTAATGGATTAAAATTGCAATAGGATACAGTCTCAGCCCTTGATATTGTGAATGGATTCCTGTGGACCTGGAACGGCAGAATAAGCTAGTATCTACTGTCTGAGGAAAGCAGTAGACCTGGATCCAGTTACATCAGAGATCCCATAATATTCCAGTATATCCCACGGATACATGGCTGATGGAGTTCGTCAATTTAATCTTACCAACACCTCAATATCTCAGTTGGAGAAAAAGAACATATCTAGATATTACACAGAGTATTGGGTCAGGTCAGGCAGGCCGGGCTTAAAATTAACCCACAGAGCGTGGGAAGGTAGGGAGAGATGTACCTGGGACATCACATCAGGGAAATCAAATCCGGAAAAGAGGGGGACAATCCCAGTTGAACGAAGACCATGATTTCAAAACTATCACCGTGAAGGGGGTAAGGCAAACTTCAGGATTGTTTAATTCTTGGAGGACATTTGTGGAGAATTACGAAGAAATGGCAGAACCGTCACGAGCCCTGACAGAAGCATGGACATTAGCCAGGGGTCAGGGAGTTAGTATATACACAGACGTACAGCATGCCTTTGGTATAGTTCATGACCAAGTGATGGCCTGGGCTTGGTGAGGGTACATCACCTTGTCTGGGGGCCACACAGAGCATGAAGAACAGGTCAGAGAGTTTGTGGAAGCAGCTAACCTTCCCAGTGAAGCAGCAATAATGAAGATTATAGCTCACAGGAAAGTAGAAACCTCACACCAACAGGGCAGTGAGTATGTGGGTAAGGCAGGTGAATAGACAATAGGTCCAGGAGTAGGCCCTTCTGCCCTTCGAGCCAGCACCACCAATCATTATGATCATGGCTGATCATCCTCAATCTGTATCCTGCTCCTGCCTTATCCCCATAACCTTTGATCCAACTATCCTTAATAGCTCTATCAAACTCTTTCTTGAAAGTATCCAGAGACCTGTCCTCCACAGCCTTCTGGGGCAGTGCATTCCATTCACCCACCACTCTCTGGGTGAAAGGGTTCCACCTCAACTCTGTTCTTACCCCTTATGTTTAAACTGTGTCCTCTGGTTCAGGACTCACCTATCAGCGGAAACATGCTTTCTGTCTCCAGAGTGTCCAATCCTTTAATAATCTTATAAGTTAAATACTGACTGAAACAGTGCAGACATTTAAGGAGATGGCAATGGGCGTAGCTACAGAACTGAGAGAGGAGGTTTAAAGATATTCCCAGAAACAGTCCCACAACGAGAGAAACAGGAATGGGAAAAGGGTGGGGCAGTAATAGGACACGTCAGAGTCTGGATGATCCAGCAGTGCCACTACACTGTATAAGACAAGCATTATTAAAAACATATCATGGGCTGGCCCATATTGAGGAGGATAAAATGCAATATCAGATGGTCCACTACAATCCTTGCCTGGAACAGGGAGAAATACAGCAAGGTATTGTCGAAGGTGTGTATTGTGTTCACAGTGTGAGCCAGCGAACGCAATCAGGATAACATGGAGGCAGCAGCAGGGACCCAGGGACCCATGGGAACAATTGCAGATGGATTTTACACACAAACCCATCTCAATCCCAGGGATGGAAGTCCTACTGGGCTTTAATAAATTGGTTTACTCAATGGGTGGAAGCATTCCCCGGCAGATTCTGACCAAGGAACAAATGTTACAGGGAACATAGCTAAAGAGCTATGTGCCCTGTTTGGTACTGAACAGAAATCCCATCCCCCATACCACCCCCAGAGCTCTGGGACAGTAGAAGGAATGACGCAGACACTGAAAGCTAGTCTGACTAAGGCTCTCTCAGAGACAGGACAGCGATGGGTTACTCCCCACCAGCCTAATGAAACTGAGGACAACCCCAGCAAAGGGGACCGGGCTGTCCCCATTTGAATTAGTGATTGGATGGACTATGCAGATGCCACAGGATATGGTAGTGGAAGGGCCGGAGATGTGTGGTATTGGGAGGACTGGAGATTTGCAATGACAAAGATAGGCTTAAACCATTTGTGAAAGAACTGGCAAAGCAGCTGCATGAGATGAGAGAATCAGATACTGAAAGGGAACTCGGGAATATCCGAGCTGACATTCCAAACCCTGGAGTTCAGGTCAGGGGGAAAATATTACCGGAATGTATGAAGTAAACACATCAAAATGCTGGACTTCTCTGGGGGTGCCAGAGAGGGACCTCTCCCATCATGTACTAATAAGAGCTCTGAATAAACGTTGGTCAGGCTGGTCAACACAGAACTCAAAGCTCCTCTTTGATATTTCTCCCAGCAACAGTTGAGAAGGGGCATGTTGCTGGCTGGAGGTCTCTGGCTAGTGCTGTTCCACAAGGATCAGAACTGCTTGTAATGTTTATAAATGAAAAGTTTGAAAATGTAAACAATTTAATTAGCAAGTTTGTAGATGGCACAAACTGTTGAAGTTGTGAATCGTGAAGAATGATGTCAAAGGACACAGCAAGAAAGAGATGAGTCAGAAAGTTTTGTGGAGAAATTGCAGATATATTTTAATTCAGACAAGTACGAGGTGATGCATTTTGGAAGACACATAGCAAGAGGAATATATACAATAAACGGAAGGGCCATGACCAGCACTGATATACAGAGGGATCTTCAGTTGCAAGCTGAAAGATTCTGTCTTTAGCAAACAGAATAAAGGATAAACCTGAAAACTTCTATAGGTATATGAAGAATAAAAGGATGATTAGGGTAGGAGTAGGGTAATAAAAGACAGAAGTGGGAAGTTGAGTGTGGGCCCTGCAGAGATCAGAGAAGTGCTAAATAAACATTTCTCATCGGTGTTTACACAGGAAAAGGAGAGTATTGTAGAGGACAAAAATATGGTATGAGATATTAGACTAGAAAGGATTGAGGTTAGTTACACACAGGTGTTATCATTTCCAGAAGGAGTGAAAGTCGACAAGTCCCCAGGCCGGATGGGGTTTATCCGTGGATTCTCTGGGAAGCTAGGGAGGAGAAAACAGAGCTTTTGGCTTTGATATTTGAGTCATTATTGTCTATGGGTTTAGTATCCAAGGACTGGAGGATTGCAAACCTGGTGCCCTTGTTCAAGAAGGGCAGCAGAGATGACCCAGGTAATTATAGACCAGTGAGCCTTACTTCCATTGTAAGAAAGATTTTGGAAAGGATTATAAGAGATAATAGTTATAATCATCTAACTAGCAACAATTTGATTTCAGATAGTCAACATGGTTTTGGCAAGAGCAGGTCGTGTCTCCCAAACCTCATTGAGATTTTTGAGAAGGTGACCAAGAATTTAGATGAGACTAGGGCAGTTGACGTGGTATACATGGACTTCAGTAAAGCCTTTGATAAGGTTCCATATGGTACGTTGATGGAGAAAACGCAGAGGCATGGAGTTTAGGGTGATTTAGCAGTTGGGATTTGAAACTGGCTTTCTGAAAGAAGGCAGCGAGTGGTGATTGATGGGAAATATTCAGTTTGGAGCCCAGTTACTTGTGGTGTACCACAAGGATCTGTTTTGGGACCACTGCTGTTTGTCATTTTTCATAAATGACTTAGACGCAGGCATAGGTGGATGGATTAGTAAATATGCAGATGACACTAAAGTCTGTGGAGTAGTAGACAGTTTGGAAGAATGTTGCAGGTTGCAGGGGGATTTAGATAAACTGCAAAATTGGGCTGAGAAGTACAAGTGGAGTTCAATGCAGCTAAATGTGAGGTGATGCACTTTGGGAAGAATAACAGGAAGGCAGAATACTGGGTCAATGGAAATATCCTTGGTAGTATGGATGTGCAGAGGGTTCTTGGAGTCCATGTACATAGATCCCTGAAAGTTGCCACCCAGGTGGATAGTGCTGTTAAGGCGGCATACGGCGTGTTAGGTTTCATTGGAAGAGGGATTAAGATCTGGAACCGCAATATCATGCTGCAACTATACAAAATGCTGCTGCGGCCAAATTTTTAATATTGTGTACAGTTCGCCCCATTACAAAAAGGATGAGGAAGAATTGGAAAAGGTGCAGAGGAGATTTATCAGTATGGTGCCTGCTTTGGAGGGAAGGTCTTATGAGGAAAGGCTGAGAGACTTGAATCTGTTCTCATTGGAAAGAAGGCAGCTCAGGGGGGATTTGATAGAGACATACAAGATGATCAGAGGATTAGATATGGTAGACAGTGAAAGTCTTTTTCTTAGGATGATGATGACAGCTTGTACAAGATGGCACAACTACAAATTGAGGCGTGATAGATTTAAGACAGATGTCAGAGGAAAATTCTTTACACAGAGAGAGTAGTAAGTGTGTGGAATGCTGTACGAGCTAAGGTAGTCAACTCAACGACATTAGGGAGTTTTAAACAATCCTTAGATAAGCTAATGGATGATTTTGGGATAGTGTAGGGGGACAAGTTGAGAAAATTCCACAGGTTGGCGCAACATTGAGGGCCGAAGGGCCTGTTCTGCACTGTATAGGTCTATGTTCTATGTTCTATGTTCTATAATCTGAATCTTTTTCCAAGGTAGAAATGACAAATTGTAGAGGCCATAGATTTCAGGGGACGGGGGAAATTTAAAGAAAATAAAAACTGAGAGAATAGCAGACGCTGTAAATCAGAAACAAAACCAGAAGCTTCTGGAAATGCTCAACCATTCTGGAGGCATCTGTAAAGAGAAATCAGAGTTCACGTTTCTGAGGAAGGACCCGAAACATTAACGGATTTTTATTTTCACAGATGCTGCAAGACCTGCTGAGCATTTCCAATAACATGTGAAAGTTTAAAGGGAGTTATGTCAGGAAAGTTTCTTATGCAAAAGGTGGTAGATGACTAGAATGTACTCTCCTAGGAGGTGGTAAAAGCAGAAACAATCACAAAGATTAAGAGGCATTTGGGCAGGCGCAAACGCTGGCAGGGGTTGGCAGGAATATGGATCATGTCCAGGCAGGTGAAATTAGTTTGGAATGGCATCATGGTCCGCACAGATATGTTTGGCCAATGATTCCGGTGCTGCACTGTTCTGTTTTCCAGGGTGTAGAATGTGTGGAGCGAGAGATAATATTTTGAGTGGAATACGCCTCTTCTTGAGAACACACAGTAAGTTGATGCATTTTGAGAGAATCAATGTAGAAAGGGAATATATATTTGAATGGCACTGACACAGAGAGCAGGATAGCAGGAATGGGGGACAATGTGTACCAATCATTAAATGAGAGAAACCATAAAGTGTTTTTAGTAAAACAAATGGGATGCTGGGCTTCATTAATCGGGGGAATGATAACAAACTCACGGAAAAAATGCTGACCCTTGACAAAGCTCTAGTTAGGTCTCAGTCAATCATTGCATTCAATTCTGATCAACTGGTCAGATTCCTGGTCAGAACGAGGAAGTAAAAATACCGTAGAGGCACCAGTTCCATACCTTTTGCTTCTCTTTCAGGACACCGTGGGGTCTCAAGGGTTAAACATTCCCTTGTCAAAGGCCTCGTTTCATCAACTGAAGGCCTGTACTCTTGGAATACAGGCAGAACACATTAGAAGGGGGGAGGCTGACAGTATCTCAAAATAGAACCTCTTGCAGCCGCACATGTGGATTGCCCCGGAACCCCAGACTGAGGAATTTGCCCTTTCCAGACAAGACTGAGTGCCCTGGGCAAAACCCTGTTAAACTGCCTCCCGCTCCCATTGTCTTACCTCCCCTCCATATGAGCATAGGTAAGTGAATCCCCCATTTACTGAAGGAAGAACCCTTCTGCCTTAATCTCTTCCCATCAACACATAATCATGAACAATACGATAATCAGTTTCTGTAATCCATCAAACGTTCTCACAGGACATCGTCTTTCATCAAGCTTTGTAAGGTCATAATTACCTACTTTAAACTATATAATGACAATCGTCCATGTTACTGATATGCCTTTGTCTAATTCTTATTAAATATACTGTTCCAGTGGGTAAGGCAGAGATTCGTGAAGAAGAGACTCCACAAGTAGACACTTGGCTACTTTAGAGAGGCTTTGAAACTCTCGTCGGCTGTCCAATAATAAAGCTACTGCTGTTGTGCAGAAAACTTGCGTCGTCTGGATTGTGGAACAAAATAGGAATCAACAATGAAAGATATGAATGATCTTCAGAGTGTGGAGTGCAGTCTTACTGGAGTGTTTCACTGATGAAGAAAATGCAGTCACGGGATTGATTTGAAGAAATTGCGATTTTCTTTGAAGTGAAGTGAAGATATATTTTTGATAGAGCTGTATAAGATTATAACACCTAGGTATAGCAGCCAAAAATAACTGTATTTGATAGGTGATGGCACAAGAGTTAAGGTCAGATGTAAGGTTTTGAGACAGCGGGAGATAAGTAAGTGTTTCTGCTGACTGTATTGGCTGGAAATATGCAGAACATGTTGCCTATTATGATGGTGTAAGTAGAGAAGAACAATGATTGATAAAAACAATTAGATAAGTTCTGAGGGAAATAAACGTGCAGAGTTTGGGGTACATAGGGGGAATGAGAATATTGGATTCTGCTACAGAGAGCCAGCTTGGATTTGATGGGCCTCTTTCTGTGCTATAATGCATTTTACTTGGACTTGCTTAACTTGCTTTGGTCACCGATTAAGTTTTCAGTTAGGTAATTCTGCTCAGTGTTCCTACTCAGACCAAAACAGGCTGTCGTTCCAAAGCAGGTGATAATGTTTACTGTTTTTACTGGGTTCTTGGGGGGTGGAGGGGGTGGTGGTGGCGGGCTAATGGTGTGTGTAACAGTCTGCCAGCATTTATCTGAAATGGCAAATCAGCAGTGCAGCCACACTAGGGACGGACTCAGGAAATGTGGGGAATACCAGAAGGGAATTCTTTACCCATCCCACCTGGAAACTGACCAAACCAGTCAGACTGGGGAGAAGCTGTTAACCTGCTGTGTGTGTGTGTGGGGGGGGGGGGGAGGTGGGGGGGGTGGGGAGGGGCAGGGATACACTCAGGCATCCATCCTGCTGAGACACCAGTCAATTTACTGATAGCCACAGTTCAAGGATTTTTTTCTCTTTTTCACGCCAAATGAAAAAGAGAAAAATGGTTTTGGCAGCTCATGAACAATGGTTTTGGCAGCTCATAAAGTTGAGATCTTTGCTTTGGAAATGTTCACAACATCGTTGAACATGCACAGATTCACACTGGGTACAGACTTATTTTCATTTATTCATTCACAGGATGAGGGTATCGCTGGCCCGGCAGCATTTACTGCCCATCCCTAATTGCCCAGAGGGCAGGTAAGAGTCAACCACATTGCTGTGGGAGTGAAGTCACAATATAGGCCAGCCCAGGTCAGTATGGCAGCTTCCTTCTTGAAAGGGCATTAGTGAACCAGGTGGGTTTTTCTGACAATCGATTAATGGTCATCATTAGACTCTAAATTCACTAGCTTTTTTATTGATGTCAAATTCCCCCATCTTCTGCAGCAGGCTTTGAAATCAGGTCTACATAACACTATCTGGGGTTTTAGATTAACTGTCTCGCGACAATACCACTCGGCCAATACTTCCCCACATCGCTGTCCATCTGCACAGAGTGAACAGTGATTTTCTGGTTCATCAGAACAGAGTAATCACACATACGTTTGTTCAATTATTGCAGGAGTTGGATGTTGACGGGCTATTGATATCCATCTCCGAACAATGTATTCTGGAGTTTGTTTCTAGTGATGATTGGAAGCACCATCAGTCTTGTTATCTTTTGGGAATAAAACAGTTTCAGTTATGTTTCTGTTAAATGCATGGCAATCAATTCTTTCTCACATCTCACAGGCAGATTAGTTTCTTTTGAAGGGCTCTCCAACTCCCCAACCTCCGCCATCCTCACCCCCAACAGTACAATAATCTCATAGAGTCTCTTTATGATTATGAATGAGACAATCTGATCCCTACTCCTATGTCAAGTTGGATCTTAAACTCCGCTTACTGTAGTTGTGATCCTGCATCATTGTAGAGTGTTGCTCGTATTTCATGTCTTGACCTATCAGTATTCATGATACTGCATATAGTGTATGGGGCCAACAGTGTAAGAGTTTAGCTCTTTCCTTCCAATAACAGCAGTAGAATTGTACTCCAACAAAACTTACAGAATCACGGTCAAGCATATCCCCCAACTTACCTCTTACCATCAAACCAGAGTATTAATCCTCATTCAACTGGGAGAATTCAGGAGGGCATGTCAGTCATAGCAGCATGAATACCTAAAAATGAGGTGTTGACCTGATGAAGTTCCCAAAGAGGACGACTTGTGTGCCAAACAGCATAAGCAGCAAGTGATAGACAGAGTGAAGCAATCCGGGAAACAACAGAACAGATCTAATATCTGCAGTCCAACCAAAACCAGTTGTGAATGAAGTCAGAGCACGGCTGGGGTTCTGAGGACAGTTCTCTTCAAGATATTACCCAACAAGAATGTCAGACTGGATTAATTATCATAAAACTCAAGTCCGTTTGATATTCATATATTTACAATCAGTGTTCAATTCACCAAATGTAGAGGAGAGTTAAAAATAATCTTCAAGTGATTGTAACAGTGGAGACATCTGAATACTTGATCAGCAAATTAAAGTCTGTTGTGTTGAGATAGTAATAATTTTAAAGAGATGTTTAAAAAGTAGGATGACTTGAGTACAATGGAAGAAGTTGATTGGTCGGTAGCTGATAATGTTGTTTTAATCTGAAGTTAATTTAGGATTAGTTAACAAATAAACACTTGGTAGGGAATCCCAGCACCATGGAGTTGCACATCCAGCTCCATGTGGGAAAGCCAGGGCACTTCTTGTGTGAGCGACAACCTAACGAACACCGAGGTGACACGCGAAATGACAGGAACACTCGTTTGACTGCGGTTAAAATACTGCACACATTTCTGATCCCCACATTCCAGAGTTGATGTAATCACACCAGAGAGGGTACAGAGGAGATTGATCAGAGTGTTTCTACAATTGGAAAATTTCTGCTCTGAGAAAGGTTGGATAGGCTGGGGACGATTTCCGAGGAGGACGAGCTGAGATTTAATTGAAGTGATAAAATGCTGAGGAATCCAGATCGAGTGGGTAGGAAAGAGCTATTCCTGAACCGAGAGGTCAGAAATTGCAGATTTTATATTGAAACAAATTCCCAGAAAGAAGGGGAGGGGAGAATTAATTTCACTCGGAGATGGTGGGGAGCAGGAACCCTTTGATGGGGCGGCAGAGGCAGTAGGAGAAAGTGAGGTCTTCAGACGCTGGAGATCAAAGCTGAAACTTTATTGCTGGAACAGCACAGCAGGTCAGGCAGCATCCAGGGAACAGGAGATTCGACGTTTCGGGCACATGCCCTTCTTCAGGAACCAGCATCACATTAGAATAAAAGGACATGGATGTAACTGAGATGCTGGAACATGCAGGGCTGCTGACTAAAGTCTGCAGAATGGGACCATTGTGATTTATTTAACATTTCTCCAGAATATTAAACTCAAGTCCAATTTGAGAATTTATGAACATCATCCGACTTGAATTCCAAATGTCAGAATAAATTTATCAGAAAGTTGCAGCACAGATCGAGGCCACTTGGCCTATCCTGCTTGTATTGGTTGTAATAGAATGACCCAGGCTTTACAGCGGTCTGTACTCACCAATGAGAGCAACAATTTCAGACTGCATACTCTGCCATCTATGTTGTTATAATCTGTTTTTTCCAATGTATTTCTTTGAGAGCTGCTCACCTTGTTTCCTGGTTTCTTTCCCAGTCCTAACTCCATTCCACGTGGCCTTGATGGATTACTATTTCTGGAATTTAATCTCTCCTGCCTTCCCCATGTGACAGACTGTCTTTTTGTTCTTGTCTCACCCCCACTTTTCTCACAACTGGTTACATTTCTGATGGTTCCCAGACGTCTGTGACTTCACAGCGCCCCCTGAGTCAGTGGCACGAGTTTTGAATTCTCTTCCTCGTGAGATAATTGGAAATCTTTCTGGCTGCAGTTTCCCCCAGATTTTATTTTGTAAAAAAAAAGAGGATTTGCGTCAGAGTCAAGTATTTGTGAGCATTCATCTACAATCTTGAGCACTTAGACATAATATGTGACCCTCCCACAGATGTGCAGGTTTGATGGATTGGCCGTGCTAACATGGCCTGTAGTGTATAGGTTAGGTGGATTGGGTTAGACATGCTAAATGTGGGGTTATGGAGGTAGGGTGGGACAGCAGGTCATTGCAGACTTGATGGACCGAATAGTCTCTTTGTGCGCCGAAGGGGTGCTGTGATTCTAACTAGTTATGATTGTTGTCACATTTTCCTAAGTCCAGGTTCATTAGCTCAGATACACATGCTGCCTTTTGTGTTTCTGTGGGTGCTCACTCGATCCTTTCCTTCTGATTTACATCAATTTCACACTGTATGTAAGGGTGGGAATGAATCTGTAAATACTCCAACCGAAACCCGTCACAATCAGGAACTGTGTTTGCTACTAACATCACTCACAACAGGAAAGTAAAGGTTCAGTCACAGATCTGACAGAAACACAAAGGTTATAATCACCAGGAAAGGCTTAACAGCTTAAAACTCTTTTCTTAAGAGAAGAGGAGGCTGAGAGACAACCTGGTACAAGTAGGAAGCTTTGTGTCTGTGTTTTCAGAGATTTGAGGTTGAAATCATTGGGTTGGAAGCATGTTTCATTGCCCCAGGTCACCAAAGGTGCTATCTAAATGAGCATCTTTCTTTCTGCCTATCTGTCTGAGTCAACAATCAGATGGATATGTTATTGTCTGAGTGTTTTCCCAAATCCCTGATTTAATCTGCCTCCCCCACAACCTCAGGTGCCAGCTGCCTCTAGTCCACCCACATGGGCATGTTGAAGAGCATGACAGGAGAATGCATTGAAACCGAGAGTTCAATGCCAGAATGAAATGGGAAGAAGGAAATAAACGGGATTTTTGGATCCCAGGGGATACAGACTGCAGGATTAGTCCTTCTGAGCATTCCTGCAGTAACACGAGACAGCATTCCATGATGAGAGTTAAATCCAGGTAGCAGTAGATGGAGCCACTGAACATGAGCAGGTTTAGTTCAAACACAAGAGGTTTGTTCAGTCAGTAACAGTGTGTCAGACATGGAAGTGAAGTGACCATTGAGGGGAAATGTTACCACAAGCTGCAGATGGATAACTTTCATTGGAACAGGAGGAAGCCATTCAGCCTTTCAATCCTGCTCTGCCATTCAATAGATCATGGCTGATTTATGGCTTAAGTAGCAATTTTCAAAACTCCCCAAACTCATCAATAAACTCCTCTGCAACAGACAAGATCAATATTCAAAAACGAAACATCTGCAAATGCTGGGAAATCAGGAACAAAAATAGTCATTGCTGGAAGAAAATCAGCAAATCTGGCAGCAATGGTAGAGAGTGAACCTTTGGGTCCTGTGACTGGTCAGGTGACCACCTGCAGCTGGCCATTCTGTCTTTTCTGTAACATTCTCTGTAACAGCTTCTGGTGGGAGGGGAATGAGACTGTCAATAACAACTGAGAAAATAGGAGGACGTCCTCAATCAGAATAAAACACATTTTGGTCTTCCACTTTTAATTCAACTGCAAAAATTATTCATGATCATTTCAGAAATAAGATAATAGGCCAGAAATCAACTCTTCATGTCATTGGGTCTGAGAAACTGTTAGTTCTCACCTGGTCCAGACGACATGTGAATCCAGACATTGAATAACATGATTGACAACCATCTCTGGGGCAGTTAGAATGGATGACAAATGCTGCCCCAGCAAGCGAAGCCGTGATCCCATGAACAGATATATCACACCAATCGCTGTGGTTACTTGTGAACTGACTGGTGTTATTGGAAGAGAATGAATGGGAAGTTTTATGGCGTAAAGGGAGAAGAATGGCATTCAGTGAGGTGATCCTTTGGAGAGATAATGAGCCAATCAGCCTCCTTTTGCGCAGTAATATTTCATTCTAATCCATCTAAGCAAATATCAGGGCAGGGTTTGTAAAGAGGTCAGATTGAATGAGTGTCTCGGTGAACACAAGTGAGACACAGGTACAGAGAGGTTTTAGGATGGATTAAATTATATTTTATAAATTTGCATAGTCATCAACATTACAGCAGTTAAAACTGGGAGTGTAATTAGAGCAGCAAATAAATCTTAAACATTTATGCAGCTAAAGGGGATGCTGAATGAAGATACCGTAGTTAGTGCTTATTTTATTCCAGGCACACCAGCCTAGGAGCACATCCTTCCTGTATCTATCCTCTTGAACTCTTGAAGATTTTTGATACTTTGAAGGGTTTAATTTTAGATACTCCAGAGAAGACAGCTTCAAGCTCCTCAATTTCTCCTGCCAGGGCAATGCTGCCGTGAGAATTCAATTCACTGGTGCAGGTTGTTGGCTGATTCATGGACTGTAACTGGCAATTGAGAATGAAAGGTTACTGTATAAAATACCTTCAATGATATTGGCAGACGGGAGTGGATTTAGGAAAATGACCTTGACTTACGGGCATTGAGTGTCAGAGCACTTCCTGTTGTGGGGCATCCTGTTTAGATACAATCTATTGATAACGATTAGAACTGACTTACACTGGCTCCGTCAAAGTGGTCAGAGCATTATGGCTTCATCGAAGCTGGTAACAAACTTCCCATGGGTTAAAAATCGTAAATGATAGAGTAGGTACGAGATCTGATGGCACTGTTGGAGCATTGATGTTGTCAATCATATTAACTCGGCTGAGTTGACTGAATTCATATTGTCTCTTTCTCAATCTCAGGATGTCACTCTGGGCAATAAGTCTCCACAAAGAGCAATGTGACAGTGAACAAGGATCATCTGTTTTGATTGAAATTGGGATTATAGCACTGCTGCTTCACAGCACCAGGTACAAGGTTGGAGTCCAGCCTTGTCAACAGCCTGTGTGGTGTTTGCACATTCCCCTATGATTGTGTAGGCCCCTCCAGGTGCTCTGGGTTCCTCCCACAATTCAAAGATTTGTGGGTTAGGTGGATCAGTTGTGCCAAATTGTCCACAGTGTCCAGGATTGTGCAGATTCGGTGGAAAAGCTATTGGAAATGCAGTGTCACAGGGATGGAGTGATCCAGGTGGGATGCTCCTTAGATGGTTGGTGGGGTTTGATGGGCCAATTCTCTCTTGCCACACTGTTGGGATTCTATTCTATGTTTGAGGTTAAAGGCTATTCTATGATTAAGAATAAAGCAGGGTGTCCTTGGAGAAGGTTGAAACTTTATTGCTGGAACAGCACAGCAGGTCAGGCAGCATCTAGGGAACAGGAGATTCGACGTTTCGGGCCTGTTCCCTAGATGCTGCCTGACCTGCTGTGCTGTTCCAGCAATAAAGTTTCAGCTTTGATCTCCAGCGTCTGCAGACCTCACTTTTGTCCTTGGAGAAGGAGCATGTGGTATGTATCAATGCTCTCGATGCCTTTAGTTAGAGATGGGCATCGCAGGGGATACAGTGCTTTATCTCCATTGCTGCCCCCTCACCCCTAACCCTACTTTGATTTGGTCTATTCCCACTCTTTCATTTGTAATGGTTTGCTTTGCCCGTAATGGGCTTTGTTTGTAAATATTCAATTGGTTACACGGGGTGGATTTTTGCTGGTGATTATATATTAACAAAACTCAAAATGGTGTAATGATGAACGTGGGAATGTTGCCCAGCTGTGTGAGATAACATTCTGGGTAGGAGAAATGGGGGAAAAAAGAACACTTCACAGCTCCCAGAAGGAGAACTGAAAAGCAGTTAAATCAAACCAAAGGTTCAGATAGGGAGGGAATATTTCCCTGGAGTTTAAGTAACTGGAAAGTGATGGTGTCCGGGAACAGACAGAATTTTGTTTTGCAGTGCGTTTGAAATTTTTAAAAACCTTTATATTCAGATAGTTTCATTTCTTTTCTTTTAGTTTTATTTATTGTGGAATAAATAGCTACAATATTTTAAAACCAAATTCACAAACCTTGTGTTAAAGACAAATGTTAAATAAAATCCATCAAACCATCCCTCACTGAAAACTGATGTGGAGGTGCAATCTCCTGGAGAATCCCTGCCCTGCCGACTTCTTTCTACCTGGGCGCCATAGCTATACACCTACCTGGGAGATAGCAGCAGTAGGCCATTCGGCCTTTCAATCCTGCTCCACCATTCAAAGGGAAACAGCTAGCCATGAAGCTCAATCACCTGTTCCTGCTGTGTTCCAATCCCCTTTCATGAATTTACCACAAAGAACTACATCTAAGACCTTCTTTCGCTTCATTGCCTTTTGTTCCAGTGGCGTTGTTGTGTTACTGTGTTGGTGCTGCCTCCTAGAGGATGCACTCAGCGTCCCTCTTCTTCCTGCAGTAACATCAAATGGGTTTCAGCAACTAGACATAGAAACCACTTCCAGGATATGGACATCACTGGCTCAGCCAGCATTTATTCCCCATCTCTAGTTACCCTTCAGAAGATGGTAGTGAGCTGCTGTCTTGTACCATTCACAGTCCATTTGGCACAGATAGACCGACAATGCTTTGGGGAGAGTGTTGCAGGATTTTGGCCGAGTGATTCTCCATCTTTGGTTCTTCAAATGCTGGTTAACTTGATCACGATCGGCACATGATGTTGAGATTTCAGTCTGCAAATCTTCACCATCTAGCACCCTGTATAAAGGAATATGTACAGATTAGAAATTCACAACGGACAATTCTCGTTTCTCTGGAATATCTTTTTCCCCTTTCTTCCCCCAAAGCTGTAAGCCTCCAGCCCACTTACTCTCTCCCACCATTCTGACTCTACTACCCCCTAATGTACACCCTCCCCATTCTCATGGAATTGTTGATAAACAGGTCTATGCCACCACTTCCCGTCCTTGGTTAGACTCTTCACCCTTTCTGGGTTCACTTCCTTTCCCTCAGTTGCTGCAAGTCAATAATGTAACAGCAGAATTAAACAAAAGGAAACAGAAGGAGGTGGCAGATCCTGGACAGAACATGAACCTGCAGTCTGGGAAAATGTGTCACATCCTTTCTTTCTCATTGGTTGATTCCAGTGTTATGACAAGTTGGGGATGCAACTTGGTCCCATGTGGGTGTGGTGACACTTTGATCCTCCAACAGATCAATAGTACAAGCAAATATGTTCCTCCTCCAGATAATCACAGTGTGAAATACTTTCCACTAGTTACCCCAAAGCACATGTTCCAAAACTTACCCACATTCTGTACTTGTGCAGTGCCAGGTTTCCCAACAGACGTGTGGTCCCTGCCTCTGAATTCGGGAGTTGCAGTCCTCATGCAGCCACTGCAGCCCTGTCTCTGAAACATGAATGAAAAGTGTGGGGTGGAAGATGTTGTGTATCGGATCCCCATTCAGACACACGGGACTTGTGGGCTGTCACTGGGATTTACTGAGACATCTGCTTAGACAACCTGATTTCTAACGTAAGGAACATAAATTCAGCCAATTGGGGGTTAGGGAGGTTATTAAGGCGCAGTAGGCTTTAAGAAGAGGTGGCTCAGTGGCTAGCACTGCTGCCTCACAGCGTCAGGGACCTTAGGCGACTGTGTGGAGTTTACACATTCTCCCGTGTTTGCATGGTTTCGTGCAGTTCTCCAGTTTCCTCACACAGTCCAAAAATGCACAGGTTATGTGGATTGCCCATGCTAAATAGCTGACAGTGTCCATGCACATGCCGGTTAGAGAATTAGCCATGGGAAATGCAATGTTACAGGGAACGAGTGGGTCTGAATGGGATGTTCATCATAGGGTTGGTGTGGACTCGATGGATGTATACTCTGTTTCTGCACTATAGAGACTATTCCTGCACTATAGAGACTCTATTCTACTCTCATGAGGAAGAACGTACTTATCTCGATGTGTTGTGAATTTGTGGAATTCCCTATTCAAAATGCGGTGGATGCCAGGACAATGAGCCAATTTAATGAAGAGATACAGATGTTGAATTTGCAATGAGATGAATGGTGAGAGGGAACAGGCGTGAAAATCCAGCTGAGACCGATGTGAGCTCAATCATCACAGTATTAAATGGTTGGACTGGTTCTCCTGTGCCCAGTGCTTATCTTCTTACGGTAATAACTGGAAAGCTGAATCTAAAAATCACCACCTTCTCCAAAGGAGATTTTCGGAAAATGACAGATAGTCAGGTGGATTAGCATTCCAAGCTTAGATAGTGAGGAAATGTGTAGGAGATAATGATTTTGCAATTTTAAACTGAGGGGAGACAGTGATTTATGGTTTTAGATTGTGCCGTACATTGGCAGCGTCCAGAGTACGCTGTTGTGAATATATATCCTGTACTTTATTACAAATCCAAGGTCACTGACAATTAAAACCAAAACACCCAGGAAACATCGCCTCCCCTCGTAATCTGATACAAGACTTTTGATAAGTCTGATTGAATTTAGAACACAGATGGAAAGCTGGAAGATTAGATCCGCTCCCAAGAGCCTGTGCTTAAATAAAAGGAGACTACAATAGGATGAGGCAGGAGTTGGCTAATGTAGACTGGAAACAAAGACTTTACGGTGGGAAAGTTGACGGACTGTGGGGGAATATCAAAGCAAATGTTTGAAGTGCTCAGAAAAAGAATATATCAGTGAAAAGGAAGGACTGTAGGAAAAGGAATAATCTGCCATGGGTGGCTCAGGAAATAAGAGAAGCTTCAGCAAAATCGACGTTTCGGGCAAAAGCCCTTCATGCTTCCTGATGAAGGGCTTTTGCCCGAAACGTCGATTTTGCTGAAGCTCCTCGATGCTGCCTGAATTGCTGTGCTCCTCCAGCACCATTGATCCAGAATCTGGTTTCCAGCATCTGCAGTCATTGCTTTTACCCAGGAAATAAGAGAATCTATCAAACTGAAATAAAATGCATACAAATTTCCAAAGACCAAGGAGATTAGAAAAACTTCAAGATCAACAGAAAGCGAGATGGGATTGGGGGAGAAAAGTGATTAATACCTAACCCTAGGGCCAGAATAGCAGTTTAAACTGCTAGAGGGAAACCTATTGTGTGGGGAACATATGGCCTCTGTAATTGTTGAAGCACTTAACTGTTACAATAGAGATAATCCTGATCAAGTTACAAATCACAGCACACCCCAAAAGCTTGTTCTTCCAAATAAACCTGTTGGACTATAACCTGGTGTTGTGTGATTTATAACTTTGTTCACCGCACCCCAACACTGGCTCCTCCACTTGAGAATCCTGATAGATGCCCCACTGAAACTGACGCACCTGTCAGATACTTGAGGGAGCCACGGGGGCGTGGGGGAGGGGTGTATGGTTTAACCATAAAGTGCTGAACTGAACTAGACTTTCTAACTGTCGTTGCCATGGAGATAATACTGAGAGACAGCGTCCATTCCAACCTACAAACCACAAATGTATAAGAATGGGAGTGGCACATCGGACAGGCGGGGAGTTTCCTGATGCTGCCTGGAGGTGTTCTGCATGTACACTATCCAGATAACTGCCATGTCTCATCAATAAAGACTCAAAGAAGACCTCTCACAGTTCTGTGCCCAGTTATTCCTATCCAGCAGGGTTCAGGAATATGGGTACACAGCAGTCAGTCTTCACAGTGGAGGATACGAAGAACAATACGAGCAATTGACAAGGAGACTGAGGAAGGTGATGACCTAGATAACCAGTATCGTGAAAGAGTTAGAGCTGGTCAAGCTAATGGAGCTAAAGGTACACAAGTCTCATTGCCTCGATGTAATACATCCCAGGATACCAACAGAGTTAATGGGGGAAATAGAAAATGCACTTAGAGTCATAGAAGCCTAGAGCAGAGACATGCCCTTTGGTCCAAATTGGCCCATGCCGACCAGAATGTCCATTCACACTAACCCCATTTCCATGCACTTGGCCCATTTGCTTCTGACCCTTTCCAATCCAAGTATTTGTCCAAATGTCTTTTACCTGTTGTGAGTGTTCCTGCCTCAACCACTTCCACTGGCAGCTCATTCCATATCCATACCACCCTCTGTGTAAAACAGTTGCCCCCCAGCTTCCCTTTTATTCTTTCTCCTCTAATCTTCAACTGATTCAATCAATCCGTCCAATCCTTGAGTTCCTGGGAAAAAGACTGAATGCATTCAGCTTCTCCATGCCTCTCATGGTCTTGTACACTTCTAGAAAAGATCCCCCTCAGTTTCCTCTGCTCTAAACATTAAATCCTCACTTGTCCAACCTCTCCCTATAACTCAGACCCCTGAGCCCTGGCAACATCCTTGCAAATTGTTCTGCACTTTTTACAGTTTAATAATTGAAACCTACATTACATTCATCATATTTCAAGTATTTCCCCACGGCGCTGGAAACGACGTGACAACGCCAATGGATTACAATCCATGATCGAGAACGAACTCTTTACAACAATCCCGTTTTCATAGTGCTTCCCATGGTGCACGTATCCTTGTGTCTTTCTGGTTGCATGGTTAATTAAAGACTTGTCCTTCTACAAAGCAAAGTTGTGGCTTAATTGTTCCTGGGAAACGTGCCATGATTTTTCTGACTTTCAAAAACAAATGAAATCTCTCTCCACACTCACCATGCCGACATGGACTTGGCTGTGTCTCAGTACTTTTGCATTCACACTGAGATTTGAAATATTCGCCCACGGACAGAATGCACATCTCTCCTTCCAGATGAAAAGGCCAATGATATTCACATCGGCACGGATCAAGTAGCCACCAGATCTGAACATGAAAGTCAATTTGTATTTCTCATCCGCAAATCCACCCTTTAAGTACCATACAACAGAGAACACAAGTTACCACTGTTAATACAGGATGGACATTCATAAGACAATTGTAGATTAAACTGTAGTTTCCATGTTCCCCCAAAACTTTAAACCTCAGTCTCACAATTTCTCTCTTCTGTGAACTGAATTCCAAACCAATGCCCCACTCCTTTCCTCAACACCCAGTTCTCACACACTCTTTCTTCGAATTCAGTTTCCGAGCTCCTGATGAGAACCATCCTGCAGACACTGCTTCCTGCACACTCTGGCCATGACCCATCTTACTAAAATGAGCCAAATTAGAATTCTAATTGCATGCCCATCCTTGTCCCATATCATAACAAATCTGAATCTTCACAAAAGAGTTCTGATTACTTTCTGCAAAACGCTGCACCACTGATAGTCTGATCACATGTCAGGGTAGCAAGAAAAGGGGCCATTCCCCTTGGTCCTGCTCCCAGAGGGATGAAGCTGCTAATGATAGATTAATCCCGCACACCCACAGCCTCCTTCCCAGGCACTGACCTATACTGCGCATACTCCCACAGTTGCCAGCACTGAACCCATGCATTGGTCTCCCCTCCTACAGCACGTGTTCCCGATCATACAGGAGTCCGGGTGATTGACAGCAGCTGCTGCCCAATATATCAGAATCCCGACAGTATGGAAACAGGTCCTTCGGCCAAACAAGTCCAGACCGACCCATTCCTCCTAACTAATGTAACTAATACTATGGGCAATTAAGAATGGCCAATTAACTTGCCATGCACATCTTTGGATTGTGGGAGGAAAGCGGAGCACCCGAAGGAAACCCGCTCAGACACTGGGAGAATGCGCAAACTCCACACAGACAGTCACCATGGCCGGAATCGAAACCGGGTACCTGGTGCTGTGAGGCAGCAGTGCTAACTACTGAGCCGTCTCTATCGACGGGAGGGGGCGGGGCTGGAGGACTGAGTCAATGGGATTGTTAACAATGAACCAAGAGGGAAAAACATACTTGATCTCATTGTTATGAATTGACCAACTGCAGATACATCTGTCCATGACAGTATCAACTGTCAATCACACATTCCTTTTGGAGACAAAGTCTTGACTTAAAGTTGAGAATAACCTCCATTGTGTTGAGTGACACTATCACCGTTCTAAATGGGACAGGCTTTGAAGAGATGTAGGATCTCAAACTGGGTATCTCTGAGCACCGTGGGACATCAACAGCAGCAGAACTGTACTCCAGAACAATCTGTAATCTCATGGGTTTGTAAATCCCGGTCTCACCCATCACAATGGACAGGTAAGGAGGGCATGCCATGAGCAGCACGAGGCAGTCCTAAAAATGAAGTGCCAACCTGGTGAAGCGACCAAACAGGACCATATGCCTTTCAAACATCATCAGCAGCAAGCAGAGCTAAACGATCCTGCATCCAATGGAACAGATCGGAGCTCTGCAGTTCTCCGACATCCAGTTGTGAACGGTGATGGACAATTAAACAACTCACTGCAGGAAGCATCACAGGTATCCCCACCCTTACTGATGGAGGAGCCTCACACATCCATGCACCAGATAACATGACAGCATTTGGAGCAATCTTCAGTCAGAAGTGCAAAGTGGGATGATTCATCTTAGCCTTCTCAAGTGGTTTCTAACATCACAGATGTGAGTTTTAAGCCAGTTCGGTTCAGTTTGAATAACATCAAGAAATGGTTAAGTAGTGCAAAGGCTACGGGCCCTGCCAATATTCTGGCAATAATACTGATAGCTTGTGCTCCAGAACTTGCCACCCATCAAGCCACGTACCGCTCCAGCACTGGCATCTACCAACAATGTGGAACTTTGCCCAGGGATGTTCAACACAAAAACACAGGGCAATCCAACCCAGCCAATTTCCCTCTGTCAGTCCACACTCGATCAGCAGTAAAGTGATGGAAAATGTCATCTACAGGGCTACCAAGCTCCAGCTGCTCCGCAACAGCCAGCTGAGCGACACTTACTTTAGGCTCCACCAGGGCCACTCAGCTCCCGATGGTGTTACCGCCTGATTCACAATCTGGCAACCAGCTAAGTCCTAGAGATGAGGTGAGAGCGACAGCCCAGTCCCACTCCAAAATCACTATTTCTAGCTGATTCTACCCTTGTATCAGCTCATATACTCTTATCAACCTTGTGTTATCTCCAGACTTCACTATCCAAACACACCCCTGGCCAGCTGACCACATGCAACCTCCCTGTAATTTCAAGAAACGCTATATCTCTGCTGTCCAAGTGCTCCCTCGTACCAAAATTTGTCGATCCATCAAAAGGCTCCCATTCATAATCAACGACATAGAGCCACAGAGATGTACAGCATGGAAACAGACCCTTCAATCCAACCCATCCATTCCGACCAGATATCCCAATCCAATCTAGTCTCATCTGCCAGCATCCGGCCCACATCCCTCAATTTAAAATTCTCACCCTTGATTCAATTCCTTGTTGTGATCATCCCGAGTCTCTGCATCTCACACCCTTTGAGACCTCGACAACCCATTCTGTTCGAGACTCCCAATGATCTGTTAATTCATTACCTCACCTGTGTGGCTGCTTTTACAGTTGCCAACGCAAAAAGGTCTGAAATTCACAGCTAAAACCTCACAGATCTGTTTTCCTCCTTTAGACATTCCTCAAAACCTGCTTATTTGGCAATGCTTTTGGTCACCTGACCTAATATAATCCTTCTCTGGCCTTATGTCTAAAGTTCCCAATAATATTTTTGTGAAATTATAAGCAGGATAACAAAACTACAAACTGTTCTTTAATTGGACATTATCTTCAAATCATCACTGTTGCTGTAATGAATACTCTGTAATGTCTCTTACCCAACCACATTGTGGGATTACCTTCACCACACAAACTGCAGCTGTACAAGAAAGTCAAACATCACCCTCCCCACAAGCAACAGGGTTTTGGCATTAATCACGGGTATCTGTGGAAGAAGAAACACAGTTGATGTTTCAGGGAATGCAAAACGGATTACAGGGAATGAAAATGGTACAGAATTTGATAGTTAGAAATGGAAGGAAAATACACTTGCTTATTGGAAAAAAGTATTCTTGACTGTCAAAGATTTTCCAGAAAAAAATTAATAAGCAGCACATGGTCAGGGGCTGGGCGGCAGTGAAAAATTAACTTACAAAAATGTCTGTAAAAGTAATCGTAAAATACTAAACAGACCAAATATACACACATTGTTTGAGACTGAGGAAGCTAGATATTGACAAAGTGGACATGAGGGAGGCCAGAGATGAAGCAGAACAGTGTAAGCTGTTATTATTCCACAGTCATAAAGATGTATAGCACCAACACAGACCCTTCGGTCTAACTCATCCATGCCAACCAGGTATCCAAGCCTAATCTATTCCCATTTGCCAGCACTTGGCCCATATCCCTGTAAATGGCTCCTAATCATATCATGTGTCTATTTAGATGCCTTTAACATGTTTTAATTGTACTAGCCTCCACCACTTCCTCTGGCATTCATTCCACCCACTGCATGAAAGAGTTGTCCTTTAGGCCCCTTTGAAATTTTCTCCGTTCACCCTAAATGCCCTCTTCAACTGGATACCACCACTCCAGGGAAAACACCTTGTTCATTTACTCTATTCATGCCCCTCATGATTGTATAAACCTCCATAACATCACCGCTCAGCCTATGGCACTCCAGGGAAAACGGCCCCAGCCGTTTATGCCTCACCCTACAGCTCAAATTCTCCAACCTGAACAACATCCTTGTAATTCTGTTTTGAAACCTTTCATTTTTCACAGCACCCTTCTGATAGCAGGCAGGCCAGAACTGCACATAATATTCCAAAAGTGGCCTAACGAATGTCCTGTACAGCAACATGACCTCCACATCCTATACTCAATGCTCAAACCAATAAAGGAAAATATACTGAACACATTCTTCATCATTCTATCTACCTGCAACTTGACTTGCAAGGACTATGAACTGCAATCCAAGGTCTCTTTGTTCCGCAAACGTCTCCACGGCCTTGCCATTCAGTGTATAAGTCCTGCCCTGATTTGATTTTCCAAACTGCAGCACCTCATATTTATCTAAATTAAACCCCATCTGATCAATATCTCATTGTAATCTGAGGTAACCTTCTTCATTATCCACAATACCTCCAATTTTGTATGGCCTGCAAACTCATTTACGATACCAAATCATTTAAATGAATGACGAAACAAAACCAGAAATAAACATCCATTTCTCCGAGATTGAATGTGCTCTGTGTAAATCCTGCCCAATGACTCTGTCCCAGGGAAAGGCTGCACATGCGCCTGGCTGCACCTTGCCCCCTACAAAGCTGGCGGCTCCGCACATGTCCAGTGAATTCTTGCCCCGAATAAAGATGTTGGCGGTCACTCATGCCTGCAGCCACACTGAGGCAATTCCCCGTTTACGGAAAACACGAGACTGGGACGTTCAAATTTGTGTTTTCCGACGTGCACATTTTGTTTGTAAAACCTCTCCGCTCATACAGAATCGCTCTCACCTCCTGCGGTTCCACAGACAGCCTTGATGATTTTTGCCGGTACCTATTCTCTGCCTGGTTACTCATTTGTCCTTAGTGTATTTGTACAATCACCTTCGATTCTCCTTAAACCTATTTCCTAAAGCTATCTCATTTCCCCTTTTTTCCCTCCTGGTTTACCTCGAGTACACTCCTACTGTCGCTACACTCCTCTAGGGATTCACACAAACACAGCTCTCTGTACCTACCATATCCCTCCTTCATTTTCTCGAGCAGGCCTTCAATTTCTTTCGTCAGGCAGCATTCTCTACACCTATCAGCCTTGGCCTTAACAGGAACATACTGCCTATATACTCTCATTGTCGCAGGCCTATGGAGGCAATGGCAGATGTGGATGTAGAAGCAATCATTCTCAGTAAAGAGGTAATGTTGGGAAAGATAACAGCCTAAAGGTAGATGGGTCTCCTGACTCTGATGGAATGCATCCCAGGGACTAAAAGAGATGTTGAGGGGGGGGGGGGGGTGGGGGGGTGAAGAGGGAAGAGAATAACAAATAGACCTCGTGATAATTCACTAAAATTTGTTGGATGTCTGGTTTTGACAGACTGGAAGCTGCAAATGTGGTGCCACTATTTTTCAGAAAGGATCCGTTAGCTTAACTTCTGTAGTGTAGAAAATGCTTGAACCTCTCAAGGAAGTAGTGGTGAGATAACTGGGTAGAAATTGTCTCATTGAGCAGACACAGCATGGATTCATGAAAGGCAGGTCACGTTTAACACGTTTACTGGAATTACTTGAGGATACGATGAGTGCGTTGGACAAGGGGGACTCGGCAGATGTGGTGTACCTGGATTTCCAGAAGGTATAAAAGGCTGCTGAATAAGGTAAAAATGCACAGCATTATGGGTAATTATCATTGATACAGGATCAATTAACCAACAAAAAGTAAAAAAGGGGATAAATGGGTGTTTGGATTACTGTTGGCACTACAACTGTTTGCAATTTACACAAATGTTTTGGAGTTGAGGACCAAGTGTACAGTGTCAGAGTTCACATTTGATACAAAGATGAGGTAGAGCAATGTGTGCAGAGGCCACTGTAAGTCTGCACAGAGATACAGATCAGTTATGTGGGTGGGTAAGGATCTGGCAGATGGAGTTCAATGTTGGGATGTGAGGCTATCCATTTTGGTTGGACTAACAGCAAACTGGATGATGAAATGGTGAAAACTTGCAGCAGGCCGCTGTACAGAGGGAGCTGGGTGTCCTTGTGCATGAATCACAGGAAGTTGGTTTGAAGGTGCAGCAGGTAATTAAGGCGGTGAAGGGAATATTGTCCTTCCTTGCTTGAGGGATGGTTATGCTGCAGCTGTACAGGGTGCTGGGGAGGCCACACCTGGAGTACTGTGTACAGGTTTGGTCTCCATACTTCAGGAAGATGTACGGGCACTGGAGGGAGTCCAGAGGAGGTTCACTAGTTTGAGTTGGGAGTTGCGAGGGTTGGTGTATGTGGAGAGATTGAGAAAACTGGTTCTATAGTCATTGTAATTTAGAAGAATGGGAGATTGGATAGGAAACAATAAAATTATGAAGGGAGTAGATAAGACTGAAGCAGGAAGGCTATTTCCACTGGGGGTGGGTCAAACTACAGAGCATTACCTCAAAATAAGGGGGAGCAGATTTCGGACTGAGATCAGGAGGAGCTTCTTCATCTATGGAATTCCCTGCCGAGTGCAGCATTTGTCGTTATTAACATGAATGCCTTTAAGGCAAAATGTAGATTTGTGAACAGGAAAAGAATTAAGGGTTATGGTGACAGATCAGGAAAGTGGAGCTGAGGCCATGAGAAGCTCAGCCCTGATCTTATTGAATGGCAGAGCAGGCTTGAGGGGCCAGATGAAAGTTTTTGCCTTGTGCCATCAAAATTGGCCTTTGTCCAATTCAGGACCTTCACATTTAGATCTAGTATATTATTTTCTGTAACTATTTTAAAACTCGTAGAATTATCAGAGACTCCCAACAATGTGGAAGCAGGTCATTCAGCCCATCACACTGATACTGACCTGAAGAGCCTCCTAACCTCCCCCTGTAACATTGTATTTCCCAGGGCCAGCCAACCTACACATCCCTGAACAGTGTGGGCTGTTCAGCCTGGATAATCCACCCAACCTACACATCCCTGAACACTATGGGCAAATCAGCCTGGATAATCCACCCAACCTGCACATCTTTGGACTGTGGGTGGAAACCACAGTACCCGGACGAAGTCCATGCAGAAAACCCCAATAAGGTGATCACCCCTTTCTTATTTCCCAGTTCCATCTAATAACTTCACTGGTCGTACTCCCAAGAATATCCACCCTCGCAAAACATACTGCTATCCCGAATCAAAAATGCCACTCCCTCTCCTCTCTTGTCCCCCTTTCTATTCTTCTTATAGCACCTATCCCCTGGAACATTAAGCTGCCAGGCCTATCCATCCCTGAGTGATGCTTCTGTAATTGCTATAATATCCCAGTGCCATGTTCAAAAGCATACCCTGAGCTCATCTGCCTCCCCTGTCAGGCCTCTTCTATTGAAGTAAATGCAGTGCAACTGCTCAGTCCGACTTCAGTCTGTGCCTTGCCCTTGCCTGCCTTGACATTTTGACTTCTGAACTGTACCAGCCTCAGACATATCTCTTTCCTCACTATCTCCTTGGATTTATACCCACTCGCTCACTGGTTTAATGCCTCCCGAGTATCACCAACAAGTCTCCCTGCCTAGACTTTAGACACCTTCCAATTCAGGTACAATCCATCCTTCTTATGCAGGTCAACTCTACTCCAGAGGAGATCACCACGATCCACAAAACGTGAATCCTTTTCCCCTGCACCAGCTCCTTAGCCACTACTTCAGCACCTCCTCCTCTGTAACATGGACATTTTTAAAGATGTCACCATTTATTTCAACACATTCTCAATCTCCCATGTAATTCTTCACAGTCAATACTGATGCAAAATACTTGTTTCCTAACTCGCCCATCGCCTGCCGCTCCACACAATGGCTGCCGTGCTGATCTTTGAGGATCTCTATTTTCTTCCTAGTTAGCCTTTTGTTCCTCATGTATTTACAAAAGCCCTTCAGATTATCCGTAACCCGATTCGCCAAAGCTATCTCACGTCCCTTTTTTGCCTCCTGATTTCCCTCTTACTGCCTTTACACTCAAAGGATTTTTGGAATAAATGCAAAATATAACATCCTGACAAAATGAACGAGGGTGGGACTTACACTCAATAAAAGTACCGCCTTGAGTAGTGATATGGGAACAAAGAGACCAAGGGGTTCACGTTTTTGAAGTCTGTGTTACATGTGGACAGGGCGGTTAAGAATATGTTCAGCACACTTACCTTCATTGTTCAGACCTTTGAGTACAGGAGTTGGGACGTTGCGTTGAGGATGTACAGAACGTTAGGGAGGCCTCTTCTGGAATACTCTGTCCAGTTCTGTTTGTGCTGTTATAGGAAGGATATTATTAAATTGGAGTATGTTGCCATGAATGGAGGGATTGTGTTCTAAGGAGAGGCTGAATAGGCTGGGATTTTTTTTTTCAATGGCATGCACAAGTTTGAGGGGTGACCTTATTGGAGGTTTATAAAATCAGAAAGAGTGCAGATAAGGTGAATAGCCGGGGGAGAGGGGTGTTCAAATCTCGGGTGCCTTCATTTTGAGAAGAAATTAGAAAGATTTGAGAAAATAATTATACGTGTGAAATGAACTTCCAGAGGAAGTGGTAGCTGTGAGTACAATTACAATATTTAAAAGACCTTCAGATAAGTACATAAATAGGAAATATTTGGATGGATGCGGACCAAGCAGAGGCAGGTACAATTAGTTCAGTTTGGAATTATGGTTGGCATGGACGGGTTGCACCACAGGGCCTATTTCCTTGCTGGAGAACATTATGATGCTACTCCTCACTAACTCTAAATTCCTCCATCCTCTACACTCACGATCACTGTCACTTCATCCAGCTTCAAAACTCTTCCTTATTTATATAATTCCTCACCAACCACAGAACGCTCCCTATCTCATGTCCTCCAGTTTCTCAGATCTCTGTGATATGTACCTTTCTGTAGTTCCAGCCTTAAGAATGCCCTCATTCACTGCGATTGGTTGGAAGACAAACTGGTACGACCTGGTCCTCCAGTACTGCCCTCTGCCCCCTATTTGGCCAGCACTGACACCAATCATCGGGGCCCATTGTGGGTGAGTGGTGGGATCCTGCCTCTCTCTGCCCTGGGATGAGCTACAACATTCACAGTGAATGGGGCCGTATCACAGAGCACAGGAACTGGGGCTATTCATTTGGGCTGCACCCTCTCCCTGTGGAGATGCTGCAAATCTGTCCAAATTCACTTCCCATGTGCCCCCCAAATCTTCCCATAAAAATTAAAATTCCAAATCTGTTTATGAATAACTGCTGAGTCTGTGTCCAGCTGCCATTCAGACTGTTCCAGATACTCAGAACTTACTGAATAAAATAATGTTCACATTATTTGCCAATTACCTGAAAATAGTTACTAAAATTGTGACATTGTTAACAATTCCACTCTCTCTACAGATTAGATATCCTAGGAACAAATTTGCACCTGGTCAAAATCACTGCTTAATCTTCTTAGTTCCAAGGACAATTATCTGAGCTTCTGCTAGCTCTCCACAAAAGAGGAACACATCTTATTTTCATTTTATGTGTCATAGAGATGTACAGCAAAGAAACAGACCGTTGGTCCAATTTGTCCATGCCAAATAGGAATCCTCAATAAATGGAGCCTCATTTGTCAGCTATTGGTCCGTGTCATTGGAAACTCTTCCTCTTCATGTACCCAATCGGATGCCTTTCAAATGTTGTAATTGTATCAGCTTCCACTATTTCATCTGGCCGCTCATTCCACACATACACCACACACAGCTTGAAAACTTTGCCCCTTAGATCCGTTTTTAATCTTTGCCCTCTCAACGTAAGCCCATGTGATCTTATTTTGATCCCACCTAACTGGGGGGAAAGGACCCTGGCTGTTCACCTTATCCATGCCCTTCATGATTATATAAATCTCCATGAAGTCACCTCTCAGTCTTTGACTCTCCAGGGAAATTAACTCTGGCCTATTCAGCCTCTCCCTGTAGTCCAAATCCTCCAACCCTAGCAAAGTCTTTGTAAATCTTGTCTGAACTCTTTCAAGATTCACAACATCCTTTCCAGAACAGGGAATTTCGAACTTAAAACCAGAATTCCTGAAATGGCTTAATCAATGTCCTGTCCAACCAGAATTTGAAGTCCCAGCTTCTGCACTCAATGCATTGACCAATAAATTTCAGCATACCAAACCCCACCTTCACTAGTCTGCCTACCTGCGACTCTACTTTCAAGGAACAATGAACCTGCACTCCATGGTGTCTATGTTCAGCAACATTCCCAAGGACTTTCCCATTAAGTGTACGAGTCCTGCTCTGATTTGCCTTTCCAAAATCCTACAGCTTACATTTGTCTAAGTTGAACCCAGTCTGCCATTCCTCGCTCCAATGGTCCATCTTGTCAATATACTGTTGCATTCTGAACTTGTCCACTTCTTCATTGTCCACTACACCTCCAATTTTGGTGTCTTCTGTAAACCCACTGACCATTTCTCATATTCACATCCAAGTCATTTATTTCAGGACCCAATATCCGTTCCTGCAGGACAATGCTGCTCACAGGCCTCCAGTCCGCAAAGCAACCCTCCATCACCACCCTCTGCCTCCTACCTTCAAACCAGTTTTGTATCCAAATGGCTCGTTCTCCCGCCATGCTATGTTGTTATCTAAACTTGCTAACCCGTCTGCTTTGTGGAACATCGTTCAGTGTCTATATAGACAACGTCCACAGTCTGCCTTCATCAATCATCTTTGTCACATCTTCAAAAAACTCAGTCAAGTTAGAGAGAGATAATTTCCCACACACAAAGCCACGCTAACTATCTCTAATCAATCCTTGTCTTTCCAAATACATGTAAATCCTATCCCTCAGAATCCCTTCCAACAACTTACCTACCACTGACGTTAGGCTGACTGTTCTCTTGTTCCCTGGCCTTTCCTTACCACCTTTTTAAAATAATGGCACCCATCTTCCAGCACCTAATCTGTCACAAACAATGATATGAATACTTCAGGGAGGGGCACTGCCATCACCTTCCTAGCTTTCCACAAATTTCTGGGATACACCTGATCAGGTTCCAGGGATTTATCCACCTTGCTACTGTTTAAGACATCCAGTACTTCCTCCTCTGTAATATAGACACTTTTCAAGTTATCACTATTTATTTCTCCAAACTCTCTAGAACAGAGAGTATCTCTCCCACCTCCTGTTGTTCCATAGATGGCCTTGATGATCTTTAAGGGGTCCTATTCTCCGTCTGGTTATTATTTTATCCTTAATGTATTTGTAGAATCTCTTTGGATTCTCCTTAAAATATTTCGGAGAGATATGTCATGTCCCCTTTTTGCTCTCCTGATTACCCTCGAGTATATTCCTGTAAAAACGTGATTCTGTCCTCCCAATCCTTCCGCCTCTGCCAGATCTGCTCCCAGGAGAAGCAATTCCACTCCAGGACATCCTAGAAAGGTTTCCTATTTCAAGGATCGGATTTCCCTCCCACTTGATCAACAATGCACTCCAACGCATATACTCCACTTCCTGTACCTCCGCCTTCCCCCCACCCTTCCAACCACAATAAGAGTATAATCCCCCGGTCCTCACCTGCCATCCACTAATCACCATTAACCTCTGATATGTCCGCTACCTACAGTCAGACCCCACCACAAGGGATATATCTCCCTCCCTTGCCCTATCTATCTTCCGAAGAAGCCATGGGATCTTTGCTGCTGATGTGCTGCCCTACGGATACCTCGGTCACTCACCCTGGCAAATGGCCTCGTGAGATTATCACTAGATGGATAATCCAGACACCCAGATAACGTTCTGGGACCCAGGGTTTGGATCCCATCATGGCAGGCAGATGAATATGAATTCAATAAAAATTTGGAATTAAGAATCTATTAAAGACCATGAATCCATTGTTGATTACTGCGAACAAACACCTCATCAGATTCGCTAATATCCTTCAGGGAAGGAATCTGCCATCCTTATCTGGTCTGGTCTACATGTGACTCCAGACCCACAGCAATGTGGTTGACTCTTTACTGGCCTTTGGGCCCAGCCAGTGACACCCCCATCCTGTGAATGAATAACAAAGAAGGTGAAGTCTTGTGCACAACCATACTATTCTTGCAGAGAAGTGATCGCTTAGTAAAGTTGCTTCTCAATTCCCTGCTGACTATTGGGGAAGCGGGGAAGGGGGGTCAATAGTACCATCCCAATAAGGAGATCATCCCTTTCTTATTTCTCAGTTCCACCTGTATAACCTGCCTGGATGTACTCCCAGGAATACCCTCTTGAAGCCCAGCTGTAATGTTATCTCTAATCAAAAATACCACTCCCCCTGCTCTGTTACCCCCTTTCTATCTTTGCTCTAGCATCTATACACTGGAGCATTAATCTGCTGGCCCTATGCATCCCTGAGTCATGCCTCTCTAATTGCTATAATATCCCAGTGCCATGTTCAAAATCATACCCTGAGCTCCTCTGCCCGACCTATCGGGCCTCCTGCACTGAAATAAATGCAGTGTAACTGCTCATTCTGTGCCTTGCCCTTGTCTGCCTTGACTGTTTGACGTCTGAACTGTACCATCGTTAGACTTAGCTCTTCCCTCACTCTCTCTCTGGGTTTACCCACATTCCTTCCCTGGTTTAATGCCTCCGGAATAGCACTAGCAACTGTTCCCTTCCATTCCCAGTACAAAACCATCTTTCTGATGGAGGTCAATTGTACCCCACAAGAGATTCAAATGATCCAATAATGTGAACTCTTCTATTCCTATGTCATTGATACCAATAAACAACAGCGTCCCCGCAAAATGGGTATTCTCCCCTTTAATAATATTCTGCTCCCTCTCTGAGACATTCTTACACAAAAGTTACACATTCGAATAATAAACCTTACACTCATCACGTCATCATAAAAGGATTACATGACACATTGAAGGTTTGGGGAGACCTTTTGAGAGAATGCGATGATTCAAAGGAGAATTTTTAAGCAGCAAATGGGATTGATCTGGAACACAATACTCACACACACAATGCGAATATCCAGGTCTTGATATACTGAGTATTTCAATCAGAGTTTAGCAGAATATTTACTGAGATTACCATCTGAATGTCCACCGATAATATCCTGTAATAAAAGTTTATAAAAGCTGTCACTCTCAGCTCACGTTAGAAACTCACACCATCCCCTCCTCTTGGCCCAGGATTACTGTACATATTACCGTTGAGGACATCAGCAGTCAGGGGGAAATCTGTGGGTTTCTGGGAGATTCCAACTTGAGATCTCACGTGACTGAACAGAGCAGTTCTTTGACACGTTGGAGAAAATGATCCAAGCGTCAGTGAGATATGGGGAACAAGAATTACTTTCTTTTCTTTCATTCCGTGCTGCCGCTCTGCCTCATCAATAAGACGTGGGTGTGAAAGGCTAATGCCTAACGATGGGCAAGTTGTCTCCATCCTGACCAATGGGTAGGAAGATCCTCCAATCACTCCAAAGCGTATCCCAAAAAAGATAGCAACTCTGTCTGCTTCCCACTGCCAGTACTCCCAATACCTGTTTGGAAGAATGGGAAGGGGGGATATCTCCTAGAAAAGGCTTAACTGTAAAGGTCTTAGAGGATTATGAAAAGAGAGAGATGCACAGGAGAAGGGGTAACAAGTTGCCAGATCGGGTGTAACTTGGGAAAATGGGAAGTTGCTCATTTTGGAGGAGATAATAAAAGAACAAAGTACTATTTAAATGGTGGAAACTGCAGAAAGCTGCAACACAAATATTAGATTAGATTACGTACAGTGTGGAAACAGGCGCTTCGGCCCAACAAGTCCACACCGCCCCGCCGAAGCGCAACCCACCCACACCCCTACAGTTACCCCTTACCTAACACTACGGGCAATTTAGCGTGGCCAATTCACCTGACCTGCACATCTTTGGATTGTGGGAGAAACCGGACCACCTGGAGGAAACCCACGCAGACACGGGGAGAACGTGCAAATTCCACACAGTCAGTCGCCTGAGGCGGGAATCGAACCCGGGTCTCTGACGCTGTGAGGCAGCAGTGCTAACCACTGTGCCACCGTGCCGCCCAGGGATAACTGTTCAGGAAACACAGAAAGCTACCACACAGTTACAACAGGGAATCAGGAAGGGGAATGGAATGTTTTGTTTCAAAGGTTTTTAGTATTAGAGTTTGGAGTATATACCTGAGAGTAATGTGTGGAAGTGCTGATGTGACCACAATATCTGCAGCAATGAGAGCAGTTTTAGACCCTATAGATAAGGAAATGTGTCACTTTATTGGAGGCATTTCAGGGAAGATTCAATGAAATGATCCCTGGTTTGGAGGGACTATCTTTTAAATAAAGGCTGAAAAAGTTGGGACTCTACTCACTAGATTTTGGAGAAAGAGCGGTGATCCCATTGAGACAGATGGGATTCTTAAGGGGTTTGACAGTATAAATACTGAGAGGATGTGTCTGAGGGTAAATACTGAGAGGGGAGTCTGAAACCAGATTGCGAGTCACGGAGTCAACGGTTCTGTTTTTTTTTATTCAAGTTTAAGGCGACACAGACGCGGGTAAGGAGTTTCAGTGGCAATGGAGCTGGGGTGAGGTGGAGAAAAGCAACGTTTAAGAGATTGGAATTCCTGGTGTTGTGATTGTGTGGATGTCTGATCAGAAGGTCACCTTGGGGTCAGATGTAACAGCAATATTGTGAAGAGTGTCGTTCTGCCTCAGAGAGTTCCCAGTGGGAAGGAGGGGCTCAGCAGAAAGGTAAAGGTGAGGCAATGGGTTTAACCGTGACAATGTTTCATTGGAGGAAATTGCAGCTAATCGAGTAGTGGGAATGTGATAAGCGGTTTGATAACTGAGTAACAGTGGAGTAATGGAGAGGGATGATGGGGAGGGAGAGCAGGGCATCGTCAGTGTACATGTGAAACCTAACATGGTACTTTTGCACAATGTCACCTCCTGGCAGTATGTAGGTGAGATACAAGAGGGGCCAAGGATAGATCCACGAGGGACACCAAATGCAAGGAATTCAGAAAGGAAAGGGAGAGTGGAGATGGAGCAGGATTTTCCAACAACGGTGAGGTCAAATATTAGGTTTTCACAGAATGGGAGAGAAGGACATAACCAGAAAAGACCAACAGACAGAACAAGGAAAATATCTATGAATTGGCGAGGGGGGTAATGAGGCAGCAGCGGAGGAAAGAGAGTTGGAAAGTGAGTTTACCGAGATTACGGTAAAGGGTCAAGGTGAGCTCTGATAAGGCTTGACAAGAGACTGGAGAAAGATGTACGTTTAGGACAAAAAGCAGGAAAACCATGTGAGGCAGTTTGACTCAGTGGGCTAGTGGGAGGGAGAGAAGCAGCAGATCGGATTATCTCAGTCTTAGTGACAGAGAAACTCCATGTGCTCCTCACTCGTTGTTGGAGGGGAGGATGGTGGAGACAGGATGATGGACAGTGTTTTACAAAGAAACAAAACCAGGGTTAGTGATATTTAAAATGAGTGAACACACTTGATGTATTTAGCTTTTATCCAGAATATTAAAACAAACGACTGAAGTCCTGGTTCGAATCCCATCTTGGCAGATGGTGGAATCTGAATTCAAGAAAACAAAAACAACGTATTAGGAATCTCCTGATTTCCATGAAACCATTGTCAATGGCGAAAAAAATCCTGCCAACCTGTCAGCGGCCCAGCCAGCTACTCACTGTATTAATCACTGCAAAGTCTCAACACAGGAAAGAAACTGGATGGACCAGTTGGCACCTAGCAAGGCACCAGAAATTACACCCACAGAATCAGCCCTCTCGATGGTGCAACGTCCTCCTCACTAACATATGGATTTTGGTTCCAAAATGTGGAGAGCTGTCTCACAGACTAGTAAAGGAACAGCCTGACATACACATACTCACGGAATCATCCCTTACAAACAATGAGGAGACACCACCATCACCATCCCTCGATATCGAGAGTGTGGTGCTGGAAAAGCACAACAGGACAGGCAGCATCCGAGGAGCAGGAGAATCGACGTTTCGAGCCTAAGCCCTTCATCAGCCTGACCTGCTGTGCTTTTCCAGCACCAGACTCTTGACTCTGATCTCCAGCATCTGCAGTCTTCACTTTCTCCTGAAATCTCTGGCTATGTCCTGCCCCACCACAGGACAGACCAGGGAGAGGTGGTGGCACAGTGGTGTACAGACAGGGAGGATTTGCCCTCGGAGTATACCGCATTGGCTCCGGAGACCAGGAAGTCTCATGGTTCCTGCTGATTACCACATCCCCTCCTCCCTTGGAGGATGAATCAGTTCTCCTTCATGTTGAACAACATTTGGAGGAAGCACTGACGCAATAAAATGGTGTCAAACGTGCTCTGGGTACAGGACTTCAATGTCTATAATCAAGACGACCTCTGCAACAGAATTACTGACTGAGCTGGCCAGTTCCTGATGGACAGAGCTACTCAACTGAGTCTGCAGCGGGTTGTGTGGGAACCAACAAGAGTGTAAAATATACTTGATCTTATTGTTATGAATTGACCAGCTGCAGAAATATCTCGCCGTGACAGTATCAGTACGAGCGACCATCACACATTCTTTTGGAGACAAAGGCTTGCCTTAAGTTGAGAAAAACCTCCATTATGTTGAGTAGCACTATCACCGTTCTAAATGGGACAGACTTTGAAGAGATTTAGGATCTCAAACTGGGTATCTCTGAGGCACTGTGGGACATCAACAGCAGCAGAACTGTACTCGAGCACAATCTGTAATCTCATGGGCTTGAAAATCCCGCACTCACCCATCACAATGGGCAGTAAAGGAGGGCATGCCATGAGCAGCACCAGGCAGACTTAAAAATGAAGTGCTAACCTGGTGAAGCTATCAAACAGAACTACCTGCATATCAAACAGCATCAGCAGCAAGCAACAGAGCTAAGTGATCCTACATCCAATGAACAGATCGGATCTCTGCAGTTCCGCCACATCCAGTTGTGAACTGTGATGGACAATTAAACAAATCACTAGAGGAAACAATACAGATATCCCCACCCTTACTGATGGACGGGCCTCACACACCCATGCAGCAGATAAGATTTCAACATTTGCAGCAATCTGCAGCCAGAAGTGCAAAGTGGGATGATCCATCTCAGCCTTCTCCAGTGGTTTCTAACATCACAGATGTGAGTTTTAAACCAGTTCGATTCAGTTTGAATCACATCAAGAAATGGTTAAGTAGTGCAAAGGCTACGGGTCCTGCCAACATTCTGGCAATAATACTGATAGCTTGTGCTCCAGAACTTGCCACCCACCAAGTCACGTACTGCTCCAGCACTGGCATCTACAGACAATGTGGAATATTGCCCAGGCATGTTCAACACAAAAACACAGGACAATCCAAAGGTAACAAGCATTTTATCTGTTCTGGGTACTGAATATATGTAAATCAATTCTGAAGGAAAACATCCTCGTCGGTAATGTTCCCACATCTGTGGAGTAATTGCTTCTGGTCACTCTTCAGGCTATCGAGCCTCGGAAAGAAATGAGTTGGCCACAGTGAGCAACATCATTTGGATGGACTATGCTCATTGGGGAAATTTGCAGGATCTGTAGAAGAAACACGTGTTTCAGAGTGTATGCAATAAACCTGAACGTTATTATTTTTTTCACAGAGCTTGGGACCCGACTGGAGCAGCAATGACGCTTTTATTTTTTCTTAAATTTCCGAGCTTGCCAAATTTTTGTTGGTAAATGCAAGTGACTTTATCAAAGCACATTTCACACTCCCCAGCCAGGAATGTGATCCCAATTCTGTCAGTCCATCAATTCCTGTGGATTACAGGTATTTTAAATGCGATCACTCCATTTAACTATTTGAATTTAATACTTCAGTGGTTAAGTCCTCTTGGATTCTTAATTTCAAATTACTCAATGTGATGTTTTGTCCCCCCCTGAATTTGCTAAGCACTGGGCAGTTCTAGAATATTCCAAATATTTACAATAGATGCATTCACACTATTGAAGGCAACCTGGCAGATTTGAATACCATTCAGGTCGTCAACAACAATACATAAGTAACTTAATGAATTGCTTACTGTACACCAACGCAAGCCAAGTACTATTGTAACCACAGATTGTCTCTCAAGGATTCCCAAATATAAACAGTAAATTCCGGATATGCTCACTATCACCATCTGGGAGCAGTCTCCCAAAGGGCTCCCAGAATTTAGAAAGTGCATAAACTTCCCTCCAAAGCTAAATCTGCTGTCATAGGATTCACTCTTATTGTATACAACGACATTTATTGTCCAGTTCTTTGACGTGACAAATGATTTTACAAACAATTTATAAAATACTTTAAATCCTGAAGAAATGTGATGTCAGCCCTTTGTAGAACTGAATGGAAAGTGTGATGTTTGCTTGACCTTTGGCTCTATGTATCAGGCCGAACTGATATGGGGTGTTTCCCACACACTTTGTTTAAAAAAGCAAAGATTATGTTCTGAGATTTAAATGTTCAATCAGGTTTAATATAAATCCTTCCAAAAGTGAGTTTGACTTCAGCTGCTTTAAAGAGGCATGCTCTTGGCCTTCAATTTTGTGACATGTGATCATTCTTTGGTAAAGGTGGCTGTGTGCAACACTGCAGGATGTTGTGCTGATTTGCCTCATTGGGTGAATGAGCTTTATCACTGGCTAATTTTGAGATGGAATGTTACTGAGTTAAATCTTGTTTTTAAACTGAGGCGTGCTTCTGTAAGTCAAGTGTGGAAGCTATGCTCATGTTTGCAATGAACCTTTCACTTTTAGAGATCAGTATTTTTCCAATTTGTTTTGTAAATAAAGTTCAATATAAAAAGCTCAGTGCTGGAGAACCGCAGGTCCAGCAGCATCGCTGAGGGGAGTAAAACATTGTAAGTTCAAAGTCTCATGACCTTTTGTCCATTCAGACGAAGAGTCAGTGAACTTGAAATGTAATATTTTTTCTCTTCACCGATGCCCTCAGAACTGCTGAGTTTCTACAGCACTTTGTTTCTGGGGTTCAGATCTCCAGCACCTACAGTTTATTGTTTTGTTATCGATCCTATGATTTGACTTGGGGAGCGAGAGGCAGCAGCTGTGATCAACGAGGGTAAAACTCCCCAACCACGGAAAACAAACTGGTTCTTTATACTTTGCAAAACACGACTGTAAATAAGAAATGCAATTAAGAAAAGTGCAAGATGGCATACCACCTGCCTTGTCTCAAACCTTCTACTCATCTTTGAGGACTAATCTGTCAGAATTGTGTTTGCTCGCTTCCTTTGAGATCACAGTCCACAAATGTCCCAGTTCTAGTTCCTGGGCCGGGCCCGGTTACCACATTGCAGTGGGGTGGGGAGCTTTGTTGCAGCCTGAAGTTTTTGTTAATAACAACATTGCAGTTTGAAGTTGAAGGTTTTGACGAATATTGCGTCATCAAACTTGGAGGAAATCCTTCTGAATGTATTGATTAAATGGACTGAGCCTGTTTACATGCAGTTCTGTTAGTAGTGCTGTAATATTCTCAGTTAAGAATCACAGAACACCAGATTATAGTGCATTAGCATAATTTGGAAGCACACTAGTTTTTGGAGCGCCGTTCCTTCATCAGGTGATTGTGGAGGGCATAATTCTAAGGCACAGAATTTATCGCAAAAATTTAGTGTGATGTAACTGAAATTATCCATTGAAAAAATACCTTGATTGTCTGTTGAGTCTTTCATCTGTTTGAATACCATGATAGTTTCACTTCTTTCATGTGAAAATCACAAAACTTTTTTTAAAAAGTTGCATTCCTAACAGTGGCCCATCAAATCAATCATTGTATTAATCACTGCACAGTCTCAACTAAGGAATGAAACTGAATGGACCACATTACATCTACCATTGCACTGGAATATACAACAACAGAATCAGCCCTCTTGACCTTGCAACTTCTGTCTCACTGTGGGCCACAACAGCAGCAGACCTATACTCCAGCCCAATCTGAAATCTCATGGCCTGCTTTATTCCCCATTCAACCATTAACTTCAAGCCAGGGAATCAACCGGAGTTCAATGGAGAGTTCCACAGAGCAAGCCAGGTGCAATACCAGGGATACCTAAACATATGGTGCCAAACTGGTGAAGCTAACCAACCTGCATGCCAAACAGTGCAAGCAACACTAAATAGAATGATACGATCCAACAATCAATGGATCAGATTGAACTCTGCAGTTCTGCCACACCTAGTCAGGAATGGTGATGGACAATTAAACATATCACTGCAGGAAGCATCACAGATATCCCCCACCCTTACTGATGGAGAGGTCTCAAACATCCATCCAACAGACAAGACAACAGCATTTTCAGAAATATTCAGCCTGGAGTGCCAAGTGGATGAGGCTTCTCCATTGATTCCTCACATCAGATGTGAATCGAATTGGTTGAAAACTTATTTCAAATCAGATCAAGAAATGGAGAAGCAGTGTAAAGGCTGTCGGCCATACCAAAATTGTGGCGATAATACTGATGGCTGTGCTCCAGAACTTGCTGCCCACCAAGACAAGTCCAGCACTGGCACCCACTGACATTGTGGAACATTTCCGAGGGATGTTCAACACAAAAACGCAGGGCAGAGTCAACCCAGCCAATTTCCCTCCATCAGTCAACACTCGCTCAGCAATGAAGTGATGGAAGGTGTCATCAACAGTGCTGTCACGCAGCTGCTCTTCAATAACCTTCTGTGATACCTAGTTTGGGTTCTTCGAGGAGAAAGTGAGGTCTGCAGACGCTGGAGATCAAAGCTGAAACTTTATTGCTGGAACAGCACAGCAGGTCAGGCAGCATCTAGGGAACTAGTTTGGGTTCTGCCAGGGCCACTCAGCTCCTGATCTTGTTACAGACTTGATTCAAAACTGACACCAGCTGAATTCAAGAGGTGAGGTGAGGGTGACAGCCCAGTCCCACTCCAAGACCACTATTTCGACTTCAGTGATATCACCTGACCTCACCAGTCTCAGCCCATTTACTGAAACTCTCATTCATTCATTTTGTTAACTCGAGATTTCATTATCTAAACACACTCCTGGCCAGCATCCCACAATCACCCTCCCTATGATCTCCAGAATATTGAAAACTCTACCGCCCAAGTGCTCACTTGTACCAGAACTTGCTGATCCATCAAAAGGCTCCCATTTATAAGCAACAACAATTTACTTTCACACCCTTGACTTAATTCCTGGCTGTAATCATTCCTATCTTCCTGCACCACACACCCTTTCATATCACAATAACTCATTTTAGTTTAGACTCCCAATGATGTGTTTATTTTTGGGTTCAGCTGTGTGACTGTTTCTATAGATTCCAAGGCAACATGGCCTGGAATTCCCATCCTCTAAGATCTGCTTTCTTCCTTTAAGGCATTCCTGAAACATTGCTTATTTTCAAATGGTTTTGGTCACTGGACATAATATTCTCCAGCTGTGGCCTTATGTCAAAAGTTCTCAATATTTTTGTGAAATTAAAAACATGTTGATTTGTACAGATATCTTCTACTTTTCACTATCGTTGAGTGAATAATCTGTAATGTCTCTTACCCAACCACGTTGTGGGAGCACCTTCACCATACAACTGCAGCAGTGCAAGTAAGTCAAACATCACCCTCTCCACAGGCAATAGGGCTTTGGCAATGATCACTGGTATCTGTGGAAGGAGAAATACTCATGGTGTTGCAGGGAGTGCGATATGAATTATAGGGAATGAAAATGGTGCAGAATTTGACTGTCAGAAATGGAAGAAAAATCCACTCACTATTGGAAAAAAGAATTCTTAACTGTCAAAGATATTGTGGAAAAAATAACCTGATAATGGAGCAGCATATGCTCAGGAGTCGGGCAGCAGTGGACAATCCATTTACAAAAGTCTGAGAATGTAATAGTAAAATACTAAACATGGCAAAAATACACTCATGTGAGACTGAGGAAGCTAGATAACGAACAAGTGGATATCAAGGAGCCCAGAGGTGAATCAGAGCAGTGTTCACTTTGATGATCCCACAGTCAGAGATGTCTAGCACAAAAACAGACTCTTCAGTCCAACCCATCTACGCAAACCAGATATTCTACCCTAAACTATTCCCATTTGAAAGCACTTGACCGACATCCCTCTGAACCCTTCCCATTCAAATGCCTTTTAAATTTACAATTTTGGTTGCTCTTCAGGTTCCTTTTGAATTTTCCCCTCTCACCCTAAACCTATATCCTTTAGTTCTGGGCTCCACCACCCCTGGGTCTATTTACGCTATCCATGCCCCTCACGATTTTATAAACCTCTTCAACATCACACCTCAGCCTATGACACTGCAGGGAAAATGGCCCCAGCCTATTATGCCTCTCCCTGCAACTCAAATCCTCCAACCCTGGCAACATCCTTAAAAAATTCAATTCTCTAACGTTCCATGTCTCAGTACCTCTTTCTGATAAGAGGGAGACCAGAATTGCACACAATATTCCAAAAGTGGCCTAACCAATGTCCTGTGCAGCTCGTTTACTCAATGCTCTGACCAACGAAGGGAAGAATCCCAAACAATTTCTTCACTATCCTACCTACATGTGATTCTACTTTCAAGTAACTATGAGCAAAGGTCTCTTTGTTCAGCAAGACTCTCCAAGACCTTAGAATTCAGTGTGAGTCCTGCTCTGATTTGCTTTTCTAAAATGCAGCACCTCACTTTTATCTAAATTAAACCCTATCTGCCACTCCGCAGCCCATTGGCCCATCTGATCATTATCCCATTGTATTCTGAGACAATCTTATCACTGTCCACAATATCTCCAATTTTCGTGTCATCTGTAAACTTACGAACCGTACCGGCTCTATTCACATCCAAATCATTTAAATGGATGAAGAAACAAATCCAGAAAAAAAAACATCCGTTTCTCTGGGTTTGAATGTGCTCTGGGTAAAACCGGCCCTCTGACTCTGTACCAGGGAGGGCTGCACACACACACCTGTGAACTTTGCCCCCGACAATGTTGGCGGCCGCGCACGTGTCCAGTGAATCTTTGGCCCGAATAAAGATGGCGGCGATCACAGGATCAGGTTATTTTCCAGTTTAATGCAAAAACGGGACTGTAAGTTTCAAATTGTAATTTCCGATGTGCACCAAATGTTTTTAAAACCTCTCAGCCCTTACCAACACTATTTCCCTCCCACCTCCTGCTGTTTATTTCTTTCCTTACCAACAGCTCTCCATCCACATGTCCCGCACATCCGCGCCCACCGTGCGGATGATCACGTGGTGTAGTCTAGTCCCGTCCCCCAAATGCTCCGCCAGGTCCTCCAGATCTGCCCCTGCGTTTCCATTGGTCTTCCGCTGACATCAACCACCAGGGGCCCATTGTTGCCTGGAGCATGCGCACTGCTTCGTGGCTTTTGTTGCTGTTTATCAGTTACAAGAGTGAGACACAAAGTTAAAAATCACACAACCACCTGATGCAGAAGCTGCAAAGCGAGGGCTTCCAAATAAACCTGTTGGACTATAACCTGGTGTTGTGAATTTTAATTTTGTCCATCCTAATCCAACACCAGCACCTGAAAGTCAAGAATGCGGGAGGAATTCAAAATATAACAACAAAAGAACTAGGAACAGGAGAAGGCCTTTCTGCCCTTTGAGCTTGCTGTGCCATTCATTAAGATCATGGCTGATCATTTCGTGGACGCAAACCATTTACCAACGTTCTCACCATATCCCTTAATTAATTAGTTATTTCTTTAAAAAAAGTATCTTAGCTTTAAAAACGTTTACTGAACTAGCATCAAATACTTCCCTGGGCAATGAATTCCATAGAGGTCAAGAAGTCCCTTCTCAATTCAGTCCTAAATTTGCTGCCTCTAAACTTGAGGTGATGGTCTCTTGTCCTGGCTTCAACTGCCAGTGGAAACATTTTCTCTACTTCTGTTTTAGACATTCCATTAATTATTTTATATGTTTCCCATTGTTCTGATTTCCAATGTATGTAATTCCAATCTACTCAGTCTCTGTTAAGCCAACCCCCTCGACTCTGGAATCAACCTAGTCAACCTCCTCTGCACCCTCTCTCGTGACAGAAACTGCATGCAGTACTCCAGGTGTGGCCTCACCAGCACCCCATAGAGCTGGAACATAACCTCTGCTTTTAAACACAATCCCTTCAGCAATGAAGGCCAAAATTCCATTTGCTTTCTGAGTTGATTGGACCTGGTGACCAACCTTCATGCAGAAGGATACTCAGGTGCCCCTGCATAGCAAATGATGCAACTTTTAAAAATCCAAATAATAATCTCTTTTTTAATGTTACTCCAACCAAACAGTAGGACTTTACATTTATGAACATTCTATTCCAAATGCCAGACCATTGCCCACTCACTTAATGTATTTATGTTCCTCAGCAAAGTTTGACAGTCCTCCACACACTTTGTTCTGCTACTCATCTTAGTGTCATATGCAAACTTTGATACCCTACATGTGGTCGCCAACTCCAAATCATCTGTATCAATTTTAAATAATCACAATCCCAACACTGATCCCTGAAGCACACTATTAGTCACTGATTGCCAGCCAGAATAGTACTCATTTATCACTTTGGTTGACTAACAGGAAGCAATCTTCTATCCAAACTAACACTCTACTCCTAACGCCATGCGCCTTTATATTATGCAACAGCCTCTTGCACAGCACCTTGTTGAAGGCCTTTTGGAAATCCAGGTGCACCGCATTCACTGTCCCCGTTGTCCACCTTGCTCGAAATGTCTTCATAGAACTACAAAAGATTTGTGAAACATGACCTGCCCTACATGAACCCATGCACTGTCTGTCCAATGGGACAATTTCTATTAAGATTCCCTGCTATTTCTTCCTTGATAATAGACCCAAGCATCTTTCCCACTACAGAGAATAAGCTAACTTGTGTATAATTCCCCCCCCCCTTTTGTCCAACTCCTTTTAAAAAACGTTACATCACTTTTGCTGCTTTCCAATCTGCTGGAACTGCCACAGAGTCCAGTGAATTTTGCAAAATTACTGCCAGTGCATTTGCTATTTCTCCTGGCATCGCCTTTAGTACCCTGGGATGCATTCCATCAGGGTCCGAAGACTTTTGTGTCATGAGCTCAATTACCTCCAACAGTCCAACACTAGCTGTTCTGTAATTATGACAGTTTCCAAATCCTCACCTATCTTTGACACTTTGCTAATTATTGGCAAGATATTAGTTTCCTCCACTGTGATATCCCATAATTAAATGTTCCTTCTCATTTTCCAGAGGACCAACATTTACTTTAGCCACTTTTCTCATTCAATATAAAATTCTGCTGTCTGTCTTTATAGTCTGTGCTAGTTTATTTTTCTCATGTTCTATCTTACGTTTCTTTATCTCTCTTCTGTGGCTTTCTGTTGACCTTTAAAGTTTTCCCAGTTCTAGTTTCAGGCTGTTTTTGGCCACTTTGTATGCCTTCTCTTTCAATTTGATCGCTTTCCTTAGATACCCATCACAGAGTATGACTTTTCTTACAGTCCTTCCTTTTCACTGGAATATACCCTTGCTGAGCACTTTGTAAAGTGCCTTTGGAAATCTTCCACTGCTCATCAACTGTCCCCCCCATAAAATCTTTGTTTCTAGTCTACTTTATCCTGGTTCTCCCTCATTCTATTGTAGTTCGCTGTGTACCCAGGTATTAGATTTTATCTTCACACTCTCCATATATTCTAAATTCAACCATACAATGATCATTTCTTTCAAGAGGATCCCTAACTGATTCCTGTCTCATTGCACAGGGCCAGATGCTGGATAGATTGTCAGTTCCATTTCATACTCTTCAATAAAACTGTCATGGATACACTTAATTAACTCAAGGCTACCCTGACTGAGCTGGTTGTCAAGGGCAGGTCATGTCTCACAAATCTCATTGAGTTTTTTGATAAGGTAACCAAGCATGTAGATGAGGGTAGGGCATTTGACGTGGTATTCATGGACAAATGTAAAGCTTTTAACAAGGTTTCACATGGTAGGCTGTTGGAGAAATTGCAGAGGCATAGAATTGAGGGTGATTTAGCAGTTTGGATTAGAAACTTGCTTTCTGAAGAAGGCAGCGAGTGGTGGTTGATGGAAAATATTTAGCCTGGAGTCCAGTTACTAGTCACGTGCCACCAGGATCTGTTTTTGGGACCACTGCAGGTATAGGTGAATGGATTAGGAAATTTGCAGACGACACTAAAGTCAGTGTAGTAGTGGACAGTGTGGAAGAATGTTACAGGTTGCAAGGGGACTTGGATAAACTGCAGAATTGGGCTGAGAGGTGGCAAATAGTGTCCAATGCAACTAAATGTGAGGTGATGCTCTTTGTGAAGAATAACAGGATGACGGAATTCTGGGTCAATGGAAAGATTCTTGGTAGTGTGGTGGGCAGAGGGATCTTTGAGTCCATGTACATAGATCCCTGAAAGTTGCCACCCAGGTTGATAGTGCTGTTAAGAAGGCAAACGGTGTGTTATGTTTCATTCATGGAGGGATTGAGTTCCGAAGTTGAAATACCATACTGCAACTATACAAAACGCTGGTGCAGCCACACTTGGAATATTGTGTTCAGTTCTGGTGCCCATATTTCCAGAAGGATCTGGAAACATTGGAAATGGTGCAGAGGAGATTTACCAGAACATTGCCTGGTGTGGAGAGAAGGTCTTGTGAAGAAAGACTGAGAGACTTTAAACTCTTCTCATTGGCAAGAATAAGTCTAGAGGTGATTTGACAGAGACATACAAGATGATCAGAGGATTAGAAAGGAAGACAATGGAAGTATTTTTCCAAGGACGTTGACGTCAGCGTTGGGGGAATGGGGGAGGAACCCTGCTCATGACTCCACCCCCATTCCCCCCACTGCAGTTACAGGCTCCGCCCCCACTCCCAGCTCCACACCCACACCAGATCCCAGCTCCCAGCCCTGCCAATTTTTCCACCATCCCTCCAGACCTTCCCCTCACTGAGGACGAACAATCAATCCTCAGCAAAGGACTCTCCTTCATCCACCTCCGTCTATGCATCAATGAATTTAATACACGCCATGACGTAGAACCCTTCTGCTGCCTCCACCTCCGAGCTTACTTTCACAATCAGGACTCCCACCCACCTTCCGAAAACTCCTTCGCCCACCTTCAACACACTGCATCCACCTGGACACCCCGCGCTGGCCTATTACATGCCCTCGACCTCTTAATTTCCAACTGCTGCCAGGACATTAACCGCCTCAACCTGTTTATCCCCCTCCCCCAATCCAAACTTTCACCCTCAACGTGCAGCCCTCCAATCCCAACCTCACCATAAAGCCAGCAGACAAAGGGGGTGCAGTGATACCCTGGCACACTGACCTCTACACCACTGAAGCCAAACCCCAACTCGAGGACACCTCTTCCTACCGCCCCTCGACCATGACCCCACCCCCCTCACCAAACCCTCATCTCCCAAACCATACAGAACTTCATAACCTCAAGGAGATCTCCCACCCACAGCTTCCAGCCTCAGTCCGGGAACCCCGCACTGCCCGGTTCTAACTACTTTCTAAGATCCACAAGCCTGACCACTCTCGCTGACCCATTCTCTCAGCATGCCCCTGCCCCACTGATCTCAACACTGTCCTATCGTCCCTAGTCCAGGAACTCCCCACATACGTTCGAGACACCACCCACGCCCTCCACCTCCTCCAATACGTCTGTTTACCCGGCTCCCAATGCCTCATCTTCACCATGGATATCCAATCCCTCTACACCTCCATCTGCCATGACCAGGGCCTCCAAGCCCTCAGTTGTTTCCTCTCCCGACGTCCCCAACAGTACCCTTCCACCGACACTCATTCGTTTGGCCGAACTGGTCCTCACCCTTAACAATTTCTCCTTCGAATCATCGAATCCTCCCACTTCTTCCAGACGGAAGGGGTAGCCATTGGAACATGTATGAGCCCCAGCTATGTCTGTCTTTGTCTACGTAGAGCAGTTTATCTTCCGTAATTACACCGGCACCACTCCCCACCTCTTCCTCCGCTACATTGATGACTGCATCAGCGCCACCTCATTCTCCCGCGAGATGTTGAGCAACTCATCAACTTCACAAACACATTCCACCCTGACCTTAACTTTACCTGGACCTTCTGACACCTCCCATCCCTTCCTGGACCTCTCTATCTCCATTAATGACGACCGACTTGACACTGACTTTTTTTCCAAACCTACCGACTCCCACAGCTACCTGGATTACACATCTTCCCACCCTACCTCTTGCAAAAATGCCATCCCATATTCCCAATTCCTCCGCCTCCGCCGTATCTGCTCCCAGGAGGATCGGTTCCACCAAAGAACACACCAGGTGGCCTCCTTCTTTAGAGATCGCATTTTCCCTTCCCACGTGGTTAAAGATGCCCACCAACATAACTCGCCAGCATCCCGCACCCCTGCCCTCAGACCCCACCCCTCCAACCGTAACAAGGTTAGAACGCCCCTGGTGCTCACCTTCCACCCCACCAAAATACCCAAATCATCCGCCAACAATTCCACCACCTCCAAAATATTCTCGAAAAACTCACCGATACCCTCAGACGCACGCGCAGTTTGGATTCCATATGGAGCATGCGCAGTGCCACATTGATCAGGACACAGAGACATGGAGCTGCTTTCTCCTGCAGCAGCTGCGATCGGCTTCAGAGAGCGGCGCTCAGAGCCAGTGTGTGGGTGAAAGGAGCGGAGAGGTTTCACAAGTCCTGGATACAGGTTAAAAATAACTCGATAAAGACCCTCCAGTCCTGGGTAAGGAGATGGCGGTCTCTGATCAGGGAAGGGACCCAGGGTCACGGCCGCCATTTGTTTGAGGAAGAGGGAGCGCTCAGGGCCGCCATCTTGAGAAGGTCAAGGTGCAGGAGGGCGGGGCTCTCGGGGTCTGTAGAACAATCAGAGGAAAGGGAAGACCCATTGTTATTGATTAATTCCACGGACACAGCGTCACTGGGCGGTCCCACAGGAATATCCTCTCTCAGTCCTGCTGGGATGGTTCACCCAGTCAGAACCAGCAACTCTCCTCCTCTCTCAGCTCCCCTTCTGTCCTTCCTGCAGCATCTGTCCCCTGGAACATTGAGCTGCCTGTCCTGGCCCTCCCTCAGCTGTGTTTCTGTAATACCTGTGATATCCCAGTCCCATCTTAGATTACTTCACAAAAGACAGGAATGCCCCCGATGGGTTTTTCTTAACATCAGCAATTGTTTAATACTGACTTACAGGTTTTTAATTACATCTTTGTGAAGCATTTACTTCACATTCAATCATCTGCAATGGCTGGGATTTGAACCTGTGTCCAGAGAACACTGGCTGAGTTTCTGGATAAATTGTCACTGAACAATGCCACTAGGCCATCACTTCGCCTGCTCATAGTTTATATATCCCAGTGGAACATGAATCAAAACCCTTTCTTTCTGCACAATTGTTTCACCCGGCACTCTGGTGATGTGACTCAGTACCTCTCCATGTGGTATCCCTCACTGTGTGGGTCTAATTGCTGCCTCTGTCAGCGTCTCTCACTCTTGAAGCTACTCCAGATCATGAGCCACATAATTCTCCACTCCAGAGAGATCAGGCAGCACAGGTCAGGAATGGAGACTGGGATTTTCCAGAGCTCTGGGGGCTCAGTGCCATTTTTTTGTGTAACCCTCAAAGCAATAGTCTAATTTCACATTCTACCTATTTCTGTGTATTCTACAGGCACTCATGGAGTTCCTGACTCAATACACTTGCCAATTGCTGGTTGGGACGATAGTTGGTCAGCCATAAAGTCAAAGTCATGGAGGTCGGGAGTCTTCAATAAATCCTGCTGCCAGGTAAGATCATTCCAGTGCACAGAGCAGAAAGTTATAAGGGTGATCCAAATATCAGCTAACAAGACATAACAGAGAAAGTACTGGAGGGGGAGCATAGTACAGATACACCCCATGCTTAATCCCTTCAAATCTTCTCCTCTTCATGAACCTGCCCAGGTGTCTTTTCCATGTTGTAATTGCACTTGGTTTTTACCATTTCTTCTGGCAGTCCGTTCTGTCTGTGCACCATCCTCTGGATAATTTTGCCCTCAGCTCCCTCTTTAAATCCTTGCTCTTACACCTCACGTTTATGCCTCCTGCTATGGACTCACCTACCCTTGACAATTCACCTTACTTAGACCCTACATGGTTTCATAAACCTTTAGAACATCGCCCTGTGGCCACCTTTGCCCAGGGGAAATATTCACGACAATGTTACCAATATATCCAACTCATGTACTCAATGCTCTGACCAATGAAGACAAGTGTGCTAATTGCTGCTTTCAAAACCCTGTCACCCTCTGATACCAGTCCAAGGAACAATGTAACTGCACCCCTTGGTCTCTCCCTTTTCTACAACACTGTCCAAGGCCCAACCATTAACTGTATTAGTCCTCCCTGGTTTGTCTGAACTAAATCCAACACCTGAATTAAACTCCAAGTTTCGTTCCTTGGCCCACTGACCCACTTGATTAACATCCCCTTCGATAACTATATTCCCTGCCCACTCTTCCACTAATCTTGGTATCTACAAACATACTAACAGGGAGTACTATCTTTTCACTTAAATTGTTAATGTAAATGGTACACAACAGTGTCCCAGCACCAATCCTTACAGCACACTGCTGGTCAGAGGCCCCAGTCTGAACAACAACCCTCTCCCACCACCCTCTGTCTCCCACTGTCATCCCATTTTGTATCCAGTTGGCTAGCTCTCCCTGATCCTTTGTTATCTACCGTTGCTAACTGATGGATCATGCTACACACTGAAATGGGTTTGTGGAAGCCAGAAACAACGTCTGCTGATCTGTCTTCGTTTACCTTTTTGGTCACATCTTGAGCAAACTCCGGTAAAGTTTGAGAGACATGTTTTCCCATGCACAAAGCTATGCTGGCCCTCCGTAATCTGGCCTTATCTTTCCAAATGCATGTAAGGCCAACTCTCAGAATGACCTCCAACAACTGACCTAGCCTGATGTCTGGCTCATCTTTCTGTAGTTCCCTGGTTTTCTCTTGCAGCCTTTCTTAATTGATGACACAACATCATAATCATAGTCAGAGTCGTACTGCACTGTTTGGTTAACGCTAACCATACTCTAAAACGGATCTCGTTCCCCCTGCCTGTTCCTGGATCATATCCCTTCAACCTTTCCTATTCCTGTAATAATCCAAATGTATTTTAAACATTGTAATTGTCCCCATGTTCATCCCTTCCTTGAGAAGTGCATTTCACACACGACCCACCCTCTGTGTAACTATGTACCTCATGTCTTATTTTTATATGTCCCTCTCTAAATTTAAAAATGTAGTGCATTGTCTTGAACCCCCCTTCCCCCCCGTCCTTGGAAAAGACAACTCCCATTAACTCTATCTATCCCCCTCATGATTTTAGAACATAGAACATAGAGGAATACAGCGCAGTACAGGCCCTTGGGCCCTCGATGTTGCACCGATCCAAGCCCACCTAAACTACACTAACCCTCTATCCTCCATATACCTATCCAATGCCCGCTTAAATGCCCATAAAGAGGGAGAGTCCACCACTGTTACGGGCAGGGCATTCCATGAACTTACGACTCGCTGAGTGAAGAACCTACCCCTAACATCAGTCCTATATCTACCCCCCTTAATTTAAAGCTATGCCCCCTTGTAATACCCGACTCCATACGCGGGAAAAGATTCATACTGTCTACCCTATCTAACCCCCTAATCATCTTGTACACCTCAATCAAGTCACCCCTAAACCTTCTTTTCTCTAGTGAAAACAGCCCCAAGTGCCTCAGTCTTTCCTCATACGATTTTCCTTCCATTCCAGGCAACATCCTGGTAAACCTCCTCTGCACCCGTTCCAATGCCTCCACATCCTTCCTATAGTATGGCGACCAAAACTGCACACAATATTCCAGATGCGGCCGTACCAGAGTCTTATACAACTGCATCATGACCTCAGGACTCCGGAACTCAATTCATCTACCAATAAAAAGCCAGTACGCCATATGCCTTCCTCACCGCACTATTTACCTGGGTGGCAACTTTCAGAGATCTGTGTACATGGACACCAAGATCCCTCTGCTCATCCACACTACCAAGTATCCGACCATTAGCCCAGTACCCCATCTTTTTGTTATTCTTCCCAAAGTGAATCACCTCACACTTAGCTACATTGAATTCCATCTGCCACCTTTCTGCCCAGCTCTGCAGCTTCTCTATATCCTGCTGTAACCTGCCACATCCTTCCTCACTGTCAACAAGTCCTCCGACTTTCGTATCATCCGCAAACTTGCTCACCCAACCTTCTAACCCCTCTTCCAGGTCATTTATAAAAAAATGACAAACAGCAATGGTCCCAAAACAGATCCTTGTGGAACACCGCTAGTGACGGCACTCCATGAAGAAACTTTGCCATCAACTACTACCCTCTGTCTTCTTCCATCCAGCCAATTCCTAATCCAAACCTCCAACTCACCCTCAATGCCATATCTCCGTATTTTCTGCAGTAGCCTACCATAGGGATCCTTATCAAACGCCTTACTAAAATCCATATATACCACATCTACCGCTTTCCCTCATCAACCTCCTTCGTCACCTTTTCAAAGAATTCAATAAGGTTTTGAGGCACGACTTGCCCTTCACAAAACCATGCTGACTATCCTTGATCATATTATTCCTATCCAGATGTGCATAAATCCTATCCCTTACAATTCTCTAAGACTTTGCCCACAACAGAAGATACTCACCGGCCTATAGTTACTAGGGCTATTCCTACTCCCCTTTTTGAACAAGGGAACCACATTTGCTATCCTCCAGTCTTCTGGCACTACTCCTGTAGACAAAGAGGACATAAAAATCAAGGCCAATGGCTCTGCAATCTCCTCCCTTGCTTCCCAGAGAATCCTAGGATAAATGCCATCAGGCCCAGGGGACTTATCTATTTTAACCTTTTCCAGGATTTCCAACACCTCTTCTCTACATACCTCAAAGCCATCCATTCTACTTATTTGTGACTCAGTATTCTCATCGACAACAATGCCCTGTTCCTGAGTAAATACTGAAGAAAAGTATTCATTCAGTCTCTCCCCAATCTCTTCCGCCTCCACACGCAACTTCCCACTACTATCCTTGACTGGACCTATTCCTACCCTAGTCATTCTTTTATTCCTAACATACCTATAGAAAGCCTTAGGGTTGTCCCTAATCCTATCGACTAAGGACCTTTCATGTCCCCTCCTTGCTGCTCTTAGCTCTCTTCAGGTCCTTCCTGGCTACCCTATAACTCTCAATCGCCCCAATTGAACCTTCACGTCTCATCTTGAGATAGGCCGCCCTCTTCCATTTAACAAGGGATTCCAATTCCTTATTAAACCACGGCTCCCTCGCACGACCCTTTCCTTCCTGCCTGACAGGTACATAATTATCAAGGACACTCAATTGTTGCCCCTTGAACAAGTTCCACACATCCTTTACACTCTTGCCTTGGAGTCTACTTTTCCAAGCCACACATCCTAAGTCATGCCTCACCGCATCATAATTTCCCTTACCCCAGCTATAACTCTTGCCCTGTAGTACACACTTATCCCTCTCCATCACGAGTGTAAAAATCACCGAATTATGGTCACTATCCCCAAAGTGCTCACCTACCTCGAATTCTAACACCTGGCCTGGTTCGTTACCCAGAACCAAATCCAGTATGGCCTCACCTCTTGTTGGCCTGTCTACATATTGTGTCAGGAAACTCTCCTGCACACATTGAACAAACACTGACCCATCTAACGAACTTGAGCTATAGCTTTCCCAATCAATATCAGGAAAGTTAAAGTCCCCCATAACAACCACCCTATTACTGTCACTCATCTCCTGAATCACCTTCCCAATCCTTTCTTCAAAATTCTAGGACTATTAGGAGGCCTGTAAAAGACTCCTAACAGGGTGACCTCACCTTTCCTATTACTAACCTCAGCCCAAACTACCTCAGATGGCAAGTCCTGATACATCGTCCTTTCCACCGCTGTAATAATATCTTTGACAAGCAATGCCACACCTCCCCCTCTTTTACCCCCACCTCTGACCATACTAAAACATTTAAATCCCAGAACCTGCAACAGCCAATCCTGTCCCTGTTCTAGCCATGTCTCCGTAATAACCACAACATCGAAGTCCCAGGTACCAACCCACGCTGCAAGTTCACCTACCTTATTTCGTATACTTCTTGCATTGAAGTATACACACTTCAAGCCACTTCCCTGTTTACAGGCACCCTCCTTGGAAATTGAGGCCATGTTCCTCACCTCCCTACAGTCCAGGCCCTGCACCCTGAAGCTACAATCTGGGTTTCCATGCCCCTGCAGAGTTAGTTTAAACCCCCCCCCCCCAAGTGCACTAGCAAACCTTCCCCCCCCCAAGGAGACTGGTTCCCCTCAGGTTCAGGTGTAGACCATCCTGTTTATAGAAGTCCCACCGTCCCCAGAAAGAACACCAGTTATCCAAAAACTGGAACCCCTCCCTCCTGCACCATCCCTGAAGCCACGCATTTAAGTGTTCTCTCTCCCTATTCCTCGAATCTCTATCACGTGGCACGGGTAACAAACCAGAGACAACAACTCTGTTTGTTCTAACTCCGAGCTTCCAACCTAGCTCCCTGAAAGCCTGTCTAACATCCTCAGCACTCCTACCTACGTCGTTGGTGCCAATATGGACCACGACTTCGGGCTGCTCCCCCTCCCCCTCCAGGACCCGGAAAACACGATCAGAGACATCACGTACCCTTGCACCTGGGAGGCAACATACCAAACGTGAGTCTCTCTCGTTCCCACAAAACCGCCTATCTGTGCCCCGAACTATCGAGCCCCCAATTACTACTGCTCTGCTCTTCTTCACCCTTCCCTTCTGAGTAACGGGGACAGGCTCCGTGCCAGAGACCTGTGTCCCGTTACTTACCCCTGGTAAGTCATGCCCCCCACAAGTATCCAAAACGGTATACTTGTTCTTGAAGGGAATGGCCGCAGGAGGTCCCTGCACTGGCTGATTCCTCCCAGTCCCCCTCACTGTCACCCATCTATCTGCCATCTTTGGAGTTACTACTTCCCTATAACTCTGATCTATGACCCCCTCTGCCTCCCGAATGATCCGAAGTTCATCCAACTCCAGCTCCAGTTCCCTAACACGGTCTTGGAGGAGCTGGAGATGGGTGCACTTCCTGCAAGTGTAATCAGCAGGGACGTCGATGGCATCCCTCACCTCATACATGTTGCAGGAGGAACATTGCACTGCCTTCACTGCCATCCCTCTAAAGCTAACTGTTTAAAAAAAACTGGGTCTAAATAATACAAGCAAAATTCAGCACTTACCTGCTTGCCACAACAGATGTTATTATTAGGTTAGAGGAGGAGGGCGGGTGGGAGGCACTACCCGTGTAGTGCCTCGGGTTCCTCTCCTTCACGCTTTTAAAGGGGGAAAAAACTAACCCAGCTAAGCTTACACTAACTGCTTCCGGGTCTCGGCTGCCCCTCTGCTTGCCGTCACTTCCTCTGCTGCTCCCGCTCTTTCTGTGAAGGAGAGAGAAAACAAAACACCGATGCCCACTACAGGTAAGTAATTTTGAAAAAAACTCTTACCTTAGCTGTAGTCTCCCGGGTTCACCTCAACTCGGCCGCTGCTCCCACTCAAAATCTTGTAAGTTATGATTCTGTGCGTATGACTGTCAGGTTGTTGCTTGACTAGTCTGCATTCCAGGTCACGCAATAAGATGCTAGCAGGGTGCGACAATACAGTTGGAGCTCATCTGCTCGCCAGTTCCTTTCCTTTCTGCTTTTTTAGAATTTGATTCTACTCACTCTCCCCTTTGCAGACTCTGACACAAGAATCTCAACCTTGAATCATAACAATTTAAAAAAGACATGTCTCTACAAAAAACCAATGGAGGAAAATATATTATTCTTGCATCAATTGCATTTTTAAACAAAAACAATTCTGTTCAACAAACTGTCATTTTTTTCCTTCAATTCTATCAAGCGAGCTATTATATTTTGTCCCTCAGTTTACCGATATTAATAACTATCCAATCAATTTCAGTGCAACATGCTGACAATGTATTGAACCAATTTATCTGTTTAGGTTTTAGCATTAGTTATCAAGTCATTACCATTATACAAAATGGGTAACAAATATACTGAGGTTCACAATTTAATTTATTGACTGTTTAAGTAATGATACAATATATCATTTTTGCAGGATTCTAACAGTAATTGTTCAGGCATTTGCATGTCAATAATTATAGTATCCTTTAGTTTAGTCTTGTGAACAACTACAGTGAAGTTTATATCTGAATTTAATCCAATCTTCCCTATTGCCTATACAGTAATAAAAAATCCATTTTATTTCCAATCAACACACCTACAAAAGAATCCTTTACTTCTGATGCAACGCGCATTGTTAAAAATATGACTTTTGCTCATTTGAATGATCTGTGTAATCCCAGCCTTATAAATTTAGAAAAATCTAATTACTTTTCCCTACAACAATTCCTGTTCATTTTTGCGGATAGCACAGTCAAATAGCAAGATGAAATTTATCATTATCTCTAAGTTTGAAAATAGAATTTTGAAAATCAAACAGTTGCTAAAATATAATAATTATTCATTTCAATCCATAGAATATAGAACAGTACAGCACAGTACAGGTCCTTTGGTCACGATGTTGTTCAGACCTTTTATCCTACTCTAAGATCAAACTAACCAACATGCCCTTCATTTACTATCATCCATGTGCCGATCCAAGGGTCGCTTAGATGTCCCTGATGGATCGGAATCTACCAGCACCACTGGCAGTGCTTTCCACACAGTCACCACAATCTATAAAAAAACTATCTCTGACATCTCCACACAACTTCCCCCAAGAAATATGTGTTGAAAAATTCGTCTTCGCCACTTTGCTTTTAAAATTTCCTATATCTGTCTCTGTTTTCTCTAACTGTAAGAAATCTGAAGAGGATTTTCACTGTTACGAAAGCAGGGGAGGCGTTTACCATATAAATTAATGCTTCTTCGATCGACGCCTTTTCAATTTATGTAAAATTTCATAATAACGCTCTAATTTCGGATAGTGGGGATACCTGTATCTAATTCTGTCGCTTATAAGTTCCTGGAGAATGTTTGAAAATGTTGTCGAATTAAAGTTTACGATGTCTAAGTAATGAGATTGATCTTTTTTTTGTTGCAAAGGGGCAAGTCCAAAAAATTGAAACACATTAAACATTATTCTCTCGTGCTATAAATTTGAAATAAAGTTGATATCTTCTTCAGTAAACTAACAAATGCTCCCACCTATTACTTGTCAGTCAGCTGATTACCTACTTTGTAACTAAATGTTGTAATTCATCTAAATATTACTCAGTCCTTTGGTCAATGTGAATTTGTATTGTTGTTCAGTTTATGAATTGTCAGAAACTTGTTTTTATTTTTGCATTCACCTGTTCATTTTAACCGTAAGATTGAAATACTTTGAAAATATTGGAGTTTGTCCATTTAAAAATAAGGTTTGCACATCTCTCACATATCTCACTTCTTATATTATGATTCAAGAATGTTTTCTGGTGGAATTCTAGTAAATACCAAACATTTGTTGGCTTCAAATAAGGTCTTTAACAACCAGTTATCAATCTATTGTTAATGTTTCAGCTGTTACATTGACATTGATCAGATACTCAATCAGAGAGAACAACTGACAATTGTAAACTACTGGCAGGATTATTGAATTGAGAAAAAGATACAGACGTGGAAACATTTTTTAGAAGGAATTGCTTTTGCATTCAAATGTGTAAGCTATTCAAGAATTCTCTCTCGCCTTCCATTGTTTTTTTTTCGACGAAAATTCTAATTTATAATTCATGTGAATGTTATAGTGTTCTATATTTTGAAATTTGTATCAGATATAAGCAGAAAAAAAGAGCAATTAACATGAAAACTTCAGTGAATAGAAAGCACGGTAAATTAAATTGACAGAGGTAACTTTTAGTATTATCTCTGAATATTGTGTCAAATATTTCTAATGTCAAAAGAACGAGGTGCCAGAAAAGCACAGCAGGTCAGGCAGCATTCAAGGAGAAGAAGAATCGACGTTTTGGCCATAAGCCCTTCGTCAGGAATCTTTTCTAATGATGAACTACAGGTTGATACTCCTGCTCTTCGGATGTGCATGCTCTTTTTCAATGCTCCAGCTTTTCTCACTTTCTCCAAATATGTTTAATGAACACGAACTGAAAATGTTCACATCAGCAGTTGATCAAGATCAAATTAACACATTTTTTGCAAAATGTGTAGTGAAAACTTCTTCGAGAACATGCAACAAATCAGATCGAGCAACATCTCTTGCCTATAGAACGCTTGGACATTCTTATTAAAGAATAACCATGCTTTGAACAACCAGTATATTGTATAACTACTGAACGGAAATACCATAGGACAACGATTGCATTTATTGAAGGGAATGATAACCAGATCCTTATGTGATAGTGGTGATTAATCTCAGAAACTTTAAGATATTTACGATGATTATTCCACTGAACAGTAATTAGATGATCATGAAGATCTTTATGTGCAATGTTTTATTTGAACATTGATTTCAGTAACATTGAGATATTTTACAAGGTTGACAATTGACAGTTAAAGGTAAGTGTTAAATGCAACTTTTAAAAAAATTGTCAGTTTTGTTTAGCGAAACACAATTCTAAGTTTTTGGAATCCCTACTGTGTGGAAACAGGCCATTTGGCCCAACAAGTCTACATTGACGTTCCAAAGAATAATCCACTCAGCACCATTCTGCTCTCAGATTTCTGGACATTTACCCCCGACTAATGCACATAACCAACACATCCCTGAACAAACCGTGCAGCTTAGCATGGCCAATTTACCGAACCTGCACATCTTGGGATTGTGGGAGAAAACCAGAACATGCAAACTCCACACAAACATGTGGCCGAGGATGGAATCAAACCCAAGTGAATAACACTGTAAGATACGAGTGCTAACCACTGATCCTCTATTCTCAATGCCTAGCCCCCATGTTCAAGAGGTCTGTGTATTTGTTCATTGGTTCTCTTGTCCAGATACTAATTTATAATTCATATCGCTTTTATTTCGCCGGAACTTTGAGATTTGTCTCAATGTTAAGAAGAAAACGAGGAGAAATTAATATGAGAACTTGAGAGAATAGAAAGCACAGTAAATCTAAATTACACACTGTGGAAACAAAGCTCACTCACTTCAATAATGTCAGCCCAAGACAAGATCTGAAGCAATCAGTTTGTTTATTAGATGCTTGCAAGCGTGGTGCCTGGAATAAGGCAAACAGAGTTTAGCAAATGCATATCTTATATAGGATTCACTACTCCAAACCCGGAGCCATTTACTATTGTTTCTCGCTTGCCTTATTCAGCCTTGTGCTTAACAAATTACAAGTTTTACTTGGCGATTTCACCACATCCTGCTGTGGTCCATTGTTAGGCATATCCCCCTTCACTGCGACCTATTTCCAACACCTGTGACATTTCCTCCCTTTCCCCAACCATATTGATCCTTATGACCTTTTAATTGGTGTTTGTTTTTGTGTTTTTGCAAAAGTGGCAAACAGATGCTCATAACTACAGCTTGTACATGCATATCTGGCTTAACCAACATCCTCACAGCACCTTATCTCGTTGTCTGTAACATCTATCATTGTTTGCTGGCACGTTTCATTCTTGTATGCACATGTTAGCTAATACAAACACAATTATATATTTCCTTCACATAGTTTTCATTCTTGTTGACTCAGCTCTTGGTTGAAACAATTATAAACTGGTGTGAGTGCATTTACCTTGCATAAATAATTATCATTGCAGATGTAACATTACTTTACCTATATCTCACAATTTCCTCCTTTTTCATTAATTACCATTTGTTATCTTCTGCATTTTTCTTTTAAACATTACCACCACAATTTGCAAGCATCATTCCGGAGATTTCATCCATCTTAGTCTCACTCATCCCCTCATTATTTAATCGACAAAGTTTCTCTGTCTGATTTCATTTTAGGGTTACCTGTTCTTTTAAGGCTATCTCAATCAGTATTTGGGCGAGTGCTCGTATACAGGGCATGATACAACAGCCAATGGCTACCAATACCCCGGCTATTACTATCAGGGAAGTAAGGATGGAAACCACTACCCCCTTCCATTTTCCAAACCATGATTCATGCCATCCCGTGAGAGATGAGTCTACTGCTGAATTCTCAGCCAGTTCCTCTTCTAAGGTAGTCAATACCCTTAAGGCCCGAGTAATTGAATCATCAAGTGCAGTGTCATTAGGAATAAAGGTACAACAGTTCCTCCTAACATCACACACACACAGAGTTTTTTCCGCTAAAATCATATCAAGGGCCATTCTGTTTTCCCATGCCATCCTACCTGTCGCATCAAGCTGTTCTGATATTCCTTTAACTGTATCTCTTGTATAATTTATAAATCGATGTGCATTATAGAACATGTAATTTATCCAATCTACATTTTTATTAATTCTTACCCACCAAAAGAGAGCGGACTCAAAGCCTACTGCAATTTGATTACGAGCTTTGAACTCATCAGGTGCCCTCCCAGGGATTCCTACAGAATCGAAGTAAATCCTGTCATCGAAAGAGGTGTCTAATAGTGATCTCTTACTCCTTCCCTTTTTCCCCACTATCTTTTCCGTCTCAAATGCCTGGGTAAATGGAATTGCCAATTGTACAATTGCACATATCCCTCTCCAATCCGGTGGTAGGGTGGCCTCCACAGTCCCACCACAGATCTGCTCGGGGAGCCTTTGGTGCTGAGTAGTTCCCTCCCTTGTCCGTTTCAGTGACATTCTTAATATACTTTCAGTTCCCCCAAATCTCTAGACCGATTTGTACCTTGCCTATGCACACACGCCGTGTGATTTCCGACTGTGGCTGGAAATGTAGGGGTCGGGGGTTGGGTGCTTTTCAGTCTTTCTTCTCCAAGGGAGCGAACATCAGAGATAGAATGGTACAATTCCTATCATTCCATGCAGTCTTATCCTGTTACAGGGCTATCATACATTTCATGCCCTTCTTGTCTCAGTTACAGGTGAGCAGAAAGGGAACCACCTGTGTCACTGTTCTACCGGAGGCACATGCATTGCAATTATTCTTGTTCAGATATTTTACAGCATACTTTACCCATTCAATCCAGGCATTTGCATCCCCATATCCAGTTTCTATTTGGATGGTCTGTTTCAAGTCCTTTATCTCTGTAATTTTTACTACTTTAGGATCAGCGGGAGGGGTGAAAAGCTGTATCCTATTATCCAATAGTTCTGCCCATTTTACCTGTCCTACGCTAATTTGAAAACAACAGCCCGAGAAATCCTTACAGTTTGCTTACATTTCTTTCCCAAATCTAATTGTATCTCATAGGTGCCCCCACACTCTGAGATTTGCTTTGTGCCATGTGGTTTTCTTTATCATTAGGTATATTGGGTTACGCTCTTTATCGGGACAATCGAGAGGTGATCGGAAGGTGGCCCAGTGTATTGTGACAAGACCATTATCACAAGTACCATCCCCAAAGTACTTAATATGTATCTCTGAGCTGCGGTACTGTCTCTGGTCATCTGCATCTACACAATGTACCCCGTTACATGCATCAGGTCTATTACTTGCGGATTATCAGACTCAGGGACCGTTAATAACACAGATGAAAATTATATTAGACAAAATCCCAATGCTAATAGAGGTAGCATCATAACTCAAAGCATCCCCAACATTCTAAAAATTGTACTGAAGCACAAAAAAACGTAATACACAATCCTACAGAAATAACACGCTCGCGTCACCACTGTATAATCAATTACTCTCAGTCTCTTCAGTCTGAGTTTCCAGCGGGTCTTGCGTTGATTCGCCTGTCCAGACTTCTTCCTCAACTGGAGATTACAATGGCCCTTTGATCCGAGTGTCGTGAGTCCAGCCTTTCTCCGCTATCCTTATTATCGTTTCGGTAATCAAAGGATCCTGATACGGCCCATCCCAGTCCGGCTGCAATTTAATCTCTGTCCATGATTTTACTAAGACCCAATTTCCTGGCCGGACGGGATGAACGGTGAATTCAATGGGCGGAGCCTGTGCCAATAGACTCTGCTTCCTGAGTAGAGACAAAGAGGAGGATAAGTCCAGTCTATATTTCTTTAGCTTCGGGAATTGTCAATTCTCCGTTCGTTCCAAGGTAAGGTAATCCAAATATGATTTCATATACGATAGTCCCAAATCTTTCCTTGGGGTTGTTTGTACTCGCAAGAGAGCAATAGGTAAACATTTGGTCCAAGGGAGTCTGGTTTCTATTGTCAATTTAGAGAGATGTCGTTGAGTGTTTGGTTCCTTCTCTCAATCCTTCCTGAGTGGGTGCCATGGTGGGTGCCATGGAGCATGGAACTCCCAGAAATTCCCAACCCTTTCATTATCTCCTGTAACACTTTAGAGGTAAAATGAGTTCCTTGATCGGAATCTATACGGTTCACTAGCCCATATCGGGGAATTATGTGCTCTAATATTGTTTTAGACACCACACTAGCAGTGGCGGTAGCTAGGGGGCACGCCTCTACACAAACAGACAGATGATCTACTATGACCAACGTATATTTTAGTCTTCCTACTCTGAGTAGTTCAGTGTAATCTACTTGTATACTCTGGAATGGTCTCAATCCCGGGTCTGTTCCTCCCGGGGTCGGTTTTCTCAAGATTTTCTTATCTACCTTTCTGCATATTATACATCCCTCACATATTTGTGTAGCAATTGTATATTTTCCTTTACATCCATATTCCCTAAGAACTAAATCACACATTGTTTGTACTCCCCAATGACTGCCTTGGTGTAGGACAGCCATAATTTCTCACATCATCATTTTGTTTAATATTTCTCTTCCATTGGGCAAAATCCAATGCCCGTCTGCTGTATTTTGCAGCCCCAAAATCTTTCAATCCTTTTTTTCTCTTTCAGTAAATATAGGAGCTTCCCGGGGATCATGGACAGTAGGTATTAGGGAATGAATCAGCACTCCTTGTGGGTCCAGGCCTGCTTCCTTAGCCACTTCACCGGCTAATCTATTCCCCTAACTTCTGATTCATTTCCTTTCTAATGACCATTTACATGCATTACCGCTATTTCCCGGGGGAGTAATAGGGACTCCAAGACCCGTTTAATCAACTCCTCATGTGCTAATTCCTTCCTCCAGCTATTGATCAGTCCTCTTTCCTGCCACATCTTTCCAAAAGTGTGCACAAAAACAAATACATATTTAGAGTCACTGTATGCTGCTCCCTCTTTATTTTCTAACGCCCTGAGGACTCTTTCCAATACATAGTTTTCGCAGGTTTGAGCTGACCACCCATTCGGCAACCTTCCTGCCTCTCCCACTTATCTGACACGCTCCCTTATCTACGGTAGTAAAGAGGTGGAAGGGTTTATCTAGAGAAGGTAAGGCTAACATGGGGGCATTGACCAGATCTCTTTTGAATTCTTAAATAGTTCTTTTTCCTCTTATTTCCCAAGTCAGGCACTTCGGTTGCTCCTCTAATAGTTTAGCCCCGTCTACAACTGCATATTCATTATTTATTTTCTCACCCGGGATGATCCGCCTGTAAAAGGTCAGGCTCCTGCATGAAGCGGAACATCTCTCAGGTCCATGCAGACCTTAGTCTGGTATTCTATAATGTCTAGGCAGTCGTGCCCTGGATTCTGAGGAGATTCTTCTTCCCCTTTCCAAAGAAAGGCAGCTGGATTTAAACAATTGTCCGTGACCAACACTATATCATCCTTTTCTATAATATTGCCTCATATTTCAGAACCCCTGAGTCTGTCAAACATCGCCCTGCTTTTTTGGTTTAGGATTGTTCTCACTTGGTGTGGGGTGCAAACTATTAGGGCTCCCCCAAATGTAAGCTTCCTGCTTTCCTCCACCAACAGTGCAGTGGCAGCCACGGCCTGCACACACTCAGGCCACCCCCGGGATACTGGATCCAATAGCTTCGAAAGATATGCTACTGGCTGTTTCATTTCTCCTCACCGCTGGGTTAATACTCGCAAAGCCGCTCCATTATCTACGGTAGTAAAGAGGTGGAAGGGTTTATCTAGAGAAGGTAAGGCTAACATGGGGGCATTGATCACATCTCTTTTGAATTCTTAAATAGTTCTTTTACCTCTTATTCCCAACTCAGGCACTTTGGTTCCTCCTCTAATAGATTAAGATATAATTTATTCGTCTTTTGAGCATAAGAATCAATCGACAATCAGCAATATCCCGTTAAAACCAAAAAAATTACCTAACTCCCGTTTGGTCCTGGGCGGTGGAATCCCCAGTATTCCCTCCAACCGTTCCGGGCTTATATTTCGCTTTCCTTCACTAACTAACTGTCCCAAGTATTTCACGTCTCGCTCCACATATTGTATTTTGTTTTTTAGATACTCGCAGTCCCTGCTGACCCAGGAAATTCAATATTTTTTTAGTGGCTTCTACTACTCTTTCTCTTCTTTTTCCTGTTACTAAGAGGTCGTCTGCATACTGCAAAAGGGTAGTTCCCTTGGGGCTGATAAATTTCTCTAATACTTGTTTTTACATCTGTCCAAATAAATTCGGGGATTGCTTAAACCCCTGCGGGAGCACGATCCACCGGAATTACTGTTTCCATCCTGTCTTGGGATCTTGCCATGCAAAGGCAAAATAAAATCCTACTTTGCTCCGCCAAGGTACAAGCCCAAAAGGCATCCATTAAATCTATCACACTAAACCGTTTGTCGTCATGAGGGATCTTACTTAATAACGTATTTGGTCCACAGGGTGCCTGATGTGTTCTATTCGATTCCATGTTTTCAAATCCTGCACCAATCGATACGTTCCATCGGATTTTCGCACTGGTAGAATTAGGATATTACAAAGAGACCTACATGGCTCCAATAGTCCATCTCTAGCCTCTCAATTTCGGTCTGCAGTCCTCGTTTACTTTCTATGGAAATAGGATATTGTAACTCATAAACAACATCCCCTTTCCTTTTTAAACTTATTTCTAGGGGAAGAATCTGTATTTTTCCACGATTCCCTTCTCTAGCCCATATAATAGGGTCGATCTCTCTCTCCACATCTTCTGTCAACATTGCCATCTGTACATCTAATTCTTTTTCCTGAATTCAAATCTCCAGTCTTAGGGGGATAATTAAAGCTCTCCGTATTTAGTTACGTCCTATATTAGGGATATACAACTGTTCCCCTGTGACTGTATCCTTCGGACCTTCTACCATCATAGGTTCAAATACTGGAACAGTAAATCCTTCCCATTTTCCCCAGGAAACAGTTATTGACCGCGTTGACATCTCTACTTTCTTGGGTTTAAAATTCAGCGACGACCGTGCTACCCCCGCATCTACTAGGAAGACTACCTCTTCCCCACAGGATCCCACTTTCAAGTTTATCATGAGTTGTTGGTGGCTCCCCGGGGGCAGGAACCCCTGACAGCCCTATTCTTCATCAAAATTCGTAAGCGTAATTTCCCTTTCTTCCCTTTGTAGATCAGGACACTCTCGCTCAAAATGCCCGAGTCTCTGCAATAACAGTATTCTGCCTGTGGAGACTTCCATCTCTGCCCCCGTCGCCCAAATCCTCTATCAAATGCTCCCCCTTGTCCTCTCCCTCTCCCCCTTCCTCTCTGTCCTACATGCTGCCACCCACCGCTCCAGTTGCTCACTATTGGTTCCATTATTTTCTAACTACCTCATCAATCGTAGCTACCATCATTTTTACCTTCTGTTTTTGTCTCTCATCATCTCTCTTTGCAAACACTTTCTGTGCCTCTTTTAACAATTCATCTAATTGTATTTCGCTCCTCCCTTCTATCTTCAGTATCTTTTTCTGTGTCTGGCCATGCCTTTGTCACAAAATGTACTTTCAAAAGACCCTTTGCCACATGGTTCTCAGGGTTCATCCCAGAGTATTTCCGCATTGAGTCTCTTAGTCTTTGCAAGAAAGCTGAGGGAGTCTCATTTTTCTCCTCTCCAATTTCAAAGGCTTCAGTCAAATTCTGCGACTTCGGAACCGCCTCTCTTATTCCTTTCAGAATCAGGTCTTTCAGTTCCCTCATTTCTTCCCTGTGCTCCGGGTTTTTATTTTCCCACTAGATGTCTCTGAGGGGAAACTCCGTCTCTCCCTGTCCAGTATCGCCATCCCCAATGGGAAGTTCCCTCTCCGATATATTAATGGCTGCTCCTGTAATATGTCCCCTGTCTTCCCCAGTAAATAGTATATTGAAAATAGACATTAAGTCAGTTCACGTATATACACTGGGCCCCAAGAATTGATCAATTTGTTCAGACAACCCTACCGGATCCTCAACCATGACCTTCATCTCCTTTTTAAATGTTCTGACCTCCCCACTGGTGAGGGGGGCACTTACAAACCCAATCTCTTTGTCCTCTATTGGTACCTCCCGAAGGGGATAAGTCTTTAAATTCTTCCCCTTTTTTGTTTTTGTTTTTCCCCCTTAGGCTTTGGTTTAGATACTCCTGGGGCCCCCTATACATTTACTTTATCTTCCCTTTCTTTTGTTGAGGATTGAGGGTCAAGAACAACAGCATCCCTGTCCACCGCCCCTTCGTCCTCCTCTTGTTGGTCATCCGTTCCCTGTCCTTGTCTGTCTGTCTCTATTCCTCCCCCATTTTCACCTAATCTGATATAATGGTACGGGGGTGGGGTGGGGGGGGGACGGGGGATTGCAAACAGGCAAAAGGATCCCCGTGACTGGGTGGGGCAGATGGGGAATCCTTTGTCTTTACTACCATCATTCCCAAAATGCCCTTCCAACAGGAAGCATAGTCCGCCTCTTCTTGACTAAAGGTTTATTATTTATTCACATAGAAATCTAAATACTGACATACCCAATCCTCATCCGAATCATACTTTGGCCAGGAGACAGCTGGATGAAGGATTGGTTCTTTGGTCCATACTAAACAAAAATATTTAATCATTTTCTTTTTATCTTTTTCCCTTGTACAATTGTTACTTGTCCAATCCCTCAACATCCTCCCCAAAGGTCTTTCAGGAGGAATGTTACCAAGGAACTTTTCTTCCTTTACTCCTGACAGCTCGACTAACTCTGCCTTTTCCCCATTTCTCTTGGTCCGCACCAGTCCCTCAGCGATTAAATACCCCTTTTCTCGGCTACCAAGTTAATACTTGAAAGTCAGTTTTCTGACGTTGGTCTGCACAGAGTTGCCTGGCCTCCTTTTTTCCATTTTTTTTATCGACCTCCTTTCACTGTCTGATTCAAATGTCTCTCTTGTGGGATTTGTACGAGTCGCCCAAGGGTGAGGACAAAACCGGGACCAGAAACCGCTCCTCCATTGTGAATGGGAGGCATCTTCCCAGTGTCCAGTGCCAGACACTCCCCCCGGCGATGGAAGAATATCCTGGACGATCCCCCAGTTGTGAAAAACTAAGCCCACTCACTTCAATAATTTCATGTGAGACAAGATCTGAAGCAATCAGTATGTTTATTCTACGTTTGCATGATTGGTGCCTGAAATAGACACGCAGAGTTTAGCAAGTACATAGGATTCACTACTCCAAACTCGGTGCCCATTACTATTGTTTCTCTCTTGCCTTATCCGGCCTTGTGCATAACAAAGTACAGGTTTACCTTGGCGTTTTGTGGTCAAGTACATCCTGGCTGTGGTCAAGTGTTAGGTATATCCTCCTTCACTGCGATCTATTTCCCCCACTTGTACATTTCCTCCCTTTCCCCAACCATATTGAACCTTACAACCTTTTAATTGGGGTTTGTTTTTTTGTTTTTGCACTAATGGGAAACAACTGCTTGCAACTACTGCTTGTACCAGCATATCTGGCTTAACCTATATCCTCGAAGCACCTTATCTATTTGTCTGTACTATCTACCATTGTTTGAAGGCGCCTTTCATTCTTGTATGCACGTTTTAGCTAATATGAAAACAATTATATATTTCCTTCATATACCTTTCATTCTTTTGACTCAGCTCTTCGTTGAAACAATTGTACACTGGTGTGAGTTCATTTACCTTGCATAAGTAATTATGATTGCAAAAGTAACACTAATTCACCTGTAACCCACAGTTGGTAGTGTCGTGAACAAAGAAGAACAAAGAATAGAGAAAATGTGCAGGCCAGGAACAGGCCCTTTGGACAGCTGAGCCTGAGCCGGCCCAAATCAACTAACTAAACATGTCGCCTAATTTCTAAGCATTCATTTTCCATTGCACCTCACTTATTCATGCACCTGTCCAGGCACACCTGAAATGAATCTACCATGCCTGCCTCTATTACCTCTGCTGGCAACGCAATCCAGCACCTACCACCCTCTGTGCAAAATACTTTCCATATCTATCTCCCTTAAATGTTACACCTCTCTCATTGAACGCGTGACCTCTCATTATTGAATCACTTATCTTGGGAAAACGCTTATGCCTATCCACCCTGACTGTACCCTTCATGATATTTTAGACCTCAATCAGGTCCCTCAATCTCGTTTTTTCTAATGAAAGCAGAAGTAACCAACTCAACCTCTCTTCAGAGCTTGCATCTTCCATACCAGGCAACATCTGCGTAAAGCTTCTCCACATTCTCTCCTAAACGTCCAGATACTTTTGGTAATTTGGCGACCAGAACTGTACAGAGTATTCTAAACGCGGCCGAAACAAACTCTTGTACAATTTTAGCAGGGCTTGCCTGCTCTTATACTCAATGCCCTATCCGGTGAAGGCAAGTATGCCATACGCCGTCCTGACCACTCTATCCAGTCACCTTCAGGGTATAAAGGACCTGAACTCCCAGATCTCTTTTCTCATCAAGTTTCCCAAAAGCTCTTCCGTTTACTGTGTACGTGGCTCTGGATTTAGACTTCCCAAAATCATCACCTTCCATTTGCTTGTAAAGAACTCCATTTGCCACTTCTCCACTCAACTCTTCTGTCTATCTATATTCCCCTTCATTCTTTGACAGTCCCCTATATTTTCTGGCTACTCCACCAATATTTGTGTCATCTGCAAATGTAGTGGCGAGATATTCGGCTAGCAACCCTTGGAGATTGGAACATGACAGGTGTTCATCCCATGCAGCAAGGAACCATGTTTGGATGCTTTTTCCCAGTGAAGTACCACTGTTTCCTGATGTAGATCAATAATTTAAACTTGTTTTTTAGGAGTCATGATGGAGAAGTTTACTGACGATACATAGTCTTGTAGTTGTCTATGATGAATAATGTCGGGACAGCAGGGATGTATCCATCAGGTGGAAAAGAAAAATGGCAAATGGAATTAAATCCAGACCAATGAGTGGCAGTGAATTTGGGGAGTTCTAACAATAACAATGAGGATTCTGAGTGGTGTACAGAAACAAATAGATCTTGGAGTAGGCATTTACAGATCCCTGAAGATTGTTTGACAGGGAGATCAGTTGTCAAGAGGGTTTTGGATAATTTCTATTGTTGACCACAGACTGTGGATGATATTTGATCTTTAGCAACTGCCAGTTTCGAAACAACTAAACGAATGAGCACAAGTCTGGTCCATGCAATAATCTACATTTTTAACATTGAAAGATGAAAGATAGAGGGCTAAAGTATAAATCTTTGCCCATCAAACTACTTCACCACTCAATGAATTTACCACTGATTCCTCTCCAAGTCATGCTGGTATGTGCCTTGGAGGATAATTTGCAAATGTTGAAGTTTCAGTGCATCTTCAACCTTGTCTTTATAGTCAGCAAAAGTTTTGAGCTTTGAAGGTTCTTTCAACAAAGCCTGGATGACTTGCTCCAGTAAATCTTCCATGTTGTGCACTCTGCTGCAATTATGCCTTAGTAGTTAAGGGAATAAATATTCAGGTGTTGAAAAATGTACAGTTAAGTGACTGCATTGTCGTGGAGATTGCCCAGTTCCTTCAGTGGCAGTGAAGCTGAAGACACCTAGGCAAAGGGAGAGAGCTTTGTTAAACATCTAATTTGTGCGTTGCGGACGATGTAGGCTTAACGGAGACGAGAGTTGAGTTAATAATCAAACAAAGTCGACCGACGGACATGTCTTTTTCGTCAACTTCTTTATATGGGCGGTCAGGTTCCATTTCTCCAAAATACTAGCGCCCAGGACGATTACACGGAGGAATTCACTTACATTGAAGCCTTTGAATGTCAATCGAATATGATTAGGTTCTCATTTGCTAGAGTTATCTTCGCTGTATTTGGTCCTTCTATGGGTCAATCCGATTCTAATCTCTTTCTGATTTCAAGTTCCAATTCTCGTTTGCGCCTGAAATTTCAAACCGTTTCCTCGCCGAAATTTCTCCACCTGTCTTAATAATATGTAAGGACGCTGTAACGGACAGCGCAGACTTACTAACATGTTGCTAACCCTGTATACAGTAGAACTTCGTGGAATGATTGGTTAGGCTTGGATTATTCTCCTTGAAACAAATGAGGAGGAGGGGAACTTTATGATCAGATAACAACAATTATAAATGTTCAATATTCGTGGTATCTTGACAGGGTAGATACGGGCAAGTGGTTTGCTCCACGCTCTGAGTACAGCACCGGAGGACATAATCTCAAAATTAGATATTGACCATTTAATTCAGAAATGAGGAATAATTTCTTTGCTCAGGGGTCAAAGAATCTGTGGCAGTTTCCAGTAACCGCTGTTGAGACTGTGTGGTTGGGTTTTCTTTGCAAACTGTGCCAGATAGTTAATCAGAAAGATGATGAAACGTTGTCGAGCGAAGTGAGCAGAAAGAAATTCAAGATTGTCAGATCAACTATGTTAAAAATCACACAACACCAGGTTTTAGTGCAACAGGTTTAATTGGAAGCACACTATCTTTCGGAGTGACTATCACTTGATGAAGGAGCATCGCTCCTAAAACTAGTCCGCTTCAAATTAAACCTGTTGGACGATAACCTGGTGTTGTGTGATTTTTAACTTTGTACACCCCAGTCCAACATCGGCATCTCCAAATCAGATCAAACATGAGTTCATTGAATAGTTGAGCAGACTCCTTTGGCTGAATAGCATACTTCAACTTGGTTCAACATTTCATCTAACGCCTTATTTTATTCATAAATTCAGAATTGTGAGGGGATGGCATGAAGTGACAGAAAAGGTTTATTAAACAGATCAGACAGATCAGGAACAAGGCTCATAATCTCAGCAAGAAGATATGTGCTGTGACCTAGGGGCAACAAATGACACTGGGCACAGCACAGGTGGCTGTGTACAGAAGCTTTGATTACTGAAGGAAGTTGCTAGATCTTATATAGTTGGCAAGTCAGTATCACGCTGGATGATGGATTGTTGTATCATGCACACACAGCAGAAATTTGTGAAAGAGTGAAATGTTTGTTTCATTGGAGAAATGTTATGCGGTTACAATTCCGAGTGACTGCTTGTAATACTGAACAGATCTTTGTGTGAAGTGTTTGGTTAAAATACTCAAGAACAACCCCACTGGATTAACTTGTGCTCCCGATCTCTTGCTATTTTTTCTCTTTCTTTCGATGTAACTTCATAGAAAGACAAGGTGGAATGTAGGGCGGAAAGAAAAATGCGTTCTTTCTCATTTCACCAATTTCCTCTACAATTGAATAGAATGACTGCTCTCACTCTTCATTTCGACTTTAATGTGGTGTCGATTATTTGTGATTCTCCCATGTGATTCTCGATCCAGTGTATACCAGAGTGTGAGCTGCAAAGGAAAACTGCTAGAGTAGTGCGTTAAGTTAGGAACCAGAGTGTGACTCGAACCCGTGAATGTGGAGCACAACAATATAACAACTCATCACATAATGTCTCGGTCTCTTCTGCACGTTTTGTAGTGGAGTGTCATGTGAGCTCATCAGGTTACATGTGGTGAAAGTCATGTATGAGAAAGTTCCAGAGCGGAATCGAATCCACACCATTGTGTTTCTGCTTTCACGAGATATATAATAACAGCAATTTCCAATAAATAGCCATGATGGTCAGAATGAATAGCTGTCATTAATACATTGAGTCAGAACTGAGTCAGAATGAAACAGGACAAGAATATTCCGTCATATTTACACCTACATTTGACTCATACTTTCTTCAGTCACTTTCTCTCTCAAGTGAAGAAACAGCCATTGTGAGTGAAATAAAGGCAATATTGTCGCTCAATTGTCTTTCTCATATGGCTGAACCTGAATTGGATTAAATCGCAAGACATGCTGATTTGTTCCTTTCATTTTAATTTTGCTGAAACCTCACAATGTTCATTGTAATAATCAGAAGTGAATTAGATGTATCTCATTGGAACGATTAATTTTGAATTCAAATTTGCTCTGACTTTATTTCAGCTTAAGGAAAATTCTGCTTAGAAAACAGAGGGTTAAAGTGCAAAAGAAAATCCACCAGTTTTGTTGCTCGTTGTTTTGGCAGATTTCACTGAGTATTAAATGGACCAAACATCATGGTGTTTGTTCTCAAATCCTTAACACATGTGATGAAAGCAAGAATTCGATCTCCAAGCAACTGGTCATTTCCTATTCATTATGTAATATCTTCCCTTCACAATAAATAAAATCCAATCAGTTCCATTTACAATGCTTTAGATCGAATATTATGCCAAATCTTTCTAAATGCAGAGTTTTGGAACCGAACCTTATTCAGCAGCACACTTTATAGAATTTTCTTTACTTTTTTAGTCAACCAACTTAGACATTGTTTCCCCGCAACTTCCGACCGACTTCATCCCACCTCTGGACCTTTACCTAGCCACACGCTGTCTCTCTCCTTGTGAAATTTATTCCTTGTATGTCACCAAATGTGCCTTTCCATATATTTTGAAAAGCAGATTCTCGGAGTGACAGCGATTCTGTTTTCATCATTTCTTTGCCCTTCAAATGTTTTATCAAACGTATTGAATGCCCGATATCCAGATGTTTACTTACTTGAAAGAGAGAATTTTCAACCGATTTACTCTGTCCAAACATTTCATATTTTGAAGAAACCCCATTAAGTCTTCCTTGGTTCAGGGATAACTCTTCTCAATTTTCCAAGAAGACTAGTGAATAAAATCTCATTCTCAGTACACCCCCATCAGCATCTTCTCTAGTGGCTTTACACTCGAGTAAACACCGTCATTATCAATTCATAGAATCACAGAATCCTACAGTGCAGAAAGAGCATTTTAGTCAATCGAGCTGGTGTTGACTCTCTGAAGTGCAACTCACCCAGACCTAGCTCCCCTCCCTATTTCCTTATATGACACCAGAAGAAGGGGAATCCCTCCCCCTTATGATTTCAAATAAACCTGTTGGAGTGTAACCTTACGTCCTGTTACTTCTGACCATATCCCCGCGTTACCCATGGCTAATTCACCTAACTTACTTAATTCACTCCCTGAACACGAGAGGGCATTTTAAGTTTGCCAGTCAACCTAACCCTTCCTCTGAACAGCAGTGCGAATTTCTGAGACAATGTTCCATCATACTGAGCAAAAGCTGTATCACTTTTTAATCGTTTTATACCCTGGTAAAACTGATCAAAACAAATGAACCCAAATTCAATGTATCGAAACGCTACTCTGTCCTTTACACTTTCACTCGTGCTGCGGAAATGTTTCTGCACGCATATTTGAATGCATTTATGTTGTTTCTTCCTCAGCTTCCTGCTTCTAGTAAATACTTCAATCCTGTACAAGTCTGTCAAATGCTTTTCATTCCAACACAGTCACAAGATGAAGTGTGCAGAAGTCACGTGTTTAGCCGTTGACTGACACTCTGCCTCCTTAAGAGATGCAGTCCTTCCCCACCTTCATTCAGGCAGCAATGTCCTTCCTGTGATATGCCCCATCTAGAATAGAAGGACCGGTATCAATACCGTACTTGGGAATGGAGCGACAGTTTTAAAACGTTTGCATTGTCCCCAGCGGAATATTAATCCCTGTGACAGGCGGGGACACTAACCATTATACTACCGAGGACAAGAGTGTCAAAGGAGGCCCTTCAACCAAATGTGGCCATACTTGTCAAAAACAACTGCCTAATGAATTGAATCCCATTTCAGAATGCTTACCCCACAGCCTTATATGTCTTGGCATCAAAAGTTCACATCTGAATATTAGTTCAGGTTATAGGGGTTTCTGCCACTCTTAAAAATGCAGACACTGTATTCCAAATTCCAACCACCCACTCGCTGATAAAGCTTTTCGCACATCTTCTCAAACCTTCTGTCTTTCTCCTTAAGTCTCTGGCCCCTGCTGATTGGTCCCTCCATCAATCCGAAACTCGTTTAGTCAACCCTATCCATACACTAACTCAATCATGCCATGTATACATCTCCTTTGTACTGCGGCAAACACTCCACTCTGTCACGTCTTTCTTCACAACTGAAATTCTTCAGCCCAAACAGTATCCCGGTAAATATCTCCTGCAATTTTCTCAGTGTGATCACATCCCTGCCATATTATAACTTGCAAAACTGCACACAATACTCTTGCTAGAGTCTAATGAGCATTTGTTTTAAATTTTCTGGATTAGTATGAGGGCGATTCTGGCTAAGCAGAAGTTATTACCATTCCGAATTGCCTAGAAGACAGTTGGGACTCAACCATATTGCTATGAGTCTGAAGTCACATGCAGCACAGGCCATGTAAGAATAGCAAATTCCATCCCGAAATGACATCAGTGGAACAGATTTTTCTTTCAACGATTGGCAAAGGAACTATAGTAGTCATGAGATTCTTCCTTGCAGATAATTTTTGAATCCAAATTTAACAATCATGACATAGTGGGATTCAAGCCCGAGTACCCAGAAAATTACCTCGGTCTCTGGATTATGTGTCCTATGAAATTATCACAAGACCAACCCAGAAAGTCGTAAAAGGTGACCTTTTCCAATAAAATGTATTTTCACCAAAAGTGTCCTGGGTATTTTCCATGAGCCTGACGCTCCAATTGTCTCTGGGCTATGTCAGTAAAAGCTGCTACATGGGGATTGATTTCACAACGGCGGTATCCAAATGGACCGACTTGTATAAAGGTCCCGATGGTGGGATTGGGGCATGTACACCCAACAACAGTCACCGCAGCAGCAGCACAGACAGAACAGTATGAATGTGAAAGAGAGTGATAGATTGTGCATTGCCTCAGAGAAATGGGGCGAGGGACGGAAAGGATGTTTAATGATATTGGGAAGGAGAGAAATCTCCGACAAGGGGTGTGTTTGAATCCTGATATATGAAACGCAGAGATGTAAGAGAGCGGAATTTGAAGGTAAAACAATTAATTTCTTACCACGTGTCACAAAAAGGACAACGGAGAGAACACTTAGTGCCGTGATTTCGTTTCAAATCGAGATTACTGTGGTCACAATGCAAAATACCAACAACCACGATCACAGTAACCACAGAACAGGATGCTTGCAAACAGCAATAAGTATACTAGCAGAGGACATGTTCGGAAGAACAGCAAATGTACAATATCATTACTCAGCAAACAGTAACAGACCTGTGGGAACTGAGAATGAGCCGAATATTTCAGTTCAATGTCCTCAGAGGTTGTGGAGATCCCTTGAATAAGAATGTTGAAAACCGAGATTGATCGATTTCGACAAAGCATCAAAGACTTGGGGGACAGCGCAGGGTATTCTTGAAATGTACGCTTCATGAGCATTTTAGCTTAACATTGGCACAGCCACCCAGATCCAACCGGAAATGGGGATGGAAATGAGTGCACAGAGTTGATCTCTGGCTCGAGTGATACAATAGGGGATCGTCCTATCCTTCTGTGATGGTATAGAGGCGCCAGAAATTCCGAGATTGAGTGTGCTCCTGCTCAAGGGAATGGTTGTCCCCGTTCATACTACCATAGCGATTTCCGGTGCATCTTACTGAGACAGCTGAGTGGCATAAATGGAGCGTGTTGAGCCCTTAACTTTGCAGTGGTGGGTTTAAAAGATGATTTTCCTATTTGTATCTGTGTTTCCGACACTGGCTGTGGCAGCTACATTTGATCGCATCAGCAAAGTATCAATTTCTTCTACACAGTCAAGACTTCAACCTGAAGAAGGTGGTGTTGGAGTGATATTTTAAACTAGTCATCCTTGGGCAACTGGAACACGGTAGGGGTGATGTTTACGTTCGACGAATAAAACCTGATATAAAAGCCTGACCACAGGAACAGGGATTATGAATTTAATTTCCTGCAATCTCATTCATTTATGTCCCTTATGCAGGGGATTCTACCATTTTCACCGAGTCCTGCCTACGAGACCACAGGACCAGAAAGAAACATGAGCTGACCCTTAATTCAGGAATCCCCATTGTGTTGGGAAGCAGGGTAGTCGGCCCTTCCAGTCCACACGGTACATCCGAAGCGCATCCCACCTGACCCCAGGCTATTCCTTGTCCCATAAGCCTGCATTTCCCATTGTTGATCCCTGTAACTGCAACATCTTTGGTCAGAGGGAGAAATAAACCCGCAAACACACAGAGAATGTGCAGACTGCCCAGAGACAGATACCCGAGGCTGGAATCGCACCCGGGTTTGTGGTGTAGCCAGATAGCAACGAACGAGGGGCGAAAAATAAATGTTCTCCTGACGAGTGATACTCACACTCTGTAGGTGAATGAGGAAGAATGAAAACCCATTAACAGCATGGAAAACGGGATTTGTATCTGTGTGGCCATAATTTGGAAGGACCGTTCACCCTGTGCAGAAAAAAGGAGGCCGATGCCACAGAGAAAGCAGGGCAATGTGGGAACTGCTGGAAGGGATTCAATTAACCACAGAAATGGAAACTCATTTAATCAGTAACACCGGGGTGGGAAGGGATGACTGACCAAAACAACCTCCAGAGACTCCAGCAGGATTGCATATCCCATCAGGTGTTCGATTATGCTGACAGTGCTGCTGTTAATCCCAACCAGCTATTTGTTTCATAGCGTCAATCATGGAGTCATACAGCATGAAGGCATGCAGGCCCGACAGTCCAACCAATCCATGCTGAACATACTGCCAAACTAATCCAGTCCTATCTGCCTCCTCCTGTACCTGTTGAGTGGTTATAATGCCCTTGTAGTTTTATTACTCTGTTGTTAATCCAAAAAAAAACAGGTAATATTTTGGGGACAAAGAGTTCAGGTCCTGGCATGACAGATAGTGGAGTTTGAATTCAATATGCACCTGGAATTGAAGTGTCTCGTGATGATCTGAACCAGTTGTGTGGAAAATCCCAATGATTCACTCAGCCCAGTTCGGGAAGCAAACTATCATATTCGTCTGCTCTGTCCCACAGGAGACTCCAGATGGTTAATACCGTGGTTGACTCTTTAATGTTCTCTGGGAAACAACTTCTGTACTAGCCATGAATAAACTTATTTTAAAAATCCCACTTTCACATTCATGTTTGGAATCAATTATCCATTAAAAGTTGCAAACGTACCCTCATCCATCACTTCTCAGCAAATTAATTGCACACCTGAAACACCTTCCTTAAAAAAAGCCTGACATGATTTTTTTTTTTAAATCTCTCTGTTTTCATCTTAAACATATGCTCTCTCGCCTTGACATCCCCATCCTGGGAAAAGGCAGCTATCGTTAACTCTTACTTGCCTCTCAATAATTCATAAACGTCTGACAGGTCGCCGTTGAACCCCCTAATCTAGAGTGAAAACAGTCTCAACTAGGAGACAATGAGAACTGCAGGTGAGAGTTCAGAGTCCAGAGTGTTGTGCTGGGAAAGCACAGCAGGTCAGGCAGCATTTGAGGAGCAGGAGAATCGACGTTTCGGGGAAGAGCCCGATGAAGTAAACTTACGCAAAAAAATATATATTCCACGGCTCCTGGGATGCTGCCTTACCTGTTGTGGTTTTCCAGCACCCCGATCTCGAATCTGAAAATAGTCTCAGCCAATCCAGCCTTTCATTATAACTCAAACCTTCCACACAATGCAACATGCGTGTATAGCTTTCTCAACCTGCTCCAGCTGAATAATATCATTCTTACAACTGGGCAACCTGAACGGGGCATAATATTCCAGAAGAGGCCTCATCAATGTCCTGCAAAGCTTCAACATAACGTCCCGACGACTATACACAAAGGACTGAGCAATGAAGGGAAGGATGTTAAATGTATTTGAACCATCTTGTCTGTTGGTGATGGAAACTACAAGGAATTACGCACCTGCACCCCTAGCTTCCGTGTTCTCCAACAGTACGCAAAGCACTGTTGTATTATACGGTTGTACCAAAATGCAGTACCTTCCATTTATCCAGATTAAACTCCATGTTAAATTTTTCAGTCCAATGACTCATTGGAGTAAGATCCTTTTGAAACTTAGATAATGTTCCTCACTGTCTACAATTCTGGCGTCGCCTGCCAACCAATGAAGCATGCCTGCAGTGAGTTCCACTGTTTTCTCATATTGATCAATGATTCATATTTATTTGTCGTGGCCGTGATTTAGCAGTATGCAGATCATGCAACAGTTAGTCATGCAATTAACAATGAGGAAGAAAGCCGCAGACTGCAGGAAGATATTAAACAATTGGAAATGAAAATGGTGTAAGCAATTCATTCCAGGCAAGTTGGTGATAGTGAAGCAAGTTCAAACTTCAAACCAGCCGCCCACGCTCCAGTTGTGGCCCACAACTGTAGATTGCTATAAACGGGAAAAGATTTTCCTTTCTGCTCCGTCTTTGACCAGGGGCACTCCCAACCTCGGAATTGCCTGCGCCTCTAAACCGTCATAGAAATACCGTGCATTCACCGGTTGTGCAAATGGAGCTCTCAAGTAACCTCTGCGACATCATTCCATCCCGACTTCCAGTTGGATCTTCACGACTGCATTACTCAGTTCCTCTGTTTCTGGGGCTGATAGTTGGGACTATGTGGCAGTAGTGGTTACTGCCTTGTGGGGGGAAACTGGTGAAGGAGCCGATGTTAAACTGCATTAGTATTGAAGCATTTCAACAACACCTGCACTGTCCCGGAGTTTTTAATGTTTTGGAGAAATCTATTTATCTCAGCCTTCAGCTGATTAATGGCGGAATCACCACAGCCACTGGGGAACCGATATTAAACGGTCAGCCTATTCTGAGTTCCCACATATCTGCCACTGTTCGCTTTGCACTGATATTGTGCTTTTGGTGCGCTGCCTAACATTTCCTATCATACTGTACTTATTGCAGACGCGTGGCGTGCTCTTCTGTGGAATGGCGTGATTGTATGCTGGTTAATACGGGACGTTGTGGCCGAAACAACTGCGATTCGAATCCGCGTCACAGCAGTAAGTGCGCTATCTGCCCCAGATTTTGTGAATCACAAAGAAATCAGTTGTTTTAACATGGCAATTTTCTCCAAGGTGATGATATTTTCTCTTCAGATTCTGCACGCTCTGTGTTTTATATTTCAGAATTCAAATCCTCCGTTTCTCAGAGATTTCTCTCCCTCCTTCGATCACTAACTGAACTTTCCATCCAGCAGCCCCATTTCATTAATTGTTAGAGATGCCGGTGTTGGACTATGGCGTACAAAGTTAAAAATCACACATCACCAGGTTAGATTCTGTCAGGTTTAACTGAGCACTAATTTTGGGAGAGCTGCTCTTTCATCATGTGGTTGTGGATTAATTTCTTATTTCATGAAGGCACTGCAGAATCACTGACTCTTACATTGATACTGTTCAGTCTGTGCTGCTGCGGTCACTGTTGCTGGGTGAACGTGCCCCAACCCCACCATCGGGACCTGCAGACCAGTTGATCCATTTGCTTACCGCTGTTGTGAAGCCAATCCTTAGGTAGCAGCTTTTACTGATATGGACTTGCGATTATTGGGGGTCAAGCTCAGGAAAATGACACAGGACAACATCGAGGAAAAGCGACTTCATTGAGAAAGATTAGTTTGACGGGGTTTCTGCAATGGCTGAGCACTATTACCACTGGACTATTAATTCAGACACCAAACAAATGAACCAGGGACCCGGGTTTGACTCCAACAATGCCAGGTGTTAGAATTGAGGTTCAATAAATATCTAGAATTACGAATCTAATAACACATATAAATCTATGGTCATTTGTTGAAAAACAAAACCATCGGGTTCACTGACGTCCTTTGAGGAAGGAACCTGCCATTCTTACCTGGTCAGGCCTCGATGTGACTCCAGACTCACTGCAATACGGTTTAGTCTCAACTGCCCGCTGTGCATTTAGGGATCGCAATCAATACTGCCGAGCCAGCGATGCCCTCATACTGTAACATAATAGGAAATAAAAGTTAATTATACTCTAGCTAGATTACTGTGTGCAGTTCTGCAATTCACAGTGTAGCAATGATGTGATCGCAGTGGAAACGTTGCAGGACAGATTCAATGGGATATTGTTTAGGCTGAAGAGTTTCAGTTATGAGGAGAGATTGGACAGACTAGGGTAGTTTGTCACCGAGCAGAGGAGATTGGAGATGACATGTCGGAAATGTACAAAATAATGAGGGATATGGATAGAAAAAACTGAAAGAAGAGTTTGTTATTGATGGAGGGATCGAACACTGGGGCCAAAAGATTTCGGGAAAAGGCAGAAAGTTTTGAGTAGATGAGCGGAAAGGGTCAGTGACATGGAAACCCTTCCAACATGAAAAAAAAATTCAGATGTGAATTTGTGATGCCAAAACACATAAGACTATGTGCTAAATCATGGAAAACACGATTCAGGTCGTTAAGCATTTCTGTTGGACAAGTGCGGCCACAACAGGCTGAAGGGCTTCCTTCGATGATGTCCTCCACAGTATCGTGGTTAGTGTCCCCGCCTGTCACAGGGCTCAATTCTCCACTGGGGGCATCGTAAATGTTTTAAACCTGTGGCTCTCTTCCCCAGTGAAGGTTATTCATGATTGGCCTTCCATTCATGTTTGGAAATGTCACAGCAAGGACAGTGCTGTCTGAATCAGCTGGGGAAGGACTGTAGCTCCTGGGGAGAGAGAGTGTCAGTGAAAGTGCAAACATGTAACTTCAGCAAATTGCACATCGTGTTTGTGTTGCAATGAAAACCATTATATAGAGTTGCTCCTGACTAATGTGTTTATTTAAAGCAGGAAACAGAGTAAACTTATTCAGACCTGAGTGCAGAAACATTTCCAGCTGAACTAATGAGGTTGTACAGCGTACAGCGTAGAACGGGCGTTTGTACGCATTGAATTCCGGTTGAAGGGCGCAGCTTGCTTTCACTCGGCTGAGTTACCAGTGTGCAAATGATACAGATAGTGTTCGATGGGATGGTAGATTTGCTCAGCGGTTCGAATTGCTGTTAAGTCTGTAGATTGGGTGGATTGGCCATGTTAAATTGCGCTGATATGTCCAGAGAGTGAATTCAGTAAGTTACGTGAATTAGCCATCGGTAACGCAGTGATAAGGTCAGCAGTCACACGATGCCAGGTTTTATTCCAGCAGGTTTATTTGGAATCACAAGCCAGAGGCCTGCGGGAATAGAGATGGGAGCTAGGCCTGGTTGAGATACTGTTCAGAGTGTCCCTACAGACCCGATTGGCTGAACTGTACTTTCTGCATTGTAGGGAATCTGTGATTCTATCAGAGAGGACACTGTCAGCGTTTACTGGGCTGCTAAGACAGTAGAGACGATGCTGACGGCGTTTAGTGGGGATAGAATTTCATTTATTTGTTTGTTGAAAAATTTGACACTGAACCAAGAAAAACCGAATGGAAGTTTTCCAGAGTTTTTGAGGTTTGGAGAGAGTAAACACGTGGTAAATTCACTCTTTCAAGTTCGCATATTTCTGAACATCAGGCTTTCAAAACTATCGATGTAGGACAAAGAAATGATGGGAGCAGAATTCCTGTTACTCAGAGAATCCGTTTCCAAAATATTTGGAAAGAAACATTTAGAGACACACAAGCAGTGAGTTTCACCAGAAGAGAGACAGCATGTGGCCAGGTAAAAGTGTAAAAGTGGGTGTTGGGGGTGAATGGTGCGAGGCAATAATGCCTAATTTGGACGACTTTAGATGTAAAGAAATATCGGAAACGTATGCAGAAGAATTAGATTCAGCAAAAAAAAAACCTCAGACTTTTGGAAGATTTTTCATAATATTTCACATGAAGCATTATAAATGGAACTGAACAGATTTTGTACATTGCCAAGGAAAGATATTCCAGCATGAATAGGAAGTGACCCGTCTCTTGGAGATCGATTTCCTGCTTTAATCCCATGCCTTAAAGATGGGAGGACACTCGCCATGATGTTGGGTTCATTGGATTCCCACTGAAACCTTCCAAAGTAACTGAGATTCAAAACTGGCATCTTGTTTTGTAGTTTAACCTTTTGTTTTTCTCATAGTATTTTCTTTATGCTGAAATAAATTCGGTGCAAAATTGAATACTTCATTAGACGTTCCAATCATATAAATCCAATTCACTTCTGATCATTGCAAAACTAATAAAAAGAAACGAAGAAAACCGCATTTCCGGGAACTTTACCTAGTTCAGGTTCAGCCATATGAGAAAGACCATCGAGCTAAAGCATCACCTTCACTTCTTTCTCTGATATACTTCTTCACGTAAGAGAGAAACTGAAGAAATTATGCATCAAGAGTAAATGTGCGTGTGAATGTGACGGGAATTTCATGTTTGCTGTTTCATTCAGAGACAGTTCCGACTCGGAATAAATCAAGGACAAGTTAATCCTTCCAAGGACGAGGTCAATTTCTTGAATCTTGCTGGTATTATTATTCGCTGATCGCAGAAACATAATGGTGTGGATTCGATTCCGCTCTGGGAATTTCTTACCCCTCGGTGCACCATATGTAATCTTGATGTGGTCACATGTGAGCCCCTTTGCATTGGGTGGCCCAGAGGTGAAGGCGACTGGTTGCTCTTTCATTGTGCACGTGTGGATTTGAATCCTACTCTGGCTGTTAATTCTATCAGACGCAGCTGTGGTTTCCCTTTGTACCTCGCATCTTTAATACACATTGGATGGAGAATCTTGCTCTTGCCCTTCATTGCATCGGAGATTTGTGATAAATCGATGCCTCACCAAAGTCGAAATAAAGCAATTTGATTCTGTTGTAAGTTAAATTGAGATAATGAAAATGAGCACAATGGTTCTTTCCTCCTTTCATTCCATCTTGACTTTCTATGCATTTACATCGAATGAAAGTGAAACAAATAAGGAGAGATCGGGAACAATAGTTCATTCAGTGGGATTGTGAATTTTAATGTATCATTCCACAAAAACGTTTGATCAGTATTTTAAACAGTCAATTGAATTGGAACCACAGAAAACATTTCCAATGAAACGAACCTTTCATCCTTTCACAAACTATTGCTGTGTGTGAAGCATATCGCGATCCATCAATCAGCGTGATCACCAAGTTGGTAACAATATTAGATCCACCAATTTTCTTTAGCAATCACAACTTCTGCACATACTCATCTGTGGAGTGCCCAGTGCCATTTGTTGTCTCCAGGCCACAGCAACATTTCTTGTTCATGAGCTTATCAGCCTAGATCCTGATCTGTCTGATCAGTTTGAGAAACATTTTCTTTCACTTCATCCCATCCCCTCAGAATTCTCGATGGGTGTAACTTCAATAACACTTAAAGAATTGGACACCGACCATGACAATGCAGTCACTGGATTGTACCCTCTTCAATACCTGCAATATTCGTTCCCCTCACCGCTAAGGCACAATTGCAGCAGAGTTCACCAACTACAAGACGCACTGGAGTAAGTCATCTGGGCATTTTTGACAGAACATTCAAAGCTCAACAGCTGTACTGACTATAAGGACAAGGCTTCATGATGCAATGAAACGTCACAATTTGCACGTTACCCTCCAAGGCCCATCGCTCCCTAACTTGGAAAGGAATCAGTGATAAACTCAATGGTGAAACGATCTCGATGACAAAGTTGCGTACTTCAGCTTTCCATCTTTTATTTTACAATGTTAAAAAAATGTTGATTTATGCGCTGACCATAATTGTGCTCAGTCCGTCAGCTGTTCCATCACCTGGTGTAAGCTAAATGTCTACTATCATCCACAGTCTGTGGTCAACAATACAAAATATCCGAAAAAAACTCTCAATTAACTGATTCCCCTCAAGATTAGAGTGGTGTTGGAGAAACACAGCAGTTTTGGGACATCTGAGCAGCAGGAAAAATGAACATTTCAGGCAAACGCCCTTCATCAGGAATGAGATTGGGAGCATATGGGATGGAGAGATAACTGGGAGGAGGGTGGGTCTGGGGAGAAGGTCGCTGAAAGTGCAGTAGGCGGATGGAGGTGGAAGGTGTCAAAGATGAAGGTCGAGCGGATAGGTGGGAATGAAGATGCAGAGGTGGGATAGGTCAGTAGGACGGTGTTGAGCTGGAATGTGGGAACTGTGGTAAGGTAGGGGATGGAGAAATGAGGAAACTGATGACGTCCAAATTGATGCCATGAGGTGAAGGGTCCCGTGGCGGAAGATGAGGCTTTCTTCCTCCAGGCAGCGGGCGCTGAGGCAGTGACGATGGACATGCATATGGGAGGAGGAGTTGAAATGTTTGGCCATGGGGCACAAACTGAGGTTGAGTCTTGCGCGTGGCCTGGAGATGTTTTCTGATGTGCTCTATGAGACGACATCCAGTCTCCCCAATTTAGAGTCGATGGCATTGGAAGCAACGGATACAAGAAATGACATGTATGGAAGTGCAGGTGAACCTTTGTTGGATGTGGAAGCTTCCATTGGAGCCTTGGACAGAGGTAAGGGGGTACATGAGGGTGCAGGTTTTGCAATTCCTGCAGTGACAGGGGAAGGTGCTAGGAGAATTGGGTGGGTCGATGGAGGGCGTTGACTTCACTAGGTAGTCGCAGAGCGAATGGCCTTGGACGGAAGTGGATAGGGTGGGGAGAGGAACATATCCCTAGTGTTGGGATCCGTTTAGCGGTGGTGAAACTGTCAGCGGATGGTTTAATGAATGCGGAGGTTAGTCGGATAGAAGAAAAGGAGCAGTGGGGTTCTGTCCTTATTGTGGTTGGAGGTGTGGGGTTCCGTGGACGGAGGTACAGAACATGGATGAAATGCGTTGGAGGGCATCTTCAACCACATAGGAGTGTAAGTCCTGGTCTTTAAAGAAGGTGGCCATCTGGTGTGCTCTATGGTGGAACTGGTCCTTTGGGAGCAGAGGTTAAAAGCAATGACTGCAGATGCTGGATACCAGAGTTTAGATCAGAGTTGTGCTGGAAAAGCACAGCAGTTTAGACAGCTTCTGAGGAGCAGTAAAATCAACGGTTCAGGCAAAATTCCTTCATCAGAAATACAGGCAGAGTGCCAGAAGGGTTGAGAGATAAATGAAAGGAGGGTGGAGGTGGGGAGAATGAAGCATCGAGTACAGAACACACTAGATGGCCTCCTTCTTTTGAGACTGCAATTTCCCTTCCCACGTGGTTAAAGATGCCCTCCAACGCATCTAGTCCACACCCCGCTACAACACCCTCAAACCCCACCCCTCCCACCGTAACAAGGACAGAACATCACTGGTTGTCACCTTCCACCTTACCAAACTTCGCATAAACCAAATTACCCACCGACATTTCCGACATCTCCAAACGGACCCCACCACCAGGGACATAACCGTTCCCTACATAACTACCTGGTCAGGTCCAAACCCTCCCACAGCCCACCATCCCGTCCTGACACCTTCCCCTGACACCGCAGGAATTGCAAAACCTGCGCCCACACCTCCTTCCTCACCAAATCCAAGGCCCTACAGGAGCCTTCCACATCCACCAATATAATTTATTGTATCCATTGCTCCCGATGCGACCTGCTCTACATTGTGTAGACTGGAAGACTCCGAGCAGAGCGCTTTCGGGAACATCTCTGGAACACACGCACCAATCATCCACACCGCCCTGTGGCCAAAAATTTCAACTCTCGTTCCAACTCAGCCGAGGACATGGACTTCCTGAGTCTCCTTCACGTCGCTGCCCCACCACCCGACACTTGGAGGAAGAACGCCTCATTTCCGCCTCAGAACACTTCAACCCCAGGGCACCAATGTGGACTTCACCAGTTTCCTCATTTCCCTTTCCCCAACCTCACCCCAGCTCCAAACTTCCAGATCAGCACTATCCCCATGTCTTATCCTCCCTGCCAATCTTCATTTACACCTATCCATTCCACCCTCCTGCCTGACCAATCGCCTTCATCCCCTTCCCCACTCAACTGTTGCCTGAAACGTCGATCTTACTGCTCCTCATATGCATCCCGAACTACTGTGCTTCTCCATTTGGGATCAGATGCGATGCAGATGGAGGAATTGGGAATACAGGAGACTTGTTTTGCAAGGGGTGGAATGGGAGGAGCTATACTCCAGAGAGCTGTGGGAATCAGTGGGTTTGTAAAAGTTGTCAGCAACACTGACCTCAAGGGCTATATTTTCCTCCCCACCCCATTAGCTAAAATGTGCATGCAATAATGAAATGTGTCTGCAAATAATGGTAGATGTTACAGTCAAATAGATAAGGTGCTGTGAGGGGAGGGGGTGTAGGTTAAACTACATATGCCTGCACAAGCAGTTACAAACATCTGTTTCCCGCTTCAGCAAAAACAAAAAACAATCATAAGGTCATAAGGCTAGGTATAAATAAAGAATAAAAGGAAATATTGCTTTGGTTAGCACGGAAACAGATGGCAGTGAAGAAGGATAAATAACAACAAGACCATAGAGGGTGGTGGTCAAACGGCCTTGTGAGGGCAGAGATAAACATTTTGTCACGGATAAGGCCTGATGTGTTCAGAGATAAACAGCCAGGTTTAGATTAGAAATAGTTGTAAACAGGGAAGGAGAAATGGGAGGAGGGAAGAGAAACGAATTTCGTAAATATTGTGTACTCGTTAAATTCAGTGTGTGTATGTGCCTTGTGGACAGGGGACACCTCTTGCAACAGCGTAATAAACGATACTACTGATTCAGGTCTTGTTCCGGACTGAAGTTATTGAAGTGACTGAACTTCATTTCTCACAATCACTTATCTCATTTATTGCATGCTGTGTTTTGCTCAGCAATTCTATCAACTATTTAAAACGTTTAATCTTAAATAAGATCCTTAACACCTAATTATCAGTCTATTTCGAATTCATGTAAATATCTCAATTTTCTTGAAGTCAATGTTCACACAAAACAGTATACATAAAGCGACACAAAGATATTCATCATCAGCTAATTACTGTTCAGTGGAATAACCTGAGTATCTTATTGTTCCTGAGACAAATGACAACAGTAAGCATTTGTTTACTCGTCCATGCAGTAAGTACATTTGATATCTTATATTTCAGTTCAGTTGTTAACAACGATTTATGTTGTTTAAAAAATAATTCTAATTTGTCATGGATATTGACTGTAATACAATAACACTGGAAGAATTCTTTGAATTATTCTAACAATCTTTAAGCTCCTCTTATGTTGTGAGTGTGCAAGAGACAACTCAAATTATAACAATTTTTGTTGCAAATTCAACAAACGCTACATTTTGAATTCATGAACTTCTTACATTTTTGCAAAAAGGTTAGTCTTCACTGAATGTCATATTAAAATACTGCTTTTTCCAATTACGCATGCTACAAAATGATTATTGCTTTCATTGCATTGTAAGAAAATAAGTGTTGATTTTTTTGTTGTTTCAATTCCAACATTATTCATCATTGTACAATAATGACAAAATTATTACAATCGCTTTATATACCAACCAGCAGTAACTTCATTGTTTGTTTAGTTTCATGCTCATTTTCATGATCTATTAGTTCTCCTCCTAATTCTGACACTTGGATTATAATATTAATCAACGTACCATCTCTACAAGGAATCCAGTGGGAAAAAATTCGCAAGTTTTATATTGCATATATTTTTGAGTTCAGAAAAGAATTTTGTTCAATAATCACTGAATGTCTCTTTTTCCTTTAATACATAAAGCTAGCTACTATGTTTTATTCCTTACTGTTCTTCATAAATGTAAAATCGACATCACAGCAAAGTGCCTTTGAAATAGTGAATCATGTTAATTCTTCATATGTATTGCAGTGTACAATCTCTAAATCATTGTAACAACCAATTTTAATTTTACCTGTTGAAACATAGTTGTATTAATGTAAACATATTTCACTTCAATGCTAACCCTTCTTGTGTTCGTAATTACAATAAGACTTCAGGATTTTTCATGCATCAAAATCCAATGAAAAAACATCAGCATCTCTTTATTATTTCATTCAACAATGACAATAAATTTTGAATTTTTGAAAGTTGAACATGTTTAGGAAGAAGGAATGTTGTCTTTAGTTGAATGTTCGCATTGAATGACTTATTCACAGTATCTGCTGTTTATTCTCTTCGGGTTCCCAAGAAAAGAAATTAAATAGTTCTACTGGTTCTAAATTCCTGGAAAATATTTGAGAATGTTGTGGCCTTAAGTTTGATTATGCTAAATGATCGTAAGTGATCAATTTTTTGTTCGAAAGAGCTTGATTCAAACATTTCGGACATTCACATTGTTTTTTTGCCGTGTTACAAGGAGAGAAAACCAGTCGCTTTCTTCATCTGTAAAGTAAACATATGCTACTTCCAAATATTCATTAGTCAGCTAATTACCTACATTTGTTATTAAAAATGCAATTCATCTAAATATTGGAATGAACTATGATCAAATTAAATTTCTAATTATTTTTCATTCTTAAATTGTTAGATAGAACATAGAACATAGAACAATACAGCACAGAACAGGCCCTTCGGCCCACGATGTTGTGCCGAACATTTGTCCTAGCTTAAGCACCCATCCATGTAACTATCCAATTGCCACTTAAAGTTCGCCAATGATTCTGACTCTGCCACTCTCACAGGCAGCGCATTCCACGCCCCCACCACTGTCTGGGTAAAGAACCTACCCCTGACATCTCCCCTATACCCTCCATCCTTCACCTTAAATTTATGTCCCCTTGTAGCACTCTGTTGTACGCGGGGAAAACAATCTCTGACAGTCTACTCTGTCTATTCCTCTGATCATCTAATACACCTGTATCAAGTCACCCCTCATCCTTCTTCGTTCCAATGAGCAAGGTCCTAGCACACTCAACCCTATCCTCGTACGACCTATTCTCCATTCCAGGCAACATCCTGGTAAATCTTCTCTGCACTCTCTCCAAAGCTTCCACATATTTCCTAAAGTGAGGCGACCAGAACTGCACACAGTACTCCAGATGTGGCCTAGCCAAATTCCTGTACAGCTGTAACATCATTTCACAACTCTTGAATTCAATCCCTTGCCAATGAACGCTAATACACAATAAGCCTTCTTACAAGCTCTATTCACCTGAGCTGCAACTTTCAAAGATCTATGAACAAAGACCGCAACATCCCTCTGCTCCTCCACCTTACTAAGTACCCTACCGTTAACCCTGTATTCCGCATTCTTTTTTGTCCTTTCAAAATGGACAACCTTACACTTGATAGGGTTGAACTCCATCTGCCACTCCTCAGCCCAGCTCTGCATCATACCTAAGTCCCTTTGCAGACGACAACAGCCCTCTTCACTATCCACAACACCACCAATCTTTGTAACATCTGCAAATTTACTGATCCACCCTTCGACTCCCTCTTCCAAATCAACAATAAAAATTACAAACAGCAGGGAACCCAGAACTGATCCTTGCGGAACTCCACTTGTAACTGGGCTCCAGGCTGAATATTTACCGTCAACCATCACTCTCTGATTTCGATCAGTTAGCCAGTTTTCTGTCCAACTGGCCACATTTGCCTCTATCCCATGCCTCCTGACTTTCCGCATAAGCTACCATGGGTAACCTTATCAAATGCCTTACGAGAATCCATGTATACTACATCCACTGCTCTACCCTCATCCATATGCTTGGTCACCTCCTCAAAGAATTTAATAAGACTTGTAAGTCAAGACTTACTCTTCACAAATCCGTGCTGGCTGTCCCTTATCAAGCAGTGTCTTTCCAGATACTCATAAATCCTATTACTTTGCTTACCACCGAAGTAAGACTAACTGGCCTGTAATTTTAGGGGTCATCCCTATTCCCTTTTTTGAACAGGGGCACAACATTCGCCACTCTCCAGTTCCCTGGTACTACCCCTGTTGACAGTGAGGACGAAAAGATTATTGCCAACTGTACTCTCTTGCTTCCCACATAATCCTAGGATATATCCCGTCAGGCCCGGTCTGGTCTTTCCTGAAGTTATTCAAAATGTCCAACACATCTTCCTTCCTAACAAGTATCTCATCTAGCTGACCAGTCCGGTTCACATTCTACTCTTCAACAATACGGTCGCTCTCGTTTGTAAATACTGAAGAAAAGTACTCATTCTCTCTCTTCCGACTCAATACACAGTCTCCCACTACTGTCTTTGATCGGGCCTACCCTCGTTCTCGTCATTCTCATGTTTCTCACATACGCATAAAATGCCTTGGGGTTGTTCTTGATCCTATCCGCCAAAGACTTTTCATGCCCTCCCTTAGCTCTACTAATCCCTTCTTCAGCTCCCTTCTGGCAATCCTGTATCCCACCAATGCTCTGTCAAATCCTTGTTTCCTCAACCTTATGTAAGCCCCCTTCTTCCTCTTTACAAGACATTCAACCTCCCTCGTCAACCAAGGTTCCCTCACACGGCCATCGCTTTCCTGCCTGACAGATACATACATATCAAGGACACGTCATATCTGTTCCTTGTATAATTTCTACATTTCCATGACATCCTTCGCTGAGAGCCTATGCTCCCAACTAATGGTCCTAGATCCTGTCTTACAGCATTGTATTTACCCTTCCCCCAATTGTAAAACCTACACTGTTGCATGCACCTATCTCTCTCCATAACCAATGTTAAAGTCAAAGAATTGTGGTCACCATCACCAAAATGCTCACCCACTAACAAGCCCATCACTTGTCCCGGTTCGTTACCGAGTACCAAATCTAATGTGCCTCCCCTCGAGTCCGACAATGTACATACTGAGTTAGAAAAGCTTCCTGGACTTACTGCATAAACACCGGCCCATCCAGTCTACTTGATCTAAAGCGCTTCCAATCAATATTTGGGAAGTTGAACTCGCCCATGACTACTATCCTGTGGCTTCTGTACTTTTCTAAAATCTGTTTCCCAATCTGTTTCTCCACATCTCTGCTGCTATTGGCGGGCCTATAGTAAACACCCAACAAGGTGACTGCACCTTTTCTATTTCTGACTTCAGCCCATACTACCTCCAAAGGCAGATCCCCATCGAACTACCTTTCTGCAGCCATTGTACCATTTCTAATAAGCAACGCCACCCCCCCTCCTTTTTTTAATCACCCTCCCTAATCTCAGTGTAATCTTGGATACACTGAGCTGCCTTGGATCCGGGAGTCCAGACCTCGTACGATTTACACCGAATGACAAGACATTCTTTTCACAAAGAGGATGGCTTGCACATGGAATCAACTGCTAGAGGAACTAGTACGTAGAGGTACTGTTATATTATTTTATAAGACATTTGGACGTTTAGACGAAGATAAAGTGTTTAGAGGGAGTCAAGCAAGGTGGAACAGCTCAGTTTGGGAAGTCTGTTGGCCAAGGATATGTTAGACTTACGGAGGCTACAGAAATCATGGAAATACATGCTGATAAACATTTCATATTACAGGAAAATAATTGCTGGACATCTCAGAAAATTTAAAAGGCGTATAAAACTCCAGACCCTGGACTAGTGTATTGTTATGAACGTGGTGTGAAAACAAAAGTTGAAAAGCTTGCAAGGACACAGAACAACCTGATCTGACCAAGAGAACATTGTTGCATTTGATCGAAACAGCCAGCAAAGCTGGTTTGCCATCAGGTCAAATTATGAATCAAGATCCAAAATCAAAATCAGATGTGAACTTCACGTTTTGATAATTTAAAGCCAATGAAATAATCCGATGTTTTGGGGTATAAATCAGGACATTTTCAACAGATCGGATTGAGTCAGAAACGTCCAGCTCAAAAGATCCTACAAATGTACCTTCCTAGAAATGTGTTTGCATGGCAGAAGATCGAGGAAATCCTGGAGAGAATTTTCCCAGAAAAATCCACAAAATGAGACTTGAAAAAGCTGAGTGGTTTTGAACCAAGTTTACTTTTTAAATCATTATTGGGATTTTTTTAGAATCGGAATATTATTGTGGCGTGGAAGGTAAAAGATGGGTTTAAGAGAAACTAGTTGTAATTAGTTGTTAGTTTTCATTCCCTGTTAGACATAAAGAAAAAAGTTGATATTTTCCCTTTAAATCGTGACCTTTGCGAAACATTTTGACTATCGAATTTTCACAGATTACAGCACGGTGTAGATATTTTACTGTGTTGCTAGTTTCAATTAGCATCGAGGTTTACCCAGTGTTTGTACTGAATCCCAAAGCATTATGGGAGGTAAGCGCGGAAATTGCAAGACTCCTTGCTGAAATAATTGTGTCGTCTCTAAATATGGGTGTGATTTAAAATGACTGGACATTGACGAACCTTGTTGAAGAATGGATACAGGGAAAAGACTAGAATATCCAGACTTGTGAGTTTGAAATTGATGGTTCGCAAGTTTTTTAAGATGGTTTTGGAAGATAGCATTTTCAGAGACCAGGAAAAATAGGGGATCATCAGCATGGTTTGGTGAGGTGGAGTCTGGGTCTCACAAATTTGTGAGGTTTTGATCAAGGAGGCAAGAGGATTGATGAGGCAAGAACAAATATATTTGCTTACTTAGGCTTTAGGAAAGCGTTTAACTAGATTCAACATGGAAGACTAACGAGTAAAGTTAGATCAGATGTGGTTCACAGTGAGTTTGCAAATTGGATACAAAATTAACAACAAGAGAAAGGGTGAGGTTTTGGTGTGTTGTTTATCAGACCGGAGGCTTGTGACCAGCAGTGTTCCATAGGGATCAGTGATGGCTCCTTTGTTTGTGACTGATGTAAATGTTTTAGATGACAACAAGGAAGGCAGGGATCATCAGTTTGTGGTTGACACTAACATGAGCGACATGCATTTCATGAGATGGCAGCATAAGTCTTTGTGTGCACACGAAGAACACTTAAAAAGGCGGTCGGACAAATACATGGATAGCAAAGGATTAGAATGTTATGGTCCAAGTGCAGAGAAATGCAGTTAATGTGGACCGGCATTTTGATCAGTAAGTACCAGTTTGCACCAAACGACCTATTTCTGTGATGAAGGACGCTACAACTCTCCATGGTGGTACAGTCGACAGAGCAGAAGTTTATCTGAGGTTATAGAAGATTAAAAGAGACATTGATCATTCGGATATATGATTAAATAAATGGTAAAGAGAAATTATCTTGAACAAATTTAATGTACTGCAGTTTTAGTTATAAAGGGATGTAGCACTTGTACAATTACAAGTACTGCTTTGAATAGTCCTGCGCAATAGACACGTGGCATGGACTTTGGAAGTCGTGTCACATATCGTCAGCTTCGTTAAAATGCTGTTAGAACGCTTTCATGCGTTGCTCAGTGTTGAAGTTGTACAGGATGTTATCCTGAAGTTGTACAGGATGTTGGTGAGGAATCTTCTGTAGTATTGTGTGTATGTTCAGGTTTCAGACAAAGAAGAATATTAAGCTGGACAGAGTTAAGAAGAGATTTACTAGTATGTTGCTAAGAATGAAGGGATTGAGCTGTAAGGGTAGGCTGGATAGGCCGGGATCTTCTTTCGAAGGTGCAGTGGAGGTTGAGGTTTACCGGTTTTTTTTATATCCTGAAGGGTACAGATTAACTCAACTGCAACGGTGCTTTCCTTCCTTGGGGTATTTCAGGACTAGTGGGCGGATTTTTAAGGTGTGAGGACAACAGTGAAAAAAAAAGAGGTTCACTTTGTTTTATTTTACATGGTATGTTTCCTGTGCAAAGTTCTAGAGGTAGTAGGAATATGATAAAGTTACAACATTTAAAAGACAGATAAGTGCATGACGAGGACATGTTAAGAGAGATATAGGCCCAGTACATGTAATTGGTACAATTAGTTTCGGTAAATGGTAGCGTGGACAGTTTGGAACAGCGGTCTGTTTCAATGATGTCTGAGTTGATGACTCAGTTTATTTGAAATTTACAGAGTGCTAAGAGGCCTGTGCAGAGCCAATGTGGCAAAGATGTTTCACCCACTGTGGCAGACTAGAACCCGAGGGCACAGAGACAAATTGAAGCGATAACAATTTGGAAATGAGACGTGGAGGAATATCTTTAGTCAGAGGGTGGTAATTCTTTGGGGATAGTTGCTGTAGAGGGCTGCGGGCGCCAATTCAGTGAGCAAATGTTTGGCACGTTGGCTCATTGGTTCACACGGCTGCCTCACAGCACCCGGGTCCCAGGTCCGATTCCAGCCTTGGGCAACTGTCTGTGTGGAGTTTACACGTTCGCCGTGTGTCTGTATGTGTTTCCTCCGGGTACCCGGTACCCCCCACAATCTAAAAGATATGCACTTCACGTGAATTGGTCATGCTAAATTGTCCATAACGTTAGGTGCATTAGGCAGGGGTAAACATAGAGTTGGAATGGGTTGATCTTCTGAGGGTTGTAGTGAACATTTTGGTCCGAAGGGCCTGTTTTCATCGTGCAGGTAATCTAATCAAATCAAATCCCTTCAATTTAGATTAAAATAGCTCAGGATCTTTTCCCACGACCCAATGCCCTCTGCGCCATGTCAACAGAAGTTTCACAGAGCGAGTTTGGAGCTCCCAGTCTCGGTGTTTCACGCGCCTCTCTACCTTCACAGTAGCACTGCATACTCATAGAGTTTGACACTGGCAGGCAAAATAGATATCCACTCGGTCATTCCACTCTCAATTGCCAATCGGATCCTCGCTACTGCGAACACAGTTTCACTGAGTCCAGACCTGGGAACCGGTGTGATGTGAGCGTGCAATAATAGTTTCTTCCTTGTCTCACGACACTGGTAAAGTTACGATGTGAAACTTCATGTTTATTGAAACCGATCTTTCAACAATATTTGCGAACTCTCGACTGAACATTTCATCTTTCATTGAAATCTATCGAATTCAATCTTCAACATTCTCAATGTTGTTATCTCCACAGCCATTAGGGATATCGAAGGTGACGATTAAATCCAATCTCAGTGCGCTTTCCTGTTGTGCATGTGATGCGGTTCCTCGACTAACTCTGCCATGGCATTAAATGCTTTTTGTATTGTGCTTTTTCATGTAATCGAATAGTGGTTCGTCCTCTGCGTTGTGATCAAGCAACCTCCATTCAAATCCGAGTATCAGAAATGAGCAATTGTTCCATGGTATTCCACATAACCTGTGCAAAACAAACGCAGAAAGGACACAATCAATTTTAAGATGAAAATACTCACTCAGGTGTTGGTTTTAATGCTTCAAGCCGCCACTCTCAGCAACCAATCTCGGGGATTTTTCTCCCATTAACAATCACTATTCCCCCTTTCCATTCCTTCCCCCATGTCAATGGGGCAGTGGAAAAATTAACATTCACTTTCACATTGACACCGTTAAGTCTGTGCTGTAGCTGTCACTCTTGTTAGGTTAACATGAACCAATATCATCATCAGAACCATTAAGCCACTTAATGCTATCAGACAATGTGGTTGGGTTTTGAATCCTCGTGTATAGCGTTTTATTTGCATGGATCAGAGATCATTGGAGCATTGGGTTCGTGAAAAGGGCACAGGACAGTATCGAGAGGATGATTTTCTTGGAAAAGACCAATGTCTTTGGTCTCCCCACATTTATTTCAAGTCATCATTTTTCTCTCGCTAGACTATTGTGTATAATTTTGCAATTCAAATTATAGCAGTGATATGACAGCTGTGGAAGCGATGCAGAAGTGATTTGCCAATATATGATCTGGATTGAAGAACTTCAACTATTAAAAAGTTTAGACAGTCTGGCGTTGTTTTTCTGAAAGCAGGGAAATTGAGATGAGACAGTATTGAGATGTACGAACTGATGAGCAGTAAGGAATATGTACACTTAACGAAACATTTGTTGGAGGGATCAATCATTAAGGAGCCATAGATTTGAGATAAGAGTAAAAAGGTTTGGGCAGCTGCACATAAAAAAACCTTATCAGACAACGAGTGGTTGGAATCTGGAACTCACTGTCTCTAAGTGTTGGAACGGCAGAAATTGTGAGAAAATTCAGAGATATTCAGATGTAAATTTGTAATGCTAAAAGCACACAACGTCAAACGATGCAAAATTGGATGAGGATAATCAAGCAGTGATTTTGACAAGAGCACGCACAAGTAGCTTGCAAGAGCAGTTCGCTCTGACGTCCACTGGAGTATGGCGTTTTGTATCCTCAGCTGTCATGTGGGATGCAAGGGTTCATTTTCCCGCTGGGGCGGCCCTGACTGTTTCAGGGTGTCAAGGTTTGTGTAAAGATTTGTAGTTCCAGTAAAGTTTGCAGATGTTGTGTGGATGTTCGTTGGTGTTGGGAAGTTGGTTTGCAGCAGTTTTCTGCCCTTTCTCAGTGACATCCTCAAGGCTGATGAGACTCTTATGAAGCTCTGCGAACTGTAGCGTTTCAAATTGGTGTGATTTCCTTCCCACTGCTTTCAGTTGCTGCTTCTTGTCGTTCATTGCAGATCCCGGTATGTTACGTCCAGATCAACATGTTCTTTGATGGAGTCATTGGATGAGTTTCGTCATTCTAGAAAAACTCTGGCTGCCCACTATTGTCCAATTATTTTGTGTTGTTCTGGTCGAGTTTGTTGACCTCGTCATGTCTGTGCATTGCCACTCTACACAACTGATTGTGGTGTTTGCTGGATCCTCCAGAAATGCTTTGCAACAATAGATATTCCCGCAAATTCCTTGCAGACAAACAACGTTAGGAGGGCATGCCAAGACCCAACACATCAAGGAAAAATGTCTCGGAACGGACAGTCTTTGACTACCCTGATTTATTAGAGAATACAAACCGAAAACCACATTTAGGCAACAACTCATAAGAACATTGGACCCAATATCCATCATGTACAATACAAATATGGTCAAACAATGTTGCATGTCGTGAGAGCAGCGAACATTAAATAGGACAGACAATTAACGACACACATTCATGAAGATCTACTTGACACTAAACACCACTGCCAGGTATCCTCAATAGGTTGACTCATTACACTGAGTGTTGCTGATTCTGCGACTGGAAACTTGGATTGTATGACAGTCTGCAGCAATGGAGACGGTGTTGCTGGAAAAGTACAGCAGGTTAGGCAGCATCCAAGAAGCAGGAGAATGGACGTTTCTGGCATGAGCAATTCATCAGGCACATGCCAAAAACATCGATTCTCCTGCTCCTCCAATGCTGTCTGACCTGCTGTGTTTTCCAGAACCGCAATTTAAACTCTGATATCCAGTATGTAATGTTCTCATTTTCTCCTCCATTTGCAGCAGTTGTTGGTTCCTTGAGTGAGGGATCAGTTGGTATAACCAATGTAAACTTCGATTGCTGATTGAGAAATATAACCAGATCCATAGCTCAAAACAGTGTTTCTGTTTTTTCTCAGGTGCCATTCCTGGCACAGCCTCTGGCACTGTAATTATTTTGAGTTTCCTGGTTGTTCAATGTGTGCTTCTGTGATCACACAGTTGCCAGTACTCTGGGGAGCGGCTGCAGTTATCTGCGTTCGCAGCCTCGATGCAATTGATGCGGTTTGGGTCGTTCTTGATTTGTGCAACAGAAGCACAGTGATGAAACAATTGATATTGCAAGAAGACAGACAGGCGTGGAAAACGTCGAGGTTCTGGTGATATTTTCACATTGTTTAAAGATTACCTAGATTCAGGAGAAAAGAATGTTGAATTCTTACGAGTCGTGTTGAAGAACTGTCTGGGAAACAAGTCACCAGCAGTGTGGTTTACAAGTGCACTCACAGTAACCACAATGCGAAATAAAAGATACACAAAATGAGGAAAACAGACAAAGGATGACAGTAATCATAGGTGACCTGACTTTCACTCCCCAGCTCCCCCAATTCCCACTTCCAGCTCCATTATAAACAAATTTTAGAGAGCCATAAGCATCAAAGTTGTCCATTGGAACGACTCAATTCTTTCCTTTGTTTTCGATTAGGCTATTTGTTTCAGGATTTTTTACTTTCCTTGGAAACCATCTCTTTCATTGTGAGCATTCGGAAAGGAAGCCATCCTTTTTGTCAGGGAAAGAATATGATACTAAACATGTTTGTTTCAGGCATGAGATTCCTCTGTCTCACACGTTTCTTCTACTTTCTCGTGATTTTAATAGTGTTCTTTGTTTTGACTACTCCGACCAAAGTGCATGACCTAATAATGCCAACATGAAACTGCATCTGACAAGTTATTCCCCATTCATTCAACCTATGTATATGCCTGTGCCAAATTCAAAGTTCTCAACGTAACATGCACTCCCACGAGTGTGAATTGTCAGCACATTTGTGCACATTGCACTCTACCACTTGCTCCATGCTATTAATAGAGAGATAATTGAAGGCTTAAATATACTGAGACTTACCAGACATCTGCTGTAAATACTTCTACAGGAATGTGAGAACGTGAGAACATCCTCCTAATCTGCGTCTTAGTGGGTAACAACTTCCCCTGAGATTAGAACCTCCAGTTCTGCACTATTCTGGATATGATCCAGAGAGGAACAAACGCTTAAGGTAAAGCATAATCTCACTGGCGTCTCTAAGGCCAGTTCTGAGTGCTCTTTTTTGACCTCTGGTTGAACAAACTGCCCTGATTAGCACTTTAGTTTTGACAATGACACATTTAATTCAAAGTTACTTCAGTGCCTGTGACTGAAGTGGTGCGGAAAGGCGCTGTAAAAATACAAGCACATCTTTGTTAATCGACCACTGCCGTCTTGTTAATCTCTCTGCTCATGGAAATCGATCCTTCCAATCCACTCTATCTCTCATCAATGGGAGTTATCCCTGAAACTCCAGAAATCCCGTCTCAATAACTCGACATTTTCTCAGGTCTGCTCAATTGTTGACATGCAGGAACCTTTTGGCCTGAACGAGAGACGGATCTGACTCAAAACGTTAGCTCTGTTCCTCTATCCACAGATAATAACAAACACATGATATATATGTACGTTTCACTGAGTTTGTTTCATACAAGTTGTGTTTTCCATTAAACGTCTTCACTCCTCGTCCTTTGGTCAGTTGCCCTGGTCAGGGGCAGCAGTTCCTCCTGACCATCATCGCGCCCATCCACACCGCTTTCGCCCACATCATTATAAACATTCCCAAGAAGACTCCCATTAAAAGTCTCTGCTCCAAGCAAACATTCCCAGAGTTGGGAATCTCTCCACAAAGTGCGATTTATTTATCTCTGGACATAGTGCAAAGCAGAGGGTTGTGAAGAGATTCTTGGAATATTTTGCCAATTGGCAGATGGGGAAACTGTCCAGAAGCAAAGCAGAAATCCCAGTCTCGAGTTTTTTGAATCTTTATATATTCCTTGGGAAGTGGATACAGAGGCGAATGAACGATGAACTGTTTCCGTGCTTGCGGAGGCCAGTGCTTTGACTCTGATGCTCTCCGGACATGAACTGATCGGTGACATTGAAAAGATTCTCGAACCTGCACGTAAGGACGTCAAATCTCATTTCAGCTCCGGGACAATGAGAAAACATGGTCACAGACAAGACACTGAAAGGCTGGAAGAGACACGGTCCAGGTTGGAGGAGAACTGGTTCCTGGTGTCATGGGTGTGTCTTTAGACGGTGGGAGCAGATTATTCCCTTGTCTTCAGAATGAATTTCCTAGGATTTATTTTCGAAAGGTAAAGCTAATTAAGGAGCATTTTCCATGGGGGAGGAGCAAACTAAATCTTGCATTCGGAGGTCGTTGACGCCATTGGCTCATCAGTCTCGTTGGCGATGTTCGTCAGTGCGTTCCGCTCTACACTAACAGGTGCTGTTCTCCCACGACCCAGGAAGGGAGTGACAATCACACCATTCTTTTATCTTCAGCTGCACAGTTCCGAGGTTTTACCGGGGTCAGGAATATGTTCGTCATGTGGCATGAAGGCAGAAGGTCTCGGTTTTAGGAGAGCTGATTCCCGGTGACATGACTGTGTCGGCAAGGCGTGGGATCAGACTGTTCCCATTTTCACAACGAATGCCATATGATTCATTATGGAAACGTCAAACCAATCGAGGGCAATTGTCATTCTACGAAGGGCAGGCGAATTCTTGAATTCGCTCACAGTCTTCTTTATGAGATCCTGCAAGGGGCTTGCTACAAGGAACTCCCCAGTCTCTGTGGAGCAATTAATTCTCTCGTTCGGCTGTTAACCGATAGGGTGTTCCCACGCATGGAGCGGTCGCTGTTCTTATCCTTCCGAATCATTTGCTGTGCAGTTTCGTGTTTTTAGTCGGTTTGGGAATATGCTCCCAATCGGAAAACCTATCCAGTGAGGAACGACAAATGTGTTTCGTTACTGTTTAATAGCTACTAAAGTGTTGCGGATGCTGGGAATCTCTGACAAAAACAAAAACTGTTCGAGGAACCCGGCAGGAATGGAAGACCCTGTGACAAAAACAGAGTCCTGAGAAACTCCTGGAGAAGCTCTGAATGTTTGTCTCTGTTTCTCTATCTCCAGATGCTGCCAGACATGCTTAGTTTCTCCTGCAATCTCAGTCTTTGCTTCTCAATGAATAATAATTTGAAATATCGAGATTGATTACACAGACCAAACATATCCTGACATTTTGCCCTGTCGAAGCTGTGGTGATTCAATTCAAACAAACCTAACAATGATTGCCTGTCCCTCAGCTCCACAGCGAGGGAGAACTTGAAACCAGTTTAGTAGCGTACTTCGGCAGGTGTGGCCAAGTGATTGAGGCGATGGGCGTTAATTCCACTTTGAGTTCCTCATGCAGTTAAGCATTTTGCTGACTGTGATTGAGAGTCGAGAGTGAACTAGAAATGTGTTTGTTCTCTGCTTTTTTGTTTGAAATTCAAATCGCAGGATGAAGTAAAATGCATATAACCCAGATAAGGAAGTTTGGGAAACTGCAACCAACCACATGTCATGATTGAAAAGGCAGAAACCTCCAAAGCATGAAAGACCCATTTAATCGAACACTTACATTGCTGAATTCGTTTGAGCCTTTGAGCAAAGTGCTGCCAAATGAGGTAAAAACATTTCAGGGGATTGGATTGCAATGTGCAGACTTAGTGGGCCAAAGGGCATTTTCTGTGCTCGACGCATCCATGGCCAGCTGAGAAAAACTCAGTTTGTGAAGGAACAGGACATTGTTTGCAAAATGCCCTTCAGCGAGAAAGTGGTCGAAGCTACTTTCTGTCAGTCACGGTATTCATTGGAAGATTTTAATTGGTAATAATTGACACGGTGCCCATTGATGGAATCAGTCTATACGATAATCAGGACATGAAACCGTGGTGCCTTGTTGCCCTGCCATGAGCAACCCCTCGCAGCTTACATTCCCTGATTCTGCTTTTGAAATAAAGATCACTTTCTCAATGTGTCTGTATTTGTATCAAACATCTCAATGAAGAGGAATCTGGAGGTGTGACAGGGACAGAAACAGAACGAGACGAGACGAGACGTGAAAGTGTCTAGAGTTTGCCGTGTGTCAGTAGTTTTAGTGAGAAATGTTTGCTGGGCGCTCTCCTGTCATATCCCAGGAGGAAGATGCCTTGATTTGGTGGGATTTGTGTTACTGAAAGTTACACATGCGAAGCGTGTGGGAATATTTGAACTCAGTATCCACTTCATATCGCAGCTCACAGCAAAGGTTCATTTTTTTTTGGAGAAGTGGCTTGTATTCCACTTAAAGCCGCCTTTCACCAGAGAAACCTGTGGACGTAAAGCGCATGCAGTGCGTATAATGATGAGGACTCTGTCACTGTCGGGGAATATGCCTGCGTGTCTGCCTCTGTATGTGAACATGAGAATATGTTCCTCAAAGGTGTTGCAACCCAGTCAACCGCCAGGACCATTGTTGCGTCATTTAAGCTCACAGAGCGAATCTCATTGACATTTTCCCTGGACAGTCAGAACACTCAAAGTTATGGGGCAAATGCTGCAAGCTGGGACGAGAATAGATTGACGTCTGATAACCTGCTCTGTACGATGGACGGATGGCCCTTCACTGTCCCGCCCCAACCCCACTCCCCCACGCTTTAAAAACTCGAGGACAGAGAGAGGAATTGACCTGACGAGAAAATCTCTTCACAATCTTCCATCACCTTTTTACTGTCCCTTTTCTGACAAATTTTGCAAATTAATTACCATGCTTTTTATCTTCTCACCTAAATCATCTATTTAAATGAAAAAAAATGAATGTGGGCAGCATCGATCCTTGTGGGACACCATCGGTAATAGTCCTCCAGTCTGAAAGCTACTTTCCACGGCTATTCCCAGCCTCGTGCTGTTAATCTAATTTTATATCGAATTGGAAATGTCACCTTGAACTCTCTGTGATCTCACTTTTTGAATCAGGCAAACATGAGGAACTTTGAAAAAGGTTTTATTAAAGTTCTAGTGAGCAATATCTCCCACTTTATCCTGATAAATCGTATTAGTTATGCCCCCGAAATCTCAGTCATTTTCGTGAGATACAACTTCCCTTGCGCAAAAACATTCTGGTTATTCCCATTTATTCCTTGTATCTCCAAATGCATTTAAATCCTATCGTTCATAATTGCATCCAACAACTTACTTAAGACCACGGTCAGAAACACAGGTCTATCGTTCCCAGGATTCTCTATGTAACCCTTTCTTAACAAAAGCACAAAATTAGCCCCTCACCATTTTTTCAGCGCCTCACTTATAGTAATAGCTTACACAATTATTCCTACGAAAGGTTCAACAGTTTCATTCCCTAACTTGCCACAATGTTCCGGAATACATGAGATCAAATCCCAGAGTATTATCCATCTTCATATTTTCCAAGTCCTCCAGCATTTGCCCTTTTCAATGGAAACGACTTTATAAACATCAATATTTAGTTGTAGGGTCGATTTCGTTCTCCACGAAGTGAAATTATATATCTCTCCATCTGCTGAGGTTATAAACAAAGGGAGCTCTTTCATCTTAAAGTGGTCCTACTTCGTCTCTAGTTCTTAATGTACTTGTGTAATCTCTATAGATTATATCCTTAACTTTATGTGCTAAGGTGATCTGACATTCTCGCTTGACCTTTACGAAATCCTCTTTAAGAATGCCCATCCCCTACTTATATCATTCAACAGATTCAATTGAAATCATATGTTTATATGGAAATCGTGACCTTTATTAAAAAAAGAAATTGATATGACAAAAGCCTTAATCCCTGCGATTAACCTTGTCCTAATATAATATCCACAATGTGGAAACAGGCCATTCGGCCCAGGAAGATTCCTTTAATCCTGCAAAGGACATCACACCCAAACTCCAACCTCCACCCAATTCCTGCAACTCTGTATTCCACATGGCCAAAGAAGGTCACCGCATCTTGCGTTTGGGAAGGAAATCCAGGCAGAGATGGAGAGGATGTGGAAACTCCAAACAAACTATCGTCTAAAGTAGACGTTGCCCATTATTGAGCAATTTGTCATACTGCACCTTGCCAAAAGCCTTTTGGAAATTCCAGCTGGTCACCTCTACAGGGTAGACTTCGTCTTACTTGCTCATTGCCTCATCACAGATGCCTAATATATTTGTCAGACATTATTTCCCTTTGAGAATCTGTGCTGATGCTTTAAGTACTCGGTAAACCCATCCTTCCAATGACATTTGACAATGAATTTAATACAAAACTGATTTATTTGATTTTTCTCCAGAATATCAAAACTTTGCTTTCAGATCTGAATATGATGAACGACAAGGTTAAATTGCTGTTGAGATATGTAATCTCTGCACTGTCTCAACAGGGTCGATGAGTGAGTGAATTCTTTCCCTTAGTGGGATCCCTCTTTTGTCTCAGCAGGGTCGATGATTGAGCTTCGGTTTTTCTCACTTGGAGCAAGTATATGCTTTCTCCCCACTGCAAACTTGCTGGTGTACTGAGAGTTGAAGTGAACGTTTGAACCTATTCCTAGAATAGCTACACTTGAAATGTCTCTCACATTGTGAAAATGTCGAAGGGACATCAGTTCTACAGAGACTGTTAAGTACACCCCACAGACTGTACATTTGATAGGTCTCTCTTCAATGTGAAGACGTTAATGATAAACTGATCCCTGGAACTTTTAGAGTGAATAATGTCTGTCCACAGTGTGAACACGTTCGTCTCCAGGAACTTGTGCAGAGCTTCCTGCAGTCAGGGCATTTAGAAACACACGTTAATATTGTGAAAAAGGTGATGATCCATCCGGTCACTCGTACTTTTACAGCAGGTCCCATCGATTTGGAAACGAAGATGTCTCTCCTCCCGGGTGAGCACGTAGATCAGACGTCACGTCTCGAGAATTCTTAAACTCTTTCATTCATGTCAGCATATTTCTCAGAGATGAAGCACACAGAGGATTGAAAACATTTTCCAAAGTCTGGCGAGATGAAAGGTTTCAAATTAGTATGAGCGTTGTGCTGGACGTTTTAAAGCATTTTCCGCAGTCCAGACTTTGAAATGGTTTCTCCTCATTTTGAACGAGCAGGTGCTGCAGCAGGTCAGAGACAGAGTTAATCCCTTTCCACACTCTGAGCAGGTGAATAGCTTTTTCGTGAAATCTTTGCCTCCATGGGAATTCAGCTCAGGCAAGGAAATGAATACACATATTTCCATAGACTTTCCTCTGCATGACTGCATTTGTGGTTTGTGAGCTCTGATGTTGGGTATAACCATTTTCCACCACACAATAAGAGAACGAATTCTCTCTCACTGTAACCAGAGGATGTTTTTTTCTTTCATGTTCTCTATCTGATCAAGTTCTACTTGTGATAAAATGTGCGATTTTATCAGATCATGGCGGAGAGATTGATTTGTAAATCTTCCCCATCTAATATTCTGTGAAATTGATGTTATCCAAAAATGAGAGTGGGAAAGCAACTTTAACAAGTCTCTGGATACATTCTAAGATATGGTCTGAGGGTGAGGGATTTTCGACACTTAGATTGTGACCAGAATTTCGTCAGAATCTTTCATGCACACATCATCCACCATAGAGAACAAACAGATCTGCAGGTGGATATAAACAAGATCACCTCCCTGTTACTTCCAGGTCAAACGCTGTCCTGCCTTGTCTGACATGCAGTTCTGTTGGAGTAGACATTTCTTACAATTGCATCATGGCAAAGCTGAGGCCTCTGTCTTCAGTCCCGAAATCCAAATCCACTGCCTCGCTCCTGAGTCGAAACTGTGCTGCTGGAAAAGCACAGCAGGGCACGCAGCATTCAAGGAGTAGGAGAATCGACCTTTCGGGCAAGAGCCATCATTAGGAAATAAGCTTGTAAACCGACGGGGTAGAGAGACAAATTGGAGTGGATGGGGCTGGGGAAAGGTAGCTGAGAGTGAGATAAGTGGATGGAGGTGGGTGTAGTGGTGATTGGTCGCAGAGCAGTGCGGAGCGGATGGGTGGGAAGGAAGATTGATACATAGGACAGTTCATGAGAGCAATGGAAGCCCAGGACCTGCATGAACTTGGCTGATTTGGAGGGAGAGTTGAAGTGTCCGGCCATTGGTCAGTGACGTTGTTTGTTACGGGTGTCCTGGGGTGTTTTCTGAAGGGAACTGTAATTAGATATCCCGTTTCTGCAATATAGGTAAACTGTATCAGGAGCAATGGATACATTCAATGACATGCGGGGAAGTGCAGGTAAAATTCTAATGGATGTGGAAGGCTCCTTTGGGGCCTGCGACAGAGTGGAGGTGTGGGTGGAGGTTTTGCAATCCTGTGTTGGAATGAGAATGGGACGGAATGAGAGGGTGGTTTTGTGAGGGGCGTGCACTTGACAAGGGAGTCGTAGAGGGAATGTTCTTTATAGAAAGCGGATGGGGTGGGGAGGGAAACACGTCTTAGCTGGGGGGTTCATTATCAGGTGGTGGAAAAGTCAGAGAATGACATGATGTCTGCGGAGGTTGCTGGAATTTAAAATGATGAATAAGGGAGCTCTGTCCTTGTTGGAGGGATGGGTTTTGAGAATGGAGTTGCGGCAAACGGATGAGATGAGCTGGAAAGCATCATTGACCATGTAGGAGGAGAAAATGCCTCGCCACTGACTCAATCTTCTCCCTCACAACTGTCTGAGTCTGAACGAGTCACATCATAAACATAGTGACATCATTCACCGCGTTTTGTGCTTTCAACCACATATCGCCATTGTCACCGTGTCAGCCTACTTGAACCTCATTAACATAATTAATTCTTCCACGTCTCCGCTCTTCTGCAATTCAAACTCTCATCCATTCGTTAGGATTAAACGGTGGTAACACACTTCCATTCGTCCTCTCAAATTCCACCTCTGTTCTGGCCTAACTCCCTCTGCCTCTATTCAAGGGTGCACTTGCCTTCTGTTCAGTGTTCCATTGTTCCTGACCTGAATGATATTTTTACCACTGCACATTTTCCCAAACGTGCACTGCGGCCTTCACAGCTTTATCTTTTCACACGAGCTGCAACATGCTGGAAGGGCAGGGATTGCGGGTTATTCACCCAAAGATGTGGTCCTGAGGTCTTTCAACAACTCTGCTGCACGTGGGAGTATTAACAACAAGGGTTGTGCACCCACTACCAGACAACTAAATTCCAACATTTTTATCATTTCTGCAAATCTCTTGATGTCTTCGCTCTGTCTATCACTGTCATGTCCTCCAGCCCACTCAAGAGCAATTAGTGTTTTTCAATAAATGCCAACCCAGCTAGTGAACACTACACCCAAGATTTTGTTTTAAAACGCACTCTCAGATACCTGAATAGCCTGGAATTCCACTCTGTGGAGTATGTTCGATTTGAACGGTTCCATTGTGAAATCTCTTCACTACGTAAATCGCACAATGATACAGGAAACGAATTAGTCAACAATGGAAGAAGAAAAGCTGTAATCCTTTTTTAGATTAGATTATTTACAGTGTGGAAACAGGCCCTTCGGCCCAACAAGTCCACACCGACCCACCGAAGCGAAACCCACCCATACCCCTACATTTACCCCTTACCTAACACGACAGGCAATTTAACATGGCCAATTCACCAAAATTTGTGACTGTGGGAGGAAACCGGAGCACCCGAAGGAAACCCACGCAGACACAGGTAGAACATGTAAACTCCACACAGTCAGTAGTCTGAGTCGGGAATTGAACCCGGGTCTCAGGCGCTGCGAGACAACAGTGCTAACCACTGTGCCACCGTGCCGCCCACGTTTTGTTGAAATGAAGGGCAATTAATTGCTATCAATACTACATTGTGCCTTTCACATAATGGAAACTTCAAAGCTGTTCTTCTGGAGCGACTTTAAACAAATTTTGATCCCAGTCACATTATGAGATATTGGGAAGTTGACAAAGTGTTACAACAAACAAGTGATCAAAGAAATGAGTTTCAAGTCGTATTTTAAAACAGAAAACGAAGCTTGCATCACGAACCTCGGACGACGGAATTTGCTGTGCTCGAGTTCATCATTTTCTGCTAGTCAGAAAAAACGCTTTTTCTGCCGGTGTCTCCATAGCTAAGAGGCGAGAGTATTGGTCTGAGCAACTATTGGTTGTGTATTTGAATCTCGCCTGGACCTTGCTGAATTTGTTTACAATTGTTGCAACAAACATTCACAGAAGCATTTTCCGTGTTGCTTGGAATTATTTCTGAGGGAATATCGTGAAGTGATTTCCCCCACGGTCCAGGCCTCTGCTTGAATTTCGAAATCCCGTCTGTGTTTCTACTTCGAAGAACATAAGGACGACAAGCATCTGATGCCACGAATGCTCTAGTTTAGCCGGAAGAACAACATGATATAGTCAAAGCAGTAAAGTAACGGTGAAATAGTCGGGGAGGAAAACATACAGCATTCGAACGGGTTTTCATGTGTTTCATTGGAACAGCATTCTTTCTCAAGATGGACTTCCCTGGTATATAAAAGAGATGATAAAAGACATGGATGCCGATGACTGGAATCAAAAGACGTCAGGAAGAATGGACAGCGTCTACTGGGAAACAAAAAAGAATGGAAAGGAAGCCAACGAAGTACTGGGGCATAACGCCATTAGAAAAGACAAGGCGGGGTTTCATGGGATGTTGGAACAGGCGAATAGATCATGTGGCGTGAAACCAGGCAAAACTGAGTTTCGTCCACACGGAAGTTTCCCTGATGATGTGAATTTGCTGAGAGTAAACAGGAGGGAAAATCCTTCATTCAGATGGATCTATAACTGGACTTTGGAACTTCAAAACCAGCGATGAATGATAAGGAAAAGTTTGGAGCACGGATTTTTTTTCATTCTACAGTAATTGAAATCGAAAATGATTATTTTTCAGGAAAAATGTGTCAGAAGCTGATTCTAAAGTATTTGTAAAAATGCGTGCAGAAACATAATGAGTGAATTTCACCAAGGCAGCGAGACTGGTCGGCCGGGTCGGGTAAGCGTAAGGCGCACAATTTCTAATTGGTTAACGTTAATTGGAAAGATACCACATATCACCTTCAACTGAGTATGACTAAGTGTAGAAAGTACTGGTTGTGAAGAAACGTTTAGCAGCTTGTTGTACGTGAAATTCCATAAATTGTAAAAGAACTGAGCTGTTTCTGTTAGCTCAGTATTAAAGGGAAGTCGGTAAGCTCAGTCCGCTGCATAATTGGGAGCCGAAACGCTAACAGGCAGACAGTGCAGGCATCTGCTGTGGCCGTGGCCCTCAGTAACATGTATACCATATTTTTGTTTGGGGGGGATGGGATGACTTCCGAGGGGAAAGCCATTCCGTATAGGTCTTTGGCACAGAGTTTGCCCCTTTTTCACAGAAGGTTGGGAGAGAGAGGAGGAGAGCATTTGTTATTGGGGACTCCATATCGATGGGAACAGATTGAGATTCTGTGGATATAGGGCAGACTCATGTTTGGTGTGTTGTCTCCCAGCTACCAGGGTTTGTGATGTGTCGCATCGTGTTTTCAGAATCCTTAAGGGAGAGGGTGGGCAATCCCAAGTCATTGTCTACATATGCATCAACATCGGTAGAAAAAGTGATGTGGATGTATGGCAGAATTTCACGGATCGAGGGTGACATCTTAAATCTAGTACAAACAGACTTGTCCTCTCTGATTTATTGCCCATTCTACGTCGTAGTGAGGTGAAGTGTAGGGAGAGAGCATTTGAAAATGTTGTTGCAAGGATAGTGCAGCAGGCAGAGATTCCGATACCTGGATAGTTGGGGCTCATACTGGAATCGATGAACCTTTACAAACAGGATCGTCTTCACCCGAACTATAAGAGTACCAATATCCTGAGGAGATAATTTGCCAGAGCTCTTCATGAGGGTTTCAACGAATTCAGCCGCGGAGTGGGAGGCTGAATTGTAGCTCCAGTTTGCACGTGAGTGGTTTTGTCATAAATAGAGTTTCAGTTTTACAAGAGTGTACTGGCAAGAATGAAGGTGGCTTGAAGTGTTTTTGCTTCAATGCCAGAAGCATCTGGGATAATGTAGGTGCCATGGGTTGTTACCTGGGACTTCGATGTTGTGGCCATTTCAGAGACATGAACGGAGGGCTGAAGAGAATGGTTGTTCCTGGTACCTCAGTTTCGATTTTTCAGTCAGAACAGGAGGGTCGTTTCAGAGGGGGAGATGTGGCATTATTCGTCAAGGACAGTATTATGGTAGCAAAAAGGATATTGGTGAGGACGCGACTGAGGGAGAATGGTCTGAGATTAAATTCAGGAATGGAGAGATCACCACAAAAGTATTCTAGATTTATGGAGGAAAAGATTGCAAAGATGATTCTGCATAGCAACAAAGGTGACAGGGTAGTTGTTATGGGGAGCTTTACATTTCCAAATATTGATTGGAAATGTTATCGTTTCAGCATCTCGGATCGGTCAGTTTATGTCCAATGTGTGCAGGAGGGTTTCCTGACGCAGCATGTGACAGGCCAACAAGACACAGACCCATATTGGATTTGCTTATGGTTAATGAACTCAGCCAGCTGTTCTCTTTGGAGGTCAGTGAGCACTTTGTTGATAGTGACCACAATTCATTTATGTTTATTTAGTGATGGATAGGAATAGGTATTTATTGCAGAGCATGAGGTATCGCGGGGAGAAAGGCCATTATGATGCGATTAGGCAAGAGTTAAGATGCAACGCATGTGGAAAGTAACTTCCAGGGTTGTGCACAACTGAAATATGGAGCTTGTTCAGGGAAAAGCTACTGCATGTCCTTGGTAATTATGTATGCGTCATGCAGGGAATATGAGGTCGACACAGGGAGCTGGGTTTACTGAAGAAGTTGAATCTCTTGAGAAGAAGGAGAAGGAGGCGTAGGTAAAAATGAGATATGAAGGCTGAGATAGGACGCGTGGGAATTAAAAGCTAACCAGGAAGGGCCTAAAGAGAGAGTTGCTTCGAGTAAGAGGAGTGAAGAGGTGCCAGTCTTTGTTTGACAGGAACAATCCTGAAGCTTTCAATTGATAGTTCTAGAATAAAAGAATTTCTAGCATATGATTATGGCCTGTCAAGAACAGAACTATGAAGTTGTCAGCGGAGTCCAAGGATAGCAGAGACTCTGTGAATGTATTTATTTTATAATATCAAAAATGAAAAAGACAATGTTGTCGAAGAGAGTATTGAGATGCAATCTATTAGAATAAACGAAATTGACATTCATAAAGAGGAGTTGTTAGCAATTCATGAAAGTCTAAAAATAGGTTTGTCCCCTGGATTTGATGGGATGTATCTGAGGATTCTTTGCGAATCGTGGGAAGAGATTGCAGAACTTTTGACTAGAAGCTTTATTTCGTCAGTGTTTATGTCATTAGTGCTAGAAAACCCGGGTTTAGCAAATATTGTCCCCTTCTTCACGAAGGGGAGTAGAGACAATGCTCGTAATTATAGAACTGTGATCCTTAGCGTTCTTGCAGCTAACGTTTTGGAACAGATTACGAGCGATAGGATTTATGATCATCGAAAAAGGAAGAAGCTGAGTCGGATAGTGAGTAAGATTTTATGAATAGCAGGTTGTGCCTCACAAACCTTATTGAGGTCTTTGAGAAGGTGAGCAAACAGGTGGATGAGAGTAAAGTGGTTGTTGTGGTGGATATGGTTTTCAGTAAGGCACTGTCGGCTGTTGCATGAAATACAGAGTCAAGGGATTGAGGATGGTTTAGCAGTTTGGATCAGAAATTGGCTCGCTGAAAGAAGACAGAGTGTGGCAGTTCAAAGGAAATGATAATCCTGGAGTTCCATAACTGATAGTGTACTACAAGGTTTCTTTTTGTGTCCGCTGTTGTTTGTCATTTTTATAAATGACCTGGATTTGGGCATGGAATGATGGATTCATAAGTTTGCAGATGACATTAAGATCGATGATGTTGTATAGTGCCAATATCTGCTGACGGTTATAGAGGGGCATGGATAATCTGCCGAGCTGACCTAAGAAGTGGCAAATGGATTTTAATGTGGAAAAGTGTGAGAAAATTTACTTCGGAAGGAGCAACAAGAATAAAGAGTTGTTGGCTAATTGTAATATTATTGGAAGTGTAGATGTGTAGAGCGGTCTCGGTGCCCATGTATATAAAACTCGGAAAGTTACCACCCACGTTGACAGGTTTGTTTGCAAGTAGTACGGTGTGTTCGTTTTTCTTGGGAGAGTGATTCCGTTTCAGAGCGAAAGTAGCACTTTGCAGCTCCAGAAATTAACTGGTGTGGCCACACTCGTAGAGTTGTGTGCATTTCTGGTCACCACATTATACGATGGATGTGAAAGCATTGGAAAGGGTGCAGAGGACATTTTCTAGGATTTGCCTTCTTTGAAGAGATGGTCTTACGAGGAACGGTTGAGGGACTTGAGGCGGTTTTGATAGCGACAAGAAGTTTAAAGGATGAATTTAGAGAGGCATAGAAGATGATTAGGGGTTGTCATAAGGTGGGCAGTGAAGGCATTTTTCTTCAAATGGTAATTTTGGCACAAGAGCACATCGATGTAAATTGAGAGTGATAGATACCGAAGTAGGTTCCTTTATCAGTGAGTAGTAAGGGTGCTGAACGCCTTCCGTTCAACACTCGTAGACTCAACAACTTTCAGGGCAATGAAATGGTCATTGTATAAACTTGCAGATTATGATGTTAAAATACTAGTCACATTGGTATCACAGGTCGGTGCAACGTTAGGGCCAAAATGAACTTTATTGCGGTGCAATATTCGGTGTTTGAACTGTTCTTCAGCTTGAAGTTGCATTCATCTCTGGTCACTATCAGTAAAACCAATACCTGGCGAGAACCGAATGTGCAACTTTGGCACCTGACTCACTTCTAGTCTGTCGTGCAATGACGTCAAACTGACGAATTGCACCACTGGAGCTGCCGTGTACTGATGACCAATGGCTACTGATCTTACCACTGGGCCCCACAAACCAATTACTCCTTTTTTGCTGAAGATCTGAAATGAAACACAGCGCAGAGAAAGTTATACTGATGGTAGATCATCGATTATGGAGCATCAGGTTCAGGAAAATGGCATAGTAAAATGTGGTGAAAATAGGCATAATTGAATTCTGTGTTCGTTTACCGTGGCTTCCTGCGTTGATCACAGGCAATGTTATGTCGCCACTGTACTGGGATTTTCCTTCTATCGGTATCAATTCGTCAGAGAATTCGATTCACTGCTACTTCACCAGCATCCTTTGGAATGTTCATACGGCACAATGACCCTCACTGTACACAACGTCAACAATTTTCTACATTACTACATCCAAAAGCACATAGAATGATTTTTTTTTAAATAGTGAAAAATTAATCATGTTATGCACGGGCAAATTGAATTTTAGTTTAATTAGTAAAGTCACAAGAATCCAGAGTAATTTCAAAACGTAAGAAATTCACGTTCATTACCTTGGCCAGAATTCTAGTCCAGCAAGAGGGAAATATGTCCCTCAATTCCCAGCATCCATGTAATCACTTGCTCCATGTGTCCACTGGAAACCTATGTGAAGGGATGTTCAGCCTGACAGAGAACGTGTGAGAATCCTCCACTGTCTGACCTAAAGCTGAAACAGGAGCTATCTATTCCAGCTTGGAGGGTAGCGAATTGGAGGTGAGACAGAAAATATTAATTGGTGTAGATTCACATTGTTCTCATTGTGATTGTTTAAAAAGCTGGGCCAGAAAAGACTCAAGCAGAAAGGAGTAGAAGTAGGGCATTCCTAACACCGCTCCTGCCCCGCCACACCATTCTGTACCATCATAGCTCACACAACACTTTTATGTCTTTTTCCAGCGTATCCATATCATCGTGTTGCCAAGTGGCTAACACATATTTATAGATCTCTACCATAAATAGACATCGAAGTTATTCATCGCTGAGAGGAAAATGTCGCATTTCGAGACAGTTGGGTTTATGCATAAATGTTGTAGGTTTTGCAGATGAGCAGCCGAGTCTGGTCTAAACACCTTTCAAAACATAAACTAAAACTCGACTCTGATGAGATTTGCATCCACAACTTTTGAATAGCAGTCTTAAGAAAGGCGTAGAAATTCAACGCGCTTTCCATTGCACCACAGAGTCGCGGCTTCACCCAGTTTTCAGCTCAAAAGTTTGCCTTAGATCGATTTCGTTCAGGAGACCCATCTCACGTCTGTCCGACCTCGTCACACTTTCCAGAATCTGGTCCTTATCCACGTGTGCTCTGGATCTTCAAGTGTTCGGCTACATACTGCTGAAATGTCCTCATAAAACTTAGCATTACCACACGTTCAAATAAGAAATTCCAGATAAACAACAGTCTATGGGTGAAAGCGTTCTTCCTAAATTTCCTCTAAACCGCTTTTCTCCTGATTTTCATTTATGTCATTGGTTATTATTCCTTCCCAAAAGCCTTATTCCTGCCATACATATCTATCCTCTTCATAATATGTGCATGTTAATCAGTTTCTCACTCAGCCTTCTCTGTGCTTAGTTACACAGCCCCAGCTTAGCTCATCGACTTCACAATGGGAATGGTCACGCCCTTGGCATTATTTTCATCTCCGGTGAACTTCTCCTCCTGCAATCAGACGGTACCTGCAGTCTTGTGATTACAACGGAAAAAGAAATGTTATTTGAAGAAATGCCAAAATGTCTGAACAAAATCAGCAGCTCTTGTCCCTCTATGATGAGAAAGGACAGCTAACGCTTCGAGTCCAATGATTCGTGTTAGGAACTGATGGGATGTGTGGGTGGGTGAAAAATTTGGAACAGGGAAGACACGATCCAAAATGATTGAACCCGATGTTGGGTCCTGAAATCTGCATGGTCTTTCAGTAGAAAATGAGTTGCCGATCTTCCAGCTTGCGCTGTGCCTTGAAGGAGAACTGCAGCAGACCAGAGATTGGTGTGATGGCTTCGGTACACAATGCAATGTTAAAGTGACAGGACACTGGAAGACCAGGGTAATTTTTGTTGATTCCGGATAGAACGTACGTAATCTCAGCTTTGCCACCGACTCTGTTTTCCGCTCTCCATTATCGAAAGATCGCATTCTCAGCAGGAACTACAGTTGTCTGGATTGAATGAAGTGCAGACAAATCACTGGAAGATGTGTATTGAAGTTTCCACAGTGAGGAGAGACATCGGAAATTAGCAGGAAATGTATCTTACAACATAGAACGTTACGGTGCAGTACAAGCACTTCGCCTTCGATTATGCACCGACCTGTGAAAATAATGTGATGTCCAATACAATGCAAAATTAACATTTCATTTGAAACCAATAAAAGCACAGGGGAACAAAAAAAGTAAGGGCCTGGCTTTGCAGAGGGCCAGTCATGCAGACAGTAAGAGAATCCATGCATATTTAAACCGAACTAATAGCAGACTTATAAGGCCAGCAAACTATCATATCAACAGCCAAGAATTTAGAAAAGAACAACTCAATATCTGGAAAGGAACTCGAATGTTTCAGACCACTGACCTTGAAGTGTTGTTAAGAAGAAGCGAATTGTACTTTAAAGGGAATATGTGAAAGCTATCAGGCACCCATTACGTTAGGCGTCTTGCCAATGTATTACCTGGGACACGGGAAACCTGAATTTGATGGAATTCCACGCGCTAAATGCTGAAAACTTTCTGGCCCAAGAGAAGGAAAATCGGAAATTAAAGATGGAACAGCAAACACATAAAGTTCAGCTTACTATGATGCAAATGGTCGTCCAGCCATTGGAAGGAGGTGCTGCGTGAAAAGAAGGGCTGGCAGAGGTAAATCTGGCGGGTGCTTTGTTTGCAGAGCAATGGACCACTGAGTGAGGCAGTGCACGCCCAGACAGCCTCAATCGGCCCTGGAGGCTGGGCAGCAGAGTGACTAATGGAGGAAAGCTAACGTGGCGATGGGCATCCCACAAGGTACAGGTAAGCCTCTTTGCCTTATGCTTGGCAACGAATACTCGCTTATGCTCATCTCTACTACTAACCTTATGGGCACTGAAACATGTCCCACCCCAATCCTGAGCACTGAGTTTGCGAAGCGTGAACTATATTTTCACTACACCGATGATGCATATAAGTTAATGTTTGCATCTATGTTATATGTGGAAGGGGCACCTCTTACTTTTTTGGATGATACAAGGGCAACATATTCAATTCATAAATCAAGGCAGTTCAGAGAGTCGACACAAATAAAGATGAATGGAAGCTTCCTGAACTGAATGGGTGCATCAGGAGTCGTGACACGAGATTTACCGCACCCCTATTGTGCGAAACCAGTAATGGAGAAACATTCCAACTCTCATTTATGTTATCGGAATCCTGTTCTTTAAATCTGATGACACGTGATCTCATAGTGAGACTGAGGTCGGATTTGCCCAGTATCCGACGGGCTTGCAGGTAAACCAAAAAGAAGATTTAACAGTGCAGGCTTGAAAATATGAATCATGACCCGTGATTCATGTCAGAGAGCGATAGGTTCCTTAAGCGATTCATTCACCCAGGAAGCAAGTAGCCATGTTAATCCCATTGACACCGATTTTATTGCTGGAGATATGATGCACTGCACAGCACACATACACCGCGATGGTCCTGACAAATCATAAGAGAAGGATTGGTTCAGGAGATTGGTTAAACCAGATCAGTTGTTATTGTGCGAATTTTATTGGAATGATCACAGATGTGCTGTCACTTTAAACTTTTTTAAGTATCAGCGACAGTAAGTAGACCCTGTTTTTTTGATGTGGAAGGCCCTTTTCCTCACGAAGGCATCCAACGACAGGTTTCAGAATTCGGGACCATGGGTACAACAGGCACAATAAACGAAAGATTGTATCTTCAGGTTCAGTGTGGTTATCTGCTTCAATGCAGTTATGAGGACGTACAGGAAGAAACTAAATTGACTAACTCAGGCAGACAGGGCAGTAGAGGAAATCCCGCCAGGAGTGTCGTCTGGCGTTTACCTATGGTAGATGCCTCGGATCCAAGATTAAGAAGGGTCCCAACTGATTTCAGGGCAAAAGGCAAACACGATGTGGGGCTCATAAGAACCCTTAATAATAACCCGAACTCTGTGTATCGTCCTTGCAAAGCAAAAGAGCCGTTAAAACCCGAGGTTGTGCAATGAATTACTCCAGTCTTTGAATCTCTCTTATAGGCTGGAGTGATAATCCTCTGTGAATAATCACCGGTGAGAACACCCATTTTTTCGTTCAAAAAGGCAAACATTCCAGGTGAATCGGGGGAATCGAGGTTTGTACATGACCTGCAGGTTATCAATAACGCTGTTGTTCCGCACACCTCAAATGTTCCCAACCCCTATATTATATTGGCTCAAATACCACCGTGTGTAAATGGCTCTCTGTTGTGGATTTACCAAAGGCCTTGTTTTATCTACCGTTACACGCCGACAGTCAATTCTGGTTCACTTTTCCATTCAAAGGCAAATAGTATACTTTCACGTGACATTTTCAAGATTACTGTGAGTCCCCACAATAATGAACGAGGCTCCATAAGGGAGTCTGGAGACTCTTGTTCTAAACGGGGGGTCAGCGCTTCTGCAGTATGTAAGCGAATGATTAATCGCAGCATCAACATATAAACAATGTGAGAAAGGTAGGCCTGCGATGCTCTGCCATTTAGTCTCGCAAAACTACAACTTCTGGAACAAAGTTGAAGTTCTTCGGTCACTTAATATCTGGACAAGGAAACGTCATTGGTCAAGACAGAGTTCAAGCAAACCAGCAAAATTCAAAGCCTCAAATAAAGAAACAATTGCTCTCATTTTTGATCATGTGATCCTACTTAAGATGTTTAACCTGCATTACGCAACCCTTTAGGTGCCTAAACGTGACATAGCTCATGGTTCAGGTTTGCAGAGCTAGAGTCCGTTGCAGTGACCCCTGAGGCCTAGAGTGCATTTTTAAATTGAAATGGCACTCCAAACTAGTCCGACACAGGTATTCGAAATCCAAACAAGCCTTTTGTACAAACAATGGATGGGAAGCGTGCCTGCATGACATCTGTGCTGATGCAGAATTAGGTGTGAAAGGTTGAGGCCAGTAGCTTATTTTTCACCTCAACTTAGATCCCGTAACGGCAGGATTGCATAAATGCCTCCGTGACGTGCCTGCATTTGAAATGGCTGTTGTAGCTTCCAGGGACATAGTCCGTTTTGTTGAATTAAACCGACTGGTCCCACATGCAGTATCCTTACCGCTTTCTGAGCAAAAGACAGCACACATGTCGGCAGCACGTTAGCTCACATACATAGCTATGCAATTGCAGAATCCTAACATGACAATAAAGCGATGTAACGTCCTTAATGCTGTTTGTCTTCTCCCCACATAAGGAGACGGAGACCCACATGACAGTGTCGCTGTAATTAATGACATTTGAAGCCCGAGACCAGCCGTGTAGGATTCACCATTTAGAATCTGGATACGGCGTTGCATTGTGGATAGGACAACATTCAGAAACAATGAGATAGGCCAGTGTCTGGTATATTGTATCAACTACCCACGAGGTAGTCAACGCAGGATCACTTCCCTCTCATCTGTCAGCGCAAGCAGCAGAGCTGATTGACTTGATTGAGGCATGTAAATTGGCCGAAGGAAGAACAGTGAATATTTACATCGACTGGAGATGTGTATTCGGGGTTGTACATAATTTTGGATCCCTGTGGAAAATCAAGGACTTCTTGACCTCCACTGGAAAGCCAATCACATAACATGGCATGATCTGTGACCTCTTGAAAGCAGTCCGATTGCCAAAATCAATCACTGTACGTCCGTGTGAAGCGCACAGGAAAAATTATGATTCAATTTCTCAAGGCAATGAAAAAGTAGACTGACCAGCAAGGACGGCAGTCAATCAGCCGCCAGGTGATGAGTTTGACATGTGTATGTGTGTGTCAAATATTTGTAATCCAAAGCAAACTTATGAGAGTAACAGTCGCAGGCCACATCGAAGGAAAAGTGTGAATGGAAAGGGCAGGCTGCAGAATGTGGGAATGGGTGTGGTGTGGCCCCAATGGGAAACCCTGTCTACCACGACCTTTATTCCCTTTCTATGCCAAAGTAACATACGGTAAGGACCATGTGTCAAAAGTGGGGATGTACGACAATATTTCAGCATGCTGGTACAGAAAGAGATTTACTCATTTCTCATAAAAATAATGTGAATAATGTGTTATCTGTGCCGCTAATAATGTGGATACAAATGAATCTGGCAGAACAACCCCAATCCCAAAGACCCTTTGAACATTTACAAATGGATTTTATTGAACTAACACCCAGCGAAGGGAAAAGGCATTTTCGGGTAATAGTTGATGTTTTCCCAAAGGGTGGAATGCGCCCACGTCTAAACAGAATGCCAGTGAGGTAGCCAAGGCTTTGCTAACTGAAATAATTCCGAGATGGGGCATCGCTGAAAGGCTAAGCAGCGACAATGGAAAGCCATTTATAAATATTACCCTCCAGCAGATCAGTGATTACTTGGGAATAAAGGTGAGGCAACATTGTGCCTATCACCCAGCGAGCGGTGGTGCAGTGGAAAGAGAGAAAGCTATCTACCCTTAAAAATAAAATGGCAAAATGTTGAGAAGAACTCGAGGTGACATGGACAAAGGCATTTCCAATTGTGCTAATGTATATGAAGGAGAGGAAGAGTAAATCTTAGGACGTTTGATATTTTGTTTGGAATGTGGACCAATTCAGAAATTGGCCCAAGACCGATTGTGAAACAGATAACAGATAACATTCACCTCTATTAACAAAGCCCTAGCCAGAGAAACAATAGCCAACCTGCCGAACAGACATAACAGACAACAGGACGTTGAACCCATCAACAAAGACGGCTTACTTAAACTACAGGACTTGTGCCTCACAACACACTTCAGATTCAACAACCAGATATACGAACAAATCAACGGAACACCCATGGGCTCACCGAACTCGGGACTCATAGCAGAAGCAGCAATGCAAAGGTTAGAACAAACAGTCTTACCACAAGTTCAACCCAAACTCTGGTCAGATACGTGGATGACACCTTTGTTATCATTAAAAACACGGAAATAGAGTAAAAAACACCGGATCATCAACTCCGCACTCACAGGAATCCGATTCACGAGAAAGGAAGAAAAGGACAACCAAATCCCATTCCTACAAGTGATGGTACAGAGAACACCAAACGGAGAATTCACCACGAAGGTACACAGGAAAGCCACACACACAGACCAAGTCCTGAGCTATGAAAGCAACCACCGCATACACGAAGTTGCATCAAGACACTATTCAAAAGGGCCACAACACACTGCAGCACACCAGAACTGCAAAAAGAGGAAGAGGAACACCTATAGAAGGTATTCGCCAAAAAAAGATATCCTCGCAATGTCATCAACAGATGCCTAAGGGATAGACCACAGAACGAGGACATGCCACAACCCAAAGGACTAGCCACACTACCATACATCAAGAACATTTCTGAACTGACAGCCAGCCTACTGCGACCACTAGGACACATAACAGCACACACACTAACAGCCACACTCAGACAACAACTCAGCAGAATGAAGGACCCGATACCCAACATGAACAAAACTAATGTAGTGTACAAAATCCCATGTAAGGACTGCGCAAAACACTATATAGGATAAACAGTAAGACAGCTAACGATCGGTATCCACGAACATCAACTAGCCACAAAACGACACGACCCGTTATCACTAGTAGCCACACACGCAGACAACAAGCAACATGAATTCGACTGGGACAACACTACAATTATAGGGCAAGCGAAACAAAGAACAGCCAGGGAATTCCTAGAAGCATGACACTCATCCACAAACTCCATCAACAAACACATCGACCTGGGCTGAATATACCGGTCACTACAGCGGACAGCTGAAACTGACAACCGGAAGCGGCAGGGACAGGACACTATAAATGCCGGAGGAAACATCAGAGAAGCGCTTCACAGGAGGCTCCTAAGCACTGAGGATGTCACCTAGACAGGGGACGAACGTTTGCAACAAAAACTTCCAGCTCGGCGAAAAGAACCACAACAATAATAGACCACTATGAGGAAGAGATGTTATGTTACGGTATGAAACTCTCCACACTTCTGTCTCAAATACAGAATCAAAAGAAGGGCAGCACTCCCCCAATCAGCAGAAGGGAAGATGCACAATCTAGAACCTGAAGACTGGATAGTGGTGAACGTCGTCAGGAGCAAATGCATGAGTGCGAAGAGCTGGCAGGGTCCGTTCCAAGGGCTCCCTACAACACAGGCAGCTGTTAAGGTCGCCGAAAGAGCCACGTTGATACACGCCAGCCATTGCAAACGTGTAGCTGACCTTGAGGAGACATCAGACAACACGGGATCCAAATAAGTGTAAGTAATGATTATAAGACTCATAGAAATATGGGGCTGCATGGCAAGACGAGTCGTGAAGGCAGGGGTGCCTGGGATACAACCGCAGTCGTTAATCTTAACCAAGGATGATAAGTTGACATTTACATGCCCGTTTGGTAACCAGGACGACGATAAATAAGGCAGGAAATGTTTATGCAGAGATCCTTGTGTACCCAGTTACTGGCACTGAGTAGTATCCCCCACGGCTACAGGTACACCTGACACGGGATATCGGTTTCCTGTTATCAAAGAAGGAGGTGCCATAGCAAGGGTAATAATAACCAAGATTCAGGAGAGTGATGAGGAAGCCTGGTGGTGGGGAATAGATCGACCCTTCTCCGATATCTGTAGACAGTTGAATATAGTGGTACAGCCTCGCACCAACCCCACCCGAGATGCAGTGCAGAAGGTCTTCCAAGAAATAGTAGCTCCTGGACTCGAAAAGATGAATGTACAATGACCCGCACTGCAGATGAGTGGAAAGACCTATTCCAAGCTGACAGAAAGAGAAGAAACAACGAAACTGAATGTGCAGCTAAAATGATCACAAGCGATAAAAGTAAAAGTGGATTCATTGAGAAAACTTACAGCGCCATATTACACTTTCCGTGGAAGTGTACTGTTAAGGACTCACTGCTGTAGCAATGGGGGATTTCCTCTGACCATTTATATTGTTGACAACCTTTAATGTTTCATATCAGAGATTCAGGCTACTTCTGCTTTTTTATTGTTTTGTTGCCTGGGAAATTGTCAATTTCACTTCACGAAAGAGCATACCTATGGGAATCTCTCATTAGCTGACAGGCGTCATCTGTAAAAATGCAAAATTCCTTTATAAGCGGTAATGCTGTTGCTGTTGCCCTGAGTTGGTGAAAGGCTGGCCTTCATTATCTTTTTCTTCTCCTTTATGTCGATGAGCAACCGTGGTGAATGGAGAATTTCTGTTTGCCTCCCTTTGTCTCTCTGTGCCATCTCACTCTCTTCTACATTCTCTCACTCTCTGTCTGTCACTATCCCTCATTTTTCATTACTACTCTTGGAAAAGTGTTAAAATCGGAGTCTGGTCCGTGGCTTTCTCATCCACCCACACCCCACACCCCCCCGGCCACAGTGTGCAGAACTGGGCTCACAGTCTCCAAGTAATGTCTATGTTACTTAGGTCTGAGATCAGGTGACATTTGTTCACACAAAATGTTACGAGCTTTTACAATTCTAACTAGTATTCATAATAGACCAGAAAAAAGCAGTTTCACTCCAATTAAAGGATTTCTATGGTGCCATTGCTGTTTGCCTAAAATCAATGAATGGTGACAGCAGACAATGAGAGCCATTATCACATTGGATGCATTATTACTACAACATTGTCCTGCAAGTCTGCAGTGTTTCCTGCGTCTCTTCATTATTCCCAAAAAACTTGAAAAGATGGATGGAGAATAATAGTAGAAGAGATAGACAAATCCTTGTCGAACAGAGTAAAAAGAACTCTGCGTTGAATTAGCAGGATAGAACATCGATTAATGGATCCACATCAGGAGGTAGGGCTTGGTAGCACGAAATAACAACGGTCTGAGCTCAAACACAAGAAGCATGCTGATCCATCACTTTCGCGATGTTGGATAAACAATACGGCTTTTACAAGACGTTTAAACAATGAACTTTCAAAGTACAGAATATTTGACAGCATTTGACACTATTAACGCCTGGTTATTACCATATGCTTTAACTGACGAAACCACAGACACTGTTCTTCAAATCAATAAGGGCATTTAATGAAATATTTGATCACAGTTAATCGGATCACCTTTCTGTAATAAAGTTGCTCGATGAGAATTTATATCAACGTCCGCTCGTGCAGAAAAGAAGTTCACAGCTGGTGACTCTCCACTGAAAATGTACAGGAAGAGGCTATGTCTTCTTGCTTTGATTTCAAACTGATGCCTTCACCTCTTTAACCTGACAGGATAAATAGGACGCGTTCATCGTCTCCGGGCCGATTAACCGCCTGAATATGCACAGAAGGAAACTCATACGAAGAGACCAGGGTAATTGTGGTGAATCTACCAGGAGTGGTGTGTGAGTCGATGTTAACAGTGGGCAGTAAGGGCTAAGCCATTAGCACTGACATTGATCCTTGTACCAACAGCTCCTCACTCACTTCCTGTCTCATTCATCCCAGTCATCATTGACTTTCAGTTTATCCTACTTTCCCTTCGAAACTTTACACTTATTCCAGACCACTTTCGGTTGTCCACTTGGAAACTGCAGTTTTTTTCAAACGAAATTCTGGAGAATAAAGTCACTCTTTGGGATAGGCTTCACTGCCCAACCATAATTACTCAAAAGATTGAGATGGTAAGTTACTTTACTTCGTCCTCGAAGTGGTCAACACAGTGATACAGCCATGATGTCGATAGGGAGGAAGTTCCAAGAATTAAACCCAGCGATATTGATTAAATAGCGAGATAGTTTCAGGTCAGAAAGGCGAGATCCTTAGAGGGGATTTGCAGTGACAATTTATTCGTGTATGTGCTGCCATAGCTGCCAGAGGATGTGGTGGAGGCAACATTTTAGAGGATTTTGAAATGGTATATGAGTAGGAAGGGTTTGGAGGGAGATGGGCCGTAAGCTGGCAAGAGGGACCAAATTGGGTTGGGATTTCCAGTCAGCATGGGCCGGTTTGAACGAAGGGTCTGTTCCCTGCAGTACATCTCTATGACTCTAAGATTCCAGCAATCAATCACTGGATTCCTTCTGGAAGAAACGGGGTCTGTGCTCTCTGTGGAAGCAGAAAACGGTTTTCATTCAGATTAGCCACAAGAAGAGAAATAAATCTTCATTTCCTGACTTGGAATTTTATCCAGGTCTGGGCGTTACAATCCCAGACTCTGAAGCAGGGATTCCACTGAAGTTGACAATACCCCTTTCGACCGAACGTGTACAAACTCTTGTGCCTATCATTCTTTGTCCCCACATTTTGAAGCACCGGTACTTGCCGTGGGTGGGGAAGGAGCTAACTACTGCCTCGCAGAAACACCATGTGGTCAGAGAGTCGATCGATCTGTCATGCAGCGGGAATTGCATTGCTCAGAACAGACGTGTTTGCTGTGTGAGCCTGAAACCGAGCTCGATCACACACATATACGGTGTAACAGCTGCTGGCAGATGAGGAGGTTGTTGGGTCGGTTTCATTCGCAATCTGGGAAAAAGACTGGATTCTAAATTCAGGGGAGCTAAGTGTCACTGATAGAAGGCTGAGAATTGGTTTGGGAACGCTGTGAATCATGACCGAATGGCGGGCAGACGAGATGGGCTGAAAGCTCTAACTGTCCGCCGATGCCTTCTGGTCTCTGGCCATCCAGTATCTAAGGAAATAGAAACAGAGTTAATCGTGCATTTCGAAGTCTTCCTCTCATAACTCGACGAGGTGAGAGATGAAGCAGTTCTGCTATTAAATTTTGAAACTGGGTGAATGTTTGGAGATGGAGTAATAAAAAAGAAACTGAGTATAGAGTTGAGAGTCAGGAGATATTCAATAAAAAAAGTAGATGGAGATGGACATGGAGAAATAAGTGTCACTGGTCTTGAAGACTTAACTCGGTTTTCCATTCCAAGATTCGACCAGACCTGCTGAGATTTTCCCGCAATTTCTTTTGTTGGTACTGAAGCAGAAGGGAAAAGTGTGATCCTGGATCAATCAGCTATGTCTGCTCTGTGGACGTTTGAATGCCCTGGTCGAACAAATCACTTCTGACCCATATGGAAATCTCACAATTCCTGCATCACCCCCATCCGTGTTACTGACAATAAGCTGTTCATCACGTAAACCCATATGAGTACACAAAAGCATCATTTACCGAGTGAATTGGGAAAATTTCAGGGAGAGTTCCATTCGGTTTCCATCAGATCATTCTCATTCAGTTAATTCTATTGCAGCATCATTTGACATGCAGCTGTCACTGTCATGTGGCCATTCGCATTCGACGTCTCTGGTTATTTGGGTTTGGTCACTTTTGGAATGGAACCTCACGTTTTGGAAGGCACATCGTTTATAGCATATTCGGCTGAACTGATAACCTTGTCTCTTGGACCTGCAGTACAGTGGAGACAGTTTTCACTCAGAAACCAAGAGATGATCAAAAATAGAGGAAAACATGGGTCAATAAAACCTACCCCAGCGAGCGAATTCGCTCTTGCAACATTAATGGAGAGTGGCAAACCTATTTAGAAACAACAGCGCCCTGTGTGGGTCTCGACCCCACACCATTGAGATTATATGTCTCAAGCTCTACCGACTGAGCTAACCAGGACAGGATTGGTGTTGGTGAATTTTCATACTGAGTTTAATTCAGCTCACACGGCAATTTTCAAAAATCTCGTTCATTCCTCCCCATTGCAAATAACATGATTCAAGTCTTTCAATTCTCAGATTTATTCCTTCAGTTCATTACAATCCATTGAGGCCTTGCCCCGGGATTTACCATTCTCTGTTAATATTTTCATATTTTGACCCTGATCCTTAGGTCGCCGAAGTGATTCCCACACATTCTGGCAGACTGCAACTCAATCGGGAAAATGCCTTAGGAAACCAAATCATTGCTGATTAGAGTGTAGGGAATCCCATTTGCTGAAGAGATAGAGTCCTCATAATCAATACTTTCTTTGTTCAACCTGCCTACAAAGCTTACCACTTCCAATATTCGAGACAGGAATTCTGATTATAAAATGTTTTAAAACCAGGAACAATCTTCTGAAGCCATTTCCAATTTGAATTAGAATTTTTTTTACCCTTTCACAAGGTAACAGCCGTTCTTGAGGAAGGAGTTTCCATGAGCTGTTGCCCAGGGCTGGGGAGGAAGCCGCTGATTGAAACTGCCGTGGCCCCTTTCTGTTGGCAGCAGGGGCTTGTAGAGAGTGGGGTCACATTATGCTGCACGTGATCGTCTCAATCACTGCGGACTCAGGGTCAAACATGGATGAGTATTCGTGGTTGTATTGATCGTACATGGTTGGTCTCAGTATTTCATGTGAAATATTTGAGGCTCTGTGCTCTTTTTGGGCTAGGACAACCAACATTTCAGCCAAATGCTCTGACCATTGTCATTGCCAATGGAACACAGGAACTGGCAGCAAAATTGTGCGCATACACATCCAAACCCACAGTGCTCGAGAGGATGTGGACAGCAGTAGTTCTCATTATTTTAAGAATCAGTTGCTCATCTTCCCGTGTTTATCGCAGAGAGGGTGAGTAACTGGAGGAGTAACAAACACAACCATAAAGCAATATTAGGACCTGTGTAGATCTGTCATAAAACGTTCCCTGCAGTTGTTCTATTGCAAAGTTGGGTTTCAAACCCACGACGCAATAGAGACTGGACCCTAAACCCAGCACATTAAACCTCTATGGATTCGTGATGCTGGAAGAGCACAGCAGTTCAGCCAGCATCCGAGGAGCAGTAAAATCGACATTTTAGGCAAAAGCCCTTCAACAGGAATACAGGGTTTCGCCGGAAACGTCGATTTTACTGCTCCTCGGATGCTGCCTGAACTGCTGCGCTCTTAAGCACCACCATACCTGAATCTGGTCTCCAGCATCTGCATTCATTGTTTACACCTACATTAAACTACTCGGCGACGCTCCCTGTCGATAACTAAGCGCCTAACCTGTCAAGACTAATGTTTCAGTATCGCTTCACTTCAGGCAATTTCCCCTGGCACTTTATATGAATACCTTCGTATAATTAAAAAAATACTTACAACGATTTGAAAGGTTTGCACGGTGTGGACATTAGTGAGAAGCTTAATATTCTTTGACAGTTTTCCCCGGAGCTTCAGGCCTGAGGGATGTCCTTGGAAATGTTTACAAAGTCATGAGGCAGACGAGCAGAGAACATAGTCAATCTACACTTTTCATAGGTCACGTGGGTTTAAAGCGAGCTAGCATAGGTTTAATGTTCGAGCAGTACAATTTGTAAGGGATGTGAGCGACACTTGTTTTAATACAGACATTTTTTGTGCGTGTGGAATAAATTGCCACATTTAGTGGCAGAGATTGGTGCACTCAAAACACTTCAAAGGCATCTAAATGTGCATAGAAACAGGAAGTGTTCGGAAAGATAAGGGACAAATATTGGCAAATATGTTTAGATGAGTTACGGTCATCTGTTCAGCGGGTGCAAGTTTGATAGGAAGGTTTGCTTCTTTGCTCGACAATTCTGTGACACTCCAGTACCTGACAACAGTTTTAATAGACCAATTGCAAAAACACGTGCTGTTTGTTACTAAGTCAGCGTGTTTGAATTTTTTTTTTTGAAGCGTAATGTTAAGAAATGACACAGAGAGGAATGTTTTCTAAACATTTACAGACAATGACCATTCTCTTTGATACATTCCCAAGTTCCCCATCAAATAATTTCGTTGACTAAAAATAAACCTCACGAATCGTGCTTTCCCCTCAACTCTTCAGTGAATCCAAAAACTGACAGCTGTTAACGTGGACCAGGTGGAAAACCCAAACGGCACAGTCATTATCAGACACATAAACCCATTACTTCTGTCTGTGAGGCAGTGCGAGACGTGTATGTCAAGAACTGCTCACACAAATAGCACCGAAGCAATTCCAAACGGAGCTTCCCGACATTCTGGAGATTTTGTGCATTGCCAAGTAACAGAAAGTCTTCACGTAACGTAAAACCTAACAGGAAAATGTACCATACAAAGTGAATAATACCAATTATATTCTCGATTAAATTAGGTCAACAATACGTTGGTGCCTGCTCCTGATCGAGCGAGTCAATCTCCAGCCTACCTCACCAGGACAGTAATGAAGGAAATGAGAGAAATATAACAAGGTTTCACGTTGCGATTGCCCACCATTTATCCACAACAACAAAAAACGTGGGAGCAAATTCAGTGCAGGATCTGGCTTCACAGCAGCGGTGAAATAACGACGTCCACTCACTTTCAGGGAAAGCTGTGAACAACTCACATTGTCCAGAATATGAATACACGGCACCTGCTGTTTAGTTCCCATATTCTACTGCTGCCCCGACATTCATACGAAAATGTACCTTTCAAAGAAAGCGTTTGTAGCTGTGGAATGACACTGGCAGCTGTTTCCCCTCGCTCATTACTGCCGCCCTTGGTAGTGTAGAGGCTGGTATTCTCATCTTACACGCGGTAGTTGAGTGTGCAATTCTCTGTTGTGGAAAAGCGGAGTGTTTTGGAGCAGAAAGATGTGAAGTTCGGATGCTTCTGGATTTCTTGTTGAAACGTTGGGTGACGCGAGAAAGATGGTTTGCAGACTTTTCCTCGCCTGTCTGGGTGACATTCTCAGCGCCGCAGAGGTTCATGTGAAGCGCTGCTCTCATGTTTTGGTACAAATTCATTTGGTTTCATTCCCGCTGCTTCCATTTGTTGGGATTGCAGATTGTGTCCAACGGATGGAATCCGTGGATGAGCGCCCTGCTTCCAGGAATTGTTTGGCTGTCTTCTGCTTGCCCTGTCCTATTATTGTTGTGCTATTCTAGTCGAATGTGTGGCCCTTGCCGTTTGTACGTATTACTACTAGGGACTGCTGGACTGACGCCCACACACATTCTTTGCCAATAACCAATATCCACACATCTTCATTCGCAGATGCATGGCACAAAATTGGCATCGAGGATATGCTTTGAGGTAATTTTTAAATCATGCTTCCCTGTATTAAAAACAAATTCTGGAAAACAATATCCAGACTCATCCGAACACTCGGACTTATGACAGCACAGAAACCGAGAGCCTCACTCAGACAACAACTCACGAGAAAACAAGGCCCAATACGCATCATGTGCAGATCAAACGTGGTTGACGAGATTCCACGCTGGGACTGCACGAAACACGACATAGGAGGAAGAGAATGACAACGAGAGAGCTGCATTCATAATTTCACCAGGACTGTAAACGCCTTGGACAGCTGTTTCTTGCAGTTATGCACAGAATATTGAATGTCTCTGATTATACGGCTTGGAACTCGGATGATATGACCGTCTGCAACACTGGTTACTTCCATGTGTGAGGTAACTCCTGATGGAACACATGTAACACTCTATTTCTCATTGAGAAGTACATCCAAAATAGGAGCTCAGAGCAGCATTTCTGTTGTCTTTCTGGTGCTGCCCCTGACATGCCCTGTGGCACTGAAATTATTCTGTGTTTCCTGAGGGTTCGGCACATGCTTCCACGATCGTATTATGGACAGTAATCTGCATTTTTGCTTCAATAACGGATGTGTGAAGCGGAGGTCTACCATTTTCGATGCTATTTTTCTCTTCTTATGCACAACTGCAACACAGTAAAGGATCAATTAATATTGTAAGATGATATACAGGGGCCTGCGAAATATCGAAATTTTTTTGACATCTCTGCAATGGTTAGAGATTACCTTGATTCATGAAATAAGGATGTAAAGTCTGTTTGGCTGGAGTTGAGGAACAGTGAGTAATGAACTCACAAGCATGTGTAGTTTACAAGCCCACTCGCAGTAACCACAAAACGAAATAACTCGTACAAGGAAAAAATATTGAGTGCGAGTGACAAAAATGGCAATAGTCATGCGTGATCTTAACTTCCAATCAAACACTCTCGGTTCCATTGTAAAAACGTTTGGAGAAACATAATCAAAAACATCCCACATGTCCCATAAAACATCACGAGGGCTATATTGGTAATTGATTACTCTACTGGTGACTTAATTTTCCTATTTTCTTTGAAACCATCTCTTTAATTGTGAGCATCAGAAAAGGCTTTCTTTTGCCAGCAAGAAATAAATACGTGATTAACCTTTGTTCGTTTCATGTATAAGAACACTGAGACTCCTCTGCACTGCACATCTTTTGCATTTCTATCGATTTTAATAGTAGTGTGTCTTTTGATTCTTCCCAACAAAGTATATGACCTCGCATCCCCTACATGAAACAGCATTTGCCAAGAATACTCCAATTGTTGGAGGGAATCCTGAGGAACAGAATGTACATGTATTTGGAAAGACAAGGATTGATTCGGGACAGTTAATATGGCTTTGTGCGTGGGAAATCATGTCTCACAAACTTGATTGAGTTTTTTGAAGAAGTACCAAAGAAGATTGATGAGGACAGATCAGTACATGTTATCTATATGGACTTCAGTAAGGCGTTCAACAATGTTCCCCGTGGGAGACTGATTGGCAAGGTTAGATCTCATGTAACAGCAGTGGACCTAACACCGACCCTTGCGGTAGGCCGCCAGTACATGGACACCAAGAAGAACATGTTCCAATAACTACAACACTGTTTTCTATTGGCAAGCCAATTACTGATCAAAGCTGCAATCTCTCCCACAATTCCATTCCACCATATTTTGTATAATAGCCTATTGTGGGGAACCTTATCGAACAACGTTCTGAAACCCATATACACCGCATTAATCGGTTTACTGTAATTTCCCTGTTTGGTCACTTTGTCAAAAAAGTCAATAAGATTCGTTAGGCAAGGCCGAACCATCACACAACCGTGCTGACTGTCCCTGATCAGATTATTCTTTTCCAGATGGTCATAAATCCTATCCATAATAACCTTTTGCAAAACGTTACTAACAACTGCAGTGAGACTCACTGGTCTGTAATTACCAGGGTTGTCTCTACGACACTTTTTGAACACGGGAACAACGTACGCTATGCTCCATTCCACGGGCACTATTCCTGTAGATAACGATGATTTGACGATCGATGCCAAAGGCTCATCAATCTCTTCCCTTGCTTCCCAGAGGATACTAGGATAGATCCCATCCAGCCCAGGGAGCTTGTCTGTAATCACACTCTGCAGTATTTCTATCACCTAAACCTTGTGGACCCCAATCTCTAGTATTCTGGACGCAAGTATCTCAGCATCTTCCACGCCAACATTTTCATTTTCTATAGCGAACACTGTCGAAAAATATTTACTTAGCGCTTCCCCATCTCCTCTGACTCCACACACAACTTCCCATTATTATCCTTGATTGTCCCAAATTTAACTCTCCTCATTCTTCTAATTCTGACATATCTATGGAAAACCTTAGGGTTAACCCTGATCCTATCTGCCAACAACTTCACATGTCTCCTCCTGGCTCTTCTCAGCTCTCTGTGTAGAACTTTACTAATATCGTTGGAACCCTCGAGCGCTCTAACTGAGTTTTCACATTTTGTCCTAACATAAGACTTCTTCTTCTTTTTGACCAGGGATTCCACTTCCTTAGTAAACTACGGCTCACGCGTTCTATATCTTCCTCCCTGTCTGACAGGTACATACTTATCGAGGACACACCGGAGCTTTTCCTTGAATAAGCTCCACATTTTAATGTGCTCACCCCCTGCAGTTTCCTACCCCATTCTACGCTTCCTAAATCTTACCTAATCTTCCTAAATCTTGGGACTTGTGCCTCACAACACACTTCACATTCAACAAGCAGATATACGAACAAATCAACGGAACACCCATGGGCTCACCGATCTCGGGACTCGTAGCAGAAGCAGGTAATGCAAAGGTTAGAGCAGTCTTACCGCAAATTCAACCCAAACACTGGTTCAGATACATGGAAGACACCTTTGTTATCATTAAAAACACGGAAATAGAGAAAACACACAGGATCATCAACTCCACACTCACAGGAATCCGATTCACCAGAAAGGAAGAAAAGGTCAACCAACTCCCATTCCTAGACGTGATGGTACAGAGAACACCTAACGGAGAATTCACCACAAAGTTACACAGGGAAGGCACACACACAGACCAGGTCCTGCATTATGAGAGCAACCACCCCAACATACACAAACGAAGTTGCATCAAGACACTATTCAAAAGGGACACAACACACTGCAGCACACCAGAACTGCAAAAAGAGGAAGAGGAACACTTATACAAGGTATTCGCCAAAAACGGATATCCTCGCAATGTCATCAACAGATGCCAAAGGGATAGACCACGGAACGAGGACATGCCAAAACCCAAAGGACTAGCCACACTACCACACATCAAGAACATCTCCGAACTGACAGTCAGACTACTGCGACCACTTGGACTCTTAACAGCACACAAACCAACAGCCACACTCAGACAACAGCTTACCAGAACTAAGGACCCGATACCCAACATAAGCAAAGCTAATGTAGCATGCAAAATCCCATGCAAGGACTGCACCGAACACTACATAGGACAAACAGGAAGACAGCTAACGATCTGCATCCAGGAACGTAAACTAGCCACGAAACGAAGCGACCAACTATGCGTAGTCGCCACACACACAGACGACAAGCAACATGAAAACGAGTGGACAACACTACTATTGTAGGGCAAGCCAAACAAAGAACAGCCAGGGAATTCCCAGAAGCATGGCACTCATCCGCAAACTTCATCAACAAACACATCGACTTGGACCCAATATACCAGCCACTGCAACGGACAGCTGAAACTGACAACAGGAAGCGGCAAGGACAGGCAACTATAAATGCCGCAGGAAACACCACAGAAGCGCTTCACAGGAGGCTCCCAAGCACTGAGGATGCCACCTAGACAGGAGACGAAACGTTTCCAACAAAAATGTTAAGCTCGGCGAACAGAAACACATCATTGTCGTGAGTTTTCCAGAGTTTTTCATTGTCCCAGAGTTCAGATGAAGTTTGCATTTCTCACGTACGTGAGCGAGAATGATTTCAATGTCTCAGATCAGTTCCTGTCCCGAGAACATCAGAGTCAATGTCCCGTGCTCTACTCGGTCTGACAGTTCACACTTCTTCATTCTCCTCTGATTCCATTTCCCAAAGAATTTCTCAAGATTTACAAATCTGGAGCCTAAATTATATGGTTTGCTTCCTATACATTTTTTCAACTGCCAACTGACAATATTTTCACAGTATCTCTTCACAATCCTCTGGCTTGCACCATGTCCAGGGATGAGAAGTCCCGTTTCGTGGAGAGATTCCCGAGGCTGATGAGTTTCACTTTGGAACAAAGATGGTGAAGTGGCGATTTCCTGCGATTGTTTCTAATGATGGGAGAGGGAGCGGTGGGGAATGAGCACTTTGACGAGCAGGAGGAAGTGTTGCCACTGACCCGAGTCAGAGAACAGAGGACAGGGATTAAAGGAATCTAATGAAAAGCAGCACTTCTGCTCAGGACGTTCAATAACAGCTGCAGAATCCCGATGTGTCGAGCAGTGTATCTGGAAAGAGAAACAGAGATAATGTTTTAAATATGGAACATTTCTGATGAAGGACTCAAGTTTCCCAAGTCGAATCGAATTACCGGCCTTGTTCACAAAATACTTTTTCTGAACTTTGAGCGAAAATTGTACCAGCATGGAAGCATTCATAACGTAGTCAGCAGGATTCGAACATACGTGGGGAAACCCCAATGGATTTGCAATCCATCGCCTTAACCACTCGGCCATGACTTTCGACGGCTCAGCTTGGTTGAGCATTGACCAAAGCAGCCGTGATCTCATTGAAAGCTACCGTTAACTTGATGAGCGAAATGCTTCCATCTCCTTTCATACCTTTGCTGTCATTTGTAAGGTGCGAGACACCAATGTAAAAGAAGAAAAGTACAAAGGTAGGAATAGATATTTGCAGGCAAACTGAGTCAAAATTATTTATTGAAAGGAAAATCACACTTGGCAATTTGCCATATCTCTTTGCGAACATGACCAGCAGAGGGAAGCAATGGAGCTATTGATCTGAGTATTCTCGGACCTGAAGAAAACAAAGGTTAGTGACATATTCATTTATTTTTCTGGCGAACGAAATGATCTTTCCTGATGGTTACAATGAAAGCGATGGTTCCCAGTAAAAGACAGAGATTAATTCGCATGTAGATATATTTCAATGTGACACGATTCATTTTCAGTCCCTAATTACCCCAGAGATGGAGGGGATGAGTTACTTTTCTTCACTCTTCAACTCCTCAGTACGGAGGGACAAACATGAAACCGCTAGAGATGGAGTTCTTGAATTGGGAACCAGAGACACTGAAGAAACTAGGCAAAAATGAGGACAGCAGATGCTGGAAACCTGACTTTAGATCAGAGTGATGCTGGAAAAGCACAGCAGGTCAGGCTGCATCCGAGGAGCAGGAGCGTCGACGTTTCTGTTTATTGTCATGCTCCGCTGCACAAACAATTTTCCTTTTTGGCTCAGATTTCCAGCAGCTGCAGCTATTTGTTTTATGTTAACCTTCATAATGTTTTGGACAAAACCAATCACCTGCCAGCATCGGAAAATCGGCAGAAGGACTGGTACACTGATATGTTTGCTGAACAATACAACCATTCCATGAGCGGGAATATGATCCGGGCCACGGTGCTGCGAATACCGAATCCTCACAAGTAAATAACAAGACAAGGCGATAGATATTATCGCATTTGGTGTAAATAAAACACCCTGTCTGAACATTTTGTTGCAGATTTTTTTCAATTTGTCCTCAAAGATTTACAAAGTGGGAAAAGGCCATTCCGCCCGTGTGCATTGCGGCTAATCTGAGAGCCATCTACTCCACTCGCAGTTTCGAACTTTGGCCCAAAGTCTCGTATGTTCTAATGTTTCCAGGTCAAATGTCAATGAGATTATCCTCTGTTCTTACATGTCACAATAATGCGACACAAAAATAACGAATTGTAACTCTTTTGAGAACTCAGGCTCATTTTCACCCACAGAGGGAGACACACCAGAAGATACCGCCAAACTAACGGAGGTGTCCGTTGTGGAGAGCTGGCATTTGAAATGTAAAATAGGACAAATGCAAGGTTTACATGCGGATGCACAGAGACGATGTCCTGAAATAACTTTTTAGGGGAGTGTCAATGTGTACCATGGTTAAAGCGAAACACACCCCCTCGAGCCAGGGAGGACTTGAATCTGCAATCTTCTGATCCGAAGTCAGACGCGTTAGCCATTACGCCACTGGCCCAAGAGACAGGCCTGCCGGTGGCAGAATGTTGATATGTAATGCCGTGAACTTTCACGGAATCAGAATTAAAAAGGTGAACAAGCACCGAAGATAATCACCAGCATTGATTCACTTCGAAGTTTCCAAATTGTGAAGCAGTGCCTTTCACTGGCAAAGGAGAAACATTTGTCCTCAGCTGCCTGCTTCAGGGTCGCGTCCTTCTCTGCTGGAAGTTTTCATCGTTTTATTCACAGTCACGACGCGATTTCATGATCCACTCCAGTGAAAAAGTGTCATGGTGTCGTCCAAACAAGACCCTGCAGAAACTCGGCGAGAAACCTCTGGTCATTTCCAGCTCACGATGTGGAATTAGACGAGATGCGTGACGCCTTTTATTGGTGCCGCCACTTCACTGAAATTAGCGGCTCAAAACGTGCCGTTGTCAGCATCAGCTTGATTTGTACCTTCCTGCAGTGCATTTGCTAAACAAAAAAAGATCGCTCCCATCCGGCCCAGCTGACTTATCTATTTTCACACTCTGCACTATTTCTAATATCTCTTTCTTGTGAACCTCAATCTCTTCTCGTCTAGACGCAAGTAGCTCTGTATCTTCCTCGCCAACATTTTCATCTTCTATAGCGAACACTGTCGCAAAATATTTATTTAGTGCTTCCCCTATCTCCTCTGATTCCACACACAACTTCCCACTATTATCCTTGATTGTCCCAAACTTAACTCTCGTCATTCTTTTATTCCTGGCATTCCTATGGAAACCCTTAATGTTAACCCTGATCCTATCTGCCAACAACTGCTCATGTCTCCTCCTGGCTCTTCTCAGCTCTCTTTTTAGGTCTCTCCTGATATCGTTGGAACCCTCGAGCGCTCTAACTGAGTTTTCACATTTTGTCCAAACATGAGACATCTTGTTCTTCTTGACCAGGGATTCCACTTCCTTAGTAAACCACGGCTCACGCATTCTATATCTTCCTCCCTGCCTGACAGGTACATACTTATCGAGGACACACAGGAGCTTTTCCTTGAATAGGCTCCACATTTTAATGAGCTCACCCCCTGCAGTCTCCTACCCCATTCTACGCTTCCTAAACCGTACCTCATTGCATCGTAATTTCCCTTCCACTAGCTGAAACTCTTGCTCCGTGGAGTACACCTATTCCTTTCATTCACGAAAGTAAACCTGAGAGAATTGTGATCGCTGTCTCCAAACTGCTCACCTCCTTCCGAATCTAAAACCTGGCCAGGCTCGTTAGCCAGTACTAAATCGAAAGTGGCTACGTCCCTTGAAGGCATGTCTACATACTGTGTCAGGAAGCCCTCCTGCACACACTGGGCAAAAAATGACCCAGCTATAGTACTCGTACTGTAGTGATACTAGTAAGTATTCGGATATTGTCTTGCGAGTTCCAGAGACTTTCATTGTCCCAGAGTCCAGATAAAGTTTGCATTCCTCACGTACGTGAGCGAGAATGATTTCAATGTCTCAGATCAGTTCCTGTCCCGAGAACATCAGAGTCAGTGTCCCGTCCTCTATTCGGTGGGACAGTTCACACTTCTTCATTCTCCTCTGATTCCATTTCCCAAAGAGTTTCTCAAGATTTACAAAGCTGGTGCCTAAATAATAACGTAAATAATATAGAGAGTCAACTTGCTCTCAATTTGATTCAAAATAAATTAAGAATCGTTGAATATCTGCAAGAGCTGCAGAGTCATCCAAAGTGTCTCACGTGAGACTTTAGAGGCGAAGGTCTTAAACCTCTTTATGCCCAGAAAGTCCATTAGGGAGTCATTCTTTCCAAACCATTTTCCTCTGGCTCCGATAACGAAACCGAAGAATTGTGGCTTGGTGCCTCCTGTGAGGCGCTCCACTTCTTTGCTCAGATGTTTGTACTTCTGGGTCTTTTCAGTCCACGCTTGTTCTAAGGACTGGTCACTGTTCTCGAACCGGACCGTGACATCTACAACTGCCACTTTCGAGCTGTTCTCCTTTTTGAATATGATGTCCGGTTTCCAAAGTTTGCCATCCTCGGACACCAACCTTGGTTCTAGGTATGATGTCCATCCATATTTGCCGACTTGTTCTCTTAACATTTCGAGAACCACATTGTGTCTTTTAATCCTTTTATTCTTAACGAATAAACAGTGTCCTGATATGTGTGCCAGGGTTTCATTTTGGCTGTTGCATCGTCTGCATTTTTTGTTCGCACGAGGATTGCCCCTGGACAAGGTTGTCCTTGTCGGATACAGATTCGATCTTAGGAGCAGGCTGGCGATAAAATTTCTGGATCTGGTGTTAGCGTGCGGTCTGAGCCAGGAATTGGATATCTTGTCTTCCTGGAAGAAATGGTTTGCTTCCTAAACATTTTTTCAACTGCCAACTGACAATATTTTCACAGTATCTCTTCACAATCCACTGGCTTGCACCATGTCCAGGGATGAGAAGTCCCGTTTGGTGGAGAGATTCCCGAGGCTGATGAGTTTCATTTTGGAACAAAGATGGTGAAGTGGCGATTTCCTGCGGTTGTTTCTAATGATGGGAGAGGGAGCAGTGGGGAATGAGCACTTTGACGAGCAGGAGGAAGTGTTGCCACTGACCCGAGTCAGAGAACAGTGGACAGGGATTAAAGGAATCTAATGAAAAGCAGAACTTCTGCTCAGGACGTTCAATAACAGCTGCAGAAACCCGATGTATCGAGTAGTGTATCTGGAAAGAGAAACAGAGATAATGTTTTAAATATGGAACATTTCTGATGAAGAACTCGAGTTTCCCAAGTCGAATCAAATTACCGGCCTGGTTCACAAAATAGTTTTTCTGAACTTTGAGCGAGAATTGTACCAGCAGGAAAGCATTCATTACGTAGTCAGCAGGATTCGAACCTACGTGGGGAAACCCCAATGGATTTCTAATCCACCGCCTTAACCACTCGGCCATGACTACAGACAGTTCAGGTCGGTTGAGCATTGACCAAATCAGCCGTGATCTCATTGAAAGCTATCGTTGACTTGAGCGAAATGCTTCCATCTCTGGAATACGATCCGGGCCACGGTGCTGAGAATACCGAATCCTCACAAGTAAATACTAAGACAAAGTGATATATACTACCGTATTTGGTGTAAATAAAACACCCTGTCTGAACATTTTCGTGGCAGATTTTTTTCAAATTGTCCTCAAGTATTTCTAAAGTGTGAAAAGGCCATTCCGCCCGTGTGCATTGCGGCTAATCTGAGAGCCATCTATTCCAGTCGCTGTTTCGAACTTTGGCCCAAAGTCTCGTGTGTTCTAATGTTGTCAAGTCAAATATCAATGAGGTTATCCTATGTTCTTACATGGCACAGTAGAATAACGAATTGTAACTCTTTTGAGGAACTCATGCTTATTTTCACCCACAGAGGGAGACACACCAGAAGATACCCCCAAACTGACGGAGGTGTCCGTTGTGGAGAGCTGGAATTTGAAATGGACAATAGGACAAATACAAGCTTTACATGCGGATGCACAGAGACGATGTCCTGAAATAACTTTTTAGGGGAGTGTCAATGTGTACCACGGTTAAAGCGAAACACACCCCCTCGAGCCAGGGAGGACTCGAACCTACAATCTTCTGATCCGAAGTCAGACGCGTTAGCCATTACACCACTGGCCCAAGAGACAGGCCTGCCGGTGGCAGAATGTCGATATGTAATGCCGTGAACTTTCACGGAATCAGAATTAAAAAAGTGAACAAGCACCGAAGATAATCACCAACATTGATTCACTTCGAAGTTTCCAATTTGTGAAGCAGTGCCTTTCACTGGCAAAGGAGAAACATTTGTCCTCAGCTGCCTGCTTCAGGGTCGCGTCCTTCTCTGCTGGAAGTTTTCATCGTTTTATTCACAGTCACGACGCGATTTCATGATCCACTCCAGTCAAAAAGTGTCATGGTGTCGTCCAAACAAGACCCTGCAGAAACTCGGCGAGAAACCTCTGGTCATTTCGAGCTCACGATGTGGAATTAGACGAGATGCGTGACGCCTTTTATTGGTGCCGCCACTTCACTGAAATTAGCGGCTCAAAACGTGCCGTTGTAAGCATTAGCTTGATTTGTACCTTCCTGCAGTGCATTTGCTGAACAAAATCAGATCACTCCCATCCGGCCCAGCTGACTTATCTATTTTCACACTCTGCACTATTTCTAATATCTCTTTCTTGTGAACCTTAATCTCTTCTCGTCTAGGCGCAAGTAGCTCTGTATCTTCCTCGCCAACATTTTCATCTTCTATAGCGAACACTGTCGCAAAATATTTATTTAGTGCTTCCCCTATGTCCTCTGACTCCACACACAACTTCCCACTATTATCCTTGATTGTCCCAAACTTAACTCTCGTCATTCTTTTATTCCTGACATTCCTATGGAAACCTTTAATGTTAACCCTGATCCTATCTGCCAACGACTGCTCATGTCTCCTCCTGGCTCTTCTCAGCTCTCTTTTTAGGTCTCTCCTGATATCGTTGGAACCCTCGAGCGCTCTAACTGAGTTTTCACATTTTGTCCAAACATAAGAAATCTTGTTCTTCTTGACCAGGGATTTCACTTCCTTAGTAAACCATGGCTCACGCATTCTATATCTTCTTCCCTGCCTGACAGGTACATACTTATCGAGGACACACAGGAGCTTTTCCTTGAATAAGCTCCACATTTTAATGAGCTCACCCCCTGCAGTCTCCTACCCCATTCTACGCTTCCTAAACCTTACCTCATTGCATCGTAATTTTCCTTCCTCCAGCTGAAACTCTTGCTCCGTGGAGTACACCTAATCCTTTCATTCACGAAAGTAAACCTGAGAGAATTGTGATCGCTATCTCCAAACTGCTCACCTACTTCCGAATCTAAAACCTGGCCAGGCTCGTTAGCCAGTACTAAATCGAAAGTGGCGTCGACACTTGAAGGCATGTGTAGGTAATGTGTTAGGAAGCCCTCCTGCACACACTGGGAAAAAAATGACACATCTATAGTACTCGTACTGTAGTGATCCCAGTAAATATTTGGATACTGTCTTGAGTGTTCCAGAGATTTACAAAGTGGGAGAAAGACATTCCGCCCGTGTGCATTGCGGCTTATCTGAGAGCCATCTATTCTAGTCACAGTTTCGAACTTTGGCCCAAGGTCTCGTGTGTCCTAATGTTTCCAGGTCAAATGTCAATGAGGTTATCGTATGTTCTTGCAAGGCACAATAATGGGACAGAAGTATAACGAATTGTAACTCTTTTGAGGAAGTCATGCTCATTTTCACCCACAGATGGAGACACACCAGAAGATACCGCCAAACTGACGGAGGTGTCCTTTGTGGAGAGCTGGTATTTGAAATGGACAATAGGACAAATGCAAGCTTTACATGCAGAAGCACAGAGGCGATGTCCCGAGAGAACTTTCCAGCAGAGCGTCAACGTATGCCACGGTTAAAGCGAAACAGCCCCCCCTCGAAGCCAGGAAGGACTCGAACTTGCAATCTTTCGATCCGAAGTACAGACGCGTTATCCATTACGCCACTGGCCCAAGAAGCAACCCGAAGCGTCGCAGAATGTCGATTTGTAACGCCATGAACTTTCACGGAATCAGAATTAAAAAGGTGAACAAGCACCGAAGATAATCACCAACATTGATTCACTTTGAATTTTCCAATTTGTGAAGCCGTGCCTTTCACTAGCAAAGGAGAAACATTTGTCCTCAGCTGCCTGCTTCAGGGTCGCGTCCTTCTCTGCTGGAAGTTTACATCGTTTTATTCACAGTCACGACGCGATTTCATGATCCACTCCAGTGAAAAAGTGTCATGGTGCCGTCCAAACAAGACCCTGCAGAAACTCGGCGAGAAACCTCTGGTCATTTCGAGCTCAGGATGTGGAATTAGACGAGATGCGTGACGCTTTTTATTGGCGCCGCCACTTCACTGAAATTAGCGGCTCAAAACGAGCCGTTGTAAGCATCAGCTTGATTTGTAACATCCTGCAGTGCATTTTCTCGGGAAAGAGATGGTTCCCAATAATAGACAAACATGAATTCGCATGTAGATATATTTCAATGTGACACGATTCATTTTCAGTCCCTAATTACCCCAGAGATGGAGGGGGTGAATTACTTTTCTTCACGCTTCAACCCCTCAGCATGGAGGTACAGACATGAAACCGCTAGAGATGGAGTTCTTGCATTGTGAACCAGCGACACTGAAGGGACAATGTAAAAGTGAGGACTACAGATGCTGGAAACCAGATTTTAGATCAGAGTTATGCTGGAAAAACGCAGCAGGTCAGGCAGCATCCGAGGAGCAGGAACGTCGACTTTTCTGTTGCCAGTCCTGCTGAGTTCCGCAAACAATTTTCGTTTTTGTCTCAGATTTCCAGCTACTGCAGCTATTTCTTTTATGTTAACCTTCCTAATGTTTTGGACAGAACCAATGACCTGCCAGCATCGGAAAATCGGCAGAAGTAATAGTACACCGATATGTTTGATAAACAATACAAACATTCCATGAGCGGGAATACGATCCGGGCCACGGTGCTGAGAGTACCGAATCCTCACAAGTAAATCCTCACAAGAACAGTTTCGTTGCAGATTATTTTCAACTTGTCTTGGAAGGTTCACAAAGTGGGAAAAGGGCATTCCGCCCTGTTTGCATTGCGGCTAATCAGAGACCCATTTTTCTAGTCGCAGTTTCCAACTTTGGCCCAAAGTTTGATCATGCAGAAACTCAGCGAGTTCACTCAGACATTTTGCCACAGAATGATTTGCAGAATGATTTGCCACATTTAAGGCAAATTCAATGGCAACCGAATGGGTATATAGACAGGAAGTGTTCGGAGAGAGAAGGAACATATTTTGGCAAATATGTTTCAATTAATTTCGGTTATCTATTCAGCAGGACAGGGTCGATCGTCGGGTATTTTTCCGTGCTCGGCATCTTTGTTCTGCTCCCGCAGCTGACACCAGTTTTACTGGACCATTTGGAAAAAAAAAACATGCACTCTGTTTGTTACGCAGTCAGCGCGTTTGCCTATATTTCTGAAAGGTGGATGGGACGAGTTGACCCAGCAATGAGGGTCTTTCCGGTCTTTTGCTGCCAATGACCGTTCGTTTGGCACCTTCCCAACTTTGCCATCAAAACGTTTGGCTGAGGAATAATACCGCACGGATAATGTTAGCCCCTTCAGCTCTCCAACGAATCCAGAAACTGACAACTCTTCATGTGGAACAGAAGCAAAACAGAAAGTGTGGACCATTGCCAGGCACACCGAAGCATGCATGCTGCCTTTATTACAGTGCAAGCCGATTATGTCATGAACTGCTTAGAGCAACGGCAGCGAAGCAATTCCGGACATACTGGAGATTTAGTGCATTGCCAAGTCACAGGAAGTGCTCAACAAACATAAAACAAAACGGAACAGCAATAACCCATGAAAAATGAAGTTTACCAATTGCATTCGTGATGAAATTAGGTCAACAATGCGCTGATGACTCCATCTGATCGAGAGGATCAATCCCCAGCTCCCTTCACCAGGACAGTAATGAAGGAAATGCGAGAAATACAAAAAACATTTCTCATCGCGATTGCCAACCTTTTTTGCCACTGCAATAACAAAAACGGCGAGCAAATACAATGCAGAATCTGGTTTGATATCAGCAATGAAATCGTAATATCCATTCACTTTCAGTGAAAACGGTGAACAATGGAAATTGTCTGAAATATGAATACCCAACACAGGCTACTTGGTTCCCCGATTATACTGCTGCACAGACTTTCATATTTAAAGGTACCTTTCAAAGAGAGTGTTTGTGGCTGTCCATATGACAATGGAAATTGCTGCCCTCGCTCTCACTGCCATTATTGATTATGTTGGGTTTGGCATCCTCACCTTGCACGCGGGAGTTCAATGTGAACTCTGCTGTGAAAAATCGGAGTGCTTTGGAGCAGAAAGATGCGAAGCTAGTGTGCTTCATGGAGATGTTGTTGGAATGTTTTGCGGTGCTGGGAAGCGGGATCCTCACAGTTCTGGGTAACATCCTTAGGGTTGCAGAGCCTTATGTGAAGCCAACTGTCCTGTTTATTTAGCTTCATTGCCGCTGGGTCCGGTTGTTGGTGTTGCAGATTGGATCCTGATTAATGTGTTTATTGATGGAATCCATGGATGGGTGCCCTGCTTCTCGAAATTCTCTGGCTGCCTTCTGATTGCCATGTCCTATTACTGTTGTGCTGCTCTCCAGGATGCTTGCTGTCTGTACGGAAAGCTACTCGGGACAGCTTGCCTCGGCAATTACTGACGGCCACACAAATTCTTTGCCAAGAATATGTATCCCACAACCGCATTCCCAGATGTCTGGCACACTAAATTGTCAACTAGGATATGCCATAAAGCAATTGAAACACCCATGCTTCCCTTTTTAAAAATAAATTTCTGAAAACTGATAGCCAGACATCTCTGAACACACGGATTTAGGACAGCACATAAACCAGCAGCCTCGCTGAGGGAAAGCTCACCAGAAAACAATATCCAATTCCCATCTTGTGAAGGACAAATGTGGTTGTCAAGATTCCACGCAGGTACTGCACAAAACACTATATCGGAGAAACAGTCAGACAAATAGCGAGCTGCAATCGTGAACTTCAGCCAGCCTGTATACGCCACGGGCAGATGTTCTTGTAGTTGTATGTAGGGCATTGAGTGTTTCTGATTCAGGGGCTTGGACCGTCTGCAGTACTGGTTAATTCATTGTGTTGTAATTACTGTTGGAACATATGTAAAACTCGATTGCTCATTGAGATGTACATCCAAAATATTAGCCGAGAGAAGTATTTTGGTGGTTTTTCTGGTGCTGTTCCTGTCATGCCCTCAGGAACTGGACTTATTGTGTGCTTCCTGACGGTTCGGGGCATGCTTTCGTGATCGTATTTTGGGCAGAAACCTGCGTTTTAGCTTCAAACGCGTGCGTTTGCAAACCTGGTACACCTCCCTGTATTTTGTTATCTCTTATTGTGTGCAATTGCAACACGGCAAATTATTAATTTATATTGGAAGGTGACAAACGGAGGCGTGTGAAATGCCAAGGTATTAGTGACATTTATCAATTGATTACATATTACTTTTATTCAGGAGATAAGGATGTAAAACGTGTTTGTGTAGAAATGAGGACCAGTGAGGAAAGAAGTCATCTGCAGGTGGAGTTTACAAGTGCACTCGCAGTAACCACTACGTACAAGAAAAAAAAACTACATGTGAGTGATAAAATATGGCAATGTTTACGGGTGATCTTAGTTTCCCATCTCCCACTCACGGTTCAATGGTAAAAAAAAGTTTGGATGACAATAATCAATAAATCATATCGGTCCCAGAGAACAAGGCGAGCCATATTTTGGTCATCGATTAGTTTACAGCTGACTTAGTATCTGTCTTTTCTTGGAAACCATCTCCTTTGTTGTGACCATCAGGAAAAATATTACGTTGACATAAAGAAAATGAAGATTACGTCACTACTCTTTGTTTGTTTCATGCCCAGGTACAATCAGACGACCTTGATCAACTCTGCTAGTCATGCTAGCAAAGAAACCTGGAAACATGCCAAGTGTGATTTTTCGCTCAATAAATAAGTTTGATTCAGTTTGACTGAAACCACCTCTCCCTAAAGTTGTGCTTTTCTTCTTTTAAAATGGTGTCCGGTATCTTCCAAATGACGGCAAAGATATGAGAGCAGATGGAAGCAATTTAGCCTATCAAGTCTGCGACAACATTCAATGAGATCATGGCTGATTTGGTTAATTCTCAACCCCCGTTTTTATCCTCACCTCCGTGATGCTCCATGTCTGTCTATCACAGCCTTGAATACAACTCGCCTTCACAGCCCTCTGTTCTTGGGAAACCCACAGATTTGCTACCCTCCCAAAGAGTGAATATCCCCCTTATCATTTTCTTAAATGTTTGATCCCTTCAGCTGTGAGAACGCACTCTCGTCCCAATTTCTCGGGGGTGTACATCAGAGCAGAATAAGTCCCTGAAGGTAGGTCTGCACTCTCCAGTGCCGCTCCGTGTATTTGAAACATTTTCAGATTTTGACCTCTGATTAAAAATAGTAGACCTAATTGGCACATCAGATTTGCCAGTGGTGAATTTTTTCAAGAAGAGTTCAATGAGAGTAATTCTACTGGCAGTGAATAGGGCTAGACAAATTAGATTACTGACAGTGGGGAAACAGGCCCTTCGGGCCAACAAGTCCACACCGCCGCACCGAAACACAACCCACCCATACCCCTACATTTACCCCTTACTTAACACTACGGGCAATTTAGCATGGCCAATTCGCCTCACCTGACCTGCATATCTTTGGACTGTGGGAGGAAACCGGAGCACGCGGAGGAAACACACACAGACACGGGGAGAGCGTGCAAACTCCACACAGTCAGTCGCCTGAGGCGGCAATTGAACACGGGTCTCTGGCGCTGTCAGCCAGCAGTGTTAACCACTGTGCCACCGTGCCGCCCTAATGCAAGGACATTTTTCTTTCGCGATCCAGTGCTGTGTTTATTCACCTCTCTGCGCATGAAAATGGATCCTACCCATCCACTTTATCTCTCATCAATATGTGTGCAATTCAAATTGATGCGGCCATGACGACACGCGCGCAATGCTGTCTTAGTATGTCTTATGTAATGGAAAGTTCCAACCTGAAACACCAGTATTCGCTGTCAGACTCTCTTGCTTTCGAAAGGAGGAGGATGCTGGGGTGCCAAGAAAAGCCAAATCCTGGTGTTTCAGGTTGGAACTTTCCATTACATAAGATATATTAAGACAGCATTGCACTGTGTAGTCATGGCCGCGTGATACAGGTGATGGATTACAATTCCATTGGGGCTTCCCTCCGCAGGTTCGAATTCTGCTGGTTCAGTTTTCAGTGATGTCATGCTGGACGCGTTTTCACTCACAGTTCAGAAATCTCGTCTCAACAAACAAGACCAGTCAGTTGATTAGACTTAGCAAACTCAAGTTATTAATCAAAAATGCAACAGACTTATCTCCAATGCAAAATATTATCTCTATTTCTCTTTTCAAAGTTACTGCCAGACCCATCGAGATTTTGCAGTATTCTTTGAATGTACTGTGCAGAAGTGCTGCTTTTGAATCGATTCCTTTTACCGCAGTCCTCCATCGACTAACTCTGGTCAGTGGCAACACTTCCCCCCACTCGTCGAAGAGCCAATCCCCACCACTAATTTTCCCATCATTATAAATAGCCGCAGGAAATTGCTGACAAACCACCTTTGCTCCTAAGCGAAGCTCACCAACATCGGGAATCCCTCCACAAAACGGGACTTCTCATCCTTGGACATGGTGAAATACAGACGATTGTGTACAGAATTTGGGAAAATATTGTCACTTGTCAGGTGAAAAAATGTTAAGAAGGCAAAAAACGTCACCCAGTCTCCAGCTTTGTGAATCTTCAGAAACTCTTTGGGAAAAGGACTCAGAGGAGAATGAAGAAGGGTGAATTGTCAGACTGATCGGAAACAGTCAGGACAACTTCCCATTCTTTAAGTGGACGGGACATTGATTCTGATGTTCTCAGGACAAGAACTGATTGGAGATATTGAAGTAATTCTCGGTCTTGTACACGAGGAATACAACCCTTATATGGACACTGGGACAATGAAAATACTCGATACCACACAAGATACTGAAAGGTTCGGAGAGAGATGTTCCCGATTGGAGCAGAGCTGGTTCCCAGTGACATGGGTGTGTCTGTCGTGGCTGGGATCAGACTGTTCCCATGTCGCAATTATGAATGTCCCAGTCGTTATTTCGGAAAAGTAAAACTGATAGAGGACAGTTGTCGTTCTGGGAATGGCAGCCTGAAGTGGGAGGTCAATCACAGAAAGCTTTAGAGGATCGTCCAATGTGTTAGGTTGGACGTATCAGTTCATGCGACTGTTAACTGAAATGTTACTGGTTCAATAGCGCCAGGGCGACAGCGATTGATGTTCATAATGCATCTGTTTTCTGTGCAGCACCGTTTCGTGTTTCTAATGGGGTCAGGAAAATGTTTTCAGACAGAAACCTTTGGTATGACGAACGATAAAAAAAAGTTTCTGCATTGCTTTAATGCTTAATGTAAAGAACTGTGGATTCTGGGAATCTGAAGCAAAAACAGAAACTGCTGTCGAAACTAACCATTTTGGCAGTGCCTGTGGGAGATTACCGTGTTCTGATGAAGTTTTGAAATATTTGTCTCTGATTCTCTCTGAATAGACGCTGTAAGATCTGCTGAGATTCTCCTGGTATTTCTGTTCGTGGTTTTCACTGAATGCCTATTCCATTTATAAGGATTATACAACCAAACCCACCACAAACCAAAATTAAGAAATAACACCTCAGCATCTCACTCCACCGCAAGCGCAAGGATAACTGCACGATACTGCACTTCTCCAGCTTCCACCCTAAATATATTAAAGAAGCCATACCGTAAGGACAAGCGCTTCACCTGCATAGGAACCGCTTAGATTAGGAATAATGCGACAGACACCTAAAGATTTTGAAGGATATCCTCATGATGATGGGGTACATGTTGAACTGATTGATCGCCAGTTCCGGTGTGCCACAGTGAAAATCTGCTGTGAACTCGTCAGAAGACAGACAGAGGATGCGACTAATAGAGTATGTTTCATCGTCAGTACTTTCCTGGAGTTCAGCACGTTCTTCACAGGATTCAGCATGTCACCGATGATGATGATCATCTCACTAAGAACATCCCCATGACTTCAATTCTCACCTTCAAACACCCAGCAAAATTATAACATACGACAGTTTACAGTAAACTACTCAGCCTTCACATAGCATTAACCACAACACCACAGCACCATGCCTTCGCAACCTTTGCAAGACATGGACACGAACATCACCCGTTGGTACACTACCCACCACGTACACGACAGGTACTCATGTGACTCAGGCAATGTTGTTTGTCACATATGCAGCAGGCAATGATACCACAAGATGCCACAAGATACCCAGTAATGGTATATTGGCGAGACCATGCAGATGGTGTGCCAATGGATGAATAGTAACGGCATAACAGTTTCCAGACAGGGTTATTCACACCCAGTCGGGAAGAGTTCAGCAACCAAGGACATTTGGTTTTCAATCTTCCACTAAATGTCGGTCAAGGCGGCTTTCGAGGGACACAACAACGCAAAAGCGCCAAACAGAATTGGGTCGCCAACTGCCTTCGTTGGGGTGATGGCTTCAACCATGATATTCGGTTAATGTCACACCACATGTGACCCACCACACTGTTCTGTATCTGTGAAATCTTCCTTATTATTCTGTTTTCACACCATCACCGTGACAAGTTGTTATTGTGTCTCTACCTTAATCACTTTGTTCAATATTGGCTAACTGATAATTGGGTCAAACTCGCGGCATGCGACTCTAGCCAAATAAAAATCAGAAGAACTGGGAATGCTGTAAACCAGGAGCAAGGGCAAGGGTTGCTGGACGGGGTGGGGGAATGGGACTGGGGCAGGTGTTTCGCTGGTCTGGGGACATCTGTGGAGGAACATGAGAGTTAATGTTTCGGAACTGGTGACTCTTCCTCTGATGTTTTTGTTGTGGAGCGGTTTTCCAGTTGCTTCTGTTTCTGTTCCATGTCATTCCAGTTCCTTGACTTGTCTCCAGTACGACTTTATTTTAACGGTTTGTAATTATCTCTCTGCCTCACTTTCTTGGATCATCGGTCATCCATTCTGTTGGAACGCAGTTATTGACACATTACTCACACTGTGTGACACTCTTGTTCACTTGCAGAGACTAAGTCTTTGACACTCCGCTCCCACAATTTGCCTGATATTTTGATCTGTCTGCCCTTGATCTCTCTTCCCTTAAATTGAGTGTTCTGTGTTATTCCCTCCCACTTCACCTAACGAAAGGGCTCTGGTCCGAAATCTTGTTATTTCAAATAAACATGTGCATCTATAACCTGGTGTGATTTCTGAATTGGTCCATCGTAGTCCAAAACCGCAACCTCCACAGCAGGTACACGGAAACACCACCACACGCACTGTCCCCTCCACACTATGTTCAAGCTCATTTACTCCTGTTGCCTCATGTAATTCTGAACATGTTGTTGTTCGTGATGAAATCTTAAGGTTCAAGCAGTTCTTTTGCAATGTATGTACTTTGGAATGTGGTTCAATGTCAAAGAAAAACATACTTCAAGAGACGATATATGCTTCAAAGCTTTGCCTGAGTTGTTTAAATGTCATTTATCCTGAACCCAGTGAGCTGACGGAAGAATAAACATGCTTTGCACTTCTACCACACGGTGCCAGGGACCCAGTTCAATTCCAGCCTGTGGCGACTGTCTGTATGGTACTTGTACTCCTCCCATGTGTGTGTGAGTTTTCGTCCCACATTATGAAAGCTGTGTAGTTTCGGTGGATTGCCAAATGGAAAATTACCCAACTTGTCCATGTATATGGACTTCAGGTTATTTCGCTGTGAGAAACTTGAAGGGAATCGATTAGGAAGTCGTTTTTGTTGGGATAATCTTCACTGCTTTGGTGTGGGCTTGATAGACCGAACGACCTACTTCCACACAATTGGGATTTTACGAAAATTATTGCGATCGTGCGATTTTCCAGACAGTCCGAAAGATAAATAATGTTTCTAGGTGTCGTTTTGAATGTCTGCAAACGATATTCCAATTCTCACACAGGAGCTACACCTCGAAGTCTGCACTTATGCAATTTAAAGTTGCGCATCAGTGTTCACGCTTCGGAAATCACAGCTTTTTACCATTAAGATCAAATCTTGTGTTTTTTAATCTTTATCATAAATAGTCGAATTAGTCTCATTTATCTACATTTAATGCATGTACTTCAAACTGATGGGAATGGTAACTTCTCAGATTCAGGTTCATTTTGATGGTGGATAGGTAGATGACGACCACTCTTCCCATCATCTCAAGTGGATTTGCAAGGCATCGATCACCAACGTTGAGCCGTGCTGCTCCCTGGGAGAGAGTGAAGCGCGCGGTGATGGCCTGTTCGGTGACATCATACATGTATTTGTCTCCACTTAGTTTCTATGGAGTAGGACTGACAATGAGGGAAAGTTCGAAGGCAAGAGCTGATTCTGGGAGGGGAAGACTCCTGAAGAGGTTTTGGCAGTATCTGAGAGACTTTCCAAATTTCAAACAGGCAAAGTCATTGAATAAAATCTCTGGGGATGCCTTCTAACAGGTTAATGGTGTATCCGAAAATACATAACATAGCCTAAATGAAGATAAATACCGCAGTCTTAGCAGGACGAATGGTAAGAAGAACATATTTGATTGAGGACTTCCTGCTGCAGTCTTTAAGTCGCGCAGCTGAGTCAGCTGCTCATAAATGATGATAAAATATCTATCCTTTAACTGATCACCTTCAGCCACGTGCTGGAGTATGTCTAGTCTACTTATGTCTACCTTTTGCTGCAAAATGGCTATGGAGACGTGTATGTCTTTGATATCGGGCTTATTCGGAAGCATGGCTCCACTAAGGTTTGAAGTTAGCTTTCGTGATTCGTTGGTTAGCACTGCTGCCTTACAGCCTGGATTCGATTCCAGCCTCAGGCGACCGTTTAGAGTTCGCATATTCTCCCTGTGTCTGCATGGGTTTCTTCGGGTTGCTCCAGTTTCCTACTACAGTCCAAAGATATGAAGGTTAGATAAATTGGATATGCTAAATTGTACCTCGTTCTCCAGAGTGTGTTGGTCAGGAGCAGCGCAAAGTAATAGGGAAGGGAAATTGCTGTGGGTGGAATACTCCTTGGAGGTTGCGTGTGAACTTGTTGGGCATAATGACCTGTTTCCACACTGTAGGGATGGTATGATTCTATTTCATTACGTCGGTACTTTAACAGCGTAAGGCATGGTACAACTCAGCAGCTCGCTGGTAAAATGGTGAATGGTGGATTCACGCTGATGATCTGTGTCAACGTTAACTGGCAAGTGTTCATCTCAATTGGAATTGCCGACTATGCAAATTTAATTGAAACAGAATCATGACTGGAAAATACCTCCAGTGAAAATGCATCACCAAATTCAACATTTCTATTCATGGCAAGTTGCTGACTCAGCCTATCTCAAATTTCTGATTAAATGAATCTGCAGCAAGAACACAGGGATACATATTTCCAAACTGCTCCTCTTAACTCTATAGCTTAAGCGTTACATTTTTGTGAAGGTTTTCGTACCTCCCAGTAAGTGTTGGCCTTCTAACAATTGAGTTTGACAAAGTTTATTTGAACAGTTCATTAAACTATTTGGATGTTTTGAAGTGGGGGAGGAGGGCAACCCTCTGATCCACTGGGACAGTGAAGGACTGACTGAAGGAATACCTATCCAATTGTGATGATTAGTAGCTTGGAAGGGAACATACAGATAATGATTTTCCCATTCGTTTACTTCCTTTGTCTTTAGGACGATAGTATTACTCGAGTTGGAGTGTGCTGTCAAATGGAAATTGTTGATTAATCAAAAAGCTGCGACAGTGGTGAATGGTTTGAAATTATACATAAATTGCCAATCGAACTGGCTCAATTACCATGGAATGTAGCGTTCTGAAGAAACTCAGCCGACCTGGTAGCAACTGTGAAAAGTGTCAGAGAAGTGATGTTTCTTGTCCTACATGTCCTCTCTTCAGTACTGTTCTGAAGAAGAGTCATTTTGGCCTCAAAAAGTTACCTGTATTTCTCTCCAAGTATGCTGTTAGAGTTGCTGAACTTCTCCAGCACTTTCTGCTTTCATTTCAGTTATTAAATGTCCGCAGCATTATCCTTTTGTACGCATGTTTCATAATGGCGCTGTCCAACATCTTGAGGTATGTTGTCGATATATTGGTTCAGTCAATCGGGGAGTATTCCATAACACACTTGACGTGAGCCTTCTCGGTATTAGAGAAGCGATTGGAGTCAGAAAGCCCATGACTGATGGCGGTTTTCTTGCCATCTGGCCTGCTCTTGTAGCCACATTATTTATGTAGGGAGGACAGTTCATTTTGGGGTTAATGGTAACTCCCACATTGTTGATCGTTGAAGAATAGGTAATGGCAACACCATTGAATTTCCAGAGGTGTTGATTAGATTATCTTAATCAGGATGTGTGAAATTCATATCCCTTGTCTGCCCAGGCCTTCACATTGCCAGAATTCTGCTGCATTGTGAAATGAAATGCTTCAGGAGTTGAGGAAGTAAGAATGCAGCTGAACTCTGGACATTTATTAACGAACAGAACCTTGAATAATTCCTGAAGTGAGGTCCTGGAGTTTAGATAACTGACCTGCAACAACCAATCCAGTTTCTGTGCGTCTGGAGTCACATGTATCTTGGAGCAAATAAGAATAGCAGCTTTACTTCCCTAAGGGGTAGAGGCGAATCGGAAGGGATTTTCCATGGTCAGTTGTAATGGGGAAAAGGCATTAGACATAGAATTTCAACTTAGAATTCATGGCATCTATCGTTGCAGGGTTTGAATTAGGTCTCTGATATCAATTCTGGAATATCTTCACGTGAGCTGATTATCATGTACTGATGAGCAATGCTCCTCCAAAACTGGGATTAAGCTTGCTATTAAGCTTCTTCATTTCTCAGAAATTTGAATTAAAAAAAATGTGAGCAATGCTACAGTCTCAGTCTCCACAAGCTGCTTACACACAGTACCATGCAACACTTTTGGTGATGCATCAACTCAGATTTTCAAACAAGGGGCTTGTCAGTTGTCTGAAGGGAGAGATAACGTCGCACAGAAAACTGCATCAAACAATTCAAACATGTGGAGAAGGTGATCCTCACTATCCTGGTCTTCATTGGCGTTCCTTATAAGGCATTATGACAATTTCACTTGTTTTAGTCTGCTGCTGATCTGCTCTTTGGTTTTAACTTTTGAACAATAAAGTCTCCAATTCACTGACAGGTTTCCTTATTTAGACACAGGAAGTGCGATATCAGTTCACTGAGCAGTAGTGTCCTTACAATTCTCCAGTGATAGAGACTCCCAATGTCACTGCAAATGCAGAACTCCCTAATGTCTGTGTTCTGTCATCCGTTCCGGTTTCATACCGTTTGTAGATATGATAAGAAATCAGGCAAGTCAGTTGCAAAGAATGGTAAACGGAAGTGAAACATTAACTCTTGCTCTCCCACAGATGATGTAAGACATGCTGAGCCATTTCTGTTTCTGATATACAAATGAAGCCTGTTTTTGCGACAACTTTGAATGTTAAGTGGTGACCTGAGAGAAGTAATGCAAGGCACTAAAATGAAGCAATAAACTGTTTCAGTTCGCTGTGGATTCTGGAATGAGTCTGAAAATGAGGTTCAGAGTATTCAGGACAGATGTTAGTGAGCACTTCTACACACAATATTTGGGAGAGGATTGGAACTCACCTCCACAAACGACAGTCGATGCAGGGTTTTTATTTTGGTTGCCAGAATCAATCCTGTGATTGCTTACATCTATCTCTAAGGACAATAGCAGCAGAAACAAGAGAAAACTGTGACCGCAAATCACCTATCAGGGATCTCGCCTTTCTGAGTTGGAAGTATCTGGCTATTCCTAAATCCTGGAACTCCCTCGCCAACAGCATCTTGGCTGTACCTCTATGTTAAGTTCGCTCAAGTTTCTGTGCAGTAGCTCATCATCTCAATCACTGGAGCAATTAGGGATGAGCAGTGAATCCAATGCCATTGAGTGACGTCGATACGCCACTAATGAGTTTCGAACATCTGCAGGTTCTACGTGTACGCCCACAAGCGATCGGGAGAAGGGAGTAGTGGAGCAGGGCGTTTGAGTAAAGTGAAAGGCAATGATGACTGGAGGGCGTGAGGCTGTACGTGAGACAGGAAGTGGTGATGCAAGGCTCACTGTTGGCATTAATGGGTCAGCCTATACTGGCCACTGTTTACACTGACTTACGCAACACTGCTGATCAATTCACCACAATGATACTGTTCTCTTGGCGTTGTATTCCCTCTGTGCATATTAACGTGGTTAATGGGCCCCGAGAGGATGAACGTATCTTCTTTATCCTGTCGGCTTAAACAGATGAATATGAGGAGAAAGTGAGGACTGCAGATGCTGGCGATCAGAGCTGAAAATGTGTTGCTGGAAAAGCGCAGCAGGTCAGGCAGCATCCAGGGAACAGGAGAATCGAAGTTTCGGGCATAAGCCCTAATTCCTGAAGAAGGGCTTAAGCCCGAAACGTCGATTCTCCTTTTCCCTGGATGCTGCCTGACCTGCTGCGCTTTTCTAGCAACACATTTTCAGCTCTAAACAGATGAATATATCAGTTTGAAATGAACGCAATACGAGATTGGCTCTTTCTGTGCATTTGCATTGGAGAATGTCCAGGTGTGGACGTTTCTTTTCTGTATCAGCGGAGGTTAGTTTAAATTCTTATGGAGCAACTTTCATAAAGTAACAAATGTCCAAGTTACTGTGATTGAACAGCTAATTAAATACACATATGGATATGAACAGCATTGTCTGCGCTGACACCGTTGATGAATTAGTAAAGTGTCTGGTTAGAACGAGACTAGTGTGGTGTCAAATCCTGGCGTTGCATGTCCTGTACATTGAAGGATCGTTGCTTAAACGTCTTTAAAATGCTGTATTGTTGATCCACCATACCGAAAGAGCATGCTTCTTGTGTTTGAGCTCAGCGCATTTTTATTTTGTGTTACCACATCCTGCTGCCTGCTGTGGCCCCATCAGTCAATACTAGATCCTGCTAATTCAACGGAAAGATTCTGTACTATGTTCCACAAGGACGTTTCAGTTAACGGTCGAATGCGCTGAATCTTCCAACCTAACAAATTCGACGATCCTCTAAAGCAGTCCGTGACTGAATTCCAAATTCAATGTGCCATTCCCTGAACGACTACTGTCCTCTATGAGTTTTACTTTTCCAAATGAAAGACTGAACCATTCATTATGGAGACATTTTAACAATCTGATACCCCCAAGACAGACACATCCATGTCACTGGGAACCAGCTCACCTCCATCAGGGATAAACTCCTCTTTTGCCTCTCAGTGCCTTGTGTGTTCCAGAGATTTTCATTGTCGCAGATGAAGTTTCTATTCCCCATGTACAGGGCTGAGAATGTTTTCAATGTCTCAGACCAGTCCCTGTCCCGACAACATCAGAGTCAATATTCCGGCCTCTGCTCGGTCCGACAGCTCACCCTTCTGCATTCTCCTCTGAATCCACTTCCCAAAGAGTTTCTCAAGATTCCCAAAGCTGGTGCCTGGATTGGTTTGGCTCCTCGACATTTTTCCAACTGCCAATTGACAATATTTTCACAGGAAAGCTTCGGAAACCTCGGGTCTGCACCATGTCCAGGGATGAGAAGTCCCGTTTGGTGGAGAGATTCCCGAGGCTGGTGAGTTTCACTTTGCAACAAAGATGGTTAAGTGGCAATTTCCTGCGGTTGTTTGTAATGATGGGAGAGGGAGCGGTGGGGCATGAGCACTTTGACGAGCAGGAGGAAGTGTTGCCACTGACCCGAATCAGAGAACAGAGGAGAGGGATTAAAGGAATCTAATGAAAAGCAGCACTTCTGCTCAGGACGTCCAATAACAGCTGCAGAAACCCGATGTGTCGAGCAGTGTATCTGGAAAGAGAAACAGAGATAATGTTTTAAATATGGAACATTTCTGATGAAGAACTCGAGTTCCAAAGTCTTATTAAATTCCTGGCCTGCTTTGCAAAATAGGTTTTTTGAACTTTGAGCGAAAATTCGCCCAACAGCAAGTCATTCATAGCGGAGTCAGCTGGATTCGGACCTACTCGGGGAAACCTGAATGGATTTTTAACCTATCACCTTAACCATGCGGCCATGAGTACTGACTAAAAAGCAGAGTTGAGCATTTTCCAAATCAGCAGTGATCTCATTGAAAGCTGTCGGTGACTTGATAGGCTAAATGCTTCCATCTCTTCTCCCACCTCGGCTGTCAATTGTAAGGTGCGAGACACCAATGTAAAAGAAGAAAAGCACAAAGTTAGAAAAAGATATTTGCAGCCAAACTGAGTCAAAATTGTTGATTGAAAGGAAAATCAAACTTGCCAATTTGCTAGATATCTTTGCGAACATGACCAGCAGAGGTAAGCAAGGGAGCTATTGATCTGAGTGTTCTTGGACCTGAAGCACAATAGAAATACATCTCTTGGGTACTATTTTGGCCGTATTTCTCAATGAGCTATCATGTTTTACATATGTTCCATCGGGAGTTACCTCACACAAGGAAGTAACCAGTGATGCAGACGGTCATATAATCCGAGTTCCAAGTCCCGGAGTCAGAGACACTCAGTGTCCTGTGTGTACCTGAAGAAACAGCTGTACATGGGGTTTACAGGGTAATAGAACTGCATGAATGCAGCTCGATGGTCGTCTGACTGCTTCTCCTCCATAGTTTTCTGTGCAGTCCCTGTGTGCAATCTTGTCAACTATGTTTGTCCGGCACAAGATGGGCATTGGTTACTTGTCTCTGAGAGAGGCTGTTGGTTTATGTGTTGTCATAATTCCGAGTGTAAGGAGGAATCTGGTTGTCAGTTCCCAGAAACTTACTTTAATAAATGGAAGCGTGCTTTGTAACTTGCCGCGTGGCATATCCTCGTTGCGAAGTTCGTGCACTGCGAATCACGTTGCGGGACAATCCAATTTTGGCAAAGAATTTGTGTGGCAGTCACGAGTTGTCATGACCAGCTATCCCTAGTTGCAATACGGACAAATGGCAAGAACTACAAATTCGATTAGAGCAGCACAAGTTTAATGTGACAGGGCAAACAGAAGGCAGTCAGAAGATTTCTGGGTGTAGGGCAATCACTCAAGGTACCTTTTCATATGAAAGTCTGTGCATCAGTAGAATCTGGGACCCAAGTAGTCTATGTTGGTTATTCATATTCCAGAAAACTTGTGTTGTTCCCCATTTACTCTGAAAATGAATAGACATAGTTACTTCACCGTTATTTCGAAAGAAGATCCTGCATTGAATCTGTTCGCCGTTTTTTGATGCTGTGGCGAAAAGATGGGCAATCGCGATGTGAAACGTTGCTCTACCTTCATTTCCTTCATGACTGTCCTGGTGAGGGAGAAAGGTGATTGGCACTCTCGATCAGATGGGGGCACCGGCGCATTGATGGCCTAATTTAATCACGGATATAATTGGAAATGGTCACTTTTAATGGTTCGTTGTTGTTCTGTTTTGTTTTATGATACTTGAGCACTTTCTGGGACTTGGCAATAAACTAAATCTCCAGTAGGGTTGGAATTGCCTCGCTGTTACTTGTGCGAGCGGTTCATGTCAGAGACGATTCACAGACAGCACTTCAGCTTCGGTGTATCTGATCATGGTACTGCCTTTTCAGCTTTAATTCTGTTCCACGTTAAGAGCTGTCAGTTTTTGGATTCGCTGGAGAGCAAAGTGGGTAATGCGATATGGGAGGTATTATTCTTCAGCCAAAATCTTTGATGGCGACCTTGGGAAAGTGTCAAGAAGAATGGTCATTGGCAGCAAATATCCGGAAAACCTTCATCTCTGGATCGGTTGGGCCCATCCACCCTCCAAACAAAATAGCCAAACTCACTGACTGAGTAACAAACATCATGCGTTTTTTGCAAATGGTGTATTCAAACCGTTGCCGGTGGCTGGAGCATCTCAGAGTTGTCGAGCATGGAAACAACTCCCGCGATCCAACTTGCCTTTGCTGAATAGATAACCGAAATTAATCCATACATATCTGCCAATATTTGTGCCTTATCTCTCCGAGGTCTTCCTGTCTATGCACCCATTCAGATGCGTTTGTAATGTTGTGAGTGCACCAGACTCTGCCAGTAAATGTGGCAATTCATTCCACACAAACAAAAGTTCTGTGTGAAAAACATGTGTCCCTCACATCCCTTTTAAATGTTTCCTCTCTCGCATTAAACGTTTGCTGTGTAGGTTTGAACTCGCGTGTCTTGTGAAAAAGTGCTCCTTGACTATTTACTTTGTCTGTCTTCCTCATGATTTTATAAGCTTCTGTGAGGCCATATCTAAGCACTGAAGCTCGTGGGAATCTGACGAAGCCTATTCAGTTTCGTTCTCATGTCCAAGCAGTGCAAACCTTGCAAATCCTTGTCAATGTTTTCTAAACGTACACTTGCAAGAAGTGTGTCCAGCTGCAGCACTTGTTTGACCGCGTGGTCACTCTGGAGCTGCGGGTGGACTCACTGTGGAGCATCAGCAATTCTGGAGAGTTATGTTGCCTCCCAGGTGCTCAGGCTAGGGATGTCGCCCATCGGCTGAAGAACATTTGAAAAGGGGATCGTGAACAGCCATTTATCTTGGTGCATACAGGCACCAACGAAAAAAAAACGAGATGAGGACCTGCAGGGAGAATTTAGGGAGCTAGGAGAGAAATTAAAGAGGAGGACCTCAGAGGTAGTAATCTCGGGATTACTGCTGGTGCCATGTGACTGCCAGCGTAGAAATGAATAAAAAAAGGCACGATGAACACGTGACTTGAGGAATGGTGCTGCATCGCGGTTTTCAAATTTGTTGGATTTTGCGACCAGTTCTGGGGAATGTGGAACTATAAGAAAATTGACGATCTACATCTGAACCGGACAGGAACGAACTTTCGGGAGTTGTTGCTACTGCTGTCGGGGAGGTTTTATACTAATGTGGCAGAGGTCTGGGAACCACACGATTAAGCAAGTCGGCAGTGCGGTGGAAACTGGAAGCGCTAAGAATCAGGAAGATAGCATTAATAATGGGAAGAGTAGGCAGAGAGCAGTTGAATGCAAAAGAACTGGTGGCCTGAAATGCATCTACTTTAATTCATGGAGTATAGACAGATGAACTAAGGCCTGGTTTGGTGCCTGGGAATATGACGTTATTGCGATCACAGAGATTTAGTTGAAGGAAGGGCATGGTTGGAAACCAAATGTTCTAGGATATAGACGCTTCAAACTGGACAGGGAGGGAAAAAAGGGGAAGGAGTTGCATTGCTGGTCAGGGATGATATCATGGCTGTGCGAAAGGAGGACACCATGTAGGGCTTGGGTCATGAGACACTATGGATGGAGCAGTGAAATAAGAAGGGTGAGATTAGATTTTTGGGGCTGTATTACAGTGAGCGTGAGGTGTAAGAAAACAATAGTTAAACAGACCATGGAAAGACGTAGTGGCAATAATTTAGTGTTGACTGAAGATTTCCGTTTTCCCAACATTGACCGGGATACTCTTAGCGTCAGAGGTCTGGATGGTATACCATTTGTAAGAAGCCTCCATGTGAGTTTTCTGGAGCGATATATCAATAGTCCGACGAGGGAATAGGCCATATTGGAACTGGTATTGGGGAATAAGCCACGGCTGGCGATAGCAGTTGCCGTGGGTGATTTCATTGGGAAGTGTCCAATGTTCTGTAAGTTTTAGAATACTCATTGACAAAGATGAGAGTGGTCCTGAGGAAAGAGTACTATCCTGGACCAAAGCTAATCATATCAAAATTATGCAGGAGGTCGGAAATGTGGATTGGACACAGCTATTTGTAGTAAAGTCCACAGTTCATATGTGGCGGGTTTTCAAAGATAGGTTAAATATAGTGCAGGATAGGCATGTCCCGTTGAAGGCAAAAGATGTGAAAGGCAATATTCGTGAACTGTTGATGACAGGACAATTGTACGACTCGCCAAGAGGAAAAGGGAAGCATACATAACGCCCCGGCAGCTAAGAACATAATGGTCCATGGAGGAACATGAGAAGAGTAGGACAAGTCTTAAACGAGGAATGAAGGGGGTTAAAAGGGGTCATGAAACAACTTCACGCTAGCACAATTGAGGAGAATCCCAAAGCCTATTATTCATATATAAGAAGCAAACGGGTAACCAGAGAAAGGTTTGGTCCACTGAAGGAAAATGAAGAAAGGCTGTATGTCGAATCTGAGAGAGTGGGTATGATTCTGAATGATTATTTTGCATCAGTGTTCACTGAGGAGAGGAGCATGATGAATTTTGAGTCTAGAGTAAGACATTTGATTTATCTGGATCATGTTGACATAAGTAGGGAAGCTGTGTTGGGCAGGCTAGTGGTAATTAATGTGGACAAATCCCCAGGAACGGATGGGATGTATCCCTGGTTCCTCAGTGAGGTGAGAGAGGAAATAGCTGGGACCCTGACAGATATCTTCGTGGCATCCTTCAGCACAGGTGAGGTTCTGGCTGACTGGAACGTTGCTCATATTGTCCCCTGTACAAGAAGGACAGTCGGGATATTATGGATAACTACAGAACAAGGCGCCTAACATCAGCGTTGGGAAAGTTGCTGGAGAAGGTACTGAGGGATAGGATCTATTCATATGTATAAAATAATGTGCATATCAGTGAGAGGCACAGAGTTTTTCGGGGAAGTGCCCAAGTTGATAGATGAAGGAAAGGCTGTTGATGACATATACATGCACTACAGTAAGGCGTCAGATCAGGTTCCCCATGGTAACCAAATACAGAACGTAAAGTAACATAGTGTGCAGGGTGTTCTAGACAGGTGGATAAAGAATTAGTTGAGCAATAGGAGAGAGAGAATGGCAGTTGAATGGAGTTTCTGGAAATGTAGAAAGATGACCAGTAGTGCTCCACAGGGGTCAGTGTTGTGGCCACTGTTGTTTGTGATATACATAAATGACCTGGAAGAGAGCACTGTTTGAATGATCAGAAAGTTTGCAGATGACACGAAGATTTCTGGACTAGCAGAAAGTATAAGTGACTGTTAAAGAATACAGAAGGCTATAGATATACTGGAAAGTTGGGCGGAAAAGTGGCAGCTGGAGTTCAAAACAGACAACTGTGAGATGACGCATTTCGGTCAGTCTAATTCTAGCTGGGGTTATACAATGAAGAGCTTTGGGAAAAAAAGTTGATGGACAGAGAGATCTGTGAGTGCAGGTCCATTATACTGAAGGTTGCTGCACAGGTGGATAGAGTGGTCAAGCAGGCATATAGTATGCTTGGCTGCATTGGATGGGGTATTGAATAAAATGGCTGGCAAGTCATATTAAAATCGAACAATACATTGGTCTGGCCACACGTAGAATACTGTGCAAATTTCTGGTCGCCACATTACCAAAAGGATGTGGACGCTTTGGAGAGGGTACGTAAAAGGTTTAAGCGGATGTTGCCTCGTATGGAAGGTGCAATCTAGGAAGAGAGGTTGAGTCGGTTAGGTTTGTTTTCATTAGAAACAAGGAGTTTGACGGGGAGCTTTTTGTGGCTTACAAAATCATGAAGGGTACAGACAGGGTAGATAGAGAAAAGTTTTATTTCCCAGTTGAAGGATTAAATACCGAGAGGTCACGCGTTCAAGGTGAGAGGTGAAAAGTTTAAGAGCGATACACGCGGCAACTACTTGACACAGCGGGTGGTGGGTGTCTGGAACGCGTTCCCAGCAGAGACGGGAGAGGTAATCACGGTAGATACAGTTAAGATACGTCTGGACAGATCGATGAGGATTTGGGGAGCAGAGGGATACAGATGCTTTGGAATTGGGTGACAGATTTAAACAGTAGATTTGGATCGGCTCAGGCTTGAATGGATGAAGGGCCTGTTCCTTGTCTGTACATTTTCTTTAGTCTTTCTTCTTAAATTACGCAATTTCATTACATAATCTGCGAGGTCTAAGTACCTGAAGTGAATCGATGCTGAAACACTAGTCATAACAAATCTGAGCGTTGACTTTTGTGTGGTAGCGTGGTCGAGCAGTCTAATATGCTGCGTTTTAAGCTTCAGTTTCTATCGAATCGTGGCTTCAAATACCAGCATCGTTAGTGAGCTACTATGTGGAGATGTATGTGAGTGAACTGTGCATGTGTGGATGCCTTTTAATTTGAGTGTTTGCAGCTCCTCAGTGTGCTTACCCTCTCGTTGATAAAATCAGCGACCGTCTCTGAAAACAACGCAAGTTCCTGCTGTCCGACGTATCCTCATATCCCGTCGATAACTTTGCTTTTGGATATCTGCGTTGCCAGTTTCTAAATCTCAAATGTTCAGCGTAGTTGGCTGAAATGTTGGTGGTTCGAGCCCACTCAGGGAATAAATCTCAAATATTTCAGCACAAGCATTTACCCCGAACATGTATTGACATTGTAACTGGGAAAACTCATCCATGATTCACCCCAAGTCCGCAGGGAGTGAGACGTTTACACGCAGCAGAATACGACATCACTTTCTCCAAGCTCCCGATGCCAACAGAAAACGGCCACTGCAGATTCAATCAGCGACTTTCTGCCAAGCCATGGGAAACAACTCGTGGAAATTTCTTCCTTAGTAACAGCTCTTTCAGTGTGAAAGGAGCAAAGCTTTCACTTTAAATTGGAAAGGGCTTCAGGACATTGGAATGTTGCTCCAGTTCTTGGAACATGTTACAAAAAAAACTACTGACTGGTAAATAAGAAGTGGTACACGTTTTATGCAGGAAGAACAAAGAAAATGATGATTGTGAGGACTCTGTCTTGTCAGTAGATGGGAAATTCCCAATACTGCAAACAGAAATGGTTGGGTTTCCTAAGGTAATTTTTCAACTGATTTACTGTCTGCCAGAGTGACTGGAAATCACTTCATATGAAAATATTCAGGTTGAATCTTAAATGCCGGGACAAGTGTTAAATAGATTGTAATGTTTTGACGAAGTAACAAAAGTGAAAGATGTGAATTATGTTATTTGTGATTGGGAGGAATGAGCTGGATCTTTGCAAATTGCTGTGCCAGGTGAATTATGCTCAGAATGAAATAGCAAACTAATTCATCGTGTGCCAATGCTGGATATCTTAGTTCGGTGCAATGTGAGTTGTTTAATCAGAAAGTCGTGCGTCCAAGCCCCATAACAGTCGTTTTCACTGTTGAATAGAGTTCCAGCTCTTCGTTCCACATGCAGAATTGCAAGCTAACGCTGGTAGAGCATTCTTTTTGTTTTCGCTGACACATATGTCCTCCTGCTTTGATCACATGTCGGTTTCAGAGTGAAAACTGTCTGCACTTTACTGGGAGCGCCAGAGACAACTTTATCATTGCAGCTGAAAATACTATGATTGATGTCCATTTCAAAACGTGAGATTCCATTACATCCGTGCACCAACCAAAGTGTTCAAAGACACAGAACGCGAATGACCATTTGTTAGTGGTCTGACAGAGACAGCTTAATGTCTCATGGGTCCTGAACAAAATTTAACTGATTCAGAATGTGCTGATGGAACGGAAAGGAGCTCTCCCTGTACATTTTGCAATTGTTCTTGTTGTGTGCTCATGTAAGTTTATTAAATGAACAGTTTAGTGCCAGTAACGAGGGTGGGGGTGGGAAAGGATTCTGAGGTTTCAGTGTGGGACAGACGTGATCTGATCGAGCGGGTAAGTCAAATACTCCCAGAACATGGGAGAGCTGATTGGTCCAGAATCACTCCCATCTTCTGTTTCAGAATCAACAAATGAAATTGCTGGAAAAGCTCAGCAGGTCCGGTCGCATCTTGAAAATGAAAACCAAATGAGATTTCGGGACTGGTGACACTTCTTTTTCCATCTCCATGTCCCTCTGCCTTTCTGCAAACTTCCTTTTTATTGAATATGTCCTGACTTCAAACTTTATATTCAGCTTCACTTTTATTGCTTCCTCTCCAACCATTTTCCCAGTCTCTAAAATTGTATCATGCTTGTTCTATCTCTCACTTTGCCCGGGACGTCCAACTGAACAAATAACTCTGTTTCTATTTCCTTAGATACCAGATGGCCAGAGATTGGAAGACATAGGAGGACGGTTAGCGCTTTCAGAATATCTAGTCTGCTCCGCCATTCTGAACCCCATTCTCCAGTCCTCTCCCTGAACACTTACTTCCCAGTCTTAGGATCCAGTCTTTTTCCCAGTCTTTTTGGGTCCTAATCCGTCCCAAAGCCCTCCACATGTGTTGGCAGCTGTTACACCATGTCTACATGACATCAATCTCAGTTTCAGTGATTCTTGACAAACACGAACTGTTCTGAGCAGCTCGATCGGGTCTCTGGCCCCACTGTGATCCTGCGGGGGAGCAGTAATCATCTTCATCTCCTTCGGAAAGGATCGACGCTTCAAAAAAATCGGACAGAAAGAAAGATAGGCTTGTGTGTCAAGATATGTGGAGGTAATTGCTTTCTGACCTGGTCAGTAAACCTTACTCTGTATATCCCCGCCCATTTTAGCTGTTGTGGTGAAAGGGAATACAAGTACAATTTATTACCATCTACGCTTTTATTCGATATGTATTCTTCCTTGTTCTGAATATGCAGGGAGATTCCAGCACTGATGGTCACCATTTCTAAGAGTGCATGCTGCGGGCCCTGATCTTTTCTGGAGAGTAGCAGTATCAGTTTGTGCGAAAGTGGCCCAGTAAAAAGCTTAGAAGAAACATTGTTGTTCCCTCTTTCCGGGCGACAGTCTTTCATATCATGAACGATGGGGATTTATTGCATTCTCATCAGCAAACCTTGTTTTGTATTTACTCGCCCAATACTACTGTAGCGGTGAAAAGAATATAATTCCGAATACCTGCTGCGTGAATTTCATTTTCAAATTTCTATTCGCAGTGGTCCTTCATATGTGGCGATGTCTATATCACTGCTGGCCATCCTGTTTAAGAGTGCCGTTATATATGTTCCTCTGTCTTGGCGCTGCAGGGAAAATTGTCTGCACCTTTACAGCCAATATTTCCTGGATATTTCAAAATGGTATTCTTTATTCTTTCAATCATGTCCACTTTAAGGACACAGTTACCAGGCACTGATCCTTTCTGTAACAACACTACCGCATGTGCTTTACATGCGAAGGTGGCCTGGATCAGTAACAAGGAGAGCATTCATTTCCTTCTGTCACAGCGAACATGATGTTAGTCTCTGTCAAATGCATCCGAAAATGTGCTTTGAAAGCTTCATTTGAATGCTGTCTGGCGTTTCTCAACGTGTGTCAACCAAAATCAGAAATCCTCAATCATAGTTTGGAGCAGTTCACATATTCGAGTTTCGAAGCAGCAGACACGGATACAGTTCATTCAGTCAACAACAGGAATGAAAAGATTTACAGGCACAGATGAACTATCGACTCTTGTTCTCATACTGTTATTAATATTACCGTATGGCCTGAAGTCGAAGCCATGTTGTAACTGAAAATGAGAAAATCACAGACAGGCTGCCGAATGACACAGTATGTATTTTGTTTTCTTGTTCTCACAGAGTTCCAGGAAAGTATGACAGCGAGGGAGAGAAATGCAAGTCAAGTGCAGCTCTGGTGAAACACCTTCTATCTGATTCAGTCATCAACAAGAAACGTGAATGCAACTACAGTGGGAGACCTTTTCACAACTCGAACAAAGAGCAATCACGAACAGCGACCACCTCTTTGACATCTCAGATCGCCTTTGACCTTCCCTGAATATATATAGAAACTAATTTTTTTAAACCTCAAAGTGAGAAGTGTTTGATTTACCGACAATAAGTGAGTCGCATGTCATTGATTCCCACATAGGTTTCCAACTCAGCTTGCAGCCAGGTGGCAGTTGCTCATGGCTCTGCTGGATAATGCACTATTATGGAGAAATAAAAGGAAAGTTGGAATTCTCATTGGCTCTGGGTTTCTAATAATCTTGCTACCTGTTCTGCCATTCTCGGATTCCAGTGCTAAATCAGTTTTTCAGTTCATCTGAGCAGCAGGAGAGTCGGCGTTTCTGGCAGGAGCAGAATTCATCATCTCCAGTGATCACTTTATCTGAGGAGAGAAAATGAACAAAGTTTCACACAGCGACTAATCGGAATTTCATTCCGTTTCAGCATGGCAGCAGATATGGGCTAGCAAATTCAAAGCCAGATTTGCTGATGAGAACAAAAAGCACGACCGCTCAGATAGAGCAATTCCTTCCCACCGCTGATTCTGCAGAACTGGTGCAGTTGCTGTGAGTGTGCTGCAGGGTATCATCAGGTACATGCTCTTGGGTTTCCGGTTTTGGCCTGTGTGCTCGCGTGGCTGAGCAACCTGAGACTCTGATTTCAGATTCCACTTCTTAAGAAGTCTTGTGTTTGCATCCCTGCGCGGCCACATGTGATAATGGATTAAGCTGGCAACGTTTTGTAGGGATGAGTTTTGTTAAAGTTGAACAGAAAAAAAAACCAGTCATTTCTTCTAAGCCGGTTGTGATGTGGCACAGCAGAAAACAACCAACATGTCAGTGCCCATGTTTTCCCCTTCTGCTGTAGTTATCCCGTTCCCCGCCAGCTCGAAATGCCACCAGCAGAATATGCGACTCAAAAACAGGCTGCGCCAATCTTTCATATTCCAGACAATTTGCATTTTTCACCGTTTCTCTGAAAATGAATGTTAATGTGAAATTAGGTTCAACATTGAATCTGCTCGCAGTTTTCTGTTGTTGGGAAAATGAGGAAAATTGCGATATGAAACTTGGTTACTTTTCCCTAATTTCCTTAATTTATGTCCTGATGAGAGAGGCTGGTGATTGGTCCTCTCGATCTGGTGGAGACATCAGCCCAATTGTTAACCTCATCTAATCGAGACTGTAACTGGTAATATTCACTTTGCATGGTTCATTGTTAGTCAGTTCTGATTCATGTTACTTGAGCACTTTCCTGGAAGTATTGGTGTACTAAGGCTCCAGTACGTTGAAAGCACCATTTGGAATTGCCTCGCTGCAATTTGTGTGAGCAGCTCATGACCCAGACGACTCGCTCTGCCTCACAGACAGCATTCATGAGTCCGTGTGTCTGAAAATAGGTTCTCTTTGTCAGTTCTGCTTCTGTTCATGAGTTGTCAGTTTTTGGTTTCGCTGGAGAGTTGCGCGGGCAACATGATTTGTGAGGTATTTTCTGCAGCCAAAATCTCCCACTGAGAAGTTGGGAATGTGTCAAGAAGAATGGTCATTGGCAGCCTAATACCAGAAAAAATGATTCGTTGCTGGTTTTAACCGAAACAGCCTGAGGGAGTTATCTCAAATGGGAGAGTACTCGCTTTGCATGTGAGAGATTGCGGGGTGGCTAGCTGCGTTCTCCATCCCATTTTAGGGCGGCACCGTGGCTCAGTGGTTTGCACTGCTGCCTCACAGCACCAGTGTTCCAAGTTTGATTCCTGTGCGTAGTTTGCACATTCTTCCTGCGTCTGCGTGAGTTTCTTCCCACACTCAAAAGATGTGCGGAAAAGGTGAATTTGACATGCTAATTTGCCCATAATGATCGGTGCATTAGTTCGAGGGAAATTGGTCTGGGTGGGTTAGTCTTTGAAGGGTCGGTGTGGACTAGTTGTGCTGAAGTGCCTGTTTCCATACCGTAGGGAATCTAATCTCACCATCTTCCAGAAAACCAGCCCAACGCACTGACCAAGTGATGAGTGCCGATTCAAACTGGTGATCGCCACTGCAGCATCTCCGAGGGGCTGAGCCCGTAAACAACCGCTGTATTTGTCAAATTTTCAAGTTTATTCTTTTTCAACTTTCTTGTCTGTATACAGATCAATATGCCTTTGAAATGTTGAGAGTATACCAGACTCCACCACTAAATCTGACAACTCATTCCAAACACGCAAGTCTTTCTGTGTGAAAAACACAATGTACTTCAGATCCCTTTTTAAATTTTACCACTCTCCCCTTAAAACAGTGTTCCCTTGTTTTGAACTTGCCTGTCTTGGGAAGAAATGTTCATTGACCAATTACTCTACCGTCTCCTTCAGATTGATATAAACCTCTGTGAGCCCATCCCTCAGCCCTCAAGCTCCAGGGAAAATTTTCACATCCTGTTCAGCTTTACGCTACAGTCCAAACACTGCATGCCTTGCAACATCCTCAAAAATCTTATCAAACTTACGCAAGTTCGCCATTGAAAGTGTGTGTGGGTAAGTGCCTGAATTGAGGCGATGCTGAAACACTAATCATGAAAAACGTGTTTGCGGGGGTTTGTGTGGCAGCGTGGCAGAGGTGTCGAAGGAACTGTCTTTAAACTATAACCTCGATCCAGTCATTGATTTGAATTCCCACCACGACCAGAACCACAGGTGAAGTCGGGAACTCTGTTTTTCATGAAAGCCCTATAAACATTGAGATGTCAGGATTTGTTCCCATATTCGGCTGTTTTTTGACAGGAACTTTTACTAACTAAGGCTGAGGGACTGCCCAAGCTCAACGAGTCAAAGCTGTGCGTGCGTTTACTTGACTATTCGAACACAGGAACTCGGACTCATTTTTTGTGTGTTTCACAGTTAATCGGTGTAAATTTAAAACAGCCTCTGGTTGTGTAGAAGAGTTCAAAGCTGGAGATTCTCCACTGAAAATGCACAGAAAGAGGCAATCTCTTATTGCTTTTGTTGTAAACTGATAACTTAGACTGTTTAAACTGACAGGATAACGCGGATCCATCCGTCCTCTTGGGCACCTTAAACCGCGTTAATATCCGCAAAGGTAAACTCACACTAAGAGGAATGGGCTTATTGTAGTGAATTGTTAAGGAGTGGTGTGTGAGTCAGAGTGAATAGTGGTCACTAAATACTGACACTGACATTGAACGTTGCAACACCTCCTCCTCATTCACTTGCTGTCTCATGCCTCCCAGTCATCATTGCCTTTCACATTTTCCTCTCGTCCGTTCCACTTCTCAACTTATTCCCGACAGCTTGCAAGTGTTCCCTTAGAAACTGCAGCTTTAGGAAACGTATTACTGGGATAAAGCCATTGCTCAATGTGATGGGATGCACCGTCAATCCCTAATTACTCGAGTGATTGAGATTTTGAGTTACTCCGCATAACCCTGGATGTCCTCAGTAGCGGGGTACAGGTATGATGCCATGAGGCAAGGGTTCAGACGGAGTGACATTGAAGGAACAGCGAAATATTTTCAACTGGGAAACGCGAGAACCTTGGAGGGGTAATTGCTGTGATAGCTTTCGCTTGTATTTGCTGCCATTGTCCTTCCAGACAGATGCTGATCGATCACTGAATTGTTCTGGCAGGATCCGTGTGTGTGTTCTGGGTGCAGCCAGGATTTAGTTTTCATTCGGATAATTCACAAGAAGAGAATTAAATCTACATCTCCTAACTGAGAATGAAAGCCTGTTTTCGCAATGCAAAATCAGACTCGTCTGCAGGGATGTCCATTGACACTGCAGAAGCCTTTCGGACCTGTACAAACTCTCGTGCCTGCTCTTCACGCCATAATCGTCTTCGTCAGCAGTGTTTCTCTCTCCATGTTTCCAAGTCGGTTCATATTATCACCCTTGGTTTCAATGTGAAGAAAGCAATGCTGTGATAATCTGATGTTGTTCAGCAGATATACTGCAGCAAGTTAGGTAAAGACTGATGCAAATACGAGCTTGTTTTGAGCTGCGCTGATGTTTTGGCAGCAAGAAAGGCATCGTTCAACTCGCCTCATTCCGGATGACGGTCTCGAAATGACCAGTGGTTTCTCGCTGAATTAGTTCAGGCTCTGGAATGTAAAATACTTCAAATATGAAAGTACAGCGAAAGGTAACGGTTCACAGAGTGGGGAATTCCAAGTGAAACAGTGACGGTGACTATGTTTGCTGATTTTTCACCTTGTGAATGCTGTTTCCCTGATGTGGACGTTTACATTACCTAGAGACAAACTGTCACAGCCAAACCTGGTCTTTGGATCAGTGACGGAATTGGTAATTGCCTGACGTCGAGTTAGGGGATTGTCAGTTCGCATTTAAAATCACGAGGATGTAGCGTGCTACTCTATTCCTGTTGTCTGTCAGGAAAGGAAGGGTTTGGGTTTTCGAATTTACAGTTTCTTTCGTCCACTTCAAATTCTAGCTCAGATCAACGTCTCTCATTGTCTGTAGAACTGGCTTTGGTTTAACCAAAAGCTGCCTTTTGGCGGTTGAACTTGCATGTTGGAGCGGACAGCTGAAGTGAAGCACAAGGAGCTGGTCAAATCCTGAGAACTCTGCCACTCTCGGGGAATGTGTCTGTGCGTCTCTTTCTGTGGATGACACGACGTGGGTAATAACACAGTGTGACTATGTCAAACTTCAATCCCATTGTTGTGTCATCTAAGATCAAAGCGAGAACCTCACTGCCATTTGCACTGGAAACATCAGAAGACATAAGGTTATGGACCAAAGCTGGAAACTGGGAATAGAATAGATGAATGTCTTTCAACCAGACTGCACCATGGGCCAAATGGGATTTTCTGTTCTGCAAAACTTGAAGACAAATAGAAAACAATCTGCAGGGAAACTGATCAGTAATTAAAGGGAAAAGCCATTTCATTGAGAATACGTGCACGAGCGTCTGTCTTCATTCCGTGTAATGTCGTCGTTAGGATTTGGAACTCTAACCGCCATAGTGTTGGTTCTATTCTCGAACAGGGAATGAATGTTTTATTGCGCAAATATATCGTGGTACCAGTATTTCTTACCACTGGTCCGTACCTGGTAATGCTTGGTTTTGTGCCAGGTTATCAAAAATCCAAAAGATGCAGGTTTTGGAAATCTGAACTAAAAAAGAGAATTGATAGAGAAACCCGCTACACCTGGCAACATCTGTGGAGAGAAGCACATTTTTTTAGATGGACAGGAAACAAGTTAGTTATAGATTTCTAGATTATACTGTTGGGAAAATGATAATTTTACCTGTCGAATTAGTATATTTATCAAAATCACTCTTGAGCTTACAAACGTCGAATTTGCAATTTGAAAGGACTTAATCAGCTGTCATGCTACTTTCATTTTCCTGAGCTGGTGGACGGCTATGTTTTAATGGCTACATTTCCTTTTGCTTTCTGGTATTTAGCAGTCACGCTGAATGGAGAATTGTTTCTTTCAGTGTCTGCCTCAATATGTGTCTTTGTTTTCTTCTATATGTGTCTCTGTATTCTCCTGCGCCTTTTTCACATTCTTCGACTCTCTGGCTGTCCATATCCCTCATTTCCCATTTCTGCTCTTGAAACGCCTGACAGGCTTTCTGACTCCTGGCTGGCGTCGGTCGAAGTAGTCTCACATTCTCTGGATAATGCGCCTGTCACTTCGACCTGAGGCAAGGAGACATTTCTTCCTCAAAATCTAAAGACCCTTTCGATGTTAAAGTTGAATTCCTTATCCAACAGAAAAAGAAAGTAATTACATGTTAGTTGAAGAAGAACAAGGATGCATTTACTGTTGGTGTACAACCAATGAATGGTGATAGCAGAGAATGAGGGTGATCATGTCGTGGTGTCAGTGCCATTACCACAACATTCCCCGGGAATGCTGCAGTGTCTCCTGCCTCACCAATTAATTTCCAAAAAACTGGGAATGAAGGAATGAGAAGAAGATAATGAGAAGCAGAAGTGCTTGTGGAACTGCGGGAAGAATCTCCAGGTTAAAATAGTAGTTAAATAGAGCAACATACACTGCTGGATTTAAACCTGGAAAATGAAGCTGGAACGCAAAATCAGAATATACAGCAATTCAAACAGGACACTCAGTGTCTCGATCAGCAACATAATATTTGCGAGAAATAACGAGCTTTCAATACAATGAGCAGGCATCAGTGTGATGGGAGGTGCTTTCACCAGCTAAGCCATGGCGCCACGTTAAAAGCCAAATTTCTCGTCCATATGTGCAATGCCTGAACCACTTGATCACAGGAATTGGAAAACGTGTTTTCTGTATTAGCGTTGCTCAGTATGAATGGCAATCAAACTCTGCTTGTGCAAAAGCAGACATTTCAATGCTGAGCATGCCCCACTGAAAAGGCACAGAAAAAGATAGCATCCTCTTGCGTTGGCATCCAACAGATATTTTCATCTGTTTAAACTGACAGAATAAAGAGGATGTGTTCATCTCCTCTCGCGTCCCATTAACCACGTTAATACACACGCAGGGATTTTCAAACCAAAATGAACAGGCTCATTGTTGTGAATTGACAGCAGTGGTGTGTGAGTCATTGCGAACAGTGAGCAACAAATGCTGAACCAATAGCACTGACACTGAGCTTTCCACCATCAGCTCCACACTCACATCTTGTGTCATGTCTCCTCGGCATCAATGCATTTGACTTTAGTTATTCTACCCTGCACCTCTCCTCAAGTTATTCCCAACCGCTTGCAGTGTCGAATTAGAACGTGCAATTATTAGAAATGCATTTCTGGGACACAGTTGTCTTTCAATGAGATAAGATTCACTGTCCATCCCTAATTATCCCAAAGATGTAGGGGACGAGTTACTTTTGTTAACTCCTCAAATTCCTAATATGGAGGTACTGACAAGAAACCGCTAGAGATGGAGTTCCTGGATTGCGGAAAGCAGACCGACCCCAAACTGCTAACGTAACTCACCCAGGGAAGAGCAGACGGACCCCACTCTGTCAATGTAACTCAACCAGGGGACAGAAGTCTGACATTACACGATCAATGTAACTCAACGAGGTAATTATGGCCTGACCGCACTCTGTTAATGTAACTCAACCAGCGAATAGCAGACTGACCCAACACTTTATATGTAACTCACCCAGCAAATGGCAGACTGACACGACTCAGTCAGTATAATTTACCCAGGAAAGAGCAGACTGATGCCACTCTGTCAACGTAACTCACTCAGAGAAGTGCAGGCTGTACCCATTTTGTCTCTGTCGCTCATCCAGGAAAGAGCAGGCTGGTCTGATTCTGTCGATGAAACACAAGCAGGGATTCGAGCCTGACTCCACTCTGTCAAAGTAACTCACTCAGAGAAGAGAAGACTTATTCCATTCTGTCTACGTGAATCGAAGACAGTAATGAAACCACACTTGCTGTTAAACTCAGACAGAGAAGAGCAGACTGTCACGACTTTGAGAAAGTAACACGCCCATGGAGGAGCAGACTGACACCACTCTCTTAACGTAGCTCACCCAGGGAAGAACAGACTGAGTGTATCATTTGCGTATGTTGCTCTACAAGAGTCATTGTTCAAGTCCAGCATCAAGGTACACTGGAAGATACCCAAAAGTAGTCTCCCCCGATGGGTGTAAATACACGTTTCTCCCCTGCAATCCACTATCTGGAATGCTATGGTCGGTAGCGTGTCAGGCTTGGGGCTGTAGTTAGCCTGGAGTTCGGGTGGTGACACGAGATTTGCCCAAATTGCCCCCCACTATCAGGGTCAGGCTAGTCGCCTCCCATGGAAGAAGACAGCTGGCATTTCTCGCCAGGCTCTCAGTAATTTGCTGGGCAGACTACCTTTGGGCTGTGTGCAAACATATCCAACAAGTGTAGCCAATGTCTGATCTCTCCTTTTGTCTTATGACCAAAGCACATGCTCTGTTCCCTTCACATCTAGCAATGGCCCTTCGCAGCTCCCAACCTACTGGCGTCGCAGTTACGCCATTTAACTCCAGCAGGCAAATTCCCCTCCTGCTTTAAATTCGCTCTCTCGCCACGGCCGTCTCCCTTCGGGTTCGGGTGTGTCATTAATGACCTTTGCCCGGCTTGGGGTTAGCTCAATGATCTGGTTTGATTGGTTGCCATGCCCCACTGCTCCTATCGTCTGTCGTACATTCTGCACTGCATCTCGGGGGGCGGGGGTGGGGCGACTGCACCACTATATTCACCTGTCTACAGATGTCGGAGAAGGATATATCTATTCCACACCACGAGACTCCCTCATTGCTCTTCCGAGTCTTACTTTGCTCATAGAATATCTATTTCCCATGTCAGGTGCCCCTTTTGCCGTGGTGGTTACTACTGAGTGCCAGTCACCGGCGTGGCATGGATCCCTGCATAAATCGTAATTATCGAATTTATAGTCGTCGTTGTTGCTGAACGGCTTTGGGTCGAATGTAAAGATCCACTTCGTCCTATCAGTTAAGATTACCGTCAGCTGCTGCATCCCAGACGCCCCTGCCCTGATGAATATTCCTATCAGGGCGCTTGCCAAAAGTGTGAACTGGGGAACCCCACATTTGCTTAAGTCTTCTCATAAATACTTGCTCTAAATTGGTTTTGGTGTTGTGCGATGTCTCGTCAGTCCCAGCTGCAAGTTTGTAATGGCTGGCGTGTATCCACGTGGCTGTTTTGGCGATCTTAACAGCTATCTGTGCTGTAACGCGTACTTGAAACGGTCCCAGCCACCTCTTTGCCTTCCTGTTTTCCCTCCTGAAGTCTTTCGCCACTATTCATGCTCCAGGTTATAGATCATGCATCTTCCCTTCTGCTGACTGGGGTAGTACTGTCTTCACTTGATTCTGTATGTGGGACAGAAGTGTAGAGAGTTTCATGCAGTAACACAACATCTCATCCTCACAGTGGCCAGTTATGTGGCTTCCCTTACATCTCGGGACAATTCCTGTGTTTGGGGCCTACCAAACAAAATCTCAAACGGTCTAAGATTAATTCTCCCTCTCCTCCTAGATCTCATACACATTAGCACAATTGGAAGTGCCTTTGTCCATGCCATCCCTAGTTCCTCACAGCATTTTGTCAATTTATTTTTTAAGGTAGAATGTTCTCTTTCCGCTGCCCTACCGCTCGTTTGGTGATAGGCACAGTGTTATCTCATGTTTATTCCCAAATACTCACTAATCTGCTGTAGGGCATTATGGACAAATGGTGTCCCACTGTCACTAATAAGCCTAGAGTGTAGGTTTGCTCGCTGAGTTGTACGTTTGATGTCCAGACGTTTCATTACCTGGCATATGGAGGTTAGTGGGCTAGTGTAGGTTAGGTGGGCTTGGATCGGCGCAACATCAAGTGCCAAAGGGCTTGTACTGTGCTGTATTTTTCTATGTTCTATGTCCTAGGTAACATCATCAGTGATGAACTCCAAGTGAAGAGAAGCTGTTGTCTCCTGCTTTCTAGTTATATGTTTGTCCAGGATGGGGTTCCTGGGGTTTGTGGTGATGCCATTTCCTGGTCGTTTTCTGAGGGGTTGATAGATGCTATATATATATATATATATATATATATATATATGTCTTTTTTATGGCGTTGTGGTTGGAGTGCTAGGCCTCAAGGAATTCTCTGGCATGTCTTTCCTAACCTGTTCCAGGATAGATGTGTTGTCCCAGTCAAAATAGTGTTTAAATTTCATCCGTGTGAAGGGATACGAGGGAGAGAGGGTCGTATCGTTTTTGTGGCTAGCTGGTGTTCTGTATCCTGGTGGCTAACTTTCTTCCTGTTGTCCTACGTAGTGTTTGCGTCAGTTCTTGCATGCCATTTTGTATAAGACGTTGGTTTTGTCCATGGGTTGTATTGGGTCTTTTAAATTTGTTAGTTTTGTTTGAGACTGTTGGTGGGATTCCGAGGGGTCTTAGTAGTCTGGCTGCCACTTCTGAGACTTCATTGATGTATGGAAAGGTCGATAGGGTTTCTGGCTGTGTTAGGTCTACTTGTCGTGGTTTGTTCCTGAGGAATCTGTGGACTGTATTTTTTAAGTATCCATTCTTCTTGAATGCGTTTTATAGGTTCTTCTCCTCTGTTTTACGAAGTTCGTCTGTGCTGAAATGTGTGGTGGTTCGTTGGAATAGTGTTCTGACACAGCTTCCTTTTTGCATTTTGGGATGGCTGCTGGTGTAGTTAAGTGTTTGGTCAGTGTTCGTCGGTTTGCTGTATATGCAGACACACCAGAGAATTCCGAGAGGCCTCGCACTCCAATCACAACGCCATAAACAATCACATAGATCGATTTACCATCTGTCAACCCCTCAGAAAATGAATCGGAAATGACATCACCACAAACCCCAGGAACCCCATCCATGACAAACATACAAATAGAAAGCAGGAGTCAATATCTTAGCTTCTCTTGGAGGTCGCCACTGATGATGTTACCTAGCCAGGTAATGAAACGTGTGGATAACAAACGTACAGTTCAGCGAGCAAACTTACACCCTAAACCTCAACCGGAGCTATAAACGTTCACAAACCTTGGGACTACTAAGCCTCTCAGGGATGCTCCATCTCGGAATTATCTCAGTTAGGAAAGCTTTGGTTATGGCACTGGCATTCTGTTTTGCCGTGGGGAACGCTTGCACCCATTTGGAAAACATATCAACTATTACCAGACAATACCTTTTTCCTTTGCAGGGTGTTAGTTCGGTAAAATGCAGTTGTAAATGTTCAAATTGCTTTTGGGGTTTCGGAAGTGCTACATGACTCATCTGTATTCCCCTCCCCACATTATTGTGGCACAGATAACACATCGTTCACAATATTTCTGGAAGTAATGAGTAAATCCCTCAGTGTACCACTGTGCTGAAATGCTGTCATATCTCCCCTCTGTGGACACATGTTCCTTACCGTGTGTCAGTTTGGCATAGAATGGAAATAATGGTCGTGGTAGAAAAGGTTTAACATTGGGGCCACACCGTACCCCTTACCTCAAACTGCACTCTGCTTTTTCCCACTCAAATGTGTCTTCAAGCCTGGACTTCGACTGTGTCTCCCGTACGTCTGCTGTTGGGGGAAGGATTTTTGTCATTCCCATGTCAAACGTCTGCTGGGCTGCTGTCCTTGCCGCTGACTCTGCCGTTGCATTTCCTTGAGAAACGGAATCGTTATTTTTCGTGTGGGCATCATATTTACACAAAGCGATTGATTTAGGCAATAGGAACGCTTCCAAGAGGTCAGATATCTGATCATGGTGTGTGATGGGCTTTCCGGTGAATGTCAAGAAGTCCTTGTATTTCCACAGGGTTCCAACATCATGTGCATCTCCGAATGCGTATCTGCTATCGGTTAAATATTTGTTGTGTTTCCCTTCGCCAATTTACATGCCTCAGTCAAGGCTATCAGCTTCGCTGCTTGCGCTGGCAGTTGAGAAGTGAGTGATCCCGCTTTGAATACCTCACGGGTAGTTACTACCGCATGCCCAATAAAATTCTGTCCAATCTCCTTGCTCCTGAATGCTGACCCATCCACAAAAAAAACACCATATTTAGATTCTGAAGTGGTGAATTCTGCAAGTCTTGTCTAGGCAGCACATTTCATTAATTACAGCGATACAATCATTGGGTCTCCGTCTCCTTCTCTAGTGAGAGGATTAGCAGCATTAAGGTCGTCACATCGTTTTATTGCAATATTAGGCTTCTCCAATAACACAGTATTGTATCTGAGTCAACGCGCTGCCGACGTATGTGCTGTCTTTTGCTCGGAAAGCAGTAAGGATACTGCATGTGCGATCAGTTTGGTTAAGTCGCCATAGCCGATTATATCCCTGGACAATGCAACAGCCTTTTCAGCTGCAACCACAGCTCGCAGACATTTACGCAATCCTGCCGCTACGAGGTCGAGCTTAGCCGAAAAATAAGCTGCAAGCCTGAATTTTCCCCCATGATCCTGCAACAACACAGATGTCATGCAGCCATGTTTCTCATCTACCGTTTGACAGAAGGCTTGTTTGGATTCGGAATCCCCAGTGTAGGTGTACTTTGAAACGTCTTTTTCAATTCAATTCGGCCGCTGGGATCCATTGCAACGGACCTTCGTTCTGCTACCCTTTTCCATTGGCCATTTCACTTCAGGGGGCCTCAAGATTTGTGTAATTTGGGATAAACGTTCTTCAGTAGGAGCGTATGCCCCAAAAGGATAGCAATTGTTTCTTCATGTGAGGCCTTGGAATTTGCTGAATTACTTGCACTAAAGAATGTATTTGCGAAATCCACGGCAGGGAACCATTTACTGTCCGGTCTAAATTGAACTAATACAGTATAGGGTTCGGGAACATTTGATGCGCGCGGGACAACACTGTTATTGACTGCCTGTAGGTCTTGAACAAACCTGCTTTCCTCCGGTTCACTTGGAATTTTTGCCTTTTTGATCAGAAAACCGTGAGTTCTCACCGGTGAGTTTACATCGGGGATTATCTCTCTAGCCTTTGGGAAGGATTGAAAGACTGGAGTAACTATGTCCATGGCCTCGGGTTTTTACGGATATTGTGCCCTGCAAGGACGATACTCCGACTTCGTGGTTACTCGTATTGGTTCACAGCCTCGTATAAGCCCCAAATCATGTTTGCCTTTTACCCATAATTCAGTAGGGACCGTTATTAATCTTGGGTCAGAGAATTTATCTTAGGGAAACGCCAGGCCAGCCTTCTAGGCTCTTCAGGGCTCGCGGGGGTTACCTCGACTGTTCCATTGCCTGAGTTGGACAAATTAATTTCTTCCTATGTGTCCGCACATCTGCATTGAACCACATACCCACATCGTCCCAAAACACCCAACATTTCGTTCTTTATGGCTTTAGTACCCGTGGCCCCAAATCCTGCCAACAGTCACAGGACACCTTCGCCAGTGACAAGCGAGGAGCGTAGCCTTCCACATCAAAAATATAGAGTTTACTTGCCGTCACAGGTACTTGACATAAGTTCACACTGACTGCACATCTACCATCCCTTCAATAAAATTCGCACAATACCAATTGACCTGGTTTAACCAATCTCCTGAACCAATACTTCTCTTATGGATCCTCAGGGACATCGTGGTGTATGTGTGCTGTGCAGTGCAGCATATTCCCGCAAAGAAAATCGGTGTTATAGGATAAACATGGTTACCTGCTTCCAGGGCGAGTGAATTGCTCAATGAACTCATTGCTCTCTGGCTTAATCGCCACTCATAGACATACACCAGGGCTCGTGGGTTGTATTTTGCAGTTTACACTTGTGAATCTTCCCTTTGAATTATCTGCAAGCCCGTCGGAGTACTGAGCAAATACAACCCCAGTCTCACAATGAGATCCCGAGCCATCAAATGTAAAGGACAGAATTCCGCTAACAAAATTGAGAATTAGAATGTATACACATTACTGATTTCACACAATATGGGTGCGGCAAAGCTCTTTCATATCACGACGCCTGATGCCTCCATTGAGTTCAGGAACATTCCACTCATCTTTATTGGCGTCACTTCTCTGAACTGTCTTGATTTGAGGAGTGAATGTGCTGGCCAGGTATCTACCAAAAAGGTAACTGGTGTACCTTCCACATATAACATAGAGGTAGGCATCGACATATACATATCATTTTTATATTGAACATACTGTCCACATTTCGCAATCTCATGTTCAATATAGAGTTGGGACACATCTCAGTGCCCGTTAGGTTAGTAGAAGAGATTAGCATAAGGGATTCTTCGTTGCCAAGTACAAAGGAAAGAGGGTTACCTGTACCTTGCGGCCTGCCCACCTCGACCTCAGTCGTCCCCTGTCAGTCACCATGCTGTCCAGCCTCCAGGACCGATTGAGGCTGTCTGTGCGGGCACTGTCTCGACCAGTGGTCCATTGCTCCGCAAACAAAGCACCAGCCAGATCTATCTCTGCAAGCGCACTTCCGCGATCCCTGCCTCTTTTGCGAACTCCACTTGTGCCTCTCTCTTTTCCCGCAGTTCCTCACTCCAACGGGTAACGATCATTTGAATCATAATGAGCTTAGGTTTATTTGATTGCTGTTCCATCTTTAATTTCCGGTTATGGTTCTCTTGAGCCAGCAATTTTTCAGCATGCATCACGTATTGTTCTATCTAATTCAGCTTTCCCGTGTCCCGGGTAATACACGGATATTGTTACCTATTTTGTTGTTTCGTACTTCATTCCATTGATGAAGCTGCTCCTCAGGTGTGCCTCATACGGTGTGATCTCTGCCGTCGTTATGTCCTTGGGTGGTATCAGTCCACAGTAAACGTTATCGACTTTCGTGAGGTGCTTAAGGTACTGGGACATTGCCTCGACTTCTTTAGGGATTCTTGCTTCAATTGATTGTGGGTACGATATGCTATTGGTGATTCAGCAGACCCTGAGGCGGCGACCATTGACTTGGAATCTTCGCGAAGTGGATCTCATAGAGGGGCTGTAGCTCTTCGAGGGCACCCATTAAGGTCAGGATCTGAGCCAGTCTTAAGACACTGCACAGCTTCATGAAGTTGTTTTCCGTGCGTGTGTGTGCATGTGCGCTGGTGTTTGTACCTGTACTTGATGTATCTTTTATTCGAGATTTTCTTTCCCTGAAATCAGGCTCAGCCTTCATCATTTTATAAGCACTCCAATTCACAGGTTCTATTTTACCCTGCCGTTTCTCCTTCTCTCTCTCCTCCAACGGTGACCTCAACATTTGCAACTGCATGTTACTAAAATTTCCTTCCTCCAGAAAAACATATTCCTTGATTTACATTTTTAACTGCTTTACAGAAACTGGGCCATAATTATTTAGCATATATTGTATTTTTTCTTGACCATTCCGATTTGTCCGTCGACCCTCTTTTTGTTCGCTCTTGCTGGAGCCGATTTTCATGGATATTGGAAAAGTGTTCATCTCTCTCTGTCTGTCTCTCTGTCTGTATATCTGTCTATCTCTCTCTCTCTCTCGCACGATACCAAAATCTTCTCTTTGCCAATATAACTTGCTTTTACCTCTGGAGTTCTCCTCTCATTGGGCGCTACCGCCTCATTGCCTTGGTTTTCACAAACCAAGAACCCACGTAACCGGTACAGCTTTGGCGACTCCAACGCTGCCCATGGTGGCTCCAAGTCTCAAACCACCGTTAATCTTGCTTTCCCTTAAACTCTCTAGAGACGGCAATCCTTTCCCTTGAATTTTACTCGAATACCGCGCGAGAGTTCACTGGCGCCTCTTCCTGGTTCATTTATTCTCTTCAAACGAGTCTCTATGTCGGATTACTTTAGCCACAACTCTTACCTCGACCCTATTCGATTCAGAACGCGACTCTGGGGCGATCCACTTATCCCCAGTCCTCTCTTACGCAAAGGGGCCAATTCAGCACTCGAGATGAAGTGAAAGACCTTCAAGGCAGTGGCGCATACACCTTTTGGGAATCTTCAAAATCTTACCCAGTCGCAGGGTCCCAGGCGAGCCCCCTAGTTTACTGCCGTGGAATTTCAATCGACTCGACGCAAATGCTACCAAGAGCAAAGAAAAAGTTTATTTTTGAAATTTGCAGAGTGGACCCGACACATTTGCAAGACGCCTCATACAAAGGACGCCTGACGGTTTTCACATATTCCCTTTTTACTATACATCGCCTTGCTTTATCACACCTCAAGCCAGGAACCTGGATCAGTCGAGTTCCTTTCCACACATGGAGTTGCTTTTTCTAATTAATTGACTGCTGATATAATAGATTATTGGCCTTGAGAGTCAGCTGTAAATTAGTTTGACCTTTACATTTTCTCTGTCTTTTTGCAAAGTTAGGACTATAGTTCTTTGTTTCAACCATGGTTTCACAGATTTCCCAATAAATGATAATTTTCCATTCCAGGGGTTCAGGCTGACAGTGACTCAATAAGTGTGATGGAGTGAGGATGATAGTGACACAATGAGGGTGAGGTGTCAGCGTGGTAGTGACGCAGACTGTGTGAGTGGATCAGGCCGATAGTTGCGCAGTGAGGGGGGTCAGAGTGATAGTGATGCAGTAAGTCTGAGGGATCAGACCGATAGTGATGCAGTAAGTGTGAGGTGGTCAGGCGATAGTGTAGCACTTCGTGTGAGGGTTCAGTGTGACAGTGACGCAGTAAGAGTGAGTGGTCAGGCTGATAGTGACGCAGTAATTGGAAGGAGATCAGGCTGATAGTGATGCAGTAAGCGTTACTGTGTCAGGCTGATCCTGACGCATAAAGTGGGAGGGGACAGGGTGATAGTGATGCAGTAAGTGAGATGGGGTCAGGCAGAGACTGACGCAGTGAGGGTGAGACAGTCAGGGTGATAGTGAGGGAGTAAGTGTGTGCGTTCAGGCTGGTAGTGACACAGTAAGTTGAGAGCGTCAGGCTTATAGTGGCCAATAAAGGTGAGGTGTTAGTGGAATAGTGACATAGTAAGTGTGAGGTGTCAGTCTGATAGTGAAGCAGAAAGTGTGTGGGGGTCAGGCTAATAGAGATGCAGCAAGTGTGATGGGGTCAGGCAGATAGTGTCACAGTATGTGTGAGGCGTCAGGCTGATAGTGATGCAGTAAGTGTCCGTGAGTCAGAGTGATCCTAATGCAGGAAGTGAGAGGGGACAGGATAATAGTGACGCAGTGAGTGTGAGGGAGTCAGCGTAATGGTAACGGAATAAGTGTGAGGTTGAGGACGTCAGGCTAATACTGGCCAGTAAATGTTAAGTGACAGGGTGATAGTGATGAAGGAAATGTGAGGAGTCAGACTGATGGACACGGTGAAATTGTGAGGGGTCAGGCTGATAGTGATGCTGGAAGTGTGCGAGTGTCAGGCTGATAGTGACGCAGTAAGTGTGTTGGGAGCAGAGTGACAGGAACGCAATAAGTGTGAGCGGCTCTGGATGATAGTGACATGTCAGTATGAGGGGGAGGATGGTAGTGATGCAGTGAGTGTGAGATGTCAGGATGGCAGTGAAGCAGACTGTGTGAATGTGTCATTTGTGATGGTGACAGGGTGACAGTGACGCAGATGCTTTCAGGGGGTCAGGTTGTAGTGATGAAGTAATTGTGAGGGGTCAGGGTGATAGTGACGCAGTGAGTGTGAAATGTCAGTGTGATAGTGACGCAGAACATTTGAGGGGCCAGGCTTATAGTGACGCAGTATGGGCAAGGGGTCAGGGTAACAATGATGTAGATGCTCTCACAGGGCCAGGTTGTAGTAAAGCTGTAAGTGTGAGTGTCTCAGGCTGATAGTGATGAAGTAAATGCGTTGGGGTAAGGTGGATAGGGATGCAGTAAGAGTGCAGGGGTAGTGCTAAACTGACGCAGTAAATGTGAGTGTTGAAGCTGATAGTGACGCATTAGTTTGAGGGGATCAGGCTGATCTTGACGCAGTAAGTGTGACGTTGTCAGCATGATAGTTACGCTGTAAGTGTATGGGGGCACAATGATCTTGACGCAGTAAGATTGGGGAGTCAGGGTGATAGTGACGCAGTAAGCATGAGTGGGTAAGTCTGATTGTGACGCAGTATATGTGAGGGAGTCAGCCTTGTAGTGGCGCAGTATGTGTGAGATGGTCAGGCTGATATTGATGCAGTTAGTGTGTTGGGGTCAAAGTGATAGTGACGCAATAGGTGTAAGTGGCTCAGGATAATAGTGACACAGTGGGTGTGAGATACCAGTGTGATAGTGACGCAGTAAGTGTAAGGGGTCAGGATGACAGTGACACTAAGTGTAAGGCCCTCAGTGTGATAGTGCCGCAGCAAGTGTGGGGTGTCAGGGTGTAAATGACGTCGTAAGTGAGAGAGGGGCATTGCGATAGTGAAGCAGTAAGTGTGGGGTTGTCAGGCTGATAGTGACACAGTCAATGTGACGGAGCAGTGTTTTAGTGACAATTTAAGAGTGAGGCGTCAGTCTGATAATGACACAATAAATGTGATGGAGTCCGGCTGATCGTGACACAGAACGTGTGAGGGGTCAGACTGATAGTGACACAATAAGTGTAAGGATTCAGGGTGATAGTAACATGGGAAGTGTGAGGGCGTGATTGAAAGTGACGCAATAAGTGTGTGGTGGTTAGGCTCATGGTGATGCAGTAAAACTAAGGCCGGCAAGGTGAAAATGGCAAAGATTGTGTGAGTTGGTCAGGGTGATAGTGACGCAGTAAACGTGAGGAGGTCAGGGTGAGAGTGACGCATGAAATGAGAGAGGATTAGAGTGAGAGCGACGCAGTAAGTATAAAGGGGTCAGGCTGATAGTGACACCGTCAGTGTGAGGGGGAGAGTTTTAGTTAAACAATCAGTGCGAGGCGTCAGACTGAAACTGATACAAAAAGTATGAGTGGGTCAGGGTGATAGTGACACAGTACGTCTGAGGGGTCAGGCTGATAGTGACACAGTCAGTGTGATGGGGCAGAGTTTTAGTAACATGGTAAGTGTGAGGCTTCAGTCTGATACTGACACAAAAAGTGTGATGGAGGCAGGCTGATAGTGATGCAGTAGGTTTTAGGAGTGAAGGTGATATTAACATAGGAAGTGCGAGGGCGTCACTGATAGTGACGCAATATTTGTGTGGCTGTCAGGTTGATAGTGACGCAGTAAAAATGAGGATGTCACGGTGAAACTGGTGGAGTAAGTGTGAGGATGGCAGATGGACAGTGATGCAGTAAGTGCGAGGGGTTCACGCTGATATTGAGGCATGCAAGTGTGAGGGGCCAGGTTGATAGTGACGCTGTGTGCCGGCGGGTCTGGCTGATAACGACGCAGAAAATGTGAGTGTCTCAGTGTGACAGTGACGCATTACGTGTGAGGGGGTCAGGGTGATAATGGCAGAGAAAGTGTGAGGTGGTCAGGTTGATAGTGATGCTGTAATTGTGAGCTTGGTCAGCGTGATAATGAGGGGCTCAGGCTGATAGCGACACAGCAATTGTGAGGGGATCAGGGTAGTAGTGACGCAAAACGTGTGTGCGGGTCAGGCTAATAGTGATGCAGTACGTGTGAGGTGTCAGGCCGATAGTGACGCAGTAAAGGTGAGAGCATTGGTGTGCTAGTGACGCAGTAAGTGTGAGCCGCTCAGGATGATAGTGACGCCATAAGTGTGAGGTTTCAGGTAGACACCAATGCGGTAAGTGTGACGTGTTCAAGGTGACAGTGACACAGACACTTTGAAGGTGTCAGATTGAGAGTGACATAGGAAATGTGAGGGGACAGTTTGATAGTGACGCAGTAAGTGTAAGGGGTCAGGCTGATAATGATATACTAATTGTGATGGAGTCAGGATAATAGTGGTGCAGTGAGTATGAGTTGTCAGGGTGATAGTGATATACACGGTGTGAGTGGGAGAGAGTTATAGTGATGCATCAAGTATGAGGACGTCAGAGTGATAGTGTGCAGGGTGTGGTTGAAGGTGACGCAAGAAGAGTGAAAGGTTCAGGGTGATCCGGACGCACTAAGTTTTGGGGGGTCAAGGTGATGGTGATGCTGTAAGTATGAGTGGGTCAGTCTGATAGTGACATAGTACATTTGAAGGGATCAGGCTGGTAGTGATGCAGTAAGCGTGAGGGGGTCAGGCTGATATTGATGACCTAAGTGAGAGAGTGTCAAGGTGATGGTGACGCATCAAGTATGAGTAGGTGAGAGAGAGAGTGACGCCGTTAGTGAGTGGGGTTTCCGCTGATAGGGATGCAGTAGGTGCGCATGTGTCAGGGTGTGAGTGATGCAGGAAGTATGAGGGTGCCAGAGGGATAGTGACGCATTAAGTATGAGGCGGTCAGAGTGATTGTGACGCAGTAATTCTGAGGGAATCAGAGAGATACCAACGCAGAAAGCATGAGGGGGTCAGGCTGTTAGTGACGCTGTCAGTGTGAGTGCCTCAGCCTAATAATGATGAAATAAATTTGAGAGAGTAATGCTGATTGTAAGGTGATAAGTGTGAGTGAGTCAGTGAGTTAGTGACGCTGTAAGTGTGAGTGTTGAAGCTCATAGTGAAGCAGTAGTTGTGAGGTAGTCAGTGTGATTGTGACGCAGTAAATGTGAGAGGGTCAAGGTGATAGTGAAATAGTAAGTTTGAGGAGGCAGTGTTGCAGTGACACGGTAAGTGTGAGGCGTCAGTCTGATACTTACATAATAAGTGTGATGGATTCAGGCTGATAGTGACACAGTAAGTGTAAGGAGTCAGGGTGATAGTAACATAGGAAGTGTAAGGGCATGACCGATAGTGACAAAGTAAGTGCTTGGCAGTCAGTCTGATAGTGACGCAGTCAAAATGAGCGTCTCGAAGTGAAAGTGGCGCAGTAAATGTGAGGGCGCCAGATGGATAGTGATGCAGTAAGTTTGAGGGGTTCACGCTGATATTAAGGTGGTAAGTGTGAGGGGTCAGGTCTATAGTGATGCAGTAAGTGTCGGCTGGTCAGGCCGATAGTGATGCATTCAAAGACCAAATATCCAAGGCTCACTGTAGTGCTGAATAGTGAGACTTCTCAAGGCTAAGACAAAAATCAATAGTTTTCATCCTGGTCATAAATCACAATGCTTCATTTTAATATTGTCCGCTCCTGATTCTAGATTCACCAATGAGGGAACAAAATTTAATTGCACCACCTTGTTTATCTCTTCAAATATTTTGCAACTCTCAATGAGATTACCTCTCTTGTTTTGAAACTGTTAAGAAAAGGCGGGATTTGCCCAATTTAAATTCAGAGGACTAACGTTCATCCATGATATCAAGGCTAATCACCATTCGTGGTATTCCTCATATGGCATTAGTATCTTTCCTAAATTGAGGATTATAATTCCTCATACTGTAGTCCAAGTGCGGTCGAACTGAGCCACCATACATTGGAAATAATGCTTCGTTCTCGTGCCCTGAAATCCTTCTGCAGCTCTCACAACAGACTTCTACAACTGCTACTAGACTTCAATGACTTATTAAAAACTTCTCCAAGATGCATTTCTAAAAATCTGTACATAAGACTTTCTACTTCATACCTTCGACAAATAATCTCCACACATTTCCTTCCTGACAAGTATGATAAAGTCAAATCATTGCTATTTATTAGATCATGAGGGACATGGATAGGTTGACTCGTCACGGTGTTTTCCGGCAGGTGAGGAAGTCAAAATTTAGAAAAAATCGGTTTTAAATTAGTGGGTAAGGATTTAAAAGGGATGTCAGTGGCAACTTTTTCAGACGTGTCCAAAATGAGATGCCAGAGAAATTGGTGGAGTCTGATGCAACTGTAACATTGAATGGCATCTGGATGGATATATGAGTAACAATGTTTAGAGGGATGTGAGCCAAATGTTGGCAAATGGGACCTATTAATTTAGGATATCTGTCCACCATGGTCAAGTTGGAAAGAAGGGCCACTTTCCGTGTTGTATTGTTCAACGACTTGATGACTCGAGAACAACCGCAAAAACTTTGCAAATAATTCCGTCAAGACGATTTCAAGTTCCAAATCTTCGGTTAATCTTCCTCTCTTGTGCTCACAAGTTCATTACCTGATGTCAGAACTTACAGATAAGTTGCTGGATCCATTTCTGTAAATTGGTTCTGCATTCTTTCTAATTTCGATTTTTTTTTACTAATGTAGCTAGTGTTTATGGACTTAGCATCAATTTTTCTAATACCATATTTCGATGAATATTAAAACACAACAGCATATCTAATTTGGCACCAGATGATGAGCAATTGAGTCAAAATCGATCGGACGCAGTGAGACAATGATCCTCTCTTCGTGGTGTACATCCGTGATTCTATAATTCGACGAAGAATCATTCCCACAACTTCAGCTGTGTCAGAATCTAGTTTGCGGTGAAAGCCTGTCAATCTGCTAAGGTAACGTTCGTCTGGGTCTCTGCAAAGGATTTGGCGAAATTTTGGGTCTTGACAATTTGTTCTTCCAACAAATGAATTCAGTTGTTTTACTGTGAAAATTGCCATCCTTGCTGCAGCTGTGATGGCCGAGAGGTTAAGGCGTTGGATTTGAAATCCAATGGGGTCTTCCTGCACAGCTTCGAATCCTGTTCACAGCGTTGAATCTTTTAAAAGTCATTAATTCCTTTGCAGGATTTGGATTTCGTGGAGCTTGAGCTTTGCATTCAATCGAAAGTAAATTTTCAACTGTGAAGAATCCGAAGTAATTTCAAGACTGACCCAGTCATCTAATTGAATAAATTATATGTCGAGACACAAAAAGCCACCAACTTCCAACACGAATCAGTTTCAACACATTTGTCGAACTGTCGTGAAATTTGGATGTTCGGGGTGTGGAATTCAGCAAAACAAGAAGCAATGCAATGCACTTAGCTGCAGGTGATGAATTCTTTTTAGGATCAGTTGAAAGTCAAGCTGAGAAAGTTCAACCTAATTTACAGCTGACTCAAAGGCCAATAATCTATTATATCAGCAGTCAATGAATTAGAAAAAAGCAACTCCATGTGTGGAAAGGAACTCGACTGATCCAGGTTCCTGGCCTGCGATGTGAAAAGGCAAGGCGATATCAGCGGAGTAGAATTTTCTGGAAATATTAGAAATGGAATGTTAACGGTCTTCTGCTGTCCACATTCGTAAGAAACTGTGCATTAAGAACTGAAATTGAAAATTAACGATGAAAATCAGACTTAGCCCTCTGCTTGTGGTGTAGCATTGTTCAGAACAATAGGTTGTTGTTGAGGCTAAAATTGACCAAAATAATCGATGGGGAACTTATCCACGGGCCTCGTTGGAGCAGTTGGTGTGGAGAGCTCAGCTTGAAGAACCAAATGCCAATTATTCATCCTGGCTGTCTGAATTGCTTAGTTAAACATACTCCCAGTTTAATGAAAAAACCTTTGCTGTCAGAGTTAGATGTTTCCATGTCAGCATGTTCCGATATGCGAAGACACTCCATGGAGTAGATGTGACTTAAATTTTGACTCTAACGTCAGAGATGTTGGCACATTTCCGCACCAAAACAGCACTACCATTGGTATCAAATCAAACTGAACAAAGGACTAGTCACTTAGACATTTCCTGTCTGCAGACTCTGCCAATGGACCGTTCAGGCCCGATGTAGGAATAGGGCGTGGTGACATCTGTTCGCAAGTGGATCACTTCATTCTTGCTCACGATCCATGCACCGTAATTCATTTTGAACTTCTTCGCCATCAGCATGATAAGTGTTACATAATACACAGGTTTGCTTCTCGAAAGAAAGAGCGAAATCTTATCCAATGCAGACGCAAATTCAAGTTGTCCCTGGTCGACCAGAAGACAGATGTCGCGAAACAAAGTGAATACAGAAAACAATCAATATTTTCTGGGAGTCAAAAAGATGTACTGGAAGAACAGAAACATATATTTGGAACTAAAGTCACATACCACTTCCACAGACTAAATGTTCTTGAACCGTTATCTTAATTTGACCTTCATGTCCACCATTGCTGCAAAAATTATCTTAACAACTGAGAACTTTGTGTTCTTTGATATTCTCTCCTTCATGTTTCTCTTGATTTTGAAACTAAAACCGAGCAATAGTAATGCACCCTATTTCACTTGCAAAGATCAGAAGAAGATCAATTTATAAGAGAACAGAAATAAAGCTACGTCTGTCTTGCGAGAGAAAACACAGTTACCATTTCGACTCCAAAAAGTCTTCTTCAGAAGTCTGCGCAATGAACTCGAAATAGTAGACCGAAAATGAAAAAAAGAAGCCAAAATACCGCGAATACACCACCCGCAAGTGCATCAAGTCCTACTCGAATATGCCGGATTACTAGCATCAACATCAGTGGAGAATGGCACAAAACTCATTCTGCAGTTGTTTGACGTAGTTTGTAAAGTCAGAAATATGATTGGGTAAAAAGCGGGATGAAAGCGGGATATAGGAACTCTGAAAAAAGCAAGTGCGTGCTTTGCTTTGAAGAACGTTGGCAGTGATGAAAATGGAAATTAACTACAGTAAGGGGGCTTAATTAATACTCAGCATCGTTGCAACACACAGGGACGCAATTCTTTTTGCTAGGTTTCTGTTCTACCATTTTATAATCACGACTGCTGTCGGGTTTGGTATCCATTCCAAGCTTAGGTGACAGCCTGATGGAAGTTTGCACATTTGCCCAATTTCTTTGTGGTTGCTCTGGTTTGCTGCCACATTCTAAACATTTGCAGGTTATTTGGAATCGCCATTAAACGCACACGGTGACAGAGGCAGTGATGTCTCTGTAATAGGAGTGTCTGGATAGGACGTACTTCAGAGGATTTTTGTGAACTTAAATAGACAGTGTAGGGTTAATCTGCTGTTTCCTGGGTGAGCTACATGGCCAGAGATGGGTCAGCGTCTTCTTCCCTGAGGGAGATACGTTGACAGAGTTGGGTTAGTTGCTCTTACCTGTGTCAGTCACGCAGATCCAGTAGGGTCAGTCTGCCCTTCCCTGGGCGAATTTCTTTCACAGAGTGGTAACAGTCTGCTCTTCCCTGCTGAGTGAAATAGAAAGAGCGGGGTCAGTATTCGCCTCCCTCGATAATTTATGTTGACAGTCTGGCTTCCGTCTGGTCCTCCCTGGCGAGTTACATTGGTAGAGTGGGTTTAGTGTTCGTTCATTGGGTGAGTGCCATAGACAGAATGGGATCAGTCTGCTCTTCCCTGAGGGAATTATATTTATAGAGTGGGGTCAGACTGCTCTTCAGAGAATGACTTATATTGACAGTGTGGGATCAGTCTGCTGAGTTACACTGAGAGTGTGGGGTCAGTCTGCCCTTCCCTGGATGAGTAACACTGACTGAGTGGCGTCAGTTTGCTCTTCCCTCAGTGAGTTACATTGACAAGGTGGCGGCAGGAGTGGCGTCTTTGAGGAGTTGACAAAAGTAACTCGTCCCCTACATCTTTGAGATAATTAGGGATGGGCAGTGAATCTTATCTCATTGTCCCAGAAATGCATTTCTAATAATTGCATTTACTAATTCGACTGCAAGCGGTCGGGAGTAATTTGAGGACAGGTGCAGGATAGAATAATTAAAGTCAAATGCACTGATGCCGAGGAGACATGACACAAGATGTGAGTGTGGAGCTGATGGTGCAAGGCTCAGTGTCAGTGCTATTTATTTCTCACTGTTCGCAATGACTCACACACCACTGCTGTCAATCACAACAATGAGCCTGTTCATCTTGGTTTGAAAATCCCTGCGTGTGTATTAACGTGGTTAATGAGACCCGAGAGGAGATGAGCACATCCTCTTTATTCTGTCAGTTTAAACAGATGAAAATATCTGTTGGATGCCAATGCAAGAGGATACTGTCTTTTTCTGTGCCTTTTCAGTGGGGCATGCTCAGCATTGAAATGTCTGTTTTTGCACAAGCAGAGTTTGATTGCCATTCATACTGAGCAACGCTAATACAGAAAACGCGTTTTCGAATTCCTGTGGTCAAGTGGTTCAGACATTGCACATATGGACGACAAATCTGGCTTTTAACGTGGCGCTGTGGCTTAGCTGGTGAAACCATCTCCCATCACACTGGTGCCTGCTCATTGTATTGAAAGCTCGTTATTTCTCACAAGTATTGTGTTGCTGATCGAGAAACTCAGTGTCCTGTTTGAATTGATTTATATTCTGATTTCGAGTTCCGTCTTCATTCTCCAGATTTAAGTCCAGTAGTGTATGTTGCTCTTTTTACTACTATTTTAACTTGGAGATTCTTCCCGCAGTTCCACAAGCACTTCTGCTTCTCATCCTCTTATTCTCATTCTTTCATTCCCAGATTTGTGGAAATTAAGTGGTGAGGCAGGAGACACTGCAGCATTCCCGGGGAATGTTGTGGTAATGGCACTGACACCACGACATGATCACCCTCATTCTCTGCTGTCACCATTCATTGGTTGGACACTAACAGTAAATGCATCCTTCAGCTATCAATGTAATTATTTTCTTTTTCCGTTGGATAAGGAATTCAACTTTAACTTCGAAAGAGTCTTTAGATTTTGAGGAAGAAATGTCTCCTTGCCTCAGGTCGAAGTGACAGACGCATTATCCAGAGAATGTGAGACTACTTCGACCGACTCCAACCAGGAGTCAGAAAGCCTCTCAGCAGTTCGAATCTCAAACTGTCTCTGAATGTCAGGCTTTTCAAGAGCAGAAATGGGAAATGAGGGATATGGACAGCCAGAGACTCGGAGAATGTGAAAAAGACCCAGGAGGATACAGAGACAAATATAGAAAGAACAAAGACACATTTTGAGGCAGACACTAAAAGAAACAATTCTCCATTCGGCGTGACTGCTAAATAACGAAAACAAAAGGAAATGTTGCCATTAAAACATAGCCTTCCACCAGCTCAGGAAAATGAAAGTAGCATGACAGCTGATTAAGTCCTTTTAAATTGCAAATTCGACGTTTGTAAGCTCAAGAGTGATTTTGATAAATATCCTGATTCGACAGGTAAGGTTATCATTTTCTCAACAGTATAATCTAGAAATCTATAACTAACCTGTTTCATGTCCATCTAAAAAAAACTCTGTTTCACTCCACAGACGTTGCCAGGTGTAGTGGGTTTCTCTATCAATTCTCGTTTTTAGTTCAGCTTTCCAAAACCTGCATTTTTTTGATTTTTGATAACCTGGCACAAAACCAAGCATTACCAGATTCGGACCAGTGGTCAGAAATACTGCTACCACGATATATGTGGAAATAAAACGTTCATTCCCTGTCCGAAAATAGAACTAATGCCATGGCAGTTCTAGTTCCAAATCCTACCTATGTCATTACACTGAATGAAGACAGACGCTCTTGCACTTATTCTCAATGGCTTTTCCCTTTCATTTCTGATCAGTTTCACTGCAGATTGTTTTCTACTCGTCTTCAAGTTTTGCAGAATGGGAAAGCCCATTTGGCCCATGGTGCAGTCTGGTTTAAAGACATTCGTCTATTCCATTCCCAGTTTCTAGCTTTGGTCCATAACCTTCTGTGCTCTGATGTTTCCAGTGAAAATGGCAGTGAGGTTCTCACTTTGATCTTAGATGACACAACAATGAGATTGAAGTTTGACATAGTCACACTGTGTTATTACCCACGTCGTGTCTCCCACAGAAAGAGACACACAGACACATTCCCCGAGAGTGGCAGAGTTCTCAGAATTTGACCAGCTCCTTGTGCTTCACTTCAGCTGTCCGCTCCAACATGCAAGCTCAACCGCCAAAAGGCAGCTTTTGGTTAAACCAAAGCCAGTTTTACAGACAATGAGAGACGTTGATCTGAGCTAGAATTTGAAGTGGGCTAAAGAAACTGTAAATTCGAAAACCCAAACCGTTCCGTTCCTAACAGACAACAGGAATGGACTAGCACGCTGCATCCTCATGATTTTAAATGCGAACCGATAATCCCCTAACTCGATGTCAGGCGTGTTACCAATTCTGTCACTGACCCAAAGACCATGTTTGGCTGTGACAGTTTGTCTCTAGGTAATGTAAACGTCCACATCAGGGAAACAGCATTCACAAGGTGAAAAATCAGCAAACATAATCACCGTAACTGTTTCACTTGGAATTCCCCACTCTGTGAACCATTTCATTTCACTGTACTTTCATATTTGAAGTTTTTTACATTCCAGAGCCTGAACTAATTCAGCGAGAAACCACTGGTCATTTCGAGCCCGTCATCTGAAATGAGGCGAGTTGAACGATGCCTTTCTTGCTGCCAAAACATCAGCACAGCTCAAAACGAGCTCGTATTTGCATCAGTCTTTACTTAACTTGCTGCAGTATATCTGCTGAACAACATCAGATTATCACAGCGTTGACTTCTTCACATTGAAACCAAGGGTGATAATATGAACCGACTTGGAAACTTGGAGAGAGAAACACTGCTGACGAAGACGATTATGACGTGAAGAGCAGGCACGAGAGTTTGTACAGGTCCCAGAGGCTACTGCAGTATCAATGGACATCCCTGCATACAAGTCTGATTTTGCATTGCCCAGAACAGGCTTTCATTCCCAGTCAGGAGATGTAGATTTAATTCTCTTCTTGTGAATTATCCGAATGAAAACTAAATCCTGGCTGCACCCAGAACACACACACGGATCCTGCCAGAACAATTCAGAGATCGATCAGCATCTGTCTAGAAGGACAATGGCAGCAAATACAAGCGAAAGCTATCACAGCAATTACCGCTCCAAGGTTCTCGCGTTTCTCAGTTGAAAATATTTCGCTGTTCCTTCAATGTCACGACGTCTAAACCCTTGCCTCATGGCATCATGCCTGTACCCCGCTACTGAGGACATCCAGGGTTATGCGGAGAAACTCAAAATCTCAATCTCTCGAGTAATTAGGGATTGACGGTGCATCCCATCACATTGAGCAATGACTTTATCCCAGTTATACTTTTCCTAAAGCTGCAGTTTCTAAGGGAAAACTTGCAAGCTGTCGGGAATAAGTTGAGAAGTGGAACGGACGAGAGGAAAATGTGAAAGGCAATGATGACTGGGAGGCATGAGACAGCAAGTGAGTGAGGAGCTGGTGTTGCAACGTTCAATGTCAGTGTCAGTATTTACTGACCACTATTCACTCAGACTCACACACCACTCCTTAACAATTCACCACAATGAGCCCATTCCTCTTAGTGTGAGTTTACCTTTGCGGATATTAATGCAGTTAAAGGTGCCCAAGAGGATGGATGGATCCGCGTTATCCTGTCAGTTTAAACAGTCTAAATTATCAGTTTACAACAAAAGCAATAAGAGATTGCCTCTTCCTGTGCATTTTCAGTGGAGAATATCCAGCTTTGAACTCTTCTGCATAACCAGAGGCTGTTTTAAATTTACACCGAGTAACTGTGAAACACACAAAAAATGAGTCCAAGTTCCTGTGTTCGAATAGTCAAGTAAATGCACGCATATTTTTGAATCGTTGAGCTTGGGCAGTCCCTCAGCCTTAGTTAATGAAAGTTCCTGTGAAAAAACAGCCGAATATGGGATCAAATCCTGACATCTCACTGTTTATAGGTCTTTCATGAAAAACGGAGTTCCCGACTTCACCTGTGGGAATTCAAATCAATGACTGGATCGAGGTTATAGTTTAAAGCCAGTTCCTTCGACACCTCTGCCACACTGCCACACAAAGCCCCGCAACCACGTTTTTCATGATTTGTGTTTCAGCATCGCCTCACTTCAGGCACTTACGCACATGCACTTTCAATGGCGAACTTGGCGTAAGTTTGATAATATTTATGAGGATGTTGCAAGGCATACAGTGTTTGGACTGTCGCGTAAAGCTGAACAGGATGTGAAAAATTTCCCTGGAGCTTGAGGGCTGAGAGATGGGCTTACAGAGGTTTATATCAATATGAAGGAGACGGTAGACTAAATGGTCAATGACTATTTCTTCCCAAGGCAGGCAAGTTCAAAACAAGGGAACAATGTTTTCAGGGGAGAGTGGTAAAATTTAAAAGGGATCTGAAGGACATTGTTTTTTTCACTCAGAAAGGTTTGCGTGTTTGGAATGAATTGTCAGATTTAGTGGTGGATTCTGGTATACTCTCAACATTTCAAAGGCATATGGATCTGTATACAGACAGGAAAGTTGAAAAAGAATAAACTTGAAAATTTGGCAAATAGAGCGTTTGTTTACGGGCTCAGCCCCTCTGAGATGCTGCAGTGGCGAACACCAGTTTGAATAGGCACTCATCACTTAGTCTGTGCATTGGGCTAGTTTTCCAGAAGATGGTTAGATTAGCTTCCCTACAGTATGGAAACAGGCCCTTCAGCGCAACGAGTCCACACCGACCCTCCAAAGATTAACCCACCCAGACCAATTTCCCTCGAACTAATGCACCGATCATTATGGGCAAATTAGCATGTCAAATTCACCTGCCCTGCACATCTTTGGAGTGTGGGAAGAAACCCACGCAGACGCAGAGAGAATGTGCAAACTACGCACAGGAATCAAACGTGGAACACTTGTGCTGTGAGGCAGCAGTGCTAACCACTGAGCCGCGGTGCCGCCCTAAAAGGGGATGGAGAACGCAGCTAGCAACCCCGCAATCTCTTGCATGTAAAGCGAGTACTCTCCCATTTGAGATAGTTCCCACAGGCTGCTTCGGTTAAAACCAGCAACGAATCAATTTTTTCTGGTATTAGGCTGCCAATGACCATTTTTCTTGACACATTCCCAACTTTTCAGTGGGAGATTTTGGCTGCGGAAAATACCTCACAAATCATGTTGCCCGCGCAACTCTCCAGCGAAACCAAAAACTGACAACTTATGAACAGAAGCAGAACTGACAAAGAGAACCTATTTTCAGACACACGGACTCATGAATGCTGTCTGTTTGGCAGAGCGAGTCGTCTGAGTCATGAGCTGCTCACACAAATTAAGCGAGACAATTCCAAATGGTGCTTTCAACGTACTGGCGCCTTCGTGCACCAATACTTCCAGGAAAGTGCTCAAGTTACATGAATCAGAACTGACTAACAATGAACCATGAAACGTGAAGATTACCAATCACAGTCACGATTAGATGAGGTTAACAATTGGGCTGATGTCTCCACCAGGTCTAGAGGACCAATCACCAGCCTCTCTCATCAGGACAGAAATTATGGAAATTAGGGAAAAGTAACCAAGTTTCATATCGCAATTTCCCTCCTTTTCGCAACAACAACAGAAAACTGCGAGCAGATTCAATGTAGAACCTAATTTCACATCAACAGGGAAATAAATATCTCCATTCACTTTCAGAGAAACGGTGAAAACTGCAAATTGTCTGGAATATGAATGATTGGCGCAGCCTGTTTTTGAGTTGCATATTATGCTGGTGCCTTTCGAGCTGGAGGGGAACGTGACAACTACAGCAGAAGGGGAAAACATGGGCACTGACATGTTGGTTGTTTTCTGCTGTGCCACATCAGAGCCGGGTTAGAAGAAATGACTGTTTTTTTTTTCTGTTCAATTTTAACAAAACTCATCCCTGCAATACGTTGCCAGCTTAATCCTTTAGCACACGTGGCCGAGCAGGGATGCAAACACAAGCCTTCTTAAGAACTGGAATCTGAACTCAGAGTCTGAGGTTGCTCAGCCACGTGGCACACAGGCCAAAACCGGAAACCCAAGAGCATGTAGCTGATGATACCCTGCAGCATACTCACAGCAACTGCACCAGATCTGCAGAATAAGCGGTGGAAAGGAATGGCTCTATCTGATCGGTAGTGCTTGTTGTTCTCATCAGCAAATCTGGCTTTGAATTTGCGAGCCCATACCTGCTACCATGCTGAAACGGAATGCAATTCCGATTAGTCGCTGTGTGAAACTTTGCTCATTTTCTCTCTTCAGATAAAGTGATCACTGGAGATGATGAATTCTGCTCCTGCCAGAAACGCTGACTCTCCTGCATCTCGGATGAACTGAAAAACTGATTTAGTACAGGAATCCGAGAATGGCAGAACACGTAGCAAGATTATTCGAAACCCAGAGCCAATAAGAGTTCCAACTTTCCTTTTCTTTCTCTATAATAGTGCATTAACCAGCAGAGCCATGAGCAACTGCCACCTGGCTGCAAGCTGAGTTGGAAACCTATGTGGCAATCAAGGAAATGCGACTCACTTATTGTCGGTATATCAAACACTTCTCACTTTGAGGTGTACAAAAATTAGTTTCTATACGTATTCAGGGAAGGTCAAAGACGATCTGAAATGTCAAAGAGGTGGTCACTGTTCGTGATTGCTCTTTGTTCGAGTTGTGAAAAGGTTTCCCGCTTTAGTCGCGTTCACGTTTCTTGTTGATGACTGAATCAGACAGAAGGTGTTTCACCAGAGCTGCACTTGACTTGCATTCCTCTCCCTCGCTGTCATACTTTCCTGGAACTCTGTGAGAACAAGAAAACAAAATACATAATGCCTCATTCGGCAGCCTGTCTGTGATTTCCAAATTTTCAGTTACAATATGGCTTAGCCTTCAGGCCACACGGTAATATTAGTAACAGTATGAGAACAAGAGTCGATAGTTCATCTGTGCCTGTAAATCTTTTCATTTCTGTGGTTGACTGAATGAACTGTATCCGTGCCTGCTGCTTCGAAACTCGAATATGTGAACTGCTCCAAACTATGATTGAGGATTTCTGGTTTTGGTTGACACACGTTGAGAAACGCCAGACAGCGTTCAAATGAAGCTTTCAGAGCACATTTTCGGATGCATTTGACAGAGACTAACATCATGAATGCAGTGTTCGCTGTGACAGAAGGAAATGAATGCTCTCCTTGTTACTGATCCAGGCCACCTTCGCATGTCAAGCAAATGCGGTACTGTTGTTACAGAAAGGATCAGTGCCCGGTAACTGTATCCTTAACGAGGACATGATTGAAAAAATAAAATATACCATGTTGAAATATCCAGGAAATATTGGCTAAAAAGGCGCAGACAATTTTCCCTGCAGCGCCAAGACAGAGGAACATATGTAACGGCACTCTTAAACAGGATGGCCAGCAGTGATATAGACATCGCCACATATGAAGGACCACTGCGAATAGAAATTTGAAAATGAATTTCACGCATCAGGTATTCGGAATTATATTCTTTTCACCGCTCCAGTAGTATTTGGCGAGTAAATTCAAAACAAGGTTTGCTGATGAGAATGCAATAAAACCCCATCGATCATGATATGAAACTGAGATTGATGACACGTAGACACGGTGTAACAGCGGCCAACACATGTGGAGGGTTTTGGGACAGATGAGGACCCACTCTGGGAAAAAGACTGGATCCTAAGACTAGGGATTAAGTGTTCAGGTAGAGGACTGGAGAATGGGGTTAAGAACGATATTAGCCAAGATCGAATGATGAAGCAGATTAGATATTCTGAAAGCGCTAACCGCTCCTATGTCTTCCAATCTCTGGCCATCTGGTATCTAAGGAAATAGAAACAGAGTTATTTGTTCAGTTGGAATTCCTGGGCAAAGTGAGAGATAGAACAAGCATGAAACAATTTTAGAGACTGGGAAAATGTTTGGAGAGGAAGCAATAAAAGTGAAGCTGAATATAAAGTTTGAAGTCAGGATATATTCAATAAAAAGGAAGTTTGTAGAAAGGCAGAGGGACATGAAGATTGAAAAAGATGTGTCACCAGTCCCGAAATCTCATTCGGTTTTCATTTTCAAGATGCGACCGGACCTGTTGATTCTGAAACAGAAGATGGGAGTGATCCTGGACCAATCCGCTCTCTCATGTTCTGGGAATATTTGACTTACCCGTTCGATCAGATCAGGTCTGTCCCACACTGAAACCTCAGAATCCTTCCCCACCCCCACCCTCGTTACTGGCAATAAACTGTTCATTACATAAACTTACATGAGCACACAACAAGGACAATTGCAAAATGTACAGGGAGACCTCCGTTCCGTTCCATCAGCACATTCTAAATCAGTTAATTTTTGTTCACGACCCATGAGATATTAATCCGTCTCTGTCAGATCACTAACAAATGGCCATTCGCGTTCTGTGTCTTTGAACACTTTGGTTGGTGCACGGATGAAGTGGAATCTCACGTTTTGAATTGGACGTAATTCATAGCATTTTCAGCTCCACTGATAAAGTTGTATCTGGCGTTTCCAGTAAAGTGCAGACCGCTTTCACACATGTGATCAAAGCAGGAGGACATTTGTGTCAGCGAAAACAACAAGAATGCTCCACCAGCGTTGGCTTGCAATTCTGCATGTGGAAGGAAGCGCTGGAACTCTGTTAAACAGTGAAAACGACTATTATGGGGCTTGGACGCACGACTCTCTGATTAAACAACTCACATTGCACCGAACTGAGATATCCAGGCTTGGGACACGATGCATTAGTTTGCTATTTCATTCTGAGCATGATTCACCTGGCACAGCAATTTGCAAAGATCCAGCTCATTCCTCCCAATCACAAATAACATAATTCATATCTTTCACTTTTGTTATTTCTTCAAAACATTACAATCTATTTAACACTTGTCACGGCATTTATGATTAAACCCGAATATTTTCATATGAAGTGATTTCCAGTCACTCTGGCAGACAGTAAATCAGTCGGAAAATTACCGAAAGAAACCCAACCATTTCTGTATACGGTGTTGGGAATTTCCCATCTGCTGACAAGACAGAGTCCTCACAGCAACATTTTCTTTGTTCTTCCTGCCTAAAACGTTTACCACTTCTTATTTTCAAGACAGGAGTTTTGTTTATAACACGTTCCAAGAATAGGAACAACCTTCCAATCTCCTGAAGCCGTTTCCAATTTAAAATGGACGTTTTGCTCCTTTCCCAGGGGAAGAGCAGTTAATGAGTAAGGAGTTTCCACGAGCTGTGTCCCAGGGTTTGTCAGGAAGCCCTGATTGAAGCTGCAGTGGCCGCTTTCAGTTGGCATCGGGGGGTTGGAGAAGGTGGTGTCGTATTCTGCTGCGTGTAAACGTCTTGCTCCCTGTGGACTCGGGGTGAATCATGGATGAGTTTTCGGAACAACATTGCCTTCCAGCCTCTGGCCATCTGCAATCTAAGGAAAGAGAAACAGAGTTATTTGTTCAGTTCGAAGTTCTGGGCAATGTGAAAGATGGAACAGTTCTGATACAAAATTGGAGACTGGGAAAATGGTTGGAGAGGAAGTAATAAAAGAGAAACTGAATATAAAGTTGGAAGTCAGGAGACATTCAATAAAAAAAGGAAGAGTGTGCGAAAACAGGTGGAGACAGACATGGAAAAGAAGTGTCACTAGTCTAGAAGTCTTAAATCGATTTTTATTTCCAAGATGCCACCAGACCTGCTGAGATTTTCCAGTAATTTCATTTGTTGGTTTAGAAACAGAAGGTGGCAGTGATCCTGGACCAAACATCTCTCCCGAGTTCTGGGGATATTTGACTTACTGTGTTTATGTCCCACACTGAAACCTCACGATCCTGCCGCACCTCCACCCTCGTTGCTCACAATATATTGTACATTACGTTAAACACAAGAAGAACAATTGCAAAATGTTGAGGGAGAGTTCCCTTCTGTTTCCATCAGAACAATCTGAATCACTGAAAATTGGTTCAGGACATGTGACATTGGTCCGTCTCTGTCAGACCCCTAGCAAGTGGCCATTCGCTTTCCGTGCCTTTGAACACTTTGGGTGGTGCACGGTTGGTTTGGAACCTCACATTTTGAAACGGACATCATTCATTGTATTTTCGGCTGCACTGATAAAGTTGTCTCTGGCGCCTCCAGTAAAATAGAAACAGTGTTCACTCAGAAACCGACGTGTGATCAAAAGCAGGCGGACAGATGTGTCAATGAAAGCAGCACGAACATTCCCCTGCGAAGTGTTGCAATACTACGCGTGGAACGAAAAGCCGGAATTGTATTAAGCAGTGAAAGCGCCCATTGTGAGGCTTGCACCCACTACCCTCAGATTAAGCATCTCACACTGCACCGACTGAGCTAACCAAGCACGGTGCACTGTGGATTAGTTTGCTATTATATTTCGAGCATAATTCATCAGCAATTTGTTAGGATCCAGTTCATTCCTCCTAATCACAAAAATATCATTCACACCTTTCACTTCAGTTATTCCTTCAAAGCATTACAATCGATTCAGCACTTGTCCCGGGATTTAAGGTTCAACCTAAATAATTTACCCGTAATATTTTTACCCTCACCTTTATATCGCTGATGTGATTTCCAATCACTCTGACAGACAGTCAATCAGTCGGGAAATTACCTAAGGAAACCCAATCATTCCCGTTTACGTGTTGGGCATTTCCCATCTGCTGACGAGACAGAGTCGTCTCAATCAACAACTTTCTTTGTTCTTTCTACCTAAAACCTTTACCACTTATTATTGTCAAGTCAGGAGTTTTATTTATAACACGTTCGAAGAACTGGATCAACATTCCAATGCCCTGAAGCCCTTTCCAATTTAAAGTGAAAGTTTTGCTCCTTTCACACGGAAAGAGCTGTTACTAAGGAAGGAGTTTCCACGAGTTTCCCATGGCTTGGCAGAAAGTCGCTGATTGAAGCTGCAGTGGCCGCTTTCTCTTGGCATCGGGAGCTTGGAGAAAGTGATGTCGTATTCTGCTGCGTGTAAACATCTCACTCCCTGTGGACTTGGGGTGAATCATAGATGCGTTTTACCGGTTACAATGTCAATATATGGTCGGGGTAAATAGTTGTGCTGAAATATTTGAGGCTTATTCCCTGGGTGGGCTCGAATCACCAACATTTCATCCAACTGCGCTGACCATTTGAGATACAGAAACTGGCAACGCAGATATCCTAAAGCAAAGTTATCGACGGGATATGAGGATACGTCGGACAGCAGGAACTTGCGTTGTTTTTAGAGACGGCCGCTGATTTTATCACCGAGAGGGTAAGCAGACTGAGGAGCTGCAAACACTCAAATTAAAAGGCATCCACACATGCGCAGTTCTCTGACATACATCTCCACATAGTAGCGCACTTCTGATGCTGGTATTGTAAGCCACGATTCGATAGAAACTGAAGCTTAAAAATCCAGCATATTCGACCGCTCGACCACGCTACCACACAAAATCCAAAACTCAGATTTGTTATGACTAGTGTTTCAGCATCGATTCACTTCAGACACTTACAACTCGCAAATTTTGTAACGAAATTGGCGTAATTTAAGAAGGAAGACTAATAAAAATGTACAGACAAAGAACAGGCCCTTCATCCAATCAAGCCTGAGCCGATCCAAATCTACTGTTTAAACCTGTCACCCAATTCCTAAGCATCTGTGTCCCTCTGCTCCCCACCTACTCATGCATCTATCCAGACGGATCTTAAATGTATCTACCATGATTACCTCTCCAGTCTCTGCTGGGAACGCATTCCAGACACCCACCACCCGCTGTGCCAAGTAGTTGCCGCGTGTATCCCTCTTCAACATTTCACCTCTCACCTTGAAAGCGTGACCTCTCGGTAATTAATCATTCAACCTGGGAAATAAAACTTTTCTCTATCGACGCTGTTTGTACCCTTCATGATTTTGTAAACCTCAAAACGGTCCCCCTCAAACTCCTTTTTTCGAATGAAAACAAACCTAATGTACGCAACCTCTCTTCCTAGATTGCAACTTCCATACGAGGCAACATCCGCTTAAACCTTTTACACGCCCTCTCCAAAGCGTCCACATCCTTTTGGTAATGTGGCGACTAGAAATTTACACAGTATTCTAAGTGTGGCCAGACCAATATATTGTTCGATTTTAACATGACTTGCCAGCCATTCTATTCAATACCCCATCCAATGAAGCCAAGCATACTAAATGCCTGCTTGACGACTCTATCCACCTGTGCAGCAACCTTAAGTGTATAATGGGCCTGTACTCCCAGATCTCTCTGTCCATCAACTTTTTTTTCCCAAAGCTCTTCCGTTCATTGTATAACCCCATCTGGAATTAGACTAACCGAAATGTCTCACCTCACATTTGTCTGTTTTGAACTCCAGCTGCCACTTTTACGCCCAATTTCCAGTATATCAATATCCTCCTGTATTCTTTAACGGTCACTTATTCTTTCTGCTAGTCCAGAAATCTTCGTGTCATCTGCAAACTTTCTGATCATTCCAACAGTGCTTTCTTCCAGATCATTTATGTATATCACAAACAAAAGTGGCCACAACACTGACCCCTGTGGAGCACTACTGCTCATCTTTCTCCATTTCCCGAAACTCATTCAACTGCCACTCTATGTCTCCTATTGCTCAACTAATTCTTTATCCACTTGTCTAGAACACCCTGCACACCATGTTACTTTACGTTCTGTATTTGGTTACCTTATCTAACTCCTTACTATAGTGCATGTATGTGACATCAACAGCCTTTCCTTCATCTATCAACTTGGGCACTTCCCCGAAAAACTCTATGCCTCTCACTGATATGCACATTATTTTGTAAATATGAATAATCCTATCCCTCAGTACCTTCTCCAGCAACTTTCCCAACACTGATGTTAGGCCCATTGTTCTGTAGTTATCCGTAATATCCCTATATACTTCTTGTACAGGGGACAATATGAGCAACTTTCCAGTCAGCCAGAACCTCACCTGTGCTGAAGGATGCCACGAAGATATCTGCCAGGGCCCCAACTATTTCCTCTCTCACCTCACTCAGGAACCAGAGATAGATCCCATCCGTTCCTGGGGATTTGTCCACATTAATTACCACTAGCCTGCCCAACACAGCTTCCCTACTTCTGTCAACATGATCCAGACTCATCAAATGTCTTACTCTAGACTCAGCATTCACCATGTTACTCTCCTCTGTGACCACTGATGCAAAATAATCATTCAGAATCATACCCACTCTCTCAGATTCGACATACAGCCTTCGTTCATTTTCCTTTAGTGGACCAATCCTTTCTCTGGTTACCCGTTTACTTCTTATATATGAATAATAGGCTTTAGGATTCTCCTCAATTGTGCTCGCGTGAAGTTGTTTCATGACCCCTTTTAACCCCCTTCATTCCTCGTTTAAGACTTGTCCTACTCTTCTCATGTTCCTCCAGGGACCATTATGTTCTTAGCTGCCGAGGCGTTATGTATGCTTGCCTTTTCCTCTTGGTGAGTCGTACAATTGTCCTGTCATCAACAGTTCACGAATATTGCCTTTCGAATCCTTTGCCTTCAACGGGACATGCCTATCCTGCACTATATTTAACCTATCTTTGAAAGCCTGCCACATATGAAATGTGGACCTTCCTACAAATAGCTGTTTCCAATCCACATTTCCGACCTCCTGCATAATTTTGATGTAATTACCTTTGGCACAGTTTAGTACTCTTTCCTCAGGACCACTCTCATCTTTGTCAATGAGTATTCTAAAACGTACAGAATATTGGACACTTCTCAAAGAAATCACCCACAGCAACTGCTAGCACCAGCCCTGGCTTATTCCCCAATATCAGTTCCAATGTAGCCTATTGCCTCGTCGGACTATTGATATACCACTCCAGAAAACTCACCTGGAGGCTTCTTACAAATTGTATCCCATCCAGACCTCTGACGCTAAGAGTATCCCAGTCAATGTTGGGAAAACGGAAATCTCCAATAAACACTAAATTATTGCCTCTACGTCTTTCCATGATCTGTTTAACTATTTTGTTCTTACACCTCACGCTCACTGCAATACAGCCCCAAAAATCTAATCTCACCCTTCTTATTTCATTGCTCCATCCATAGTGTCTCACGACCCAAGCCCAACATGGTGTCCTCCTTTCGCACAGCCATGATATCATCCCGGACCAGCAATGCAACTCCTTCCCCTTTTTTCCCTCCCTTTCCCGTCTGAAGCGTCTATATCCTAGAACATTTGGTTGCCATACATGCCCTTCCTTCAACTAAATCTCTGTGATCGCAAAAACGTCATATTCCCAGGCACCAACCTAAGCCCTAAGTTCATCTGTCTATTCTCCATGCATTAAAGTAGATGCATTTCAGGCCACCAGTTCTTTTGCATTCATCTGCTCTCTGCCTACTCTTCCCATTATTAATGCTATCTTCCTGATTCTTAGCATTTCCAGTTTCCACCTCACTGCCGACTTGCTTAATGGTATGGTTCGCAGCCCTCTTCCACATTAGTATAAAACCTCCCCAACAGCAGTAGCAAAAACTCCCGAAAGGACATTCGTTCCTGTCTGGTTCAGATGTAGATCGTTAATTTTCTTATCGTCCCACATTCCCCAAAACTGGTCGCAAAATCCAACAAATCTGAAACCCTCCCTGCAGCACCATTCCTCAAGTCACGTGTTCATCGTGCCTTTTTTTATTCAATTCTATGCTGGCAGTCACATGGCACCGGCAGTAATCCCGAGATTACTACCTTTGAGGTCCTCCTCTTTAATTTCTCTCCTAGCTCCCTGAATTATCCCTACAGGTCCTCATAAGTTGGATCGCGGGATTTGTTTCCATGCTCGACAACTCTGAGATTCTCCAGCCACCGGAAACGGTTTGAATACACCACTTGCAAAATACGCATGATGTTTGTTACTCAGTCAGCGAGTTGGGCTATTTTGTTTGGAGGGTGGATGGGCCCAACCGATACAGCGATGAAGGTTTTCCGGATATTTGCTGCCAATGACCATTCTTCTTGACACTTTCCCAAGTTCGCCGTCAAAGATTTTGGCTGAAGAAAAATACCTCACATTTCACATTACCCACTTTGCTCTCCAGCGAATCCAAAAACTGACAGCTCTTAACGTGGAACAGAATCAAAACTGAAAAGGCAGTACCATGATCAGACACACCGAAGCTTAAGTGCTGTCTGTGAGGCACTGTGAGTCGTCTCTGACATGAACCGCCTGAACAAGTAACAGCGAGGCAATTCGAAAACTTCTTGAGATTTAGTTTATTGCCAAGTCCCAGAAAGTGCTCAAGTATCATATAAAAAAAAAGAACAACATCGAACCATTAAAAGTGAACATTTCCAATTATATCCGTGATTAAATTAGGCCATCAATGCGCCGGTGCCCCCATCTGATCGACAGAGCCAATCACCTTTCTCCCTCACCAGGACAATAATGAAGGAAATGAAGGTATAGCAACGTTTCACATCGTGATTGCCCACCTTTTCGCCACAGCATCAAAAAACGGCGAACAGATTCAATGCAGGATCTTCGTTCGAAATAACCGTGAAGTGACTATGTCCATTCATTTTCAGAGTAAACGGGGAACAACACAAGTTGTCTGGAATATGAATAACCAACATAGACTACTTGGGTCCCAGATTCTACTGATGCACAGACTTTAATATGAAAAGGTACCTTGGGTGATTGCCCTACACCCAGAAATCTGGCTGCCTTCTGTTTGCCCTGTCACATTAAACTTGTGCTGCCTTAATCGAATTTGTAGTTCTTGCCATTGGTCCGTATTGCAACTAGGGATAGCTGGTCATGACAACTCGTGACTGCCACACAAATTCTTTGCCAAAATTGGATTGTCCCGCAACGTGATTCGCAGTGCACGAACTTCGCAGCGAGGATATGCCACACGGCGAGTTAAAAAGCACACTTCCATTTATTGAAGTAAGTTCCTGGGAACTTACAACCAGATTCCTCCTTACACTCGGAATTATGACAACACATAAACCAACAGCCTCTCTCAGAGACAAGTGACCAATGCCCATCTTGTGCCGGTCAAACATAGTTGACAAGATTGCACGCAGGGACTGCACAGAAAACTATAGAGGAGAAGCAGACAGACGACCATCGAGCTGCATTCATGCAGTTCTATTACCCTGTAAACCCCATGTACAGCTGTTCCTTGTAGGTACACACAGGGCACTGAGTGTCTCCAACTCCGGGACTTGGAACTCGGATTATATGACCGTCTGCAGCACTGGTTACTTCCTTGTGTGAGGTAACTCCTGATGGAACATGTGTAAAACATGATAGCTCATTGAGAAATACATCCAAAATAGTACCCAAGAGACGTATTTCTGTTGTGTTTCAGGTCCAAGAATACTCAGATCAACAGCTCCCTTGCTTACCTCTGCTGGTCATGTTTGCAAAGAGATCTAGTAAATTGCCAAGTGTGATTTTCCTTTCAATCAACATTTTTGACTCTGTTTGGCTGCAAATATCATTTCCTAACTTTGTGCTTTTCTTCTTTTACATTGGTGTCTCGCACCTTACAATTGACAGCAAAGGTATGAAAGGAGATGGAAGCATTTAGCCCATCAAGTCAGCGACAGCTTTCAATGAGATCATGGCTGATTTGGTTCATGCTCAACTCTGCTTTTTAGTCAGTACTCATGACCGAGTGGTTAAGGTGATAGGTTAAAAATCCATTCAGGTTTCCCCGCGTAGGTCCGAATCCAGCTGACTCCGCTATGAATGACTTGCTGCTGGGCGACTTTTCGCTCAAAGTTCAAAAAACCTATTTTGCAAACCAGGCCGGTAATTTAATTAGACTTTGGAACTCGAGTTCTTCATCAGAAATGTTCCATATTTAAAACATTATCTCTGTTTCTCTTTCCAGATACACTGCTCGACACATCGGGTTTCTGCAGTTTTTATTGAACGTCCTGAGCAGAAGTGCTGCTTTTCATTCGATTCCTTCAATCCCTGTCCACTGTTCTCTGACTCGGGTCAGTGGCAACACTTCCTCCTGCTCGTCAAAGTGCTCATTCCCCACCGCTCCCTCTCCCATCATTACAAACAACCGCAGGAAATTGCCACTTAACCATCTTTGATCTAAAGTGACACTCACCAGCCTCGGGAATCTCTCCACCAAACTGGAATTCTCATCACTGGACATGGTGCAGACCCGAGGTTTCCGAAGCTTTACTGTGAAAATATTGTCAATTGGCAGTTGGAAATTGTTAAGGAGCCAAACCAATCCAGGCACCAGCTTTGCAAATCTTGAGAAACTCTTTGGGAAGTGGAATCAGAATGCAGAAGGGTGAACTGTCAAACCGAGAAGAGGCCAGAATATTGACTCTGACGTTGTCGGGACAGGAACTGGTCTGAGACATTGAAATAATTCTCACCCTTGTACATGGGGAATAGAGACTTCATCTGGACTCTGCGACAATGAAAATCTCTGGAACACACAAGGCACTGAGAGGCAAAAAAGGAGATTATTCCTGATGGAGGTGAGCTGGTTCCCAGTGACATGGGTGTGTCTGACTTGGGGGTATCAGACTGTTTAAATGTCTCCATAATGAATGGTTCAGTCTTTCATTTGGAAAAGTAAAACTGATAGAGGACAATAGTCGTTCAGGGAATGGCACATTGAATTTGGAATTCAGTCACGGACTGCTTTAGGGGATCTTCGAATTTATTAGGTTGGAAGTTTCAGCGCATTCGACTGTTAACTGAAACGTCCTTGTGGAACAAAGTAAAGAATCTTTCCGTTGAATTAGCAGGATCTATATTGACTAATGGGGCCACAGCAGGCGGCAGGACGTGGTAACACGAAATAAAAATGCGCTGAGCTCAAACACAAGAAGCATGCTCTTTCGGTATGGTGGATCAACAATACAGCATTTTAAATAAGTCTAAGCAACGATCCTTCAATGTACAAGACATGCAACGCCAGGATGTGACACCATACTAGTCTCGTTTTTACCAGGAGCTTTAACTAATTCATCAACGGTGTCAGCGCAGACGATGCTGTTCAAATCCATATGTGTATTTAATTAGCTGTTCAATCACAGTAACTTGGACATTTGTTACTTTATTAAAGTTGCTCCATAAGAATTTAAACTAACCTCTGCTGATACAGAAAAGAAACGTTCACACCTGGACATTCTCCAGTGCAAATGCACAGAAAGAGCCAATCTCGTATTGCGTTCATTTCAAACTGATATATTCATCTGTTTTAGCCGACAGGATAAAGAAGATACGTCCATCCTCTCGGGGCCCATTAACCACGTTAATATGCACAGAGGGAATACAACGCCAAGAGAACAGTATCATTGTGGTGAATTGATCAGCAATGTTGTGTAGGTCAGTGTAAACAGTGGCCAGTATTGGCTGACCCATTAACACCAACAGTGAGCCTTGCATCACCATTTCCTCTCTCACTTCCAGCCTCACGCCCTCCAGTCATCATTGCCTTTCACTTTACGCAAACGCCCTGCTCCACTCCTCCCTTCTCCCGATCGCTTGTGGGCGAACACGTAGAACCTGCAGATGTTCAAAACTCATTAGTGGCATACAGACGTCACTCAATGGCATGGATTCACTGCCCATCCCTAATTACTCCAGTGATTGAGATGATGAGCTCCTGTACAGAAACTTGAGCGAACTTAACATAGAGGTACAGCCAAAATGCTGTTAGCGAGGGAGTTCCAGGATTTAGGAATAGCTAGATACTTCCAACTCAGAAAGGCGAGATCCCTGATAGGTGATTTGAGGTCACAGTTTTCTCTTGCTTCTGCTGCTATTGTCCTTAGAGATAGATGTAAACAATCACAGGGTTGATTCTGGCAACCAAAATAAAAACCCTGCATCTACTGTCGTTTGTAGAAGTGAGTTCCAAACCTCTCCCAAATATTGTGTGTAGAAGTGCTCACTAACATCTGTCCTGAATACTCTGAACCTCATTTTCAGACTCATTGCAGAATCCACAGCGAACTGAAACAGTTTATCGCTTCATTTTAGTGTCTTGCATTACTTCTCTCAGGTCACCACTTAACATTCAAAGTTGTCCCAAAAACAGGCTTCATTTGTATATCAGAAACAGAAATGGCTCAGCATGTCTTACATCATCTGTGGGATAGCAAGAGTTAATGTTTCACTTCCGTTGACCTATTTTTGCAACTGGCTTGCCTGATTTCTTACCATACCTACAAACGGTATGAAACCGGAACGGGTGGCAGAACACAGACATTAGGGAGTTCTGCATTTGCAGTGACATCGGGAGTCTCTATCACTGGAGAATTGTAAGGAGACTACTGCTCAGTGAACTGATATCGCACTTCCTGTGTCTAAATAAGGAAACCTGTCAGTGAATTGGAGACTTTATTGTTCAAAAGTTAAAACCAAAGAGCAGATCAGCAGCAGACTAAAACAAGTGAAATTGTCATAATACCTTATAAGGAACGCCAATGAAGACCAGGATAGTGAGGATCACCTACTCCACATGTTTGAATTGTTTGATGCAGTTCTGTGCGACGTTTTCTCTCCCTTCAGGCAACTGACAAGCTCCTTGTTTGAAAATCTGAGTTGATGCATCACCAAAAGTGTTGCATTGTACTGTGTGTAAGCAGCTTGTGGAGACTGAGACTGGAGCATTGCTCACATTTTTTTTTTGTTTTTTATTCAAATTTCTGAGAAATGAAGAAGCTTAATAACAAGCTTAATCCCAGTTTTGGAGAAGCATTGCTCATCAGTACATGATAATCAGCTCACGTGAGGATATTCCAGAATTGATATCAGAGACCTAATTCAAACCCTGCAACGATAGAGGCCATGAATTCTAAGTTGAAATTCTATGTCTAATGCCTTTAACCCATTACAACTGACCATGGAAAATCCCTTCCGATTCGCCTCTACCCCGTAGGGAAGTAAAGCTGCTATTCTTATTTGCTCCAAGATACATGTGACTCCAGACGCACAGAAACTGGATTGGTTGTTGCAGGTCAGTTATCTAAACTCCAGGACCTCACTTCAGGAATTATTCAAGGTTCTGTTCGTTAATAAATGTTCAGAGTTCAGCCGCATTCTTACCTCCATAATTCCTGATGCATTCCATTTCACAATGCAGCAGAATTCTGGCAATGTGAAGGCCTGGGCAAACAAGTAAAATGAATTTCACACATCCTGATTAAGATAATCTAATCAATACCTCTGGAAATTCAATGGTGTTGCCATTACCTCGTCTTCAACGATCAAAAATCTGGGGATTACTATTACCCCCAAAACGAACTGTCCTCCCTACATAAATAATGTGGCTACAAGAGCAGGCCAGATGGCAAGAAAACTGCCATCAGTCATGGGCTTTCTGACTCCAATCGCTTCTCTAATACCAAGAAGGCTCACGTCAAGTGTGTGATGGAATATTCCCCGATTGACTGAACAAATATATCGACAACATACCTCAAGATGGTGGACAGTGCCATTATGAAACATTCGTACAAAAGGATAATGCTGCGGACATTTAATAACTGAAATGAAAGCAGAAAGTGCTGGAGAAGTTCAGCAACTCTAACAGCATACTTGGAGAGAAAGACAGTTAACGTTTTGAGGCCAAAATGACTCTTCTTCAGAACAGTACTGAAGAGAGGACATGTAGGACAAGAAATATTACTTCTCTTTCACAGTTGCTAACAGGTCGGCTGAGTTTCTTCAGAACGTTCCATTCCATGGCACTTGCGCCAGTTAATTGGCACAATTATGTATAATTTCAATCAATTCACCACTGTCGCAGCTTTTTGATTCATCAACAATTTCCATTTGACAGCACACTCCAACTCGAGTACTACTATCGTCCTAAATACAAAGGAAGTAAACGAATGGGAAAATCATTACCTGTATGTTCCCTTACAAGCTACTAAACATCACAATTGGATAGGTATTCCTTCAGTCAGTCCTTCACTGTCCCAGTGGATCAGAGTGTTGCTCTCCTCCACCACTTCAAAACATCCAAATAGTTTAATGAACTGTTTAAAGAAACTTTGTCAAACTCAATTGTTAGAAGGCCAACACTTACTGGGAGGTGACAAAACCTTCACAAAAATCGAACGCTTAAGCTACAGAGTTAAGAGGAGCAGTTTGGAAATATGTATCCCTGTGTTCTTGGGGCAGATTCATGTCATCAGACATTTGAGATAGGCTGAGTCAGCTACTTGCCATGAATAGAAATGTTGAATTTGGTGATGCATTTTCACTGGAGGTATTTTCCAGCCATGATTCTGTTTCAATTAAATTTGCATAGTCGTTAATTCCAATTGAGATGAGCACTTGCCAGTTAACTTTGACACAGATACTCAGCGCGAATCCAAGATTCACCATTTTACTAGCAAGCTGCTCAGTTGAACCATGTCTTACGCTGTTAAAGTACCGACATTATGAAATAGAATCATACCACCCCTACAGTGTGGAAACACGTCATTAGGCCCAAGTTCACACGCAACCTCCAAGGGGTATTCCACCCACAACAATTTACCTTCCCTATTCCTTTGGACTGCTCCTGACCAACACATTCTGGAGAATGAGGTACAATTTAGCATATCCAATTTATGTAACCTGCATGTCTTTGGATTGTAGTAGGAAACTGGAGCAACCCGAAGAAACCCATGCAGACCCAGGGAGAATATGCGAACTCTAAACGGTCGCCTGAGTCTGGAATCGATTCCAGGTCCTTCATGCTGTAAGGCAGCAGTGCTAACCAACGAATCACAAAAGCAAACTTCAAACTTTAGTGGAGCCATTCTTCCGAATAAGCCTGATATCAAAGACTTACACTTTTCTACAGCCATTTTGCAGCAAAAGGTAGACATACGTAGACTAGACAAACTCCAGCACGTGGCTGAAGGTGATCAGTTAAAGGATGGATGTTTTATCATCATTTATGAGCAGCTGACTAAGCTGCGCTACTTAAAGGCTGCAGCAGGAAGTCCTCAATTAAATATGTTCTTCTTACCATTCGTCCTGCTAAGACTGCGGTATTTATCTTCATTTAGGCTATGTTATATATTTTCGGTAACACCATTCTCCTGTTAGAAGGCATCCCCCGAGATTTTATTCAATGACTTTGCCTGTTTGAAGTTTGTAAAGCCTCTCAGATACTGCCAAAACCTCTTCAAGAGGCTTCCCCTCCCAGAATCAGATCTTGCCTTCGAACTTCCCCTCATTGTCAGTCCTACTCCATAGAAACTAACTGGAGACAAATACATGCATGATGTCACCGAACAGGCCAACACCGCGCTCCACTCTCTCCCAGGGAGCAGCACGGCTCAGCGTTGGTGATCGATGCCTTACAAATCCACTTGGGATGATGGGAAGAGTGGTTGTCATCTACCTATCCACGATCAAAATGAACCTGAATCTGAGAAGTTACCATTCCAATCAGTTTGAAGTACATGCATTAAATGTAGATAAATGAGACTAATTCGACTGTTTATGATATAGATTAAGAAACACAAGATTTGATCTTAATGGTAAAAAGCTGTGATTTCCGAAGCGTGAACACTGAATGCACAACTTTAAATTGCATAAGTGCAGACTTCGAGGTGTAGCTCCTGTGTGAGAATTGGAATATCATTTGCAGACATTCAAAACGACACCTGGAAACATTATTTATCTTTCGGACTGTCTGGAAAATCGCACGATCGCAATAATTTTCGTAAAATGCCAATTGTATGGAAGTAGGCCGTTCGGTCTATCAAGCCCATACCAAAGCAGTGAAGATTATCCCAACAAAAAACACTTCCTAATCGATCCCCTTCCAGTTTCTCTCAGCGAAATAACCTGAAGTCCACATACCTGGACAAGTTGGATATTTTCCATTTGGCAATCCACCGAAACTACACAGATTTCATAATGTGGGAGGAAACCTCACGCACACATGGGGGGAATAGAAGCACCATACAGACAGTCGCCACAGGATGGAATTGAACTGGGTCCCTGGCACCGTGTGGCAGAAGTGCGAAGCATGTTTATTCTTCCGTCAGCTCACTGGGTTCAAGATAAATGACATTTAAACAACTCAGGCAAAGCTTTGAAGCATATATCGTCCCTTGAAGTATGTTTTTCTTTGAAATGGAACCACAGTCCAAAGTACATGCATTGCAAAAGAACCGCTTGAATCTTAAGATTTCATCACGAACAACAACGAGTTCAGAATTACATGCGGCAGCAGGAGTAAATGAGCTTGAACATAGTGTGGAGGGGAAAGTGCGTGTAGTGGTGTTTCCATGTACCTCCTGTGGAGGTTGCGGTTTTGGACTGCGATGGACCAATTCAGAAATCACACCAGGTTATAGATTCACATGTTTATTTGAAACAACAAGATTTCGGAACAGAGCCCTTTCGTTAGGTGAAGTGGGAGGGAATAACACAGAACACTGAATTTAAGGGAAGAGAGATCAAGGGCAGACAGATCAAAATATCGGGCAAATTGTGGGAGCGGTGTGTCAACGACTTAGTCACTGCAAGTGAACAAGAGTGTCAGACAGTGTGAGTAATGTGTCAATAACTGAGTGCCAACAGAATGATTGACCTATTATCCAACAAAATGAGGCAGAGAGATAATCACAAACCGTTAAAATAAAGTCGTACTGGAGACAAATCAAGGCACTGGAATGACATGGAACAGAAACAGAAGCAACTGGAAAACAGCTCCACAACAAAAACACCAGAGGAAGGGTAACCAGTTCCGAAACATTAACTCTCATGTTCCTCCACAGATGTCCCCAGACCAGCGAAACACCTGCCCCCTTCGCCACGATGCCTCAGTCTCGTTCCCGCACCCCGCCCAGTAACCCTTGCCCTTGCTCCTGATTTACAGCATTCCCAGTTCTTCTGATTTTTCTTTGACTCGAGTCGCATGCCGCGAGTCTGACCCAAATTATCAGTTAGCCAATATTGAACAAAGTGATTAAGGTAGAGAGACAATAACAACTTGTCACGGGGATGGTGTGAAAACAGAACAATAAGGAAGATTTCACAGATACAGAACAGTGTGGTGGGTCACATGTGGTGTGACATTAACCGAATATCATGGTTGATGCCATCACCACAACGAAGGTAGTTGGCGATCCAATTCTGTTTGTCGATTTTGCGTTGTTGTGTATCTCGAAATCCGCCTTGGCCGACATTTAGTCGAAGATTGAAAACCAAATGTCCTTGATTGCTGACCTCTTCCCCGACTGGGTGTGAATAATCCTGTCTGGTAACTATTATGCCGTTACCATTCATCCATTGGCATACCATCTGCATGGTCTCGCCAATATACCATTACTGGGTATCTTGTGGTATCTTGTGGTATCATTGCCTGCTGCATATGTGACAAACAACATTGCCTGAGTCACATGAGTATCTGTCGTGTACGTGGTGGGTGGTGTACCAACGGGTGATGGTAGTGTCCATGTCTTGCAAAGGTTGCGAAGGTATGGTGCTGTGTTGTTGTGGTTAATGCTATGTGAAGGCTGAGTAGTTTACTGTAAACGGTCATATGTTATAATTTTGCTAGGTGTTTGAAGGTGAGAATTGAAGTCTTGGGGATGTTCTTAGTGAGATGCTCATCATCATCGGTGACATGCTGAATCCTGTGAAGAACGTGCTGAGCTCCAGGAAAGTACTGACGATGAAAGATACTCTGTTAGTCGCATCCTCTGTCTGTCTTCTGACGAGTTCACAGCAGATTTTCACTGTGGCACACCGGAACTGGCGATCAATTATTTCATGAGTATATCCTTCAAAGTCTTTAGGTGTCTGTCGCTTTATTCCTCATCTGAGCGGTTCCTGTGCAGGTGAAGCGTTTGTCCTTACGGTATGGCTTTTTTAATATATTTAGGGTGGAAGCTGGAGAAGTGCAGTATCGTGTAATTATCCTTGGGCTTGCGGTGGAGTGAGATACTGAGGTGTTATTTCTTAATTTTGGTTTGTGGTCGATTCGGTTGTATCATCTTTATAAATGGAATAGGCATTCAGTTAAAACCACGAACAGAAATACCAGGAGAATCTCAGCAGATCTTACAGCGTCTATTCAGAGAGAATTAGAGACAAATATTTCAAAACTTCATCTGAACTCGGTAATCTCCCACAGGCACTGCCAAACTGGTTAGTTTCGACAGCAGTTTCTGTTTTTGCTTCAGATTCCCAGAATCCACAGTTCTTTACAGTAACCATTAAAGCAATGCAGAAACTTTTTTTATCATTCGTCATACCAAAGCTTTCTGTTTGGAAAACATTTTCCTGACGCCATTAGAAACACGAAACGGTGCTGCACAGAAAACAGGTGCATTATGAACATCAATCGCTGTCGCCCTGGGGCTATTGAACCAGTAACATTTCAGTTAACAGTCGAGTGAGCTGATACTTCCAACCTAACACCTTGGACGATCCTCGAAAGCAGTCTGTGATTGACCTCCAAATTCAGGCTGCCATTCCCGGAACGACAACTGTACTCTATCAGTTTTACTTTTCCGAAATAAGGACTGGGACATTCATAATAGCGACATGGGAACAGTCTGATCCCATCCACGACGGACACACCCATGTCACTGGGAACCAGCTCTGCTCCAATCGGGAACATCTCTCTTCGAACCTCTCAGTATCTTGTGTGGTATCGAGTATTTTCATTGTCCCAGTGTCCATATAAGGTTTGTATTCCTCATGACCGAGAATGACTTCAATGTCTCCAATCAGTTCTTGTCCTGAGAACATCAGAATCAATGTCCCGTCCTCTTACAGAACGGGAAGTTGTCCTGACTGATTCCTATCAGTCTGACAATTCACCCTTCTTCATTCTCCTCTGAGTCCTTTTCCCAAAGAGTTTCTGAAGATTCACGAAGCTGGAGACTGGGTGACGTGCTTTGCCTTCTTAACATTTTTTCACCTGACAAGTGACAATATTTTCCCAAATTCTGTTCACAATCGCCTGTATTTCACCATGTCCAGGGATGAGATGTCCCGTTGTGGAGAGATTCCCGATGTTGGTGAGTTTCGCTTTGGAGCAAAGATGGTTTGTCAGCAATATCTTGCGGCTATTTATAATGATGGGAAAATTAATGGTGGGGATTGGTTCTTCGACGAGCGGGGATGAAGTGTTGTCACTGACCAGAGTTAGTGAACGGAGGACTGGGGTAAAAGGAATCTATTCAAAAGCAGCACTTCAGCACAGTACATTCAAAGAATACTGCAAAGTCTCGATGGGTTTGGCAGTAACTGTGAAAAGAGAAACGGAGATAATGTTTTAAGTGTGTTGCGTTTTTGATTAAAAACTTGAGTTTGCTAAGTCTAATCAACTGACTGGTCTTGTTTGTTGAGACGAGATTTCTGAACTGTGAGTGAAAACTCGTCCTGCATTACATCACCAAAAAAGGAGCCAGCAGAATTCGAACCTGTGGAGGGGAGCCCCAATGGATTTCTAATCCATCACGTGTATCACGCGGCCATGACTACACGCGTGCAATGCTGCCTTAGTATGTCTTGTGTAACGGAAAGTTCCAACCTGAAACACCAGGATTTGGCTTTTCCTGGTACCCCAGTATTCGCTGTCAGACTCTCTTGCTTTCGAAAGGAGGAGGATGCTGGGATGCCAAGAAAAGCCAAATCCTGGTGTTTCAGGTTGGAACTTTCCATTACATAAGACATACTAAGACAGCATTGCGTGCATGTAGTCATGGCCGCATCAATTTGAATTACACACATATTGATGAGAGATAAAGTGGATGGGTCGGATCCATTTTCATGCGCAGAGAGGTGAATAAACACAGCACTGGATCGCGAAAGAAAAATGTTCTTGCATTAGGGCGGCACGGTGGCACAGTGGTTAACACTGCTGGCTGACAGCGCCAGAGACCCGTGTTCAATTCCCGCCTCGGGCGACTGACTTTGTGAAGTTTTCACGCTCTGCGTGTGTTTCCTCCGGATGCTCTGGTTTCCTCCCACAGTCCAAAGATGGTCAGGTCAGGCGAATTGGCCATGCTAAATTGCCCGTAGTGTTAAGTAAGGGGTAAATGTATGTATGTGTGGGTGGCGCGGCGGTGTGGACTTATTGGCCCAAAGGGCCTGTTTCCCCAATGTAAGTAATCTAATTTGTCTGGCCCTATTCACTGCCAGTAGAATTACGCTTATTGAAGTCTTCTTGAAAACAATTCACCACTGGCAAATCTGATGTGCAAATTAGGTCTACTATTTTTAATCAGAGGTCAAAATATGAAAATGTTTCAAATATACGGAGCGGCACTGGAGAATGCAGACCTACCTTCAGGGGCTTATTCTGCTCTGATGTACACCCCCGAGAAATTGGGACGAGAGTGCGTTCTCACAGCTGAAGGGATCAAACATTTAAGAAAATGATAAGGAGGATATTCACTCTTTCAGAGGGTAGCAAATCTGTGGGTTTCCTAACAACAGAGGGCTGTGAAGGCGAGGTGTATTCAAGGCTGTGATAGACAGACATGGAGCATCATGGAGATGAGGATAAAAACGGGGGTTGAGAATTAACCAAATCAGCCATGATCTCATTGAACGTTGTCGCAGACTTGATAGGCTAAATTGCTTCCATCTGCTCTCATATCTTTGCCGTCATTTGGAAGATACCGGACACCATTTTAAAAGAAGAAAAGCACAACTTTAGGGAGAGGTGGTTGCAATCAAACTGAATCAAAATTAGTTATTGAGCGAAAAATCACACTTGGCATGTTTCCAGATTTCTTTGCTAGCATGACGAACGGAGTTGATCAAGGTCGTCTGATTGTACTTGGGCATGAAACAAACAAAGGTTAGTGACATAATATTCATTTTCTTTATGTCAAATGTAATATCTTTCCTGATGGTCACAACAAAGGTGATGGTTTCCAAGAAAAGACAGAGACTAAGTCAGCTGTAAACTAATCGATGACCAAAATATGGCTCGCGTTGTTCTCTGGGACAGATATGATTTATTGATTATTGTCATCCAAACGTTTTTTTTACCATTGAACCGTGAGTGGGAGATGGGAAGCTAAGATCACCCGTAACTATTGCCATCTTTTATCACTCACATGTAGTATTTTTTTCTGTACGTTGTGGTTACTGCGAGTGCACTTGGAAACTACACCTGCGGATGACTTCTTCCCTCACTGGTCCTCATTTCTACACAAACACGTTTTACATCCTTATCTCCTGAATCAAGGTAATATGCAACCAATTGATAAATGTCACTAATACATTTCACACGCCTCCGTTTGTCACTTTCCAATGTAAATTAATAATTTGCCGTGTTGCAATTTCACACAATAAGAGATAACAAAATACAGGGAGGTGTACCAGGTTTGCAAACGCACGTTATTGAAGCTAAAACGCAGGTTTCTGCCCAAAATACGATCACGGAAGCAACACCGAACCGTCAGGAAGCACACAATAAGTCCAGTTTCAGAGGGCATGACAGGAACAGCACCAGGAAAATCACCAAATTCCTTCTCTCGGCTAATATTTTGGATGTACATCTCAATGCGCAATCGGGTTTTACATATGTTCCAACAGTAATTACAACACAATGAATTAACCAGTGCTGCAGACGGTCCAAGCCCCTGAATCAGAAATACTCAATTCCCTACATACAACTACAAGAACATCTGCCCGTGGCGTATACGGGCTGGCCGAAGTTCATGATTGCAGCTCGCGAGTTGTCCGACTGTTTTTCCGATACAGTGTTTCGTGCAGTCCCTGCGTGGAATCTTGACAACCACATTTGTCCTGCTCAAGTTGGGCATTGGATATTGTTTTCTGGTGAGCTTTCCCTCAGCGAGGCTGTTGGGTGATGTGCTGTCCTAAATCCGTGTGTTCAGAAGAGGCTGGCTATCAGTTTCCAGAAATTTATTTTAATAAAGGGAAGCATTTTGTTTCAATTGCTTTATGGCATATCCTTGTTGACAATTTAGTGTGCCAGACATCTGGGAATGCAGTTGTGGGATACATATTCTTGGCAAAGAATTTGTGTGGCCGTCACTAATTGCCACGGCCAGCTGTCCCGAGTAGCTATACGTACAGACAGCAAGCATCCTCGAGAGCAGCACAACAGTAATAGGAGAGGGCAATCAGAAAGCAGCCAGAGGATTTCTAGAAGCAGGGCACCCATCCATGGATTCCATCAATAAACACATTGATCAGGATACAATCTGCAATACCAACAAGCGGACCCAGCGGCAATGAAACGAAATCAATTCCAACCGCCACAGGACAGGAGACTTCACAACAAGCTCTGCAACCCCAAGGATGTTACCCAGAACTGTGAGGATCCCACTTCCCAGCACCGCAAAACGTTCCAACAACATCTCCATGAAGCACACGAGCTTTGCATCTTTCTGCTCCAAAGCACTCCGATTTTTCACAGCAGAGAATTGTACACTGAACTCCCGCGTGCAAGGTGAGGATGCCAAATCCAACACGATCAATAATGGCAGTGAGAGCGAGGGCAACAATTTCCATTGTCATATGGACAGCCACAAACACTCTCTTTGAAAGGTACCTTTAAATATGAAAGTCTGTGCAGCAGTATAATCGGGGAACCAAGTAGCCTGCGCTGGGTATTCATATTTCAGACAATTTCCTTTGTTCACCGTTTTCACTGAAAGTGAATGGATATTACCATTTCATTGCTGATATGAAACCAGATTCTACATTGTATCTGCTCGCCGGTTTTGTTGTTGCAGTGGCGATGAGACATGTTTTTTGTATTTCTCGCATTTCCTTCATTACTGTCCTGGTGAAGGGGGCTGGTGGTTGGTCCTCTCGATCAGATTTAGTCATCAGCGCGTTGTTGACCTAATTTCATCACGAGTGCAATTGGTAAACTTCATTTTTCATGGATTATTGCTGTTCCGTTTTGTTTTATGTTTGTTGAGCACTTCCTGTGACTTGGCAATGCACTAAATCTCCAGGTTGTCCTGAATTGCTTCGCTGCTATTTCTCTGAGCAGTTCATGACATAATCGGCTTGCACTGCAGCAAAGGCAGCATGAATGCTTCGGTGTGTCTGACAATGGTCCACCCTTTCTGTTTTGCTTCTGTTCCACATGAAGAGCTGTCAGTTTCTGGATTCGTTGGAGAGCTGAGGGGGGTAACATTATCCTTGCGGAATTATTCTTCAGTCAAACGCTTTGATGGCAAAGTTGGGAACGTGCCAAACGAATGGTCATTGGCAGCAAAAGTCCGGAAAGACCCTCATTGCTGGGTCAACTCGTCCCATCCACCCTCCAGAAATATAGACAAACGCGCTGACTGCATAACAAACAGAGTGCATTTTTTTGCAAATGGTCCAATAAAACTGGTGTCAGCTGCGGGAGCACACCAAAGATGCCGAGCACAGAAAAAGACCCTGCTATCGAACCTGTCCCTGCTGAACAGATAACCGAAATTAATTGAACCATGTTTGCCAAAATGTGTTCCTTATATCTCCGAACGCTTCCTGTCTATATACCCATTCGGATGCCATTGAATTTGCGTTAACTGTGGCAAATCATTCTGCACACACAAAAATGTCTGAGTGAACACGCTGAGTTTCTGCATGACACCATGACCAGACTTTGGGCCAAATTTGGAAACTGCGACTAGACTAGATGGCTCTCTGCTTCGCCGCAATGAACAATGGGCGGAATGGCCTTTTCCCACTTTGTAAACCTTCGAAGACAAGTTGAAAATAATCTGCAACGAAAATGTTCTTGTGAGGATTTACTTGTGAGGATTCGGTACTCTCAGCAGGTGAAATACTGCAGAGTGTGAAAATAGATAAGTCAGCTGGGCTTGATGGGATCTATCTGATGTTGTTTAGCAAATGCACTGCAGGTAGGTACAAATCAAGCTGATGCTAACAACGGCTCGTTTTGAGCCGCTAATTTGCAGTGAAGTGACAGCGCCAATAAAAGGTGTCACGCATCTCGTCTAATTCCACATCCAGAGCTCGAAATGACCGGAGGGTCTGCAGGGTCTTGCTTGGACGACACCATGACACTTTTTCACTGGAGTGGATCATGAAATCGCGTCGTGACTGTGAATAAAACGATGGAAACTTCCAGCAGAGAAGGAGGCGACCCTGAAGCAGGCAGCTGAGGACAAATGTTTCTCCTTTGCCAGTGAAAGGCTCTGCTTCAAAAATTGGAAACTTCGAAGTGAAGCAGTGTTGGTGATTATCTTCGCTGCTTGTTCACCTTCGTCATTCTGATTCCGTGAAAGTCCATGGCATTACATATCGACATTCTGCCAACGCTTGGCTCGTCTCTTGGGCCAGTGACATAATGGATAACGCGTCTGACTTCGGGTCTGAAGATTGTAGGTTCGAGTCCTACCTGGCTAGAGGGGAATGTTTTGCTTTGACTGTCGTCTACGTTGACGCTCCGCTGTGAAGCCCTTGCGGGATGTCGCCTCTGTGCTTTCTCATTTAAAACTTGCATTTGTCCTGTTGTCCATATCAAATTCCAGCTTTCCACAACGGACACCTCCGTCAGTTTGGGGGTATCTTACTGTGTGTCTCCCTCTGTGGGTGAAAATGAGCATGAGTTCCTCAAAAGGCTTACAATTCGTTGTGGATGTGTCATACTTTTGCCCCGTTATTGTGCCATTTAAGAACATAGGATAACCTCATTGAAATTTGCCCTTGAAACATTAGAACACACGAGACTTTGGGCCAAAGTTGGAAACTGCGAATAGAACAGTGGCACAGTGGTTAGCACTGCTGCCTCACAGCGCCCGAGACCTGGGTTCAATTCCCGCCTCAGGCGACTGACTGTGTGGAGTTTGCACGTTCTCCCCGTGTCTGCGTGGGTTTCCTCCGGGTGCTCCGGTTTCCTCCCACAGTTCAAAGATGTGCAGGTCAGATGAATTGTCCATGCTAAATTGCCCATAGTGTTAGTTAAGGGGTAGATGTAGGGGTATGGGTGGGTTGCACTTCGGGGGGTCGGTGTGGACTTGTTGGGCCGAAGGGCCTGTTTCCACACTGTAAGTAATCTAATCTAAAAACAGATGGCTCTCTGATTAGCCGCAATGCACACGGACGGAATGACGTTTTCCCACAATCTGCAACGGAAATGTTCAGAAAGGGTGTTTTATTTACATCAAATACTATAGTATTTATCGCTTTGTCTTGTTATTTACTTGTGAGGATTCGGTACTCTCAGCACCGTGGCCCGGATCGTATTCCCGTTCATGGAATGGTTGCATTGTTCAGCAAACATATCGGTGTACCAGTACTTCTGCCGATTTATCCGATGCTGGCATGTCATTGGTTTTGTCCAAAATATTATGAAGGTTAACATAAAACAAATAGCTGCAGTTTCTGGAAATCTGATCTAAAAACGAAAATTCTTTGCGAAACGCAGCAGGACTGGCAACAGAAAGGTCTACTTGCCTGCTCTTCGGATGCTGCCTGACCTGCTGTGCTTTTCCAGCATCACTCTGATCTAAAATCTGGTTTCCAGCATCTGCAGTCCTCACTTTTGCCTAGTTCCTTCAGTGTCGCTAGTTCCCAATTCAAGAACTCCATCTCTAGCGGTTTCATGTCTGTACCTCCATGCTGAGGAGTTGAAGACTGAAGAAAAGTAACTCACCCCTCCATCTCTGGGGTAATTAGGGACTGAAAATGAATCGTGTCACATTGGAATATATCTAGATGCGACTTAATCTTTGTCTTTTATTGGGAACCATCTCTTTCATTGTAACCATCAGGAAAGAACATTTCGTTCGCCAGAAAAAGAAATGAATATGTCACTAACCTTTGTTTGCTTCAGGTCCAAGAATGCTCAGATCAATAGCTCCCTTGCTTACCTCTGCTGGTCATGTTCGCAAAGAGATCTAGCAAATTGCCAAGTGTGATTTTCCTTTCAATAAATAATTTTGACTCAGTTTGGCTGCAAATATTTTTTCCTACCTTTGTGCTTTTCTTCTTTTACATTGGTGTCTCGCACCTTACAAATGACAGCAAAGGTATGAAAGGAGATGGAAGCATTTCGCTCATCAAGTCAGCGACAGCTTTCAATGAGATCACGGCTGATTTGGTCAATGCTCAACCCTGCTGCGCTGTATGTAGTCATGGCCGAGTGGTTAAGGCGATGGATTAGAAATCCATTGGGGTTTCCCCACGTAGGTTCGAATCCTACTGACTACGTTGTGAATGCTTTCCTGCAGGAACAATTTTCGCTCAAAGTTCAGAAACCTATTTTGCAAACTAGTCCGGTAATTTGATTAGACTTGGGAAACTCGAGTTCTTCATCAGAAATGTACCATATTTGAAACATTATCTCTGTTTCTCTTTCCAGATACACTCTCGACACATCGGGTTTCTGCAGTTGTTATTGAACTTCCTAAACAGAAGTGCTGCTTTTCATTAGATTCCTTTAATCCCTGTCCTCTGTTCTCTGACTCGGGTCAGTGGCAACACTTCCTCCTGCTCGTCAAAGTGCTCATTTCCCACCGCTCCCTCTCCCATCATTGCAAACAACCGCAGGAAGATGCCACTTAACCATCTTTGTTCACTTTGTTCCAAAATGAAACTCACCAGCCTCAGGAATCTCTCCACCAAACGGGACTTCTCATCCCTGGACATGGTGCAAGCCAGAGGATTGTGAAGAGATACTGTGAAAATATTGTCAGTTAGCAGTTGGAAAAATGTTTAAGAAGCAAACGATATAATTTAGGCTCCAGCTTTGGAAATCTTGACATACTCTTTGGGAAATGGAATCAGAGGAGGATGAAGAAGTGACAACTGTCGGACCGAGTAGAGGACGGGACATTGACTCTTATCTTCATGTATTTTTCACATTTTCCCATATTGCTGAGTATCATGCACATGTAGGTATATATTCAAGTCACTGTTTCAGGTAACGTCTGACCCCTCTATCTCTCTTTACTGAGTGTGGGCATCTTTCATTCATTAATGGGACATCGGTGTTGGTGGCTGGGCAAGCATTTATTTCCCTTTCCGAGTTGCTCTCGAGAAGCAGTTGGGGAACTGCCTTTCTCAACCCATGCACTTCGATGTGCTGTCAGCTGCCAGTGCTCAGGTCTGTCTGGTTTCACTTCTTTGAGAACTTGCAGTATTATATCTGAATGGCTGGCTTGGCCATTGCAAAGGGCATTTGAGAGTCTGCCATTTCTGAGGGTCTGGAGTAACATGTAAGTCAGACCAGTGAAGCTAGCAAGTTTCCTTCTGTGGAGGACACTCGTGAGCCAGGGTTTTTTTTTAGTTTTGACAGCAATCAATATTTCATTAGATTGCTAATTCCAACTATTTTATTGAATTCAAATTCCACCATCTGCTGTGGTGGGTTTGAAGTCCGGGTTTGGGTCATTGTGTGATGTACTTAGCGGGCTGAATGACATCAAGCTGTTCGTGTGTAAATCCTGAGAGGGCAGAATGGTCTCCTCCTGTCTCATTATAATGTTGATGACTGGCTGAATGGGATCGTCCTTTATCTCTGTAATATTACAGAGTGCATACGAGAACAACACATGAGGCAGGAGCAGCAGCTGGCCATTCAGCCCGTCGTGCCTGCTGCACCATTCAGAATGTGTATTGGTGATGTGATTATAACTAAACACCCCTTTCCTCTCTGTTCCCAATAAACATAGATTATCTTGTTCATCAAAGTTCTATGATACCCAATCTTGAGCGTTTTCAGTAACTGTTACTTCGGCATGAGAACGCCACAGATCACAGAACCTTAAAGAGAAAGGAACATCCCTGTCTCAGTCTGAAATGGGAAGGCCCTTACTCTCAAAATGTGTTACCCTAAAACCAATCGCCAATCTTTTGAGATGAAAATGGATGATAATTAGGAACAGATATTGGCCATTCAGTCCTTGAAACCTGTCTTTGTTGCCATTAACACTCGTAAATCACATACTCACCAATTTGAGTCTCCACTGAAATTGCGGGAAGACAATCCCAGGCACCGAAAGATCATATCAGCATGAGACACTGGAGCAGAATTAGATCATTCATCCCATCTAATCTGCCATGGCAATTGATCACCGCTGAAATATTTCTCAACTCCATTCTCCTGCCTTCTCCAACTGACCATTGATCACTTATTAATAAAAATGTTATATCTCTGTATTAAATACATTATCTGTGCCTGTACGTGGGGGGTTTGTTCGTGTGTTTGTGTGTAAATGTCCATATCCACGTGCATATCTCTTGTGCATGTGTTATGTGTGTTAGTGTCAGAATCTAAGTTCGTGTGCACCACTGTTGCATGTTTTTGCAACGTTGTTTTTCAAGAAGATACATTGAAATTGGAATCAATCTCCTTCCTGCTCTCTTTCTGTCCATCCCAGCATTGTGTGTGTGTGTATGTCGTGGGGGGGGGGGGGGGGGGGGCGGTGGGATTAAGTTGTGTGTGTTGATGGTGCTGTCAGCTTGGATGGTGCTGTGAGCTGCTTCCCTCCCTCTCTCCCTCCCAACTGCGATGGAAATAAAGATCTAAAACAATCATGATAGAGATTGATATAAATTCTGCATTATAAACACTGGGATTAAAATCACTGTGACAATCTCTGACACAGGCAGAGACACACTGTGGCACTCTCTGATACTCTCCAACACACTGTGACGCTCTCTGAGACACACTGTGACACTCTCCGACACTCTCTGTGACATACTGTAACGCTTTCTAGCACATCTGAAACACTCTGTGACACTCTCTGACAGACGGTAACACACTCTCTGACACCGACAATGACACTTTCCGACTCTCCCTGACTCTCTGAGACATACTGTGACACTCACTGAGACACAAAGTGACACTATCTGACTCTCTCTGCAGCTCTCTTAGACACACTGTGACACTCTCTGATTCTCTCTGACCCTCTCTCAGACACAATGTAACACTCTCGGATTCTCTCTGAAACACACTGTGGCACTCGCTGACAGATTGTTTGAGACACACTGTGACCCTCTCTGACTCTCTCTGAAACTCTCTGTGGCACTCTATGACACTGTTTGAGACACACTGTGACACTCTCTGAGACACTCTGTGACACTCTATGACTCTATCTTCCACACTGGAACACTCTTTCTCCCCGTGTCTGTGTGGGTTTCCTCCGGGTGCTCCGGTTTCCTCCCACATTCCAAAAATGTGCAGGTTAGGTGAATTGGCCAGGCTAAATTGACCCTAGTGTCAGGTAAGGGGTAAATGTAGGGGTATGGGTGGGTTGCTCTTCGGCGGGTCGGTGTGGACCTGTTGGGCCTGTTTCCACACTGTAACGTAATCTAATCTAATCTAAAAATCTAAACAATATGTCGCTCTCTGTCCCTCTCTGAGACACACTGTGACCCTCCCTCACTCTCTCTAAAACTCTCTGTGGCACTCTCTGACACTGTCTGAGACACACTGTGACACTCTCTGACTCTCTCTGAGACACACTGTGACACTTTGTGGCACTCTGTGACTCTATCTGTCACACTGGAACACACTATGTCACTCTCTGCGCCTCTCTGAGACGCACTGTGACACTCTCTGGGACACACTGTCCCAGAGTACACTGGTGAGTTCACACATTCTCTCTCTCACATACACACATTTGTATACTCTGCTCCCTCACACTCATTGTATACCTGTTATAGCACCAATCCCCCAACAAGGCTCATGCTCCACCACTCTCACTACTGCATGCAGCACCTTCCCTCTCTTTCTGTCTTGCCTTTCTAATGCCCCCCACATAGTTATAGAATATTCTGGGGAATCCTAATTATGGAATGTTCCAGTATTGTTCCAACCTATTCCCAGTTTCAGGAAAACGGCTGTGCCCCAGTGTGTAACACGTAAGAGGATGGAGTAGAGATGTACGTTTTTCAAATCACACACAATTAAAATCCACCATGAGGCCATTCAGTACTTCAAATATGTTCCAACGTTCAATTCGTTTGGGGGTGTTCTGATCGTTTTCTCAGCTCCATGTTGCAGGAAGTTTCAGTCATTCAACCGCCAGCTTCCTGTTACTGAGCAGACGATTCTCAGTCACTTCATACCCCGGGTTTCTTCTAGCATGTGTTCAGAAGACATTTCCCATGGAGATGGATTCTCCTTACAATATATTTCATCTGATTTATAAATTCATGCAACAATCAGCATGCTTTCCACAGACCATTCAAAAACATGCACTTATTTTATGGTAATCGGTATCCAATCACAATTAGTCATTCTGGTTATTTCAGTTGTCTTTCCTTATTGTATTCAGCCAAAGACAGCTTCCAAACATTTGTCTCATTATAAAATACAATTTCTAGCACAGAACATTTTTGTCTCAAATACACCTTTTTCCTTGTCATTAAAATTTCTCTTGTCCTTTTTTCTGCGGCTGATTCTATGTGTAGTAGTTACACAGTCTCCCACTCAGATGGCTGGATGGTTGGTTTGTGATGCAGAGGGAGGTCACCAGTGCAGGTTCAATTCCCCACACTGACAGAGGTTGCCATGAAGGGGATGCTCTCTCAACCACACCCCATCACCCGTGTGGTGACCTTCAATGTAAACCACCATGAGTGGTCTCTCTAATGATAGTTATTTGGGACTCTAATCTATCAATGTTAGCATTTTAACTTATGAGCAAAATAATTTATTGAAAAATATATTATTATTATTATATTATAGCAATAACAAAACAACTCAAATAACTGGACACAATTACACCCATGTGCATGTATATATAAAATAAGTTAAAGTCTCTAAACGGACAGAAGAAAAACAAAAATAAACAATAAGTAATAAATAAATAATATGGCTCAGCATAACAAAGTGATAGCTCTCGTTCTTCGAGAGCATGAACTGATACACATTCATACGTTCATAATTCCTAATAAGTGATTCATTAGACAAAATCGTTATGGCTATATAAAAGCCCTTTTTAGAGTGGCAGGTACGCCTGTATCGCGGTAATCCAAAAAGGGTTCCCATACCTTATATAAATCTCTGCTTTCCGGTGCACCATACTGGTGAGAATGTCCAAAGGGATATTCTCCATGATGAGCTTACAACCACCCAACAGACCCGGGGGATTTTCAGACATCCAAAACTTCAGAATATTTTTCCTAGCACAGGAAGGATGAGGGAGATACTAAAGGACTATTGTGCATCAGTATTTACTGTGGAAAATGATATGGAAGATATAAAATGTAGCGAAATAGATGGCGACACCTTGCAAAATGTCAATATTACAGAGGAGGAAGTGCTGGATGTCTTGAAACGGGTAAAGGTGGATAAATCCCCAGGACCTGATCAGGTGTACCCTAGAACTCTGTGGGAAGCTAGAGAAGTGATTCCTGGGCCTCTTGCTGAGATATTTGTAATATGGATGGTCACAGGTGAGGTGCTGGAAGACTGGAGGTTCGCTAATGTTGTGCTATTGTATAAGAAGGGTGTTAAGTACAAGCCAGGGAACTATAGACCAGTGAGCCTGACGTTGGTGATGGGCAAGTTGTTGGAGGGAATCGTGAGGGACAGGATGTGCATGTATTTGGAAAGGCAAGGACTGATTAGAGATAGTCAACATAGCTTTGTGCGTGAGTAATCATGTCTCACAAACTTGATTCAGTTTTTTGAGGAAGTAACCAAGATGATTGATTAGGACAGAGGTGTAGATGTGATCTATATGGACATCAGTAAGGGTTTTGATGAGGTTCCCCATGGGAGACTGAATGGTATGGTTCGATCTCATGGAATACATGGAGAACTAGCCATTTGGATACAGAACTGGCTCAAAGGTAGAAGACAGACGGTGGTGGTGGAGGGTTGTTTTTCAGACTGGGGGCCTGTGACAAGTGCAGTGCCACAAGGATCAGTGCTGGATTCACTACTTTTTGTCATTGACATAAATGATTTGGATGCAAGCATAAGAGATACAATTCGTAAGTTTGTAGATGACACCAAAATTGGAGGTGCAGTAGAGAGCGAAGAAGGTCAGTGGCTCAATCCCCAACGTAAACAAGAATGGCGAAAGGTGTCAACCTTTGTAGCTGCCTGGAGAAATATTGATATTACTGATTGGCCACACCATTAGTGAGAACCGCAGCCAGAGGATCGCTGGAAAGGACCCTCACCAACTTGATAAAAACTTTGCGTAGACCAAACGATTCTAATGTACAGAAGAGATCCAGCCACTCAACGCAATCAAATGCCTTCTCTCATCTAAAGAAATCAATAATCCCTGGACAGATTGATGTTGACACTCTTGGATCATATTGAGTAAACTCTTCACATTGTAGGAAGATCTGCGTCCCTTTCTTCAGCCTGTTTGGTCCTCTTTGGTGACGGAAGGCAGCAAAGTTTCCACCTTAATGCACGGATCTCAGACAGGATTTTGAGACCAACATTTAATAGTGAGATTGGCGTGTAAGAAGCACAATCCTCCGGGGTCTTCCTTTCTTCAGCATCAGAGAGATATGAGCTTCTCTTAAGGATGGAGGAAGGGGTTTGTGACTGTATGAGAGACGGAACATGTTAAACATCAGCCCTGACAATAGGTTTATAAATTATGTATAAAATTCACTCGGAAATCCATCAAGAACATGCGCGTTTACATTCTGAAGCTGCTTCACACTGTCCTGTGCTGACAATGGTGCATTAAGACACAACACCTATTCAGGGATTACTCCTGGAATGCCAGGTTCTTGACAAATAGCTCCATCTTAATCCATCTATTCTCAAAATGTTCAGTCTGAAATAATTCGGTGAAAAATCTCGGACAGGAGACAATAATATTTTTGTAATTGAAGGTAAGGATCCCAATACCTTCCCTAATTGAGGTATAGAACATAGGACATAGAAAGAACATAGAACATAAAACATAGAACAATACGGCACAGAACAGGCCCTTCGGCCCACGATGTTGTGCCGAACATTTGACCTAGCTTAAGCACCCACCCATGTACCTATCCAATTGCCACTTAAAGTTCGCCAATGATTCTGACTCTGCCACTCCCACAGGCAGCGCATTCCATGCCCCCACCACTCTTTGGGTAAAGAACCCACCCCTGACATCCCCTTATACCTTCCACCCTTCGCCTTAAATTTATGTCCCCTTGTAACACTCTGTTGTACCCGGGGAAAACGTTTCTGACTGTCTACTCTATCTACTCTATCTTATAAACCTCTATCAAGTCACCCCTCATCCTTCATCATTCCAATGAGAAAAGGCCTTGCACTTTCAACCTATCCTCGTACGACCTATTCTCCATTCCAGGCAACATCCTGGTAAATCTTCTCTGCACCCTCTCCAAAACTTCCACATCTTTCCTAAAGTGAGGCGACCAGAACTGCACACAGTACTCCAAATGTGGCCTAATCAATGTCCTGTACAGCTGTAACATCACTTCACGACTCTTGAATTCAATCCCTCTACTAATGAACACTAATACACCATAGGCTTTCTTACAAGCTCTATCCACCTGAGTGACATATTTCAAAGATCTATGAACATAGACCCAAAGATCCCTCTGCTCCTCCACCTTACTAAAAACCCTACCGTTAACCCTGTATTTCGCATTCTTATTTGTCCTTCCAAAATAGATAACCTCACACTTGGCAGGGTTGAACTCCATCTGCCACTCCTCAGCCCAGCTCTGCACCATATCTAAGTCCCTTTGCAGCCGACAACCGCCCTCCTCACGATCCACAACTCCACCAATCTTCGTATCATCTGCAAATTTACTGACCCACCCTTCGACTCCCTCATCCAAGTCATGAATAAAAATTACAAACAGCAGAGGACCCAGAACTGATCCCTGCGGAACACCACTTGTAACTGGGCTCCAGGCTGAATATTGACCATCTACCCCCACTCTCTGACTTCGACCGGTTAGCCAGTTTTCTATCCAAGTGGCCACATTTCCCTCTACCCCATGCCTCCTGACTTTCCACATAAGCCTACCATGGGGAACCTTATCAAATGCCTTACTAAAATCCACTGCTCTAACACCATCCACATGCTTGGTCACCTCCTCAAAGAATTCAATAAGACTTGGAAGGCAAGACCGACACTTCACAAATCCGTGCTGGCTGTCCCTAATCAAGCAGTGTCTTTCCAGATACTCATAAATCCTATCCCTCAGTACCGTTTCCATTACGTTGCCTACCACCAAAGTAAGACTAACTGTTCTGTAATTCCCGGGGTTATCCCTCTTCCCTTTTTTGAACAGGGGCACAACATTCGCCACTCTCCAGTCCCCTGGTACCACCCCTGTTGACAGTGAAGACGAAAAGATAATTGCCAACCGTACTGCAATTTCCTCTCTTGCTTCCCACATAATCCTAGGATATATCCCGTCAGGCCCGGGGGACTTGTCTATCCTCAGGTTATTCAAAATGTCCAACACATCTTCCTTCCTAACAAGTATCTTTCTAGCATACCAGTCCGTTTCACACTCTCCTCTTCAACAGTACGGTCCCTCTCGTTTGTAAATATTGAAGAAAAGTACTCATTCAAGACCTCTCTCATATCTCTTGCGACTCAATACATAGTCTCCCACTACTGTCCTTGATCGGACCGACCCTCGTTCTCGTCATTCTCATGTTTCTCACATACGCATAAAATGCCTTGGGGTTATCCTTGATCCTATCCGCCAAAGATTTTTCATGCCCTCCCTTAGATCTCCTAATCCCTTTCTTCAGCTCCCTTCTGGCAATCCTGTATCCCTCCAATGCTCTGTCTGAACACTGTTTCCTCAACCTTATGTAAGCCTCCTTCTTCTTATTTACAAGACATTCAACCTCCCTCGTCAACCAAATTTCCCTCACACGACCATCTCTTTCCTGCCTGACAGGTACATACATATCAAAGACACGTCGTATCTGTTCCTTGAAAAAGTTCCACATTTCCACGACATCCTTCCCTCAAAGCCAATGCTCCCAACTTATGCTCCTCAGATCCTGTCTTACAGCATCGTATTTACCCTTCCCCCAACTGTAAAACCTAATCTGTTGCATGCACCTAACTCTCTCCATAACCAAGGTGAAAGTCACAGAATTGTGTTCACCATCACCAAAATGTTCACCCAGTAACAAGCCCATCACTTGTCCCGGTTCGTTACCAAGTACCAAATCCAATATGGCCTCCCCTCTGGCCGACAATCTACATACTGAGTGAGAAAAGCTTCCTGGACACACTGCACAAACACCGCCCCATCCAATCTCCTTGATCTAAAGAGCTTCCAATCAATGTTTGGGAAGTTGAAATCACCCATGCCTACTACCCTGTGGCTTCTGCACCTTTCCAAAATCTGTTTCCCAATCTGTTTCTCCACATCTCTGCTGCTATTGGGGGGCTTTGGTAAACACCCAACAAGGTGACTGCACCTTTCCTATTTCTGACTTCAGCCCATACTACCTCCAAAGGCAGATCCCCCTGGAATGCCTTTCTGCAGCCGTTATACCATTTCTAATTAGCAACGCCATCCCCTCCTTTTTTACCACCCTCCCTAATCTTACTGAAACATCTGAAACTAGGAACCTCCAACAACCATTCCTGTCCCTCTTCCATCCACGTTTCCGTGATGGCCACAACATCGTAGTCCCAGGTTCCGATCCACGCCTTAAGTTCACTCAAATTATTTCTGATACTCCTTGCGTTGAAGTATACACACTTGAACCCATCTCTGTGTCCACAAGTATTCCCTGTCAGTGCAACCTTCTCCACAGCCTCCCTACATTCTTGGACATCCTGACAAACAGCTAGCCTGCTTGCTGGACTACCAGTCCCGATCCCATCCCCCTGCCAAATAAATGTAAACACCTCCGAAGAGTGCTAGCAAACCTACCCCCCAGGATATTGGTGCCCTCCTGGTTCAGGTGCAACCCATCCTCTTGTACAGGTCCCACCTTCCCCAGAATGCAGTCCAATTGTCCAAATACCTGACATCCTCCCTCCTACACCATCAAGGCAGCCACGTGATCAACTGCACATAGGCTGTCAGGGAAGAATGTGGTGGAAATGTGGAACTTTTTCAAAGAGCAGATACGACGTGTCCATGATATATATGTACCTATCAGGCAGGAAAGAAATGGTCGTGTGAGGGAGCCTTGGTTGACGAGAGAGGTTGAATGTCTGGTAAAGAGGAAGAAGGAGGCTTACATAAGGATGAAGAAACAGGATTCAGACAGAGCAGTGGAGGGATACAGGATAGCCAGAAGGGACCTGAAGAAAGGGATTAGGAGAGCTATGAGAGGGCATGAAAAATCGTTGGCGGACAGGATCAAGGATAACCGCAAGGCATTTTATGCGTATGTGAGAAACCTGAGAATGACGAGAACGCGGGTAGGTCCGATCAAGGACAGTAGTGGGAGACTGTGTATTGAGTCGGAAGAGATAGGAGAGGTCTTGAACAAGTACTTCTCTTCAGTATTTACGAACGAGAGGGATCGTATTGTAGAAGAGGAGAGTGTGAAATGGACTGGTAAGCTAGAAGAGATACCTGTTAGGAAGGAAGATGTGTTGGACATTTTGAATAACTTGCGGATAGACAAGTCCCCCGGGCTTGACGGGATATATCCTAGGATTATGTGGGAAGCAAGAGAGGAAATTGCAGTACCGTTGGCAATGATCTTCTCGTCTTCACTGGCAACGGGGGTGGTACCAGGGGACTGGAGAGTAGCGAATGTTGTGCGTCTGTTCAAAAAAGGGCATAGGGATAACCCCGGGAATTACAGGTCTGTTAGTCTTACTTCTGTGGTAGGCAAAGTAATGGAAAGGGTACTGAGGGATAGGATTTATGAGTATCTGGAAAGACACTGCTTGATTAGGGACAGCCAGCACGGATTTGTGAAGGGTAGGTCTTGCCTTCCAAGTCTTATTGAATTCTTCGAGGAGGTGACCAAGCATGTGGATGAGGGTAGAGCAGTGGATGTAGTGTACATGGATGTTAGTAAGGCATTTGATAAGGTTCCCCATGGTAGGCTTATGTGGAAAGTCAGGAGGCATGGGATAGAGGGAAATTTGGCCAGTTGGATAGAAAACTGGCTAACCGGTCGAAGGCAGAGAGTGGTGGTAGATGGTAAATATTCAGCCTGGAGCCCAGTTACAAGTGGAGTTCCGCAGGGATCAGTTCTGGGTCCTCTGCTATTTGTAATTTTTATTAATGACTTAGATGAGGGAGTCGAAGGGTGGGTCAGTAAATTTGCAGATGATACGAAGATAGGTGGAGTTGTGGACAGTGAGGAGGGCTGTTGTCGGCTCCAGAGGGACTTAGATATGAGGCAGAGCTGGGCTGAGGAGTGGCAGATGGAGTTCAACCCTGCCAAGTGTGAGGTTGTCCATTTTGGAAGAACAAATAAGAATGCGGAATACAGGGTTAATGGTAGGGTTCTTAGTCAGGTGGAGGAACAGAGGGATCTTGGGGTCTATGTACATAGATCTTTGAAGGTTTGCCACTCAGGTGGATAGAGTTTGTAAGAAGGCCTAGGGAGTATTATCGTTCATTAGCAGAGGGATTGAATTCAAGAGTCGTGAAGTGATGTTGCAGCTGTACAGGACTTTGGTTAGGCCACAGTTGGAGTACTGTGTGCAGTTCTGGTCGCCTCACTTTAGGAAAGATGTGGAAGCTTTGGACAGGGTGCAGAGAAGATTTACCAGGATGTTGCCTGGAATGGAGAGGAAGTCGTACGAGGATTGGTTGAGAGTTCTCGGCCTTTTCTCGTTGGAACGGCGAAGGATGAGGGGTGAATTGATAGAGGTTTATAAGATGATCAGAGGAATAGATAGAGTAGACAGTCAGAAACGTTTTCCCCGGGTACAACAGAGTGTTACAAGGGGACATAAATTTAAGGTGAAGGGTGGAAGGTATAGGGGAGATGTCAGGGGTGGGTTCTTTACCCAGAGAGTGGTGGGGGCATGGAATGCGCTGCCCGTGGGAGTGGTAGTGTCGGAATCATTGGCGACCTTTAAGCGGCATTTGGATAGGTACATGGATGGGTACTTAATCGAGGTTAGAAGTTCGGCATAACATCGTGGGCCGAAGGGCCTGTTCTGTGCTGTATTGTTCTCTGTTCTATGCACACTCTCCCTATTCCTTGCCTCACTGTCACGTGGCACCGGCAACAACCCAGAGATGACGACTCCGTCCGTCCTAGTTTTTAGCTTCCAGCCTAACTCCCTGAGCTCCTGAATGACCTCCGCACCCGTCGTCCTACCTATGTCGTTGGTTCCAACGTGCACCGCGACTTCTGGCTGCACACCCTCCCCCTTAAGGATTCTGAAGACATGGTCCGAGATGTCTCGGACCCTGGCACCCGGGAGGCAACAAACCATCCGAGAGTGTCGCCCATGTCCACAGAACCGCCTGTCCGCCCCTCTAACTAAAGAGTCTCCTATAACTAGCGCTCTCCTCCTCTCCCCCTTTCCCTTCTGAGACTCAGAGCCGGACCTCGTGCCAGAGACCCGGTCACTGCAGCTTACCCCTGCTAAGCCGTCCCCCCGAACAGTATCCAAAGCGGTATACTTATTGTTGAGGGGAACGACCCAGGGGATCCCTGCACTGCCTGCTTCCTCCCCTTCCCACCTCTTACTGTTACCCAGCTACCTCTGTTCTCTGGCGTAACTATGTCCCTGTAGCTTCTATCTATCACCCTCTCAGCCTCTCGAATAATCCTCAGTTCATCTAAATCTAGTTCCAGTTCCCTAACTCGTTCTGTGAGGAGCAGGACCTGACTGAATGGAATGGAAAGGAAGCCAACGAAGTACTGGGGCATCACGCCATTGGAAAAGACAAGTCGGGGTTTCATGGGATGGTGGAACAGATGAATAGATCATGTGGCGTGAAACCAGATAAAACTGAGTTGCGTCCTTATGGAAGTTTCCCTGATGATGTGAATTTGCTGAGAGTAAACAGGAGGGAAAATCCTTCATTCAGATGGATCTATAGCTAGACTTTCGAACTTCAAAACCAGCGATGAATGATAAGGAAAAGTTTGGAGCACTTTTTTTTTCTTCTACAGTAATTGAAATCGAAAATGATTATTTTTCAGGAAAAATGCGTCAGAAGCTGATTCTAAAGTATTTGTAAAAATGCGTGCAGAAACATAATGAGTGAATTTCACCAAGACAGGGAGTCTGGTCGGCCGGGTCGGGTAAGCGTTAGCTGCACAATTTCTAATTGGTTAACGTTAATTGGAAATACACCACAGATCACCTCCAACTGAGTACGACTAAGTGTAGCAAGTGCTGGTTGTGAAGAAAAGTTTAGCAGCTTGTTCTACGTGAACTTCCATAAATTGTAAAAGAACTGAGCTGTTTCTGTTAGCTCAGCATTAAAGGGAAGTCGATAAGCTCAGTCCTCTGCATAATTGGTTTATGATATAAAGTGATGCCAACCGTGTGGGATGAATGATCGCAATGTTTCAGCTTACCATCAGAATCCCGATCTCCCCACTCACCTAACGCTTTATACGATGACGAGAATCAAACCGAAATGAAACTATAGTGAGTGGGAACTGATCTATCGATGGAATGCACTATTTATTTTCATCTATTGCCTTGGAAATTTGGCTTCAATCACAGAGAAGGGAGTGAGACCATTTGCTGCTCACCCATCTCCCCCCAAAATATCCAGTGACAAGACTCGAAAAATGTTCCTGTTTGAATCCTACAATCTTAAAAGCAGTACTTCATACATCTTTATCATTTCGGTTCCAGTTTTGCCGACAACATTGTCCAATGAGATGAATCTAATAATTTTTGGATTGTTTTAATGGCCTGTGCGAGGTTGCAACAAAATCAGTAACATGAAACGAACTAAACATCCTTTCCAGAATTTAACACAGCACAGGATCAGCGATATGAGAAACGTCAACATCTTCAAACGTCACCTCTGTATCTCTACTGAGAGATGGATATTTACTCAGGGAGTATTTCTGCTGGTTGGAAGTAACTGAGGTATTTCCCAACGACAGAATATTCCACAAAATCATTTTAAAAAATAAATGCCGTTTCAATCAACTTTCTTTTGCAACTTTTAAATATATATGCGCACACGCATACATGCAAGTGCACACACATTTTTATATACATGTATAGATGTTTGCATAAAAAAATATGTGAGTGTGTGCATGTGGACAATATTAGGAATGGATTGCCGGACATTTGAATTTCTTTCTGTAGAATGTGAGATGTAAGGGTCTTCAGTAATGTCCCAGATATCCACATCTGCGGGATGTGCACCCAACTCCAGCTCCTCAGCAACTGTGTTCAGGAACTGTAGCTTGATGTCAGATCATTGGGAGTCTGAGTGGAATTGAGCGAAGTTATAGAGGGGCAGTAACACTTCAGGTACAAGAAATAGATCGATGGGATACAGTCGGCAGCCGAAACGCTAACAGGCAGACAGTGCAGGCATCTGCTGTGGCCGTGACCCTCAGTAACATGCATACCATATTTTTTTTTTGGGCGGGATGACTTACGAGGGGAAAGCCATTGGGGAAAGGTCTTTGGCACAGAGTTTGTCCCTTTTTATCTGAAGGGTGGGCCAGAGAGGAGGAGAGCATTTGTTATTGGAGACTCCATATCGATGGGAACATATTGAGATTCTGTGGATATAGGGCAGACTCATGATTGCTGTGTTGTCGCCCAGCTATCAGGGTTTGTGATGTCTCGCATCGTATTTTCAGGATCCTTAAGGGAGAGGGTGGGCAACCCCAAGTCATTGTCCACATATGCACTAACAACATCGGTAATAAAAGTGATGTGGATGTATGGCAGAATTTCAGGGATCGAGGGTGACATCGTAAACCTAGAACAAACAGAGTTCTCTCTGATTTGTTGCCCATTCTACGTCGTAGTGAGGTGACGTGTAGGGAGAGAGCATTTAAAAATGTTGTTGCAAGGATGGTACAGGAGGGAGAGATTTTGATACCTGGATTGTTGGGGCTCATACTGGAGTCGATGAACCCTTACAAACAGGATGGTCTTGACCTGAACGAGAAGAGTACCAATACCCTGAGGGGATAATTTGCCAAAGCTATTCATGAGGGTTTGAACGAATTCAGCCGCGGAGTGTGAAGCTGAATTGTAGATCCAGTTTGCAGGTAATTGTGAGTGGTTTTGTCATAAATAGCGTTTCCGGTTTAAAAGAGTGTACTGGCAAGGATGAAGGTGGCTTGAAGTGTGTTTGCTTCAACACCGGAAGCATCTAGGATAGGGTAGGTGCCATTTGTTGTTACCTGGGCCTTCGATGTTGTGGCCATTTCAGAGACATGAACGGAGGACTGAAGAGAATGGTTGTTCCTTGTACTTCAGCTTCTATTTTTCAGTCAGAACAGGAGGGTCGTTTCAGAGGGGGAGATGTGGCATTATTCGACAAGGACAGTATTTTGGTAGCAAAAAGAATATTGGTGAGGATGCGACTGAATCTGCTGAGGCAGAATGGACTGAGATTAGAATCAGGAATGGAGAGGTCAACACAAAAATGTTCTAGATATATGGAGGAAAAGATTGCAAAGATGATAATGGATAGGAACAAAAGTAACAGGGTAGTTGTTATGGGGAGCATTAACTTTCCAAATATTGATTGGAAATGTTATCGGTTCAGCACCTCGGATCGGTCAGTTTTTGTCCAATGCGTGCAGGAGGTTTTCCTGACGCAGCATGTAGACTGGCCAACAAGACGAGAAGCCACGTTGGATTTGCTTCTGGGTAATGAACTCAGCCAGCTGTTCTCTTTGGAGGTAAGTGAGCAATTTGTAGGTAGTGACCACAATTCGGTTATGTTTATTTAGTGATGGATAGGAATAGGTATTTATTGCAGAGCATGAGGTATCGCGGGGAGAAACGCCATTCTGATGCGATTAGGCAAGAGTTAAGATGCACCGCATGTGGAAAGTACCTTCAAGGGTTGTGCACACCTGAAATATGGAGCTTGTTCAGGGAAAAGCTACTGCATGTCCTTGGTAAGTATGTATGCATCATGCAGGGAATATGAGATTGATACAGGGAGCTGGGTTTACTGAAAAAGTTGAATCTCTTGAGAAGAAGGAGAAGGGGGCGTATGTAAACATGAGATATGAAGGCTGAGGTAGGACGCTTGGGAATTAAAAGCTAACCAGGAAGGGCCAAAAGAGAGAGCTACTTCGAGCGAAGAGGAGGCATGAGAAGTCTTTGTCCGGCAGGAAGAATCCTGAAGCTTTCAATTGATAGTTCAAGAATAAAAGAATGTCTAGCATATGATTATGGCCTGGCAAGAACAGAAATACGAAGTTGTCAGCGGTGTCCAAGGATAGCACAGACGCTGAATGTATTTTTTATCATATAAAAAATGAAAAAGACAATGTTGTCGAAGTGAGTATTGAGATGCAACCTATTAGAATAAACGAAATTGACATTCATAAAGAGGAGTTGTTAGCAATTCATGGAAGTCTAAAAATAGGTTTGCCCCCTGGACTTGATGGGATGTATCCGAGGACTCTCTGCGAATCGTGGGAGGAGATTGCAGAACTTTTGACTATAAGCTTTATTGCGTCAGTGTCTATGTCATTAGTGCTAGAAGACCCGAGTTCAGCAAATATTGTCCCCTTCTTCACGAAGGGGAGTAGAGACATTGCTGGTAATTCTAGAACAGTGATCCTTAGCTTTCTTCCAGCTAACGTTTTGGAACAGATTATGAGAGATAGGAATTATGATAATCGAAAAAGGAAGAAGTTGATTCGGGATAGTGAGTACGATTTTATGAATAGCAGGTTGTGCCTCACAAACATCATTGAGATCTTTGAGAAGGTGAGCAAACAGGTGGATGAGAGTAAAGTGGTTGATGTAGTGGATATGGTTTTCAGTCAGGCACTGTCGGCTGTTGCATGAAATACAGAGTCATGGGATTGAGGATGGTTTAGCGGTTTGGATCAGAAATTGGCTCGCTGAAAGAAGACAGAGTGTGGCAGTTCATGGGAAATGATAATCCTGGAGTTCAGTAACTGATGGTGTACTACAAGGTTCCTTTTTGTGTCCGCTGTTGTTTGCCATTTTTATAAATGATCTGGATTAGGGCACAGAATGATGGATTCGTAAATTTGCAGAAGATATTAAGATCGACGATGTTGTCAACAGTGCCAATATCTGCTGACGGTTACAGAGGGGCATGGATAATCTGCAGAGGTGACCTCAGAAGTGGCAAATGGATTTTAATGTGGAAAAGTGTGAGATAATTTACTTCGAAGAAATGTTCTTTGAAGAATTGCCAAAATGGCTGAACAAAATCAGCAGCTCTTGTCCATCTATGACGAGAAAGGATAGTTAACGCTTCGAGTCCAATGATTTGTGTTCGGAACTGATGGGATGTGTAGGTGGGTGAAAAATGTGGAAGAGGGCGGACAGGATCCAAAATGATTGAACTCGATGTTGGGTCCTGAAATCTGCATGGTCTTTCAGTAGAAAATGAATTGCCGATCTTCCAGCTTGCGCTGTGCCTTGAAGAAGAACTGCAGCAGGCCAGAGACTGGTGTGATGGATTGGGTACACAATGCAATGTTAAAGTGACAGGACACTGGAAGACCGGGTTAAATTTTGTTGATTCTGGACAGAACTTAAGTGATCTCAGCTTTGTCACCGACTCTGTTTTCCTCTCTCCATTGTAGAGAGATCACATTCTCAGCAGAAACTACAGTTTTCTGGATTGTTTGAAGTGCAGACAAATCACTGGAAGATGTGTCTGGAAGTTTCCACAGTGAGGAGAGACATCGGAAACCAGCAGGAAATGTATTTTACAACATAGAACGTTACAGTGCAGTACAGGCACTTCGGCCCTCGATGTTGCACCGACCTCTGAAAAAAATTATGTGATGTCCATTGCAATGGAAAATTAACATTTCTTTTGAAACCAATAAAAGCACAGGGAAACAAAACAGTAAAGGCCTGACTTTTCAGAGGGCAAGTGTTGCAGACAGAAAGAAAATCTATGTATATTTAAACCGAACTAATAGCAGACTTACAAGGCCAACAAACTACCATATCAACAGCCAAGGAATTAGAAAAAGACAACTCCTTATCTGGAAAGGAACTCGAATGTTTCAGGCCACTAACCTTGAAGTGTTGATAAGAAGAAGCAAATTGTACTTTAAAGGGAATATGTGAAAGCTATCAGGCGCCCATAACATGAGGCGTCTTGCCAATGTATTACCTGGGACACGGGAAACCTGAATTTAATGGAACTCCACGCGCTACATGCTGAAAACCTTCTGGCCCAAGAGAAGGAAAAACGAAAATTAAAGATGGAACAGCAAACACATAAAGCTCAGCTGACTATGATGCAAATGATCGCCCAGCCGTTGGAAGGAGGTGCTGCGTGAAAAGAAGGGCTGGCAGAGGTAAATCTGGCGGGTGCTTTGTTTGCAGAGCAATGGACCAGTGAGTGAGGCAGTGCACGCCCAGACAGCCTCAATCGGCCCTGGAGGCTGGACAGCAGGGTGACTAATGGAGGAAGGCTGAGGTGGAGGTGGGCAGCCCCAAAGTTACAGGTAAACTCTTTGCTTTATGCTTGGCAACGAATAATCGCTTATGCTCATCTCGACTACGAACCTTATGGGCACTGAAACATGTCCCACCTCTACACTGAACTCTGAGTTTGCGAAGCATGAACTATATTTTCAGTACAACGTTGATGCATATAAGTCAATGCTTACATCTATGTTATATGTGGAAGGTGCACCTCTTACTTTTTTGGAAGATACAAGGGCAACATATTCAGGTCATAAATCAAGGCAGTTCAGAGAGTCGACGCAAATAAAGATGAACGGAAGCTTCCTGAACTTAATGGGTGCTTCAGGAGTCGTGACACGAGATAGATTTACCGCACCCCTATTGTGCGAAACCAGTAATGGGGAAACATTCCAATTCTCATTTCTGTTATCGGAATTCTGTTCTTTAAATCTGATGTCTCGGAATCTCATAGTGAGACTGGGGTCGGATTTGCGCAGTACCCCGACGGGCTTGCAGGGAAGACAAAAAGATGGTTTAACAGTGCAGGCTGGAAAATACGAATCACGACCCCTGATGCATGTCGGAGAGCAATAGGTTCCGTGAGCGATTCACTCACCCAGGAAGCAAGTAGCCATGTTAATCCCATTAACACCGATTTTCTTGCTGGAGATATGCTGCACTGCACAACACACATACACCGCGATGGTCCTGACAAATCATAAGAGAAGGATTGGTTCAGGAGATTGGTTAAACCAGATCAGTTGTTATTGTGCGAATTTTATTGGAATGATCACAGATGTGCTGTCACTTTAAACTTTTTTAAGTATCTGTGACGGTAAGTAGACCCTGTTTTTTTTTGATGTGGAAGGCTCTTTTCCTCACGGATCATTGGCGAAGGCATCCAGCGACAAGTGTCAGAATTTGGGACCATGGGTACGACAGGCACAAAAAACGAGAGATTGTATCTTCAGGGTCGGTGTGGTTATCTGATTCAATGCAGTCATAAGGACGTATAGGAAGATACTAAATCGGCTAACTCAGGCAGACAGGGAAGTCCAGGAAATCCCCACCAGGAGTGTCGTCTGGCGTTTACGTATGGTAGATGTCTCGGACCCAAGATTAATACGGGTCCCAACTGATTTTAGGGCAAAAGGCAAACACGATGTGGGGCTCATACGAATCCTTAAGAATAACCCCGAAGTCTGAGTATCGTCCTTGCAAAGCAAAAGAGCCTTGCAAAGCAAAAGAGCCGTTAAAACCAGAGGCTGTGCAAGGAATTACTCCAGTCTTTGAATCTCTCTTATAGGTTGGAGTGATAATCCCCCGTGAATAATCAATGGTGAGAACACCCTTTTTTTTCGTTCAAAAAGGCAAACATTCCAGGTGAATCGGGGGAATTGAGGTTTGTTCATGACCTGCAGGCTATCAATAACGCTGTTGTTCTGCGCACCCCAAATGTTCCCAACCCCTATATTATATTGGCTCAAATTCCACCGGATGTAAATGGCTCTCTATTGTGGATTTAGTAAATGCTTTGTTTTGTGTACCGTTACACGCCGACAGTCAATCCTGGTTCACTTTTCTATTCAAAGGCAAATAGTATACATTCACGTGACATTTTCAAGATTACTGTGAGTCCCCACCATAATTAAAGAGGCTCTACACAGGAATCTGGAGACTCTTGTTTTAACCGTGGGGTGGGGGGTGGGTGGGTCAGCGCTTCTGCAGTATGTAAGCGAATGCTTAATCGCAGCACCAACAGAGAAACAATTTGAGAAAGGTAGGCTTGCGTAGCTCTGTCATCTAGTCTCGCAAAACTACAACTTGTGGAACAATAGTTGAAGTTCTTACGTCACTTAATATCTGAACAAGGAAAGGCCGTTGGGCAAGACAGAGTTCAAGCAAACCAGCAAAATTCAAAGCCTCACATGAAGAAACAATTGCTATCCTTTTTGGTCATGTGATCTTACTTAGAATGTTTAACCCGCATTGCGCAACCGTTTAGGTGCCCAAAAGTGACATAGCTCATGGTTCAGGTTTGCAGAGCTAGAGTCCGTTGCAGTGATCCCTGAGGCCGAGCGTGCCTTTGTTGAATTGAAATGGCACTCCAAACTACACCGACACTGGAATTCCAAATCCAAACAAGCCGTTTGTACAAACAGTGGATGAGAAGCGTGCCTGCATGACATCTGTGCTGATGCAGAATTATGTGTGGAAAATTGAGGCCAGTAGCTTATTTTTCACCTCAACTTAGATCCCGTAATGGCAGAATTTCATAAATGCCTCCGTGTCGTGCCTGCATTTGAAAAGGCTGTTGTAGCTTCCAGGGACACAGTCCACTTTGTTGAATTAAACCGACTGGTCACACATGCAGTATCCTTACTGCTTTCTGAGCAAAACACAGCAAACATGTCGGCAGCACGTTGGTTCACATACAATTCTATGCTATTGGAGAAGCCTAACATGTCAATAAAACGATGTAACGTCCTTAATGATGCTTGTCTTCTCCCCACATAAGGAGACGGAGACCCACATGAGAGTGTCGCTGTAATTAATGACATTTGAAGCCCGAGACCAGCCGTGTAGGATTCACCAATTTAGAATCTGGAAATGGCGTTTTATTGTGGATAGGTCAGCATTCAGAAGCAAAGAGATAGGCCAGGGTCTGGTATGTTGTAGCAACTACCCACGAGGTTGTCAAAGCGGGATCACTTCCTTCTCATCTGTCAGCGCAAGCAGCAGAGCTGATTGCCTTGATTGAGGCATGTAAATTGGCCGAAGGAAGAACAGTGAATATTTACATCGACAGCAGATATGCATTCGGGGTTGTACATAATTTTGGATCCCTGTGGAAAAACAAGGGCTTCTTGACCTCCACTGGAAAGCCAATCACATAACATGGCCTGATCTCTGACCTCCTCAAAGCAGTCCGATTGCCTAAATCAATCACTGTATGTACAAGTGAAGCCCACAGGAAAATTTATGATTCAATTCCTCAAGGCAATGAAAATGTAGACTGAGTGGCAAGGACGGCAGCCAATCAGCCGCCAAGTGATGAGTTTGACATGTGTATGTCAAATATTTGTAATCCAAAGCTGACTTATGGGAGTTACAGTCGCAGGCCACATCGAAGGAGAAGTGTGAATGGAAAGGGCAGGCTGCAGAATGTGGGAATGGGTGTGGTGTGGCCCCAATGTTAAACCCTGTCTACCACGATCTTTATTCCCTTTCTATGCCAAAGTAACACACGGTAAGGACCATGTGTCAAAGTGGGGATGTATGACAATATTTCAGCACGCTGGTACAGAAAGGGATTTACTCAATCCTCATAACAATAATGTGAATAATGTATTATCTGTGCCACTAATAATGTGGGGACGGGAATACAAATGAATTAGGCAGAACACCCCCAATCCCAAAGACCCTTTGAACATTCACAGATGTACTTTATTGAACTAACACCCAGCGAAGGGAAAAGGCATTATCTGGTAATAGTTGATGTTTTCCCAAGGGGTGGAAGTGCTCCCACGTCTAAACAGGATGCCAGTGCGGTAGCCAAGGCTTTGCTAACTGAAATAATTCCGAGATGGGGCATCCCTGAAAGGCTAAGCAGCGACAATGGAAAGCCATTTATAAATATTGCTCTACAGCAGATCAGTGATTACTTGGGAATAAAGGTGAGGTAACATTGTGCCTACCACCCAGCGAGCGGTGGGGCAGTGGAAAGAGAGAAAACTACCCTTACAAATAAATTGGCAAAATGTTGTGAGGAACTAGAGGTGACATGGACAAAGGCATTTCCAATTGTGCTAATGTATATGAAGGACAGGAAGACTAAATCTTCGGACGTTTGAGATTTTGTTTGGAAGGTGGCCTAATACAGGAATTGGCCCAAGACTGATTGTAAGACAGATAACAGACCACTGTGAGGACGAGATATTATGTTACGGTATAAAACTCTCCACACTTCTGTCTCAAATACAGAATCAAATAAAGGGCAGCACTACCCCAATCAGCAGAAGGGAAGATGCACAATCTAGAACCTGAAGACTGGATAGTGGCGAAATACTTCAGGAGCAAAAGCATGAAGGCGAAGAGCTCGCTGGGACAGTTCCAAGGGCTCCCTACAACACAGACAGCTGTTAAGATCGCCGAAAGAGCCACGTTGACACACGCCAGCCATTGCAAACGTGTAGCTGACCTTGAGGAGACATTGGACAACACCGGATCCAAATAAGTGTAAGTAGTGATTGGCAGATTCATAGAAATATGGGACTGCATGGCAGGACGATTCTTGAAGGCAGGGGTGTCTGGGATACAACCGCAGACGGTAATCTTAATCAAGGATGTTAAGTTAACCTTTACATGCCACCCATGCCCGTTTGGTAACCAGGACGACTATAAATAAGGCAATAAATATTTACGCAGAGATCCTTGTGTCCCCAGTTACTGACACTGAGTTACAGGTACACCTGTCACGGGATATCGGTTTCCTGTTATCAAAGAAGGAGGTGCCATGGCAAGGGTAATAATAACCAAGATTCAGAAGAGCGATGAGGAAGCCTGGTGGTGTGAAACAGATAGACCCTTCTCCTGTATCTATAGACAGGTGAATATAGTGGTACAGCCTCGCACCCACCCCACCCGAGATGCAGTGCAGAAGGTCCTCCAAGAAATAGTCGCTCCTGGACTCGAAAAGATGAATGTCCAATAACCCGCACTGCAGATGGGCGGAAAGGCCTTTTCCAAGCTGACAGAAATGGAAGAAAGAAAGAAACTGTTGTGCAACTAAAATGATCACAAATGAAATAAGTAAAAGTGGATTCATTGTGAAAACTTACAGCGCCATATTTCACTTTCCGTGGACGTCTATTGTTAAGGACTCAGTGCTCTCACTGCTGTAGCAATGGGGGATTTCCCCTCACCGTTTATGTTGTTGACAACCTTCCCAAAGGAGGGAATGTTGTATGGAAATGGCCATTAATCGAGCATTGTCACAAACAGGATTCAGACTAGCATAAAACAAAGAAGTACGAATTCTGGAAATCTGAATCAACAACAGGAATTGACAGAGAAACTCTGCAGGCTTGACAGTATCTGTGGAGACAAAGAGATTTAATGTTTCATATCATAGATTCAGGCTACTTATGCTTTTTATTGTTTTATTGCCTGGGTAATTTTCAATTTCACTTCGCGAAACAGCATACTTACCAGAATCTCTCATTAGCTGACAGACGTCATCTGTAAAAATGCAAAATTCCTTTATCGGCTGTAATGCTGTTGCTGTTGCCCTGAGTTGGTGAAAGGCTGGCCTTCATTACCATTTTCTTCTCCTTTATGTCGATGAGCAGCCATAGTGAATGGAGAATTTCTGTTTGTCTCCCTTTGTCTCTCTGTACCATCTCACTCTCTTCTTCATTCTCCCACTCTCTGTCTGTTAATATCCCTCATTTTTCTTTTCTACTCTTGGATAAGTGTTAAAATCGGAGTCTGTTCCGTGGCTTTCTCCGCCCCCCGGCCAGAGTGTGTAGAACTGGGCTCACAGTATCCAAGTAATGTCTATGTTACTTAGGTCCGAGATCAGGTGACATTTGTTCACTCAAAACGTTATGATCTTTTACAATTCTAAATAGTATTCATAATAGAACAGAAAAAAAAGCAGTTTCACTCCAATTCTAGGATTTCTATGATGCCATTGCTGTTTGCCTAAAATTCGTGAATGGTGACAGCAGACAATGAGAGCCATTATCTCATTGGATGCGTTATTACTAAAACATTGTCCTGCAAGTCTGCAGTGTCTCCTGCGTCTCTTCATTATTCCCAAAAACCTTGAAAAGATGGATGGAGAATAATAGTAGAAGATATAGACAAATCCTTGTCGAACAGAGTACAAAGAACTCTGCGTTGAATTAGCAGGATAGAACATAGATTAATGGGTCCATATCAGGCGGTAGGGCTTGGTAGCACGAAATAACAACGGTCTGAACTCATACACAAGAAGCATGCTGAGCCGTCACTTTCGCGATGTTGAATAAACAATACGGCTTTTACAAGAAGTATAAACAATGAACTTTCAATGTATAGAACATTTGACGGCATTTGACAACTTTAACGCCTGGTTATTACCATATACTTTAACTGAGGAAACCACAGACACTGTTCGCCAAATCAATAAGGGCATTTAATGAAGTATATGATCACAGTTAATCGGACCACCTTTCTGTAATAAAGCTGCTCGAGGAGAATTTATATCAACGTCCGCTTGTGCAGGAAAGAAGTTCACAGCTGGTGACTCTCCACTGAAAATGTACAGGAAGAGGCAATCTCTTCTTGCTTTGATTTCAAACGGATGACTTCACCTCTTTAACCAGACAGGATAAACAGTATGCGTTTATCATCCCTGGGCCGGTTTACCACGTGAATATGCACAGAGGGAAACTCATACCAAGAGACCAAGGTAATTGTGGTGAATTTACCAGGAGTGGTGTGTGAGTCGGTGTTAACAATGGGCATTAAGGGCTAAATCATTAGCACTGACATTGATCCTTGTGCCAACAGCTCCTCACTCACTTTCTGCCTCATTCATCCCAGTCATCATTGACTTTCAGTTTATCCTACTTTCCCTTCGAAACTTTACACTTGTTCCGGACGACTTTCGGGTGTCCACTTGGAAACTGCAGCTTTTTCAAACGAAATTCTGGAGAATGCACGTCACTCTTTGGGATAGGCTTCACTGCCCAAACAAAATTACTCAAGAGATTGAGATGGTAAGTTACTTCACTTCGTCCTCGAAGTGCTCAACACAGTGATACAGCCATGATGTCGATAGGGAGGGAGTTCCAAGAATTAGACATAGCGACATTGAATGAACAGCGAGATAGTTTCAGCTCAGAAAGGCGAGATCCTTAGAGGGGATTTTCAGTGACAATTTATTCGTGTATGTGCTGCCATGGCTGCCAGAGGATGTGATGGAGGCTCGTACAATTGCAACATTTAAGAGGCATTTGGAATGGTATATGAGTAGGAAGGGTTTGGAGGGATATGGGCCGTGTGCTGGCAAGAGGGACCAAATTGGGTTGGGATTTCCGGTCAGCATGGACAGGTTTCAACGAAGGGTCTGTTTCCCTGCAGTACATCTCCATGACTCTATGATTCCAGTTGGATGCAATCAATCACTGGATTCCTTCTGGCAGAACCGGGTCTGTGCTCTCTGTTGAAGCAGAAAATGGTTTTCATTCAGATTAGCCACAAGAAGAGAAATAAATCTTCATTTCCTGACTTGGAAGTTTATCCAGGCCTGGGCGATTCAAACCCAGACTCTGAAGCAGAGACTCCACTGAAGTTGACAATAACCCTTTCGACCGAACCTGTACAAACTCTTGTGCCTAAAGTTCTTTGTCCCCACATTTTGAAGCACCAGTCCTTGCCGTGGGTGGTGAAGGAGCTAACTACTGCCTTGCAAAACAACTGTGGGGTCAGAGACCCGATCGATCTGTCATGAAGCGGGGATTGCATTGCTCAGAACAGACGTGTTTGCTGTGTGGGACTGAAATTGAGCTCGATCACACACAGATACGTTGAAACAGCTGCCAACAGATGTGGAGATGGTTGGGACGGTTTCATTCGCACTCTGGGAAAAAGACTGGATCCTAAATTCAGGGGAGCTAAGTGTCACAGATAGAAGGCTGAAAATTGGTTTGGGAACGATATGAGTCATGATCGAATGGCGGGCAGACCAGATGGACTGAAAGCTCTAACTGTCCTCCGATGCCTTCTGGTCTCTGGCCAACCAATATCTAAGGAAATAGAAACAGAGCTAATCGTGCATTTCGAAGTCCTCCTCTCATTACTCGGCGAGGTGAGAGATGGAACAGATCTGTTATTAAATTTTGAGACTGGTAGAATGTTTGGAGACGGAGTAATAAAAGACAAACTGAGTATAAAGTTGAGAGTCATGAGATATTCAATAAAAAGGTAGACGGAGATGGACATGGAGAAATAAGTGTTACTGGTCTTGAAGACTTAACTCGGTTTTCCATTCCAAGATTCTAGCAGACCTGCTGAGATTTTCCCGCAATTTCTTTTGTTGGTACTGAAACAGAAGGGAGAAGTATGATCCTGGACCAATCAGCTATGTCTGCTCTGTGGACATTTGAATTGCCTGTTCGAACAAATCACTTCTGACCCACACGGAAACCTCACTATCCTGCATCACCCACACCTCTGTTACTGACAATGAGCTGTTCATTACGTAAACCCATATGGGTACACAACAGCATCATTAACCGTGTGAATTGGGAAAATTTCAGGGAGAGTTCCATTCGGTTTCCATCAGAGCATTCTCATTCAGTTAATTCTATTACAGCACCATTTGACATGCAGCTGTCACTGTCATGTGGCAATTCTCATTCGAAGTCTCTGGACATTTTGGTTGGGGCACGTTTGGAATGGTACCTCACATTTTGGAAGGGACATCGTTTATAGCATATTCGGCTGAACTGATAACATTGTCTGTGCACCTGCAGCACAGTGGAGACAGTTTTCACTCAGAAACCAAGAGATGATCAAAAACGGAGGAAAAAATGTGTAAACAAAACCTGCCTCAGCAAGCGAATTCGCTCTTGCAACATTAATGGAGAGCGGCAAACCTATTTGCAAACAACAGCGCCCTGCGTGGGTCTCGCCCCACATCATTGAGATTAAAGTTCTCAAGCTCTACCGACTGAGCGAACCAGGTCAGGATTGGTGTTGGTTAATTTATGATTTCATACTGAGTTTAATTCAGCTGACACGGCAATTTTCAAAAATCTCGTTCATTCCTCCCCATTGCAAATAACATTATACAAGTCTTTCAAATCTCAGATTTATTCCTTCAGACCATTACAATCCATTTAGGCCTTGCCGGGATTTACGATTCTCTGTTAATATGTTCATATTTTGACTCTGATCCTTAGGTCGCCGAACTGATTCCCAGACACTCTGGCAGACTGCCAGTCAATCTGGAAAATACCTCAGGAAACCAAACCATTTCTGATTAGAGTGTAGGGAATCCCATCTGCTGAAGAGACAGAGTCCTCACAATTCAACACTTTCTTTGTTCTACCTGCCTAAAAAGTTTACCACTTCTAATATTCGAGACAGGAATTCTGATTATAAAATGTTTTAAAAACAGGAACAATCTTCTGAAGCCATTTCCAATTTGAATTATAATTTTTTACCATTTCACACGGTAACAGCCGTTCCTGAGGAAGGAGTTTCCATGAGGTGTGTCCCAGGGCTGGGCAGGAAGCCGCTGATTGAAACTGCAGTCGCCCCTTTCTGGTGGCAGCAGGGGCTTGTAGAGGGTGGGGTCATATTCTGCTGCACGTGACCGTCTCACTCACTGTGGACTCAGGGTCAATTATGATGAGTTCTCGTGGTTGTATTGTCGGTCACAATACTTGATGTGAAATATTTGAGGCTCTGTGCTCTTTTTGGGCTAGGACAACCAACATTTCAGACAAATGCTCTGACCATTTGAGACACAGCAACTGGCAGCAAAATTGTGCGTCTACATATCCAAACGCACAGTGCTCGAGAGGAAGTGGACAGCAGTAGTTCTCATTATTTTAAGAATCAGTTGCTCATGTTCCCGTGTTTATCGCAGAGAGGGTGAGAGACCCGAGGAGTAACAAACACACCCATAAAGCAATATCAGGACCTGTGTAGTTCTATCATAAGTAGCTGCCTGCAGTTGTTCTATTGCAAAGAATGGTTTCAAACCCATGACGCAATAGAGACTGGACCCGAAACCCAGCACATTAAACCTCTCTGGATTAGTGGTGCTAGAAGAGCACAGCAGTTCAGGCAGCATCCGTGGTACAGTAAAATCGACGTTTCAGGCAAAAGCCCTTCATCAGGAATACAGGGTTCTTCAGCACCACTAATCCTCAATCTGGTCTCCAGCATCTGCATTCATTGTTTTCACCGACATTAAACCACTCGGCGACGCTCCCTCACGATAACTGAGCGCCAAACCTGTCAAGACTAATGTTTCAGCATCGCTTCACTTCAGGCAATTTGGCCTGGCACTTTCTATGAATACCTTCGCATAATTAAAAAAAATATTTACAACCATTTGAAAGGTGTGCTCGGTGTGGACATTAGTGAGAAGCTGAATATTCTTCGACAGTTTTCCCCGGAGCTACAGGCCTGAGGGATGTCTTTGGAAAAGTTTACAAGATCATGAGGTAGACGAGCAGAGAACATAGTCAATCTACACTTTTTCAGAAGTCACGTGAGTTTAAACCGAGATAGCATAGGTTTTATGTGAGAGCAGTACAATTTGAAAGGGATGTGAGCGACAGTTGTTTTTAATACAGACATTTGTGTGCGTATGGAATAAATTGCCACATTTAGTGGCAGATTTTGGTGCACTCACAACACTTCAAAGGCATCTAAATGGGTATGCAGACAGGAAGTGTTCGGAGACATAAGGGACAAATATTGGCAAATATGTTTAGATTAGTTACGGTCATCTGTTCAGCAGGTGCAAGTTGGATAGGAAGGTTTGCTTCCGTGCTCACCAATTCTGTGACACTCCAGTACCTAACAACAGTTTCAATAGACCACTTGCAAAAACGCATGCTGTTTGTTACTAAGTCAGCGTGTTTGAATTTTATTTTTTCTTGAGGCGTAACGTTTTGAAATGACACAGAGAGGAATGTTTTCCAGGCACTTACAGACAACGACCATTCTCCTTGATACATTCCCAAGTTCTCCATCAAATAATTTCGTTGACTAAAAAAAACTTCACAAATCGTGTTATCCCCTCAACTCTCCAGAGAATCCAAAAACTGACAGCTCTTAACGTGGAAAAGGTGCAAAACTCAAAAGGCAGAGTCATTATCAGACACACAAACTCATTACTTCTGTCTGTGAGGCAGTGCGAGACGTGTATGTCAAGAACTGCTCAGACAAATAGCACCGAAGCAATTCAAAACGGAGCTTCCCGACATTCTTGAGATTTAGTGCATTGCCGAGTAACAGAAAGTGCTCAAGTAACATAAAACATAACAGAAAAATGTACCATGCAAAGTGAATATTACCAATTATATTCTCCATTAAATTAGGTCAACAATGCGCTGGTGCCTCCATCTGATCGAGCGAGCCAATCTCCATCCTTCCTCACCAGGACAGTAATGAAGGAAATGAGAGAAATATAACAAAGTTTCACGTTGCGATTGCCCACCTTTTAGCCACAACAACAAAAAACGAGGGAGCAGATTCAGTGCAGGATCTGGCTTCACAACAGCGGTAAAATAACGACGTACACTCACTTTCAGGGAAAACTGTGAACAACTCACATTGTTCAAATATGAATACACAGCGCGGGCTGTTAAGTTCCCATATTCTACTGCTGCCCCGACATTCATACGAAAATGTACCTTTCAAAGAGAGCGTTTGTAGCTGTGGAATGACAGTGGCAGCTATTTCCCCTCGCTCTTACTGCCGCCCTTGGTAGTGTAGAAGCTGGTATTCTCATCTTACACGCGGTAGTTGAGTGTGCAATTCTCTGTTTTTGGAAAAGCAGAGTGTTTTGGAGCAGAAAGATGTGAAGTTCGGATGCTTCTGGAGTTCTTGTTGAAAAGTTCGGTGACGCTAGGAAGATGGTTTGCAGACTTTTCCTCGTCTGTCTGGGCGACATTCTCAGCGCTGCAGAGGTTCCTGTGAAACGCTGCTCTCGTGTTTTGGTACGAATTCATTTGGTTTCATTACCGCTGCTTCCGCTTGTTGCGATTGCAGATTGGGTCCAAGGGATGGAATCCTTGGATGAGTGCCCTGCTTCCAGGAATTGTCTGGCTGTCTTCTGCTTGCCCTGTCCTATTATTGTTGTGCTATTCTAGTCGAATGTGTGGCCCTTGCCGTTTGTACGTTTTGCGACTAGGAACTGCTGGACTGACGCCCACACAAATTCTTTACCAAGAACCAATATCCACACACCTTCATTCGCAGATGCATGGCACACAAAGTTCGCAGCGAGGATATGCTTTGAGGTAATTTTTAAATCATGCTTCCCTGTATTAAAAACAAATTCTGGAAAACAATATCCAGACTCCTCCGAACACTCGGACTTATGACAGCACAGAAACCGAGAGCCTCACTCAGACAACAACTCACGAGAAAACAAGGCCCAATACCCATCATGTGCAGGTCAAACGTGGTTGACGAGATTCCACGCAGGGACTGCACGAAACACGACATAGGAGAAAGACGCTGACAACTAGAGAGCTGCATTCATAATTTTATCTGGACTGTAAACGCCTCGGACAGCTGTTCCTTGCAGTTATGCACAGAATATTGAATGTCTCTGATTCCAGGGCTTGGAACTCGGATGATATGACCGTCTGCAGCACTGGTTACCTCCTTCTGTGAGGTAACTCCTAATGGAACACACGTAACACTCTATTGCTCATTTAGAAGTACATCCAAAATAGGAGCTCAGATAAGCATTTCTGTTGTCTTTGTGGTGCTGTACCAGACATGCTCTGTGGCACTGCACTTATTCTGTGTTTCCTGAGGGTTCGGTACATGCTTCCACGATCGTATTATGGGCAGTAATCTGCATTTTCGCTTCAATAACGGGTGTGTGAAGCGGAGGTCCACCATTCTCTATTCTATTTTTCTCTTCTTATGCACAACTGCAATACAGTAAAGGATCAATTAATATTGTAAGGTAATATACAGAGGCGTGTGAAATACCGAAGTTTTAATGACGTTTATGCAATGGTTAGAGATTACTTTGATTCAGGAAGTAAGGATGTAAAGTCTGTTTGGCTGGAGTTGAGGAAGAGTGAGGAATGAACTCACAACCATGTGTAGTTTACAAGCCCACTCGCAGTAACCACAAAGCGAAATAAATCATACAAGGAAAAACAATTGTGTGTGAGTGACAAAAATGGCAATAGTCATGCGTGATCTTAACTGCCCATCTAAAACTCTCCGTTCCATTGTAAAAACGTTTGGATAACCATAATCAAAAAAATCCCACATGTCCCATAAAACATCACGAAGGAATATCTTGGTAATTGATTACTCTACTGGTGACTTAATTTTGCTATTTTCTTGGAAACCATCTCTTTAATTGTGAGCATCAGAAAAGGCTTTTTATTTGCCAGCAAGAAATAAATATGTGATTAACCTTTGTTCGTTTCATGTATAAGAACACTGAGACTCCTCTGCACTGCACATATTTTGCGTTTCTATCGATTTTAATAGTAGTGTGCCTTTTTATTCATCCCAACAAAGTATATGACCTCGCATTCCCTACATGAAACTGCATCTGCCAAGAATACTCCAATTGTTGGAGGGAATCCTGAGGAACAGAATGCACATGTATTTGGAAAGGCAAGGACTGATTCGGGATAGTTAACATGGCTTTGTGCGTGGGAAATCATGTCTCACAAACTTGATTGAGTTTTTTGAAGAAGTAACAAAGAAGATTGATGAGGGCAGAGCAGTAAATGTGATCTATTTGGACTTCAGTAAGGCGTTTAACGATGTTCCCCATGGGAGACTGATTGGCAAGATTAGATCTCACGGGTAATAGCAGTGGACCGAACGCCGTCAGTACCTGGACACAAAGAAGAACATGTTCCATCAACTACAACACTGTTTTCTATTGGCAAGCCAATGCTGATCAAAGCTGCAATCCTCCCACAATTCCATTCCTCCGCATTTTACCTATTGTGGGGAACCTTATCGAACAACTTGCTGAAACCCATATACACCACATCAACCGGTTTACTGTCATCTACCAGTTTGGTCACTTTGTCAAAAAAGTCAATAAGATTCGTTAGGCAAGGCCTACCCATCACAAAACCGTGCTGACTGTCCCTGATCCGATTTTTCATTTCTAGATGGTCATAAATCCTATCTATAATAACCTTTTCCAACACGTTACCAACAACTGCAGTGAGACTCACTGGTCTGTAATTACCAGGGTTGTCTCTAAGACACTTTTTGACCAAGGAACAACATATGATATGCCCCATTCCACAGGCACTATTCCTGTAGACAACGATGATTTGACGATCCATGCCAAACGCTCATCAATCTCTTCACTTGCTAACCAGAGGATCCTAGGACAGATCCCATCCTGCCCAGCTGACTTATCTATTTTCACACTCTGCAGTATTTCTAATATCTCTTCCTTGTGAACCTCAATCTCTTCTAGTCAAGACGCAAGTATCTTTATATCTTCCTCGCCAACATTTTCATTTTCTATAGCGAACACTGTCGAAAACTATTTATTTAGTGCTTCCCCTATCTCCTCTGACTCCACACTCAACTTTCCACTATTATCCTTGATTGTCCCAAATTTCATTCTCGTCATTCTTTTATTCCTGACATACCAATGGAAAGCCTTAGGCAGAACCCTGATCCTAACTGCCAGCAATTTCTCAGGTCTCCTCCTGGCTCTTCACAGCTCTCTCTTTTGGTCTTTCCTGATATCGTTGGAACCCTCTAGCGCTCTAACTGAGTTTTCACATTTTTTCCTAACATAAGACTTCTTGTTCTTCTTGACCAGGGATTCTACTTCCTTAGTAAACCATGGCTCACGCATTCTATATCTTCCTCCCTGCCTGACATGTACACACACAGGAGCTTTTCCTTGAATAAGCTCCACGTTTTTAATGTACTCACCCCCTGCAGTTTCCTACCCAATTCTACGCTTCCTAAATCTTACCTCATTGATCGTAATTTCCCTTCCACCAGCTGATACTCTTGCTCCGTGGAGTACACCTATCCCTTTCCATCACGAAAGTAAACCTGAGAGAATTGTGATTGCTGTCTCCAAAGTGCTCACCTACTTCCGAATCTAAAACCTGGCCAGGCTCGTTACCCAGTACTAAATCGAAAGTGGCTTCGTCCCTTGAAGGCATGTCTACATATTGTGTCAGGAAGCCGTCCTGCACACACTGGACAGAAACTGACCCATCTATAGTACTCGTACTGTAGTGATCCCAGTCAATATTTGGATATTGTCTTGAGTGTTCCAGAGTTTTTCATTGTCCCACAGTCCAGATGAAGTTTGCATTCCTCACGTACGGGAGCGAGAATTCTTTCACTGTCTCAGATCAGTTCCTGTCCCGAGAACATCATAATCAATGTCCCGTCCTCTACTCGGTCCGACAGTTCACACTTCTTCATCCTCCTCTGATTCCATTTCCCAAAGAGTTTCTCAAGATTTCCAAAGCAGGAGCCTAAATTATATGGTTTGCTTCTTGAACATTTTTCCAACTGCCAGCTGACAATATTTTCACAGTATCTCTTCACAATCCTCTGGCTTGCACCATGTCCAGGGATGAGAAGTCCCGTTTGGTGGAGAGATTCCCGAGGCTGGTAAGTTTTACTTTGGAACAAAGATGGTTAAGTGGCAATTTCCTGCGGTTGTTTGTAATGATGGGAGAGGGAGCGCTGGGGAATGAGCACTTTGACGAGCAGGAGGAAGTGTGTTGTGGTTCTGTTCGCCGAGCTGGGAGTTTTTGTTGCAAACGTTTCGTCCCCTGGCTAGGCGACATCATCAGTGCTTGGGAGCCTCCTGCGAAGCGCTTCTTTTATGTTTCCTCCGGTGTTTATAGTGGTCTGTCCCTGCCGCTTCCGGTTGTCAGTTCCAGCTGTCCGCTGTAGTGGTTGGTATATTGGGTCCAGGTCGATGTGTTTGCTGATGAATGCCATGCTTCTAGGAATTCCCTGGCTGTTCTCTGTCTGGCTTGCCCTATGATAGTAGTGTTGTCCCAGTCGAATTCATATTGCTTGTTGTCTACTAAGGATAGCTGGTCGTGTTGTTTCGTGGCTAGTTGATGTTCATGTGTGTGGATTGTTAGCTGACTTCCTGTTTGTCTTATATAGTATTTAGTGCAGTCCTTGCATGGTATTTTGTACACTACATTCGTCTTGCTCATGTTGGGTATCGGGTCCTTTGTTCTGGTGAGTTGTTGTCTGAGCTTGGCTGTTGGTTTGTGTGCCGTTATGAGTTCTAGGGGTCACAGTAGTCTGGCAGTCAGTTCCGAGATTCTTCAAATGTATGGTAGTGTGGCTAGTCCTTTTGGTTGTGGTATGTCCTCGTTCCGTGATCTTTCTCTTCGGCATCTGTTGATGAAGTTGCGTGGGTATCCGTTTTTGGCGAATACCTTGTATAGGTGCTCCTCTTCTTCTTTTTGCAGTTCTGGTGTACTGCAGTGTGTTGGGGCCCTTTTGAATAGTGTCCTGATGTAGCTTCGTTTGTGTGTGTTGGGGTGGTTACTTTCATAGTTTAGGACTTGGTCTGTGTGTGTGGCTGCATAGGACTCGAGCCTATAACCTTCTGATCCGAAGTCAGACGCGTTATCCATTATGCCACTGGCCCAACAGACAAGCACCGCGTTGGCAGAATGTCGATATGTAATGTCATGGACTTTCACGGAATCAGAATTAAAAAGGTGAACAAGCACCGAAGATAATCACCAACATTGCTTCACTTCGAAGTTTCCAATTTGTGAAGCAGTGCCTTTCTCTGGCAAAGGAGAAACATTTCTCCTCAGCTGCCTGCTTCAGGGTCGCCTCCTTCTCTGCTGGAAGTTTCCATCGTTTTATTCACAGTCACGACGCGATTTCATGAGCCACTCCAGTGAAAAAAGTGTCATGGTGTCGTCCACGCAAGACCCTGCAGATACTCAGCGAGAGACCTCCGGTCATTTCGAGCTCTGGATGTGGAATTAGACGAGATGCGTGACACCTTTTTTTGGCGCCGCCACTTCACTGCAAATTAGCGGCTCATAACGAGCCCTTGTTAGCATCAGCTTGATTTGTACCTTCCTGCAGTGCATTTGCTAAACAACATCAGATAGATCCAATCCGGCCCAGCTGACTTATCTATTTTCACACTCTGCAGTATTTCTAATATCTCTTCCTTGTGAACCTCAATCTCTTCTAGTCTAGACGCAAGTATCTCTGTCCCTTCCTCGGCAACATTTTCATTTTCTATAGTGAACACTGTCGAAAAATATTTATTTAGTGCTTCCCCTATCTCCTCTGACTCCACACACAACTTCCCACTATTATCCTTGATTGTCCCAAATTTAACTCTCGTCATTCTTTTATTCCTGACATACCTATGGAAAGCCTTAGGGTTAACCCTGATCCTATCTGCCAACAACTTCTCATGTCTCCTCCTGGCTCTTCTCAGCTCTCTTTTTATGTCTTTCCTGATATCGTTAGAACCTTCGAGCGTTGTAACTGAGTTTTCACATTTTTTCCTAACATAAGACTTCTTGTTCTTCTTGACCAGGGATTCGACTTCCTTAGTAAACCACGGCTCACGCGTTCTATATCTTCCTCCCTGCCTGACAGGTACATACTTTTCTAGGACACACAGGAGCTTTTCCGAGAATAAGCTCCACATTTTAATGTGCTCACCCCCTGCAGTTTCCTACCCAATTCTACGCCTCCTAAATCTTAACTCATTGCATCGTAATTTCCCTTCCACCAGCTGAAACTCTTGCTCCGTGGAGTACACCTATCCCTTTCCATCACGAAAGTAAACCTGAGAGAATTGTGATCGCTGTCTCCAAAGTGCTCACCTACTTCCGAATCTAAAACCTGGCCAGGCTCGTTACCCAGTACTAAATCGAAAGTGGCTTCGTCCCTTGAAGGCATGTCTACATACTGTGTCAGGAAGCCCTCCTGCACATTCCGGGCAAAAATTGACTCATCTATAGTACTCGTACTGTAGTGATCCCAGTCAATATTTGGATATTGTCTTGAGTATTCCAGAGTTTTTCATTGTCCCATGGTCCAGATGAAGTTTGCATTCCTCACGTACGTGAGCGAGAATTCTTTCAACGCCTCAGATCAGTTCCTGTCCCGAGAACATCAGAGTCAATGTCCCGTCCTCTACTTGCTCCGACAGATCACACTTCTTCATCCTCCTCTGATTCCATTTCCCAAAGAGTTTCTCAAGATTTACAAAGCGGGAGCCTAAATTATATGGTTTGCTTCCTAAACATGTTTCCAACTGCCAACTGACAATATTTTCACAGTATCTCTTCACAGTCCTAGGGCTTGCACCATGTCCAGGGATGAGAAGTCCCGTTTGGTGGAGAGATTCCCGAGGCTGGTGAGTTTCACTTTGGAACAAAGATGGTTAAATGGCAATTTCCTGCGGTTGTTTGTAATGATGGGAGAGGGGGCGGTGGGGAATGAGCACTTTGACGAGCAGGAGGAAGTGTTGCCACTGACCCGAGTCAGAGAACAGTGGACAGGAATTAAAGGAATCTAATGAAAAGCAGCACTTCTGCTCAGGACGTTCAATAACAGCTGCAGAAACCCGATGTGTCGAGCAGTGTATCTGGAAAGAGAAAAAGAGATAATGTTTAAAATATGGAACATTTCTGATGAAGAACTCGAGTTTCCCAAGTCTAAGCAAATTACCGGCCTGGTTTGCAAGTTAGGTTTTTTGAACTTTGAGCGAGTATTGTACCAGCAGGAAAGCATTCATAATGTAGTCAGCAGGATTCAAACCTACGTGGGGAAACCCCAATGGATTTCTAATCCGTCGCCTTAACTACTCAGCAATGACTACTGACAGCTCCGCTGGGTTGAGCATTGACCAAATCAGCCGTGATCTCATTGAAAGCTGCCGTTGACTTGATGAGCTGAATGTTCCAATCTCCTTTCATACCTTTGCTGTCAGAGACATTGAAGAAACTAGACAAAACTGAGGACTACAGATGCTGGAAACCTGATTTTAGATCAGAATGATGCTGGAAAAGCACAGCAGGTCAGGCAGCATCCGAAGAGCAGAAAAGTCGACGTTTCTGTCGCCAGTCTTTCTCCGTTGCGCAAACAATTTTCGTTTTAACAGAGATAATGTTTTAAGTATGGAACTTTTCTGATGAAGAACTCGAGTTCCAAAGTCTAATTAAATGACCGGCCTCGTTTGCAAAATAGGTTTTTTGAAATTTGAGCGAAAATTCGCCCAGCAGCAAGTCATTCATAACGTAGTCAGCAGCATTCGGACGTACGCGGGGAAACCCCAATGGATTTTTAACCTGTCACCTTAACCACTCGGCCATGAGTACTGACTAAAAAGCAGAGTTGAGCATTAACCAAATCAGCCGTGATCTCATTGAAAGCTGTCGCTGACTTGATGGGCTAAATGCTTCCATCTCCTCTCCCACCTCTGCTGTCAATTGTAAGGTGCGAGACACCAATGTAAAAGAAGAAAAACACAAAGTTAGGAAAAGATATTTGCAGCCAAACTGAGTCAAAATTACTGATTGAAAGGAAAATCACACTTGGCAATTTGCTAGATCTCTTTACAAACATGATCAGCAGAGCTGATCAAGAGAGGTATCGATCTGAGTGTTCTTGGACATGAAACAATCCAAGGTTAGTGACATATTCATTTCTTTTTCTGGCGAAGGAACTGGTCTTTCCAGATGCTCACAATGAAAGAGATTTTTCCCAATAAAAGACGGCAAATAAGTCCCATCTAACGCTGACACCATCGTGAGCGCTGCTGTTTCACAATGCCACAGAGTCACGGTCAATTCCCGCCTCAAGCAACTGAATGTGTGGAGTTTGCACATTCTCCCCGTGGCTGCGTGCACTTGCTCTGGTTTTCTCCCACAGTCCAAAAATGTACTAGTTAGGTGAAATGGCCGTGCTAAATTGACGGGGTGAATGGAGAGGAATGCATTTGTGCTGGGGCGGGTCGGTGTGGAGTTGCTGGGCCGAAGGGCCTGTTTCCACATTGTAAGTACTCTAATTTACAGTAATCAATGGCCAAGGTATGGCGCACGTTGTTCGATGGTGCATATATGACTTTTCGTTTGTTTTTCTTCAAGGTTTCTTTACAATTCAAACGAAAGTGGAAGAAGGGAAATGAATCTCTCCCATAATTCTTGCCTTCTTTTATCATTCACAGGCGGTATTTTTTCCTGTACGTTTTTTGTTACACTGTGGTTACTGTTAATGTTCTTGTAAGCTACACCGGCTGGTTTCCTCTTTCCTCAATGTTCCTCATCTCTACCCAAACACATTTTCCATCCTTTTCTCCTGAAACAAAGTAATCTCTAACCATTGCATAATTGCCACGGAAACTGGGCTTTTCACACGCCTGTGTATGTCATTGTCCAATATTAATTGATCGTTTACTGTGTTGCAATTGCGCGTGTGAAGAAAAAAACAGAATAGAGGCAGGTGGTCCTGGGTTTCAAACGCACGTAATTGCAGCTAAAACGCAGATTACTGCACACAATGCGATCACGGAAGCATGCACCGAACCGTCAGGAAGCACACAATAAGTACAATGCTGGATGTCATGTCAGGAACAGGACCAGAAACACCACAGAAATACGTCTGTTGGGTACTATTTTGGACGTATTTCTCAATGAGCTATCGTGTTTTACATATGTTCCGTCGGGAGTTACGTCACACAAGGAAGTGACCAGTGCTGCAGACGGTCATATAATCCGAGTCCCAAGTCCCGGAGTCAGAGACACTCAGTGCCCTGTGTGTACCTACAAGGAACAGCTGTGCATGGGGTTTACAGGGTAACTGAACTACATGAATGCAGCTCGATGGTCGTCTGTAAGCTTCTCCTCTATAGAAATCTGTGCAGTCCCTGCGTGCAATCTTGTCAACTCCGTTTGTCCGGCACAAGATGGGCATTGGTCACTTGTCTCTGAGAGAGGCTGTTGGCTTTTGTGTTGTCATAATTCCGAGTGTAAGGAGGAATCTGGTTGTCAGTTCCCAGAAACTGACTTTAATAAATGAAAGTGTGCTTTGTAACTTGCCACGTGGCGTATCCTCGTTGCGAAGTTCGTGCACTGCGAATCACGTTGCGGGACTATCCAATTTTGGCAAAGAATTTGTGCGGCAGTCACGAGTTGCCACGACCAGCTATCCCTAGTAGCAATACGGACAAATGGCAAGAACTGCAAATTCGATTAGAGCAGCATAAGTTTAATGTGACAGAGCAAACAGAAGGCAGCCAGAAGGGTTCTGGGTGTAGGGCAATCACCCAAGGTACCTTTTCATTGAAAGTCTGTGCATCAGTAGTATCTGGGAACCAAGTAGTCTATGTTGGTTATTCATATTCCAGACAACTTGTGTTGTTCCCCGTTTACTCTGAAAGTGAACAGACATAGTTATTTCACCGTTATTTCAAAAGAAGTTCCTGCATTGAATCTGTTCGCCGTTTTTTGATACTGTGGCAAAAATGTGAGCAATCGCGATGTGAAACATTGCTATACTTCTTTCATTTCCTTCATTACTGTCCTGGTGAGGGAGAAAGGTGATTGGCTCTCTCGATCAGATGGAGGCACCGGCGCATTGATGGCCTAATTTAATCACGGATATAATTGGAAATATTCACTTTTAATCGTTCATTGTTTTTTTTTATGATACTTGAGACTTTATGGGACTTGGCAGTACACTAAATCTCCAATAGGTTTGGAATTGCCTCGCTGTTATTTGTGCGAGATGTTCATGTCAGAGACGACTCACAGTGCCTCACAGACAGGACTTCCGCTTCGGTGTGTCTGATCATGGTACTGCCTTTTCAGTTTTGATTCTGTTGCACGTTAAGAGCTGTCAGTTTTTGGATTCGCTGGAGAGCAAAGTGGGTAATATGATATGTGATGTATTATTCTTCAGCCAAAATCTTTGATGGCGAATTTGGGAAAGTGTCAAGAAGAATGGTTATTGGCAGCAAGTATCCGGAAAACCTTCATCTCTGGATCGGTTGGGGCCATCCACCCTCCAAACAAAATAGCCAAACTTGCTGACTGAGTAACAAACATCATGCGTTTCTTGGAAATGGTGTATTCAAACCGTTGCCGGTGGCTGGAGCATCTCAGAGTTGTCGAGCATGGAAACAACTCCCGCGATCCAACTTGCCTTTGCTGAATAGATAACCGAAATTAATCCATACATATCTGCCAATATTTGTGCCTTATCTCTCCGAGATCTTCCTGTCGAGACACACATTCAGATGCCTTTGAAATGTTGTGAGTGCACCAGACTCTGCCACTAAATGTGGCAATTCATTCCACACAAACAAAAGTTCTGTGTGAAAAATATGTGTCCCTCACATCCCTTTTAAATGTTTCCTCTCTTGCATTAAAAGTTTGCTTTGTAGATTTGAACTCGCGTGTCTTGTGAAATAGTGCTCCCTGACTATGTACTTTGTCTGTCTTCCTCATGATTTTATAAGCTTCTGTGAGACCATATCTAAGCACTGAAGCTCCTGGGAATCTGACGAAGCCGATTCAGTTTCACCCTCATGTCCAAGGAGTGCAAACCTTGCAAATCCTTGTAAATGATTTCTAAACTTACACTTGCAAGAAGTGTGTCCAGCTCCAGCACTTGTTTCACCGCGTGGTCACTCTGGAACTGCGGGTGGACTCACTGTGGAGCATCAGCAATTCTGGAGAGTGATGTTGCCTCCCAGGTGCTCAGGCTAGGGATGTCGCCCATCGGCTGAAGAGCATTCGAAAAGGGGATCGTGAACAGTCAGTTGTCTTGGTGCATACAGGCACCAACGAAAAAAAAACGAGATGAGGAGCTGGAGGGAGAATTCAGGGAGCTAGGAGAGAAATTAAAGAGGAGGACCTCAAAGGTAGTAATCTCGGGATTACTGCCGGTGCCATGTGACTGCCAGCGATGAACACGTGACTTGAGGTATGGTGCTGCATGGCGGGTTTCAGATTTGTTGGATTTTGCGACCAATTCTGGGAAATGTGGGACTATAAGAAAACTGACGATGTACATCTGAACCAGACGAGAACGAATGTCCTTTCGGGAGTTTTTGCTACTGCTGTTGGGGAGGTTTTACACTAATGTGGCAGGGCGCTGGGAACCACCCGATTAAACAAGTCGGCAGTGAGGTGGAAACTGGAAACGCTAAGAATCAGGAAGATAGCATTAATAATGGGAAGACTAGACAGAGAGCAGATGAATGCAAAAGAACTGGTGGCCTGAAATGCATCTACTTTAATGCATGGAGTATAGACAGATGAACTTTGGGCTTAGGTTGGTGCCTTAGAACATGACGTTATTGCGATCACAGAGATTTAGTTGAAGGAAGGGTATGGTTGGCAACCAAATGTTCTAGGATATAGATGCTTCAGACGGGACAGGGAGGGAAGTAAAAGGGGAAGGAGTTGCATTGCTGGTCAGGCATGATATCATGGTCAGGGATGACATCAATAGTCCGACGAGGGAATAGACCATATTGGAATTGATATTGGGGAATAAGCCAGGGCTGGTGATAGCAGTTGCTGTGGGTGATTTCTTTGGGAAGTGTCCAATATTCTGTAAGTTTTAGAATACTCATTGACAAAGATGAGAGTGGTTCTGAGGAAAGAGTACTAAACTGGACCAAAGCTAATTATATCAAAATTATGCAGGAGGTCGGAAATGTGAATTGGACACAGCTATTTGTAGGAAAGTCCACAGTTCATATGTGGCAGACATTCAAAGATAGGTTAAATATAGTGCAGGATTGGCATGTCCCGTTGAAGGCAAATGATTTGAAAGGCAATATTCGTGAACTGTTGATGACAGGACAATTGTACGACTTGCCAAGAGGAAAAGGGAAGCATACATAACGCCTCGGCAGTTAAGAACATAATGGTCCCTGGAGGAACATGAAAAGAGTAGGACAAGTCTTAAACGAGGAATCAAGGGGATTAAAAGGGGTCATGAAACAACTTCACGCTAGCAGAATTCAGGAGAATCCTAAAGCCTATTATTCATATATAACAAGCAAGCGGGTAACTAGAGGAAGGATTGGTCCACTAAAGGAAAACGAAGGAAGGCTGTATGTCGAATCTGAGAGAGTGGGTATGATTCTGAATGATTATTTTGCATCAGTGTTCACTGAGGAGAGGAACATGATAAATGTTGTGTCTAGGGATGTCGCCCATCGGCTGAAGAGCATTCGAAAAGGGGATCGTGAACAGTCAGTTGTCTTGGTTAGTCTGGATCATGTTGACATAAGTAGGGAAGCTGTGTTGGGCAGGCTAGAGGTAATTAATGTGGACAAATCCCCACTGCAGCTTCAATCAGGGCTTCCTGCCAAACTCTGGGACATAGCTCGTGGAAACTCCTTTCTCATTAACTGCTCTTCCCGTGGGAAAGGAACAAAGCTTCCATTTTAAATTGGAAATGGCTTCAGGAGATTGGAAGGTTGTTCCTGTTCTTGGAACGTGTTATAAACAAAACTCCTGTCTTGAAAATAAGAAGTGGTAAACGTTTTAGGCAGGAAGACCAAAGAAAATGTTGATTGTGAGGACTCTGTGTTGTCAGCAGATGGGAAATTCCCAATAATGTATACAGAAATGATTGGGTTTGCTAAGGTAATTTTCCGACTGATTTACTGTCTGCCAGAGTGACTGGAAATCACTTCATGTGAAAATATTGGGGTTGAATCTTAAATGCCGGGACAAGTGTAAAATAGATTGTAATGTTTTGAAGAAATAACAAAAGTGAAAGATGTGAATTATGTTATTTGTGATTGGGAGGAATGAGCTGGATATTTGCAAATTGTTGTGCCAGGTGAATTATGCTCAGAATGAAATAGCAAACTAATGCATCGTGTCCCAAGCCTGGATATCTCAGTTCGGTGCAATGTGAGTTTTTTAATCAGAGAGTCGTGCGCCTATGCCCCATAATAGTCGTTTTCACTGTTTAACAGAGTTCCAGCACTTCGTTCCACATGCAGAATTGCAAGCCAACGCTGGTGGAGCATTTTTGTTGCTTTCGTTGACACATATGTCCTCCTGCTTTGATCACATGTCGATTACTGAGTGAAAACTGTCTGCACTTTACTGGAAGCGCCAGATACAACTTTATCAGTGCAGCTGAAAATACTATGATTGATGTCCATTTCAAAACGTGAGATTCCACTACATCCGTGTACCAACCAAAGTGTTCAAAAACACAGAACGCGAATGGCCATTTGTTAGTGGTCTCACAGAGACGGCGTAATGTCTCATGGGTCCTGAACAACAATTAACTGATTCAGAATGTGCTGATAGAACGGAATGGAGCTCTCCCTGTACATTTTGCAATTGTTCTTGTTTTGTGCTCATGTAAGTTTATGTAATGAAGTTTATTGCTAGTAACTGGGGTGGGGAAGGATTCTGAGGTTTCAGTGTGGGACAGACGTGATCTAATCGAACGGGTAAGTCAAATATTCTCAGAACATGAGAGATCTGATTGGTCCAGGATCACTCCCATCTTCTGTTTCAGAATCAACAAATGAAATTGCTGGAAAATCTCAGCAGGTCCGGTCGCATCTTGAAAATGAAAACCGAATGAAATTTCGGGACTGGTGACACTTCTTTTTCCATTTCCATGTCCGTCTGCCTTTCTACAAACTTCCTTTTCATTGAATATGTCCTGACTTCAAACTTTATATTCAGCTTCACTCTTATTGCTTCCTCTCCAAACATTTTCCCAGTCTCTAAAATTGTATCATGCTTGTTCTATCTCTCACTTTGCCCAGGACTTCCAACTGAACAAATAACTCTGTTCTATTTCCTTAGATACTTGATGGCCAGAGATTGGAAGACATAGGAGGATGGTTAGCGCATTCAGAATATCTAGTCTGCTCCGACATTCGATCTTGGCTAATATCGTTCTTAACTCCATTCTCCAGTCCTCTCCCTGAACACTTACTCCCCAGTCTTAAGATCCAGTCTTTTTCCCAGAGTGGGTCCGAATCCGTCCCAAAACTCTCCACATGTGTTGGCAGCTGTTACACCGTGTCTACGTGTCATCAATCTCAGTTTCAGTGATTCTCGGCAAACGCAAACTTTTCTTAGCAGCTCGATCGGGTCTCTGGCCCCACTGTGATCCTGCGGGGGAGCAGGAATCAACTTCATCTCCTACGGAAAGGATCGGCGCTTCAAAAAAAACGGACAGAAAGAAAGATAGGCTTGTCTGTCAAGATATGTGGAGGTAATTGCTTTCTGACCTGGTCAGTAAACCTTACTCTGCATATCCCCGCACATTCTAGCTGTTGTGGTGAAAGGGAATACAAGTCCAATTAATTGCCATCCACGCTTTTATTCGATATCTATTCTTCCTTGTTCTGAATATGCAGGGAGTTTCCAGCACTGATGGTCACCATTTCTAAGAGTGCATGCCGCGGGCCCTGATCTTTTCTGGAGAGTAGCAGTATCAGTTTGTGCGAAAGTGGCCCAGTACAAAGCTGAGAAGAAACATTTTTGTTCCGTCTTTACGGTCGACAATCTTTCATATCATGATCGATGGGGTTTTATTGCATTCTTATCAGCAAACCTTGTTTTGAATTTACTCGCCCAATACTACTGTAGCGGTGAAAAGAATATAATTCCGAAAACCTGCTGCGTGAAATTCATTTTCAAATTTCTATTTGCAGTGGCCCTTCATATGTGGCGATGTCTATATCACTGCTGGCCATCCTGTTTAAGAGTGCAGTTACATATGTTCCTCTGTCTTGGCGCGGCAGGGAAAATTGTCAGCGCCTTTTCAGCCAATATTTCCTGGATATTTCAACATGGTATTCTTTATTTTTCCAATCATGTCCTCTTTAAGGACACAGTTACCGGGCACTGATCCTTTCTGTAACAACAGTACCGCATGTGCTTTACATGCGAAGGTGGCCTGGATCAGCAACAAGGCGAACATTCATTTCCTTCTGTCACAGCGAACACTGGATTCATGATGTTAGTCTCTGTCAAATGCATCCGAAAGTGTGTTGTGAAGCTTCATTTGAACGCTGCATGGCGTTTCTCAACGTGTGTCAACCAAAACCAGAAATCCTCAATCATTGTTTGGAGCAGTTCACATATTCGAGTTTCGAAGCAGCAGACACGGATACAGTTCATTCAGTCAACAACAGGAATGAAAAGATTTACAGGCACAGATGAACTATCGACTCTTGTTCTAATACTGTTACTAATATTACCGTGTGGTCTGATGTCTAAGCCATGTTGTAACAGAAAATGAGGAAATCACAGACAGGCTGCCGAATGACGCAGTATGTGTTTTGTTTTCTTGTACTCACAGAGTTCCAGGAAAGTATAACAGCGAGGGAGAGGAATGCAAGTCAAGTGCAGCTCTGCTGAAACACCTTTTGTCTGATTCAGTCATCAACAAGAAACGTGAATGAGACTAAAGCGGGAAACCTTTTCACAATTCGAACAAAGAGCAATCATGAACAGTGACCACCTCTTTGACATCTCAGATCGTCTTTGACCTTCCCTGAATATGTATAGAAACTAATTTTTGTACACCTCAAAGTGAGAAGTGTTTGATTTACCGACAATAAGTGAGTCGCATGTCCTTGATTGCCACATAGGTTCCCAACTCAGCTTGCAGCCAGGTGGCAGTTGCTCATGGCTCTGCTGGATAATGCACTATTATGGAGAAACAAAAGGAAAGTTGGAACTCTTATTGGCTCTGGGTTTAGAATAATCTTGCTTTTTACGTGTTCTGCCATTCTCGGATTCCAGTGCCAAACCAGTTTTTCAGTTCATCCGAGCTGCAGGAGAGTCGGCGTCTCTGGCAGGAGCAGAATTCATCATCTCCAGTGATCACTTTATCTGAGGAGAGATAATGAACAAAGTTTCACACAGCGACTAATCAGAATTGCATTCCGTTTCAGCATGGCAGCAGATATGGGCTAGCAAATTCAAAGCCAGATTTGCTGATGAGAACAACAAGCACGACCGCTCAGATAGAGCAATTCCTTCCCACCGCTTGTGCAGTTGCTGTGAGTATGCTGCAGGCTATCATCAGGTACATGCTCTTGGGTTTCCGGTTTTGGCCTGTGTGCTCGCGTGGCTGAGCAACCTGAGACTCTGATTTCTGATTCCACTTCTTAAGAAGGCTTGTGTTTGCATCCCTGCGCGGCCACGTGTGCTAATGGACTAAGATTAGATTAGATTATATTACAGTGTGGAAACAGGTCCACACTGACCCGCTGATGCGCAACCCACCCATACCCCTACATTTACCCCTTACCAAACACTACGGGCAATGTAGCATGGCCAATTCACCTGACCTGCACATCTTGTGACTGTGGGAGGAAACCGGAGCACCCGGAGGAAACCCACGCAGACACGGGGAGAACGTGCAAACTCCACACAGTCAGTCGCCTGAGGCGGGAATTGAACCCGGGTCTCCGGCGCTGTGAGACAGCAGTGCTAACCACTGTGCCACCGTGCCGCCCTAAGCTGGCAACGTTTTGCAGTAATGAGTTTTGTTAAAGTTGAACAGAAAAAAAGCAGTCATTTCTTCTAACCCGGCTGTGATGTGGCACAGCAGAAAACAAACAACATGTCAGTGCCCATGTTTTCCCCTTCTGCTGTAGTTGTCACGTTCCCCTCCAGCTCGAAAGGCACCAGCATAATATGCAACTCAAAAACAGGCTGCGCCAATCATTCATATTCCAGACAATTTGCAGTTTTCACCGTTTCTCTGAAAGTGAATGGAGATATTTATTTCCCTGTTTATGTGAAATTAGGTTCTACATTGAATCTGCTCGCAGTTTTCTGTTATTGTTGCGAAAAGGAGGGAAATTGCGATATGAAACTTGGTTACGTTTCCCTGATTTCTTTAATTTCTGTCCTGATGCGAGAGGCTGGTGATTGGTCCTCTCGATCTGGTGGAGACATCAGCCCAATTGTTAACCTCATCTAATCGAGACTGTAATTGGTAATCTTCACTTTTCATGGTTCATTGTTAGTCAGTTCTGATTCATGTTACTTGAGCACTTTCCTGGAAGTATTGGTGCACTAAGGCGCCAGTACGTTGAAAGCACTATTTGGAATTGCCTCGCTGCAATTTGTGTGAGCAGCTCATGACCCAGACGACTCGCTCTGCCTCACAGACAGCATCCATGAGTCCGTGTGTCTGAAAATAGGTTGTCTTTGTCAGTTCTGCTTCTGTTCATCAGTTGTCAGGTTTTGGTTTCGCTGGAGAGCTGCGCGTGCAACATGATTTGTGAGGTATGTTCCGCAGCCAAAATCTCCCACTGAGAAGTTGGGAATGTGTCAAGAAGAATGGTCATTGGCAGCCTAAGACCAGAAAAAAAAAGATTCGTTGCTGGTTTTAACCGAAGCAGCCTGTGGGAGTTATTTGAAATGGGAGAGTACTCGCTTTGCATGCGAGAGATTGCGGGGTTTCTAGCTGCATTCTCCATCCCCTTTTAGGGCGGCACCGTGGCTCAGTGGTTAGCACTGCTGCCTCACATCACCAGTGTTCCACGTTTGATTCCTGTGCGTAGTTTGCACATTGTCCCTGCGTCTGCGTGGGTTTCTTCCCACACTGCAAAGATGTTCAATGCAGGTGAATTTGACATGCTAATTTGCCCATAATGATCGGTGCATTAGTTCGAGGGAAATTGGTCTGGGTGAGTTACTCTTTGTAGGGTCGGTGTGGACTCGTTGCGCGGAAGAGCCTGTTTCCATACTGTAGGGAATCTAATCTAACCATCTTCCAGAAAACTAGCCACTGACTAAGTGATGAGTGCTTATTCAAACTGGTGATCGCCACTGCAGCATCTCAACCACTCTATTTGCCAAATTTTCACGTTTATTATTTTTCAACATTCCTGTCAGTATAATGATCCATATGCATTTGAAATGTTGAGAGTGTACCAGACTCCACCACTAAATCTGACAATTCATTCCAAACACGCAAAACCTTCTGTGTGAAAATAAAATGTCCTTCAGATCCCTTTTAAATTTTACCACTCTCCCCTTAAACCTGTGTTCCCTTGTTTTGAACTTGCCTGTCATGGGAAGAAATATTCATTGACCATTTACTCTGCAGTCTCCCTCATATTTATATAAACCTCTGTAAGCCCATCCCTAAGCCCTCAAGCTCCAGGGAAAATTTTCATATCCTACTCAGCTTTACGCTACAATCGTAACACTGTAAGCCTTGCAACATCCTCATACATATTATCGAACTTGCGCCAAGTTCGCCATTGAAAGGGCGTGTGTTAAAGTGCCTGAAGTGAGGCGATGCTGAAACACTGATCCTGAAAAACGTGGTTGTGGGGGTTTGTGTGGCAGCATGGCAGAGGTGTCGAAGGAGCTGTCTTTAAATTATAACCTCGATCTAGTCATTGATTTGAATTCCCACCACGACCAGAACCACAGGTGAAGACGGGAACTCTGTTTTTCATGAAAGACCTATAAACATTGAGATGTCAGGATTTTATCCCATATTCGGCTGATTTTTTGACAGGAACTTTCACTAACTAAGGCAGAGGGACTGCCCAAGCTCAACGATTCAAAACCATGTGTGCATTTACTTGACTATTCGAACACAGGAACTCGGACTCATTTTTGTGTGTTTCACAGTTACTCGGAGAACATTTAAAACAACCTCCGTTTATGCAGAAGATTTCAAAGCTGGATATTCTCCACTGAAAATGCACAGGGAGAGGCAATCTCTTATTGTTTTTGTTTTAAACTGATAACTTCGACTTTTAAACTGACAGGATAACGAAGATCTGCCCATCGTCTTGGGCACCTTTTATTAATATCCGCAAAGGGAAACTCACACTAAGAGGAATGGGCTCATTGTGGTGAATTGTTAAGGCGTGGTGTGTGAATCAGAGTGAATAGTGGTTAGTAAATACTGACACTGACATTGAACGTTGCAACGCCAGCTCCTCACTCACTTGCTGTCTCATGTCTCCCAGTCATCATTGCCTTTCATATTTTCCCCTCGTTGTGGTTCTGTTCGCCGAGCTGGAAGTTTTTGTTGCAAACGTTTCGTCCCCTGGCTAGGCGACATCATCAGTGCTTGGGAGCCTCCTGCGAAGCGCTTCTTTGATGTTTCCTCCGGAGTTTATAGTGGTCTGTCCCTGCCGCTTCCGGTTGTCAGTTTCAGCCGTCCGCTGTCGTGGTTGGTATATTGGGTACAAAGCACTGATGATGTCACCTAGCCAGGGGACGAAACGTTTGCAACAAAAACTTCCAGCTCGGCGAACAGAACCACAACAACGAGCACCCGAGCTACAAATCTTCGCACAAACTTTGAATATTTTCCCCTCTCCGTACCACTTCTCAACGTATTCCCGACTGCTTGCAAGTGTTCCCTTAGAAACTGCAGCTTTAGGAAACGTATTATTGGGATAAAGTCATTACTCAATGGGATGGGATGCACCGTCAATCCCTAATTACCCGAGAGATTGAGATTTTGAGTTACTCCGCAAAACCCTGGATGTCCTCAGTACCGAGGTTACAGGCATGATGCCACGAGGCAAGGATTTAGACCTCGTGACATTGAAGGAACAGCGAGATATTTTCAACTGGGAAACGCGAGATCTTTGTAGGGGTAATTGCGGTGATAGCTTTCGCTTGTATTTGCTGCCATTGTCCTTCCAGACAGATGCTGATCGATGACTGAATTTCTCTGGAAGGCTCCGTGTGTGTGTTCTGTGTGCAATCAGGATTTAGTTTTCATTCGGATAACTCACAAGAAGAGAATTAAATCTTCACTTCCTGACTGGGAATTAAAGTCTGTTCTGGGCAATATAAACTCAGTCTCGTATGCAGGGATGTCCATTGATACTGCAATAGCATTTGGGACCTGACCTGCAGAAACGCCTGTGCCTGCTCTTCACGTCATAATCGACTTCTCAGCAGCGTTTCTCTCTCCAAGTTTCCAAGTCGGTTCATATTATCACCCTTGGTTTCAATGTGAAGAAGGCAATGCTGTGATAATCTGAAGTTGTTCAGCAGATATACTGCAGCAAGTTAAGTAAAGACTGATGCTAACACGAGCTCGTTTTGAGCTGTGGTGATGTGTCGACAACAAGAAAGGCATCGTTCAACTTGCCTCATTCCGGATGACGGGCTCGAAATGACCAGTGGTTTCTTGCTGAATTAGTTCATGGTCTGGAATGTAAAAAACTTCAAATATGAAAGTACAGCGAAAGGTAACGGTTCACAGAGTGTGAAATTCCAAGTGAAACAGTGACGGTGATTATATTTGCTGATTTTTCACCTTGTGATTGCTGTTTTCATGATGTGGACGTTTACATTACAAATAGACAAACTGTCACAGCCAAACCTGATCTTTGGGTCAGTGACAGAATTGGTAACACGCCTTTTATGTCGAGTTAGGGGATTGTCGGTTCGCATTTAAAATCACGAGGATGCAGCGTGCTAGTCCATTCCTGTTGTTTGTCAGGAACGGAAGGGTTTGGGTTTTCGAATTTACTGTTTCTTTCGTCCACTTTAAATTCTAGCTCAGAGCTAGAATGTCTCTCATTGTCTGTAGAACTGGCTTTGGTTTAACCAAAAGCTGCCTTTTAGTGGTTGAACTTGCATGTTGGAGCGGACAGCTGAAGTGAAGCACAAGAAGCTGGTCAAATCCTGAGATCTCTGCCACTCTTGTGTGTATCTTTCTGTGGAAGACACGACGTGGGTAATAACACATTGTGACTATGTCAAACTTCAATCCCATTGTTGTGTCATCTAAGATCAAAGTGAGAACCTCACTGCCATTTGCACTGGAAAAATCAGAACACATAAGGTTATGGACCAAAGCTGGAAACTGGGAATAGAATAGATGAATGTCTTTAAACCAGACTGCACCATGGGCCAAATGGACTTTTCCATTCTGCAAAACGTGAAGACGAGTAGAAAACAATCTGCAGTGAAACTGATCAGGAATGAAAGGGAAAAGCCATTTCATTGAGAATAAGAGCAAGAGCGTCTGTCTTCATTCAGTGTAATCTCGTAGGAAGGATTTGGAACTAGAACTGCCACGATATCAGTTCTATTTTCGGACAGGGAATGAATGTTTGATTGTGCAAATATATCGTGGTACCAGTATTTCTGACCACTGGTCCGTTCCTGGAAATGCTTGGTTTTGTGCCAGGTTATCAAAAATCCAAAAGATGCAGGTTTTGGAAATCTGAACTAAAAACGAGAATTGATAGAGAAACCCGCTGCACCTGGCAACATCTGCAGAGAGAAACCGACTTGTTTTAGAGCGACAGAAGCAGGTTAGTTATTGATTTCTAGATTCTACTGTTGGTAAAATGATAATCTTACCTGTCGAATCATTGCATTTATCAAAATCACTCTTGAGCTTACAAATGTCGAATTTACAATCTTAAAAGAACTTAATAAGTTGTCATGCTACTTTCATTTTCCTGAGCTGGTGGAAGGCTATGTTTTAATGGCTACATTTCCTTTTGCTTTCTGTTATTTAGCAGTCACGTCGAATGGAGAATTGTTTCTTCCAGTGTCCACCTCAATATGTGTCTCTCTTTTTCTATATTTCTCTCTGTATCCTACTGGGCATTTTTAACCTTCTCCTACACTCTAGCTGTCCATATCCCTCATTTCTTATTTCTGCTCTTTGAAAAGCCTGACAGTCAGAGGCAGTTTGAGATTCGAACTGCTGAGAGGCTTTCTGATGCCTGGCTGGAATCGGTCGAAGTAGTCTCACATTCTCTGTATAATGCGTCTGTCACTTTGACCTTAAGCAAGGAGACATTTCTTCCTCAAAATCTAAAGACCCTTTCGAAGTTAAAGTTGAATTCCTTATCCAACAGGAAAAGAAAGCAATTACATGATAACTGATGAAGAACAAGGATGCATTTACTGTTGGTGTACAACCAATGAATGGTGACAGCAGAGAATGAGGGTGATCAGGTCGTGGTGTCAGTGCCATTACCACTATATTCCCCGGGAATGCTGCAGTGTCTCCTGCTTCACCACTTAATTTCCACGAAACTGGAAATAAAGGAATGAGTGTAAGATGATGAAAAGCAGAAGTGCTTGTGGAACTGCGGTAGGAACCTCCAGGTTAAAATAGTAGTTAAAAAGAGCAACATGCACTACTGGATTTAAACCTGGAAAATGAAGCCGGAACACAAAATCAGAAAATATAGCAATTTAAACAGGACACTGAGTGTTTCGATCAGCAACACAATACTTGCGAGAAATAACGAGCTTTCAATACAATGAGCAGGTACTAGTGTGATGGGAGGTGCTTTCACCAGCTAAGCCACGGCGCCACGTTAAAAGCCAGATTTGTCGTCCATATGTGCAATGTCTGAACCACTTGATCACAGGAATTCGAAACGCGTTTTCTGTATTAGCGTTGCTCAGTATGAACGGCAATCAAACCCTGCTTGTGCAAAAACAGACATTTCAATGCTGAGCATTCCCCACTGAAAAGGCACAGAAAGAAGACAGTATCCTCTTGCATTGGCATCCAACAGATATTTTCATCTGTTTAAACTGACAGAATAAAGAGGATGTGCTCATCTCCTCTCGCGTCCCATTAACCACGTTAATACACACGCAGGGATTTTCAAAACAAGATGAACAGGCTCATTGTTGTGAATTGACAGCAGTGGTGTGTGAGTCGTTGCGAACAGTGAGCAATAAATGCTGAACCAATAGCACTGACACTGAGCCTTGCACCATCAGCTCCACACTCACATCTTGTGTCATGTCTCCTCGGCATCAGTGCATTTGACTTTAATTATTCTACCCTGCACCTCTCCGCAAATTATTCCCGACCGCTTGCAGTGTCGAATTAGTACATGCAATTATTAGAAATGCATTTCTGGGACACAGTTGTCTTTCAATGAGATAAGATTCACTGCCCATCCCTAATTATCCCAAAGATGTAGGGGACGAGTTACTTTTGTCAACTCCTCACAGACGCCACTCCTGACGCCACTCTGTCAATGTAACTCACTGAGGGAAGAGCAAACTGACGCCACTCAGTCAGTGTTACTCACCCAGGGAAGGGCAGACTGACCCCACACTCTCAGTGTAACTCAGCAGACTGATCCCACACTGTCAATATAAGTCATTCACTGAAGAGCAGTCTGACCCCACTCTATAAATGTAATTCCCTCAGGGAAGAGCAGACTGATCCCATTCTGTCTACGGCACTCACCCAATGAATGAACACTAACCCCACTCGACCAATGTAACTCGCCAGGGAAGAGCAGACGGAAGCCAGACTGTCAACATAAATTATCAAGGGAAGAGAATACTGACCCCCCCTATCTGTTTCACTCAGGCAGGAAAGAGGAGACGGTCACCACTCTGTGAAAGAAATTCGCCCAAGGAAGGGCAGACTGACCCTACTGTATCTGCGTGACTGACACAGGTAAGAGCAACTAATCAAACTCTATCAATGTATCTCCCTCAGGGAAGAAGACCCTGACCACGCTCTGTCCATGTAGCTCACCCAGGATACAGCCCTGTCTATATAAGTTCACAAAAATCCATTGAAGTACGTCCTATCCAGACACTCCTATTACAGAGACATCACTGTCTCTGTAATCGCGTGCGTTCAATGGCGATTCCAAATAATATGCAAATGTTTAGAATGTGGCAGCAAACCAGAGCAACCACACAGAAATTGGGCGAATGTGCAAACTTCCATCAGGCTGTCACCTCAGCCTGGAATGGAAACCAAACCCGACATCAGTCGTGATTATAAAATGGCAGAACAGAAACCTAGCAAAAAGAATTGCGTCCCTGTGTGTTGCAACGATTCTGAGTATTAATTAAGCCGCCCTTACTGTAGTTAATTTCCATTTTCATCACTGCCAACCTTCTTCAAAGCAAAGCACGCACTTGCTTTTTTCAGACTTCCTATATCCCGCTTTCATCCCACTTTTTACCTAATCATATTTTGGACTTTACAAACTACGTCATAACAGGTTGATAACTGCAGAATGAGGTTTGTTCCGTTCTCCACTGATGTTGATAGTAGTAATCCGGCATATTCGAGTAGGACTTGAGGCACTTGAGGGTGGTGTATTCACGGCATTTTGGCTTCTTTTTTTCATTTTCGGTCTACTATTTCGAGTTCATTGTTCAGACTTCTGAAGAAGACTTTTTGGAGTCGAAATGGTAACTGTGTTTTCTCTCGAAAGACAGACGTAGCTTTATTTCTGTTCTCTTATAAATTGATCTTCTTCTGATCTTTGCAAGTGAAATAGGGTGCATTACTATTGCTCGGTTTTAGTTTCAAAATCAAGAGAAACATGAAGGAGAGAGTATCAAAGAACACAAAGTTGTCAGTTGTTAAGATAATTTTTGCAGCAATGGTGGCCATGAAGGTCAAATTAAGATAACGGTTCAAGAACATTTAGTCTGTGGAAGTGGTATGTGACTTTAGTTCCAAATATATGTTTCCGTTCTTCCAGTACATCATTTTGACTCCCAGAAAACACTGATTGTTTTCTGTATTCACTTTGTTTCGCGACATCTGTCTTCTGGTCGACCAGGTACAACTTGAATTTGCGTCAGCATTGGATAAGATTTCGCTCTTTCTTTCGGGAAGCAAACCTGTGCATTATGTACCACTTTATATGCTGATGGCGAAGAAGGTAAAAATGAATTATGGTTTATGGATCGTGAGTAAGAAAGAAGTGATCCACTTGCGAACAGATGTCACCACGCCCTATTCCTACATCGGGCCTGAACGGTCCATTGGCAGAGTCTGCAGACAGGAAATGTCTAAGTGACTAGTCCTTTGTTCAGTTTGATTTGGTACCAATGGTAGTGCTGTTTTGGTGCAGAAATGTGTCAATATCTCTGACGTTAGAGTCAAAATTTAAGTCACATCTACTCCATGGACTGTCTTCTCATATCGGAACATGCTGACATGGAAACATTTAACTCTGACAGCAAAGGTTTTTTCATTAAACTGAGGGTATGTTTCACTAAGCAATTCGGACAGCCAGGAAGAATAAATGGCATTTCGTTCTTCAAGCTGAGCTCTCCACACCAACTGCTCCAACGATGGCCGTGGATAAGTTCCTCATCGATTATTTTGGTCAATTTTAGCCTCAACAACAACCTATTGTTCTGAACAATGCTACACCACAAGCAGAGGGCTAAGTCTGATTTTCATCGTTGATTGTCAATTTCAGTTCTTAATGCACAGTTTCTTACGAATGTGGACAGCAGAAGACCGTTAACATTCCGTTTCTAGTATTTCCAGAAAATTCTACTCCGCTGATATCGCCTTGCCATTTCACATCGCAGGCCACGAACCTGGATCAGTCGAGTTCCTTCACACACATGGAGTTGGTTTTTTCTAATTCATTGACTGCTGATATAATAGATTATTGGCCTTGAGAGTCAGTTGTAAATTAGGTTGAACTTTCTCAGCTTGACTTTCAACTGATCCTAAAAAAAAAATCATCACCTGCAGGTAAATGCATTGCATTGTTCTTGTTTTGCTGAATTCCACCCTCCGAACATCCAAATTTCACGATCGTTCGACACATGTGTTGAAACTGATTCGTGTTGGAAGTTGGTGGCTTTCTGTGTCTCGATATATAATTTATTCAATTAGATGACTGGGTCCGTCTTGAAATTACTTCGGATTCTTCACAGTTGAAAATTTACTTTATATTCAATGAAAAGCTCAAGCTCCACGAAATCCAAATCCTGCAAAGGAATTAATGACTTCTAAAAGATTCTACGCTGTGAACAGGATTCGAACCTGTGCAAAAAGACCCCATTGGATTTCAAAACCAAAGACTTAACCTCTCGGCCATCACACCGGCAGCAAGAATGGCAATTTGCGCAGTAAAACAACTGAATTCAATTGTTGGAAGAACAAATTGCCAAGACCCAAAGATTTCGCCAAACCCTTTGCAGAGACCCAGACGAACGTTACCTTAGCAGATTGACAGGCTTTCACCGCAAAATAGATTCTGACACAGCTGAAGTTGTGGGAATGATTCTCTGTCGAATTATAGAGTCACAGATGTACACCACGAAGAGAGGATCATTGTCTCACTGCGTCCGATCGATTTTGACTCAATTGCTCATCATCTGGTGCCAAATTAGATATGCTGTTGTGTTTTTATATTCATCGAAATATGGTATTAGAAAAATTGATGCTAAGTCCATAAACACTAGCTACATTTGTAAAAAAAAATCGGAATTAGAAAGAATGCAGAACCAATTTACAGATATGGATCCAGCAACTAATCTGTAAGTTCTGACATCAGGTAATGAACTTGTGAGCACAAGAGAGGAAGATTAACCGAAGATTTGGAACTTGAAATCGTCTTGACGGAATTATTTACAAGGTTTTTGCGGTTGTTCTCGAGTCATCAAGTCGTTGAACAATACAACACGGAAAGTGGCCCTTCTTTCCAACTTGACCGTGGTGGACAGATATCCTAAATTAATAGATCCCATTTGGCAACATTTGACTTACATCCCTCTAAACCTTGTTACTCATATATCCATCCAAATGCCATTTAATGTTACAGTTGCACCTCTCTCCACCAATTTCTCTGGCATCTCATTCTGGACACGTCTGAAAAAGTTGCCCCTGACATCCCTTTTAAATTCTTACCCACTAATTTTTACACCGATGTTGTCTAAATTTTGACTTCCTCACCTGCCGGAAAACACCTTGATGAGTCAACCTATCCATGTCCCTCATGATCTAATAAATAGCAATGATTTGACTTTATCATACTTGTCAGGAGAGAAATGTGTGGAGATTATTTGTCGAAGGTATGAAGTAGAAAGTCTGATGTGCAGATTTTTAGAATTGCATCTTGGAGAAGTTTTTAATAAGTCATTGAAGTCCAGTAGTAGTTGTAGAAGCATGTTGTGAAAGCTGCAGTAGGATTTCAGGGCACGAGAACGAAGCATTATTTCCAATGTATGGTGGCTCAGTTCGACCGCACTTGGACTACAGTATGAGGAATTATAATCGTCATTTTAGGTAAGATACTAATGCCATATGAGGAATACCACGAATGGTGATTAGCCTTGATATCATGGATGAACGTTAGTCCTCTGAATTGAAATTGGGAAAATCCCGCCTTTTCTTAACAGTTTCAAAACAAGAGAGGTAATCTCACTGAGATTTGCAAAATATTTGAAGAGATAAACAGGGTGGTGCAATTAAATTTTGTTCCCTCATTGGTGAATCTAGAAGCAGGAGAGGACAATATTAAAATTAAGCATTGTGATTTATGACCAGGATGAAAACTATTGATTTTTGTCTCAGCCTTGAGAAGTCTCACTATTCAGCACTACAGTGAGCCTTGGATATTTGGTCTTTGAATGCATCACTATCGGCCTGACCCGCCGATACTTACTGCATCACTATAGACCTGACACCTCACACCTACCGCCTTAATATCAGCGTGAACCCCTAAAACTTACTGCATCACTATCCATCTGGCGCCCTTACATTTAATGCGCCACTTTCACTTCGAGACGCTCATTTTGACTGCGTCACTATCAGGCTGACGTTGTCACTATCAGTCACGCCCTTACAATTCCTATGTTACTATCACCCTGACTCCTTACACTTACTGTGTCACTATCAGCCTGACTCCATCACACTTATTATGTAAGTATCAGACTGACGTCTCACACTTACCGTGTCACTACAACACTGCCTCCTCAAACTTACTATGTCACTACCACCTTGACCCTCTCACATTTACTGCGTCACAATCACACTGACCACCTCACAACTACTGCTTCACTATGAGCTTCAACAGTCACACTTACAGCGTCACTACCGCCTGACTCACTCACACTTATCACCTGACAATCATAATTACTCTCTCAAATTTATTTCATCATTATTAGGCTGAGGCACTCACACTGACAGCGTCACCAACAGCCTGACCCCCCTCATGCTTTCTGCGTTGGTATCTCTATGATTCCCTCAGAATTACTGCGTCAAAATCACTCTGACCCCCTCATACTTAATGCGTCACTCTCTCTCTGGTACCCTCATACTTCCTGCATCACTCACACCCTGACACATGCGCACCTACTGCATCCCTATCAGCGAAACCCCACTCACTAACGGCGTCACTCTCTCTGTAACCTGCTCATACTTAATGCGTCACCATCACCTTGACACTCTCTCACTTAGTGCATCAATATCAGCCTGACCCCCTCACGCTTACTGTATCACTACCAGCCTGTTCATTTCAAATGTATTGTGTCACTATCAGACTGATCCACTCATACTTACAGCATCACCATCACCTTGGCCCCCAAACGTATTGCGTCCAGATCACCCTCAACCTTTCACTCTTCTTGCGTCACCTTCAGCCACACACTGCACACTATCACTCTGACCACCTCATACTTGCTGCATCACTATAACTCTATCCCACTCACACCGTGTATATCACTATCACCCTGACAACTCATACTCACTGCACCACTATTATCCTGACTCCATCACAATTAGTATATCATTATCAGCCTGACCCCTTACACTTACTGTGTCACTACCAAACTATCCCCTCACATTTCCTGTGTCACTCTCAATCTGACACCTTCAAAGTGTCTGCGTCACTGTCACCTGAACACGTCACACTTACCGCACTGGTGTCTACCTGAAACCTCACACTTATGGCGTCACTATCATCCTGAGCGGCTCACACTTACTGCATCACTAGCACACCAACACTCTCACCTTTACTGCGTCACTATCGGCCTGACACCTCACACATACTGCATCACTATTAGGCTGACGCACTCACACGTTTTGCTTCACTACTACCCTGATCCCCTCACAATTGCTGTGTCGCTAACAGCCTGAACCCCTCACTATCACGATGACCAAGCTCACAATTACAGCATCACTATCAACCTGACCACCTCACACTTTCTCTGTCATTATCACCCTGACCCTCTCACACGTAATGCGTCACTGTCACACTGAGACACTCACATTTTCTGCGTCGTTATCAGCCAGACCCGCCGGCACACTGCGTCACTATCAACCTGGCCCCTCACACTTGAATGCCTCAATATCAGCGTGAACCCCTTGCACTTACTGCATCACTGTCCATCTGCCGTCCTCACACTTACTCCATCAGTTTCACCGTGACATCCTCATTTTACTGCGCCACTATCAGCCTGACAGTCACACAAATTTTGCGTCACTATCAGTGACGCCCTCGCACGTCCTATGTTAATATCACTTTCACTCCTAAAACCTACTGCGTCACTCTCAGCCTGCCTCCATCACATTTTTTGTGTCAGTATCAGACTGAAGCCTCATGCTTACCATGTTATTAAAACTCTGCCCCATCACTGACTGTGTCACTATCAGCCTGACCCCTCAGACGTACTGTGTCACTATCACCCTGACCCACTCACACTTTTTGTATCAGTTTCAGTCTGACGCCTCGCACTTACTGTTTAATTAAAACTCTCTCCCTCACACTGAGTGTATCACTATCAGCCGGACCCCTTTATACTTACTGCGTCACTCTCACTCTGATCCTCTCTCATTTAATGCGTCACTCTCACCCTGACCTCCTCAGTTTACTGCGTAACTATCACAATCTTTGCCATTTTCACCTTGCCGGCCTTAGTTTTACTGCGTCACCATGAGCCCATCTGCCACACATTTATTGTGTCACTTTCAGTAACGCCCTCACACTATCACCCTGAATCCTTACACTTATTGTGTCACTATCATTCTGACCCCTCACACTTTCTGTGTCACTATCAGCCGACTCCATCACATTTATTGTGTCATTATCAGACTAACGCCTCACTTTTATCTTGTCACTAAAACACTGCTCCGTCACATTGACTGTGTCACTATCAGCCTAAACCCCTCACACTTACCGGTTCACTATCGCAATGCCCCACTCTCACTTACGAGGTCATTTACACCCTGACACCCCACACTTGCTGCGGCACTATCACACTGAGGGCCTTACACTTAGTGTCCTGTCATCCTGACCCCTTATCCTTACTGTGTCACTATCACACTGGTATCCCACACCCACTGTGTCAATATTAACCTGAGCCACTTACACCTTTTGCGTCACAATCACTTTGACCCAAACACACTAACTGCATCAATATCAGCTTGACCATCTCACACATACTGCGCCACTACAAGCCTGACTCCCTCACATATACTGCGTCATTATCACCCTGACTCCCCACTCTTCCTCGACAAGATCATTGTGCCCCATACACTTAAAGCGTAACTATCATGCTGACAACGTCACACTTACTGTGTCAAGATCAGCCTGATCCCCTCAAACTAATGCGTCACTATCAGCTTCAACACTCACATTTACTGCGTCACTTTAGCACTACCCCTGCACTCTTACTGCATCCCTATCCAACCTTACCTCAACGCATTTACTTCATAACTATCATCCTGAGACACTCACACTTACAGCTTTACTACAAACCGGCCCTGTGAGTGCATCTACATCACTGTTACCCTGACCCCTTGCCCATACTGCGTCATTATAAGCCTGGCCCCTCAAAGGTTCTGCGTCACTATCACACTGACATTTCACACTCACTGCGTCACTATCACCCTGACCCCTCACAATTACTGCATCACTACAACCTGACCCACTGAAAGCATCTGCGTCACTGTCACCCTGACCCCATCACACTTCCCATGTCACCATCACAAATGACACATTCACACAGTCTGCTTCACTGTCATCCTGACATCTCACACTCACTGCATCACTACCATCCTCCCCCTCATACTGACATGTCACTATCATCCAGAACCGCTCACACTTATTGCGTTCCTGTCACTCTGCTCCCAACAAACTTACTGCGTCACTATCAGCCTACACTCGCACACTTCCAGCATCACTATCAGCCTGACCCCTCACAATTTCACCGTGTCTATCAGTCTGACCCCTCACATTTCCTTCATCACTATCACCCTGTCACTTAACACTTACTGGCCAAATTAGCCTGACCCCCCCACACACTTTCTGCTTCACTATCAGACTGACACCTCACACTTACTGTGTCACTATTCCACTAACACCTCACTTTTATTGGCCACTATCAGCCTGACGCTCTCAACTTACTGTGTCACTACCAGCCTGAACGCACACACTTACTCCCTCACTATCACCCTGAGTGTCTCACACTCACTGCGTCAGTCTCTGCCTGACCCCATCACACTTACTGCGTCACTACCACACTGTCCCCTCCCACTTTATGCGTCAGGATCAGCCTGACACAGTAACACTTACTGCATCACTATCAGCCTGATCTCCTTCCAATTACTGCGTCACTATCAGCCTGACCACTCACTATTACTGCGTCACTGTCACACTGACCCCTCACGCGAAGTGCTTCACTATCGCCTGACCACTTCACACTTACTGCGTCACTATCGTTCTGATCCCTCAGACTTACTGCATCACTATCACTCTGACCCCCTCTCCCTGCGCAACTATCGACCTGATCCACTCACACAGTCTGCGTCACTACCACGTTGATACCTCACCCTCATTGTGTCACTATCATCCTCACTCCATCACACTTATTGAGTCACTGTTAGCCTGATCCCCTGTAATGGAAAATTATCATTTAATGGGAAATCTATGAAACCATGGTTGAAACAAAGAACTATAGTCCTAACTTTGCAAAAAGACAGAAAAATGTAAAGTTCAAACTAATTTACAGCTGACTCTCAAGGCCAATAATCTATTATGTCAGCAGTCAATGAATTAGAAAAAGCAACTCCATGTGTGATTCAGGTGTAATAAGGCAAGGTGATATATAGGATAAAGGGAATATGTGAAAACCGTCAGGCGTCCTTTATATGAGGCGTCTTGCAAATGTGTCGTTTCCACTCTGCAAATTTCAAAAATAATTTTTTTTCTTTGCTCTTGGTAGCATTTGCGTCGAGTTGATTGAAATTCCACGGCAGTAAACTAGGGGGCTCTCCTGGGACCCTGAGACTGGGTAAGATTTTGAAGATTCCTAGGAGGTGTACGCGCCACTGCCTTGAAGGTCTTTCACTTCATCTCGAGTGCTAATTGGCCCCTTTGCGTGAGAGGACTGGGGATAAGTGGATCGCCCCAGAGTCGCGTTCCGAATCGAATAGGGTCAGGGTAAGAGTTGTGGCTAAAGTAATCAGACATAGGGACTCGTTCGAAGAGAATAAATGAACCAGGAAGAGGGACCAGTGAACTCTCGTGCGGTATTCGAGTAAAGCTCAAGGTAAAGGATTGCCGTCTCTCGAGAGTTTCAGAGACAGCAAGATTAACGGTGGTTTGAGACTTGGAGCCACCATGGGCAGCGTTGGAGTCGCCAAAGCTGTACCGGTTACATGTGTTCTTGGTTTGTGAAAACCAAGGCAATGAGGCCGTCGCGCCCAATGAGAGGAGACCTCTGGAGGTAAAAGTAAGTTATATTGGCAAAGAGAAGATTATGGCATCGAGAGAGAGAGAGAGAGAGAGAGAGAGAGAGTGAGAGAGAGAGAGAGAGAGAGAGAGAGACAGAGAGATACAGACAGAGAGAGATGAACACTTATCCAATATCCATGAAAATCGGCTCCAGCAAGAGCGAAAAAAAAGAGGGCCGACAGACAACTCGGAATGGTCAAGAAAAAATACAATATATGCTGACTAATTATGGCCCAAATTCTGTAAAGCAGATAAAATATAAATCAAGGAATGTGTTTTTCTGGAGGAAAGAAGTGTTAGTAAATGCAGTTGCAAATGTTGAGGTCACCGTTGTAGGAGAGAGAGAGAAGGAGAAACAGAAGGGTAAAATAGAACCTGTGAATTGGAGAGATTATAACATGTTGAAGGCAGAGCCTGATTTCAGAGAAAGAAAATCTCGAATAAAAGATAGATCAAGTACAGGTACAAACACCAGAGCACATGCACACACACACGGAAAACAACCTAATGAAGCTGTACAGTGTCTTAAGACTGGATCAGATCCTGACCTTAATGGGTGCCCTCAAAGAGCTACAGCCCCCCTACGAGATCCACTTCGCGAACATTCCAAGTCAATGGTCGTCGCCTCAGGTTCTGCTGAATCATGAATAGCATATCGTACCCACAGTCAATTGAAAAGAATCCCTAAAGAAGTCGAGACAATGTCCCAGTACCTTAAGCACCTCACGAAAGTCGATAACGTCCATTGTGGACTGATACCACCCAAAGACATAACGACGGCAGAGATCACACCGTTTGAGGCATACCTGAGTAGCAGCTTCATCAATGGAATGAAGTAAAAAACAACAAAATAGGTAACAATATACGTGTATTACCTGGGACACGGGAAAGCTGAATTAGATAGAACAATACGTAATACATGCTGAAAAATTGCTTGCTCAAGAGAACCATAACCGGAAATTAAAGATGGAACAGTAATGACATAAACCTCAGCTTATTATGATGCAAATGGTCGTTCAGCCGTTGGAGGGAGGAACTGCGGGAAAAGAGAGAGGCACAGGTGGAGTTCGCAAAAGAGGAAGGGATCGCGGAAGTGCGCTTGCAGAGATAGATTTGGCTGGTGCTTTGTTTGCAGAGTAATGGATTACTGGTCGAGACAGTGCCTGCACAGACAGCTTCAATCGGTCCTGGAAGCTGGACAGCATGGTGACTGACAGGGGACGACTGAGGTTGAGGTGGGCAGGCCACAAGGTACAGGTAAACCTCTTTCCTTTATACTTGGCAACGAAGAGTCCCTTATGCTAATCACTTCTACTAACCTAACGGGCACTGAGATGTGTCCCAACTCGATATTGAACATTGAGATTGCGAAGTGTGTACAATATGTTTAATATAATAATGATGCGTATATGTCGATGCCTACCTCTATGTTATATGTGGAAGGTACACCAGTTATCTTTTTTGGTAGATACATGGCCAGCACATTCACTCCTCAAATCAAGGTAGTTCAGAGAATTGACGCCAATAAAGATGAGTGGAATGTTCCTAAACTCAATGGAGGCATCAGGCGTTGTGATATGAGAGAGTTTTACTGCACCCATATTGTGTGAAATCAGTAATGTGTATACATTCTAATTCTCAATTTTGTTCGCGGAATTCAGTCCTTTACATTTGATGGCTCGGAATCTCATAGTGAGACTGGGGTTGTATTTGCTCAGTACTCCGACGGGTTTGCAGGTAATTCAAAGGGAAGATTCACAAGTGTAAACTGCAAAATACAATCCACGACCCCTGGTGTATGTCTATGAGTGGCGATTAAGCCAGAGAGAAATGAGTTGATTGAGCAATTCACTCGCCCTGGAAGCAGGTAACCATGTTAATCCTATCAACACCGATTTATTTGCGGGAACATGCTGCACTGCACGACATACATACACCACGATGGACCTGAGGAACCATAAGAGAAGTATTGGTTGAGGAGATTGGTTAAAACAGGTCAGTTACTATTGTGCGAATTTTATTGAAGGGATGGCAGATGTGCAGTCAGTACGAACTTATGTCAAGTACCTGTGACGGCAAGTAAACTCTATATTTTTTATGTGGAAGGCTACGTTTCTCGTGTGTCACTGGCGAAGGTGTGCAGTGACTGGTGGCAGGATTTAGAGCCATGGGTACTAAAGGCATAAAGAACGAAATGTTGGGTGGTTTGGGACGATGTGGGTGTGTGGTTTAATGCAGATGTGCGGACATATAGGAAGAAATTAATTTGTCCAACTCAGGCAATAGAACATTCGAGGTAACCCCCGCTAGCCCTGAAGAGCCTAGAATGCTGACCTGGCGTTTCCCTAAGATAAACTTCTCAGACCCAAGATTAATAACGGTCCCTACTGAATTATGCGTAAAAGGAAAACATGATTTGGGGCTTATACGAGATTGTGAACCAATACGAGTAACCACGAAATCAGAGTATCGTCCTTGCAGAGCACAATACCAGTTAAAACCCGAGAACTCCTATTTTTCTGATCAAAAAGGCAAAAATTCCAAGTGAACCGGAGGAATGGAGGTTTGTTTAAGACCTACAGGCAGTCAATAACAGTGTTGTCCCGCGCGCATCAAATGTTCCCAAACCCTATACTGAATTAGTTCAATTTAGACCGGATAGTAAATGGTTCCCTGCTGTGGATTTAGCAAATACATTCTTTAGTGCAATGGTGGATCCATATAGTCAATTCTGGTTCGCTTTTCTCATTCAAAGGGAAATCCTATGAGTTCACACGACTTTGTCAATGATACTGTGAGTCACCCACCATATATACTGAGGCTCTACGCAGGAGTCTGGAGACTCTTGTTTTAACCCCTGGGTCTGCGCTTCTGCAATCTGTAGACGTTTGCTTAATAGTAGCACCGACAGAAAAACAATGTGAAAAGGATTCCTTTGCATTGCACGAGGGAAGGGCACAAAGCCAGTCTCACAAAACTTCGATTTATGCAATAACAGGTGAAGTTCTTCAGTCACTTAATATCTGAACAAGGGAAGGCCATTGGTCAAGACAGAGTGCAAGTAATTCAGCAAATTCCAAAGCCTCACATGAAGATACAATTGCTATTCTTTTTGGGCATACGCTCCTACTGAAGAACGTTTATCCCACATTACACAAATCTTGAGGCGCCCTGAAGTGACATGTCCCATGGAAAAGAGTAGCAGAACCCTGGTCCGTTGCAATGGATCCCAGCGGCCGAGTTGAATTGAAAAAGACCTTTCAAAGTACACCTACACTGGGGATTCCGAATCCAAACAAGCCTTCTGTCAAACGGTACATGAGAAACATGGCTGCATGGCTTCTGTGTTGTTGCAGGATCATGGGGAAAATTCAGGCTGGCAGCTTATTTTTCGGCTAAGCTGGACCTGGTACGGCAGGATTGCGTAAATGCCTGCGAGCTGTGGCTGCAGCTGAAAAGGCTGTTGCAGTGTCCAGGGATATAATCGGCTATGGCGATTTAACCAAACTGATCGCACATGCAGTATCCTTCCTGCTTTCCGAGCAAAAGACAGCACATCCGTCGGCAGTACGTTGACTCAGATACAATACTGTGTTATTGGAGAAGTCTACCATTGCAATAAAACGATGTAACGTCCTTAATGCTGCTAATCCTCTAACTAGAGAAGGAGACGGAGACCCACATGATTGTATGGCTGTAATTAATGAAATGTGCTGCCTTGAAAAGACTTGCAGAATTCACCACTTCAGAATTTAAATATGGTGTTTTTTTGTGGATGGGTCAGCATTCAGGAGCAAGGATATAGGCCAGAATTTTATGGGACATGCTGTAGTAACTACCCATCAGGTATTCAAAGCGGGATCACTCGCTTCTCAACTGTCAGCGCAAGCAGCGGAGCTGATTGCCTTGACTGAGGCATGTAAATTAGTTAAGGGAAACACAGTGAATATTTAACCGAGAGCAGATACGGATTCGGAGTTGCACATGATGTTGGAACCCTGTGGAAATACAGGGACTTCTTGACCTTCACCGGAAACTGGATCAGTGGTGCTGGAAGAGCACTGCAATTCAGGCAGCATCCGAGGACAGGCAAAATCGACGTTTCGGGCAAAAGCCCATCACACACTGTGATCAGATTTCTGACCTCTTGGAACAGGTCGTATTGACTAAATCAATCGCTGTGTGTAAATATGATGCCCACACGAAAAATAACGATTCCGTTTCTCAAGGAAATGCAAGGGCAGACTCAACGGCAAGGACGGCAGCCCAGCAGCCGGTAAATGATCAGTTTAACATGGGGATGACAAAAATCCTTACCCAAACAGCAGACGCACGGGAGTCACAGTCGAAGTCCAGGCTTGAAGGCACGTTTGAGTGGGAAAAAGCAGAGTTCAGTTGGAGGTAAGGGGTATGGTGTGGCCCCAATGCTAAACCTTTTCAACCACGATCATTATTTCCATTCTATGCCAAACCGACGCATGGTAAGGAACATGTGTCAAAAGAGGGGAGATATGACAGCATTTCAGCATAGTGGTACATTGAGGGATTTACTCATTACTTTCAGAAATATTGTGAACGATATGTTATCTGTGCCACAATAATGTGGGGAGGAGAATACAAATGAGTCATGTAGCACTTCCGAAACCCCAAAAACAATTTGAACATTTACAACTGGATTTTACCAAACTAACACTCTGCGAAGGAAAAGGGTATTGTCTGGTAATAGTTGATATGTTTTCCAAATGGGTGCAAGCGTTCCCCACGGCAAAACAGGATGCCCGTGCCGTAACCAAAGATTTCCTAACTGAAATAATTCGGAGGTAGAGCATCCTGAGAGGCTTAGTACTCCCAAGCTTTCTGAAAGTTTATAACTCAGGTTGAGATTTAGGGTGTAGGTTTGCTCGCTGAACTGTACGTTTGTTATCCACACGTTTCATTACCTGGCTAGGTAACATTATCAGTGGCGACCTGCAAGAGAAGCGAAGATGTTGTCTCCTGCTTTCTATTTATATGTTTGTCCTGCATAGGGTTCCTGGGGTTTGTGGTGATGTCATTTCCTATTCGTTTTCTGAGGGGTTGACAGATGGTAAATCGATCTTTGTTTTTATTTATGGCGTTGTGATTGGACTGTGAGGCTCTCGAAATTCTCTGGTGTGTCTGCATATACAGCAAACAGACAAACACTGACCGAATACTTAACGACACCAGCAACCATCCCAACACGCAAAAAGGAAGCTGTATCAGAAAACTATTCCAACGAACCACCACACATTTCAGCACAGACGAACTTCGGAAAACAGAGGAGAAACACCTATAAAACGTATTCAAAAAGAACGGATACTTAAAAAATACAGTCCACAGATTCCTCAGGAACAAACCACGACAAGTAGACCTAACACAGCCAGAAACCCTATCGACCTTTCTATACATCAATGAAGTCTCAGAAGTGTCAGCCAGACTATTAAGACCCCTCAGAATCCGACCAACAAAACGAACAAATTTAAAAGACCCAGTACAACCCATGGACAAAACCAACGTCATATACAAAATTCCATGCAAGGACCGCCACAAACTCTGCGTAGGACAAACAGGAAGAAAGTTAGCCACCAGGATACAGAACACCAGCTAGCCACAAAAAGACACGATCCTCTCTCCCTCGTAGCCCTTCACACGGATGAAACAAAACACCATTTCGATTGTGACAACACATCTATCCTGGGACAAGCTAAACAAAGACATGCCAGAGAATTGATTGAGGCCTATCACTCCAACCACAACACCATAAAAAAGACATGTATCCAGATAGCATCTATCAACCCCTCAGAAAACGAACACGAAATGGCATCACCACAAACCCCAGGAATCCCATCCTGGACAAACATATAACTAGAAAGCAGGAGACAAAATGTTCTCTTCACTTTGAGTTCGTCACTGATGATGTTACCTAGAACATAGAACATAGAAAAATACAGGCCCTTTGCGCCTCGATGTTGCGCCGATCGAAACCCAACTAACCTACACTAGCCCACTAACCTCCATATACCAGGTAATGATATGTCTGGATATCAAACCTACAGCTCAGCGAGCAAAACTACACTCTAGGCTTAGTAGTGACAGTGGAACGCCATTTGTCCATAATGCCCTATAGCAGATTAGTGAGTTTTTGGGCATTAACATGAGATAACACTGTGCCTACCACCAAACGAGCAGTAGGGCAGCGGAAAGAGAAAATTCCACCTTAAAAAATAAATTGACAAAATGCTGTGAGGAACTTGGGATGGCATGGACAAAGCCACTTCCAATTGTGCTAAGGTGTATGCGATCTAGGAGGAGAGGGAGAGCTCATCTTAGCCCGTTTGAGATTTTGTTTGGTAGGCCCCAAACACAGGAATTGTCCCGAGACGTAAGGGAAGCCAAATAACAGGTCACTGTGAGGATAAGATGTTGTGTTATTGCATGAAACTCTCTACACTTATGTCCCAAATACAGAATCAAGTGAAGACAGCACTACCCCAATCAGCGGAAGGGAAGATGTACGATCTATAACCTGGAGCCTGAATAGTGGCGCAAGACTTCAGGAGGGAAAACAGGAAGGCGAAGAGTTGGCTGGGACCGTTTCAAGTACGCCTTACAATACAAATAGCTGTTAAGAGGGCTGGAACAGCCACGTGTATACACGCCAGCCCTTACAAACTTGCAGCTGGGACTGACGAGACATCGCACAACACCAAAACCAATTAAGAGCAAGTATTTATTAGAAGACTGAAGCAAATGTGGCCCTCCCCCAGTTCACACTGTTGGCAATGGTAGGACTATTCATAATGGCAGGGGCGTCTGGGATACAGCAGCTGACGGTAGTCTTAACTGATAGGACGAAGTGGATCTTTACATGCGACCCATAGCCATTCAGTAACAATGACGACTATAAATTCGATAATTAAGATTTATGCAGGGATCCATGCCGTGCCGGTGACGGGCACTAAGTAATAGCCACCAAGGCAAAAGGTGCACCTGACATGGGAAATAGATATTCTATGATCAAAGTAAGACACAGAAGAGCAATGAGGGAGTCTCGTGATGTGGAATAGATAGATCCTTCTCCGACATCTGTAGACAGGTGAATATAATTGACCCATCCCCACCCTCCGAGATGCAGTGCAGAATGTACTGCAGACGATAAGAGCAGTGGGGCATGGCAACCAATCAAACCCGATCATGAACCTAACCCCAAGCCGGGAAAATGTCATTAATAACACATCCGAAACCGAAGGGAGACGGCCGTGGCGAGAGAGCGAATTTAAAGCAGTTGGGGAATTTGCCTGCTGGAATTAAATGGCGTAAATGCGACGCCAGTAGGTTGGGAGCTGCGAAGGGCCATTGCTAGATGTGAAGGGAACAGAGCATGTGCTTTGGTCATCACACAAAACGAGAGATTAGACGTTGGCTACACTTGTTGGATATGTTTGCACACAGCCTGAAGGTTTACTGCCCAGCACATTACTGAGACCTTGGAGAGAAATGCCAGCTGTCTGCTTCCACGGTAGGTGACTAGCCCGACCCTGATAGTGGGGGGCAATTTGGGCAAATCTCGTGTCACCACCCGAACTCCAGGGTAACTACAGCCCGAAGCCTGACACCCTACCGACCACAGCATTCCAGATCGTGGATTGCAGGGGAGAAACGTGTATTTGCGCCAATCATGGGAGACTCCTTTTGGGTATCTCACAGTGTACCTTGATGCTGTACTTGAACAATGACTCTTGTACAGCAACATACGCAAATGGTACACTCAGTCTGTTCTTCCCTGGGCGGGCTACGTTCAGAGAGTGGTGTCAGTCTGCTCCTCCATGGGCGTGTTACTTTCTCAAAGTCGTGACAGTCTGCTCTTCTCTGTTTGAGATTAACAGCAAGTGTGGTTTCATTACTGTCTTCGCTGGATGATTCATACAGACAGAATGGAATAAGTCTTCTCTTCTCTGAGTGAGTTACTTTGACAGAGTGGAGTCAGGCTCGTCTCCCTGCTTGTGTTTAATTGATAGAATCAGACCAGCCTGCTCTTTCCTGGATGAGTGACAGAGACTTAATGGGTACAGCCTGCTCTTCTCTGAGTGAGTTACGTTGACAGAGTGGCATCAGTCTGCTCTTTCTTGGGTAAATTATACTGACTGAGTCGTGTTAGTCTGCCATTTGCTGGGTGGGTTACATATAAAGTGTTGGGTCAGGCTGTTATTCGCTGGATGACGAACATTGGCAGAGTGGCGTCAGTCCACTCTTCCCTGGGTGAGTTACATTAACAGAGTGCAGTCAGGCCATAATTACCTCGTTGAGTTACATTGATAGTGTGATGCCAGACTTCTGTCCCCTGGTTGAGTTACATTGACAGAGTGGGGTCCATCTGCTATTCCCTGGGTGAGTTACGCTAGCAGTTTGGGGTCGGTCTGCTTTCCGCAATCCAGAAACTCCATCTCTAGCGGTTTCTTGTCAGTACCTCCATACTAAGGATTTGAGGAGTTAACAAAAGTAACTCGTCCCCTACATCTTTGGGATAATTAGGGATGGGCAGTGAACTTTATCGATTGAAAGACAACTGTGTCCCAGAAATGTATTTCTAATAATTGCACGTTCTAATGCGACACTGCAAGCGGTCGGGAATAATTTGAGGAGAGGTGCAGAGTTGAAGAATTAAAGTCAAATGCTGTGATGCCGAGGAGACATGACACAAGATGTGAGTGTGGAGCTGATCGTGCAAGGCTCAGTGTCAGTGCTATTTATTTCTCACTGTTCGCAATGACTCACACACCACTGCTGTCAATTCACAACAATGAGCCTGTTCATCTTTGTTTGAAAATCCCTGCATGTGCATTAACGTGGTTAATGGGAGGCGAGAGGAGATGAGCACATCCTCTTTATTCTGTCAGTTTAAACAGGTGAAAATATCTCTTTGATGCCAAAGCAAGAGGTTACTGTCTTTTTCTGTGCCTTTTCAGTGGGGCATGCTCAGCATTCAAATGTCTGTTTTTGCAAAAGCAGAGTTTGATTGCCATTCATACTGAGCAACGGTAATACAGAAAATGCGTTTTAGAATTTCTGTGATCAAATAGTTCAGACATTGCACATATGGTCGACAAATCTGGCTTTTAACGTCGCTTAGCTGGTGAAAGCACCTCCCATCACACTAATACCTGCTCGTTGTATTGAAAGCTCGTTATTTCTCACAAGTATTGTGTTGCTGATCGAGAAACTCAGTGTCCTGTTTCAATTGCTGTATATTCTGATTTCGCCTTCCAGCTTCATTTTCCTGGTTTAAATCCAGTAGTGTATGTTGCTCCATTTAACTACTATTTTAACCCAGAGATTCTTCCCGCAGTTCCACAAGCACATCTGCTTCTCATTATATTATTCTCACTCCTTCATTCCCAGTTTTGTGGAAATTAATTGATGAGGCAGGAGACAGTGCAGTATTCCCGGGGAATGTTGTTGTAATGGCACTGACACCACGACATGACCCCCCTCATTCTCTGCTCTCACCATTCATTGGTTGTACACCAACAGTAAATGCATCCTTGTTCTTCTTCAACTATCATGTAATTATTTTCTTTTTCTGTTGGATAAGGCATTCAATTTTAACTTCGAAAGGGTCTTCAGATTTTGAGGAAGAAATGTCTCCTTGCCTCAGGTCGAAGTGACAGGCGCATTACCAAGAGAATGTGAGACTACTTCGATGGACTCCAGGCAGTAGTCAGAAAGCCTCTCAGCAGTTAGAATCTCAATCTGTATCTGAATGTCAGGCGTTTGATGTGCAGAAATGGGAAATGAGGGACATGGACAGCCAGAGAGTCGGAGAATGTGAAAAAGGCCCAGGAGGATACAGAGACAAATATAGAAAAAATAAAGACACATATTGAGGCAGACACTGAAAGAAACAATTCTCCATTCGGCGTGACTGCTATATAACAGAAAGCAAAAGGAAATGTAGCCATTAAAACATAGCCTTCCACCAGCTCAGGAAAATGAATGTAGCATGACAGCTGATTAAGTCCTTTTAAGATTGTAAATTCGAAGCTCTTGTAAGCTCAAGAATGACTTTGATAAATATCCTAATTCGACAGGAAAAAATTATAATTTTCCCAAAAGTATAATCTAGAAATCTTTAACTAACTTGTTTCCTGTCCATCTAAAAATAAAATCTGCTTTTCTCCACAGATGTTGTCAGGTGTAGCGTGTTTCTCTATCAATTCTCGTTTTTAGTACAGAATTCGAAAACCTGTATCTTTTTGATTTTTGATAACCTGGCACAAAACCAAGTATTACCAGGTATGGACCAGTGGCAAGAAATACTGGTACCACGATATATTTGCACAACATTCATTCCCTGTACGAAAATAGAATTAATGTCATGGCAGTTCTAGTTCCAAATCCTAACTACGACTGAATGAAGACAGACGCTCTTGCACTTATTCTCGATGAAATGGGCTTTCCCTTTCATTTCAGATCAGTTTCACTGCAGATTGGTTTCTACTCTTCTTCAAGTTTTGCAGAACGGAAAGTCCCATTTGGCCCATGGTGCAGTCTGGTTTAAAGACATTCATGTATTATATTCCCAGTTTCCAGCTTTGGTCCATAACCTTATGTGTTCTGATGTTTCCAGTGCAAATGGCAGTGAGGTTCTCGCTTTGATCATAGATGACACAACAATGGGATTGAAGGTTTACACAGTCACACTGTGTTATTACCCAGGTCGTGTCTCCCAGAGAAAAAGACACACAGACACATTCCCCGAGAGTGGCAGAGTTCACAGGATTTGACCAGCTCCTTGTGCTCACTTCAGCTGTCCGCTCCAACATGCAAGTTCAACCACTAAAAGGCAGCTTTTGCTTAAACCAAAACCAGTTCTACAGACAATGAGAGACGTTGATCTGAGCTAGAATTTGAAGTGGATGAAAGAAACCGCAAATTCAACAAAACCAAACCCTTCCTTTCCTGACAGACAACAGGAATGGATTAGCACGCTGCATCCTTGTGATTTTAAATGCGAACCGACAAACCCCTAACTCGACGTCAGTCGTGTTACCAATTCCGTCACTGACCCAAAGACCAGGTTTAGCGCTGTGACAGTTTGTCTATAGGTAATGTAAACTTCCACATCAGGGAAACGGCATTCACATGGTGAAAAATCAGCAAACACAATTGCTGCTCTGTTTCATTTGGAATTCCCAACTCTGTGAAACATTTCGTTTCACTGTACTTTCATATTTGAAGTATTTTACATTCCAGAGCTTGAACTAATTCAGTGAGAAACCACTGGTCATTTCTAGCCCGTCATCCGGACTGAGGCGAGTTGAACAATGCCTTTCTTGCTGGCACAACATCATCACAGCTCAGAACGAGCTCGTGTTAGCATCAGTCTTTACTTAACTTGCTGCAGTCTATTCTGCTGAACAACATCTGTTTATCAAGCATTGCCTTCTTTACATTGAAACCCAGGATGATAATATGATCCGACTTGGAGACTTGGAGAGAGACACACTGCTGACGAAGACGGTTATGACGTGAAGAGCATGCACGAGCATTTGTACAGGTCAGGTCCCAAATCCGACTGCAGTATCAATGGACATCCCTGTATACGGGTCTGAGTTTAAATTGCCCAGAACAGGCTTTAAGATCCAGTCAGGAAGTGAAGATTTAATTCTCTTCTTGAGAATTATCCGAATGGAAACTAAATCCTGGTTGCACACAGAACGCCCACACACGGATCCTGCCAGAACAATTCAGTGATCGATCAGCATCTGTCCAGAAGGACAATGGCAGCAAATAACTTGAATGCTATCACCACAATGACCCCTCCAAGGATCTAGCGTTTCACACTTGAAAATATCTCGCTGGTCTTTCAGTGTCACTAGGTGTAAATCCTTGACTCATGGCATCATGCCTGTACCCTGCTACTGAGGACATCCAAGGTTCTGCAGAGTAACTCAAAATCTCAATCTCTCGAGTAATTAGGGATTGACGGTGCATCCCATCACATTGAGCAATGACGTTGTCCCAGCAATACGTTTCCTAAAGCTGCAGTTTCTAATGGAACACTTGCAAATGGTCGGGAATAAATTGAGAAGTGGAACGGACGAGAGGAAAATGTGAAAGGCAATGTTGACTGGGAGGCATGAGACAGCAAGTGAGTGAGGAGCTGGTGTTGCAACGTTTAATATTAATGTCAGTATTTACTGACCGCTATTCACTCAGATGCACACACCACTTCCTAACAATTCACCACAATGAGTCCATTCCTCTTAGTGTGAGTTTACCTTTGCGGATATTAACGCGGTTAAAGGTGCCCAAGAGGATGGATGGATCCGCGTTATCCTGTCAGTTTAAACAGGCTAAGTTATCAGTTCGAAACAAAAGCAATAAGACATTGCCTCGTCCTGTGCATTTTCAGTGGACAATATCAAGCTTTGAACTCTTCTGCGTAACCAGAGGTTGTTTTAAATTTACACCGAGTAACTGTGAAACACACAAAAATGAGTCCGAATTCCTGTGTTCGAATGCTCAAGTTAATGTACACATAGTTTTGAATCGTTAAGCATGGGCAGTCCCTCAGCCTCAGTTAATGAAAGTTCCTGTCAAAAAACAGCCTAATATGAGATCAAATCCTGACATCTCAATATTTATAGGTCTTTCATGAAAAACAGAGTTCTCGACTTCACCTGTGGTTCTCGTCATGGTGGGAATTCAAATCAATGACTGAATCGAGGTTATAGTTTAAAGACAGCTCCTTCGACACCTCTGCCACGCTGCCACACAAACCCCCGCAACCAAGGTTTTCATGATTAGTGTTTCAGCATCGCCTCACTTCAGGCACTTACACACATCCACTTTCAATGGCGAACTTGGCATAAGTTTGATAATATTTATGAGGATGGTGCAAGGCATGCAGTGTTTGGACTGTAGCGAAAAGCTGAATAGGATGGGAAAATTCTCCCTGGAGCTTGAGGGCTGAAGGATGAGCTTACAGAGGTTTATATAAATATGAAGGAGACGGTAGAGAAAATGGTCAATGAATATTTCTTCCCAAGACAGGCAAGTTCAAAACAAGAGAAGAATGTTTTAATGGGAGAGTGGTAAAATTTAAAAGGGATTTGAAGGACATTTTTTTTCCACAGAAAAGTTTGCCTGTTTGGAATGAATTGTCAGATTTAGTGGTGGAGTCTGGTATACTCTCAACATTTCAAAGGCATATTGATCTGTATACAGACAGGAAAGTTGTAAAAGAATAAACGTGAACATTTGGCAAATAGAGCGGTTGTTTAAGGGGTCAGCCCCTCTGAGATTCTGCAGTGGCGATCACCAGTTTGAATAGGCACTCATCACTTGGTCAGTGCGTTGGGGTAGTTTTCTGGAAGATGGTTAGATTAGGTTCCCTACATTAGGAAACAAGCCCTTGACCGCAACTAGTCCACACCGCCCCTCCAAAGAGTAACCCTCCCAGACCAATTTCCCTCGAACTAAAGCACTGATCATTATGGGCAAATTAGCATGTCAAATTCACCTGCCCTGCACGTCTTTGGAGTGTGGGAAGAAACCCAAACAGACGCAGGGAGAATGTGGAAACTACGCACAGGAATCAAACGTGGAACTCTTGTGCTGTGAGGCATCAGTGCTAACCACTGAGCCACGGTGCCGCCCTAAAAGGGGATGGAGAACGCAGCTCGCAACCCCGCAATCTCTCGCATGCAAAGCGAGTACTCTCCCATTTGAGATAACTCCCACAGGCTGCTTCGGTTAAAACCAGCAACTAATCATTTTTTGCTGGTCTTAGGCTGCCAATGACCCTTCTTCTTGACATATTCCCAACTTCTCAGTGGGAGGTTTTGGCTGCGGAAAATACCTCACAAATCATGTTGCTCGCGCAGCTCTCCAGCGAAACCAAAACCTGACATCTCATGAACAGAAGCAGAACTGACAAAGAGAAACTATTTTCAGACACACCGACTCATGAATGCTGTCTGTGAGGCAGCGCGAGTCGTCTGAGTCGTGAGCTGCTCACACAAATTGCAGCGAGGCAATTCCAAATGGTGCGTTCAACGTACTGGCGCCTTCGTGCACCAATACTTCCAGGAAAATGCTCAAGTACCATGAATCAGAATTTACTAACAATGAACCATGAAAAGTGAAGATTACCATTTACAGTCTCGATTAGATGAGGTTAAGAATTGGGCTGATGTCTCCACCGGATCGAGATGACCAACTGTTCACGAATATTGCCTTCCAAATCCTTTGCCTTCAATGGGACATGCCTATCCTGCACTACATTTAACATATCTTTGAAAGCCTGCCACATATGAACTGTGGATTTTCCTACAAATAGCTATGTCCAATCCACATTTCCGACCTCCTGCATAATTTTGATATTTTTAGCTTTGGTGCAGTTTAGTATTCTTTTCTCATGACCACTCTCATCTTTGTTAATGAATATTCTATCACTTACAGAATATTGGACCCTTCACAAAGAAACGACCCACGGCAACTTTTATCACTAGCCCTGGCTTATTCCCCAATATCAGTTCCAATATGGCCTATTCCCTCGTCGGACTATTGATATACTTCTCCAGAAAACTCACCTGGAAGCTTCTTACAAATGGCATCCCATCCAGACTTCTGACACTAAGAGTATCCTGGTCAATGTTGGGAAAACAGAAATCTTCAATCAACACTAAATTATTGCCTCTACGTCTTTCCTTTTTTCGTTTAACTATTGTTTTCTTTCACCTCATGCTCACTGTAATACAACCCCAAAAATCTAATCACACCCTTCTTATTTCACTGTTACATCCATAATGTCTCAGGACCCAAGCCTTACATGGTGTCCTCCTTTCGCACAGCCATGATATCATCCCTTACCAGAAATGCAACTCCCTCCCCTTTTTTCCCTCCCTGTCCCGTCTGAAGTATCTATATCCTACAACATTTGGTTGCCAACCATGCCCCTCCTTCAACTAAATCTCTGTGATCGCAATAACGTCAATTCCCAGGCATCAACCTAAGCCCTAAGTTCATCTGTCTATGAATTAAAGTAGATGCATTTCAGGCCACCAGTTCTTTTGCATTCATCTGCTCTCTGCCTACTCTTCCCATTATTAATGCTATCTTCCTGATTCTTAGCGTTTCCAGTTTCCACCTCACTGCTGACTTGCTGAATTGTGTGGTTCCCAGTTCCCTGCCACATTAGTATAAAACCTCCCCAACAGCAGTAGCAAAAACTCCCGAAAGGACATTCGTTCCCGTCTGGTTCAGATGTAGATCGTCAATTTTGTTATAGTCTGACATTCCCCAGAACTGGTCGCAAAATCCAACAAATCTGAAACCCGCCATGCAGCACCATTCCTCAAGTCACGTGCTCATCGTGCCTTTTTTATTCATTTCTACGCTGGCAGTCACATGCCACCGGCAGTAATCCCGAGATTACTACCTTTGAGGTCCTCCTGTTAATTTCTCTCCTAGCTCCCTGAATTATCCCTGCAGGTCCTTATCTCGTTTTTTATTTCGTTGGTGTCTGTATGCTAAAAGACAACTGGCTGTTCACGATCCCCTCTTCGAATGCTCTTCAGCCGATGGGCGACATCCCTGGCCTGAGCACCTGGGAGGCAACATAACTCTCTAGAATTGCTGATGCTCCACAGTGAGTCCACCTGCAGCTCCAGAGTGACCACGCGGTCAAACAAGTACTGCAGTTGGACACACTTCTTGCAAGTGTAAGTTTAAAAAACCTTTACAAGTATTTGCAAGGTTTGCACTGCTTGGACATGAGAACGAAACTGAATAGGCTTCGTCAGATTCCCAGGAGCTTCAGTGCTTAGATATGGCCTCACAGAGGCTTATAAAATCATGAGAAGACAGACAAAGTAAATAGTCAGGGAGTACTTTTTCACAAGACACGCGAGTTGAAATCTACATAGCAAACGTTTAATGCGAGAGAGGAAACATTTAAAAGGGATGTGAGGGACACATGTTTTTCACACAGATCTTGTGTTTGCGTGGAATGAATTGCCACATTTAGTGGCAAAGTCTGTTGCACTCACAACATTTCAAACGCATCTGAATGGGTGTATAGACAGGAAGACCTCGGAGAGATAAGGCACAAATATTGGCAGATATGTATGGATTATTTTCGGTTATCTATTCAACAAAGGCAAGTTGGATCGCGGGAGCTGTTTCCATGCTCGACAACTTTGAGATGCTCCAGCCAGCGGCAAAGGTTTGAATACACCATTTGCAAAAAAAACACATGATGTTTGTTACTCAGTCAGCGAGTTTGGCTATATTGTTTGGAGGGTGGATGGGCCCAACCGGTCCAGAGATGAAGGTTTTCCAGATATTTGCTTCCAATGACTATTCTTTTGATACTTTCCCAAGGTCGCCATCAAAGATTTTGGCTGAAGAATAATACCTCCCATAGCGTATTACCCACTTTGCTCTCCAGCGAATCCAAAAACTGACAGCTCTTAACGTGGAACAGAATTAAAACTGAAAAGGCAATACAATGATCAGACACAACGAAGCTTAAGTGCTATCTGTGAGGCACTGTGAGTCGTCTCTGACATGAACCGCTCACTCAAGTAACAGGGAGGCAATTCCAAAACTACTGGAGATTTAGTTTATTGCCTAGTCCTAGAAAGTGCTCAAGTATCATATATAAAAAAACGAACAACAACGAACCATTTAAAGTGAACATTTCCAATTATATCCGTGATTAAATTAGGCCATCAATGCGCCGGTGCCCCCATCTGATCGAGAGAGCCAATCACCTTTCTCCCTCACCAGGACAGTAATGAAGGAAATGAAGATGTAGCAACGTTTCACATCGCAATTGCCCACATTTTCGACACAGCATCAAAAAACGGCGAATAGATTCAATGCAGAATCTTCTTTCGAAATAAAGGAGAAATACCTATATCTATTCAATTTCAGAGTAAACGGGGAACAACACAAGTTGTCTGGAATATGAATAACCAACATAGACTACTTGGGTCCCAGATTCTACTGATGTACAGACTTTCATATGAAAAGGTACTTTGGATGATTGCCCTACACCCAGAAATCTTCTGGCTGCCTTCTGTTTGCCCTGTCACATTAAACGTGTGCTGCTCTAATCGAATTTGTAGTTCTTGCCGGTTGTCCGTATTGCAACTAGGGATAGCTGGTCGTGGCAACTCGTGACTGCCACACAAATTCTTTGCAAAAATTGGATTGTCCCGCAACGTGATTCGCAGTGGACGAACTTCGCAACGAGGATATGCCACGCCGCGATTGAAAAAGCACACTTCCATTTATTAAAGTATGTTCCTGGGAACTGACAATCAATTCCTCCTTACACTCGGAATTATAACAACACATAAACCAACAGCGTCTCTCAGAGACAAATGAGCTATGCCCATCTTGTGCCGGACAAACATAGTTGACAAGATTGCACGCAGGGACTGCAGACGACCATCGAGCTGCATTCATGCAGTGCTGTTACCCTGTAAACCCCATGTACAGCTGTTCCTTGCAGGTACACACATGGCACTGAGTGTCTCTGACTCCGGGACTTGGAACTCGGATTATATGGCCGTCTGCAGCACTAGTTACTTCCTTGTGTGAGGTAACTCCTGATGGAACATGTGTAAAACATGATAGCTCATTGAGAAATACATCCAAAATAGCACCCGAGAGACGTATTTCTGTTTTCCTTCAGGATCAAGAATACTCAGATCAACAGCTCCCTTGCTGACCTCTGCTGGTCATGTTTGCAAAGAGATCGAGCAAATTGCCAAGTGTGATTTTCCTTTCAATCAACATTTTTGACTCAGTTTGGCTGCAAACATCATTTCCTAACTTTGTGCTTTTCTTCTTTTACATTGGTGTCTCGCACCTTACAAATGACAGCAAAGGTATGAAAGGAGATGGAAGCATTTATCCCATCAAGTCAGCGACAGCTTTCAATGTGATCATGGCTGATTTGGTTAATGCTCAAATCTGCTTTTTAGTCAGTACTCATGACCGAGTGGTTAAGGTGATAGGTTAAAAATCCATTCAGGTTTCCCCGCATAGGTCTGAATCCAGCTGACTCCACTATGAATGGCTTGCTGCTGGGCGAATGTTCGCTCAAAGTTCAAAAAACCTATTTTGCAAACCAGGCCGGTAATTTAATTAGACTTTGGAACTCGAGTTCTTCATCAGAAATGTTCCATATTTAAAACATTATCTCTGTTTCTCTTTCCAGATACACTGCTCGACACATCGGGTTTCTGCAGTTATTATTGGACGTCCTGAGCAGAAGTGCTGCTTTTCATTAGATTCCTTTAATTCCTGTCCTCTGTTCACGGACTCGGGTCAGTGGCAACACTTCCTCCTGCTTGGCAAAGTGCTCATTCCCCACCGCTCCCTCTCCCATCATTACACACAACCGCAGGAAATTGCCTCTGAACCATCTTTATTCCAAAGTGGAACTCACTAGCCTCGGGAATCTCTCCACCAAACGGGACTTCTCATCACTGGACATGGTGCAGACCCGAGGTTTTCGAAGCTTTACTGTGGAAATATTGTCAATTGGCAGTTGGAAAAATGTTAAGGAGCCAAACCAATCCAGGCACCAGCTTTGGAAATCTTGAGAAACTCTTAGGGAAGTGGAATCAGAGGAGAATGCAGAAAGTTCAACTGTCGGACCGAGCAGAGGCTGGAATATTGACTCTGACGTTGTCTGAGACATTGAAATAATTCTCACCCTTGTACATGGGGAATAGAGACTTCATCTGGACTCTGCGACAATGAGAATCTCTGGAACACACAAGGCACTGAGAGGCAAGAAAAGGAGATTATTCCTGATGGAGGTGAGCTGGTTCCCAGTGACATGGGTGTGTCTGTCTTGGGGGTATCAGACTGTTAAAATGTCTCCATAATGAAAGTTTCAGTCTTTCAGTTGGAAAATTAAAACTGATAGAGGACAGTTGTCGTTCAGGTAATGGCACATTGAATTTGGAATTCAGTCACAGACTGCTTTAGAGGATCGTCGAAATTGTTAGGTTGGAAGTTTCAGCGCATTCGACCATTAACTGAAACGTCCTTGTGGAACATATTAAAAAATCTTTCCGTTGAATTAGCAGGATCTATATTGGCTGATGGGGCCACAGCAGGCGGCTGGACGTGGTAACACGAAATAAAAATTCGCTGAGCTCAAACACAAGAAGCATGCTCTTTCGGTATGGTGAATCAACAATACAGCATTTTAAAGAAGTCTAAGCAACGATCCTTCAATGTACAGGACATGCAACGCCAGGACTTGACACCATACTCGTCTCGTTATTACCAGGAGCTTTAACTAATTCATCAACGGTGTCAGCGCAGAAGATGCTGTTCACATCCATATGAGTATTTAATTAGCTGTTCAATCACAGTAACTTGGACATTTGTTACTTTATGAAAGTTGCTCCATAAGAATTTAAACTAACCTCTGCTGATACAGAAATGAAACGTTCACACCTGGACATCCTCCAGTGCAAATGCACAGAAAGAGCCAATCTCGTATTGCGTTCATTTCAAACTGATATATTCATCTGTTTTAGCCGACAGGATAAAGAAGATACGTTCTTCCTCTCGGGCCCAATTAATCACGTTATTATGCACAGAGGGAATACAACGCCAAGAGAACAGTATCATTGTGGTGAATTGATCAGCAGTGTTCTGTAAGTCAGTGTAAACAGTGGCCAGTATAGGCTGACCCATTAATGCGAACAGTGAGCCTTGCATCACCACTTCCTCTCTCACTTACAGCCTCACGCTCTCCAGTCATCATTGCCTTTCACTTCACTCAAACCCCCTGCTCCACTACTCCCTTCTCCCGATCGCTTGCAGGCGTCCACGTAGAACCTGCAGATGTTCGAAATTCATTCGTGGCGTATAGACGTCACTCAACGGAATTGGATTCACTGCCCATCCCTAATTACTCCTGTGATTGAGATGATGAGGTACTATACAGAAACTTGAGCAAACGTAACATAGAGGTACAGCCAAGATGCTGTTTGCGAGGGAGTTCCAGGATTTAGGATAGCCAGATACTTCCAACTCAGAAAGGCGAGATCCCTGACAGGTGATTTGCGGTCTCAGTTTTCTCTTGTTTCTGCTGCTATTGTCCTTAGAGATAGATGTAAACAATCACAGGATTGATTCTGGCAACCAAAATAAAAACTCTGCATCTACTGTCGTTTGTGGAAGTGAGTTCCAAACCCCTCCCAAATATTGTATGTAGAAGTGCTCACTAGTATCTGTCCTGAATACTCTGTATCTCCTTTTCAGATTCATTGCAGAATCCACAGCAACTGAAACAGTTTATCGCTTAATTTTAGTGTCTTGTATTACGTCTCTCAGGTCTCCACTTAACATTCAAAGTTGTCGCAAAAACAGGCTTCAGTTTGTATATCAAAAACAGAAATGGCTCAGCATGTCTTACATCATCTGTGGGATAGCAAGAGTTAATGTTTCATTTCCGTTTACCATTCTTTGCAACTGACTTGCCTGATTTCTATTCATACCTACAAGGGTATGAAACCGGAACGGATGACAGAACGCAGAGATTAGGAAGTTCTGCATTTGCAGTGACATCGGGAGTCTCTACAACTGGAGAATTTTAAGAAGACTACTGCTCAGTAAACAGATATCGGACTTCCTGTGTCTAAATAAGGAAACCTATCAGTGAATTGGAGACTTTTTTGTTCAAAAGTTAAAACCAAAGAGCAGATCAGCAGCTGACGAAAACAAGTGAAATTGTCATAATGCCTGAAAAGGAACGCCAATGAAGACCAGGATAGTGATGATCACCTTCTCCACATGTTTGAATTGTTTGATGCAGTTTTCGGTGCGACGTTATCTCTTCCTTCAAGCAACTGACACGCTCCTTGTTTGAAAATCTGAGTTGATGCATCACCAAAAGTGTTGCATTGTACTGTGTGTAAGCAGCTTGTGGAGACTAAGACTGCAGCATTGCTCCCTTTTTTGGTTTTTTAATTCAAATTTCTGAGAAATGAAGAAGCTTAATAACAAGCTTAATCCCAGTTTTGGAGAAACTTTGCTCGTCAGTACATGATAATCAGCTCACGTGAAGATGTTCCAGAATTGATATCAGAGACCTAATTCAAACCCTGCAACGATAGGTGCCATGAATTCTAAGTTGAAATTCTACGTCTAATGCCTTTAACCCATTACAACTTACCATGGAAAATCCCTTCCGATTCGCCTCTGCCCCTTAGGGAAGTAAAGCTGCTATTCGTATTTGCTCCAAGATACATGTGACTCCAGACGCACAGAAACTGGATTGGTTGTTGCAGGTCAGTTATCTAAACTCCAGGACCTCACTTCAGGAATTATTCAAGGTTCTGTTCGTTAATAAACGTCCAGAGTTCAGCCGCATTCTTCACTCCTCAACTCCTGAAGCATTCCATTTCACAGTGCAGCATAATTCTGGCAATGTGAAGGCCCGTGCAGACATGTGATATGAATTTCACACATCCTTATTAAGATAATCTAATCAATACCTCTAGAAATTCAATGGTCTTGCCATTACCTAGTCTTCAACGATCAACAATCTGGGAGTTACTATTAACCCCAAAATGAACTGTCCTCCCTACATAAATAATGTGGCGACAAGAGCAGGCCAGGTGGCAAGAAAACTGCCATCAATCATGGGCTTTCTGACTCCAATCGCTTCTCTAATACCGAGAAGGCTCACGTCTAGTGTGTGATAGAATACTCCCGATTGATTGAACAAATATATCTACAACATACCTCAAGATGTTGGACAGCGCCATTATGAAACATTCGTACAAAAGGATAATGCTGCTGATATTTAATAACTGAAATGAAAGCAGAAAGTGCTGGAGAAGTTCGGTAACTCGAACAGCATACTTGGAGAGAAATGCAGTTAACTTTATGAGGCCAAAATGACTCTTCTTCAGAACAGTACTGAAGAGAGGACATGTAGGACAAGAAACATTACTTCTCTGACACTTTTCGCAGTTGCTACAAGGTCGGCTAAATTTCTTCAGAACGTTCCATTCCATGGCAATTGAGTCAGTTTGATTGGCACTTTGTGTATAATTTCAATCCATTCACCAATGTGGCAGCTTTTTGATTCATCAACAATTTCCATTTGACAGCACACTTCAACTCTAGTACTACTATCGTCCTAAAGAAAAAGGAAGGAAACGAATGGGAAAATCATTATCTGTATGTTCCCTTCCAAGCTACTAAACATCACAATTGGATAGGTATTCCTTCAGTCAGGCCTTCACTGTCCCAGTGGATCAGAGGGTTGCTCTCCACCCCCACTTCAAAACAACCAAATAGTTTAATGACCTGTTCAAATAAACTTTGTCAAACTCAATTGTTAGAAGGCCAACACTTACTGGGAGGTGAGAAAACCTTCACAAAAATGTAACGCTTCAGATACATAATTAAGAGGAGCAGTTTGGAAATATGTATCGCTGTGTTCTTGCCGCAGATTCATGTAATCAGACATTTGAGATAGGCTGAGTCAGCAACTTGCCATCAATAGATATGTTAACTTGGTGATGTATTTTCACTGGAGATATTTTCCAGCCATGATTCTGTTTCAATTAAATTTTCACAGTCGTCAATTCCAATTGAGATGAACACTTGCCAGTTAACTTTGACACAGATAATCAGCGTGAATCCACCATTGACCATTTTACTAGCAAGCTGCTGAGTTGTAACATGCCTTACGCTGTTAAAGTACCGACGTTATGAAATAGAATCATACCATCCCTACAGTGTGGAAACAGGTCATGAGGCCCAACAAGTTCACACACAACCTCTAAGGAGTATTCCACCCACAGCAATTTCCCTTCCCTTTTACTTTGCACTGCTCCTGACCAACACATTCTTGAGAACGAGGTACAATTTAGCATATCCAATTTATCTAACCTGCTTGTCTTTGGACTGTATTAGGAAACTCGAGTAACGCGAAGAAACCCATGCAGACACAGGGAGAATATGCGAACTCTAAACGGTCGCCTGAGGCTGGAATCGAATCCAGGCCCTTCATGCTGTAAGGCAGTAGTGCTAACCAACGAATCACGAAAGCTAACTTCAAATTTTAGTGGAGCCGTTCTTCCGAATAAGCCTGATCTCAAAGACATACACGTCTCCATAGCCATTTTGCAGCAAAAGGTAGACATAAGTCGACTAGACATACTCCAGCAAGTGGCTGTAGGTGATCAATTAAAGGATAGATGTTTTATCATCATTTATGAGCAGCTGACTAAGCTGCGCTACTTAAAGGCTGCAGCAGGAAGTCCTGAATCAAATATGATCTTCTTACCATTCGTCCTGCTAAGACTGCGGCATTTATCTTCATTTAGGCTACGTTATATATTTTCGGTTACACCATTCTCCTGTTAGAAGACTTTGCCTGTTTGAAGTTTGAAGTTTGGAAAGTCTCTCAGATACTGCCAAAACCTCTTCCAGAGGCTTCCCCTCCCAGAATCAGCTCTTGCCTTCGAAATTCCCCTCATTGTCAGTCCTACTCCATATAAACTAACTGGAGACAAATACATGTATGATGTCACCGAACAGGCCATCACCGCGCTTCACTCTCTCCCAGGGAGCAGCACGGCTCAGTGTTGGTGCTCGATGCCTTGCAAATCCACTTGGGATAATGGGAAGAGTGTTTGTCATCTGCCTATCTACGATGAAAATGAACCTGAATCTGTAAAGTTACCATTCCAATCAGTTTGAAGTGCATGAATTAAATGTTGATAAATGAGACTAATTCGACTGTTTATGATATAGATTAAGAAACAAAAGATTTGATCTTAATGGTAAAAAGCTGTGATTTCCGAAGCGTGAACACTGAATGCACAACTTTAAATTGCATAAGTGCAGACTTCGAGGTGTAGCTCCTGTGTGAGGTCAGTTCAGGCGAATTGGCCATGCTAAATTGCCCTTAGTGTTAAGTAAGGGGTAAATGTAGGGGTATGGGTAGGTTGTGCTTCGGCGCGGTGGTATGGACTTGTTGGCCCAAAGGGCCTGTTTCCCCACTGTAAGTAATCTAATTTGTCTAGCCCTATTCACTGCCAGTAGAATTACGCTCATTGAAGTCTTCTTGAAAAGATTCACCACTGGAAAATCTGATGTGCAAATTAGATCTACTATATTTAATCAGAGGTCAAAATATGAAATTGTTTCAAATACACGGAGCGACACTGGAGAGTGCAGACCTATCTTCAGGGGCTTATTCTGCTCTGATGTACACCCGCGAGAAATTGAGACGAGAATGCGTTCTCACAGCTGAAGGGATTGAACATTTAAGAAAATGATAAGGAGGATATTCACTCTTTCAGAGGGTAGCAAATCAGTGGGTTTCCTAACAACAGAGGGCTGTGAAGGTGAGGTGTGTTCAAGGCTGTGGTAGACAGACATGGAGCATCACGAAGATGAGGATAAAACGGGGCTTGAGAATTAACCAAATCAGCCATGTTCTCATTGAATTTTGTCGCAGACTTGATAGGCTAAATTGCTTCCATTTGCTCTCTTATCTTTGCCGTCATTTGGAAGATACTGGACACCATTTTAAAAGAAGAAAAACACAAATTTAGGGAGAGGTGGTTTCAATTAAACTGAATCAAAATTATTTATTGAGCGAAAACTCACACTTGGCATGTTTCCAGATTTCTTTGCTCGCATGACTAGCAGAGTTGATCAAGGTCGTCTGATTGTACTTGGGCATGAAACAAACAAAGATTAGTGACATAATCTTCATTTTCTTTATGTCAAAAGTAATATCTTTCTTGATGGTCACAACAAAGGAGATGGTTTCCAAGAAAAGACAGAGACTAAGTCAGCTGTAAACTAATCGATGACCAAAATATGGCTCGCATTGTTTTCTGGGACAGATATGATTTATTGATTATTGTCATCCAAACTTTTTTTTTACCATTGACCCGTGAGTGGGAGATAGGAAACTGAGATCACCCGTAACTATGGCCATCTTTTATCAGTCACATGTAGTATTTTTTTCTTGTACGTAGTGGTTACTGCGAGTACACTTGTAAACTAAACCTGTGGATGACTTCTTTCCTCACTGGCCCTCATTTCTACACAAACACGTTTTACATCCTTATCTCCTAAATCAAAGTAATATGCAACCAATTGATAAATGTCACTAATACCTTGGCGTTTAACACGCCTCCGTTTGTCACCTTCCAATGTAAATTAATAATTTGCCGGGTTGCAATTGCACATAATAAGAGATAACAAAATACAGGCAGGTGTACCAGGTTTGCAAATGCACGTTATTGAAACGAAAACGCAGGTTTCTGCCCAAAGTACGATCACGGAAGCATGCACCGATCCGTCAGGAAGCACACAATAAGTCCAGTTCCAGAGGGTATGACAGGAATAGCAACAGAAAAACCACCAAAATACTTCTCTCGGCTAATATTTTGGATGTACATCTCAATGAGCAATCAAGTTTTACATGTGTTTCAACAGTAGTTACAACACAATGAATTAACCAGTGCTGCAGACGGTCCAAGCCCCTGAATCAGAAACACTCAATGCCCTACATACAACTGCAAGAACATCTGCACGTGGCGTATATGGGATGGCTGAAGTTCATGATTACAGCTCGCTATTTGTCTGACTGTTTCTCCGATATAGTGTTTCGTTCAGTCCCTGCGTGGAATCTTGACAACCACATTTGTCCTGCACAAGATGGGCATTGGATATTGTTTTCTGGTGAGCTTTCCCTCAGCGATGCTGTTGGCTTATGTGCTGTCATAAATCCGTGTGTTCAGAGGAGTCTGGCTATCAGTTTCCAGAAATTTATTTTAAAAAAGGGAAGCATGGGTGTTTCAATTGCTTTATGGCATATCCTAGTTGGCAATTTAGTGTGCCAGACATCTGGCAATGCATTTGTGGGATACATATTCTTGGCAAAGTATTTGTGTGGCGTCAGTAATTGGCACGGTCAGCTGTCCCGAGTAGCTATACGTACAGACTGAGACCATCCCGAGAGCAGCACAACAGTAATAGAACATGGCAATCAGAAGGCAGCCAGAGATTTTCCAGAAGCAGGGCACCCATCCATGGATTCCATCAATAAACACATTGATCAGGATCCAATCTACAACACCAACAACCGGATCCAGCAGCAATAAAACTGAATCAATTCCAAATGCCACAGGACAGTAGGTTTCACAACAGGCTCTGCAACCTGAGGATGTTACCCAAAACTGCGAGGATCCCACTTCCCAGCACCGCAAAACATTCCAACAAAATATCTATGAAGCACACGAGCTTCGCATCTTTCTGCTCCAATGCACTCCGATTTTTCACAGCAGAGGATTTTACACTGAACTTCCGCGTGCAAGGTGAGGATGCCAAACCCAACACGATCAATAATGGCAGTGAGAGCGAGGGCAACAATTTCCATTGTCATATGGACAGCCACAAACACTGTCTTTGAAAGTTACCTTTACATATGAAAGTCAGTGCAGCAGCATAATCGGGGAACCAAGTAGCCTGCGCTGGGTATTCATATTTCAGACAATTTCCTTTGTTCACCGTTTCCACTGAAAGTGAATGGATATTACTGTTTCATTGCTGATATGAAACCAGATTCTGCATTGTATCTGCTCGCCGTTTTTGTCGTTGCAGTGTCGAAAATGTTGGCAATCGCGATGAGAAATGTTTTTTTGTATTTCTCTCATTTCTTTCATCACTGTCCTGGTGAAGGGGGCTGGGGATTGGTCCTCTCGATCAGATGGAGTCATCAGCGCATTGTAGACCTAATTTCATCACGAGTGTAATTGGTAAACTTTATTTTTCATGGATTATTGCTGTTCCGTTTTGTTTTATGTTTGTTGAGCACTTCCTGTGACTTGGCAATGCACTAAATCTCCAATATGTCCGGAATTGCCTCGCTGCCGTTTCTCTAAGCAGTTCATGACATAATCGGCCTGCACTGCAACAAAGGCAGCATGCACGCGTCGGTGTGTCTGACAATGGTCCACCCTCTCTGAATTGCTTCTGTTCCACATGAAGTGCTGTCAGTTTCTGGATTCGTTTGAGAGCTGAGGGGGCTAACATTATCCGTGCGGTATTATTCTTCAGCCAAACTCTTTGATGGCAAAGTTGGGAAGGTGCCAAACGAACGGTCATTGGCAGCAAAAGTCCGGAAAGACCCTCATTGCTGGGTCAACTCGTCCCATCCACCTTTCAGAAATATAGGCAAACGCGCATAACAAACAGAGTGCATTTTTGTTTTCCAAATGGTCCATTAAAACTGGTGTCAGCTGCGGGAGCAGAACAAAGATGCCGAGCATGGAAAGAGACCCTGCGATCGAACCTGTCCCTGCTGAATAGATAACCTAAATTAATTGAACCATATTTTCCAAAACGTGTTCCTTATCTCTCCCAACGCGTCCTGTCTATATACCCATTCGGATGCCATTGAATTTGCCTTAAATGTGGCAAATCATTCTGCACACACAAAAATGTCTGAGTGAACTCGCTGAGTTTCTGCATGACACCATGATCAAATTTTGGGCCAAAGTTGGAAACTGTGACTAGAATAAATGGCTCTCTGATTAGCCGCAAAGCACAAAGGGCGAAATGGCCTTCGAAGACAAGTTGAAAATAATCTGCAACGAAAATGTTCTTGTGAGGATTTACTTGTGAGGATTCGGTACTCTCAGCACCGTGGCCCGGATCGTATTCCCGCTCATGGAATTGTTGTATTGTTCAGCAAAGGTATCGGTGTACCAGTCCTTCTGCCGATTTTCTGATGCTGCCAGGTCATTGGTTTTGTCCAAAACATTATGAAGGTTAACATAAAACAAATAGCTGCAGTAGCTGGAAATCTGAACCAAAAACGAAAATTGTTTGCGGAACGCAGCAAGACTGGCAACAGAAACGTCGACTTTCCTGCTCCTCGGATGCTGCCTGACCTGCTGTGCTTTCCCATCATCACTCTGATCTAAAATCAGGTTTCCACCATCTGTAGTCCTCACTTTAACATTGTTCCTTCAGTGTCGCTGCCTCCCAATTCAAGAACTCCATCTCTAGCGGTTTCATGTCTGTACCTCCACGCTGAGGCGTTGAAGCGTAATGAAAAGTAATTCACCCCCTCCATCTCTGCGGTAATTAGGGACTGAAAATGAATCATGTCACATTGAAATATATCTACATGCGAATTAATGTCTGTCTTTTATTGGGAACCATCTCTTTCATTGCAACCATCACGAAAGATCATTTCGTTCGCCAGAAAAAGAAATCAATATGTCACTAGCCTTTGTTTGCTTCAGGTCCGAGAATACTCAGATCAATTCTCCCTTGCTTACTTCTGCTGGTCATGTTCGCAAAGAGATATGGCAAATTGCCAAGTGTGATTCTCCTTTCAATAAATAATTTTGACTCAGTTTGTCTGCAAATATATTTTCCTACCTTTGTGCTTTTCTTCTTTTACATTGGTGTCTCGCACCTTACAAATGACAGCAAAGGTATTAAAGGAGATGGGAGCATTTAGCTCAAGTCAACGTAGCTTTCAATGAGATCACGGCTGATTTGGTCAATGCTCCAGACCCTGGAGCGCTCTGTAGTCATGACCGAGTGGTTAAGGCGATGGATTTGAAATCCATTGGGGTTTCCCCACGTAGGTTCGAATCCTGCTGACTACGTTGTGGATGGTTCCCTGCTGGTACAATTTTCGCTCAAAGTTCAGAAAAACTATTTTATGAACCAGGCCGGTAATTTGATTAGACTTGGGAAACTCGAGTTCTTCATCAGAAATGTTCCATATTTAAAACATTATCTCTGTTTCTCTTTCCAGATACACCGTTCGACACATCGGGTTTCTGCAGCTGTTATTGAACGTCCTGAGCAGAAGTGCTGCATTTCATTAGATTCCTTTAATCCCTGTCCACTGTTCTCTGACTCGGGTCAGCGGCAACACTTCCTCCTGCTCGTCAAAGTGCTCATTCCCCACCGCTCCCTCTCCATCATTAGAAACAACCGCAGGAAATCGCCACTTAACCATCTTTGTTCCAAACTGAAACTTATCAGCCTCGGTAATCTCTCCACCAAACGGTACTTCTCATTCCTGGACATGGTGCAAGCCAGAGGATTGTGAAGAGATACTGCGAAAATATTGTCATTTGACAGTTGAAAAAATGTTTAGGAAGCAAACCATATAATTTAGGCTCCAGCTTTGTAAATCTTGAGAAACTCTTTGGGAAATGGAATCAGAGCAGAATGCAGAAGTGTAAACTGTCGGACCGAGTAGAGGAAGGGACATTGACGATGATGTTCACGGGAGAGGAACTGATCTGAGACATTGAAATCATTCTCGCTCTTGTACGTGAGGAATGCAAACTTCATCTGGTCTCTGGGACAATGAAAACCTCTGTAACACTCAGGACAATGATGTGTTTCTGTTCGCCGAGCTGGACGTTTTTGTTGGAAACGTTACGTCCCCTGTCTAGGTGGCATCCTCAGTGCTTGGGAGCCTCCTGTGAAGCGCTTCTGTTATGTTTCATGCGGCATGTATAGTGGCCTGCCCTTGCCGCTTCCTGTTGTCAGTTTCAGCTCTCCGCTGCAGTGTCTGGTATATTGGGTCCAGGACGATGTGTTTGTTGATGGAGTTTGTGGATGAGTGCGATGCTTCTTGGAATTCCCTGGCTGATCTTTGTTTGGCTTGCCCTATAATAGTAGTGTTGTCCCACTCGAACTCATGCTGCTTGTCGTCTGTGTGTGTGGCGACTACGCATAGTGGTCGCTTCGTTTCGTGGCTAGTTGATGTTCCTGGATGCGAATCGTTAGCTGTCTTCCTGTTTGTCCTATATAGTGTTTTGTGCAGACCTTGGATGGGGTTTTGAATACTACATTAGTTTTGCTCATGTTGGGTATCGGATCCTTAGTTCTGGTAAGCTGTTGTCTGAGTGTGGCTGTCGGTTTGTGTGATGTTAAGAGTCCTAGTGGTCGCAGTAGACTGGCTGTCAGTTCGGAGATGTTCTTGATGTGTGGTAGTGTGGCTAGTCCTTTGGGTTGTGGCTTGTCCTCATTCCGTGGTCTATCCCTTAGGCATCTGTTGATAAAATTGCGAGGATATCTGTTTTGGGCGAATACCTTGTATAGGTGTTCCTCTTCCTCTTTTTGCAGTTCTGGTGTACTGCAGTGTGTTGTGCCCCTTTTGAATTGTGTCTTGATGCAACTTCGTTTGTGTATGTTGGAGTAATTCAGGCCTGGGTCTGTGTCTGAGACTTTCCTGTGTACCACTGTGGTGAACTCTCCGTTCGGTGTTCTCTGTACCGTCACGTCTAGGAATGGGTTTTGATTGCCCTTTTCTTCCTCTCTGGTGAATCGGATTCTTGTGAGTGTCGAGTTGATGATCCTGTGTGTTTTCTCTATTTCCGTGTTTTTAATGATAACAAAGGTGTCATCCAAGTATCTGAACCTTTTTAATGATAACAAAGGTGTCATCCAAGTATCTGAACCTTTGCATTACTTCTTCTACTATGAGTCCCGAGATCGGTGAGCCCATGTGTGTTCCGTTGATTTGTTCGTATATCTATTTGTTGAATGTGAAGTGTATTGTGAGGCACAAGTCCCAAGATTTAGGAAGATTAGTTAAGATTTAGGAAGAGTAGAATGGGGTTGGAAACTGCAGAGGGTGAGCACATTAAAATGTGGAGCTTATTCAAGGAAAAGCTCCTGTGTGTCCTCGACAAGTGTGTACCTGTCAGGCAGGGAGGAAGATATAGAACACGTGAGCCGTGGTTTACTAAGGAAGTGGAATCCCTGGTCAAGAAGAACAAGAATTCTTATGTTAGGACAAAATGTGAAAACCCAGTTAGAGCCCAACGATATCAGGAAAGATCTAAACAGAGAGTTGAGAATAGCATGGAGGAGACATGTTAATTTGTTGGCAGATAGGATCAGGGTTAACCCTAAGGTTTTCCATAGGTATGTCAGGATTAAAAGAATGACGAGAGTTAAGTTTGGGACAATCAAGGACAATAATGGGAAGTTGTATGTGGGGTCAGAGGAGATGGGGAAGCGCTAAATAAATATGTTCCGACAGTGTTCGCTATAGAAAATGAAAATGTTGGCGTGGAAGATACTGAGATACTTGCGTCCAGAGTACTAGAGATTGAGGTTCACAAGGATTAGGTGATAAAAATACTGCAGAGTGTGATAACAGACAAGTCCCCTGGGCCGGATGGGATCTGTCCTAGTATCCTCTGGGAAGCAAGGGAAGAGATTGATGAGTCTTTGGCATCGATCGTCAAATCATGTATATCTATAGGAATAGTGCCTGTGGAATGGAGCATAGCATACGTTGTTCCCGTGTTCAAAAACTGTCGTAGAGACAACCCTGGTAATTACAGACCAGTGAGTCTCACTGCAGTTGTTGTTAACTTGTTGGAAAAGGTTATTATGGATAGGATGTATGACCATCTGGAAAAGAATAATCTGATCAGGGACAGTCAGCACGGTTTAGTGATGGGTCGGCCTTGCCTAACGAATCTTATTGACTTTTTTGACAAAGTGACCAAACAGGGAGATTACAGTAAACCGATTGATGTGGTGTATATGGGTTTCAGAACGTTGTTCGATTAGGTTCCCCACAATAGGCTATTATACAAAATGCAGTGGAATGGAATTGTGGGAGAGATTGCAGCTTTGATCAGTAATTGGCTTGCCAACAGAAAACAGTGTTGTAGTTAATGGAACAATTTCTTCTTGCTGTCCATGAACTGGCAGCGTACCACAAGTGTCGGTGTTTGGTCCACTGCTGTTACATGAGATCTAACCTTGCCAATCAGTCTCCCTTTGGGAACATTGTTGAACGCCTTACTGAAGTCCATATAGATCACATTTACTGCTCTGCCCTCATCAATCTTCTTTGTTATTTTTTCAAAAAACTCAATCAAGTTTGTGAGACATGATTTCCCACGCACAAAGCCATGTTTACTGTCCCGAATCAGTCCTTGTCTTTCCAAATACATGTACATTCTGGTCCTCAGGATTCCCGCCAACAATTGGAGTATTCTTGGCGGATGCATTTTCATGTAGGGGATGCGAGGTCATATACTTTGTTGGGAAAAATCAAAAGGCACGCTACTATTAAAATCGATAGAAACGCAAAAGATATGCAATGCAGAGGAGTATCGGTGTTCTTATACATGAAACGAACAAAGGTTAATCACATATTTAATTATTGGTGGCAAAAGAAAGCCTTTTCTGATGCTCACAATTAAAGAGATGGTTTCCAAGAAAATAGGAAAATTAAGTCACCAGTAGAGTAATCAATTACCAATATATCCCTCGTGATGTTTTATGGGACATGTGGATTTTTTGATTATGGTTCTCCAAATGTTTTTTACAATGGAACCGAGAGTGTTAGATTGGAAGTTAAGATCACACATGACTATTGCCATTTTTGTCACTCACACACAATATTTTTTCCTTGTACGATTTTTTTCGCTTTTTGGTTACTGCGAGTGGGCTTGTAAACGACACATGCTTGTGAGTTCATTCCTCACTGTTCCTCAACTCCAGCCAAACAGACTTTATATCCTTATTTCTTTAGTCAAGGTAATCTCCAACCATTGCATAAATGTCATTAAAACTTCGATATTTCACAGGCCTCTGTATACCATATCACAATGATAATTGATCCTTTACTGTATTACAGTTGCTCATATGAAGATAAAAATTGCATTGAGAACGGGTGGACCTCCGCTTCACACATCCGTTATTGAAGCGAAAATGCAGATTACTGCCCATAATACGATCGTGGAAACACAGAATAAGTGCAGTGCCACAAGGCATGTCAGGGACAGCACCAGACAGGCAACAGAAATGGTGCTATGAGCTCCTAATTTGGATATATTTCACAATGAGCAATAGAGTGTTACATGTGTTCCATCAGGAGTTACCTCACACAAGGAAGTAACCAGTAGTTGCAGACGGCCATATCATCCGAGTTCCAAGCCCTGGAATCAGAGACATTCAATGTTCTGCATATAACTGCAAGGAACAGCAGTCCAAGGCGTTTACAGTCCAGATGAAATTATGAATGCAGCTCTCTAGTTGTCAGCCTCTTTCTCCTATGTCGTGTTTCGTGCAGTCCCTGCGTGGAATCTCGTCAATCACGTTTGACCCGCACATGATGCGTATTGGGCCTTGTTTTCTCGTGAGTTGTTGTCTCAGTGAGGCTCTCGGTTTCTGTGCTGTCATAAGTCCGAGTGTTCGGAGGATTCTGGATATCGTTTTCCAGAATTTGTTTTTAATACACGGAAGCATGATTTAAAAATTACCTCAAAGCATATCCTCTTTGCGAACTTTGTGTGCCATGCATTTGCAAATGAAGGTGTGTGGATATTTGTTCTTGGCAAAGAATTTGCGTGGGCGTCAGTCCAGCAGTTCCTAGTAGCAATACGTACAAACGGCAAGGGCCACACATTCGACTAGAATAGCACAACAATAATAGGACATGGCAAGCAGAAGACAGCCAGACAATTCCTGGAAGCAGGGCACTCATCCACGGATTCCATCCTTTGGACTCAATCTGCAATCCCAACAAATGAATGCAGCGGGAATGAAACCAAATGAATTCATACCAAAACATGAGAGCAGCGTTTCACAGGAACCTCTGCAGCGCTGAGAATGAAAACCATCTTCTTCACGTCACCGAACTTTTCACCAAGAACTCCAGAAGCATCCGAACTTCACATCCTTCTGCTCCAAAACACCCCGCTTTTCCACATCAGAGAATTGCACACTCAACAACCGCATATAAGATGAGAATACCAGCCCCTACACTACCAAGGGCTGTAGTAAGAGCGAGGGGAAGCAGCTGCCACTGTCATTCCACAGCTACAAACGCTCTCTTTGAAAGGTACATTTTCGTATGAATGTTGGGGCAGCAGTAGAAAATGGGAACTAAACAGCCCGCGCTGTGTATTCATATTCTGGACAATGTAAGTTGTTCACAGTTTTCCCTGAAAGTGAGTGGACGTCGTTATTTCACCGCTGTTGTGAAGCCAGATCCTGCACTGAATCTGCTCCTTCGTTTTTAGTTGTTGTGGCTAAAAGGTGGGCAATCGCAACGTGAAAGTTTGTTATATTTCTCTCATTTCCTTCATTACTGTCCTGGTGAGGGAGGCTGGAGATTCGCTCTCTCGATCAGATGGAGGCACCAGCGCATTGTTGAACTAATTTAATCGAGAACATAATTGGTAATATTCACTTTGCATGGTACATTTTTCTGTTATGTTACTTGAACACTTTCTGTTACTTGGCAATGCACTAATCTCCAGAATGTCGGCAAGCTCCGTTTGGAATTGTTTCGGCGCTATTTGTGTGAGCAGTTCTTGACATACACGCCTCGCACTGCCTCACAGACAGAAGTAATGAGTTTGTGTGTCAGATAATGACTCTGCCTTTTGAGTTTTGCACTTGGTCCAGTTTAAGAGTTGTCAGTTTTTGGATTCTCTGTAGAGTTGAAGGGATAACACGATTATTGAGGTTTTTTTTTAGTCAACGAAAGTATTTGATGGAGAACTTAGGAATGTATCAAGGAGAATGATCATTGTCTGTAAATTCCTGGAAAACATTCCTCTCTGTGTCATTTCAAAACATTACGCCTCAAGAAAAAATAAAATTCAAATGCGCTGATTTAGTAACAAACAGCATGCGTTTTTGCAAGTGGTCGATTGAAACTGTTGTCAGGTACTGGAGTGTCACAGAATTGCCGAGCACGGAAGCAAACCTTCCTATCCAACTTGCATCTGCTAACAGATGACTGTAACTAATCTAAACATATTTGCCAATATTTGTCCCTTATCTCTCCGAACACTTCCTGACTGCATACCCATTTAGATGCCTTTGAAGTGTTGTGATTGCACCAAAATCTCCCACTAAATGTGGCAATTTATTCCACATGCACAAAAATGTCTGTATTAAAAACAACTGTCGCTCACATCTCTTTCAAATTGTACTGCTCTCACATAAAACCGATGCTATCTCGCTTTAAACTCACGTGACTTCTGAAAAAGTGTAGATTGATTCTGTTCTCTGCTCGTCTACCTCATGATCTTGTAAACTTTTCCAAGGACATCCCTCAGGTTTGAAGATCCGGGGAAAACTGTCAAAGAATATTCAGCTTCTCACTAATGTCCACACCGTGCAAACCTTTCAAATCGTTGTAAATATTTTTTTTAATTATGCGAAGGTATTCATAGAAAGTGCCAGGGGAAATTGCCTGAAGTGAAGCGATGCTGAAACATTAGTCTTGTCAGGTTTGGCGCTTAGTTATCGTCGGGGAGCGTCGCCGAGGTGTTTAATGTAGGTAAAAACAATGAATGCAGATGCTGGAGATCAGCTTGAGGATTAGTGGTGCTGGAAGAGCACGGCAGTTCAGGCAGCATCCGAGGAACAGTAAAATCGACGTTTCAGGCAAAGGCCCTTCATCAGGAATAAGGGTTCTTCAGCACCACTAATCCAGAGATGTTGAATGTGCTGGTTGTAGGGTCCAGTCTCTATTGCGTCGTGGGTTTGAAACCACACTTTGCAATAGAACAACTGCAGGCAGCTTCTTATGACAGAACTACAAAGGTCCTGATATTGCTTTATGGGTGTGTTTGTTACTCCTCGGGTCTCTCACCCTCTCTGCGATAAGCACGGGAACATGAGCAACTGATTCTTAAAATAATGAGAACTACTGCTGTCCACTTCCTCTCTAGCACTGTGCGTTTGGATGTGTAGACGCACAATTTTGCTGCCAGTTGCTGTGTCTCAATTGGTCTGAGTATTTGGTTGAAATGTTGGTTGTCTGAGCCCAAAAAGAGCACAGAGCCTCAAATATTACACATCAAATATTTTGACCGACCATATACTGACATACAACCACGAGAACTCATCCATATTTGACCCTGAGTCTGCAGTGAGTGAGACGGTCACATGCAGCAGAATGTGACCCCACTCTCTACAAATCCCTGCTGCCACCAGAAAGGGCCCACTGCAGTTTCAATCAGCGGCTTCCTGCCCAGCCCTGGGACACAACTAATGGAAAATCCTTCCTCAGGAACGGCTGTTACCGCGTGAAAAGGTAAAAAATTCGAATTCAAATTGGAAATAGCTTCAGAAGATTGTTCCTGTTTTTAAAACATTTTCTAATCAGAATTCCTGTCTCGAATATGAGAAGTGGTAAACTTTGTAGGCAGGTAGAACAAAAAAAGTGTTGAATTGTGAGGACTCTGTCGCTTCAGCTGATGGGATTCCCTACACTAATCATAAATGATTTGGTTTCCTGAGGTATTTTCCCGATTGATTCTCAGTCTGCCAGAGTGTCTGGGAATCAGTTCGGCGACCTAAGGATCAGGGTCAAAATATGAACATATTAACAGAAAATCGTAAATCCAGGGGCAAGGCCGAAATGGACTGTAATGGTCTGAATGAAAAAAATGAGGTTTGAAAGACTTGAAAAATGTTATTTGCAAAGGGGAGGAATGAACGAGATTTTTGAAAATTGCCGTGTCAGTTGAATTAAAAACAGTATGAAATCATAAATTAACCAACACCGATCTTGTCCTGGTTCGCTCAGTCGGTAGAGCTTGAGACCTTTAATCTCAATGATGTCGGGTCGAGACCCATGCAGGGCACTGTTGTTTGCTAATCGGTTTGCCGCTCTCCATTAATGTTGCAAGAGCGAATTCGCTCGCCGAGGCAGGTTTTGTTGACACATTTTTCCTCCGTTTTTGATCATCTCTTGGTTTCTGAATGCAAACTGTCTCCACTGTACTGCAGGTGCAAGAGACAAGGTTATCAGTTCAGCCGAATATGCTATAAACGATGTCCTTTCCAAAACGTGAGTTACCATTCCAAACTTGCCCCAACCAAAATGTCCAGAGACGTCGAATGCGAATGGCCACATGACAGTGACAGCTGCATGTCAAATGGTGCTATAATATAATTAACTGAATGAGAATGCTCTGATGGAAACCGAATGGAACTCTCCCTGAAATTTTCCCAATTCACTCGGTAAATGATGCTGTTGTGTACCCATATGGGTTTACGTAATGAACAGCTTATTGTCAGTAACAGAGATCGAGGTGATGGAGGAGAGTGAGGTTTCCGTGTGTGTCAGAAGTGATTTGTACGAACAGGGAATTTAAACGTCCACAGAGCAGAAATAGCTGATTGGTCCAGGATCACACTTCTCCCTTCTGTTTGATTACCAACAAAAGAAATTGCGGGAAAATCTCAGCAGGTCTGGTAGAATATTGGAATTGGAAACCGAGTTAAATCTTCAAGACCAGTGGCACGTATTTCTCCATGTCCATCTCCGTCTACCTTTTTTATTGAATATCTCCTGACTCTTAACTTTTTACTCAGTTTGTCTTTTATTACTCCATCTCCAAATATTCTCCCAGTCTCAAAATTTAATCGCAGAACTGTTTCATCTCTCACCTCGCCGAGTTATGAGAGGACGACTTCGAAATGCACGATTAACTCTGTTTCTATTGCCTTAGATACTGGATGGCCAGAGACCCGAAGGCATAGGAGGACAGTTAGAGCTTTCAGCCCATCTGGTCTGCCCGCCATTCGGTCATGACTTATATTGCTCCCAAACCAATTTTCAGCCTTCTATCTGTGACACTTAGCTCCCCTGAATTTAGGATCCAGTATTTTTCGCAGAGCGCGAATGAAACCGTCCCAACCATCTCCACATCTGCTGGCAGCGGTTACATCGTATCTGTGTGTGATCGAGCTCAATTTCAGTCCCACATAGCCTACACGTCTGTTCTGAGCAATGCAATCCCAGCTGCATGACAGATCGATCGGGTCTCTGACCCCACGGTTTTGCTGCGAGGCAGTATTTAGCTCCTTCACCACCCACGGCAAGTACCGGTGTTTCAAAATGTGGTGACAAAGAACGATAGGCACAAGAGTTTGTACAGGTTCGGTCGAAAGGGTTATTGTCAAATCAGGGAGTCCCTGCTTCAGAATCTGGGTGTGAATCGCCCAGGAGAAAGTGAGGTCTGCAGATGGGCCATCCGGATGAACCAACCCAACCATCCTGTAGCACAGCATTTCAACTCCCCCTCCCACTCCACCGAGGATATGCAGGTCATTGGATTCATCCACCGCCAAACCAGAACAACGCGACGGTCGGAGGAGGAGCGTCTTATCTTCCGACTGGGAAACCTCCAACCATAGGGGATGAACTTGGACTTCACCAGTTTCTTCATCCCCCCTGCCCCCACCTTGTCTCAGCCGAATCCCTCCAGACCGGCACCGCCTTCCTGACCTACAGTCTTCTTCTTGACCTCTCCGCCTCCATCCTACTCAGACCTATCACCCTCACCTTGACCTCTTTCCACCTATCACATTTCCAACGCTCCTCCTCCAAGTCCCTCCTCCCTACCTTTTATATTCTCCTGCTGAACACTCTCTGCTCATTCCTGAAGAAGGGCATGTGCCCGAAACGTCGAATCCCCTGTTCCCTGGATGCTGCCTGACCTGCTGTGCTGTTCCAGCAATAAAGTTTCAGTTTGAATCGCCCAGCTCTGGATAAAATTCCAAGTCAGGAAATGAAGATTTATTTCTCTTCTTGTAACTAATCTGAATGAAAACCAATTGCTGCTTCCACAGAGAGCACAGACCCGGTTCTGCCAGAAGGAATCCAGTGATTGATTGCATCCAACTGGAATCATTGAGTCATAGAGATATACTGCAGGGAAACAGACCCTTCGTTCAAACCTGCCCATACTGACCGGAAGTCGCAATCCAATTTGGTTCCTCTTGCCAGCACACGGCCCATATCCCTCCAAACCCTTCCTACTCATGTACCATTTCAAATGCCGTTTAAATGTTGCAATTCTACGAGCCTCCACCACATCCTCTGGTTTCCATGGCAGCACATACACGAATAAATTGTCACTGCAAATCCCCTCTAAGGATCTCGCCTTTCTGAACTGAAACTATCTCGCTGTTCATTCAATGTCGCTATGTATAATTCTTGGAACTCCCTCCCTATCGACATCATGGCTGTATCATTGTGTTGAGCACTTCGAGGACGAAGTAAAGTAACTTACCATCTCAATCTCTTGAGTAATTATGGTTGAGCAGTGAAGCCTATCCCAAAGAGTGACGTGCATTCTCTAGAATTTCGTTTGAAAAAGCTGCAGTTTCCAAGTGGACACCCGAAAGTGGTCCGGAACAAGTGTAAAGTTTCGTAGGGAAAGTAGGATAAACTGAAATCAATGATGACTCGGATGAATGAGGCAGAAAGTGGGTGAGGAGCTGTTGGTACAGGGATCAATGTCAGTGCTAATGGTTTAGCCCTTACTGCCCACTGTTAATACCGACTCACGCACCACTCCTGGTAAATTCACCACAATTACCCTGGTCTCTTGGTATGAGTTTCCCTCTGTGCATTTTCACGCGGTAAATCGGCCCAGGGATGATGAACGTACACTGTTTATCCTGTCAGGTTAAAGAGGTGAAGGCATCCGTTTGAAATCAAAGCAAGAAGAGATTGCCTCTTCCTGTAAATTTTCAGTGGAGAGTCACCAGCTGTGAACTCCTTTCCTGCATAAGCGGACAGTGATATAAATTCTCAACGTGCAGCTTTATTACAGAAAGTTGTTCCGATTAACTGTGAGGGGAAAGTGAGGTCTGCAGATGCTGGAGATCAAAGCTGAAACTTTATCGCTGGAACAGCACAGCAGGTCAGGCAGCATCCAGGCAACAGGAGATTCGACGTTTCGGGCGCAGGCCCTTCTTCAGGAATCCTGAAGAAGAGCCTGTGCCCGAAACGTCGAATCTCCTATTCCCTGGATGCTGCCTGACCTGCTGTGCTGTTCCAGCAATAAAGTTTCAGCCGATTAACTGTGATCATATACTTGATTAAATGCCCTTCTTGATTTGAAGAAAAGTGTCTGTGGTTTCATCAGTTAAAGCATATGGTAATAACCAGGCTTTAATAGTGTTCAAATGCTGTCAAATGTTCTGTACATTGAAAATTCATTGTTTAAACTTCTTGTAAAAGCCGTACTGTTTATTCAACATCGCGAAAGTGACGGCTCAGCATGTTCCTTGTGTTTGAGCTCAGACCATTGTTATTTTGTGCTACCAAGCCCTACCGCCTGATGTGGACACATTAATCTATGTTCTATCCTGCTAATTCAACGCAGAGTTATTTTTCCTCTGTTCGACAAGGATTTGTCTATCTCTTCTATTATTATTCTCCGTCCGTCTTTTCAAGTTTTTTGTGAATAACGAAGAGACGCAGGAGACATGTAGACTTGCACGACAATTTGTAATAATAACGCATCCAATGAGATAATGGCTCTCATTGTCTGCTGTCACCATTCATTGATTTTAGGCAAACGGCAATAGCATCATAGAAATCCTATAATTGGAGTGAAACTGTTTCTTTTTCTGGTCTATTATGAATACTATTTAGAATTGTAAAAGCTCATAACGTTTTGAGTGAACATATGTCATCTGATCTCAGACCTAAGTAACACAGGCATCACTTGGAGACTATGAGCCCACTTCTACACACTCTCGCCAGGAGGTGGTGGGGTGGGGAGGCGGAGAAAGCCACGGAAAGGACTCCTCTTTTAACACGTTTCCAATAGTAGAATTGAAAAATGAGGGATATTGACAGACAGAGAGTGGTAGAATGTAGAAGAGAGTGAGATGGTACAGAGACACAACGAGAGACAAACAGAAATTCTCCATTCACTATGGCTGCTCATTGACATAAAGGCAAAGAAAAAGGTAATGAAGGCCAGCCTTTCACCAACTCAGGGCAACAGCAACAGCATTACAGCCGATAAAGGAATTTATTTTTACAGATGCGGTCTGTCAGCTAATGAGAGATTCTGGTAAGTATGCTGTTTCACGAAGTTTAATTGACAATTACCCAGGCAATAAAACAATAAAAAGCATAAGTAGCCTGAATCTGTGATATAAAACATTAAATCTCTTTGTCTCCACAGATGCTGTCAGGTCTGCAGAATTTCTCTGTCAAATCCTGTTGTTGATTCAGATTTCCAGGATTCACACTTGTTTGTTTTATGCGAGTCTGAAACTTGTTTGTGACAATACTCGATTAATTGCCAGTTCCATACAACATTCCCTGCTGTAGGAAGATTTTTAACAACATAAACGGTCAGAGGAAATCCCCCATCGCTACAGCAGTGAGAGCACTGAGTCCTTAACAGTAGACTTCCACGGAAAGTGAAATATGGCGCTGTAAGTTTTCTCAATGAATCCACTTTTATTTTTTTCATTTGTGATCATTTTAGCTGCACATCAGTTTTTTTTCTTTCTTCCGTTTCTGTCCGCTAGGAAAAGGCCTTTCCGCCCATCTGCAGTTCGGGTTATTGGACATTCATCTTTTCGAGTCCAGGAGCTACTATTTCTTGGAGAACCTTCTGCACTGCATCTAGGGTGGGGTTTGTGCGAGGCTGTACCACTATATTCATCTGTCTATAGATATCGGAGAAGTGTCTATCTATTCCACACCACCAGGCTTCCTCATCGCTCTTCTGAATCTTGGTTATTATTAGCCTTGCCATGGCACCTCCTTCCTTGATAACAGGAAACCGATATCCCGTGTCAGCTGTACCTGTAGCCGTGGTGGATACTACTAAATGCCAGTAACTGGGTATACAAGGAACTCTGCGTAAATATTTAGAGACTTATTTATAGTCGACTTGGTTACCAAACGGGCATGGGTGGCATGTAAATGTTAACTTAACATCCTTGGTTAAGATTACCGACTGCAGTTGTATCCCAGACACCCCTGCCTTCACGACTCGTCCTGCCGTGCAGCCCCATATTTCTATGAGTCTACTAATCACTACTTACACTTATTTGGATCAGGTGTTGTCCGATGTCTCCTCAACGTCAGCTACACATTTGCAATGGCTGGCGTGTATCAACGTGGCTCTTTCGGTGATCTTAATAGCTGTCTGTGTTGTAGGGAGCCCTTGGAACGGTCCCAGCCAGTCTTCGCCTTCATGCTTTTGCTCCTGAAGTCTTTCACCACTATCCACTCTTCAGGTTCTAGATTGTGCATATTCCCTTCTGTAGGTTGGGGTAGTGCTGCCCTTCTTTTGATTCTGTATTTGAGACAGAAGTGTGCAGAGTTTTATACCGTAACATAACATCTCGTCCTCACAGTGGTCTGTTACCTGTCTTACAATCGGTCTTGGGCCAATTCCTGTATTGGGCCACCTTCCAAACAAAATCTCAAACGTCGTAAGATTTACTCTTCCTCTCCTTCATATACATTAGCACAATTGGAAATGCCTTTGTCCATGTCACCTCTAGTTCCTCACAATATTTTGGCAATTTATTTTTAAGGGTAGTTTTCTCTCTTTCCACTGCCCCACTGCCCTGCTGGTTGATAGGCACAATGTTGCCCTACTTTATTCCCAAGTAATCACTGATCTGCTGTAGGGCAATATTTATAAATGGCTTTCCATTGTCGCTGCTTAGCCTTTCAGGGATGCCCTATCTGCGAATTATTTCAGTTCGCAAAGCCTTGACTACCGCACTGGCATCCTGTTTAGACGTGGGCGCACTTCCACCCCTTGGGAAAACATCAACTATTACCAGACAATGCCTTTTCCCTTCGCTGGGTGTTACTTCAATAAAATCCATCTGTAAATGTTCAAAGAGTCTTTGGGATTGGGGGTGTTCTGCCTGATTCATTTGTATTCCCCTCCCCACATTATTAGTGGCATAGATAACAGGCTATTAACATTTTTTATGAGTAATGAGTAAATCCCTTTCTGTACTAGCGTGCTGAAATATTGTCGTCCATCCCCACTTTTGACACATGGTCCTTCCCGTGTGTTGCTTTGGCATAGAAAGGGAATAAAGATGGTGGCAGACAGGGTTTACCATTGGGGCCACACTACACCCATTCCCTCATTCTGCACCCTGCCCTTGTCCATTCACGCTTCTCCTTCGATGTGGCCTGCGACTGTAACTCCCATAAGTCTGCTTTGGATTACAAATATTTGACATACACATGTCAGACTGATCGCTTGGCAGCTGATTGGCTGCCGTCCTTGCCGCTCAATCTATATTTTCATTGCCTTGAGAAATTTAATCATACATTTTCCTGTGGGCTTCGCATGTACATACAGTGATTGATTTCGACAATCGGACTGCTTTGAGGAGGTCAGAAATCAGGCCATGTTATGTGATTGGCTTTCCAGTGGAGGTCAAGAAGCCCTTGTTTATCCACAGGGATCCAAAATTATGTACCGCCCCGAATGCATATCTGCTGTCGATGTAAATATTCACTGTTCCTCTTTCAGCCAATTTGCATGCCTGAATCAAGGAAATCAGCTCTGCTGCTTACGCTGACAGATGAGAAGGAAGTGATCCCGCTTTGGCTACCTCGTGGGTAGTTGCTACAACATACCAGACACTGGCCTATCTCTTCGCTTCTGAATGCTAACGTATCCACAATAAAACGCCCCATCCAGATTCTAAATTGGTGAATCCAACACGTCAGATCTCGGACTTCAAATATCATTAATTACAGCGACAGAGTCATATGGGTCTCCGTCTCCTTTTGTGGGGAGAACACAAGCAGCATTAAGGACGTTACATCATTTTATTGTCATGGTAGGATCTGCAATAGCATAGCATTGTATGGGAGCCAACGTGCTGCCGACATGTGTGCTGTGTTTTGCTCAGAAAGCAGTAAGGATACTGCATGTGGGACCAGTCAGTTTAATTCAACAAAGCGGGCTATGTCCCTGGAAGCTACAACAGCCATTTCAAATGCAGGCACGTCACGGAGGCATTTTTGCAATCCTGCCATTACGGGATCTAAGTTGAGGTGAAAAATAAGCTACTGGCCTCAATTTTCCACATATAATTCTGCATCAACAGAAATGTCATGCAGGCACACTTCTCATTAACTGTTTGTACAAAAGGCTTGTTTGGATTTGGAATCCCGCTGTCGGTGTAGTTTGGAGTGCCATTTAAATTCAACAAAGGCACTCTAGGCCTCAGGGGTCACTGCAACGGACTCTAGCTCTGCAAACGTGAACTATGAGCTATGTCACTTTTGGGCACCTGAAGGGTTGCGTAATGCGGGTTTAACATTCTAAGTAGGATCACATGACCAAAAAGGTAGCAATCGTTTCCTCATGTGAGGCTTTGAATTTTGCTGGTTTGCTTGAACTCTGTCTTGGACGAGAAAGTGAGGTCTGCAGATACTGGAGATCAAAGCTGAATCTTTATTGCTGGAACAGCACAGCAGGTCAGGCAGCATCTAGGGAACATGAGATTCGACATTTCGGGCACAGGCCCTTCTTCAGGAATTTCCTGAAGAAGGGTCTGTGCCCGAAACGTCGAATCTCCTGTTCCCTAGATGCCGCCTGACCTGCTGTGCTGTTCCAGCAATAAAGTTTCAGCTTTGAACTCTGTCTTGACCAATGACCTTCCCTTGTTCAGATATTAGGTGACCTAAGAACGTCAACTATTGTTGCACAAGTTGTACTTTTGTGAGACTAGATGGCAGAGCATCGCAAGCCTAACTTTCTCACATTGTTTCTATGTTAATGCTGAGATTAAGCATTCACCTTACACACTGCAGAAGCGCTGACCCCCCGGTGAAAAGAAGAGTCTTCAGACTCCTGTGTAGAGCCTCGTTTATTATGGTGGGGACTCAGTAATCTTGAAAATGTCACGTGAAAGTATACTATTTGCCTTTGAATGGAAAAGTGAACCAGAATTGACTGTCGGCGTGTAACGGTACACAAAACAAGGCATTTGCTAAATCCACAAGAGAGCCATTTATACCGGTGGAATTTGAGCCAATATAATATAGGGGTTGGAAACATTTGTGGTGTGCGAAGCAACAGCCTTCTTTATAACCTGCAAGTCATGAACAAACCTCCATTCCCCCGATTCACCTGGAATGTTTGCCTTTTTGAACGAAAACAATGGGTATTTTCACCAGTGATTATTCATGGGAGATTATCACTCCTGCTGATAAGAGAGATTCAAAGACTGAGGTAATTCCTTGCACAACCTCGGGTTTTAACGGCTCTTTTGCTTTGCAAGGACGATACTCAGACTTCGGGGTTATCCTTAAGGGTTCGTATGAGCCCCACATCGTGTTTGCCCTTTGCCCTGAAATCAGTTGGGGCCCTTCTTAATCTTGGATCCGAGGCATCTACCATAGGTAAACGCCAGACGACACTCCTGGCGGGATTACCTGTACTGCCCTATCTGCCTGAGTTAGCCGATTTAGTATCTTCCTATACGTCCTTATAACTGCATTGAAGCAGATAACCACACTGACCCTGAAGATACAATCTTTCGTTTTTTGTGCCTGTCGAACCCATTGTCCCAAATTCTGAAACCTGTCACCGGATGCCTTCGCCAATGAGCCGTGAGGAAAAAAGCGTTCCACATCAAAAGAACAGGGTCTACTTACCGTCACCGATACTTAAAAAAGTTTAAAGTGACAGCACATCTGTGATCATTCCAATAAAATTGGCACAATAACAACTGATCTGGTTTAACCAATCTCCTGAACCAATCCTTCTCTTATGATTTGTCAGGACCATCGCGGTGTGTGTGCTGTGCAGTGCAGCATATCTCCAGCAAGAAAATCGGTGTTAATGGGATTAACATGGCTACTTGCTTCCTGGGTGAGTGAATCGCTCACGGAACCTATTGCTCTCTGACATGCATCAGGGGTCGTGATTCTTATTTTCCAGCCTGCACTATTAAATCTTTTTTGTATTACCTGCAAGCCCGTCGGGGTACTGCGCAAATCCGACGCCAGTCTCATTAGGAGATGCTGAGACAGCAGATATAAAGAACAGAATTCCGTTAACAGAAATGAGAATTGGAATGTTTCCCCATTAATGGTTTCGCACAATAGGGGTGCGGTAAATCTCTCTCGTGTCACGACTCCTGACGCACCCATTGAGTTCAGGAAGCTTCCGTGCATCTTTATTTGCGTCGACTCTCTGAACTGCCTTGATTTATGACCTGAATATCTTCCAAAAAGGTAAGAGGTGCATCTTCCACATATAACATAGATGTAAGCATTGATTTTTATGCGTCATCGTTGTACTGAAAATATAGTTCACGCTTCGCAAACTCAGTGCTCAGTCTAGAGGTGGGACATGTTTCAGTGCCCGTACGGTTAGTAGTAGAGATGAGCATAAGCAAGTATTCGTTGCCAAGCATAAAGCAAAGAGGTTTACCTGTAACTTTGGGGCTGCCCACCTCCACCTCAGCCTTCCTCCATTAGTCACCCTGCTGCCCAGCCTCCAGGGCCGATTGAGGCTGTCTGGGCGTGCACTGCCTCACTCAGTGGTCCATTGCTCTGCAAACAAAGCACCCGCCAGATTTACCTCTGCCAGCCCTTCCTTTCACGCAGCACCTCCTTCCAACGGCTGGGCGACCATTTGCATCATAGTCGGCTGAGCTTTTTGTGTTTGCTGTTCCATCTTTAATTTCGTTTTTCCTTGTCTTGGGCCAGAAGGTTTTCAGCATGTAGCGCGTGGAGTTCCATCAAATTCAGATTTCCCGTGTCCCAGGTAATACATTGGCAAGACGCCTCATTTAATGGGCGCCTGATAGCTTTCATATATTCCCTTTAAAGTACAATTCGCTTCTTCTTATCAACACATCAAGGTCAGGGGCCTAAAACATTCGAGTTCCTTTCCAGATAAGGAGTTGTTTTTTTCTAATTCCTTGGCTGTTGATATGCTAGTTTGCTGGCCTTGTCAGTCTGCTATTAGTTCGGTTTGAATATACATGGATTTTCTTTCTGTTTGCAACACTTGCCCTCTGCAAAGTCAGGCCCTTACCTTTTTGTTTCCCTGTGCTTTTATCGGTTTCAAAAGAAATGTTAATTTTCCATTGCAATGGACATCACATTATTTTCACAGGTCGCTGCAACATCGAGGGCCGAAGTTCCTGTACTGCACTGTAACGTTCCATGTTGTAAGATACATTTCCTGTTGGTTTCCGATGTCTCTCCTCACTGTGGAAACTTCCAGACACATCTTCCAGTGATTTGTCTGCACTTCATTCAATCCAGAAAACTGTAGTTCCTGCTGAGAATGTGATCTCTCCACAATGGAGAGAGTAAAACATAGTCGGTGACAAAGCTGAGATCAAATAAGGTCTGTCCAGAATCAACAAAAATTACCCCAGTCTTCCAGTGTCCTGTCACTTTAACATTGCATTGTGTCCCAAACCATCATATCAGTCTCTGGTCTGCTGCGTTCTCCTTCAAGGCACAGTCCAAGCTGGAAGATCGGCAACTCATTTTCTACTGAAAGACCATGCAGATTTCAGGACCCAAGATCGAGTTCAAGCATTTTGGATCCTATCCGCCCTCTTCCACATTTTTCACCCACCTACACATCCCATCAGTTCCAAACACGAATCATTGGACTCGAAGCGTTAACAGTCCTTTCTCATCATAGATGGACAAGAGCTGCTGATTTTGTCCAGACATTTTGGCATTTCTTCAAAGAACATTTCTTTTTCCATTGTAATCACAAGACTGCAGGAATCCTCTGATTGCAGGAGGATAAGTACACAGGAGATGAAAATAATGCCAAGGGTTGGACCATTCCCATTGTTAAGGTAGATGAGCTATGCCGGGGCTGTCTAACTAAGCACAGAGAAGGCTGAGTGAGAAACTGATTAACATGCACATATGTATGACGAGGATGAGGCTTTTCGGGAAGGAATAATAACCAGTGACATAGATGAAAAGCAGGAGAAAAGCGGTTGAGAGGAGATTTAGGAAGAACGCTTTCACCCATAGAGTGTTATTAATCTGGAATTTCTTAACTGAACATGTGGTAATGCTAAGTGTTATAATGACATTTCAGCAGTATGTAGCCGAACACTTGAAGATCCAGCGCGCACGTGGATAAGGACCAGAAACTGGAAAGTATGACGAGGTCAGACAGACGTGAGATTGGTGTCCCGAACGAAATCGTTCTCTGGCAAACGTTTGTGCTGAAAACTGGGTGAGACCGCAACTCTGCGGTGCAATGGAAAGCGCGTTGAATTTCTACGCCTTTGTTAATACTGCCATTCAAAAGTTGTGGATGCAAATCTCATCAGAGTCGAGTTTTAGTTTATGGTTTGAAAGGGGTTCAGACCAGACTCGGCTGCTCACCTGCAATACCTATAACATTCATGCAGAAACCCAACTGTCTCGAAATGCAACACTTTCCTCTCTGCGATGAATACCTTCGATGTCTATTTATGGTAGAGATAGATAAATATGTGTTAGCCACTTGGCAACACGATGATATGGATACACTTGAAAAAGACATAAAAGTGCTGTGTGAGCTATGATGGTACAGAATGGTGTGGCGGGGGCGTGGCGGGGCAGGAGCGGTGTTAAGAATGGCCTACTTCTGCTCCTTTCTTCTTGAGTCTTTTCTGGCCCAGGTTTTTAAGCAATCACAATGAGAACAATGTGAATCTACACTAATTAATATTTTCTGTCTCACCTCCACTTCGCTACCCTCCAAGCTGGAAAAGATAGCGCCTGTTTCAGCTTTAGGTCAGGCAGTGGGGGATTCTCACAAGTTCTCTGTCAGACTGAACATCACTTCACACAGGTTTCCAAGTGGACACATGGAGCAAGCGATTACATAGATGCTGGGGATTGAGGGACAGATTTCCCTCTTGCTGGGCTAGAATTCTGGCCAAGGTAATGAACGTGAATTTCTGACATTTTGGAACTTACTCTGGATTCTTGCGACTTTACTAACTAAAATAAAATTAAATTTGCCCTTGCATAACATGATTAATGTTTCACTATTTATAAAAAAAACCATGCCACGTGCCCTTGGATGTAGTAACGCAGAGGATTGTTGACGTTGTTTACAGTGTGGGTCATTGTGCCGTATGAACATTCCAAAGGATGCTGGTGAAGTACCAGTGAATCGAATTCTCTGACGAATTGATACCGATAGAAGGAAAATCCCAGTACTGTGGCGACATGACATTGCCTGTGATCAACGCAGGAAGTCACGGTAAACGAACACAGAATTCAATTATGCCTATTTTCACCACATTTTACTATGTCATTTTTCTGAACCTGATGCTCCATAATCGACAATCAATCATCAGTATAACTTACTCTGCGCTGTGTTTCATTTCAGATCTTCAGCAAAAAAGGAGTAATTGGTTTGTGGGGCCCAGTGGTAAGATCAGTAGCCATTGGTCATCAGTACACGGCAGCTCCAGTGGTGCAATTCGTCAGTTTGACGTCATTGCACGACAGACTAGAAGTGAGTCAGGTGCCAAAGTTGCACATTCGGTTCTCGCCAGGTATTGGTTTTACTGATAGTGACCAGAGATGATTGCAACTTCAAGCTGAAGAACAGTTCAAACACCGAATATTACACCGCAATAAAGTTCATTTTGGCCTTAACGTTGCACCGACCTGTGATACCAATCTGACTAGTATTTTACCATCATAATCCGAAAGGTTTATACAATGACCATTTCATTGACTTGAAAGTTGTTGTGTCTACGAGTGTTGAAGGCAAGGCATCCAGCACCCTTCCTTCTCACTGATAAAGGAACCTACCTCGGTATCTATCACCCTCAATTTACATCGATGTGCTCTTATGCCAAAATTACCATTTGAAGAAAAATGCCTTCACTGTCCACCTTATGGCAACCTCTGATCATCTTCTATGTCTCTCTAAATTCAGCCTTCAAACTTCTTGTCGCTATCAAAAACCGCCTGAAGTCCCTCAACCTTTCCTCGTAAGACCATCTCTCCATAGAAGGCAACATCCTAGAAATTGTCCTCTGCACCCTTTCCAATGCTTTCACATCTATCGTATCATGTGGCGACCAGAAATGCACGCAACTCTACGAGTGCGGCCACACCAGTTAATTTCTGGAGCTGCAAAGTGATATTTTCGCTCTGAAACGGAATCACTCTCCCAAGAAAAACGAACACACCGTACTACTTGCAAACAAACCTGTCAACGTGGGTGATAACTTTCCGAGTTTTATATACAGGGGCACTGGGATCGTTTGGCACATCTACACTTCCAAGAATATTACAATTAGCCAACTCTTTATCCTTGTTGCTCCTTCTGATGTAAATTATCTCACACTTTTCCACATTAAAATCCATTTGCCATTTCTGAGGTCAGCTCGGCAGATTATTTATGCCCCTCTGTAACCGTCAGCAGATATTGGCACTATTGACAACATCATCGATCTTAATGTCCTCTGAATACTTACGAATCCATTACTCCATGTCCTAATCCAGGTCATTTATAAAAATGACAAACAACAGCGGACACAAAAAGGAACCTTGTAACACACCATCAGTTACTGAACTCCATGATTATCATGTCCCATGAACTGCCACACTCTGTCTTCTTTCAGCGATCCAATTTCTGATCCAAACCGCTAAACCATCCTCAATCCCATGACTCTGTACTTCATGCAACAGCCGACACTGCCTTACGGAAAACCATATCCACCACATCAACCACTTTACTCTCATCCACCTGTTTGCTCACCTTCTCAAAGACCACAGTAAGGTTTGTGAGGCACAACCTGCTATTCATAAAATCGTACTCACTATCCCGAATCAACTTTTTCCTTTTTCGATGATCATAAATCCTATCTCTCATAGTCTGCTCCAAAATGTTAGCTGCAAGAAAGCTCAGGATCACTAATCTATAATTACCAGCATCGTCTCTACTCCCCTTCGCGAAGAAGGGGACAGTATTTGCTAAACTCGGGTCTTCTAGCACTAATGACATAAACACTGACGAAGTAAAGCTTATAGTCAAAAGTTCTGCAATCTCCTCCCACGATTCGCAGACGATCCTCGGATATATCTATGGGGACAAACCTATTTTTAGACTTCCATGAATTGCTAACAACTCCTCTTTATGAATGTAAATTTAGTTTCTTCTAATAGGTTGCAATCTCAATACTCTCTTCGACAACATTGTCTTTTTCATTTTTGATATGATAAAAGATACATTCAGCGTCTCTGCTATCCTTGGACTCTGCTGACAACTTCATACTTCTGTTCTTGACAGGCCATAATCATATGCTAGACATTCTTTTATTCTTGAACTATCAATTGAAAGCTTCAGGATTGTTCCTGCCAGACAAAGACTTCTCATGCCTCCTCTTCGCTCGAAGTAGCTCTTTCTTTAGGCCCTTCCTGGTTAGCTTTTAATTCGCAAGCGTCTTACCTCAGCCTTCATATCTTATGTTTACGTACGCCTCCTTCTCCTTCTTCTCAAGAGATTCAACTTCTTCAGTAAACCCAGCTCTATGTGTCCACCTCATATTCCCTGCATGACGCATGCTTTCCTACCAAGGACATGCAGTAGCTTTTCCCTGAACTATCTCCATATTTCAGGCGTGCACAACCCTTGAAGTTACTTTCCACGTCCAGTGCATCTTAACTCTTACATAATCGTATCATAATGGTCTTTCTCCCCGCGATACCTCATGCACTACAATAAATACCTATTCCTATCCATCACTAAATAAACATAACCGAATTGTGATCACTATCATCAAAGTGCTTACTTACCTCCAAACAGCTGGCTGAGTTCATATCCATAAGCAAATCCAATGTAGCTTTCCGTCTTGTTGGACTGTCTACATGCTGCATCAGGAAACCCTCCTGCACACATTGGACAAAAACTGACCGATCCGAGGTGCTGAAACGATAACATTTCCAATCAATATTTGGAAAGTTAAATCTCCCCATAACAACTACCCTGTCAGTTTTGTTCCTATCCAGAATCATCTTTGCAATCTTCTCCTCCATATATCTAGAACATTTTTGCGGTGACCTCTCCATTCCTGATTCTAATCTCAGACCATTCTACCTCAGCAGATTCAGTCGCGTTCTCACCAATATCCTTTTTGCTTCCAAAATACTGTCCTTGACGAATAACGCCACATCTCCCCCTCTGAAACGACCCTGACTGAAACTAAGGTATCAGGAACAACCATTCTCTTCAGTCCTCCGTTCGTGTCTCTGAAATGGCCACAACATCGAAGCCCCAGGTAACAACTCATGGCACCTACCTTATCCAAGATGCTTCTGGCGTTGAAGTAAACACACCTCAAGCCACCTTCAGCTTTTTCAGGACACTCTTGAAAACCTGAAACGCTATTTATGCACAAAACCACTCACAACAACCTGCAAACTCGAGCTCCAATTCAGCTTCCCACTCCGCGGCTAAATTCGTTCAAACCCTTATGAAGAGCTTTTGCAAATTTTCCCCTCAGGGTATTGGTACTCATCTGGTTCAGGTGAAGACCACGCTGTTTGTAACGGTTCATCGACTCCAGTATGAGCGCCAACGATCCAGGTATCGGAATCTCTCCCTCCTGCACCATCCTTGCAACAGTATTTTCAAATGCTCTCTCCCTACACTTCACCTCACTACGGCGTAGAATGGGCAAGAAATCAGAAAGAACTCTGTTTGTTCTAGGTTTAAGATGTCACCCTCGATCCCTAAACTTCTGCCATGCATCCACATCAGTTTTATTACCAGTGTTGTTGTTGCATATGCAGACAATGACTTGGGGTTGCCAACCCTCTCCCTTAAGGATCCTGAAAACACGATGCGAGACATCACAAACCCTGGTAGCTGGAAGACAACACACCAATCATGAGTCTGCCCTATATCCACAGAATCTCAATCTGTTCCCATCGATATGGAGTCCCCAATAACAAATGCTCTCCTCCTCTCTCCCCCACTCTTCTGAGAAAAATGTGCAAAATCTGTGCCAAAGATCTATACGCAATGGCTTTCCCCTCGTAAGTCATCCCGCCCAAAGATAACAAATATGTTATACATGTTACTGAGGGGCACTTTCACAGCAGATGCCTGCACTGTCTGCCTGTTAGCGTTTCGGCTACCGACTGTATCCCATCTATCTATTTCTTGTACGTGAAGTGTTACTGCCTCCCTTTAACTTAACTCAATTCCACTTCGTCTCAAAATGATCTGACACCAAGCTACAGTTCCCGAATGCAGTTGCCGAGGAGCTGGAGTTGGGTGCATTTCCCGTAGATGTGGCTATCTAGGACATTATTGAGGACCCTTATCACTCACATTTTACAGAAAGAAATTTCAAATGTCCGGCGATCCATTCCTAATGTTGTCCACAAACACACACTCAGATATATAAATGTGAACATATAATATATATATATATATATATAAATGTGTGTACGCATATATATTAAAGAAGTTGGAAAAGAAAGTTGCTTAAAACGGCATTTACTTTTTTAAAAATGGTTTTGTGGAGTGTTCTGTCCTTGGGAAATACCTCAGTTACTTACAATCACCATAAATACTCCCTGAGTGAATATCCATGTCTCAATAGAGATACAGAGGTGACGTTTGAAAATGTTAACGTTTCTCATATCGCTGATCCTGTGCTGTGTTAAATTCTGGAAAGGATGTTTAGTTCGATTCATGTTACACATTTTGTTGCAACCTCGCACAGGCCATTAAAACAATCAAAAATTATTAGATTTATCTCATTGGACAATGTTGTCGGCAAAACTGGAACCGAAATGATAAAGATGCTTGAAGTACTGATTTGAAGATTATATAATTCAAACAGGAAAATTTTTCGAGTCTTGTCACTGGATATTTTGGAGGGGAGAGGGTGAGCAGCAAATGGTCTCACTCCCTTCTCTGTGATTGCAGCCAAATGTCCAAGGCAATAGATGAAAAAAATAGTGCATTTCATCGACAGGTCAGTTCGCACTCACTATAGTATAATTTTGCTTTGATTGTCGCCATCGTATAAAGGGATAGGTGAGTGGCGAGATCGGGATTATGGTCGTAAGCTGAGACATTGCGATAAGTCATCCCATACTGTTGGCATCACTTTATGTCATAAACCAATTATGCAGCGGACTGAGCTTACCGACTTCCCTTTAATGCTGAGCTAACAGAAACAGTTCAGTTCTTTTACAATTTATGGAAGTGCACGTAAAACAAGCTGCTAAACCTTTCTTCACAACCAGCATTTTCCACACTAAGTCGTACTCAGTTGGAGGTGATATGTGCTATATTTCCAATTAACGTTAACCAATTAGAAATTGTGCACCTAACTCTAACCCGACCCCGCCGACCAGACTCCCTGTCTTGATGAAATTCATTCATTTTGTTTCTGCACGCATTTTGACAAATACTTTAGAATCTGCTTCTGACACATTTTTCCTGAAAAATAATCATTTTCGATTTCAGTTACTGCAGTATGAAAATAAAGTGCTCCAAACTTTTCCTTATCATTCATTGCTGGTTTTGATGTTCGAAAGTTTAGTTATAGATCTGTCTGAATGAAGTTTTTTTACCTCCTGTTTACTCTCAGCAAATTCACATCATCAGGGAAACTTCCATATGGGCGCAACTCAGTTTTATCTGGTTTCACGCCACATGATCTATTCATCAGTTCTACCATCCCATGAAACCCCGCCTCGTCTTTTCTAATGGCTTTATGCCCCTGGACTTCGTTGGCTTCCTTTCCATTCTTTTTTGTTTCCCAGTCGACGTTGTCCATTCTTCCTGATGTCTTTTGATTCCAGTCATCGGCATCCATATCTTTTATCATCTCTTTTTATCCCAGGGAAGTCCATCTTGAGAAAGAATGCTGTTCCGATGCAAACAATGAAAACCCGCTCGAATCGTGTATACTGTCATTAACAGTATAGGGAAGATGGGAGCTAGTTCAGTCACAGGTGAATCGGTTGGTTGTCACACAATGGATCAACCACTGACTGCGAAATGACTGTTTTTCTTCACTTTTCTCCCCTCTCTGAACATGTGCTAAAACAACACAGTAAGGTATCATAGAATGCCGACAGTTAAGAAACTGGCCATTTGATGCAACAAATTCACACCGATCCTCCAGGGATTAACCCTCACCCTTCCTTACCATATTACTCTTCATTTGTTCCTGAATAAGGCACCTTACTGACAGTCGACCCATTTGGATACATACCATGTCTCAGGCTCTGTGAGGCAGCGGTGCTAACCAGTGAGCCTTCTTGCGGCCCTGCAGCAATATTTGAAGGCACATGCGGACGCGTGTAAAATGCGTTTCCTGTCAAAGATGCTCCGATTTTGTTGTTGTCCTTATCAGGAACAGTAATCCTGCTTCCCTGACCAGGCATTGAAACCAAACCACAGCGGTGATAGTGCTGAATTGTAACCATTAGCTGACATTTAGGACGGCAGGTGCAACTGCATCTTCTCTTAACAGCACAGTTTATTTTCCAACGATGAGACGTTTCTTCCATTATTCTATTCGTGACACCGATTTTTTACAGCACAGAATAATGCATTAAGTCAATGCCAGTCCATCAAAAATCCATCCATTCTCATTTCCAGCTTCCAGTCACCCGCAGCCTGACTTCTGAAGTGTTCATCTCAAAGAGACGCTCCCTGCAAAGGTTGAATCTCAAATGAAGAAGCGAATGAGTCTGAAGTCAGATTCTATTAAATTTGATCATGAGCTGCGGGAGAACTGAACCGCATTTTCATCCAAAGAGGGAAATATACAGACACATCTCGTGAGAATGACAAAGTCATTAGGAGAGGCCACCATTCAGAAAATGAGGGATTGAACTGTTTGCCTCTTCTTTCTTCATTTCGGGCTTTAAAACCCGATTCTGTTTGCATAAGCAAAGGGGTAAACCGGCAGGCGACTGTCGTTCTAGGAATGGCACAGTCGTGAATAATTGGTACACGCTAATCGTTGAATTCTCCACCTGTTCAGATAGCCTGGGTAGCTGTGCTCTTCCAGCCTCCTCCCTGATTCATTTGGATTCCAGCAAATTCCTGCCTCTCCAGAAGGAATGGAAGCATTCAGACGCTTCGCTGTATGTTTTCCCCCCCCACTATTTCACTTTTCTGCTTCGACTGCATCACGTTGTTCTTCCGGTTAAACTCGAGCATTCTTGGCATCAGATGCTAGTCGTCCTTTTGTTCCTCGAAGTCGAAACACAGATGGGGATTTTGAAAGTCAAGCAGATGAGACCTTGTCCATGGGGAAAATCACTTCACGACGCTCCCTCAGAAATAATTCCAACCAACACGGAAAATGCTTTTGTGAACGTTTGTTGCAAACACATTCAGCAAGGCCCAAGCGTAATTCGAACACACGACCAATGGATGATAAGACTAATACTCTAGCCTGTGAGCTATGTAGGCACACGCAAAAGGAGCGTTTTTTCCTGACTAGTAGAAAATGATGAACTCTAGCACAGCAAATTCCGTCGCCCGAGGTTCGTGATGCAAGCTTCGTTTTCTGTTTTAAAATACGACTTGAAACCATTCCTTTGATCACATGTTTGACATAACACTTTGTCAGCTTCCCAGTATCTCATGATGTGACTGGGATCAAACTTTGTTTAAACTCCCTCCAGAGGAACAGCTTTGAAGTTTCCATTATGTGAAAGGCACGATGTGGTATTGATAGCAATAAATTGCCCTTCATTTCAACAAAGATTACAGCTTATCTTCTTCAGTTGCTGACTAATTCTCTTCCTATAGCATTTTGCGATTTACGTAGTGAAGAGATTTCAGATATTATATGGTAGATGTAGTTTAGGCACCAAACGTGGAACAGTTCAAATCGAACATACTGCGGAGATTGGAATTGCAGGCTATGCAGGTATCTGAGAGTGCGGTTTAAAACAAAATCTTGGGTGTCGTGTTCACTGGCTGGGTTGGCATTTATTGAACAACACTAATTGCTCTTGAGTGAGCTGGAGGACATGGCAGTGATAGACAAAGCGAAGACAGTCAAGAGATTTGCAGAAATGATAAAACCGTTGGAATTTAGCTGCGTGGTAATAGGTGAATAACCCTTGTTGTTAATACTCCCACGTGCAGCAGATTTGTTGAAAGATTTCAGGACTGCATCTTTGGGTGAATAACCCACAATCCCTGCCCTTCCAGCATGTGGCAGCCCGTGTGGAAAGATAAAGCTGCGAATCTTCTCCCTCGCAGTGCACGTTTGGGAAAATGTGCAGTGGCAAAAGTATCATTCAGGTAAGGAACAATGGAACACTGAACAGAACGCAAGTACACCCTTGAATAGAGGCAGAGGGAGTTAGGCCAGAGCAGAGGGGGAATTCGAGAGGACAGATGGAACTGTGTTACCACCGTTTAATCCAAACGAATGGATGAGCGTTTGAGCTGCAGAGGAGCGGAGACGTGGAAGAGTTACTGATGTTAATGAGGTGCAAGTAGGCTGACATGGTGACGATGGCGATATGTGGTTGAAAACATAAAACGCAGTGAAGGATGTCACGATGGTTATGACGTGACTCGTTCAGACTCGGACAGTTGCGAGGGAGAAGATTCAATCAGTGGCGAGGCATTTTCTCCTCGCACATGGTCAATGATGCTTTCCAGCTCATCTCATCCATTTGCCGCAACTCCACTCTTCAAACCCATCCCTCCAACAAGGACAGAGCTCCCTTATTCATCACTTTAAATTGCAGCAACCTCCGCAGACATCATGTCATTCTCCAACAGTTCCACCACCTGAAAATGAACCCCACCATCTAAGATGTGTTTCCCTCCCCACCCCTACCCTCTTTCTATAAACGTCATTCCTCTACGACTTCCTTGTCAAGTGCACACAACTCACCAAACCACCCTCCCCTCCTGCCCATTCTCATTCCAACACGGGATTTGTAAAACCTCCACCCACACCTCCATTCTGTCGCAGCCGCAAAGGAGCCTTCCACATCCATGAGAGTTTTACCTGCACTTCCACTCATGTCATAGAATGTATCCATTCCTCCTGGTGCAGTCTACCTATATTGCGGAAACAGGATGCCTAATTACAGTTCCCTTCAGAAAACACCCCCGGAGACCCATAACAAACATCACTGACCCGTGGCCGAACACTTCAACTCTCCCTCCCAATCAGCCAAGTTCATGCAGGTCCTCGGCTTCCATGGCTCTCATGAACTAAGCTATGCATCAATCTTCCTTCCCGCCTATCCGTTCGACCCTGCTTTGCGACCAATCACCACTACACCCACCTCCATCCATCTGTTACACTCTCAGCTACATTATCCCAGCCCCATCCACTCCAATTTGTCTCTCTACCCCCTCGGTTTACAAACTTATTTCCTGATGATAGCTCTTGCCCGAAAAGTCGATTCTCCTACTCCTTGAATGCTGCCTAACCTGCTGTGCATTTCCAGCAGCACACTTTCGACTCAGGAGCGAGTTAGTGGATTTTGAATTCGGGACTGAAGACAGAACCCTCAGCTTTGCCATGATCCAATTGTAAGAAATGTCTGCTCCAACAGATTTGCATGTCCGACAAGGCAGAGCAGCGTTTGACCTGGAAGGAACAGGGAGGTGATCGTGTTTATATCCACCTGCAGATCTATTTGTTGTCTGTGGTGGATGCTGTGTGCATGAAAGAATCTGACGAAATTCTGGTCACATTCTAAGTGTCGAATATCCCTCACCATCAGACCATTTCTTGGAAAGCATCCAGAGTCTTGTGAAAGTTGCTTTCCCACTCTCATTTTTGGATAACATCAATTTCGCAGGATATTAGAAGGGGAAGATTTACAAACCAATCTCTCCGCCGTGATCTGATAAAGTCGTACATTTTATCACAAGTAGAACTTGATCATATAGAGAACATGAAAGGAAAAAAAAACCTCTGGTTACAGAGAGAGAAAAATCGTTCTCTTATTGTGTGTGTGGACAATGGTTCTACCCATCATCAGAGCCACAAAATAGACATGCAGTCATACTATGGAAATTCTGTGGAAATGTGCGTATTGATTTCCTTGTCTGAGCTGAATTCCAATGGAGATTCCAGGAAAAAAAGCAATTCACCTGCTCAGAGTGCGGAAAGGAATTCACTCTGTCTCTGACCTGCTGCAACACCTGCTCGTTCAAAATGAGGAGAAATAATTTCAAAGTCTGGACTGCGTAAAATGCTTTAAAACGTCCAGCACAACCCTCATACTAATTAAAAACCTTTCATCTCTCCAGACTTTGGAAAATGTTATCAAACCTCTGTGTGCTTCATCCCTGAGAAATAAGCTCACATGAATGAGAGACCTTTAGTAATTCTGGAGACGTGACGTCTGATCTACATGCTCACCCGGGAGGAGAGATATCTTCGTTTCCAAATCGATGGGACCTGCTGTAAAAGCCCGAGTGCCCGGATGGCTCATCACATTTCTCACAATATTAACGTGCCTTACAAAATGCCCTGACTGCAGGAAGTACTGCACAAGAGACGAACGTGTCATCAATTTATTCACACTGTGGAAAGACATTATTAACTCTAAAAGTTCCAAGGGGCAGTTTATCATGAACGTCTTCACATTGAAGAGAGACCTATTAAATGCGTAGTCTGTGGGATGTGCTTATCAGTCTCTGTAGAACTGATGTCCCTTCGACATTTTCACAATGTGCAGGACGTTTCAAGTGTAGTTATTCTAGGAATATGTTCAAGCGTTCATCTCAACTCTAAGCACACCAGACAGTTTGCAGTGGGCAGAAAGCATTTACTGGCTCCATGTGAGAAGCACAGTTAGCTCACTCATCGACCCTGCTGAGACAAAAGAGGGAGCCCACTCAGGGAAAGAATTCACTCACTCATCGACCCCGCTGAGACAGTGCAGAGCTTACATATCTCAACAGCGATTTAACCTTGTTGTTCATCATATTCATGTCTGAAAGCAAAGTTTTGATATTCTGGATAAAAATCAAATAAATCAGCTTTGTATTAAATTTGTCAAATTTCATTGGAAGGATGGGTTTACCGAGTACTTGAAGCATCAGCACAGGTTCCCAAGGGGAAGTAATGTCTGACAAATATATTAGACATCTGTGAGGAGGTAATGAGCACGTAAGATGCAGTTGGTCACCTGTAGAGGTGACCAACTGGAATTTCCAAAAGGCTTTTGGTGAGGTGCAGTATGACAAACCACTCAATAATGGGCAACTGCTACTTTAGATGACGGTGTGTTTGGAGTTTCTGCATCCTGTCTGAATCTGCCTGGATTTCCTCCCCAGACGAAGGATGCGTCGGTGACCTTCTTTGGGCATGGGGAATGCAGAGTTACAGGAATTGGGTAGCGGTGTGAGTTTGGGTGTGATGTCCATGGCAGGATCAAAGGAATCTTCCTGGGCCGAATGGCCTGTTTCCACATTGTAGGTATTATATTCGGACAAGGTTGATCGCCGGGATTAAGGCTTTTGTCAAATGAATTTCTTTTTTTAAAAAAGGTCACAATTTCCATATAAACATATGATTTCTATTGAATCTGTTGAACGATATAAGGAGGGGAGGCGTATTCTTACAGAGGACATCATAAATGTGGAGCGAGAATGTCAGATCACCTTAGCACGTGAAGTTAAGGATATAATGTAAAGAGATTCCACAAGTACATTAAGAACTAGAGACGAAAGAGGACCACTTTAAGATGAAAGAGCTCACTTTTGTTTTTAACCTCAGCACATGGAGAGATATATAATGTTCACTTCGTGGAGAACGAAATAGGACTACTTGAAGATGAAAGAGCTCACATTTGTTTTTAACCTCAGCAGATGGAGAGATATATAATGTTCACTTCGTGGAGAACGAAATGGACCCTACAACTAAATATTCATGTTTATAAAGTCGTTTCCATCGTAAAGTGCAAGTGCTGGAGGATTTGGAAAAATGAATATGGATATTTCTCTGGGATTTGATCTCATGTATCTTGGAACCTTTTGGCAAGTTAGGGAATGAAACTGTTGGGCCTTTCGTGGAAATAATTGTGTAAGCTATTACTGTGAGTGAGGTGCCGAAAAATGGGGAGTAGCTAATTTTGTGCTTTTGTTAAGAAAAGGTTGTATCTCACAAACATGACTGAAATTTCGAGGGCATAACTAATATGATTGATCCGGATAAAGTGGTCGATATTGCTCACTTGAACTTTAATAAAATCTTTTTCAAAGTTCCACATGTTTACCTGATTCAAAAAGTGAGATCACAGAGAGTTCAAGGTGAGATTTCCAATTCGATATAAAATTAGATTAACAGCAGGAGGCTGGGAATAGCCGTGGAAAGTAGCTTTCAGGCTGGAGGACAAATACCGATGGTGTCCCACAAGGATCGATGCTGCCCACATTCATTTTTTCATTTAAATAAATGATTTAGGTGAGAAGATAAAATGCATGGTAAGTAATTTGCAAAATTTGTCGGAAAAGGGACAATAAAAAAGGTGATGGAAGATTGTGAAGAGATTTTCTCGTCAGGTCAATTTCCTTCACTGTCCTCGAGTTTTTATAGCGTGGGGGAGTGGCGTTGGGGCGGGACAGTGAAGGGCCATCCGTCCATCGTACAGACAAGGTTATCAGATGTCCACCTATTCTCGTTCCAGTTTGCAGCAATTGCCCCAAAACTTTGAGTGTTCTGACATTCCAGGGAAAATGTCAATGAGATTCGCTCTGTGAGCTTAAATGACACAACAATGGTACTGACGGTTGACATGGTCATACTGGGTTGCAACACCTTTGAGGAACGTATTCTCATGTTCACACACAGAGGCAGACACGCAGGCACATTCCTCGACGGTGATAGAGTCCTCATCGTTATACGCACTCCATGTGCTTAACGTCCGCAAGTTTCTCTCGTGAAAGGTGGCTTTAAGTGGAATACAAGCCACCTCTCCCGAAAATATGAACTGTTGCTGTGAGCTGCGGTATGAAGTGGATACTGAGCTGAAATAGTCCCACACGCTTCGCATGTGTAACTTTCAGTAACAGGAATCCCACCAAATCAAGGCATCTTGCTCCTAGGATCTGACAGGATAGCGCTCAGCAAACATTCCTCACAAAACTACTGACACACGGCAAACTCTAGACACTTTCACGTCTCGTCTCGTCTCGTTCCGTTTCTGTCCCTCTCACACCTCCAGATTCCTCATCATGTCTAGTCCGAGATCATTGAGCTGTTTGATACAAATACAGATACATCGAGAAAGTGATCTTTATTTCAAAAGCAGAATCAGGGAATGTAAGCTGCGAGGGCTTGCTCACGACAGGGCAATACGTCACCACGGTTTCATGTCCTGATTATTGTATAGACTGATTCCACCAATGGGCACCGTACCAGTTATTAGCAATTAAAATCTTCCAATGAATACGGTGACTGACAGAACGTAGCTTCGACCCCTCCCATGCTGAGGGGCGTTTTGCAAACATTGTCCTGTTCCTTCACAAACTGAGTTTTTCTCAGCTGGCCATGGATTCCATCGAGCACAGAAAATGCCCTTTGGCCTACTAAGTCTGCACATTCCAATACAGTCCGCGGAACTGTTCTTCCCCCATTTGGCAACACTTTGCTCAAAGGCTCAAACGAATTCAGCACTGTAAGTGTTCGACTGTATGGGTCTTTCATGCTTTGGAGGTTTCTGCCTTTTCAATCATGACAGGCGGTTGGTTGCAGTTTCCCAAGCTTCCTTGTCTGGGTTATTTACATTTTATTTCATCCTGCGATTTGAATTTTAAACAAAAAAAACAGAGAACAAACACACTTCTAGTTCAATCTCGTCTCTCAATCACAGTCAGCAAAATGCTAAACTGCATGGGGAACGCACAGTGGAATTAACACCCATCGCCTCAATCACTTGGCCACACCTGCAGACGTACGCTACTAAACTGGTTTCAAGTTCTCCCTCCCTGTGGAGCTGAGGGACAGGCAATCATTGTTAGGTTTGTTTGAATTGAATCACCAGCTTCAACAGGGTAAAATGTCAGGATATTTTTGGTCTGTGTAATCAATCTCGATATTTCAAATTATCATTCATTTAGAAGCAAAGACAGAGATTGCAGGAGAAACTAAGCATGTCCGGCAGCATCTGGAGATGGAGAAATAGAGACAACGATTCAGAGCTTCGTCAGGAGTTTCTCAGAACTCTGCTTTTCTCACAGGGTCTCCCATTCCTGCCGAGTTCCTTAAGCAGTTTTTGTTTTTTGTCAGAGATTCCCAGCATTCGCAACACTTTACTATCCATTAAACAATAACGGAACACATTTCTCATTCCTCATTGGACAGGTTTTCCAATTGGGAGCATATTCCCGAACCTGCTAAAAACACGCAACTGCACAGCAAAGGATTCGGATGGATAAGAACAGCGACAGCGTGGGAACACCCTATCGGTTAACAGCCAAATGAGAGAATTAATTACTCCGCAGAGACTGGGGAGTTCCTTGTAGCAAGCCCCTTGCAGGATCTCATAAAGAAGACTGTTAGTGATTCAAGAATTCGCCTGCCCTTCGTAGAATGACAATTGACCTCGGTTGGTTTCACATTTCCAGAATGTATCCTGGGGTATTCGTTGTGGAAAATGGGAACAGTCTGATCCCACGCCTTGCCGACACAGCCATGTCACCGGGAACCAATTCTCCTAAAACCGGGACCGACTCCCTTCATGCCTCATGACGGACATATTCCTGACCACGGTAAAAACCCCCGAACTGTGCAGCTGAAGAAAAAAGGATGGTGTGATTGTCGCTCCCTTCCTGGGTCGTGAGAGAACAGCACCTGTTAGTGAAGAGCCGAAAGCACTGACTAACATCGCCACAAAGACTGATGAGCCAACGGCGTCAATGATCTCCGAAGGCAAGCTTTAGTCTGCTCTTCCCCCATGGAAACTGCTCCTTAATTAGCTTTACCTTTCGAAAATAAATCCTTGGAAATTCATTCTGAAGACAAGGGAATAGTCTGCTCCCATCCTCTAAAGGCACAACCAGAACACGAGGAACCAGTTATCCTCCAACCGGCACCGTGTCTCTTCCAGCCTTTCAGTGCCTTGTCTGTGAGCGTTTTTTTCTCATTGTCCCGGAGCTGAAATGAGATTTGACGTCCTGACGTGCAGGAACGAGAATCTTTACAATGTCACAGATCAGTTCATGTCCGGAGAGCATCAGAGTCAAAGCACTGGCCTCCGCAAGCACGGAAAGATTTCTAACCTGTCTCTGCTCAGTCGAACAGTTCATCGTTCATTCGCCTCTGGATCCGCTTCCCAAGGAATATATAAAGATTCACAAAACTCGAGACTAGGATTTCTGCTTTGCATCTTGACAGTTTTCCCACCTGCCAATTGGCTAAATCTTCCAAGAATCTCTTCACAACCCTTTGATTTGCACTATGTCCAGAGATAAATAACTCTCACTTTGTGGAGAGATTCCCGATTCTGGGATTGTTTTGTTTGGAGCAAAGACGTTTAATAGGAGATTTCTTGGGGATGTTTGTAATGATGTGGGCGAAACCAGTGTGGAGGGGCGCGTTGTTGGTCAGGAGGAACTGCTGCCCCTGACCAGGGCAACTGATCAAAGGACGAAGAGTGAAGACGTTTAATGGAAAACACAACTTGTACCAAATAAACTCAGTGAAACCAACATATACATCATGTGTTTGTTATTATCTGTGGATAGTGGAACAGAGCTAACGTTTTGAGTTAGATCCGATGCTCGTTCAGAACGCACGTTTCCTGCATGTCAACAATTGAGCATACCTGAGAAAATGTCGTGTTGTCGAGACGCGTTTTCTGGAGTTGCAGGGATAACTCCGATTGATCAGAGATACAGTGGATGGGAAGGATCGATTTCCATGAGCAGAGAGATTAACAATACGGCAATGGTCGAGTTACAAAGATGTTCTTGTATTTTTACAGGGCCTTTCAGCACCACTTCAGTCACAGTCACTGAAGTAACTTTGAAGTAGATGTGTCATTGCCAAAACTAAAGTGCTAATCAGGACAGTTTGTTCAACCAGAGATCACAAAAGAGCACTTAGAACTGGCCTTAGAGACGCCAGTGAGATTATGCTTTACTTTAAGCCTTTGTTCCTCTCTGGTTTATATCCAGGATAGTGCAGGACTGGAGGTTCTAATCTCAGGGGAAGGTGTTACCCACTACGACACAGATGAGGAGGGTGTTCTCACGTTCAGAGGGTAGCAAGTATGTAGACGTATTTACAGCAGATGTCTGGCAAGTCTCAGTATATTTAAGCCTTCAATTATCTCTCTATTAATAACATGGAGCAAGTGGTAGAGTGAAATGTGCACAAATGTGCTGACAATTCACACTCGTGGAAGCGCATATTATGTTGAGAACGTGCCATTTCGCACAGGCATATAGATAGGTTGAATGAATGGGGAATAACTTGTCAGATGCAGTTTCATGTTGGCATTCTGAGGTCATGCACTTTGGTCGGAGAAGTCAAAAGAAAGAACACTTTTAAAATCGAGAGAAAGTAGAAGAAACGTGTGGGAAGAGGAATCTCATGCCTGACACAAACATGTTTAGGATCATATTATTTCCCTGACAAGAATGCTCACAATGAAAGAGATGGTTTCCAAGGAAAGTAAAGAACCCTAAAACAAATAGCCTAATTGAAAACAAAGGAAAGAATCGAGTCGTTCCAATGGACAACTTTGATGCTTATGGCTCTCTAAAATTTGATTATAATGGAGCTGGAAGTGGGAATTGGGGGAGCTGGGGAGTGAAAGTCAGGTCACCTATGATTACTGTCATCCTTCGTCTGTTTTCCTCTTTTTTTTGCATGTTTTATTTCGCATTGTGGTTACTGTGAGTGCGCTTGTAAACCACACCGCTGGTGACTTGTTTCCCAGACAGTTCTTCAACACGCCTCGTAAGAATTCAACATTCTTTTCTCCTGAATCTAGGTAATCTCTAAACTCTGTGCAAACATCACCAGAACCTCGACATTTTCCACGCCTGTCTGCCTTCTTGCAACACCAATTGATTCATCACTGTGCTCCTGTTGCACAAATCAAGAACGAACCAAACCGCATCAATTGCATCGAGGCTGCGAGCGCAGATAACTGCAGCCGCTCCCCAGAGCACTGGCAACTGTGTGATCACAGAAGCACACACTGAACAACCAGGAAACTCAAAATAATTACAGTGCCAGAGGCCGTGCCAGGAACAGCACCTGAGAAACAACAGAAACACTCTTTTGAGCTCCGGACCTGGTTATATTTCTCAATCAGCAATCGAAGTTTACATTGTTTATGTCAACTGATCCGTCACTCAAAGAACCAACAACTGCTGCAAACGGAGGAGAAAATGAAGACTTTAGATACTGGACATTAGAGTCTAGAGTGCGGTGCTGGAAAACACAGCAGGTCAGACAGTATCTGAGGAGCAGGAGAATCGATGTTTTGGGCATGTGCTTGATGACTTTCTCATGGCAGAAACGTCCATTCTCCTGCTTCTTGGATGCTGCCTAACCTGCTGTACTTTTCCAGCAACACCGTCTCCATTGCTGCAGACTGTCATACAATCCAAGCTTCCAGTCGTAGAATCAGCAACACTCAGTGTAATGAGTCAACCTATTGAGGACTCCTGACAGTGGTGTTTAGTGTCAAGTAGATCTTCATGAATGTGTGTCGTGAATTGTCTGTACTGTATAATGTTCCCTTCTCTCACTACATGCAACATTGTTTGACCATATTTGTATTGTACATGATGGGCATTGGGTCCAATGTTCTGGTGAGTTGTTGACTAAATGTGGCTTTCGGTTTATATTCTCTAATAAATCCGAGTAGTCAAAGGCTGTCCGTTCCGAGACATTTTTCCTTGATTTGTTGGGTCTTGGCAAGCCCTCCTAACGTTGTTTGTCTGCAAGGAATTTGCGGGACTATCTATTGTTGCAAAGCATTTCTGGAGGAACCAGTAAACACCACAATCGGTTGTACAGAGTGGCAATGCACAGAAATGACGAGGTCAACAAATTCGATCAGAACAACACAACAATAATTGGACAATAGTGAGATTTTCTGGAATGACGAGACTCGTTCAATGACTCCATCAAAGAACACGTTGACATGGACGTAACATACCGGGACATGCAATGAACGACAAGAAGCAGCAACTGAAAGCAGTGGAAAGGAAATCACACCAATTCGAAACGGTACAGGACTGCAGAGCTTCAGAATTGTTTGAAGTTGTTACTTACAGCATAGATAAAGGGTAAACAGTAGAAGTGGCATATATTGGATTTTCAGAAGGGTTTCTATAAGATCTCAGTGAATTCGTAAATGCAATGTATATGAAGGGGATTTGGAGAAATATATGTAAGTGGAAATTTAAAGTTTGTATCGACTTCATTTCCGAGAGTCAGAACATTGATGTAAAGACATGTCGAAACAGTTTCACAGCGTGTTGGTGGGACTGTACCTGGAGTATTGTTTTGGTGTCCGAATCTCAGAAAGAATACTCATCGCAGAGGAAGTGCAATGAACCTGCTCCAGATTAATCCCCCAAATGGTGAGATTGCCTGATGAGGAAATGCGGTCTGTGTTCTCTCGAGTTTCAAAGACTGAGAGGTGGGTGACAGTGAAATTTTAAAAATTCACAAAACATACGACAAGTTTGCAAATAACAGAACGCTTCCCTCGCTATTTATTCCACATTCAAGGCAAATAATGGCAGGATCTGGGACAGGTCAGTTAAGACTGAATTAGGAGGAAATTCTTCACTTGGAGGGGATGGACTAACACAGGGGCATGGAAACCTACTGGCAGGCAAGTTTAGGGAGAATGTCCAGATATTCTACAAGTGTGTCCAGCGGAACAGAATAACCAGGGAACAGGTAGGACTCAATAGTGACTTGCCAAATTGCAACCAAATCTACTTTAGTGGTAGGAGACAGACGATGGTGGTAGAAGGCTGTTTGTGTGATTGGAAACTCGTGTCCAATGGTGTACCAAGGGGATCAGTGCTGTTTCTCGAAATCTTTGTGATTCGGAGGTGCTGGTTTTGGACTGGGGTGATCAAAGCTAAAAAATGCATAACACCAGGTTATAATTCAAAAGGTTTATTCGGTGGCACTAGCTTTCGAAGTGTTTCATCAAAGTGCAAACCACCTGATGAAAACGCAGCGCTTCGAAAGCTCGTACCTCCAAATAAACATGTTGGATTATAAGCTGATGTCTTCTGATTATCATAAAGGATGCTGCTGTGAATATGTACGAGGGGTGGGGGCGTCATAAATAAGTTTGTGTTTGATACAAAGATTGGACAGGTGGTTGGCAGTGAGGAGGAGGAAGGGCCTGTATCCGAAACGTCGAATCTCCTGTTCACTGGATGCTGCCTGACATGCTGTGCTGTTCCAGCAATAAAGTTTCAGCAGTGAGGAGGAAGGCCTTGTTTTACAAGAAGTTAAGATGGAATGGTCAGATGTTCACATCAATCGCAGGTGAAACGTAACCCTAATAAATATGAGGGCATGCACTTTGTAAGAAGGAACCAGGCAGGGGAGGACTCAATGAATGGCAGCACACTAAGGAGCTCAGGGAGTGCCACCCCTCTCTGTCCCCCTCTCTTTCCCCACCCCTGTCGATTAACACGCACCCTGTCTGCCTACCCTCCCTCCCAGTTCTTTAGTTCTGTACTCCCCACTCCGTGGCAAATACCTTCTGTATTTACCGTATCCATGTCCAGCCTGATTTAAAAAATTTCTTTCAGGTCACCATTCAGCCTCTGATGCGCCAGGGAAAACAGCCTATCCCACCCTGGCAACATGCTATAATTCTTTTCTGATATCTTTAAAGTTTAAGAACATCCATCTGATAGGAAGGAGAACAGAATTATTATTGCTCCTCATAATATTATAAAGTTCGATAAAGCCACCTAACGTGTCCAGTGCTTTAGGGAAATAGCCTCAGCCTATTCCGCCTCTCCCTGTGGTTCAAATGTTCCAATACTGGCAATACCCTGGAAAAGCTTTTCTGAACTCTTGCAAGTTTCCCGACATCTTTCCTTTCGCAGGGGTGACTGGAATTGAAAGCGGTATGGGGATTCCAAAAGTGGCCGAGCCAATAAACTATACAACCAAAACATGATGTCCCAACTTCTATACTCAATGCATTGCCCACTTTCAGCTAGCTTACCAAACACCACTTCACTAACCTGTCTACCTACAACCACGCTTTCACCGAACTATCAACCCACACTGGATGGTCTGTTTGTCTGTCAACACTTCCCAGGAACACGCCATTAAGAGGTTGAGTCCTAGTCTGGTAACATCTCTCTGAAATCAGGGAGACCACAATTGAATGCAGTATCCTAAAATTGGCCTCACCAATGTCTTACTCAGCCACACCGTGACCTCTTAACCCCTATATTCAGTGACAGAATCCTCACAGTGTAGAAGCAGGCCTTTCGGCACATGAGACCATACCAACCATCAAAACAGTACTCCACCCTAACTCTATAACTTGCCATTACCCAAAGCTAATCCAGTCTGAAAGACAGGAGAGAAACAGGCAGATACCCACACTTTCTATGATGTTGCAGTCAAATGTCTGAAGGTCTGGGAATCCCTCAGCATAGACGCAGAGTTAAACTCTGTTTAAACTCTCTCCATCACACACACACACAGAAACTGAATATAATGTGGAGAAATGTCCATGTGCAGCACAGATTTCCAAACTAACTCAGTGACAGACGAACACCCCGTTCTCTGCCCAGTCCCCACTTCCAGACCCAGGGAGATTTTGTCCCTGACCCAGGGCAGGTTTCTGACTGGATATTATTACATTGCAACATAAACGTACTGAGTGTAACAGTTTGCCACATCCCGTCATGTCATCTACTTTGCTGTCAGTGTTTTGTGAATTATATTGAAAACATTGGCAGGTGCAAGAGAATATTCTGGAAGGTGATTTGCCATAAGAATAGAAAAAGCTGAATGTTTCTGTGTAAAATGATGAGGAATTCGGAAACAGTATTGTTCAGATGCTACAGCTGATCATGTACGTAAACATCAGTAAGTTAACATGATGGTAGTGCCAGCAGATAGGAGGACCCATGATACATTGATCATTATTGAGATGAGATTGTGTTGGCAACATGAGCTTAACATGATATGAAGTGAAATGAAATCATGGGTGGTATATATACAAAATATCAGACAGCCCAGAATGAGTTAAGGCATGGAATCTAATTGAGGGGTTCAGAGTATTTTACATAGAGTGTAACAGATAGCGCAGTGTGAGTTACAGTCTGGAATCTAATTGAGGGGTTCAGGGTGGTTTATATACAGAATAACAGATAGCCCCGGGTGAGTTACAGCTTGGAATTTAATCGAGGGGTAGGTGTGGTTATGTACAGAATAAAAAGATAGCCCAGAGTGATTTACAGCCTTGAATCTAGTCAATGGGTTCCTAATTTAAACCCACAGAAGGTCAGTGTTGGATTTAAGAAACCCATCAATTTGGGATAAGGCCTAGCCTAGCCTAGTCTGATCAAACGCTGCAAATCTACAATTCAGTGGCTGAGCTCTTTCAGGTTTTGTATATTATATTTCACTCATATATTGGGAGCTTGGAAAGTAAGGCAGACTCTACTGGAATGTCATATTCTCTCTCTGAATTCACTGTAAACAGGTTCTTGGATTTACATTTTAATCCACTTAAGAGCTGTCTTCATTTCATATCTCGGCTAGCATCAATGAATGGAAATGGCTTTTGACACATTGTCCCCTCTCCCTTGCTGAAAGTATTCCTGACACAAATCAGTCAGGCAGACATGTTAAATTTGTCCACAGCCACCATTTTATATCAGCAAAACGATGACATTGAATTTATAAATAAGGAAAAGCAAGAGAGACTGGATACATCAACGCAGTTTGAAAATAAATAAAACAATTAACACGCACACAGAATCACACACAAACTGACATACACAGACAGATAGAATCACACAGATACAGACACCTTCCAAAAGCTGTCTCCATTTCCTATCTTGCAAGGGAATTCATGTTATGATAATGTATTCAAGCAGGACAGTAAACAGCTTTTGAGATTTTCCCCAATGTGACACAAATTCAGCCCCAATCTGAAACTTGGAGATATGTAACAGAACATAAATGAAACAGCAGCTTTCTGTGTTCCTACTCCCAATGTAACATTTGACCATTTAGTTTATCTTGTCTTCGGTCAACAAGGATCACTTCACTGATCCAATAACACAACCCCAGGAGTGAGTTCCAGACTGGAATCTAATTGAGGGGTTTAGGGTTTACATACAGCATATGAGATACACAGGACCGAGGGAGAGACTGGAATCTAACCGAGAGGTCGGTTTATATACTGCATATGAAATGCTCAAGACTGTGGGACAAATTGGAATCTAATCGAAGTTTATCAAGTATAATTTCTCTATCGGAAATACATGCTGATTCTCTCCATTGTTGCTGTTAATTTCTAAATAGCAAAAATGTCATCCATTGTAGTAGATTCCAACAGTTTCCTGACAAATGTCAAGCGAATTGGTCGGCACTTCCTCACACTATGTCTTTTTCCCTTTGTAGCTGTTTGGATCCCTTCCATTCATCTATAGTGCTTCGCTCACGCTTATCCACAATAGTTTCAGGTCCCTGCAGAATGTACAGGAAAATAAAACACAGTCATCGACTGTATTTTGAAAGGAAGTGCATCTGTTTCGTCAGACTCAGCAATGCTCAATCCTGCTCCATGTTCAAGCACGACCTTGTTGCTGATATGAATTGACTTTATGTCTTTAGCTCAGGAGTCCGATATGATCACTTGGTATTACTGGGGGATTTTCTTTATCTTCCTCCATGAAGACAGATGAAAAGTAACTGAGTGTTTTCTTGGCCATTTCCCTGTTCTCCACAATGACCTCTCCTCTCCCGATTACATATTTCCATATTTAATCTTGCTTTTACTTTGTTTCCTTTGAAATATAGATCACAGATTGATGCAGCCTTTGTGTTCCTGTTTGTTAGCATGTATGTTCTCTTTTTGATTTCCTTTTCAGTTTCATGGCCTTCCTTTTTTGGATCGTTAATTTCTGAGAATTCTCAGGTTTCCACAATAGGTGGAATTTCTCTGAAGTCACTTCCTATGATTAACATATTTTCTAATTTGTTTTGTTAACCATCATTGAGTCATTTTTTCACTCTTTGGTGTTTGTAACTGAAATAATTAGACTTATGTTTCAGACTTTGCAGTATTTCTAAAAACTCATGGCCCTGACCAGTTATATTCAGGAACACCGCAGGCGGATAGATGGGGAGAGAGAAGAAATTGCGAGAGCACTGATTAGCTCTTTTCTATGATCGCTGGCCAACAAGTGAGGTGCTGGACGATTGGAGCATAGCGAATGCTGATCCCGTATTCAAGAAATGCTACAAAGATAAATCTCGAAACGAAAGACCTAAAATCTAGTGGGTAGGTTACTTTAGAAGATTTGGGGAGATTGGATCTCCATGCATTTGGAAATACAGGGTGTGATTCAGAGTAAGATTAGAATGGTGATGCAGAAACAGAGCAGGCCAGGCAGCATCCGTGGAGCAGGAAAATCGATGTTTCAGGCAAAAACCCTTCATCAGATTCAGCACAGGATTTTGTGCAAGGGAGATCATGACTCACAATTTTGTTGGAGTTCTTTGATAAAGTGACCAGCAAGGTTGAGGAGGTCCGGGTGGTATGCGTAGTCTGGGTGGATTCCAGTAAGGCCTTCAATAAGGTTCCACATGGTATGACGCTCTGGAGGGTGAGATCGCATGGAATTGAAGGGGAGTTGGCAAATTAGGTACAACATTGCCTTGATGGTGGGAAGCAGAGATTAGTACTGGAAACATGCTGTTCAGACTGGAGGCCTGTGACTAGTGGAATACCTCCCGGGTTGATGCTGGGACGACTACATATTACATATATCTATGATTTACATGAGAATGTACAGACATGATTTGTAAGTTTGAAGACGGCACTAAAACAGGCGGCATCATGGAGCGTGAGGAAGGTTATCAGAAATTTCAGAAATTATAGCAGTAATTTTATGAGCTGGGGAAGTGGGCTGAGAAATGGCAAATGGATTTTAATATAGATCAGTGTAAGTTCTTGCATTTTAGAAAGTCAAATCAATGTTGGAATTTCATGGTGAATGGTTGGGTCCTAAGGAGTGGAGTGGAACAGAGGGACCCTGGGATTCAGGTACATGGTTCTCTGGAAATTGATTCAGAGGTAGACAGTGAAGATAGCTTGTGGCACACTGGCCTTAATCCGTTTATGTCACTAAGTATCGAAATTAGGGAGTGATGTTGTAGTTATACAGGATGCTGGTGAGGACATATTGTTCAGTTTTGTTTAGTTATGTTCACTTGGCTATAGGAAGGATGTTATTATACTAGAAAAAGTGCGGAACAAATTACAAGATTATTGCCAAAGTCTCAATGGTCTGAGTTATAGTAAGAGTTTGGACAATCTAGGACTTTTTACTTTTGTGTGAATGAGACTGAGGGAGAATCACATTAAGTTTACAAAATAATGTCAGGCACGGATAGAGTGAATGCACCCAGACTTTGTTTTCCCAGGGTTGGGCAATAACATACTAGAGGGCATCAGTTTAAGGTTAGAGGGGGCAGAATAAAAGGGAAGCTGAGGAACAACTTTTTTAACTCAGGAGCTGTTACACATATGGAATGAGAAGTGATTGAGGTGGATACATTAACAATATTTAAAAGGCATTTGAACAAATACATGGATGGTAAAGAATTAGAAAGATATGGGGCAATGGCATGGAAATGGGTTTAACGTGGATGGGCAGTTTGGTCGGAATGGACCAGTTTGGGCCGAAGGTCCTGTCTCCGTGCTGTCGGTCTCTATGTCTCTAACTTACTTGCCTCCCACTGAATGTTATATTGCACTTTCCAAATTCACTGAAAATATCTTGATACTTTAGCCTCCAATCTTCCATAATGTTTGACTAGAATATTCAAGCATTCTATATTGTATGCAGATATCTTGTAAACTGCACCTTATAAATGCCATTATTCCTTAAAAATGCTTTGAACCAAGGTTAATAATTCGTCCGTCTGACCACACAAAATTAAATCCGAAATAACCTGCTCTCTCGTTTGCTTCACAACATACTCTTCAACCCACCTCATATGCACTTACGGAACGTATTTTTCATAGCTTCCACAGTCACTTAGTTAAACCAGTTTCGATACAATTTGAGACCATTAAATACGAGTGCATTAACCACAATACTTGCCTAACTAATTTCCAGAACATATGATGCTCAGATTTTGGTTTCGATATATAACACACCAATATTTGCTTCTCCTTACTATCTGTATACTCTAGGTAAACTGATTCTGTGGAACCTGAGGGACAGGTCTGTGTTGTTATTAGTGACAGACTTAGATAAGATATTCAGGGAGGCTCACCTGGATGCTAAGATGATCTGAAGAAATATCACACAATACTGGACAAGCAACAATATCCTGCTCGCTCTGTTAGGATAAGAGTTACCATATACTCTGCTCCCTCACCCTCACTGTATATCTGAAATAGCACCTAACCCCGTACAAGGTTCACGCTCTGTCTCCAAATAAGGCACAGACAACACCACTCTCAGTATTGAATTCAGCAACTAATCATACTATATGGATTCAAAACTGTCGACTGACTCATACCAGACACCTCACAACTCCCTCCACCTACACCAGCACAAACAGCAGGGTCACCCATTCCCACTCTCCCTCCATCCCTTTCGCCCATTCCAGGAGAAACAGCCTGGAATAGGATAGAAAGGGCCAAGCCGGATGGTGAAGTCCCCGATTTCCGTTCCCTCACTTCCGCCCCCTCCATGTAGGGAGGATGCTTAAAGAGCTGGAGAGGACCAGGATGCCTCGTGTGGAGAATCTGAAACATCCACGTCCTACTGACCAGTTACGGAACAATATTCAGTGAAAGACAATTCTCAGTTTAAACCCACTGGCAGTTCCAACAACAGTCCTGTCACTTCCAAAAAACCTCACTGCACAGAGACCCAGACACAGAAATACACAGACGAACACACACAATATTTACAAGGAGATAGGTATACATACAAATATAAACAAATAAATACATATACAATCACATAAAAATCGACATAAATACAGATAGAAACACAGGCTGAAACGCAGACAGACAAGGCCACGCAAACACACAGATAACAAGCACACGCACACACATGCAGACACACACAAGCAGAGGCACAGACACACACACACACACACACAAACACACGCAAAACATTTACTCACATATAGATACACAGAGGCACAGACACTAGTTTGAATAATACACAGATCGATATGTTTTTGATTTGCAAGGGGATCACGGATTCTCGGGAGAAGGCAGAAGAATGAGGTCGAGGTACATATAAGTAATTATTGAACAGAAGTTCCGACTCAATAGGTTTAAAGGTCTCAATCTGGTCATTTCTTTAATGTTCCTGCAGTATTATTTATCAGGCATTTTCTTCCTGAGACAGCAGCAGGAGCTGGTGCGATACATACTTGATTGGAAAGGGTCAGTGGGAATGTGGGATAGGTTTGGAGTCCGGAATGGGTTATGTTCATAATTATTCCTAATTATTCTGTCCTTATGTCTGAAAAGAGGTGGTGATTTGATGTTCAGTTAATAGTTTTAAAATAAGTCCCACAAGGAAATAAGGACGTCCTTTCACATTCGAGTTGTGCTACTTGTGGTGTCCTCATCCTGAGGGATCAGTGAAGACTCGGTTATTGAAGATATTTAAGGCAGAGCTCGACTGATCTTTACTGGACATAAGGGTCAGTGTTTATTGGGAACAGACAGGGAATGGATGGTCAGACACACTCGGATCAGCCATGAACATTCTGAATGGTGCAGCCGAATGGGCAACTTCTGCCCCTACCCCATGTGTTATTGGAATAATGTTGAGAAACTTGAAAGGATTCAGAAAGCATTTGCAAGTTTTTGCCAGGGTTGGACGGTTTGAGCTATTGGGAAGGCTGAATAGGCTGGGACTATTTTCCCTGGAGCGTTGGAGGCTGAGAGGTGATCTTATAAAATCATTAAGGGCATGGATAAGGTGAGCAGTCAGGGACTTTTTCCCAAGTTCAGTGGGTCCAGAACTAGAGGGTACAGGCTTACGGTGAGAGGGAAAAGATTTAAAAGGGATCTAAGGGGCATCTTATTCATGTTGAGGGCATTGCAAGTATTGAATAAACTGCCAGAGGAAGGGGTGGAGGCTAGTACAATTGCAGCGTTTAAAAGGCATTTGATTGTGTATATGAAGTGGAAGGTTTTAGAGGGATAAGGGTGAACCGCTGGCAAATGGGACGCCATTAACACACTCCGTTTTTTGTCAATGCATTGAATACAGAAGCTGGGACGTCATACTGTGGCTGGACAGGACGTTGATTAAGCCACATCTGGAATTCTGTTTTCAGTTTGAATTTCCCTGTTCTGGGAAGGATGTTGTGAAACTTGAAAAGGTTTGGACGAGATTTACAAAACGTTGCCAGGATTGGAGGATTTGGGCTACAGGGAGAGGCTGAATAGGCTGGGGCTATTTTCTCTGGTGAGTCAAAGACTGAGAGGTGACTTCATGGAGATTTATAAAATCACGAGGGGTGTGAATAAGGTGAGCAGCCGGAGTCCAATTTCCTCAGGTTGGGTGGGTCCAAAACTAGAGCACATGGGTTGAAGTTGTGCGGGCAAAGATTTAAAAGGGATTTAAGTGGCAACGTTTTCAAGCTGAGTGTGGTGTGTGTATGAGAGGATCTACCAGATGAAGTAGTGGAGGCTGATAAAATCACAACATTTAAAAGGCTTCCAATTGGGTACATGAATAGGAAGGGTTTTGATGGATGCAGGCCAATAGATGGTAAATGGGAACCCATTAGTTTAGGATTCCTTGTTGGCACGGACGAATTGGACTGAAGGTCTGTTTCTTTGATCTTAATAAATTGTGTGGAGAGCTAGCTGAAGCACAGATAATTATCCTTGGAGCTTAGAAGGTGAAGCAGTGATTTCGATCTGGTGCAGATTTGATTCCAAGGTTTTGAATTTGCAGAGAGAGAGAGAGAGGAATTGTTAATACTTTCACAATCTTTAGTAACTACATTCAAGTAATTGGGAAATAATACAAGGTGAAAATGTGAACACTATTTTACTCAGAAAGTTCTGAGCATCTGGAACAGTCTGAATGGCACAGATTCAGCAGGTATTCTGAAACAGACTTGGAATTTTACTTTTTAAGGAAACATTTGGAGGGCTGTGAGCACATGGGAGGGGACTTGGGACAGATTTGCAGCATCTCCAGAGGGAGAGTACAGTCCCAATGGGCGGAATAGCCAAACAACTTCCTTTAAACATGCACAGATGTTGTTCGAAATGCTCAGCAGGTCATGCAGCATCTGTGAAGGACAATGAGTTAAAGTTTCGGATCTGGTCACCCTTCCTCAGATACGTTAATTCTAATTTATTTTCGCACCTGCTGTTAGACCTGCTTAGCTTTTCCAGAAACTTCTGTTTCTCTTCCTGGTTTCCAACATCTTCAGTTGTTTTGGTTTTAACATCCTTTAAAATTGCCACCTCTCTAGAATTTGTCATTTCCACATTGGAAAAAAGATTCACATTTGTTTGGTCTCCCCTACCCTGGGAAAAAAGAAACCATGACTACTCACCCGATCATTGCTCCTCATAGTTTTATAAAGTTCGATAAAAGCCACCTAAAATGTCTAGTGTTGCAGGGAAATAGCCTCAGCCTATTCCGCCTCTTCCTATGGTTCAAATGTTCCAATACTGGCACCACAAGGTAAATCTTTTCTGAACTCTTGCAAGTTTCCCGACATCTTTCCTATAGCAGGGAGACTGGAATTGAAAGCAGTATGGGGATTCCAAAAATGGCCGAGCCAATAAACTGTACAACCAAAACATGATCTCCCAACTTCTATACTCAATGCACTGCCCAATAAAAGCTAGCATCCCAAACACCAACTTCACCGACCTGTCGACCTACAACCACGCTTTCAAGGAACTAACAAACCATACTGCATGGTCTGTTTATCTGTCAACACTTCCCAGAAACATGCCACTAAGAGGTTGAGTCCTATTCTGGTAACATCTGTCTGAAATCAGGGAGACCACAATTGAATGCAGTATTCTAAAACTGGCCTCACCAATGCCTTACTCAGCCACAACGTGACCTCCTAACCCCTATACTCAGTGACACAATCCCCACAGTGTGGAAGCAGGCCTTTCAGCCCATGAGACCATACCAGCCATCGGAACAGTATTCCACCCTAACTCCATAACCTACCATTACCCAAATCTAATCCAGCTAACCTGCATGTCTTTGGAATCGTGGGAGGAAATTAGGAGCACCCAGAGGAAGCCCACGCAGACACATGGGGAGAATGTGCAAATACCACAAAGACAGTGGAATCAAACCAGAGTCAATTTATTGACCAGTACATTCCATGAAAGGTCAGTGTCCCAAATGCCACATTCAGCACCTGATCTCCCTGACACTCCACTTTCCAGGAACTGTGCAGTTGTTCTGAGCCCTTCAGAGGAAATTAAGGTGAGGAGAAGAAAACACGAACAGGGTTGAGTTGTAGATGTATAAAATAACTCTCCATCTTCCCCCTCTCTGTTCCCCCCTGTCTCTCCCCACTCTGTCTGGTTCACCCCCTCCTGTCGCTCAGTCCTTTGTCGGCTCCCCCACCTCGTCGGTCGTCCCTCCTCCGTTGGTCTGTCCCACAATCTGTCGTTCTGACCCCCATCTTTTGCCCCATCGGTCTGTCCCCCCTCTGTCAGTCGCCCCCCTGTCGGTCGCACACCCGTCTCTTTACCCCCTTCATCGGTTGCCCGCCCCTCAGTCTGTTCCCCCTCTTTGTCGGTCGCCCCCCCAACCGTCGGTCGGTCGCCCCGTCTGATCCCGCTGCCTGTTCCCCTCCTCTCTTATCCCGCTTCTTGTCCCCATCCATTTCTGTGCCTCCTCTCTCTATCCCCACTCTCTGTCCCCACCCATTTCTGTCCCAACCCTCTCGATCCATCCACCCTCTCCTACCCTCTGCCCACCCCCTGTCTGCCTATCCTCCCCTCTCAGACCCCTAGTTCTGTACTCCCTCCTCCGCAGGGAAAATATCTTGTCTATCTACCCTATCCATGCCCGGCCTGATTATAAAAATCTCTTTCAGGTCACCGTTCAGCCTCTGACGCTCCAGCGAAAACAACCTATCCAACCCTGGCAACATCCTTGTAATTCTTTTCTGACCCCTTTCAAGTTTGAGAACATCCATCTGATAGGAAGGAGACCAGAATTGCATGGAATATTACAAAAGTTGCCGAATCAATGTCCTGTACAGCCACAATATGACCTCCCAACCGCTGCACTCAATGTTCTGACCAATAAAGGCAAGCAGACCAACTGCTGCCTTCACTATCCTATCTACTTGCTACTCGACTGTCAAGGAACTATGAACCTGCACTTCAAGGACTCTTTGTTTAGCAGCACTCCCCTGGAACTTACAATAAACTGAATAAGTCCTGCTAAAGTTTGCTTTTCCAAAATACAACAGCTTGCATTTTTCTTAACTGAACTCCTCAGCCCATCCTCCCTTCTGATCCAGATCCCCTTGTACTCTGAGGTAATCTTTTTCACTGTCTGCTACACCTCCCATTTTGGTGTCATCTGCAAACTTACTAATAATAACTCTTATGTTCACATCCGAATCATGGATATAAATGTCGAAAAGCAGTGGATCCAGCACCGATCCTTGTGACACTCCACTAGTCACAGGCCTTCAGCCTGAAAAGCACACTCTGCCTTTTACTTTCGGGCCAATTCTGTACTCCATGCGATCTAACCTTGCTGACCAGTCTCCCATGAGGAACCTTGTCAAACACGTTACTGAAGTCTATGTAGATCATGTCCATGCTCTGACCTCAGCAATCCTCTTTGTTACTTCTACAAAAAAACTGAGTCAAATTCATGACGTATGATTTCCCATGCACAAAGCTGTTATTAGTATCCAGGATTTAACTCTATACTTTGGGGTCTGCGTTGCCCAGTTATCGATGTTAATATTCTGGATGAAGTTCAATTATACCAGCATTTTGTCAGTGAGTCTGTATTGAGTCCTGTTAATGTCACCAACACAGGTGAGCTCCTTTTGAAAGGCAGTCCCTGTATCCCTTGCCCACCATGAAATAGTGTAAGTGTTCTTATCTCGGGACTAGGAGGATCAGGCTCAGAGTTGTGTAAAAGCATCTTTGAAGAGGCTGATTAGTAAATCTGCCCAAGCCACTAGGCCATGCTGTCTCCCAACGCCTGAGCCTCCAAACAGAACCTTCCTGTGGTTTCTCTCCTGTCAGTCTCTCCCATTGCTCAGTTTGTCCAGGATCCCGTATTGCTGCTGCACTGATCCTATCCCTCACTGACATGTCCATCCCCCAGGGTCCTCCACATTCATTCACTGTTCAGAATCCCATTGACTGAGTCCTCCAGCCACGCCCCTCCACTCGATAGAGACGGCTCAGTGGTTAGCATCAGGTACCCGGGTTAGATTCCGGCCAGGAGCGACTGTCTGTTTGGAGATTGCGTGTGCTTCCCTTGTCTGAGTGGGTTTCCTCCCACAATCCAAAGATGTGCAGGGCAGGTGAATTGGCCATTCTAAATTGCCCATAGTATTATTTACATTAGTTAGGGGGGCATGGGTCTGTGTAAGTTACTGTGGCCAGGTCAGTATGAACTTGTTTGGACGAAGGGACTGTTTCCATACTGTAGGGATTCTGATATATTGGGCAGCAGCTGCTGTCAATCACCTGGACTCCTGTATGATCGGGAGCACGTGCTGTAGGAGGGAGACCAGTGCACGGTCGCAGTGCTGGCAACTGTGGGAGTATGTGCAGTCTAAGTCAGTGCCTGGGAAGGAGGCTGTGGGTGTGAGGAATTAATCTATCATTAGCAGCTTCATCCCTCTGGGAGCTGGACCCAGGGGAATGGCCCCTTTCTTGCTACCCTGACATGTGATCAGTCTATCAGTGGTGCAGCGTTTTGCAGAAAATTATCACAACTCTTTTGTGAAGATTCAGAGTTGTTATGGAAAGGGACAAGGATGGGCCTGCAATTACAATTCTAATTTGGCTCATTTCAGTAAGATGGGTCTTGGCCAGAGTGTGCAAGAAGCAGTGTATGCAGGATGGTTCTCATCAGGAGCTCGGAAACTGAATTCGAAGGGAATGTGTGAGAGAACTGGGTGTGGAGGAAAGGAGTGGGGGGATTGGTTTGGATTTCAGTTCACAGAAGAGAGAAATTGTGAGACTGAGGCTTAAAGCTTTGGAGGAACAAGGAAACTCCAATTGAATACTATTTTCTTACGAATTTCCATCCTGTATTAACAATGGTAACTTGTGTGCTCTGTTGTAAGGTACTGAAAGGGTGGATTTGCAGATGAGAAATTCAAATTTAACTTCATGTTCAGATCTGATAGTTACTTGATCCGTGCCGCTCTGAATATCATTGGCCTTTTCATCTGGAAGGAAATGTGTGCATTCTGTCCGTGGGCGAATATTCCAAATGTCAGTGTGAATGCAAAAGTACTGAGACAAAGCCAAGTCCATGTCAGCATGGTGACTGGGGAGAGAGATTCCATTTGCTTTTGAAAGTCTGGAAAATCATGGCACATTTCCCAGGAACAATTAAGCCACAACTTTGCTTTGTAGAAGACAACTGTTTAATTAATAATGCAACCAGAAAGACACAAGGATGCTTGCCCCACGGGAAACACTATGAAAACGGGATTGTTGTAAAGGAGTTCATTCTCCATCATGGATTCTAATCCGTTGACATTGTCACGTCGGTTCCAGCGCCGTGGGGAAATACTGGAAATATGATTAATCTAATGTAGGTTTCAGTTATTAAACTGTCAAAAGTGCAGAACAATTTACAAGGATGTTGCCAGAGCTCATGGGTCTGAGTTATAGGGAGAGGTTGGACATGTGAGGATTTTATGTTCAGAACAGAGGAAACAGAGGGGGTTCTTTTCTCGAAGTGTATAACACCATGAGAGGCCTGGATAAGGTGAATGCACTCAGTCTTTTTTCCCAGTAACTCAATGATTGGACGGCTTGATTGGATCAGTTTAAGGTTAGAGGAGCATTAATAAAAGGGAAACTGGGGGGGGCAACTATATTACACAGAGGGTGGTATGTATATGAAATGAGCTGCCAGTGGAAGTGGTTCAGGCAGGAACACTCACAACAGGTAAAAGACATTTGGACAAATACATGGATACGAAAGGGTCAGAAGCAGATAGGCCAGGTGCAGGGAAATGGGGTTAGCATGGATGGACATTCTGGTCAGTATGGGCCTGTTTGGGCTAAAGGTCCTGTTTCTGCTGTAGGATTTTATAACTGTAAGTGCATTTGCTATTTCTCCCACTAATTCTGTTGGTATCCTGGGATGTATTCCATCAGGGCAAAGAGACTTGTCTACCTTTAGCTCCAATACCTTGCCAGGCTCTAACTCTTTCATGATAATGGTTATCTAGGGCCTCACCTTCCTCAGTCTCCTTATCAATTACTGTCATGTTCTTCGTATCCTCCACTGTGAAGACTGACTACTGTGTACTCGTATTCCTGAACCCTGCTGGATAGGTATAACTAGGCACAGAACTCTGAGAGGTCTTCTTTGAATCTTTATTGATGAGACATGGCAGTTACCTGGATAGTGTACATGCAGAGCACGTCCAGGCAGCATCAGGTAACTCCCCGCCTGTCCGATGTTCCGCTCCCATTCTTATAACTTTGTGGTTTGGGACTTTGAATAGAGACTGTCTCTGAGTATTATCTCCATGGCAACGGTCAGTTAGAAAGTCTAGTTCAGTTCAGCACTTTTTGGTTAAACCACACATCCCTACCCCACGCACCCGTGACTCCCTCAAGTATCTGACAGGCACTTCAGTTTCAGTGGGGCTTTCTATCAGAATTCTGATGTGGAGGAGCCGGTGGTGGGGTGGACAAAGTTTAAAAACCACACATCACCATGTTATAGTTCAACAGGATTATTTGGAAGTAGAAGCTTTTGGAGTGTGCTGTGATTTTTATCTTGATCAGGATTATCTCTATGGTAACAGTTCAGTGCTTCAACAATTAGACGCCAAATGTTCCCCATACAATAGGTTCCCCTCTAGCAGTGTAAACTGTTATTCTGGCCCTGGGGATAGCGACTCATCACTTTTCTCCCCCAATCCCATCTCGCTTTCTGTTGATCTTTAAAGTTGTTTTAATCTCCTTGGTCTTTGGCAATTTTATGCATTGTATTTCAGTTTGATATACTCTCTCATTTCCTGAGATACACATGGCAGACTATTCCTTTTCCTCTAGTCCTTCCATTTCACTGCTTATATATTCTTTTGCTGAGCACTTCAAAAAATTGCTTTGATATTCCCACAGTCTGTCAACTTTCCCACCGTAAAGTTTTTGTTTCCAGTCTACATTAGCCAACTTCTGCCTCATCCTATTGTAGTCTCCTTTTGTTTAAAAAGCACAGGATCTTGGAAGTGGATCTAATCTTCCAGCTTTCCATCTGTGTTCTAAATTCAACCAGACTTATCAAAAGTCTTTTATCAGATTACGAGGTGAGACGATGTTACCTGGGTGTTTTGGTTTTCATTGTCAGTGACCTTGGTTTTGTAATAAAGTACAGGATAAATATTCACAACAGCGTACACTGGACGCTGCGAATGTACGACGCAATCTAAAACCATAAATCACTGTCTCCCCTCTGTTTAAAATTGCAAAATCATTACCTCCTACACATTTCCTCACTATCGAAGTTTGGAACGCTAATCCACCTGATTATGTCATTTTCCGAAAATCTCCTTTGGTGAAGGTGGTGAGTTTTGGATTCAGTTTTCCAGTTATTACTGTAAGAAGAGATGCACTGGGCACAGGAGAACCAGCCCCACCATTTAATACAGTAATGATTGAGCTCACATCGGTCTCAGCTGTATTTTCCTGCCAGCTCTTTCTCACCCTTCAACCCATTGCATATTCAACGTCTGTATCTCTTCATTACATTGGTTCATTGTCCTGGCATCTACCGCATTTTGAGTAGGGAATTCCACAGATTCACAACATATCGAGATAAGTACATTCTTCCTCATGAGAATAGAATAGAGTCCCTGTAGTGCAGGAATAGAGTCCCTATAGTGCAGAAACAGAGTATTCATCCATCGAGTTCACACCAACCCTATGATGTGCATCCCGATCAGACCCACTCATTCCCTGTAACATTGCATTTCCCATGGCTAATTGTCTGACCGGCATATGCATGGACACTATCAGCAATTTAGCATGGGCAATCCAACTAACCTGCACATCTTTGGACTGTGTGAGGAAACTGGAGAACTGCACGAAACCATGCAATCATGGGGAGAATGTGTAAGCTCCCCACAGTCGCCTAAGTTCTCTGATGCTGTGAGGCAGCAGTGCTAGCCACTGAGCCATTTCTGCTTAAAACCTGCTGCGCCTTATTTACCTCCCTAACCCACAATCGGCTGAATCTATGTTCCTTACGTCAGAAATCAGGTTGTCTAAGCGGATGTCTCAGTAAATCCCAGTGACAGCCCACAAGTCCCGTGTGTCTGAATGGGGATCCAATGCACAACATCTTCCACCCCACACTTTTCATTCACGTTCCAGAGACAGGGATCCAGTGCCTGCATGAGGAATGGAACTCCCAAATTCCGAGGCAGGGACCACACGTCTGTGGGGAAATCTGGCTGTGAACAAGTACAGAATGTGGGGAAGTTTTGGAGCATGTGCTTTTGGGTAACTAGTGGAAAGGATTTCGCACTGTGATTGGCTGGAGGAGGAAAGTATTTGCTTGTAGTATTGATCTGTTGGAGGGTCAATGTGTCACCACACCCACATGGGACCAAGTTCCATCCCCACCTTGTCATAACACAGGAATCTACCAATGAGAAACAAAGAAAGATCTAACCAATTCTCCCAGACTGAAGGATCCTCTACTGTACAGCATCTGCCACCTCCCTGTCTGTTTCCTTTCGTTTCATTCTTCTGTTACATTATTGACTTGCGCCAACTGAAGGGAAAGGAAGTGAACCCAGAAAGGGTGCAGCGTCTAACCAGGGGCGGGAAGTGGTGGCATGGATCTGTTTATAAACAACTCCATGAGAATGGGGAGGGTGTTCTTTAGGGGGTAGTAGAGTCAGAATGGTGGGAGAGAGTAAGTGGGCTGGAAGGTTAAAGCTTTGAGGGAAGAAAGGGGAAAAATATTCCAGAGAAACTAGAATTGTCTGCTCTGAATTTCTAATCTGTGCATATTTCTTTACACAGGGTGCTAGATGGTGAAGATTTGCAAACTGAAACCTCAAAATCATATGCAGATTGTGATTAGGTTAACCAGCATTTGAAGAACCAAAGATAGAGAATCACTCGACCAAACTCCTGCAACACTCTCGCTCCCAACATTGTCGGTTTATCTGCACTAAATGGACTGTGAATGGTTCAAGACAGCAGCTCACTACCACCTTCTGAAGGGTAACCAGAGATGGGGAATAAATGCTGGCTGAGCCAGTGATGCCCATATTCTGGAAACGGTTTCTATCTCTCATTGCTAAAACCCAGTTGATGTTACTGCAGGATGATGAGGGACGCTGAGTGCATCCTCCAGGAAACAGCACCATCACAATACCCCTGCCTACACCCACACAGTAACACCGCAACGCCACTGGAACAAAAGGTGGTGAAGCCAAAGGAGGATTTAGATATAGTTCTTCAAGGTAAAGTCATGAAAGGGGATTGTAACACAGCAGGAACAGGAGATTGAGCTGCATGATTAGCTGTTTTTCCTTGAATGGTGGAGCAGGATTGAAAGACCGAATGGCCTCCTGCTGCTATCGCCCAGGTATGTATATAGCCATGGAGCCCGGGTAGGAAGAAGTGGGCAGGGATTCTCCAGGAGATTGCACCTCCACATCAGTTTTCAGTGAGGGACGGTGGATCTATTTATTCCACAATAAATACAACTTAAAAGAAAAGAAATGAAACTATCTGAATATAACAGTTTTTAAAAACTTCAAATGTCTTGTAAAACAAAATCCTGTCTATTCCCGGACGCCATCTCTTTCCAGTTACTCAAACCCCAGGGAAATATTCCCTCCCTGTCTGGACTCCAACCTTGTACCTGGTGCTGTGAAGCAGCAGTGCTACAGTCACAATTTAAATCAAAATAGATGATCCCTGCTCATTGTCAGATTGCTGTTTGTGGAGACTTACTGCCCAGAGAGACATCCTGAGATACAGAAAGAGACAATATAAATTCAGTCAACTCCAGCCGAGTTAATGTGATTAACAACAACATCAATACTCCAACTTTGCCATCAGACCTCGTACCTACTCTATCATTTACGATTTTTAACCCATGGGAAGTTTGTTACCAGCTTCGATGACAGTCATAATGCTCTGACCACTTTGACGGAGCCAGTGCAAGTCAGTTCTAATAGTTATCAATAGATTGAATCTAACCAGGATGCCCCACAACAGGAAGTGCTCTGACACTCAATGCCCGGAAGTCAAGGTCTCTTCCCTAAAACCACTCTCACCATTGAAGATATTTTATACAGTAACCTTTCAGTCTCAATTGCCAGTTCCAGTCCATGAAGCAGCCAGTAACATGCCCTGGCAGGAGAGATTGCGGAGCTTGAAGCTGTCTTCTCTGGAGTATCTAAACATGAAACACTTCAAAGGAAGAAAAATCTTCAAGAGCGCGAGAGGATAGATGCAGGAAGGCTGTGTTCCTAGGCTGGTGTTCCTGGATTAAAATGAGCACTAACAACGGTATCGTTACCCAGCATCCCATTCAGCTGCATAAATAACCCCCAGTTTTAACTGCTGTAATGTTGATGACAATGCAAATGTATAAAATATAATTTAATCCATCCCAAAACCTCTCTGTACCTGTGTCTCATTTGTGTTCACCGAGACACTCATTCAATCTGACCTCTTTATAAACCTTGCCCTGATATTTCCTTAGATGGCTCAGAATGAAATATTTACTGAATTGTTATTGTACGAAAGGAGGCTGATTAGCTTATCAGCCCTCCAAAGGATCACCTCACTGAATGCATTGTTCTCCCTTTACCGCATAAACCTTCCCATTCGTCCATTTCCAATAACACCGGCGAGTTCACAACTAACCACATCGATTGGATTTGTTTAGTTTGTTCATGGGATCATGGCATCACTTGCTGGAGCTGCATTTGTCATCCATTCTAACTGCCCAAGAGATCATTCAGAGTCAACCCCATTATTCAGGGTCTGGATTCACATGTAGGCTGGACCAGGTCAGAATTAACACAGCCTCCCAGACCCAATGACATGAAGAGCTGATTTCTGGCCTATTATCTTATTTCTGACATGATTTCCCAGCATTTGCAGATGTTTCGTTTTTGTATATTGATCTTGTCTGTTGCAGAGGAGTTTATTGATGAGTTTGGAGAGTTTTGAACATTGCAACTTAGGCCACAAATCAGCTATGATCTCTTGAATGGCAAAGCAGGGTTGAAGGACTGAATGGCTTCCTCCTGTTCCAATGAAAGTTATCCATCTGCAGCTTGTGGTAACATTTCCCCTCAGTGCTCACTTCACCTCCATGTCTAACACTGTTACTGATTGAACAAACCTGTGTTTGAACTAAACCTGCTCATGCTCAATGGTTCCCTCTACTGCCACCCGGATTTAACTCTCATCATGGAATGATGTCTTATGTTACTGCGGGAATGCCCACAAGGACTAATCCCGGAGTCTGTTTCCACTGGGATCCAAAAATCCCGTCTATTTCCTTCTTCCTATTTCATTCTGACATTGAACTCTCGGTTTCAATCCATTCTCCTGCCATGTTCTTCAACATGCCCATGTGGGTGGACTAGAGGCAGCTGGCACCTGAGATTGTGGGGGGAGGCAAATTCAATCAGGGATTTGGGAAAACAGTCAGATAATGACCTATCCATCTGATTGTTGGCTCAGATAGGCAGAAAGAAAGATGCACATTTAGATAGCACCTTCGATGACCTGGGGCAATGAAACATGCTTCAACTCAATGATTTCAACCTCAAACCTCTGAAAACACAGACACAAAGCTTTCTACTTGTACCAGGTTGTCTCTCAGCCTCCTCTTTTCTTAGGAAAAGAGTTTTAAACTGTTAAGCCTTTCCTCGTGATTATACCTACTGTGTTTCTGTCAGATTTGTGACTGAATCTTTATTTTTCTGTTGTGAGTGATGCTAGTAGCAGAAACAGTTCCTGACTTGTGAGGGGTTTCGGTTGGAGTATTTAAATTTACACATTCATTCCCACCCTCATATACATTGTGAAATTGATGTAAATCAGATGGAAAGGATTGAGTGAGCACCCACAGAAACACAAAAGGCAGCATGTGTACCTGAGTTGAATGAACCTGGACTTAGTAAAATGTGACAACAATCACAACTAGTTAGAATTACAGAGTCCCTTAGGCGCACAAAGTGACTATTCGGTCCATCGAGTCTGCAATGACCTGCTGTCCCACCCTACCTCCATAACCCCACATTTAGCATGGCTCACCCAACCCGCCGAACCTGCACACTACCGGCCATGTTAGCACAGCCAATCCATCAAACCTGCACATCAGTGGGAGGGTCATATATTATGTCTAAATGCTCAGGATTGTGGATGAAAGATCGTAAGTACTTGACTCTGACGCAAATCCTCTTTTTTTTTCAAAATAAAATCTGGGGGGAACTGCAGCCAGAAAGATTTCCGATTATCTCATGAGGAAGAGAATTCAAAACTCGTGCTACCGACCTGGGGGACGCAGTGACGTCACAGAGGTCTGGGAAGCATCAGAAATGTAACAGGTTGTGAGCAAGATGGGAGTGAGACAATGACAAAAAGACAGTCTGTCACACGGGAGAAGGCAGGAGAGATGAAATAGCAGAAATGGTAGCCCTTCGAAGCCACGGCGAATGGAGTTAGGGCTGGGAAAGAAACCAGAAAACAAGGGGAGCAGCTGTCAAAGAAATACATTGAATAAAAAGGTTATAACAACATAGATGGCAGAGTACGCAGTCTGAAATTGTTGCTCTCATTGGTGAGTACAGAACGCTGTAAAGCCTGGGTCATTCTATTACAGCCAACACATGCAGGATAGGCCAAGTGGCCTCGATCTGTGCTGTACTTTCTGATAAATTTATTCTGACATTTGGAATTCAGGTCGTATAATGTTCATGAATTCTCAAATTGGACTTGAGGTTAATATTCTGGGGAAATGTTAAATAAATCACAATGATCCCATTCGGAAGAATTTAGTCCGCAGCCTTGCATGTTCCAGCATCTCAGTTACATCCATGTCCTTTTATTCTAATGTGATGCTGGTTACTGCCTCTTCCATCCCATCAATGAGTTCCTGCTCCCCACCATCTCCGAGTGAAATGAATTCTCCCCTCCTTCTTTCTGGGAATTAGTTTCAATCTAAAACCTCCAGTTTCTGACCTCTCAGTTAATGAATAGCTCCTTCCTATACACTCGATCTGTATTCCTCAACATTTTATCACTTCAATTAAGTCTCAGATCATTCTCCTCGGAAATCATCCCCAGCTTTTCCAACCTTTCCTCAGAGCAGAAATTTTCCAATTGTAGAAACATTCTGATCAGTCTCCTCTGTACCCTCTCTGGTGTGATCACATCAACCCTGGAATAAGGGCATCAGAAGTGTGTGCAGTACTTTAACTGCAGTCAAACGAATGTTCCTGACATTTCCCACGTCACCTCCGTGTTCTTGTGGTTGTCGCTCAGACAAGAAATGTCTTGGATTTCCCACATGGAACTGGATGTACACTCCATGGGGCTGGGATTCCCTACCATGTGTTTATTTGTTCACTAATCCTAAATTAACTTCAGATTAAAACAAGATTATCAGCTACCCACCAATCAACTTCTTCCATTATACTCAAGTCACCTTACTTCTTAAAAATATCTTTAAAATTATTACTATCTCAGCACAACAGGCTTTAATTTGCTGATTAAGTATTCAGATGTCTTCACTGTTACAATCACTTGAAGATTATCTTTACCTTCAGCTACATTTGGTGAATTGAACACTGATTATAAATATATGAATATCAAAAGGACTTGAGTTTTATGATAATTAATCCAGTCTGACATTCTTGTTGGTTAATATCCTAAAGTGAACTGTCCTCAGAACTCCAGCTGTGCTCTGACTTCATTCACAACTGGATTTGGTTGGACTGCAGATCTTAGATCTGTTCTGTTGTTTCCCGGATTGCTTCACTCTGTCTATCACTTGCTGCTTATGCTGTTTGTAACACAAGTAGAGCTCTTTGGGAAATTCATCAGGTTAACACCTTATTTTTGAAGTATTCATGCTGCTGTTACTGGCATACCCTCCTGAATTCTCTCTGTTGAATGAGGATTGATACTCTGGTTTGATAGTAAGAGGTAAGTTTGGGGATATGCTTGGCCGTGATCTCTCTAAGTTTTGTTGGAGCACAATTCTACTGCTGTTGTTGGAAGGAAAGAGCTAAACTCTTACACTGTTGGCCCCATATACTACATGCAGTATCATGAACACTGATAGGCCAAGACATGATATACTAGCAACACTGTACAATGATGCAGGATCAGAACTGCAGTAAGCGGCCGGAGTTTAAGATCCAACTTGACATAGGAGTAGGGAAAGAAGCAGCTGATCAGATTGTCTCATTCATAGTTTTAAAGAGACTCTATGAGATTATTGTGTTGGGGGTGAGGATGGAGCTGGTTGGGGAGATGGAGAGCCCTTCAAAAGAAACTAATCTGCCTGAGAGTTGTGAGATAGAATTGATTGCCATGCATTTAACAGAAAGCTAATTGAAACTGTTGTTATCCCCAAAAGATAACAAGACTGATGGTGCTTCCAATCATCACCAGAAACAAACCTCAGAATACATGGTTCGGAGATGGATGTCAATTGCCAATCAACATCTAACTCCTACAATCATTGAGCAAACGTATGTGTGATTACCCAGTTCTGATGAACCAGAAAATCGCTGTTCACTCTGTGCAGATGGACAGCTATATGGGGAAGTATTGGCCGAGTGGTATTGTCGCGAGAGAGTTAATCTAAAACCCCAGATATTGTTCTGGAGATCTGGGTTCAAAGACTGCTGCAGCAGATGGGGAAACTTGAATTCATTTTTAAAAAACTTGTGAATTTAGAGTCTAATGATGACCATTAATCGATCGTCAGTAAAACCCATCTGGTTCACTAATGCCCTTTCGGGAAAGAAGCTGACATCCTTACCTGGTCTGGCCAACATTGTGACATCAGAGGCACAGCAATGTGGTTGACTCTTACCTGCCCTCTAGGCAATTAGGGATGGGCAGTAAATGCTGCCGGGCAAGCGTCGCCCTCATCCTGTGAATGAATAAAGGAAAATACAAGTCTGTACCCAGTGTGAATCTGTGCATGTTCCACAATGTTGTGAACATTTCCAAAGCTAAAATCTCTGTGTGCACAACTTTAGGAGCTGTCAAAACCTTTGTTCATTACTCGGGCGTGAAAAAGAGAAAATAAATTCTTCAACTGTGGCTATCAGTAAATTGACCGGTATCAATGAGTGAGTGATGCCTGAGTGAGTCCCTTCACAGCCCCCACCCCCGCCCACCCACCCCCTCCACACATACAGCAAGTGAACAGCTTCTCCCCAGTCTGACTGGTTTGGCAAGTTTCCAGGTGTGATGGGTAAAGAATTCTCTTCTGGCATTCCCTACATTTCCAGAGTCGGTCCCTAGTCTGGCTGCACTGGTGTTTTGCCATTTCAGCTAAATGGTAGCAGACTGTTACACACACCGTTAGCCCGCCCCACCCACCCACCCCCCCCCACCCTCCCCCCACCATCCCCCCAAGAACCCAGTATAAAGCAGTAAACATTATCTCCTGTTGTGGAGAGACCCATAAAATCCAAGCTAGATCTCTGTAGCAGAATCCAATATTCTCATTCCCTCTACGTATTCCAAAATCTGCAAGTTTATTTCCCTCAGAACTGATCTAATTGTTTTTCTCAATCATTGATCTTCTCAACTTGCACCACCATAATAGGCAACATGTTCTGCATACTTTCAGCCAATACAGTCAACAGAAACACTTGCTCATCTCCCACTGTCTCAAAACTTTACATCTGACCTTAACTCTTGTGCCATCAACTATCAAATGCAGATATTTTTGTCTGCTATATCTAGGTCTGTTAAAATCTTATACAGATCTATCAAAAATATTTACAACTTCTTCACTTCAAAGAAAATCGCAGTTTCTTTAGATCAATCCAGTGACTGCATTTTCTTCATCAGTGAACCACTCCAGTACGTCTGTACTCCACAGTCTGAAGATCACTCATATCCTTCATTGTTGATGCCTATTTTGATTCACAAATCCAGTCGATGCAAGTTTTCTGCACAACAGCAGTAGCTTTATTATTGGACAGCCGGCGAGAGTTTCAAAGCGTCTCTAAAGTAGCCGAGTGTCTACTTGCAGAGGCTGTTCTTCCTGAATCTCAGCCTTACCCACAGAGACTGCATATTTAATCTGAATTAGACAAAGGCATATCAGTCACATGGGCGATTGTCATTACATAGTTTAGAGTAGGTAAGTATGACCTTACAAAGCTTGATGAATGGCGATGTCCTGTGATAACGTGTGATGGATTACATTAACTGATTATCGTAATGTTCATGTTTATGTGTTGATGGGAAGAGATTAAGGCAGAAGGGTTCTTCCTTCAGTTAATGGGGGATTCATTTACCTATGCTAATATGGATGGGAGGTAAGACAACCGGAAAGGGAGGCAGTTTAACAGGGTTTTGCCAAGGGCACTCAGTCTTGTCTGGAAAGGGCAAATTCTTCTGTCTGGTGTTACCGGAAAATCCACATGTGTGGCTGCAAGAGGTTCTATTTTGGGATACTGTCAGCCTCCCCACTTTTGAGGTGTTTTGTCTCTAGTCTGTGAGGACAGACGTTCAGTTGATGAAATAAGGCCTTTGCCAAGGGACTCTTTAACCCTTGAGACCCCACGGTGTCCTGAAAGAGAAGCAAAAGGTATGGAACTGGTCCCTCTATGGTATTTTAACTTCCTCATTCTAAACAGGAATCTGTTGACCAGAATTGAATGCAATGATTTACTGTGACCTAACTAGAGGTTTGTCAACGGTCAGCATCTTTTCCGTGAGTTTGTGATCATTTCCCCATTAATGAAGTCCAGCATCCCATTTGTTTTACTCAAAACACTTCATGTTTTACTTAAAACACATAAAACCCTTATCTCTTTTAATGATTGGTACACATTGTCCCCCATTCCTGCTGTCCTGCTCTCTGTGTCTGTGACATTCAAATATATATTCCCTTTCAAAGTTGCTTCTCTCAAAATGCATCAACTTACTGTGTATTCTAAAGAAGAGACATATTCCACTCAAAATATTATCTCTCGCTCCACACATTCTACCCCCTGGAAAACAGCACAGTGCAGCACCTGAATAATTGGCCCACCATGTCTGTGCGCACCATGGTGCCATCCCAAACTAATTCCACCTGCCTGGTCATGATCCATATACCTGCCAAACCCTGCCAGTGTATGCGCCTGCCCAAATGCATCTTAAGAATTGTGATTGTTTCTGCTTTTGCCACCTCCCAGGAGAGTACATTCTAGTCATCTACCAGCTTTTGCATAAGAAACTTGCCTGACATAACTCCCTTTAAACTTTCACATGTTGTTGGAAATGCTCAGCAGGTCTTGCAGCATCTGTGAAAATAAAAATCCGTTAATGTTTCGAGTCCTTCCTCAGAAACGTGATCTCTGATTTCTCTTTACAGATGCTTCCAGACTTGTTGAGCATTTCCAGAAGCCTTTCTTTTTGTTTCTGATTTACAGCATCTGCTGTTCTCTCAGTTTTTAGTTTCTTTAAATTTCCCCCGTCCCCTGAAATCTATGGCCTCTAGAATTTGTCATTTCTACCTTGGAAAAAGATTCAGATTATAGAACATAGAACATATAACAATACTGTGCAAAACAGGCTCTTCGGCCCTCAATGTTGCTCCGACGTGTGGAACTTTCTCAACTCGTCCCCCGACACCACCCCAAAATCATCCATGAGCTTATCTAAGGATTGTTTAAAACTCCCTAATGTGGGTGAGTTGACCAACTTAGCTGGTAGAGCATTCCACACACTTTCCACTCTCTCTGTGTAAAGAATTTGCCTCTGACATCTGTCTTAAATCTATCACCCCTCAATTTGTAGTTGTGCTCTCTCGTACAAGCTGTCGTCATCATCCTAAGAAAAAAACTTTCACTGTCTAGTAGATCTAATCCTCTGATCATCGTGTATGTCTCTATCAAATCCCTCCTTAGCCGCCTTCTTTCCAATGAGAACAGATCCAAGTCTCTCAGCCTTTCCTCATAAGATCTTCCCACCAGACCAGGCACCATCGTGATAAATCTCTGCTGCACCTTTTCCAATGCTTCCGCATCCTTTTTGTAATGGGGCGACCAGAACTGTACACAATGTTAAAACTGTGGCCACACCAGCATTTTGTATAGTTGCAGCATGATATTGCGGTTCCAGAACTCAATCCCTCTACAATGAAACCAAACACGCCGTATGCCGCCTTAACAGCACTATCCACCAGGGTGGCAACTTTCAGTGATCTATGTACATGGACTCCGACATCCCTCTGCACATCCACACTACCAAGAATCTTTCCATTGACCCAGTAATCTCCCTTCCTGTTATTTTTCCCAAAGTGCATCACCTCACATTTAGCTGCATTGAACTCCACTTGCACTTCTCAGCCCAATTCTGCAGTTTATCTAAATCCCCCTGCAACCTGTAACATTCTTCCAAACTGTCTACTGCTCCACAGACTTTAGTGTCATCTGCAAATTTACTAATCCATCCACATATGCCTGCGTCTAAGTCACTTATAAAAATGACCAACAGCAGTGGTCCCAAAACAGATCTTTGTAGAACACCACAAATAATTGGGCTCCAGACTGAATATTTTCCATCAACCACCACTCGATGCCTTCTCTCAGAAAGCCAGTTTCTAATCCAAACTGCTAAATCACCCTCAACTCCATGCCTCATGCATTTTCTGCATCAACCGACCATGTGGAACCTTATCAAACGTTTTACTGAAGTCCATGTATAGCACAACAACTGCCCTAGTCTCATCTAAATGAGGTTTGTGAGACACGACCTGCTCTTGACGAAACCATGTTGACTATCTGAAATCAAATTGTTGCTTATTAGATGATTATAACTATTTTCTCTTATAATCCTTTCCAAAACATTTCCTACAATGGAAGTAAGGCTCACTGATCTATAATTACCTGGGTCATCTCTGCTGCCCTTCTTTAACAAGGGCGCAACATTTGCAATCCTCCAGTCCTCGGGTACTAAACCCATAGACAATGATGACTCAAATATCAAAGCCAAAGGCTCTGCTATCTCCTCCTTTGCTTCCCAGAGAATCCACGGATGAACCCCATCCGGCCTGGGTACACGTCTACTTTCAGTCCTTCGAGAATTGATAACCTCAATCCTTTCTAGCCTATTATCTCGTAGCACATTTTTGTCCTCTACAATATTCTCATTTTCCTGTGTAAACACCGATGAGAAATGTTCATTTAGCACTTCTCCGATCTCTGCAGGGTCCACACTCAACTTCCCACTTGTGTCTTTGATTAGCCCTATTCCTTCCCTAATCATCGTTTTATTCTTCACATACCTATAGAAAATTTCAGGCTTATCCTTTATACTGTTTGCTAAAGACTGCTCATGTCCTCTCTTTGCTCTTCTTGACACTCTCTTTAAATCCCTCTTCGCTGATCTGTTACTCTCTATTGCTTCATCTGCACCATTTTGCCTCATCAGCACATAAGCCTCTTTCTTCTTCTTAACAAGAGATGCAATTTATGCAGTAAACCGTGATTTACAAACTCTGTTTGTGCCAGTTAGGTCACCCCACAGCCATTGACTTCCCAAAGACAACAATCCAAGATTTACCGACCTCTCCCAATCCAGGCAACATCCTGGCAAACCTGTTTCCACCTTCCCAAAAGCCTTCACATTCTACCTATAATGTGGTGATCAAAACGGCACACAATACCCCAAAGGTGGCGTGCTTATAGCTTTATATTCACTCCCCTGACAAAAGAAGCCAAGCCTGCCATTCACCTCCTTCACCACTTTCATGGACCTTTCAGCTTGCAACAGAAGATCCCTCTGTATATCAGCGCTGCACAGGGCCCTTCCGTTTATTGTGTACATTCCTCTTGCTATGTGTTTTCCAAAACCCATCACCTCACACTTGTCTGAGTTAAAATAAATCTGCAATTTCTCCACAAAACTTTCTGACTCATCCCTTTCTTGCTGTATCCTTTGTCATCATCCTTCACGATTCTCAACTTCAACAGTTTGTGCCATCTACAAACTTGCTAATTAAATCGTTTACATTTTCATAATTTTCATTTATATACATTACAAACAACGGATGTCCCAGTTCTGATCCTTGTGGAACAGCATTCGCCATAGACCTCCAGCCAGCAACATGCCCCTGCACAACTGTTGCTGGGAGAAATATCAAAGAGGAGCCTTGAGTTCTGTGTTAAGCAGCATGACACACGTTTATTCAGAGATCCTTACTAATACATGGTGGGAGAGGTCTCTCTCTGGCTCCCCCAGATAAGTCCAGCATTTTGATCTGTTTACTTCATATATTCCAGTAATATTTTCCCCCTGACCTGAACTCCAGGGTTTGGAATGTCAGCTCGGATATTTCCGAGTTCCCTTTCACAGTCTCGGATTCTCTCATCTCATGCAGCTGCTTTGCCAGTTCTTTCACAAATGGTTTGACCTTATCCTTGTCATTGCACATCTCCAGTCTCCCACTACCACATGTCTCTGGCCCTCTCACTACCGTACCCTGTGGCATCTGCATCGTCCATCCAGTCACTAATTCAAAGGGGGACAGCCCCGTTCCCTTTGCTGGGGTTGTCCTCAGTTTCATTAAGCTGGTGGGGAGTACCCTAACCCATCGCTGTCCTGTCCCTGAGAGAGCCTTAGTCAGACTAGCTTTCAGTGTCTGCGTCATTCCTTCTGCAGTCCCAGAGCTCTGGGGGTGCTATGGGGGATGCGATTTCTGTTCAGTATCAAACAGGACACATAGCTCTTTAGCTATGTTCCCTGTAACATTTGTCCCTTGGTCAGAATCTGCAGGGGAATGCTTCCACCCACTGAGTAAACCTATTTATTAAAACCCCGCAGGACTTCCTTCCGTGGGATTGGGATGAGTGTGCGTGTATAAAATCCACCTGTAATTGTTCCCATGGGCCCCTGTGTCCCTGCTGCTGCCTCCATTTTATTGTTTTCGCTGCCTCACACTTTGAACAGACTACACACCTTCGACAAAACCTTGCTGTATTTCTCCCTGTTCCAGGCAAGGATTGCAGTGGATCATCTGATATTGCATTTTATCCTCCCCAATATGGGCCAGCCCATGATATGTTTTTAATAATGTTTGTCTTGTACAATGTAGTGGGACTGCTGGATCATCCAGACTCTGATTTGTCCTATTACTGCCCCACACTTTTCCCATTCCTGTTTCTCCTGTTGTGGGACTATTTCTGGGAATATATTTAAGCCTTCCTCTATCACTTCTGTAGCTATGGCCATTGCCATCTCCTCAAATGTCTGCACTGTTCCAGTCAGTATTTCACATATAAGATTATTAAAGGATTGGACACTCTGGAGACAGGAAGCCTGTTTCCACTGATGGGTGAGTGCTGAACCAAAAAACACAGTTTAAAAATAAGGGGTAGGCCCCTTAGGACAGATTTGGGGAGAATTTTTTTCACCCAGAGTGGTGGGTGTATGGAATGCTTTGGAAATATGGGTAAACTACATAACAAAGTTTCCCGTGTCATTATTATCATGAAAGCTATTTTAGTTTGCAAGATGTTTTGTACTAAGAATAATTGGAAATGAATTGTGATTATGAATTGACTATTTAAAATATATTTTGAAAAGAATGATCAGACATATTTTTGGAGGAAATTAGGAAAGTAAATAAATATGGATACATTGGTATTAATAGTTTTGAAATGTTTGGACGTTGACTGGGACTATTTGACTGAGAGAGGCTGCATGATCATAAAGACTAATTCACCTTTTGCATTGCATTGTTGGTTTCACTAGAATCTGTTGTGGTCTAAGCTCTTGTTGTGTGCAACGGACTGTCACTAATAGCTTAATTAACCTGTGAGTCCCTGATCAGGTTTCCTTTGTCTGTAAGTCGGTCTGTAAGTGCGCGACACGCCTGCTTTTCTGAGGGTAAACAGATATTCTTTTCAAAGGAGATAAGTCGCAGATCTCACTGAGAATGGTTTCTATCACACACCGTCAGCAGGGAAGTGTTTTTCTAAAGAATTCCAATCTCTATCTATAAATCTGATGGTATCTGTGTTTGTCAGTTTGTGGATGATTCAGCTCCTTTGTTCTGAGCTGTTTTTATACAAGCAGTTGGTTCATTATGTCTTTGCCAAGAATGTTGTTTACTTTCCCCTTTTACTGTGATTCAGCAGGTTAGAATATTCTGAGAGTCAGTAATGTTCAATAACTGAACATTGAATGATTTTGACTCTAACAGAGCAGTGGCCTTGTTTTCAGTTAATTATTCAATTTTCCATTTTCTGGTCGTGTTGAATGTTACAGAAAAAGGCTCTGAGCAATGTTTCCATTCACTTTTGTTGGATTCACTGACAGCCACGTGGTCAGTCAGTTTCAGGATGATGGATGAGTTTCTCTGTCCTATTAGATGGTGGTCTCCTGCTCAGTTTCCGATGGCTCACCTGAGCGTCAGTCCATCAGCTGTTGAAACCCTGCATCCAGCATTTGTTCCCTCTCACAGTGACTACTCCAATACAATCCCAGCTTGTCTCCCACATTCTACCTCCATATACTCATGATCACTTCAGATTCTACTGTCTGTGTCCTTGCAGTGAGTTTTGCAAGCCACCTATTTCAATTTTAACTTGATCTATATTATGTTTAGAAAGATCATTTCAGAATTTGCTTCACTACTTTTAAACCTACCCGGGCCTTCGCCATGTCCTCCCTGCGTCGTTTCACACCTCGCTGAGCTATCTGCATTTATCCAATTCCAGCTGTAAGAGTGTTTCTTCTTTTAATCTGCTCCCTGTTGCGGGCTTTAGTTTCAGCTGCCTTTATCCTAAACTTGGTCATTCTCTTCCCCCATTTCCTTCAATTCTTCCCATTCTATCAACTCTCCTTAATTTCTACCTATTTGATCAAGGTTTTGATTTCCACCCTGAAAACCGTCCCTTTGCAGCTCGGTAACAGCCCCGTTGAATCGTTGACGATCTGTTAATCCAGACACCCCGGCAATATTTTGGGGACCCTGATTCGAATCCCATCACAGCAGATGTGGAATTTGATTTCAATACAAATCTAGAATTATAAGCCTATTGATGAAATTATTCTCAATTGTGGGGCTGTATCTGCGAAGATCTTTAAACTTTCCTTACTTACTTGTGCAGTTACTTCCACTGTCACTTACCCAAATGTCTGCCCTGTTTCAGTCAATATTTCACTCGCCTTACCCACATACTTATTGCCCCGTTGGTGTGGGGTTTCTACTTCCATGTGAGCTCTAATCTTCATTATTGCTGCTTCACTGGGATAGTTAGCTGCTCCCACTAACTCTCTGACCTGTACTTCGTGCACTATGTGGCCCCCCAGACAGGGTGATATACCCTTACCGAGCACAGGCCAACACATGGTCATGAACAATACCAAAGGCATGCCCGCTGTCTGTGTATATGCTGACTCCCTGACCCCTGGCTAATGTCCTTGCTTCTGAAAGGTTCTGCCAATTCTGGAGAATTCTCCACAAAATTCCCACAGTAATTAAACAATCCTAAAGTTTGCTTTACCCCCTTCACAGTGTGGGGGTGAATAGTTTTGAAATCAAAGTGTCATTCCGCTGGGATTGTCCCCTCTCCCTTCCTGATTTGATCTACCTGATGTGATGTCCAAGGTACATCTCTCCCTATCTTCCCACTTTCTGTGGGTTAATTTTAAGCCCGGCCTGCCTGACCTGACCCTATATTCTGTTTAATATCTGGATAATGGGGTGTTGGGAACATCAATGTGACTAACTTCATTAGTCATGCATCAGTGGGATATAGTGGAATATTGTGGGATCCCTGAGGTAACTGGATCCAGGTCTACTGTTTTCCTCAACCAGTAAACGCCAGCTTATTCTGGGATTCCAGGTCCACGGGTGTGGACCAGAAGCCATTCACAATATCAAGGGCTGAGTCTATATCCTGTTGTCATTTCAATCCATTAAATACAGTTGTGTGGTTCGCTAATGTAGGATACTTCTTAATGGCGGATTTACTGAGGGAGGTATACTCAATAGTGAGGTGGGATGAGCCACCCGGCTTCTGTGAGTTAGTCTGGGATACCGTCGGTCTGACTATTCCTATTTTCTGTCAATCTATTACTGTCACAATAACTGTCTCCTGGCCCCAGCTTTGATGGGATTCTGTTTGTGTGGGGAGTGAGAGGGCCCTCGATCTTTACAGGATATACAGGTAATAACCCAAATTTCTGTTTGAGTTGCCCACAGTTCTGTTTGGGTTCTAGCTATAACTCCCCAGGTTCTCTGACTGCTCCAGTCTCCCTGCAAGGCAACTCCTCTGGAGATGTCGCCTCTCCTTTGCTTCCTGTCCGGGCCTGACCAGGTTGTTTCAATATTACAGTTTGTGTCTCTACATCAATAGTTGCTCCTAACTGTTCTAAACTGACAACTCACAGAGTGGTCCCTTCCTCAGTTTCCCAACACCATATCTGAATATATTTTGCCATATCTGTGATCTGCGACGGGAGAGATTTATTTCATCCAGCTTCCTTGATTCCCTCTCTGACTGCTCTCATTTTAGTAATTGAGGGGTAAGGGGCAAATCCATATCTGTAACTGATATAGAAGCTCCTTTTATTAATATTTGTTCCGCTGGTTCCCAAACACAGCATCAAAGAATATTCATGTGTCTACGTGAACACATGCAAACACACAATGTGAACATCTATTTCCCTCTCTATGACTACGTTCTTGGCTATGTGTCCTTTCCTGCTTCACTTGAAACATTGACAGTCTGGTTACTCTCCCTGTACTGCAGCTACTCCCCCGTGTTTCTGAATTTACCTCAGCTCTCATGGTCCAATTCAGAAGGTGGTTAGAATGATCTCCCACTGAGAGTCTCATGTTTATAATTACAGTTAAATGGGGTCCCAGTTTAAAAACAACAAACTGATATCATCATCACAGTTTGGGATTTGGTAACCCCCCATGGTCCGTACACACCTCAGGCTTCCTCTCTGTCTGATTCTCTATATTACCCTTGGGTCCCTGAGTCACCAAGGTTATTTTAGCCCATTCATCCTGTCCCCTCCCCAGTGTGTCCCTGTAATATCTGTAAATGCCTGATCGGCTGGTAAGAACGCTGGTAAGTGGAGCTGAAATGCGCATCAGCCATGATTGAATGGCGGAGTGGACTTGATGGGCCGAATGGCCTTACTTCCACTCCTATGTCTTATGGTCTTATGGCTGTGCACTGCGGGGAACTGGCACAAACCCCGACCGTCTCATTGCAGGGACAGATTCTGATGTAAACGTCGGGCTATCTTGGCCTGAGAGATTTTGGCCTAAAACCATCATCGGTGAGACTGTACCTCAACTAATTCATCCATATTCTCCCAATAAGGCCCATTGTTGCCATTTCTCTATCAGGCTGGATGTTAACTCACCAACATCTGTCATTCAGCAGGTGAACTGTTCATGTTTAGTTTCTGTCAGTTGCCTTTGTTGCTCACTACTGTCTGTCCAAGTTGACCTTTGGTGCCCAGTGGTGCCATGGACATGGCCTTCTGGGCCTTACAGGGCAGTGGGTGATCACACCCATTGCCGTCCTTCTGTCCATACGTGTGTGCTTTGTCATCTAACCCATTCCAGTCAGTGTTACCATCCTCAATGCCTTCTGAGGAGAGCGGGGCACTAGGTACCTCCTCCACGGTAACTACCACCTGGCCGTTTGGGTTTAAGGACTCAGGTCTGAGAGCCACCACCTTCACTTGTTCCTGTTTCTCATAATAACCTAACACATCCTGTCATTCCTGGAATAAAAAAGAACAACATGTGAATTTGCTTTGACTTGAAATATTAGTAATTTGACATTCACTTCTCATATCTATAGAGGTGAAAATTCTACTGTGATTGTTTAAGTGAATTCAACTTGATCATACGGTGAAAATAACTCTTAACATCAATGACAATGAATGAACTAAATAATATGTGATCATTTGTAAAAGTTCTTGCATGAAAATACAATTTTATTTAATACATGTCACCCATTACACCATGGGCATTCTTATTAGGGAATAAAGTAATGGAAGCATATCAGAGAAAATAAATAGACTTTAATTTTAGCTTCACTGCAATAATGAACCAAAATATGGGTAAACAACGCAAAAAAGTTTCCCGTGTCATTATTGTCTTGAAAACTATTTTAGTTTGCAAGTTGTTTTGCACTAAGAATAATTGGAAATGAATTGTAATTATGAATTGACCATTTAAAATATATTTTGAAGAGAATAATCATATATATCTTTGTATAAATTAGGAAAGTAAATAAATATGGATACATTGCTATTAATAGTTTTAAAATGTTTGGAGGTTGACAGGGATTATTTGATTGAGAGAGACTGCATGATTATAAAGACCAATTCATCTTTTTCATTGCATTGTTGGTTTCACTAGAATCTGTTGTGGTCTAAGCTCTTGTTGTGTGCAACGGACTGTCACTAATAGCTTAAGTAACCTGTAAGTCCCTGATCAGGTTTCCTTTGCGTGTAAGTCAGTCTGTAAGTGCGCGACACGCCTGCTTTTCTGAGAGTAAACAGAGATTCTTTTCAAAGGAACTAAGTGGCAGTTCTCACTGAGAATGGTGGCTACCACACACCATAAGCAGGGAAGTGTTTTCCTAAAGAATTCCAATCTCTATCTATAAATCTGATGGTACCTGTGTTTGTCAGTTTGTGGAGGATTCAGCCCCTTTGGTTTGAGCTGTTTTATACAGGCAGTTGGTTCATTATGTCTTTGCCAAGAATGATGTTTACTTTCCCTTTTTACTGTGATTCTGCAGGTTAACTATTGGATGGCTCATTTATTGTCCTCAATCCATCAATCTAGGTATTATATTTCAGTCTTCAGTTTACTGATCTTAATGTACATCTAATCCACATCAGAGGAAAGTATTTTTAAAACATTGAGTCAATTTATTTGTTCAGAATACAACGTTTATTAGGAATTCATTATCCTTATAATAATTGCAGAATAATTTGTTTGTCTTTCTAACGTGTATTGTCAGATTCATATATTATTTTAATCCATATTTTAATTTAATCTATTGCAACATTCCTATTATTTTCAGGTCAAGTATCTCACAGTGGAACCAATCTTTTTGCATCCAACAGGCTTTGCAAACTGACTTTTGCTCATTTGAATAATGACCGTAATCTCAGCCTTATGAATTCAGAGAACTATAACTACTTTTCACTGCAATAATTCCTTTTCATGTCTCCACATTGCACAGTCATGTAGCAATATTAAATTTCTCCTTCGGCTAAGTGTACCGGTAGATTTTCGAAAATCTAAGTGTTGCTAATATCTAATTATTATTCAGTTTAGTAGGGGGTATAAATGTGTAATAATGGCTCAGTGCATGAAGTAATGTGAAGATATTGCAATGTACAAACTCGTAATGATTGTGAATAACAATTTTTATTTTAGCCATGGAAGCACAGTTGAATTGATTTAATTATATTTCACTTCAATGCTCTCATTCATTGTATTTCTAATCATAATAAGAGCAAACTATTTCATGTGACAAAATTATTTAAAATTCCTGTCACTTCTTTATGGACACAAAATAGAATTAACACACGTTTGCTATTTCCTTTACCAAGTTTGAATTGTCGAATGCTAGACTGATACAGCATGGAAACAGGCTATTCAGCCTAACTTGGCATTCCGAACAGGTTTCATAAACTAATCTAGTCCCATTTCCCTGTGTTTGTCCCATACCTTTTTTGTGGTTTTCTATCCAATAAACTGTCCAAAAGTCTTTTAGATGTTGTAGTTGTACCAGACATTGCCCTTCATCTCACAGCTCTTCTCAATATGTGAAAAACACTGTGTGGAAAAGTTGCCCCTCGGACCCCTTTTAAATCTTTCCCCCGCACCCTAAATATTAGTTATACCGTAGAATCTATAAGCCTGCAAATTTAATAAAAGTTGAGAGGTATTTAGAAGCAGCGGAATAACATTCATAATTTAATCAGTGATGTGAACCAAATACATTTAAGATGTTTTGATCATTGTAATGAACAACAGTTACAAGTTGAGACAATGTTGGTTGAAGAGCAATTCAATCGTCACTTAGACAACTCTGATGTGTTTTGACACATCTCTGCTGAAGGTGGGAATTGAACCCATGCCACCTGGTCTACTATTACAGACATTAGCGGAGCCCTCCATAATATTCTCCTGCAGGAAGGTCAGGACTACAATCACATACTGACTGTGTATATTCACAGGGGAAACTACTCAAATATTTATTGTTATAATTGGACTAGGATTGTATTAGACAGCTCCAGAGTGTAATGGACCGATAAAAAGAATTAGTAATTTCTAATAATGAAGGAACGAAGAACAATGATCTTAAATAAACATAGATCTCATGATAATAAAGTAAGTAAATATGCTTGAAGCAGTTATTCATCTGCACTAATAAAAATTAACACGCTTTGTAATGCACATGAAATGGAAATAAAGCATTTGTCATTCAATGTGACTACTCAGCAAAAGACAACTATCTTCATTTTCAAAAAATTGTGATTGCTAAGAATTCAAGATTTATTGTAAAAGCATAGAACAAGCATTTGCTAATTCTGGTTTATTTACACAAGAAACTCATAAAATTTAAATAATGTTTAACATTAAAAATACTTATTTCTTATTGTAATAATCAGAAATATAGAAATGTTAGAATTGAAGTGAAATACAATCAATACAAGAATGTAAAAAAACTTTGGATGCTGGAAATCACAAACAAAATCAGTCATTCCTGGAAAATAACTGAGCAGTTCTGGCAGCATCTGTGGTGAGAAATCAGTGTAAATACTTTTGGGCCAGTGACCTTTCTTCAGACTGTATCTTTGCACAAAACCAATTCAATCCAACTAAGCTTCCACATTTCAAATTATTTTTGCTCAGATTAAGAGACTGTAGAGTGCCATATTGTTTGCATCAGTTGATGTATTGAGCCATAGCTCCACATCGACAGCTGGAGATATTGGATTTCAACAATGATTACCGGATAGATATTGATAATAATTAGTTTTAAAATGGCTGATAACAAATTTAAGAATGATGAGAAAACTCTTATTGCAACGTAATTGTGCAATATGTTGGGGAAAAATGACATATTTATGTGAAAAATAGTTAGCCATCTCTTAATTGATAAGACTGATTAATGATCCTTCCATTAATATGAGAATTCAAATGGAAGAAAATGAGATAGTTAGAATGAGTGTTGGATGAGAGATCTTTGATTGATTGCAGGTGTGTGGACCTGAAAAGAATGTTAATATTTCATTATGATACTGGCTCTAATAAATAATGGATTCAACTAAAATGTGAATCTCATGATGGTGTGTGAATTGAAATAACAATTAAACAATAATTAATGTTAGAAGCAACACTTAAAATGATTCAATATTTTCAAAGCAGTTTGTACTGGGTATTTATTATGATTAGTAAAATAAGAATTAAAACATTGGGTTAATTTAAAAACAAAAATCACACCTTAGAAGATTATTCGGCAGAATTGTTCTGTCATTGAAAAAAACCTAATTTCTTCAAGAATTTTGCATTAACCTCATTTTCTGTCTTTTTCCACAGGTATCTGTACTGGAACCCTTCTGTTTGCGATACAAATATATATAAGTGAAATGGATTAAAATCTCATTGGGGGAGTTAATAAGTTTGCAGATGATATAGCGTTCAGTGCAGCTGGGGACAATGTCGAGGGTTGTCAAATAATGCAGCAGGAAAAAGATAAATTGCAGTTATGGGCAGATACATTAAAGGTGAGGTTTAATCCATACAAGTGTGAGGTTTTAACTTTGGAAGCTCAAATGTTAAGGAAATGTATATAGTTAATGGCAGGACCCTAACAGCTTTATCATTCAAAGGGATCTTGGCGTTCAAGACCATGGCTCCCTGAAAGTGACCATGCAAGTAATTAGGTGGTTAGGAAGGCAAATGGCATACTTGCCGTTATTGGTCAGGGAACTGGTTACAAGAGTCAGGAAGTCATGTTGTAACTTTATAAGACTTTTGTAAGGCATACTTGAAGTATTGTATTCACTTTTGTTCGCCACATTACAGGATGTGTATGGAGGCTTTGGAGAGGGTACAGAGGGCGTTTACCAGCATGCTGCCTGGATTCGGAGAGGCGAGAAAAAACTCAGATTGCTTTTTCGTGGAGTGGCGGAGACGGGGGAAAGACTTGGTGAATATCTGTCCAATCATAAGATACATTGATAGGGTTGACGGTCAGGAAGTTTTTCCCAGAGTTGATGCGCCAAAAATTGTGCGACATGCGTTTAAGTTTGGGGGAAAGTTCAAGGGGCATGTTAGGGCAATTTGTTTTTACACAGGGAGTGGTAAGTGTCTGGAGCCTTGGTGGTGGAGGCAGATACATTAAGGCTCTTTAATGTTCATTTCGATTATTTGGAAGGATATGGACCAAGAGTAAGGAGAAGGGATGAGTTTCTTTTGCATTATGTTCAGCACAACGTTATGGGCCAAATGACCAATTCTTGTGCTGCACAGATCTTTGAGAGAAAAGTCATTTGACATTTAATCTAATTAATATTTAGCCACTAGTGTCAGAAATAGGAAGGAAATAAGTAGAGAACGAACTTGACTACAATCTAAATATATGGACAGTTAAATGTACAGATTTTTTTTTATATTTGTTCTGAATTATCAGATTAGTAACTTTCATGGAGATGTTTCGAAAATGTTTGCAGTTACTGATGTGCTGACCCAAAATTACTCTTGTTAAACTGAAGATTGGACCAGAAACCTGTTAGAAAACTTGAAAATATTCAGGAAGGTGAGATGTACATTATAATTTAATCCATTATTTCTTACTGCCAATACTACAATAACAAAGTCTTTCAGGTCTGCACCAAAAAGCATTGATTTCCATCAAATGCACATTATAAATATCTGACTGCTACTCGTTTCAACAGTCAAAGTAATCACAGCCTCGTTGATTAAGAGATATCTAAGACATTTCAATAATAATTACTGTTTATTTCGAAACATTGCTCGTTCAAACAGCAATGTGAGATTTGTCATTAACATTCAGTTCACTGACACCATATTAATAATTTAGTTTTTGCTAATATCTAATAATTGTTCATTCCAGTAAGGGATATAACAGTGGAATTAATACATTAACTGATGGAAAGATATTGTTGTGTTCACTCTCCCAATTATTGTGAATATCGATTGTATTTTGATTTGATTTGATTATATTTTTCTTCAACGTGAAGATTTATTGCATTTCCGATCACAGTAATAGTTAAATATTTTAAAGCTAAACAAATATCAAATTTGTGACTTTTTTGTCAACAAGAAAAAATAATTTACATGCTTATGTTGTTTTCTTTATCAGAGTAAATTTTGAATTGTTGGAAGTTATACATTTGTGTAAAAAAGGGGGAGTTGCCTGCAACAGAATAGTCAGTGATTTTTTTTGCGATTACATCCTGCTGCTAAACATTTCAGTTATCTTTTCATTAAAAGAAAAATTGCTTTAAACACATTCTGCAGTCATATTTTTCATGAGTTTACAATAAGCACATGATATGTGTATTTATCTTTCTTTCAATTGTCATGATTTTAATTTTTAAGAAAGAGTATATATGCTTAGTACCATCATTATTGGGAACTAGGATTTCATTCTCAGTCCATTACACACAGAAACAGTCTAATTAATTCCCAGCCCAATTATCGGAATGAATATTGATTTGTTTTCATTGAGTAATCACAATTGATTATAAGCCCAACCTTCCTTCTTAGGAACATAATGAAAGACACTTGTGCATCTCTAATAGTGCTTCTCCTATGAGACTAGGAGGTGTGGGTTCAGTTCCCTTCACCAACAGAGATACGGCCGAGTAGTTTAGAATGGTGATTAGAAAATATTTAGGCAGAGTTTGAATTGATTTTCAATCCAGTTTTGGATCTGCTTCTGTCTGTTGTTCATTCCAATAATCTCACAATCTGCAATTTATTATCTTCAGGTTATTAATAAAAGTATGTATCACATTACATTATATCTAAATTTTAGATTTGAGGACACTGCAGTTTTTAAATATTTGAAGTATGTAAGTAATGAAATTCATTTTATTTAATCAAAATACATTCAGGTATTATTCATATGGTGGGCAACAGGATTTGACTTCCAGTCAGCTCATGAATGCTCCAATTTTGTTTATTCTGTGAACTTATTGTTGCAGAAGAGTTTCAATAAACTTTTAACACATCATTATTATGCATTTCAACACCTCACGTACACCGATCCTAATGCTCTAGTCCGAGCAGATGAAGAGATGAAGATCGCCTGATGAAGAGGCAGCACCTTGAAAGTTAGTGCTTCCCAATAAACCTGTTGGACTATAGCCTGGTGACATTTGATTTTTAACTTTGCTCACCCCAATTTTTAAAAAGAAAATATGACTTTAGTTAAGCACTTTAACACGCAATTATTGATCCCTTCCGATATTAGTAAAATATCTCAATGTAAGTGAAATCAATACTCACACAACAGGGCACATACAGCCACACAACTGTCTTCCTGGTCATCTAATTACTGCTCAGGAGAAAACCGGAGGAAGTATCTTATCGTTCCTGAGAACAAGAGCCACAATAAACATTTGGTGACCAGTTCCATCCTATAAATGCATTTAATTTCTTACATTTTGGTTCAGTAATTGCACACAAAATATTTAACTAAAACCAATAACCATGCTTTATTACAAATGACTGAGGATGCTAACATCAACATACGTAGCAGCTTTCCAATCAGGGTTCCACTTGAAGTATCGCAAAATAAAATAACTTAATTTCGGCTTAGTACAACTGTAGGTGAAAACATGTTGATTTTGCGCATGAAAAAGCTTTATCTGCTTATTCAGAGAAAATACTGAAACGTGGCATTGTAAATTTAATTTATTTTGTGTTTCTTTCACGAATACAATCATGTGAATTGCTTCTCCTTTTCTTCCCAGTTTTGAAACAAATGTCAAAATATTTACGATGTTAACTCTTTATGAATAATGAAAGAGTTTTCTCTGCAAGAACGACATGCAGATGTTCAAGGTCCTCTAATTACTGTTGAGCAGAATACTCTTCATAAGGGTCTTATTGTCTTGAACCGATGCTCTTTATCATCTTGATTTTATTTCTCACTGGTGTTTTGGTGACTGATGTGTTTTCAAACCATGTGCAATGCATAAGGATTTCTTTCAATTTGTTCTCAGAAAAAACTGATTTGAACATGTGGATTTCTAATTATTTTTTACTCCCAAGTTATTTATCGATGTACAATAATCACAAAATTAAGGACGATCCCAGTATCTTATGTTCACTGTATTGTGCACTTTAACTATCTGCTTATTTACTTCCTTCGTCTGACATGAATGTCTAAACATTGGTCATGAACAAAAAGGTGTAAATTAAAGCCACATCTCAATAACTAAACCAATGGATGGAAACATGTAATTCTTGTAATCCTGCATTTTTGAACCAAACGCAATTCTGCTGAATAATCAGTGAATGGCTCATTTTTGTGAATCCATCAAGCTAGCTACCATATTATATTTCTCAGTTTACCGATCTTAATGAATATCCAATCACCATCACAACAAAGTGTTTTTAAAATATTGAATCATTTTTTTTTTAGATTACAACGTAATTTTCCAGTCACTGCCATGACAATAATTGCACAATTATTGGAGTTAGTCGTTCTAACACATATAGTGCCATTCACATTTTAATTGCATCAATTGTTTCTTAGTACGAACACCACGATATATAAATCAATTTACTTTTCAGGTGAACGATCCCATAATGGAAACAATGACTTCCCATTCGATGTCTCATTGTAAATATCTGATGATTGCTCATTTAAATGATCGCGGTAATCTCTGCTGAAGCATTCAGAGAACTGCAATTATTTTCATCAGGACAATTCCTGGTCGTTTCTCCACATTGCTCTGTTAAATAATTCACTGAGATTTCTCAGTATTTTTAAATGAAATGATATAATTTAGACATTTCAATTGTTGCTATTACATAATCGTTGCTCAATATAGTTCAGGGTATGACTACGAAATTATGGCTTATAAATTAAATATTGTAAGATTTTGCAGTGGGCATTATGGATATCAATTTTTATTTTAACCGTGGATTGATTTAACAGTTGAATTGATGTAATTATGTTTAATTTCAATGTTAACGTTTAATGTATTTATAAACACAATACAAGTTAATCACTTTTCATGGAACAAAATCATTTAAAATTCTTGTGACTGTTTGAAGTACAACAAAAGGAACTAACATCTCCTTATTGTTTCATGGAATAGTCAGAGTACATTTTGAACTTTGGGAAGTTGAACATTTCTGAAAAGAAGGGAAGTTGTCTTCAGATGAGTAACCGCGTTGAGTGACTAATTCATTTATTTTCCTAATCATTTATGTTGCAAATGCATATTAATTTTCTTTTCATTCTGTGATAAACTGCATTGAACATATGGAACTTTTTGATTGATTGAGTTTCGTTCATCAGTGTACACTGATCAAATAATTAGTTTTTTCTTATCATGAATAATCACGAGATTCATATTTATTTAAAGTCGTTATTGCTTTGTTACATCATTACTGTAAATTACTAATTCGTTTTGTCAGTTCATTACACACAGGAAATACGCAATTAATTCCTATTCAAATAATTACAAGAAACATCTGACTAATTTTCATTTGAGTTGCCGCCATCAGCATGTGACTATACACCTGCCCTTCCCGGATGGTAACATTATGATGGGTCCTTGCGGAGCTCTGACAGTGTCTCTACGACAAGATCAGGAGGAATGATTTCAATTTTCACCTTCAGCGGAGATGTGTCAGATCAGCTCGGAAATTTCATTAGAAAATATCTGAGTATAGATTGAACTGCTTTTCAAAACTCTTCAATCATCACCATATCTTCTATTTATTTTCTTCAGTTCACTAATAAAATTATGCATCTGCTGGGAGAGTCTAAGACATGGTAATCCTGATTTGTTTTACTGTTTAAAGGAACCTCGTTCAAACATTTCAAGCACATAAATCCTTATTCTCCGGTATTATAAAGATGAAAATATAAACAGTCGAAATTCCTCTTTAGCAAAATAACCAAATTCAACTTCATGTTATTCATTGGTCAGCTGATCACCTCCATTTGTAACTAAATTTTGCAATTCTTCTAAATACTGGTATGTGCTTTGATCAAATTTATTTTCTAATTATTACTTATTCATGAATTGTCAGGAATTTATTTTTATTTTCCATTCACCTATTCATATTGAATGTAAGATTGATATGCTGTGAAACTATTGGCGTGTTTTCATTTGAACATTTAATTTGTCTCTCTCTCTCTCACACACACACACACTTATCTCACTTCATGCATGATGGTTTCAATGTACCTTGCTAAACTTAGAAGATTATGTTGACTTTAAGTAGTATCTTTAGCACCCACTTATCAATTTAATCCAAAATCATAGGATTATAGAGTCATAGATTCCCTGCAGTGTTGAATCAGCCATTTGGCCCAACAGTCCACACTGACCATCCAAAGAGTAACACACCCAGACACTCCCTTGCTCTATTACTCGACATTTCCCCTGACTAATGCACCTTATCTCGGTAAAAAAAAACAATGACTGCAGTTACTGGAACCCAGAGTTTAGATTAGAGTGGTGCTGGAAAAGCACAGCAGTTTAGGCAGCATTCGAGGAGCAGTAAAATCAACGTTTCAGGCAAAAGCCCTTCATCAGGAATACAGGCTGTATTCCTAATGAAGGGCTTTTGCCCGAAACGTCGATTTCACTGCTCCTCGGATGCTGCCTGAACTGCTGTGCTTTTCCAGCATTACTCAAACAAACTCTAATGCACCTAAACTGAAACATCCATGAACATTGTGGGCAATTTAGCATGGCCAACTCACCTCAGCTGCACACTTGTATACTATCACAATGTTATTGAAATCAATGCTCACACAATGCACAATACATAAAGCCACACAATCGTCTTCAAGACCATCTAATTACTTTTCAGGAAATAATCTGATTAATTGTCTTATTGTTCTGAGATTAATCACCACAGTAAGCATCTGGTCATCATTCCCTCCAATAAATACAATGGGTGTCCTCTGATATTTCTGTTCAGTAATTATTCATGATACTTGTTGCTCAAAGCAGTATTTATTCTTCATTGTGAATGGCCAATGATTCTAACAGCCATTGATTTTGATCTTATTATTACTGAGTGCAATAACCACAGTAAACATCTTGTTATCATTCTTGCCAATAAATACAAGAGCTATCCTCTTACTTTTCAGTTCACTAATTACACATGATACTTGTTGCTGAAAGTGGTATTTATCCTTTATGACAATTGGCCGAGGACACTGACAGCAAGACATGTTGATAGTCCTGATGTTTTTAAACAGGTTTTCAGGCTATGTATTTCAAGAAGAAGTAATTTGACTTCGTTCAAAATTAAATGTAAACATTTTCAGATATTTTCCATTCAAAATGTTTCTTTGCTTATTCAGATCAAATTTGAATCTTGCCTCTGAAAAGCGAATTTATTGTGTTTCCATTCATGGAAGTACTCATTAATTGGTCCTCATTTTCATCTTAGATCTGATGGAAATTTGAAATACTGATTACAATGAAAATTATATGAATTCTACATGAGTGGTCTCTAAAAGAAATTCACGGAAGACGAGATGGGATTCTTGAACAGCCTGTATATTTGAATAAAGAAAACATTCCTTCCAAAAAACAAAGTTAAAAATCACACAACACCAGGCTATGGACCAACATGTTTATTTGGAAGCACTGGCTTTCGGAGCGCTGCTCCTTCAACCACCTGATGAACAAGCAGCGCTCTGAAAGCTAGTTCTTCAAAATATACATGTCGGTTAATAACCTGATGGTGTTTGATTTTTAACTTTGTACAGCTCAATCCAACACTGGCGCCTCCAAATCATTCCAAAAGTAAAACTCTTAAGTCTGTCGTTTATGAATTCAACAATTCTGCAACTAGATTATAATTCTCAGTTTACCTATCTTAATAAATATCTAATCAATGTCAGTGTAAATTCCCGGTAAACATCAAATCGTTTTGTTTGTTAAAACACAAACTTTAATTGAAAATGTATTGTTAATACAATATGTGAATTATATTTTAGCTCTCCAGCGATATGAAGTGACCCTTGGACAGAAATTGGCTGTTCTAAATTCACCTACAGGGAGATAAATCGGAACAAATACAAAATCAATCAAACTCAATCAAACAGCAGCTAGAATCAATCAACTCCAGGATGAATCAGATTTTCTTACACCTTGACTTCCAGGGAGTGCCTGAGCATTATATACCTCTCTTGGAAATGTCAATAATGAAGGGTTTTAAATCCAGCTCATGACCACATGCGGATGTTTGTCAAAAAATTATTAATCATTTTACAAATCATGGAAAATATCTCAAAGCTCTTGAAATAAGTAAGCACTGCATATAAAGCCACACGATGGCATTCAAGGGCATCTAATTACAGTCCACTGCAAAACCTTTTGTCAGTATTGTATTGTTCTCAAGATGAGTAACCACAGCAAACATCACGCTTTCACACCATCCCAAATATATGCAAGAGATGCCTTCTTATAATTTACACACATCTTTCCCACACCATTAAATAGACTTCATTATTTACGACTAAGTATGCTGATAGTAATATGTTTTGAGATAAAGGAATTCCAAAATATAGGCGAGTTTTCTGATAGGTTCCCCCCAGTTATCATAATAAAAATGTAGATGCGGCTCAATACATTGTAACAGATACCCATTAAACTTTTTCATGTATTCACTCAGAGACAATGTTTAAAAATTTCCTCTATAAATGCTGTTGACGGTTTTTTGCTATGATACCCATGTTCGTTGTTGATTTATTTTCTTTGTAATGTCATCAATATTCAGACAAATGTCTGAATATTGATGACATGAAAAGCTGCATGGATTATATATTATATTTCTATACAAGAAAAGCTAAAACAGCAAGTACAGATTGCAGGAGTATCTGAGAATGTTGAATGATCAATAATGACTCCATATTGAATGTATTTTCTAAAACATCGGGCCAGCATTCTGATTCTCAGTTCACTGATACTAATTATTATGTAATCTATATCACAGCAAACCCTTTTGGAAATATTGAATCACTTAATGTATCAGTGTTCTAAAATAGATTACCAATTAATTGTTAGTCCAACAATCACACAGTAATTCAATTTAGGTTTTGTAACAAATATCGTGAGATTCACATTTCAATTTAAATCATTATTTCTTAGTGCCAATTTTACAAAGAAACAATTACCTTTTATTCCAGGTCAACACAACCACAAACCAAGCAATGATTCCTCATCCAACACTGACAGGAAATACCTGATATCTTCTCATTTGAATGTTCACAGAATTCATTGGATTAATATTCGGCCTTACAAATGAAGATACGTCTGATAGTTTTAGACTCCAATAATTAATGTTCAATTCTACATGTTACGGATAATAATATGACGTTTCTAATCATTTTAAGTTTACAGTGACTAGTTTTAACACTAATTGTTACTTATATCTAATATTTAATCATTGATCAAATCAGTATAGTCGGCTTTAAGTGTGGAATTAAGTCTCAGTGACGTAAGCATATTGCATGGTCCTGTTTCCTAATGGTAGCGAATGCTGATTTTTATTTTAATGCGGAAATCCTTGTTGATTTGCTGCTGTAGGGATGCTCCGAGCAGCCTGCCTTGGAAGTAAAACACAAAATGGTGGAAGGGAGATAAATAAGACGAACAGTCTATTTCAGTCTTAAGTTAAAAAAAGAATATTTTGTACAGTCCTACTCCAAGTCCATAAGTATGCCATTCCAGACAGGGATACTCCAGATAGTGATAAGAGAATGCCAGCATACAGAAAAATGACCAACCCTGACTTTCATTAGTGAAAGAATAATTGTACCAATGAATGAACAAACACCAACTGCAGGATAGATCCCAGCTAACTTTCACAGCTGCTATCAGGGAAGCAGACAGGTTTTGATTGTCAGAAATAGTAACTATTTTAAAGTTGCTCAGAACATTTAAAACGTTTGTAATTACATATTCTTGAGAATCGTAAATAAGGCAGAGTAAGAGGCCCAAAGGACTGCAGCAATTAATTTTGCAATCTGAGGAAATAAAATGCACAGAGAGATCCCAAGGCCTGATTATAGCACCTGTAAAATACCTTGAAACAATAGGAAGCTGGGGCTATCCACAGCAACGTCCATCTGAGATTAGGTGTTCTACTGGATCGGGTGTCTGTATAAGGAGGGAAGAACTGTAACCACATTGCATGTGGCCATTATAATATAGAACGTGTATACACATACTGCTTTTTACTGTACATGTTACAGTGTGTCATGGATCTCCCTTCCGAGATTGGCCTCGGAGGATGATCCCTGCATTAACTGATTGCAGCATGAGTAGCCATCTTCCACTTGCCTAAGTTCTGCCTATCTCCTCAGTCTTCATCCCCTGTCAGGGGAAATCACTCCTACAGCTATGGTGACATTGAAATTCAATGCAAACACTTATTATCTGTGAAATGATTACTTGCAGAGCGATATCATTTCTATGTTATTTTATTTTTAGTTTTTTGTGTGCAAGATAACAATGTAGGTACATCCATTTGTCATTTAGTTTAACTAATACTAAATTTTAAATTATTGAGAGGACTACGGGGGGAGGGGAAGAACGATTCTTTAGCTCAAATGTCACATTAAGTGGCAGTTTCCATTTTTCAAATCATGTGACCTCCAAAATGATAATTATTTTAATTTCATTTTGAGATAGCTTTATTTTCTTCCAACATTAGTTGCCAATAAGCAATAATCACACAATTATTAGTCCTTTGCTACAAATTGACATCCTGTACCAAATGTCATTAACTCGATGTTTTGTTCATAATAATACTCACTTTCCAGGCCTAATTATTTTCTTCCTAGTTCTGATATTTTTCTAACCATTTATCATGATTAAAGTTACATTAATAAAATAGACATGAACCGACAAAAAAATATTGAACTGCGTGCAATTGTTGCTGAGTTTTTTTTCATTATTAAAGTAACGTTCTATATTTTAACTTTCAGTTTATTAATCTTAATGAATATACAATCGTCATCAGAGCAAAGCGCATATAAAATATTAAGTCAATTTATTTATCAGGATTTTAAAAACAATTATCAGTTACAATAATTATGCAATACTTCAACATAGGCTTTCTCACAAGCACAATGTGCATTTTATATCTTCCATGTTTCTTATTGTTTGCTACAATATTAAAACTTGTTTCATAAGGCCAAATACACCCACAAAATATCAATAATTGCCATTGCAGCATTATTTGTAAATAACTGACTTTTGCTCATTTGAAAAATCACAGTCATTTCAGCCTCTGAAATTCAGACAATACCAGTTAATTTACACTGCAATATTTCTCCTCATTTTTGAACATTATTCAGTTGAATAGTTAGAGGAGATACCTCATTATTCTTAAATTAATTAATAAAAGTTTTCAAATCGATTTCTTGCCAATACCTAATAATTGTTCAATTCGGTAAGGGGTATACATGTGAAACTATGTTTTGTTATAATAACTAATGCAAGGACATTGCAATGTACAATCTCTAAATCAGTCTGAATATTGCTTTTCAGTTTAAACCTGGAAACGGTTTTGAATTGGTCTGATTGGAAATCACTTCAATGTTATCATTTATTGTGTTTTTTTATCACAACAACAATTGAATATTTTTCATGTGCAAAATCATTTAAATCCCCATGAATTTTTGGAGCACACAAACAAAGAATGGAATCTCTCTTATTTCATTAAACAACCACAGAATATGGTGACTTCTTAGAAATCGTACATTTTCAGAAGGAATGAAAGTTGTCTTCAGCTGAATAGGCACAATGACTGACCAATTCATCATTTAGTTTCAATTTCCGTGTAGATCAAAAACGTTTTAATTTGCATTTCAGGAAACGAGAAACTTATGAACGTATAGAATAATTGTATTCATTTTTATTTATAATGCACAGTAATCACACAATTCTGTCAATTTGTCGTTCCACAAGTGATCGTAAAAATCATGTTTAATTAAGAAATTTGTTAACTCCAATCATTATTGTAAATTGCTACTGAATTGTCAGTAGATTACACACAGTATCTAACCATTTAATTTCAATCCAATCATCATAATAAACATTTGATTAGTTTTCAGCCCTGTCCAGCTTTGTTGGTAATGTTATGAATGAATCTTTTGCAACAATGGTAGTATCTCTGTTCCCAGATCAGCGGGTACAATTTGTATTCCCACCTTGCATAGGGCTGTGCCAGAGCAGCTCTGAATGTTGATTAGAAAATATCTAAGAATCGAACGAGTTGCCTTTCTATTCAACATTAGATATGCTTCCATTTGTCGTTCATTCCAATAATCACAGTATCTCCTATATATTTTCTTCAGTTCGCTAATAAAAGAATGTATCTAATTCCACACAATCAATATTCTTTCCAAAATATTTGATAATGTTGCACTCACAAAGATGAAATATGCAAAGTAAATATATTCCTTGATTTTCTTTTGTTCTGAAGAGCTGAGTTCAGATTGCACACTGAACTTGATGCTTCAAAGGTATAAATATGAGGAAAAAAATCAAGTTCTTCTTCAGTAAAATAAACAAATGCCACTTCTTACTATATATCAATTTTTTGTTATTGATCTGTTTATGAACTGTTTGAAATTTGTTTTTAGTTTTCCACTCACCTATTTATATTGAATTTAAGATTGAAATGCTGTGAAATTGTCCGAGTGCATTCATTTGAAAATTGAATTTGCATATTTCTCTCTAATCTCATTTATTGCATGATATCTTAAGTGTGTTTTGTTCAGAAAATCTAGCGAAGACTAAAAATTGCCTAATCTTAAATAAGATCTTTCATACCCAGTTATCAGTCTGTTCCTAATTCATGTAAATATCTAAATTTATTGAAATCAATGTTCACACAAAGCAGTGCACATAAAGCGACACAAAGATATTCATCATCAGCTGATTACTATTCAGTAGAATAACCTGAGGAAGTATCTTATTGTTCCTAGGACAAATGACAACAGTAAACATTTACTTACTATTCTATGCAGTTAATGCAATTGATGTGCTATATTTCAGTTGAGTCGTTAATTTTGATTTATATTGTTTAAACCAATAATTCTACTTTATCATGGATATTGATTATACTACAATACCATTGTGTAGCAAATTTTTGTCATTCTAACAATCCTTTTTTGTTGTATGTGTACAAGAGATAATTCAAATTATAACCATTTTCATGAGAAATTGAACAAACACTGCATTTTGAATTTGTGAAATTCCTACATTTTTGCAAAAAGGTTAATATCACTGTATATGTCACATTGAAAAACTGCTATTCCAAATCATGCGGGCTACAAAATGATTATTGTTTTCATTTCATTGGAAGAAAAGAACTGCTTTGACGGTGTTGATTGTTTGTCATTTCTATTCCAACATTATTCATCAATGTACAATAATGACAATATTGTTAAAATCGCTTATATACCACATGTCATTGACTACATTGTTTGTTTAGTTTCAGGCTCAGTTTTATGATCTACTAATTCTATTTCTAAATCTGACACAACTCTTTAAACAATGATCATAATATTAATCATAAAATCGATGTAACATACCTCTACAAGGAATCCAGTGGATTGAAATTCACAATTCTGCATTACGTACATTTTTGACTTTAAAAAGAAGAAGCATTTCACTCAAAAGTCACTGAATGGCTCATTTTTCTTCAATCCATAGAGCTAGGTACGATGTTTTATTCCTCACTTTACTAATCTTAATAAATATCCAATCAACATCACAGCAAAGTGCTTTTGAAATATTGAATCATTTTAATTCTTCAAAAGACAGCATTACTTATCAAGTCATTGCCATTACAATAATGGCACAATTATTTAAGAAATTCTTTTCAACAAGTAGAGTGAGTTTCACATTTATATTTAATCCATTATTTCCGAGTACTAATAGTAAAGTATGAAAATGCATTTATTTTTCATGTCAACTACCCCACATTGACTTCCCATCCAACGTCATTGTAAGTATCTGATGTTTTGTTCATTTGAATGATCACGGTAATCTCAGTCTTAAAATTCAGGAAAATGTAATTACTTTTCACTGAATTAATTCCAGTTCATTTCCAGATATTACTCAATCACTTGGAAAAATAGATTTTTCATTCTTCCTTAATGCATTGACAGATTTTGATTAAAAAAAATTGTTGCTGATTTATAATAAAAAATAATAATTATGCAATCTAATAGGTTGCGCAAATCTGGAATTATGGGACAGTACATGAACCATTGTATAGATATTGCAGTGCACAATCTCTCAAGCATTGTAAATATCAATTTGTACTTTACCGTTGAAATATAGTTGAATTCAATTAATTATTTGACTTCAATGCTCACATTTAATGTGTTTGTAATCAAAATTCAACTTACGGATGTTCCATGCAACAAAAGCAAATGAAAAAGAATTAGCACCTCTTTTTTCTTTCATTCAATAATGGCAATAAATTTTGATTTTTAAAAGTTTGAACATTTTTAGAAAGAAGGGATGTTGTCTTCAGATTATTGCTTGAACTGACTCACTAATTCTCAGTGTCTGCTACTTACTCTCGTTGGGTTCCTATGAAAAGAAATGATCTTGCTGTTCTGGTTGTAAATTCCTGTAAAATGTTTGAGAATGTTGTGGTCTTAAAGGTGACAATGCTAAGTGATCGTTAGTCATTAGTTATTTTGTTAGAAAGAGCTTGATTCAAACATTTCGAAAATACACATTCACACATTGTTATTCTGCTGTATAACAAGTAAAATCAAGTCGCTTTCTTCAGCGTTAAGTAAATATATGCCACTTCCAATTATTCATTAGTCAGCTAATTACCTACATTTCTTATTAAAAGTTGCAATTCGTCGAAATATTATTATGGCCTTTGATGAAATTATTTTTTTAATTAATGTTCTTTCATGAATTGGCGGGATTTTGTTTTTTTTTGTTTCCCATACACCTATTCGTATAGAATGCAAGATTTACATGTTTTGACAATATCGGAGAGTGTTAATTTGAAACTTGTTTTTTTTTAAATCTTTCACTGATTTTACTTACTGCATAAGATTACATGGTACCTCAGTGGTTAGCAATGCTTCCTCTCAGCGCCAGGGATACAGGTTTGATTTCCTCATTGGGTCACTGTGCGGAGTTTGCACGTTCTCCCCAATTCTATGCGACTTTGCTGTGGTGTCCTCCACAATTCAAAGATATGCAGGTTGGGTGAGCTGGCAATGCTAAATTTCACCTTGTGTTCAGGAAAATGCGTATTAGTCAGTAGTAAATGTGAAGGAATATGATTGGGAAACGTGTTTGCGTGAGTTACTCTTTAGAGGGTCATTTTTATTTCAAACAAGTGGCCTGTTACCACACTGAGGTAACAGGGGTGCTTTCACAGCGTCGCTAGTATTAAGGTGCGCCCCGGGATCGACGCCATGTTGGATCTGAAACGGAGGAATCAACAGAGAGGCTACAGAATGACATCGCATCCATTTGGATTTCTTTAAATCACTGACGAGCAGGAAAATGTAAACGGGGAGGGCGAGTGGGTAACTGAGGCAGTTGTAGCTCTGGTGAAAATTCCAAAGGTAATTGGATGAGTTTCTGGATAGGATGCGTTTAGTGGGTTTGGGGTCAAATGCTGGGGAACGGGACTTGTTTAATTTTGGCGATGTGGTGAGCATGGACGAGGTCCACCGAAGTATCTTTTCCCACGGTGTACCCCAATAACGTCGTGTTGCTTCCACCGGCTTTAAAGGATTACTTTTTAGCGGAGTTTTCCATCGCAGTCTGTGGCACAATCATTTCGACTGTTCGACTGCTCACGGGAAAGGCAGTATTGTGAAACACTGCAAAAAAGGAACGACTTCCTTACATTAGCGCCGAATGACGATACTCTGTGAAATTTTCCCAGATCCTCAGCTGAGGATTTTTGCTGCTGGAAGTTACCTCAGAAACCCTGGTAAATCGAAATGCGCTGAGCGAATCGCAAAACAAGAAGCATTTAACACGGAACACAAACAAAACTGGCATACCTCATGCATTTTCAGACATAGAGATGCATGAATGCTAAATGCGATACAGTCCGAGGGCATGAGTCATAAAGTAATCTCACAACTAACAACAGGGCATTTCCAAACGACTCCTTCAAACATACTGCAGCCTTAGTGCACCACCACTTTCCATACAATGCTGAAAAGAGAGAAAGAAAGAACATAATAAGAATTGGCCGTAAAAAGTGAATTTCACCCAACACAGTCTCGATTAGATTACCTTTCCCTTCCGATGTTTCCAGGACGAAATGAAGGAAATGGGAAAAAGTCAACAAGGTATGACATCGAAATTCATTGGAACGATTTTCCCATTAGCTAGAAACCCAAATAACAACGAGTAGAGTCACCGTAGGACTTGGTTTCACAACAACGATGAAATAACAGTCTCCATTCGGTTCCAGTAAAAGCTCAACTTGCCTGGGACGGCAGAACTGTTTGCGAATTTCCGCGCGGGAGGCGAACACGACCATGGCGATAGAGACATTTTGAAATATTTGGCAGTATCGCACATTACAGTTAATTCCCTGGGAAGCAAACCCATTTTACTTTTGTTTTCAATATCAATATACAGTGGGCACCAAAACAGCATTTTAACATGGTTCAGCGTTGGAGGTAATCAGCAGAAATGGTAGAGTTGGGATTCGAACCCAAGCCATTTTTTGGCTACTGGAACCGGGATCCAGCGACTTAGACCGCTCGGCCACACTACCAGCCGGCCAACACACGGCATTTACTTGTATCTCCACTTGTGCTCCTGCATATCAACAGAAGCAAAGTCACATAAAAAGGGTTTCATGATTCCTTTCGGACTCGCACAGCTGCTGGGATGTGCTCTTTGCTACAATGTCAATTTCGCAGCAGATATTGAAAGCCCTTCAATCCAGACAAAAATCAATGGTAAGCTGAGTCTATCTTCTCAGACTCTTTTCAGCTACAAATGTATCTGTCAGTGCGTGAGAATATGGGTTCGCTTATGATTTGGTCAAATAACCATGAGCTGCTTGATATTACTGGAATTTCCATTCTTGCTTTGCTAAATGATTTCACCCATTGCTCGAAACAGGACCACTTTCACGTTTACACGGAACACGAAAGACACCGGACTACAGGCAAAATGCACAAAGCTGAGCAGGCCGTGATCCACATCATACCGTGCAGCATAGTTTCAGTCACTGTGTCTGTTTTTTTTTCAGCATAAGAGTCCAAAAGAATGTTCGCCACCTTAAAACCGGAGGTAGCATTACAATCCGAGAATGACAGATCACATTGTGAGAATGCTTTGACCTCGGAGCCAGTTCGAGATGCCACTTTCCTTGCCTTTTACCTTAACCGTGCAATTTGTTGCTGAGATGTTCACTCCTGGACATGAGCCACATGGATACCAACTGAGTTGGAACCCTGGGTGGGAATCGAGGAGAAGCGACTCAATAAATTTTGCTAAATTCCATGGTGCTTTTTAGAAATGCAGTTTCTGTTCACCTCAATCTAAAAGCCAGTTTCTGAACATAGTAACAGAAGTCAAAAGGTAATTACCTCACCCCACCCCCACTCCAGAAGAGGTGCTAACTGCCCTTGTGTGCTTTTTGTTTTCGATGTGAAGAGCTTTCACGCCTCAGTCACCTTCACGTCTCTGGTTGCTGAGTGAATCACAAAGAAGTAATTTCACCAGAGCTGCAATTGCCTCACTTCTCCACTCGCCCTCCCCGTTTACATTTTCCTGCTCGTCAGTGATTTAAAGAAAACCAAATGGATGCGATGTCTATCTGTAGCCTCTCTGTCGATTCCTCCGTTTCAGTTCCAACATGACTTAGATCTCGGGGCGGACCTTAATACTAGCGATGCTATGAATGCGCAAGTCGAAAGGTTCCTCTGAGAGCGCAATTTCTTTCAATGCTGTTACTGATTGAATGAGCCACTAACCTGCGAATTGCTCCAAAACATGATTCAGGACATCTGGTGCCAATTTTCACACGTTGAACAACGATTGACAGCTTCCAAATGAGGTCATTCTGAGTCGACCTTGGGATACATTTGACAGACAGACAAGGTCAGGAATTCGTGGTGCGCTGTGACACGAGAGCATCTGCTCCTTTTCTGTCTTTGAACCGAGCCACCTGCTCAAGGAAGGAAAATGTCGTACTGCTTTTCGTGGAAGGATCAGAAGGCGGTAACTACACTCTCCAACAGAATGGCATATGATCAGAACCAGGTTGGAGAAAAACTTAACAACGCTTTGCACTGTAATTAAATGGAATTGCATTACTTTTCACTACCGGAGCAGGTTTGTTCAAGCAAATTCGAAGGCAGGTTTGCAGATGGGAAAGCATGCAAGAAAGCTCAGCTCTTGTCCATGTTAAAGGCTGCAGTTGAAGAACAAAGCAGTTTCTGCCCACGTCCGACCTGGGGCCCTTTCGCGTGGAAACATCGGAAGGGAAAGGTAATCTAATCGAGACTGTGATTAGTGAAATTCACTTTTTACGGCCAATTCTTATTATGTTCTTTCTTTGTCTCGTTTCAGCATTGTCTGGAAAGTGGTGGTGCACTAAGGCTGCAGTATGTTTGAAAGAGTCGTTTGGAAATGCATCTTCCAAATGATGTCTTTCATAGACGACTTTGGGGGTACATTTCACAGACCGATTAGTTCAGGCATCCGTGGTGCGCTGTGACACCAGCGCATCAGCTTCTTCCCTGCTTTGGAAACGGGCCGCATGCGCAAGGAATGCAAATGCGGCCCTGCTTTTCGTGGAAGGGCAAGAAGCTGGTAACTACACTCTCAAACAGAATGGCATATGATCACAACCAAGTTGGAGAAAAATTTACAATACTTTGCACAGTAATTAAATGGAGTTGAATTACATTTCACTCCGAGAGCAGATTTGTTCAAGCAAATTCGAAGTCAGTTTGCAGATGGGAAAGCAAGCAAGAAAGCTCTGTTCTTGTCCATGTTAAATTCTGCAGTTGAATAACAAAGCGGTTTTTGCCCAGTTTCGAACTGGTGACCTTTCACGCATAAGGCGAACGTGACGACCACTACACTACGGCAAACACCGACCGCCGCTTCTGCCGAGCCTCAGTGGCATCCAGCACTGAACGTCGATGTCATTTTTCCTTTAACTTTTCTGTTTCCAATAGCTCGTTGTTTAATGGGGCTTGTTTAATCATGGCTATGTGGTGAGCAGGGACGAGACACACCGAAGTATCTGTTTCCACGCGGTGTACGGCAATAACGTTGTGTTGCTTACACCAGCTGTGAAGGATTACTTTTTAGCGGAGCTTGCCATCGCAGTCTGTGGCAGTATAATTTAGTCTGTTCGACTGCTCACGGGACAAATAGCATTGTGAAACACTGCAGAAACGAACGACTTCCTTACTTTTGCTCCGACTGACCATACTGCGGGAAATTTTCCCAGATTCTCAGTTGAGGATTTTTGCAGCTGGAAGTTACCTCAGAAAACCTGTTAATTCGTAATATATTGAGCGCACCGCAAAACAGAAAGCATTTAACACGGAACACAAACAAAACTGGCAAACCAAATGCGATTTCGGACACAGAGAGCATGAATGCGAAATGTGAGACAGGCCGGGGGCTTGAACCATAAAGTAATCTCACAACTAACAACAGGGCAATTCCAAACTGCTCTTTCAAACATACTGGAGCCTGAGTGCACCACCACTTCCCAGACAATGCTGAAAAGGAAGAAAGAAAGAACTCAATAAGAATGGGCCAGAAAAAGTGAATTTCACCAATCACAGTGTCGATTACATTACCTTTCCCTTCCGATGTCTCCAGGACGGAAATGAAGGAATTGGGAGAAATTCAATAACATGTGACATCGCAATTCATTGGAACGATTTTCCCATTGGCAGAAAACAAAATAACGACTAGTCGAGCCACCGCAGGACTTTGTTTCACAGCAGCAATGAAATAACAGCCTCCATTCGGTTCCAGTAAACGCACAACTTGTCTGGGACAGCGAGCACGATCATGACAGCACAGACACCGGAAAAGTTGGCACTTTCCCACACCACAGTTAATTGCCCGGGAAGCACACACATGTCTCTTCGGTTTTAAACAGAAATGCAGCAGGAGCCAAAACCGTATTTTAACCTGTTGCGTCGTTGGAAACGGTCGGATGGCAACGGTCGGATTCGAACCCACGCCTCTGTCGAGACTAGAACCAAAATCCAGCGCCTTAGACATCTCCGCCACACCAACAGCCAGCCGAGACCCGCATTTCCATGATCCCTCTCCGACACGCACAACTGCTGGGATGTGCCCGTCTACAATATCAATTTCTCAGCAGATAATGATAGCCCATCAATCCAGATAAATAAGCTGAGTCTATCTTCTCAGACTCGTTTCAGCTGCAAATGTACCTGTGAGTGCGGGAGAACATACGATCGGTTATGATTTGGTCAAATTACCATCAGCTGCTTGACATTCCTGCAATTTCGATTCTTGCTTTGCTAAATGATTTCACGCTTTGATCGAAACAGGACAGCTTTCACGTTTACACGGAACATGAAACACATAGGGAAAATGCACAAAGCTGAGCAGGCCATGTTCCACATCGTACCCGCGCAGCATCGTTTCAGTCATTGTGTCTGTTTTGCAGAATAAGAGTCCCAAAGAATGTTCTCCACCCTAAAACCGGAGGTAGCATTACAATCCGAGAATGACAGATCACATTGTGAGGATGGTCTGACCTCGGAGCCGGTTCGAGATGCCACTTTCCTTGCCTTTTTGCCTTAACCGTGCAATTCGCTGCTGAGATGTTCACACCTGGATATGAGCCACATGGATACCAACTGAGTCGACGAGAAGCGACTCAATAAATTTTGCTAAATTTCACGGTGCTTATTAGAAATGCAGTTTCTGTTCACATCAATCTAAAAGACAGTTTCTGAACATAGTAACAGAAGACAAAAGGTAATTAGCTCACCCCACCCCCTCTCCGGAAGAGGTGCTAACTGCCCTTGAGTGCTGTTTGTTCTCGATGTGAAGAGCTCTCACTTCTGAGTCACATTCACACGTCTCTGGTTGCTGAGTGAATCACAAAGAAGGAATTTCACCAGATCTGCAACTGCCTCACTTCTCCACTCGCCCTCCCCGTTTACATTTTCCTACTCGTCAGTGATTTAAAGAAAACGAAATGGATGCAATATCATTCTGTAGCCTCGCTGTCGATTCCTCCGATTCAGTTCCAAGGTGGCTTAGATCTCGGGGCGCACATTAATACTAGCGATGCTATGAAATCAAAGGTGCAGAGGTTCCCCTGAGAGTGTCATTTCTTTCATTGCTGTTGCTGATTGAATGAGCCACTAACGTGCTAACTGCTAAATAAACATGATTCAGGAATTCTGGTGACAACTCTCGCAAGTTGAATAACGACAGACAGCTTCCAAATGATGTCTTTCATAGACGACTTTGGGGGTACATTTGACAAACAGGCTAGTTCAGGAATCCGTGGTGCGCTGTGACACCAGCGCATCAGCTTCTTCCCTGTCTTGGAAACGGGCCGCCTGCGCAACGAATGCCAATGCGGTACTGCTTTTCGTGGAAGGACCAGAAGGCGGTAACCACACTCTCAAACAGAATGGCATATGATCGCAACCAGATTGGAGAAAAATTTACAATATTTTGCAATTCATTGGAACGATTTTCCCATTGGCAGAACACAAAATAACGACGAGTCGAGCCACCGCAGGACTTTGTTTCACAGCAGCAATGAAATAACAGCCTCCAATCGGTTCCAGTAAACGCATAACTTGTCTGGGACAGCAGAGCTGTTTGCGATTTTCCGCGCGGGAGGCGAGCACGATCATGACAGCACAGACACGGGAAAAGTCGGCACTTTCCCACACCACAGTTGATTGCCCGGGAAGCACACACATGTCTTTTCGGTTTTACGCAGAAATGCAGCAGAGTCGAACCAGCATTTTAACCTGTTGCGTCGTTTGAAACGATCAGCAGAAATGGCAGCGGTGGGATTCGCACCCACGCATCTGTCGAGACTCAAGCCTCAATCCAGCAGCTTAATCCAACGCGTTAAACCGCTCGGCCACACTACCAGCCAGGCGCGCCCCTCATTTTCTTGCACTTCCAATTGTGATGCTGCATGACAACAGATGCAAAGTCACGTGAAAAGGGTACCATGAACCCTCTCCGACACGCACAACTGCTGGGATGTGCCCGTCCACAATATCAATTTCCAACACAACACTCTGGACTCTGAACTCTAGTACCTGCAGCCCTCACTTTCGCTTATCTTCGCAGGGGGAATAGTCGAGCTCGTGCACCACCTTGGTAAATCTTCTCTGACCAACCTCCCGTGCACACACACGTTGCCTGTGGCTGGCGATTAGAACAGAACAAAATTATCCAAAGAAAAGCAGAAACATCTGAACAAAACCGGCAGGTCTAGTGGATCTGGGGAGAGATTTTCGAGCCAAACCATCCGCCTTTGGAACGAATGATATGTGTAGGTGGAGCAGGAAGGTGAACGAAGGTGCACAGGGTCTAAAATGATTGAACTTGATGTTGGATACGAAGATTGCATGGTCTCTCAGTAGGAAATGACGTGCCGCTCTTCCAACTTGCGCTTTGCCATGCGGGAGCTCTGCAGCAGACCAAACTGAAATGGAGGCATGGGAGCACAGTGGGATGTTGCTGTGACAGGGACCTTGAAGCTCAGTACCTTTTCTTGCTTGCAGAAAGAACGTATATTGTACTCACGTTTGTCACCCGCTCTGTTTTTCTCTCCCCAGTCGAGACGATATCACAGTGTGAGCCGGAAATGCAGTTTGCTAAACTGAGTGATGGGAAGATAAATCACTGGAACATTACACAGTGAGCAGAACATCGTAGTCGAGCAGCATTACACCTCCTGGGATTTCGTGGAATGGTGTCATATGGGAAAGTGCTGGAGGGTCACGGAGGATTGGACGAGGGTGTACAGAGAGAAATTGTCCTGCATAGTGCCAGTACTCAGCTGTATGGGTTCGTGAAGAAAGGGCAGTAGAATGCATATAATCCCGAGCTTCCTGTTGTAAGAAAACACCTCACAATGGAGCAAAATTGCCAAATGATTTTCATTCCAATGCCGACACTAGGTACAGCTTTCAGAAGTCACGTGTTTGCACTGTCAGTCTGTCTCCCCGGGAGCAGTAGTACTCACCCACGTTGATTCAGATAGCACAGTTCTTCCTGTGACATTTCCCTTCGAGAATGGAAGGGCAGTTATTTATAACCCGCTCTTGGAACGGAATATCTGTATTGCCCAATAAGAATTGCTTAGCTCCTTTTTAAAATCACTTGACCCATAACCTTGTATGTCTCCAGTTTGTCCAATCCCTCTTCTTCAGCCCGTATAATATCCTGGCAAATCTCCCCTGCATTGTTTCCAGTGCTGTCGCGTCCCTGCTATGATGTGAATTGCATAACTACACACAATAGTCTCGCTAGAGCCGAATGAACAATGAAATAAATGATGCGGAAGTCCACAGACACTGGTGCTTTTTGAATGAAGTTTATTTTCCTCAATGTTGCTCTGTGCCCTTTTCCTGAGCCTGATGTTTCAATAATCGCAGGTTCATGTCAGTAAAAGCTGCAACCTGAGGATTGATCTCACAACCGCGGTATCGAAATGGATCAACTGGTTTGAAGGTCCCAATGGTGAGACTTACGTATGGTCACCCAGCAACAGTGAGCGAAGCAACACCGGCTGAACGGGGTCAATGTGAAAGTGATTGTAAGGGAAATGGGAGGGGGAACTTAAAGGTGGTAAGTGATTGCGGGAGGGAGGGAATTCTCTGAGAATGGATGAGTTTGAATCCTTAAATATGAATCGCAGAGATTTGTGTGAGAGTGTGGGTTTGATGGGGGGAAATCGTAATCTCTGAGAATGCTTTCATGTAAAATCAATTAATTCCTTTCCGTGTTTCTTCAGCATGAGTCACAAGGAGGAAAATGCAGTGACTCGGATTCTAACGAGCTTACTGCGGCCACAATGCAGAATATTTTAACAATTAAACAATCACTGAGTCATGAGGAGACACGCTTTTAAAACAGTGATAATCACAGTGACAGAGGGTATGTTAGGAAGAGTAGCAGATGCACAACAGGAATATTAGGCGAGCGATAGTAGACATGTGGGAACTCAGAATTAGCTGAATCTTTAAATTCGATATCCCCAGACGCTGTGGTTGTTCCATCGAGGACAGCATGTTGAAGACTGAGTTTGATAGATTTCTAGAAACAACAAGGTTCAGGGAGTAGTGCGGGATATTAGTGTAATGTATGTTTAAATAACTGTGTGTTAATAACAGTTTTTTTCACCAACTTCCCCACACAAGGAGGTACCCATTGCTGTAGTCAGTCACATAACCCCAGTTCGGAGAACCGGTATCAGACATACTTCGTGGAGGAGCCACGAATACCAAACCGGAAGTGGGGGTGGAAATGAGCACATGAAGCTATTCTATGGTACCAGTGACATGACTGGTAAAGGTGCAGTCATAGAATCATAGAGTTATAGAGATGTACAGCATGGAAACAGACTCTTTGGTCCAACCCGTCCATGCTGATCAGATATCCCAACCCAACTTGTCCTACCTGCCAGAACCCGGCCGATATCTCTCCAAACCCTTCTTATTCACATACCCATCCAAATGCCTTTGAAATGTTGCAATTGTACCAGCCTCCACCACTTCCTCTGGCCGCTCATTCCATACACGCATCACCCTCTGTGTGAAAAAGAAAACCTTTAGGTTTCTTTTATATGTTTCCATTCTCAACCGAAATCTATGCCCTCTCGTTCTGGACTCCCCTAAACAGGTAAAAGACTTTGTCTATTTATCCAAGCGCGTGAAATGGTGAGGCTGGGAGTGCTTCTGGTCAAAGGCGAGGTGGAAGGGCATATTAGTCTCAATTTATTATATTGTTAAAATTCAGCAGCAGCATCAACCCCCACTGAGGGTTGGCTCAGAGAAAACGTGCTGGAGCCTTAAGAGAGAGGTCGATGTATTGAAAGCATTCTAATATATTTTCCTCAACAAAGCGGTATTTTGTTACTTTTACAGGAAGAACTGCCTTTGCTCACATCGTCTTCACAACATTCTCTTGCTCCAGTAAACATTACAATCTAGCGTACATTGCTTCCATTCCAACACAGAAACACATCCTATTCTCTCTCCATTTGGAATAACCTGATTTGACAATCTCATTCTTTGAATGGAGAAATGCAGCAGGGAGTTGTTAGTGCAGCTTCGATGTATTGGGCTAGTAATCTTTGGAGACTGGAATGCAGCAGCTACTGTTACTTAAATTCGATGAGTAAAATCTGGAAAATACACCCAATCTCAGCAACAGAGACAATAACTTTATATTGATGAAAACACATTTATTCGTGTTCCTTCGAAAGGGAAATCTGCCGACCATAACGAGTCCTATCAACATGTGACGCCAGACCCACAAAAATGTAGTCCACCCATGAATGCCCTCTGACTCAGTTCAAGGTGAATTAAGATTGAACAACAAATGCTCTTCAGACCAAGGATAACAACATTCCGTGGGAGAATAAGGAAGAATAAAAATACATGGACAACAGGGAAAATGGGAATCGTGTCTGTGTGGACTCGAATTCAACTGATTATCAAAACTAAATAGACACAAGGATATCCACGGCGCCAAGAAGTTAGGGCCATGGGGTGACTGCAGGAAGGGATTCAATTATCTGCTTAGGTGTAAACTCACTTGCTCAGTCACAATGCGCACAGGTCATTCACAACTTCCATATGTGAGAACTGATCCCTCAGGAGAGCAATTGACAGAGTCAACAATGAGTTTACAAATGACAGCAGGAGATCGAAACTGCTGTTATTTCAGCTGTTCATCCCAACCAGCAATGAACCCTGTTTGGATGCGTGTTTCAAGTGGAGTTCCATTGTTTTCTGATGTAGATCCGTGTTGTAGACTTAGTTGCAGGAGCCAAAATTCAGAAGTTTGCTGATGATGCAACAATTGGTCGTGCAGTTGACTATGATGACGAATGTCAGAGATTGCAAGGAAGTATCAGTCTGGTGGAAAGGAAAATGGCGAATGGAATTGAATCCAGACTAAGGAGTGTTAACGAAATTAGGGAGAAGAAATAAAAGCAGTGAGAATTCTGTGTGGTGCAGACAAAGAGATCTTGGCGTGGACATTCATGATCACTGAAGATCAATGGACAGGGGAATCAGTTGGATGGACGAGCGTACTGTCGATGCTGGAGATCACAGTCAAGATTAGAGTGGTGCTGAAGAAACACAGCAGGTCAGGCAGCATACATGTAGCAGAAACAAAAGACGTTTTGGGCAAAAGGCTTTCATCAGGAATAAGGCTGGGAGTTTCGAGGTTGGAGAGATAAATGGGAGGGGTGGGGCTTGGGAGAATTTTGCTGAGAGTGCAATAGGAGGATGGAGGTGGGGATAAGAGTGTTCGTTCGGAGAAGAGTGTGGAGCGGATAGGTATGAAGAAAGATAGACAGGTGGGGCAGGTCAGTAGTACAGTGCCAAGCTGGAAGGTTGGAGCGAGTGTAAGGTGGGTGGCGGTGTGGGGAAATCAGGAAAATGGTGAAATCCACATTGATGCCATGGGGTTGAAGTGTCATGAGGCAGAAGATGAGACGTTCTTCCTCCAGGCGTTGGGTGGTGAGGAAGTGGCTGTGGAAGAGTCTGAAAACCTGCATGTCCTCGGGAAAGTGGCGGGGAGGAGTTGAAGTGTTCGGTCACGGGGCGATGGGATTGATTGTTGCCAGTCTCCTGGAGATGGTCTCTGAAGCGCTCTGTGAGAAGATGGCCGGTGGCGGCCCCACTGTAGAGGAGACTGCATCGGGAGCAACGGATGCAATAGATGACATGTGTGGAAGTGCAGGTGAAACTTTGATGGATGTGAAAGGCTTCTTCGTGGCATTGGGCAGAGGTGGAGTGTGAGTGGGCGCAGGTTTTTCAAGTCCTGTGGTGGCAAAGAAGGTGCCAGGAGGGGAGGGTGGATCATTGGAGGGCGGGGACTTGACGAGCTAGTCGTGGAGAGACCGGTCTTTGCGGAAAGTGGAGAGGGGTGGGAGGGAAAAAAATCCCGGGAGGTCTGTGTTACTGATAGTTTTAACAAACCCACTGACAACCACAGATATGTGGATTCCATCTCCTCCCACCCTACCTCCTGCACAAAAACTTTCCTGTGTTCCTAACTCCTCTGACTCCGCTGCATCTGCTCCCAGAGGACCAGTTCCACCACAGAACACACCAGAAGGCCTCCTTCATTTAAGATTGAAAATTCCCCTCCCATGCGTTTGAAGATGCTCTGAAATGCATCTCATCCATATCCCGCACTCCATCCATGAACCCCACATCTCCAAACACAACATGGACGGAACAAGGACAGAGCAAAGTCCACACCTTTCATTGCACCAACCTCTGCAATAATCACATCATCTGCCGACATTTTAGCCACCTCTAAATTGACCCCAGCACCAGGGATATATTTCCTTCCCCAAACCTGTCCGATTTCCACAAACACCTTTCCCTCCGCGTCTACTTAGTCATGTCCACGCCCTCAAATGACCAACCATTGGCTCCCTGCATCTTCCTCTGCCACCACAGGAATTGTAAATCCTGCACGAACATCTCCCCCCTCACCTCTATCCAAGGCTCAAATGGAGCCTTCCACATCCTTCAAAGGTTCACCCGCACTCCCACACGTGTTATTTGTTGTATCTGCTGCTCCAGATGCGGTCGCCTCTAAATTGGGGTTGACAGAGCACTTCAGAGAACATCTCAGGACAACTGCAAGCTTCAAATCCACTGACGCATGGCCAAACATTTCGACTCCCTCTCCCACGGACATGTAGGCCCTGAGCCACCTTAATCACCACTCCCTCACCATCCGATGCCTGGAGGAAGAACGCCTCATCGTCTTTCTCGGGACCATTCAACCCCATGACATCAATGTGGACTTCATCAGTTTCCTCATCCCCACTCCCTCATCTTCCGCCAGTTCTAACCTTCCCGTTAGAACAAAAGATGCGGAGGGGAACTGTATAATCATATAAAAACATTTATAAACGTTCATTATTCATTGGATCTTGACAGGGTAGGTACAGGCATGTGGTTTACCCTCTGGTATGAGGAGAGCACCAGAGTACATGAACTCAGAATTAGATATTACCTGTTTAATTCAGAAATGAGGAGTCATTTCTTTGCTCAGGGACCAGTGAATCGGGGGAACACTTTACTAAAACTGTTGTTGAGGCTGAGTTGTGTATTTTCAAACTGTGCCAGACTGATATTTAACCAGAAAGACGATGAAGCTCTGTCGAGGTAATGTATGAGAATGGAGTTGAAGATTATCAGATCAGCCATGAGTTCGTTGAATGGTGGAGCATTCTCGATGGTCTGAATATCCGACTTCCAATGCTATATCGTTTGGTCTAACTAAAATATTTCATGATAAGTTTAGAATTCTGAGGGGATGGGATGATGTGATAGTAAAGTTTATCAAATTGAGCAGACAGATCAGGAACTCGGCTCATAAACTGATGAACAAGGAATGTGCTGTGGCCTGGAGACAACAAATGGCACTGGTCAGACCACAGACGGATATGTGCAGAAGGTGTGATTTCTAAAGAAAATTCGTGGATCAAATGTTGTTGGCAATTTGATGATCACGCTGGATGATAGATTGCGGTATGATCGACACAGCAGCAGTTTGTGAAAGAATGAAAGTATCGTTTCAAAGGAGAAGTTTTCTGCAGTTCTAATTCGAATTGACTGTTTGAAATACTGATCAGAACTTTGTGTGGAGTCTTGCATTACAATTCACAATCTCACTGTATAAACTATTGCACCCGATCTCTCCTGATTTGTTTTGCTTTCATTCGATATAAATTCATAGAACGTCAAGATGGAATGAAAGTAGGAAAGTAACGTTGCACTCCTTTTCATTATCCCAATTTAATTTGCAACAAAAACAAATTGATGTATTTCTACTTTGATATGATATCGATTTATCACTAATCTCTGGTACAACGAAGGGCATGGGCAAGAATCTCCATCCAGTGTATACTAAAAATACAAGGCACAAAGGGAAACCACAGCTGCGTTTGATAGAAGCAACAGCCAGAGTAGGATTCAATTCCACACGTGCACAGTGACAGAGCCTTAACGTCTGGGCCGCGAAACCCATGGCAAAGGGTCTCACATGTGACCACATCAAGATTACATGTGGTGCACCTAGAGGATAAGACATTCCTTGAGCTGAATCGAATCGAACCTTTATTTTTCTGCTTTCAGTGGAATAATATTACCAGCAAAATCGAAGGAGTTGACCTCGTCCTTGGAAGGAATACCTGTCATTGATTCATTCCGAGTCGGAACTGTCTCAGAATGTACCAGCGAACATGAAATTCCCGTCACATTCACACGCACATTTAGCCTTGACGCATGATTTCTTCAGACAGTTTCTCTCTCACGTGAAGTCTTATATATGGAGAGAGAAGTGAAGGTGATGTTTTAGCTCGATGGTCTTTCTCACATGGCTGAACCTGAACTGGGTAAAATTCCCGGAAATGCAGTTTAGTTTGTTTAATTTTATTAATTTTGCTGCAACTTCACTCTGTTCATTGCAATGGTCGGAAGTGAATTTGATTTATGTGATTAGAACGTGAAGTGTTGCATTCAATTTTGCTCCTAATTTATTTCAGCTTAAAGAAAATACTGATGAGAGAAACAGAAGGTTAAACTACAAAGCAAGATGCCAGTTTTGATGTTCAGTTACTTTGGCAGATTTCAGTGGTTGCCAAGTGAACCCAACATCATGGCGACTGTCCTCCCACCTTTAAGCTATGGGATGAAAGCAAGAAATCAGTCTCCAAGAGACGGTTCACTTCCTGTACATTATGGAATAGCTTTCCTTGACAATATACACAATCTGGTCAGTTCCATTTATAATGCTTCATGTGGAATATTAATAGAAATCTTTCAAAACTCTGAGGTTTTTTTTGCTGAATCTTACTCAGCTGCATACGTTTCCGATATTTCTTTGCATCTGAAGTCGTCCAAATTAGACATTGTTTCCTCGCACCTTCTACCCCCCAGACCCCACTTTCACACTTTTACCTGGCCACAGGGTGTCTCTCTCCCAGTGAAACTCACGACTTGTGCGTCTCTAAATGTGACTTTCCAATATTTTGGAAACGGATTCTCTGAGTGAGAGAAATTCTGCTCCCATCATTTCTTTGTCCTACATCGATGGTTTTGAAAGCCTGACGTTCAGAAATATACGAACTTTAAAGAGTGAATTTACCACCTATTTACTCTCTCCAAACCTAAGATACTCAGGAAAACTTCCATTCGGTTTTCCTTGGTTCAGTGTCAAATTTTTCAACATAAATAAATAAAATTCCATCCCCACTAAACGCCGTCAGCATCGTCTCTAGTGTCTTAGCACCCCAGTAAATGCTGGCAGTGTCCTCTCTGATATAATCACAGATTCCCTACCACTCAGAAAGTACAGTTCAGCCAATCGAGTCTGTAGGGACACTCTGAACAGCATCTCAACCAGATCTAACTCCCGTCTCTATCCCCGCAGGCCTCTGGCTTGTGATTTCAAATAAACCTGCTGGAATAAAACCTGACATCGTGTGACTGATGACCTTATCGCTGTGTTACCCATGGCAAACTCACTTAACTTACTGAATTCACTCTCTGGACACATCAGCGCAATTTAACATGACCAAAGCCACAGAGTTAACAGCAGTTCGAACCACTGAGCAAATGTACCATCACATTGAACACTATCTGTATCATTTACACACTGGTAACTCAGCCGAGTGAAAGCAAGCTGCGCCCATCAACTGGAATTCAATGCCCTCAAACGCGGTTCTGCGCTGTACAACCTCATTCGTTCAGCTGGAAATGTTTCTGCACTCAGATCTGAATGGGTTTACTTTGCTTTCTGCCTCAGATTCCTGCTGTAAATAAACATTTTAGTCAGGAACAATTCTATAAAATGGTGTTCATTGCAACACAAACACAATGTGTAGTTTGCTGAAATTACGTGTTTGCACTTTCACTGACATTCTCTCTCCCCAGGAGCTGCAGTCCTTTCCCAGTTGATTCAAACAGCACTGTCTTTCCTGTGACATATCCAATTGAGAATGGAAGGCTAAGCATGAGGGGCACTAACCACGATACTATGGAGGACAACATCGAAGGAGGCCCTTCAGCCTGTTTTTGCTGCACTTGTCCAACGCAACTGCTTAACGACCTGAATCAAGTTTTTCATTGTTTATCCCATAGTCTTATATGTTTTGGCATCGCAAATTAACATCTCAATTTTTTTTCCTCTCTGATCCTTTCCACACATCTACTCAAAACTTTCTGCCTTTTCCCGAAATCTCTTGGCCCTAGTGTTCGATCCCTCCATCAATAACAAACGCTTCTTTCAGTCTACCCTCTCCATATCCCTCATTAGTTTGTACATTTCAGTCGTGTCTTCTCCAATCTCCTCTGCTCGGTGACAAACTACTCCACTCTGTCCAATCTCTCCTCATAACTGAAACTCTTCAGCCCAGGCAATATCCCATTGAATCTGTCCTGCAATGTTTCCGTTGCGATCACATCATTGCTATACTGTGAATTGTAGAACTGCACACAGTAATCTAGCTGGAGCCGAATTAACTCTTTTTTTCCCTATTCTGTTACAGTATGCGGGCGTCGCTTGCTCGGCAGTATTGATTGCGATCCCTAATTTCACAGCGGGCAGTTGAGACTCAACTGTATTGCAGTGGGTCTGGAGTCACCTGGAGGCCCGAACAGGTACGAATAGCATTTTCCTTCCTCAAAGGACGTCAGTAAACCCAATGGTTTTGATTTTTCAACAATTGACCATGGATATATAGGTGTTATTAGATTCGTAATTCCAGATATTTATTGAATCTCAATTCTAACAACTGGCATGGTTGGAGTCAAACCCGGGTCCCTACTCCATTTGCATGGTGCCTGAGTTAACGGTCCAGTGGTAATAGTGCTCAGCCATTGCAGACAACCCGTGAAACTAATCTTTCTCAATGACTTCGCTTTTCCTCGATATCGTAATGTGTCACTTTCGTGAGCTAGACCCCCAATAATCGCAAGTCCATATCAGTAAAAGCTGCTACATGAGGATTGGCCTCACAACAGCGGTAACGAAATGGATCAACTGGCCTGCAGGTCCCGATGGTGGGGTTAGGGCACGTTCACCCAACTACATTGATCACAGCAGCACAGAGTGAACAGTATCAATGTGTGAGTCAGTGTTAGATTCTGCAGTGCCTTAATGAAATAGGAAATGTCTCCACAACCACGTGATGAAAGAGCAGCGCTCCGAAACCTAGTGCTCAGTTAAACCTGTTAGACTGTAACCTGGTGTTGTGTGATTTTTAACTTTATACACCATAGTGCAACACCGGCATCTCTGAATGAATGAAATGGGGATGTGGGATGGAAAGTTCGGTTATTGATCGAAGGAGGGAGAGAAATCGCTGAGAACGGGTGGATTTGAATTCTGACATATAAAACACAGAGATGTGAGCAAGCAGAATTTGAAGGGAAAAGATCATCACCTTGGAGAAAATTACCATGTTAAAGCAAATGATTCCTTTGTGTTTCACAAAATCTGGGGCAGATAGAGCGATTAGTGCCGTGACTCGGATTCGAACCGAGATTGCTGCGGCCACAACGCAGAGTACTAACCACTATACGATCACAGCGTCCCACAGACGTACACGTTGCCTGTGTGCAATAAGTACAGTATTATAGGAAATGTTAGGCAGCGTACCAAATGCACAATATCAGTGCTCAGCTAACAGTGGCAGATCTGTGGGAACTCAGAATGGGCTGACCGTTTAATGTCGGTTCTCTCAGAGGCTGTGGTGATTCCATCATTAATATGCTGAAGGCTGAGATAAATAGATTTCTCCAAAACATCAAAAACTCCGGGTACAGTGCAGGTGTTGTTGAAATGTATGCTTCAATAGTAATGCAGTTTAACATCAGCTATTTCACCAGTTTCCCCCCACAAGGCAGGAATCACTGCTGTCACATAGTCCCAATTCCCAGCCCCAGAATCAGAGGAACTGAGTGGCGCAGTCATGGAGATCCAACTGGAATTCGAGATGGGAATGAGGTCGCACAGATACTTGAGGACTCCAGTGACACAACCCGTGAATGCACAGCATTTCTATGACGGTTTAGAGGCGCAAGCAATTCCGAGGTTGGGAGTGCTCCTGGCCAAAGGTGGGGCAGAGGGAAATTATTTTCCCGTTTATAGCAATATGCATTGCATCTTGCTGAGAGAGCTGAGTGCCACAACTGGAGCGAGGGCGGCTGGTTTGAAGTTTGAACTTGCTTCACTGTCACCAACTTGCCGGAAATGAATTGCTTTCACTATTTTCCTTTCCAATTATTTAATATATCCCTGCAGTCTGCGGCTTTCTTCCTCATGGTTAATTGCATGACTAACTGTTGTATGATTTACACACTGCTAAATCACGGCCACGACAAGTGAATATGAATCATTGATCTATATGAGAAAACAGTGGAACTCACTGCAGACATCCTTTGTCGGTTTGCAAGCGACGCCAGAATTGTGGACAATGAGGAAGATTATCTAAGTTTCAAAAGGATCTTAATCCGATGAGTCGTCGGACTGAAAAATGTAACATGGATTGCAATCTGGATAAATGGAAGGTATTGCATTTTGGTACAACAGCAAGTTGCGTCGTGTTGGAGAACACGGAAGCTCGGGGTGCAGGTGTATAATTCCTTGTAGTTTGCATCACCTACAGACAAGATGGTTCAAAGGCATTTAACATACTTCCCTTCATTGTTCAGTCCTTCGTGTATACGAGTTGGGACGTTATGTTGAAGCTTTGCAGGACATTGATGAGGCTACTTCTGGAATATTATGCCCAGTTTTGGTCGCCCAGTTGTTGGAATGATATTATTCCGTTGGAGCAGATTCAGGAAAGTATGCACGTATGTTGCCGTGTGTGGAAGGTTTGTGTTATAATGAAAGGCTGGATAGGCTAAGACTATTTTCAGATTCGAGATTGGGGTGTTGGAAAACCACAACATCCCAGGAGCAGGAGAATGTTTTTATGCGCATGTGTCCTTCATCAGGTTCTTCCCCGAAACGGCGATTCTCCTGCTCCTCAAATGCTGCCTGACCTGCTGTGCTTTCCCAGCACAGCACTCTGGACTCTGATCTCTCATCTGCAGTTCTTACTTTCTCCTAGTTGAGACTGTTTTCACTCTAGGATAGGGGTTTGAACGGCGACCTGATAGAAGTTTATCAATTATTGAGAGGCAAGTTAGAGTTAACGATATCGGCCTTTTCCCAGGAGGGGAATTTCAAGGCGAGAGGGCATATGTTTAAGATGAAAAGAGAGAGATTTAAAAAAAATCACGTGCGGCTTTTTTTTAAGGAAGGTGTTTTACGTGTGCAATTAACTTGCTCAGGAAGTGATGGATGAGTGTACGTTTGCAACATTTAATGGACAATTGATTCCAAACATAAATGGGAAAGTGTGATTTTTAAAATAAATTTCTTCATGCCTCGTACATCAGTTATTTCCCAGAGGACATTTAAGAGTCAACCACTGTATTATCCATCTGGAGTCTCCTGTGGGACAGAGCAGATGAATATAACAGTTTGCTTCCCAAACTGGCATGAATTGAATCAGATGGGATTTTCCACACATCTGATTCAGATCATCACGTGACTCTTCAATTCCAGGTGCTTATTGAATTCAAACTCCACTATCTGTCATGCCAGGACCTGAACTCTTTGTCCCCAAAATATTACCTTTTTTTATTAACAACACAGTAATAAAACTACAAGGGCATTATAACCACTCAACGGGTACAGCAAGAGGCAGATGGGACTAGTTTGGCAGTATGTTCAGCATGGATTGATTGGACTGACTGGCCTGTTTTCATGCTGTATGACTCTATGATTGACGCTATGGAACAAATAGCTGGTTGGGATTAACAGCAGCATTGACAGCATAATCGAACACCTGATGGGATATGTAATCCTGCTGGAGGCTCCGGAGGTTGGTTTGCTCAGTCATCCTTCCCACACACGGGACTGGTGAACGGTCTCTCGCCAGTGTTACTAATGAAATGAGTTTCGATTTCTGTGGTTAATTGAATCCCTTCTAGTAGTTCCCATATTGCCCTGCTTTCTCTGTGGTATCAGTGCCCTTTTTTCTACCCAGGGTAAACGATCCTTTCAAATTGTGTCCACACAGATACAAATCCCGTTTTTCATGTTGTTAATGTGTTTCCATTCTTTCTCATTCACCCACAGGGTGTGAGTATGACTGGTCAGGACAACATTTATTTTTCGCCCCTCGTTCGTTGCTGTCTGGATACACCACAAACTCGAGTGTGATCCCAGCCTCGGGTGTCTGTCTGTGGGCAGTCTGCACATTCTCTGTGTATTTGCGTTTTTATTTCTCCCTCTGACCAAAGATGCGACAGTTACAGGGATAAACAATGGGAAATGCAGGATTATGGGACCGGGAATACCCTGGGTCTGGTGGGATACGCTTCCGATGTCCCCTGTGAACTGGAAGGGCCGACAAGCCTCCCTCCCCACACGGTGGGGATTCTTGAACTAAGGGTCAGCTCATGTTTGTTCCTGGTCCTGGAGTCTCTCGTAGGCAGGACTGGGTGAAGATGGTAGAATTCCCTGCATAAGGGACATGAATGAATGAGATTGCAAGAAATTAAAGTCATGATCTCTGTTTCTGAAGTCAGGCTTTTATTCCAGGTTTTACTCGTCGACCTTCAAGCATATCGATCCATTTGGATACCACGGTTGTAAAATCAATCCCCATCTAGCAGCTTTTACTGACATAGGCCAGAGATAATTGGAGCATCAGGCAGTTTTGGTGAAAAGACATTTTATTGGAAAAGATCACCTTTTATGGCTTTCTGCATTGGTCTTGTGATAATTTCATCGGACTGATAATCTAGAGACCGAGGTAAAAGTCTGCGTACTCGGGCTTGAATACCACTATGTCATGATTGTCAAATTTGGATTCAAAAAATATCTGCAAGGAAGAATCTAATGACTCATATAGATCAATTGACAATAGTTGAAAAAAAATCTGTTCCATTGATGTCATTTCGGGACGGAATTCGCTATCCTTACTTGGTCTGGGCTGCATGTGACTTCAGACACATAGAAATGTGGTTGAGTCTCAACTGCCCTCTGGGAAATTCGGAATGGATAATAAATTCTGCTTAGTCAGAATCGCCCTCATGCTAATCCAGAAATTTTAAAACAAATGCCGATTATCCTTTAGCAAGAATGTTGTGTGCAGTTTTTCAAGTCACATTATAGCAGGGAAGTGATCACACTGATAAAACTGCAGGAGATATTTACCGGGATATTGTTTGGGCTGAAGAATTTCAGTTGTGAAGAAAGACAGGACAGAGTGGAGTGTTTGTCGCAGTCCAAAGGAGATGTATACTAGACATGATTGAGTATGGACAGGGTTGAATGAATGAGTTTCCCATTGATGCAGGGATCGATCAGCAGGGGCCAGAGACTTAAGGAGAAAGACGGAAAGGTTTGAGAAGATGTGCGCAAAAGCTTTATCAGCCAGTGGGTGGTTGGAATTTGGAATACACTGTCTGCATTTTTCAGAGTGGCAGAAACCCTTATAACCTAAATAAGTATTCAGATGTGAACTTTTGATGCCAAAATATATAAAGCGATGGGGTGAGCATTCTGAAATGGGATTCAGTTCATTCGGCAGTTGGTTTTGACAAGTGTGGCCACATTTGGTTGAAGGGCCTGCTTTGACACTCTTGTCCATGGTAGTTAGTCACAGGGCTCAATTCTCCGCTGGGGACAGTGTAAACGTTTTAAAACTGTCCCTCCATTCCCAAGTGCGGGTATTGATACCTGTCCTTCCATTCTCGATGGGGCGTATCACAAGAAGGACAGTGCTGCCTGAATAAATTTGGGGAAGGACTGCAGCTCTCAGGAAGGCAGAGTGTCAGTGAACGACCAAACACGTGACTTCTGCAAACTTCACCTTATGACTGTGTTGGAATGAAAAGCATTTGACAGACTTGTTCTGGATTGATGTGTTTACTAGAAGCAAGACACTGAGGAAGAAACAACATATATGCATTCAAATGTGAGCGCAGAAACATTTCTCGCAGCACGAGTGAAATTGTAAAGGACAGAGTAGCGTTTCGATACATTGAATTTGGTTTGATTTGTTACACCAGGGTATAAAACCGTTAAAAATGGTACAGCATTTGCTCAGTATGATGGAACATTGTCTCAGTAATTCACACTGGTGTTCAGAGGGAGGGTTAGGTTGATTGGCAAAGTTAAATTGCTCTCTCGTGTTCAGAGAGTGAATTAAGAGAGTTAGGTGAATTAGACATGGGTAACGCGGGGATCAGGTCAGAAGTCACAGGACATACACCTCCAGCAGGTCCCGCCCAATCTACATTTGACTCATAATTACTTCAGTCACTTTCTCTCTCAAGTGAAGAAGCAGCCATGGAGAGGGAAATAAAGGCGATGTTGTCGCTCAATGGCCTTTCCCATATGGCTGAACCTGAATTGGATTAAATCGCAAGAAATACAGATTTGTTTGTTTCATTTTAATTTTGCTGAAACCTCACAATGTACATTGCAATAATCAGAAATGAATTAGATATATCTCATTGGAACGATTAAAGTTGTATTCAAATTTGCTCTGACTTTATTGCAGCTTAAGGAAAATACTGCGTAGAAAAACAGAGGGTTAAAGTGCAAAAGAAAACCCACCAATTTTGTTGCTCGTTGCTTTAGCAGATTTCACTGAGTATTAAATGGACCAAACATCATGGTGTTTGTTCTCACATCCTTAACGCATGTGATTAAAGCAGGAAGTCGATCTCCAAGCAACTGGTCGCTTCCTATTGATTATGTAATACCTTCCCTTCACAAATTTGTGCAGTTTTGCAAGTCACATTATTACACAGGTTTATCCAGTGGGGTTGTTCATGAGTATTTTAACCTAATACTTCACACAATGATCTGATTAGTATTTCAAACAGTCACTCGGAATTGGAACCGCAGAAAATCTCTCCAATGAGACGAACTTTCCATTCTTTCACAAATTTCTGCTGTGTGTGAATCATACAACGATCCATCATCCAGCGTATTCACTGACTTGCCAACGATATAAGATCTAGCAACTTCCTTCAGCAATCACAGCTTCTGTACACAGCAACCTGTGCTGTGCCCAGTGTCATTTGTTGCTCTCAGGTCACAGCACATTTCTTCTTGCTGAGTTTATGACCCTTGTTCCTGATCTGTCTGAACTGTTTAATAAACCTTTTCTGTCACTTCATCCATCCCCTTACAATTCTGAACTTATGAATAAAATAAGGCGTTAGACCAAATTTTAAACCAAGGGGAAGTATGCTATTCAGCCCAAGGAGTCTGCTCAACCATTTAACGAACTCATGGATGATCTGATTTGGAAATGCCAGTGTTGGACTACGGTGTACAAAATTAAAAATCACACAACACCAGGTTATAGTCCAACAGGTTTAATTGGAAGCGCAATAGCTTTCAGAGCTATGCTCCTTTATCACTTGATGAACAAGCGTCACTCCGAAAGCTAGTGTGCATCCAATTAAACCTGTTGGACTATAACCTGGTTTTGCGTGATTTTTAACATAGTTAATCTGATAATCTTGAATTCCTTTCTTCTCACTTAGCTCGACAAAGTTTCATCATCTTTCTGATTAACTTTCTGGCACAGTTTGAATATACCCAACTACACAGTCTCAACAGCGGTTACTGGAAAATGCTACAGATTCTTTGACCCCTGAGCAAATAAATTAATTCTCATTTCTGAATTAAATTGGCAATATCTAATTCTGAGATTATGTCCTCTGGTGCTCTCCTCAGAGCATAGTGCAAGCCACCTGCCCGTATCTACCCTGTCAAGATCCCTCGAATATTGAACGTTTATAATTGTTATTATGCGATTATAGCGTTCCCCTCCTCCTCCTTTGTTGCAAGGATAATAATCCCAGCCTAACCAATCATTCCACGAAGTTCTACTGTTTGCAGAATTAGCAACATGTTTGTACGTCTGCGCTATCCCTTACATGTGATGAAGGCAGGTGGAGAAATTTCGGCAAGGAAACGGGTTGAAATTTCAGGTGCAGATGGGAATTGGAACTTGAAATCAGAAAGCGATTAGAATCGTATTGACCCACAGAAGGACCAAATACAGCGAAGATAACTCTGACAAACGAGAATCTAATATATTCGATTGACATTCAATGGCTTCAATGTAACTGAATTCTTCCGTGTAATCGTCCTGGGAGCTAGTATTTAGGAGAAATGGAACCTGACCGCCCATATAAAGAAGTTGACGATAAAAACCTCTCCGCGGGTCGACATTGTTTGATTATTAACTCAATTCTTGTCTCCGTGAAGCCTACATCGTCCGCAACGCACAAATTAGATGTTTAACAGAACTCTCTCCATTTGCCTAGGTGGATGGAGCTTCAATACCACTGAAGGAACTGGGCATCCACCACAACAATGTAGTCACTTTACGGTATATTTTTCAACACCTGAATATTTATTCCTTTAACTGCTAAGGCACAATTGCAGCAGAGAGCATCACATAGAAGATTCACTGGAGTAAGTCATCCAGTTTTGTTGACATAACCTTCAAAGCTCAAAATCTGTACCGACTATAAGGACAAGGTTGAAGATTCACTGAAACGTCACCATTTGCAAATGTCCCTCCAAGGCACATACCAGCATGACTTGGAGGGGAATCAGTGGTAAATTCATTGAGTGGTGCAGTAGGTTGATGGGCAAAGATTTATACTTCAGCCCTCTATCTTTCATCTTTCAATTTTTTAAAAAAGTAAATTATTGCATGGACCAAACTTGGGCTCATTCCTTTAGTTGTTTCCTAAACTGGCGGTTGCTAAAGATCGAAAATCATCCACAGTCTGTTGTCAACAATACGAAATACCCAAAAACCTCTCGAACAACTGATCTCCCTGTCCAACAATCTTCAGGGATCTGTGAATGTCCACTCCAAGATGTCTTTGTTCCTATACACCACTCAGAATGCTCACTGTTATTGTTACAACTCCCCAAATTCACTACCACTCATTGGTCTGGATTCAATTCCATTCACTATTTTTCCTGTCCACCTGATAGATACATCCCTGCGGTCCCTGACATTATTCATCAAAGTCAACTACACGACTATGTATCGTTAGTAAACTTCTAAATCATAACTCCTAATAAAAAAGTTTGATTTATTGATCTACACCAGGAAACAGTGCTACTTCACTGGGAAAAATCTTCCAAACATGGTTCCTTGCTGCATGTGATGAACAACTGCCATGTTCCAATCTCCAAGGGTTGCTAGCCCAATATCTCGCCACTACATTTGCAGATGACACAAAGATTGGTGGAGAAGCCAGAAATCATAGGGGACGGTCAAAGAATGAAGGGGAACATAGATAGACAGAAGGGTTGAGCGGAGAATTGGCAAATGGTAATTCCATTCAAGCAAATGTGAGGTGATGATTTTGGGAAGTCTAATTCCAGAGCCAAGTATACAGTAAACGGAACAGCCTTGGGTTAACTTGAGGAGAAAAGAGATCTGCGATTTCAGGTTCTTTGTACCCTGAAGGTGACTGCACGGTTGGATAGAGTGGTCAAGAATGTATATGGCATGTTTGCCTTCACTGGATAGGCAACCCCTGCTAAAATTGTACAGGAGTTTGGTTCGGCCGCGTTTAGAATACTCTGTACAGTTCTGGTATCCAAATTACCAAAATTATGTGGACGTTTAGGAGAGAATGCGGAGAAGGTTTACGCAGATGTTGCCTTGTGTGGAAGATGCAAGTTCTGAAGAGAGGTTGAGTAGGTTAGTTCTGCTTTCATTAGAAAAAACGAGATTGCTGGGACCTGATTGAGGTCTACAATATCATGAAGGGTGCAGACAGGGTGGATAAAGATAAGCTTTTTTCCAAGATGAGTAATTCAATAATTAGAGGTCACACGTTCAATGAGAGAGGTGAACCATTTAAGGGAGATAGACATGGAAAGTATTTTACACAGAGGTTGGCAGGTGCTGGATTGCGTTGCCAGCAGAGGTAGTAGAGGCAGGCATGGTAGATTCATGTCAGGTGAGCCTGGACAAATGCATGAGTAAGTGAGGAGCACAGGGATACGAATGCTTAGAAATTGGGCGACATGTTTACGTAATTGATTTGGACCGGTTGAGGCTTAGCCGTCCAAAGGGCCTGTTCCTGGGCTGCACATTTTCATTATTCTTTTTTCACTTCACTACCAACTGTGGGTTACAGGTGAAGTAGTGTTGCGTCTGCAATCATAATTACTTATGCAAAGTAAATGAACTCACACCAGTGTCCAATTGTTTCAAGCAAGAGCTGAGTCAACAAGAATGAAACCTATGTGAAGGAAATATATAATTGTTTTCATATTAGCTAAAATGTGCATAAAAATGAAAGGTGCCTGCATACAATGGTAGAAGGTACAGGCAAATAGATAAGGTGCTGTGACGGTGTAGGTTAAGCCAGATATGTTTGTACAAGCGGTAGTTATAAGCATTTGTTTCCCATTTCTGCAAAAAAACAAACAAAAAAGAAAACCAATTAAAAGGTCTTAAAGTTCAATATGGTTGGGGTCAGGGAGGAAATGTCACAAGTGGGGGAAATAGATCGCAGTGAAAGAAGTTATAACCAACAGTATGTGGTGAAAAGACCAAGTAAAAACTGTACTTTGTTGTGCAAAAAGCCGGATAAGGCAAGAGAGAAACAATAGTGATGGGCACAGGGTTTGGAGTAGTGAATCCTATGTACTTGCTAAACTCTGCGAGCCTATTTCAGGCACCACGCTTGCAAGTGTATAATAAACATACTGATTGCTTCATATCTTGTTTCGCATGAAATTATTGAAGTGAGTGGGTTTAGTTTCTCACAATTGGGGGATCCTCCGCGATATTCCTCCATCGCCGAGGGGAGTGGTTGGCTCTTGACACTGGAAAAATGCCTCCCATTCACAATTGAGGAGCGGTTTCTTGTCCCAGTTTTGTCCGCTCCCTTGGGGGGCTGGTACGAATCCCACAAGATAGTCATCTGAATCAGACAGTGAAAGAAGGTCGGGAAAAAAATATGGAAAAAAAGGGACCAGGCAACTCTGTGCACAGACGAACGTCAGAAAACTGACTTTTAAGTATTAACTTGGTGGCCGGGAAAAGGGGTATTTAATCGCTGAGGGACTTGTCAGTGGCCCGAGAAATGGGTGATAGGCAGAGTAGGTCGAACTGTCACGGAGTAAAGGAAGAAAAAGTCCCTGGTAACATTCCTCCTGAAAGTCTGTTGGGGAGTATGTTGAGGGAATGGACAAGTCACACTTGTACAAGGGAAAAAGATAAAAAGAAAATGATTGAATATTGTTGTTTAGTATGGACCAAAGAACCAACCCTTCATCCAGCTGTCTTCTGGCCAAAGAATGATTCGGATGAGGATTGGGTATGTCAATAAGTAGATTTGTATGTGAATAAAAAACAAACTTTTAGTCAAGTAGAGGCGGACTATGCGTCCTGTTGGAAGGGAAATTTGGGAATGATGGTAGTAGAGACACTCCCGCCCCCTCCCCCCCCCGTACCATAAAATCAGATAAGGTGAAAATGGGGGAGGAGGAGAGACAGACAGACAAGGACAGGGAACGGAGGACCCACAAGAGGAGGACGAAGGGGTGGTGGAATGGGATGTTGTTGTTACCGACCGTCAATCCACAACAAAAGGAAGGGAAATTAAAGTAGACGTAGAGGAGGTCTCTGGGGTATCTAAACAAAAGCCTAAGGGGGAAAAACAAAAACAAAAAAGGGGATGAATATAAAGACTTTCGGAGGTACCAATAGGGGACAAAGAGATTGGATTTTTAAGTGCCGCCTTCACCAGTAGGGCGGTCAGAACATTTAAAAAGGAGATGAAGGTCCTGGTTGAGGATCCGGTAGGGCTGTCTGAACAAACTGATCAATTCTTGAGGCCCAGTCTGTATACGTGGACAGAGTTAATCTCTATTTTGAATATACCATTTACTGGGGAAAATGGGGGCTTATACCAGGAGCAGCAATTGAAATATGCGACAGGGAACTTCCCGTTGGGGATGCGGACACTGGAAAGAGAGAGACGGAGTTTCCTCTCAGAGACACCCATTGGGAAAATCAAAACTGGAGCAAAGGGAAGAAATGATGGAAGTGAAAGACCTGATTCTCAAAGGAAGAAGAGAGGCAGTTCCGAAGTCGCAGAATTTGACTAAAGCCTTTGAGGTTAAAGAGAAGAAAGATGAGACACCCTCAGCTTTCTTGCAAAGATTAAGAGATTCAATGCGGAAATACTCTGGAATGAACCCTCAGGACCCAGTGGCACAGGGTCTTTTGAAAGTATATTTTGTGACAAAGACATGGCCGGACATACAGAGAAAGATACAGAAGATAAAAGGGTGAAGTGTAAAACCATTAGATGAAATGTTAAGAGAGGCAAAGAAAATGTTTACAAAGAGAGAGGTTGAGTGACAAAAACAGAAGGTAAAAATGATGGTAGCTACGATTGATGAGGTAATTAAGAAAAGAATGGAACTAATAATGAGCAACCGGAGCGGTGGGTGGCAGCATGTAGGAAGAGAGGAAGAGGGAGAGGGAGAGGAAAAAGGGGAGCATTTGATAGAGGGTTCAGACGACAGGGACAGAGATGGAAGTCTCCACAGACAGAATGCTGTTATTGCAGAAACTCGGGTATTTTAAGCGGAAAAGTACTGAAGAAAGAGAAATTCCGCTTATGACGTTTGATGAAGATTAGGGGTGTTAGGAGTTCCTGCCCCCGGGAGCCACCAGGAACTCTTGATAAACTTGAATGTGGGACCCTGTGGGGAAGAGGTAGTCTTCCTAGTAGATACGGGGATAGCACGGTCATCACTGAATTTTAAACCAAAGAAAGTAGGAATGTCAACATGGTCAATTACTGTTTCCGGGGTAAAAGGGGAAGAATTTACTGTTCCAGTATTTGAAACTGTGATGATAGCAGTTCCGACGGATAAAGTCACAGGGGAACTGTTGTTTATCCCTGATATAGGAAGTAACTTACTAGGGATAGATGTAATTATCCTCTTCGGACTGGAGATGTGAATTCAGGAAAAAGAATTAATTGTGCAAGTGGCAATGTTGACAGAAGATGTGGAGAGAGACAGACCCTATTATATGGGCTAGAGAAGGGAATTGTGGAAAAATACAGATCCGTGCCCTGGAAATAACTTTAAAATGGAAAGGGGACGTTGTTTATGAGCGACATTATCCCATTTCCCTCGAGGGTAAACGAGGACTGCAGCCAGCAATTGAGGGGCTAGAGATGGACTATTGGAGCCATGTATGTCTCCTTATAATATCCTAATTCTACCAGTGTGAAAATCTGATGGAAGTATAGATTGGTGCAGGATTTGAGAACATTGAATCAAATAGTACAGATCAGGCGCCCAGTGGTGCCAAACCCCTATATGTTATGAAGTAAGATCCCTCATGACCACAAATGGTTTAGTGTGATAGATTTCAAGGATGCCTTTTGGCCTTGTCCCTTGGCGGAGGAAAGTAGGATTTTATTTGCCTTTGAATGGGAAGATACCAAGACAGGGCGGAGACAGCAATACCGGTGGACCGCACTCCCTCAGGGTTCATGCAATACCCGAATTTATTTGTTAGAACAAATATTGGAGAAATTTAGCAGCCCGAACTGAACTACCCCGTTGCAGTATGTAGACGACATCTTAGTAACAGGAAAGAGAAGAGAAAGAGTAGTACAAGCCACTAAAAAGTACTGAATTTCTTGGGTCAGCAAGGACTGCGAGTATCTAAAAACAAAATACAATACGTGGAGTGAGAAGTGAAATACTTGGGACATTTAATTAGTGAGGGAAAGCGAAAGATAAGCTCGGAACGGTTACAGGGAATACTGGGGATTCCACTGCCCAGGACCAAACGGGAATCTTTTGGGTTTAACGGGATATTGAAGATTGTGGCTTGATTCTTATGCTCAAAAGACGAATAAATTATATCTCAAACTATTAGAGGAGGAACCAATGTGTCTGAGTTGGGAAGAAGAGGAAAAAGAACTATTTAAGAATTCAAAAGAGATCTGATCCATGCCTCCATGTTAGCCTTACTCCTCTAGATAAACCTCTCCACCTCTTTGATACCATAGATAAGGGAGCGGCTTTGGACGTATTAACCCAGAGGTGGGGAGGAATGAAACAGCCAGTAGCATATCTTTCGAAGCTATTGGATTCAGTATCCCGGGGGTGGCCTGAGTGTGTGCAGGCCGTGGCTGACACTGCACTGTTGGTGGAGGAAAGCAGGAAGCTTACATTTGGGGGAGCCCTAATAGTAAGCACCCCACACCAATTGAGAACGATCCTAAACCAAAAAGCTGGGCGATGGTTGATAGACTCGCGGGTTCTGAAATATGAGGCAATATTAATAGAAAATTATGTTCTAGTGTTGGTCACGGACAATTGTTTAAATCCAGCTGCCTTTGTTTGAAAAGGGGAAGGAGAATCTCCTCAAAATCGAAGGCATGACTGCATTGACATTATAGAATACCAAACTACGGTCTGCATGGACCTGAGAGATGTTCCGCTTCATGCAGGAGCCTGACTTTTTATAGACAGATCATCCCGGGTGACTGAAAGGAAAATAAATAATGAGTATGCAGTTGTAGACGGGACGAAAGGAATGTGGAGGCAAGAAACTTGCCGAATGCGTGGTCAGCTCAGACCTGCGAACTGTATGCATTGGAAAGAGCACTTCGGGCGTTAGAATATAAAGAGGGAGCAGCATACAGTGACTCTAAATATGCATTTGGTGTTGTGCACACTTTTGGAAAGATATGACAGGAAAGAGGACAGATCAATAGCCGGAGGAAGGAATTAGCACATGAGGAGCTGATCAAATAGGTCTTGGAGTTCCTATTACTCCCCCGAGAAATAACGGTAGTGCATGTAAATGGTCATCAGAAACGAAATGAACCAGCAGTTAGGGGGAATAGACTAGCCTATTAAGTGGCTAAGGAAGCACACCTCGACCACAAGGAGTGCTGATTCATTTCCTAATACCTACTTGTCCCTGATCCCAGGGAAGCTCCTATATTTACTGAAAGAGAAGAAAAAGAATTGAAAGATTTTGGGGCTGCAAAGAACAGCAGATGGGCAATGGATTTTACCCGATGGAAGGGAAATGTTTAACAAAATGATGATGCGAGAAATTATGGCTGATCTACATCAAGTCAGCCATTAGGGAGTACAAGCAACGTATTTTTTTTTAGTTCTTAGGGAATATGCATGTAAAGAATATATACAATTGCTAAACAAATATGTGAGATATGTATAATATGCAGAAAGGTAAATAAGAAAGTCTTGAGAAAACCGATCCCTGGAGGAAGAGACCCGGGATTGAGACCATTCCAGAGTATACAAGTAGATTATACTGAATTACTCAGAGTAGGAAGACTAATATATATGCTGGTCATAGTCGATCATCTGTCTGGTTGAGTTGACACGTGCCCCCTAGCTACCGCCACTGTGAGTGTGGTGTCTAAAACAATATTAGGACACATAATTCCCCGAAATGGGCGAGTGAACCGTATAGATTCCGACCAAGGAACTCATTTCATCTCTAAAGTGTTACAAGAGATAATGAAAGTGTTGGGAATTTCCTGGGAGTTCCATGCTCCATGGCACCCACCAGCATCAGGAAGGTTTGAGAGAATGAACCAAACACCCAAACGACAGCTCTCTAAATTGATAATAGAAACCAGACTCCCTTGGACCAAATGATTACCTATAGGTCTCTTGCGAGTACAAACAGCCTCTAGGAAAGATTTGGGACTATCACCCTATGAAATCTAATTTGGATTACCTTCCATGGGAACAAACGGTGAATTGACAATTTCCGAAACTAAACACTTGTTCTAAAGAAGTATATTCTGGGCTTGTCCGCTTCTTTGTCTCTCCTCAGGAAACAGAGTTTATTGGCACAGACTCCGCCACTTGAATTCACCATTCATCCCATCAGGCCAGGAGATTGGATCTTAGTGAAATCATGTACAGAGACTAAATTGCAGCCGGACTGGGAAGGGCCGTATCAGGATCCTTTGATTACCGAAACGACAATAAGGACAGCGGAGAAAGGCTGGACTCACTGCATTCGGATCAAAGGGCCAGTGAAATCTCCAGTTGAAGAAGAAGTCTGGACTGCCGAATCAACGCAAGACCCGCTGAAACTTAGGCTGAAGAGACTTAGAGTAACTGATTATACAGTGGCGACGCGAGCACGGGATTATTTCTGTAGGATTGTGTATTAAGTTTTTTGTGCTTCAGCACAATTTTTGGAATGCTGGGGATGCTTAGAGTTATGATGCTCGCTCTCTTGGTATTGGAATTTTGTCAAAGATAATTTTCATATGTGTTATTAACGTCCCTGAGTCTGATAATCAGCAAGTAATAGACCTGATGCTTGTAACTTAATCAATTGTGGGGATGTTGATATTCAGAGACAGTACCGCAGCTCAGAGATACATATTAAGTCCTTTGAGTATGGTACTTGGTATAATGGTCTTGTCACAATACACCGGGCCACCTTCTGATCACCTCTCAATTGTCCCGATAAACAGCGTAGCCCAATATACCTAACGATAAAGAAAACCACATGGTACAAATTATGATTGATCCTTATGCCCTTTTAACTGGGGTTTGTTTTTGTGCACACAGAGTTTAGCAAATACATACTTTATATAGGACTCACTACTCTAAATCCGGTGCCCATTACTATTGTTTCTCGCTTGCCTTATCCGGCCTTGTGCATAACAAAGTACAAGATTTACTTGACCATTTCACCACATCCTGCTGTGGCCCATTGTTAGGAATATTCTCCATCACTATTATCAAATTCCCCATCTGTGACATTTCCTCCCTTTCCCCAATCATATTGATAGAACATAGAACATAGAACATAGAAGAATACAGCGTAGTACAGGCCCTTCGGCCCTCAATGTTGCGCCGATCCAAGCCCACCTAACATACACTAACCCACTATCCTCCATATGCCTATCAAATGCCCGCTTAAATGCCCATAATGAGGGAGAGTCCACCACTGCTACCGGCAGGGCATTCAATGAACTCACGACTCGCTGAGTAAAGAACCTACCCCTAACATCTAACCTATAACTACCCCCTTAATTTAAAGCTATGCCCCCTTGTATTAGCTGACTCCATACATGGAAAAGGATTCTCACTGTCGACCCTATCTAAACCCCTAATCATCTTGTACACCTCTATCAAGCCACCCCTAAACCTTCTTTTATCCAATGAAAACAACCCCAAGTGCCCCAGCCGCTCCTCCTACGATCTTTCTACCATACCAAGCATCATCCTGGTAAACCTCCTCTGCACCCGTTCCAGTGCCTCCACATCCTTCCTATAGTATGGCGACCACAACCGCACACAATGCTTCAGATGCGGCCAGACCAGAGTCTCATACAACTGCAACATGACCTCAGGGCTCCGGAACTCAATTCCTCTACCTCACAGTCTGTAATTTAAATTTACTGTGCTGTATATTCTCTCAAGTTCTCATATTAATTGCTCCTCGTTTTCTTCTTAACTTTGAGTCAAATCTCAAAATTCCGGGCACAATAAAAGCGTTATGAATTATAAATTAGTATCTGACAAGAGAACCAATGAACAGCTACATCCATCTCTTGAACATGGGTTGGGTAGTGAGAACAGAGGATCAGTGGTTAGCACTCGTGTCTTACAGTGTTTTGCACTTGGGTTTATTTCCATCCTCGGCCACATGTTTGTGTGGAGTTTGCATGTTCTGGTTTTCTCCCACAATCCAAAGATATGCAGGTTAGGTAACTTGGCCATGCCAGTCTGCACGTTCTGTTCAGGGATGTGTAGATTATGTGCATTAATCAGGGGTAAATGTCCAGTAATCTGAGAGCAGAATGGTGCTGAGTGGGTCATTCTTTGGGAAGTCAGCGCCGACTTGTTGGGGCGGCATGGTGGCACACTGGCTAGCACTGCTGGTTTACAGCGCCAGAGACCCGGGTTCAATTCCCGACTCAGGCGACGCTGTGGAATTTGCACATTCTCTGTGGAATTTGCATTCTCCCCGTGTCTGCGTGGGTTTCCTCCCAAAGTCATGCTAGATTGCCCGTAGTGATGGGGTAAATGTAGGGGTATGGGTGGGTTGCGCTTCGGCGGGTTGGTGTGGTCTTGTTGGGCCGAAGGGCCTGTTTCCACGCTGTAAGTATTCTAATCAAATGGCCTGTTTCAGTAGGCATTCCATAAACGTAGAATTGTATTTCGCTAAACAAAACTGACTTTTTTTTTAAATGTTGCATTTAAAACTTATCTTTAACTGTCAATTATCAATCTTGTAAAATTTCTCAATGTTACTGAAATCAATGTTTGAACAAAATACTGCGCATAAAGCCACACAAAGATCTTCATGACCATCTAATTACTGTTCAGTGGAATAATCACAGTAAAATGTTATTGTTTCTGAGATCAATTCCCACTATCACAGTAAGGATCCCCCTATAATTCCCTTCAATGAATGCGATCGTTGTCCTCTCGTATTTCAGTTCAGTCGTTATACACCACACTGGCTGTTCAAAGCATGGTTATTCTTTGTTATGAAGGGTCAAGGTTTCCAACGACAAGGGATGTTGTTCGATCTGATTTGGTGCACGTTCTCAAACAAGTTTTCACTATACATATTGCAAAAAATGTGTTTATTTGGTCTTGTTCAACTGCTGATCCTAACATTTTCTGTTCATGTGCATGAAGCATATTTGGAGAAAGTGAGGAAAGCTGTGGTGTTGGAAAAGTGCCGGTACATTCAAAGAGTAGGAGTATCGAAAAGATTCCTTTTGAAAGGCTTATGCCCAAAACGTCGATTCTGCTTCTCCTTGAACGCTACCTGACCTGCTGTGTTTTACCAGCACAACGCTCATGCCATTAGAAATATTAGACTGAGTATTCAGAGACAATACCAGAAGTTACCTCTGTCAATTTAATTTACTGTGCTTTTAATTCACTGAAATTTTCTTGTTAATTGTTCCTCTTCTTCTTCTTAAATCTGATACAAATTTCTAAATAAAGAACACACTAAAATTCACATGAATTATACATTTACATTCGCGACAAGAAAACCAAAGGAAGGCAATATAGAATTCTTGAAGAGCCTACACATTTGAATGAAAAAGCAATTCCTTCTACAAAATGTTTCCATGTCTATATCTTTTTCTCAATTCAATAATCCTGTAAATAGTTTATAATTGTCAGTTGATCTTTCTGAATGAGTACCTAATCAATGTCAATGTAACAGCTTAAACAAAAACAACAGATTGATAACTGAGTGTTAAAGACCTTATTTGAAGCCAACAAATGTTTGCCTTATTTTTAAATGAACAAACTCCAATATTTTCAAATCATTTCAATCTTATGGTCAAAATGAACAGGTGAATGGAAAAATAAAAACAAGTTTCAGACAATTCATAAACTGAACAACAATTACATATTCACTTTGATCAAAGGACAGAGGAATATTTAGATGAATCACAACATTTAGTTACAAAGTAGGTAATCAGCTGACTTACAAGTAATAGGTGGTAGCATTTGTTAGTTTAGTGAAGAAGATATCAACTTTATTTCCAATTTATCGCACGAGAGAATAATGCTTGATGTGTTTCAATTTTTTTGGAATTGCCCCTTTGCAACAAAAAAGATTAATTTCATTACTTAGACCTCGTAATCTTTAATTCTGCAATATTTTCAAATACTCTCCAGGAACTTAGAAGCAACCGAATTAGATACAGATATCCCCACTATCCGAAAATAGAGCGTTATTATGAAACCTTACATAAACTGAAAAGACGTAGATCGAAGAAGCATTAATTTATATGGGAAACACCTCCCCTTTTTTCGTAAAAGTGGAAACCCTCTTCAGATTTCTTTCAGTTAGAGAAAGCAGGAACAATGTAAGTCTTTTGTAAAAGCAAAGTAGCTAATACGAATTTTCCAACACATATTTCTTTGTAACCTGACACAAATAAGTATCAGATTTTGTGATTATTGATGTAATAAATAAAAGCAGATCTAATGTTGGATTGAAAAGCAGTTCAATCTGTGCTTAGGTGCTCTCTAATCACCATTCAGCTAGCTCTTGATATATTTCTGGTGAAGGTGTGATTTGAAGGTCTAGTAATAGAGACAATGCCACAGCTCCACAGGCTCCTTTCATAATTTTCCCATTCAGGACGGCCGGACGGCAATATTATGTTTAAAATGGTTACACAAATGAAAACCAATCAGCTGTGTATTGTAGTAATTGGAATGGGAATTAATTCGGTAGTTTCTGTGTGTAATGGACTGGAAATTAAACAATATTTTACAATAACAATAGAATAAATTAATGACAGTCTTAAATAAAGAGGAATCTCATGACAATTCTTTGAAAGACAAATTGACAAAACTGCGTGACCATTGTACTTTAATTTTAAAAATGCATCAGTCATTCAATGTGAGTTTTCAGCCGAAGACAAGTTCCCTTCCTTTCAACAATGTACAACTTGCACAATTTCAAACTGAACAGTCATTGATAAAGGAAGTAATAAGCAGATGCTAATTCTATTTTCTTCATTAAACGTGGGATTAATTTAAGTAAGTGTCATATATGTAAAAAGGAAACTCTTATTGTGGTTCAAAGTACAATAAATGATAGCATGACGTGAAATATAATCAAATAAATTCAACTGAGTTTTCTCAGTGAAAATAATGTTCAATATTCAAAGTAATCGAGTGATTGTACACTGCAATATCTTTTCATTCATTCAGTGCTGAGACATAATTCCACAATTATACCCCTTATAATGAAGCAAACTTGTGCCAGGAGTCAGAGGAGTTAGGGGAGGTCCTTAATGAGTACTTTTCTTCAGAATTCACGAGTGAGTGGGACCTTGTTCCTTGTGAGGACAACGTGAAACATGCTGATATGGTCGAACAAGCTGATGTTAAGGCGGAGAATGTGCTGAAAATAATTAAAAATCATGGGGATAGATAAGTCCCCTGGGCCAGAAAGGATATAACTTAGGTTGTTATGAGTAGGGAGGCAAGTGATTACTGTGTTTTGACAATGAACTTTACATCCTCACTGTCCACTGAATTCATACCAGATGATTGGAGGGTGGCGAACGTTATTCCCTTATTCAAGAAAGGCAATTCAGATAATCCTGGGAATCATTGATGAGTCAGTCTTACATCAGTTGTGGGCAAATGTTTGGAGAGAATTCTGAGAGACAGGATTAATGATTATTTGGAAAAGCATAGATTGATTCGAAATGGTCAGCATGGCTTTGTGAGGGGCAGGTTATGCCTCACAAGCCACATTGAATTATTTGAGGTTGTTGCAAATGCATTGATGAGGACAGAGTCGTGGATGCGGTGTATAAGGACTTTAGCAAGGTGTTTGATTCGGTTCCTCATGGTAGGCTCATTTAGAAAGTAATGAGGCATGGAATAAAGGGAAACCTGTTTGGTTAGATAATAAATTGGCTGACCTATAGAAGACAGGGTGAGATTAAATGGCTAGTTTTCAGCTTGGAGCACGATGACCAATGGTGTTCTGAAGTTATTAGTTCTGGGATCTCTGCTGTTTGTGATTTGTGAAGTTATTCATTTTGGAATATCAAATTTGAATGCATATTTTCAGATTAAACACAGGATTCTTGACAATATGGAGGAACAGAGGGATCGTGGGGTGCACGTCCATACACCCCTCATAGCTGACATCCAAGGTGATAGGGTTATTAAGATAGTGCATAATGTGTTGGCTTTCATTAGCGGGGAGATTGAGTTTAAGAGCCATGAGGTTATGCTGCAGCTCGATGGATCCCTGTTGAGACTACACTTGCAATATTGTGTTCTGTTCTGATCACCTCATTAGACATAGGATGCGAAAGCTTTAGAGAAGGTGCAGATGAGATTTATCAAGATGTTGCCTGGACTGGAAGGCATGTCTTATGAATAAATGTTGACAGAGCTGGGGCTTTGGTCATTGCAGTGAAAGCGGATGAGAGAGTACTTGATAGCTTTGTGTAAGATGATGAGAGGCATAGGTAGAGTGGACAATGAAAGACTTTTCCCCAAAAAGTAGCATGTTTTTAAGATGAATGGGGGAAGTTGTGGGGAGATGTCAGAGACAGTTTCTTTATCGATAGTGGTGAGTGTGTGGAATGCACTGCCAGTGGTGGTAGTAGATTCAGATCCATCAGTGACATCTAAGAAACTCTTGGATAGGCACATGAATGATAGTAAATGAAGGGCATGTTGGTTAGTTTGATCTTAGAGTAGGATAAAAGGTCAGAACAATATCGTGGCCAAAGGGCCTGTTCTGTGCTGTACTGTTCTACATTCTATGGATTGAAATGAACAATTATTATATATTAGCAACATACCGATTTTCAAAATTCTATTAGCATACTTAAGAATAATGATAACTGTCATCTTGCTATTGACTGTGCTCTCTGCAAAAATGAACAGGAATTGTTGCAGGGAAAGCAATTAGGTTTTTCTAAATTTATAAGGCTGAGATTACACAGATCGTTCAAACGAGGAAATGTCATATTTTTAACAGTGTGCTTTGCATCAGAAATAATGGATTTTTTTGTAGGTGTATTGATTGGAAATAAAATGGATTTTTATATTACTATATAGGTACTAGGGAAGATTGGATTAAATTCAAATATAAACTTCACTTTAGTTGTTAGCAAGACTAAACTAAAGTATACTATAATTATTGTCATGAAAATGCCTGAACAATTACTCTTAGAATCCTGAAAAAAGATATATAGTACCATTTTTCAAACAGTCAATAAATTAAATTGTGAACCTCAGTATACTTGTTACCCAGACCAATTGTTATGCAATTATTGTAATGGTAATGACTTGATAACTAATGCTAAAACCTAATCAGATAAATTGGTTCAATACTTTGTCAGCATGTTGCTCTGAAAGTTATTGGATATTTATTAAGATCCGTAAACTGAGGGACAAAACATAATAGCTCGCTTGGTAGAATTGAAGGATAAAATGAGACAGTGTTTATTGAACAGGATTGTTTTTGTTTAAAAATGTAGTTGATGCAAGAATAATATATCTTCCTCCATTGGTTTTCTTGTAGAGACATGTTTTTTTTTTAATTGTCATGATTCAAGGTTGAGACAGTTGTGTCAGAGTCTCCAAAGGGGAGAGTGAGCGAGAAAGATTTTTTTTTAAAAGCAGAAAGGAAAGGAACTGGCGAGCAGAGGAGCTACAACTGTAGTGTCTCCCCCGGCCAACATTTTATTGTGTGATCTGTAACGCAGACTAATCAATCAACAAGCTGACGCAGTCATACGCACAGAATCATAACTTACAATGTCCTGGAAACCATCGTCACCATCCCTGTATGTCCTGTCCCACCAGCAGGACGTGGATGTAACTGAAATGCTGGAACATGCAGGGTAATGGACTGAGATCTGCAGAATGTGATCAATGTGATTTATTTGACATTTCTCCAGAATATTAAACTTCAGTCCAATTTGAAAAGTTACTATCGTCATCAGACTTGAACTACAAATGTCAGAAAAAAGCTTATCAGAAAGTTACAGAACACTTGGCCAATCCTGGGTATATGTTGGCTGTAATAGAACTCCCCAGGCTTCACAGCTTCTTGTACTCACCATTGAGAGTAAACATTTCAGACTGAACTCTGACCTCTATGCTTTTATAATCTGTTTTTAACTTATTTCTTTGGCAGCTGCAAACCTTCTTTCCTTGTTTCTTTTCCAGCTCAAACCCCATTCCCCGTGGCCTTGAGGGACTACCATTTCTGCTATTTAATTTCTCCTGGCATTCCCCGTGTGAGACAGACTGTCTTTTGTTCCTTGTCTCACCCCCAACCTGCTCACAATTCTGATGGTTCCCAGACCACTGTAACTTTCACTACGCCCCCAGGGTCAACGGCACGAGTTTTGAATTATTTTCCTCCTGAGATAATTAGAAATTTTTCCGGTTGCAGTGTCCCCCAGATTTTATTTTGAAAAGCAAAGCATTTGTGTCAGAGTCAAGTATTTGTGAGCCTTCATCCACAATTCCGAGCATTTGGATATAATGTTTGACCCTCCCACAGATGTGTATCATTACTGGATTGGCCATGTTAACATGGCCACAGTGTGCAATTTGGGGGGGTTGGGATAGCCATAATGAATGTGAGGTTATGGGGGTAGGGTGGGTGAGCAGGTCATTGCAGACTCGATGGGCCGAATAGACTCTTGCTGCACCCACGGGATTCTATGATTCTAACTAGTTGTGATTGTTGTCATGTTTTCCTCATGCCAGGTTCATTCGACTCAGATACATATGATTGTCTGGGTGCTCACCCACTCCTTCCCTTCAGTTTTACATCATTTTCAAAATGTATGTGAGGGTGGGAATATATTTGTAAATATAAATTCTCTAACCAAAATTCCTGACAGGTCAGGAACGGTTTCTGCTAATTTCATCACTCACAAGGAAGAGGAAAATAAAGGTTCATTCACAAATCGTAGAGGAACATAGCGGTTATAATCACCAGGAAAGGCTGAATAGCTCAAAACCCCTCAAAAAAAGAGGAGGCTCAGAGACAACCTGTTAAAAGTAGAAAGCTTTGTGTCTGTGTTTTCAGAGATTTGAGGTTGAAATCATTGGGTTACTCCAGATCATCAAAGGTGCTGTCTAAATTTGCATCTTGCTTTCTATCTCTCTGAGTTAACAATCAGATGGACAGGTCAATGTCTGAGTGTCTTACCAAATCCCTGATTGAATCTGCTACCCCCACAAACTCAGGTGCCTCACCACTCACTGGGTCACGGAGAAACTCTGCCGTTAAAATGAGAACTGTCTTTGCTGTCACCGCTCCTCGTGCTTCCGCCTAATCCCCACTTCCCTTCATTAAATTCCAGCTGCCTCTAGCCCACCCACATGGACATGTTGAAGAGCATGACAGGAGAATGGATTAAACCGAGAGTTCAATAGCCAGAATGAAATAGGAAGAAGGAAATAAACGGTGATTGTGGATCCCAGGGATACAGACTCCAGGATTAGTTCGTGTGGGCATTCCCGCAGTAATACGAGATAGCATTCCACGTGAGAGTTAAACCCGGGTGGCAGGAAAGGGAGCCACTGAAATTAGCAAGTTTATTTCATACACAGGAGGTTTGTTCAGTCAGTAACAATGTGTTCGACATGGAGCTGAAGTGAGTAGTGAGGGGAAATATTACCACAAGCTGAAGATGGACAACTTTCATTAGAACAGGAGGAAGCCATTCAGCCCCTCGACGTTTCTCGGCCATTCTTGATGATCATAGCTGATGTGTGACCTAGCATACAATTTCAAACCTCTGCATCTTGCCCCCTACAACGATTTATTTCCTTACCGTATCCTTTCGCTCCATAACTTCCTGAGCATTCATTACAGTAACTCTGCGCCACACGCAAAGGTGATCACGCGGTCTAGTTCCGCCATACATTCACTTTGAACGGTTGGACCAACATCCCGCCAGGTCCTCCAGCTCCGCTCACCGTCCTTTCATTGGTCCGGAGCTGACATCATTCACCCGGGGTCCATTTGTTGGCGAGAGCATACGCAGTGCGTCCTGCGTTTGCTGATATGTTGGGTAATGTGACGGGAGAGTTCACTGAGGGGAAGAATTCCCTTTGTGTGAGCTCTGCAGTAGATATCATTTATTCCTGGAGGGAATTGTCTTCCTACTCATCACTGCATAGTTGTGATTGTTGAATCAATGCTATCTGAATCGAAACATAAAAACCCCATTTTTACTCCTTCACAAAATCTGATATCTTTACACATTATTTCAAGCTCTTCTTTGGAGACAAAAAAGTATGAAATGAAGCCTCAAGGAATCGGAGCAGGTGTAGGGCATTCATCGCCTTCAATTGTTCCCCTATTCTATAAGATTATGGCTGGGCCAACCCAGGCCTCCACACATCTTTCATGCTTGATCCGCAAATCCCTCAACTGCTCAATATTTCAAAAATCTATCCGCCCTCTTTTAAAATAATTTGAGATAGAATCATAGATTCCCTACTGCGTGGAAACAGGACCTACAGCCCAACAACAACACTGACCTTCCAAAGAGAAACTCAACCATTCCCCTCCCACATTTATCTTTCACAATTGTTTGGGCTAGAAAATTATAGCCATTCACAGAGAAAAAAAACTTTACTTTTTTTAAAACAATAAATGTTTCCTTATGTAATGTCCTCTGGTTTGAGATTTCACTGGTGCGAGAAGATCTAGTCAATATCTATCCTGTCAATCTCCTCAATCTTTTTTTTTACATAAGATCACCCCTTATTTATCATGATTCTATTGAATAATGTCCTAACCTGCTTATCTATTCTTGGTAGGTAAACCATTTCATCCTTGAAGCAGCTAAGTGAATCCTTTTTTAAATGGTCACAAATGTTGGTTTATCTTTTATTAAATATGGGAGCTAACATCGTATACAGTACTCCAAGTGAGGTCTCAGCAACAGCCATTGTGGTTAACCAATTCTCAGTCCATGCTAATACATTACCCCGATACCATAAGCTCCTATATTGTGCAATTAACTTTTACGTACCATCTTGTCATTTGCATTTTTAAAATCCAAAGACAGAACAAAATTGTTTGCCCTTTATCAGCCCTGCTTTTATATCCTCAATGAATTGTCGCAAATTTGCAAAATATAGTTTCTCTTTCACAAAATTCAGTCTACCAAGTTTAATGATAAGCTTTTCTAAATGTCCTTCAATTTCTTACTTTAATATTCGACTCTGTGGATTATTTCAGTAGATTTGCTAAATATTATTCCCCTCTCTTAAATCCATGCGGACTCTGTCCAATCCTGTCATTGTTCATTAAGAAACTTGACTGTACTCCAATATAGTTAGTACATATTTTTAAAAAATCGATTATTTGTAAATGCTGGACCCATGCAATATCAATGAATTCGGGACTCTGAATTTGGGTTATAATGTTTTTTCTCCATTAATTCCTTTTCCTACTGTTTTATTCAGACAGCACTAAGTGATCACTCTTAATTGTAATGACTTTGAAAATAATATATTTTAAAAATGACATCCCAAAATGCTACCTCATTATTGTGCAAGGAGGACTTCGCATTCAGTAGGTTGCAGATAAAATTGAACAGGTGTTTGCTGCAATTTGGCCAGACTGAAGATTACACCAAAGCTGCAACTCTACTCTCAAATGTTTACCTTGACACTGCCCAAGGCGATACTGTTGGGACTTCACTTTGCCATTCTTGTTCACCAACTTTATATCCAGGTTTAATGCTACAATCATTCTCGAGCTTGTAGTTTTTGACAACTTCTCTTTTAGGTACATATGTAATTACCCTATTGAAATGTTGCACTGAATGGTACCAAATCTGAGATTAGTCTCGAATCTGATAGTAACATGTTCTGACCCTTTTACGTATATATTGGCATAAGTCTATGCCAGTTATTTTTCTGAAGCCTATGATTCTGATGAAGGGCTTATGCCCAAAATATCGACTCTCCTGCTTCTCAGATGCTGCCTTTATTTGCTGTGCTTTTCCAGTATGACACTTTTCGACACTGAAATCCAGCTTCTGCGCCGTCACTTCCTCCTTTGAGTAGATTCAACCAAGAATAATTTTAATTGATCAAAGTGCAATAGGAATCAATTCATAAAATTCAGATATCGCACATTTACCCTAATTCTGTGAAGGCTAAGACATTACCAAATTATTGTCAGTAATTGAAACCATACTGACAAACCCGTGCAGTATCAGTGATTCAGTAACCTTGTATTATGCAGATAGTTGAAATAGTCATTTTTGCACCCACCTTACCCATCTCCTCCTGTTGATTTCTTGTTCTTTTCAAACTTCATGTAATGCCATTCAACTATTGTTAGGTTACATAAAGCTGTGACATGGGGCAGTACCAATTGGGTCATTACACACCCTTCCAAATTCTACTTTCCTTCTGCTTTGCCTGTATGTTGTAATTCGCGTGTACAAGATCATTGACCAGAAAGATTAATACTGCCTGACCTTTAGAGTGTTTCCAGATATCGCACAGCTCCAGTATTTTGTTTTGCACTCAGCTATTTGTTGTTGTCACTTGTTTCTTTTGGGAAAGATTACAAAATTAACTTGGATGAATGAACTTACGACTTCTTTAATCAATGTTGGGAGAAAAAAACGTCAATGTTTTAAGTGCTAATAAAGTAAAATAAACTGATACTCAGTAAAAAGGGTTAAGATGAATTATAGAACAAATGCTGCCAAATGGGAATAGATTAATTTGGGATAACTGGTCTACATTGGCAAGTTGGACTGTAGGGTCTGATTGTGTGTTGTACAATTGTGACTTCCTTCTCTCAATTATTCAAGAAGTTGAATACTTTGAGGAGGAAAATAATTTTTGCATAAAATGGTGATTGAGGTATATCAAACTCACGTTGTTTCACTACTTTTTCCTCTGGGTTCTTCAATGACCAAACTTGTTTTGTTATCTGAATAACTATCTATCACGTGATTTATTTCGTACAAAATATTTCGTTAGGATCTAGTGAACTATTAAGAAGTGTTCATGTTTACCATTTAAGCAGTTTGATTATTAAGCAAGAAAAGGTCAGCGATTTACTCCAATTGAATCATTGCTCTATAAAAGGTGACAATCTTTTTATCTTTTCTGAGCACTGAATATATGGAAATCAATTCTGAAGGAAAAAATCCTAGTCAGTAATGTTCCCACATTTGTGAAATAATTCCTTCTGGGCACTCTTCAGGCTATAGAGGCTAAGAAAGAAATGAGTTGGCCAAAGTTGGCAACATCATTCGGATGGACTGTGCTCATTGGGGAAACTTGCAGGATCTGTAGAAAAAACACGTGATTCAGAGAGTATAAAATAAACCTGAACATTGTTATTTTTTAAATAGAGCTTGGGACCTGTCTGGAGCATCACCGAAGTTAGTATTGTTTATTAAATTTCCAAGCTTGCCAAATTATTGTTGCTAAATGCAGGTGAAACTATCAAAATACATTTAACACTCCCCAGCTAGGAATCTGGTTCCTGTTTGTCGGTCCATACATTCCTATAGATAAGAGATATTTTACATGTGAGCACTCCATTTAACTATTTGAATTCATCATTGAAGTACTTAAGTCATCTTGCATTCTTAATTTTCGAATTACTCAATGTGATTTTTTGTCCCCCCTGAATTTTCCAGCACTGGGCAGTTCTGGAATATTCCAAATATTTACAAAGATGCATTTACACTATTGAGGCAATCTCGCAGATTTGATTACCATTCAGGTCGTCAAAAAGTATACATAAATATTTTTTGAATTGCTTACTGTAAACCAACAACGTTACCCAAGTACTATTCAAACCACAGATAGTCTCCCAAGGAATCCCAAATCTAAACAGTGCATCCCAGATATGCTCACTATCACTATCTGGGAGCAATCTCCCAAAATGCTCCCAGAATTTAGAAAGCACACACACTGCCTTCCAAAGCTAAATCTACTGTCACTGGCTTCACTTCTATTGCATACAATGATATTTATTGTCCAGTTCTTTAACGTGACAATGATTTTGAAACAATTTATATAATACTTCAAATCCTGAATAAATGTGATGTCAGCCCTTTGTAGAAGTGAATGGAAAGTGTGATGTTTGCTTGACCTTTGGCTGTATGCATCAGACCGAACTGAACCTTTAGCAAGATGTGGGATGTTTCCCACACACTTTGTTTAAAACGCAAGGATTATGCTCTGAGGTTTAAATGTTCAATCAGGTTTAATAAAAATCCTTCCAAAAATTGAGAGTTTGATTTCAGCTCCTTTAAAGAGACATGTACTTGGTCTTCAATTTCTTGACATGTGATCATTATTTGGTAAAGGTGGCTGTGTGCAACACTGCAGGATGTTGTACTGAAGTGCCTCATTGGGTGGATGAGCTTCAGTACTGGTGTAATTCGCTAATTTTGAGATGGAATGTCACTTTGAGTTAAATCTTGTTTTTAAACCGAGGCGTGCTTGTGTAACTCGAGTGTGGAAACTATGCTCGTGTTTGCAATGAACCTTTCACATTTGAAGATCAATATTTTTCCGATGAGTTTTGTAAATAAAGCTCAATATAAAAAGGACAGTGCTGGAGAACCCCAGTTCCAGCAGCATCTCTGAGGGGAATAAAACATTGTAATTCAAAGTCTCATGACCTTCTGTCCGTTCAGACGAAGAGTCAGTAAACTTGAAATGTAACATGTTTTTCTCTTCACCGATGCCCTCAGAACTGCTGAGATTCTCCAGCACTTTGTTTCTGGGGTTCAGATCTCCAGCACCTGCAGTGTATTGTTTTCTTATCGATCCTATGATTTGACATGGGGAGCGAGACGCAGCAACTGTGATCAACTGGGACAAAAAACCCCAACCATGGAAAACAAAGACACAGTTCTTTATACTTTGCAAAACACGACTGTAAATAAGAAATGAAATAAAGCTAAGTGCATGATGGCATATCACGGGCCTTGTCTCAACCCTGCTACTCATCTTTGAGGACTGACCTGACAGAATTGTGTTTGCTCGCTTCCTTTGAGATCACAGTCCACAAATGTCCCAGTTCCACTTCCTGGGCTGGGCCCAGTGACCACATTGCGGTGGGGTGGGGAGCTTTGTGTCAGCCTGAAGTTTTTGTTAAGAGCAACATTGCAGGTTGAAGTTGACGGTTTTGACTAATATTGGGTCATCAAACTTGGAGGAAATCCTTCCGAATGTATTGATTAACTGCACTGAGCCTGTTTACATGCAGCCCTGTTAGTAGTGCTGTAATATTCTAAGTTAAGAATCACACAGCACCAGATCATAGTCCAACTGGTTTAATTGGAAGCACACTAGCTTTCAGAGCGCCGTTCCTTCATCAGGTGATTGTGGAGAGCATAATTCTTAGGCACGGAATTTATAGCAATAATTTACTGTGTGATGTAACTGAAATTATCTATTAAAAATACCTTGACGGTCTGTTGAGTCTTTCACCTGTTCAAATACCATGATAGCTTCACTTCTTTCATGTGTAAATTACAAAATCCTTTTTAGAAACTTGCATTCCTGACAGTGGCACACCCAATCACTCATTGTATTAATCATTGCACAGTCTCAACAAAGGAATGAAACTGGAGGAACCACATTACATGTACCAATGCTCCAGGAAATACAACAACACAATCAGCCCTCTTGACCCTGCAACCTCTGCCTCACTGTGGGCCAACAACAGCAGCAGAACTGCTGTTTATGGAGTTCAACCTGGATAAATGCGAGGTGATGCATTTTACAAGGTTGCATTTGAAAGCTGAGTACAGGATTAAGGATAGGATTCTTGGCAGTGTGGAGGAACACAGGGATCTTGGTGTGCAGGTACATAGATCCCTTAAAATGGCCACCCAAGTGCCCAGGGTTGTTAAGAAAGCATATGGTGTTTTGGCTTTCATTAACAGGGGGATTGAGACATGAGACCTTGTTGCAGCTCTATAACACTTTGATTAGACCTCACTTGGAATACTGCGTCCACTTCTGGTCACCCTATTATAAGAAAGATGTGGATGCTTTGGAGAGGGTTCAGAGGAGGTTTACCAGGATGCTGCTTGGACTGGAGGGCTTACCTTATGAGGAGAGGTTGACTGAGCTCGGACTTGTTTCATTAGAGAAAAGGAGGAGAAGAGGGAACCTAATTGAGGTATACAAGATAATGAGAGGCATAGATAGAGTCGACAGCCAAAGCCTATTTCCCAGGGCAGTAATGACTAATGTGAGGGGTCATAGTTTTAAGCTAGTTGGAGTAAAGTATAGAGGGGATGTCAGAGGTGGGTTTTTTACGCAGAGAGTTGTGAGAGCATGGAATGCGTTGCCAGCAGCAGTTGTGGAGCCAGGGTCATAGGTGAAATTTAAGAGACACTTGGACATGCATATGGTCGCAGAAAGTTAAGGGCACATACATGAGGATCCGTGGTCGGCACAACATCGTGGACTGAATGGCCTGTTCTGTGCTGTACTGTTCTATGTTCTACGTTCTACGTTCTAACTAAACTCCAGCCCAATCTGAAATATCATGGCTTGGTAAGTCCCCCATTCAACCCTCGGGGATCAACCCTAGTTCAATGGAGAGGTCCACAGGGCATGCCTGGAGCAGTACCAGGCATACCTAAAAATGTGGTGCCAACCTGGTGAAGCTACCCAACCCGTATGCCAAACAGCACAAGCAACACCAAATAGAACTGTATGATCCAACAACCAATGGATCGGATCTGAGCTCTGTAGTTATGCCACACCTAGTCAGGAATGGTGATGGTCAATTAAACAACTCACTGCAGGAAGCATCACAGATATCCCCAACCTTACTGATGGAGGGGTCTCACAACCCATGCAATAGACAAGACAAAAGCATTTGCAGCAATCTTCTGCTAGCAGTGCCAACTGCATGAGCCTTCTCCATTGGTCCGTCATATCACAGATGTGAATCGAATTGGTTTAAAACTTTTTTTCAAATCAGATCAAGAAATGGAGAAGTAGTGTAAAGGCTGTCGGCCCTGCCAACATTGTGGCAATAATACTGATGGCTGTGCTCCAGAACTTGCTGCCCACCAAGACAAGTCCAGCACTGGCACCTACTGACATTGTGGAACATTTCCCAGGGATGTTCAACACAAAAACGCAGGGCAGAGCCAACCCAGCCAATTTCCCTCCATCAGTCGACACTCGCTCAGCAGTGAAGTGATGGAAGGTGTCATCAACACTACTGTCACGCAGGTGCTCAGCAATAACCTTCTGTGACACCAAGTTTGGGTTCTGTCAGGGCCACGCAGCTCCTGATCTTGTTACAGACTCAATTCACAAGCTGGCAAACAGCTGAATTCGAGAGGTGAGGAGAGGGTGATAGCCCAGTCCCACTCCATGACCACGATTTCGACTTCAGTGATATCACCTGACCTCACCACAGTCTCAGCTCATTTACTGAAACTCTCCTTCATTCATTTTGTTAACTCTAGATTACATTTTCTAAACCCACTCCTGGCCAGCATCCCACAATCACCCTCCCTATAATCTCCAGAATATTGAAAACTACCGCCCAAGTGCTCTCTTGTACCAGAACTTGCTGATCCTTCAAAAGGCTCCCATGTATAAGCAACAACAATTTACTTTCACATCCTTGACTTAATTCCTGGCTGTACTCTTTCCTGTCTTCCTGCACTTCACACCCTTTCATATCTCAATAACTCGTTTTAGTTTAGACTCCCAATGATATGTTTATCTTTGAGTTCAGCTGTGTGACTGTTTCTATAGATTCCAAGGCAACACGGTCTGGAATTCCCATCCTCTAAGATCTTCTTTCTTCTTTTAAGGCATTCCTGAAAAATTGCTTATTTGGCAATGGTTTTGGTCACTGGCCATAATATTCTCCAGCTGTGGCCTTATGTCAAAAGTTCTCAATATTTTTGTGATATTAAAAACATGTTTATTTGTACACATATCTTCTACTTTTCACTATCGCTGAGTGAATAATCTGTAATGTCTCTTGCCCAACGATGTTGTGGAGCGCCTTCACCATTCAAACTGCAGCTGTACAAGGAAGTCAAACATCACCCTCTCCACAGGCAACACGACTTTGGCAATGATCACTGGTATCTGTGGAAGGAGAAATACACATCATGTTTCAGGGAGTGCAATATGAATTATAGGGAGTGAAAACGGTGCAGAATTTAGCTCTCAAAAATGGAAGAAAAATCCACTCACTATTGGAAGAAATTCTTGACTGTCAAAGATATTGTGGAAAAAATAACCTGATAATGGAGCAGCATACGGTCAAAAGGCGGACAGCAGTGGACAATCCATTTACAAAAAGGTCTGTGAACGTAGGAGTAAAATACTAAACAAGGCAAAAATACGCATGTCAGACTGAGGAAGCTAGGTAATGATCAAGTGGACATCAAGGAGCCCAGAGGTGAATCAGAGCAGTTTACTTTTATGATCCCACAGTCAGAGATGTTTAGCACAAAAACAGACTCTTCAGTTCAACCCATCTATGCAAACCACATATTCTAACCTAAACTATTCCCATTTGCCAGCACTTGACCGACATCCCTCTAAACCCTTCCTATTGAAGGGCCTTTTACATGTTACAATTTTGGTTGCCCTTAAGGCTCCTTTTGAATTTTCCCCTCAAACACTAAACCTATATCCTCTTGTTCTGGGCTCCACCACCCCAGGGTAAACACCTTGTCTATTTACGCAATCCATTCCCCTCACGATTTTATAAACCACTTCAACATCACACCTCAGCCTATGACACTGTAGGGAAAATGGCCCCAGCCTATTATGCTTCTCCCTGCAACTCAAATCCTCCAACCCTGGCAACATCCTTAAAAAATCAATTCTCAAACCTTTCATGTTTCAGTGCCTCTTTCTGATAAGAGGGAGACCAGAATTGCACACAATATTCCAAGATTGGCCTAACCAATGTCCTGTAAAGCTCATTTATTCAATGCTCTGACCAACGAAGGGAAGAAGCCCAAACAATGTCTTCACTATCCTATCTACCTGTGACTCTACTTTCAAGGAACTATGAACATGCACTCCAAGGTCTCTTTGTTCAGCAAGAGTCTTCAAGACCTTACAATTCAGTGTGAGTCCTGCTCTGATTTGCTTTTCTAAATGCAGCACCTCACATTTATCTAAATTAAACCCTATCTGCCACTCCGCAGTGAAGGGCAATTCTCACTTTCAACCTACTGGCAGCTTCGTTTCCCCCTAACACAACTTGGAAGCCGTGGCCCTGATGCCAACTCCCTTTTGTGTCGAGCTCGTACGAATGGAATCCCACGAAATCGGTGGGCATGATGCTGGGCTCACATCACATCGTCTCCACCACATCCCAGGCAAGGAGCACCGAGGCTCCCTCCTTTACCTCCGCCGTAAACAGCTCAGATGCTGAAACTAACCTGTGAGATTTACTGCTATACCCACTTGTCCTGTCATCTTCAATAATCTGTTCTGATATACACTCTGGGACGTCTGTTCCTGCACCTCATTTTTAACGGTACAACCTGTTTTATATTGTCTTTCAATGTCCTTCGTACCAAAGAGCATCACCTCACACTGCGCTGCATTGATCCTCATCTGCCATACACCTGAACACTCCACCAACATATAACTTTCCTGTTGGAGTTCCACACCGTTCTCTACAAACTTCACAATTCTTTCAGGTTTGGTATCTGCAAATATTGAAATCGTCATGCAGTCACACTCCACCCAAAAATACTGACACAGACCAGGCAGAGCGAGAGAAATATTGACACACTCTCCATGTCTGTATTACTGTCAATGTATAGTGAGTGCCTCCATGTGTCTGTATTCGTGTGTGTATCTGCGTGGGGCAGGTCTGGAAGTCTCTGTGATGATTAAAGTGATGTAATATCTCACGATCTGGGTTCTGAGTAAGAATCACTCGATTCCAAGCGTCAACTTTGATTTTTGTTCAAAGCTGCTTCTAGAGCTGCGGAGATTTCAGTTGTTGTCAATCTCTGTTGTATCCCCATCCCGATCCCCCAGCCTACTGTAATCGTGATGCTGAAGTGTGTACACGATCAGGAATTCAGTCTGGGAGGGAGAGAGGGAGGGCAGAAGCTCACAGCACAATCCAACCTGAATTTTGATTGTGCCAAGCCCAGACACACACGCATACACACGCGGGTGAACATACACACACGCACATGCACATGAACACACTAGGTTGGTTTGGAGATGATTGTCATTGTACTTAGGCCCTCAGAGTGGAACATGTTCATTTGCAGAAATGTCTGCGCTCCTTCTGCAATGTGGAAATGGTTTGTCACTGGGTAGTATTTACAACACGCAGTGTAAACTTTAAAGTATATTTCCAGTGCAATTATATCCAAGCAATTCCGAGTGAGCCACTTTCCAAGGCAATGAGATTAATTTTAATACACTTCCTGTAACTTGGAATTTTTAATGTTTTACTCTTACATGTGAGAAAGGATGGAAAAGACCTAAACCAGATTAACAGAGTGTGGGATTGGATCACTTTAAAGAAAAGTGGGAAAGGGAAAGGAAGGGAGAGTGGTTTTGACCCAGTTTCAGTGATTCACACCTTAAACAAGAAGAGTTCCCATTGACCAGAGATGCAGAGACAGAGATCCACACAGTAATGCAGAAACACGTGTAACTAGCACAGAGCGATAGACATGCACACAGAGGTTAACAGAGACATATATAGAAACACAGGAATAGACCAACACGAACAGAAATATGCAGACACATACTTGGACATGCAAACACACATAGAGTCGAGTTATAGAGGGTTTTTGCAAACAGGCCTATCGGCCAATAAAGTCCCTGCTGAGCATAATCCCAAACTAAACCAGTCCCACCTGCCTGCGCTTGGCCCAGATTTGTCCAAATGTTTTCTTATTCCTGAACTTAATGCTTAATTCTTGTACTTAACCAAATGCGTTTTAAATGCTATAACTTTACCCACAATCTATCACTTCCTCAGGAAGTTCATTCCTTTCAAGAACCACATGCTGTGTAAAAATTGAATCTCCTCACAGGTAATGATCAGTTGGACCCAATAAATTTGTAGGAAGCTAAGGAAGTGATTGTTGGGTCCCTTGCTGAAACGTTGTTTTCATCAATTGACACAGGTGAGATGCTGGAAGTCATGAGTTTGACTAAAGTTTTGCTATTAAAGAAAATGGAAAGAAAAATCCAAGAACTATAGATTGGGGAGCCTGACATCAACGGTGGGCACGGTGTTGGAGGGAATCATGAGTTACCTGATTTACATGCATTTGGAAAGGCAAGGACTGCTTTGGGATAGGCACAAGTGAGGATTGCAGATCCAGGAGATCAGTGTTGAGATGAGTGTGGTACTGGAAAAGCACAGCAGGTCAGATAGCAGCTGACGAACAGGAAAATCGGCGATATGGACAAAAGCTTTTTATCTGGATAGTGAAATAGGGTTGTGCGGATAATCATATCTCACTAATTTGATTTTGTTTTTGTTGAGAAGTAACGGACAGGATTGATGATAGCAGAACACTGGATGTCACTGATATGGACTTCAGTTAGGCATTCGACATAGCTTCACATGGAGACTGGTTAGCAAGGTTTGATCACATGGAATACAGGGAGAATTACCCAGTTGGATATGGAACTGTCTCATAGATAGAGGCCTGAGGGTGGTGTTCGAGGGTTGTTTTGCAGACTGGAGGCCTGTGACCAGTGGAGGATCACAAGGATCATTGCTGGATCCGCGCCTTTTCGTCATTTATATAAATGATTTCGATATGAACAGAGGAGAGTTAGTAAGTTTGCAGACGAGATCAAAATTGGAGGTATAGTGGCCAGAAAAGAAGGTTACTTCAGATTACGACGGGATCTTAGTCAGATGGGCCAATGGACCGAGGAGTGGCAGTCAGAGTTTAATTTAGATAAATGTGAGATGCTGCATATTGGAAAGGCAGACCGGGCAGGAATTATACACTTACTGGTAAAATACTGGGGAGTGTTGCTGAACAGAATGACCTCAGAACAATTTATAGTTCCTTGAAGGTGGATTTGCAGGTAGATACGACACTGAAGAATGTACTTGATATGTTATTGGTCAAGTGCATTGTGTATATGCGATGGGAGACTGGATTGGGATTGTACAGGACATTGGTTCGTCCACGTTTGGAATACTGAATGCAATTCTGATCTCCCTGCTCTGTAGGAAGGATGTTGTCAAACTTGAAAAGGTTCAAGAAGGGCTTACACTGAGGTTGCCATGGTTGGAGGGTTTGAGTTACAGGGAGAGACTGAATACGCTGAGCCTGTTTTCGCTGGAGAATCAGAGGATGAGGGTTGATGTTAGATGTAAAATCATGGGTGCAATGGATAGCGTGAATAGCCAAGTTCGTTTCCCTAGGGTAGTGGAGTCAAAAACTAAATGGCAACGATTCAAGGTGGGATAGGAAAGACAAAAGCGGGGTCTAATCGGCAACATCTTCATGTAGAGGATGGTCCATGTGTAATGAGTTGCCACAGGAAGGTATTGAGGGTGGCACAATTACAACATTTAACAGACATCTGGATGGACAGATGAATGGGAAAGGTTTAGATGGAAATTGACCAAATGCGAGAAAATGGGAGGAGAATAATTTTTGCTATCTGCTTATCATGGACACGTTGGACCAAAGGGTCTATTTCCATGCTATACAGCTCTATGACGCTATGTCTTTTAAGAAATCTCCTCCATTTATTTTAAAACAATTCCTCAATCGAGGAAAAACCTCTGCAAGGCTCCCTCTCAGCCTCCTACACTCCAGTAGAAAATGAACGAGTCTGTTGAGCCTGTCCTTATAGTTCAAACACTTCATTCCCAGCAACATCCTGATAAACCTCTTCTGAACTCTCCAGAACTTGATAATAGTCTCGATATAACAGGGCGACCAGAACTGCACACAGACCTCCAGGACACGCCTTACGAATATCCTGTGCAACCTCAACATACCGTCCCAACTCCTGTACTCAATGGACTGTCCACTGCTATTTGTCATTAATGTAAATGATTTGGATGTGAACATAGGAGATATAGCTTTTAAATTTGCAGATTGACACGAAAATTAGAGGTACAGTGAACAGATAAGAACGCTACCACAGAGTCAAATGGAATCTTGTTCAGATGGGCCAATGGACTGAGGAGTGGCAGTAGAAGATATATTTAGATAAATGAGAGGTGCTACATTTTGGAAAAGGAAATCAGAGCAGGACATATACACTTAATGATAAAGTCCTGGCGAGTTTTGCTGAACAAAGAGATCTTGGAGTACAGGGTCATATTTCCTCAAAGGTAGAGTTGCAGGTAGATAGGATAGTGAAGTAGGTGTTTAATATGCTTTCCTTTATTTTTCAAACCACTGAGTACGAGAGTTGAGAGGTTACATTGCGGCTGGACAGGATATTGGTTAGGCCACTTTTGCAATATTGTGTACAATTCTGGTCTCATTCCTATCGGAAAAATATTGTGAAATTTGGAAGGCTTCAGAAAAGATTTACAAAGATGTTGCCAGGGCTGAAGGATTTGAGCTGTAGGGAGAGCCGGAATAAGCTGGGGCTGTTTTCCCTGAAGGAGAAAGTGAGGTCTGCAGACGCTGGAGATCAAAGCTGAAACTTTATTGCTGGAACAGCACAGCAGGTCAGGCAGCATCTAGGGAACAGGACATTCGACGTTTCGGGCACATCGAAGGGCATGTGCCCGAAACGTCGAATCTCCTGTTCCCTAGATGCTGCCTGACCTGCTGTGCTGTTCCAGCAATAAAGTTTCAGCTGTTTTCCCTGAATCATTAGAGGCTGAAAGGTGAATTACAGAGGTCTATAAAATCATGAGAGGCATGAATAGGGTAAATAGACAATGTCTTTTCCCCGGGGTCGGCGAGATCACAACTAGAGGGCATAGGTTTAAGATGAGAGTGGAAAGATTTAAAAGGGACCTCAGTGGCAATCTTATACATAGACGGTGGTATGTGTATGGAATGAGTTGCCTGAGGCTGGTCCAATTAAAGTATTTTAAAGACATCTGGATGAGTATATAAATAGGAAGGATTCAGAGGGATATGGGCCATTGTTGGCAAAATTGACAAGATTACGTTAGGCTATCTGGTCGACATGGACAAGAGGGTAAGTTTCCGTGCGGTACATCTCTATGACTCTATGTCTATATAATGAAGGGCATCAAGTCAAACACCTTCATAACCACCCTGTCTATGCATGAAGCAAACTTCAAAGAATTATGCCTGAACCCCTAGGTTGCTCTGTTCTACAACACTACCAATGACTCAGCATTTGTGGGCGGCACGGTGTCGCGGTGGTTAGCACTGCTGCCTCACAGCGTCAGAGACCCAGGCTCAATTCCCGCCTCAGGCGACTGACTGTGTGGAGTTTGCACATTCTCCCTACGTCTGCGTGGGTTTCCTCCGGGTGCTCCGGTTTCCTCCCGCAGGCCAAGTGAATTGGCCATGCTAAATTGCCCGTAGTGTTTGGTAAGGGGTAAATGTAATGTTATGGGTGGGTTGCGCTTGGGTGGGGCGTTGTGGACTTGTTGGGACGAAGGGCCTGTTTCCACACGGTAATATAATCTAATCTATTTAATTGTATACGTGTTTTTTTAGTTTATTTTACCAAAGTACAATATTGGCATTTATCAACATTAATCTTCATTTGCAATTCTTTAGCCCAGTGAGTGATAATACTGGGGAAAGAAGGCTCGAAAGTAATCAGTTACCTTGTACCATTTAATGGTTTTAGGAAGAGGGCAGTCACACGTGAGAGCTGGGAAACAGTGATCGGTGTTTCAGGCCAGAAATTATGCCCTGTTTTTGTCTCTGATGTTCAGTATTGATATCGATTTGAGTTAATTCATAGTGCAGTGTGGGTCTGCAGGATTTCATCCCCTCATGTTGCAAACTACAGATAATAACCATCGAAACTGGAAATAATAGCCAAGTATTTAAAGATGTTCATAGTTTATCTCGAAGGCAGAGCGCATAAACTTGACATCCTACAGTTGAGGCAAGTATCTTGCATTTTTTAACAACGTTGTTATTTTAACTGGGTAATTCAGTAAAGTGAATCAGATTTGAATGGATCCATACCGATCTGAAAGCTGGCATTTAAAGTTAAAAAAATTGGGCATGGTTTAGATCTTGTGTAGTCGGTAGTATCCCTGCCTCTGAGGCAGACCTCTGTATTCTACTCCAATTCCTGAACTTGTCTGTTAGTGTCCCTAGCTCGAGACCAGATTGTCTGGATTCAGGTGCAGCATGACAGGAAAAGCTGATGAACAAAGACACAGGAGAGTAATGTTGCAACTTATGGGGCTATTGTGGAGTGGTGGTACTGTCGTTAACTCTGGCCCTCTAAATGACAATGACAATCCTACTAGGGGTGCTTTCTAATATGCTTGAACGCGTTGACTAAAATGATTTTAAAATTGTGGTTTGATCTAGGTGAAAGAGGTGTCATTATCAAATTTCACAAGTTAAGCCCCAGATGACAGAAAACACAGACCCTGAGTGGGAGGCACATTTACACCTTCTAGAGGTTTATAAATTCATGAAGTGCATGTATAGGGGTGAGTAGTGAAGATCCTTTCCCTATGATTGGAAGTCCAACATTAGAAGGCATAGATTTAATGTGAGAGGGGAATGATTTTAAAGTGACCTCGGAACAACTTTTACACTCAGAAAGTGGAGCGTGTATAATTACAACAGCTAAAAGGCACCCAGTAAAATTACAACAGTTAAAAGGCACCCAGATTGATCTATTACTATGAAGGATTTAGAATGCTGGCAAATAGATTAGATTCCCTACAGTGTAGCACAAGTCCACACCAACCCTCTGAAGAGTTACCCACCGAGAAGCATCTCACCATATTTACCCTTGACTAACGCACCTAACATTATGTGCTATTTAGCATGGCCAAGTCACATAACCAGCACAACCTTGGACTGTGGGAGCAAACCCACGCATACACAGCGAGAATGTGCAAATTTCACAAAGCCTGTCACCTGAGCCAGCAATCAAACCCAGGTCCCTGGTACTGTGAGACAGTAGTTGCTAATCACTGAGCCACTGCACCGACCAAAGTAAGGCACGATTAATTTCAGAAATCAGGTTGGCATGGACGAGTTGGTCAAAAGTGTTTACTGCCGTGCTGTATAACTCTTAAGATTTATCAAGCCATTTGATCTAGTTCCCTGTGTAATCTTCATTGTCCATTATATAGCCAAACTTGGTTTTATCCACAATCTTTCTAACCACGTCTTCTATAATCCTCATATGAATCATTTGTATAAATGTCAAACAAAAATGGATTGTCCCTGTAGAACACCACGTGCAGTGTCACAAAGCTGGTCCTTTTTCTCTAAAAGCTTCATTTTCTCAAAGATACTGTTTCCTTGATGTTTTATTTGCAGAGGGGTCATAAATAGTTTGTGATTAAAGGTATAATGAAAGGGGAGTGGTCAGCTCTCGAGGTGAGCTTTTCAGTCCTGAACCAGTTTGTAGTTTAGCTGTGTGGACAGGCTCTCTCTCTCTCTCTCTCTCTCTCTCTCTCTCTCTCTCTCTCTCCACTCTCTCTCTCTCTAGTCTCTGTCTCTCTCTCTTCTCTCCTTCTGCCCTTCTAACTTTAACCTATAAGCATTTGTTCTATTTGTACTGTTTTTAGGGGGGGTTGCTTATTGGGATGGCTGTGTACTTCCAGAACAGCTAATTATGTCTAGCTTGAATAGATTGAGTTCTGAAGGGTTTCTTTATTGTGTTTCATTATGTAGTTCTGTGAATTTTATTTTTGTCTATTTTAAAACCTGATAATTTTCACTGTGCACTTTCTGAAACAAATTACAAAGTTATGGTTTGCGCTACCTGCTCAAGAATATTTTGAGCGGCCTTGTCTAGTCCATAACAACAGGCCTTCAGTTTGAAAAACACCCCTTCTCAATAATGCTGTCTCCTGCGATTAGTTAAACACACACACACGTACAGAGACAAGTGCACGACACACACACACACACACATATACCCAGACACACACAAAGAGACACACAGACACATACACAGACACACACACAGACAACACATGCACACAAACACACACGGACCCACAAAGAAAAGCAAACACACCAAAATACACACACACTGTCAGACACACACACAGACACACACGTGCATGCGCGTGCCGCACTTTCACACATCATAGTGTCTTTTCGATAAGTTATGATTAAAGATGGGCTCAAGGCTTGTTATGAGAGGGTAGTAGAACTGGCTTAAAAGACATGTCAGCCATGATCAATAGTTCAGTAGAGTGCATGGGCTAATTGCCCTTTTTACTGCTCTAATTTTGTACGCTCTATGGTATGTGCATTCGTCTGTGTTAGTGTGTATTTGCATGTGCAAATATGTCTGTGTGTACGAGTTTTTGTATGTCTTTATTTTTGTGACGTTGAGTGTGTCTGTCTGTGTGTGTTTGAGTGTGGCTGTGTGTATATGTCTGTGTGTGTCTTTGAGTGTGTCTATCTGTACCTGTCTGTGTATATAGCTGTGTGTGTGTCTGCACGTGTTTGTCCTCTTTATCACTTTTAGAAATGGAAATATCAATGTACATTTTTGTAATTTCTATACTGTTTGTCAATCATCTTTACATCATCGCTTGAGGAACTTTATTTCCGTCATGAATTTGTTATTTTAACAGATGAAGGAAATCTACATGACTTTTTCCTAGGACTATCCTGACCCATGTGAGACCTATATCAAAGACATATCACCAAACTGGTTACACCTATACTTTACTGTGACCAATGGCAGTCGAAATGAAAACAGTTACTTAACAACCCAGAGAACTCTGGACCGGTGAGCCTGACATCAGTCGTGGGTAAGTTGTTGGAGGGGATTCTGATGGATAGCCAATTGCATGCATGTTCAAAGGCAAGGTTTGATTGGGGATAGTCACCATGGCTATTTGCATGAGAAATCATGTCACACTAATTAGACTAAGTATGTTAAAGAGGTGACAAAGCAGATTGATGAAGGCAGTGTTGCAGATGCTTTCCATTGGGACTGGAGCAAGTTCTTCAGCAGAATCCTGCATATGAGGCAAGACAGTAAGGTTAGGACACATGGCAACCAGCTCACCCAAGCCAATTGAATGAGAATATTCGGTTGAAGCGAGGCGACAGAGGTTGGTAGAGGATTGCTTTTGAAATTGAAGGCCTGTGAACAATAGTGTGCCACAAGGATCAGTGCTTTTCGTCAATTATATAAATGATGTGGATGTGACCATAGGTTGTAAGGGTAGCAAGTTTGTAGATTACACCAAATTTTTTGGTGTTGTGGGTAATGAAGAAAATTATCTCAGAGTGCAATGAGACCTCGATCAGATGGGCCAATAGGCTGATGAGTGGCACATGGAATTTAATTCAGATAAATATGAAGTGCTGCATTTTGGGATGCAGCAATTGAAATTCATTGAAGGATGTTGCTGAGCAACGAGAGAGAGAGAGATGTAGATGGAACGCTCCTTCAAAGGGAACAGGATAGTGAACAAGGTGTTTGGCATGTTTGCCTTCATTTGTCAGAGCAGCGATTTTCGGAGTTGGGATGAGTTTCGGAGTTGGGATGTCATGTTACAGCTGTACAGGATGTCGGTAAGGACACATTTTGGAATACTGTGTTCAGTTCTGGTCTCCCTGCTGTACCAAGGTTGCTGTGAAACTTGAAAGAGGTGAGAAAAGATTTATCACAACTTTGCCAGGTGTGGAGAGTTTGAGCTATAAGCAGAGGCTGAATGGGTTAAAGCGGTTTTCCCTGCAGAATTATGGGTTTAGGGCCGACCTTATAGACGTTTATAATTTGATAAGGGGCATGGACTTTGTAATTAGATTAGGTGTATTTACCAGAACAGGGGATTCCAAAAATAGAGGGTATAGGATAAAGATGAAAGGGGAAATATTTTAAATGGAACTTAGAGGCAACGTTTTCACACAGAGGGAGGTTGCATATGGGATTATCTGCCAGATGAAGTGGTGGAGTCTGGCATCTTGATTTGTATCTGAATAAGGAGTTTTAGAGGAATATGAGCCAAATTCTGGCAAATCAGACTCGATCATATTGGGGTGTCTGGCCAGCACGGACAAAGTTGCGTGCTATATGACTTTATAAGAGGGATGAGGAGACATTCTAAACAGGCATTTCAAGTGGGAATTCTCTTCCCCGCAAGTTTGAGATGCCTCTTTGTTTACATTGATTCAAAGCTTAGTTAGTTAAATATTTGACAGAGAAGTGAGTCATGGATAATGGGATACAGACAGAAAACTGCGGCTGTGATCATAACCTGAACAGCCAGAATCTTAGTTCCTGGTGGAGAAGGCTCAAAGTGTCTAATGGCCCACTCCTGCTACTCAGCCCCATGTTTCTATGTTCCATTCAATCCCTCATACCTGCTAGACAGGAGCAGTTAGAGGCTACTTACTGCGATACCCTGGTGCCTGGAAACACAGGAGAACATTCAGCCCATCAAAACTGTCCCACACAATTTGGCCTGGTTTGGAAAATGTAATTGAGAAGCCCAGGCTGGGTATAAAAGAGGTCGCTCATCTCTCTTTACAGAGCTTCCCCTCTCTGCAACTTGCGCTTCATTTGTTGGTCATGTTGTAGACTGTTAATACAGTCCCTATACCTCAACCCGAGATGGTCAAAACAATCTGGCAACATTCAATAACAGACCTTCCAGGAAAATAACACTTTGTAAAAGACTATATTAATGGTTCATCTCTGCAAGCCAGATATGGAGACGAGAGTGCTTCAGAGTACGGACACTCTCTCGTTCAGCACCTTCTGTCGTTTATTAGGAGGTAGTGTCTCGAAGGACATTGACCGTGTTACACCAGTGCAGGAAGAGGCTATTCAGCCTCTGGAGCCTGATATACAATTATGGGAGGAGGCCAGTCAGCTCCTCGAGTCGATAACACTGGGCCCAGATAAGGCCATGCAGCACAGTACCCTGTTATGCAGCAATAGGATCAGTTTATTCAGCCTCCTCAAGTCTGTAACATCGGAACTGGAAGAAGTCACACAGGGATTGGAGATTGGTGCCCTGGGATACCAGGAGGACATTCAGTCCCATCGAGCCTGTTGCACGGGAATTGGAGAAGGATGCAAAATAGAAGATTTCTTATGGGAAGGAGGAAGATGTTTACCTCACGGACAGGAGAGCGGACAGGAAAGTGGAACTGAGGCCGCAATGACATCAGCTTTGATTGTATTCAATGGCAGAACAGGTCTGAGGGGCTGGATTGCCGAATTGATGTTCCTCGTTCTTATTCAGCGCTTTTAATGTGTTACCCATTAATGGGGGAGGACTGGTTATCAGACAGGAAGCAGATACTCTGGATAAATCAGCCTTAGTCAGTTTGACAGAATATCAGCGGTGGAGTCACACAGTGACCAGTCCAGGGTCCACTGCTCCTTAAAATCTGTATAAATGATCAGGAGGAGTGGTACAAATGTACTGTAATTATGTATGCCGATTAAACTAAGATAAACAGGAAATTAAATTATCAAGGGAAGGTGGAGAGTCTGTAATTGGATATGGACAGGTGAAGTCAATGTGTAAAAGTTTAGCAAATGGGATTAAAGATAATATTTAGTCAGTCATTTTCTTAAGGAAGGGTGGTAGGTAGTATGTTACTGAAACGGAAAAATACTACAGGACTTAGTAATGCCGTGTGTACTGGAGGTTTCATTCTGACCCGATCAGATACGGGAAGTGTTGCTCCATCTTCTTGATGTTCCCAGGGACCCCATTGCTCTCAACCACCATATATATATCCTCCATCTCCAAATGGTGATGCTGACGTCGGCATACTGCGAGATGATGGATCTGTCACCCACTCCAGCCTGGAAAGTTCGGGATCACAGAATCTGAGTGAAACAGTGACCCTGGCAGCAACGTCCTCCCCCTGGTAGGAGAGAGTGGATATAGCAGATCCCTTTCCCCAAGCACACTCACTTCGTGGTTTCAGATCTTCCTCTCCATTTGCTGTTCATCTTACAGACGCAGGTGTTGTAACTACAGTCCCTATTCTCCATCCAGAGTTGGGTCACCAAATCCTCAGGTCTCCCTGAATGTCTGGGGCGGGTTAGTTCACAACCTCTCGCAAAACATCCCCAGGACCCCCACTAACTTTTCAATAACAGGAGTCAGTCAGAAGCCCCTCAGCTGCAAGTTAGATGCCTGCTCTTTTACAATTACACTCGCCAGGTTACCTCGTGTTACTGATTACACAATCTTCTCAGCGGGACAAGCACAGGGGTTCAGTGGACACGCACACCCCAAGATTCAAAGGCGTGTCTAAAGCTGTTTGAACCTCTGTCCAACGTGGAACACCACATGGTGCAGACCGGTAAGTGAACAGCAGCCCAGCACGCACACACCCCTGTCCATGGATCAGCACATGGGGCACACCAGGAAGTGAAGAGCAGCCAAACAACCGCCCCCCCCCTCGCCCATGGAGCAGTGCATGGGACACACTGGGAAGTGAGCAACATTCAAACACATTCACCCCTGTCCACGGAGTACCACATGAGACACACCAGGAAGTGAGTAACAGCCCAGCACACACCTCCCTGTCTATGGACTACCACATGGAATACACCGGGAAGTGAGCAACAGTCAAACACATTCACCCCTGTCCATGGAGTACCACATGAGACACACCGGGAAGTGAACAACAGCCCAACACGTGCACCCCTGTCTATGGAGTACCACAAGGAACACACCAGGAGTAAAGAGCAGTCTGACACACACCATTTCATTGTTTCTGAGCTTCACAATGCCAGCTCTCGATACACTAGGGATCCAAATGGGACCCACAGCCGGGACGTACAGGAGACCACGAGCCATATGTTTTACACATAGTTTCTGATCTTCATAATGATTTCCCCGGGATTCCAGGGATATGAGCACGGCCGGCCAGGTTAAGGGACAGAAAGACGGATATTCATGTTATAATTGGATGATTACTTGATTGACAAGTTCAGTAAACGTGGCTCTTCTCAGACAAATGGGATTAACTTCATGAGTAGTATTTTCTTAGGTCCAATAACAAAAATAAGAATATAAAGTAAATGTGCTAACAAATCAGCTGAAATCCACGTCACAGAATCAGGCACCATAATCAAGATGATATATCTGTGCAGAATGTAGCAGTGTTCAGACCAGGCTAGTGTACTGCTCAAGGAGAAAGTGAGGTCTGCAGATGCTGGAGATCAAAGCTGAAACTTTATTGCTGGAACAGCACAGCAGGTCAGGCAGCATCTAGGGAACAGGAGATTCGACGTTTCGGGCACATGCCCTTCTTCAGGAAGTGTACTGCTCAATACAACCCAGCAATCTGTCCAGACCACACCTGTCCATGAACTACCTCTCCAGCTCTGGGAGCTATGCAGTGAACAGCAGTGAATTGTTATATAAACGAGGAGCATTTACCCCCAGCATGTAGAGCAGTGTACGCCACCGCAGGGCATGGATGTGTACACCAGAGGCAGTTGCCCTACCATCATGTAGAGTTGTGTACACCACCCCCGTGCATTGAATTGTAAACCAGGAGCAGTTATCCTTCGAGCATGTAGAGTTGTGACAACTGCCCCAGTGCATTGTTCAGTAACACTGTGTTAGATCACTGCACAGCGTGGGGAAATCTGCAGCCCATGCTGGAAGTCACAGGATGTGCAGCTCCAATCCATTTGCAACTGCATATCTCCATTGTATCAATGGATGTAGAATATCTCAACAGGATGGAGGAAAATAAGTTAGGGTTAAGTAGGCATGGATCAGACAAGGCTCTAGAAGGTTATAAAGTAGTCAGGAAGGAAGTGAAGAATAAACTCAAGAGAGCGAGAAGCGGGCATGAAAAAGACTTGGTGAGTAGGATTAAGGTAAAACTTAAGATGTTCTATACTTTTGCGAGGAACAAGATGATGGCTTTAGTGAAGGTAGGGCTCATCAGGATAGTGGAGGGAACTTGCTCCAGGAGTCGAAGGAGGTAGGGGAACACAGAAAATAGAATACTACAGCGCAGAACAGGCCCTTCAGCCCTCGATGTTGCGCCGACCTGTCATAACAATCTGAAGCCTATCTAACTTACACTATTCTATGTACATTCATATGCTTGTCCAATGACGACTTAAATGTATTTAAAGTTGGCGTATCTACCACTGTTGCAGGTAAAGCATTCCAAAGCTCTCTCTTTAGGTCTTTCCTGGCTACCTTGTAACTCTCAAGCGCCCAAACTGAGCCTTGACATCCCATCCTAACATATGTCGCCGTCTTCCGCTTGACCAGAAATTCCACTTCATTCGTAAACCACGGCTCCCTCATTCTACAGCTTCCTCTCTGCCTGACAGGTACATACATATCTGAACACACAGGAACGTTTCCTTGAATAAGCTTCACATTTCTAATGTGACCATTTCCTGCAGTTTCCTTCCCCTTCAAATGCTTCTTAAATCTTGCCAAATGGCATCGTAATTGCCTTTCCCCCAGCTGTAACTCTTGACCAGTGGTATACACCTATCCCTATCAATCACTAAAGTAAACATAACAGAATTGGAATTGCTATCACCAAAGTGCTCAGCTACTTCCAAGTCTAACACCTGACCAGGCTCAGTACCCAGTATCAAAACTAATGTGGCTTCTTCCCTTGTTGGCCTGTCTATATAATGTGTCAGGAAGCCTTCCTGCACACACTGGACAAAATCTGACCCCTCTATAGTACTCGTACTATAGAGTTCCCGTTCAATATTTCAAACGTTGAAGTTCCCCATTACATCTACCCGGTCTCTGTCACTCCTATCGAGAATCATCTTTGCTATCCTTTCCTCTACTTCTCGAGAACTATCCGGAGGCCTACAGAAATCTCCCAACGGGATGACCTCTCCTTTCTGTTTCTAACTTCAACCCATACTACCGCAGTTTACGAGTCCATAAGCACTCTTTCTGCAACTGCAATACTGTCCTTGACCAACAATGTAATACCTGCTCCTCTTTTACCATCTTCTCTGTTCTTATTGAAACATCTAAATCCTGGAACCTATAACAACTATTCCTTTCCCTGCTCTAACTATGTCTCCAAAATGGCCACAACATTCAAGTCCCAGGTATCAATCCATGCTGCAAGTTCACACACCTTATTCCGGATGCACCTGGCGTTGAAGTGGACACACGTCAAACCAACTCTTGCTTGCCAGTGCCATCTGGCGTCCCTAAAACTTGATTTTGGACCTCCCTACTCTCAACCCTTTCTATAGTCTAACTAAAATTTTGGTTCCTATCCCCCTGCTGGATTAGTTTACACCCACCCCAATAGCCTTAGCGAATTCCACCCCCTCCAGGATATTGGTACCCCTCTGGATTAGTTGAAACCCATCCTGCTTGTAGAGGTCCCACCTACCCGAGAAAGAGCCCCAATTATCCAAGAAACCAAAACCCTCCCTCCTGCACCATCCCTGTAGCCACACGTTCACCTACTCTCTCTCCCTATTCCTTGCCTCACTAGCAAGTGGCATGGGCAAGAAACCAGAGCCAACAACTCTGTTCGTCCTAGCTCTAAGCTTCCATCCTTGCTCCCTGAATTTCTGCCTTTAATCCCCATCTCTCTTCCTACCTATGTCGTTGATGCCTATGTGGACCACGACTTGGGGCTGCTCCCTCTCCCCCTTAAGAATCCCAAAAACACGATCAGAGACATCACGAGCTCTGGCACCTGGGAGGCACACACCAACCGTGAGTCTCTCTCGTCCCCGCAGACCGTCCTATCTGTCCCTCTAACTATGGAGTCCCCAATGACAACTGCTCTGATCCTCTTCCCTTTCCCTTCTGAGCAGCAGGGACAGACGCTGTGCCAGATCCCTCTACCCCACTGCTTTCGCCTTGTAAGTCCTCCCGCCATAGTATCCAAAAAGGTATATTTAATGTTGAGGTGAATGGCTGCGGTGGATCCCTGCACAGCCTACTGGTTCTCTTTCTGTCCCCTGACTGTAACCCATTTACCTTTTTCTAGAAGATGAGGAGTGACTACCTCCCTGTAACTCCTCTCAATAACCCCCTTTGCCTCCCGAATGATCCGGCATTCACGCAGCTGCAGCTCCAGTTCCCTAACGCGGTTTTCAAGGAGCTGGAGTCAGGTGCACTTCCAGCAGATGTACTCAGCAGGGACACTGGTGGCGACCGTTGCCTCCCACATTCTGTAGGAGGAACATTCAACTGCCCTAACCTCCATTCCCACTAGTCTAATTTCCCAAAGAGACTTTTGAAAAAAAAGAATAAAAATACTCGTTAACTTTCCAAGCTGTGGCACAGGTACTTTGTTTTTGGTTAGAGGAGGAGGATGGGTGCTTTAACAGATTATAAGGCAAGGTAAGCTTTTCTGGGTGTTTGGTTTAATTAACAAACGGGTTCATTGCTGTGACGTAACAGCACACTTGGAATATTGTGTTCAGTTCTGGTCGCCTTGTTATAGGAAAGATGTAGAAGCTATAGCGAGGGTGCAGAGGAATCCCGAGGGATTAACAGAAATATTGGCACCCACCACACCATCGAGTAAAATATTGAGGAAGTCACCACGCGAAAAATAAATACTGGAAGATTCTGCATGTCTGTATAAACGTCAGTGTGTCAGTGATGGTGGTGTGTCTGTACTGATGCATGTCTATCTGTGTGTGCATGTGCATCAGTGTATTAGCACTTCTCTGTGTGTTTTAGTATTTGTGTGACTGCACCAGTCTCTCTGTGTGTGCCTGTGTATCTATATGCATATCTTTATGTATCTGTGCGTCTCAGTGCGTATCCGTGTGTACAGCGGATCTGGCAGCCTCTGTGGTGTTTTAAGTTATACAATGTCCGCCTCTGCTGGCCTTCACACTCTACTGCATTGATGGCAGTAGAGGGAGAAGACCATAAGGGATTCAGTCTAGGAGGTGGGGAGAGGGAGGTAGATCGTAGCACATTCCAAACTGACTGCAACATCTGCACACACACACACACACACACACACAGAGTTGGGTAGGGACGATCATAATTCTACTGAGGACAATCAGAGTGGCGAATGCTCCTGCGTAATATCTGTGCTCTCTCTGCAATGTGAAAGTGATTTGTCTTTGAAGATAATTCGTAACACAGAGTGTACAGCTTAAAGAATATTTCCACCGCAACTGCATTCAAGCAACGCTGACCAAATCATCTATAATGTGATGCGATGAATTAATTACATGTTCTTTAAATTGAAATATTTTATAATTCAACCTTTCAAGGTGTAAGTGAAAAAAGGTTGAAAAGTCCTGAAACTGACCCAGTGGTGATGGTAATACATGTAGATATCAGACAAAACTGTTCTGTGCATCCAAACATATTTGCACAACCAAACAGCCGTGGAATGTGAGAGATTCACAGTGTTCGATGTCCTCTGAAAGAAGAAAAAATGACAACTGTGCAGTGGCACGGGGAGACCAGCAGAGGGTGGCATTGTATGACTATAAACTTACATTTGCCTTGATCTTGTTCCTGAGGAGTGATTACCTCCATGTAACTCCTCTCAATAAACCGCTCTGCCTCCCGAATGATCCGGAGTTCACGCACCTCCAGCTCCAATTCCTTAACGCGGTTTTCAAGGAGCTGGAGTCAGGTGCACTTCTAGCAGATGTACTCAGCAGGGACAATGGTGGCGACCGTTACCTCCCACATTCTGTAGGAGGAACATTCAACTGCCCTAACCTCCATTCCCACTAGTCTAATTTCCCAAAGAGATTTTTGAAAAAAAAATACTCGTTAACTTTCCAAGCTGTGGCACAGGTAAATTTCTTTCTGGTTAGAGGCGGAGGATGGGTGCTTTAACAGATTATAAGGCAAGGTAAGCTTTTCTGGGTGTTTGGTTTAATTCACAAACGGGTTCATTGCTGTGACGCAACAGTACACTTGGAATATTGTGTTCAGTTCTGGTCGCCTTGTTATAGGAAAGATGTAGAAGCTATAGCGAGGGTGCAGAGGAATCTCTAGGGATTAACAGAAATATTGGCACACACCACACGATCGAGTGAAATATTGAGGAAGTCACCACGCGAAAAATAAATACTGGCAGATTCTGCATGTCTGTATAAACGTCAGTGTGTCAGTGATGGTGGTGTGTCTGTACTCGTGTCTGTATATCTGTGTGTGCATGCGCATCAGTGTATTGGCATTTCTCTCTGTGTGCTTTAATATTTGTGTGACTGCACCAGTCTCTGTGAGTGTGCCTGTGTATCTATATGCATATCTTTGTGTATCTGCATGTCTCTGTGCGTATTCGTGTGTACAGCGGATCTGCCAGTATTGTGGTGTTTAAAGTGATACTGGCCTTCACACGCTACTGTATTGATGGCGATGGAGGGAGAAAACCATAAGGGATTCAGTCTAGGAGGTGGGGAAAGGGCCGTAGATCATACCAACATCCGAACATCTGCACATGTACACTTACACGCATTTGGGTATAGGGAGGATCATAATTGCAATGAGGACATTCAGAGTGGCGAATGATCCTGAGTAATATCTGTGTTTTCTCTGCAATGTGAAAGTGATTTGTCTTTGAAGATCATTCGTTGCACAGAATGTACACCTTAATGAGCATTTCCACTGCAACTGCATCTAAGCAACGCTGACCAAACCATCTATAAGTTGACGCGATGAATTTATTACATGTTCTTTAAATTGAAATATTTTAAAATTCACCCCTTCAAGGTGTCAGTGAGAAAAGATTGATAAGTCCTGAAACTGACCCTGTGGTGATGGCAATATATATTGGTATTAGACACAACTCTTATGTGCATCCAAAGATATTTGCAAAACCAATCAGCCGTGCAGTGTGAGAGATTCACAGTATTTGATGTCCTCGGACAGAAAATAATTGACACTTGAGCAGTGGCATGGGGAGACCAGCAGAGGGTGGCATTGTATGACTATAAACAGGGACAGATGTAGAGGTGGAGAAGGGGAGTAGCTGTTTATCTCAATTTCAATGGATTTACCCCCTAAATCACAGAGCCATCATTTCACAGAGGTGCACACAAATATAAATAGACACATTAAACACACAAAACACACGCATACAGATATGGACACTTACACACAAACATTTGAACACACCCGCACACAGACACCGTGTTTTGTTTAAGATAGAGATAAGTATGTTTTTCATGAATAAGGGAATCAATGGTGAGTTGGTGAAGGCAGAAGAATGTGGCTGAAAAACATTTTAACTGTGATCAAACGGTACAGCATATCCAAGCGGCAAAATGGACTTATTCTGTTCCAATTTCTTATTTGGTGAAGGGATTCATTTTGGAAGTCGAATTTGAATGCCGATTACTGGGTCAAATGTAAGATTCGTAGCAGTGTGAAGGAATAAACGGATCTTGGGGTCCATATCTGTAGGTGTCTCAGTTGCCACCTAAGTTGATTGGGTTGTTAAGAAGGCGTATGGTGTGTTGGTTTTCAATAGCAGGGGGACTGAGTTGAAGAGCCGCAAGATTACGCTGCAGCTCTACAAAGCTCTGGTGAGACCACATCTGAAATGTTCTGGTCGCCTCAGTAAAGAAAGGATATGGAAGATTTCGAGCGGTGCAGAGGAGATTTACCAGAATGCTGCCTGGACTAGAGGGCTTGTCTTATGAAGAAAGGTTGAGGGAGCTATGGCTTTTCTCATTGGAGTAAAGAAGGATGAGAGGTAACTTGATAGAGCTGAACAGGATGGTGAGAGTTACAGACAGAGTAAATTGACAAAGACTTATTCCCACAAATGATTGTCACGAGGTGAGCAAATTTTAAGGTGTTTGGAGAAAAATTTTGGAAGATGTCAAAGACAGTGCGACACCAGCCCCTTCCCCCTCCCCACAAAACTGGTCCCAGGTACAGTGAGACAGCTGTGCTAACCACTGAGACATCATGCCCCTCTCTCCCTCCCCCAAAACCGGGTCCCTGGTACTGTGAGACAGCCGTACTAACCACTGAGACACCATGTCCTCCTCCCCCTCCCTCTCAAACCTGGTCCCTGATACTGTGAGACAGCCGTGCTAACCACTGAGACACCATGCCCCGCATCCCCATCACCCCCAAACCGGGTCCCTGGTACTGTGAGACAGCCGTGCTAACAACTGATACACCATGCACCCCACCTCCCCATTCCCCCGAAATCCGGATCCTGGTATTTTGAGACAGCCGTGCTAACCACTGAGACACCATGCACCCCCTCCCCATCCCCCCCAAACCGGGTTTCGGGTACTGTGAGACAGCCGTACTAAACACTGAGACTCCATGCATCCCCTCCCGCTCGCCCCCAAACCGGGTCCTTGGTGCTGTGAGACAGCCATGTTAACCACTAACACAACATGCCCCTCTTCCCCTCCCCCTAAACCGGGTTTATGGCACCGTGAGACAGCCGTACTAACCACTGAGACACCATGGTGCCCTCCCCGCTAAACGAGATCCCTGATTTTGTGGGCCAGCAGTGTTAACCGCTGAGACACCATGACACCCTCCCCCTCTCACCCACACCGGGTCCTAGGTACTGTGAGAGAGCCATGTTAACCACTGAGACACAATGCCCTCACCCCATTCCTCCCAAACAGGGTCCCTAGTACTGTGAGACAGCCGTGCTAAGCACTGAGACACCAAGCTCCCTTACCCCTCCCCCCAAACCGGGTCGCTGGGACTGTGGGACAGCTGTGCTACCCACTGAGACACCAGGTCCCCCTTCCCCAAAACCAGGTCCCTGCACTGTGAGACAGCCGGGCTCACCACTGAGACACCATGCCCATCTCCCCTCCCCTCAAAACTATTCCCTGGTACTTTGAGACAGCTGTGTTAACCACTGAGGCACCATGTCCCAACTCCCCATCCCCATCCCTCCAACCGGGTTCCTGGTACTGTGAGACACCCGTGCTAACCACTGAGACACAATGCCCCCTCTCTCCCCCCAAACCAGGTACCTGGTAGTGTGAGACAGCCGGGCTAACCACCGAGACACCATGCCACCCTCACCCTCCTCCTGTCCTTCAATCTGGGTCCCTGGTACTGTGAACCAACCATGCCAACCACTGAGACACCATTCCCCGTCCCCGCCCATCCCCTAAAACGGAGTCACTGTGATCGGTAATACTGGGGAAATATAAATCAAAGTGATGAGCTTAGAGCAATGATGTTGTGGCCATAACAGAGACATGGGTTTCTCAGGGGCAGGAATGGTTGATGGATGTTCCAGGGTTTAGAACATTTAAAAATAATAGGGAGGAGGGGGTGTAGCACTGCTCGTCAGAGAGGGAATCACAGCTACAGAAGTTAATATTATCGAGGAAAGTCTGCCTTCTGAGTCAGTATGGGTGGAAATTAGGAACAGTAAGGCAGCGATCACCTCATTAGGGGTTAAATACAGGCCCCCCAATAGAAGCAAGAGGATTGAAGAAAGTATAGGTCGGCAGATTTTGGAAAAGTGTGAATGTAATAGGGTAGTTGTAACTTTCCCAAGATTGATTGGAACCTCATTCCAGCAGATGGTTTGGAAGGAGCTGTTTTTGTAAGATGTGTTCAGGAGGGTTTCCTAACTCAGTACGTTGACAGGCCGAAGAAGAGAGAGACCATTTTGGATTTGGTGCTCGGCAATGAGTTGGAGGCAGGTGTCAGGTCTTGCGGTGGGAGAGCATTTTGGTGATAGTGACCACAACTGCCTCATATTCTACACAGCCATGGAGAAGGAGAGAAGCAGGCACAATGGGAGGATCTTTAATTGGGGAAAAGGAAACTATGATACTATCATACTGCGTTGCGAAGCATGGAATGGGAGCAATTGTTCCGTGGAAAGGGCACTAACGACATGTGGAGACTGTTTAAAGAACAGTTGTTGCGAGTGTTGTACAAATGTGTTCCTCTGAAACAGGCAAGAAGTGGTAAGATAAACGAACCTTGGATGATGAGAGCGGAGATGCTTCTCGTCAAAAGAAAGAAGGCAACTTACGTAAGTTGAAGGAAGTAAGAGTCTTGCTAAGCTCTAAAGGATTGCAGGCAGGCGAAGAAGGTGCTCAAAAATGGTCTGAGGAGAGCCAGAATGGGGCAGGAAAAAGGCTTGGCAGGAATGATAAGGGAGAATCTAAAGGCATTTTGCACATATGTGAGGAATAAGAGAATGATCAAAGAAAGAGTAGGGCCGATCAGGGATAGCATATGGAACTTGTGTATCGAGTCTGAGGAGGTAGCGGAAGCCCTAAATGAGGTATTTGCTTCTGTCTTTACGAAAGAAAAGGACTTTGTAGTGAATGAAATAATTGAGGAGCAGGTAATCATGCTGCAACAGATAGATTGAGGAAGCTGATGTTTTGAAAATTTTGACAAACATTAATATTAACAAGTCGCCAGGGCCAGACCAGATTTGTCCTCGGCTGCTTTGGAAAGCGAGAAATGTGATTGCTTCTCCACTTGTGAAGATCCTTGCATCCTCGCTCTCCACTGGAGTCGTACCTGAGGACTGGAGGGAGGCAAATGTAATTCCTCTGTTCAAGAAAGGAAATAGGGAAATCCCCGGAAATTACAAATCAGTTAGTCACTGCAAGGTGTTAGAAAGGACTCTGCGGGATAGGATTTATGACCATCTGGAAGAGCATGGCTTGATTACATGCAGTCAGCACAGCTTTGTGAGAGGCAGGTCATGCCTCACAAATCTTATTGAGTTCTTTGTGGATGTTATTAGAAAGGTTGATGAGGGTCGAGCAGTGGATATTGTGTATCTGGACTTCAGCAAGGCATTTGATAAGATTCCCCATGGTAGGTTCGTTCAGAAGGTCAGGAGGAATGGGATACAGGGAAATTTAGCTGTCTGGATACAGAGTTGGCTGGTCGACAGAAGAAAGCGAGTGCTAGTGGAAGGAAAGTATTCTGTCTGGAACTCAGTGGTCAATGGTGTTCCACCGTGTCTGTTCTTGGGGCTCTACTCTTTGTAATTTTTATTAATGACTTGGATGAGGAGATTGAAGGATGGGTTAGGCGGTTTGTAGATGACACAGAGGTTGGAGGTATCATTGACAGTATGCAGGACTGTTGCAGGCTGCAGCATGACATTGCCAGGATGCAGAGATTGGCTGAGAGGTAGTAGATGGAATTCAAACTGGATAAATGCGAGGTGATGCATTTTGGAAGATCGAACTTGAAAGTTGAGTGCAGGACTAAAGGCAGCATTCTTGGCAGTGTGGAGGAACAGCAGGATCTTGGTGTGCAGGTACATAGATCCCTTAACTTTTCCACACAGGTGGACAGGGTTGTTAAGAAAGGATATGGTGTTTTGGCTTTCATTAACAGGGCGATTGAGTTTAAGAGCCGTGAGATCTTGTTGCAGCCCTATTTACTCATACCCCTATATTTATTCTCCCATTTCCTCATTTTCCGACACTAAATTGTCTTGATTTTTCATATAACGATACTAATTCTGTCATTTCCTGATAACCCAGTATGATTCTCTCATTTTCTGTTGCCCGATTCAAATCTCGCATTTAGGAGTTCCCTACTGTAATTCTACATTTTAATGGTGAATTGCACCAAATATCTAATGTAGGTCCAGTCCACACCACTTCTTCCACTAACTGTGTAGCTGCAATGATTCTCCCATGTCATGGTCCACTGCTGTAATTCTCCAATTTTGGCTTTTATTGCATCAAATTCTCAAATTGCCAATTCTGCTCAAAGTTTTTATCATTATTGTCGCCCTGCATCGAATGGCCACATTCCTGCACTTTACAACATTTCTCTGAGTGACTGATTCCTGCCCGCGTTCTCCCATTTGAATATGCTCTGTTTCAAGTCTGCATGCTTTAAACACCCCACACCAATTCTCGAATTGAATATTGCCCTGAAACAAATCTCATGTTCATTGATACCCAAACCAACTTCTCCAGTATGGGGAAAGCCACTCCGACTCTCTGAGATAGTGGCGCCATACCCCAATTCGCTGTTAAAGTTCCACTGTGCAATTTTACCATTTTGTGGTTCGTACAATTATCCTAAATACGGCTTCACTTCCATGCGCCATTCTACCATTTTCGAATCCTGCACGAATCATCTTTTCATCAGCAACTGCACATCCACCACATTTAACATTAGTCAGCACCAGTTCTCCCACGTCTTCCACCAATTCTCCACTTTCGTGACATCGGCAGCAACTCTCCCATTATTGATACCCTGCGTCAATTGTCCCATTGTGTTGTTTCCTGATACACTTCCTCCACGTATGGCTTCCCTGCTCCAAAGTCTTTCTTTCATTTCTTGGTGGGCGGACTCGAATCTCGACTTTACTGCTGTTTGCAAAATTGTTCCTTCTCAATGTTTCGCTGCCCCTATTCTTCCAATCAGAGGTGTTCTGCTCAAATTCTTTAATGAAGAGGCAATTTGTACTAAATTCCCAATGTAATGGCACTGTGCAACAATTCTCCCATTTACTGATACCCAACAATTCTCCCCCTGCCTGACGCCCTGACACCTGTCCTGGAAATTTAATCGACTTGAATCAACTGCTAGCAAGAGCACAGGAAAGGCTTTCTACCTCTGCATGCAGGGCAGCCAATTATACTTGGCAATACGTAACATATTCTTTTTGGAGTATTCTTATCACATGCTCAAGGACACGTGTTGGGAAACATTTGAGCTCATATTTTCTTATTCCCATGCCTTGGACATAATTGTCTTTATGTTTTCCAAACTTTTTTTCTGAACTCGGCTGCTCGCAAGGCCAGGTGAAATATTCCACAAAGGCAAGCTGACTCTTCGACGCAGAATTCAGCAAAGTATTTGCATATTTTAGCCAGATAGCTGCACATCAAAAATAATTTATGAACACCAGGCATGTCCTCAGACATCACCTAACTCTAACAAAGTTTTGTGGTGTTTTTTCCACTTCCCTGGTTTGCCTGATACACAGCCCATCTTCACACGTCACATTCGTCAACGTCGCTGAAGGGTGCGGACAAGCAATCGGATCTTCCTTCTTTGGGGCTACGGATAATTTAACATTTCGTATCCTATTGCCTCCCACTGTCAGGGTCAGGCTAGACGCCTCCCGTGGAAGCAGACAGCTGGCATTTCTCGCAAGGCTCTCAGTAATTTGCTGGGCAGACTACCTTTCGGCTGTGTGCAAACATATCCAACAAGTGTAGCCAAACTCTAATCTCACGTTTTGTCTTATGACCAAATCACATGTTCTGTTCCCTTCACATCTACTAATGGCCCTTCGCAGCTCCCAACTTACTGGCGTCGCATTTACGCCATTTATCTCCAGCAGGCAAATTCCCCTCCTGCTTTAAATTCGCCCTCAAGCCACGGCCGTCTCCCTTCGGGTTCGGGTGTGTCATTAATGACCTTTGCCGGCTTGGGGTTAGGTCCATGATCTGGTTTGAATGGTTGCCATGCCCCAGTACTCCTATCGTCTGTAGTACATTCTGCACTGCATCTCGGAGTGTGGGGGTGGGGCGACTAAACCAGTATATTCACCTGTCTGCAGATGTCGGAGAAGGATCTATCTATTCCACTCCACGAGACTCCCTCATTGCTCTTCTGAGTCTTACTTTGATCATAGAATATATATTTCCCATGTCAGGTGCCCCTTTTGCCGTGGTGGCTACTCCTAAGTGCCAGTCACCAGCGCAGCATGGATCCCTGCATAAATCTTAATTATTGAATTTATAGTCGTCCTTGTTACTGAACGGCTATGGGTTGCATGTAAAGATCCACTTCGTCCTATGAGTTAAGATTACCGTCAACTGCTGCATCCCAGACGCACCTGCCCTTATGAATAGTCCTACCAGGGTGCTTGCCAACACTGTGAACTGGGGCAGCCCCATATTTGCTTAGATATTTTAATAAATACTTGCTTTAAATTGGTTTTGGTGTTGTGCGATGTCTCCTCAGTCCCAGGTGCAAGTTTGTAATAGCTGGCGTGTATCCACGTGGCTGATCCGGCGATCTTAACAGTTATCTGTACTGTAAGGCGTACTTGAAACGTTTCCAGCCACCTCTACGCCTTCCGTTTTCGCTCCAGACGTCTTTTGCTAGTATTCAGGCTCCAGGTTATAGATCGTACATCTTCCCTTCTGCTGATTGGGGTAGTCCTGTCTTCACTTGATTTTGTATTTGGGACAGAAGTGTAGAGAGTTTCATGCAGTAACACAACATCTCATCCTCACAGGGGCCTGTTATTTGGCTTCCCTTACGCCTGGGGACAATTGCTGTGTTTGGTGGCCTAACAAAAACAAATCTCAAACGGGCTAAGATTAGCTCTCCCTCTTTCCCTAGATCTCATACACATTAGCACAATTGGAAGTGCCATTGTCCATGTCATCCCTAGTTCCTCACAGCATTTTTTCAATTTATTTTTTATGGTAGAATTTTCTCTTTCCGCTGCCCTACCCCTCGTTTGGTGGTAGACACAGTGATATCTCATGTTTATTCCCAAATACTCACTAATCTGCTGTAGGGCATTATGGACAAATGGTTTTCTACTGTCACTACTAAGCCTAGGGTGTAGGTTTGCTCGCTGAGCTGTAGGTTTGATATCCAGACGTTTCATTACTTGCCATATGGAGATTAGTGGGCTAGTGTAGGTTAGGTGGGCTTGGATCAGCGCAACATTGAGTGCCAAAGGGCCTGTACTGTGCTGTATTTTTCTATGTTCTATGCTCTAGGTAACATCATCAGTGACGAACTGCAAGTGAAGAGAAGCTGTTGTCTCCTGCTTTCTAGTAATATGTTTGTCCAGGATAGGGTTCCTGGGGTTTGTGGTGATGCCATTTCATGTTCGTTTTCTGAGGGGTTGACAGATGTTATCTATGTATAAGTCTTTTTTATGGCGTTGAGGTTGGAGTGCTAGGCCTCAAGAAATTCTCTGGCATGTCTTTGCATAGCCTGTCCCAGCACAGATGTGTTGTCCTAGACGAAATGGTGTTTTTGTTTCATCCGTGTGAAGGGCTACGAGGGAGAGAGGTTCGTGTCTTTTTGTGGTTATCTGGTGTTCTGTATCCTGGTTGCTAATTTTCTCCCTGTTTGCCCTACGCAGTGTTTGTGACAGTCCTTGCATGGAATTTTATCGATGACGTTGGTTTTGTCCATGAGTTGTGCTGGGTCTTTTAAATTTGTTAGTTTTGTTTGACACTATTGGTTGGATTCCGAAGAGTCTTAGTAGTCTGGCTGCCACTTCTGAGACTTCTTTGATGTATAAAAAGTTCGATAGGCTTTCTGGCTGTGTTATGTCCACTTGTCGTGGTTTGTTCCTGAGAAATCTGTGGACTATATTTTTAAGCATCCGTTCTTCTTGAATACGTTTTATAGGTGGTTCTCATCTGTTTTCCAGATTACGGCTGTGCTGAAATGTGTGGTGGTTCGTTGGAATAGTGTTCTGATACAGCTTCCTTTTTGCGTGTTGGGATGGTTGCTGGTGTTGTTAAGAATTTGGTCAGTTTTCGTCGGTTTGCTGTATATGTTATGCACAAATCCATAAACAAACACATAAATCGATTTACCATCTGTCAACTCCTCAGAAAACGAATAGGAAATTACATCACCACGAACCCCAGGAACCCCATCCAGGACAAACAAATAAATAGAAAGCAGGAGACAACATATTTACTTCTCTTGGAGGTCTCCACTGATTATGTTACCTAGCCAGGTAATGAGACGTGTGGATAACAAACGTACAGCTCAGCGAGCAAACCTACACCCTAAACCTCAACCGGAGTTATAAATCTTCACAAACCTTGGGACTACTGAGCCTCTCAGGGATGCTCCATCTCGGGATTATTTTAGTTAGGAAATCTTTGGTTACTGCACTGGCATCCTGTTTTGCCGTGGGGAACGCTTGCATCCATTTGGAAAACATTGACGTTATCGACTTTCTTGAGGTGCTTAAGGTACTGGGACATTGTCTCGACTTCTTTAGGGATTCTTTTCAATTGATTGTGGGTATGATATGCTATTGGTGATTCAGCAGATCCTGAGGCGGCGACCGTTGACTTGGAATCTTCGCGAAGTGGATCTCGTAAGGGGGGTTGTAGCTCTTCGAGGGCACCCATTAATGTGAGGATCTGATCCAGTCTTAAGACACTGTACAGCTTCATTAGGTTGTTTTCCGTGTGTGTGTGCATTTGCGCTGGTGTTTGTACCTGTATTTGATCTATCTTTTATTCGAGATTTTCTTTCCCTGAAATCAGGCTCAGCCTTCGACATGTTATAAGCACTCCAATTCACAGGTTCTATTTTACCCTTCTGTTTCTCCTTCTATCTTTCTCCTCCAACGGTGACTTCAACATTTGCAACTGCATGTTACTAAAACTTCTTTCCTCCAGAAAAACACATTCCTTGATTTACATTTTTAACTGCTTTACCGAAACTGAGCCATAATTATTTAGCATATATTGTATTTTTTCTTGACCTTTTCGAGTTGTCTGTCGACCCTCTTTTTGTTCGCTCTTGCTGGAGCCGATTTTCATGGATATTGGAAAAGTGTTCATCTCTCTCTGTCTGTCTCTCTGCCGGTCTCTCTCTCTCTCTCTCTCTCTCTCTCTCTCTCTCTGTACCATAATCTTCTCTTAACCGCCAGAGGTCCACTCTCATTAGGCGCGACTGCCTCATTGCCTTGGTTTTCACAAACCAAGAACGCACGTAACCGGTACAGCTTTGGCGACTCCAACTCTGACCATGGTGCCTCCAAGTCTCAAACCACCGTTAATCTTGCTATCTCTTCAACTCTCGAGAGACGGCAATCCTTTCCCTTGAGTTTTACTCGAATACCGCGCGAGAATTCACTGGTCCCTCTTCCTGGTTCATTTATTCCTTCGAACGAGTGTCTATGTCGGATTGCTTTAGCCACAACACTTACCCCCACCCTATTCGATTCGCAACGCGACTCTGGGGCGATCCACTTATCCCCAGTCCTCTCACGCAAAGGGGCCAATTCAGCACTCGCGATGAAGGGAAAGACCTTCAAGGCAGTGACGCGTACACCTCCTGGGAATCTTCAAAATCTTACCCAGGCGAGCCACCTAGTTTACTGCCGTGGAATTTCAATCGACTCAACGCAAATGCTACCAAGAGCAAAGAAAAGGTTTATATTTGAAATTTGCAGAGTGGACCCGACAAATTTGCAAGACGCCTCAAAAATTGACGCCTGACGGTTTTCCCATATTCCCTTTATACTATATATCGCCTTGCCTTATCACACCTCAAGCCAGGAACCTGGATCAGTCGAGTTCCTTTCCATACATGGAGTTGCTTTTTCTAATTAATTGACTGCTGATATAATAGATTATTAGCCTTGAGAGTCAGCTGTATAATAGGTTGAACTTTACATTTTTTCTGTCTTTTTGCAAAGTTAGGTCCTTACTTCTTTGTTTCAACCATGCTTTCACAGATTTCACAATAAATGATCAATTTCCAAAACAGGGGATCAGGCTGACAGTGACTCAACAAGTGTGATGGAGTGAGGATGATAGTGACAAAATGAGGGTGAGGTGTCGGCGTGGTAGTGATGCAGACTGTGTGAGTTAATCAGGCCGATAGTTACGCAGTGAGAGGGGTCAGAGTGATAATGATGCAGTAAGTCTGAGGGATCAAACCGGTAGTGACGCAGTAAGTGTGAGGTGGTCAAGGTGATAGTGAAGCACTTCGTGTGAGGGGTCAGTGAGACAGTGACGCAGTAAAAGTGATTTGTCAGGCTGATAGTGACGCAGTAATTGGCAGAAGATCAGGCTGATAGTGATGCAATAAGTGTTACTGTGTCAGGTTGATCCTGACGCATAAATTGGGAGGGGACAGCATGATAGTGACGCAGTAAGTGTGATGGGGTCAGGCAGAGACTGACGCAGTGAGTGGGAGACAGTCAGGGTGATAGTGAAGGAGTAAGTGTGTGCGTTCAGGCTGGTAGTGACAAAGTAAGTTGAGAGCGTCAGGCTAATAATGGCCAATAAAAGTGAGGTGTTAGGGGAATAGTGACGAAGTAAGTGTGAGGTGTCAGGCTGTTAGGAATGCGGTAAGTGTGAGGGGTCAGTCTGATAGTGAAGCAGTAGGTGTGAGGGGGTCAGGCTGAGAGAGACGCAGCAAGTGTGGTGGGGTCAGGCTGATAGTGTCACAGTATGTGTGAGGGGTCAGGCTGATAGTGATGCAGTAAGTGTCCGTGAGTCAGAGTGATCCTAATGCAGGAAGTGAGAGGAGACAGGGTGATAGTGACGTAGTGAGTGTGAGGGGGTCAGCGTGATGGTGACGGTATAAGTATGAGTGTTCAGAATGATATTGATGCAGTAAGTTGAGGGCGTCAGGCTAATGCTGGCCATTAAGTGTTAAGTGGCAGGGTGATAGTGATGCAGGAAATGTGAGGAGTCAGACCGATAGACACGGTGAAATTGTGAGGGGTCAGGCTCTAGTGATGCGGGAAGTGTGCAAGTGTCAGGCTCATAGTGACGCAGTGGGAGCATAGTGATAGGAACGCAATAAGTGTGAGCGGCTCTGGAGGATAGTGACAGGTCAGTATGAGGGGGAGGATGGTAGTGAAACAGTGAGTGTGAGGTATCAGGATGACAATGAAGCAGACTGTGTGAATGTGTCATTGTGATGGTGACATGGCAAGTATGATGGGGTCAAGGTGACAGTGACGCAGATGCTTTCAGGGGGGTAGGTTGTGGTGATGCAGTAATTGTGAGGGGTCGTGGTGATAGGGACGCAGTGAGTGTGAGTTGTAAGTGTGATAGTGAACCAGAACATTTGAGTGGCCAGGCTTATAGTGACGCAGTATGGGCAAGGGGTCTGGGTGACAGTGATGTAGATGCACTCACAGGGCCAGGTTGTAGTAAAGCTGTAAGTGTGACTGTCTCAGGCTGATAGTAATTAAGTAAATGCGAGGGGCTGAGGCGGATCTGGATGTAGTAAGTGTGCAGGGGTAGTGCTAGAAGTGATGCAGTAAATGTGAGTGTTGAAGCTGATAGTGACGCATTACGTTTGAGGGGATCATGCTGATCTTGACGCAGTCAGTGTGACATTGTCAGGATGATAGTTACGCTGTAAGTGTATGGGAGCACAAGGATCTTGACGGAGTAAGAGTGGGGAGTCAGGGTGATATTGACGCAGTAAGCATGAGTGGGTAAGTCTGATAGTGACGTAGTATATGTGAGGGAGTCAGCTGGGTAGTGGCGCAGTATGTGTGAGATGGTCAGGCTGATATTGATGCAGTTAGTGTGTTGGGGTCAAAGTGATAGTGACGCAATAGGTGTAAGCAGTTCAGGATGATAGTGACACAGTGGGTGTGAGATACCAGTGTGATAATGACGCAGTAAGTTTAAGGGGTCAGGATAACAGTGACACTAAGAGTAAGGCCCTCAGTGTAATAGTGCCGCAGCAAATGTGGGGTGTCAGGGTGTAAGTGACGTCGTAAGTGAGAGAGGAACATTGTGATAGTGAAGCAGTAAGTGCGATGGGGTCAGGCTGATAGTGACATAGTCAATGTGATGGGGCATTGTTTTCATGAAACGATAAGTGTGATGCGTCAGTCTGATACTGACACAATAACTGTGATGGAGTCAGGCTGATAGTGATACAGTGAGTGTGAGGGGTCAGACTCTGAAACAATAAGTGTAAGGATTCAGGGTGATAGTAACATGGGAAGTATGAGGGCGTGACTGAAAGTGACACAATAAGTGTGTGGCAGTTAGGCTGATGGTGACGCAGTAAAAATAAGGCCAGCAAGGTGAAAATGGCAAACGCTATGTGAGTGGTTCAGGGTGATAGTGATGCAGTAAATGTGAGGTCAGGGTGAGAGTGACGCAGAAATTAGAGAGGATCAGAGTGAGAGTGACGCAGTAAGTCTGAGGGGTCAGACTGATATTGATACAAAAAGTGTGAGTGGGCGAGGGTGATAGTGACGCAGTACGTCTGAGGGGTCAGGTTGATAGTGAGGCAGTCAGTGTGATGGGGCAGAGTTTAGTAACATGGTAAGCGTGAGGCGTCAGTCTGACACTGACACAAAAAGTGTGATGGAGTCAGGCTGATAGTGACGCAGTAGGTTTTAGGAGTGAGGGTGATATTAACATAGGAAGTGCGAGGGCGTTACTGATAGTGACACAATATGTGTGTCGCTGTCAGGCTGATGTTGACGCAGTAAAAATGAGGATGTCAAGTTGAAAGTGGTGCAGTACGTATGAGGATGGCAGATCGACAGTGATGCATTAAGTGTGAGGGTTCACGATGATATTGAGGCATGCAAGTGTGAGGGGCCAGGTTGATAGTGACGCGTGTGCCCGCGGCTCCGGCTGATAATGACGCAGAAAATGTCAGTGTCTAAGTGTGACAGTGACGCATTACGTGCGAGAGGGTCAGGGTGATAATGACAAAGACAGTGTGAGGGGGTCAGGTCGATAGCGATGCTGTAATTGTGAACTTGGTCAGCGTGATAGTGAGGGGCTCAGGCTGATAGCGACACAGCAATTTTGAGGGGGTCAGGGTAGTCCGACGCAAAACGTGTGAGCGGGTCAGGCTAATATTGATGCAGTACGTGTGAGTTGGAAGGCCAATAGTGAAGCAGTAAAGGTGAGAGTGTTGATGTGCTAGTGATGCAGTAAGTATGAGCCGCTCAGGATGATCGTGACGCAATAAGTGTGAGGCGTCAGGTCGACACCCATGCAGTAACTGTGACGTGTTCAGGGTAACAGTGACGCAGACACTTTGAGGGTGTCAGATTGAGGGTGACACAGGAAATGTGAGGGGACAGGCTGACAGTGACACAGTAAATGTAAGGGGTCAGGCTGATAATGATATGCTAATTGTGATGGAGTCAGGATAATAGTGTGCAGTGAGTATGCGTTGTCAGCGTGATAGTGGACACACACGGTATGATTGGGATAGAGTTCAAGTGATGCAGCAAGTATGAGGAGTTCAGAGTGATAGTGTGCATGGTCTGGCTGAACGTGTCGCAAGAAGAGAAGAGTGAAAGGTTCAGGGTGATCTGGACGCACGAAGTTTGGGGGTCAAGGTGATAGTGATGCTGTAAGTATGAGTGAGTCAGTCTGATTGTGACACAGTACATTTGAAGGGATCCTGAGGAAGGGCTTATGCCCGAAACGACGATTCTCCTGTTGCTTGGATGCTGAATGACCTGCTATGCTTTACCAGCAACACCTTTTCAGATTTGAAGGGATCAGGTTGGTCGTGATGCAGTAAGCGTGAGGGACTCAGGCTGATATTGATGCACGAAGTGAGAGAGTGTCAAGGTGTGAGCAGGTTAGAGAGAGAGTGACTCCGTTAGTGAGTGGGGTTTGGCTGATAGGGATGCAGCAGGCGCGCATGTGCCAGGGAGTGACTGATGCAGTAAGTATGAGGGTGCCAGAGGGATAGTGACGCATTAAGTATGAGGGGATCAGAGTGGTTGTGACGCAGTAATTCTGAGGGGATCAGAGAGATAACAACGCAGTAAGCATGACTGGGTCAGGCTGTTAGTGACGCTGTCAGTGTGAGTGCCTCAGCCTAACAGTGATGAAATAAATTTGAGAGAGTAGTGCTGATTGTCAAGTGTAAAGTGTGAGTGTGTCAGTCTGGTAGTGACGCAGTAAGTGTGAGTGTTGAAGCTCAAAGTGAAGCAGTAGGTGTGAGGTGGTCAGTGTGAGTGTGGCGCTCGTGTGATAGTGACATAGCAAGTTTGAGGAGGCAGTGTTGTAGTGACACGGTAAGTGTGAGGCATCGGTCTGATACTATAAGTGTGATGGAGTCAGGCTGATAGTGACACAGTAAGTGTAAGGGGTCAGGGTGATAGTAACATAAGAAGTGTAAGGGCGTGACTTATAGTGACAAAGTAAGTGCTTGGCAGTCAGGCTGATAGTGACGCAGCCAAATTGAGGGTCTCGAAGTGAAAGTGGCGCAGTAAATGTGAGGGCGCCAGATGGATAGTGATGCAGTAAGTTTGAGGGGTTCACGCTGATATTAAGGCGGGAAGTGTGAGGGGTCAGGTCTATAGTGATGCAGTAAGTGTTGGCGGGTCAGGCTGATAGTGATGCATTCAAAGACCAAATATCCAAGGCTCACTGTAAAGCTGAATAGTGAGACTTCTCAAGGCTTAGACAAAAATCAATAGTTCTCATCCTGGCCATAAATCACAATGCTTTATTTTAAAATTCTCCTCTCCTGCTTCTAGATTCACCAATGAGGGAACAAAATTTAATTGCACCACCCTGTTTATCTCTTCAAATATTTTGCATCTCTCAATAAGATTACCTCTCTTGTTTTGAAACTGTTAAAAAAAGGCCGGATTTGCCCAATTTCAATTCAGAGGACTAACGTTCATCCATGTTATCAAGGCTAAACTCCATTCGTGGGATTCCTCATATGGCATTCGTATCTTTCCTAAATTGAGGATTATAATTCCTCATACTGTCGTCCAACTGCGGTCGAACTGAGCCACCATACATTGGAAATAATGCTTCATTCTCGTGCCCTGAAATCCTTCTGCAGCTTTCACAACAGACTTCGACAACGGCCACTAGACTGCAATGACTTATTAAAAACTTCTCCAAGATGCATTTCTAAACATCTGTACATCAGACTTTCTACTTCAAACCTTCGACAAATAATCTCCACACATTTCCCTCATGACAAGTATGATAAAGTCAAATCGTTGCTATTTATTCGATCATGAGGGACATGGATAGGTTGACTCGTCACGGTGTTTTCCGGCTGGTGATGAAGTCAAAATTTAGAAAACATCGGATTACATTTAGAGGGTAAGGATTTAAAAGGGACGTCAGGGGCATCTTTTTCAGTCGTGTCCAGAATGAGCTGCCAGAGAAATTTTTGGAGACTAGTACAACTGTAGCATTTAATGGCATCTGGAAGGATATAGATTAACAAGGTTTTGAGGGATGTGGGACAAATGTTGGCAAATGGGACCTATTAATTTAGGATAACTGTCCACCATGGTCAAGTTGGAAAGAAGGGCCACTTTCCGTGTTGTATTGTTCAAGGACTTGATGACTCTAGAACAACCGCAAAAACTTTGCAAATAGTTCCGTCAAGACGATTTCAAGTTCCAAATCTTTGGTCAATCTTCCTCTCTTGCGCTCACAAATTCATTACCTGATGTCAGAACTTACGGATTAGTTGCTGGATCCATTCCTGTAAATTGGTTCTGCATTCTTTCTAATTCCGATATTGTTTTTACAAATGTAGCTAGTGTTTATGGACTTAGCATCAATATTTCTAATACCATATTTCGATGAATATTAAAACACAACAGCATATCTAATTTGGGACCAGATGATGAGCAATTGAGTCAAAATCGACCGGACGCAGTGAGACAATGATCCTCTATTTTTGTGGTGTACGTCCGTGACTCTATAATTCGACGAAGAATCATTCCCATAACTTCAGCTGTGTCAGAATCTCGGTTGCGGTGAAAGCCTGTCAATCTGCGAAGGTACCGTTCGTCTGGGCATCTGCAAAGGATTTGGCGAAATCTTTGGGTCTTGACAATTTCTTCTTCCAACAAATGAATTCAGTTGTTTTACTATGAAAATTGACAGCTTGCCCGCGGCTGTGATGGCCGAGAGGTTAAGGCGTTGGACTTGAAATCTCCCTGCAAATGTTCGAATCCTGTTCACAGCGTAGAATCTTTTAAAAGTCATTTATTCATTTGCAGAATTTGAATTTCGTGGAGCTTGAGCTTTGCATTCAATCGAAAGTAAATTTTGAACTGTGAAAAATCCGAAGTAATTTCAATACTGACCCAGTCATCTAATTGAATAAATTATGTATCGAGACACAAAAAGCCACCAACTTCCAACACGAATCAGTGTCAACACATTTGTCGAATTATCATGAAATTTGGATGTTCGGGGGGTGGAATTCAGCAAAACAAGAAGCAATGCAATGCATTTACCTGCAGGTGATGAATGTTTTTCAGGATCAGTTGAAAGTCAAGCTGAGAAAGTTCAACCTAATTTACAGTTGACTCTCAAGGCCATTAATCTATTATATCAGCAGTCAATGAATTAGAAAAAACCAATTCCATGTGTGGAAAGGAACTCGACTGATTCAGGTTCCTGGCTTGCAATGTGAAAAGGCAAGGCGATATCAGCGGAGTAGAATTTTCTGGAAATGTTAGAAATGGAATGTTAACGGTCTTCTGCTGTCCATATTCGTAAGAAACTGTGCATTAAGAACTGAAATTGAAAATTAACGATGAACATCAGACTTAGCCCTCTGCTTGTGGTGTAGCATTGTTCAGAACAATAGGTTGTTGTTGAGGCTAAAATTGACCAAAATAATCGATGGGGAACTTATCCACGGCCTTCGTTGGAGCAGTTGGTGTGGAGAGGTCAGCTTGAAGAACCAAATGCCAATTATTCATCATGGCTGTCTGAATTGCTTAGTTAAACATACTCCCAGTTTAATGAAAAAAAGTTTTGCGATCAGAGCTAGATGTTTTCGTGTCAGCATGTTCAGATATGAGAAGACACTCCATGGAGTAGATGTGACTTAAATATTGACTCTAACGTCAGAGATGTTGGCACATTTCCGCACCAGAACAGCACTACCATTGGTAGCAAATCAAACTGAACAAAGGACTAGTCACTTAGACATTTCCTGTCTGCAGACTCTGCCAATAGACCGTTCAGGCCCGATGTAGGAATAGGGCGTGGTGACATCTGTTCGCAAGTGGATCACTTCATTCTTGCTCACGATCCGTAAACCGTAATTCATTTTGAACTTCTTAGCCATCAGCATGGTAAGTGGTACATAATGCACAGGTTTGCTTCTCGAAAGAAAGAGCGAAATCTTATTCAATGCAGACGCAAATTCAAGTTGTCCCTGGTCGACCAGAAGACAGATGTCGCGAAACAAAGTGAATACAGAAAACAATCAATGTTTTCTGGGAGTCAGAAAGATGTACTGGAAGAACGGAAACATATATTTGGAACTAAAGTCACATACCACTTCCACAGACTAACGGTGTTCTTGAACCGTTATCTTAATTTGACCTTCATGTCCACCATTGCTGCAAAAATTATGTTAACAACTCAGATCTTTGTGTTCTTTGATATTCTCTCCTTCATGTTTCTCTTGATTTTAAAACTCAAACCGAGCAATAGTAATTTGCAAAGATCAGAAGAAGATCAATTTATAAGAGAACAGAAATAAAGCTACGTCTGTCTTTCGAGAGAAAACACAGTTACCATTTCGACTCCAAAAAGTCTTCTTCAGAAGTCTGCGCAATGAACTCGAATAGTCGACCGAAAATGAAAAAAAATGCCAAAATGCCGCGAATACACCACCCGCAAGTGCCTCAAGTCCTACTCGAATATGCCGGATTACTATCAACATCAGTGGAGAACGGAACAAAGCTCATTCTGCAGTTGTCAACCTGTTATGACGTAGTTTGTAAAGTCAGAAATCTGATTCGGTAAAGAGCGGGATGAGAGCGGGATATAGGAAGTCTGAAAAAAGCAAGTGCGTGCTTTGCTTTGAAGAAGGTTGGCAGTGATGAAAATGCAAATTAACTACAGTAAGGGGGGCTGAATTAATACTCAGAATCGTTGCAACACACAGGGACGCAATTCTTTTTGCTAGGTTTCTGTTCTGCCATTTTATAATCACGACTGCTGTCGGGTTTGGTTTCCATTCCAGGCTAAGGTGACAGCCTGATGGAAGTTTGCACATTCGCCCAATTTCTGTGTGGTTGCTCTGGTTTGCTGCCACATTCTAAACATTTGCAGGTTATTTGGAATCGCCATTGAACGCACACGGTTACAGAGACAGTGATGTCTCTGTAATAGGAGTGTCTGGATAGGACGTACTTCAGAGGATTTTTGTGAACTTAAATAGACAGAGTGGGGTTAGTCTGCTTTTTCCTGGGTGAGCTACATGGACAGAGAGTGGTCAGGGTCTTCTTCCCTGAGGGAGATACGTTGACAGAGTTGGGTTAGTTGCTCTTACCTGTTTCAGTCACGCAGATACAGTAGGGTCAGTCTGCCTTTCCCTGGGCGAATTTCTTTCACAGAGTGGTGACAGTCTGCTCTTCCTGCCTGAGTGAAATAGAAAGAGCGGGGTCAGTATTCTCTTCCCTCGATAATTTATGTTGACAGTCTGGCTTCCGTCTGCTCTTCCCTGGCGAGTTACATTGGTAGAGTGGGGTTAGTGTTCATTCATTGGGTGAGTGCCATAGACGGAATGGGATCAGTCTGCTCTTCCCTGACGGAATTACATTTATAGAGTGGGGTCAGACTGCTCTTCAGAGAATGACTTATATTGACAGTGTGGAATCAGTCTGCTGAGTTACACTGAGATTGTGGGGTCAGTCTGTCCTTCCCTGGGTGAGTAACACTGACTGAGTGGCGTCAGTTTGCTCTTCCCTCAGTGAGTTACATTGACAGAGTGGCGTCAGGAGTGGCGTCTTTGAGGAGTTGACAAAAGTAACTCGTCCCCTACATCTTTGAGATAATTGGGGATGGGCAGTGAATCTTATCTCATTGAAAGACAACTGTGTCCCAGAAATGCATTTCTCATAATTGCATGTACTAATTCGACACTGCAAGCGGACGGGAATAACTTGAGGAGAGGTGCAGGGTAGTATAATTAAAGTCAAATGCACTGATGCCGAGGAGACATGACACAAGATGTGAATGTGGAGCTAATGGTGCAAGGCTCAGTGTCAGTGCTATTGGTTCAGCATTCATTTCTCACTGTTCGCAATGACTCACACACCACTGCTGTCAATTCACAACAATGAGCCTGTTCAGCTTGGTTTGAACATCCCTGCGTGTGTATTAACGTGGTTAATGGGACGCGAGAGGAGATGAGCACATCCTCTTTATTCTGTCAGTTTAAACAGATGAAAATATCGGTTGGATGCCAATGCAAACGGATACTGTCTTTTTCTGTGCCTTTTCAGTAGGGCATGCTCAGCATTGAAATGTCTGCTTTTGCACAAGCAAAGTTTGATTGCCATTCATACTGAGCAACGCGAAAACAGAAAACGCGTTTTTGAATTCCTGTGATCAAGTGGTTCAGGCATTGCACATATGGACGACAAATCTAGCTTTTAACGTGGCGCCGTGGCTTAGCTGGTGAAAGCACCTCCCATCACACAGGTGCCTGCTCATTGTATTGAAAGCTCGTTATTTCTCGCAAGGATTGTGTTGCTGATCGAGAAACTCAGTGTCCTGTTTGAATTGCTATATATTCTGATTTCGAGTTCCGGCTTCATTTTCCAGGTTTAAATCCAGTAGTGTATGTTGCTCTTTTTAACTACTATTTTAACCTGGAGATTCTTCTCGCAGTTCAACAAGCACTTCTGCTTCTCATCATCGTATTCCCATTCCTTCATTCCCAGTTTTGTGGAAATTAAGTGGTGAGGCAGGAGACACTGCAGCATTCCCGGGGAATGTTGTGGTAATGGCACTGACACCACGACACGATCACCCTCAGTCTCTGCTGTCACCATTCATTTGTTGTACACCAACAGAAAATGCATCCTTGTTCTTCTTCAGCTATCATGTAGTTACTTTCTTTTCCTGTTGGATAAGGAATTCAACTTTAACTTCGAAAGGGTCTTTAGATTTTGAGGAAGAAATGTCTCCTTGCCTCAGGTCGAAGTGACAGACGCATTATCCAGAGAATATGAAACTACTTCGACCGACTCCAGCCAGGCGTCAGAAAGCCTCTCAGCAGTTCGAATCTCATGCTGTCTCTGAATGTCACACTTTTCAAGAGCAGAAATGGGAAATGAGGGATATGGACAGCCAGAGAGTCGGAGAATGTGAAAAAGGCCTAGGAGGATACAGAGACAAACATAGAAAAAACGAAGACACATATTGAGGCAGACACTGAAAGAAACAATTCTCCATTCGGCGTGACTGCTAAATAACAGAAAGCAAAAGGAAATGTAGCCATTAAAACATAGCCTTCCACCACCTCAGGAAAATGAAAGTAGCGTGACAGCTGATTAAGTCCTTTTAAGATTGTAAATTCGACGTTTGTAAGCTCAAGAGTGATTTTGATAAATATCCTGATTCGACAGGTAAGATTATCATTTTCCCAACAGTATAATCTAGAAATCTATAACTAACCTGTTTCCTGTCCATCTAAAAAAAAATCTGTTTCTCTCCACAGATGTTGCCAGGTGTAGCGGGTTTCTCTATCAATTCTCGTTTTTAGTTCAGCTTTCCAAAACATGCATCTTTTTGATTTTTGATAACCTGGCACAAAACCAAGCATTACCAGGTTCGGAACAGTGGTCAGAAATACTGCTACCACGATATACTTGTACAATAAAACATTCATTCCCTGTCCGAAAATAGAACTAATGCCAGGGCAGTTCTAGTTCCAAATCCCACCTACGACATTACACTGAATGAAGACAGACGCTCTTGCACTTATTCTCAATGAAATGGCTTTTCCCTTTCATTTCTGATCAGTTTCACTGCAGATTGGTTTCTACTCGTTTTCAAGTTTTGCAGAATGGGAAAGCCCATTTGGCCCATGGTGCAGTCTGGTTTAAAGACATTCTTCTATTTCATTCCCTGTTTCCAGCTTTGGTCCATAACCTTATGTCTTCTGATGCAAATGGCAGTGAGGTTCTCGCTTTGATCTGAGATGACACAACAATGGGATTGAAGTTTGACATAGTCACACTGTGTTATTACCCACGTCGTGTCTCCCACAGAAAGAGACACACAGACACATTCCCCGAGAGTGGCAGAGTTCTCAGGATTTGACCAGCTCCTTGTGCTTCACTTCAGCTGTCCGCTCCAACATGCAAGTTCAACCGCCAAAAGGCAGCTTTTGGTTAAACCAAAGCCAGTTCTACAGACAATGAGAGACGTTGCTCTGAGCTAGAATTTGAAGTGGACGAAAAAAACTGTAAATTCGAAAACCCAAAGCCTTCCGTTCCTGACAGACAACAGGAATGGACGAGCACGCTGCATCCTTGCGATTTTAAATGCGAACCGACAATCCCCTAACTGGACGTCAGGCATGTTACCAATTCCGTTACTGACCCAAAAACCAGGTTTGGCTGTGACAGTTTGTCTATATGTAATGTAAACGTCCACATCAGGGAAGCAGCATTCACAAGGTGAAAAATCAGCAAACATAATCACCGTCACTGTTTCACTTGGAATTCCTCACTCTGTGAACCATTTCCTTTCACTGTACTTTCATATTTGAAGTTTTTTTTACATTCCAGAGCCTGAACTAATTCAGCGAGAAACCACTGGTCATTTCGAGCCCGTCACCCGGAATGAGGCGAGTTGAACGATGCCTTTCTTGATGCCAAAACATCAGCGCAGCTCAGAACGAGCTCATGTTTGCATCAGTCTTTACTTAACTTGCTGCAGTATATTTGCTGAACAACATCAGATTATCACAGCATTGCCTTCTTCACATTGAAACCAAGGGTGATAATATGAACCGACTTGGAAACTTGGAGAGAGAAACACTGCTGACAAAGACAATTATGACGTGAAGAGCAGGCACTAGAGTTTGTACAGGTCCCAGAGGCTGCTGCAGTATCAATGGACATCCCTGCATATGAGTCTGATTTTGCATTGCCAGGAACAGGCTTTCGTTCCCAGTTAGGAGATGTAGATTTAATTCTCTTCTTGTGAATTATCCGAATGAAAACTAAATCCTGGCTGCACCCAGAACACACACACGGATCCTGCCAGAACAATTCAGTGATCGATCAGCATCTGTCTGGAAGGACAATGGCACCAAATACAAGCGAAAGCTATCACAGCAATTACCCCTCCAAGGTTCTCGCGTTTCCCAGTTGAAAATATTTCGCTGTTCCTTCAATGTCACTACGTCTAAACCCTTGCCTCATGGCATCGTGCCTGTAACCCGCAACTGAGGACATCCAGGGTTATGCGGAGTAACTCATAATCTCAATCTCTCGAGTAATTAGGGATTGACGGTGCATCCCATCACATTGAGCAATGACTTTATCCCAGTAATACGTTTCCTAAAGCTGCAGTTTCTAAGGGAACACTTGCAAGCTGTCGAGAATAAGTTGAGAAGTGGAACAGACGAGAGGAAAATGTGAAAGGCAATGATGACTGGGAGGCATGAGACAGCAAGTGAGTGAGGAGCTGGTGTTGCAACGTTCAATGTCAGTGTCAGTATTTACTGACCACTATTCACTCTGACTCACACACCACTCCTTAACAATTCACCGCAATGAGCCCATTCCTCTTAGTGTGAGTTTACCTTTGCTGATATTAACACGGTTAAAGGTGCCCAAGAGGATGGATGGATCCGCGTTATTCTGTCAGTTTAAACAGTCTAAGTTATCAGTTTACAACAAAAGTAATAAGAGATTGCCTCTTCCTGTGCATTTTCAGTGGAGAATATCCAGCTTTGAACTCTCCTGCATAACCAGAGGCTGTTTTAAATTTACACAGAGTAACTTTGAAACACACAAAAAATGAGTCCGAGTTCCTGTGTTCGAATAGTCAAGTAAATGCACGCATAGTTTTGAATCGTTGAGCTTGGGCAGTCCCTCAGCCTTAGTTAGTGAAAGTTCCTGCGAAAAAACATTCGAATATGGGATCAGATCCTGACATCTCAATGTTTATAGGTTTTTCATGAAAAACAGAGTTCCCGACTTCACCTGTGGTTCTGGTTGTGGTGGGAATTCAAATCAATGACTGGATCGAGGTTATAGTTTAAAGACAGCTCCTTCGACATCTCTGCTACGCTGCCACACAAACCCCGCACCACGTTTTTCATGATTAGTGTTTCAGCATCGCCTCACTTCAGGCACTTACCCACACACACTTGCAATGGCCAACTTGGCGTAAGTTCGATAATATTTATGAGGATGTTGCAAGGCTTACAGTGTTTGGATTGTAGCGTAAAGCTTAATAGGATGTGAAAATTTTCCATGGAGCTTGAGGGCTGAGGGATGGGCTCATAGAGGTTTATATTAATATGAAGGAGACGGTAGACTAAATGGTCAATGAATATTTCTTCCCATGGCAGGCAAGTTCAAAGCAAGGGAACACTGTTTTAAGGGGAGAGTGGTAAAATTTAAAAGGGATCTGAAGGACATTGTTTTTTTCACACCAAAAGGTTTACAAGTTTGGAATGAATTGTCAGATTTACTGGTGGAGTCTGGTATACTCTCAACATTTCAAAGGCATATGGATCTGTATACAGACAGGAAAGTTGAAAAAGAATAAACGTGAAAATTTGGCAAATAGAGCGTTTGTTTACGGGCTCAGCCACTCTGAGATGCTGCTGTGGCGAACACCAGTTGAATAGGCACTCCTCACTTGGTCAGTGCGTTGGGCTAGTTTTCTGGAAGATGGTTAGATTAGATTCCCTACAGTATGGAAACCGGCCCTTCAGCGCAACTAGGCCACACCGACCCTCCAAAGAGTAACCCACCCAGACCAATTTCCCTTGAACTAATGCACTGATCATTATGGGTAAATTAGCATGTAAAATTCACCTGCCCTGCACATCTTTGGAGTGTGGGAAGAAACCCACGCAGGCGCAGGGAGAATGTGCAAACTACGCACAGGAATCAAACGTGGAACACTGATGCTGTGAGGCAGCAGGGCTAACCACTGAGCCATGGTGCCGCCCTAAAAGGGGATGGAGAACGCAGCTAGCAACCCCGCAATCTCTCGCATGCAAAGCGAGTACTCTCCCATTTGAGATAACCCCCACAGGCTGCTTCGCTTAAAACCAGCAACGAATCATTTTTTTCTGGTCTTAGGCTGCCAATGACCATTCTTCTTGACACATTCCCAACTTCTCAGTGGGAGATTTTGGCTGCAGAAATACCTCACAATTCATGTTGCTCGCACAGCTCTCCAGTGAAACCAAACACCTGACAACTCATGAACAGAAGCAGAACTGACAAAGATAACCTATTTTCAGACACACGGACTCATGAATGCTGTCTGTCAGGCAGAGTGAGTCGTCTGGGTCATGAGCTGCTCACACAAATTGCAGCGAGGCAATTCCAAATGGTGCTTTCAACGTACTGGCGCCTTAGTGCACCAATACTTCCAGGAACGTGCTCAAGTAACATGAATCAGAACTGACTAAGAATGAACCATGAAAAGTGAAGATTACCAATTACAGTCTCGATTAGATGAGGTTAACAATTGGGCTGATGTCTCCACCGGATCGAGAGGACCAATCACCAGGCTCTCTCATCAGGACAGAAATTAAGGAAATTAGGGAAAAGTAACCAAGTTTCACATCGCAATTTCCCTCCTTTTCGCAGTAACAACAGAAAACTGCGAGCAGATTCAATGTAGAACCTAATTTCACATAAACAGGGAAATAAATATCTCCATTCACTTTCAGAGAAACGGTGAAAAATGCAAATTGTCTGGAATATGAAAGATTGGCGCAGCCTGTTTTTGAGTTGCATATTATGCTGGGGTGGCCTTTCGAGCTGGAGGGGAACGTGACAACTACACCAGAAGGGGAAAACATGGGCACTGACATGTTGGTTGTTTTCTGCTGTGCCACATCACAGCCAGGTTAGAAGAAATGACTCCTTTTTTTTCTGTTCAACTTTAACAAAACTCATCCCTGCAAAACGTTGCCAGCTTAATCCATCAGCACACGTGGCCGCGCAGGGATGCAAACACAAGACTTTTTAAGAAGTGGAATCTGAAATCAGAGTCCCGGGTTGCTCAGCCACGCGAGCACACAGGCCAAAACCGGAAACCTAAGAGCATGTACCTGATGATACCCTGCAGCATACTCACAGCAACTGCACCAGTTCTGCAGAATAAGCGGAAGGAAGGAATTGCTCTATCTGAGCGGTCGTGCTTGTTGTTCTTATCAGCAAATCTGGCTTTGAATTTGCTAGCCCATACCTTCTACCATGCAGAAACGGAATGTAATTCCGATTAGTCGATGTGTGAAACTTTGTTCATTTTCTCTCCTCAGATAAAGTGATCACTGGAGATGATGAATTTTGCTCCTGCCAGAAACGCCGACTCTCCTGCATCTCGGATGAACTGAAAAACTGGTTTAGCACTGGAATCCGAGAATGGCAGAACACGTAGCAAGAGTATTCGAAACCCAGAGCCAATAAGAGTTCCAACTTTCCTGTTCTTTCTCCATAATAGTGCATTATCCAGCAGAGCCATGAGCAACTGCCACCTGGCTGCAAGCTGAGTTGGAAACCTATGTGGGAATCAAGGACATGCGACTCACTTATTGTCGGTAAATCAAACAGTTCTCACTTTGAGGTGTACAAAAATTAGTTTCTATACATATTCAGGGAAGGTCAAAGACGATCTGAGGTGTCAAAGAGGTGGTCACTGTTCGTGATTGCTTTGTTCGAGTTGTGAAAAGGTTTCCCGCTTTAGCTGCATTCACGTTTCTTGTTGATGACTGAATCAGACAGAAGGTTTTTCACTGGAGCTGCACTTGACTTGCATTCCTCTCCCTCGCTGTCATACTTTCCTGGAACTCTGTGAGAACAAGAAAACAAAATACATACTGCGTCATTCGGCAGCCTGTCTGTGATTTCCTCATTTTCAGTTACAGCATGGCTTAGACTTCAGGCCACACGGTAATATTAGTAACAGTACGAGAACAAGAGTCGATAGTTCATCTGTGCTTGTAAATCTTTTCATTCCTGTTGTTGACTGAATGAACTGTATCCATGTCTGCTGCTTCTAAACTCGAATATGTGAACTGCTCCAAACTATGATTGAGGATTTCTGGTTTTGGTGACGCACGTTGAGAAACGCCAGACAGCGTTCAAATGAAGCTTTCAGAACACATTTTCGGATGCATTTGACAGAGACTAACATCATGAATCCAGTGTTCGCTGTGACAGAAGGAAATGAATGTCCTCCTTGTTACTGATCCAGGCCACCTTCGCATGTCGAGCAAATGTGGTACTGTTGTTCCAGAAAGGACCAGTGCCCGGTAACTGTGTCCTTAAAGAGGACATGATTGAAAAAAAATAAAGAATACGATGTTGGAATATCCAGGAAATATTGGCTGAAATGGCGCAGACAATTTTCCCTGCAGCGCCAAGACAGAGGAACATATGTAACGGCACTCTTAAACAGGATGGCCAGCAGTGATATAGACATCGCCACATATGAAGGACCACTGCGAATAGAAATTTGAAAATGATATTGACGCAGCAGGTATTCTGAATTATATTCTTTTCACAGCTACAGTAGTATTGGGCGAGTAAATTCAAAACAAGGTTTGCTGGTGAGAATACAATAAAGCCCCATCGATCATGATATGAAAGACTGTCGCCCGGAAAGAGGGAACAACAATGTTTCTTCTAAGCTTTGTACTGGGCCACTTTCGCACAAACTGATACTGCTACTCTCCAAAAAAAATCAGGGCCCGCGGCATGCACTCTTAGAAATGGTGACCATCAGTGCTGGAAACTCCCTGCATAGTCATAACAAGGAAGACACATATCGAATAAAAGCGTAGATGGCAATTAATTGGACTTGTATTCCCTTTCACCACAATAGCTAGAATGTGCGGGGATATACAGAGTAAGGTTTACTGATCAGGTCAGAAAGCAATTACCTCCACATATCTTGACACACAAACCTATCTTTCTTTCTGTCCGTTTTCTTTGAAGCGCTGATCATTTCCGTAGGAGTTGTAGGTGATTGCTGCTACCCCGCAGGCTCACAGTGGAGCCAGAGACCCGATCGAACTGCTCAGAACAGTTCGTGTTTGCCGATAATCACTGAAACTGAGATTGATGTCACGTCGACATGGTGTAACAGCTGCCAACACATGTAAAGGGTTTTGGGACGGATTTAGGACCCACTCTGGGAAAAAGACTGGGGAGTTCAGGTAGAGGACTGGAGAATGGGGTTAAGAACGATATTAGCCAAGATCAAATGGCGGAGCAGATTAGATATTCTGAAAGCGCTAACCGCTCCGATGTCTTCCAATCTCTGGCCGTCTGGTGTCTAAGGAAATAGAAACAGAGTTATTTGTTCAGTTGGAAGTCCTGGGCAAAGTGAGAGATAGAACAAGCATGATACAATTTTAGAGACTGGGAAAATGTTTGGAGAGGAAGCAATAAAAGTGAAGCTGAATATAAAGTTTGAAGTCAGGACATATTCAATAAAAAGGAAGTTTGTAGAAAGGCAGAGGGACATGGAGATGGAAAAAGAAGTGTCACCAGTCCCGAAATCTCATTCGGTTTTCATTTTCAAGATGTGACCGGACAGCAATTTCATTTGTTGATTCTGAAACAGAAGATGGGAGTGATTCTGGACCAATCAGCTCTCTCACGTTCTGGGAATATTTGACTTACCCGTTCGATCAGATCACGTCTGTCCCACACTGAAACCTCAGAATCCTTCCCACCCCCACCCTCGTTACTGGCAATAAACAGTTCATTACATAAACTTACATGAGCACACAACAAGAACAATTGCAAAACGTTCAGGGATAGCTCCGTTCCGTTCCATCAGCACATTCTAAATCAGTTAATTTTTGTTCAGGACCCATAGGACATTAAGCCGTCTCTGTCAGACCACTAACAAATGGCCATTCGCGTTCTGTGTCTTTGAACACTTTGGTCGGTGCATGGATGTCATGGAATCTCACGTTGTAAAATGGACATCATTCATAGCATTTTCAGCTGCACTGATAAAGTTGTCTCTGGCGCTTCCAGTAAAGTGTAAACAGTTTTCACTCAGTAACCGACATGTGATCAAAGCAGGAGGACATATGTTTCAGCGAAAGCAACAGGAATCCTCCACCAGCGTTGGCTTGCAATTCCGCATGTGGAACGAAGAGCTGGAACTCTATTAAACAGTGACAACGACTATGATGGGGCTGGGATGCACGACTCTCTGATGAAACAACTCACATTGCGCCGAACTGAGTTATCCAGGCTTGGGACACGATGCATTAGTTGGCTATTTTATTCTGAGCATAATTCACCTGGCACAACAATTTGTAAAGTTCCAGCTCATTCCTCCCAATCACAAATAACATCATTCACATCTTTCACTTTCGTTATTTCTTCAAAACATTACAATCTATTTAACACTTGTCCCGGCATTTAAGATTCAACCCAAATATTTTCACATGAAGTGATTTCTAGTCACTCTGTCAGACGCAATCAGTCGGAAAATTACCTTAGAAAACCCAATCATTTCTGTTCACAGTATTGGGAATTTCCCATCTGCTGACAAGGCGGAGTCCTCACAATCAACATTTTCTTTGTTCATCCTGCCTAAAACGTTTACCACTTCTTATTTTCAAGATAGGAGTTTTGTTTATAACACGTTCCAAGAACAGGAACAACCTTCCAATCTCCTGAAGCCGTTTCCAATTTGAAATGGAAGTTTTGTTCCTTTCCCACGGGAAGAGCAGTTAATGAGAAAGGAGTTTCCACGAGCTGTGTCCCAGGGTTTAGCAGGAAGCCCTGATTGAAGCTGCAGTGGCCGCTTTCAGTTGGCATCGGGCGATTGGAGAACATGGTGTCGTATTTTGCTGCGTGTAAACATCTTGCTCTCCGTGGACTCGGGGTGAATCATGAATGAGTTTTCTGAATAACACTGCCTTCCAGTCTCTGGCCATCTGCTATCTAAGGAAATAGAAACAGAGTTATTTGGTCAGTTCGATGTCCTGGGCAATGTGAAAGATGGAACAGTCCTGATACAAAATTGGAGACTGGGAAAATGGTTGGAGAGGAAGTAATAAATGAGAATCTGAATAGAAAATTGGAAGTCAGGAGACATTCAATAAAAAGGAAGAGTGTGCAAAAGCAGGTGGAGATGGACATGGAAAAGAAGTGTCACTAGTCCCGAAGTCTTAAATCGATTTATATTTCCAAGATGCTACCAGACCTGCTGAGAATTTCCAGTAATTTCATTTGTTGGTTTAGAAACACAAGATGGCAGTGATCCTGGACCAAACAGTTCTCCCATGCTCTGGGCATGTTTGACTTACTGTGTCTATGTCCCACACTGAAACCTCACGATCCTGCCGCACCTCCACCCTCGTTACTGACAATATACTGTTCATTACGTTAAACACAAGAAGAACAACTGCAAAACTTTGAGGGAGAGTTCCCTTCGGTTTCCATCAGAACAATCTGAATCACTGAAAATTGGTTCAGGACCCATGTGATATTGATCCGTCTCTGTCAGAACCCTAGCAAGTGGCCATTCGCTTTCCGTGCCTTTGAACACTTTGGGTGGTGCACGGTTGGTTTGGAACCTCACGTTTTGAAACGGACATCATTCATTGTATTTTCGGCTGCACTGATAAAGTTGTCTCTGGTGCCTCCAGTAAAATGAAAACAGCGTTCACTCAGAAACCGACGTGTGATCAAAAGCAGGCGGACAATGAAAGCAGCAAGAACATTCCCCTGCGAAGGGTTGCAATACTGCACGTGGAACGAAGAGCCGGAATTGTATTAAGCCGTGAAAGCGCCCATTGTGAGACTTGCACCCACCACCCTCAGATTAAGCATCTCACACTGCACCAACTGAGCTAACCAAGCAAAGTGCACTGTGGATTAGTTTGCTATTACATTGCGAGCATAATTCATCAGCAATTTGTTAGGATCCAGTTCATTCCTCCTAATCACAAAAATATCATTCACACCTTTCACTTCAGTTATTTCTTCAAAGCATTACAATCTATTCAGCACTTGTCTCGGGATTTAAGGTTCAGCCTTAATATCTTCATATTTTTACCCTTACCTTTATGTCGCTGATGTGATTTCCAATCACTCTGGCAGACAGTAAATCAGTCGGGAAATTAACTAAGGAAACCCAATCATTTCCGTTTACAGTGTTGGACAGAGTCGTCTCAATCAACACTTTCTTTGTTCTTTCTACCTAAAACCTTTACCACTTCTCATTTTCAAGTCAGTAGTTTTATTTATAACATGTTCCAACGACTGGAGCGACATTCCAATGTCCTGAAGCCCTTTCCAATTTAAAGTGAAAGGTTTTCTCCTCTCACACGGAAAGAGCTGTTACTAAGGAAGGAGTTTGCACGAGTTGTTTCCCATGGCTTGGCAGAAAGTCGCTGATTGAAGCTGCAGTGGCCGCTTTCTGTTGGCATCGGGAGCTTGGAGGAAGTGATGTCGTATTCTGCTGCGTGTAAACGTCTCACTCCCTGCGGACTTGGGGTGAATCATGGATGAGTTTTCCCAGTTACAATGTCAATATATGGTGGGGGTAAATGCTTGTGCTGAAATATTTGAGGCTTATTCCCTGGGTGGGCTCGAACCACCAACATTTCAGCCAAGTGCGCTGACCATTTAAGATACAGAAACTCGCAACGCAGATATCCAAAAGCAATGTTATCGACGGGATATGAGGATACGTCGGACAGCAGAAACTTGCGTTGTTTTCAGTGACGGTCGCTGATTTTCTCACCGAGAGGGTACGCAGACTGAGGAGCTGCAAACACTCAAATTAAAAGGCATCCACGCATGCGCACTCCGCTCACATACATCTCCACATCGTAGTTCACTTACGATGTTGGTATTTGAAGCCACGATTCGATAGAAACTGAAGCTTAAAATCCAGCATATTAGACCGCTCGACCACGCTACCACACAAAAGCCATCACTCAGATTTGTTTTGACTAGTGTTTCAGCATCGATTCACTTCAGGCACTTAGACCTCGCAAATTTTGTAATGAAATTGGCGTAATTTAAGAAGAAAGACTAAAGAAAATGTACAGACAAGGAACAGGCCCTTCATCCATTCAAGCCTGAGCCGATCCAAATCTACTGTTTAAATCTGTCACCCAATTCCTAAGCATCTGTGTCCCTCTGCTCCCCAACTACTCATGCATCTGTCCAGACGCATCTTAAATGTATCTACCGTGATTACCTCTCCCGTCTCTGATGACAACGCGTTCCAGACACCCAACACCCGCTGTGTCAAGTAGTTGCCGCGTGTATCCCTCTTAAACTTTTCACCTCTCACCTTGAAAGCGTGATCTCTCGGTATTTAATCCTTCAACTGGGAAATAAAACTTTTCTCTATCTACCCTGTCTGTACCTTCATGATTTTGTAAACCTCAAAAAGGTCCCCCTCAAACTCCTTTATTCTAATGAAAACAAACCTAACCTACTCAACCTCTCTTCCTAGATTGCACCTTCCATACGAGGCAACATCCGCTTAAACCCTTTACGCGCCCTTTCCAAGCGTCCACATCCTTTTGGTAATGTGGCGACCAGAAATTTACACAGTATTCTAAGTGTGGCCAGACCAATGTTTTGTTCAAATTTAACATGACTTGCCAGCCATTTTATTCAATACCCCATCCAATGAAGCCAAGCATACTATATGCCTGCTTGTCTACTCTATCCACCTGTGCAGCAACCTTCAGTGTATAATGGACCTGCACTCACAGATCTCTCTGTCCATCAACTTCCCAAAGCTCTTCCGTTCATTGTATAACCCCAGCTAGAATTAGACTGACCGAAATGCGTCACCTCACAGTTGTCTGTTTTGAACTCCAGCTGCCACTTTTCCGCCCAACTTTCCTGTATATCTCTATCCTCCTGTATTCTTAAACAGTCACTTGTACTTTCTGCTAGTCCAGAAAACTTCGTGTCATCTGCAAACTTTCTGATCATTCCAATAGTGCTCTCTTCCAGATCATTTATGTATATCATAAACAACAGTGGCCACAACACTGACCCCTGTGGAGCACGACTGGTCATCTTTCTCCATTTCCAGAAACTCCATTCAACTGCCATTCTCTGTCTCCTATTGCTCAACTAATTCTTTATCCACCTGTCTCGCACACCCTGCACACCATGTTACTTTACGTTCTGTATTTGGTTACCATGGGGAACCTTATCTAACTCCATACTGTAGTGTATGTATATGACATCAACAGCCTTTCCTTCATCTATCAACTTGGGCACTTCCCCGAAAAACTCTGTGCCTCTCACTGATATGCACATTATTTTCTAAATATGAATAGATCCTCTCCTTCAGTACCTTCTCCAGCAACCTTCCCAATACTGATGTTAGGCCCATTGTTCTGTAGTTATCCGGAATATCCCTACTGTCCTTCTTGTACAGGGGACAATATGAGCAACGTTCCAGTCGGCCAGAACCTCACCTGTGCTGAAGGATGCCACGAAGATATCTGTCAGGGCCCCAGCTATTTCCTCTCTCACCTCGCTCAGGAACCAGGGATAGATCCCATCCGTTCCTGGGGATTTGTCCACATTAATTACCCCTAGCCTGACCAACACAGCTTCCCTACTTATGTCAACATGATCCAGACTAATCAAATGTTTTACTCTAGACTCATCATTCATCATGTTCCTCTCCTCAGTGAACACTGATGCAAAATAATCATTCAGAATCATACCCACTCTCTCAGATTCGACATACAGCCTTCCTTCATTTTCCTTCAGTGGACCAATCCTTTCTCTGGTTACCCGTTTGCTTCTTATATATGAATAATATGCTTTAGGATTCTCCTCAATTTTGCTAGCGTGAAGTTGTTTCATGACCCCTTTTAACCCCCTTCATTCCTCGTTTAAGACTTGTCCTACTCTTCTCATGTTCCTCCAGGGACCATTATGTTCTTAGCTGCCGGGGGGTTTTGTATGCTTCCCTTTTCCTCTTGGCGAGTCGTACAATTGTCCTGTCATCAACAGTTCACGAATATTGCCTTGCACATCCTTTGCCTTCAATGGGACATGCCTATCCTGCACTATATTTAACCTACCTTTGAAAGCCTGCCACATATGAACTGTGGACTTTCCTACAAATAGCTGTGTCCAATCCACATTTCCGACCTCCTACATAATTTTGATATAATTAGCTTTGGCCCAGTTTAGTACTCTTTCCTTAGGACCACTATCATCTTTGTCAATGAGTATTCTAAAACTTACAGAATATTGGACACTTCCCAAAGAAATCACCCACGGCAACTGCTATCACCAGCCCTGGCTTATTCCCCAATATCAGTTCCAATATGGCCTATTCCCTCGTCGGACTATTGATACACCGCTCCAGAAAACTCACCTGGAGGCTTCTTACAAATGGTATACCATCCAGATCTCTGACACGAAGAGTATCCCGGTCAATGTTGGGAAAACGGAAATCTTCAGTCAACACTAAATTATTGCCTCTACGTCTTTCCATGGTCTGTTTTACTATTTTCTTCTTACACCTCACGCTCACTTTAATACAGCCTCAGAAATCTAACCTCACCCTTCTTATTTCACTGCGCCATCCATAGTGTCTCACGAACCAAGCCCGACATGGTGTCCTCCTTTCACACAGCCATGATATCATCCCTGACCAGCAATGCAACTCATTCCCCTTTTTTCCCTCCCTGTCCCGTCTGAAGCGTCTATATCCTAGAACATTTGTTTGCCAACCATGCCCTTCCTTCAAATAAATCTCTGTGATCGCAATAACGTCATATTCCCAGGCACCAAGCTATGCCCTAAGTTCATCTGTCTATACTCCATGCATTAAAGTAGATGCATTTCAGGCCACCAGTTCTTTTACATTTATCTGCTCTCTGCCTACTCTTCCCATTACTAATGCTATCTTCCTGATTCTTATCGTTTCCAGTTTCCACCTCACTGCCGACTTGTTTACTCTTGTGGTTCCCAGTTCCCTGCCACATTAGTATAAAACCTACCCAACAGCAGTAGCAAAAACTCCAGAAAGGACATTCGTTCCCGTCTGGTTCAGATGTACATCGTCAATTTTCTTATAGTCCCACATTCCCCAGAACTGGTCGCAAAATCCAACAAATCTGAAACCCGCCATGCAGCACCATTCCTCAAGTCACGTGTTCATCGTGCCTTTTTTTATTCATTTCTACACTGGCAGTCACATGGCACCGGCAGTAATCCCGAGATTACTACGTTTGAGGTCCTCCTCTTTAATTTCTCTCCTAGCTCCCTGAATTCTCCCTGCAGTTCCTCATCTCGTTTTTTTTTCGTTGGTGCCTGTATGCACCAAGACAACTGGCTGTTCACAATTCCCTTTCCGAATGCTCTTCAGCCCATGGGCGACATCCCTCGCCTGAGCACCTGGGAGGCAGCATAACTCTCCAGAATTGCTGATGCTCCACAGTGAGTCCACCCGCAGCTCCAGAGTGACCACGCAGTCAAACAAGTGCTGCAGCTGGACACACTTCTTGCAAGTATAAGTTTAGAAAACCTTATCAAGGATTTGCAAGGTTTGCACTGCTTGGACATGAGAACGAAACTGAATAAGCTTCGTCAGATTCCCAGGAGCTTTAGTGCTTAGATATGGCCTCAAAGAAGCTTATAAAATCATAAGGAAGACAGACAATGTAAATAGTCATGGAGCACTTTTTCACAAGACACGCGAGTTCAAATCTACATAGCAAACGTTTAATGCGAGAGAGGAAACATTTAAAAGGGATGTGAGGGACAAATGTTTTTCCCACAGAACTTTTGTTAGTGTGGAATGAATTGCCACATTTCGTGGCAGAGTCTGGTGCACTCACAGCATTTCTAAGGCATCTGAATGGGTTTATAGACAGGAAGACCTCGGAGAGATAAGGCAAAAATATTGGCAGATATGTATGGATTAATTTCGGTTATCTATTCAGCAAAGGCAAGTTGGATCGCGGGAGCTGTTTCCATGCTCGACAACGCTGAGATGCTCCAGCCACGGGCAACGGTTTGAATACACAATTTGCAAAAATACGCATGATGTTTGTTACTCAGTCAGCCAGTTTGGCTATTTTGTTTGGAGGGTGGGGGGTGGGGGTTGGGTGGGGGGTGGGGGTGGGTGGGTGGGCCCAACAGATCCAGAGATGAAGTTTTTCTGGATATTTGCTTCCAATGACCATTCTTCTTGACAATTTCCCAAGTTCGCCATCAAAGATTTTGGCTGAAGAAAAATACCTCCCATACCGCATTACCCACTTTGCTCTCCAGCGAATCCAAAAATTGACAGCTCTTAACGTGGAACAGAATTAAAACTGAAAAGGCAGTACCATGATCAGACACACCGAAGCTTAAGTGCTGTCTGTGAGGCACTATGAGTCATCTCTGACATAAACCGCTCGCACAAGTAACAGCGAGGCAATTCCAAACCTACTGGAGATTTAGTTTATTGCCAAGTCCCAGAAAGTGCTCAAGTATCAAATAAAAAAAAGAACAGCAACGAACCATTAAAAGTGAACATTTTCAATTATATCCATGATTAAATTAGGCCATCAATGCGCCAGTGCCCCTATATGATCGAGAGAGCCAATCACCTTTCTCCCTCACCAGGACAGTAATGAAGGAAATGAAAGTATAGCAACGTTTCACATCGCGATTGCCCACCTTTTCGACACAGCATCAAAAAACGGCGAACAGATTCAATGCAGGATCTTCTTTCGAAATAACGGTGAAATAACTATGTCTATGCACTTTCAGAGTAAACGGGGAACAACACAAGTTGTCTGGAATATGAATAACCAACATAGACTACTTGGGTCCCAGATTCTACTGATGCACAGACTTTCATATGAAAAGGTACTTTGGTGATTGCCCTACACCCAGAAATCTTCTGGCTGGCTTCTGTTTGCCCTGTCACATTAAACGTGTGCTGCTCTAATCGAATTTATAGTTCTTGCCGGTTGTCCGTATTGCAACTAGGGATAGCTGGTCGTGGCAACTCGTGACTGCCACACAAATTCTTTGCCAAAATTGGATTGTCCCGCAACGTGATTCGCAGTGCACGAACTTCGCAGCGAGGATATGCCACACGGCAAGTTAAAAAGCACGCTTCCATTTATTAAAGTAAGTTTCTGGGAACTGACAACCAGATTCCTCCTTACACTCGGAATTATGACAACACATAAACCAACAGCCTCTCTCAGAGACAAGTGACCAATGCCCATCTTGTGCCGGACAAACAAAGTTGACAAGATTGCACGCAGGGTCTGCACAGAAAACTATAGAGGAGAAGCAGACAGACGACCATCGAGCTGCATTCATGCAGTTCTGTTACCCTGAAAACCCCATGCACAGCTGTTCCTTGTAGGTACACACAGGGCACTGAGTGTCTCTGACTCCGGGACTTGGGACTCGGATTATATGACCGTCTGCAGCACTGGTTACTTCCTTGTGTGAGATAACTCCCGATGGAACATATTTAAAACATGATAGCTCATTGAGAAATACATTCACAATTGTACCCAAGAGACGTATTTCTGTTGTGCTTCAGGTCCAAGAACACCCAGGTCAATAGCTCCCCTGATTACCTCTGTTGATCATGTTTGCAAAGAGATCTAGCAAATTGCCAAGTTTGATTGTCCTTTCGATCAACCATTTTGACTCAGTTTGGCTGCAAATATCTTTTCCTAACTTTGTGCTTTTCTTCTTTTACATTGGTGTCTCGCACCTTACAATTGACAGCAGAGTTAGGAGAGGAGATGGAAGCATTGATCCCATCAAGTCAGCGACAGCTTTCGATGAGATCATAGATGATTTGGTTAATGCTCAACTCTGCTTTTTAGTCAGTAATCATGGCCGAGTGGTTAAGGTGATAGGTTAAAAATCCATTCAGGTTTCCTTGTTTAGGTCCGAATCCAGCTGACTCCGCTATGAATGACTTGCTGCTGGGCGAAATTTCGCTCAAAGTGCAGAAAACCTATTTTTCTGAACCTCAATGGCATTGCATTCACTGCCCATCCCTAATTACTCCAGTGATTGAGATGATGAGCTACTGTACAGAAACTTGAGCGAACTGAACATAGAGGTACAACCAAAATGCTGTTAGCGAGGGAAAGTTCCAGGATTTAGAAATAGCCAGATACTTCCAACTCAGAAAGGCGAGATCCCTGACAGGTGATTTGCGGTCACAGTTTTCTCTTTTTCTGCTGCTATTGTCCTTAGGGATAGATGTAAACAATCACAGGATTGATTCTGGCAACCAAAATAAAAACCCTGCATCTACTGTCGTTTGTGGAAGTGAGTTCCAAACCTCTCCCAAATATTGTGTGTAGAAGTGGTCACTAACATCTGTCCTGAATACTCTGAACCTCATTTTCAGATTCATTGCAGAATCCACAGCGAACTGAAACAGTTTATCGCTTCATTTTAGTGTCTTGCATTACTTCTCTCAGGTCACCACTTAACAATCAAAGTTGTCACAAAAACAGGCTTCATTTGTATATCAGAAACAGAAATGGCTCAGCTTGTCTTACATCATCTGTGGGATACCAAGAGTTAATGAGTCACTTCCGTTTACCATTTTTTGCAACTGACTTTCCTGATTTCATATCATACCTACAAACGGTATGAAACCGGAACGGGTGGCAGAACACAGAGATTAGGAAGTTCTGCATTTGCAGTGACGTCGGGAGTCTCTATCACTGGAGAATCGTAAGGAGACTACTGCTCAGTGAATTGATATCGCACTTCCTGTGTATAAATAACGAAACCTGTCAGTGAATTGGAGACTTTATTGTTCAAAATTTAAAACCAAAGAGCAGATCAGCAGCAGACTAAAACAAGTGAAATATTCATAATGCCTTATAAGGAACGCCAATGAAGACCAGGATAGTGAGGATCACCTTCTCCACATGTTTGAATTGGTTGATGCAGTTTTCTGTGCGACGTTTTCTCTCCCTTCAGGCAACTGACAAGCTCCTTGTTTGAAAATCTGAGTTGATGCATCACCAAAAGTGTTGCATTGTACTGTGTGTAAGCAGCTTGTGGAGACTGAGACTGTAGCATTGCTCACATTTCTTTTGTTTTTTATTCAAATTTCTGAGAAATGAAGAAGCTTAATAACAAGCTTAATCCCAGGTTTGGAGAAGCATTGCTCATCAGTACATGATAATCAGCTCAAGTGAAGATATTCCAGAATTGATATCAGAGACCTAATTCAAACCCTGCAACGATAGATGCCATGAATTCTAAGTTGAAATTCTATGTCTAATGCCTTTAACCCATTACAACTTACCATGGAAAATCCCTTCCGATTCGCCTCTACCCTTTACGGAAGTAAAGCTGCTATTCTTATTTGCTCCAAGATACATGTGACTCCGGACGCACAGAAACTGGATTGGTTGTTGCAGGTCAGTTATCGAAACTCCAGGATCTCACTTCAGGAATTAATCAAGGTTCTGTTCGTTTATAAATGTCCAGAGTTCAGCCGCATTCTTAACTCAACTCCTGAAGCATTCCATTTCACAATGCAGCAGAATTCTGGCAATGTGAAGGCCTGGGCAGACAAGTGAAATGAATTTCACGCATCCTGATTAAGATAATCTAATCAACACCTCTGGAAATTCAATGGTGTTGCCATTACCTAGTCATCAACGATCAACAATCTGGGAGTTACTATTAACCCCAAAATGAACTGTCCTCCCTACATGAATAATACAAGAGCAGGCCAGGTGGCAAGAAAACTGCCATCAGTCATGGGCTTTCTGACTCCAAACGCTTCTCTAATACCGAGAAGGCTCACGTTAAGTGTGTGATGGAATACTCCCCGATTGACTGAACAAATATATCGACAACGTACCTCAAGATGTTGGACAGCGCCATTATGAAACATTCGTACAAAAGGATAATGCTGCGGACATTTAATAACTGAAATGAAAGCAGAAAGTGCTGGAGAAGTTCAGCAACTCTAACAGCATACTTGGAGAGAAATACAGTTCACCTTTTGAGGCCAAAATGACTCTTCTTCAGAACAGCACTGAAGAGAGGACATGCAGGACAAGAAAAGTTACTTCTCTGACACTTTTCACAGTTGCTACCAGGTCGGCTGAGTTTCTTCAGAACCTTCCATTCCATGGCAATTGAGCCCGTTCGATTGGCACTTTATGTATAATTTCAATCCATTCACAACTGTCGCAGCTTTTTGATTCATCAACAATTTCCATTTGACAGCACACTCCAACTCGAGTACTACTATCGTCCTAAAGACAAAGGAAGTAAACGAATGGGAAAATCATTTTCTGTGTGTTCCCTTCCAAGCTACTAAACATCACAATTGGATAGGTATTCCTTCAGTCAGTCCTTCACTGTCCCAGTGGATCAGAGGGTTGCTCTTCTCCCCCACTTCAAAACATCCAAATAGTTTAATGAACTGTTCAAATAAACTTTGTCAAACTCAATTGTTAGAAGGAGAAAGTGAGGTCTGCAGATGCTGGAGATCAGAGCTGAAAATGTGTTGCTGGAAAAGCGCAGCAGGTCAGGCAGCATCCAGGAAACAGGAGAATCGACGTTTCGGGCATAAGCCCTTCTTCAGGAATGAGGAAAGTTTGTCCAGCAGGCTAAGATAAAAGGTAGGGAGGAGAGACTTGGGGGAGGGGCGTCGGAAATGTGATAGGTGGAAAGAGGTCAAGGTGAGGGTGATAGGTCAGACTGGGGTGGGGACGGAGAGGTCAGGAAGAAGATTGCAGGTTAGGAAGGCGGTGCTGAATTCGATGGATTTGACTGAGACAAGGTGGGGGGGAGGGGAAATTAGGAAACTGGTGAAATCCGAGTTCATCCCTTGTGCTTGGAGGGTTCCTAGGCGGAAGATGAGGCGTTCTTCCTCCAACCGTCGTTTTGTTGTGGTCTGGCGATGGAGGAGTCCAAAGACCTGCATATCCTTGGTGGAGTGGGAGGGGGAGTTGAAATGTTGAGCCACAGGGTGGTTGGGTTGGTTGGTCCGGGTGTCCCAGAGGTGTTCTCTGAAACGCTCCGCAAGTAGCCGGCCTTTCTCCCCAATATAGAGGAGGCCACATCGGGTGAAGAGGATGCAATAGATGATGTGTGTGGAGGTGCAGGTGAATCTCTGGCGGATATGGAAGTTTCCTTTGGGGCCTTGGAGGGAGGTGCGGGGGGAGGTGTGGGCGCAAGTCTTGCAACTGGAAAACCGCTCCACAACAAAAACACCAGAGGAAGGGGAACCAGTTCCGAAACATTAACTCTCATGTTCCTCCACAGATGTCCCCAGACCAGCGAAACAACTGCCCCCTTCGCCACGATGCCCCAGTCCCGTTCACCCACCCCGTCCAGTAACCCTTGCCCTTGCTCCTGGTTTACAGCATTCCCAGTTCTTCTGATTTTTATTTGGCTAGAATCGCATGTCGCGACTAAAATTATCAGTAAGCCAATATTGAACAAAGCGATTAAGGTTGAGAGACAATAACAACTTGTCACGGCGATGGTGTGAAAACAGAACAATAAGGAAGATTTCACAGATACAGAACAGTGTGGTGGGTCACATGTGGTGTGACATTAACCGAATATCATGGTTGATGCCATCACAACAACGAAGGCAGTTGGCGATCCAATTCTCTTTGTCGATCTTGCGTTGTTGTGTATCTCGAAAGCCGCCTTGGCTGACATTTAGTCGAAGATTGAAAACCAAATGTCCTTGATTGCTGAACTCTTCCCCGAATGGGTGTGAATAATCCTGTCTGGCAATTGTTATGCCGTTACCATTCATCCACTGGCACACCATCTGCATGGTCTTGCCAATATACCATTACTGGGTATCTTCTGATATCATGTGGTATCATTGCCTGCTGCATGTGACAAACAACATTGCCTGAGTCACATGAGTACCTGTCGTGTACGTGGTACCAACGGGTGATGGTAGTGTCCATGTCTTGCAAAGGTTGCGAAGGCATGGTGCTGTGGTGTTGTGGTTAATGCTATGTAGTTTACTGTAAACGGTAGTATGCTATAATTTTGCTGGGTGTTTGAAGGTGAGAATTGAAGTCATGGGGATGTTCTTAGTGAGATGCTCATCATCATCGGTGACATGCTGAATCCTGTGAAGAACGTGCTGAAATCCAGGAAAGTACTGACGATGAAAGATACTCTATTAGTCGCATCCTCTGTCTGTCTTCTGACGAGTTCACAGCAGATTTTCACTGTGGCACACCGGAACTGGCGATCAATCAGTTCAACATGTACCCCATCATCATGAGGATATCCTTCAAAATCTTTAGGTGTCTGTTGCATTATTCTTCATCTGAGCGTTTCCTGTGCAGGTGAAGCTCTTGTCCTTACGGTATGGCTTCTTTAATGTATTTAGGGTGGAAGCTGGAGAAGTGCAGTATCGTGCAGTTATCCTTGGGCTTGCGGTGGAGTGAGATGCAGAGGTGTTATTTCTTAATTTTGGTTTGTGGTGCGTAAGGTTGTATCATCCTTATAAATGGAATAGGCATTCAGTTAAAACCACGAACAGAAATACCAGGAGAATCTCAGCAGATCTTACAGCGTCTATTCAGAGAGAATTAGAGACAAATATTTCAAAACTTCATCAGAATTCGGTAATCTCCCACAGGCACTGCCAAACTGGTTAGTTTTGACAGCGGTTTCTGTTTTTGCTTCAGATTCCCAGAATCCACAGTTCTTTACATTAACCATTAAAGCAATGCAGAAACTTTTTTTTATCGTTCGTCATACCAAAGGTTTCTGTTTGAAAACATTTTCCTGACCCCATTAGAAACACGAAACGGTGCTGCACAGAAAACAGATGCATTATGAACATCAATCGCTGTCGCCCTGGCGCTATTGAACCAGTAACATTTCAGTTAACAGTCGCATGAACTGATACGTCCAACCTAACACATTGGACGATCCTCTAAAGCTTTCTGTGATTGACCTCCCACTTCAGGCTGCCATTCCCAGAACGACAACTGTCCTCTATCAGTTTTACTTTTCCGAAATAACGACTGGGACATTCATAATTGCGACATGGGAACAGTCTGATCCCAGCCACGACAGACACACCCATGTCACTGGGAACCAGCTCTGCTCCAATCGGGAACATCTCTCTCCGAACCTTTCAGTATCTTGTGTGGTATCGAGTATTTTCATTGTCCCAGTGTCCATGTAAGGTTTGTATTGCTCATGTACAGGACCGAGAATTACTTCAATGTCTCCAATCAGTTCTTGTCCTGAGAACATCAGAATCAATGTCCCGTCCACTTAAAGAACGCGAAGTTGTCCTGACTGTTTCCGATCAGTCTGACAATTTACCCTTCTTCATTCTCCTCTGAGTCCTTTTCCCAAAGAGTTTCTGATGATTCACAAAGCTGGAGACTGGGTGACGTGATTTGACTTCTTAACATTTTTTCACCTGACAAGTGACAATATTTTCCCAAATTCTGTTCACAATCGTCTGTATTTCACCATGTCCAGGGATGAGAAGTCCCGTTTTGTGGAGGGATTCCCGATGTTGGTGAGTTTTGCTTTGGAGCAAAGATGGTTTATCAGCAATTTCCTGCGGCTATTTACAATGATGGGAAAAGTAGTGGTGGGGATTGGCTCTTCGACGAGCGGGGGAAAGTGTTGCCACTGACCAGCGTTAGTGAACAGAGGACTGCGGTAAAAGGAATCTATTCAAAAGCAGCACTTCTGCACAGTACATTCAAAGAATACTGCAAAATCACGATGGGCCTGGCAGTAACTGTGAAAAGAGAAACGGAGATAATGTTTTAAGTGTGTTGCATTTTTGATTAATAACTTGAGATTGCTAAGTCTAATCAACTGACTGGTCTTGTTTGTTGAGACGAGATTTCTGAACTGTGAGTGAAAACTCGTCCTGCATGACATCACTGAAAACTGAACCAGCAGAATTCGAACCTGTGGAGGGAAGCCCCAATGGATTTCTAATCCATCACCTGTATCACGCGGCCATGACTACACACGTGCAATGATGTCTTAGTATGTCTTATGTAACGGAAAGTTCCAACCTGAAACACCAGGATTTGGCTTTTCCTGGTACCCCAGTATTCGCTGTCAGACTCTCTTGCTTTCGGAAGGAGGAGGATGCTGGGGTGCCAAGAAAAGCCAAATCCTGGTGTTTGAGGTTGGAACTTTCCATTACATAAGACATACTAAGACAGCATTGCGCGCATGTCGTCATGGCTGCATCAATTTGAATTGCACACATATTGATGAGAGATAAAGTGGATGGGTCGGATCCATTTTCATGCGCAGAGAGGTGAATAAGCACAGCACTGGATCGCGAAAGAAAAATGTCCTTGCATGAGGTCGGCACGGTGGCACAGTGGTTAACACTGCTGGCTGACAGCGCCAGAGACCCGTGTTCAATTGCTGCCTCGGGCGACTGACTGTGTGGAGTTTGCACGCTCTCCCCGTGTCTGCGTGGGTTTCCTCCGGGTGCTCCGGTTTCCTCCCACAGTGCAGGTCAGGTCAGGTGATGTGCAGGTCAGGTCAGGCGAATTGGCCATGCTAAATTGCCCGTAGTGTAAAGTAAGGGGTAAATGTAGGGGTATGGGTGAGTTGTGCTTCGGCGCGCCGGGTGGACTTGTTAGCCCGAAGGGCCTGTTTCCCCACTGTAAGTAATCTAATTTGTCTCGCCCTATTCACTGCCAGTAGAATTACGCTCAGCGAAGTCTTCTTGAAAAAATACACCACTGGCAAATCTGATGTGCAAATTATGTCTGCTATTTTCAATCAAAATCTGAACATTTTTCAAATACACGGAGCGGCACTGGACAGTGCAGACCTACCTTCAGGGGCTTATTCTGCTCTGATGTACACCCGCGAGAAGTTGGGACGAGAGTGCATTCTCACAGCTGAAGGGATCAAACATTTAAGAAAATGATAAGGAGGATATTCACTCTTTCAGAGGGTAGCAAATCCGTGGGTTTCCTAACAACAGAGGGCTGTGAAGGCGAGGTGTATTCAAGGCCGTGATAGACAGACATAGAGCATCATGGAGATGAGGATAAAAACGGGGGTTGAGAATTAACCAAATCAGCCATGATCTCATTGAATTTTGTCGCAGACTTGATAGGCTAAATTGCTTCCATCTGCTCTCGTAACTTTGCCGTTATTTGGAAGATACCGGACACCATTTTAAAAGAAGAAAAGCACAACTTTAAGTGGAGGTGGTTTCAGTCAAACTGAATCAAACTTATTTATTGAGCGAAAAATCAGACTTGGCATGTTTCCAGATTTCCTTGCTAGCATGACGAGCAGAGTTGATCAAGGTCGTCTGATTGTACTTGGGCATGAAACAAACAAAGATTAGTGACATAATCTTCATTTTCTTTATGTCAAAAGTAATATGTTTCCTGATGGTCACAAAAAAGGAGATGGTTTCCAAGAAAAGACAGATACTAAGTCAGCTGTAAACTAATCGATGACCAAAATATGGCTCGCGTTGTTCTCTGGGACAGATATGATTTATTGATTATTGTCATCCAAACTTTCTTTTTACCATTGAACCGTGAGTGGGAGATGGGAAACTAAGATCACCCGTAACTATTGCCATCTTTTATCACTCACATGTAGTATTTCTTTCTTGTACGTAGTGGTTACTGCGAGTGCACTTGTAAGCTACACTTGCGGATGACTTCTTTCCTCACTGGTCCTCATTTCTACACAAACACGTTTCATATCCTTATCTCCTGAATCAAAGTAATATGCAACCAATTGATAAATGTCACTAATACCTTGGCATTTCACACGCCTCCGTTTGTCACCTTCCAATGTAAATTAATAATTTGCCGTGTTGCAATTGCGCACAATAAGAGATAACAAAATACAGGGAGGTGTACCAGGTTTGCAAACGCACGTTATTGAAGCTAAAACGCAGGTTTCTGCCCAAAATACGATCATGGAAGCATGCACCGAATCGTCAGGAAGCACACAATAAGTCCAGTTCCAGAGGGCATGACAGGAACAGAACCAGAAAAACCACCAAAATACTTCTCTCGGCTAATATTTTGGATGTACATCTCAATGAGCAATCGAGTTTTACATATGTTCCAACAGTAGTTACAACACAAGGAATTAACCAGTGCTGCAGACGGTCCAAGCCCCTGAATCAGAAACACTCAATGCCCTACATGCAACTACAAGAACATCTGCCCGTGGTGTATACGGGCTGGCTGAAGTTCATGATTGCAGCTCGCTTGTTGTCCGACTGTTCCTCCGATATAGTGTTTCGTGCAGTCCCTGCGTGGAATCTTGACAACCACATTTGTCCTGCACAAGATGAGCATTGGATATTGTTTTCTGGTGTGCTTTCCCTCAGCGAGGCTGTTGGTTTATGTGCTGTCCTAAATCCACGTGTTCAGAGGAGTCTTGCTATCAGTTTCCAGAAATTTATTTTAAAAAAGGAAGCATGGTGTTTCAATTGCTTTATAGCATATCCTGATTGATAATTTAGTGTGCCAGACATCTGGGAATGCAGTTGTGGGATACATATTCTTGGCAAAGAATTTGTGTGGCCGTCAGTAATTGCCACGGCCAGCTGTCCCGAGTAGCTATACGTACAGACAGCAAGCATCCTGGAGAGCAGCACAACAGTAATAGAACATGGCAATCAGAAAGCAGCCAGAGGATTTCTAGAAGGAGGGCACCCATCCATGGATTCCATCAATAAAGACATTGATCAGGATCCCATCTGCAACACCAACAACCGGACCCAGCGGCAATGAAACTAAATAAACAGGACAGTAGGCTTCACAACAGGCTCTGCAACCCTGAGGAAGTTACCCAGAACTGTGAGCATCCCACTTCCCAGCTCCGCAAAACATTCCTACAACATCTCCATGAAGCACACGAGCTTCACATCTTTCTGCTCCAAAGCAGTCCGATTTTTCACAGCAGAGAATTGTACACTGAACTCCCGCGTGCAAGGTAAGGATGCCAAACCCAACACGATCAATAATGGCAGTGAGAGCGAGGGCAACAATTTCCATTGTCATATGGACAGCCACAAGCACTCTCTTTGAAAGGTACCTTTAAATATGAAAGTCTGTGCAGCAGTATAATCGGGGAACCAAGTAGCCTGCGCTGGGTAGTCATATTTCAGACAATTTCCATTGTTCACCGTTTTCACTGAAAGTGAATGGATATTCCTATTTCATTGCCGATATGAAACCAGATTCTGCATTGTATCTGCTCGCCGTTTTTGTTGTTGCAGTGGCGAAAAGGTTGGCATTCGCGATGAGAAATGTTTTTTGTATTTCTCGCATTTCCTTCATTACTGTCCTGGTGAAGGGAGCTGGTGATTGGTCCTCTCGATCAAATGGAGTCATCAGCGCATTGTTGACCTGATTTCATCACGAGTGCAATTGGTACACTTCACTATTCATGGGTTATTGCTGTTCCGTTTTGTTTTATGTTTGTTGAGCACTTCCTGAGACTTGGCAATGCACTAAATCTCCAGTATGTCCTGAATTGCCTCGCTGCCATTTCTCTGATGTGTTCATGACATAATCGGCCTGCACTGCAACAAAGGCAGTATGCATGCTTCGGTGTACCAATACTTCTGCCAATTTTACGATGCTGGCAGGTTTTGGTTTTGTTCTAAACATTATGACTGACAATGGTCCACCCTTTCTGTTTTGCTTCTGTTCCACATGAAGAGCTGTCAGTTTCTGGATTCGTTGGAGAGCTGAGGGGGGTAGCATTATCCGTGCGGTATTATTCTTCAGCCAAACTCCATGATGGCAAAGTTGGGAAGGTGCCAAATGAATGGTCATTGGCAGCAAAAGTCCGGAAAGACCCTCATCGCTGGGTCAACACGTCCCATCCACCCTTTAGAAATACAGGCAAACGCGCTGGCTGCGTAACAAACAGAGTGCATTTATTTGCAAATGGTCCATTAAAACTGGCGTCAGCTGCGGGAGCACATCAAAGTTGCCGAGCACGGAAAAAGACCCTCCTATCGAACCTGTCCATGCTGAACAGATAACCGAAATTAATTGAACCATATTTGCCAAAATGTGTTCCTTATCTCTCCGAACGCTTCCTGTCTATATACCCATTCAGATGCCATTGAATTTGCCTTAAATGTGGCAAATCATTCTGCACACACAAAAATGTCTGGGTGACCTCGCTAAGTTTCTGCATGACATCATGACCAAACTTTGGGCCAAAGTTGGAAACTGCGACTAGAATAGATGGCTCTCTGATTAGCCGCAAGGCACAAAGGACGGAATGGCCTTTTCCCACTTTGTAAATCTTCGAAGACAAGTTGAAAATAATCTGCAACGAAAATGTTCTTGTGAAGATTTACTTGTGAGGATTCGGTGCTCTCAGCACCGTAGCCCGGATCGTATTCCCGCTCATGCAATGTTTGTATTGTTCAGCAAACATATCGGTGTACCAATACTTCTGCCAATTTTACGATGCTGGCAGGTTTTGGTTTTGTTCTAAACATTATGAAGGTTAACATAAAACAAACAGCTGCAGTTTCTGGAAATCTGAGACAAAAACGAAAATTGTTTGCGGAACGCAGCAAGACAGGGAACAGAAACGTCGACTTTCCTCCTCTTCGGATGCTGCCTGACCTGCTGTGCTTTTCCAGCATCGCTCTGATCTAAAATCAGGTTTCCAGCATCTGTAGTCCTCACTTTTACATCGTTCCTTCAGTGTCACTGGTTCCCAATGAAAGAACTCCATTTCTAGCGGTTTCATGTCTGTACCTCCGTGCTGAGGAGTTGAAGCGTGAAGAAAAATAACTCATCCCCTCCATCTCTGGGGTAATTAGGGACTGAGAATGATTCGTGTCACATTGAAATATAACGAGATGCGACTTAATGTTTGTCTTTTATTGGGAACCATCTCTTTCATTGTAACCATCAGGAAAGAACATTTCGTTCGCCAGAAAAAGAAATGAATATGTCACTAACCTTTGTTTGCTTCAGGTCCAAGAATACTCAGATCAATAGCTCCCTTGCTTACCTCTGCTGGTCATGTTCGCAAAGAGATCTAGCAAATTGCCAAGTGTGACTTTCCTTTCAATCAATAATTTTGAATCAGTTTGGCTGCAAATATCGTTTTCTACCTTTGTGCTTTTCTTCTTTTACATTGGTGTCTCGCACCTTACAAATGACAGCAAAGGTATGAAAGGAGATGGAAGCATTCAGCTCATCAAGTCAGCAGGAGCTTTCTATGAGATCACGACTGATTTGGTCGATGCTCTACGCGGCAGCGCTGTCTGTAGTCATGGCCGCGTGGTTAAGGCGATGGATTCGAAATCCATTGGGGTTTCTCCACGTAGGTTCGAATCCTGCTGACTACGTTATGAATGCATTCCTGCCGGTCCAAATTTCGCTCCAAGTTCAGAAAACCTATTTTGCAAACCAGGCCGATAATTTGATTAGATTTGGGAAACTCGAGTTCTTCTTCAGAAATGTTCCATATTTAAAACATTATCTTTGTTTCTCTTTCCAGATACACTGCTCGACACATAGGGTTTCTGCAGTTGTTATTGAACGTCCTGAGCAGAAGTGCTGCTTTTCATTAGATTCCTTTCATCCCTGTCCTCTGTTCTCTGACTCGGGTCAGTGGCAACACTTCCTCCTGATCGTCAAAGTGCTCACTCCCCACCGCTCCCTCTCCCATCATTACAAACAACCGCAGGAAATTGCTACTAAACCATCTTTGTTCCAAAATGAAATTCACCAACCTCGGGAATCTCTCCAGCAAACGGGACTTCTCATCCCTGGACATGGTGCAAGCCAGACGATTGTGAAGAGATACTGTAAAAATAATTTCAGTTGGCAGTTGGAAAAATGTTTAAGCAGCATATAATTTATGCTCCAGCTTTGGAAATCTTGAGAAACTCTTTGGGAAATGGAATCAGAGGAGGATGAAGAAGTGTGCACTGTCGGACCGAGTAGAGGATGGGACATTGCCTCTGATGTTCTCGGGACAGGAAATGATCTGAGACATTGAAAGAATTCTCGCTCACGTACGTGAGGAATGGAAACTTCATCTGGACTCTGGGACAATGAAACACTCTGGAACACTCAAGACAAAATCCAAATATTGACTGGGATCACTACAGTACGAGTACTATAGATGGGTCAGTTTTTGCCCAGAGTGTGCAAGAGGGCTTCCTGACACAGTATGTAGACATGCCTTCAAGGGACGAAGCCACTTTCGATTTAGTACTGGGTAACGAGCCTGGTTAGGTTTTCGATTCGGAAGTAGGTGAGCACTTTGGAGACAGCGATCACAATTCTCTCAGGTTTACTTTCGTGATTGAAAGGGTTAGGTGTACTCCACGGAGCAAGAGTTTCAGCTGGTGGAAGGGAAATTACGATGCAATGAGGTAAGAATTAGGAAGCGTACAATATGGTAGGAAACTGCAGGGGGAGAGCCCATTAAAATGTGGAGCTTATTCAAGGAAAAGCTCCTTTGTGTCCTAGATACGTATGTAACTGTCAGGCAGGGAGGAAGATATAGAACGCGTGAGCAGTGGTTTACTAAGGAAGTGGAATCCCTGGTCAAGAAGAACAAGAAGTCTTATGTTTGGACAAAATGTGAAAACTCAGTTGGAGCGCTCGAGGGTTCCAACGACATCAGGAACGACCTAAAAAGAGAGATGAGAAGAGCCAGGGGGAGACATGAGAAGTTGTTGGCAGATAGGTTCAGGGTTAACCCTAAGGCTTTCCATAGGTATGTCAGGAATAAAAGAATGACGAGAGTTAAATTTGGGATAATCAAGGATAATAGTGGGAAGTTGTGTGTGGAGTCAGAGGAGATAGGGGAAACACTAAATAAATATTTTACGACAGTGTGCGCTACAGAAAATGAAAATGTTGGCGAGTAAGGTACAGAGATACTTGCATTTAAACTAGAAGAGATTGAGGTTCACAAGGAAGAGATATTAGAAATACTGCAGAGTGTGAAAATAGATAAGTCAGTTGGGCTGGATGGGATCTATCCGATGTTGTTTAGCAAATGCACTGCAGGAAGGTACAAATCAAGGTGATGCTAACAACGGCTCGTTTTGAGCCGCTAATTTGCAGTGAAGTGGCGGCGCCAATAAAAGGTGTCACGCATCTCGTCGAATTCCACATCCAGAGCTCGAAATGACCGGAGGTCTCTCACTGAGTATCTGCAGGGTCTTGCTTGGACGACACCATGACACTTTTTCACTGGAGTGGATCATGAAATCGCGTCGTGACTGTGAATAAAACGATGGAAACCTCCAGAAGAGAAGGACGCGATCCTGAAACAGGCAGCTGAGGACAAATGTTTCTCCTTTGCCAGTGAAAGGCACTGCTTCACAAATTGGAAACTTCGAAGTGAAGCAATGTTGGTGATTATCTTCGCTGCTTGTTCACCTTTTTAATTCTGATTCCGTGAAAGTCCATGGCATTACATATCGACATTCCGCCAACGCGCAGCTTGCGTTTTGGGCCAGTGGCGTAATGGATAACGCATCTGACTTCGGGTTAGAAGATTATACATTCGAGTCCTACCTGGCTTGAGAGGAATGTTTCGCTTTAACTGTGGTTGACGTTGACGCTCCCCTGTGAAGTCCTGGCGGGATGTCGCCTCTGCGCTTCCGCATTTAAAACATGCATTTGTCCTATTGTCCATTTCAAATTCCAGCTCTCCACAACGGACACCTCCGTCAGTTTGGGGGTATCTTACTGTGTGTCTCCCTCTGTGGGTGAAAATGAGCATGTGTTCCTCAAAAGAATTACAATTCGTTGTGGAAGTGTCATATTTCTGCCCCGTTATTGTGCCATTTAAGAACATAGCATAACCTCATTGACATTTGCCCTGGAAACATTAGAACACACGAGACTTTGGGCCAAAGTTGGAAACTGCGACTAGAATAGATGGCTCTCTGAATAGCCGCAATGCACACGGATGGAATGGCTTTTCACACTGTGTAAATCTTCGAAGACAAGTTGAAAATAATCTGCAACGGAAATGTTCAGAAAGGGTGTTTTATTTCCAACAAATACTATAGTATGTATCGCATTGTCTTGTTATTTACTTGTGAGGATTCGAAACGCTCAGCACCGTGGCCCGGATCATATTCCTGCTCATGGAATGGTTGTATTGTTCAGCAAACATATCGGTGTACCAGTACTTCTGCCGATTTTCCGATGCTGGCAGGTCATTGGTTTTGTCCAAAACATTATGAAGGTCAACATAAAACAAATGGCTGCAGTTTCTGGAAATCTGAGACAAAAACGAAAATTGTTTGCGGAACGCAGCAGGACTGGCAATAGAAAGGTCACTTGCCTGCTCTTCGGATGCTGCCTGACTAACTGTGCTTTTCCAGCATCACTCTGATCTAAAATCTGGTTTCCAGCATCTGCAGTCCTCACTTTTGCCTAGTTCATTCAGTGTCGCTGGTTCCCAATTCAAGAACTCCATCTCGAGCGGTTTCATGTTTGTCCCTCCGTGCTGAGGAGTTGAAGAGTGAAGAAAAGTAACTCACCCCCTCCATCTCTGGGGTAATTAAGGACTGAAAATGAATCGTGTCACATTGAAATATATCGAGATGCGACTTAATCTTTGTCTTTTATTGGGGACCATCTCTTTCATTGTAACCATCAGGAAAGACCATTTCGTTCGCCAGAAAAATAAATGAATATGTCACTAACCTTTGTTTGCTTCAGGTCCAAGAATACTCAGAACAATAGCTCCCTTGCTTACCTCTGCTGGTCATGTTCACATAGAGTTCTAGCAAATCGCCAAGTGTGATTTTCCTTTCAATAAATAATTTTGACTCAGTTTGGCTGCAAATATCTTTTCCTACCTTTGTGCTTTTGTTCGTTTACATTGGTGTCTCGCACTTTACAAATGACAGCAAAGGTATGGAAGGAGATGGAAGCATTTAGCTCAAGTCAGCGAGAGCTTTCAATGAGATCACTGCTGATTTGGTCAGTGCTCACGCTGGCTCTGCTGCCTGTTGTCTTGGCCGAGTGGTTAAGGCGATGAATTAGAAAACCCTTGGGGTTTTCCCACGTAGGTTCGAATCCTGCTGACGACGTTATGAATGCATTCCTGCTGGTACAATTCTCGCTCAAAATTCAGAAAAACTATTTTGTGAACCAGGCCGGTAATTTGATTAGACTTGGGAAACTCGAGTTCTTCATCAGAAATGTTCCATATTTAAAACATTATCTCTGTTTCTCTTTCCAGATACACTGCTCGACACATCGGGTTTCTGCAGTTCTTATTGAACGTCCTAAGCAGAAGTGCTGCTTTTCATTAGATTCCTTTAATCCCTGTCCTCTGTTCTCTGACTCGGGTCAGTGGCAACACTTCCTCCTGATCGTCAAAGTGCTCACTCCCCATCGCTCCCTCTCCCATCATTACAAACAACCGCAGGAAATTGCCACTTAACCATCTTTGTTCCAAAATGAAATTCACCAACCTCGGGAATCTCTCCACCAAACGGGACTTCTCATCCCTGGACATGGTGCAAGCCAGACGATTGTGAAGAGATACTGTAAAAATAATTTCAGTTGGCAGTTGGAAAAATGTTTAAGCAGCATATAATTTATGCTCCAGCTTTGGAAATCAGAGGAGGATGAAGAAGTTTGAACTGTCGGACCGAGAAGAGGACGGGTCATCAACTCTGATGTTCTCGGGACAGGAACTGATCTGAGACATTGAAAGAATTCTCGCTCACGTACGTGAGGAATGCAAACTTCATCTGGACTCTGGGACAACGAAAAACTCTGGAACACTCAAGACAAAATCCAAATGCCAAATACTGTGTCAGGAGGGCTTCCTGACAGAGTATGTAGACATGCCTTCATGGGACGAAGCCACTTTCGATTTAGTACTGGGTAATGAGCCTGGCCATGTTTTAGATTCGGAAGTAGGTGAGCACTTTGGAGACAGCGATCACAATTCTCTCAGATTTACTTTCGTGATTGAAAGGGTTAGGTGTACTCCAGGAAGAAGAGTTTCAGCTGGTGGAAGGGAAATTGCGATGTAATGAGGTAAGAATTAGGAAGAGTAGAATGTGGTATGAAACTGCAGGGGGTGAGCACATTAAAATGTGGAGCTTATTCAAGGAAAAGCTCCTTTGTGTCCTAGATAAGTATGTACCTGTCAGGCAAGGAGGAAGATATAGAACACGTGAGCCGTGATTTACTAAGGAAGTGGAATCCCTGCTGAAGAAGAGCAAGAACTCTTATGTTTGGACAAAATGTGAAAACTCAGTTAGAGCGCTCGAGGTTCCAACGTTATCAGGAAAGATCTAAAAGGAGAGGTGAGAAGAGCCAGGAGGAGACATGAGAAGTTATTGACAGATAGTATCAGGGTTAACCCTAAGGCTTTCCATCGGTATGCCAGGAAAAAAAGAATGACGAGAGTTAAATTTGGGACAATCAAGGATAACAGTGGGAAGTTGCGTGTGGAGTCAGAGTAGATAGGGGAAGCGCTAAATAAATATTTTTCGACAGTGTTCGCTATAAAAAATGAAAATGTTGGCGAGGAATATATTGAGGTACTTGTGTCTAGAGTAGTCGATATTGAGTTTCACAAGCATTAGGTGATAGAAATGCTGTAGAGTGTGATACCAGACAAGTCCCCTGGGGCGTATGGAATCTGTCCTAGTATCCTCTGGGAAGCAAGGGAAGAGATTGATGAGCCTTTGGCATCGATAGTCAAATCATTGTTGTCTACAGGAATAGTGCCTGTGGAATGGAGCATAGCATATGTTGTTCCCGTGTTCAAAAAGTGTCGTAGAGACAACCCTATTAATTACAGACCTGTGAGTCTCACTGCAGTTGTCAGTGACGTGTTGGAAAGGGTTATTATGGATAGGCTTTATGACCATCTAGAAAAGAATAATCTGATCAGGGACAGTCAGCACGGTTTTTTTTTTTGTGATGGGTATGCCTTGCCAACGAATCGTATTGACTTTGTTGACAAAGTCACCAAACAGGGAAATGACAGGAAACCGGTTGATATGGTGTATATGGGTTTCAGGAAGTTGTTCGATAAGGCTCCCCACAATAGGCTATTATAAAAAATGCGGTGGAATGGAATTGTGAGAGAGATGACAGCTTTGATCAGTAATTGGCTTGCCAATAGAAAACAGTGTTATAGTTGATGGAACATGTTCTTCTTGGTGTCCAGGTACTGGCGACGTACCACAAGGGTCGGGGGTAGGTCCACTACTGTTACAAGAGATCTAACCTTGACAATCAGTCTCCAATGGGGAACATTATTGAACGCCTCACTGAAGCCCATATAGATCACATTTACTACTCTGCCCTCATCAATCTTCCTTGTTACTTCTCAAAAAAATTCAATCAAATTAATGAGACATGATTTCCCACGAAAAAAGCCATTTTAACTATCCCGAATCAGTCCTTGTCTTTTCAAATACATGTACATTCTGTTCCTCAAGATTCCATCCAACAATTGGAGTATTCTTGGCAGATGCAGTTTCATGTAGGGGATGCGAGGTCATATACTTTGTTGGGAAGAATCAAAAGACACGCTACTATTAAAATCGATAAAAACGCAAAAGATGTGCACTGCAGAGGGGTCTCAGTGTTCTTATATATGAAACGAACAAAGGTTAATCACATATTTATTTCTTGCTGGCAAATGAAAACCTTTTCTGATGCTCACAATTAAAGAGACGATTTCCAAGAAAATAGGACAATTAAGTCACCAGTAGAGTAATCAATTACCCAGATAGCCCTCGTTATGTTTTATGGGTCGTGTGGGATTTTTTTTTTGAATATGGTTCTCCAAACGTTTTTACAATGGAACCGAGAGTTTTAGATGGGAAGTTAAGATCACGCATGACTATTGCCATTTTTGTCACTCACACACAATATTTTTTCCTTGTACGATTTATTTCACTTTGTGGTTACTGCGAGTGGGCTTGTAAACTACAAATGCTTGTGAGTTTATTCCTCAGTGTTCCTCAACTCCAGCCAAACAGACTTTATATCCTTATTTCCTGAGTCAAGGTAATATTTAACCATTGCATAAATGTCATTAAAACTTCGATATTTCACAGGCCTCTGTATATCATCTTACAATATTAATCTATTCTTTACTGTATTGCAGTTGCGCATAAGAAGAGAAAAATAGTATCGAGAATGGTGGACCTCCGCTTCACACACCCGTTATTGAAGCGAAAATGCAGATTACTGCCCATGGAAGCATGTGCAGAACCTTCAGGAAACAAAGAATAAGTGCTGTGCCACAGGGCATGTCAGGGACAGCACCAGAAAGACAACATAAATGCTGCTATGAGCTCCTATTTTGGATATATTTCTCAATGAGCAATAGAGTGTTCCATGTGTTCCATCAGGAGTTACCTCACACTAGGAAGTAACCACTGTTGCAGACGGTCATATCACCCGAGTTCCAAGCCCTGGAATGAGAGACATTCAATATTCTGAGCATAACTGCAAGGAACAGCTGTCCGAGGCGTTTACAGTCCAGATGAAATTATGAATGCAGCTCTCTAGTTGTCAACCTCTTTCTCCTATGTCGTGTTCCGTGCAGTCCCTGCGTGGAATCTCGTCAACCACGTTTGACCTGCACATGATGTGTATTGGGCCTTGTTTTCTCGTGAGTTGTTGTCTGAGTGAAGCTCTCGGTTTCTGTGCTGTCATAAGTCCGAGTGTTCGGAGGAGTCTGGATATCGTTTTCCAGAATTTGTTTTTAATACAGGGAAGCATGATTTAAAAATTACCTCAAAGCATATCCTCGTTGCGAACATTGTGTGACATGCATCTGCGAATGAAGGTGTGTGGATATTGGTTCTTGGCAAAGAATTTGTGTGGACGTCAGTCCAGCAGTCCATAGTAGCAATACATAAAAACGGCAAGGGCGACACATTCGACTAGAATAGCACAACAATAATAGGACAGGGCAAGCAGAAGACAGCCAGACAATTCCTGGAATCAGGGCACTCATCACGGATTCCATCCTTTGGACCCAATCTGCAATCCCAACAAACGGAAGCAGCGGGAATGAAACCAAATGAATTCGTACCAAAACATGAGTGCAGCGCTTCACAGGAACCTCTACAGCGCTGAGAATGTCACCCAGACAGGCGAGGAAATGTTTGCAAACCATCTTCCTCGCGTCACCGAACTTTTCAACAAGAACTCCAGAAGCATCCGAACTTCACATCTTTCTGCTCCAAAACACTCCGCTTTTCCACAACAGAGAATTGCACACTCAACTACCGCGTGTAAGATGAGAATACCAGCCCCTACACTACCAAGGGCGGCAGTAAGAGCGAGGGGAAACAGCTGCCACTGTCATTCCACAGCTACAAACGCTCTCTTTGAAATGTACATTTTCGTATGAATGTCGGGGCAGCAGTAGAATATGGGAACTAAACAGCCTGCGCTGTGTATTCATATTCTGGACAATGTGAGTTGTTCACAGCTTTCCCTGAAAATGAGTGGACGTCGTCATTTCACCGCTGTTGTGAAGCCAGATCCTGCACTGAGCTGCTCCCTTGTTTTTTATTGTTGTGGCTAAAAGATGGGAAATCGCAACGTGAAACGTTGTTATATATCTCTCATTTCCTCCATTACTGTTCTGGTGAGGGAGGCTGGAGATTAGCTCGCTCGATCAGATGGAGGCACCAGCGCATTGTTGACCTAATTTAATGGAGAATATAATTGGTAATATTCACTTTGCATGGTACATTTTTCTGTTTTGTTTTATGTTACTTGAGCACTTTCTGTCACTTGGCAATGCACTAACTCTCCAGAATGACGGGAAGCTCCGTTTGGAATTGCTTCGGTGCTATTTGTGTGAGCAGTTCTTGACATACACGTCTCGCACTGCCTCACAGACAAAAGTTTGTGTGTCTGAGTTTGTGTGTCTGATAATAACTCTGCCTTTTGAGTTTTGTACCTGGTCCACGTTCAGAGCTGTCAGTCTTTGGATTCACTGGAGAGTTGAGGGGATAACACGATTTGTAAGGTTTTTTTTTAGTCAACGTAATTATTTGATGGAGGACTTGGAAATGTATCAACGAGAATGATCATTGTCTGTAAATGTCTGGAAAACATTCCTCTCTGTGTCATTTCAAAACATTTGGCATCAAGAAAAATAAAATTCAAACACGCTGACTTAGTAACAAACAGCATGCGTTTTTGCAAGTGGTCTATTCAAACTGTTGTCAGGTTGTTTTTACCTACAGAATTGCCGAGCACAGAAGCAAACCTTCCTATCCAACTAGCACCTGCTGAACATATGACCGTAACTAATCTAAACATATTTGCCAATATTTGTCCCTTCTCTCTCCGAACACTTCCTGTCTACAGGATTTTGTGAGTGCACCAATCTCTGCCACTAAATGTGGCCATTTATTCTACACGCACAAAAATGTCTGTGTTAAAAGCAAGTGTCGCTCACATCCCTTTTAAATTGTACTGCTCTCACATTAAACCTATGCTATCTCGCTTTTAACTCACGTGACTTCTGAAAACGTTTAGATTGACTATGTTCTCTGCTCGTCTACCTCATGATTTTGTAAACATTTCCAAGGACATCCCTCAGGCCTGAAGCTCCGGGGAAAACTGTCGAAGAATATTCAGCTTCTCACTAATGTCCACACCGTGCAAACCTTTCAAATCGTTGTAAATATTATTTTTAATTATGGGAAGGTATTCATAGAAAGTGCCAGGGGAAATTGCCTGAAGTGAAGCCATGCTGAAACATTAGTCTTGACAGGTTTGGCGCTTAGTTATCGTCAGGGAGTGTCGCCGAATGGTTTAATGTAGGTAAAAACAATGAATGCAAATGCTGGAGACCAGATTCAGGATTAGTGGTGCTGAAGAACGCTACAGTAAAATCGACGTTTCGGGCGAAACCCTGTATTCCTGATGAAGGGCTTTTGCCTGAAACGTCGATTTTACTGCTTCTCGGATGCTGCCTGAAATGCTGTGTTCTTACAGCACCACTAATCCAGAGAGGTTTAATGTGCTGGGTTTAGGGTCCAATCTCTCTTGCGTCGTGGGTTTGAAACCCAACTTTGCAATAGCACAACTGCAGGCAGCTTTTTATGACAGAACTACACAGGTCCTGATATTGTTTTATGCGTGTGTTTCTTACTCCTTGGGTCTCTCACCCTCTCTGCGATAACCACGGGTACATGAGCAACTGATTCTTAAAATAATGAGAAGTACTGCTGTCCACATCCTCTCGAGCACTGTGCGTTTGGATGTGTACACGCAGAATTTTGCTGCCAGTTGTTGTGTGTCAAATTGTCAGAGCATTTGGCCGAAATGTTGGTTCTGCTAGCTCAAAAAGTGCACAGAGTTGTACATCTCTATGACTCTATGACTCTAAGTATTGAGACCAACCATGTGTTGACAATACAACTAAGAGAACTTATCCATGATTGACCCTGAGCCCGCAGTGAGTGAAACGGCCCCTTGCAGCAGAATGTGACCCCATTCTCTACAAGCCCCCACTGCCAACAGAAAAGGGCCACTGCCGTTTCAATTAGCGGCTTCCTGCCCAGACCTGGGACACAGCTCATGGAAACTCCTTCCTCAGGAACGGCTGTTACTGTGTGAAAGGGTAAAAATTCTAATTCAAATTGGAAATGGCTTCAGAAGATTGTTCCTGTTTTTAAAACATTTTATAATCAGAATTCCAGTCTCGAATATTAGAAGTGGTAAACTTTGTAGGCAGGTAGAAAAAAGAAAGTGTTGATGGTGAGGACTCTGTCTCTTCAGCAGATGGGATTCCCAAAACTCTAATCAGAAATGATTTGGTTTCCTGAGGTATTTTCCCGATTGATTTGCAGTCTGCCAGATTGTCTGGGAATCACTTCGGCGAGCTAAGAATCAGGGTCAAAATATTAAAATATTAGCAGAGAATCGTAAATCCCGGGGCAAGGCCTAAATGGATTGTAATGGTCTGAAGGAATAAATCTGAGAATTGAAAGACTTGAATAATGTTATTTTCAATGGGGAGGAATGAATGAAATTTTTGAAAATTACCGGGTCAGCTAAATTAAACTCAGTATGAAATGATAAATTGACCAACACCAATCCTGTCCTGGCTCGCTCAGTCGGTTGAGCTTGAGACCTTTAATCTCAATGGTGTGGGTTCGAGACCCACGCAGGGCGCTGTTGTTTGTTAATAGGTTTGCCGCTCTCCATTAATGTTGCAAGAGCGAATTGGCACACTGAGGCAGGTTTTGTTGACACATTTTTTTCCTCCGTTTTTGATCATCTCTTGGTTTCTGAGTGAAAACTGTCTCCACTGTAATGCAGTTGCAAGAGACAAGGTTATCAGTTCAGCCGAATATGCTATAAACGATGTCCCTTCCAAAATGTGAGGTCCATTCCAAATGTGCCCCAACCAAAACGTCCAGAGACGTCGAATGCTAATGGTCACATGACAGTGACAGCTGCATGTCAAATGGTGCTGCAATAGAATTAACTGAGTGAGAATGCTCTGATGGAAACCCAATGGAACTCTCCCTGAATTTTTCCCAATTTACTCGGTAAAAGATGCTGTTGTGTACCCATATGGGTTTACATCATGAACAGCTTATTGCGAGTAACACGGCTGTGGGTGATGCAGGATAATGAGGTTTCCTTGCGGGTCGGAAGTGATTTATTCGAACAGGGAATTCAAACGTCCACAGAGCAGACATAGCTGATTGGTCCAGGATCACACTTCTCCCTTCTGTTTCAGTACCAACAAAACAAATTGCGGGAAAATCTCAGCAGGTCTGGTAGAGTCTTGGAATGGAAAACCGAGTTAAGTCTTCAGGACCAGTGACACTTATTTCTCCATTTCCATCTCCTTCTCCCTTTTTATTGAATACCTCCTGACTCTCAACTTTATACTCAGTTTCTTTTTTATTACTCCGTCTCCAAACATTCAACCAGTCTCAAAATTTAATAGCAGAACTGTTTCATCTCTCACCTCGCCGAGTTATGAGAGGAGGACTTCGAAATGCACGATTAACTCTGTTTCTATTTCCTTAGATAATGGATGGCCAGAGACCAGAAGGCATCGGAGGACAGTTAGAGCTTTCAGCCTATCTGGTCTGCCGCCATTCGATCATGACTCATATCGTTCCCAAACCAATTTTCAGCCTTCTATCTGTGACACTTAGCTCCCCTGAATTTAGGATCCAGTCTTTTTCCCAGAGTGCGAATGAAACCATCCCAACCTTCTCCACATCTGCTGGCAGCTGTTACACCGTATCTGTGTGTGATCGAGCTCAGTTTCAGTCCCACACAGCAAACACGTCTGTTCTGAGCAATGCAATCCCCGCTGCATGACAGATCGATCGGGTCTCTGACCCCACGGTTTTTCTGCGAGGCAGTAGTTAGCTCCTTCACCACCCACGGCAAGGACCGGTGCTTCAAAATGTGGGGACATAGAACAATAGACACAAGAGTTTGTACAGGTTCGGTCGTAAGGGTTATTGTCAACTTCAGTGGAGTCCCTGCTTCAGAGTCTGGGTTTGAATTGCCCAGGCCTGGATAAAATTCCAAGTCAGGAAAAGAAGATTTATTTTTCCTCTTCTTGTGGATAATCTGAATGTAAACCATTTTCTGCTTCCACATAGAGCACAGACCCGGTTCTGCCAGAAGGAATCCAGTGATTGATTGCATCCAACTGGAATCATAGAGTCATAGAGATGTACTGCAGGGAAACAGACCCTTCGTTCAAACCTGTCCATGCTGACCAGAAATCCCAACCCAATTTGGTCCCTCTTGCCAGCACACGGCCCATATCCCTCCAAACCCTTCCTACTCATATACCATTCCAAATGCCTCTTAAATGTTGCAATTGTACGAGCCTCCACCACATCCTCTGGCAGCCATGGCAGCACATACACGAATAAATTGTCACTGCAAATCCCCTCTAAGGATCTCGCCTTTCTGAGCTGAAACTATCTCGCTGTTCATTCAATGTCGCTATTTCTAATTCTTGGAACTCCCTCCCTATCGACATCATGGCTGTATCATTGTGTTGAGCACTTCCAGGACGAAGTAAAGTAACTTACCATCTCAATCTCTTGAGTAATTATGGTTGGGCAGTGAAGCCTATCCCAAAGAGTGACGTGCATTATCCAGAATTTCGTTTGAAAAAGCTGCTGTTTCCAAGTGGACACCCGAAAGTGGTCCGGAACAAGTGTAAAATTTCGAAGGGAAAGTAGGATAAACTGAAAGTCAATGATGACTGGGATGAATGAGGCAGAAAGTGAGTGAGGAGCTGTTGGTACAAGGATCAATGTCAGTGCTGATGGTTTTGCCCTTACTGCCCACTGTTAACACCGACTCACACCACTCCTGGTAAATTCACCACAATTACCCTGGTCTCTTGGTATGAGTTTCCCTCTGTGCATATTCACACGGTAAATCGGCCCAGGGATGATGAAAGCATACTGTTTATCCTGTCAGGTTAAAGAGGTGAACGCATCAGTTTGAAATCAAAGCAAGAAGAGATTGCCTCTTCCTGTACATTTTCAGTGGAGAGTCACCAGCTGGGAACTTCTTTCCTGCACAAGCGAACATTGATATAAATTCTCATCGAGCAGCTTTATTACAGAAAGATGGTCCGATTAACTGTGATCAAATACTTCAATAAATGCCCTTATTGCTTTGAAGAACAGTGTCTGTGGTTTCGTCAGTTAAAGCATGTGGCAATAACCAGGCGTTAATGGTGTCAAATGCTGTCAAATGTTCTGTACATTGAAAGTTCATTGTTTAAACTTCTTGTAAAAGCCGTATTGTTTATTCAACATCGCGAAAGTGACGGCTCAGCATGCTTCTTGTGTTTGAGTTCAGACCGTTGTTATTTCATGCTACCAAGTCCTATCGCCAGATGTGGACGCATTAATCTATGTTCTATCCTGCTAATTCAATGCAGAGTTCTTTTTACCTGTTCGACAAGGATTTGTCTATCTCTTCGACTATTATCTCCGTCCGCCTTTTCAAGTTTTTTGGGAATGATGAAGAGACACAGGAGACACTGCAGACTTGCAGGACAATGTTGTAGTAATAACGCATCCAATGAGATAATGGCTCTCATTGTCTGCTGTCACCATTCATTGATTTTAGGCAAACGGCAATGGCATCATAGAAATCGTATAATTGGAGTGAAACTGCTTTTTTTCTGGTCTATTATGAATACTATTTAGCATTGTAAAAGCTCATAACGTTTTGAGTGAACAAATGTCACCTGATCTCAGACCTAAGTATCACAGACATTACGTGGAGACTGTGAGCCCAGTTCTTCACACTCTGGCCGGGGGGGGGGGGGGGGGGGGGATGGCGCGGGGGGGGGGGGGGGGGTGGGGAAGCCATGGAACAGCCTCCGATTTTAACACTTTGCCGAGAGTAGAAATGAAAAATGGGGGGATATTGACAGACAGAGTGTGGGATAATGTAGAAGAGAGTGAGATGGTACAGAGAGACAAAGGGAGACAAACAGAAATTCTCCATTCACCATGGCTGCTCATTGACATAAAGGCGAAGAAAAAGGTAATGAAGGCCAGCCTTTCACCAACTCAGGGCAACAGCAACAGCATTACAGCCGATAAAGGAATTTTGCATTTTTACAGATGACGTCTGTCAGCTAATGAGAGATTCTGGTAAGTATGCTGTTTCACGAAGTGAAATTGACAATTACCCAGGCAATAAAACAATAAAAAGCATAAGTAGCCTGAATCTGTGATATGAAACATTAAACCTCTTTGTCTCCACAGATGCTGTCAGGCCCGCTGAGTTTCTCTGTCAATTCCTGTTGTTGATTCAGGTTTCTAGGATTCGCACTTCTTTGTTTGATGCTGGTCTGAATCCTGTTTGTGGCAATACTCCATTAATTGCCAGTTCCATTCAACATTCCCTGCTTTGGGAAGGTTGTCAGTTAGCAAAGCCTTGGTTACTGCACTGGCATCCTGGTTAGACGTTGGAGCACTTCCACCCGTTGGGAAAACATCAACTATTACCAGACAATGCCTTTTCCCTTCGCTGGGTGTTAGTTCAATAAAATCCATCTGTAAATGTTCAAAGGGTCTTTGGGATTGGGGGTGTTCTGCCTGATTCATTTGTATTCCCCTCCCCACATTATTAGTGGCACAGATAACACATTATTCACATTATTTTTATGAATAATGAGTAAATCGCTTTCTGTACCAGCGTGCTGAAATATTGTCGTACATCCCCACATTTGACACATGGTCCTTACCGTGTGTAATTTTGGCATAGAAAGGGAATAAAGATCGAGGTAGACAGGGTTTACCCTTGGGGCCACACCACACACATTCCCTCATTCTGCACCATGCCCTAGTCCATTCACGCTTCTCCTTCGATGTGGCCTGTGAACTGTAACTCCCATAAGTCTGCTTTGGATTACAATTATTTGACATACACATGTCAAACTGATCACTTAGCGGCGATTGGCTGCCGTCCTTGCCGCTGAGTCTACATTTCCATTGCCTTGAGAAATTGAATCAAGATTTTTCCTGTGGGCTTCACATGTACATACAGTGATTGATTTAGGCAATCGGGTTGCTTTCAGGACATCAGAGATCAGGCCATGTTATGTGATTGGCTTTCCAGTGGAGGTCAAGAAGCCCTTGTTCTTCCACAGAGATCCAAAATTATGTACAACCCCGAATGAATATCTGCTGTCGATGTACATATTCACTGTTCTTCCTTCAGCCAATCTGCATACCTCAATCAATGCAATCAGCTCTGCTGCTCGCGCTGACAGATGAGAAGGAGGTGATCCCGCTTTGACGACTTCGTGGGTAGTTGCTACAACATACCAGACACTGGCCTATCTCTTTGCTTCACAATAAAACGCGGTATACAGATTCTAAATTGGTGAATCCTACACGTCTGGTCTCGGGCGCCAAATGTCATGAATTACAGCGACACAATCATGTGGGTCTCCGTCTCCTTATGTGGGGAGAAGACAAGCAGCATTAAGGACGTTACATCGCTTTATTGTCATGTTAGGCTTCTCCAATAGCATAGCATTGTATGTGAGCCAAGGTCCTGCCGACATGTGTGCTGTGTTTTGCTCAGAAAGCAGTAAGGATACTGCATTGGGACCAGTCGGTTAAATTCAACAAAGCCGACTATGTCCCTGGAAGCTGCAACAGCCTTTTCAAATGCAGGCACGACACGGAGGCATTTATGCAATCCTGCCGTTACGGAATCTAAGTTGAGGCGATAAATAAACTACTGGCCTCAATTTTCCACACTTAATTCTGCATCAGCACAGATGTCATGCAGGCACGCTTCTCATCCACTGTTTGTACAAAAGGCTTGTTTGGATATTGAATCCCAGTGTCGGTGTAGTTTGGAGTGCCATTTCAATTCAACAAAGGCACGCTAGGCCTCAGGGGTCACTGCAACGGACTCGAGCTCTGTAAACCTGAACCATGAGCTATGTCACTTTTGGGCTCCTAAAGGATTGCGTAATGCGGGTTAAACATTCTAAGTAACATCGCATGACCAAAAATGATAGCAATTGTTTCTTCATGTGAGGCTTTGAATTTTGCTGTTTTGCTTGAACTCTGTCTTGACAAATGGCCTTTCCTTGTTTAGATATTAAGTGACCTAAGAACTTCAACTGTTGTTCCACAAGTTGTAGTTTTGCGAGACTGGATGGCAGAGCATCGTAAGCCTACATTTCTCACATTGTTTCTCTGTTAATTAAGCATTCGTTTATATACTGCAGAAGCGCTGACACCCCCACCCCCGGTTAAAACAAGAGTCCCCAGACTCCTGTGTAGAGCTTCGTTAATTATGGTGGGAACTCACAGTAAACTTGAAAATGTCACGTGAAAGTGTACTATTGGATTTTGAATGGAAAAGTGATCCAGAATTGAGTGTCGGCGTGTAATGGTACACAAAACAAGACATTTGCTAAATCCACAATAGAGAGCCATTCACATCCGGTGGAATTTGAGTCAATATAATATCGGGGTTGGGAACATTTGGGGTATGCGGAACAACAGCGTTATTGATAACATGCAGGTCATGAACAAACCTCCATTCGCCCGATTCACCTGGAATGTTTGCTTTTTTGAACGAAAAAATGGGTGTTCTCACCAGTGATTATTCACGGGGGTTTATCACTCCAGCCTATAAGAGAGATTCAAAGACTGGGGTAATTTATTTCTCAGCCTCGGGTTTTAACGGCTCTTTTGCTTTGCAAGGACGATACTCAGACTTCGGGGTTATTCTTAGCGGTTCGTATGAGCCACACATCGTGTTTGCCTTTTGCCCTGAAGTCAGTTGGGACCCTTCTTAATCTTGGGTCCGAAAAATCTACCATAGGTAAACGCCAGATGATACCTCTGGCGGTGATTACCTGGACTGTCCTGTCTGTCTGAGTTAGCCAATTTAGTTTCTTCCTATACGTCTTTATAACTGCATTTAGGCAGATACCCACATCGACCCTGAAGATACAATCTTTAGTTTTTTGGGCCTGTCGTACCCATGGTCCAAAATTCTGACACCTGTCTCTGGATGCTTTCGCCAATGATCCGTGAGGAAAAGAGCCTTCCACATCAAACACACAGGGTCTACGTACCGTCATAGGTACTTTAAAAAGTTTAAAGTGACAGCACATCGGTGATCATTCCAATAAAATTCGCACAATAACAACTGATCTGGTTTAATCAATCTCCTGTACCAATCCTTCTCTTATGATTTGTCAGGACCATCGCAGTGTGTGTGTGTGTGCTGTCGAGTGCAGCATATTTTCAGCAAGAAAATCGGTGTTAATGGGATTACCATGGCTACTTGCTTCCTGGGTGAGTGAACCGCTCACGTAACCTATCGCTCTCTGACATACATCAGTGGTCGTGATTCATATTTTTCAGCCTGCACTGTTAAATATTCTTTTTGTATTACTTGCAAACCCGTCAGGGTACTGCGCAAATCCGACCCCAGTCTCACTATGCGATCCCGAGACATCAGATTAACTGAACAGGATTCCGATAACAGAAATGAGAATTGGAATGTTTCCCCATTTCTGATTTCGCACAATAGGGGTGCGGACAATCTCTCTCGTGTCACGACTCCTGACGTACCCATTGAGTTGAGGAAGCTTCCGTTCATCTTTATTTTCGTCGATTCTCTGAACTGCCTTGATTTATGAACTGAATATGTTTCCCTTGTATCTTCCAGTAAAGTAAGAGGTGGACCTTCCACATATAACATAGATGTAAGCATTGACTTATATGCATCATCGTTGTACAGAAAATATAGTTCACGCTTTGCAAACTCAGTGCTCAGTATAGACGTGGGACGGGTTTCAGTGCCCATAAGGTTAGTCGTAGAGATGAGCATAAGCGAGTTTTCGTTGCCAAGCATAAAGCTAAGAGGCTTACCTGTAACTTTGGGGCTGCCCACCTCCACCTCAGCCTTCCTCCATTAGCCACCCTGCTGCACAGCCTCCCGGGCCGATTGAGGCTGTCTGGGAGTGCACTGCCTCACTCAGTGGTCCATTGCTCTGCAAACAAAGCACCCGCCAGATTTACCTCTGCCAACCCTTCTTTTCACGCAGCACCTCCTTCCAACGGCTGGGCCACAATTTGCATCATAGTAAGCTGAGCTTTATTTGTTTGTTGTTGCATCTTTAATGTCCGTTTCTCCTTCTCTTGGGCCAGAAAGTTTTCAGCATGTAGCGCGTTCCATCAAATTCAGGTTTCCCGTGTCCCAGGTAATACATTCGCAAGACGCCTCATATAATGGGCGCCTGATAGCTTTCACATATTCCGTTTAAAGTACAATTCGCTTCTTCTTATCAACACTTCAATGTCAGTGGCCTGAAAGATTCGAGTTCCTTTCCAGATATGGAGTTGTTTTTATTTCTAATTCCTTGGCTGTTGATGTGGTAGTTTGCTGGCCTTGCAAGTCTGCTATTAGTTCGGTTTAAATTAACATAGATTTTCTTTCTGTCTGCGACACTTACCCTCTGCAAAGACAGGCCCTTACTTTTTTGTTTCCCTGTGCTTTTATTAGTTTCAAAAGAAATGTTAATTTTCCATTGCAATAGATATCACATGATTTTCACAGGTCGGTGCAACATCGAGAGCCGAAGTGTCTGTACTGCACTGTAACGTTCTATGTTGTAAGATACATTTCCTGCTGGTTTTCGATGTCTCTCCTCACTGTGGAAACTTCCAGACACATCTTTCAGTGATGTGTCTGCACTTCATTGAATCCAGACAACTGTAAGTTCCTGCTGAGAATGTGATCTCTCTACAATGGAGAGAGGAAAACAGAGTCGGTGACAAAGCTGAGATCACTTAAGTTCTGTCCAGAACCATCAAAAATTACCCCGGTCTTCCAGTGTCCTGTTACTTTAACATTGCATTGTGTACCCAAGCTATCATACCAGTCTCTGGTCTGCTGCAGTTCTTCTTCAAGGCACAGGGCAAGCTGGAAGATCGGCAACTCATTTTCTACCGAAAGACCATGCAGTTTTCAGGACCCAACATCGGGTTCAATCATTTTGGATCCTGTCCGCCCTCTTCCACATTTTTCACCCAGCCACACATCGCATCAGTTCCGAACACGAATCTTTGGACTCGAAGCGTTAACTGTCCTTTCTCATCATAGATGGACAAGAGCTGCTGATTTTGTTCAGACATTTTGGCATTTCTTAAAAGAACATTTCTTTTTCAATTGTAATCGCAAGACTGCAGGAACCGTCTGATTGCAGGAGGAGAAGTTGACCGGAGATGAAAATAATGCCAAGGGCTGGACCATTCCCATTGTGAAGGTAGATGAGCTAAGCTGGGGCTGTGTAACTAAGCACAGAGAAGGCTGAGTGAGAAACTGATTAACATGCACATATTATGAAGAGGATAGATATTTATGACATGGATGAGGCTTTTCGGGAAGGAATAATAACCAGTGACATAGTTGAAAAGCAGGAGAAAAGCGGTTTAGAGGAGATTTAGGAAGAACGCCTTCACCCATAGAGTGTTGTTAATCTGGAATTTCTTATCTGAACGTGTGGTAATGCTAAGTGTTATGAGGACATTTCAGCAATATGTAGCCGAACACTTGAACAGCCAGCGCACACGTGGATAAGGACCAGATATATTGAAAAGTGTGACGAGGTCAGACTGACGTGAGATGGGTGTCCCGAACGAAATCATTCTAAGGCAAACTTTTGTTCTGAAAACTGGGTGAGGCCGCGACTCTCTTGTGCAATGGAAAGCGCGTTGAATTTCTACGCCTTTCTTAAGACTGCCATTCAAAAGTTGTGGATGCAAATTTCATCAGAGTCGAGTTTTACTTTATGGTTTGAAAGGTGTTTAGACCAGAGTCGGTTGCTCATCTGCAAAACCAATAACATTCATGCAAAAACCCAACTGTCTCGAAATGCAACATTTTCCTCTCAGCGATGAATAACTTCGATGTCTATTTATGGTAGAGATCGATAAATATGTGTTAGCCACTTGGCAACACTATGCGATGGATACACTGGAAGAAGTCATAAAAAGTTCTGTGTGAGCTATGACAGTACAGAATGGCGTGGCGGGGCAGGAGCGGTCTTAAGAATGGCCTACTTCTGCTCCTTTCTGCTTGAGTCTTTTCTGGCCCAGGTTTTTAAACAATCACAATCAGAACAATGTGAAGCTAAACCAATTAATATTTTCTGTCTCACCACCACTTCGCTACCCTCCAAGCTGGAATAGATAGCTCCTGTTTCAGCTTTAGGTCAGGCAGTGGAGGATTCTCTATCAGGCTGAACATCCCTTCACATAGGTTTCCAAGTGGACACATGGAGCAAGCGATTACATGGATGCGGGGGATTCAGGGACAGACTTCCCTTTTGCTGCGTTAGAATTCTGGCCAAGGTAATGAACGTGAATTTCTGACATTTTGAAACTGGATTCTTGCGACTTTACTAATTAAACTAAAATTCAACTTGCCCTTGCATAGCATGATTAATTTTTCACTATTTATATTAAAAAAAAACATGCCACGTGCCCTTGGATGTAGTAATGCAGAAGATTGTTGACGTTGTGTACAGTGAGGGTCATTGTGCCGTCTGAACATTCCAAAGGATGCTGGTGAAGTAGCAGTGAATCGAATTCTCTGACGAATTGATACCGATAGAAGGAAAATCCCAGTACTGTGGCGACATAACATTGCCTGTGATCAACGCAGGAAGCCATGGTAAATGAACACAGAATTCAATAATGCCTATTTTCACCACATTTTACTATGTCATTTTCCTGAACCTGATGCTCCATATTCGATGATCTATCATCAGTATAACCTCCTCTGCGCTGTGTTTCATTTCAGATGTTCAGCAAAAAAGGAGGAATTGGTTTGAGGGGCCCAGTGGTAAGATCAGTAGCCATTGGTCATCAGTACACGGCAGCTCCCGTGGTGCAATTCGTCAGTTTGACGTCATTGCACGACAGACTAGAAGTGAGTCAGGTGCCAAAGTTGCACATTCGGTTCTCGCCAGGTATTGGTTTTACTGATAGTGACCAGAGATGATTGCAACTTCAAGCTGAAGAACAGTTCAAACACCGAATATTACACCGCAATAAAGTTCATTTTGGCGCTAACGTTGCACCGACCTGTGATACCAATCTGACGAGCATTTTACCATCATAATCCGCAGGTTTATACAATGACCATTTCATTACCTGAAAGTTGTTGAGTCTACGAGTGTTGAAGGCCAGGCGTTCAGCACCCTTCCTACTCACTGATAAAGGAACCTACCTCGGTATCTATCACCCTCAATTTATATCGATGTGCCCTTGTGTGAAAATTACCATTTGAAGAAAAATGCCTTCGCTGCCCACCTTATGGCAACTCTGATCATCTTCTATGTCTCTCAAAATTCATCCCTCCAACTTCTTGTCGCTATCAAAAACCGCCTCAAGTCCCTCAAACTTTCCTCGTAAGACCATCTCTCCATAGAAGGCAACATCCTAGAAAATGTCCTCTGCACCCTTTCCAATGCTTTCACATCCATCGTATAATGTGGCGACCAGAAATGCACGCAACTCTACGAGTGTGGCCACACCAGTTAATTTCTGGAGCTGTAAAGTGATAATTTCGCTCTGAAACTGAATGACTCTCCCAAGAAAAACTAACACACCGTACTCCTTGCAAACTACCTGTCAATGTGGGTGGTAACTTTCCAAGTTTTATATACATGGGCACCGAGATCGCTCTGCACATCTACACTTCCAAGAATATTACAATCAGCCTAGAACTCTTTATTCTTGTTGTTCCTCCGAAGTAAATTATCTCACACTTTTCCACATTAAAATCCATTTGCAACTTCTGAGGTCAGCTCTGCAGATTATCCATGCCCCTCTGTAACCGTCAGCAGATATTGACACTATTGACAACATCGTCGATCTTAATGTCATCTGCAAATTTACGAATCCATCATTCCATGCCCTAATCTAGATCATTTATAAAAATGACAAACAACAGCGGACACAAAAAGGAACCTTGTAGTACACCATCAGTTACTGTACTCCAGGATTATCATTTCCCATGAACTGACACACTCTGCCTTCTTTCAGCGATCTAATTTCTGATCCAAACCGCTAAACCATCCTCAATCCCATGACTCTGTATTTCATGCAACAGCCGACAGTGCCATACTGAAAACCATATCCACCACATCAACCACTTGACTCTCATCCACCTGTTTGCTCGCCTTCTCAAAGACCTCAATGAGGTTTGTGAGGCACAACCTGCTATTCATAAAATCGTACTCACTATCCCGAATCAACTTCTTCTTTTTTGACGATCATAATTCCTATCTCTCATAATCTGTTCCAAACAGTAAGCTGCAAGAAAGCTAAGGATCACTGTTCTATAATTACCAGCGTAGTCTCTACTCCCCTCCGTGAAGAAGGGGACAATATTTGCTAAACTTGGGTTTTCTAGCACTAATAACATAAACACTGACGCAATAAAGCTTATATTCAAAAGTTCTGCAATCTCCTCCCACGATTCGCAGAGAATCCTCGGGTACATCCCATCAAGTCCGGGGGACAAACCTATTTTTAGACTTTCATGAATTGCTAACAACTCCTCTTTATGAATGTCAATTTTGTTTATCCTAATATGTTGCATCTCAATACTCACTTCGACAACATTGTCTTTTTCATTGTTGATATGATAAAAAATACATTCAGCGTCTCTGCTATCCTTGGACACCGCTACAACTTCGTACTTCTGTTCTTGACAGGCCATAATCATATGCTAGACATTCTTTTATTCTTGAACTATCAATTCAAAGCTTCAGGATTGTTTTTGCCAGACAAAGACTTCTCATGCCTCCTCTTCGCTCGAAGTAACTCTTTCTTTAGGCCCTTCCTGGTTAGCTTTTAATTCCCAAGTGTCCTACCTCAGCCTTCATATCGCATGTTTACATAAGCCTCCTTCTCCTTCTTCGCAAGAGATTCAACTTTTACAGTAAACCCAGCTCCCTGTGTCGACCTCATATTCCCTGCATGACGCATACATACTTACCAATGACATGCAGAAGCTTTTCCCTGAATAAGCTCCAAATTTCAGGTGTGCACAACACTTGAAGTTACTTTCCACAAGCGGTGCATCTTAACTCTTGCCTAATCGCATCATAATGGCCTTTCTCCCTACGATGCCTCATGCTCTGCAATAAATACCTATTCCTATCCATCACGAAATGAACATAACGGAATTGTGGTCATTCTCAACAAAGTGCTCACTTACATCCAAAGAAAACAGCTGGCTCAGTTCATTTCCCATAAAAAATCCAATGTGGCTTTGCGTCTTGTTGGCCTGTCTGCATGCTGCGTCAGGAAACCCTCCTGCACACATTGGACAAAAACTGACCGATCAGAGTTGCTGAACTGATAACATTTCCAATCAATATTTGGAAAATTAAAGCTCCCCATAACAACTACCCTGTCACTTTGCAATCATCTTTGCAATCATTTCCTCTATATATCTAAAACAGTTTTGTGGTGACCTCTCCGTTCCTGATTCTAATTCCAGTGCATTCTATGCTGTGGTTCTGTTCGCCGAGCTAGGAAGTTTTTGTTGCAAACGTTTCGTCCCCTGTCTAGGTTACATCCTCAGTGCTTGGGAGCCTCATGTGAAGCGCTTCTGTGGTGTTTCCTCCAGCATTTCTAGTGGCCTGTCCGTGCCACTTCGGTTGTCATTTTCAGCTGTCCGCTGTAGTGGCTGGTATATTGGGTCCAGGTCCATGTGTTTGTTGATGGAGTTTGTGGATGAGTGCCATGCTTCTAGGAATTCCCTGGTTGTTCTTTGTTTGGCTTGCCCTATAATGGTAGTGTTGTCCCAGTCGAATTCATGTTGCTTGTCGGCTGCGTGTGTGGCTACTCGGGATAGCTGGTCGTGTCGTTTCGTGGCTAGTTGATGTTCGTGGATGCAGATCGTTAGCTGTCTTCCTGATTGTCCTATCTCGTGTTTTGTGCAGTCCTTGCATGGGATTTTGTACATTACATTACTTTTGTTCATGCTGGGCCATACATCAGGAGCACACATCAGGAGCATTTCCGAACTGACTGACAGACTACTGCGACCACTAGGACTTATAACAGCACACAAACCAACAGCCACACTCAGACAACAACTCACCAGAACGAAGGACCCGATGCACAGCATGAACAAAACTAATGTAGTGTACAAAATCCCATGCAAGGACTGCACAAAACACTTATTAGGACAAATATGACAAAACTACTCACAACCACCTGCAAATTGGAGCTACAATTCAGCTTCCCAGTCTGCGCCTGAATTCATTCAAACCCTCATGAAGAGCTTTGGCAAATTATCCCCTCAGGGTATTGGTACTCTTCTGGTTCAGGTGAAGACCAACCTGTTTGTAAAGGTTCATCGACTCCAGTATGAGCCCCAACTATCCAGGTATCGGAATCTCTCCCTCCTGCACCATCCTTGCAACAACATTTTCAAATGCGCTCTCCCTGCACTTCACCTCACTACGACCTAGAATGGGCAACAATTCAGAGAGAACTCTGTTTGTTCTAGATTTAAGATGTCACCCTCGATCCCTGAAATTCTGCCATATATCCACATCACTTTTATTACCAATGTTGTTAGTGCATTGTGGACAATGACTTGGGGTTGCCCACTCTCTCCCTTAAGGATTCTGAAAACATGATGCGAGACTTCACAAACCCTGTTAGCTGGGAGACAACACAGCAATCATGGGTCTGCCCTATATCCACAGAATCTCAATCTGTTCCCATCGATATGGAGTCTCCAATACCAAATGCTCTCCTCCTCTCTCCCCCACCCTTCTGAGAACAAGGGGCAATCTCTGTGCCAAAGACGTATACCCAATGGCTTTCCCCTCGTAAGTCATCCCGCCCAAGGATAACAAATACGGTATGCATGTTACTGAGGGGCACGGCCACAGCAGATGCCTGCACTGTCTGCCTGTTAGCGTTTCGGCTCCCGACTGTATCCCATCTGTTTATTTATTGTACCTGAAGTGTTCCTGCCTCCCTATAACTTCGCTCAATTCCACTCAGACTCCAAATGATCTGACATCAAGCTACAGTTCCCGAACGCAGTTGCTGAGGAGCTGGAGTTGGGTGCACTTCCTGCAGATGTGGATATCTGGGACATTATTGAAGACCCTTACCTCTCACATTCTACAGAAAGAAATTTCAAATGTCCGGCAATCCATTCCTAATATTGTCCACATGCACACACTCATATATATGCGAACATCTGTACATGTATATAAAAATGTGTGTGCACTTGCATGTATGCGTGTGCGCATATATATTTAAAAGTTGCAAAAGAAAGTTGATTGTTATTTTTTTAAGGAAGTTATTTAAAAAAAAATGATTTGGTGGAATATTCTGTCGTTGCGAAATACCTCAGTTACTTACAACCAGCAGAAATACTCCCTGAGTAAATATCCATCTCTCAATAGATATACAGAGGTGACGTTTGAAGGTGTTGACGATTCTCATATCGCTGATCCTGTGCTGTGTTAAATTCTGGAAAGGATGTTTAGTTCGTTTCATGTTACTTATTTTGTTGCAACCTCACACAGGCCATTAAAACAATCCAAACATTATTAGATTTATCTCATTGGACAATGTTGTCGGCAAAACTGGAACCGAAATGATAAAGATGCTTGAAATACTGCTTTAAAGATTATAGGATTCAAACAGGAACATTTTTCGAGTCTTGTCACTGGATATTTTGGGGGGAGAGGGTGAGCAGCAAACGGTCTCACTCCCTTCTCTGTGATTGCAGCCAAATGTCCAAGGCAATAGATGTAAAGAAAATGGTGCATTCAATCGACAGGTCATTTCCCACTCACTATTGTATAATTTCGCTTTGATTGTCGCCATCGTTTAAAGGGTTAGGTGAGTGGGGAGATCGGGATTCTGGTGGTAAGCTGAGACATTGCGATAATTAATCCCACACTGTTGGCATCATTTTATATCATAAACCAATTATGCAGCGGACTGAGCTTACCGAATTCCCTTTAATGCTGAGCTAACAGAAACAGCTCAGTTCTTTTACAATTTATGGAAGTTCACGTTGAACAAGCTGCTGAACCTTTCTTCACAACCAGCACTTTCTACACATAGTTGTACTCAGTTGGAGGTGATATGTGGTACATTTCCAATTAACGTTAACCAATTAGAAATTGTGCACCTAACACTTACCCGACCCGGCCGACCAGACTCCATGTCTTGGTGAAATTCACTCATTATGTTTCTGCACGCATTTTTACAAATACTTTAGAATCAGCTTCTGACATATTTTTCCTGAAAAATAATCATTTTCGATTTCAATTACTGTAGAATGAAAACAAAAGTGCTCCAAACCTTTCCTTATCATTCATCGCTGGGTTTTGAAGTTCGAAAGTCTAGTTATAGATCCATCTGAATGAAGGATTTTCCCTCCTGTTTACTCTCTGCAAATTCACATCATCAGGGAAACTTCCATATGGACGCAACTCAGTTTTACCTGGTTTCACGCCACATGATCTATGCGTCTGTTCCAACATCCCATGAAACCCCGCCTTGTCTTTTCTAATGGCGTTATGCCCCAGTACTTCGTTGGCTTCCTTTCCATTCTTTTTTGTTTCTCAGTAGACTCTGTCCATTCTTCCTGACGTCTTTTGATTCCAGTCATCGGCATCCATGTCTTTTATCATCTCTTTTATATCCTAGGGAAGTCCATCTTGAGAAAGAATGCTGTTCCAATGCAACACATGAAAACCCGCTCTAATGGTGTATACTGGCATTACCAGGAAAGGGAAGATCGAGCTAGTTCAGTCACAGGTGAATCGGTTGGTTGTCACACAATGGATCAACCACTGACTGGGAAATTACTGTTTTTCTTCACTTTTCTCCCCTCTCTGAACATGTACTAAAACAACACAGTAAGGTATCATAGAATGCCGACAGTTAAGAAACTGGCCATTTGATACAACAAATTCACACCGATCCTCCAGGGACTAACCCTCACAGAACAATTCCTTACCCTATTACTCTTCATTTGTTCCTGAATAAGGCACCTTACTGACAGTAGACCCATTTGGATTCATGCCATGTCTCAGGCTCTGTGAGGCAGCACTGCTAACCAGTGAGCCACCTTGCGGCCCTGCAGCAATATTTCAAGGCACATTCGGGCGCGTGTAAAATGCGTTTCCTGTCAAAGATGTTCCGATTTTGTTGTTGTACTTCGCAGGAACAATAATCCTGCTTCACTGACCAGGCAATGAAACCATACCACAGCGGTGATAGTGCTGAATTGTAACCAGTAGCTGATATTTAGGACGGCAGGTGCAATTGCATCTTCTCTTAACAGAATAGATTTTTTTTTCCTGCGATGAGACGTTTATTCCAAAATACTATTCGTGACATCGAGCTTTTACAGCACAGAATAATGCATCATGTCAAAGCCAGTCCATCGAATATCCATCCATTCTCATTTCCAGCTTCCGGGAGCCCGCAGCCTGACTTCTGAAGTGTTCATCTCAAAGAGACGTTCCCTGCAAAGGTTTAATCTCAAATGAAGAAGCGAATGAGACTGAAGTCAGATACCATTAAATTTGATCATGAGCTGCGGGAGAACTGAACCGCATTTTGAACCAAAGAGGGAAATATAAAGAAACTTCTTGTGACAATGACAAAGGCCTTAGGAGAGGCCAACATTCAGAAAATGAGGAATTGTACTGTTTGCCTCTTCTTTCTTCACTTCGGGCTTTAAAACCCGATTCTGTTTGCATAACCAAAAGGGTAAACCGGCAGGCGACTGTCCTTCGAGGACTGGCACAGTCGTGAATAATTGGTACATGCTAATCGTTGAATTCACCACCTGATGAGGTAGCCTGGCAAGCTGTGCTCTTCCAGGCTCCTACCTGTTTCATTTCGATTCCAGCAGATTCCTGCCTCTACATAAGGAATGGAAGCATTCAGCCGCTTTGCTGTATGTTTTCTTCCCCCACTATTTCACCGTTACTTTACTGCTTCGACTGTATCACGTTTTTCTTCCGGCTAAACTAGAGCATCCTTGGCATCAGATGCTTGTCGTCCTAATGCTCCTCGAAGTAGAAACACAGATGGGGATTTCGAAAGTCAAGCAGATGAGGCCTGGTCCATGGGGAGAATCACTTCACGATGTCCCCTCAGAAATAATTCTAAGCAACACGGAAAATGCTTCTGTGAATGTTTGTTGCAACAGTTGCAAACAAATTCAGCAAGGCCCAAGCGAGATTCGAATACCCGACAAATGCTCTATCCTCTGAGCTGTGGAGCCACCGGCAACAAAAGGGCTTTCTCTGACTAGCAGAAAATGATGAACTCTCGCACAGTAAATTCCGTCGTCCGAGGTTCGTGATGCAAGCTTCGTTTTCTGTTTTAAAATACGACTTGAAACCAATTTCTTTGATTACATGTTTGATATAACACTTTGTCAGCTTCCCAATATCTCATAATGTGACTGGGATCAAACTTTGTTTAAACTCCCTCCACAGGAATAGCTTTGAAGTTTCCATTATGTGAAAGGCACGATGTCGTATTCATAGCAATTAATTGCCCTTCATTTCAACAAAGATTACAGCTTTTCTTCTTCCTTTTCGTTTCCTATAGCATTGTGCGATTTACTTAGTGAAGAGATTTCACAATATATGTCCTTGGTAGATAAAGTTTAGGCACCAAACGTGGAACAGTTCAAATCGAACATACTCCAGAGACTGGAATTGCAGGCTATGCAGGTATCTGAGAGTGCGTTTTAAAACAAAGTCTTGGGTGTCGTGTTCGCTGGCTGGGTTGGCACATATTGAACAACACAAATTGTACTTGAATGGGCTGGAGGACTTGACAGTGATAGACAGAGCAAAGGCAGTCAAGAGATTTGCAGAAATGATAAAAACGTTGGAATTTAGCTGCCCGGTAATGGGTGAACAACCCTTGTTGTTAATACTCCCACGTGCAGCAGAGTTCTTGAAAGATCTCAGGACTACATCTTTGGGTGAAAAACCCGCAATCCCTGCCCTTCCAGCATGTGGGAGCCCGTGTGGAAAGATAAAGCTGCGAAGGCCGCAGTGCACGTTTGGGAAAATGTGCAGTGGTAAGGAGCAATGGAACACTGAACAGAACGCAAGTACACCCTTGAATAGAGGCAGAGGGAGTGAGGCCAGATCAGAGTGGGAATTTGAGAGGACGGGTGGAAGTGTGTTACCACCGTTTAATGCAAACGAATAGATGAGAGTTTGAGCTGCAGAAGAGCGGAGACGTGGAAGAGTTAATGATGTTAATGAGGTGCAAGTAGGCTGACATGGTGACGATAACGATATGTGGTTGAAAGCACAAAACGCGGTGAAGAATGTCACTACGGTTATGACGTGTCTCGTTCATACTCAGACAGTTGCGAGGGAGAAGATTGAAACAGTAGCGAGGCATTTTCTCCTCGCACATGGTCAATGATGCTTTCCAGCTCATCTCATCCATTTGCCAAAACTCCACTCTCAAAACCCATCCCTCCAACAAGGACAGAGCTCCCTTATTCATCACTTCAAATTCCAGCAACCTCCGCAGACATCATGTCAGTCTCTGACATTTCCACCACCTGAAAATGAACCCCACCAGCTAAGATGTGTTTCCCTACCCACCCCTATCCGCTTTCTATAAAGATCATTCCCTCTACGACTCCCTTGTCAAGTGCACGCCCCTCACCAAACCACCCTCCCCTCCCCTATCCATTCTCATTCCAACACGGGATTTGCAAACCTCCACACACACCTCCACTCTGTCGCAGGCCCCAAATGAGCCTTCCACTTACATTAGAGTTTTACCTGCACTTCCACGCATGCCATTGAATGTATCCATTGCTCCTGATGCAGTCTACCTATATTGCAGAAACAGAATACCTAATTACAGTTCGCTTCAGAAAACACCTCCGAACACCCGTAACAAACAACATCACTGACATGTGGCCGAACACTTCATCTCTCCCTCCCAATCAGCCAAGTTCATGCAGGTCATGGGCTTCCATTGCTCTCATGAACTGTCCTATATATCAATCTTCCTTCCCACCTATCCGCTCCGCACTGCTCTGCGACCAATTACCACTACACCCACCTACATCCACCTATCACACTCTCAGCTACCTTGTCCCAGCCCCATCCACTCTAATTTGTCTCTCTACCCCCTCAGTTTACAAGCTTATTTCCTGATGATGGTTCTTGCCTGTAACGTCGATTCTCCGACTCCTTGAATGCTGCCTGCCCTGCTGTGCTTTTCCAGCAGCACATTTTCGGCTCAGGAGCGAGGCAGTGGATTTTGATTTCGGGACTGAAGACAGAGGCCTCAGCTTTGCCATGAGGCAATTGTAAGAAATGTCGGCTCCAACAGAACTGCATGTCAGACAAGGCAGGACAACGTTTGACCTGGAAGGAACAGGGAGGTGATCGTGTTTATATCCACCTGCAGATCTATTTGTGGTGGATGCTGTGTGCATGAAAGATTCTGACGAAATTCTGGTCACATTCTAAGTGTCGAAAATCCCTCATCCTCAGACCATATCTTAAAAAGTATCCAGAGTCTTGTGAAAGTTGCTTTCCCACTCTCATTTTTGGATAACATCAATTTCGCAGGATATTAGAAGGGGAAGATTTACAAACCAATCTCTCCGCCATGATCTGATAAAATCGCACATTTTATCACAAGTAGAACTTGATCATATAGAGAACATGAAAGGAAAAAAAACCCTCTGGTTATAGTGAGAGAGAAATCGTTCTCTTGTTGTGTGTGTGGACAATGGTTCTACCCATCATCAGAGCTCACAAAACACAAATGCAGTCATACTAAGGAAAGTCTATGTAAATGTGCGTATTCATTTCCTTGTCTGAGCTGAATTCCCATGGAGACAAAGATTCCAGGAAAAAGCGATTCACCTGCTCAGAGTGTGGAAAGGGATTAACTCTGTCTCTGACCTGCTGCAGCACCTGCTCGTTCAAAATGAGGAGAAACCATTTCAAAGTCTGGACTGCCGAAAATGCTTTAAAACGTCCAGCACAACGCTCATACTAATTAGAAACCTTTCATCTCGCCAGACTTTGGAAAATGTTATCAAACCTCTGTGTGCTTCATCTCTGAAAAATATGCTCACATGAATGAGAGACCTTCAAGAATTCTGGAGACGTGACGTCTGATCTACGTGCTCACCCGGGAGGAGAGACATCTTTGTGTCTAAATCGATGGGACCTGCTGTAAAAGTCCGAGTGACCGGATGGCTCACCACATTTCTCACAATATTAACGTGCCTTTCTAAATTCCCTGACTGCAGGAAGTGCTGCACAAGTTCCTGGAGACGAACGTGTCATCAACGTATTCACACTGTGGAAAGACATTATTCACTCTAAAAGTTCCAGGGGGCAGTTTATCATGAACGTCTTCACATTGAAGAGAGACCTATTAAATGTATAGTCTGTGGGATGTGCTTAACAGTCTCTGTAGAACTGATGTCCCTTCGACATTTTCACAATGTGCAAGACATTTCAAGTGTAGTTATTCTAGGAATAGGTTCAAGCGTTCATCTCAACTCTCAGGACACCAGCCAGTTTTCAGTGGGCAGAAAGCATTTACTTGCTCCATGTGAGAAACACAGTTAGCTCACTCATCGACCCTGCTGAGACAAAAGAGGGATCCCACTCAGGGAAAGAATTCACTCACTCATCGACCCTGCTAAGACAGTGCAGAGATTATATATCTCAACAGCGATTTAACCTTGTTGTTCATCATATTCAGATATGAAAGCAAAGTTTTGATATTCTGGATAAAAATCAAATAAATCAGCTTTGTATTAAATTTATTGTCAAATGTCATTGGAAGGATGGGTTTACCGAGTACTTGAAGCATGAGCACAGGTTCTCAAGGGGAAATAATGTCTGACAAATATATTAGACATCTGTGAGGAGGTAATGAGCAAATAGGATGAAGTCTACCCTGTAGAGGTGACCAGCTGGAATTTCCAAAAGGCTTTTGGCGAGGTGCAGTATGACAAACTGCTCAACAATGGGCGACTTCTACTTTAGACCACGGTGTGTTTGGACTTTCCACATCCTCGCCGATTCTGCCTGGATTTCCTCTCCAGACAAAAGATGTGTCGGTGACCTTCTTTGGACATGGGGAATGCAGAGCTACAGGAATTGGGTAGACGTGTGAGTTGGGTGTGATATCCGTGGCAGGATTAAAGGAATCTTCCTGGGCCGAATGGCCTGTTTCCACATTGCAGGTATTATATTAGGACAACATTGATCGCAGGGATTAAGACCTTTGTCATATGAATTTCTTTTTTAAAAAAAGGTCACAATTTCCATATAAACATATGATTTCAATTGAATCTGTTGAACGATATAAGGAGGCGAGGGGCATTCTTAAAGAGGACATCATAAAGGTCGAGCGAGAATGTCAGATCGCCTTAGCACATAAAGTTAAGGATATAATCTAAAAAGATTCCACAAGTACATTAAGAACTAGAGACGAAATAGGACCACTTTAGGATGAAAGAGCTCACGTTTGTTTTTAACCTCAGCAGATGGAGAGAGTTTTAATGTTCACTTCGTGGAGAACGAAATGGACCCTACAACTAAATATTGATGTTTATAAAGTCGTTTCCATCGTAAAGGGCAAGTGCTGGAGGACTTGGAAAATATGAAGATGGATATTTCTCTGGGATTTTATCTCATGTAACTCGGAACTTTTTGGCAAGTTAGGGAAGGAAACTGTTGGGTCTTTCGTAGAAATAATTGTGTAAGCTATTACTATGAGTGAGGCGCTGAAAAAATGGGAAGTGGCTAATTTTGTGCTTTTGTTAAGAAAGGGTGACATGGAGAATCCTGGAAACGATAGACCTGTGTTTCTGGCGGTGGTCTTAAGTAAGTTGTTGGATGCAATTATAAACTATAGGATTTAAATGCATTTAGAGATACAAGGAATAAATGGGAATAACCAGAATGTTTTTGCGCGAGGGAAGTTGTATCTCGCAAACATGACTGAGTTTTCGAGGGCATAACTAACATGATTGATCCGGAGAAAGTCGTAGGTATTGCTCACTTGAACTTTAATAACACCTTTTTCAAGGTTCCACATGTTTGCCTGATTCAAAAAGTGAGATCACAGAGAGAAGAAGGTGAGATTTCCAATTCGATATAAAATTAGATTAACAGCAGGAGGCTGGGAATAGCCGTGGAAAGTAGCTTTCAGAGTGGAGGACTATTACCGATGGCGTCCCACAAGGATCGATGCTGAGCCCACATTCATTTTTTCATTTAAATAAATGATTTAGGTGAGAAGATAAAAAGTATGGTAAGTAATTTGCAAATTTCGTCGGAAAAGGGACAATAAAAAGGGTGATGGAAGATTGTGAAGAGATTTTCTTGTCAGGTCAATTTCTCTCTCTGTCCTCGAGTTTTTGAAGCGTGGGGGAGTGGGTTTGGGGCAGGACAGTGAAGAGCCATCCGTCCATCGTACAGACCAGGTTATCAGACGTCCATCTATTCTCGTCCCAGTTTGCAGCATTTGCCCCATAACTTTGAGTGTTCTGACTTTCGAGGGAAAATGTCAATGAGATTTGCTCTGTGAGCTTAAATGACACAACAAAGGTACTGACGGTTGACATGGTCATACGGGGTTACAACACCTTTCAGGAACGTATTCTCATGTTCACACACAGAGGCAGACACGCAGGCACATTCCTCTACAGTGATCGAGTCCTCATCATTATACACACACAATGCGCTTTATGTCCGCAAGTTTCTCTGGTGAAAGGCGGCATTAAGTGGAATACAAGCCACCTCTCCAGAAAATATGAACCGTTGCTGTGAGCTACGATAAGAAGTGGATACTGAGCTGAAATACTGAAAGTTTCGCATGTGTAACTTTCAGTAACACGAATCCCACTAAATCAAGGCATCTTGCTCCTGTGATCTGACAAGATAGCGCTCAGCAAACATTCCTCACAAAACTACTGACACACGGCAAACTCTAGACACTTTCCAGTCTCGTCTCGTCTCGTTCTGTTACTGTCCCTCTCACACCTCCAGATTCCTCTTCATGTCTAGTCCCGAGATCATTGAGCTGTTTGATACAAATACAGACACATCGAGAAAGTGATCTTTATTTCAAAAGCAGAATCAGGGAATGTAAGCTGTGAGGGCTTCCTCATGTCAGGGCAACAAGGCACCATAATTTCATGTCCTGATTATCGTATAGACTGATTCCACCAATGGGCACCGTACCAGTTATTACCAATTAAAATCTTCCAATGAATACCGTGACTGACAGAAAGTAGCTTCGACCCCTTCCTCGCCGAGGGGCATTTTGCAAACAATGTCCTGTTCCTTCACAAACTGAGTTTTTCTCAGCTGGCCAAGGATGCGTCGAGCGCAGAAAATGCCCTTTGGCCCACCAAGTCTGCACATTTCAATACAGTCCGCTGAACTGTTCTTACCCCATTTGGCAGCACTTTGCTCAAAGGCTTAAACGAATTCAGCACTGTAAGTGCTCGATTATATGAGTCGTTCATGCTTTGGAGGTTTCTGCCTTTTCAATCATGACATGCGGTTGGTTGCAGTTTCCCAAGCTTCTTTATCTGGGTTATATGCATTTATTTTCATCCTGCGATTTGAATTTCAAACAAAAAAGCAGAGAACAAACACACTTCTAGTTCACTCTCGACTCTCAATCACAGTCAGCAAAATGCTTCACTGCATGAGGAACTCACAGTGGAATTAACGCCCATCGCCTCAATCACTTGGCTACACCTGCAAAAGTACGCTACTACACTGGTTTCAAGTTCTCCCTCCCTGTGGAGCTGAGGGACAGGCAATCATTGTTAGATTTGTTTGAATTGAATCACCACAGCTTCGACAGGGTAAAATGTCAGGATATGTTTGGTCTGTGTAATCAATCTCGATATTTCAAATTATCATTCATTTAGAAGCAAAGACAGAGATTGCAGGAGAAACTAAGCATGTCCGGCAGCATCTGGAGATGGAGAAATAGAGACAACGATTCAGAGCTTCGTCAGGAGTTTCTCAGAACTCTGTTTTTCTCACAGGGTCTTCCATTCCTGCCGAGTTCCTTGAGCAGTTTTTGTTTTTTTGACAGAGATTCCCAGCATACGCAACACTTTACTATCCATTAAACAATAAGGAAACACATTTGTCGTTCCTCACTGGATAGGTTTTCCGATTGGGAGCATATTCCCGAACCTACTAAAAACACGAAACAGCACAGCAAAGGATTCGGGTGGATAAGAACAGCGACCGCTCCATGCGTGGGAACATCCTATCGGTTAACAGCCAAACGAGAGAATTAATGACTCCACAGAGACTGGGGAGTTCCTTGTAGCAAACCACTTGCAGGATCTCATAAAGAAGACTGTTAGCGAATTCAAAAATTCGCCAGCCCTTCGTAGAATGACAATTGCCCTCAATTGGTTTGACATTTCCAAATGAATCCTGGGGCATTCGTTGTGGAAAATGGGAACAGTCTGATCCCACGCCTTGCCGACACAGTCATGTCACCGGGAACCAGCTCTCCTAAAACCGGGACCGACTCCCTTCGTGCCTCATGACGGACATATTCCTGACCACGGTAAAAATCCCGGAACTGTGCTGCGAAGAAAAAAGGATGGTGTGATTGTCGCTCCCTTCCTGGGTCGTGGGAGAACAGCACCTGTTAGTGAAGAGCCGAACGCACTGACTTACATCGCCACAGAGACTGATGAGCCAACGGAGTCAATGATCTCCGAATGGAAGCTTTAGTCTGCTCCTCCCCCATGGAAAATGCTCCTTAATTAGCTTTACCTTTCGAAAATAAATCCTTGGAAATTCATTCTGAAGACAAGGGAATAGTCTGCTCCCATCCTCTAAAGACAAAACCATGACACCAGTTCTCCTCCAACCGGGACCGTGTCTCTTCCGGCCTTTCAGTGTCTTGTCTGTGACCGTGTTTTCTCCTTGTCCTGACGTGCAGGAACGAGAATCCTTTGAATGTCACAGATCAGTTCATGCCCGGAGAGCATCAGAGTCAAAGTACTGGTCTCCGCAAGCACGGAAAGATTTCTAACCTGTCTCTGCTCAGTCGAACTGTTCATCGTTCATTCGCCTCTGGATCCGCTTCCCAATGAATATATAAAGATTCATAAAACTCGAGACTAGGATTTCTGCTTTGCTTCTTGACAGTTTCTCCACCTGCCAATTGGCAAAATTTTTCAAGAATCTCTTCACAACCCTCTGCTTTGCACTATGTCCAGAGATAAATAAATCTCACTTTGTGGAGAGATTCCCGACTCTGGGAGTGTTTTGTTTGGAGCAAAGACGTTTAATGGGAGATTTCTTGGGAATGTTTATAATGATGTGGGCGAAAGCGGTGTGGATGGGCGCGTTGATGGTCAGGCGGAACTGCTGCCCCTGACCAGAAGTGATTTGTCAATATATTATCTGGATTGAAGAACTTCAACTATTAAAGAGTTTAGCCAGACTGGCGTTGTTGTTTCTAAAAGCAGGGGAAATTGAGATGAGACAGTATTGAGATGTACGAAATGATGAGCGGTATGGATTATGTACACTTAACACAACATTTGATGGAGGGATCAATCACCATGGATCCATCGAGTGAAGATAAGAGTAAAAAGGTTTGGGTAGCTGCACATAAACAACGTTATCAGACAACGAGTGGTTGGAATCTGGAACTACAAATCTTTACACAAACCTTGAAACCCTGAAACATTCAGGGCTGCCCTAGCAGGAAAATGAACCACATGACAGCTGAGGATACGAAACGCCATACTCCAGTGGACGTCAGAGCGAACTGCTCTTGCAAGCTACTTGTGCGTGCTCTTGTCAAAATAACTGCTTGATTATCCTCATCCAATTTCTGATCGTTTGACGTTGTATGCCTTTAGCATTAGAAATTTATATCTGAATATCTCTGAATTTTCTGAGAATTTCTGCTGTTCCAACACTGAGAGACAGTGAGTTCCAGATTCCAACCACTCGTTGTCTGATAACGTTGTTTATTTGCAACTACCCAAACCTTTTTACTCTTATCTTCAATCTATGGATCCATGGTGATTACATACTCCATCAAATGTTGTGTTAAGTGTACATAATCCATGCCGCTCATCATTTCGTACATCTCAATACTGTCTCATCTCAATTTCCCCTGCTTTTCGAAACAACGCCAGTCTGTCTAAACTCTTTCATAGTTGAAGTTCTTCAATCCAGATAATATATTGACAAATCACTTCTGCATCGTTTCCTCAGTTGTCATATCACTGCTATAATGTAAATTGCAAAACAATACACAATACTCTAGCGAGAGACAAATGATGACTTGAAATAAATGTGGGGAGACCAGAGACATTGGTCTTTTTCAAGAAAGTCATTCCCTCGATACTGTTCTGTGCCCTTTTCATGAACCCAATGCTCCAATGATCTCTGATCCATGCAAATAAAACACTATACGTGAGGATTCAAAACCCAACCACATTGTCTGATAGCATTAAGTGGCTTAATGGTCCTGATGGTGATACCGGGGCACGTTCACCTAACAAGAGTGACAGCTACAGCACAGACTTAACGGTGTCAATGTGAAAGTGAATGTTAATTTTTGCAATGCCCCAGTGACATGGGAGGGGGGATGAAAAGGGGAATAGTGAAAAATCTCCGAGACTGGGTGCTGGGAGTGGCGGCTTGAAGCATTAAAACCAACACCTGAGTGAGTATTTTCATCTTAAAATTGATGGTGTCCTTTCTGCGTTTGTTTTGCACAGGTTATGTGGAGTAACATGGAACAAATGCTCATTACTGATACTCAGATTTGAATGGAGATTGCCTGACCACAACGCAGATGACGAACCATTATTTGATGACATGAAAAAGCACAATACAAAAAGCAAGTAATGCAATGGCAGAGATGGTCGACAAACCGCATCACATGCACAACAGGAAATCCCACTGAGATTGGATTGAATCGTCACGTTCGAAGTCCTCAGTGGCTGTGGAGAATGTTGAAGACTGAATTCGATAGATTTTAATAAAAGATGAAATGTACAGGCGAGAGTGCAAATATTATTGAAATATCGGTTTCAATAAACATGAAGTTTCACATCGTAACTTTACCAGTGCCGTGAGACAAGGAAGAAATTATTATTGCACACTCACATCGCAGCAGTTCCCAGGTCTGGACTCAGTGAAACTGTGTACGCAGTGGCGAGGATCCGATTGGAAATTGAGAGTGGAATAAACGAGTGGATATCTACTTTACCTGCCACTGACAAACTCCATGAGCATGCAGTCCTACTGTGAAGTTAGAGTGGCGCGTGAAACGCCGAGGCTGGGAGCTCCAAACTCGCTCGGAGATGCTTCTGGTGAAATAGCGCAGAGGGAATTGGGTTGTGGGAAAGGATCCTGAGCTACCTTAATCAGAATTGAAATGATTAGATTTGATTCCCTGCATGGTGTAAACAGGCTCTTCGGACCAACATGTTCACAGCAACCCTCCGAAGGACAACCCATCCCAACCCTATGTTTACACCTGCCTAATGAACCGAACATTATGGACAATTTAGCATGGTCAATTCGCGTGATGTGCACATCTTTTGGTTTGTGGGGGGTACCGGAGTACACGGAGGAAACACACACAGACACATGGAGAACGTGTAAGTTCCACACATCAGTCGCCCGAGGCTGGAATCGGACATGGGAACCGGGTGCTGTGAGGCAGCCATGTTAACCAATGAGCCACTGTGCCACACACTTGCTCATTGAATTGGCGCCCGCAGCCCTCTATAGCAACTATCTGCAAAGAATCACTATTCTCTGACTGAAGATATTCCTCCACGTCTCATTTCCAAATTGTTATCGCTTCACTTTGTCTCTGTGCCCTCGGGTTCTAGTGTGTCATAGTGGGTGAAACATCTTTGCCACATTGGCTCTGCACAAGCCTCTCAGAACTCTGTAAATTTCAAATAAATCGAGTCATTGACCCAGACATCATTGAAATAGACCGCTATTCCAAACAGTCCATGCTATCATTTACCGAAACAAACACAGTACCAACTACGTGTACTGGGCCGATATCTCTCTTAATATGTCCTATTCCTGCACTTATCTAAGTGTCTTTTTAATGTTGTAACTTTATCCACATTCCTACTTCCTCTGGAAATTTGCACAGGAAACATACCGTGTAAAGTAAAACAAAGTGAACCTCATGTCTTTTTATGACCTTTGACCTCACACCTTAAAATACGCCCACTAGTCCTGAAATACACCAAAGAAGGAAAGCACCGTTGCAGTTGAGCTAATCTGTACCCCTCAGGATTTTAAAAACATTTATACGGTGAACGTCAACCTGCTATGCTCCTTTGAAAGAAGTCCCAGCCTATTCAGCCTTCCCTTACAGCTCAATCCCTTCATTCTTAGCAACATACTGGTAAATCTCTTCATAACTCTGTCTTAATTCTTCTTTGTCTGACTTGGAAACGAGAACATTGACACAATACTACAGAAGATGCCTCGCCAACATCCTGTACAACCTCAGGATAACGTCCCAACTTCAACACTAAAAACTGAGTGACGCATGAAAGCGTTGTAACGGCATTTTAACGAAACTGACGATATGTGACACGACTTCCAAAGTCCATTCCGTAACCTATTCACGTGTCTATTGTGCAGGACAATTCAAAGAAGTACTTGTAAATGTACAAGTGCTACATCCCTTTATACCTCAAACTGCAGTACCTTACATTTATCCAAGGTAATTTCTCTTTACCATCCATTTAATCATATACCCGAATGATCAATGTCTCTTTAAAATTTCTATAACCTCAGTTAACCTTCTTCTCTGTCTCCTGTACCACCATGGAGAGTTGCAGAGTCCCTCAGCACAGAAACAGGTCGTTTGGCACAAACTAGTTCATACTGGTCATAATGCGGTCCACATTAACCGCATTTCTCTGCATTTGGACCATATCATTCTAATCCTTTGCTATCCATGTACTTGTCCAAACGCCTTTTAAATGTTCTTCATGCACACTCAAAGACTTCTGCTGTCATTTCATCATATGCATGTTGCTCATGTTGGTGTCAACCACAAACTGATGATCCCTGCCTTCCATATTGTCATCTAAAACATTTACATAAGTCACAAACAAAGGAGCCATCGCTGATCCCTGTGGAACACTGCCGGTCTCAAGCTTCTCGTCTAACAAACAACACACCAAAACCTCACCCTTTCTCTTGTTGTTAATTGAATTATGTATCCGATTTGCAAACTCACTGTGAACCACATCTGATCTAACTTTACTCGTTAGTCTTCCATATTGCATCTAGTTCAACGCTTTCCTAAAGCCTAAGTAAGCAAAGATATTTGTTCTTGCCTCATCCACTCCTCTTGCGTACTTGATCAAAACTCTCACAAATTTGTGAGATCCAGTTTCTACCTCACTAAACCATGCTGATAATCCCCTCTATTTCCTGGACTCTGAAAATGCTATCTCCCAAAAACACTTCAAAAAACTTGCGAACCACCAATTTCAAACTCACAAACCTGGAGATTCCAGTTTTTTCCCCTGTATCCATTCTTCAACAAGGTTTGTCACGGTCCAGTCATTTTAAATCACACCCATATTTAGAGATGACACAATTATTTCAGCAAGGAGTCTTGCAATTTCCGCGCTTATCTCCCATAATGCTTTGGGATTCAGTACAAACACAGGGTAAACCTCGATGCTAATTGAAACCAGCAACACAGAAAAATATTTATCCCGTGGTGTAAACTGTGAAAATTCGATAGTCAAAACGTTTCCCAAAGGTCACGATTTAAAGGGAAAATTATCAACTTTTTTCTTTATGTCTAACAGAGTATGAAAAACTAACAACTATTTACAACTAGTTTCTCTTAAACCCATCTTTTACGTTCCACTTCGCAATAATATTCCGATTCTAAAAGATTCCCAATGGTGAGTTAAAAAGTAATCACGGTTCAAAACCACTCAGCTTTTTCAAGTTTCCTTTTGTGGATTTTTCTGTGTCGATACTCTCCAGGTTTTCCTCCGTGTTCTGTCATGCAATCCCATTCCCAGGAAGGTACATTTGTAGGGTCTCTTGAGGTGGACTTCTCTGACGCCGCCCTAGCTTGATTTATACCCCAAAACATCGGATTATTTCAGTGGCTTTATTATTATCAAAATGTGAAGTTCACACCTGATTTTGATTTCAGATCTTGATTCATAATTTAAGCTGATGGCAAACCACCTCTGCTGGCTGTTTCGAACAAATATCACATTGTTCCCTTGGTCAGAGCAGGTTGTTCTGTGTCTTTGCAAGCTTTTCAACTCTTTTTTCTCAACACGTTCATAACAATACACTAGTCCAGAGTCTGGAGTTTTATGCGCCTTTTACATTTTCTGAGATGTCCAGCAATTATTTTCGTGTAATATGAAATTTTTACCAGTATGTATTTCCATGATTTCTGTTGCCTCCTTAAGTCGAACATATCCTTGGCGAACAGACTTCCCAAACTGAGCTGTTCCACCTTGAATCCCTCTAAACACTTTCTCTTCGTCTAAACGTCCAAATGTCTTGTAAAACAATGTAACAGCACCTCTACGTACCAGTTTCTATCGCAGTTGATTCCATGTGCAAACCATCTTCTGTGTGAAAAGGATGTCTTGTCATTTGGTGTAAATCTTACGAGGTCTGGACTCCCGTATCCAAGGGGAAACGAACTTTTCTGTTCGCCTTATCGAGAGCACTCTTGATTTTATGAATCGCTATAAAGTCATCTTCGACCTACGATGCTGCAGTACGAGAAGGCAAAGCCGACACAGTCTCTCCTCGTTATATTAAAAATCCAGTGCTGAGAACATACCGACTCTTTGTTGCATGAGGCCAGATAGAGTCGAATGTAATCCAGCCGCTACAAACATCACCGAATCTCAAATTATTGATGCTTGGTCAAATAGTTTCGGAAATGGTATCGTCCTCTTCACAAATGGAGAGTGAACATTTGCTCTCGCTGTCTCCACAATAAAAAATGACGTGAAAAATTCGTTTAATGCCTCTTCCATAAGCTGAGCTCAAAAGCAATGTCAATCTCCTTGATCTTTCAGGTAATATTTCTCGCGTTGTTCTCTTGCCAGATATGTACTTGTAGACCCTCTTTGGATTATCTTCAGCCCTGGAAGATTAAATGATTTCATATCCCCTCTTTCCTTCCTAGTCCCGACAAGAAACTCACTTGAACCCTGTTGTCTGTCTGATATAGGATACTTTTTTGTTTTGATTTGTTCCTCAACACCTTTTTTCAACAATGGTCACGTCTTGTGAGTGTTCAGCCTGACAACTTCAGCTCATGTTGACAGCATATCTGTCATTGGGCAAAAGTTAGTCTGTTATTAAATTTGGAATAAACGCATTACAGAATAAAATGGATTCCGCACGGCTTTGTGCAGACGAAATCAGACCTAACACGTTTACAAGTATTTTCAGATCGTAACAAGCACAATACATAAAGGGGAATACAGTGAATGGAATATATCTGAATTTCCAAAATTATTCAGCAAGGTGTTTTATATGATAGCACTTCACAAGCATAGAAGCATGAACCAACACAGTTAGGGGTATGTATTAATCGAAGATTGGGGAATTAATGGAAAGGCGATGTGATGAGGACATTTTCATGATGGTAAATTTGATCTTGCGGATTCCCGGAGCCAACAATATCGGTGCCACAGCTGTTGACAACATGTACTCATCTCCTGTACAACATAAGTTAATGTACTGTTGCTCACTTTGGAGATGACACAAAATAGATATAGATGCAAGTAATGAGGGTGGCACAACAACATTGTGGACGGACATAATCAGGATAAACAAGTGGACAAAAACGTAGCAGCATATAACATGCAAAAAAAGAGGTTTATGCGTTTTGGAAGATATAAATATTAAGTGGGGAAATACACAGCACAAAGCATCAGCACACAGAGCACTTCGCTTCCTTGTACATGAAATATGAAAAGCTAGCATCCAGTTTCAGCAGGTAATCGGGAAGTCAAATAATTTGTTTCACTTAAACGGAATAGGACATATGTTTTATTTTTATTCAAAATACAGCTGGCATGAGTCAGATCAAAGCTGGATTAATGTGAACAAATTTAGTCCCCCTATTTTAGGAATAGCAGTTCAGGGAAATTTAACAAAAATCATCCTGGATATGGGAGGATATTCTCGGGAGATGAAATTTAGACGATTGCTCCTGTAATCATTGGAGTGTAGACTAATGTAACAAAACTTTACTGAGATACATTAGATTATGAGGGACATGATAGGTTAATTTAGGAGAGAATTATTCGCTTTGTTTGAGAATCGAAGACCAGAGAACATAATCTCAGAGTAAGTAAAAAACTATCTATGAAAGATGTGGAGGAATTTCCTTCTCTTCGAGCCGACTGAATATGTGAAAGTATTTACTGCAGGTAGCTCGAGAAATTGGCAGCTCAGTGTATCCTAGACTTTGAGAAACCGATTTTAATCAGCAAGGTATTCAAAGGCTAGGTGCCATTGCAGGAATGTGAATCTGAGGATTATCAGATCAGTTGTAATCTCACTGAATGGTGAGAGCAGACTGCGCAGGTTGAATTGACGACTTCTGCTATTGCATCTTATTATCTTTCCTTTCTGGACTTTCAATTGCTTCTGTTTTTCCTTTGTCAATGAATTTACCGGGTATTAGAAGAAGAAGATTTACAGTGCGAAGGCTTCAAACCAAAGATCACTTCAGCACCTGATGGTGTTGTCCAGTTGATTGTTGCCTGAATATGATTCGCTTTTGAACATGAAAGGGAAAAGCATCATTCACAGTGTGGAGAAACTGTACACGGGTTATACTTTTGGGCAAGGCTTCACCAGATAATCTGCCTTGACAGAACATAAATACAGTCAGACGAGGGAGAGGCTATTCGTCTATTTAGAGTGTGAGACAGAATTCACTTGATCCACTACGCTGCTGTAACAACAAGTCCGCATAGCGGAAATGTATTTTAAATGTCCTGAACATGGGAAGCGGCTTAAAATCTCTGAGAATCTGTTCACCCATGAATATGTTGACACTGATGAGAAACGTCATTTGCTCCCAAAATGGGCCTGAATTAAAGTGGTTAATTGGGCTCTCTGTGCACGCGCCACCACACTGTGGGGAGGGGCTGTTCACCTGCACTAGTGTGGGAGGAGATTTGATGTGAAATCCAACCTACTGAAACAACAGCAGGTTCACAAGTTAACAAAGCGCTTGGTTTTTACTGTGCTTCATCGTGTGTCAAAGTCTCAAACAAAAGTTTTGGTTCCAGTTCCAGCTTACTGTGGAGCTGTTCCAAAGAGTTTAACTGTTTCTTAATTGGTCGAATGATACCCATTGTGACTTCCTTCCGATGAAGTTAATAAATTCCAGCAGAAACGAAGTGTGTTCCATGTACTTCCTGATCTACACCAGCTAATACATTCAAAACAAATTCTTCAAATTTCAAAGATGTGCCTGACTTTCTCCACATTGTCCAGACAGGAATGCGTGTGTGACTGTGAAGTCTCAACTGATGTTAAATAATATGCAGTCAGGCGTGGGCATGTTGGCGCAATGATCACCACTGCTTTCTCACAGGCCAGGGCCTTTGCTTCAATAGCTGCCTTGGGTAATAGTGTGTGCATGGCGTTTGCGCAATCTCTCCATATCCATAAGGGTTTCATTCCACGGCGCAAAAACGTCCAGGTTACGTGGATTTATCATTGCTAAATTCTTCAGGGAAACTGGGTACGATAGTTAGCCTTGGGAAATACAGTGTTACAGGAAGAGGGTGAGGGATTATTCCAGGTAAGATGGCATTTAGAACGTAGGTGTGGAATTGTTCGGTAGATTGGCCCGTTTCCATACTTCAGGAATTCCATGATTCTGTGCGACAAATATCCCACTCTGATTTTATGATTGAATAACAATAATTGAAACATGTCAGAACGGTTTTGATTAAGACAATGACCTGCGAAATCCGTGCAGTGATGTGGTGGGCTTGGGCTGATTGACATTCAAAATTCGTAAACATTTGTGCTGAACGATTACACCAAGTGGAGTGTGTTACATTGTTGAAAGCACACATGTTCACTTTCAAATAGTGTATTTTCTGAATGTTGAAGGAACAATCAATGCACGCATTGCTTCCTGAATGAAAGGGCTGGGGGACAGGTTGTCCCAAAACAGACACATGTAATATTTTTTGGTAAAAACCTGAATTTTGCTCGCTGTTTCAACAACAACTCAAATTTAACCAATTACATTAAGTTATATCCAGGATCCCAGAAGCTAATGAAATTTCAATTTTTGTTTTGCGTTAGCATCTGGAATCTCATCAAATCATACAAATTGAATGCGTCATTGGTGTGTATGTAAAACCAGCATTTGAAAACTAGAGAGGGAACTATTCCTGGAGAGCTAGCACTTTCCTCCCTCAGAAAATAGAAGTCACTCTCTATCAAAGTATATCATTTTTCTGCAAATCATACATTTTAAAAATGAAAGAAGTTGAAACAATTGAGGTGAACAGATATAAGTTGAAGACACATGCAAACTGGGTGGACTTGAGATGACGTTGATATGATGTTAAACAACTCTGTTATTGAAACAGCATGTTAATACGATTGTGTTCAGTTAAAGGAAAAATATTTAGCTTTTTCATTGTATTGTTTAGTCGTCGCAATAGAGCCAAATAAAATGTCTTTCTTTATGTAATGGAAATAGGAAATTCTTTGTCACTCACTCATGTACAAATATATTCCGGGGTGAGGAGAGGTTTTCCGAGTGTTTGTTTTTAATTAACGAGGAGTTCGATGTCCTCGTTGCAACAAGGGTTTCCTTTGATTCCTATTGACTCCAGTTTTGCAAAAGCTCTTCAATTCTTAGTCAGCCTTAATATCACGGGCAGTCAGTCTCACCTTGCCTTTTGATTGCAGTATGTTATCCATGTTGGTTCAATACTGCAATGAGGACAAATGGTAAGGGCCTCTGATGGAAGACACAGCATCAGAGAGCTGCTTCTTGTTGACTGAGTACAGCCACAAAGCACAGTTATTATTCGCTTCCATCATGTTGCTGATGGTTAAGCATTGATTGACTGGAGTCAGGGTTGGATTTGTCCTGCTTTTGTGGACTCTACACCACTGGTCATTTTTTAAAAAACCTGTATCAGCATGAATGTCGTGGTTACACTTCGCTGCTGTGAACGCGGGAGTAGGGCATTGAGTATGATGATCACCAATCATTCTATCAAATGAAGAACACAGGTTTGAGGCCCAAATGACCGCCCGCTATTCCGATATATTAATGCTGTGGGTCTTCGGGGGAGGGAGAATTTATATAGAATCTTCCAGAGTCCACATCATTTCATACTTCTGCCTGGAAATAATTGACATTGCTTCAGACTTTCCTTGTATACGCATTGTGTTGGACGCCACCGTCTGCCCCATGCCAGAGACAGTCTTTGAGACGAGTAGTTCATTTCCAGTCTGGCTTGTTACGAGTGAGGACAGCGTGAACTTTCTCCAAAGCCTATTTGCCTGAACACCTGTGACTGCACACATGTGCACTTAATTCTCTGAACTGGGAAGAAGATCAGATACGAATCCAATACATCTCATTAGAGTGTTTCTTTGATCTGGATGGGTTGTATTTGATTCATGAAACATTTGACCATTCTAAATCTGTGATTGAGTCACTTATTGGTGTCAGGACGTGATTATAAGTGTTCAAATTTAAAGTGCCCCCGGTCAATCAACATTAAGCCACATCTACAAACGTGCCTCTCATTCACTCCTTTTTACACTTTGAACCAACAACTGAGGCATTAGTGAGCAGAACAGTATTCCAGCTCACTTCGAATAGGATGACACTGCCAATGGAATGAAAAGCCAACTTTCAGCTCAAAACACAAATTTTCAATGGAACATTATGCTATGAGGGTGTCAAACTTGCGACTTGAGACTAAAACACTCTTATTTTCCTGACACTGGCAAGAGGACAACACAGACAAGGTATAATTAGCACTCTTGTCCGGGCCAGGTTACCTGTTAAAAACCATAGACTGAATTTAATTCAGAGGCTTCAGAGGCCAACGGCATAAATGCTTCCTTACAAACGTTCAGTGGAATCTTTGAGATATATGATAAGGAAACAGTAAAGATTGGGGAACATTGAGCCCTTCGATGCCGTTCCAACATTGAAAGAAATCATGGCTGATCGGAGGCTAAAATCCATTTCCTGCGTATGTCCCATATCCCTTCAAACTTTAGCTGAAGAAGATAAAATCTCAGGTTTAATGTGAACAAATCGTGCTGAATCCGCTGCCACTTGTAAAAGGGAGTTCCAAACATCTGACGAATTCTGTGGGTGAAAGCGCTTCTGAATATGCACCGTGAATGGTCTGGCCCTAATTTTAGATTTTGAACCGTATCAACCCAGAAATATCTTTGTGAACTGCCGAAGATGCTGCCTAAATGCAAAAGACTGTCTGAGGTTTAAAAAAAGTGGAGGATTTCAAAAACTTGTTGCCAGCGATTTCCAGCTTCAGACTGTATTTCGTGTAATAGCAGTTGTCCTTGATTAGGGTTCCACTTTCCAAAGTATAGGCTGGGACCTTCATTGTCGAAAGGTGGGGGCAGTCTTATCCCAGCAATTGCATAGCCATCTATGTCACCAGACATCAGCCCTGTGTGCGGATACATGCAAAATAATTCTGCAGTTTGTCTGCCGTTGTCTTCCTATTAATTACAGTGTCATTTGTGTCTCTCTTTAGAAACACGGACAGACTAAACCGAATGCAATCTATCCGTATGTAATGACACCGTGGTAAACCTTTCTGCGAACTAAACCAAACACACAGAAAATCTCACCTCGTCTCATAATCTGTTCATGTATCTGTGACAAAGAGTGACCCAAATTCCACAATTTAACAATACCATATCAATTTTATTCTGTAACTCTAAAACTGAAATTTATCAACAGATGTTGAAAACTCTAAGTCTCCTTCGATTGGGTTTTAATAAATCGGGGCATAATTTAAACTGACTGGTTAAATTGGAACTGATGTGAAATATTCGTTCTGGATTGTTATTAGACAGAGGGATAACTGGTGGTGATCGACACTGAAGGATATCACACCACAAACGTTTTGTGAAGGAGAGTCGTAACTGAAAACCTGACGGATTTAAACCCACACTGGTGGCGTCCTAAGGAAAACTGACAAACGGTTCTAAGAATGTGTTTCGTTTTCAGAAACATCTTTAAGGAGGATACCTTAGAGTGTTTTTTTCGAACAATCAAAAACATTTCCTGTTAACGATTAAATGAGCTGATTTTGCTCTATTGAAATATTCAAGACATGGAATAACTATTTAGATGACCATTTAAAACGCGATCGAACACACAAGGTCAATTATTGGAAACTGGGTTCAGAAGTGCGATGTTAGATGACTGTCATTGATATAATGGACCGAGGGAACAGTCCCATTGCTGCTAAAACTTTGTGATTCCCCATCATTTCGCAACTGAATACAAAGCCAACCGTGTTAAGAAGTAAAGTTGCAAGCATTGCATGCGCCTTCGCTTCTGCTATGATTCTTGGGAATCAGCACACAGTGCTATTTCTTGGGTTTGATGCCAAGACAGGAATCCGGACTTAGCATTCTTCTAAACACTGTTAACATGAACATGAATTCCTGACATTAAGAACAGCAAAGGGAGCAGCACTTCAAGACTCAGTGAGCGTTTTACTTCGGTGAGTAAACTAAATGGGAGGAAGCGGTGTTATCGATTGTCTTGGCCTTCTCAGACTCAGTACTGCAAGAAAAAATACTCCTTATGTAAACATACACGTTCGTTGAAGATTTACCTTCTTGCATGTAGAAAATTTGGTTCTCTTCTTGGACAGCCGAGGAACAGAGTGCCTCATATCAGAATGCTATTCACACATTTAAGACAGGCATGAGAAAGAATTTCACAGCAAATTACTGCAGATGCTGAAATAGGTACCGAAACCAATTTTTAAAAATCTGGAAATCTCAGCGGATCAAGAAGCCACGCAGAGATAGGAAGTCAATGTTTCCAGTTTCAGAGCTGATGGGAAGGGAGGAGGTGGCAGTATTTATGCAAAAGTTGGGAGAGAGGGTGGCCTTCTGTGTGAGAAAGGATATTAACCTTTCGGGTTAAGCAATTGGCAATTGAAAATAACAGAACGATGGTGTGATTGTGAACCCACTCCAACTGCTTCCCTTTCTTTTAGGTTTACCTGTTACAGTCTCTCTCACCATGACTTGGCCCTTCCCCTACTCCAATGGCACTGTCTGTTCTTTCCAATCTGGCAAGCATACACACTATTGCTCTGTCATTCTCGCGTGCCAGCCGAATTATGAACAGCATGTGCTTTCGGGTCTGGCTCATTAAGGATATCTGAGGCTAAAAGAGACACGGCTTTAATCAAAAAAGTTATGAAGAGTTTTGAAGAAGGCCAGTTGTGCAGTTCAGAATTATCCAATCAGACATGAGCTCATTGAATGGCGGAACAGAGTCTGGTTGAACGGTCTCTTTCTGCTTCTAAAATTAATTCTGTTTGTATGAATCTGCAAAGATGATCTGGGTAAAGTTTGCCAAGTTAAAACTGTGTGGATCCACTCGGGGCACTGAACCGACGTGAGAAGTCAACACACAAAGAAGAGTCAATTGGGTGATTGATCTGGAATGGTCAGTATACCAGAGTAAACAGGATAACTGGCCTTCAGGGTTCACATTGATTCAGGCTCCAGTTAGTACACGGTCGCTTCTCACAAACCACCATCGTCCTTCCACATTCCTGTTCTCTCCTCTGTTCTTGTTTTGAGCCAAATACACGACAGGCAAATTTGCGTCTGTAACATGGAGGGAAGTGATTCTGAATGTTTCACAGCATCATGCTACTTCTAAAGATCAGTAAGTATTTAACATTGATTACTATAAATGTAACAATTAACAGACCATGACAATGAATGTCATGAATCCTGATGACATACTAAGATGGAAGATATCTATTTATATTACCCGGGACACAGTGTGATTTAGCATTACGTCCTCCCATCTTTTCGGACATGATCCCTTCTTCGGTCTGTGTTTTGTTACACTGACATGCTTTATGTTATACAGGTTGACAATTCATATATGAGCTGGCAGTTTCTCATGCACGAGACCTTCTCTCTCACATGGTAATATACTGGATCTATAGCTCAGTGGTTAGAACACTGGTCTTGTCAGTATTAATGCGCTTGAAATAATACATTCCTGTCTGTCTTTCTATAGAATTTGAGGAAGACCATTGAGAATGACATTAAGCAGTTGGCTTTAGCAATGTTCCAATGAATCAGAAAGAGCCAGGTCAGTCAGCATAAACTGCAGAGTGACAGGGAATTAATAGGGGAGGTAAACGGACAGGGGCGTGACCAGTTGCTTCGTTTTGCCATGGTAAACATACTCTGCTTCAGAAATCTGACATGGGACAATATAAGCCAAATGGGTGTTGTCCTAATTTCAGGTGGTTGGTCTCTCATCGTGCATTGGTTACACTCAGTGGAATGTGTTTTCATGTTTTGCTCTGTGGGTGAAAATGCGCTTCAACTCCTCAAGGGAGCGTTAACACAACTTACTCATGACAAAATTCACCCCATTATTTGTGTCGTTTAGATTACAGTATTCGGGGGCGGGGCGTGGTGGGGGGAAATGTAACTATGATGAAGAATTGGAAAGTTAGAGCATAAAAGGCCAGTGTTGGAAAACTGGGATGACGTTGTCATTATGAAACGATGCGACGATGACTGTAGTCATCTGTACTGACGCATTGGTTGTGACTGAGCGGTTACAGCGCCATGGTCCAAGTTCCATTCCCGGTCAAAATCCTGGGTGATTTTTGATCCTGACTTGCAGTAGATATCCAGAAATCATTAACCAACAAGCGGGTGTTTGAATCTGGAACGCACTGACAGGGTCCGCAGAGGCAGAAACCTACATAACCCTGGAAAGTACTCAGATGTGAACTTGTGATGTAAAGGCATAAAAGGACAAGTGATGGAAAATGGGATGACGATCGTGAAACGGTTGTTTTTGACAAGACCACGTGGAGGAGCTTGAGGGCTGTCGACCCACCAGAACATCCCTGCTCGACAGGCAACTTTGATAGTCTATTGGCTCGGATTGGCGCTTTCACGACCGCTTCAATTCCTCGCCAGTGAATCATCTTCCACTGCTGTGGTGAACCTGGGATTGATTCCGATTTTTCAGGGACATTTATGGAAACGTTTCTTGCTCTTGCCTATCAGCAATGAAATCCTCATCTCAGTTTCCGAGTAACTCTGCATAAGTTTGTGAAAGCCCACATGCCTTGCTGTCGAGCGAGGTAGGATTCGAATCTCCAAACTCCTGATTCGGAGTTAGGTGTGTTATCCAGTTGCTTTGTGCATGCAGATAGGGGTGGCGAGGGTGGAGAAGGCGAAGGGAGAGAAGGCGATGGAGAGAGAAGGCGAGCGTGGAGAAGGCGAAGGTGGAGAAGGCGAGGGGAGAGAAGGCGAAGGTGGAGAAGGCGAGTTGGAGAAGGCGAGGGGGTGAGAAGGCGGTGGTGGAGAAGGCGAGGGTGGACAGGTGGGGAGAAGGCGGGGAGTGTAGGCAATGGTGGAGAAGGCTTGGAGGGAAGGCGAGAGAGAGAATGCGTGGGGTGAAGGCAGTGGGAGAAGGTGACAGAGAAGGCGGGGTTTGAAGGTGGGGTGTGAAAGTGAGGGGAGAGAAGGAGGTGGTTAAGGCAAGGGTGGAGAGCGCCGGGGAGAGAAGGCGGGGGGTAAAGCAGGGGTGAAGCCGAGGGTGGAGAAGGCTGGGGGAGAAAAGGGAGGAAGAGAAGGCGGGGAGAGAAGGCGAGGGGAGAGACGTTTAGGGAAGAAAGCGAGGGGAGAGAAGGCGAGGGTTGTGTGAAGGTGAGGAGATGAAGGCAAGGCGGGTGAATGAGAGGGTATTTGAAGGTGAGTTAGTGAAGGCGAGAGGTGTGAAGGCGAGAGGAAAAGGCAAGGGAACATGAAAGCGATGGGGTTGAAGACAAGGGGATTAAGGCGAGGGTGGCTGAAGGCAAGGTGGTGAAGGCGAGGAGGTGATTCGGAGGGGTGTGACGGCGTGGGGGGCTGATGGCGAGAGGTGTAGGTGAGGGACGGTGAAGGTGAGCGGGGTGAAGGTGAGGAGGTGAAGGCGAGAGCGTGAGTGTCGGGGGTGTGAAGGCAAGGGGGTTAAAGAGGGCATGAAGGCAACGGGAGTGATGGCGATGGGAGCGAAGGCGAGGATGGAGAAGGCTGGGGTGATAATGCGGCGTAGAAGGTGGGGGGAGAAGGAGAGGGTTGAGAAAGCAGGGTGAAAATGCGAGGGTAGAGAAGGCGGGGTTGATAATGCGGGGCTGAAGGTAGCGGATCAAGGCGAGGGTGGAGAAGGCGAGGAGAGAAGGCGGGAGTAAAGGCGGGGAGAGAAGACGAGGTGGGAGAAGGTGGGGGGGAGATGACTAGGGTGGAGAAGGCGAGGTGGAAGAAAGTGGGGGAGAATGCGGGGAGATTAGATGAGGGTGGTGAAGCCGAGGGTGGAGATGGCGGGAGAGAAGGCAAGAGGGAGATGGGGGGAGAAGGCGAGGGTGGAGAAAGCGAGGGAGAGAAGGCGGGCAGAGAAGGCGGGGCGTGAAGGCGGAGGTGAGAATGTGGCGGAGAAGGCGGTGGGGTTGAAGACACGGAGTGAAGTTGACGGGAGAGAAGGAGGGGTTTAAGGCGAGGGTAGAGAATGTGGGGGGAGAGAAGGCGGGGGTGAAAGCGGGGATTGAAGCCAAGGGGAAGAAGACGGGGAGATAAGGTTGGGAGAGAAGGTGGAGGAGAAAGAATATGCGGGGGATTACGGCGGGGAGAGAGAAGGCGAGGCGTGAAGGCGAGTGAGGGCGAAGGCGAGGAGTGTGTGTAGGCGAGAGGATGGTGAGGGCGAGGGGAGTGAAGGCGAGGAAATATTAAGATGGGGAGAAAAGGCAGAGGAGGGTAGGTGGGACGGAGAAAGCGAGGGGAGAGAAGTCAAGGGCGGAGAAGGCGAGGGGAGTGAAGGCGAGGGGGTGAAGGCAAGGTGGATAAATGCGAGGGTATTTGAAGGCGAGGGGGGTGAAGGCGAGAGGTGTGCAGGCGAGAGGGAAAGGCAAGGGAGAGTGAAGGCGATGGGGTTGAAGCCAAGGGGGATTAAGGCGAGGCTGGGTGAAGACAAGGCGGTGAAGGTGAGCGGGTGAATTCGAGGGGTGCGACGGTGTGGGAGGGTTGATGGCGAGAGGGTTTAGGCAAAGGCCGGTGAAGGTCAGGGGGAGTGAAGGTGAGGGACGGTGAAGGCGAGCGGTTAGAAGGTGAGGAGGTGAAGGCGAGGGCGTGAGGGTCAGGGGGTGTGAAGGCAAGGGGGGTTAAAGAGGGCGTGAAGGCGAGGAGAGTGATGGCGAGGGGAGCGAAGGAGAGGGTGGAGAAGACGGGGTGATAATGTGGGGGTGAAGGTGGGGCAACAAGGCGAGGGTGGAGAAGGCGGGGGAGAGAAGGCAGGAGCAAAGGCGGAGAGAGAAGACGAGGTGGAAGAAGGTGGGGGGGATTAGGCCAGGGTGGAGAAGGCGAGGGTGGAAAACGGGAGGGGGAAGAAATTGGCGGGAGAATGCGGGGAGAGACGATGAGGGTGGTGAAGCCGAAGTTGGAGATGACGGGGGAGAAGGCGGGTAGAGAAAGCAAGATGGAGAAGGCTGGGGAGAAGGCGAGGGTGGAAAAGGCGAGGGGGTGAGAAGGCGGTGGTGGAGAAGGCGAGAGGGTGAGAAGGCGGTGGTGGAGAAGGCGAGAGGGTGAGAAGGCAAGGGGGAGAAGGCGTGGGGTTGAAGGCGAGGCATGTGAATGCGACGAGATTTGAAGGCGAGATGGAGAAGGCAGGGAGAGAAGGCGGGGAGAGAAGGCGAGGGTGAGATTGCGGGGGTGAAGGTGCGGGAGAAGGCGAGGGTGGTGAAGGCGAGGGGGATGAAGGCGGGGAGAGAGAAGGCGATGGGTGTAAAGGCAGAGGACGGTGAAGGCAAGGGGGTCTTTTTAGGTCAGAGGGCGGTGAGAGTGAAAGGGTGAAGGCAAGGGTGGTGAAGGCGGGGGAGGGTGAAGACGAGGGGAGAGAAGGCAGAGGAGAGAAGGCGGACGAGAGAAGGTGAGGGGAGAGATGGCGAGGGTGTGTGAAGGCAAGGAGTTAAACGCGAGGGGTGGTGAGGGTGAGGGGGAGCCAAGGCGAGGGATAGTGAAGGCGAGCGGGGTGAAGGTGAGGGGGTGAAGGTGAGGGGGTGAGGGTGTGGGGGTGTGAAGTCAAGGTCGGTTGAAGGCGATGGGGTGAAGGTGAGGGGAGAGATGGCGAGGGGAATGAAGGCGAGGGTGGAGAAGGCAGGGTGAGAATGCGGGGATGAATGTGGGGGGAGATGGCAGGGGCAGAAGGCGGGGAGAGATTGTGAGTGGGGTGAAGGCAAGGGAGCGAGAAGGCGCGGTGGATTAAGGCGATGGTGGAGAAGGCAGGGGAGAGAAGGCGGAGAGAAAAGTTGAGGGTGGAGAATGTGGGGGAGAAGGCGGGGTGAGAAGACGGGGAGAAGGCGGGGAGGGAAGGCGAGTGGGGTGAAGGAATGGAGGAATAAGGCGAGGGGCATGAAGGCAGGAGAGAGAGAAGGCGATGGGGTGAAGGAGGGGATGGTGGAGGCGAGGGTGTTTGTGAAGCTGAGAGGATGGTGAGGGCGAGGGGTGTGAAGGCGCAGGTGATGAAGCCGGTGGCAGAAAGCAAGTGGGAGAGAAGCTAGGGGAGAGAAGGCGGGCGAGAGAAGGCAAAGGGGCAGAAGGCGTGGGTGGTGAAGGCGGGGACAGAAGCCGATGGTGGAGAAGGCGGGGACAGAAGGCGGGGAGAGAAGGCGAGGCTGGAGAAGGCGAGGAGAGAAGGCGGGGAGAGAAGGCGAGGGTGGAGAAGGCGGGGAGTGAAGGCGAGGGTAGAAAAGACAGGGAAGAGAAGGCGGGTGTGGGGAAGGCGGCGAGAAGGTGGGGAGAGAAGGTGAGGGGGAGAGAAGGTGGGGAGAAGGCGAGGGAGAAAGCGAATGTGGTGAAGGCGAGGGTGGAGAAGGCGGCGTTTGAATGGTTGGAAGGTGTTTGAAGGGTGTGAGGGAGGGGAAGGCGAGGTGAATGATGGCGAGGGGAGCGATGACGAGGGTGGAAAAGGCGGGGGAGAGAAGGCGAGGGTGAAGAAGGTGGGGGAGAGAAATTGGGGAGAGTAGTTGGGGAGAAATGGCGAGGGTGGAGAAGGCGGGGGTGAGAATGCGCGGGTGGAGGTGGGTTGAGAATTCGAAGGTGGAGAAGGCAAGGGTGGAGAAGGCATGTGAGAGAAGGTGGGGAGAGAAGGCAGGGAGAAGGCGGGGAGAGAAGACAAGGGGCGAGAAGGCGAGGGTGGAGCAGGTGAGGGTGGAGAAGGCGGGGAGAGAACGTGGGGGAGTAGGTGGCGGGTGGAGAGGGTGGGAGAGAAGGCGAGGGTGGAGAATGCACGGAGAGAAGGCGGGGAGAGAAGGTGGGGGAGAAGGTGGGGGAGAAGGTGAGTGGGGTGAAAGTAGGGGAGAGAGAAGGCGAGGGGTGTGTGAAAGCGAGAGGATGGTGAGGGCGAGGGGGTGAAGGTGAGGGTGGTGAAGGTGTGGGAGGGTGAAGACGAGGGGGAGAGGAGGCAGGGGAAAGAAGGCGGGCGAGAGAAGGCGAGGGGAGAGAGGCGATGGGAAAGACGTTTGGGTAGAAGATGAGGGGAGAGAAGGCAAGGGGAGATGGTGAGGGGGTGAAGGCGAGGGGTTGAAGGCGAGGTGAGGGAATGAGAAGGGATTTGAAGGCGAGGGGAGTGAAGGCGAGAGGTGTGAAGGCGAGGGGTGAAAGGCAAGGGAGCGTGAAGGCGATGAGTGTGAAGGCAAGGGGGTTGAAGGCGTGGGGGATTAAGGCGAAGGTGGGTGTCGGCGATGGGGGTTGAAGGCGAGTGGGTGCATAGGCAATGGGGTGTGAAGGTGAGAAGGTGAAGGCGACGGGCGTGAAGGTGAGGGAGGGTGAAAGCGAGTGGGTTTAAGGTGAGGGCGTGAAGGCGAAGGGGTGAGGGTAAGAAGGTGTGAAGGCAAGATGGATTAAAAGGTAGGGCGTGAAGGCGAGGGGAGCGAAGGTGAGGGTGAAGAAGGTGGTGGAGAGAAGTAGGCGTGAGAAGGTAAGGGTGGCAAAGGCGTGGGAGAAGGCGAGGGTGGAGAAGGCGTGGCAGAAGGTAAGGGTGGAGACGGTGGGCAGAGAAGGCGGGGAAAAGGTGGGAGAGAAGGCGAGGGTGGAGAAGGCGGAGGAGAAGTCGGGGAGAGAAGACGAGGATGGAGAAAACGAGGATGGAGAAGGCGAGGATGGAGGATACGAGGGTGGAGAAGGCGAGGGAGTAAAGGCGAGGGGAAGAAGTGGGGGAGAAGGTGGGGGAGAAGGCGAGTGGAGAGTAGGCGGGAGAAGGCGAGGGTGGGGAGTGCGGAGGGGAGAAGGCGAGGGGGGGAAGGCGAGGGTGAAGAAGCGGTGAGAGAAGGCGAGACTGAAGAAGGTGGGGATGAATGCAAGGGCGAAGACAGCGGGGCAGAGAATGCGACGGGAGAGAAAGCGAGGAAGAGAGAAGGCGAGGATGGAGAAGGCGAGGGGAGACAAGTCGAGGGCAGAGAAGGCGAGGGTGGAGAAGGAGAGGGTGGAATATGCGAGGGAGAGAAGGCAAGGGAAAGAAGGCAAGGGAAGAAGTCGAGGGGTGAAGGCGGGCAGAGAAGGCGGGTGGGTGAAGGTGACGGAGAAGGCGGGTGGTGAAGGCGGGGAGTGAAGGCGAGGGGAGAGAACGAGGGGGTTAAGGGGAGGGTGAAGAATTCGGGTGAGAGAAAGCGGAGAGTGAAGCCGAGGGGGAGAAGGGAGGGTAAGAAGGCGGGGAGAGAAGACGGGAGAGAGAAGGTGGGGGAGAAGGCAGGGGAGAGGGCGAGAGGGAGCAGACGGGAAGAGAAGGCGGGAAGAGAAGTCGGGGGTGAAGGCGAGGCTGGAGAAGGCAGGTGGAGAGGGTGGGAGAGAAGGCGAAGGGGATGAAGGCGGGGGAGAAGGTCTGGACAGAAGGCGGGGGTAGAAGGCAGGGGAGAGAAGGCGAGTGGGGTGAAGGCAAGGGAGGGAGAAGGCGAGGGGAATGAAGGCAGGGAAGAGAGAACGCGATGGGGTAAAGGCGTGGAGGGTGAAGGCGAGGGGGTGTGTGAAGGCGAGAGAATGGTGAGGGTGAGGGGGGTGAAGGCAAGGGATGTGAAGGATGGGAAGGTGAAGATGAGGGGAGAGAAGGCAGAGGAGCAAAGGCGGGCGAGAGAAAGCGAGGGTAGAGAAGGTGAGGGCAGAGAAGGTTGGGAGAAGGCGAGGGGAGAGAAGGCAAGGGGAGAAGCAAGGGGGCTGAAGGCAAGGGCTTGAAGGCGAGGCAGGTGAATGCGAAGGGATTTGAAGGCGAGGGGGTGAAGGCGAGAGAAAAAAAGGCAAGGCAGCGTGAAGGCGATGGAGCTGAAGGCGAGGGGGATTAAAGCAAGAGTGGGTGAAGGCAAGGTGGTGAAGGTGAGGGGGTGAATTCAAGGGGAGTGATGTGTGGGGGATTGAGGGTGAGTGGGTGTGAAGGCAACGGGGCGTGAAGGCAAGGGGGTGAAGACGAAGGGTGATGAAGGCGAAGGAGGATGAAGGCGAGCAGGATGATCGTGAGGGGGTGAAGGAGAGGTTGGTGAGGTTGAGAGGGTGTGAAGGCAACGGGGATGAAAGGGGAGAGCGTGAAGGCGAGGGGAATGATGGCGAGGGGAGCAAAGGTGAGGGTGGAAAGGGCAGAAGAGAGAAGGTGGGTGAAAAGGCAAGGGCAGAGAAGGCAGGGGAGGTAATGCGGGGGAGAAGGCAGGGGAGAAGTCGGGGGAGAAGGCGGGGAGAGAAGACAGAGAGAAAAGGAGAGGAGAAGGTGAGTGGAGAAGGCAAGAGTGGAGAAGACGGGGAGAGAAGGCGGGGTGAAAAGGCAAGGGTGGAGAAGGCGGGGGTGGTAATATGGGGAGAAGGCAGAGGAGAAGGCATAGGTGGAGAAAGCAGGGGAGAGAAGACGGGGAGAGAAGGCAGGGGAGAGAAGACGGGGAGAGAAGGTGGGGAGAAGGCGGGGGAGAAGGCGAGGGTGGAGAAGGGGGGGAGAGAATGCGGGAAGAGAAGACATGGGTAGAGAAGGCAGGGAGAAGGTGGTAGGAGAGGGCAGGGGTGGAGAATGGGGTGGAGAGGTCGGCGAGAGAAGACGAGGTGGGAGAAGGTTGGGGAGAAGCTGAGGGGTGAGAAAGCGATGGTGGAGAAGGCGAGGGTGGAGAAGGCGAGGGTGGAGAAGGCGAGGGGAGTGAAGGCGAGGGTGGAGAAGGCGAGGGTGGAGAAGGCGAGGGCGGAGAAGGCGAGGGTGGAGAAGGCGAGGGTGGAGAAGGGAGGGGAGAAGGCGAGGGGTCAGATGGCGAGGGTGGAGAAGGCGAGGGGAGAGAAGGCGAGGGTGGAGAAGGCGAGAGGAGAGAAGGCGAGGGTGGAAAAGGCGAGGGGTGAGAAGGCGAGGGTGGAGGATGCGAGGGTGGAGAAGGCAAGGGAGAGAAGGCGAGGCGGAAGAAGGTGGTGGAGAAGGCGGGGGAGAATGTGGGGAGAGAAGACGAGGGTGATGAAGCCGAGGGTGGAGAAAACAGGGGAGAAGGCGGGGAGAGAAGGTGAGAGGGAGAAGGAGGCGGGAGAAGGCGAGGGTGGAGAAGGCGAGGGTGAAGAATGCGAGGGAAGAGAAGGCGAGGGAGAGTGAGAGAAGGCGAGGGTGGAGAAGGGAGGGGAGAAGGCGAGGGGTCAGATGGCGAGGGTGGTGAAGGCGAGTGGAGAGAAGGCGAAGGTGGAGAAGGCAACGGGAGAGAAGGCAAGGGTGGAGAAGGCGAGAGGAGAGAAGGCGTGGGTGGAAAAGGCGAGGGGTGAGAAGGCGAGGGTGGAGAAGGCGAGGGGAGAGAAGGCGAGGGTGGAGAAGGCGAGGGGAGAGAAGGCGAGGGTGGAGAAGGCGAGGGGAGAGAAGGCGAGGGTGGAGAAGGCGACGGAGAGAGAAGGCGAGGGTGGAGAAGGGAGGGGAGAAGGCGAGGGGTCAGATAGCGAAGGCTGGGAAAGCGAGGGTGGAGAAGGAGAGGAAGGAGAAAGCGAGGGTGGAGAAGGAGAGGAAGGAGAAAGCGAGGGTGGAGAAGGCGAGGGGGAGAGAAAGCGAGGGAAGAGAAGGCGAGGGGGAGAGAAAGTGAGGGAAGAGAAGGCGAGGGGAGAGAAGACTTTGTGGAGAAGGTGGGGGGAGAGAAGGTGAAGGGGAGAGAAGGTGAGGGATGAGAAGCCGAGTGGAGAGAATGCGAGTAGAGAGAAGGCGAGGGGTGGAGAAGGCGAGTTGGAGAAGGCGAGGTGGAGAGAAGGCGAGGGGAGCGAAGGTGGGGGGAGAGAAGGTGAGAGTGGAGTATGCGGGGGGAGAAGGCGATTGGGGACAATGAGGGGGAGAGAAGGCGAGTGAGGCGAATGCGGGGGAGAGAAGGTGAGGGTAAAGGCGAGTGGTAAAAGGCGGGGAGGAAGGCGAGGGGGAGAAGATGGGGGAGAAGATGGGGAGAGAACGCCGGAGGGAGAAGGTGGGGAGAGAACGCACGGAGAGAAGACGAGGGTGGAGAAGGCGGGGGAGAAGAAGGGGACAGAAGGTGGGGAGAGAAGGCGGGGAGAGAAGGCGAGTGTGGTGAAGGCAGGGAAAGAGAAGGCAATGCGGGTGAAGGTGGGGACGGTGAAGGCGAGAGGATGGTGATGGCGAGGGTATGAAGGCAAGGGTGGTGAAGGTATTGGGGAGGGAAGGCGGGGAGAGAAGGCGGGTGAGAGAATGCGAGGCGAGAGAAGGCGACGGCAGACAAGGTTAGGGGGGAAGGCGAGGGGAGAGAAGGCAAGCGGGAAAAGGCGAGTGGGGGTGAAGGCGAGGGGTTGAAGGCGAGGCACGTGAATGTGAGACGATTTGAAGGTGAGGGAGGTGAAGGCGGGGAGAGAAAGTGGGCAGAGAAGGCGAGGGTTGAGAAGGTGAGGGTGAGATTGTGGAGGTGAAGGTGGGGTAGAAGGCGAGGGTGCAGAAGGTGGGGAGAAGGCCAGTGTGGAGAAGGCGAGGGCAGAGAAGGTTAGGAGAGAAGGCGAGGGGAGAATAGACAAGGGGGAAAGTGAAGGCGAGGAGGGGTGAAGGTGAGGATGGGTGAAGGCGAGGGGGTGAATGCAAGGGGGAAGGCGAGGGGTGTGAAGTAAATGGGTGTGAATGAGAGGCGGTTTAAGGCGAGGGGGTGATGGTGAGCGGGGGTGAAGGCGAACGGTGTGAAGAAAAGGGAGTTGAAGGCGAGATGAGTTGAAGGCGAGTGGGGGTGAAGCTGAGGGGGGTTGAATGCAAAGGGGGCTGAAGGCGAGGATATGAAGGCAAGGGGTGAAGTCACGCGGGTGTGAAAGTGAGAAGGTGAAGGCAATGGGGTGAAGTCAAGGGTGTGTGAAGGCAAGGGATGTGAAGGCAATGGGGTGTGAAGGCGTGGTGGTGAAGGGCAGGGAGGGTGAAGGCGAGGGGAGTGAAGGCGAACGGCGTGAATGTGAGGGGGTGTGAAGTCGAGGGGGGATGAAGGCGAGGGGTGTGAAGGTGATGGGGAGACGGGGCGGGAGGGTGAAGGCGAGGGGAGTGAAGGTGAGGGGATGAAGGTGAGGAGGAGTAAAGGCAAGGGGGTGAAGGGGAGGGAGGGTGAAGGTGAGGGGAGTGAAGGCGAGTGGGAAGGTGAGGGGCTGTGAAAGTGGGGGGTGAATGTGACGGGGGTAAGTTGGGGAGAGAAGGCGGGATAGAAGACGAGGGGAGAAGGCGGGGGGAGAAGAAGGGGAAAGGCGGTGCGAGAAGGCAGGGAAGAGAAGGCAGAGAGAGAAGCCGAGAGTGGAGAACGTGGGGGAGAGAATGCGAGGTGGAGAAGATGGGGCAGAGAAGACAAGGACAGAAAGCGAGGGTGAAGAATGCGGGGGGAGAAGTGGGGAGAGAAGGCAGGGAGAGAAGACTCGGGGGAGCAGGCGGGGGAGAAGGAAAGGGAGAAGGTGGGGAGAGAAGGCGAGAGTGGAGAAGGCAGGGGAGAGAAGGTGGGGAGAGAAAGAAGGGAAGAAAAGGGGGGAGAAGGCGGGGAGAACACGAGGGTGGAGAATGCGGGGGAGAGAAGGCGGGGAAGAAGGCGAGTGAGAGGAGATGAGGGAGAGAAGACGGAGGGGAGAAGGCAATGGAGACCATATGGGACGGGAAGGCAGGGTGAAGGCGAGGGAGAGACGGCGAGGGTGGAGAATGTGGGGAGAAGGTGAGGTGAGAAGGCAGGGGAGAGAAGGTGCGGGAGATGGCAAGGGGGATATGATGGGGAGAGAAGGAGAGGTGAGAAGCAGGGGAGAGATGGTGCAGGAGAAGGTGGTGAGAGAAGGTGAGAGAAGAATAGGTGAGGTGGGAGATCACGGGAAGAGAAGGAGCAAGCGAGAAGGTGCGGGAGAAGGCGAGGGGGTAGAAGGTAATGGGAAAGAAGACCAGGGAGATAGAAGACAAGGGTGGAGAGGGCGGGGAGAAGGCGAGGGGAGAGAATGTGTTAGGCAGAAGGCAGGGTGTGAAGGCGATGAGGGTAGAAGGCTGGAGCGAATTCGAAGTCAGATGGCAAAGCAAGCAAGAAAGATTTGTTCTCGTCCATGAAAAAGGCTGCTCTTGGAGAACAAGGTAGTTTTGGCCAAGATTCAAACTGGCTACCGTTCGTATATAAGGCCAGCGCGATAACCACTACACTTCAGAACCAAGCCTAGAGCAATGCTGCTGCAGTTGAGTGGCGTCCAGCACTGAAATTTTCAGCCATTCTGCACTTCACCTTTCTGCTTCCAATACCTCGTTGTTGTCCAGCGCAATTGATATCTCGAAAAAGTAAAAACAAAGAACGTGAAATTGATGACAAAATATAGACAAGAATGTTTGGACCATAGGGTGAGGTAGAATAGACTGGGACAACTTTCCCTGCAGCTTAACGGCTGCGACATGATATTATGGAAGGGTTAAAACAGAGTATTTACGTGTTTTACTCAAGTTGGGGTGAGTTGAAAACTCGAGGGCATAGGTTTAAGGTAAGTGGGCTGAAATTGACAAAGGCCCTGAGGCACCATTTCCCACACAGAAGGTTGTGCGTCCATGGAATGAGGAGAAAGTGAGGACTGCAGATGCTGGCGATCAGAGCTGAAAATGTGTTGCTGGAAAAGCGCAGCAGGTCAGGCAGCATCCAGGGAACAGGAGAATCGACGTTTCGGGCATAAGCCCTTCTTCAGGAATGAGGAAAGTTTATCCAGCAGGCTTAGATAAAAGGTAGGGAGGAGGAACTTGGGGGAGGGGCGTCAGAAATGTGATAGGTGGAAAGAGGTCAAGGTGAGGGTGATAGGTTAGAGTGGGATGGGGGCGGAAAGGTCAGGAAGAAGATTGCAGGTTAGGAAGATGGTGCTGAATTCGATGGATTTGACTGAGACAAGGTGGGGGGAGGGGAAATGAGGAAACTGGTGAAATCCGAGTTCATCCCTTGTGGTTGGAATGAGCTACCGGAGGGAGAGGAGTATTTTCATACACTCAGAAAATTGTAAAGGTAACCAGATGAGTGTCTGAATTGGAAGGGTTTAGAGGAATGGGGCAAAATGTTTGAAATGGGATTTTGTTTAATAATGGCTATGTGATGAGCATGGATGAGATACACTGAAGTATCTGTTTTTATGCGGTGTACCCCAATAATGTTGTGTTGCTCAACTGACTTTAAAGGATTACTTTTTAGTGGAACTTGCCGTCGCAGTCTGTGGCACAATCATTTAGTCTATTCGACTGCTCACGGGAAAGGTAGTATTGTGAAACACTGCAGAAACGAACGACTTCCTTACTTTAGCTCCGACTGACCATACTCCGTGAAATATTCCCAGATCCTCAGCTGAATATTTTCCTGCTGGAGGTTACCTCAGAAATCCTGTTAACTCGTAATGTATTGAGCGAATCACAAAACAGAAAGCATTTAACACGGAACACGAACGAAACTGGCAAACCAAATGCATTTTCAGACACAGCGAAGCATGAATGCTAAATGTGAGACAATTCGAGGGCATGAGCCATAAAATAATCACACAACTCATAACAGGGCAATTCCAAACGACTCTTTCAAACATACTGCAGCATAAGTGCACCACCACTTCCCAGAAAATGCTGAAAAGAGAGAAAGAAAGAACATAATAAGAGGGGGCCATAAAAAGTGAATTTCACAAATCACAGTCTCGATTAGATTACCTTTCCCTTCCGATGTCTCCAGGACGGAAATGAAGGAAATGGAAGAAATTCCATAACATATCACATCGAAATTAATTGGAACGATTTTCCCATTTGCCAGAAAACCAAATAACGACGAGTCGAGTCACCGAAGGACTTTGTTTCACACAGCGATGAAATAACAGTCTCCATTCGGTTCCAGTAAAAACTCAACTTGCCTGGAACAGCAGAGCTGTTTGCAATTTTCTGCGCGGGTGGTGAACATGATCATGATAGCAGAGACACTTGGAAATATTTGGCACTTTAGCACACCACAGTTAATTCCCCAGGAAGCAAACTCATTTTATTTTTGTTTTCAACATCAGTACAATAGGGACTGAAACAGCATTTTAACAAGCTGCAGCGTTGGAGTTGATCAGCAGAAATGGCAGCGGAGGGATTTGAACTCACGCCACGTTTGAGACTTGAACCTGGATACAGCACCTTGAACCGCTCGGCCACACTACCAGCCATGCACGCTGCCCATTGTCTTGCACTTCCAATTGTGCTCCTGCATAACAACAGATGCAAAGTCACGTGAAAAGGATTCCTCTCCGACTCGCACAACTGCTGGGATGTGCCCGGCTACAATGTCAATTTCGCAGCAGATAATGATAGCCCATCAATCCAGACAAAAATCAATGGTAAGCTGATTCTATCTTCTCAGACTCTTTTCAGCTACAAATGTATCTGTGAGTGCGTGAGAATATATGTTCGCTTATGAATTGGTCAAATAACCATGAGCTGCTTGACATTACTGCAATTTCGATTCTTGCTTTGCTAAATGATTCCACCCATTGCTCGAAAGAGGACAACTTCCACGTTTACACGGAACGTGGAACACATCGGACTACAGGGAAAATGCACAAAGCTGAGGAGGCAGTGCTCCACATCATAACGTGCAGCATAGTTTCTGTCACTGTGTCTGTTTTGCAGAATAAGATCCCAAAGAGTGTTCTCCACCTTAAAAAGGGAGGTAGCATTACAATCCGAGAATGACAGATCACATTGTGAGAATGCCCTGACCTCGGAGCCAGTTCGAGATGCCACTTTCCTTGCCTTTTGCCTTAACCGTGCAATTTGCTGCAGAGATGTTCACTCCTGGACATGAACCACATGGATACCAACTGAGTTGGAAACCTGTGTGGGAATCATCGAGAAGCGACTCAATAAATTTTGCTAAATTTCATGGTGCTTTTTAGAAATGCAGTTTCTGTTCACCTCAATCTAAAAGCCAGTTTCTGCACATAGTAACAGAAGTTAATTACCTCACCTGACCCCCACTCCGGAAGAAGTGCTAAGTGCACTTGAGATTTTTTTTTGTTATCGGTGTGAAGAGCTCTCACGCCTGAGTCACCTTCACGTCTCTTGTGTCTGAGTGAATTACAAAGAAGGAGTTTCACCAGAGCTGCAACTGCCTCACTTCCCCACTCGCCCTCCTCGTTTACATTTTCCTGCTCGTCAGTGATTAAAAGAAAACCAAATGGTTGCGATGTCAGTCTGTAGCCTCTCTGTCGATTCCTCCTTTTCAGTTCCGACGTGGCTTAGATCACGGGGCGCATCTTAATACTAGCGACGCTATGAAAGCACAACTCCAAACGTTCCTCTGAGAGTGTAATTTCTTTCATTTCTGTTGCTGATTAAATGAGCCACTAACGTGGGAACTGCTCCACAACATGATACAGGACCTCTGGTGCCGATTCTCGCACGTTGCATAACGACAGACAGCTTCCAAATAAGGTCTTTCAGAGACGACTTTGGGGTACGTTTGACAGACAGATAAGTTCAGGAATTCGAGGTGCACGTGACACCAGCGCATCAGCTTCTTCCCTGTAGTTGAACTGAGCCAAAAGTGAGGTCTGCAGATGCTGGAGATCAGAGATGGAAATGTGTTGCTGGAAAAGCGCAGCAGGTCAGGCAGCATCTAGGGAACAGGAGAATTGACGTTTCGGGCATTAGCCCTTCTTCAGGAATGAGGAAATTTGGTCCAGCAGGCTAAGATAAAAGATAGGGAGGAGGGACTTGGGGGAGGGGCGTCGGAAATGTGATAGGTCGAAAGAGATCAAGGTGAGGATGATAGGTCAGACTGGGATGGGGGCGGAGAGGTCGGGAAGAAGATTGCAGGTTAGGAAGGCGGTGCTGTATGTGATGGATTTGACTGAGACAGGCTGGGGGGAGGGGAAATGAGGAAACTGATGAAATCCGAGTTCATCCCTTGTGGTTGGAGGGTTCCACAGACACCCTCCTTCGACTGACTGAACTGGTCCTCACCCTGAACAACTTCTCTTTCCAATCCTCCCACTTCCTCCAAACGAAAGGAGTAGCCATGGGCACCCGCATGGGCCCCAGCTATGCCTGCCTCTTCGTAGGATATGTGGAACAATCCATCTTCCGCAACTACAGTGGCCCCACCCCCCACCTTTTCCCCCGCTGCATCGATGACTGTATCGGCGCCGTCTCGTGCTCCCACGAGGAGGTTGAACAGTTCATCCACTTCACCAACACCTTCCACCCCGACCTCAAATTCACCTGGACAGTCTCAGATTCCTCCCTCCCCTTCCTCGACCTTTCTATTTCTATCTCAGGCGGACGTAGTCGACGATGCCCTCCACCGCATCTCTTCCACTTCCCGATCCTCCGCCCTTGAACCCCGCCCCTCCAACCGCCACCAGGAAAGAACCCCACTGGTCCTCACCTACCAACCCACTAACCTCCATGTACAGCGCATCATCCGCCGCCATTTCCGCCACCTCCAAACGGACCCCACCACCAAGGATATATTTCCCTCCCCTCCCCTATCAGCATTCCGTAAAGACCACTCCCTCCGTGACTCCCTCGTCAGATCCACACCCCCCACCAACCCAACCTCCACTCCCGGCACCTTCCCCTGCAACCGCAGGAGGTGCAAGACTTGCGCCCACACCTCCCCCCTCACCTCCCTCCAAGGCCCCAAAGGAAACTTCCATATCCGCCACAGATTCACCTGTACCTCCACACATATCATCTATTGCATCCTTTGCACCGATGTGGCCTCCTCTACATTGGGGAGACAGGCCGCCTACTTGCGGAGCGTTTCAGAGAACACCTCTGGGACACCCGGACCAACCAACCCAACCACCCTGTAGCTCAACATTTCAATTCCCCCTCCCACTCCACCAAGGATATGCAGGTCTTTGGACTCCTCCATTGTCAGACCACAGCGAAACGACGGTTGGAGGAAGAACGCCTCATCCTCCGGCTAGGAACCCTCCAACCACATGGGATGAACTCGGATTTCACCAGTTTCCTCATTTCCCCTCCCCCCAGCCTGTCTCAGTCAAATACATCAAATTCAGCATCGCCTTCCTAATCTGCAATCTTCTTCCCGACCTCTCCGCCCCCACCCCAGTCTGACCTATCACCCTCACCTTGATCTCTTTCGACCTATCACATTTCTGACGCCCCTCCCCCAAGTCCCTCCTCCCTATCTTTTATGTTAACCTGCTGGACCAAATTTCCTCATTCCTGAAGAAGGGCTAATGCCCGAAACGTCGATTCTCCTGTTCCCTAGATGCTGCCTGACCTGCTGCGCTTTTCCAGCAACACATTTCCGTCTTTGAACTGAGCCACCTGCCAAGGAATGCAAATGCATTACTGCTTTTCGTGGAAGGATCAGAAGGCGGTAACTAAACTCTCAAACAAATGGCATATGATCAGAACCAGGTTGGAGAAAAGCTTAACAATGCTTTGCACTGTAATTAAATGGAACTGCATTACATTTCACAGCGAGAGCAGATTTGTTCAAGCAAATTCGAAGGCAGGTTTGCAGATGGAAAGTAAGCAAGAAAGCTCGGTTCTTTTCCATGTAAAAGGCTGTAGTTGAAGAACAAAGAAGTTTCTTCCCAATTTCAAACTAGGTACCGTTCGCGTGTGAGGCGAACGTGATGACCACCACACGACACAAACAAGCCGCAACCGCACCTGCTACTGCTCAGCGGCATCCAGCACTGAAAGTTGAAGCCATTGTACGTTTCACGTTTCTGTTTCCAAAAGCTCGTTGTCCTCCAGCGTAATTGACATCTTGAAAATGTAAAAAAAAGACACGTGAAATTGATGACAAAATATGGACAAGGATGTCGTCAATGTTTACACCGTAGGGCGAGGTGGAATAGGCTGGGCCGACTTTCCCTGCAGCGTAACGGCTGCGACATGATCTTATGGAAGGGATGTAAACTGAGCATTTACGTGTTTTACCCAAGTCTGGGTGAGTTGAAAACTCGAGAGCATAGGTTTAAGGTGAGTGGGCTGAAATTGACAAAGGATCTGAGGCACATTTCCCTCACAGAAGATTGTGCATGTATGGAATGAGCTACCAGAGGAAGTGGAGGATGCTATTACACTCAGAAAATTGCAAAGGTAATCGGATGAGTTTCTGGATAGGATGAGTTTAGAGGGATTGGGGCCAAATGCTGGCGAACAGAACTTGTTTAATTTTGGCTATGTGGTAAGCATGGACGAGATACACCGAAGTATCTGTTTCCACGCGGTGCACCCCAATAACGTTGTGTTGCTTACACCGGCTTTAAAGGATTACTTTTTAGCGGAGTTTGCCATGGCAGTCTGTGGCACAATCATTTAGTCTGTTCGACTGCTCACGGGAAAGGTAGTATTGTGAAATACTGTAGAAACAAACGACTTCCTTACTTTTGCTCCGACTAACCATACTCCGTGAAATATTCCCAGATCCTCAGTTGAGGATTTTTGATGCTGGAAGTTACCTCAGAAACCCTCTTAACTCGTAATGTATTGAGCGAATCACAAAACAGAAAACATTTATCACGGAACACAAACAAAACTGCCAAACCAACTGCATTTTCAGACACAGCGAAGCATGAATGCTAAATGTTAGACAGTCCGAGGGATGAGCCATAAACTAATCTCACAATTAACAACAGGGCAATTCCAAACTACTAATTTAAACATGCAGGAGCCTTAATGCAAAACCACTTCCCAGAACGTGCTTAAAAGAGAGAAAGAAAGAGCATAATATGAATGGGCGAAAAGAAGTGAATTTAACCAATCACAGTCTTGATTAGATTACCTTTCCCTTCCGATGTCTTCAGGACGGAAATGAATGAAATGGGAGAAATTTAAGAACATATGACATCGAAATTCGTTTGAATTATGTTCCCATTGGTCAGAAAACCAAAGAACGACGAGTTGAGTCACCGCAGGATTTTGTTTCACAACAGCGATGAAGTAACAGTCTCCATTCGGTTCCAGTACAAGCTCAACTTGCCTGGAACATAAAACAGCAGTAGAGCTGCTTGCGGTTTTCCGTGCGGGAGGCGAGCACTACCATGACAGCACAGACACTTTGAGAAAATCTGCACTCTCCCACAGCACAGTTAACTCTCCAGGAATCGTAACCAATTTGATAAAACTTCAACTTGCCTGGAACATAAAGCCGCTTGAGCCCGAGATTTACCGTGTGGGAGGCGAACACGATCATGACAAGATGGACACTGACCCCCGTCTCCACAAAGCAAACGTCCAGTCTTGCTTTTTATTTGAACACGCCGCAGCCACAGAAATTGCTGTGGGGGGATTCGAGCCTAAGCTTCTTTAGTAATTGAGTTCTGAAGCAGGCGCCTCCGGCTTCCCTTCATAGGGCTGATTCGGTTCGAATCGTGAAATTTCCTGTGTCTGATCCGCAGGACACCCTGCAGGATTTTCAGACAGTGCCATCCCTACTGTGACATTTCCGTGTTTGATAATATTCTGCGATGAATATGTGTCTCGGCTTTGCCAATATCACCGTTGTTTAACTCCCTACATCCTGTTGGTCGAACTGTGATTCCAGTCAGAATCACAAATGTGTACCAAAACACCTTAGCTGTGCTGCCTCTCTACAGAGATAAATGTACTTCTCTATTCGCATCATTCTCTTGCCTTCTCCCTGTAACTCTACATATTTTTACTTTCAACATGAACATTGAATTAGTTTTTCAACAACTCGATTGAAACTGCGTCTTTGTCAATGTCAGACCCTAACCATTCCCGATGTGAAAACATTTCTCGTCATGCACATTTTTCTTCTTTTACTAATGTCTTTAAAACTCTGCCAAATCGTTCTCGATCCTTTCAGGCGTAGGGAAAATTCCCCCTTCCTTATTCCCTCTGTCTGACCCACTCATGTCTTGGAAAGGTTGAACAAGGCCAGCTTTTGGCCTTCTGCTCTCCATGGAGTCCTGCCCCAACTTTCCAAATGACCTTTGTTGTTGATATTCCTCATATACCACACTATTCTCATGAAACTGTTCAGTGCTGTTTTCAATCATTTCACGTCCCCACTTCCTAAAGTTTCACACCCAGAACTATGCGAACATCCAGATGGTGGATTTATTCAGAATGGGATTCTGTGGGTGAACATCCTCTAACACTTGTTTGACTTCCACCGCATGTGGTACTGTGCCATGCCCACTACAATGACACTTCTGACCCCAAAACGCAAAGTTATTTCAAAGGGTGCAACTTAATGATTTACATCTTTTTATCAGACAGTTGATAGGACGACCGAGCAAAAGTGAAGTCAAACAACCAAGGCTCGATGGCAACTTTAAGTAAGACATTCTCCCATGCCAGTATTAACACAAGCTGCTGAGCGAAGATCATGCCCGAGACACACTTACATTGACAACAACAAACCAGCTGAGATTCGGTCAGGTCCAACTACATCCCAATTTGTTCTCAGATTTTTAAGCATCAAAGTGTTTTCAGAATATCGCCTTGACATTTTGTCTCCTTGTTCACAGAACAGTACTGTTTATCCCATCTGCTTGGACGAAGTTGTCTCCATCGGCAGAGTATTCAGTTATTTCCCTCCACCGGCTAGCAGTGTGAGGAGAGGCAAGTGTGGTTACACTCGAAAGCACGCTGTCATCGGCACGGCCAGTTCCATCAAGTGCTGCGAATCAGCAAATTTGATTGGGAGCTTCCTGTAAAATTTCATTTATCTGAGCCAACGATAAAGACGTTGAGCTGGTGGGTAAGACACAAATGTACTCCGGACTCTCCACCCTCAGGTAAAGTCATGTGACGGCATTTTTGTGCAGCCCGATTGCTGTTCAAAATCCATCTTCACACAGCAATCCTGCAGAAAGGCTTTTGTAACACTAACATCGGCTTCTTTGCATGCAATCGGGCAGCAGTGAACATCTGAACCCCAACTTTCGTAGATAAAGACAATCCGATTGAAAGTCTCACTCACTGAGAGCCATCCCCACGTCCCTGAGCTGCGGGTCTGCAGACAGTTTAACACAGAAGATAGGGTTAACAATGAGACTTTGTTTCACCATCAGCCACTCTGTCCCAGACAAAGGAAGAGGGACAGCATAAATGCGTGGCGTCACTCACGCGCCGATAGAAGCTGTTCAGCCCATCGAGTCCACAGCGACTCTCTGACGCTTATATATCCCTATGGTTATTCATAGTTGGTGATGTATGTCCTAATAATGCAGAGCTGTCCCTGTATCGCAATTCTGTCTCCAACAAATTGATCCAATTGTAATTCACAGCTTTTCATTTCACAGGAAGAACACTGCTGAGTGAAACGGCGTGGGGAATAACTGCAGGGCGTCATGCGCATAGAGCACTCTACAACTGATGTATCTCACCTTCACCAGTTTATTCCCAGCTCTGGCAAGAGATTTTGCGAATCAGATCAGAGCACACCGACAGAGAACAGGAAAAGATGTTCCAGAACTTCACAAGTGTTTTTCCTCATTTGCGTAAATTTCCCGTGTGTATCAGTCTGAAATATTCATTTCTGATACATTGAATGAAAGGAAGCAGAAATGAAACAGCACGCAATGCGTAGAATGGAGATCTATTATAGAGAAACACTGGAGGGGGCAGTACACACACTGAAACATGGAATTGTCAACGAGTAGAGGATGTTTTCAATCCATTAATTTCATGGTTATGAGCCCAATACGCCCCACTGGACCGCTCTGTTAGCGTTAACCACAGCAGTCTCACACAGTCTTCAGCTTTTCGGTCTGGGGTGTGGCTTGTACCTCAGAGGATGATTTCAAAAGGTCTTCACTATTATTGTGTGACACACTGTAGCACAGATGTGTCCCGGCTGTGTCAATATAACCTGTGACTAACTTGCCACATTCTGTTGGCTTAACTGTTATTTCACTCAGAATCACAAAATATGTCACAGTGCAAAGTGAGGCTATGCAGCCCCCAAACAATAAGGGCATGTCTATGGCGGTCGATTGATTGACTTTATTTGACTGATTGATCATCATATGAACCTCAGTACAGTGAAAACATTTGTCTGCGATTGGTAAAGGCAGATCATACTAATCAAGGACATGCAGATCACAGCATAAGTAAAACAACATTTTGGACAGATTCAGGCTTTCAGGGGACTCCGCACAGGACGTGCACTCGGCAAAATCCACATAAACAGGATCAGCATCATTTGAAGTGAGGGAATCCATTTCTCAGTCTTACAACGACCTCCAAGAAGTTGCTGTTGTGTGTCTTTAAGCTTCGGTACCTTGTTCTGAACTCGAGCTCATCAAAATTATACATTCTGCGTCAAAAATAGAACCATATGCAAAACTCCAGTGCTCAAGTGTGACTTCTCACACGAACATCACTCACCCGAGGCGATATGAAACCCAAGACCAACAAGCCAGAACCGCAACAGAAGCATGATCCATAAATCAGCTAAGTTTCCTTGTTTAAAAAATAGGGTTTTTCTGTTGTTTCGGAGGGAAAGCCGCACTGAATTTTAAAAGCAGCTCCCTGCCATTCTGACTTCCGGTTCCCCGGAGGCTGTGCTAGCCACTTCCTTTGCAAGCGGGCTCCCATCATTGGCAGCTGGACGAACTCATCTTCAATTGGCTATTAGCGTTGTGGAAGAGAAACATGAACACGCTTTCCAGCCCACTATCAAACACGGGGTGGTGGAGAGCGGGAGGGGGTTAGAGGTAGTGGGAGTTATGGAAATTCTGGAAAGCTGCACAAAAGAGAGATCGCGCATGCACAGGACTTAATAATCTTTAGGGAACCTTGTGCAAATAACGCCATCCGAGACAGATAGAAATGTGAAGAACTGCAGGGAAAGAGAGAATCTCTTCCAGTCATCTGTGTCTTTGTCCTTCTCGAAGTCATAGCGAGGGCTCTGCTGTCTGAATCAACATGGGATGTTACTGCAGCGAGTCCCGTCGCTCATGCACGTTGCACCTGATGTGCATAAGTTTTATCAAGTTACCGCCAGCTCAGAGAACGGATTTCACAGCTCACATCATCCCGGAGTGACAGGGAACAGAAGAAAGCGATTCAGACAATCATCTTACCCCCTGCTGGGTAGAAAACGGATGTGGGAGAGCAAACAGTCACGACCAGTGCTTGTTCACAGCATTTACAAACTTGGTCTGTGTGACAACAAAAGCAGGAACCAGGAACTGATTATCTTGCTTCTTAAAACAGGCGTGAACATTTGCAGAGCATAGATACATCTACATGCAATTAGTGAAATGATGAAAATCAGAGTACAGTTCACAGAGTATGGTCTAACCTCTGGGTTATGGGCTCAGCACGCTCCAACTGGGACCCTCTGCTCACCGGATTTGAACACAAACAAATAAATGCCTCAGTGACAAAATCTGTTGAAACGGAACTCTGTGAGGAATTGAAAGCGATGGAATGAAAAGCCCCTTGAGAGCGGGATGTAACATGACCTGTGTAGGGATCGTTTTCCAGACTCGAGGAGAGTGCGCAGTGCTGTTTCCATGTTATTGTCGGGAGCCCTGTCGCTAAGACACACTGCACCTTTTGTACAATGGCACAAAAGCACGGAAGTTTTCTGTAGACAGGACAACTACAAAATCGTAAATGAGGCAAAATGCACAAATGAGCAATGCACAACAAAGCAAGCACGGAAACTGGTATTACGTGAGGGGGTAAACCCCCTCTGCTAATGGAACCAGCAAAGCAGAAAAGATTCACCCCTTGCTGTATTCTGTTAAAATGCCAGAGACAAAGAAACAACCCAAAAATCACTACTTAAAGTTAAAGATAACAACGTTATTGCTTTGTATTGACAGAGAATAATCAACCTACAACTCCTTTCTCTCAACCTGCTGCTCTGCAATCTCTTCCCTCACTCCGATCCCAACAACGTTTACCAAAAAGTTCAAATTTAATAACTAGATCGTTGTCGAAGGTTCTCTTTGTATCTTCCTCTGTAGATGATTATTTTTTCTCCAGGTCAGTGTTGATGCTTTCTTTCTATGCAATCTATTTCTCCAGAAAGGCACCTCTTGGAGATTTTAATAACATCCTCCATGTGTTGGTCTTTTAGCTGATCTCTTTGCTGTACTTTGCCGCTCCGAGTAACTCTTCAAAATGTCCGATATTTATCCCACAAAGCGTCAGACCGTTTCATTGGTTTTAACATTTTAAAAATATCAAATTCAAACTTGATTGGGGCATAATTTAAACTCATTGGCAGAATTCAAATTTGATTTTTGTATCCATGTAACACAGTCCATAGTTGTTTTCATCAAATATTTTGTTGTTCTGGACTCCAGATTTTTGCAGCTGGAAGTAACCTCAGAAACCCTGTTAATTCGTAATGTATTGAGCGAATCGCAAAACAGAAAGCATTTAACACGGAACACAAACAAAACTGGCAAACCAAATGCAGACACAGCGAGCATGAATGCTAATTATGAGACAGGCTGGGTGCATGAGCCATAAAGTAATCTCACAACTAACAACAGGGCAATTCCAAACTGCTCTTTCAAACATACTGCAGCCTGAGTGCACCACCACTTCCCAGACAATGCTGAAAAGAGGGAAAGAAAGAACACAATAAGAATGGGCCATAAAAAGTGAATTTCACCAATCACAGTCTCGATTACATTACCTTTCCCTTCCGATGTCTCCAGGACGGAAATGAAGGAATTGGGAGAAATTTATTAACATGTGACATCGCAATTCATTGGAACGATTTTCCCATTGGCAGAAAACAAAATAACGACGAGTCGAGCCACTGCAGGACTTTGTTTCACAGCAGCAATGAAATAACAGCCTCCATTCGGTTCCAGTAAACGCACAACTTGTCTGGGACAGCAGAGCTGTTTGCGATTTTCCGCGCGGGAGGCGAGCACGATCATGACAGCACAGACACCGGAAAAGTCGGCACTTTCCCACACCACAGTTAATTGCCCGGGAAGCACACACATGTTTCTTCAGTTTTAAACAGAAATGCAGCAGAGTCGAAACAGCATTTTAACATGCTGCGTCGTTGGAAACGATCAGCAGAAATGGCAGCGGTGGGATTTGAACCCACGCCTCTGTCGAGACTGGAGCCTAAATCCAGCGCCTTAGACCGCTCGGCCACACTACCAGCCAGCCGCGCTGCCCATTTTCTTGCACTTCCAATTGTGATGCTGCATAACAACAGATGCAAAGTCACGTGAAAAGGGTTCCATGATCCCTCTCCGACTCGCACAACTGCTGGGATGTGCCCGTCTACAATATCAATTTCGCTGCATATAATGATAGCCCATCAAGCCAGATAAATATCAATGCTAAGCTGAGTCTATCTTCTCAGACTCTTTTCAGCTACAAATGTATCTGTGACTGCGTGAGAACATACGATCGTTTATGATTTGGTCAAATTACCATGAGCTGCTTGACATTACTGCAATTTCGATTCTTGCTTTGCTAAATGATTTCACCCTTTGGTCGAAACAGGACAACTTGCACGTTTACACGGAACATGAAACACACCGGACTACAGGGAAAATGCACAAAGCTGAGCAGGCCGTGTTCTACATCATACCGCGCAGCATCGTTTCAGTCACTGTGTCTGTTTTGCAGAATACGAGTCCCAAAGAATGTTCTCCACTCTAAAACCAGAGGTAGCATTACAATCCAAGAACGACAGAGCACATTGTGAAGATGCTCTGACCTCGGAGCCGGTTCGAGATGCCATTTTCCTTGCCTTTTTGCCTTAACCGTGCAATTCGCTGCAAAGATTTTCGCACCTGGATATGAGCCACATGGATACCAACTGAGTCGACGAGAAGCGACTCAATAAATTTTGCTAAATTCCACGGTGCTTATTAGAAATGCAGTTTCTGTTCACATCAATCTAAAAGACAGTTTCTGAACGTAGTAACAGAAGTCGAAAGGTAATTAGCTCACCCCACCCCAGTCTCCGGAAGAGGTGCTAACTGCCCTTGAGTGCTTTTTGTTCTCGATGGGAAGAGCTCTCACGTCTGAGTCACCTTCACACGTCTCTGGTTGCTGAGTGAATCACAAAGAAGGAATTTCACCAGAGCTGCAACTGCCTCACTTCCCCACTCGCCCTCCCCGTTTACATTTTCCTGCTCGTCAGTGATTTAAAGAAAACCAAATGGATGCGATGTCATTTTATAGCCTCGCTGTCGATTCCTCCGTTTCAGTTCCAACGTGGCTTAGATCTCGGGGCGCACCTTAATACTAGCGACGCTATGAAAGCACAGGTGCAGAGGTTCCCCTGAGAGTGTGATTTCTTTCATTGCTGTTGCTGATTGAATGAGCCACTAACGTGCGAACTGCTCCAAAACATGATTCAGGGCTTCTGGTGACAACTCTCGCACGGTGAATAACGACAGACAGCTTCCAAATGATGTCTTTCATAGACGACTTTGGGGGTATATTTGACAGACCGATTAGTTCAGGAAACCGTGGTGCGCGGTGACACCAGCGCATCAGCTTCTTCCCTGTCTTGGAAACGGGCCGCCTGCGCAAGGAATGCCAATGCGGCATTCCTTGGAAGGATCAGAAGGCGGTAACTACACTCTCAAACGGAATGGCATATGATCACAAGCAGGTTGGAGAAAAATTTACAATACTTTGCACAGTAATTAAATGGAGTTGCATTACATTTCACTACGAGAGCAGATTTGTTCAAGCAAATTCGAAGGCAGGTTTGCAGATGGGAAAGCAAGCAAGTAAGCTCCGTTCTTGTCCATGTTAAATGCTGCAGTTGAAGAAGAAGGCAGTTTCTGCCCAGTTTCGAACTGGGTACCTTTCGCGCGTAAGGCGAACGTGATGACCACGACACTACAGAAACAAGCCGCAGTCGTCTTTGTGGAGGCTCAGTGGCATCCAGCACTGAAAGTTGAAGCATTTTACCTTTCACTTTTCTGTTTCCAACAGCTCGTTGTTTAATGGGACTTGTTTAATCATGGCTATGTGGTGAGCATGGACGAGATACACCGAAGTATCTGTTTCCACGTGGTGTGCGCCAATAACATTGTGTTGCTTCCACCGGCTGTAAAGGATTACTTTTTAGGGGAGCTTGCCGTCGCAGTCTGTGGCACAATCATTTAGTCTGTTCGACTGCTCACGGGACAAGTAGCATTGTATAAAAAATGCAGAAACGAACGACTTCCTTACTTTTGCTCCGACTGACCATACTGCGGGAAATTTTCCCAGATTCTCAGTTGAGGATTTTTGCAGCTGGAAGTTACCTCAGAAACCCTGTTAATTCGTAATGTATTGAGCGAATCGCAAAACAGAAAGCATTTAACACGGAACACAAACAAAACTGGCAAACCAAATGCAGACACAGCGAGCATGAATGCTAAATATGAGACAGGCTGGGGGCATGAGCCATAAAGTAATCTCACAACTAACAACAGGGCAATTCCAAACTGCTCTTTCAAACATACTGGAGCCTGAGTGCACCACCACTTCCCAGACAATGCTGAAAAGAGAGAAAGCAAGAACACAATAAGAATGGGCCATAAAAAGTGAATTTCACCAATCACAGTCTCGATTACATTACCTTTCCCTTCCGATGTCTCCAGGACGGAAATGAAGGAATTGGGAGAAATTCAATAACATGTGACATCGCAATTCATTGGAACGATTTTCCCATTGGCAGAAAACAAAATAATGACGAGTCGAGCCACCGCAGGACTTTGTTTCACAGCAGCAATGAAATAACAGCCTCCATTCGGTTCCAGTAAACGCACAACTTGTCTGGGACAGCAGAGCTGTTTGCGATTTTCCGCGCGGGAGGCGAGCACGAGCATGACAGCACAGACACGGGAAAAGTCGGCACTTTCCCACACCACAGTTAATTGCCCGGGAAGCACACACATGTTTCTTCAGTTTTAATCAGAAATGCAGCAGGAGTCGAAACAGCATTTTAACATGCGGCGTCGTTGGAAACGATCAGCAGAAATGGCAGCGGTGGGATTCGAACCCACGCCTCTGTCGAGACTGGAGCCTAAATCCAGCGCCTTAGACCGCTCGGCCACACTACCAGCCAGCCGCGCTGCCCATTTTCTTGCACTTCCAATTGTGATGCTGCATAACAACAGATGCAAAGTCACGTGAAAAGGGTTCCATGATCCCTCTCCGACTCGCACAACTGCTGGGATGTGCCCGTCTACAATATCAATTTCGCTGCAGATAATGATAGCCCATCAATCCAGATAAATATCAATGCTAAGCTGAGTCTATCTTCTCAGACTCTTTTCAGCTACAAATGTATCTGTGAGTGCGTGAGAACATACGATCGTTTATGATTTGGTTAAATTACCATGAGCTGCTTGACATTACTGCAATTTCGATTCTTGCTTTGCTAAATGATTTCACCCTTTGGTCGAAACAGGACAACTTTCACGTTTACACGGAACATGAAACACACCGGACTACAGGGAAAATGCACAAAGCTGAGCAGGCCGTGTTCTACATCATACCGCGCAGCATCGTTTCAGTCACTGTGTCTGTTTTGCAGAATAAGAGTCCCAAAGAATGTTCTCCACCCTAAAACCGGAGGTAGCATTACAATCCGAGAACGACAGAGCAAATTGTGAAGATGCTCTGACCTCGGAGCCAGTTCGAGATGCCACTTTCCTTGCCTTTTTGCCTTAACTTGCAGCAATTCGCTGCAAAGATGTTCGCACCTGGATATGAGCCACATGGATACCAACTGAGTCGACGAGAAGCGACTCAATAAATATTGCTAAATTCCACGGTGCTTATTAGAAATGCAGTTTCTGTTCACATCAATCTAAAAGACAGTTTCTGAACGTAGTAACAGAAGTCGAAAGGTAATTAGCTCACCCCACCCCAGTCTCCGGAAGAGGTGCTAACTGCCCTTGAGTGCTTTTTGTTCTCGATGTGAAGAGCTCTCACGTCTGAGTCACCTTCACCCGTCTCTGGTTGCTGAGTGAATCACAAAGAAGGAATTTCACCAGAGCTGCAACTGCCTCACTTCCCCACTCGCCCTCCCCGTTTACATTTTCCTGCTCGTCAGTGATTTAAAGAAAACCAAATGGATGCGATGTCATTCTGTAGCCTCGCTGTCGATTCCTCCGTTTCAGTTCCAACGTGGCTTAGATCTCGGGGCGCACCTTAATACTAGCGACGCTATGAAAGCACAGGTGCAGAGGTTCCCCTGAGAGTGTGATTTCTTTCATTGCTGTTGCTGATTGAATGAGCCACTAACGTGCGAACTGCTCCAAAACATGATTCAGGGCTTCTGGTGACAACTCTCGCACGGTGAATAACGACAGACAGCTTCCAAATGATGTCTTTCATAGACGACTTTGGGGGTATATTTGACAGACCGATTAGTTCAGGAAACCGTGGTGCGCGGTGACACCAGCGCATCAGCTTCTTCCCTGTCTTGGAAACGGGCCGCCTGCGCAAGGAATGCCAAAGCGGTACTGCTTTTCGTGGAAGGATCAGAAGGCGGTAACTACACTCTCAAACAGAATGGCATATGATCACAACCAGGTTGGAGAAAAATTTACAATACTGTGCACATTAATTAAATGGAGTTGCATTACATTTCACTACGAGAGCAGATTTGTTCAAGCAAATTCGAAGGCAGGTTTGCAGATGGGAAAGCAAGCAAGTAAGCTCCGTTCTTGTCCATGTTAAATGCTGCAGTTGAAGAAGAAGGCAGTTTCTGCCCAGTTTCGAACTGGGTACCTTTCGCGCGTAAGGCGAACGTGATGACCACGACACTACAGAAACAAGCCGCAGTCGTCTTTGTGGAGGCTCAGTGGCATCCAGCACTGAAAGTTGAAGCATTTTACCTTTCACTTTTCTGTTTCCAACAGCTCGTTGTTTAATGGGACTTGTTTAATCATGGCTATGTGGTGAGCATGGACGAGATACACCGAAGTATCTGTTTCCACGTGGTGTGCGCCAATAACATTGTGTTGCTTACACCGGCTGTAAAGGATTACTTTTTAGGGGAGCTTGCCGTCGCAGTCTGTGGCACAATCATTTAGTCTGTTCGACTGCTCACGGGACAAGTAGCATTGTATAAAAAATGCAGAAACGAACGACTTCTTTACTTTTGCTCCGACTGACCATACTGCGGGAAATTTTCCCAGATTCTCAGTTGAGGATTTTTGCAGCTGGAAGTTACCTCAGAAACCCTGTTAATTCGTAATGTATTGAGCGAATCGCAAAACAGAAAGCAATTAACACGGAACACAAACAAAACTGGCAAACCAAATGCAGACACAGCGAGCATGAATGCTAAATATGAGACAGGCCGGGGGCATGAGCCATAAAGTAATCTCACAACTAACAACAGGGCAATTCCAAACTGCTCTTTCAATCATACTGGAGCCTGAGTGCACCACCACTTCCCAGACAATGGTGAAAAGAGAGAAAGAAAGAAAACAATAAGAATGGGCCATAAAAAGTGAATTTCACCAATCACAGTCTCGATTACATTACCTTTCCCTTCCGATGTCTCCAGGACGGAAATGAAGGAAATGGGAGAAATTCAATAACATGTGACATCGCAATTCATTGGAACGATTTTCCCATTGGCAGAAAACAAAATAATGACGAGTCGAGCCACCGCAGGACTTTGTTTCACAGCAGCAATGAAATAACAGCCTCCATTCGGTTCCAGTAAACGCACCACTTGTCTGGGACAGCAGAGCTGTTTGCGATTTTCCGCGCGGGAGGCGAGCACGAGCATGACAGCACAGACACCGGAAAAGTCGGCACTTTCCCACACCACAGTTAATTGCCCGGGAAGCACACACATGTTTCTTCAGTTTTAATCAGAAATGCAGCAGAGTCGAAACAGCATTTTAACATGCTGCGTCGTTGGAAACGATCAGCAGAAATGGCAGCGGTGGGATTCGAACCCACGCCTCTGTCGAGACTGGAGCCTAAATCCAGCGCCTTAGACCGCTCGGCCACACTACCAGCCAGCCGCGCTGCCCATTTTCTTGCACTTCCAATTGTGATGCTGCATAACAACAGATGCAAAGTCACGTGAAAAGGGTTCCATGATCCCTCTCCGACTCGCACAACTGCTGGGATGTGCCCGTCTACAATATCAATTTCGCTGCAGATAATGATAGCCCATCAATCCAGATAAATATCAATGCTAAGCTGAGTCTATCTTCTCAGACTCTTTTCAGCTACAAATGTATCTGTGAGTGCGTGAGAACATACGATCGGTTATGATTTGGTCAAATTACCATGAGCTGCTTGACATTACTGCAATTTCGAATCTTGCCTTGCTAAATGATTTCACCCTTTGGTCGAAACAGGACAACTTTCACGTTTACACGGAACATGAAACACACCGGACTACAGGGAAAATGCACAAAGCTGAGCAGGCCGTGTTCTACATCATACCGCGCAGCATCGTTTCAGTCACTGTGTCTGTTTTGCAGAATACGAGTCCCAAAGAATGTTCTCCACCCAAAAACCGGAGGTAGCATTACAATCCGAGAACGACAGAGTACATTGTGAAGATGCTCTGACCTCGGAGCCGGTTCGAGATGCCATTTTCCTTGCCTTTTTGCCTTAACCGTGCAATTCACTGCAAAGATGTTGGCACCTGGATATGAGCCACATGGATACCAACTGAGTCGACGAGAAGCGACTCAATAAATTTTGCAAAATTCCACGGTGCTTATTAGAAATGCAGTTTCTGTTCACATCAATCTAAAAGACAGTTTCTGAACGTAGTAACAGAAGTCGAAAGGTAATTAGCTCACCCCACCCCAGTCTCCGGAAGAGGTGCTAACTGCCCTTGAGTGCTTTTTGTTCTCGATGTGAAGAGCTCTCACGTCTGAGTCACCTTCACACGTCTCTGGTTGCTGAGTGAATCACAAAGAAGGAATTTCACCAGAGCTGCAACTGCCTCACTTCCCCACTCGCCCTCCCCGTTTCTCGCACGGTGAATAACGACAGACAGCTTCCAAATGATGTCTTTCATAGACGACTTTGGGGGTACATTTGACAGACCGATTAGTTCAGGAATCCGTGGTGCGCGGTGACACCAGCGCATCAGCTTCTTCACTGTCTTGGTAACGGGCCGCCTGCGCAAGGAATGCCAATGCGGTACTGCTTTTCGTGGAAGGATCAGAAAGCGGTAAAAATAAGAATGGTCCAAAAAAAAGTGAATTTCACCAATCACAGTCTCGATTAAATTACCTTTCCCTTCCGATGTCTTCAGGACGGAAATGAATGAAAGGGGAGATATTTAAGAACATGTGACATCGGAATTCGTTTGAATTATGTTCGGACTCGCCAGAAAACCAAATAACGACGAGGTGTGTCACCGCAGGACTTTGTTTCACAATAGCGATGAAATAACAGTTTCCATTCGGTTCTAGTAAAAACGTAACTTGCCTGGAACATAAAGCAGCAGTAGAGCTGCTTGCGCTTTTCCGTGCGGGAGGCGATCACTACCTTGACAGCACAGACACTTTGAGAAAATCTTCACTCTCCCACACCACAGTTAACTCTCCAGGAATCATAACCAATTTGTTATAACCTCAACTTGCCTGGAACGTAAAGCAGCTCGAGCCCGCGATTTACCGTGTGTGAGGCGAACATGATCATGACAAGATGGACATTGGCCCCTGTCTCCACAAAGCAAACTCCCGGTTTTGCTCTTTATTTGAACACACCGCAGCCACAGAAATTGCAGTGGCGGGACTCGAGCCTAAGCTTCTTTAGTAATTGAGTTCTGAAGCAGGCGCCTCCGGCTTCCCTTCATTGGGCTGATTCGGTTCGAATAGTGAAATTTGCTGTGTCTGATCCGCAAAACTCCCTGCAGGATTTTCAGACAGCACTATCCTCCCTGTGACATGTGCTGGATAACTTTCTGTTGTGTCATGTGTCCGGGCTTTGCCAATATCACCATTCTTTAACTCCCTACATCCTGTTGGTCGAACTGTGATTCCAGTCAGAATGACAAATGTGTAACAAAACATCTTAGCTGTGCTGGCTCTCTACAGAGAAAAATATGCTTCTCTTTTCGTATAATTCTCTTGCCTTCTCCCTTTAACTCTGCACATTTTTAGTTCCAACATGAACATTGAATGAGTTTTTCAACAACTCGATTGAAACTGCGTCTTTGTCAATGTCAGACCCTAACCATTCCCGATGTGAAAACATTTCTCCTCGTGTACATTTTTCTTCTTTTATTAATGTCTTTAAAACTCTGCCGAATCGTTCTCAATTCTTTCAGTCGTCGGGATCATTCTCCCTTCCTTTTTCCCTCTGTCTAACCCACTCATGTCTTAGAAAGGTTTGACAAGGCCAGCGTTTGGTCTTCTGCTCTCCAAGGAGACCTGTTCCAACTTTCCAAATGACCTTTCCTGTTGACATTCCTCATATACCACACCATGATCAACAACCTGTTCAGTGCTGTTTTCAATCATTTCACGTTCCCACTTCCTAAAGTTTCACGTCCATATCTGTGCGAATATCCAGATGGTGGATTTAATTAGAGTGGGATTCTGTGGGTGAACATCCTCTAACACTTGTTTCCCTTTTACCACATGTGGTACTGTGCCATACCCACTACAATGACACTTCTGACCCCAAACCTCAAAAGGAATTTGAAAGGGTGCAACTAAATGATTTACATCTATTTATCAATCAGTTGATAGGACGACCGGGCAAAAGTGAAATCAAACAACCAAGGCTCGATGGCGACTTGAAGTAAGACATTCTCCCGTGCCAGTATTAACACAAGCTGCTAAGCGAAGATCATGCCCTAGACACTCTTACATTGCCAAAACCAAACCAGTTGAGATTCGGTCAGGTCCAAACACATCCCAATTTGTTCTCAGATTTCTGAGCATCAAAGTGTTTTTAGAATATCGCCTTGTCCTTTTGTCTCCTTGTTCACAGGCCAGTGCTGTTTATCCATGGACTTAGTTGTCTCCATCGGCAGAGTATTCAGCTATTTCCCTCCACCGGCAAGCAGTGTGAGGAGAGGCAAGTGCGGATACACTCTAAAGTTCACTCTCATCGGCACAGCCAGTTCCATCAAGTGCTGGGAATCAGCAAGTTTGATTGGGAACTTCCTGCAAAAATATCATTTATCTGAGAAGTGATAAAGATTTTGAGCTGGTTGGTAAGACATAAATGTAATCCGGACTCTCTCCCCTCAGGTAAATTCGTGAGGGCATTTTTGTGCATCCTGTTTGCTGTTCAAACTCCATCTTCACACAACAATCCTGCAGAAAGGTTTTTGGAACAGTAACATCGGCTTCTTTGCTGCAATCGGACAGCAGTTAACATCTGAGCCCCAACTTTCCCAGATAAAGACAATCCGAGTGAAACCCTCACTCACTGAGAGCCATCCCCACGTCCCTGTGCTGCGGGGCTGCAGACAGTTTAACACAGAAGATAAGGTTAACAATGAGACTTTATTTCACCATCAGCCACTCTGTCCCAGAGACAGGAAGAGGGACAGCATCAACGTGTGGCGTCACTCATGCATCAGCAGAAGCTGTTCAGCCCATCGATTCCATAGCGACTCTCTGACGCTTGTGCATCCCGTGGTTATTCATAGTTGGTGATGTATGTCCTAATAATGCGGAGCTGTGCATGTATCGCAATTCTGTCTCCAACAAATGGATCCAATTGTAATTCACAGCTTTTCATTTCACAGGAAGAACATTGCGGTGTGAAACGGCGTGCGGAATAACTGCAGGGCGTCATGCGCATAGAACACTCTAAAACTGATGTATCTCACCTTCGTCAGTTTATTCCCAGCTCTGGCAAGAGGTTTTGCGAATCAGATCAGAGCACACCAACAGAGAACAGGAAAAGATCTTCCAGAACTTCCCAAGTGTGTTTCCTCATTTGTGTAAATTTCCAGTGTATATCGGTATGAAATATTCATTTCAGGTACATTGAATGAAAGGAAGCGGAAAGTGAAACAGCACGCAATGCATAGAATGGAGATCTATTATAGAAAAACACTGGAGGGGGCAGTACACACACTGAAACATGGAATTGTCAACGAGTAGAGGATGTTTTCAATCCATTAATTTCATGATTATGAGCCCAATACGCTCCAGCTGGGCCGCTCTATTAGCGCTGAATATAGCAGTTTCACACAGTCTTTAGCTTTTCGTCTGGCATGTGGCATATACCTCAGAGGATGATTTCAAAAGGTCTTCACTATTATTGTGTGACACACTGTGGCGCAGATGTGTCCCCGCTGTGTCAATGTAAGCTGTGACTAACTTGCCACATTCTGTTGGCTAAACTGTGATTTCACTCAGAATCACAAAATATGTCACCGTGCAAAGTGAGGCTATGCAGCCCCCAAACAATAAGGAAATGTCTATGTCGGTCGATTGATTGACTTTATTTGATTGATTGATTGTCACATGAACCTCAGTACAGTGAAAAAAATTGTTTGCGATTGGTAAAGGCAGATCATACTAATCAAGGACATGTAGATCACAGCATAAGTAAAACAAAATTTTGGACAGATTAAGGCTTTCAGGTGACTCCACACAAATCCACATTAACAGGATCAGCATCATTTGAAGTTAGGGAATTCATTTCTCAGTCTTGTAACGACCTCCAAGAAGTTGCTGTTGTGTGTCTTTAAGCTTCGGTGCCTTGTTCTGAACTGGAACTCATCAATATTATACACTCTGCGTCAAACATTGAACCAAATGCAAAACTCTAGTGCTCAAGTGTGACTTCTCACACGTACATCACCCACCCGAGGCGATATCATACCCAAGACCAAAAAGCCAGAACCGCAACCGAAGTATGATCCATAAATCAGGGGAGTTTCCTTGTTTAAAAATAGGGGTTTTGTGCTGTTTCGGAGGGAAGGCCGCACTGAGTTTTAATAACAGCTCCTTGCCATTCTGACTTCCGGTTCCCCGGAGGCTGTGCTAGCCACTTCTTTTGCAAGCGGGCTCCCATCATTGGCAGCTGGATGAACTCATCTTCAATTGGCAATCAGTGTTATTTGAGAGAAGCATGAATGCGCTTTTAAGCCCACTATCAAACACGGGGTTGTGGAGCGCGGGGGGGTGGGGGGGGGGGGGCGGGTTAGATGTAGTGGAAGTTATGGAATTTCTGCAAAGCTGTACAAAAGAGAGATTGCGCATCCACAGGACTTAATATTCTTTAGGAAACCTTGTGCAAATAACGCCATCTAAGTATGATAGAAATGTGAAGAACTGTAGGGAAAGAGAGAATCTCTCCCAGTCATCTGTGTCTGTGTCCTTCTCGAAGTCACAGCGAAGGCTCTGCTGTCTAAATCAGCATGGGGTGTTACTGCAGCGAGTCTTGTCGCTCAGGCACGTTGCACCTGATGTGTATAAGTTTTATCACGTTACGGCCAGCTCAGAGAACAGATTTCACAGCTCACATCATCCCAGAGTGACAGGGAACAGAAGAAAGTGATTTAGACCATCATCTTACCACCTGCTGGGGCGGAAACGGATGTGGGTGAGTAGACAATCTCGACCAGTGCATGTTCCCAGCATTTACAATCTTGGTCTGTGTGACAACAAAAGCAGGAACCAGGAACTGTTTATCTTGCTTCTTAAAACAGGCGTGAAAATTTGGAGAGCATAGATACATCTACATGCTGTTAGTGAAATGATGAACAGCAGAGTACAGTTCACAGAGTATGGTCTGCCCTCTGGGTGATGGGCTCAGCTCCAACTGTGACCCTCTGCTCACCGGATTTGAACACAAACAAAGAAATGACTCAGTGACGAAATCTGTTGAAACGGATTCTGTGAGGAATTGAAAGCGATGGAATGAAAAGGCCCTTGAGAGCGGGATGTAACATTATCTGTGATCGTTTTCCAGACTCGGGGAGAGTGCGCAGTGCTGTTTCCATGGGTCAATATCAGGATAGATAGATTGAATAAGCGTCAAATGTTATTGTCGGGATCCCCTGTCGCTTAGACACACTGCACCTTTTGTACAATGGTACAAAAGCACGGACGTTTTGTGTAGAGGGGGCAACTTCAAAATCGTTACTGAGGCGAAATGCACAAATGAGCGAAAGAACAAAGCAACCACAGAATCTGGTGTTACGTGACGGGGTAAACCCCCTCTGCTAATGTAAACCAGCAACACAGAAATGATTCACCGCCGTGCTGTATTCTGTTAAAATTCCAGAGGCAAAGAAACAACCCAAAAATCCCTACTTAAAGTTAAAAATAACAAATTTATTGCTTTTTATTGACAGAGAATAATCAACCTACAACTCCTTTCTCGAAACCATTTGCTCTACAATACCTTCCCTCACTCCGATCCCAATAACATTTACAAAAAGGTTTAAATTTAAAAAGCAGATAGTTGTCGAATGTTCTCTTTGTATATTCCTCTGTAGATTTTTTCTCCAGGTCGGTGTTGATGCTTTTTTTCTATGCAATCTATTTCTCCAGATAAGCACCTCTTGGAGATTTTACTGCCATCCTACATCTGTTGGTCTTTTACCTGCTCTCTTTGCTGTTCTTTGTCGCTCTGGGTAACTGTTCCAAATGTCCGATATTTGTCCTACAAAACGTCGGACCGTTACATTTATTTTAACATTGTAAAAATACCAAATTCAAACTTGATTGGGACATAATTTAAACTGATTGGCCGAATTCAAATTTGATTTTTGTATCCATGTAACACAGTTCTTAGTTGTTTTCATCAAATGTCATGTTGTTGCCTTGTTCTGAACTCTTTGTACAGCCAGGCATTTCAGCACCATTAAAAGTACATTACACCCACAACTTCATAACAACGGCATTTGCCAAGATAGTTTATTTCTCTCAACATCGCTCTCTATCAATCTCATGTGCCTGAGATTTGAACAATCTGTGGTTAATGTTAATCAAAACTGCCCTATTCTCAGAGCCTCAGATTTAACACGCCACCTTACTTCTGTCTAACAATATTAATTTATGTCGCCGTGTATTTCTTCAGCACACGTTGAGAAGAAATAAAAATGAGAAAAACAGTCACCTGTTTGACTGTGATTTGACCCAATGCTGTTGCAGCCAAGATTTCAGCTTTAAGTGAAATAGCCTTCATCTTTCCTGTACCAGTAATGAGATTGCATAGCATTGTGGTAAGTTGTCATGAGTTGAATTAGATCCAACATCATTTCTCGGGGTGAAATTTACTGATGAAATACACAGGAATTGGGGGGTTCAATTTGGTTAGGAAGGGTATGATCCGAGTTCCCTTGATACAAAATCGTTAGAGACGATGGAAATGAGGTTTACTGGGAGGTATAGCCACGAGGAAGAAAATAACTGATTTAATGGGATGGTGGAATAGATGAAGATTCACGCGACATATATCAGGAATGACTGAGTTGTGTCCTAATGGAGATTTTCCAGCGGATGTGAGGTTGGTAAGGGTAAATAAGAGGGAAATTACCTCGTTCAGGTGAGTGTATAACTAGAGGTTAGAGCTTCAAAACCAGCGATGAACGACAACGAAATTTGCAGCAGGTACTTTTTACTCTGAGATTTTGAAATCGGAGATTACTTTTCAGACAGCAAATAAAATTAGAAGATGATTCCAGCATATTTCAAAGGCCAGTTGCAGACACACAAGGAGCGAATTTAACAGGGGCAGAGATTCTGGGCTTCCTGGATGGGGAGGCAAAAGTGACACACTCACAAATTATTTAGCGTTCATCGGAAAGAAATTGCATAATATCTGCAACTGAACATGTTAAGTGTAAGAAGAGCTGGTGGTGTTGAAAAGTGTAGCAGCTAATTCGACGTGAACTACTACAAATTGTTAATGTACTGAGCTGTTTGTTTAGCTTTGCATTAAATGGAAGCCGGTTAGCTCAGTCCGCTGACGTGCTGAAAATGTGTTGCTGGAACAGCACAGCAGGTCAGACAGCATCCAGGGAACAGGAGAATCGATGTTTCGGGCAAAAACCCTTCTTAAGGAATGAGGAAAGTGTGTCCAGCAGGCTAAGATAGAGGGAGGAAGAGAGCTTCTCCAAGGAAGGCATCCATGTAAGAGGATTTGCAGTAGGTTAAAATCTTCGAGGAGAAAGTGAGGTCTGCAGATGTTGGAGATCAGAGCTGAAAATGTGTTGCTGGAACAGCACAGCGGATCAGACAGCATCCAGGGAACAGGAGAATCGACGCCTCGAGCTTAAGCCCTTCTTCAGGAATGAGAAAGTGTGTCCAGCAAGGCTAAGATAGAGGGAGGAAGAGAGCTTCTTCAAGGAAGGCATCCTTGTAAGAGGATTCTCAGTAGGTTAAAATCTTCGAGGAGAAAGTGAGGTCTGAAGATGCTGGAGATCAGAGCTGAAAATGTGTTGCTGAAACAACACAGCAGGTCAGACAGCATCTCGGGAACAGGAGAATCGACGTCTCGGGCATAAGCCATTTTTTAGGAATGAGGAAAGTGTCCAACCAACCCAACCACCCTGTGGCTCAACACTTCAACTCCCCCTCCCACTCCACCAAGGATATGCAGGTCTTTGGACTCCTCCACCGCAAGACCACAACAACACGACAGTTGGAGGAAGATCGCCTCATCTTCCGCCTAGGACCCCTCCAACCACAAGGGATGAACTCGGATTTCACCAGTTTCCTCATTAGCCCTCCCCGCACCTCAAATCCCTCAAACTCAGCACCGCTTTCCTAACCTGCAATCTTCTTCCTGACCCCTGCACCCCCACCCCACTCTGACCTATCACCTTCACCTTGACCTCTTTCCACCTATCGCAATTCCAACGCCCCTCCCCAAGTCCCTCCTCCCTACCTTTTATCTTAGCCTGCTGGACACACCTTCCTCATTGCTGAAGAAAGGCTTATGCCCGAAACGTCGATTCTCCTGTTCCCTGGATGCTGTCTGACCTGCTGTGCTGTTCCAGCAACACATTTTCAGCACGTCAATGTCTTTTCCCAGTCCATCTATATCAACCTGTCGCCCAAATGGAAAAAGACACTGAATAAACTGAAAAATGTGTTTAGAGACAGTCAGATCATGGAATGGGATTCTTGGCTGATCATGTTTCAAATGATACGATTCCCTCAAAATTCACCACCAAGAAGGTGAGGAGTCATCTCTGGTCAGTAGCAGGGACGAGAACTCCAGGCGATGGAAACCGATGATGAGTCAGCAGAACAATCATTGATTCAGCTGAAATCTGAACTACACTCCGATTCTGGTGGGCCTCAAACCCACAAACTTTGAATCGCAATCTTAACAATGCAGTAGAAGTCCAACACGTCTTTGATTGGGCTGCAGATCTGCGCTAACCACCATTTCACTGCACCCAAAGTAACGGTGTCCAAGTCTTTCATCAAACTTCGATTTATCCTCGCCCCACTTTCCAGTACCTGTTCCTTATCCGTGCATGCTCTAGCTCCTCAAGTGTTCGGCTAAATACTCCTGAGTGTTTTGATGACTCTAAACTTTACCACACGTTCAAACAGTGAGTTCCAGAAAAACAACACTCTCAGGATGTAAACATAATTCCTAAATCTTCTCTGAACATTCTCCCTCTAGCTTTTCATCGATATCCCTGGTTATTAACCCTTTCCATAAGAAGTTTATTACTGTCACACGTACCTAAACCCTTTCTGTGCACATTAATCAATTTCTCTCTCAGCTGTCTCCGCTCTGAGATAAAGAATCCCAGACGAGCTCATCCATCTTTGCAGTGGCGTGAGTGTAGTGCTTTAAAAGCACAGCAGGTCAGGCAGCATCCGAGGAGCAGGAGAATCGATGTTTTGGTCATAGTCCCTTCATCAGGAATGAGGATTTTGAGTCAGGGTTGAGGGAGAGGAATGGGGTTGGTGGTCAGGTGATGGGAAAGTGGATGAAGGTGAGGGAGAATGTGATAGTTCAGAAGGGGAATTGATGCACCGGTCCGGAGACCAGAGCCTAGTTGGGACTGGGATAATGTGGGGGGAGACGAAATGAGGAAGCTGTTGAAATACACATTTATCCGAGTGTTTTCAGGGTCCTAAGTTGGAATATGAGACGCTCTTCCTCCAGGCATCGGCTGGTAATGGAATGGCGGTGGCTTGTGCCCGAAACATTGATTCTCTTCTACTCAGATGCTGTCTGACGTGCTGTGCTTTTGCAGCACTACACTCTCGACTCTGAGCTCCAGCACCTGCAGCCCTCACTTTCGCTTATCTTCGCAGAGAGAATGGTCTAGCTCAGGCACCACCTTGGTAAATCTACTCTGACCACGCTCCCGTGTAAATATACGTTTCCATCCGGCTGGCAATCAGAAAATCAGAAATATCTGAACAAAATCAGTAGGTTGAGTGCATCTCGGAGAGATTTTCGAGTCAAACGATCCGCCTTTGGAACGAATGGTATATGTAGTTGGGGTAGGAACGTGAAAGAAGGTGGACAAGGTCTAGAATGATTGAACACGATGTTGGGTATTGAAGATTGTACGGTCTGTCAGCATGAAATGACGTGCCGCTCTTCCAACTCGCGCTATGCTATGCGAGAGCTCTGCAGCAGACCAAACTGAAATGGAGGCATGGGAACACAGTTGGCTGTTGCAGTGACAGGAACCTGGAAGCTCAGGGTCATTTTTTGCTTGCAGACAGAACGTAGGTGTACGCATGTTTGTCACCCACTCTGTTTTTATCTCCCCAGTCCAGATGATGTCATATTGTGAGCAGAAAATGCAGTTTGCTAAATTGAGTGATGGGCAGATAAATCACTTTAACCTTACACAATGTGGAGGGACATCAGAACCGTGCAGCATTACACCTTCTGAGATTTCGTGGAATGGTGCCATATGGGGAAGTGTTGGGGGTCAAGGAGGATTGGACGAGGATGCACAGAGAGAAATTGTCCTGCATTGTTCCGGTATTATGTTGTATGTGATAGTGGGGAAAGGGCAGTAGAATGCATATATTCCTGAGCTTCCTGCTATAAGCAAGTACCTAATTATGGAGCAAAACTACTTAATGATTTTCATGCCAACACCGACACTAGGTACAGCTGACAGAAGTCACGTGCTTACACTGTCACTGTCAGTCTGCCTCCCCGGGAGCAGTAGTACTTCCCCACGCTGATTCAAACAGCACAGTTCTTCCTGTGACATATCCCTTCGAGAATGGAAGGACAGCTATTAATAACCCGTACTTAGAACGGAATATCTGTATTGCTCAATAAGAATCGTGTAACTATCCCAACTCCTTTTTAAAATCACTTGAACCATAGCCTTGTATGTCTTGGCATCACAAATTCACATCTGAATACTTCAGAAAGTTATGTGGATTGCTGCCTCTCCGAGTCTTGCATACACTGTGTTCCAGATTTCAACCACCCACTGTTTGAAAACGTTTTTCCACGCATTCACTATAATCTTTCCGCCTCTGACCTTAAATCGGTGCCCCCCCCCCCGTGATCGAAAGCTCCATCAACGTAAAACATTTATATCAGTCTACCCTATTCATAGCCCTCAGTACTTTGTACATCTTAATCATGCCGCCCCCCACCCCCAATCTCCTCTGCTCTAAGAAAAACAACTCCAGTTTGTGGGCGGCACGGTGGCTAGTGGGCGGCACGGTGGCACAGTGGTTAGCACTGCTGCCTCACAGCGCCTGAAACCCGGGTTCACTTCCCGCCTCAGGCGACTGACTGTGTGGAGTTTGCACGTTCTCCCCGTGTCTGCGTGGGTTTCCTCCGGGTGCTCAGGTTTCCTCCCACAGTCACAAAGATGTGCAGGGTCAGGTGAATTGGCCATGCTAAATTGCCCGTAGTGTTAGGTAAGGGGTAAATGTAGGGGTATGGGTGGGTTTCGCTTCGGCGGGTCGGTGTGGACTTGTTGGGCCGAAGGGCCTGTTTCCACACTGTAATGTAATCTAATCTAATCTAATCTCTCTTCTTCAGCTCAGAAAATATCCTGGGAAATCTCCCCTGCATCGTTTCCAGCGCTGTCACAACCCTGCTATAATGTGAATTGCATAACTACACACAACAGTCTGCTAGAGCTGAATGAACAAGTAAAATAAATAATGCGGAAGTCCACAGAAACTGATGTTTTTTGAATAAAGTTTCTTTTCCTCAATGTTGCCCTGTGCCCTTTTCCTGAGCCTGATATTTCAATAATCGCTGATCCATGTCAGTAAAAGCTGCGACATGCAGATTGATCTCACAACCGCGGTATCAAAATGGATCAACGGGTTTGAAGGTCCCGATTGTGAGACTTGGGCATCGTCACCCAGCAACAGTGAGCACAGCAGCACAGGCTGAAGCAGATCAATGTTAAAGTGATTGTAAGGGAAATGGGAGGGGGAACTTAAAGGAGTTAAGTGATTGCGGGAGGGAGGGAATTCTCCGAGAATGGGTGAGTCTCAATCCTGATATATGATTCGCAGAGATGTGAGAGAGAGAGGGGTTTGATTGGAAAAAAGTCATCTCTGAGAATGCTTTCATGTAAAATCAACTGATGCCTTTCCGTGTTTCTTCAGCATGAGTCACAAGGAGTAAAATGCAGTGACTCGGATTCGAACGAGCTTCCTGCGGCCACAATGCAGAATATTTTAACATTCAAACCATCACTGAGTCATGCAGAGACACGCGTTTAAAAACAACAATCATTACAGTGACTGAGGAGATGTTAGGAAGAGTGGCAGATGCACAACAGGAATATCAGGCGCGCGATAGCAGATATGTGGGAATTCAGAATTAGCTGAATCTTTAAATTTGATATCCCCAGACGCTGTGGTGGTTCCATCGAGGACAGCATGTGGAAGACTGACTTTGATAGATTTCTAGAAAACAAAAGGTTCAGGGGATAAGGCGTGATATTGGTGTAATGTATGTTTCAATAAGAATGTGTTATTAGCAATGTGTTAATAACAGTTTCTTCGCCAACTTCCCCACACAAGGAAGCACCCATTACTGCCATCAGTCACATGTCCCTAGTTCCTAGAACCGGAATCAGACAATCTTCGTGGCGCAGCCGCGAATACCAAACCGGAGGTGGGGGTGGAAATTAGCACGTGAGGCTATTCTGTGGCACCAGTGACATGATTGGTAGAGTCATAGAGTCATAGAGTCATAGAGACATACAGTATGGAAGCAGACTATTTGGTCCATGCCGACCAGTTATTCCAACCCAAACTAGTCCCACCTGTCAGCCCGGTCCATATCCATTCAAACCCTTCCTATTCATATACCCAGCCAAATACCATTAAAATGTTGCAATTGTGCCAGCCTCCACCACTTCCTCTGGCAGCTTATTCAAAACACGCACCACCCTGTGCATGAAAAAGTTACCCCTGAGGTCTCTTTTATATCTTTTCCTTCTCAATCTAAATCTGTGCCGTCGCGTTCTGGACTCCCGACCCCAGGGAAAATACTTTGTCTATTTATCCAAGAGCGTGAAATGCTGAGGCTGGGAGTGTTTCTGGTCAATTGGCTCAAAGGAAGCGTGCTGGAGCTTCAAGTGGGAGGTCGATGTATTGAAAGCATTCTAAGAGATTTTCCTGAACAAAGTGGTATTTTGTTCCTTTGACAGTAAGAACTGCTTTTGCTCACATCGTCCCCACATCAGTCTCTTGCTCCAACAAACACTCCAATCCAGCGTACATTGCTTCCATTCAAACAAGGAAACGCGTCCTACTCTCGCTCCACCTGGGATAATTTGAATTGACAATGTCATTCTTTGAATGGAGAAATGCAGCAGGGAGTTGTTAGTGCAGCGGTGATCTATTGGGCTCGTAATCGTTGGAGACTGGAACATGGCAGCTGTTGTTCGTTAAATTCGATGAATAAAATCTGGAAAATAAACCCAATCTCAGGAACAGACACAATAACTTTATATTGCTGAAAACTCATTCATTCATGTCCCTTCGAAAGGGAAATCTGCCGACTGTAATGAGTCCTGTAAACATGTGACTCCAGACTCACAACAATGTGGTTCAGCCATGAATGCCCTCTGACTCAGTTCGAGGTGAATTAGAATGAACAATAAATGCTCTTCAGACCAATGATAGCCACATTCCGTGGGAGATTAAGGAAGAATAAAAATGCACGGACAACAGGCGAAGTGGGAATCGTGTATGTGTGGACTCGAATTGAACTGATTATCAAACTAAATAGACACAAGGATACCCACAGCGCAACGAGGTCAGGGCCATGTGATGACGACAGGAAGGAATTCAATTGCCGTCTGAGGTGTAAACTCATTTACTCAGTCACAGTATGCATAGGTCATTCACCACTCCTATATGTGAGAAGTGATCCCTCATGGCAACAACTGGCAGAGTCACCAGCATCTTTACAAATGACAGCAGGAGTTCGATTCCGCTGTTATTGCAGTTGTTAATCCCAACCAGCAATGAACCCTGTTTGCATGCGTATTTCCAGTGGAGTGCCACTGTATTCTGATGTAGATAAATGGTTTAGACTTAGTTGTAGAAGCCATGATTTAGAACTTTGCTGATGATGCAACAATTGGTCGTGTAGTTGACGATGGTAAAGAATGCTAGGGACTGCAGGGATGTATCAATCAGGTGGAAATGTAAAATGCTGAATGGGATTGAATCCAGATCGATGAATGTTAATGGATTTGGGGAGAATAAACAATAACCGTGAGTATTCTGTGTGGTGTAGACGGACAAAGAGATCATGGAGTTGGAATTCACGATCGCTAAAGATCAATGGACAGGGAGTCATTTGGACGGAAGTACGTACTGCAGATTTTGGTAATCAGAATCAATATTAGAGTGGTGCTGAAGAAGCAATGCAGGTCAGGCAGCATCCCAGTTGCAGAAAAAAATGATGTTTCGGTCAAAAGCCCTTCATTAGGAATAAAGCTGCGAGCCTCTCCAGAGATAAACGGGACGAATAGGTCTGGGAAGAATTTAGCTGAGAGTGCAATAGGTGGATAGAGGTGGGCCTAAATGTAATAGGTCAGAGGAGATGGTGGAGCGGATAGGTGGGAAGGAAGATAGATAGGTGGGACAGGTCAATAGGATGGTGCCAATCTAGAAGGTTGGAACTCGGATAAGGTGGGCATGGAGAGATGAGGAAGCTGGTGAAGACCACATTGATGCCCTGGGGTTGAAGGGTCCCAAGGTGGAAGATGAGGTGGCGGGTGTTGAGGGAATGGCAGTGGAGGACGCCTAAGAACTGCATGTCCATGGGAGAGTAGGGTGGGGGGGGAGGGAGATGATGTGTTTGGTTATGGGGAGTTGGGGTTGAATGTTGTGGGTGTACTGGAAATGTTAACTGAAGCGCTCTGCGAGAAATTGTCTGTTGGCTCCAATGTAGAGGAGACCAACAGATGCAATAAATGACATGTGTGGCAGTGCAGATGCACATTTGATTGATGTGAAAGGATCTATTGGAGCCTTGGAAGGTTGCGATGGGGAAGATGTGTGTGCAGGTTTTGAAATTCCTGTGGTGGCAAGGGATGATGCCGGGAGAGGAGGGTGGGTTATTGGAGGGTGTGGACTTGAGTTGGTAGTCGTGCAGTACCAACTGTAGTCTATGTGAAAAGTGGATAGGGGTGGGGGGGAATATATCCCTCGAGTTCAGTGTTACTGACACTTTTTACAAACCCACTGACTCCCACAGCTGTCTGGATTATACCTCCTCCCACCCCATCTCTTGCGCAAATGTGATCCTATATTGCCAATTCCTCCACCTCCATCGCATCTGCTCCCAAAGGAGAAGCACAGCGGTTCAGGCAGCATCCGATGAATACTAAAATCGACGATTCGGGCAAAAGCCCTTCATCAGGAATACAGTCAGACAACCGGAAGGCTGTAGAAGTAAATGAGAGGAGGTTTGGGGTGGGGAGTATGTAGCATAGAGTACAATAGGTGAGTGGGAAAGGGGATGAAGGTGATGGGTCAGGGAGGAGGGTGGAGTGGATAGGTGGAAAGGAAGATAGGCAGGTAAGACAAGTCATGGGGACATTGCTGAGCTGGAAGTTTGGAGCTGGGGTGAGTTGGGGGAAGGGTAAATGAGGAAACTGGTGAAGTCTACATTGATGCCCTGGGGTTGCAGTGATCTGAGGCAGAAGATGAGGCGTTCTTCCTCCAGGCGTCGGTTGTGAGGGAGTGGCGGTGTAGGAGGCCCAGGACCTCCATGCCCTCGGCACAGTGGGAGGGGGAGTTGAAATGTTGGGCCACAGGGTGGTGCGGGTGGCCCAGAGATGTTCCATAAAGCGAACTGCTAGGAGGCGCCCAGGCTCCCCAATGTAGAGGAGACCGCATCGGGAGCAACGGATACAATAAATTATATTGGTGGATGTGCAGGTAAAGCTTGGATAGAGGCGAGGGAGCAGGTGTGGACGCAGATTTTGCAATTATTGCGGTGGCAGGGGAAGGTGCCAGGATGGGAGGATGGGTTGTTGGGGGCGTGGACCTGACCAGGTAGTCACGGAAGGAACAGTCTTTGTGGAAGGGCGGAGGTTCAGGATGTGGACGAGATGCATTGGAGGGCATCTTTAACCACATAGGAAGGGAAATTGCGGTCTCTAAACAAGGAGGACATCGGGTGTGTTTTATACTCTATGCTACTTTCTCCCCACCCCCACCCTATTCTCATTTATTTCTCCATCCTTCAGGCACTCTGCCTGTATTCCTGATGAAGGGCTTTTGTCCGAAACTTCGATTTTTCTACTCATCGGATTTTGCATGAACTGCTGTGCTTTTCCAGCACCATTCTAATCTAAATTCTGGTTTCCAGCATCTGCAGTCATTGTTTTTACACTCTGCTCCCAAAGGACAAGTTCCACCACAGAACACACCAGATGGCCTCCGTCTTTAAAGACCGGAACTTCCCAATCTATGTGGTTGAAGATGCCCTCCAACGCATCTCATCCATGTTCCGTACCTCCACTCATGAACCCCAAACCTCCAACCATAACAATGTCAGAACGCCCCCAGGTCCTCACCTTCTCTCCCACCAACCTCTGCATAAATCACATCATCCGCTGGCATTTTCGCCATCTCGAAAAAGATCCCACCACCAGGGATAGTTTCTCCTCCCCAGCCCTATCCACTTTCTGCCAAGACCATTCGCTCTGTCACTACCTAGTCAAGTCCACGCCCTCCAATGTCCCACCCTTCCCTCCCGGCACCTTCCTCTGCCACCACAGGAATTGCAAAACCTGCGCCCACATCTACCCCCTCATCTCTGTCCAAGGCTCCAACATCCATCAAGGTTTCACCTGCACTTCCACACATGTCATTTCTTGTGTGCCTTGCTCCCGATGCGGTCTACTCTAAATTGGGGAGACCGGATGTCTTCTCACAGAGCACTTCAGAGAATATCTACAGGACACCCACAAGAATCAATCCCAGTGGCCTCATGGCCAAACATTTCATCTCCCCCTCCCACTCTCCCGAGGGCATGCAGGTCTTGGGCCTCCTCTATTGCCACTGCCTCACCACCCGATGCGAGGAGGAAGAAATCCTCCTCTTCCGCCTCGGGACTCTTCAACCCCATGGCATCAATTGGGACATCACTAGTTTCTTCACTTCCCCTCCCCCAACCTTACCCCAGTTCCCACCTTCCAGCTCATCACCATACTCCTGACCTGTCACACCTCTGCATCTTCATTCCCACCTATCCACCAAACCTTCATCTCTGAAATATCATGTTCACCCTCCACCTCCATCCACTTACTGCACTCTCAGCTACTTTCTTCCCAGCCCCGCCCCACTCCCATTTATCTCTCCATCCAATATGCTCCCAGTCTGATTCCTGATGAAGGGCTTTTGCTTGAAATGTTCATTTTTTGTGCTCCACAGATGCTGCCGGACCTGCTGTGCTTCTCCAACACCACTCTAATCTTGAGGGGAATCAGTTGATTGAGAGGGTTTTCAGATATTTTCTATTGTTGACCACTTTAGCAACTACCAGTTTCGGGAACAGCTAAAGGACTGAACACAAGTCAGGTCACCACATAAACATTTTTTTAAAATTGTAAGATAAAACATGGAAGGCTGAAGTATGCAACTTTGCCCATAAAGACTGTTTCACCAATGAGTTTATCACTGATTCCTTTCCAGGTCAGAGTGCTATGGGCCTTGGAGGGGAACTTGCAAATGGTGGCGTTTCGTTGCATTTTCCAACCTTGTCCTTCTAGTCAGTACAGCTGTTGAGCTTTGAAGGTTCTGTCAAATATGCCCAAGTGACTTACTCCAGTGCATCCAGTAGTTGGTGCACACTGTGGCAATTGTGCCTCGAATGAAGAGAATGAATATTGCAGGTATTGAAGAGGGTATAATCAACTGACTGCATTGTCGTGGACCGTGTCCAGTTCCTTCAGTGTTACTGAAGTTACCCCCATTGAAGCAAGTGCAGAGAGTTATGTTCCACGTCTCATTTGTGCCTTGCAAACGATGTACGATTCACGGAGACACAAGTTGCGTTTACAATCAAAAAATGACTACCAAAGGACATGTTTTTGTTGTCAAATTGTTTATATAGCCAGTTTCTATCTGATTATTTTTCTAAATACAAGCTCTGTGGACAATTACACGGGATAATTTGGTTACAGTAAAGCCATTGAATGTCAGTGGGATATGATTAGATCCTCATTTGCCAGAGTTATCATTACTCTATTTCGTCCTTGTGTAGACCAATCTGATTCCAGTCGCTGTCTGATTTCAAGTTCGAATTCCCGTCCGTGCTTGAAATTTCAAACGTTTCTTCGCATAAATGACTCCACCTGCCTTAATAATATGTCAGGATTCTGCAGGGGACAGCAGAGATTAATGAACATGTTGTCAACACTGGAGAAAATGGAGCTTCGTGGAATGATTGGTTAGGCTGGGATTATTCTCCTTGAAACAAAGGAGGCGGAGTGCTGCTCTATAATCACGTAATAACATTTATACAGTTCAATATTCATGGAATCTTGACAGGGTAGTTACTGGCAGGTGGTTCACTCTCTGGTATGAGGAGAGCACTAGAGGACATGAACTCAGAATTAGATTTTGACAATTTAATTCAGAAATGGGGAGTAATTTCTTTGCTCAGGGGCAGTGAATCCGTGGAACGCCTGCCCAAAACTGTTGTTGAGGCTGAGTTGCTGTGTATTTTCAACTTTGACAGACAGGTATTTAACCAGAAAGGCGATGAAGCTTTGTCGGGGCAATGCAGGAGAATGGAGTTGAGGATTATCAGATCAGCCATGAGTTCATTGAATGGTGGAGCAGACTCGATGGGTTGAATGGCCCACTTCCAATCCTACATCATTTTGTCTAACGCCTTACTTTATTGATAAGTTTAGAATTCTGAGGGGATGGGATGAAGTGATAGAAAAGGTTTCCAAACTGCTCAGACAGATCAGGAACTAGGCTCATAAACTCATGACCAAGAAATGTGCTGTGGCCTGAAAACCACAAATGGCATTGGGCACACCGCAGATGGGTATGTGCAGACGCTGTGATTGCTAAAGAAAATTGGTGGATCTGATATTGTTGCCAACTTGGTGATCATGCTGGATGATGGATCGCGGTATGATTCACACAGCAAAAGGTTGTGAAAGAATGAAAGTTTCGTTTCATTGGAAAAGTTTTCTGTGGTTCCAATTCCAATTGACTGTTTGAAATACTGATCATAAAGTTGTGTGGAATGTTACATTAAAATTCACAATCCCACTGGATAAACTATTGCACACAATCTCTCCTTATCTGTTTCACTTTCATTTGAAGTAAATTCATAGAACGTCAAGATGGAATGAAAGGAGGAAAGAAACGTTTACACTCCTTTTCGTTATCCCAATTTAACTTACAACAGAATCAAATTGCTTTATTTCGACTTTGATGAGGTATCAATTTATCACAAATCTCCAATGCAATGAAGGACAAGAGCAAGATTCTCCATCCAGTGTATCCTAAAGATGCGATGTACAAAGGGAAACCACAGCTGCGTTTGATAGAAGTAACAGCCAGAGTAGGATTCAAATCCGCACATGCACAATGAAAGAGCAACCTGTCGCGTTAAACTCTGGGCCACTTAAGTACATGGAAAAGGGGCTCACATATAACCACATCAAGATTACATATGGTGCACCTCGGGGATAAGAAATTCCCTGAGTAGAATCGAATCCACACCATTATGTTTCTTCTTTCAGCGGAATAATAATATCAGCAAAATCAAGGAATTGACCTCGTCCTTGGAAGGAATACCCTGTCCTTGATTTATTCCGAGTCGGTACTGTCTCAGAATGAACCAGCAAACATGTAATTCCCGTCACATTCATACACTTTGTCTTGACGCATAATTTCTTCAGACAGGTTCTCTCTCACGTGAAGAAGTAGATACGGAGAGAGAAGTGAAGGTAATGTTTTAGATCGATGGACTTTCTCAAATGGATGAACCTGAAGTGGATAAAATTCCCGGAAATGCGGTGTTGTTCGTTTCATTTTATTAATTTTGCTGCAACTTCACTTTGTTCACTGCAATCATCGGAACTGAATTGCATTTATTTGATTGAAATGTTTAATGTTGTATTGCAATTTGCTCCGAATTTTTTTCCAGCTTAAAGAAAATACTGATGAGAAGACAGAAGGTTAAATTACAAAACAAGATGCCAGTTTTGATGCTCAGTTACTTTGGCAGATTTCAGTGGGTATCAAATGAACCCAACATCATGGCGATTGTCCTCCCACCTTTAAACCATGGGATTAAAGCACGAAATCGATCTCTAAGAGACGGGTCACTTCCTATTCATTCTTCCCTTGACAATATACAAAAATCTGATCAGTTCCATTTATAATGCTTCATGTGAAATATTACTAGAAATCTTTCAAAACTCTAAGGTGTTTTTTTTGCTGAATCTTACTCAGCTGCATGCGTTTGCGATATTTCTTCACATCTGAAGTCGTCCAAATTAGACATTGTTTCCTCGCACCTTCCACCCCCGACATCCCACTTTTACACTTTTACCCAGCCACAGGCTGTCTCTCTCCTGGTAAAACTTACTACTTGTGTGTCTCTAAACGTGCCTTTCCAAATATTTTGGAAACGGATTCTCTGAGTGACGGAAATTCTGCTCCCATCATTTCTTTGTCCTACATCGATGGTTTTGAAACCTTGACGTTCAGTAATTTTCGAACTGAAAATTGTGAATTTACCACCAATTTACTCTCTCCAAACCTCACATACCCTCGAAAACTTGCATTCGGTTTTCCTTGGTTCAGTTTCAAGTTTTCCAAAACACAAATAACTAAAATGCCATCCCCACTAAACGCCGTCAGCATCATCTCTAATGCCTTAGCTCCCCAGTAAAAGCTGGCAGATTCCCTACAAGGCAGAAAGTACAATTCAGCCAAAGGAGTCTGCAGGGACACTCTGAACATGCATCTCAACCAGACCTAGCTCCCCTCTCTATCACCGCAGGCGTCTGGCTTGTGATTTCACATAAACCTGCTGCAATAAAACCTGGCATCGTGTGACTGCTGACCTTATTACTGCGTTACCCATGGCTAATTCACTTAACTTACTGAATTCACTCCCTGGACACATCAGCGCAATTTAGTATTGCCAATCCACCTAACCTATAGACTTAACAGCAGTGGGAACCACTGAGCAAATGTACCATCACATTGAACACTATCTCTATCATGTGTAATGGCTTTACACACTGGTAACTCCGCCTAGTGAAATCAAGGTGCCCCGTCAACCCGACTTCAATGCATCCAAACGCGCTTCTACGCTGTACAACCTCATTAGTGCTGCTGGAAATGTTTCTGCACTCGGATCTGAATGGGTGTACTCTTTTTTCTTACTCAGATTCCTGCTTTAAGTAAACACATCAGTCAGGAACAACTCTATATAATGGCTTTCATTGCAACAGAAACACAATGTGCAGTTTGCAGAATTACGTGCTTGCACTTTCACTGACATTCTCTGCCCCAGGAGCTGCAGTCCTTCTCCAGCTGATTCAGACAGCACTGTCCTTCCTGTGACATATCCAATCGAAAATGGAAGGCCAAGCATTAATAACCTTCACTGGGGAACAGAGCCACAGGTTTAAAACTTTTACGATGCCCCCAGCGGAGAATTGAGCCCTGTGACAGGAGGGGACACTAACCACGATACTGTGGAGGACAACAACATCGAAGGAAGCCCTTCAGCCTGTTGGGGCTGCACTTGTCCAGCCCTTCAGCCTGTTGTGGCTTACCGACCTGAATCAAGTTTTCCATTGTTTAGCCTATAGTCTTATATGTTTTGGCATCACAAATTAACATCTCAATTTTTTTCAGGTTGGAAGGGTTTCCACCTCTCTGACCCTTTCCGCACATCTACTCAAAACTTTCTGCCTTTTCCCGAAATCTCTTGGCCCCAGTGTTCGATCCCTCCGTCAATAACAAAAGCTTCTTTCAGTCTATCTTATCCATATCTCTCAGTATTTTGTACATCTCGGTCATGTCTTCTCCAATCTCCTCTGCTCGGCGACAAGCAACCATAGTCTGTCCAATCTCTCCTCATAACTGAAACTCTTTAGCCCAGACACTATTCCATTGAATCTGTCCTACAGCGTTTCCAGTGCGATCACATCATTGCTATACTGTGAATTGCAGAACTGCACACAGTAATCTAGCCAGAGCCGAATTAACGTTTTTGTTCTATTCTGTTACAGTATGAGGGCGGCGCTGGTTCGGCAGTATTGATTGCGATCCCTAATTACACAGCGGGCAGTTGAGACTCAACCGTATTGCAGTGAGTCTGGAGTCACATCGAGGCCCGACCAAGTAAGAATGGCAGGTTCCTTCCTCAAAGGACGTCATTGAACCCGATGGTTTTGTTTTTTCAACAATTGACCGTGGATTTATAGGTGTTATTAGATTCGTAATTCCAGGTATTTATTGAATCTCAATTCTAACACCTGGCATGGTTGGAGTCAAACCCGGGTCCCTCCTCCATTTGCATGGTGTCTGACTTAACAGTCCAGTGGTAATAGCGCTCGGCCATTGCAGAAAACCCGTGAATTTAATCTTTCTCAATGAAGTCACTTTTCCTCGATATTGTCCTGTGTCATTTTCCTGAGCTTGACTCCCAATAATCGCAAGTCCATATCAGTAAAAGCTGCTACCTGAGGATTGGCCTCACAACAGCGGTAAGCAAATGAAGCAACTGGTCTGCAGGTCCCTATGGTGGGGTTGGGGCACGTTCAGCCAGCAACAGTGACCGCAACAGCAGAGGCTGAATGATATCAATGTGAGAGTCGGTGTTAGATTCTGCAGTGCCTTAATGAAATAGGAAATGACTCCACAATCACATGATGCAAGAGCAGCGCTCCCAAAACTAGTGGTCAGTTAAACCTGTTAGACTCTAACCTGGTGTTGTGTGATTTTTAACTTTGTACACCACAGTCCAACACTGGCATCTCTAAATTAATAAAATGGGGGTGTGGGACGGAAAGTTCGGTTAGTGATCGAAGGAGGGAGAGAAATCTCAAAGAACGGGTGGATTTGAATTCGGACATATGAAACACAGAGATGTGAGCGAGCAGAATTTGAAGGGAAAAGATAATCACCTTTGGAGAAAATTACCATGTTAAAGCAACTGATTCCTTTGTGTTTCACAAAAACTGGGGCAGTTAGAGCGACTACTGCCGTGACTTCGATTCGAACCGAGATTGCTGCTGCCACAACGCAGCGTACTAACCACTATACGATCACGACATCCCACAGACGAGCACACAGGCCACGCGCCATAAGTACAGTATCATAGAAAATGTTAGGCAGCGCAACAAATGCACAATATCAGTGCTAAGCGAACAGTGGCAGATACGTGGGAACTCAGAATGGGCTGACCGTTTAATATCGGTTCCCGCAGTGGCTGTGGTGATTCCATCATTAATATGGGGAAGGCTGAGATAAATAGATTTCTCCAAAACATCAAAAACTCCGGGGACAGTGCAGGTGTTGTTGACATGTTTGATTCAATAGTAATGCAGTTTAACATCGGCTACTTTTCCAGTTCCACCCCCCCACCCCCCTAACAAGGCAGTAACCACTGCTGCCACATAGTCCTAATTCCCAGCCCCAGAATCAGAGGAACTGAGTGGCGCAGTCGCGATGATCCAACTGGAAGTCGGGATAGGAATTAGGTCGCAGAGATATTCGAGGACTCCAGGGACACAACCGGTGAATGCACAGCATTTCTATGACGGTTTAGAGGCGCAAGCAATTCCGAGGTTGGGAGTGCTCCGAGTCAAAGGCGGAGCAGAAGGGATTTTTTTTTCCCGTTTATAGCAATCTACAGTGCATCTTGCTGAGACAGCTGAGTGCCACAACTGGAGCGAGGGCGTCTGGTTTGAAGTTTGAACTTGCTTCACTATCACCAACTTGCCTGGAATGAATTGCTTTCACCATTTTCATTTCCAATTGTTTAATATCTCCCTGCAGTCTGCAACTTTCTTCCTCATGGTTAATTGCATGACTAACTGTTGTATGATCCGCACACTGCTAAATCACGGCCACTACAAGTAAATATGAATCATTGATATTTATGAGAAAACAGTGGAACTCACTGCAGGCATGCTTTGTCGGTTTGCAGGCGACGCCAGAATTGTAGACAGTGAGGAAGATTATCTAAGTTTCAAAAGGATCTTAATCCAATGAGTCGTTGGACACAAAAAATGTAACATGGAGTTCAATCTGGATAAATGGAATAGATTGCATTTTGGTACAACAACAAGTTGCGAAGTATTGGAGAACACGGAAGCTCGGGGTGCAGGTGCATAATTCCTTGTAATTTGCATCACCTACAGACAAGGTGGTTCAAAGGTAGTTAACATACTTCCCTTCATTGTTCAGTCCTTTGTGTATAGGAGTCGGGACGATATGTTGAAGCTTTGCAGGACATTGATGAGGCCTCTTCTGGAATATTATGTCCAGTTCCGGTCGCCCAGTTGTAGGAATGATATTATTCAGCTGGAGCAGGTTCAGAAAAGTATGCACGTATGTTGCCGTGTGTAGAAGGTTTGTGTTAAAATGAAAGGCTGGATCGGCTGAGACTATTTTCAGATTCGAGATCGGGGTGCTGGGAAACCACAACAGGTAAGGCAACAACCCAGGAGCAGGAGAATATTTTTTTTCGTGCAAGTGTCGTTCATCAGGTTCTTCCCCGAAACGTCGATGCTCCAGCTCCTCAAATGCTGCCTGACCTGCTGTGCTTTCCTAGCACAACACACTCGACTCTGATCTCTCATCTGCAGTTCTCACTGTCTCCTAGTTGCGACTATTTTCACTCGAGGTTAGGGGTTTGAACGGTGACCTGACAGAAGTTTATGAATTATTGAGAGGCAAGTTAGAGTTAACGATAGCTGCCTTTTCCGAGGATGGGGATTTCAAGACGAGAGGGCATCTGTTTCAGATGAAAAGAGAGAGACTTTTTTTGAAAAGGTCATGTGAGGCATTTTTTAAGCAAGGTGTTTTACGTGTGCAATTAACTTGCTGAGGAAGTGATGGATGAGGGTACGTTTGGAACATTTAATGGACAATTGATTCCAAACATAAATGGGAAAGTGGGATTTTTAAAATAAATTAAAAGAGTCAACCACGGTATTATCCATCTGGAGTCTCCTGTGGGACAGAGCAGATATATATGACAGTTTGCTTCCCGAACTGGCATGAGTGAATCAGATGGGATTTTCCACACAGCGGATTCAGGTCATCACGAGACTCTTCAATTCCAGGTGCTTATTTAATTCAAACTCCACTATCTGTCATTCCAGGACCTGAACCCTTTGTCCACAAAATATTACCTGGTTTTTTGGATTAACAGCACAGTAATAAAACTACAAGGGCAATATAACCATTTAACGGCTACAGGAGGAGGCAGATGGGACTACATTATTTTTGCAGTATGTTCAGCATGGATTGGTTGGACTGTTTTCATGCTGTATGACTCAATGATTGACGCTTTGGAACAAATAGCTGGCTGGGATTAACAGCAGCATTGACAGCATAATCGAACACCTGATGGGATATGTAATCCTGCTGGAGTGTCCGGAGGTTGTTTTGCTCAGTGACCCCTTCCCACACACGGGACTGGTGAACGGCTTGTCGCCAGTGTTACTGATTAAATGAGTTTCCATTTCTGTGGTTAATTGAATCCCTTCCAGCAGTTCCCACATTGCCCTGCTTTCTCTGTGATATCAGCGTCTTTTTTTTCTACCCAGGGTGAACGATCCTTTCACATTGTGTCCACACAGATACAAATCCCGTTTTCCATGTTGTTAATGTGTTTTCATTGTTTCCCATTCACCCACAGGGTGTGAGTATGACTAGTCAGGACACCATTTGTTATTTGCCCCTCGTTCGTTGCTGTCTGGCTGCACCACAAACCCGGGTGCGATCCCAGCCTCGGGTCTCTGTCTGTGGGCAGTCTGCACATTCTCTGTGTGCTTGCGTTTTTATTTCTCCCTCTGACCAAAGATGTGCCAGTTACAGTGATCAACAATGGGAAATGCAGGATTATGGGACAGGGAATACCCTGGGACTGGTGGGATGCGCGTCTGATGTACCGTGTGGACTGGAAGGCCCGACTAGCCTGCTTCCCCACATGATGGGGATTCCTGAATTAAGGGTCAGCTCATGTTTTTTCTGGTCCTGGAGTCTCTCAGAGGCAGGACCGGGTGAATATGGTAGAATCCCCTGCATAAGGGACATGAATGAATGGGATTGCAGGAAATTAAAGTTATTATCTCTTTTTCTGAGGTCAGGCTTGCATTTCAGGTTTTATTCGTCGAATGTAAACATCACCCTTTCCCTGTTCCAGTCGCCAAGGACGAATAGTTTAAAATATCACCCCAACACCACCTTCTCCAGGTTGAAGTCTTGACTGTGTGGAAGAAACTGATATAGAGCTGATGCGAGCAAATGTAGCTGCCACCGCCAGTGTCAGAAACACAGATCCAAATAGCAAAATCATCTTTTAAACCCACCACTGCAAAGTTAAGGGCTCAACACGCTCCACATGTGCCACTCAGCTGTCTTAGAAAGATGCACCGGAAATGGCAATGATAGTATAAACGGGGACAACCATTCCCTTGAGCAGTAGCACACTCAACCGAGGAATTTTCTTGCGCCTCAATACCATCACAGATGGACAGGACGCTCACCTGTTGCATCACTGGAGCCATAGAGTAACTCCATGCACTCATTCCCATGCCCATTTACGGTTGGATCTGGACGGCTGTGCCGATGTGAAGCTAAAATGCTATTGAAGCATACATTTCAACAATATCCTGTACTGTCTCCCGAGTCTTTGATGTTTTGTCGAAATCGGTCAATCTCAGTTTTCAACATTCTCATTCAAGGGATCTCTACAGCCTCTGAGGACATCGAATTGAAAGATTCAGCTCATTCTCAGTTCCCACATATCTGGCACTGTTCGCCGGGTACTGATATTGTACATTTGCTGTTCTTCCGAATATTTCCTCTGCTAGTATACTTATTCCTGCTTGCAAGCATCCTGTTCTGTGGTCACTGTGATCGTGGTTGTCGGTATTTTGCATTGTGACCACAGCAAACTCGATTTGAACCCAAATCACGGCACTAAGTGTTCTCTCCGTTGTCCTTTTTGTGACACACGCTAAGAAATTAATTGTTTTCCCTTCAAATTCCGCTCTCACACATCTCTGAGTAAAATATATCAGGATTCAAACACACCCATTGTCAGAGATTTCTCTCCTTCCCACGATCATTCAACCTCCTTTCCGTCCCTCCTCCCATTTCTCTGAGGCAATGCACCATCTATCACTCTCTTTCACATTCATACTGTTCTGTCTGTGCTGCTGCTGCGGTGACTGTTGTTGGGTGAACGTGCCCCAATACCACAATCGGGACCTTCAAACAAGTCGATCCATTTGTATACCGCGGTTGTGAAATCAATCCCCATGTAGCAGCTTTTACTGACATTGGCCAGAGACAACTGGAGCGTCAGACTCATGGAAAATACCCAGGGCAGTTTTGGTGAAAAGACATTTTATTGGAAAAGATCAACTTTCATGGCTTTCTGCGTTGGTCTTGTGATAATTTCATAGGACTGATAATCCAGAGACCGAGGTAATACTCTGGGTAATCGGTCTTGAATACCACCATGCCATGATTGTCAAATTTGGATTCAAAAAATGTCTGCAAGGAAGAATCTAATGACTACTATAGATCCACTGACAATTGTAGAAAAAAGAATCTGTTCCACTGATGTCGATTCCGGATGGAATTTGCTATCCTTACTTGGTCTGGCCTGCATGTGACTTCAGATACATAGCAACATGGTTGAGTCTCGACTGCCCTCTGGGCAATTCGGAATGGGTTATAAATTCTGCTTAGCCAGAATCGCCCTCATACTAATCCAGATATTTTAAAACAAATGCTCATTAGGCTCAAGCAAGAGTGTTGTGTGCAGTTTTGCAAGTCACATTATAGCAGGGATGTGATCACACTGAGAAATTTGCAGGAGATATTTACTAGGATACTGTCTGGGCTGAAGAGTTTTAGTTGTGAAGAAAGACAGGACAGAGTGGAGTGTTTGTCACAGAGCAAAGGAGATGTAGACAAGACATGACTGAGTTAGGGTACGGACAGGGTTGACTGAACGAGTTTCCCATTGATGGAGGGATCGATCAGCAGGGGCCAGAGACTTAAGGAGAAAGATAGAAAGGTTTGAGAAAATGTGCAAAAAAGCTTTATCAGCCAATGGGTGGTTAGAATTTGGAATACACTGTCTGCATTGTTCAGAGCGGCAGAAACCCTTATAACCTGAATAAATATTCAAATGTGAACTTTTGATGCCAAGACATTTAAGGCTGTGGGGTAAGCATTGAGAAATGGGATTCAGTTCATTAGGCAGTTGTTTTTGACAAGTGTGGCCACATTTGATTGAAGGGCCTCCTTTGACACTCTTGTCCTCGGTGGTATAGTGGTTAGTGTCCCCACCTGTTACAGGGCTCAATTTTCCGCTGGGGACAGTGTAAACGTTTTAAAACTGTCGCTCCATTCCCAAGTGCGTGTATTGATACCTGTCCTTCCATTCTCGATGGGGAATGTCACAGGAAGGACAGTGCTGCCTGAATAAAGGTGGGAAAGGACTGCAACTCTCAGGGAGGCAGTGTCAGTGAAAGTGCAAACACGTGACTTCTGCAAACTTCACCTTGTTACTGTGTTGGAGTGAAAAGCATTTGACAGACTTGTTCCGGATTGAAGTGTTTACTAGAAGCAGGAAGCTGAGGAAGAAACAGCATAAACGTATTCAAATATGAGTGCAGAAACATTTCCCTCAGCACGAATGAAATTGTAAAGGACAGAGTAGCGTTTCGATACATTGAATTTGGGTTCATTTGTTTTGATGAGGTTGTTACCATTAAAAATGATACAGCATTTGCTCAGTATGATGCAACATTGTCTCAGTAATTCGCACTGCTCTTCAGAGGGAGGGATAGGTTGTTTGGCAAAGTTAAATTACCCTCTCGTGTCCAGGGAGTGAATTCAGTAAGTTAGGTGAATTAGCCCTGGGTACCACGGCGATAAGGTCAGAAGTCACAGGACGTCAAGTTATACTCCAACAGGTTTATTTGAAATCATAAGGGGGAGGGATTCCCCTTCTTCAGGTGAAATATAAGGAAATAGGGAGGGGAGCTAGGTCTGGGTGAGATGCACTTCAGAGAGTCGACACCGGCTTGATTGACTGAAATGCTCTTTCTACACTGTAGGATTATGTGATTCTATGAATTGATAATGACGGTGTCTACTGGGGTGTAAAGTCATTAGAGAAGATGCTGATGGGGGTGTACTGAGGATGAGCTTTTATTCACTTGTCTTCTTAGAAAATTGAGAACAGTTATCCCTGAACCAAGGAAGACTTAATGTTTTTTTTTCAGGTTATAAAATGTTGGGACAGAGTAAATAGGTGGAAAGTTCCCTCTTTCAAATAAGTAAACATCGAGACGCTAGACATTCAAAACCTTTGATAAAACCTTTGAAGGACAAAGAAATTATGAGAACAGAATCGCTGTTACTCCGAGAATCTGTTTCTCAAAATATTTGGAAAGGCACATTTGGTGACATACAAGGAATAAATTTCATAAGGAGAGAGACAGCGTGTGGCGAGGTAAAGGTGCAGAGGTGGGGTGTAGTCAGTCGGAAGTTGCGGGGAAACAATGTCTAAGTTGGTTGACTTTCAATGTAAAGACATTTCTTTAATGTGTGCAGCTGAATAAGGTTCGGTTCCAAAACTCTGCAGTTTGAAAGATTTGGAATAATATTCCACCGAAAGCATTGTAAATGGAACTGAGTGGATTTTTATTTATTGTGAAGGGAAGATATTAAATAATGAATGGGAAGTGACCAGTTGTTTGAAGATCGACTTCCTGCTTTCATCACATGCGTTAAGGATGTGAGAACAAACACCATGATGTTTGGTCCATTTAATACTCAGTGAAATCTGCCAAAGCAACGAGCAACAAAACTGGTGGGTTTTCTTTTGCACTTTAACCCTCTGTTTTTCTAAGCAGTATTTTCCTTAAGCTGAAATAAGGTCGGAGCAAATTTGAATACAACATTAATCGTTCCAATGAGATATATCTAATTCACTTCTGATTATTACAATTGACATTGTGAGGTCTCAGCAAAATTAAAATGAGCATTTCTTGCGATTTAATCCAATTCAGCTTCAGCCATATGAGAAAGGCCATAGAGCGACAACATTGCCTTTATTTCACTCACCATGGCTGCTTCTTCACGTGAGAGAGAAAGTGACTGAAGAAATTATGAGTGAAACGTAGGTGTAAATATGAAGGAAAATTCTTGTCCTGTTTAATTCTGCCACAGTTCTGACTCAGAATGTCCTACTGACAGCTATTCATTTGGACCAGCATGGCTATTCGTTGGAATTTGCTGTTATTATAATTCTAGTGAAAGCAGAAACACAATGGTGTGGATTCGATTCCGCTCTGGAACTTTCTCATCCATGACTTTCACCACATGTAACCTGATGAGGTCACATGTCACCCCACTACAAAATGTGAAGAGGAGACCGAGAGATTATGGTGGCGGGTTATTATACCGCTGTGCTCCACAATCACGGGTTCGAGTCACACTCTGGTTGCTAACTTTACGCACCGCTTTTGCAGTTTTCCTTTGCACCTCACACTGGATCGAGAATCTTGTTCTTGCCATTCACTGCACGGGAGGTTCACAAATAATCGACACCTCATTAAAGTCGAAATTAAGAGTGAGAGCAGTAATTTTATTCAATTGTAGATTAAATTGGTATAATGAGAAGGAACGCATTTTTCTTTCAGCCCTACATTCCATCTTGTTTTTCTATAAATTTACATCGAAAGAAAGAGAAAAAAGTAACAAGAGATCGGGAGCACAAGTTTATCCATTGGGGTTGTTCATGAGTATTTCAACCTAACACTTCACACAAAGATCTGATCAGTATTTCAAACAGTCACTCGGAATTGGAACCACAGAAAATTTCTCCAATGAAACAAACATTTCATTCTTTCACAAATTTCTGCTGTGTGCGAATCATACAACGATCTATCATCCAACGTGATCACTGACTGCCCAATGTATAAGATCTAGCAACTACCTTCAGCATTCACAGCTTCAGTGCACAGCCACCTGTGCTGTGCCCAGTGTCATTTGTTGCCCCCAGGTCACAGCACATTTCTTCTTCCTGAGTTTATGAGCTTTGTTCCTGAACTGTCTGATCTGTTTAATAAACCTTTCTGTCACTTCATCCCATCCCCTCACAATTCTGAACTTATGAATAAAATAAGGTGTTAGACGAAATGTTAAACCAAGTAGAAGTATACTATTCAGCCCATGGAGTCTGCTTAACCATTCAACGAACTCATGGATGATCTGATTTGGAGATGCCGGTGTTGGACTGGGGTGTACAAAGTTAAAAATCACACAACACCAGGTTATAGTCTAACAGGTTTAATTGGAAGCACACGAGCTTTCGGAGCGATACTCCTTCATCAGGAGATAGTCACCTGACTAGCACCTCATGAAGGAGCGTCGCTCCGAAAGCTCGTGTGCTTCCAATTAAACCTGTTGGACTATAACATGGTGTTGTGTGATTTTTAACATAGTTGATCTGATAATCTTGAATTCCTTTCTGCGCACTTAGCTCGACAAACTTTCATCATCTTTCTGATTAACTATCTGGCACAGTTTGAAAATATCCAACCACACAATCTCAACAGCGGTTACTGGAAAATGCCACAGATTGTTTGATCCCTGAGCAAAGAAATTGCTCCTCATTTCTGAATTAAATGGGCAATATCTAATTCTGAGATTATGTCCTCTGGTTCTCTCCTGAGGCCATAGGGCAAGCCACCTGCCCGTATCTACCCTGTCAAGATTCCACGAATATTGAACGTTTATAATTGTTATTATGTGATTATAGCGTTCCCCTCCTCCTCCTTTGTTTCAAGGAGAGTAATCCGAGCCTAACCGATCATTCCACGAAGTTCTACTGTATACAGAGTTAGCAGCATGTTAATAAGTCTGCACTGTCTCTTACAGCGTCCTGTAAGATTATTAAGGCATGTGGAGAAATTTCGGTGAGGAAACGGGTTGAAATTTCAGGCGCAGACGGGAATTGAAACTTGAAATCAGAGAGCGATTAGAATCGTATTGACCCACAGAAGGACCAAATACAGCGAAGATAACTCTGACAAATGTGAATCTAATCATATTCGATTGACATTCACTGTCTTCAATGTAACTGAATTACTCCGTGTAATCGTCCTGGGAGCTAGGATTTAGGAAAAATAGAACCTGACCGACCATATAAATAAGTTGACGACAAAAAACTGTCCGTGGGTCGACTCTGTTTGATTATTAACTCAACTCCTGTCTCCGTGAAGCCTACATCGTCCGCAACGCACAATTTAGATGTTTAACAGAACTCTCTCCATTTGCCGAGGTGGGTGCAGCTTCAATGCCACTGTAGGAACTGGGCACCCTCCACCACAATACAGTCACTTAACTGTATATTGTTCAACGCCTGAATTGTTATTCACTGAACTGCTAAGGCACAATTGCAGCAGAGTGCACCACCTAGAAGATTCACTGGAGTAAGTCATCCAGGCTTTATTGACAGAACCTTCAAAGCTCAAAAATTTTACCCAGTATAAGGACAAGGTTGAAGATGCACTGAACCTTCACCATTTGCAAATTACCCTCCAAGGCACATACCAGCATGACCTGGAGAGGAATCAGTGGTAAATTCATTGAATGGTGAAGTAGGTTGATGGGCAAAGATTTATACTTCAGCCCTCTATCTTTCATCTTTCAATTTTTAAAAATGTAGATTATGGCATGGACCAAACTTGTGCTCATTCCTTTAGTTGTTTCTTAAACTGGAGATTGCTAAAGATCGAATATCATCCACAGTCTGTGGTCAACAATAGAAAATATCCAAAACCCTCTCGAATAACTGATCTCCCTGTCCAACAATCTTCAGGGATCTGTAAATGTCCACTCCAAGATCTCTTTGTTCCTGCACACCACTCAGAATCCTCACTGTTATTGTTACAACTCCCCAAATTCACCACCACTCATTGGTCTGGATTCAATTCCATTCACCATTTTTTCCTTTCCACCTGATGGATACATCCCTGCAGTCCCTGACATTATTCATCATAGTCAACTACACGACGATGTATCGTCAGTAAACTTCTAAATCATGACTCCTAATAAAAAAAGTTTGAATTATTGATCTACATCAGGAAACAGTGGTACTTCACTGGGAACAAGCATCCAAACATGGTTCCTTGCTGCATGGGATGAACAACTGCCATGTTCCAATCTCCAAGGGTTGCCAGCCCAGTATCTCACCACTACATTTGCAGATGACACAAAGATTGGTGGAGTAGCCAGAAAAAATAGGAGACTGTCAAAGAATGAAGGAGAACATAGATAGACAGAAAAGTTGAGCGGAGAATTGGCAAATGGTGTTCCATCCAAGCATTTTTGAGATGATGATTTGGGGAAGTCTAATTCCAGAGCCAAGTATACAGTAAACGGAAGAGCCTTGGGTAAACTTGATGAGAAGAGAGATCTGGGAGTTCAGGTCCTTTGTACCCTGAAGGTGACTGCACAGGTTGATAGAGTGGTCAAGAAGGCATATGGCATGCTTGCATTCACCGGATAGGGTATTGAGTAGAAGAGTAGGCAAGTCCTGCTAACATTGTACAAGAGTTTGGGTTCGGCCGCGTTTAGAATACTCTGTACAGTTCTGGTCGCCAAATTACCAAAATTATGTGGACGTTTAGCAGAGACTGCAGAGAAGGTTTACGCAGATGTTGCTTGGTATGGAAGATGCAAGCTCTGAAGAGAGGTTGAGTAGGTTACTTCTGCTTTCATTAGAAAAAACGAGATTGAGAGGACCTAATTAAGGTCTACAATATCATGAAGGGTGCAGACAGGGTGGATAGAGATAAGCTTTTTCCCAAGATGAGGGATCCAATAACGAGAGGTCACGCGTTCAATGGGAGAGGTGAAACGTTTAAGGGAGATAGACATGGAAAGAGGGTGGAAGGTGCTGGAATGTGTTGCCAGCAGAGGTAGTAGAGGCAGGCATGGTTGATTCATTTCAGGTGCGCCTGGATAGATGCATGAGTGAGTGAGAAGAAGAAGGATACGGATGCTTGGAAATTGGGCGACATGTTTAGATAGTTGATTTGGACCGGCTCAGACTCGGCCGTCCAAAGGGCCTGTTCCTGGCCTGCACATTTTCTGTATTTTTTTTCTTCTTTGTTCACTACACTACCAACTGTGGGTTACAGGTGAAGTAGTGTTACTTCTGCAATCATAATTACTTATGCAAGGTAAATGAACTCACACCAGTGTACAATTGTTTCAACCAAGAGCTGAGTCAACAAAAATGAAACCTATGTGAAGGAAGTATATAATTGTTTTCATATTAGCTAAAATGTGCATACAAGAATGAAAGGTGTCTGCAAACAATGGTAGGTGGTACAGACAAATAGATAAGGTGCTGTGAGGATGTAGGTTAAGCCAGATATGCTTGTACAAGCAGTAATTATAAGCATTTGTTTCCCATTTCTGCAAAAACAGAAAACAATCCCCAATTAAAAGGCAGTAAGGTTCAATATGGTTGGGGATAGGGAGGAAATGTCACAAGTGGGGGAAATAGATCGCAGTGAAGAAGGATATACCGAACAGTTGATCACAGCCAGGATATGGTGAAAAGGCCAAGTAAAACCTGCACTTTGTTATACACAAGGCCGGATAAGGCAATAGAGAAACAACAGCAATGAGCACTGGGCTTGGAGTAGTGAAACCTATGTACTTGCTAAACTCTGCGTGTCTATTTCAGGCACCACGCTTGCAAGCGTATAATAAACATACTGATTGCTTCAGTTCTTGTCTCGCACTGAAATTATTGAAGTGAGTGGGCTTAGTTTCTCACAATTGGGGAATCGTCCAGGATATTCTTCCATCGCCGGGGGGGAGTGGCTGGCCCTGGACACTGGGAAGATGCCTCCCATTCACAATTGAGGAGCGGTTTCTTGTCCCAGTTTTGTCCGCTCCCACAAGAGAAGACATCTGAATCAGACAGTGAAAGGAGGTCGATAAAAAATGTGGAAAAAAAAGGGGCCAGGCAACTCTGTGCACAGACCAACGTCAGAAAGCTGACTTTTAAGTATTAACTTTGTGGCCGGGAAAAGGGGTATTTAATCGCTGAGGGGCTGGTGAGGGCCCCGAGAAATGGGGGGGGGGTGGCGTTAGGCAGAATAAGTCGAACTGTCACGGAGTAAAGGAAGAAAAAGTCCCTGGTAACATTCCTCCTGAAAGTCCGTTGGGAAGGATGTTGAGGGAATGGACAAGTAACACTTGTACAAGGGAAAAAGATAAAAAGAAAATGATTAAATATTGTTGTTTAGTATGGACCAAAGAACCAATCCTTCATCCAGCTGTCTTCTGGCCAAAGTATGATTCGGATGAGGATTTAGAATTGTATATGAATAAAAAACAACCTTTTTGTCAAGAGGAGGCGGACTATGCGTCCTGTTGGAAGGGCAGTTTGGGAATGATGGTAGTAAAGCCAAAGGATTCCCCCTCTGCCCCACCCAGTCCCTGGGATCCTTTTGCCTGTTTGCACTCCCGCCCCCCCCCCCCTCCCCCCCCTCCCCGTACCATAAAATCAGATGAGGTGAAATTGGGGGAGGAGGAGAGACAGACAGACAGGGGCAGGGAACGGATGACCCACAAGAGGAGGACGAAGGGGCGGTGGACGGGGATGTTGTTGTTCCCGACCATTAATCCGCAACAAAAGAAAGGGAGGATGAAGTAGCTGTAGGGGAGGCCTCTGGAGCATCTAAACGAAAGCCAAAGGGGAAAAAACAAAACAAAAAAGGGGAAGCATATATGACTTATCCCCTTCGGGAGGTACCAATAGGGGACAAAGTGATTGGGTTTGTAAATGCCCCCCTCACCAGTGGGGAGGTCAGAACATTTAAAAAGGAGATGAAGGTCCTGGTTGAGGATCCGATAGGGGTAACTGAACAAATTGATCAATTCTTGGGGCCCAGTCTGTATACGTGGACTGAGTTAATATCTAATTTGAATATACTATTTACAGGGGAAGAAAGGGGACTTATACCAGGAGCAACCATTAAAATATGGGACAGGGAACTTCCCATTGGCGGTGGGGATACTGGACAGGGAGAGACAGAGTTTCCCTTCAGAGACACCAAGTGGGAAAATCAAAACCCGGAGCTTGGGAACAAATGATGGAATTGAAAGACCTGATTCTAAAAGGAATAAGAGAGGCAGTTCCAAAGTCGCAGAATTTGACTAAAGCCTTTAAAGTTAAAGAGGAGAAAGATGAGACTCCGTCAGCTTTCTTGCAAAGATTAAGAGACTCAATGCGGATATACTCTGGGATGAACCCTGAGGACCTAGTGGCACAGGGTCTTTTGAAAGTATATTTTGTGACAAAGGCATGGTCAGACACAGAGAAAGATACTGAAGATAGAAGGGAGGAGTGAACCACCATTAGATGAATTGTTAAGAGAGGCACAGAAAGTGTTTGCAAAGAGAGAGAATGAGAGACAAAAACAGAAGGTGAAAATGGTGGTAGCTATGGTTGATGAAGTAGTTAAGAAAATTATGGAACCAATAGTGAGCAACCGGAGTGGTGGGTGGCAGCATGTAGAACAGAGAGGGAGAGGGAGAGGAAAAGGGGGAGCATTTGATAAGTGGTTCGGGCGACAGGGGCAGAGATGGAAGTCTCCACAGGCAGGATGCTGTTATTGCAGAAACTCGGGCATTTTAAGCGGGAGTGTCCTGATCTATAAGGGAAAGAAAGGGCAATTCCGCTTATGAATTTTACTGTAGAATAGGGGTGTCAGGGGTTCCTGCTCCCGGGGAGCCACAAGGAACTCTTGATCAACTTGAAGGTGGGACCCTGTGGGGAAGAGGTAGTCTTCCTAGTAGATACGGGGGCAGCACCATCATCGCTGAATTTTAAATCAAAGAAAGTAGGAATGTCAACACGGTCAATTACTGTTTCCGGGGTAAAAGGGGAAGGATTTACTGTTCCAGTATTTGAACCTATGATGATAGAAGGTCCGAAGGATACAGTTACAGGGGAACTGTTGTATATCCCTGATATAGGAAGTAACTTACTAGGGAGAGATTTAATTATCCTCTTAGGACTCGAGATTTGAATTCAGGAAAAAGAACTGGTTGCACAAATGGCAATGTTGACAGAAGTTGTGGAGAGAGAGATAGACTCTATTATATGGGCGAGAGAAGGCAATCGTGAAAAATACAGATCGGTCCCCTATAAATAAGTTTAAAAAAGAAAGTGGACGTTGTTTATGAGCGACAATATCCCATTTCCATAGAAGGCAAACGAAGACTGCAGCCAGTAATTGAGGGACTAGAGATGGACTGTTGGAGCCATGTATGCCTCCTTATAATATCCTAATTCTACCAGTGTGAAAATTCGATGGAACGTATCGACTGGTGTAGGATTTGAGAATATTGAATCGAGTAGAACAGGTCAGGCACCCAGTGGGCCAAATCCCTATACGTTATTAAGTAAGATCCCTCATGACCACAAATGGTTTAGTGTGATAGATTTAAAATACGCCTTTTGGGCTTGTCCCTTGGGGGAGAAAAGTAGGGAATGGGAAGATCCCAAGACAGGACGGAAACAGGAATACCGGTGGATCGTGCTCCCCCAGGGGTTTACGGAATCCCCGAATTTATTTGGACAGATGTTAGAACAAATATTGGAGAAATTTAGCAGCCCCAAGGGAACGACCCTGTTGCAGTATGTAGACGACCTCTTAGTAACAGGAAAGAGAAGAGAAAGAGTAATAGAAGCCACTAAAAGAATATTGAATTTCCTGGGTCAGCAGGAACTGCGAGTATCTAAGAACAAAATACAATATATGGAGCAAGAAGTGCAATACTTGGGACATTTAGTTAGTGAGGGAAAGCGAAAGATCAGCCCGGAATGGTTAGAGGGAATAGTGGGGATTCCGCTGCCCAGGACTAAATGGGAATTACGTAATTTTTGGGGGTTTAACGGGATATTGCAGATTGTGGATTAATTCTTATGCTCCAAAGACGAATAAATTATGTCTCAAACTAATAGAGGAGGAACCAAAGTGTCTGAGTTTGGAAGAAGAGGAAAAATAACTATTCAAGTAATTCAAAAGAGATCTGATCCATGCCCCCATGTTAGCCTTACCTTCTCTAGATTAACCTTTCCAGCTCTTTGCTACCGGAGATAAGGGAGCGGCTTTGGGAGTACTAACCCAGAGATGGGGAGGAATGTAACAGCCAGTAGCATATCTTTCGATGCTCTTGGATCCAGTATCCCGGGGAAGGCCTGAATGTGTGCAGGAAAGCAGGAAGCTTACATTTGGGGGAGCCCTAATAGTAAGCACCCCACACCAAGTGAGAACGATCCTAAACCAAAAATCTGGACGATGGTTGACAGACTCGCGGGTTCTGAAATATGAGGCAATATTAATAGAAAAGGATGATCTAGTGTTGGTCACGGGCAATTGTTTAAATCCAGCTGCCTTTCTTTGGAAAGGGGAAGGCGAATGTCCTCAGAATCCAGAGAACGAATGCCTTGACATTATAGAATACCAAACTAAGGTCTGCATGGACCTGAGAGATGTTCCTCTTCATGCAGGAGCCTGACTTTTTATAGACGGATCATCCCGGGTGAGTGAAGGGAAAAGACATAATGGGTATGCAGTCGTAGAGGGGACAAAAGGTCGTGTGGTGGAGGCAGGAAGGTTGCCAAATGGGTGGTCAGCTCAGACCTGCGAACTGTATGCATTGGAAAGAGCCCTTAGGGGGTTAGAAAATAAAAAGGGAGCAGCATACACTGACTCTAAATATGCATTTGGTGTTGTGCACACTGTTGGAAAGATATGGCAGGAAAGAGGACTGATCAATAGCCGGGGGAAGGAATGAGCACATGAGGAGTTGATTAAACGGGTCTTGGCGTCCCTATTACTCCCCCAAGAAATAGTAGTAGTGCATGTAAATGGTCAACAGAAAGGAAATGAACCAGAAGTTAGGGGGAATAGATTAGCCAATGAAGTGGCTAAGGAAGCAGGCCTGGACCCACAAGGAGGGCTAATTCATTCCCTAATACCTACTGTCCCTGATCCCCGGAAGCTTCTATACTTACTGAAGGAGAAGAAAAAGAATTGAAAGATTTGGGGGCTGCAAAAAATAGCAGATGGGCAATGGGTGTTACCTGATGGAAGGGAAATGTTAAACCAAATGATGATGCGAGAAATTATGGCTGTCCTACATCAAGGCAACCATTGGGGAGTACAAGCAATGTGTGATTTATTTCTTAGGGAATATGGATGTAAAGGAATATATACAATTGCTAAACAAATATGTGAGGGATGTATAATATGCAGAAAGGTAAATAAGAAAGTCTTGAGAAAACCGACCCCGGGAGGAAGAGACCCGGGATTGAGACCCTTCCAGAGTATACAAGTAGATTATACTGAACTACCCAGAGTAGGAAGACTAAAATATATGCTGGTCACAGTAGATCATCTATTTGGTTGGGTTGAGGCATACCCCCTAGCAACTGCCACTGCGAGTGTGGTGTCTAAAACAATATTAGAGCACATAATTCTCCGATATGGGCTAGTGAACCGTATAGATTCCTACCAAGGAACTCTTTTTACTCTAAAGTGTTACAGGGGGTAATGAAAGGGTTGGGAATTTCCTGGGAGTTCCATGCTCCATGGCACCCACCATCATCAGGAATGTTTGAGAGAATGAACCAAACACTCAAACGATAGCTCTCTAAATTGATAATAGAAACCAGACTCCCTTGGGCCAAATGTTTACCTATAGCTCTCTTGCGAGTACGAACAGCCCCAAGGAAAGATTTGGGACTATCCTCCTATGAAATCATATTTGGATTACCTTATCTTTGAAAAGGTGACGAAGGAGGTTGATGAGGGGAAAGCGGTAGATGTGGTATATATGGATTTTAGTAAGGCGTTTGATAAGGTTCCCCATGGTAGGCGACTGCAGCAAATACGGAGATATGGCATTGAGGGTGAGTTGGAGGTTTGGATTAGGAATTGGCTGGATGGAAGAAGACAGAGGGGAGTAGTTGATGGCAAAGTTTCTTCATGGAGTGCCGTCATTGGCGGTGTTCCGCAAGGATCTGTTTTGGGACCATTGCTGTTTGTCCTTTTTATAAATGAACTGGAAGAGGGGTTAGAAGGTTGGGTGAGCAAGTTTGCGGATGATACGAAAGTCGGAGGAGTTGTTGACAGTGACGAAGGATGTGGCAGGTTACAGCAGGATATAGAGAAGCTGCAGAGCTGGGCAGAAAGGTTGCAAATGGAATTCAATGTCGCTAAGTGTGAGGTAATTCACTTTGGGAAGAATAACAAAAAAATGGGATACTGGGATAATGGTCGGATACTTGGTAGTGTGGATGAGCAGAGTGATCTTGGTGTCCATGTACACAGATCTCTGAAAGTTGCCACCCAGGTAAATAGTGCGGTGAGGAAGGCATATGGCGTACTGGCTTTTATTGGTAGAGGAATTGAGTTCCGGAATCCTGAGGTCATGATGCAGTTGTATAAGACTCTGGTGCGGCCGCATCTGGAATATTGTGTGCAGTTTTGGTCGCCAAACTATAGGAAGGATGTGGAGGCACTGGAACGGGTGCAGAGGAGGTTTACCAGGATGTTGCCTGGTATGGAAGGAAGATCGTATGAGGAAAAACTGAGACACTTGCGGCTGTTTTCATTAGAGAAAAGAAGGTTTAGGGGTGACTTGATTGAGGTGTACAAGATGATTAGGGGGTTAGATAGGGTTGACAGTGTGAACCTTTGCCTGCATATGGAGTCGGGTATTACAAGGGGGCATAGCTTTAAATTAAGGGGGGGTAGATATAGGACTGAAGTTAGGGGTAGGTTCTTCACTCAGCGAGTCGTAAGTTCATGGAATGCCCTGCCAGTAGCAGTGGTGGACTCTCCCTCTTTATGGGCATTTAAGCGGGCATTGGATAGGTATATGGAGGATAGTGGGTTAGTATAGGTTAGGTGGGCTTGGATCGGCGCAACATCGAGGGCCAAAGGGCCTGTACTGCGCTGCATTCTTCTATGTCTATGTTCGATGTTCTATCTGGGAACGATAGGAGAATTGACAATTCCCAAAACTAAAGACTTGTTCTAAAGAAATATAAACTGGGCTTGTTCGCCTCTTTGTCTCTCCTCAGGAAACAGAGTTTATTGGAACAGACTCCGCCCCCCTTGAATTCACCGCCCATCCCATCCGGCCAGGAGATTGGGGCTTAGTAAAATCATGGACAGAGACTAAATTGCAGCCGGACTGGGAAGGGCTGTATCAGGATCCTTTGATTACCGAAACGACAATAAGGACAGCGGAGAAAGGCTGGACTGACTACACTCGGATCAAAGGGCCAGTGAAATCTCCAGTTGAGGAAGAAGTCTGGACAGCCGATTCAACGCAAATCCGCTGAAACTCAGACTGAAGAGACTTAGAGTAACTGATTATACAGTGGCGACGCGAGCGCGGGATTATTTCTGTAAGATTGTGTATTAAGTTTTTTTGTGCTTCAGCACAATTTTTAGAATGTTGGGGATGCTTAGAGTTATGGTGCTAGCTCTCTTAGTAATGGGATTTTGTCAAATATAATTTTCATGTGTGTTATTAGCGGTCCCTAAGTCTGATAATCAGCAAGTAATAGACCTGATGCATGTAGCTTAGTAAATTGTGGAGATGTAGATAATCAGAGACAGTACCGCAGCTCAGAGATACATCTTAAATCCTTTGGGGATGGTACTTGGTATCATGGTCTCGTCACAGTACACCGGGCCCCCTTCCGACCAGCTCGCGATTGTCCCGATAAAAAGTGTAACCCAATATACCTAATGATAAAGAAAACCACATTGCTCAAAGCAATTCTGGGAGGGGGGGGGGTCACCTATGAAATACAATTAAATGAAACATTTGGGATAGAAATGTAAGCAAACGGGAAGGATTTCTCCGGATGTTGTTTTCAAATTAGCGTAGGACAGGGAAAACGGGCAGAACTATTGGATAATAAGATACAACTTTTCACCCCTCCCGATGATCCTAAAGTAGTAAAAATTATAGAGATGAAGGACTTGAAACAGACCATCGAAATAGAAACTGGATACGGGGATGCAAATGCTTGGGTTGGATGGGTAAAGTATACTGCAAAAAGTCTGAACAAGAGTAATTGCTATGCATGTGCCTCCCGTAGGCCACTGGCCCAGGTGGTTCCCTTTCTGCTCGGGTGTAAGCGAGACAGGAAGGGCATGAAATGTATGATAGCCCTGTATCAGGGTAAGACTGCATGGAATGATAGGAATTGTACCTCCCTATCTCTGATGTTTGCTCCCTTGGAGAAGAAAGATTCAAAAGCGCCCCTATGTTTTCAGCCGCAGTTGGAAATCACACGTGGTACAAATCGGTCTAGAGATTTGGGGGAGCTTAAAGTATGTACAGAGATTAAGAATGTCACCGAAACGGAGAAGGGAGGGAACTACTCAGCAGCAAAAGCTCCCCGAGCGGATCTGTGGTGGTACTGTGGAGGCAAAATATTGACACCCACCTTCCCTCCGGATTGGAGAGGGATATGTGCAATTGTACAATTGGCAATTCCATTTACCCTGGCATTTGAGGAGGAAATGATAGTGGGGAAAAAGGAAAAGAGTAAGAGATCACTGTTAGACACTTCTTTCGATGACAGGATTTATCTCGATTCTGTAGGAGTCCCTAGGAGGGTACCTGATGAGTTCAAGGCTCGAAATCAGATTGCAGAAGGCTTTGAGTCAGCTCCCTTTTGGTGGGTAACAATTAATAAAAATGTAGATTGGATAAATTATATTTTCTATAATCAACAGTGATTTATAAATTATACAAGAGATGCGGTTAAAGGAACATCAGAACAGCTTGATGTGACAAATAGGATGGCATGGGAAAACAGAATGGCCCTTGATATGATTTTAGCAGAAAAAGGGTGTGTATGTGTGATGTTAGGAGGAAGCTGTTGCACCTTTATTCCTAATAACACTGCGCCTGATGGTTCAATTACTCGGGCCTTACGGGGATTGACTACTTTAGCAGACGAACTGGCTGAGAATTCAGGAGTAGACACATCTCTCACGGGATGGCGTGAATCCTGGTTTGGAAAATGGAAGGGGGTGGTGGTTTCCATCCTTACTTCCCTGATAGTAGTAGCCGGGGTATTGGTAGCCATTGGCTGTTGTATCATGCCCTGTATACGAGGACTCACCCAAAGACTGATTCAGACAGCCTTAATAAAATAGATACCCCTAAAATGGAATCAGGCAGAGGAACTTTGTCGATTAAATAATGAGGGAATGAGTGAGACCAAGATGGATGAAATCTCCAGAATGATGCTTGCGAATTTTGGGGGCAATGCATAAAAGAAAAATGCAGAAGATAAGAAATGGTAATTAAAGAAAAAGGGTGAAAATTGGGATATAGGTAAAGTAGTGTCACTTCTGCAACATAATTATTTATGCAAGGTTTATGCACTCACACCAGTGTATAATGGTTTCAACCAAGAGCTGAGTCAACAAGAATGAAAACTAAGTAAAAACAATGACTGCAGATGCTGGAAACCAGATTCTGGATTCGTGGTTCTGGAAGAGCACAGCATTTCAGGCAGCATCCAAGTAGCTTCGAAATCGACGTTTCTGGCATTTGCCCGAAACGTCGATTTCGAAGCTACTTGGATGCTGCCTGAACTGCTGTGCTCTTCCAGCACTACTCATCAAGAATGAAAACTATGTGAAGGAAATATTTAATTGTTTTTGTATTAGCTAAAACGTGCATGCAAGAATGAAACGTGCCTGCAGACAATGGTAGATGTTACAGACAAATAGATAAGATGCTGTTAGAACGCAGGTTAAGCCAGATATGCTTGTACAAGCAGTAGTTATAAGCATCTGTTTCCCACTTTTGTAAAAACACAAAAACAAACCCCAATTAAAAGATCATAAGGATCAATATGGTTAGGGAAAGGGAGCAAATGTCACAAGTGGGGGATTTAGACAGTAGTGATGGAGGATATACCTAACAATGGGCCACAGCAGGATGTGGTGAAATGGCCAAGTAAAACTTGTACTTTGTTATGCACAAGGCCGGATAAGGCAAGAGAGAAATAATAGTAATGGGCACCGGGTTTGGAGTAGTGAATCCTATATAAGATATGTATTTGCGAAACTCTGTGTGCCTTATTCCAGGCACCACGCTTGCAAGCGTCTAATAAACATACTGATTGCTTCAGATCTTGTCTTGGGCTGAAATTATTGAAGTAAGTGAGCTTTGTTTCTCACAGTCTTTAATTTAAATTTACTGTGTTTTCTATTCTCTCAACTTCTCATATTAATTGCCCTCGTTTTGTTCTTAACTTTGAGACAAATCTCAAAATTCCGGGCACAATAAAAGCGATATGAATAATAAAATAGTATCTGGACAAGAGAAACAATGAACAGCTACAGAGATCTCTTGAACATGGGGGCTGGGCATTGAGAACAGAGGATCAGTGGTAAGCACTTGTGTCTTACAGTGTTATGCCCTTGGGTTTGATTCCATCCTTGGCCACATGTTTGTGTGGAGTTTGCATGTTCTGGTTTTCTCCCACAATCCAAAGATATGCAGGTTCGGTACATTGGCCATGCTAAGCTGCACGGTCTGTATAGGGATGTGTAGGTTATGTGCATTAGTCAGGGGTAAATGTCCAGCAATCTGAGAGCAGAATGCTGCTGAGTGGATTATTCTTTGGAAGGTCAGTGTAGGCTCGTTGGGCCAAATGGCCTGTTTCCACACAGTAGGGATTCCATAAACTTAGAATTGTGTTTCGCTAAACAAAACTGACATTTTTTTAAAATGTTGCATTTAAACCTTATCTTTAACTGTCAATTGTCAATCTTGTAAAATATCTCAATGCTACAGAAATCAATGCTCAAACAAAACACTGCACATAAAGCCACACAAAGAGCTTCATGACCATCTAATCACTGTTCAGTGGAATAATCACAGTAAATATCTTATTGTTCCTGAGACCAATCACTACTATCACAGTAAGGATTTGGTTATAATTCCCTTCAATAAATGCAATCGTTGTCCCTCTGGCATTTCAGTTCAGTAGTTATACACCATCCTGGTTGGTCAAAGCATGGTTATTCTTTATTATGAAGGGCCAAGGGTTCTAACGGCAAGAGATGTTGTTCGATCTGATTTGTTGTATGTTCTCAAACAAGTTTTCACTATACATATTGCAAAAAAAGTGTTTATTTGGTCTTGTTCAACTGCTGATGCTAACATTTTCAGTTCATGTTCATTAAGCATATATGGAGAAAGTGAGGAAAGCTGTGGTGTTGGAAAAGTGCAGGCACATTCAAAGAGCAGGAGTATCGAAAAGATTCCTGATGAAGGGCTTATGCACAAAACGTCGATTCTGCTTCTCCTTGAATGCTGCCTGACCTGCTGTGCTTTACCGGCACAACGCTCTTGCTATTAGAAATATTTGACTGAACATTCAGAGACAATACCAGAAGTTACCTCTTTCAATTTAATTTACTGCGCTTTCTATTCACTGAAGTTTTCATGTTAATTGCTCCTCTTTTTCTTCTTAAATCTGATACAAATTTCAAAATACAGAACACAATAAAATTCACATGAATTATAAATTTACATTCTCGACAAGAAAACCTATGGAAGGCGATATAGAATTCTTGAACAGCCTACACATTTGAATGAAAAAGCAATTACTTCTAAAAAATGTTTCCACGTCTGTATCGATTTCTCAATTCAATAATCCTGCAAGTAGTTCATAATTGTCAGTTGATCTGTCTGAATGAGTACCTAATCAATGTCAATGTAACAGCTGAAACATTAACAATAGATTGATGACTGGGTGTTAAAGACTTTATTTGAAGCCAACAAATGTTTGGTATTTACTAGAATCCCACCAGAAAACATTCTTGAATCATAATACAAGAAGTGAGATATGTGAGAGATGTGCAAACCTTATTTTTAAATGAACAAACTCCAATATTTTCAAAGCATTTTAATCTTACGGTCAAAATGAACAGGTGAATGGAAAAATTTCATAAACTGAACAACAATTACATATTCACTTTCATCAAAGGACAGAGTAATATTTAGATGAATCACAACATTTAGTTACATAGTAGGTAATCAGCTGAGTGACAAGTAATAGGTGGGAGCATTTGTTAGTTTCCTGAAGAAGATATCAACTTTATTTCCAATTTATAGCACGACAGAATAATGTTTATTGTGTATCAATTGTTTGAACTTGCCCCTTTGCAACAAAATAAAGGATCAATCTCATCGTAATCTTTAATTCTGCAACATTTTCAAATATTCTCCAGGAACTTATAAGCAACAGAATTAGATACAGGTATCCCCAATATCTGAAAGTAGAGCGTTATTATGAAACCTTACAGAAGCTGAAAAGGCGTAAATCGAAGAAGCTTTAATCTTTTTCTTTTTTTTTCATAAATGTGAAAATCCTCTTCAGATTTCTTTCAGTTAGAGAAAGCAGGGACAGATGTATGTCTTTTGTAAAAGCAAAGTGGCTAAAGCAAACTTTCCAAAAGTGGGGGATACGTGTACACATAGTTCTTGATAACCTGACACAAGTAAGTATCAGATTTTGTGATTATTCTTATAATAGATAAAAGCAGATCTAATGTTGGATTGAAAAGCAATTCAATCTGTGCTTGTGTACTCTCTAATCACCATTCAGAGCAGCTCTTGATATATTTCTGTTGAAGGTGTGACGTGAAACCTTCCCTCGGGTCTTATAATAGAGACCCTGCCATAGCTCCACAAGCTCCTTTCATAATGTTCCCACTCAGGACGGCAGGACTGCAATATTATGTTTAATGTGGTAACTCAAATCAAAACTAATCAGCTGTTTATTGCAGTAATTTGGATGGGAATTAATTAGGTAGTTTCTGTGTGTAATGGACTGGAAATTAAACAATATTTTACAATAACAATGGAATAAAGGAATGATAAACTTAAATAAACAGGAATCTCATGACAATTCTTTGAAAGACAAATTGACAAAACTGTGTGATCATTGTACTTTGATTTCTAATGTGCATCAGTCACTCAATGTGAATATTCAGCTGAAGACAATTTCCCTTCCTTTCAACAACGTACAACTTTCACAAATTCAAAATGAACAGGCATTGAAAAAGGAAGGAACAAGCAGATGGTAATTCGATTTTCTTTACATAAACATGCGATTAATTTTAAGTAAGTTTTATATACGTAAAAAGGAAACTTATTGTGGTTCGAAATACAATAAATGTGAGCATGAAGTCAAATATAATCAAATCAATTTAACTGTGCTTTCTCAGTTAAAATACAGTTCAATATTCAAGGTAATCGAGTGATTGTACACTGCAATATCTTTAATTCAGTGCTGAGACATAATTCCACATTTATACCCCTTATAGTGAAGCAAACTTGTGCCAGGAGTCAGAGGGGGTCCTGAATGAGTATTTTGCTTAAGTATTCACGAGTGAGTGGGACCTTGTTCTTTGTCAGAACAATGTGAAACAGGCTGATATGGTCGAACAGGTCGATATTAAGATAGAGAATGTGCTGAAAATATTGAAAAATCATGGGGATAGATAAGTCCCCGGGCCAGAAAGGATATAACTTAGGTTGTTATGGGAAGGGAGGCAAAGGATTACTTCGTTTTGGCGATGATCTTTGCATCCTCACTGTCCACTGGAGTCATACCAGATGATTGGAGGGTGGCAAACGTCATTCCGTTATTCAAGAAAGGCAACTGAGACATTCCTGGGAATCATCGATGAGTCAGTCTTACATCAGTTGTGGGCAAATTATTGGAGAGGATTCTGAGAGTCAGGATTTATGATTATTTGGAAAAGGATAGATTGATTTGAGATGGCCAGCATGGCTTTGTGAGCGGCAGGTTATGCCTCACAAACCTTATTGAATTATTTGAGGATGTGACAAACACATTGGTGAGGACAGAGTAGTGGATGTGGTATGTCTGGACTTTAGCAAGGTGTTTGATTAGGTTCCACATGGTAGCTCATTTAGAAAGTAATCAGGTCTGGGATACAGGGAAACCTGCCTGGTTAAATAATAAATTGGCTGGCCCATAGAAGATAGGGTGAGATTAAATGGATAGTTTTCAGCTTGGAGCACGGTGACCAATGGTGTTCTGAAGGGATTAGTTCTGGGGCCTCTGCTCTTTGTGATCTTTTATAAATGACTTGGATGAGGAAGTGAAAGGGTGGGTTAGGAAGTTTCCAATGACGCGAGAGTTGGTGGAGTTGTGGATAGTGTGGACAGCCTTTGTAGGCTGCTAGAGGACATTGACAGGATGCAGAGCTGGGCTGAGAAGTGGCAGATGGAATTCTACCTGGGAAAATGTGAAGTTATTCATTTTGGAATTTCAAATTTGAGTGCATATTTTCAGATTAAATGCAGGATTCTAGACAATGTGGTGGAAAAGAGGGATCGTGGGGTGCACGTCCATATATCCCTCATAGCTGACATCCGAGGTGATAGGGTTATTAAGACGGTGAATGGTGTGTTGGATTTCATTAGCAGGGAGATTGAGTCTAAGAGCCACGAGGTTATGCTGCAGCTCTATGGATCAGTGGTGAGACTACACTTAGAATATTGTGTTCGATTCTGATCACCTCATTATACAAAGGATGCGGAAGCTTTAGAGAAGGTGCAGATGAGATTTATCAAGATGTTTCCTGGACTGGAAGGCATGTCTTCTGAAGAAATATTGAGGGAGCTGGGGCTTTGCTCATTGCAGTGAAAGACGGTGAGAGCTTACTTGATAGCTTTGTGTAAGATGATGAGAGGCATAGATAGAGTGGATGATGAAAGACTTTTCCCCAAAAAGTGGCATAATTTTAAGGTGAATTGGGAAATTGTGTGGAGATATCAGAGATAGTTTCTTTATAGATAGTGGTGGGTGCGTGGAATGCACTGCTAGTGGTGGTAGTAGATTCAGATCCATCAGGGACATCTAAGCGACTCTTGGATAGGCACATGGGTGATAGTAACTGAAGGGCATGTTGGTTAGTTTGATCTTAGAGTAGGATAAAAGAACGGAACAACATCGTGGCCAAAGGGCCTGTACTGTGCTGTACTGTTCTATATTCTATGGACTGAAATGAACAATTATTACATATTAGCAACATATAGATTTTCAAAACACTATTAGCATACTTAAGAATAATGATAAATTTCATCTTGCTATTTGACTGTGCTATCTGCAAAAATGACCAGGAATTATTACAGGGAAAAGTAATTAGACTTTTCTAAATTTATAAGGCTGGGATTACACAGATCATTCAAATGAGCAAAAGTCATATTTTTAACAGTGCGAGCTTCAGCAGAAATAATGGATTCTTTTGTAGGTGCATTGATTGGAAATAAAATTGATTTTTATATTACTGTATAGGTACTAGGGAATATTGGATTAAATTCAGATATAAACTTCACTGCTGTGTTAGCAAGACTAAACTAAAGCATATAATAATTATTATCATGCAAATGCCTTAATAATTACTGTTAGAATTCTGAAAAAAATATATGTTGCACCATTTTTCAAACATTCAATAAATTAAATTGTGAATCTCAGTATACCTGTTACCCAGACCAATTATTATGCAAATTATTGTAATGGTAATGACTTAATAACTAATGCTAAATCCTAAACAGATACATTGGTTCAATAATTTGTCAGCCTGTTGCTCTGAAATTGATTGGATATTTATTAAGATCCGTAAACTGAGGGACAAAATATAATAGCTCGCTTGATAGAATTGAGGGAAAAAATGAGACAGTGTTTATTGAAAAGGATTGTTTTTGTTTAAAAATGCAATTGATGCAAGAATAATATATTTTCCTCCATTGGTTTTTTTGTAGAGACATTTTTTTTTAATTGTCATGATTCAATGTTGAGACACTTGTGTCAGAGTCTGCAAAGGGGAGAATGAGAGAGAAAGAAATTTTAAAAAAGCAGAAAGAAAAGGAACTGGCGAACAGAGGAGCTCCAACTGTAGTGTCTCACCCTGCCAACATCTTATTGGGTGAGCTGGAATGCAGACTAGTCAAGGAACAACCTGACACAGTCATACGCACAGAATTTTAGCTTACAATGTCCTAGACACCACCGTCACCATCCCTGTATGTCCTGTCCCACCGGCAGGACATGGATGTAACTGAAATGCTGGGACATGCAGGGTTATGGACTAAGATTGGCAGAATGTGATCAGTGTGATTTATTTAACATTTCTCCAGAATATTAAACTCCAGTACAATTTGAAAAGTTATTAGCGTCATCAGACTTGAACTACAAATGTCAGAAAAAAAATATCAGGAAGTTAAAGCACAGATCGAGGCCATTTGGCCCATCCCATATGTGTTGACTGTAATAGAACTCCCTAGGCTTTACAGCTTTTTGTACTCACCATTGAAAGTAACAATTTCAGACTGTGAACTCTGCCCAATATGCTTTTATAATCTGTTTTATAAATGTATTTCTTTGACAGCTGCACACCTTGTTTCCTTGTTTCTTTCCCAGCCGTTACTCCATTCCCCGTGGCCTTGCGGGACGACCATTTTGCTGTTTAATCTCTCCTGCTTTCCCCCGTGTGACAGACTGTCTTTTTGTCCTTGTCTCACCCCCACCTTGCTCACAACTTTTGACATTTCTGATAGTTCCCAGACATCTGTAACTATCACTGCGCCCCCTGGGTCAATGGCGCGAGTTTTGAATTCTCTTCCTCCTGAGATAATCAGAAATCTTTCCGGTTGCAGTTTCCCCCAGATTTTATTTTGAAAAGCAGAGCATTTTTGTCAGAGTCAAGTATTTGTGAGCCTTCATCCACAATTCCCAGCATTTGGATGTAATTTGTGACCCTCCCACAGATGTGTAACGTTACTGGATTTGCCATGCTGACATGGCCGCAGTGTGCAATATAGGTGGGTTGGGCTCGGCATGGGTAATGTGGGGTTATGGGGATAGGGTGGGTGAGCAGGTCATTGTAGATTCGATGGGCCAAATAGACTCTTTCTGCACCCACTGTATTCTGTGATTCTAACTAGTTGTGATTGTTGTCACATTTTCCTCATGCCATGTTCATTCAACTCAGATACATATGATTCTGAGGGTGCTCACTCACTCCTTCCCTTCAGTTTTACATCAATTTCACACTGTACGTGAAGGTGGGAATGGATTTGTAAATATAAATACTCCAACCGAAACCCCTCACAGGTCAGGACCTGTTTCTGCTACTTTCATCACTCACAAGGAACAGGAAAATAAAGGTTCAGTCACAACTCTTACAGGAACATAGCGGTTATAATTACCAGGAAAGGCTGAACAACTGAAAACGCTTTTTGCAAGAAAAGGGGAGGCTCAGAGACAGCCTGGTACAAGTAGATAGCTTTGTGTGTGTGTTTTCAGAGATTTGTGGTTGAAATCATTGGGTTGGAAGCATGTTTCATTGCCCCAGATCATCAAAGGTGCTATCTAAATGTGCATCTTTCTTTCTATCTGTCTGAGTTAACAATCAGATTGACAGGTCAATGTCTGAGTGTCTTACCAAATCCCTGATTGAATGTCTCCCCCTACAAACTCAGGTGCCTCACCACTCACTGGGTCACAGAGAAACTCTGCCGTTACAATGAGAACTGTTTTTGCTGTCACCGCTCCTCGTGCTTCCGCCTAACCCCGACTTCCCTTCATTAAATCCCAGCTGCCTCTAGTCCACCCACATGGGCATGTTGAAGAGCATGACAGGAGAATGGATTGAAACCGACAGTTTAATAGCCAGAATGAAATAGAAAGAAGAAAATAAACGGTGATTGTGGATCCCAGGGGAAACAGACTCCAGGCTGAGTCCTTTGTGGGCATTCCCGCAGTAATACAAGACAGCATTCCAGGATGAGAGTTCAACCCGGGTGGCAAGACAAGGAGCCACTGAACATTAACAGGGTTAGTTCAAACACAGGAGGTTTGTTCAGTCAGTAACAGTGTGCTCGACATGGAGGTTAAGTGAACAGTGAGGGGGAATGTTACCACAAGCTGCCGATGGATAACTTGCATTGGAACAGGAGGAGGCCATTCAGCCCCTCAACCCTGCTCTGCCATTCATGATGATCATAGCTGATGTGTGACCTAACGTACAACTTTCAAAACCCTCTAATTTCATCAATAAACTCCTCTGCAACACACAAGATGAGTATTGTAAAACTAAACATCTGCAAATGCTGGGACATCAGAAACAAAATCAGAAATTGCTGGAAACATTCAGTTGGTCTGGCAGCATCGGTGGAGAGTGAACCGTTCGTGTCCAGTGACCAGTCCGGTGACCAGCTGCAGCTGACCATTCTGCTGTTTCTGTAACACTGGAACAGGTTCTGGTTCGAGGGGAATGAGATTGTCAATAACAACTGAGAAAATAGGAGGATGTACTCAATCAGAATTAGGAATTCACTTACCCCTCCCAGTGGGACACACACCGACAAAGTCACACTGCGGAGAGGCCGTTCACCTGCCTCACATATGGCAAGGGATTTACTCCATCTTACAATCTGCTGAGGCACCAGAGATAGCACAGTGGATTTAGACCCGTCACCTCCTCCATGTGTGAGAAAGGATTCATTCAAATCTCTCACCTGCGGAGACATTAGTGCATTCCCACTGGGGTGAGGCCATTCACCTGCTCAGTGTGTGGGAAAGCATTCACTCAGTGCTCTGACCTGCTTAAACACCAGCGAGCTCACTCTTGGGAAAGGTCATTCACTTGTTCCCTGAGTGGGGGGAGATTCACTCAAATGCAGCACCTGTGGAGTCTCCAGTGAGCCCACACAGGGGGAGAGGCCATTCAGATGGTCAGTGTGGGAGAAGGGATTCAGTGATTCATCCTGCCCACTGAGACTCCAGTGAGCCCAAACCGCGGGAGAGCTCATTCAGATGCTCAGTGTGGGAGAAGCGATTCAGTGATTCATTGCTCCTGCTGAGACTCCAAGGAACCCTCACTGAGGAGAGGTCATTCAGTTGCTTAGTGTGGGAGAAGGGATTCAGTGATTATCCCTGCCCCAGAGACTCCATCGGGTTTACTCTGGGTAGGAGCTGTTCACCCCTCTGTGTGACAAGGGATTTGCTGCATCTTCAACACGATTGAGAGACCAGTGAGAGCACACAGGGAAGTGGTCATACACCTACACCGTGTGGACTGCAGGATTCTCATTCTGATGTTACTGTCCATCAGAGTCAGGAGTGGACCTTGTACATGATGACACTGTTGGAGTATTGATGTTGTTATTGTTAACCATATTAACTGGGCTGGAGATGACTGAACTTACATTGCCACTTTCGGAACCTCAGGATGCCTCTCTGGGTAGTAAGTCTCCACAAACAGCAATGTGACAAGGAGCAGGGATCATTTGTTTTGATTTAAATTGTGATTGTAGCATGGCTGCTTCACAGCCTTGGAGTCCAGCCTTGGCCAACAGCCTGTGTGGATTTCCCACATTCTCCCCATGATAGTGTGGGTCCCCTCCAGCTGCTCTGGTTTCCTCCCACAGTCCAAAGATGTGCAGGTTAGGTGGATCAGTCTTGCTAAATTGACCACAGTATCCAGGATTGTGCAGACTAGGTGGATCAGCCATGGGAAATGCAGTGTTACAGTAAGAGTGCTCTGGGCGTGATGCTCTTCAGATGGTCAGTGGGATTTGATGGGCCAATGCTCTCCTTCCACACTGTAGGGATTTTATTCTATGATTGAGGATAAAGGCTACACAGCAGGGTGTCCTTGGAGAAGGAACATGTGATGTGTATCAGTGCTCTCGATGCCTTTCGAGGTGGGCATCACAGGAGATATAGTGCTTTATCTCTACCATTGCCCCCCTCCCCACAACTCTACCTTGATTTTGTCTCTTCTCATTCTGTCACTTGAAATGGTTTGCTTGGCCTGTAATGGGGTTTGTTTATAAATATTCAATTGGTAACACAAATGGTTTACTGCTGGTGATTATATGTCTAGATTAGAGTGGTGCTGGAAAAGCACAGCAGGTCAGGCAGGATCCGAGGAGGCAGAAAATCAATGTCTTGGCAAAAGCCCTTTTCCAGCACCACTCTGATCAAGGCTCTGGTTTCCAGCATCTGCAGTCCTCACTTTTGCACTACTGGTGATTATATGTTAGCCAAAAGCAAAATGGCGTAATGATGATTTTGATGGTGGGAAGGTTGCTGTGATCACATTTCTGGGTCAGAGAAATGGGGAAAAAGAACGCTTCACAGCTCACTGAACGAGAACTGAAAAGCTGTTAAATCAAACCTCAGACAGGGAGGCAATATTTCCCTGGAGTTTGAGTAACTGGAAAGTGATGGTGTCCGGGACTAGACAGGATTTTGTTTTACAGGAGGTTGAAAGCTTTAAAACTGTTATATTCAGACAGTTCCATTTATTTTCTTTAATTTTATTTGCTGTGCAAAAAACTTTTACAACACTTTAAAGCCAAAATGTACAAACCTTGTGTTAAAGACAAATGTTCAATAAAATCCATCAAACCATCCCTCACTGAAAACTGTTGTGGAAGTGCAATCTCCTGGAGAATCCCTGCCCGACTCCTTCCTACCCGGGCTCCATGGCTATATACATACCTGGGAGATAGCAGCAGGAGGCCATTCAGGCTTTCAATCCTGCTCCACCATTCAATGGGAAACAGCTGACCATCCAGCTCAGTCTCCTGTTCCTGCTGTGCTCCAATCCCCTTTGATGGCTTTACCTCGAAGAACTATATCTAAGTCCTCCTTTGGTTTCACTGCCTTTTGTTCCAGTGACGTTGCTGTGTTACTGTGTGGGTGTAGGCAGGGGTAATGTGATGGTGCTGCCTCCTGGAGGGTGCACTCAGCATCCCTCGTCATCCTGCAGTAACATCAGCCAGGTTTCAGCAACTCGAGATAGAAACCATTTCTAGGATATGGGCATCACTGTCTCGGCCAGCATTTATTCCCCATCTCTCGTTACCCTTGAGAAGACGGTAGTGAGCTGCTATCTTGAACCATTCGCAGTCCATTTGGTGCAGATAGACCGATAATGCTGGGAGGGAGAGTGTTGCAGGATTTTGGCCGAGTTATTCTCCATCTTTGGTTCTTCAAATGCTGGTTAACTTAATCACGATCTGCACATAATTTTGAGATTTCAGTCTGCAAATCTTCACCATCTAGCACCCTGTATAAAGGAATATGTACAGGTTAGAAATTCAGAACAGATAATTCTAATTTCTCTGGAATATTTTTCGCCTTTCTTCCCCCAAAGATGTAACCCTGCAGGCCACTTACTCTCTCCCATCATTCTGACTCTGCTACCCGAGAATGTACACCCTCCCCATTCTCATGGAGTTGCTGATAAACAGATCCATGCCACCACTTCCGTCCCTGGTTAGACTCTGCACCCTTTTTGGGTTCACTTCCTTTCCCTTCAGTTGCTGCAAGTCAATAATGTAACAGCAGAATGAAACAAAAGGAAACAGAAAGAGAGGTGGCAGATCCTGGACAGAAGAGGAACCTTCAGGCTGGGAGAATGGGTCAGATCCTTCTTTGTTTCTCAGAGGTCGATTCCCAGCATTACAACAAGTTGGGGATGGAACTTGGTTCCACGTGAGTGTGATGGCACTATAACCCCACCCCCCAACTGATCAATACTATAAACAGATGTGCCCCTTCTCCACCCAATCACAGTGTGAATGCTTTCTGCTGGTTACCCAAAACACATGCCCCAAAACCCATCCACATTCTGTACATTTACAGTACCAGGTTTCCTGCACACGTGTGATCCCTGCCTCAGGGATTGTGTGAGCTATAGTCCCCATGAAGCCTCTGGAGACCTGTTGCTGGAAAGTGAATGAAAAGTGTGGGGTGGAGGGTGTTGTGTATCCGATCCCTATTCAGACACACAGGACATGTGAGCTGTCACTGGGTTTTACTGAGATATCCGCTTAGAAAACTCGAGTTCTGATGTAAGGAATATACATTCAGCCAATTGCGGGGTGGGGAGGTTAATAAGGGGCAGCAAATTTTAAGAGAGGTGACTCAGTGGTTAGCACTGCTGCCTCACAGCGTCAGAGACCCGGGTTTGAGACCAGCCTTAGGCAATTCTGTGGAGTTTACACATTCTCCCTATGTCTGCGTGGGTTTCCTCTGGGTGTTCCGGTTTCTTTCCACAGTCCAAAGATGTGCAAGTTTGATGGATTGGCCATGCAAAATTGCCCACAGGGTCCACGCATGTGCCAGTTAGACAATTAACAACAGGAAATGCAGGGTTACATGGAATGGATGGGTCTAAATGGGATGCTCACTATAGGATTGGCGTGGACTCGATGGATGAATACCCTGTTTCTGCACTATAGGAATTCTATTCTATTCTCATGAAGAAGAATGTACCTATCTCAATGTGTTCTGAATCTGTGGAATTCCTTATTCAAAATGCAGTAGATGCCTGGGCATTGAGCAAACTTAATGAAAAGATACAGATGTTTAATTTGCAATGAGTTGAAGGGTGAGAGAGCGCAGGCAGGAAAATCCAGCTGAGAGCAAGGTGAGGTCATTCATCACCGTCTTAAATGGTGGAGATGGTTCGAAGGGGTGCATTGACTCTCCTGTGCCCAGTGCTTATCTTCTTACGGTAATAATTGGAAAGCTGAATCCAAAAATCACCACCTTCAGAAAATGCAGGATACTCAGGTGGATTAGCGTTCCAAACTTAGATAGTGAGGAAGTGAGTAGGAGATAATCACTTTGCAATTTTAAACTGAGGGGAGACAGTGATTTATGGTTTTAGACTGTGTAGGACATTCACAGCATCCAGAATACTCTGTTGGGAATATCTATCCTATACTTTACTACAAAGCCAAGGTCTCTGACAATGAAACCCAAAACACTGCCTCCCCACGTAATCTGATAAAAGACTTGAGAAGTCTGGTTGAATTTAGAACACAGATGGAAAACGGGAAAATTAAATCCAAACCCAAGATCTTGCGCTTAAACAAAGGAGACGACAATAGGATGAGGCAGGAGTTGGCTAATATAGACTGGAAGCAACGACTTTACGGTGGGACGGTTGACAGACAGTGGAGGAATATCAAAGCAATTTTTCAAAGTGCTCAGTAAAAACATATATCAGTGAAAAGGAAGGACTTTAGGAAAAGGAGTAATCTGCTGTGGGTGGCTAAGGAAATAAGGGAGTCTATCAAATTAAAATAGAAGGCACACAAATTGGTAAAAACCAAGGAGAAACTGGGAGATTAGAAAAACTTCAAAGATTAACAGAAAGCTTGATGGGATTCGGGTAAAATGTAATGAGTAGCTATCTCCAGGGCCAGAATAGCAGTTTACCCTGCTGGAGGGGAACCTATTGTGTGGGGAACATATGGCCTTTGTAATTGTTGAAGCACTTAACTGCTACCATAGAGATAATCCTGATCAAGTTAAAAATCACAGCACACTCCAAAAACTTGTATTTCCAAATAAACCTGTTGGACTATAACCTGGTGCTGTGTGGTTTTTAACTTTGTCCATTCCACCCCAACCCCGGCTCCTCCACATCAGAATCCTGATAGACAGCCCCACTGAAACTGAAGTGCCTGTCAGATACTTGAGGGGGCCAAAGGGGCGTGGGGGGAGGGGTGTGTGGTTTAACCACAAAGTGCTGAACTGAACTAGACTTTTTAAAACTGCTGTTGCCTTGGAGATAATCCTGAGAGATAGTCTCTATTCAAAACCACAAACCACAAAGGTAGAAGAAAGGGAGCCGTACACCGGACAGGCGGGGAGTTACCTGATGCTGCCTGGAGGTGTTCTGCATGTACACTATCCAGGTAACTGCCATGTCTCATCAATAAAGACTCAAAGAAGACCTCTCAGAGTTCTGTGCCTAGTTATTCCTACTCAGCAGGGTTCAGGAATATGAGGACACAGCAGTCAGACTTCACAGTAGAGGATACGAAGACCATGCCAGTAATTGATAAGGAGACTGAGGAAGGTGAAGACCTAGAAAGACCATTATCGTGAAAGAGTTGGAGCTAGGCAAGATAATGGAGCTAAAGGTAGACAAATCTCATTGCCCTGATGGAATACATCCCAAGATACCAACAGAGTTAGGGGGAGAAATAGCAAATGCACTTAGAGTCATAGAATCCTACAGCAGAGACAGGCCCTTTGGCCCAAACTGGCCCATACCGATCAGAATGTCCATCCACGCTAACCCCATTTCCATGCACTTGGATCATCTGCTTCTGAAACTTTCCTATCTATGTATTTGTCCAAATGTCTTTTACATGTTGTTAACAGACCTGCCTCAACCATTTCCACTGGCAGTTCATTCCATATACATACCACACTCTGTTTAGAACAGTTGCCCCTCAGCTACCCTTTTATTCTTTCTCCTCTAACCTTAAACTGATACCCTCCGGTCCTTAGTTCCCTGGGAAAAAGACTGAGTGCATTCACCTTACCCAGGCCTCTCATGATCTTATACACTTCTTTAATATATTCCCCCTCTGTTTCCTCTGCTCTAAACAAAAAAAAATCCTCGCTTGTCCAACCTCTCTCTGTAACTCAGACCCCTGAGACCTAGCATCATTCTTGTAAATTTCTTCTGCACCTTTTCCAGTTTAATAACTGAAACCTACACTGCACTCATCACATTTCCCGTGTTTCCCCACGGTGCTGGAACCGACGTGACAACACCAATGGATTACAATCCATGATCGATAATTCACTCAGTTAGAACAATCCCATTTTCATAGCTTTTTCCATGATGCAGGAATCCTTTTGTCTTCCTGGTTTCATGGTAAAATGCCCTCATACAAGACCAATCTGTGGCTTAACTGTTCCTGGGAAATGTGCCATGATTTTTTAGACATTCAAAAACCAACGAAATCTGTCTCTACAGTCCCCACGCTAACATGGACTTCGCTGTCTCAGTACGTTTTCCAGTCACACTGACATTTGAAATATTCGTTCACGGGCAGAATGCACACCTTTCCTTCCAGACGAAAAGGCCAATGATATCCAGATCGGCACGGATCCAGTAACATGAAGTTCAATGTGAATTTCTCAACTGCAAATTCCCCCTTTCAGTACTCTACAACAGAGAAAACAAAGTGCTGGAGATCCTCAGCAGGTCTGGCAGCATCTGAAATGGTGACAGATGCAGGAAACATTGCAGCCTTGAAGAAGTATTTAGATGATCACACCAGGCACGTTCGCTTGATGACCGGTATGGAGAAGATGGGGGCATTGTGTTCAACAGTTTTATACCAGAGACTCTGACCCCATTTTATTCCGTGTTTCTCTGAGATTCCCTCTTTTCAGAAGCAGGCAGGAGTGGGAAGCAGTGGAGAATGTAAATGATGTGTGACCTTCCTAGTGAGAGGATTCGAGTACCGGAGCAGCGATCCCTTACTGGAAGGGCCTTGGCGAGACCACACCTGGAGTACTGTGTGTACCTTTGTTCCCCTTTCCCAAGGGGAGCTATCCTGGTTACTGAGAGAGAGTAAAGGAGGGTCACCAGCCTGAGTCCTGGGATGTGTAGATAGTTAAGGGCTGCAGATGCTGGAAGTCAGAGTTTATACAATGCTGATCTGGGGAAATGCAACAGGTCAGGCAGCATCAGAGGGGCAGGAAAGTTGATGTTTTGGGTCAGGACAGTTTGTCAGTCAGAATGAATAGTCCTGACCTGAAACATCAACTTTCCAGCCCCATCGTATCCATGCTGGTCATCAAGCGTCTATTTATTCTAGTCCTACGTTCTGGCACTCCGTGTAACATCTTGGTGTGATCATCTAAACACTTCTTCAAGGCTGCAATGTTTCCTGCATCTGTCACCATTTCAGATGCTGACAGACTTGCTGAGGATGTCCAGCAATTTATGTTCTTATTGCAGATTTCCACCATTTTGCTGAAGCACATAGAGTCATAGATATGTATACAGCTCCATATTTTGTTGACTCACATTTCTGAGATGTCAGGACTGATGGCTGAAGAGGGACTCAATCCTCGTTTAATCCTCCTTCGCTTTGGCTTTCTGAGCTGCTGACTACATCACTAATATTCTACCTCCCATTCCCTGACCTGAATCGTACCCATCTAAGCCGACACTTTAGTTCCCAACCCCCTGCCAGACTAGTTAAAACCTCACCAATGGAACTGCAAAAGCCATCAGATTTGTCTCAGCTCTGCCCAGGGATAACCGGTCAGGCTGGTATAGGACCCACCCAGAAACAGCCCCAGTGCCTGAAGAATCTAAACCTTTCTCTGGTACACCATTTCCCCAGCCACACATCCAGCTGATCTACCCTCTTATTCCTGCTCTCACTAGCACATGGCACTGGGAGTAAGTCTGACATTATTATGTTTCAGGAGCTACATTTTAATGCATCTCTGCTCTCCCTATATCTAGCTTTCCGGCCCTCATCCCTCTGTTTAGCGATGTTGTTGGTATCTGTGTGTTCCACCACCACGGACTGTTTAACTCCAGCTCCAGAAAGTCCTGCAGTCTCCCCATGATATTGCGGATCCTAGCTTTATGGAGGTAACATACCATCCTGGATTCATGTCTGTGGTCACAGCAGTGTCCGCCCTAACCCTGAGCATTGAATCCCCTGTCACTATAGCCGTGTTTCCTCTCTTTCCTCCCGCTCTGTGCAGCGTAGCTCTCTGTGGTGGCATGACCCTAGCTGGTGCTGATTTCCCGAGAAGCTACCCCACCCATTCCCGCCCTTACAGAATCCCAAGCGGGATACAGTATCTGTATGAGAAGGGGATGACCACTGGGGACCTCTGCACCCCCTGCCTGAGCGTTTTCCTTGATCTGATGGTCATCCATTCCCTTTCTGCCTGTGTAGCCCTCACCTGCAGTGTGACTAACTCACTAAACATGCTGTCCATAACATTCTCAGACGCTCCACAGTGAGTCCACTCACAGCTCAATGTCTGAAAAGCAGGTTCCCAGTAACTGCAGATGGACACACTTGCAGCACACATAGACGTCAGGCACACTGGAAGCGTCCCTTATTTCCCACATTGTACAAGAGGACCACACCACGGGTCTGAGGTCTCCTGTCACAACATCTCTCTACATTCATCTCGTTACTCCCATTAAGAAAATTTAAACGAGTGAGCAACCTTCCTTTACTTCAAACATGTACATTATAATAAAAAAACTCTTTACTTCAGCAGATATGTCATACTTTAAAACCTTAAATACTGAGAAATTGGCTGTTCCCATTGGGACCACGTGAATTACTGAATGGCCTGAACTAAACCTGAGTTTCAGCTTCACCTTCTCCCAATCTCACTTCCCTCTGTTTACACCCAACTCCAAAACACTCTCATTGAGCCAAGCAGCACTCTCAGTACAGCCCTGTCATTTTCAATGTCTGCTCATACCTACACTGCCCTCAGCCTGTTCTAATGCATCTCAATGTGAGCTCAGGAACAGCATCTCATCTTTCAATTCAGCCCTTTGCAACCCCAGAGTCAAAATGGACTTCAGCAGTTTCTGGATGAACAGACAGTTGTCAGAATCTGGAATGTTCCACCTGAAATGGTGCTGGAATTTGAATCCACAAGGAATTTCAATGAGAAGCTTGCAGGGAATTGGAAGTAGGGAGTTTAAAGGTTAACATCATGAAGTGGGTGATTGGGACTAAATCTGGCATTTGGATAAGTCTGTGTTCTCTATCAGGCCAATACCTCCTTCCACAGCTGCAGGGCCAAGAAATGAACACATACCCAAAGGGTGATCCGACTATGAACTTGAACATCTTTCTGATTTTTGCTTGACAAAACTATTGGTGATATTTTCCCAGACTGAACAGACAAACCTTTATCATTCCACAGTTAAATCTCAATGATATTCAGATCCGGATGACTCCGCTGACTGTAGAAACTTGTTTTTGAGATCCCAGTGCCAATTATTCTCAATTAATATCCTATAAAATGAATTCACAAAACAAAGCTCACAATCAGTGCAAGGTGAATAGTGAAGGCGAACACTTCTCTTGGTATGTGTTTGATGTGTAAACGCTCATCTTGAAATCTCCCCGCCCCCCCCCCAAAAAAGAGGACATGTGCATGCGCCTTGCTGTACCTTGCCCCAAATAAAGATGGCAGCCATAACCCAGGACCTCTCACTGCCTGAGGCCCACAGCTGTTTTCCTCTTTGCTGCAAACGTGGGACCAGGAGTTTCTAATTCAGATTAACAACCTGCACAGAGTATGACTAAACCCTCCCAGTCCACACTGATACATCTCATCCGGTTTCTGCTGCCACTCTCCCCTTTCCGCCTCCTGCAAACACCAAGGGTCATCAGGGGTTCTGTGACCCGTCCTCAGAACCAGCGACAGCTGGGAAAAGTAGAATCCCTACAGCGTGAAAACGGGCTCTTCGGCCCAACAATTCCACACCCACCTTCCGAAGTTCATCTCACTCAGACCCATTCCCCTCCCTATTACTCTCCATTTCCCCGGACTAATGCACATCCCTGAACACTACGGGAAATTTAGCTGGGCCAATTCACTGAACCTGCACATCTTTGGACCACAGGAGATAGGGGTTAAAGAGTAAACAATAGGTGGGGACAGAGTGCAAAGAGAGACAGGAACATTTGGAAAGACAAAGGAGTGAATAACGATCTGGTGGGAGGATGGAAAGCTGTTAGTGGAGGAGACAGGAACCTGGTAGCATCTGAGTGGTGGTGGTGGAAATGGTGACTGATGAGTTACATTGTGGCTGCAAAAATGTCCCGGAGCTTCAAGTTGCCTGTCACTTTAACACACAAGACTGTTCCCTGTCCAACATCTCTGTCTCATGCTTACTGCGGTGTTCCAGTGAAGCTTGAACACTCCAGAACATACCAAATGATCTCCTATTTCAAGGACTGCAATTTCCCCTCCCATGTGGTCAACAATGCCCTCCAGTGTATCTCCTCCCCTTCCCACACCACTGCCTTTGAACCCCACCCTTCGAACCCCAACAAGGATGGGATCCCCCCACTCCTCACCTTCCACCCAGATACAACACATCATCCTCTGCCATTTCCACCACCTACAATCAGACCCCACCAGAGATATATTTCCCTCCCCTCCCCTTTCAGCATTCCACAGAGACCATTCCCTCTGTGACTTCCTCGTTCGGTCCACGCTCCCCACCAACCCAACCTCCACTCCCAGAACCTTTGCTTGCCACTGCAAGTGGTGTAAAACCTGTGCCCACACTTTCCCCTCACCTCCATCCAAGGCATCAAAGGATCCTCCCACATCCAGCAGAGAATTCCCTGCCCACCCAAACACCTCAACTATTGTGTCCTTTGCTCTCAATGTGGTCTCCCCTACACGAGGGAGTCAGGACGCCCACTTGTGGAATATTTCAGGGAATATTTCTGCCCCCCCCCCGCCACGCTGCCAAGGACATGCGAGTCCTGGGTGTCCTCCACCCCCAAATCGAAGCCACCCGACGCCTGGAGGAAGAACACCTCATCTCCTCATCTTCTACCTTGGAACCTTTCAACCACACGGCATCAAGGTTTCCTCATCTCCTCTCTCCCACCTTATCACAGATTCAACCCTCCAACTCGGCACTGGCCTCCTGAACTGTCCCACCTGTCCATCTTCCTTCCCAATTATCCATTCCACCCTCTCACCACGACGCCCCATCTACAACCACCTATTGTCTCCCTAGTTCCCTTCCTCAACCCCAAACATCCCTCCCTATTTATCTCTCAGCCCTCTTCCCCCACCTCCCACATTTCTGATGAAGTCCTTACATGCCCAATACGTCAATTCTCTTGCTCCTTGGATGCTGCCTGACCTGCTGTGCTTTTCCAGCACCACACTTTAACGCAAGCTGGGAGAACAACACCTCATCTCCCAGTCGGGGACCATGCAATACTCTGGCTTCAACATCAAATTCAATAATTTTAGGTCCTGAACTCTCCCACGTCCTAGTGTCTTTGCCCCCCACCCCACATATCAGGCCTTGTTATTACATAGCCTGCCATTACCCACTACCTATGTTTAGCCGCTAACAGTCCCCATAAACAGCTATTCACCCCCCCCCCAGCCAAATCGTTATCCACTCCTTTGTCCAACTGCTCCTGTCTCTCTCTTTGGACTCTGTCCCCCTATCATTTACTCCTTAACCCCTACCTTCTGCATAAAAACCGACATTTCTTTTCTGAGTAGCATCAGTTCCTGAGGATGTGTCACCGAATCCAAAATGCGAACAGATTTCACTTCACAGATGCTGCCCGATCTGCTGAGCTTTTCAAGTACTTCGGGTTGTTGTATGTGATTTACAACATCCGCAGTTCTTTTGGTTCTAATTTACCCGGAGTATCTAATTCAGGTCTAGCAGACTGAAACAGTGTTTATCAACCCTCCCAGTCCACATTAACTCCATCTCTCTCCCTGTCTCTGCTGTCTCTCCCACTCCCTTCACACTCACTGAGTCCCCCCTCACAGTGACACTGCGCCTGCAAAGCTGATGGTCATGTGTTGGCCTGCTGGACCCACCCCTCATTCACTCCCATTGGCTGGAGGATCACGCCAACTCTCCTATTGGTCTGAAGCTGTGTCAATCAGCCAGGCCCCATTGTGACATGATGGTGGGATACTCCCAGATGCATCAGAGGCTCGAGGATCACGCCAACTCTCCTATTGGTCTGAAGCTGTGTCAATCAGCCAGGCCCCATTGTGACATGATGGTGGGATCCTCCCAGGTGCATCAGAAGCTGAGGGGTGACCTCATAGAGGTTTATAAAATCAGGAGGGGCATGGGTAGGATAAATAGACAAGGTCGTTTCCCTGGGGTGGGGGAGTCCAGAATGAGAGGGCATAGGTTTAAGATGAGAGGGGAAGAGTTTAAAATGGATTTGAGGGGCAATTAGTTTTCCCCACTGAGGTATAGAATCTTCTGTCAGGAAGGGAAGGATGTTGATACAATTATACCATTTGGTATCTGGATGGGTATATGAAAAGGAAAGGTACAGAGTGATATGTGCCAAGTGTTGGCAAATGGGTCTAGATTAGGTTGGGATATCTGGTCAGCATGGACCAGTTTAACCAAAGGGTTTATTTTCATGCTATACATCTCTACTGCTCTGCCCTGTGATGAGCTTCATCATTCACAGTGAATGAGGCAGTATCACAGAGCACAGGGGCTGGGGGCTATTCCGCCCATTGGGGCTGTAGTCTCTCCCTCTAGAGATTGTGCCAGTCAGTTCCAACTCACCTCCCATTTGGACATAGCCCTCCAAATCCTTCCTTAAAAAAGTTAAATTTCAAACTTGTTTTGACAATAACTACTGAATCTGCATCCAGCTGTCTATCAAACTGTTCCAGGTGCTCAGAACTTAGTGAGTAAAATAATCTTCACATTTTTCTTTGCATTATTTGCCAGTTACCTGAAAATAGTTACTAAAAATTGTGACGTTAAAAATTTCTCACTCTGTCTCTCTGTAAATGAAATACCCTGGAAACAAATCAACTCCTGGTCGAAATCACTGCTTAACCTTCTCAGCTCCAAGGAGAATTGTCTGACCTTCTGCTAACTCCCATAAAAGAAAAACCCATCTTAATTTTAATTTATTAGTGCCATAGAGATGTACAGCACAGACACAGTCCCTTCAGTCCAAATTGTCCATGCCGACCAGATATCCTAAATTAATCTCGTCCCGTATGCCACCACTTGGCCCACAGCCTTCTAAACCTTTCCCAATCACATATCCAATGAGATGCCTTTTAAATGTTGTAACTGTACCAGCCTCCACACTTTCTCTTGCAGCTCATTCCATACACATACCACGTTCAGCTTGAAACTTTGCCCCTAATATCCCTTTTCAATTTTTTCCCTCACGCCTGTGCTTTCTAGTTTTGGACTCACCTAAACAGGAATAATACCCTGGCTGTTTATCCTATCCATGTCCCTAATGATTTTATCAACCTCTATGGTCACCTCTCAGCATCTGATTCTCCAGTGAAACCAGCCTCAGTCTATTCAGCCTCTCCCTATAGATCAATCCCTCAACCCTGGCAACATCTTAGCATCTTTTCTGAATCCTTTCAAGATTCACAATATCTTTCCAATAGCGGGGAGACCAGGACTGAAAGCAGAATTCCAGAAGTGGCTGATTGAATGTCTTGTACAGCCGCAAAATGTCGTCACAACTCCTGTACCCAATGAACTGACCAATAAAGGCAAGTACACCAAACACTTTCTTGACTACCCTGCCTATCCACTTCAAAGGAACTATGAAACTGCACTCCAATGTGTCTTTGTTCAGCAACACTCCCCAGGACATTCCCATTAAGTGTATAAGTCCCACCCTAATTTGCTTTTCCAAAATGCAGAACCTCACATATATCTCAATTAATCTTCATCTGCCACTCCTCAGCCCATTTGATCGGAGTCTCATTGTACTCTCAGATAACTTTGCTGTCCATTGCACCTCCAATTTTGGTGTCTATTGTAAACCTACTAAGCATAGCTCCTATATTCACATAGAAATCATTTATATAAATGGCAAAAAGCAGTGGACCCAGCACCCAGCCTGACAGCATATTGCTCATCACAGGCTTCCAGTCCAAAAAGCACCCTCCACTATGACACTGACTGCTCAGCAAGGTTAGAGCTCATGGCATACATGGAGAACTAACCATTTGGATACAGAACTGGCTCAAAGGCAGAAGACAGAAGGTGGTGATGGAGGGTTGCTTTTCAGACTGGAGGCCTGTGACTAGTGGAGTGTTACAAGGATCAGTTCTGGATCCACTACCTTTCGTCATTTATATCAATGACTTGGATGTGAACACAGGAGGTATAGTTAGTGCGATGACACCAAAACTGGAGGTGCAGTGGACAGTGAAAAAGATTACCTCAGAGTACAATGGGATCTTGATCAGATGGGCGAATGGGCTGAGGACTGGCATTTTGGGAAAGCAAATCTTAGCAGGATTTATACACTTAATGGTAAGGTCCTGAGGAGTGTTACTGAACAAAGAGACTTTGGAGTGCAGGTAGATAGGATAGTGAAGGCGGCATTTGGTATTCTTTCCTTTATCTGACAAAGTATTGATACAGGAGTTATGAAATAATGTTGTGGATGTACAGGACATTGGTTAGGCCACTTTTGGAACGTTGCATATAAATCTGGTCTCCCTCCTATTGGAAGGATATTGTGAAATTTGAAAGGGTTCCGAAAAGATTTATAAGAACGTTGCCAGGGTTGGAGAATTTGAGCTAGGCTGGGGGTTAAATAGAGGTTGAATAGACTGGGGCTGTTTTCCCTGCAGCGTCGGAGACTGAGAGGTGATCTTATCTATGTGTATAAAAACATGAGGTGCATGGATACGATAAATAGACAAAGGTTTTTTTTCCCTAGCGTGGGGTATCCCAGCACTAGAGGGCATAGGTTTATGGTATGAGGGGAAAGACTTTAAAGAGACTTGAGAGGCAACGTTTTCACACAGAGGGTGGTACGTGTATGGATTGAGCTGCCAGAGGAAGTGGTGGAGGCCATTACGATTGCAACATTTAAAAGGCATCTTCATGTGTATATGAATAGGAAGGATATGGGCCGGGGGTGCTGACAGGTGGAACTAGATTGCATTGCGATATCTGATCAGCATGTATTGGTTGGACCGACGGGTCTCTGTTTCTGTGCTGTCCATCTATGACTCTTTGACCTTCCAGCCAATTCCGTACCCAAACAGCTAGTTCCGCCAGAATTCTATGGTGCTGAACCTGCTAACCAGTCTGTAATGTGGAACCTTGTGGCTTTCTCAAGTCCAAGTTAATGATTTTCAATGCACAAAGCTATGCTGACTCTCCCTAATCATTTCGTGCTTTTCCAATTACATGTAAATACTGTCCCTGAGAATCCCTTCCAACAACTTCTCTGCCACTGACTTCAGGCTCACTGGTCTATAGTTCCCTGGATTTTCCTTTCCACCTTTCTCAAATACTGGCACCAGTCTTCCAGCACCTCACCTGTGGCGATCGATGATACAAATATCGCAACAAGGGGCCCAGCAAAAGCTTCCCTAATTACCCACAAAGTTCTGGGATACACCTGATCAGATTCCAGGGATTTATCCACCTTTATGCATTTTAAGACATCCAGTACCTCCTCCTCTGTAATACGTACACTTGCCAAGTTATCACTATTTATTTCTCCAACTTCTCTAACTTCCATATCCCCTTTCAGTAAAAACTGATATGAAGTACTTACAGAATCTCTCCCACCTCCTGCTGTGCCACAGACAGTCTTGTTGATCTTTGAGGGTCACTATTCTCTGCCTAGTTATTCTTTTGTCTTTAGTGTATTTGTGGAATCTCTTTGGATTCTCCTTAAACCTATTTCCCAAATCTATCTCATGTCCCCTTTTCTGCCTCCTGGTTTCCTGCGAGTATACGCCTACTGACCTTATAGTCCTCTTCGGGATTCACACAAACACAGTGGTATGTACCTGCCATATCCTTCCTTCATTTTCTTGACCAGAGCCTCAATTTCGCAGGTCATGCAGCATTCTCAACGCCTCCCAGCCTTGGCCTTAACAGGAACATACTGTCTGTGTACTCTCATTGTCGCAGGCCTATGGAGGCAATGACAGATGAGGACAGAGAAACAATCATTATCAGTGAAGAGGTAGTGTTGGGATAGCTAACAACTCATCCTTATCTCTATAATTCCTCTCTAGCCTCAGAACTGTCACTATCTCTGCATCAAAAACATCTCAATCTCTGCAACATCCTCCAATCTCTAATCTCCTCCAGTCTCAACACCCTCTCTATCTTTAATCTTGTACACCCTCACAAATCTCTGTGATGTGCCTTTCTTTAATTCAAGCCTTCAGGATAACCCATTTTTATTTCAGATTCCTGCACCCAGAGCTCCACAATGTCCCGCTTAACCTCTGTCACATTTTCCTCCAAAAAACATTAATCAATCATGTATCATCTATTCTAATATCACTTTCTCTGACCTGGTTTCTATTGTGGCTTGTCATATTCCTATATTACGCGCCTGTGGTCTACATGACAGAAAGCGGTTTTGTGGTCCATTGGGTTTATGCTGTAAAGAAATCTCCCAGCTAACTATTTTAATCCCATTTTCCAGCACAGAGCCCATAGACCTATCAGCCTTGGCCTTGCAAGTGTGTTCCTAAATAGATTTTAAATGCCATCGAGATTTCTGTCTCTCACTCTCTTCCAGACAGTGAGGATTAGTGCAACTATTGCTCTATGCTATTACCCACAGGGTTCAGAGCAGCTGGGTCTGTGCGAACCATAGATCGCCCACACATTGTGAAGGATGGCAAGGTCCCTGAGAGGGGGCACAGGAGATTTACCAGGATGGATCAAGGAATGGGGGATTTTAGTTGCAGAATTTGTGGGGCTTTTTTAACATTAATTGTTCACGTGACATGTGTGTTGCTCATACACATCAAGAAAACCATCCACAATTACTGGACTCTCCTTTTCAACCTCTGCCCTTGCCTGCGCTGTGGTAATATTCAGGTTAACCACTACCAGATATCTCTCTGTAATGAGAGAGCAGTCCTATGGTCAGGTAGGACAATGCTGACTTGATCTTTTCCACAGTGATGTCACTGTACCTCGAGGGTGGAGAGAGGGAATGCTGAAGGTGGTGGATGGGAAATCACTCAGGTCCAGTGCTTTGTCCTGGAGGATGTTCACTTTCTTTAATATTGTTGAGGGGGGAGGGTGCACTGACGCAGGCAAGTGGAGAATGTTCCAACACAACCCTGATGTGTACCTTATAGAGAGCAAACAGACATTGGGTAATCAGCGGTTTGGAAAAACTGAGATTGTTCTCCTTGTAGCAAAGGCAATTTGGGGAGCTGTGACAAAGCGGTTTACAAACGTTACCCGTTATAATAATAAACCTGACACCCATCAGCTCATTATACAAGGATTACAGGACACATGTTGAATGTTTTGGAAGATCTATTGAGAGGATGGTTTGATTCAAAGGAGAACTTTTCTGCAGCAAATGGGTTTGATCTGGAACACAATACTCTCACACAATATGAATATCCAGGGCCTGATGAATGGAGTAATTCTGTCAGAGTTTTACAATGACTGAGATTACCATCTGAATATCTGCCTGTAATACAAGTTTATAAAATCCGTCACTGTCAATTCAAGTTTGAAACTCATACAATCCCCTCCTCCTGGCCCAGGATGACTGTACACATTACCCCTGGTGGAGGTTAGCAGGCACTTCAAGGGCAAATCTATGTGGGTTTCTATGAGTTTCCACCTTGGGACTTCATGTGACTGAACGTAGAACAGAATGTCCCAAGATTCAGTGAGATGTGGAGAGCAGGATTTGCTTCCTTTTCTTTCCTTCCGTTCTGCTGCTGTGCCTCCTCAATAAGACATGGGGTGGGAAAGGCTCATGCAGTTTGACGGGCAAGATGTCTCTATTCTGACCAATGGGCAGCAAGCTCCTCCCAGTCATGAAACAGAGTATCCCTGAAAAATAGCAACTGCGCATGCTTCTCACTGACCAGTGCTCACAGTATATGTTTCGAATACTGAGGGGGGAAATCTCCTAGAAAAGGCATAACAAGAAAGTTCCAAAAGGATTATAAACAGTTTACAGAGAGATTTTCACAGGAAACGTGGGCAACAAGTTGGTAAATAGAGTATAACTTGGGATAAACTGTAGAAAGCTGCACCACAAAGGGACTGGGGGAAAATGAGCAGTAAACACAGAAAGCTAGTACAGTTACAACATGGAATCAGGAAGGGGAATGGAATGTTGTCCCTTATTTCAAAGAGTTTGCAATACAACAGTTTGGAGTATATACCTTAGGGCAAATAAACAAATGGAGAGTGAGACCACATCTGGAGGAACGTGAACAGATTCGGTCGCTTTAGTTAACGAAATAGAGCAGTTTATTGGAGGCATTTCAGAGAAGATCCATTGGGATGATCCCCGTTTTGAAGGGATTATCCTGTAAGCAAAGGCTGAATAAGTTGGGAATCTACTCACTGGACTTTGGAAGAATGAGAGGTGATCTCTTTGAAACATACAGGATTCTGTCCAGGTTTGATAGGGTAAAAGGGAGGATGTGTCCCATTACGGGTGAGTCTTGAACCAGATTCTGGGTCAGTCTCGGAATCAAGGGTTCTGTTTCAGATTTGTCAAGTTAAAGGCAACACTGACAGAGGTTAGGGTTTCAGTAGCAATGGAGCTGGGGTTAGAAGGAGACAAGCAACGTTTTAGAGATTGGAATTCCTGGTGTTTGTGATTGTGTAGATGTCTGATCAGAAGATCACCTTGGGGTCAGATATGAAAGCAATATTGTGAATAATGTAGTTCTGCCTCAGACACTTCCCATTGAGAGGGGGGGACATAGCAGTAAGGGAAATGGATTTGGAGTAGCAACTGAAAGCAATGGGTTTAACAATTACAGTGTTTCATTGGAGTGAATTGCAGCTAATTGAAGCGTGGTATGCAGTTTGATAGTGGAGTAATGGAGACGGATGATGGGGAGGGAGAGCTGGATATTGTCAGTGTACATGTGAAACCTAACACGGTGCTTTTTGGGCGATGTTACCTACTGGCAGTATGCAGGTGAGAAACAGGACGGACCAAGGATAGATCCTGGAGGGACACCAAATACAACGAATTCAGAAAGGAAAGGGAGAGTGGAGATGGAGCAGGATTTTCCAGTGATGGTGAGGACAAATATTAGGTTTTAGCAGAATGGGAGAGAAGGACATAACCAGAAAAGACAGACAGACAGATCATGGAACAATATCTGTGAATTGCAAGGGGGTGGGGGTGGGGGGGGGGGTGGGGGTTCAGGGGCGGTGACAAGTAGGAGGATGAGACAGAGATTTGCAATGTCCATGATTTTGTTACACTCGGGTAAATGGTCAAGATGACCTCTAATAAGGCTTGACAAGAGACTCTAGGAAATGCAACTTTAGGACTAAAGTGGGAGCACGCTTGTGAGGCAGTTTGGCTCGGTGGGCTAGTGAAGAGGGCAGAAAGAAGCTGAGACAGCTGATCGGATTGTCTCAATGTTATTGACAGAGAAACTCCATGTGCTCCTCACTCTTGTTGTTGGAAGGGAGGATGGAGGAGACAGGATAATGGACATTTTTTTTATTTCCAAAACAATAAACAAAACCTGTGATAGTGATTCTAAAAATAAGTGAACAAACCTGTCGTATTTATCATTTTGTCAAGAATATTAAAATATACAACTAAAGTTCAGGTTTGAATCCCAAATCGGTAGAGGGTGGCTCTGAAGTCAAGAAAAAAATAACTGGAATGAAGAATCTACTGTTTGCCATGGAACCATTGGGGATGTTTTTCTGCCATTGACAATGCCCTTGAGGGAAAGACACCCGTCAGTGACCCATCAAATCACTCATTGTATTAATCACTGCACAGTCTCAACAAAGGAATGGAACTGGGTGGTCCACATTACATCTACTAATGCACTAGCAAATACAACCACACAATCAGCCATCTTGACCCTGCAACTTCTGCCTCACTGTGGGCCAACAACAGCAGCAGAACTGTACTCCAGCCCAATCTGAAACTCATGGCCTGATATCCCCCACTCAACCATTAACATCAAGCCAGGGGAATCAACCCTGGTTCAATGGTGAATTCAGGAGGGCATGCCAGGAGCAGTACCAGGCATACCTAAAAATGAGGTGCCAACCTGGTGCAGCTACCAAACCTGCATGCCAAACAGCACAAGCAATACCAAATAGAACTAAGTGATCCCATAACCAATAGATTAGATCAGAGTTCTGCAGTTCTGCCACACCTAGTCAAGAATAGTGACAGACAATTAAACAACTCACTAGAGGAAGTATCACTGATATCCCCACCCTTACCGATGGAGGGGTCTCACACATTCATGAAACAGATAAGAGGACAGCATTAGCAGCGATTTTCAGCCAGCGGTGCCAAGTGGATGAGCCTTCTCCATTGGTCCCTGACATCACAGATATGAATCGAATTGGTTGAAAACTTATTTCAAATCAGATCAAGAAATGGATAAGCGGTGTAAAGGTATGGGCCCTGCCTATATTCTGGCAATAATACTGTTGGCTTTGCTGCATAACTTGCTGCCCACCAAGGTAAGTACTACTCCAGCACTGGCACCTACTGACTTTGTGGAACATTGCTCAGGGATGTTCCAACACAAAAACACAGGGCAGATCCAACTCAACCACTTCCCCTCCATCAGTCCACACTGGCTCAGCAGTGAAGTGATGGAAGGTGTTGTGAGAAACAAAAGCTCACTCACTTTAATAATTTCAGTCCGAGACCAAAAATCTGAAACAGTGTCGTTTATTTGTACACTTGCAAGTGGGTGCAATGTCTAATGCCAGGTAAGGCAATGACAAATGCACACCAAATCCAACAAACTCTCAAAATTTATACAGTTTGAATTCCCATATTTTTTCCTTATTCCATTGTTTGCCCCCATCCTCCGCTTACGTCATTCATTTCCTTAAGACTGATCCCACAACTTCTGTTTGTCCGGCCTTGTCAGTGATAAATGTTTATCTCTGCCTCCTATAAGGTTGTTTGACGTCCTCCCATCCTTTGCTTACCATTATCTGCTCCCTCCATCTGCGCTGCCCCTCACAGCATCTTATCACTAAGTCCTTTTGATTGGGGTTTGTTCCTGTGCCCCCATACAAGTGGGAATCAGATGTTTATAAAGGCCTCTTTTCACAGCATTTTATCTAGTGCCTGTATTTCTACCATTGTTCTGTAATCACGTCTCGTGCTAACATACCATTTTGTAATGGATTATATATTTCCGCATTCTTGCTAATTCAGCTCTCGTCCGAAACAATCCCAAACTAATGTGAATTCATTTACTCTGTATCATATCTTATAATTGCAGAAATAACATTAATTCACCGATATCCCACAATTTCCCCTTTTTCTTTTGATTACCATTTGTTATCTTCTGTCTCTTTTATTTTAAACATCGTTCCCAAAATTCGCAAGCATCATTTCAGAGATTTCATCCATCTTGGTTTCACTCATCTCCTCATTATTTAGCCGATAAAGTTCCTCTGTCTGATTCCCTCTTAGGGGCATCTGTTTCATCAAGGTTGTTTCAATCAATCAGCCTCTGGGTGAGTCCTCGTATACAGGGTATGACACAACAGCCAATGGCCACCAACACCCCGACTACTACTATCAGGGAAGTAAGGATAGAAATCACCACCCCCGTTTTCTGCTAAAATAATATCAAGGGCTATTCTGTTTTCCCATGCCATCCTACTTGTTGCATCAAGCTGTTCTGATATTCCTTTAACTGCCTCTCTTGTATAATTTATAAATCGCTGCTGATTATAAAAAATGTAATTTATCCAGTCTACATTTTTATTAATTGTTACCTACCAAAAGAGAGCTGACTCAAAGCCTGCTGCAATCTGGTTACGAGCTTTGAATTCATCAGGTACTCCCCTAGGGACTCCTACCGTATCAAGCTAAATCCTGTCATCAAAAGAAGTATCTAACAGTAATCTCTTACCCCTTCCCGTTTTCCCTACGATCTTTTCCTTCTCAAATGCCAGGGTAAATGGAATTGCCAATTGTACAATTGCACATACCCTTCTCCAATCCGGAGGTAGGGTGGGTCTCAATATTTTGCCTCCACAGTTCCGCTCGGGGAACCTTTAGTGCTGAGTAGTTCCCTCCCTTCTCCGTTTCCGTAACATTCTTAATCTCTGTGCATAATTTCAGCTCCCCCAAATCTCTCAACCGACTTGTACCTCCCCTGTGCACACACGACGTGTGATTTCCAACTGCAGCGGAAAATGTGGGGGGAGCTTTTACATCTTTCTTCTCCAAGGGAGGGAACATCAGAGATAGGGAGGTACAATTCCTATCATTCCATGCAGTCTCATCCTGGTACAGGGATATCATACATTTCATGCCCTTCCTGTCTCACTTCCACCCGAGCGGAACGGGAACCACCTGGGCCACTGGCCGACAGGAGGCACATGCATAGCAATTGTTCTTGTTCAGACTTTTTACAGTATACTTTACCCATTCAACCCAGGCATTTGCATTCCCGTACCCAGTCTCTATCTCGATGGTCTGTTTCAAATCCTTTATCTCTATAATTTTTACTACTTTAGGATAATTGAGAGGGGTGAAAGGTTGTATCTTATTACCCAGTAATTCTACCCGTTTTCCCTGTCCTACGCTAATTCAAAAACAACAGCCCACAAACGCCTTCCCATTTGTTTTCATTTCAATCCCAAATGTTTCATTTAATTGTATCTCATAAGTGCCCCCCCCCCCAGAAATGCTTCGTGGCATGTGGTTTTCCTTATTGTTAGATATATTGGGTTACACTTTTTATCGGGACAATCGCGAGCTGGTCGGAAGGGGGCCCTGTGTACTGTGAGAAGACCATTATACCAAGTACCATCCCCAAGGCCATCCCCATAAGACTTAAGATGTATCTCTGAGCTGTAGTATTGTCTCTGATTAGCTACATTCCCACGATTTACTAAGCTGCATGCATCAGTGTCTATTACTTGTGGATTATCAGACTCAGGAACCGTTAATAATACATATGAAAATGATATTTGACAAAATCCCAATACCAAGAGGGCTAGCATCATTACTCTAAGCATTCCCAGTATTCTAATCATCATGCTGAAGTACAAAAAGGCTTAATATACAATCTTACTGAAATAATCCCGCGCTCGCGTCGCCACTGTATAGTCAGTTACTCAAAGTCTCTTTAGTCTGAGTTTTAGCGGGTCTTGCGTTGATTCGGCTGTCCAGACTTCTTCCTCAACTGGAGGGTCCACTGGCCCTTTGATCCGAGTGTAATGAGTCCAGCCTTTCTCCGCCGTCCTTATTGCCGTTTCGGTAGTCAAAAGAGCCTGGTACGGCCCTTCCCAGTCCGGCTGCAATTTAGTCTCTGTCCATGATTTTACTAAGATCCAATCACCCGGCCGGATGGGGTGAACAGTGAATTCAAGGGGCGGAGCCTGTGCAAATAAACCCTGTTTTCTGAGGAAAGATAAAGAGGAGGACAAGCCCAGTATATACTTCTTTAAAAACAAATCTTTAGTTTTGGGAATTGGCAATTCTCCATTCGTTCCCAGATAAGGTAATCCAAATAAGATTTCATAGGGGGATAGTCCCAAATCTTTCCTCCGCCAAGGGATAAGCCCAAAAGGCATCCTTTAAATCTATCACACTAAACCATTTGTGGTCATGAGGGATCTTACTTAATAACGTGTAGGGGTTTGGCACCACTGGGTGCCTGATCTGTACTATTCCATTCAATGTTCTCAAATCCTGCACCAAACGATAAGTTCCATCAGATTTCCACCCTGGTAGAATTGGGGTATTATAAGGAGACATACATGGCTCCAACAGTCCATCTCTAATCAGTCCTGCAATTACAGGCTGCAGTCCTCATTTACCTTCTATGGAAATGGGATATTGTCATTCACAGACAACGTCCCCTTTCCGTTTTAAATTTATTAAAAAGGGGAGGGATCTGTAGTTTTCCACGATTCCCTTCTCTAGCCCATACAATAGGGTCTATCTCTCTCTCTGCATCCTCTGTCAACATCGCCAGTTGTACAACTAATTCTCTTTCCTGAATTCCAATCTCCAGTCCTAAGAGGATAATTAAGTCTCTCCCCAGTAAGTTACTTCCTATATCAGGGATATACAGCAGTTCCCCTATGACCCTATCCTTAGGACCTTCTATCATCATAGGTTCAAATACTGGAACAGTAAATCCTTCCCCTTTTATCCCCGAAACAGTAATTGATCGTGTTGACATTTCTGCTTTCTTTGGTTTAAAATTCAGCAATGACCGTGCCGCCCCCGTATCTACTAGGAAGACTGCCTCCTCCCTACAGGGTCCCACCTTCAAGTTTATCAAGGGTTTCTGGTGGGCCCCCGAGGGCAGGAACCCCTGACACCCCTATTCTTCATCCAAATTCATAAGCGGAATTGTCCTTTCTTCTCTGTGTAGATCAGGACATTCCCGCTTAAAATGCCCTATCTTTCCGCAATAATCGCATCCCGCCTGTGGAGACTTCCATCTCTGCCCCTGTCGCTCGAACCGTCTATCAAATGCTCCCCCTTGTCCTCTCCCTCTTCCTCTCTGTCCTACATGCTGCCACCCGCCACTCCGGTTGCTCACTATTGGTTCCATTCTTTTCTTAACTACCTCATCAACCGGAGCTACCATCATTTTCGCCTTCTGTTTTTGTCTCTCATCCTCCCTCCTTACAAACACTTTCTGTGCCTCTCTCAACAATTCATCTAATGGTTTTTCACTCCACCCTTCTATCTTCTGTATCTTTCTCTGTATGTCTGGCCATGCTTATGTCACAAAATGTACTTTCAACCCTTTGTGATTTGGTTTGAGTGAACATTTGTTTGATGGTGATTGAATGTTTGTGTTTTATTCCCTGGAGCTCACATTGACATATAAACTCAGATATGTACAAACCCAGTCTTCGTCCGATCTGTACTTTGGCCAGAAGACAGCGGGACGAAGAATGGATTCCTTAGTCCATACAAAGCAACAATATTTACTCATCTTTCTCCCTTCTACAAATATTACTTTGCCAATTCCACAACATCCTGCCCAAAGGACTTTATGGAGGTATGTTGTAAGGGACCCCGCCTCCATTTCCATTGCCTTTTTCTTACTTTGTTGTCCCGGAGGCTTTTTCCTCACCCACAGCACAATCCATATTGAGTTCCTTCGTTAGTCCCTGATTAACTCCTAAAACTCAATCCCGGCCACCAAGGCAATACTTAAAAGTCAATTTTCTTACCTTGGTCTGTGCCCAGAGTTGCCTGGCCCTTTTTGCCGTATTGTCTATCAACCTCCTCTCACTGTCTGATTCAGATGTCTCTCTTGTAGGATTCACACCAGTCACCCAAGGGAGCAGACCAAACCGGGACACGAGACCGCTCCTCAATGGGGAACGGGACGCGTTTTCCCAGTATCCAAGGCCAGCCACTCCCCCTGGCGATGGAAGAAAATCCCGGACAGCCCCCAATTGTGAGAAACAAAGCTCGCTCACTTCAATAATTTCAGTCCGAGACAAAAATCTGAAACAGTATTGTCGTTTATTTGTACACTTGCAAGTGGGTGCAATGTCTAATGCCAGGTAAGGCAATGACAAATACACACCAAATCCAACAAACTCTCGAAATTTATACAATTTGAATCCCCATATATTTTTTCTTATTTCATTGTTTGCCCCCTCCTCCGCTTACGTCACTCATTTCCTTAAGATTGATCCCACAACTTCTGTTTATCCGGCCTTGTCCGTGACAAATGCCTATCTCTGGCCCCCATAAGGTTGTTTGACGTCATCCTACTGCAGGTCACCGCGAGGCAAATCCTTTCTTTATCAGCATTTATTCCTCTCCGGAGGCCAATCTGACCTTTATGACCTCTTTAATTAGGGTTTGTTCCTGTGTCCCCATACAATTTGGAAAACAGATGTTTATACAGGCCTCTCTTCACAGCATTTTATCTAGTGCCTGTATTTCTACCATTGTTCTGTAATCACGTCTCATGCTAACATACCATTTTTTAACGGATTATATACTTCCTCATTCTTGCTAATTCAGCTCTCGGCCAAAACAATCCCAAACTAATGTGAATTCATTTACTCTGTATCAGAACTTATAATTGCAGAAATAACATTAATTCACCTATATACCACAGAGGGAAGCACGGGGAGCTTCCCCTCCGTGAGGGATGTCAGCAAGACTCACATCCATGTCTTCTGTCAGGGGTACATATGGGTGTCGATGAAAAGGTGGAAATCCAGGATCATGGAGTTGGAGAAGGAGGTGCTTGATCCAGAGTTATGTTGCGGTTAGCCTGACGTGGACCTGGCTTTATGGGACAGTGCATGAAGAGCAGAAGGCTGCGTCCCAGGGTCTGGATCCCTTTGCGTCCTGGACTGTGTACATGTGATCGTGAGTCCAGTTCCATTGCGATCTTGACCACGGCTCCCATTTCTTCTACTCGCTGGAAAAATGGCACGGGCTCCACCAGCAGCTCCTTGTGCTGCTAACTGACGACGATCCCTTGTCTCAGATTGAGGTAGCATCAGGGCCCAAGTCAGGGTCTATTCCTGCTCTGTTCTCTCCGCAGCTGTCCAGCGAGGAAGCTGACAAGGTTCTGTGGGACGACCTGCTACAGGTCACCTGGAACGGTGCTGAGAAGCTCGATGCCCCTCAGAGCTTGGAGGAACTAACTGGTGCCCTCCACCATTTTTCCAGCAGCATGAAGTTCCTCAGGGCATTCTGAGATGTCCTGGGGGTGGGGTGGAGGTGACTATATGTGAGTGCTGGAGGTATAGTCCTTTCTTGGGGCAGGGTCATCACCAGTCTGTTATCTAAGAAGGCGATCTCTGTTTGTTAAAGATCTGGATCATCCACAACAACATCCACTTGGGACGGAATATGATCGATTATTCCCAAAGGATTGGCCAGTTATCTGCTTTTCTCTCCTTTGATCAGGGAATGATGCTCAACAGAGTGGATCGAGAGTATCTGCTCAGGACACCGTGAGCTTTTGTGTTCGGAATGTGCCGGTAACTCAGACCTGACTCTGTACACTGCCGCAGAGTGTCCGGTAAAGGTTAACAGGTCCCCGAAGGCATCCTTGTGCTTTGGGAGAGCAGTGGGTCAGGCCTGCCCCCTGTATGGGCCGGTTTTCCTCTCTCTGCATGGTCCCACTCCTGTATATTTTGCATTAAGCTGCTTTCAGGTATAGCTCTGCACAGGCTGGGGCCCGAGCTGGGTTTTCGCGGTGTACACCGATGACTCACTCGTCATGTTCACAGAGCTGCGGAGGATGGGAAAGTGCAAGGAGGTCCACTCAGCAATGTCCTCTACAAGGACCACCTCGAGCAAGGTGTTTGGACCATTTGGTCGGACCGTGACAGATGGACGCCCTGCCAGATGAGCTCCGGTGCTTCACAGGAAATACCACTCACCTCCTCGACTTGGGAGTCTATCTTTGGCCAGCTGAGGAAACCTGGCTGGCACATTGGCCCATGTTGGAGACCCAAGTAACCACTCTCCCAGCACAGAAGACAGCACTGCTCTGAATTTTGCCCTACAGAACATGAGTGATGGCCAGAAACCAGCTGGTGGCTGCCATGATGGGTACCGGCTGGTCACATTGGCCCCTCCCCATAGCTTTGTCACCCCCATCCAGATAAAACTCATCGGGGTTTTTCTGGGCCTAGAGGGTAACACCGGGTCACTGCTGGAGTTCTGATGTCTCCTGCTTGAGGAGGGTGGTCAAGCGCTGGTGTGACTTTGTACCCATCACTTTCCAACTTCAGACCCTGCAGCGATACCTTCACGTTGAGCCTCCTCCAAGGTGGTGGGCTCTGATCATGTATTTCTTCTGTCAGGTGTGCGGCCTCTGTTAGGACAAGTAGTTCCTTTCCGAACTACATGTGGTCCCAGACTCGGGTCTTGTTCCAGGAATTGCCTGTTTTCTACCTGGACCTGATCACAATCTGGGCCACAGTCGGCTCACACTGGAGCTCTTCCTCTATGGATTGTGCTGGCTGAAGGAGGAAAGAACTTGGGATGCAGGGTTGGATCGCAGAGGAGCAGGCCTGTTAACGCTGGCACAATTGACTGCAAAGGCATCAGTCCATCTCCAGTTCACGATCGGAGCTATCCATAACCTCCAGACAAGGCACTCGGCCGTGACACCTCATACACACTCGAGGTGACTCAGGCATGTGGTGGGCTTCCCGAAGAACGTCTAACTTCCTGTCCATCCAGAATTCAGGATTGGGCCCATTCCACGGACCTTGTAACGAGGTGCCCCACTATCTGAGCAGTCTCAGGGTTATCCTCCTTTAACTGATTTGTTAACCATCATGAGTCACCTTTTCCTTTTGCTGTTTGCACCTTTGAGGGATATGTGTATACTGTATACCTTACCGCATTTCTAGAAATAACGTACATTGCCTGACTTCCATTAAATTTTGCAGAGCAGAAGTGAGGACTGCAGATGGTGGAGATCAGAGTCTAGATTAGAGTGGTGTTGGAAAAGCACAGCAGGCCAGGCAGCATCCGAGGAGCAGGAAAATCGACGTTTCGGTTAAAAGTCCTTCATCAGCAATGAGGCAGGGAGCCTCCAGGGTGGAGAGATAAATGGAAGGGGGTGGGGCTGGTGAGAAGAGTGCAATAAGTGGATGGAGGTGGGGATAAAGGTAATAGGTCAGAGAGGAGGGTGGAGCAGATAGGTGGGAAGGAAGATTGGCAGATCTTGAGGATGGTGCTGAGCTGGCAAGTTGGAACTGGGGTAAGGTGGGGTAATGAGGAAAATGGTGAAGTCCACATTGATGCCATGGCAGAAGATGAGGCGTTCTTCCTCCAGATGTCCGATGGTGAGGAAGTGGCGGTGGAGGAGGCCGAGGACCTGCATGTCCTCGGCAGAGTGGGAGGGGGAGTTGAAATGTTCGGCTACAGGGCGGTGGGGTTGATTGGTGCAGGTGTCCTGGAGATATTCCCTCAAGCGCTCTGCGAGAAGGCATACAGTCTCTCCAGTGTAGACAAGATCGCATTGGGAGCAACAGATACTATAAGTGACATTTGTGGATGTGCAGGTGAAACTTTGATGGATGTGGAAGACTCCTTTGGGGCCTGGGATGGAGGTGAGGGAGGAGGTCTGGGCGCGGGTTTTCAATTCCTGCGGTGGCAGGGGAAGGTGCCAGGACGGGAGGGTGGGTTGTAGGGGGGCGTGGACCTGACCAGGTAGTCACGGAGGGAATGGTCTTTGCGGAAAGCGGATAGGGGTGGGGAGGGAAATATATCCCTGGTGGTGGGGTCCATTTGTAGGTGCTGGAAATGTCAGCAGATAATGTGGTTTATGCTGAGGTCGGTGGGGCGGAAGGTGTGGACTGGAGGGGGAGGGGGTTCCATTAATTTTTTTTCAGTCACCTTTTCAATTCAGCAAAGCCAACTTGCCCCTTATACATTCATGGTTTGCCTGGCTCAGGTTTATAATCATAATTTCAGGAAAAAAAGGCAAAAGCTATTTTGTATTCACATGTCATATTAAATTCAATATATTATGATTACTTCTCCCAAACACTCCTTTACAGCAAGGTTTTTTAATTAACTCTTCTGCTCACACAACATCAATTCCTAAACAACCTGGTCTCAAGCTTGGTGCTCAACATACTGTTCGATCAAACCATCTGAAACACACTCACGGTATCCATTTTTCCCAGGATGAGCATTCACTTGGCTTACCACAGTTTAGATACAACTTGAATTCATCCATTATGACTGCAGTACCCACAAACCCGAACATCTATTTCCTTGTTTTATAATATGCTCGCCATTTGTGTTATGGCTTTCACTTTCACATCTAACTCCCCTCAATGTTTGCTTCTCGTTTTTGTTTCTAAACTGCACCTTATCGGATTCTGTAGAATTGGAATGACTTGAGCTCTGAGGAAATTGATGGTACATCCCAGCTTGCTCTGATGCTGTACATTCAGGACTCAGAAAAGGTCTGACTTTTATCCCGTTGGTGGCCCCACCTTAATGAATTTCAGGCACGACATGACGGTGAACTTTTTTTCCGTCATTTTCCCCTCCCCGCCCGTTTCTATAGAAAAGAGTTCTCTCCCCATCCCACCTACCCCTTCACTCTCCTCCAACACTCTCCCTCCAACTTCTCCCTCTGGCCTTTTACCTGCACTCATAAAAAAGTAAACAAAAAGAGAAATTACTGGAAACGTTCAGCAGGTCTGGCAGCCTCTGTGGAGAAAAATCAGAGTTACTGGTTCTGGTTGAGTGACCCTTCCTCAGAACAGACTCTTCAGTCTGTTACAGGGGAACAACAAGAGGTCATTCAGCCCCTCAGGTCTGTTATAGAGGAACAGGAGGAGGCCACTCAGCCCCTCAGGTCTGTTACAAGGGAACAACATGAGTCATTCAGCCCCTCAGGTCTGTTACAGGGGAAGAGGAGGAGGCCATTTAAACTGTCGTGTCTTTTAGAGTGGGACAGGAAGACACCATTCTGTATCTCGATCCTGCTACACAGTGAAATAACTGCAGAGGTCATTATCGTGTCCCAAAGTCACCCTTTATTTACAAGTTTCACAGTGCGTCGGCGCTGACCTGCCAGCTCAGAGGCAGTCCCTCGAATGAAGAGAATCTCTGGGAATCCTCTGTTGACATCTGTCAGGCAGGTTCCCTGATTGGCTCAGGTTAGAAGCCCCAATCAGGGATCACAGTGATCTACCTATTCCAATCAATACATCCTCCCTCTGCCCCCTGCAATAATTCACTGGCATAGGTTCTGTTATAGTTTTTGTTTGGCTATATCATTTTGCTGAGGCCTGTGATCAGTGATGTGCCACAGCTGGGTCCTCTACTTGTCGTCATTTATGTAAATGATTTGGATGTGAGCATAAGAGGTACAGTTAGTAAGTTTGCAGATGACAGCAAAATTGGAGGTGTAGTGGACAGCGAAGAAGGCTACCTCAGATTACAACAGGATTTTGACCAGATGGTTCAATGGGCTAAGAAGTGGCAGATGAACTTTAATTTAGATAAATGCAAGATGCAGCATTTTGGGAAAGCAAATCTTAGCAGGACTTATACACTTAATGATAAGGTCCTAGGGAGTGTTGCTGAACAAAGAAACCTTGGAGTGCAGGTTCATAGCTCCTTGAAAGCGGAGTTGCAGATAGATAGGATAGTGAAGAAGGCATTTGGTATGCTTTCCTTTATTGGTCAGAGTATTGAGTACAGGAGTTGGGAGGTCATATTGCGGCTGTGTATAATATTGGTTAGGCCAATTTTGGAACATTGCGTGCAATTCTAGTCTCCTTCCTATTGCAAAGATGTTGTGAAACTTGAAATGATTCAGAAAAGCTTTACAAGGATGTGGCCAGGGTTAGAGGATTTGAGGTACAGGGAGAGGTTGAACAGGCTGGGGCTGTTTGCCTTGGAGTGTCAGAGGCTGAGGGGTGGCATTATAGAGGTTTATAAAATCATGAGAGGCATGGATAGGATATATCGACAAAGTCTCTTCCTTGGAGTGGGGGAGTTCAGAACGAGACGGCATAGGTTTAGGATAAGAAGGGAAAGATATAAAAGAGACCTAAGGAGTAACATTTTTATGCAGAGGGTGGTATTCGTCTGGAATGAGCTGCCAGAGGAAGTTTTTGAGGCTAGTATGATTGTAACATTTAAAAGACATCTGGATGGGTATATGAATAGGAATAGCTTGGAGGGATATGGGACAGATGCTTGCAGGTGAGGCTAGATTGGGTTGAGATATTACATTAGATTAGATTACAGTGTGAAAACAGGCCCTTCGGCCCAACAAGTCCACACTGACCCGTCGAAGCGCAATACATCCATACCCCTAATTTACCCCTTACCTTACACTACGGGCAATTTAGCATGGTCAATTCACCTTACCTGCACATCTTTGGACTGTGGGAGGAAACCGGAGCACACGGAGGAAACCCACGCAGATACGGGGAGAACATGCAAACTCCACACAGTCAGTCACCTGAGGCGGGAATTGAACCCAGGTCTCTGGCGCTGTGAGGCAGCAGTGCTAACCACTGTGCCACTTTGCCGCCCATCTGGTTGGTATGCTCGGGTTGGACCAAAGGGTCTGTTTCCATGCTGTACATCTCAATGACTCTATGACTCTTTGAATACAATTTGCCCTCACCCAGGATGGGAATAGCATTGGGAAGGAAAAAGCCAAAATAAAACATTGCTCTCAGCTTCTCTTCAACAGACTTATGTATGATGTGAGCAGATATTCTCAGTTTGGGGATCTTAAATATAGATAGACCACCAATATCTAGAGGAGTTGTATCCAAGGAGACGAGGGAGGAATTTACAGGGACTCTTACCCAAATCTTTAATTTCTCTCCGGCCTCAGGGAAGGTGCCAGGGGATTGGAGGGCAGTTGATGTGTTTCCACATTTCAAGAACAGTGGTAGCGATTGACCAGGAATAACAGAGCAGTGAGTGTTCATCAATGTCAGGGCAACTCTGAGAGAAAATTCTAAAACAAAGAATTAATCTCCATTCTGAGAGGTAAGGTTTGATCATGAAATAAAAAAACTGAAAGAACTGCAGATACTGTAAATCAGCAATAAATTCAGAAATTGCTGGAAAAGCTCAGCAGGTCTGCAGCATCTGTGGAGAGAAATCAGTGTTAATGTTTGGGGTCGAGTGGCCCTTCCTCAGACCTTATGGTAGTTGGGACCATGTCATCTTTTTGTGCAGATCCAAAATGGCGGCGGAGTACGATGCTCCAGCCAGAACTCCTCTGCTCCACCTGTTCTTTTTGTCCGTTTCTTTCTTTTTTTCTCCTTTTTCCCTTCTTTCTGTGTTTTTTTTTCTTCAAATGATGACTTCAACTTACCCTGAGCATGTCCTGTGGTGGCTAATGGAGATGGTGGCTAATGATCCTCTGGATGTAATTGCTGGTGGGATGCTAGGTAAGGACAATGGGAACCCTATCTCTGTTGGAGAGGGAAGAGAAGAGGAGAGGACCGAAGTACAGGAGATAGGTTGGACCCGCTGCGGGCCCTGTGAACAACGGAGCTGGGGAATCCTCTGTTAAGGAAGAAGATGGATATTTAGGAGGCTCCCTTATCGAAGTTTACACCATTGGCACAGATGTGTTGGAGATAGAGGAAGTTGGATAATGGAATACAGTCTTTGCAGGATGTGAGGATGTATAGACAAGGTGTTTATGGTGGATATTGGTGGCTCGTCTATCTCATGAAATATAAACAGAAATGTCAAGGAAGGGAAGCGAGAAGTCAGAGAATCGGGGTAATTGTTTGTGTGTGTTTACGTGTATGTGTGTGTCTGTGTGTGTGTGTTTGAGTGTGTGTGTGTGTGTGTGTGAGAGAGAGAGAGTCTCTTTGTGTGTGTGTGAGTGTCTGTGAGTGTGTATCTTCGTCGGTGTGTATGAGTCTTTGTGGTGTGTCTGTGTGTGTGTCTGTCTGTCTGTCTGTGTCTATGTGTGCGTGGGTGTGTGTGTGCGTGTCTGTGTGTGTGTCTATCTGTCTGTGTTTTTGTGAATGTGTGTGTGTCTATCTGTCTGTGTGTGTGTTTGTGTGACCAGAACTGCACTGGCTTGAGTCCCAGTGCAGAGGTCAGTGAGGGGAATCGAGTCCCAGTGCGGAGGTCAGTGAGGGGAATCAAGAGCCAGTGCGGAGGTCAGTGAGGGGACTCAAGTCCCAGTGCAGAGGTCAGTGAGGGGAATCGAGTCCCAGTGTGGAGGTCAGTGAGGGGAATCAAGAGCCAGTGCGGAGGTCAGTGAGGGGACTGAAGTCCCAGTGCAGAGGCCAGTGAGTTAAGTGGGCAGTTATGAAGGCAGATAGGAAACATGCCTTTACACATTGAGGCAGACATTATCAGAGCAGGGAGGGTCCTGTTGGAGCTCTACGGCCATTTGGATAGGCTGCTGTTGGAGTATTGTGTGCAGTTCTGGTCACTGCACCATGGGATGGATGTGATTGCATTGGAGGGAGGTTTGGGCTGCAGCAGTTTCGCTGTGAAGGGGAGGCTGGATAAGCTCGGGCTGTTTTCTTTAGAGTAGAGATCGGGTTATATAAGACCAAGGGAGATGTGAACAGGGTGAATGTTAAGCAGTTTTCCCCCTTAATCAGAGGGCATTTAACAAGGTGGTGTAATTTTAACCTAAATGGCAAATGGTTTGGAGGGGACATGCCACCCAAAGAATGGTAGGGGCCTGTGCTGCATTGTCCAGGAGAGGAATTGAGGGAGAAATCCTCAAAACCTTCACAAAGTACTTGGATAAGCACTGAAAGGTCAAAATATTCAAGAACATGGACTAAGTGCTGGGAACTGAGACTTGTGTTGCTTTTAGTGTAATTTTGGAGCAAAGGGGACATTTATTCCGTATGATGCCATCACTCTATTAATTTGAATGTAAGGTTCTGATTTTTGTTTTGTCTTTGTTTTGAGAAAATGTGACCGAATGGAAGTTCCAGCTGTTGGTGTGGTCGGTATCAGCTTCAGTTTCTGTGTTAGAGTCCTCATTCACAGAGAGAATTTCCCAAATCAGTCGTACAGCTGGATTAACACGGAAAGCAGTGGGATAACAGTGTGCAGTAGAACAGCTCTCCAGGAGCTCAACAACGTGAGGTATTAAATGACTGAATAAACTCAGCAGAATGAAGGTCATCACTGAAAAGAATATCAAAACATATTCAGATATTGATGGGACTGATAGTGAGTGAAATATTGCAAGTATTGTTCTTGAAGACAAATTGGAATGAACATTTGAGACCTAACAGGATCAGATTAATCCAGTCTTTGGGGTATTCAAATCCAGAATTAAATCTCAATGATATCATATCATTAAAATAAATATGTTGCTGTTAATTGTTTGTTCAAAATGATATAAACAGTTTGAAGATGTAATCACAGTTTCCCAGTGGAGATACCACACAGTATAAAACAAAGTCTCTGGAACTGTGTCATTTCCATCTCCGAGATAATTCTCCGATTCCAATAGATTGCCAGCAGCAGGAAGGGAAAGGTTGTGTCACAAACAACGAAATGCATCTTCTCAGGGAAAGGGTGGATCAGGTGTTTGACACCATCCTCGCTGTCATTGGTGTTCCTGGTAAGTCTTGTAACAACTTAGCTCATACGAAACTTTGCATTGAATCATCCTTATTCCTGTGGCCATTCCCCTCAACAATAAGTATACGGTTCTGGATACTGTTGGGGGGGGGTACTTACCAGGGGAAAGCAGTAGGGCACCTGCTGCTCAGAAGGGAAGGGGGAAGAGGAGCAGAGCAGTAGTTATTGGGGACTTGGTATTTCGGGGGACAGATAGAAGATTCTGTGGGGACAAGAGAGACTTACGGTTGGTGTGTTGCCTCCTGGGTGCCAGGGTCTGTGATGTCTCTGATCGTGTTTTTGGGATCCTTCGGGAGGAGGGAGAGCAGCCCCAAGTCATGGTACACATTGGCACCAACGACATAGGTCGGAAGAGAGATGGGGATTGAAGGCAGAAATTCAGGGAGCTAGGATGGAAGCTTAGAGCTAGGACGAACAGAGTTGTTTTCTCTGGTTTGATACCCGTGCCACGTGCCAGTGAGGTGAGGAATAGGGAGAGAAAGGAGTTGAACACGTGGCTACAGGGATAGTGCAGGAGGGAGGGTTTAGGGTTATTGCATAATTGGAGCTCTTTCTGGGGTAGGTGCGACCTCTACAAGCAGGATGGTCTTCATCTGAACCAGAGGGGTACCAATATCCTGGGTTGGAAATTCGCTAAAGCTATTAAGATGGATTTAAACTAAGACAGCAGGGGGGTGGGAACTTGGGTACCTGGGACTTCGATGTTGTGGCCATTTTGGAGACATGGATAGAGCAGGGACAGGAATGCCTGTTGCAGGTTCCGGGATTCAGATGTTTCAGTCAGAACAGAGAAGATGGTAAAAGAGGGGGAGGTGTGGCATTGTTGATCAGGGACAATATTACAGTTGTAGGAAGGATGTTTGGGGACTCATTAACTGGGGTAGTATGGGCTGAGATTAGAAACAGGAAAGGAGAAGTCACCAAGCTGGGAGTTTTCTATAGGCCTCCGACTAGTCCCAGAGATGTAGAGGGAAGTATAGCAAAGATGATTCTCGATAGGAGTGAGAGAGGCAGGGTAGTTGTCATGGGGGACTTCAACTATCCAAATATTGACTGGGATTACTACAGTACGAGTACTATAGATCGGTCAGATTTTGTCAAGTGTGTGCAGGAGGGCTTCCTGACACAGTATGTCGACAGGCCTACAAGGGGCGAAGCCACTTTTGATTTAGTACTGGGTAACGATCCTGGCCAGGTGTTAGATTTGGAAGTAGGTGAGCACTTTGGAGACAGCGATCACAACTCTGTCAGGTTTACTTTAGTGATGGAAAGGGATAGGTGTATTCCACCGAGCAAGAGTTACAGCTGGGGGGAGGGAAATTACAATGCAATTAGGAAAGATTTAGGAAGCATAGAATGGGGAAGGAAACTGAAGGGGATGAGCACATTAAAAATGTGGAACTTATTCAAGAAAAAGCTCATGTGTGTCCGAGATAAGTATGTACCTGTCAGGCAGGGAGGAAGATATAGAACACGTGAGCCGTGTTTTACTAAAGAAGTCGACTCCCTGGTCAAGATGCAGAAGAAGGCTTATGTTAGGACAAAATGTGAAAACTCAGGGCACTTGAAGGTTACACGAAAGTCAGGAAAGACCTAAAACGAGAGTTCAGAAGAGCCAGGAGGGGACATGAGAAGGTGTTGGCGGATAGGATCAGGGTTAACCCTAAGGCTTTCCATAGATATGTCAGGAATAAAAGAATGACGAGAGTTAAATTAGGCCAAATCAAGGATAATAGTGGGAAGTTGTGTGTGGAGTCAGAGGAGATAGAGGAAGCACTAAATAAATATTTTTCGACAGTGTTCACTATAGAAAATGAAAATGTTGGCGAGGAAGATACAGAGATACTTGCATGTAGACTAGAAGAGATTGAGGTTCACAAGGAAGAGGTATGAGAAATACTGCAGAGTGTGAAAATAGACAAGTCCCCTGGGCCGGATAGGATCTATCCTTGGATCCTTGAGGAAGCAAGGGAAGAGATTGCCGAGCCTTTGACATTGGTCTTCAAATCATCATTGTCTACAGGAATAGTGCCTGAGGACTGGAGGGTTATAGAGACAACCCTGATAATTACAGACCAGTAAGTCTCACTTCAGTTGTTGGTAAAGTGTTGGAAAAGGTTACAAGAGATAGGATTTATAACCATCTAGAAAAGAATAATCTGATCAGGGACAGTCACCACGGTCTTGTGAAGGATAGGTCATACCTAACGAATCTTATTGACTTTTTGACAAAGTGACCAAACAGATAGATGAGAGTAAACCGGTTGATGTGGTTTATGTGAATTTCAACAAGGCGTTCGACAAGGTTCCCCACAGTAGGCTATTATACAAAATGCGGAGGAATGGGATTGTGGGAGACATAGCAGTTTGGATCAGTAATTGACTTACAGAAAGAAAACAGAGGTTTGAGGTTGATGGAACATGTTCATCTTGGTGTCCAGTTCCTAGCGGTGTACCGCAAGGGTCGGTGTTGAGTCCACTGCTGTTCGTCATTTTTATAAATGACCTGGATGAGGGCTTAGAAGGGTTGGTTAGTTAATTTGCGGACGACACGAAGGTCGGTGGAGTTCTGGATAGTGATGAAGGATGTAGTAGGTTGCAGAGAGACATAGATAGGATGCAGAGCTGGGCTGAGTGGTGGCAAATGAAATATGATGTGGACAAGTGTGAGGTGATACACTTTGGACGGAGTAATCGGAATGCAAAGTACTGGGCTAATTGTAAGATTCTTGGGAGTACAGCTCTGCAGAGAGATCTCGGTGTCCATGTACACAGATCCCTGAAAGTTGCCAACCAGATTGACAGGGTTGTTATGAAGGCATACAGTGCTTTGGCCTTTATTAATAGAGGGATTGCGTTCCGGAACCAGGAGGTTATGCTGCAGCTGTACAAAACTCTAGTTTGGCCACACTTGGAATATTGTGTACAGTTCTGGTCACCGCATTATAAGGATGTGGAAGCTTTGGAAAGGATGCCAAGGAGATTTACTAGGATGTTGCCTGGTATGGAAGGAATGTCTTACGAGGAAAGGCTGAGGGCCTTGAGGCTGTTCTGTTAGAGAGAAGATGTTTGAGTGGTGACTTAGTAGAGACAAATAAGATAATCAGAGGGTTAGATCGGGTGGACAGGGAGAGCCTTTTTCCAAGTATGGGAACGGCAAACACGAGGGGACACAACTTTAAAGTGAGGGGAGATAGGTATAAGACAGATGTCAGAGGTAGATTCTTTACTCAGAGAGTAGTAAGGGTATGGAATGTTTTGCCTGCAATGGTCGTAGATTCACCAAGTTTAAGTGCATTTAAGTCGGCATTGGACAGGCAAATGGATGTACATGGAATAGTGTCGGTGGGATTGGCTTCAGATTAGTATGACAGGGTAGCGCAACATCAAGGGCTGAAGGGCCTGTACTGCACTGTAATGTTCTATGTTTGGGAGAAGATTTGTAGCTCGGGTGCTCGTTGTTGTGCTTCTGTTCGCCGAGCTGGAATTTTTTGTTGCAAACGTTTCGTTCCCTGTCTAGGTGACATCCTCCAAGCTTGGGAGGCTCCTTTGAAGCGCTTCTGTGGTGTTTCCTCCGGCATTTATAGTGGCCTGTCCCTGCCGCTTCCGGTTGTCAGTTTCAGCTGTCCGCTGTAGTGGTTGGTATATTGGGTCCAGGTCGATGTGTTTGTTGATGGAGTTTGTGGATGAGTGCCATGCTTCTAGGAATTCCCTGGCTTTTCTTTGTTTGGCTTGCCCTATAATGGTAGTGTTGTCCCAGTCGAATTCATGTTGCTTGTCGTCTGTGTGTGTGGCTACTATGGATAGCTGGTCGTGTCGTTTCGTGGCTAGTTGATGTTCATGGATGCGGATCGTTAGCTGTCTTCCTGTTTGTCCTATATAACACTATAAATGCCGGAGGAAACACCACAGAAGCGCTTCACAGGAGGCTCCCAAGTACTGAGGATGTCACCTAGACAGGGGACGAAACGGCTACAACACAAATTTCCAGCTCGGCGAACAGAACCACAACAATTCAGGTTTTATTTGCTGAAGGCTGTGCTGTACCTTCGTGGACAGGTAGGGGGGGGGTGGGGGGGGAGTTAGGTCAAATGTTGAAGTTTTTCTGATTTCACCAGGTTGGATACTCACCACAATGTGATTGGATTCATTGCTGAACACCTTCATGGTTCAGGTGGTCAGGATGTTCAGTCCTGTGCACGAGGGAGAGACTCAACGCCTATCATTTGTTCATCCACATTATAGAGCCCATCCTTCCTGGACACTGTGGGGTGATTCAATGCCCTGTCCTGCAGTTCATACAGTGTGGATATAGAATTCTGGAGGCAAGCTGAACTGTGGAGACTCCCAAACCAAATACAGAAATTTTGCAATCAATGTCTATATTAGGTATCTGCTATTCTTTGTTTTCCTGATCCCAGATGTCTTTGTGTGGATGCTGTGGGCTTATGGGAAATGTCAGCCTGTTAGACTAACCTGTAAAGCAGCTGCTGAACCAAAACCACCTGGAGTACATGACTATGTTTCTGTGAGTAATCTGCTACTCATGTTCTTCCGTATGTCCATTCAAAGTGCAAATGATTCATTTAGAGAGTGCTTGCTGATGTGGTTCAGACTCTTTAAACTTCATATAACATGGAACAACAATTATCTTTGTGTCATTACCTACAGTCTAGGCTCAGGCACAATGAAAGTTTGATTAATAACTTAAAATCTATTTTTCCTTTGTCTTACAGTAAGTCTAGTAGTGATTATAATCTTAGCTCGGGACAAATGTGGCCTTTCTACATGCAGCACTCGCTATCTGGTGGCCATGACAACATCAGATCTACTGTTCATTGTTTTTTGTATCATCCTTCACCGATTTCAACGTTATTATTATCCACTGTGTTTCCTGCAAATCACTCCTGTTTGTACTGTTCTCTATGTCCTCAACCGGTTGAGCATTGATTGTTCTGTGTGGTTCACCATTGCTTTTTCCTTTGATCGATTTGTTGCCATTTGTTTACATGAGATGAAAACTAAGTATTGCACATGGAAAACTGCAATGAGAGTTCTTGCAACAATCTGCATCTTCTTTTGTTTAAAGAACATTCCCAACTCCTTTGTGTATTACTCTGGAAAAATGATCAACAATGTTCCATGGTACTGTTATAACAGGCCTGGTTATTATAATGACCCTCGATGGATAGGTTTTAGATATTTTGAGACTTTTTTAACACCAATGTTCCCATTCACCTTTATTCTCTTTATCAACATTCTGACTGTCAGACATATTTTGGAGGCTATTAAGGTGCGGAAGGAACTGAGAGGTCAGAGAAAAACAGAGAATGATCCAGAGGTAGAGAGCAGGAAAAAATCTGTGACTTTACTCTTTGCCATATCTGCCAGCTTCATACTTCTCTGGTTGTTGCATATTTTATATTTTTTTAATGCCGGTTATTCCTTGGATTCTGTTTCTTTTGATCTCTTTGCTCAGATTGGATACATGCTGAGGAACCTAAGTTGCTGCACAAATGCCCTTATTTATGTGGTGACACAGAAACATTTCAGAGACCAATTAAAGTATGCCATGACATATCCAGTTAGAACAATAATTCAATTAGTGAATCAATCCAGGTAACTGAGAGCCAACATTAGGTGTAGCAGATAACGAACGAGGAGTCTATGTGAGGAATGGACCGAAAGGAGAAGGAGGAGCAGCATGATAACACTCCTTTCCTCATGGGCAAAGAATGACTCCATCTGAGGAGCAAAATGACAGAGACTGGAGGTGTAAAGCCAGTGTAAAGTGCTGTTAGTAGTCAACAACAACTAGTAGGAAGTGGGACAACAAAAGCAAATCCAAAAGATGAATTAGATATGCACAAAAGCAACATTCATATCAAGTAATCTGTTCTCAGTGAATGAAGTAGGTAGAAAAATAAATAATATGGAGAAAGGTGAGTATTAGATGAGATTAGATTAGATTGCTCAGAGTATGGAAGCAGGCCATTTGGCCCAACAAGTCCACACTGACTCTCTGAAGGGTCACCCACCCAGACCCATTCCCCTATATTTACCGCTGACTAATACACCTAACACTGTGGGCAATTTAGCATTACCAATTCACCTGACCTGCACATCTTTGGATTGTGGGAGGACACTAAAGCACCCTGATGAAACCCACGCAGACATGGGGAGAATGTGCAAACCCCATACAGACAGTTACCTGAGGCAGGAATGTAATCTGTCACTGCAGGCCAGAGAGTGAAATGCAACGACAGGCTCCTATCCACTCTTACTCACTGAATTCACTGAGCGACACGTCTGGGCAAATTAACAAAAACATGAGAAGTTTAAAAGGGGAAATAACATAGTGTCAGGACTCTGTGTCTTTTGATTGCACATTTTTATTCAACACTAGTAAACTTAGTTTCCATTCAAATCTTCACGGTGAACATCGAACACAGAACATTACAGCGCAATACAGGTCCTTCTGCCCTCGATGTTGGTGAGTATACTATTGTTTCAGGCAGGGTATTCCACGCCCCTACTACTCTCTGAGTAAAGAAACTACCTCAGATATCTGTCCTATATCTATCACCCCTCAATTGTATGAGCCATTGCCATCTGAGGAAAAAGGCACTCACTGTCTACCTTATTTAACTCTCTGATTATCTTATATGTCTCAATTAGGTCACCTCTCAAGCTTCTTGTCTCGAATGAAAACAACCTCAAGTCCCTCAGCCTTTCCTCATGAGACCTTCCCTCCATAGCAGGCAATCCTAGTGGATCTTGTCTGAACCTTTTCCAAAGGTTTCACGTCCTTTCTATAATACGACGACCAGAACTGTACACAATACTCCAAATGCAGTGGCACCAGAGTTTTGTACAGCTGCAACATGAGCTCGTGGCTCCAAAACCCAATCCCTCTACCAATAAAACCTTACACACTGTATGCCTTCTTTACAACCTTATCAACCTGGGTGGCAACTTTCAGGGGTCTTTGTGTATGGACACGGAGATCTCTGCTCACCTACACTACCAAGAATCTTATTATTAGGCCAGTACTCTTTATTCGTGTTACTCCTTCCAAAGTGAATCACCTCACACATTCCCACACTAAACTCCATTTGCCACCTCTCAGCCAGCTTTGCAGCTTATCTATGTCCCTCTCTAACCTACAATGTTGTTCGGCTCTGACCACAACCCCATCGACGTTAGTGGTATTCATAAATTTACTAATGCATCCTTCTGTGCCCTCTTCCAGGTCATTTATAAAATGACAAACAGCAATGGACCCAACACAGATCCTTGCAGCACACCATGAGTAACTGAACTCCAGGATGAACATTTTCCATCAACCAACACCCTCTGTCTTCTTTCAGCTCGCCAATTTCTGATCCAACCCTCAATCCCATGCTTCCATATTTAGTGAAATAGCCTACCCTGGGTAACCTTATCAAATGCCTGACTGAAATCCATATACATCACATCAACCACTTTACCCTCCTCCATCAGTTTGGTCACCTTCGTAGTTTGGGCAGCACGGTGGCTCAGTGGTTAGCAGTGCTGCATCATAGCACCAGGGTCGGAGGTTCGATTCCAGCCTGGGGCGACTGTCTGTGTGGAGTTTGCAAATTCTCCCCGTGTCTGCATGGGTGTGCTCTGGTTTCCTCCCAAGATGTGCAATTCAGGTGAATTGGCCATGCTAAATTGCCCACAGTGTTAGGCGCATTAGCCAGAGGGAAATGGGTCTGGATGGGTTACTCTTCTGATGGTCGGTTTGGACCTGTTGAGCCGAAGGGCCTATTTCCACACTGTAGGGAATCTAATCTATAACTCTCCAAAGTTCTATAACAATACAACAGCAAAAAAACAGTAATTGCTACTCCTGGAATTCGAGGAAATCACTTCAAACACCTAAAACAACCTCAAAAATGGAGCAACTGTTACAGCCAAAAATCTTAGCAGGACTTATACACTTATTAGTAAGGTCCGAGGGAGTGTTGCTGAACAGAAAGACTTTGGAGTGCAGGTTCATAGCTCCTTGAATGTGGAGTCACAGGTAGATAGGATAGTGAAGGCGACGTTTGTTGTGCTTCCCTTTATTGTTCAAAAGTATTGACTACAAGGGTTGGGAGGCCATGTTGCAGCTGTACAGGACATTGATTATGCCACTTTAGGAATATTGGGTGCAATTCTGGTCTCCTTCCTATCGGAAAGATGTTGTGAAACTGGAAAGGGTTCAGAAAATATTTACAAGGATGTTGCCAGGGTTGGAGGATTTAAGGTTGAATAGGCTAGGACTGTTGAATGCTGAGGGGTGACCTGATAGAGGTTTATAAAATTATGAGGGCATGGATCGGTTAAGTAGACAAGGTATTTTCTCTAGAGTGGGGGAGTCCAGGACTCGAGGGCATAGGATTAGGCTGAGAGGAAAGATATAAAAGAGACATATGAGGCACCTTTTCCACTCAGAGGGTGGCATGTGTAAGGAATGAGCTGCCAAAGGAAGTGGTAGGGGCTGGTACAATTGCAACATTGAAAAGGCATCTGGTTGGGTATATGAGCTAGGTGCTGGCAGGTGGGACTAGACTAAATTGGGATATCTAGTCGGCACGGATGAGTTGGACCAAAGGGACTGTTTCCGTGCTGTACATCTCTATAACTCTATAACTCAATAAAGAAGAAGTTGCAATGACTTGCCTTTCACTAATCAATTTATTCCTTTCCAAATGACTATAAATCCTATCTCTTGTAAACTTTTTGAACACTTTACCCACAGTAAAATAAGGAGAAAATGAGGACTGCAGATGCTGGAGATCAGAGGGGAAAAATGTGTTGCTGGAAAAGCTCAGCAGGTCAGGCAGCATCCAAGGAGCAGCAGAATCGACGTTTCGGGCATAAGCCCTTCTTCAGGAATGAGGAGGGTGTGCCAAGCAGGATAAGATAAAAGGTAGGGAGGAGGGACTTGGGGAGGGGCTCTGGGAATGCGATAGGTGGAAGGAGGTTAAGGTGAGAGTGATAGGCCGGAGAGGGGGTAGAGCCAGACAGGTCGGGAAGAAGATTGCAGGTCAAGAAGGCGGTGCTGAGTTCGAGGGCTGGGACTGAGATAAGGTGGGGGGAGGGGAAATGAGGAAGCTGGAGAAATCTGCATTCATCCCTTGTGGTTGGAGGGTTCCTAGGCGGAAGATGAGGCGCTCTTCCTCCAGCCGTCGTGTTGCTATGGTCTGGCGATGGAGGAAGCCAAGGACCTGCATGTCCTTGGCGGAGTGGGAGGAGGAGTTAAAGTGTTGAGCCACGGGCGGTTGCGTTGGATGATGCGGGTGTCCCAGAGGAGTTCTATGAAATGTTCCACAAGTAGGCAGCCTGTCTCCCCAATGTAGAGGAGGCCACAGCTACACTGTCACCACTCTCCACCTTTTCCTCCGCTACATCGATGACTGTATCGGCGCTACCTCGCGGTCCCACGAGGAGGTTGAACAGTTCATCCACTTTACACTTTCTACCCCAACCTCAAATTCACCTGGACCATCTCAGACTCCTTCCCCCCTTCCTAGACCTCTCCATTTCTATCTCGGTCGAACGACTCAACATGGACATTTACTATAAACCGACCGACTCCCACAGCTACCTAGATTACACCTCCTCCCACCCTGCCCCCTGTAAAAACACCATCCCATTTTCCCAATTCCTTTGCATCCGCCGCATCTGCTCCCAGGAGGACCAATTCCAATACTGACAACCCAGATGGCCTCCTTCTTCAAAGACCGCAATTTCCCCTCAGACGTGGTTGACAATGCTCTCCACCGCATCTCCTCCACTTCCCGCTCCTCCACCCTTGAACCCCGCCCCTCAAACCGCCACCAAGACAAAGTCCCACTGGTCCTCACTAACCACCCCACCAACCTCCAGATACATCATATCATCCTTCATCATTTCCGCCACCTCCAAACTGATCCCACCACCAAGGATATATTTCCCTCCCCTCCCCTATCAGCGTTCCGGAGAGACCACTCCCTCCGCGACTCCCTCGTCAGGTCCACACCCCCCACCAACCCAACCTCCACTCCCGGCACCTTTCTCTGCAACTGCAAGAAATGCAAAACTTGCGCCCACACATCCCCAGACACTTCCCTCCAAGCCTCCAAGGGATCCTTCCATATCCGTCGCAAATTCACCTGCACCTCCACACACATCATTTACTGCATCCGCTGCACCTGATGTGCCCTCCTCTACATTGGGGAGACAGGCCGCCTACTTGAGGAACGTTTCAGATGATCTGAGTTATGGGGAGAGGTTGAACAGGCTGGGGCTGTTTTCCCTGGAGTGTCGGAGGCTGAGGAGTGACCTTATAGAGATTTACAAAATTATGAGGGGCATGGACAGGGTAAATAGGCAAACTCTTTTCCCTGGGGTTGGGGAGTCCAGAACTAGAGGGCATAGGTTTAGGGTGAGAGGGGAAGGATATAAAAGAGACCTAAGGGGCAATCTTTTCACACAGAGGGTGGTACGTGTATGGAATGAGCTGCGAGAGGATGTGGTGGCTGGTACAATTGCAACATTTAAAAGGCATTTGGATGGGTATATGAATAGGAAGTGTTTGGAGGGATATGGGCTGGGTGCTGGCAAGTGGGACTAGATTGGGTTGGGATATCTGGTCGGCGTGGACAGGTTGCACCCAAGGGTCTGTTTCCATGCTGTACATCTATATGACTCTATGGCTCTATGTTTCAAAATATTAAATTCAAATTCGATTGGAATTTTGGTATCTGGGGCAAAATGTATACTAATTGGCCGAATTTGAATTTGTTTTTGTTCCATGACAATGCAACAGCAGCCATTTGTTTCAGCCAAGTGTTACATTTTTAAATTGTTCAGGACACTCTGTGCTTTCAGTCAGGCATTGCGAGCTTCCCCTCTCTCTTAAAGGTACAGGACACACCTACACCTTCATAACAAGGGACACTAGTGGTGTCCCTTACCTCCGACTTTCAGCAGGAGGAACATTCAACTGCCCTAACTATCATTCCACTATTCTAAATTCCCAAAGAGGCTATTGAAAAATAATAAAAAAGAAAAATTAGTTACCTTACCAATCCGACACACAGAACTTTGTTTTGATGAGAGGAGGTTGTTGGGTAGGAGACACCACCTCAGTAGTGTTTCGGGGAAGCCAAGCACCCAAATATATTACTTCACTCACTAAGCAGTCCCATGTCCATCCTGCTCAGCCTGTGCTCAGCCTATTCATGAGGTCAGTTTTTAAAGCAGAAACATATCTCCCAACAGCCCCCGCTCCTCTCTCCCTCTCTCCTCGCTGCTCCTGAAAAACAGAGGCCTGACTCTTGAGGTAAGTCCCTCAAGGCAATTTGATTCCTGGCAATCGCAAGTTGAGATTTTTTACATTGATCAAAAGGAAAACCCAAAGGCGAAAGGAATTTGATCAGTTTGAAAATGCATGTGGCTGCAGCGTTTCAAGCCAGAATCCACGGGGAGGCCACTGGCTCTTCCTCTCTTCCTAGGGGTGTCAGCTGCAGTGGAGGCAGAGGGTTTTTTTTTACAACAAACTCCTTCCAGTGACTGTAAGAAAACAGCTTCGCTGCTGCAGCTCATGGGGAGTCTCGAGGCTCGGGAGAGGGAAGCAGTCTGGATCGGACCAGGAACATGCACCACCAGGAATAACCAACAGGCCACCCTCAGAACTAGTGAACTCCTTAAGATATTCAATGGAGGAGAGCGACGTCGAAACTGCCTAATCGGGAGTGCAGGTTGGCACGGAGGATGTAGGGCATAGTTTGTGGTCACTCCTCAGGAATGTAGTGAATTTATATATTTTGATTTCTTAAATTTAGCCGTTACACGCCCTCTACACTCCGTTTGGATATTTGTTAAAAATACGACCTACTTTTTACCTGTAACTTTGCAACTGACAACTTCTCAAACAAAAATTGAGACAGCCAGGTCCAGTCATGCCAGGCCGCACCATTCGCGTGAGCCCAAAGCTCGAGAGAAACCAGATAGTGATGGAGGATTTGCATACTGAAATCATTAACAAGTTTGAATCTATAATTTGAGAGAGGGTTTGGAAGGAGGTAACAGCTGCTCTGAAGCTGTTAGAGGAAAACGGTTCTTTACAATGCAGCAGTATTTTGAACCTGGAACATTTGGCTCATGAGCATGATAACCAGATAACTAACCTCCAAGCTAATGTTATCTGCTACGATTGAGTCTCTAATGAAGAAATGTGAAGACTTGGAGGCCTGCTCCAGGAATAATATTCGACTTGTGGGTTTACCCAAAGAATTGGAGGATCCTCATCCCACAGAATTTATGGCCCAACTTTTACAGGACTTGCTCAGACTTGAGGCTGAACTCGTGTGGACGAGGCTCATCGTACGCTGCGTGCTAACCTGAAAGAAGGCGAGTTTCCTCGCCCGATGGCTGTCAGGGTGAACCAGTTTCAAGTGAGAAATGACATTCTACGCTTCTCCCCTTGTATATAATGAAAAGAGAGGACTCATTTTTCCTGATTTCACCCGACTGTTGTGAAGCATTGTGCGGCTTTTGCCAAGGTCAAAAAGGAACCTCACTCATCTGCGAATGTTACATTTGGCCTTCGTTATCCAACGATATTACATATCATCTTGCTGAGCAGACTAACACATAGGTTTGATGACCTGGGTCGGGCTATGGACCTTGTGAATAAAAACCTTTAAAAGACTGCAGTTCCAGACCCGGTTTGATGTTTGGGCCTAACTAGGTCAGTTTGACATTAATTTTATGCTACTACGGACAAAGACTGCATTTCCCACTGGGGAGGTTAAAATGGACGGTATGCTGTGCTTACAGGCTTGGATTTGGTTTCTTGTTACATTTGACCTCATCCACCAAGAAGTGCATGTTTCCTTACTCAAGACTTTTTTTTGAGAGGTTGCACAATTAGTACCAAAGAATGTTGAGTTTAATTGTTAAACTATATACAGTAAATATTTTTATTACATTTACATGTTTACTCATTTTTGCTTCACAGTTTTTGAACAGTTAACATTTACATTCCCCAAGGTCGCGTTGTAGTTTGTTTGAGCTACAAAACGCGACAGTTTATTTTTACTGTGGGGTCCGAGAGCACGTACTCATCCAGAGGGGGCTTCTGCTATGAGGGGGAGGGGTTGGTGGGCAGGTATTCCATTTGGGGGGTTACTATTATGGGAGTTGGTGGAGTTTGTTTTGTTCTGATGGGGATAGGGAGGGGCTTGGCACATACCTCACATTTGCAAGGTTTACTCTTGTTTATCGAGTATTGCACATGTGGGATATTATGGTGAGTATTACACATGACACAGCTCATGATTCACCACCCTGGGTAGGTGGGACATTAAATTTGCCAGTCTGAATTGCAAAGGCCTGAACAACCCAATCAAACACACTAAGATTTTACATTATTTACACCATCTTAATGCCCAAATAATTTACTTACAAGAAACACACTTGAAAAATAAAGACAGTCCTAAGTTGAAACGAGGTTGGATTAGACAAGTGCATTTTTTCTCCTTTTCTGGCGGATCTAGAGGAGTTGCTAATAAGTAAGTAATTCGCTCACTGAGCTTGAAGGTTTGCTTTCAGATGTTTCATCAGCATACTAGGCAACATCATCAATGAGAGTCTCTGGTGAAGTGCTGGTTGTATGTCCCACCTCTCTATTTAGGTCTTGGTTACTTCAGGTGGGTGATGTCATTTCCGTTTTTGTTCAAGGGAGGGTAGATAGAGTCTAACACGATGTGTTTATTGATAGAGTTCTCGTTAGAATGCCATGCCTCTAAGTATTCTTGTGTGTGTTTCTGTTTTGCCTGTCCTAGAATATGTGTGTAGTCCCAATCAAAGTGATGTCCTTCTTTGTCTGTATGTTTCGAAACTAGTGGTAGTGGGTTGTGTGTTCTGGTGGCCAGTTGGGTGTTCATGTATCCTGATGCCAAGTTTCTTGCTCGTTTGTTTGATGAAGTATTGCCACCTACTGGTAAGTTTCAGTATCTGCAAGTAGAGCATTTGCCTTTTTAAAACAGGCAGGTTTTTTTTTCAAAATAACAGTCATGCGTCCACGGTCTGTAGGTAGGATAACCATGTTATTCTCCTTTTTAAGTTTTTCTAAGGCTTTATTTTCTTAAGCATTAAGTGTGTTTCCTTTCTTTCTTCGGCCTAATGTCGGTGCAATAGCTTGTCTTATTGTCTGCTGTGTTCCCTCTGAAAGACGTTTTTCTAAAGTAGATTCAAATGCTGTGAGGAAATCCTTTTTACTCATGTCTTTGTAATTGTAGTTTAACCCTCTGACTAGGACTGCTTTTTCTGTATCGGTAAGTGGATGGTCTGATAGATTTTCTATCCAAACATCAGTTTTGTATGAAATGAAGTTTTGTGTGAGTTTATCTAACTTATCTTGTAGTGCAAGATTTTTTTTTCTTTTTCTGTGTTGACTGTTTAAAACTTATGCTTTATTCTAATGCATTTGTGCATTCAGAGACTCTCATTGATGATGTTACCTAGTATGGAGACAAAATGTCTGAAAACAAACCTTCAAACCCAGCGAGATAACTTACAGACTTACCATCAAGATGAGCCACAAATCTTCTCAGAAAAAGGAGTTGCTTTTCTTTTACATAAATTTATTCATTCTGTCCGTGCTGAAACTACATCTGACTCTACTAGCAGATTTGTTATTATTACTGGGCAGAGTTTTGACATTGATGCAATTTTGGCCAATTGGTTATGCTCCCAACTGGGACAATTAGGGGTTTTTTCAGACTTTGCAATATTACCGGACATTCACACCCGTTAATCTTGGGAGGAGATTTTAATTGTTGGTTGAATCCTCCCTTAGACCGTTCTGCCTCTGTTCCAAGTGCCCAGCCTAAATCTGCTAACATAACTTTTACGGAGGAGTTTAATGCTGTTGATCCTTGGCGGTTCTTTAATTCCTCTAAAAAATGTTTTTGCATGTCCACCACACTTTTTCATGTATTGATTTTTCTGGTGGATGACAGACTGCACACATCCATTTCTGGTTGTAAATTGTTTTATCGGACCATGCATCTGTCTTTATGAATATTCGTTTTCAGAAGTTTCTTAATACATGCCCACCTTATTGGCAGTTTAATCCCATCCTCATCTTCCTGGAGGAGTACAGCTCCAACTCCAATGTCACTAGCATCGATGGCGACTTTAAAAGGTTTTGAAACATTTGTTGTAGCTAAAACTGGTTTGGTGGTTAATATCGATTTGAAATGGTTGAATGCCTTCTGGCATGGTTCTGTCCACTGAAACTTTGTGTTCTTCATCAGAAAATCGGTTAACAGTGTCACTACACTGCTAACGTTTGGAGCAAACTTCCAATAGAATCCACTGAGTCCAAAGAATCGAAGCACCTCTTTCTTCAATGTTGGTTGTGGAAATTCCTCGACGGCTTTCGTCTTTGCGTTCTGTGGGGTCACCTTCCATGACTGATGTTACATCACAAGAATGTCACCTTTGCTTTGGCAAGTTCCATATTATTTCAGTCTATCACCAGTTTTACATCTCGTAGGCATAGAGTCATAAATGTGTAGAGCACGGAAACATACCCTTTGGTCCAACTTGTCCATGCTGACCAGGTATCCCAACCCAATCTAGTCCCACCTGCCAGCACCTGTCCCATATCCCTCCAAATCCTTCCTATTCTTATACCCATCTAGATGCCTTTTAAATGTTGCAATTGTACCAGCCTCCACCACTTCCTCTGGCAGCTCATTCCATACACTTGTCACCCTCTTAGTTAAAAAGTTGTCCCTTAGGTCTCTTTATCTTTCCCTTCTCACCCTAAACCTGCACCCTCTAGTTCTGAACACCCCCACCCCAGGGAAAAGACTTTGTCTATTGATCCTATCCATGCCCCTCATGATTTTATAATCATCTATAAGGTCACCCCTCAGCCTCCGGCGCTCCTGGGAATACAGCCCTAGCATATTCAACTTCTCCCTACCACTCAAATCCTCCAACCTTGGCAACATCTTGTAAATCTTCTCTGAACCCTTTCAAGTTTCACAACATCTTTCACAATGTCGTTCAAAGAGTTATGCCAACTGTAACATATGATCTTTCCAGGAATTACATCACTACATCATCCAAATAGACTGCGCAGTTTGTGAACCCAGCTACAACTTTGTTCATGAGTCTTTGGAATGTGGTGGGCACATTCTTCATTCCAAACGGCATCACTTTAAACTGATATAGCCCCTCTGGGTTACAAACACAGAAATTTCTTTCACCAACTCTGATAAAGGTACCTGCCAGTAACCAGGCATTAAGTCCAACTTGGTGATTTAACTGGCTTGTCCGACTTTCTCAATGCAGTCCACCAATCAGGGAATTGGATATGAGTTGGCATTGACCTTCCGATAATCCATGCAGAATCATTGTTTTGGGAACTAAGACAATCACCGAACTCCACTCGCTCTGGCTTGGTCTGATGATGTCCTCATTGAGTACAGCCTCCACCTCCTTCTAGATCTGTCTGTCTTTGAGAGGATTAAGCTGATAGGGCAGCAGTTTTATCGGAGCAGTATTCCCAATGTCTACTTCATGGACAATAGCATTTGTCCTCCCTATCTGATTCTTACATATGTCCTTGTACTGTAGTAACAAATCTTTCAACTCTGTTCTCTGTTCCTGAGACAGATTGCTTACTAACCTATCCCACTCCTCAAGGACTTCTTCATTTTTTAGTCTATTTCAAATCCACATCATCTGGATTTGATTCCTCACTCTGCATGGCAGTAACTAACATCTGTTTCTCCAGTTCTTTCTCTCTAGTGTAATAGAATTTCAACATGTTCACATGACATACCTGATACCCTTTCTGCCTATCTGGCATCTTTACTAAATAGTTCACTTGATTCAACCTTTTCTCAATTTGATAGGGATGACTAAGCCTGGCTTTGAAGGGATCTCCTATCATGGGTAACAGTATTAACACTGGGAAAATGTCCGAGTCTCAGAGCTTTTATCTGTCACCTGCTTCATTCTACACTGTGCCCTTTTTACGTGCTGTCTAGCTGCCTCACCTACTCGATTTCGTCTCTCCCTCATCTCTAATACATAATCTAAGTGTGAGATCTCCGACTTTGGTCCTGTCAAATTTTCTTTAATTAATTTCAAAGGGCCTCTCACTTCATGACTGAATATTAACTCAAAGGGAGTAAACTGAATAGATTCATTTGGGGCGTTCTAATGGCAAACAATACGAACGGGATACCTTTATCCCAAATAAAGGTTCTTCAAATGTGGGAATTGGCAACAAAGGTGTTGGTTTTATTACTGCCTGTGGCTTACCTACCATTTAGCATGTATGACAGGAATGGCCAAAGTTAACCATATCCTTGTGCAGGCCTTAGCCTGAGTCTTTCGTACCCCTACATGACCCCCTAAAGGTAGTTCCTGTGCTACCCATAACATCTCCTGTCTGTATGCTACAGGAAACACAATCTGGTACACTTCGGCCTATTTCTCCTCTCTAAGCTGCCGTTTCTGTCTGAGGATTCTGTCTTTTAGATAATAACCCTCCGGAATATTCTCTGCCTCCTTTTCAGAGCACGCATCCACATATATACGTTTAATCATCTTGTCTTGCTATTACAAGTCTCTTCATCATTCAGGAGTAATCACTCCTGTCTAACCCTCTGCCTGGTCAGTTTTTTCCTGCACCATTACATCAAGCAGGGTATCCGTAAACTGAACCTCAACTCCTTCATCTTTCTCTTTACTTTTTGCTTTGTGCTGTGTTTTATGAGAGTGGAATCTGGTTACAGACTGGGAAAATTACCAGGATATTTCTGCTTTAACTCCTCAGTTTCTTGGTCTTCCTTGGGCTTCTCACAACAAAGGATGTCACTCCCACCTTGGATCCTACCAAATCATTCCCAAGAACAAACTGAATTCCTGGAACAGACACTCTGTCAATCACTCCCACTGTAACTTCTCCAAACTTGGGTTGGCACTCCAACCTGATCTTACATGGGGGAACACTAAATTTCTGTGCATCTGTCCCACAAATTACCACACTCTCGGGTAACAATTCAGAAAGAAAGCATATTCGCTCATCCCTTATTATCAGGGACTGGTTAGATCCTGTATCTCACAAAATTATAACTTCTTGTCCTTCTCCCGCTGTTCTTTCTGAGTAAACTTTACCCACAAAGGTGAATTTTATGTAGAAATCAGATACTAACCCCATACCCAGCCCCTGCCTCGGCTGAGCACTCTCCTGCAGCTCCTCGGCTCTTATTGGGGTCTCCTTTACTAACTTCACTAAGGCCACTGTCTCAGCTTCTTTTACCACATCTTTTCCCATAGCGCCTTTCATTAACAAGCAGCACTGTGTCTGCACGTGTCCCACCTTCTGGCAGTGTAAACACCTTTTCCCAGTGCCCTTCTGAAACCACTGGCACTGTCATTTTCTGTGTCCCACTCCATTACAGTGAAAACACCTGAGGCCTTTCATCTCCTGTCCACCCCCTCGGGATTCTTTTCTATCCTGTGCTAACATCTTACCAGTGCTCTTTACTCTGGGTTTCACAGTGTAGGGTCTCCCTTTCTCCCAACTTCTATCCCTCACTGGACAAAAGTTTTGTCAGAAGCTGGTCTTATGCACCAACACGTACTCATCTGCTAATCCTGCTGCCCTTCTCACTTCCTGAACTTTCTGTACCTCCACGTGAATTCTTATTGTGAGAAACGAAGCTCACTCCCTTCAATAATTACAGTCCGAGACAAGATCTGAATCAGTAGTGTCATTTATTTCGCTCTTGCAAGAGGGGTGTGGTGTCCACTGTCCACAAGGCAGGGACACACACACACTGAATTCAACTAGTACACAACATTTATGTAATTTGGTTCCTATTCCATCCTCCCATTGCTCCTTCCCCTGTTTACATCTCCTACCTCTCTAAGACCGGTGTCCATTATTCTTGTTTATCTCTTGTCTTATCCGGCCTTGTCTGTGACAAAATGCTTATTTCTGGCCTCACAAGGCCGTTTGACCACATGCTGCCGTGATCCATTGTTAGGTATATCCTCCCTCACTATCATCTGTTTCCCATACTTGTTATGATCTTATGACCTCATGACTTCTTGATTGTGGTTTGTTCTTGTTTTTGCAGAAGCGGGAAATAGATGCTTATAACTATTGTTTGTACAGGCATATCTAGCTTAACCCCCTCCCCTCACAGCACCTTATCTATTTATCTGTAACATCTACCATTGTTTGCAGGCACATTTCATTCTTGTATGCACATTTTAGCTAATACAAAAACAATTATGCATTTCCTCCACATAGTTTTCCTGCTTGTTGACTCAGCTCTTGACTGAAACAATTATACACTAGTGTGAGTTCACTTACCTTGCATAAGTAATTACGATTACAGAAGAAACACTACTTTACCTATGTCACACATTACCATCTCTGGAAGCAGGGGAAGTCAAAGGCAGTCTGTACTAAACTATATCTCTGATATCATTCCGTTTCTTTATTTGTTCCTTTCCATGAACCAGCTGATGCATTGCATGGGGAATCCAAGCCCAACCAGAGGGATATCTGGGCTCCCTCCCTGCAGCCACCCAATGACCCAGCTCCCTCTCTGATTTCAGATGCTCCTACAAATCTACCTCTCCATATAAGGTATTGTCACCTGACCCAATATCACCTTCAGTGAATCAACATGACCTCTGTTTGATTTGTCATGATGAAGGTCTTTTTAACTATATTTGGGGACTGTGTTGTGGTAAAGTGCACAGTGATGGTGCCATCATGGTCAGTGTAGATGTCTTCCAATCAGGTGACTTGGGTTAGATTCCTGGCAATCTCAAATTGAGATTTCTTACAATAATCAATAGGAAACCACAAAGACAAAAGGAATTTGATCAGTTTGAAAATACATTTGGCTTTCATTCCAAGACAATAAAATGAAAAGTAGGAGTAGACAAAGGCAGACTGGATGAAACTGTTTACCCGCTGCATTCTCTCACACCTTCTCCCTCCCTCCCCCCTCTAATCCCAGTGAGATGGCACTGGCTGTGCTCCATCCCTGGGGGAGGTATGCCCTGGGTAGAGGAACCTGGGACTTGGGCAGAGAGGGGGCTCTGAGTGAGAGACCTGCGGATATTTCAAACAGGTTCTGGCAGCCATTGTCCCTTTCACCGTGTGCACTGAGCATGGGGTGAGTATCGGTGTGTTTCTGTCTGTCTGTGTGTGTGTGAAAGTGTGGGCAGTGTTTGAATCTCAATCCCAGTTTTGACCCTTTAACCTCACCCCCTCCCTGAACCAGCCCCTCCTAAAGCAAGCTCCTGGTGCAGAGTCTGTCCCAAATGGGAGAGAGGAAGTGTGAGAGACCATCAAGAGAGCTCAGACCAACCGGAATGGTGAATATCACCTCTTTAATCTCGCCACATCTTTCCTTATCTCCTGTTTGTACCTGTCTGATATTTCCTCTTTTCCCTCGCTCTGTCTCTCTCTTTGCCTCTGATTCTCACTCACTGTCTGTATCATTCCATCTCTCTCTCTCCCTCTCAACCTTTCTCTCTCACATTATCTTTCTCTCTCTTTCTCCTGACAGACTGTCCTTTTGTATTTTCTCTCTTCCTTCTTCCTTTGTCTATGTTCTTTCCCACTCTCTTGCTTTCTTTCTTCTTCTCTCATTCTCTCTCTGTCTTTCCCTCTTTTCTTGATTTCTGTCTTTCAATCCTGAATCTGCAGCCACTCCGCCCGACTTTCAATTTTGGACAACTATCGCAAATTTAGCCCCTGGCCCCTCCATGGCCCCTGTCCCCCTCCATGACCCCTGTTCCCCTCCATGGCTCCTGTCCCCCTCCATGACCCCTGTCCCCCTCCATGTCTCCTGTCCCCCTCCATGGCCCCTGTCACCCTCCATGACCCCTGTTCCCCTCCATGGCTCCTGTCCCCCTCCATGACCCCTGTCCCCCTCCATGTCTCCTGTCCCCCTCCATGACCCCTGTCCCCCTCCATGGCCCCTGTCCCCCTCCATGGTTCCTGTCCCACTCCATGGCCCCTGTCCCCCTCCATGGCCCCTATCCCCCTCTATGGCCCCTGACCCCCTCCATGGCCCCTGTCCCACTCCATGGCCCCTGTCCCCACCATGGCTCCTGTCCCCCTCCATGGCTCCTGTCCCCCTCCATGACCCCTGTCCCCCTCCATGGCTCCTGTCCCCCTCCATGACCCCTGTCCCCCTCCATGGCTCCTGTCCCCCTCCATGACCCCTTTCCCCCTCCATGGCCCCTGTTCCCCTCCATGGCTCTTGTCCTCCTCAATGGCCCATGGCCCCCTCCATGGCTTCTGTCCACTTCCATGACGCCTGTCCCCCTCCATGGCTCCTGTCCCCCTCCATGGCCCCTGTCCCCCTCCATGGCCACTGTCCGCCTCCATGACTCCTGCCCCCCTCCATGGCCCCTGTCCCCCTCCATGGCCCCTGTCCCCCTCCATGCCTCCTGACCCCTTCCATGCCTCCTGTCCCCCTCCATGGCCCCTGTCCCCCTCCATGGCCCCTGTCCCCCTCCATGACTCCTGCCCCCCTCCATGGCCCCTGTCCCCCTCCATGGCCCCTGTCCCCCTCCATGACTCCTGTCCCCCTCCATGACTCCTGTCCCCCTCCATGCCTCCTGACCCCTTCCATGCCTCCTGTCCCCCTCCATGGCCCCTGTCCCCCTCCATGGCCCCTGTCCCCCTCCATGACTCCTGTCCCCCTCCATGACTCCTGTCCCCCTCCATGGCCCCTGTCCCCCTCCATGGCCCCTGTCCTCCTCCATGGCCCCTGTCCCCCTCCATGACTCCTGTCCCCCTCAATGGCTCCTGTCCCCCTCCATGACTCCTGCCCCCCTCCATGGCTCCTGTCCCCCTCCATGGCTCCTGTCCCCCTCCATGACTCCTGTCCCTCTCCATGGCTCCTGTCCCCCTCCATGACTCCTGCCCCCCTCCATGGCTCCTTTCCCCCTCCATGACTCCTGCCCCCCTCCATGGCTCCTGTCCCCCTCCATGACTCCTGTCCCTCTCCATGGCTCCTGTCCCCCTCCATGACTCCTTTCCCCCTCCATGACTCCTGCCCCCCTCCATGGCTCCTGTCCCCCTCCATGGCTCCTGTCCCCCTCCATGACTCCTGTCCCCCTCCATGGCCGCTGTTTAATTGCCCTCCCCTGTATAGCTCCATCTATCCTGAACTATCCCTCTGTGGTTCCTCCATTACAAACCCACTGCATATAAAAGCCCCTCACTATCTCCGACCATCAACGATACCCTGTGTCCCAGCCGTGTGCAGAGACTAACGTCTGTTTTGACTGTGTACCGTAATATCATGGAGTCATAGAGTCATACAGCACGGAGACAGACCCTTCGGACCTACCAGGCCACACCGACCATGTTCCAAAACTAAACTATTCCCACCTCCTGCGCTGGGCCCATATCCCTCCAAACCTTTCCTATTCATGAACTTATCCAAATGTATTTTAAATGTTGTAACTACCTGCATCCATCACTTTCTCTGGTAGTTCATTCTAAACCGAAACTACTAAACATTTTGACCCTCATGTTGTTTTTCAATCTTTCTCCTCTCACCTTAAGAATATACCCCTTTGGTTTGAACTCCCCACCCGAGGGAAAATACCCTTGTCATTCACCTTATATATGCATCTCAAGGTTTTTTAAACATCAATAAGGTCACTCCTCAACCTCCAATACAACAGTGAAAAAAATCCTCACCTTTCCAGTCCGTTTTTATATCTGAAACCCTCCATTCCTGGCAACATCTTGGTAAATCTTTACTGAACCCTCTCCAGTTTCAAAATATCCTTCCTATCACAGGGTGATGAGAATTGCATATATTAAACCAGAAGAGGCCTCACCAATGCCCTGTAGAACTTCAATATAATGTCAGTTCTGACATTGCACAGACCTTTGAGTATAGGAGTAATGAAGGCAAGTGGGCTAAATACCTCCTTAACTACCCTGTCTACCTATGATGCAAACTTCAAAGAAATACGTCCCTGATCCCCGAGGTCTTTCCGCTCTGCAACACTACCCAGGGCCCTACCAAAACGTCCTGTCCTTGGTTGCATTACCACAATGCAATACCTCACCTGTATCCAAATTAAATTCCATTTGCCATCCCTCAGCCCTTTAGCCCAATTGATCAAGATCTCCTTGTAACCTCGGGTAACATTCTTCACTGTCTGTTTCACCACTTTTGGTGTCATCCACAAACTTATTAACCATGCCTCGCATATTCTCATCTAAATCATTCATTTCAATGACTAACAGAAGTGGAGCCAATACGGCTCCCTGTGGAACACTGCTGGTCACAGGCCTCCAGTCTGAAAAATAATGTTCCACCATTACCTGCTGTCTTCTACCAACAAGCCAATTACATATCCAATTGGCAAGCCCACCTTGAATCCCATGTGATCTAGCTTTACTATTTAGTCTAATGTGCAGAACCTTGTCAAAGGCTTTACTAAAGGCCATTCAAACACCATCTACCACTCTGTCCTCATTGGTTTTTGTTATTTCCAAAAAACAAACCTAACTAAGTGTGTCAGACATGATTTTCCTCACACAAAACCATACTGACCATCTCTAATCAATTCTTTCCTCTCCACCCTGTATATATCCTATCTTTCAGAATCATCTGCTAAAACGTGCCCACCACCAAAGTGAGACTCACAGATTGATCATTCCCAGGCTTCTCCTCACATCCCTTCTTAAACATTGGCACATTAGCCACAACCCAGTCCTCCAATTCTTCACCTGTGTTTATTGATGATACAAATATTTCTGCTGGGGGCCCTACAATTTTCTCCCTTATTTCCCACAGTGTCCTGGGACACACTTGATCAGGTCCTGGAGGTTTACTTACTTTTATGTTTTTTAAGATCTCCAGCACTTCCTCTTCTGTATTGTAAACTTTTCCCAAAACATCAGTATTTATTTCCCTGATTTCTCTCGCATCCAATTCCTTCCCAACAGTAAAAGAAAAATATTCATGTATATCCCTCCCATTTCTTGAAGTTCAACACAAAGACAACCTCGTTGATCTTTCAGGGGTCTTATCTCTCTCCAGTTGCTCCCTCATTCTTAATGTATTTATAGAATCTCTTTGGAGTATCTTTATCTTACCTGCCAAGGCTATCTCCTATCCCCTGATTGCCTTCCTCATTGCCTTCTTAAGGATGTCCCTTCACTCTCTATACTCTTCAAGACATTCTGTTCATCCCAATCGTCTCTCTGATAGTTTTTTTTATTCTTGACTTGAACTTCAACATCTTTATTCATCCATTGTTCGTGAATCTTACCAGCCTTGCCTTTCACTCTAACAGGAACAGAATGCTTCTGGACTCTTGTTATCACACTTTTGAAGGCCTCCCACTTGTCAGTCATCCTTTTACCTGCGAACAGAGTTGGGAGTGTGGTGCTGGAAAAGCGCAGCAAGTTACGCAGCATCCCACGAGTAGGAAACCTGCTGTGCATTTCCAACACCACACTCGCGACTCTGATCCCCAGCATTTGCATCCTCACTTCCTACTAGTTCCTTTTACCTGTGACCAGTCTACCCCAATCAACTTTTCAAAGTTCTTGTTACATACTTTTAAAATTTGCCTTACTCTAATTAAGAACTTTAAATTTTGTGGAAGACCTGTGCCTTTCCATAACTATTTTAAAACTGATCGTTTTATGATCACTGCTCCGAAAGTGTTCCCTGACTAACACTAAGTCACTTGGTCTGTCTTATTTCCCAAGAGAAATTCGGTTTTGATCATTCGCTAGTAGGAACATTTATATCTTGACAAAGGAACTTTTCTTGCAAAAGGAAATTTTCACCATCAAAACTTTTCAACACTCTGGCAATCTGAATCAATGTTTAGAAAATATAAATCCCTTACTATTCCAAAGTTATCATTCTTATATATATTTAAGATCTCTCTATATATTTGCTTCTCAATTGCGCTCTGACTATTTGGGAGCCGATAGTACAATCCCATCAAGGTGAATATCCCTTTCTTATTTCTAACTTCAACTCATATATTTTCATTAAATGGTCCCTCAGAAATATTTTCTCAAATTACAGTCATAATATTTTCCTTAATCAAAAATGCAACACTCCTCCTCTCTTGCCTCTCTTTATATCCTTCCGAGAAAACCCTAAAACTGCCAGTCTTTTCCATTCCTCAAGAGAAAGTGAGGACTGCAGACGCTGGAGATCAAAACGTATGGTGCTGGAAAAGCACAGCCGGTTAGGCAGAGCCAACATTTCGAGTATAAGCTTTTCACCAGGAATGAAAGGATGGCCCAAGCGAGGCTGAGACGTAAATGGGAGGGGTCTGGCAATGTGATAGGTAGATTGAGGAGGGTGGAGCAGATAGGTGGGAAGGAAGATAGACCGGTAGTTCAAGAGGGTGGTGCCTGATTGGACGTTTGGCTCTGTGATAAGGAGGTGGGAGGTGAAATGAAGAAGCTGGTGGAATCTACATTGATCCCATGTCGTTGGATGGTCCCAAGACGGAAGATAGTGTATTCTTCCTCCAGATGTTGGGTGGTTGGAGTTTGGCGGTGGAGGAGGTTCAGTACTGGCATGTCCTTGGCAGAGTTGGGTGGGGGGGGGTGGGGAGGTAAAGTGTTTGCCAAACTCTAACCACCTGGAGGTAGAAAGCCTCATCTTCTACCTTGGGCCCCTCCAACCACACGGGATCAATGTAGATTTCCTCGGTTTCTTCATTCCCCCCACCACCTTAGCCCAGATCCAACATTCCAACTTGGCACACCCCTCTTGAACAGTCCTACCTGTCCATCTTCCTATCACACTCCACCCTCCTTTCTGACCTATCACCATTACCCCTCTCCTCCATTGACCTATCACATTCCCAGCTACCTTGCCCCCAGCCCGAGATCCCTCCCATTTATCTCTCCCTTGGGCCATCCCCTCATTTCTAGTGAAGAGCCAATATCCTGCTTCTTGGATGCTGCCTGACCGGCAGTGATTTTTCAAGAACCACGCTTGTCAACTCTTCTCCATTCCTCAGCCACGTTCTGTAATAGCAATGACATCCCAGTCCCAAGTTCCCTTACATGCCCTGAGTCCATCAGCCTTATCAATAAGGCCTCTTACATTGAAATAAATGCAGTTTAAGTGTTCAGAGTTTCTCTGTTCTGACTTGTTCTTGTCTGTCTTTTCTAAATATCTTGCTGTTTTCTGATTCAGAACCATTGCCATCTTTCTTTCCATTTCAATGTTACTTAGGAAGCCCCCACCCACCTCTCTAAATGTTTACAAGTTCCTAATATTGAACTGGCAAATCTCCCCACCAGCATATTGGTCCCCTTATAGTTCAGCCGAACCCCATTCTTTTTAAATCTCTTCTGTCTGAGAAGAGATCCTAACGATCCAAGAAACTGAATCCCTGCACATTGCAGCACCTCTTCAACCATTGATTTATCTGCCCTTATCCTCTTATTCCTTCCCTCATTAGAACTTGGCACCAGAAGTAAACTAGAGATTACTACTTTTCATATTCTGTTTATGAACCTTCTACCTAACCTCTTACACTCACTCTGTAATGCTTCAACCCTTTCTTGAACAATGTCATTCCTATCAATGTGCAAAACAACTTCCGGCTTCTCACTCTCCCCTTGGACAATCTGCTTCAAACATTTTGAGACGTCGTTCACCCTGGCACCAGAAAAGCAACGTACTATCCGAGATTCACACTCACAACCGCAGAATCTCCTGTCTGTGCCCCTCGTAGGGGAGTTCCCAAAAAAATTAATTTTTTAAATCTTGACAAACTTATTTAACATAAAATTCATTTTTCGTGCCCAAGATCTGACAACCATTCCTATTTTTCCCATTCAATTATACCCAAAATGGAATATCTGTTTGAGAGAGGAATATCCATAGGAGATTTCGAAACCACCTTCATACCCTTCCTGACGGGCAGTTATCTATCTGAATGATCATGCTGTGATTACACACCTCGAACTCTAATAGTCATCACACCTCAATGTCTCTTGCAGGCCATCAGTAATATTAATCCTAAAAAGAAGAAGCTCTCAGTAGCACCTTATATATAAAATTAAATACCTTTCCTTACCCAGCGATTTAAAATGAAGCATGCAAAAAAAAGTAAAAACATTAAAAAGAAATCAAACACTTAAGTGAACAATTGAAAAAAAAACAATTCCTTCTCAAATAATCCACCATTCAGTTTTCACTGTCCGCATAGAAAAAAAACTCTCCAGAGCCATCCATATCCAGGCCTCTCCATAAGCTCCATGTATAAACAACCTATCCCTCTTCATCTACCTTTTTAACTTTTTTTCTCAAACTTTTACCCACCACTGACAGCAGACTCACAGATCTATAGTTCCCCAGCTTTTCTCTACCAACTTTCTTAAATAATAGCACGATGGTAGTCACTGTCCAGTCTTCTGGCACCTCAGCCTTGGCTGTCAATTATACGAAAATCTCAGCAAAAGGCCCAGCAATCTGTTCCACAACTCCCTCACAGTCTGACATTTTACAAAATCACAGCATCATTTTATTCCAGAACATGTGATGTGAGGTCAACAAACAGTTCGCCTTCCATCCACTTCTAGCCTTCACCATGGAGACAGCAGAAAATGATATTTGGAAGGGTCTGGTCAAGCCACTAACCCTGAAAAATAAACCTTCCAGAAACAATGACCCAATGGGTTGTGTTTGTCTCTATGGGAGTCGACCAACCATGACTCTCCTGTGGTACACAATAGCATGAAACTACCTAACAGCACGGAGAAAGTGAGGACTGCAGATACTGGAGATCAGTGTCGAGAGTGGGGTGCTGGAAAAGCACAGCAGGTCGGGCAGCATCTGAGGAGCAGGAGAATCAACATTTCAGGCATAAGCCCTTCATCAGGAATGAGGCTTGTAGGCCGGGAGAGATAGATGTGAGGGGGCTGGGGGGTGGTGCTGGGGTGAAGGTAGCTGGGAAAGCGATAGGCAGATGAAGGTGAGGGAGAAGGTGATAGGTCAGGGGGCTGTGGGGTGGAGCAGACAGATGGGAAAGATGATGGACAGGTCAGGAGGGCGGTGCTGAGTTGGAGGCTTGTGACTGGGATAATGTCAGGGGGAGGGTAAATGAGGAAACCGTTTAAATCCACATTTAACCCGAGTTAAATGCAGGCTCCCAAGGCAGAATATGAAACATTAATCCTCCAGGGAACACTTCCCCAATTATAGCACTTGGAAAACATCTGGATGGATATTTGAATAAGAAGGGTTTAGAAAGATAAGGGCCAAATGCTGGCACATGGGACCAGATCTGTTCCGGGCGGATGGCTTTAATTGAAGGGTATGTTTCTGTGTTGTACACGTCTATGACTCTAAGTCACCAGCATAGAGAAAACCATGAGGCATGGTCATTGGCAGGCCATTTGGCTAAAGGTTGAAAAATTTTTAGATCAGCCCTGTGCCAGTACTTAGTCAGTCTGCCCCATGCACTTCCCAGTTGTTATCGAAACATAGAGATGTACAGCATGGAAAAAGACCCTTCAGTTCAACCCATTCATGCTGAATAAATATCCGAAATTAATCTAGTCCCATTCACCAGCACTTGGCCCAAATCCCTCTAACTCCTGCCTATTAATATACCCATTCAGGTGCCTTTTAAATGTTGTAATTGTGTCTGCTTTCACCACTTCCTCTGGCAGCTCATTCCATACACACATCACCCTCCGCAAGAAAAAAACTGCACCTTAGGTCCCGTTGAAATCTTTCCTCTCTAACCTGGAACCTAAGACCTCTCGTTTTGGACTCCTAACACCTGCGAAATAGACGTTGTCTATTTACTCTATCCTGGCCACTCCTGATTTTATAAATCCCTACAAGAGCACCCCTCAGCTTCTGACGTTCCAAGGAAAATAGCCCCAGCCTGTTCAGCCTCTCCCTTTTGCTCAAACCCTCCAACCCTGGCAACATCCTTGTAAATGTTTTCTGAACCATTTTACGTTTCATAACATCCTTCCAATAAGAGGGAGACCAGATTCAAAAGCAGCGTTCCAATAGTGGGCTAACCAATGTCCTTCACAGCCACAACATGATGTCCCAACCCCTATATTCAATGCACTGACCAATAAAAGAAACACAGGAATGCTTTCCTTCTCAGTTTTTGTGTTTCTCCGTGCACCTACGTCTTGTACTTAGGTACCTTCGTACCTGAGATGGCACCGTGCTTGATGACATTGTCACGCATTTCACTGTACTCCTGTACTTGAGTACATGTGACAATAAAGCTTAAGTCTATCTCTAAATACCTTCTTCACTCCCCTGTCTACCTATGACTCCATTTTCAAACATCTATGAAGCAGCACTCCAAGGTCTCTTTGTTTAGCAACACTCCCCAGTATTTTACCAAAAACTGCATATGTCCCACCCTGAGTTGCCTTTCCAAAATGCAACACCACACATTTATCTAAATTAAACTCTAGCTGACATTCCCCAGCCCAGAAACCCATCTGATGAAGGTCTGTTGTACTCTGAGGGAACCTTCTCCGCTGTCCACTACACCTCCAATTTTGGTGTCATCGCAAGCTTACTAATTATCCCTCCCATGTTCACATCCAAATCATGTTTATAAATGACAAAAAGTGGTGGAACCAGCATCGATCACTATGTCACACGGGTGGTCACAGGTCTCCAGTCTAGGAAGCAACCTGCTGTCACCACCCTCTGTCTCCAACCTTCTGCATCCAATTGGCTAGTTCCCCTTGTGTTCCATGTGACCTAATCTTGCTCACCAATCTACCAGAACTTTGTTGAACGCCTTACCGAAGTACTTATAGATCATGTTCACCACTCTGCCTTCATCAATCCTCTTTGTTACCTCTTACAAAAACTCCATTAAGTTAGTGAACCTGATTTCCCACACACAATGCCCCATGTTGACTATCCCTAATCTGCCCTTGCCTTTCCAAATATATGTAAACCCAGTCCCTCAGGATCCTCTCTCAACATGTTACCCACCACCAATGTCAGACTCACCGATCTATAGTTCCCTTGTCTCTCCTTACACGTTTCTTGAATACTGGCACCACATTAGCCAACCTCTAGTCTTCTGGAACCTCACCTGTGACTACAGATTATACAAATATTTCAGCAAGGGGCAGAGCAATCACTTATCTAGATTCCCACAGAGTTCAAGGTACACCTGAACAGTTCCTATGGATTTACCAACCTTTATATGTTTTAAGATGTCCTGCACCTCCTCCTCTGTAATGTGGACATTTATCAAGATGTCACTATTTATTTTCCCAAGTTCTCTCGATTCCATTTTCTTCTTCACAATAAACACGTAAGTGAAACATTTGTTTAGCATCACCCATATCTCCTGTAGTACCACAGGTGGTCTTGCTGATTTTTAAAGGGCCCTATTCTCTCCTGAATTACCCTTTTCTCCTTAATGTAATCCCTTTGGATTCTCCTTAACCCTGCTTGCCAATACTATCTCATGTCCCATTTTTGTCTTCCTGATTTCCCTCTTATGTACACTTCTACTGCCTTTATACTCTTCTTGGGATTCTCTCGACCGCTGCTGTCTACATCTGACATATGCTTCTTGCTTATTCTTGAGCAAAACCTCATTTCTCTCATCATTCAGCATTCCTTAAAGCTCCCAGCCTTGCCCTTCACCCATATGGGAACATGTCTCTGGACTCTCGTTGTCTCGTTTTTCAAAGCTTCCCATTTCCCAGCTGTCTCTTTACCTGCGAACATTTGTCACCAATCAACATTTGAAAGTTCTTGCTTAATATCATGCAAATTGACCTTCCTATAAATTTTGTACTTTAGCTTTTAGATCCGTTCTACCTTTTCAATCATTATTTTATACGAATACAATTATGGTTCTGGCCCCAAAGTGCTCCCCCACTGACACCTCAGTCACCTGCCCTGCCTTATCTCCAAAGGGTAGATCAAGTTTTGTTCCTTTAGAAAGTACATCCATATACTGAATCAGAACATTTTCTTGTGCACACGTAACAAATTCCTCTCCAGCCAAGTCATTAACACTATGGTAGTCTCAGTCTATGCTTTGGAAAGTTCAAATTCCCTAACATTACCAGTCTATTATTCTTACAGATAATTGAGATCATCTTACAAATTTGCTTTTCAATTTCCCCTGAATGTTTGGAATCCATAGTGCAATTCTAATAAGGTGATTTTCCCTTTCTTATTTCTCTCTCCAGTCTTGCCCCCCTGCGCCCCCCCCCCCCCCACCCACCAGCACCAGCTCCCATCCCCCCCCCACCTTTCAATCCTTCCTCGAGCATCTATGCCCTGGAACATTGAGCTGCCGGTCCTGACCATCCCTGAGCCTCAGTTCTGTAATTGCTATGATATCCCAGTCCCATGTTCCCAACCATGCCCTGAGTTCATCTGCCTTACCTGTTAGACCACTTGCATTGAAATAAGTAGTTTAATTTATCACTCTTACCTCGCTATCTGCTTTTTTCCTGCCTGCCCAAGTGTAATTGACTTTTCCCAACTATACCAGTCTCAGACTGATCCCTATCCTCACTTTCTCCCTCGGTGTCAATTCCATCTCCATTCCCCCAACCCAAGCAGCTCGAGCAACTCTCCCCACCAGTATATTAGTTCCCTTGCAATTCAGGTGCAACCTTTCCTTCTGATACCGGTCTTTTCTACCCCAGAAGACATTCCTCTAGCCCCCAATTCCTGTTCCCACTGGGACACGGCACTGGGAGTAATCCAGATATTACTGCTATAGGAGTGACCGCTGTCTCTGAGGCAAGAAGACTCTGAAGGTCTGGGCAATTCAGCAGGAACAGCAGTTTATTCCAGCGGGAATTGATTACAGCCAGGAGAGGAACTCCAGACCATCACACAGGACAATCCAGCTCTCTCTGTCAAACACCCGCACACTACCATTCTTACACTTACTGACATCAAAGTTATGTCAGTCTACAAACTAACTGTTCTTGTGCAGTTGATCATATCAAGTCCACAAGTCAATCAACTGGGCGATGATTACATCAAGGTCTGTAAATCAGTTGGCCAGGCAGTTAATTACACCAGGTCTGTAAATTAATTACATCCAATAATAATTCAATTAACTCGACATTTTGATTACATCAGGTCATTGTGTATTACATATCTACCGGTCAGATTCAAACACACGGTGCCTGTTCGCTGATGTGGTCACTTGTTTATCTTGTAACCTTTGTCCCTGAATATCCTGTGATCTGCTGAGGTTCTGCCCTGCTCACCCATATCAGTTAATCATTCCCAATGTCTCCGTGGGCGAGCTGGCGTGTCTTTACTGATGCAGAGAGTCAATCACCTTCAAACATCTTATTCTATGGTTGTGTGAGATATTGTACTATATGTTTCTTTATTTTTATATTAAGGTCCCTTTATTTGCCAACCCACTCACAATCGCTCGGTATTTACTCCTTCCGCATTTCATTCAGTCATTCATCAAACTGTGGTCTCCCCACTCCCCAGTGCACTATCTCACCCGAAACTATGAAAAGATGAGAATACTAATCCCCCTCAGAACCATCTACCGGGACTTGAACCGCTTGCAGGACATCAAACAAGTTGTCTCCATCAGCACGGACCTGTTAGATACAGATTGAATGGGGTCTCTGTCCCCTTTAAGAAAGTTACTGTCAAATCGCGCCTCATTGAAATGGAATGAATGAGGGAGGAGACAGGCAATAGGGAGTGAAATCTCAAAACCCAGCCGCGGGAATCCGTTTACTGAACCCTCTGCTTTTATTAAGTACATCTATAACTTCTGATTTGGTTAAATCATATAAGCCTGATATTCTTTCTAAAAGGACTCACACCCTCACCCCCCCCCCCCCCCCCACAACTACCCTCCGGGATCGACTTTTTAAGTTCCTGCCTAAATTCCTACTTTTTCTCCTCAGAACCTCGTCCTTTTTCCATCCTGTATCATGGATTCCAATGTGTACAGCAACATCCTGCTGGTCACTCTCCCCTTTGGGAATATTCTGCACCCTCTCTGAGATAGTTCTGAATTGCCTGTACTGAGGGGATATTTGAATAACTGCCTGGATCCAGTTTGGAAGCTCTCTGGACAGATTTCAGAGCCCATCATTGACTCACTCTGTATTGGAGGGACAGTGAGGTGCAGCAGCACTATATTTGAATTCAGGCCTTTCCATAGCCTTTTCAATGTATTTGGTCGGGCAGTGAGTTGGGAAGGTGACCCAGCTGGTCACTGCAGTTATTGAATTGAGTTGTGTACTCGGCTTATTGAAGTGAAAAATAGTTAAATTGTCTTCAACTGAAAAAGATAGTTTGGTCCGGTTTGATTTTAAAATTGAAAGAAATCAAGGCATGTTAACTCTTTATTGTAGAAAACATAAAACTGCCCTGCAGTATATTCCTCACAAACTAATCCAGCAACAATCGAACATAGTCACACTCACAGAATCCCACTTTACAGACAATGTCCCAGACAACACAATGATCATCTCACTGGCAGGACAGAGTCAGCAGAGGGAACAGCTCCGTGGGATACAGTCAAGAGGGCTGTGCTCTGGAAGTGCTCAGCATTGATGCCAGACCCCATGAAGCCTCATGACATCAGGTTAAACACGGACACGGAAGCATTCTGTGTGTCTTAAAAAGTATTAAGGTAAATAAGTCCATGAGTCCTGATGGGATTGATCCCAGAATATTGAGGGAGACAAGAGAACAAATTGCTGCAGCATTGACAGACATCTTTGTATTCTCTCTGGCCACAGGTGAGGTCCGAGAGGCCTGGAGAATAGCTGATGTTGTCCCATTGTTTAAGAAGGGTAGCAGGGAATTACAGACCTGTGAGCCTTAGTCATTGTTAGGGAAATGATTGGAAAAGATTCAAACGGACAAGATCTGTATGCATTTAGAAGAAAATTGATTTAATAGTGACAGACAGCTTGATTTTGTGCAAGAGAGGTCGTGCCTTACCATCTTGACTATGTTTTTTGAGGAGATGATGAAGATGAATGATGAGGGAAAACCAGTTGATGTTGTCCACGTGGACTTCAATAAAACCTTTGACAAGGCCCCTCGTGGCAGACTGGTACAGAATGTGAAGTCACATGGTATCGGGGGTTAGCTGGCAGGATGGAGTTTCCTATTTAGAACTGATTCAATCATAGGAGACAGAGGGGAGTGGTGGAGGACCCTTTTAAGAATGGAGGGCTGTGACTAGTGGTGTCCCACAGGGGTGAGAGCTGGGACCTCTACTTTTCATGGTCTTTATAAACAATTTGGAAGAAAACGTAGCTGGTCTAAGTTTGCAGACAATAAAAAGATTGGGATGATACAAAGATTGATGGAGTTGTAGATATTGAAGAGGATTGTCAGAGGATACAACAGTATATAGATCAGTTGGAGGCATGGACAGAAACATGGCAGATCGAGCTTAATCCAGACAAATTTGAGGTGATACATTTGGGAAGGTCAAGTACGGTTGGAAATTATACAGTGAATGGCAGAACCCTTCGGAGCATTAACATGCAGAGGGATCTGGGTGTGCAGGTCCACAGATCACTGAAGTAGCAGTGCTGGTGTATAAGGGGGTTTAAAAAAAAGCCTATGGCAAGATTACCTTCGTTGGAAGGGGCATGGAATATATGGATAGTACAAAGATGTGCAGGTTAGGTGAAGTGGTCAAGCTAAATTTCCAATGGTGTTAAGGGATATGTAGGTTAGGTGCATTAGTCAGGGGAAATATAGAGTAATAGGGGAGGGGAGTGGGTCAGGGTGGGATACTCTTCATGGGATCGGTGTGGACTTGTTGGACCAAATGCCCTGTTTCCACACTGTAGGCATTCTATGATTTCTATGTCAGGAAAGTTTTGCTAAAGCTTTATAGAACTTCAGTTTGGCTGCACTTGGAATATTGTGTCCAGTTCTGATCACCACACTACTAGAAAGATATAGATGCTTTGGAGGGGGTACAGAACAGGTTTACCAGGGTGTTGCCTTGGTATGGGGGATTTTGAAGAAAGGTTAGATAGACTGGATTTGTTTTCTCTGGAATGCAGGACATTGAGGGCAGAGCCAGTAGAAGTTTATAAGGTTGTGAATGGCATTTGATGAAGTGGAAATATGAGACTTTTTCCCAGGGTGGAGGGGTCAATTAGAAGAGACACAGGTTCAAACCACCAGGAGGGAAGTTTAAAAGAGATGTGCAAGGCCCGTCTTTTACACAAAGGGTGGTGAGTGCCTGGAATGTACTGCCAAAGGCAGTGATAGAAACAGACACATTAGCAGCATTCAAGGGAATACCTGGACAAATACACAAATAGGAAGGGAATAGAGGGATACGGATCCTGGAAATGAAGACAGTTTTAGTCTGGAAGGGTAAAATGTGTCAGCGCAGGCTTGGAGGGCCGCAGGGCCTGTTCCTGTGCTGCATTGTTCTTTGTTCTTCTCTGTTCAGTGAGCTCTTCCTGTATTGATAACACTGCAACAGGGATGCTATGAAAAGGCAGTAACCAGGTCACTGAGATACAGACCCACCTTTGAGGATACAGTCCCAGATGTAGCTTTCCTAGACGAGTGCACATGGAAGTTTGAATATTGAGTTTTACTTTTACAAAGACACCTCCCCTGGATACTATTGATATAAAAATATCTGTGCAATCATATTTTCAGAACTCCAGTGACTTTCCAGTCAGATCAGTACTCTGAACCCCTTGATTAGATTTCAGTCTGTAACTCACTCCGGGATATTTACTATTCGATATAGAAACCTGTTGGAAAACACAAGAAAGAAATTACTGGAGAAACGCAATAGGTCAGGCAGTATCTGTGGGGGCATAAGAGAGTTAACGTTTCTAATCGAATGTCACTGGGTATTTGAAACAAGGATCCCTTCCTCCCAGGAACTGAGATTTCTCTGAACTGTTTCCAGTACAAGTATATCCTTTTAATAAAGGAAACCAAAACTGAACGCAATATTCAATGTGTGGTCTGAATAGTGACTGTGCGGTTGTAAGACCTCCCTGTTTTTATACATTACTCCCTTACATTAAAGGTCAATATTCCATGTGACTACCGAATTCTTTGATGTACCTGTATGTTACTCTTTTAGACAGGCTGATCCCCCTCCTACCAGAATTCTGTCGTCTGTCTCCTTTTAAATAATGTTCTGCTCTCTGTTATTCCTGTCAATCAAACAACCTCATGCTACAGCCACATTATACTCCAGGTTCCTTTTCCTTTCCATTTGCTCAAACCAGTAGTTTAATGTGATTATAAATAGTTGAGGTCTCAGCATTGATCTCTGTGACACTCCATGAGTTACCAGTCTGAAACTGAATCCTTTATTCCGATTCTCTGTTTCATGGTAATCAGGCTTTCGTCTTCTACCCTACTTATATATCATCACTGGCAAAATACAACAGTGTCTTATGCAGCATCTTTTACACAGCTCCTTGTACAGGGCTTTATAAAATCATGAGGAGCCAGAGACAAGATGAATAGCCAAGGTCTTTTCCCCAGGTCAGGGGAGTCCAAAACCAGATGGCACAGGTTTAAGGTGAGAGGGGAAAGATTTAAAAGGGACCTGAGGGGTAACATTTACATGCAGAGGGGGTGTGTGCATGGAATGGGCTGCCAGAGAAAGTGGTCCAGGCAGGTACAATTACAACATTTTGGAGACATTTGGACAGGGACATGAATAGGAAAGATTTAAAGGGATAAATAAATATTGAACTGTTTCCAGAACACTGAAAGTAAATGTAATCTTGAACAACTCTATTACAATCCTTGTCCAGAATTGCATGTGAGACAATCTATTTTACTGAATTTGCCTGTGCCAAGGATGTGTTTATGGGATGTTACTGCAATGGAGCAGTTGCTGTTTATGAGATAAATAACCCATTATTCTGGTAAGTTTTCCAATAGTTATTCCAACTCTTCTTTCTTTTGTCTGTAATTTGATTTTGACTTTATTGTCACGTGTGCTCAGTACAAAGGTACAGGAATACAGTGAGAAGTGTATAATGTCACCATACAATGCACTATCTTAGGGACAAAAACCTAGTCATAGGATCTTAAGAAGAAGGTAGAAATAAAGAACAAACTTAAAAATTAACCTTTTTTTATTTTTACAGTAATAATAGTGCTGCATCAAATATATGATGTCAGGAGTGTGATGGAATCCTTCCCACTTGCTTGGATGGGTGCAGCTCCAACAACACTCAAGAAGCTTGACACCATCCAGGACCAAGCAACCCGCTTGATTGGCACCACATCTACAAACATTCAATCCCTCCACCATAGGTGCTCAGGAGCAGCAGTGTGTCTATCTACAAGATGCTCAGCAGCAGTTCACCAAAGATCTTTACGCAGCACCTTCAAAATTCACGACTGCTTCCATCTAGAAGGATAACAACAATCGCACAACAATCAACAGTGAGGAGGGTTCCCTCCCAGTTGGGGAACATTTCAGTGGTCCAGGACATTCAACCTCGGACCTTCGGTGACCATTTTCCAAGGTGGACTTCGGGACAGGCAGCAGAGGAAAGTGGCCGAGCAGAGGCTGATAGCTAAGTTCGGTACCCATAGGGGGGGTCTCAACCGGGACCTTGGGTTCATGTCACATTACAGGTGATCACCATTACACTACACACACACACAGATATTCCTGCACACACACTCTCTCACATACACACGGACACAGGTACACACAGATGTGCACACAGACACCCACATACACCGTTATAGGCACACACATTCCCACACTCACACATGCACCCCCTCACATACTTAAGACACTCTGCACTCACTACGCACACACACACACTTTCTCACACTCACAACCGCCACCCCAGACAGACACACACAGACAAAGACCCACATATATTTTCTGGGGTGAATTTGTACTTGCAGAGTTACATTGTACTTTGCTCAAAAACTGCATGAATCCGTGTAAAACTCTGTTATCTCACTTTTTAGATTAGAATCAATCTAAACATCATGGCATCGACAGAGAACACAGGGGGCCAACACCTTCAACATATTGTCTAGCTATCAGCATTGTTAACAGCTAACCCGAGAATTCAACTGTAAAAAACAGGGTTTTCTGATTTACACATGAAAGAAGTGAAACTATCACTGTACTCTAACAGATGAAAGGCTTAACAGACAATCAATTTTTCAATGTATAATTTCAGTTACATCGCACTGCAAATTTTTGCTATAAATTCTGTGTTACGATCGAGCCCTCCACAATCACCTGATGAAGGAGCTTCGCTCCGAAAGCTAATGTGCTTCCAATTAAACCTGTTGGATTATAACCTGGTGTTGTGTGATTTTTAACTTTGTACACCCCAGTCCAACACCGGCATCTCCAAATCATATCGAGAAGGACAATGGGCAGCAAGTACATGGGAACATCACCGGCAAGTTCCCCTCCAAGCCACTCACCATCCTGACTTGGAAATATACCGTTGTTCCTTCACAGTCGTTGGGTCAGAATCCTGGAATTCCCTCCCTACCAGCATTGTGGGTCAACCACACCTGGCTGAGAGATGGTCACACCGGGCCGAGAGATCCGTAGGCCGGGCTGACAGATCACCACACCGGGCAGAGAGATAGGTATGCCGGGCTGAGAGATCACCATGCTGGGCTGAGAGATCATCACGTCAGGCCGAGAGATCACCACGCTGGGCTGACAGATCACCACGCTGTGTTGACAGATCACCACGCTGGGCTGAGAGATCACCATGCCAGGCTGAGAGATCGCCACACTTGAATAGTTAAGAAATTCCGCATGTTGCTGTCCAGAGGGACCTGGGTGAATCACAGAAGATTGGTCTGCAGGTGGAACCGTTTCTTAAAAAGGCAACTGGAATTTTGTCCTTCATTGCTAAAGGGATTGAGTTTAAAAGCAGAGAGGTTATGTTGCAGCTGTATAGGATGCTGGTGAGGTCAGAGTTGAAATACTGCGTGCAGTTTTGGTCTCCTTTTGAAAGGATCGACTGGCACTGGAGGAGGTGCAGAGGAGGTTCACTTGTTTGATTTCAGAGGGGTTTTGAGGGGTTTGGCTTCTGAGGAGAGACTGTGCAGACTGGATTATATTCACTGGCCCCCATAATGTCTTCTCTAGCCTATTGCAGTGCTCTTGGAAATATTGGTCTGGACCAGGAGATTTATCCACCTTCGTACATTCTAATACAACCAATACCTTCTCTACTGTGATACAAACTATCACCAAGATATAAGCACTAACACCCCCGAGTTCCCAATCTTCATATTTTTCTCACAGAGGAGAAATATTCATTGAGACCCTCACCCATCTCCTGTGGTTCTAGACATACATGTCTCCAGTTATTCTTTCTCCTTTTTACTTAAAGAATGTCTTTGGAGATTTGGTGGTTATTTAAAGGCGCGAAGTGGAGATATGGGGAAGGTCTTGGCGAGGTGCTCATCCTCATTGATAATGTGTTGCAGGCTGTGAAGAACATGGTATAGTCTTTTGGCTCCTGGGAAATACTGGACAATGAAGGGTACCCTGTCGGTTGCAGCCTGTGTCTGTCTCCTGAGGAGGTCATTATGGTTTCTCACTGTGACACATTGGAATTGGTGGTCGATCGTATCCCGTTCTTATGAGAGCATCCTTGAGTTCAGGTTTGAACAAGACTTCTCTACACAGGACCTCCAACCAACACTATACAGCCGGTATATTGCTGACATTTCCTTCCACTGCCCCCATGGTGAGGAGTCACTGAAACAACTACACAGTGATATTAATGGTTTCATCCCATCATCAAACTCACCACAGACTACTCTTTAGTCACTGTCTCATTCTTGGACACCTCACTGTACTGAAAACCCATGGATAACCTCAAAATGCTCCACTTCTCTAGCCTCCACCCGAAACATATTAAAACAGCCTTCCCCTATGGACAAGCCCTATGCACACACAGGATCTTTTTAGATGAAGAGGAACATGACAGACACTTGGAAGTACTCAAGGATGCCCTCATAAAAGGGTACGATGCTCAACTCATCGACCACCAGTTCCGACGTGCCACAGCAAGAAACCGTAATGACCTCCTCAGGAGACAGACACAGGCTACAACTGACAGGGTACTCTTCATTGTCCAGTACTTCCCGGGAGCTGAAAGACTACAACATGTTCTTCACAGCCAGCAACAAAATATCAATGGGGATGAGCACCTCATCAAGAGCTTCCCTTCACTTCCACTTCTCACCTTTAAACAACCACCAAACCTCAAACAAATCAATGTTCGCAGCAAACTGCCCGACTTTCAGGACAACACCATACAATCTGTCACAGTGAACGCTGTAAGACGGATCAGAGTGTTGAAGCGGATACCATCATTCCTTGTGGGACACCACCCACCAGGTAAATGGCAGGTAATCATGTGGCCCGGCCAACGTGTTCTGTCTCCTCCGCTGCAGAAAAAGATGCCCCGAGGCATGGTACATTGGCAAGACCGAGCAGAGGCTATGGCAATGGATGAATAGGCACCACATAACAATCAACAGACAGGAGGGTTCACTTCAGCCGTCCAGGACATTCGACCCTCAGACCTTTGGTTGAACATCCTTCAAGATAGTTTGGTACTCATGGGGATGGCCTCAACTGAGACTTTGGGGTCATGTCACATTACAGGTGACCCCACTACACACACACACACACACACACACACACACACACACCACACACACACACACACACACACACTCTCCTACAGACCCATACACTCACGCAGACCCTCTCTCACACACAAGCTCTCTCTCATACGCTCATACATACATAACCACACTCACACATACACACACCCTCTCATCGACTTATACAGCTTTCACACTCACACTCAGACACATGTGCACACTCTCTCACAGACACTCATACACCCCCTCCCACCACCACAAACACACACACACACGCACACAAGTATGTGGGGGCAATTTGTACTTGCAGAATTACATTTTATTTTGCTGAAAAACCATGTGAGATTCTAAAAATCCTTTTTTTTAAGAAAAAGAATCAGTCTGAACATCTGGGCACAGACAGCCTCCCACACGGTACCTCACACCTTCAATGCATTACCTGAGCTGACATGGCATCTATTGGTAAAGTTCACTTGAGAATGTAACTTTAAAAAAAAGTTCTGGGATTTACATATGAAACAACTGAAAACAACATGGCCATTCGAAAAGATGAGAAACATAACAAACAATCCAGATCTTTTTAATATATAATTTCAGTTGCATCACACTATAAACTTTTGCAATAAATTCTGTGTCTTCTGATCTTATATTACACAACCACCTGACGAAGGAGCAGTGCTCCAAAAGCTAGTGCTTCCAAATAAACCTGTTGGACTATTACTTGGTGCTGTGTAATTTTTAACGTTGTTCACCCCAGTCCAACACCGGCACCTCCAAATCAGGATTGATGAAGGCAGTGTGGATCATCGCTTTTTGTCATTTATATAAATGATTTGAATGTGACCATTGGAGGTAGAGTCAGTAATTTTGCAGATGACGCCAAAATTGGATATGTAGTGGACTGCAAAAATTCCCACAGAGTACCACGGGACCTTGGTCAGATGGGTTACTTGGCTGAGGAGTGGGAGATGGAGTTTAATTTAGATAAACATGAGGTGCTGCATTTTGGAAAGGCAACTCAGGGTGGGACATATGCACTTAATGGCAAGGTCCTGGAGAGTGTTACTAAACAAAGAGACCTTGGAGTACTGGTTCATAGATGTTTGAAAGTGGAGTCACAGGGAGACAGAGGACTGAAGAAGGTGTTTGGTATTTAGATTCAGATGTAAACTTTATTGTTACGTGTTCTCAAGTACAGGAGTACAGGAGTACAGTGAAATGTGTACAAATGTCATCAAACACTGTACACATAGTAACTTAAAAACTAAGTTAGAGGGAAAGCATGACTGTGTTTCCTATTTTCAGTAGAAAAATCAAGAAATAAAGTTCAATGTCAACATTACAGTCCTTCGCAGTGTTAAGTGGAACAATGAAGGAATAACAGTAAAAGTTGCCCAGTGTTTCTGAAGTGCACTCCCTGTGAAGGCTCGATCCCCTTTGCTTGGGCCCGCTGTTTGGGAAACCTCTATCTCCCTGCTCTCGATGCTACAGATGCTGGAGGTAGGGGTGGGGGGGTATCTCTCTCATTGACACTTCCGGCTTGCTCTGACTATGTTAGGCTCGAGCCCACAGCCACATCCACACCCCAGATGGTCATCCGACAGCACTCAGGACCCACGGCCGCTATCACACTTCCCACAATGCATCACCACTGCTGCCTCTCGACAGAACTCCAGAAGGGAAGGAAAATATTTACTGGAAGGAGAGAGAGGGAAAGGAAAAATGGCCAGCCAGGAGCAGATGGGCCGAATGTGTCTGTTCTGCAATCTTGGAAAACTTGCTTACTCTCTCCCTCACATTGCCCGCTCCCACTCTCCCTCTCCCTCACACTGCTCTCTCAATCGACAATGGGTGCAGGAGTAGGCCATTCTGCCCTTCGAGCCTGCACCACCATTCAATATGATCATGGCTGATCATCCTTAATCAGTATACTGTTCCTGCCTTATGTCCATAACCCTTGATTCCACAATCCTTGAGAGCTCTGTCCAACTCTTTCTTAAATGAATCCAGAGACTGGGCCTTCACTGCCCTCTGGGGCAGAGCATTCCACACAGCCACCACTCTCTGGGTGAAGAAGTTTCTCCTCATCTCTGTCCTAAATGCTTTATCCCGTATTTTAAGCTGTGTCCTCTCGTTCGGCACTCACCCTTCAGCGGAAACATGTTTCCTGCCTCCAGAGTGTCCAATCCTTTAATAAGCTTATATGTCTCAATCAGATCCCGTCTCAGTCTTCTAAACTCAAGGGTATACAAGCCCAGTCGCTCCAGTCTTTCAGTGTAAGGTAATCCCGCCATTCCAGGAATTGACCTCGTGAACCTACGCTGCACTCCCTCAATAGCCAGAATGTCTTTCTTCAAATTTGGGGACCAGAACTACACACAGTACTCCAGGTGTGGTCTCACCCAGGGCCCTGTACAGCTGCAGAAGAACCTCTTTGCTTCTATACTCAATCATTCTTGTTATGAAGGCCAGCATGCTATTAGCCTTCTTCACTACCTGCTGTACCTGCATGCTTACCTTCATTGACTGGTGTACAAGAACACACAGATCTCTCTGTACTGCCCCTTTACCTAAATTTGTTCCATCTAGGTAGTAATCTGCCTTCCTGTTCTTGCCACCAAAGTGGATAACCATACATCTATCCGCATTAAACTGCATCTGCCATGCATCTGACCACTCACCTAACTTGCCCAGCTCACCCTGTAATCTCCTAACATCCAAATCACATTTCACCCTGCCACCCAGCTTAGTATTATTAGCAAATTTGCTAATGTTATTACTAATACCATCTTCTATATCATTAACATATATTTTAAAAAGCTGCGGTCCCAGTACTGATCCCTGCGGAACCACACTGGTCACTGCCTGCCATTCAGAAATGGAGCCGTTTATCACTACTCTTTGTTTCCTATCCGCCAACCAACTTTCAATCCAAGTTAGTACTTTGCCCCCACTACCATGCGCCCTAATTTTGCTCACTAACCTCTTTTGTGGGACTGTATAAAAAGCTTTCTGAAAGTCCAGGTACACTACATCTACTGGACCTCTCTCGTCCATCTTCAGAGTTACATCCTCAAAAACTGCCAGAAGATTAGTCAAGCATGATTTCCCCTTCATAAATCCATGCTGACTCTGACCTATCCTGTTACTACTATCCAGATGTATCGTAATTTCATCCTTTGAAATAGACACCAGCATCTTTCCCACCACTGAGGTCAGACTAACTGGTCTATAATTTCCTGCTTTCTCTCTCCCAACTTTCTTAAAAAGTGGTACAACATTAGCCACCCTCCAATCCACAGGAACTGACCCAGAATCTATCGAACTCTGGTAAATAATCACCAACTCATCCACGATTTCTAGAACCACCTCCTTCAGTACCCTGGGATGTAGACCATCAGGTCCCGGGGACTTATCAACATTCAGACCTAACAGTCTCTCCAACACCAATTCCTGGCAAATATAAATTCCCTTCAGTTCAGGTCCTTCAGCCATTTTACCTCAGGGAGATTGCTTGTGTCTTCCCCAGTGAACACAGATCTGAAGTACCTATTCAATTCTTCTGCCATGCCTTTTCTCCCCGTAATATATTCCCCTGGTTCTGTCTTCAAGGGCCCAATTTTAGTCTTAACCATTTTTTTGCCTTTCACATACCTAAAAGACTTTTACTATCATCCTTTATATTATTGGCCAGTTTACCTTCGTACCTCATTTTTTCTCTGCGTATTTCCTTCTTAGAAATCCTCTATTCTTTAAAAGATTCCCAGTCCTCCGTTTTCCCACTTATCTTTGCTATGTTATACTTTTTCTCTTTTGACTTTATATGTTTCTTAACTTGCCTCATCAGCCATGGCCACCCCTGCCTCCTCCTAGGATCTTTCTTCTTTCTTGGAATGAACTCATCCTGAAACTTCTGCATTATACACAGAAATATCCGCCATTGTTTCTGCACGGTCATCCCTACTAAGGTATTGAACCATTGAACTTTGGCCAGCTCCTCCCTCATAGCTCCATAGTTCCCTTTATTCAACTGAAAAACTTTCACTTCCGACTGTACCCTCTCCCCCTCAAAGTGCAGATTGAAGCTTATTGTATTATGGTCACTACTTCCCAATGGCTCCTTCACTTCGAGGTCTCTGACTAATTCTGGTTCGTTGCATTATACCAGATCCAGAATTGCCTTCTCCCTGGTCGGCTCCAGTACCAGCTATTCAAAGAATTCCTCTCTGAGGCACTCCACAAAGTCTCTTTCTTGAGGTCCAATACCATCATGATTCTCCCAGTCTACCTGCATGTTGAAATCCCCCAGAACAACTGTAGTAACATCTCTGCGACAGGCCAATTTCAGCTCCTGATTTAACTTACATCTGACATCCAGACTGGGGGCCTGTTTGGGGGCCTGTAGATAACCCCCAAGAGGGTATTTTTACCCTTCGTATTTCTCAGCTCTATCCACGCTGACTCTACATCCCCTGATCCTAGGTCCCCCCGCGCAAGGGACTGAATATCATCCCTTACCAACATGGTCACCCCACTCCCTCTGCCCGTCAGTTTGTCCTTACGATAGCACGTGTAGCCTTGAATATTCATTTCCAAGGCCCTTTCCACTTGAAGCCACGTCTCAGTTATCCCCACAATTTCGAAAAGAGCCTCAAGCTCATCCATCTTATTTCTAATGCTTCGTGCATTCATATATAGTATTTTTAATTTGTTACTTCCCTCACCCTTCCCATCAACTCCTATTTCCCTCAATCTTACAACATGATCCCTTTTTGAGATTTCTGCTTCATTGATACAGAAATGATACAGTTGTCTTTCTTGACTTCCCTTGTTCTAACTTTCTCTCCAATTTCCTTCTTAAACATCCAGTTTGTTCCCCCCCCCCCCCCCCCCGCGCTACTTAGTTTAAACGTAGCTGTGTTGCAGTAGCAAACCTGCCTGCCAGAATGCTGGTCCCTAACCTATTAAGGTGCAAACCATCTCTCTTGTAGAATTTATGCTTACCACAAAACATAACCCAGTGATCCAAGAATTTAAATCCTTGCTTCCTGCACCAGTTCCCCAGTCACATGTTCAAGTCCATTATCTCCCTGTTTCTGGCCTCAACAGCCCGAGGAAGTGGAAACAAACCGGAGATAACCACCCTGGACATCATGCCTTCTTCCCAGTTCTCCGAAGTCCCGCTGTAGTATGTTCCTCCTCTTCTTCCCGACATAATTTGTGCCGACATGTACCACCACCTCTAGCTCTTCGCCTTCGTCCTTGAGGATTTCCTGCACTCTGTCTGTGATGTCTTTAACCCTGGCACCAGGAAGGCAACACACCATCCTTAAATCCCGCCTGCTGCCATAAAAAGCCCGGTCAGTTCCTCTTATGATGGAGACCCCTATTACCCCGGCTCTGTGCAATGTCCGACTCTTCCGCTCTGCCTCTGCACCAACGGTTGATTGACAGACCTGACCGCCTCACGGACTGGCAGTGTCATCTGTCTCTACTGTTTCCAAAAGCTTCAACTTGTTCCTGACAGGTACTTCCCCTGGGGTCTCTTGCACCTGTCTCCTCTCTGCCTTCCTCATCGTCTGCTCTCTTCTGCTACGATTGGTGTAATAACCTCACTGAAGGTCTTGTCCAGAAAGATCTCATTCTCTCGGATGAGACTAAGATCCTCGAGTTCTTTCATCTGTGCTGCAATATGCTCTGTCAGTAGCTGAACGTGCACACACTTTCCACACTTATATGAGCCAGACACACCAGAGTCGTTGACCTCCCACATCAAGCACGTAGCATACTGAACCAGCTTGGCAGCCATGTCTTCACCCTCTTCAACTGTGGCGTAATCACTTCACTCAATCTGCTTGTCAAAGACTCCTGAGCTAAAGCCTCACTATCCAATCCACAGGAACTTCCCTGGACCCTCTTTTTGGGGGCAAGTCTGTGGACATTTAATTTTGGTTAGAGGAGGAGAGAGGGAGGCCCGAATTTGGAGGACCTAGGTTCCAGAACACACCCACTCAAATAACAATCACTTACCCTCCCGACCGGCTTTTCTCTCCCACTCTCTCCCTCACACTGCCCACTCTCATTCTCTCTCTCCATCACACTGCCCGCTCCCAATCACTGTCCCTCACACTGCCGGCTCCCACTCTCTCTCCCTCACACTGCCCGCTCCCACTCTCTCTCCCTCACACTGCCGGCACCCACTCTCTCTCTCTCCCTCACACTACCCATTCCACTCTCTCTCCCTCACACTGTCGGCACCCACTCTCTCTCCCTCACACTGTCGGCTCCCACTCTCTCTCTCCCTCACCCTGCCCGCTCTCACTCTCTCTCCCTCACCCTGCCTGCTCCCTCTCTCTATCCCTCACACTGCCCGCTCTCACTCTCTCTCCCTCACACTGCCCGCTCCCACTCTCTCTCCCTCACACTGCCCGCTCCCACTCTCTCTCCCTCACACTGCTGACTCCCACTCACCCTCTCCCTCACACTGCCTGCTCCAACTCTCTCTCTCCCTCACACTGCCCACTCCCACTCACTCTCTTCCTCATACTGTCGGCCCCCACTCTCTCTTTCCCTCACACTGCCCACTCCCTCTCTCTCTCTCTCCCTCACACTGCCCGCTCCCACTCACTCTCCCTTTCACCGCCAGCCCCCACACTCTCTCTCCCTCACACTGCCCGCTCCTACTCTCTCTCCCTCACTCTGCCAGTCCGTCTCGCTCTCTCCCTCACATTGCCGGCTCCCACTCTCTCTCTCCCTCACCCTACCCGCTCCCACTCTCTCTTTCCCTCACACTGCCCATTCCCATTCACTCTCTCCGTCACAATGCCCGCTCCCTCTCTCTCACTCTCCCTCACACTGCCCGCTCCCACTCATTCTGTCCCTCACACTTCCGGCCCCCACTCTCTCTCTCCCTCACATAGCCCGCTCCCACTCTCTCTCTCCCTCACAGAGCCCACTCCCACTCACTCTCTCCCTCACACTGCCCGCTCTCACTCGCTCTCTCCCTTACACTGCCAGCCCCCACTCTCTCTCTCCCTCGCACTGCCCGCTCCTACTCTCTCTCTCCCTCACACTGTCTGCTCTCACTCTCTCTCTCTCTCACCGTCCGCTCCCACTCTCTCTCCCTCACACTGCCCGCTCCCATTCTCTCTTCCTCACACTGCCCGCTCCCACTCTCTCTCCCTTACACTGCCCGCTCCCACTCTTTCTCCCTCACACTGCCGGCTCCCACTCTCTCCGTCACATTACTGAGTCCCACTCTCTCTCTCCTTGACACTCCCACTCCATTCCTCTCTCTCCTCTGCACAACTGGGTCTCACTCTGTTGCTTTTCTTGGTCAGTGCATTGAGCATAGGAGGTGGGAGGCCATGTTGTTTCTGTGAAGGACATTGGTTAGCCCACTATTGGAAGACTGCTTTCAATTCTGGTCTTCCCCCATCGGAAGGACGTTGAGAAACTTGAAAGTGTTCAGAAAAGGTTTTCAATAATGTTGCCAGGGTTGAAGGGATTGAGCTATCGGGACGGGCTGAATAGGCTGGGCCTGTTTTCCCTGGAGTGTCGGAGGCTGAGGGGTGACCGGATAGATATTTATAAAATTATGAGGGGCAGGGATCAGGTAAATAGCTAATGTCTATTTCCCAGGCGAGAGGAGTCCAAGACGAGAGGTCAGAGGTAACGTTTGGAGGGGAATGATTTAAAAGGGACCGAAGGGGCAGTTTTCTTCTTGCAGAGGGTGATGTGTGTGTGAAATGAGCTGCCAGAGGAAGTTGTGAAAGCGGGCACAATTCTAACATTGAAAAGGTATCCGGATGGGTATATTAATAGGAAGGGTTGAGAGGGATGTGGGCTAAATGCTGGCGAATGGGACTCGATTAATTGCGGATATCTGGTCAGTATGGATGGGTTGATCCGAAGGGTCTGTTTCCATGCTGTACATCTCCATGACACTGTGTCTCTATTAAAGGTAGGAAGTGCATGGAGCAGGTGAACGAAGCATTGGCCCAGGACTGATCTAAACACTGTTTAACACTTAGACCAATGATCTGCTAAAACCATGTCTCCAGGATTTCTCTGTGCTCATGACATAGGGTTAAATTGTCATAGACTTGTACAGCACAGAAATTGACCCTTTCATTCAACCCATTCACCGTGAACAGATTTAGTCCTATTTGCCAGCATTTGGCCCATATCCCTCTAAACCCTTCTTATTCCTATACCCATCCAGATACCTTTGCAAATGCTGTCATTGTACCAGCCTCCACCACTTCCTCTGGCAGCTCATTCCATGCACGCACGCACGCACCGTGGGCGGCACGGTGGTACAGTGGTTAGCACTGTTGCCTCGCAACGCCAGAGACCCGGGTTCAATTCCCGCCTCAGGCAACTGACTGTGTGGAGTTTGCACGTTCTCCCCGTGTCTGTGTGGGTTTCCTCCGGGTGCTCCGGTTTCCTCCCACAGTCACAAACATGTGCAGGTAAGGTGAATTGGCCATGCTAAATTGCCCATAGTGTTAGGTAAGGGGTAAATGTAGGGGTATGGGTGGGTTAGGCTTCGGCGGGTCGGTGTGGACTTGTTGGCCGAAGGGCCTGTTTCCACACTGTAAGTAATCTAATATAATCTAAAAAAAAAACTTCTGTGCAAGAAAAGTTGCCACTTACGACCTTTTAAATTTTCCCATCTCAACTGAAACCTGTGCGCTCTCGTTTTGAATTCCGCTTCCCTGGAGAAAAGACCTTGGCTATCACCCTATCCATGCCCTTGATGATTTACAAACCTCTATGAGGTCACCCCTCAGCCTCCGATACCTCAAACCCTTGAGCCCCAGTAACATCCTTATAAATCTTTTCTGCAACATTTCAACTTTTACAATATATTTCCTATAGCAGGGAGACCAGAACTGAATGTAATATTTCAAAAGTGGCCTAACCAATGTCATGTACAACCACACTCCTACACTCAATGCATTGACCAAGAAAAGCTCTGTAAGTCTGCCCCCTGGACCAGATCCTTAATTTGAGGGTTCGTACATTATGTTTACCTTACATAAGGATCAATGGTCGGCACAACATCGTAGGCTGAAGGGCCTGTTCTGCGCTGTACTGTTCTATGTTCCATGTTCTATGAAGGTGTTACAAAGGTGATGGAATACTGCAGCACATGGGGCTTACATTGAATCCCTCATCAACCATATCCAGTGTATGTCAGCTCCACAACTTCAGTGTACAAACAGAATTGTGCATTGACATTGATATCCAGCCTCATCCCAGCCAACATCTTTTTGTGTGACTCAAGTCAGAATGTCAATGATTTCAAGATTGTCCTGACCTTCAGCAGCAAAGTCGAATTATTGAAGGTCATAAATCTTTTGATCATATCCAAAAAAACCTGCAGATGCTTTAAATCAGAAACAAAAGCAAAACTTGCTGGAAAAGCTCAGCAGCATCTGTGAAGAGAAATCAGAGTTAAACTTTCGTGTCCAGTGATTGTTCTTCAATACTAACCGTGTCCACTTTAATTGTCCAATACGCACAGGTTCACCCATTTGTTTGGTTTAATTTTCAGACTGAAATCTGTTGAACACAAAATGCACATATGAGCCTGGTTATCACACCCAGATCAAATTATTATAAAGTTCAAGCACTTTGAAAATATCTCATTCAGATACTAACTTCCTTACCAAATTATTTTCATGACAATATTTTAACTGCGTTTTCAAATATTCTTCAGTCCAGATACAAATACATTTTAAATTGCTTCCACCTCTCTCCCGTGTGAGTAATCTGGTATATGAAGGTCAGTTTCTGTGTAATGTATGTATGTAGGCCATGCCTCTGAAAGTCTGACAGATTGTTCCAGACAGCATTTCTCTTCAGGTCTTCACAACAAACAGGTTACTTCCTGGACCCAACCAGCTCACACTCACAAAACCTAAAACCCAGTGCCCCCCATTGGTTGTGATTGGGTAACATTTCAAATGAATTCTAATCCATTCTTGGGCATCGCTGGTTGGGCCAGCAATTATTGCTCATCCCTAGTGGGTTGTTGAGAATGTGCTGTGGGTTTGGAAAGTGCTGTCTAAGGAGCTTCTGTGAATTTCTGCAGCGACAGTGTACCTTGTCGCTGGTGCACATTGCTGCTCCTGTGGGACAGTGGTGAAAACAACATGGATGTTTGTGGATGTCGTGGCAATCAGGTGGACTCTTTTATCCCAGCTGGTGCCAAGCTTCTGAAATACTGTTGGAGCTGCCCCCATTCAGGCCTGTGGGGAGTATTCCATCATAATCCTGACTGGTGTATTGTAGATGGTGGACGGTCTGTGGGTGATCAGGAGGTGAGTTATTCACTCCAGTTTTCCGAGCCTCTGACCTGCTCCATTGTCACGGTATTTATATCACTGGTACAATTCAGTTTCTGGTCAATGGTAACCCCAAGATGTTGACAGGAGAGGATTCAGCAACGGTAACCCTATTGAATATCAAAGGATGATGGTTTGATTCTCTGTTGTTGGAGATGATCTGGGATAAGGTGGGGGAGGTGAAATGAAGAAACTGGTGAAATCTACATTGATCCCATATGGTTGGAGGTTCCCAAGGTGGAAGATGAGGTGTTCTTCCTCCACGTATCAGGTGGCTTGAGTTTCACAGTGGAGGAGGCCCTGGGATTGCATATCCTTGGCAGAGTGGGAGGGGGAGTTAATGTGTTCAGCCACAGAGTTGGGGGGGCTGTTTAGTGCATGTATCCCAGAGATATTACCTGCAATATTCCACAACTGGGCGCCCTGTCTCCCTAATATAGAGGAAACCACACCGAGAGCAACAGACACAATGGATGATGTGTGTGGAAGTACAGGTAAATCTCAGCTGGATTTGGAAGGATCCTTTGGGGCCGAGGACGGAGGTGAGGGGGAGGTGTGAATGCAGGTTTTGCATTTCTTGCAGTGAGCAGGGAAGGTGCCAGGAGGGGAAGGTGTGTTGGTGTGGGGTGTGGATCTGACAAGGTAGTCACAGAGGGAATGGTCTCTGCGGGATGAAGATGGGGTGGGGAGGAAAATATATACCTGGTAGTGGGGTCTGTTTGTAGTTGGCAGTAATGGCAGAGTATGATGCATTGTATCCGGAGGATGGTGGAATAGAAGGTGAGGACATGGGGGTTCTGTCCTTGGTGTAATTGGAGAGGTGGGGTTCAAGGACAGAGGTGCGGGAAGTGGAGGAGTTGCATTGGAGGGTATTGTCAACCACGTGGGAGGGGAAACTGTGGTCATTGAAGAAGGAGGCCATCTGGGATGTTCAATGGTGGAATTGGTCCACCCTGGGAGCAAATGCGGCAGAGGGGGAGAAATTGGGGAGCAGGGAAGTGGGGGTGGGCGGAGGTGTAATCCAGGTAGCTGTGGGAGTCTGTGGGTTTGAAGTAGATGTCCGTGTTGAGTCTGTCGCCGGAAATGGAGATAGAGAGGCCCAGGAAGGAGAAAGGGGAAAGATCCCTTCCGAACATGGTGCCATTATTTAAGAAGGTGGTAAGGAAAAGCCAGGGAACTATAGACTGGTGAGCCTGTTGTCAGTGGTGGGTGAGTTTTGAGAAAAAACAATCAAGTTAAAAAAGTAGATGGAGAAGGACAGATTGTTTATACACGGAGCTTGTGGAGAGGCCTTTAAAGGGACAGCTCGGGAGAGGTTTTTGTGTCTGGACAGTGAAGGCTGAATGTTAGATTATTTGCGGAGCAGCTTGTTTTTTTTCATTTTTTTCAGTTAAGTGTTTGATTTCTTTTTAATATTTATATTGTTAATTTTTCTTTTCATGCGTCATATTAAATCTGTGGGTAAGGAAAGATCGTTTAACTTAACATTTAATGTGCTATTGAGAGCTTCTTCTTTGTTGGATTAATGTTACTGATGGCCTGTAAGAAATATTGAGTGTGATGACAAATAGACTTAGCGAAGTGATTACACAGCAAGATCATTCAGATCGATAACTGTCCATCAGGAAGGGTTTGAAAGTGGTTTCCAAGTCTCCTGTGGCAATTCCTCTCTCAGACAGATATTCTATTTTGAATATTGTTGAATGAGAACAATAGAAATGGTCATCAGATCTTGGGCACCATATTCAACTTGTTTGTCAAGATTTAAAAGAATAAATGTTTTCGGGAACTCTCCTGTGAGGGGCATAGTCAGGAGATTCTGAGGGAGTGAGTGTGAATCGAGGATAGTACATTGCTTTCTCACTGCCAGGGTGAAGGATGTCTCAAAATGTTTGAAGCAGATTGTCAAGTGGATGAGTGAGAAACCGGAAGTTGTTGTACACATTGATAGGAATGACATAGTTAGAGATTGGGTTAAAGGGTTACAGAGTGGCATGGGGGCAGCACGGTGGCTCAGTGGTTTGCACTGCTGCTTCACAGCACCAGGGTACCAGGTTTGATTCCAGCCTCGGGTGACTGTCTGTGTGGAGATTGCACGTTCTCCCCGTGTCTGCGTGGGTTTCCTCCGGGTGCTCCGGTTTCCTCCCACAGTCCAACAATGTGCAGGTCAGGTGAATTGGCCATGCTAAATTGCCCACAGTGTTAGGTGCATTAGTCAGAGGGAAATGGGTCTGGGTGGGTTACCCTTTGGAGGGTCGGTATGGACTTGTTGGGCCGAACGGCCTGTTTCCACTCTGGAGGGAATCTAATCTAATCAGTGAGTGTAACTGGTTAGGTCGAAGGTTAAAAAAAAGAACATAGAAAAATAGTAATCTCTGGTTTACTTCTGGTGCCAAGTTCTAATGAGGGAAGGAACAAAAGGACAGGGCAGATAAATCAATGGTTGACGAGGTGCTGCACTGCGCAGGGAGTCACTTTCTTGGAGCATTGGGATCTCTTCTGGGACAGAAAATACCTGTTTAAAACGATGGGTTTCACCTGAACTAGAACAATATCCTGGTGGGGAGATTTGCTCGCTCTATTTCAGGAGATTGTAAGATGTGAGAGAGGTAGGGTGGGGGCTTTCTAAATAACAGTGAAAATAGAAAGAAAGATGACAATGGTTCTGAATCAGAAAACAGCACGTTCTTTAGAAAAGATAGTCAAGAACAAGTCAGAGAACAAAGGGACACTGAACACTTGAACTGCATTTATTTCAATACACGAGGTCTTATGGAAAAAGCTGATGAACTCGGAGCATGGAAGGGAACATGGGTCTGGGATATCATTGCTATTAGAGATAATATCTTCTCTTGGGAAATAAGGCGGGGCAAGTGACTGAAGTGTGAGTCAGGGAACACTTTTGGACCAGTAATCGTAATGCCAGTAACTTTAGAATAGTTGTGTAAAAGGATAAAAGTTAAAATTCTTAATTGGAGTGAGGCAAATGGGTATGAAATGGTATGAAACAAAAACTTTCAAATGTTGATTAGAGCAGAATGATCGCAGATAAAAGGATGACTGGCAAGTGGGAGACCTTCCAAAGTGTGATAACAAGAGTTCAGAAGCATTCTGTTCCTGTTAGAGTGAAAGGCAAGGCTGGTAAGATTACAGAACAATGGATGAATAAAGATGTTGAAGTTCAAGTCAAGAATAAAAAATAACCATCTATTGGAGGGACACTTTGGATCAACTGAATGTCTTGAAGTGTGTAAAGAGTGTAGGGGCATTCTTCAGAAGGAAATGAGGAAGGCAAAGAGCTGACAGGAGACAGCCTTGGCAGATAGGGTAAAAATTATCCAACGAGGTTCCATAAATACATTGAGTGAGGGAGCAACTGGAGAGAGAGTAGGACCCCTTAAAGACCAACAAGGTTGTCTTTGTGTTGAACCTCAAGTGATGGGAGGGATATAAAAAATATTTTGCATCCATTTGTATTGTTGCGAAAGAAATGGAGGCTGGAGAAATCAGGGATATAAATATTGATGTTTTGGAAACAGTTCACAGAAAACAGAAGAGGAAGTGCTGGAGATCTTAAAAAAAACATAAAGATAGATAAACCTTATCAAGTGTGTCCCAGGACATTGTGGGAAGTCAGAGAGAAAATTATACGGCCCCGAGCAGAATATTTGTATCATCTGTAAACCATGGGGAAAGAACTGGAGGACTGGGGTGTGGCTAATATGTCATTGTTTAAAAAGGGATGTGAGGAGAAGCCTGGGAACTATCGACCCGTGAGTCTGTCCTCGGTGGTGGGTAGGTTTTTAGAGATGATCCTGAAAGATAGGATTTACAGAGGTTGGAGAGGAAAGGATTGATTAGAGATGGTCAGTCTGATTTAGTGTGAGCAAAATCATATCTAACCTTTGATTGGGTTTGTTTTTGGAAGTAATCAAAATGAATGGTGAGGACAGAGAGTTAGATGGTGTTTGGTTGGCCTTTAGTAAAGCCTTTGATGAGGCTCTGCATGATCGACTAATTGGTAAAGTTAGATCACATAGGATTCAGGGTGGACTTGCCAACTGAATACATAATTGGCTTTATGGTAGAAGATGGTGGATCATTGTTATTCAGACTGGAGGCCTGTGACCAGCGGTGTCCCATAGGGAGCGGTACTGGCTCCACTTCTGTTTGTCATTTATACAAAGGATTTGGATGAGAATGTAGGAGAATGGTTAGTAAGTTTGTGGATGACACCAAAATGGTAAATAGACAGTGAAGAATGTGACCCAAAATTACAAAGAGATTTTGGGCTGAATTGGGCTGAGGAGCAGCAGATGGAGTTTAATTTGGATAAACGTGAGGTAATGCATTGTGGTAATACAAACAAGGACTTAATGGTAGTGCCCTGGGTAGTGTGGGGGAGCAGAGAGACACCTCAATGTTCAGGGACATGCTTCTTTGAAATTTGCATCCCAGTTAAACAGGGTAGTTAAGAAGGTGTTTGGCACACACACCTTCATTGCCCAGACGTTTGAGTATCAGAGTTCTGACATTATATTGAACTTATACAGGACAGTGATGAGGCCTCTTCTGGATTAATGTGTGTAATTCTCATCGCCCTGTTATAGGAAGGATTTTATTAAACTGGAGAGGGTTCAGTAAGGATTTACCGAGATGTTGTCAGGAATGGAGGGTTTGAGATATAGACATGGGCTGTTGCATTGGAGTGTGAGGGGTGACCTTATTGGTGTTTAAACTATCATGTGGGGTACAGATAAGATGAACGATAAGGGAGTTCAAACCTGGGGGGAATATTTTTAAGGTGAGAGGAGAAAGATTCAAAAAGGACATGAGGGGCAATGTTTTTAGAATTTTGGATGTGGAATGAACTATCAGAGGAAATGGTGGATGTAGGTACAGTTACAATGTTTAAAATACATTTGGACAAGTTCATGAATAGGAAAGGTTTGGAGGGATATGGGCCCAGCGCAGGCAGGTGGGAATAGTTTAGTTTTGGAACACGGTCGGTGTGACCTGGTTGGTCCGAAGGGTCTGTCTCCGTGCTGGATGACTCTATGGCTCCATGACATTATGGTACGCAGTCTCTGCACACGCTCACTTTGCCCTCCAGCTCATGGGCTGGGATACAGCACCGGGAAGGGTAATGTTGATGGATGGGGATACTGAGGGGCTTTTATATACAGAGGGACAGATCAGGATTGATGAAGCTGCACAAGCGAGGGCAATTAGACAGGGGCCATGGAGGGGGACAGGGGCTAAATTTGGGGTGGGGGGGCGTGATTGTCCAATATTGAAGGGGAGGGGGTGCAGATTCCATTCAGGATTGAACAACAGAACCAGGGAAGGAAAGAAGGAAAGAGAGAGAAAAATGAGAGAAGAAGAAAGAGCAAGAGAATGGGAACGGACACAGATAAAGGTGGGAAGAAGAGACAGGGGAGAAAATACAAAAGAAAAGGCTGTCAGTAAGAGAGAGAGAGATAGAGAGAGAAAGGTTGTGATGGAGAGAGAAATGTAGTGTGGCAAAAAGAGGGACAGAGAGAGAAAAGAGGAAAGATCAGACAGATATAAGCACGTGCTAAGGAAAGATATGGTGAGATTTAACAATCGATATTCACCATTCCTGTTGGTCTAAGCTCTCGCGATGGTCTCTCAAAATCTTTCTCTCCCATTCAGGATAGACTCTGCTCCAGGGGGTGGCTTTTGAGATTCAACCATTCCCCACACTCTCACACACAGTGACAGACAGAAACCCACCCCCTGCTCAGTGCACACAGTGAAAGTTGAGTAGGTTAGGATAGTTTTCATTCGAAAAAAAGAGATTGAGGGCGGGGGGGGGGGGGACCTGATTGAGGTCTACAAAATTATGAAGGGTTTAGACAAAAATAAGCTTTTTTTTTCCCAGAGTGAAGGATTCAATAACGAGAAGTCACACTTTCAAGGTGAGAGGTGAAAAGTTAAATGGGGATACATGCACAAGGACTTCAAACAGAGAGTGGTGGGTGTCTGGGACACGTTGCCAGCAGAGGTAGTAGAGGCAGGCACAGTAGTTCCATTAAAGATGCGCCTGGACAGATGATGAGTAGGTGGGGAGCAGAGGGAGACAGATGCTTAGGAAATGGGCGACAGGTTTAGACAGAGGCTTTGGTTTGGCTCAGGCTTGAAGGGCCGAAGGGCCTGTTCCTGGGCTGTAAATGTTTTCGTTCTTTGTTCTTTGAAGGGAAAATGGCTACCAGAACCAGTTTGAAATATCCCCAAGTCTCTCACTGAAAGCACCCTCTCTGCCCAAGTCCCAGCACATCCAGTCAGCTCCCAGATCCCTCTACCCAGGGCATACCTCTCTCAGGGATGGAGCACAGCCAGAGTCATCCTAGTGGGATTAGAGGGGGGAGGGAGTGAGGGAGCGAGGAGGTGTGAGAGAATGCAGCAGGTAAACAGTTTCATCCAGTCTGCCTTTGTCTACTCCTGCTTTGCATTTTGTTGTCTTGGAATAAAAAACAAATGTATTTTTAAACGGATCAAATTCCTTTTGTATTTGTGGTTTCCTATTGATCAATGTGACAAATCTCAACTTGCCATTGTCAGGAATCTAACCCAGGTCACCTGTTTGGAAGACAGCTACACTAACCACGAGAGCACCACCGTGAACTTTACCACAACACAGTCTCCAAACATAGTTAAAAAGACCTTTATCATGATAAATCAAACAGATTTCATGTTGATTCACTGAAAGTGATATTGGGTCAGGTGACAATACCTTATATGAAGAGGTAGATTTGAAGGAGCCTCTGAAATCGGAGAAGGAGTTGGGTCATTGGGTGCGTGCAGGGAGGGAGCCCAGAAATCCCTCTGGTTGGGCTTGGATTCCCCCGGCAACGCATCAGCTAGTTCATGGAAAGGAGCAAATAAAGAAACGGGACGATGTCAGAGAACTGGTTTAGTCCAGACTGCCTTAGTCTCCTCCTGCTTTGCATTTTAGTGTTTTAGAATGAAAGCCACATGTATTCACAAGCTGACCTAATTCCTTTTCTCTTTGGGGTTTCCTGTTGATCAATGAGAAAATCTAAAAGTGTGATTGCCAGAAAACAACAGGAGGAATTGAATGGAAACAAAGTAAATTATTGTGAAAATAAAGGTGCAAATAAAGACACAGAATCTTTACAATATTTTATTTCCTTTTTCAACAGGAAACTTCTCGTTTTTAAAAAAAATTGTCGAGATGTGTGGCTCAGAGAATTCAGTGAGGAAGAGTGGACAGGAGCCTGTCGTTGCATTTCCCTCTCTGGCCTGCAGTGAACGATTACACCTTCCTCCACATCATTTATGTTTCTAACCTCTTCACTCACTGAGAACGGATTACTTGGGATAAATGCAGCTTTTGTGTATATTTGGGTTTGCTTTTGTTGTCCCACTTCCTACTAATTGCTGCTGATCACTGACAGCACTTTACACTGGCTTTACACCTCCAGTCTCTTTCATTTTGCTCCTCAGATGGAGTCATTCCTTGCCCAAGAGGAAAGGAGTGTTATCATGTTGCTGTTCCTCCTTCTCCTTTCGGTCCATTCCTCACGTGGACTCCTCATTCCGTTCTCTGCTGCACCTAATGTTGGCTCTCAGTTACTTGGATTGATTCACCAATTGAATTATTGTTCTAACTGGATATGTCATGGCGTACTTTAACTGGTCTCTGAAATGTTTCTGTGTCACCACATAAGTAAGGGCATCTGTGCAGCAACTTAAGTTCCTCAGCATATATCCAATCTGATCAAAGAGACGATAAGAAACAGAATCCAAGGAATAACCAGCATTAAAGAAATCTAAAATATGCAACACCCAGAGAAGTATGAAACTGGCAGATATGGCAAAGAGTAAAATAACAGAATTCTTCCTGCTCTCTACCTCTGGATCATTCTGTGTTTTTCTCTGACCTCTTAGTTCTTTCCGCACCTTAATGGCCTTAAAGATATGTCTGACAGTCAGAATGTTGATAAAGAGAATAAAAGTGAATGGGAACATTGGTGTTAAAAAAGTCAAAATATCTAAAACCTATCCACCGCGGGTCATCATAATAACCAGGCCTGATATAACAGTACCAGGGAACATTGTTGATAATCTTTCCAGGATATTACACAAAGGAGTTGGGAATATTCTTTAAACAAAAGAAGATGCAGATTATCGCTAGAACCCTGGTTGCAGTTTTCCCTGTGCAATACTTAGTTTTCATCTCATGTAAACAAATGGCAACAAATCGATCAAAGGAAAAAAGCAATGGTGAACCACGCAGAACAATCAATACTCAAGCGGTTGAGGGCATAGATAACACCACAAACAGGAGTGATTTGCAGGTAACACAGTGGAGAATAATATTTTCGAAATTGGTGAAGGATGATATAAAAAACAATGAACAGTAGATCTGACATTGTCATGGCCACCAGGTAGCGAGTGCTGCACACAGAAAGACCACATTTGCCTCGAGCTAAGATTACAATCACCACGAGATTAACTGTAAGAGAAAGGAAAAAATAGATTTGAAGTCACTAATTCTCTGTACGTGAGCCCAGACTGTAAGTAATGACACAAAGATAATTGTTGTTCCATGTTATATGAAGTTTAAAGAATCTCTCTCAATGAATCATTTGCTCTTTTAAAGGACACAGGGAAGAACATGAGCAGCAGATTACTCACAGAAACACAGTCATATACTCAGGATGTTTTTGGGTCAGCAGCAATCGATTTCGCCTGCTCCTCAGATGCAATCTTGCCTGCTGTGCCTTTTGCAGCACATCGCCTATCAGCAGTCCCCATTATTTCCTAATTCCTAATGACCTGCTGAACCCACCCATTACCTTGTTGTATCTGAGCTCCCATTTGGAGGGAGCTGCCTGAGCAAAATGCACCAACACAATCCCTTTCCATCAAGGAATGGGAAACATCAGGTGTCACTGCGAGGTGGGTTGCTACAAAACCCATCTGACCGATAGCAGGCTGTGAACAACCACAGAGAGAGGGTGGTATTCCGAACCCCTTTCTAGACCAGCCGGGCCGGTGCTCAGCCAAACTCCATCACTGTGGCCTCAGTGTAAACCCATTCTGCACAGTACAGGGAAACACACAATGCTGCACATTACTGAGGAGCCTCCGAACTGACAAACTATTCACTTTAAACTCAGTCAGTGAGGACACTAATGTCTGACATCAGGATTTGCCTTGCTAAATGGAAATATAATAATTTATCAGTTATCTGTAGAAATAAGGATGATTCAATGCAGTGGTTTATGTAAGTTGTTCCAAAGTTTACCAGGAACACCAGCAGCAACAAGGATGGTCTCGTACACTCTATTGATCCTTTCCCGGAGAAGATGCATTTCGTTGTTTATGACACAACCTTTCTCTTCCTGCTGCTGGCAATCTGTTGGAATCGGAGAATTCTCTCAGAGATGGAGTTGACACAGTTCCAGATAATTTATTTTATATTGTGCGTTATCTCCACTGTGAAACCGGGATATCTTCAAATTTTTTTAACGCATTTTGACCAAACAAGTTACGACAGCAGGTTTATTTTAATGATGATAGCATTGAGATTTACAGCTATAGTTGAATACCCCAAAGGCTGGATTGATCTGATCTTGTTAAGTCTCAAACATTCATGTTTTCAAGTAACAATGTTTGCAATATTTCAATCACTATCAATCCTATCAATATCTAAATACCTTTTCATATCCTTTTCAGCGATGACCTTCGTTCTGCTGAGGTTATTCAGTCGTTCAATGCCTCATGCTGTTGAGGTTTTTGAGAGCTGTTCTCCTGCTCACTGTTATCCCACAGCTTTCCTTGTTAATACAACTGATTTGGGAAATTCTCTCTGTGAATGAGCACTCTAATACAGAACCTGAAGCTGATACTGACCACACCTACAGCTGGAACTTCCACTCGGTCACATTTTCTCAAAACAAAGACAAGAATAATCAGAACCTTCAGTTACAAATCAGAGAATGATGTCATCATACAGGACAGAGATGGCCCTTCGCTCCGTCCAGGTTTATCTCTAAACCCACACTCAAAGCTACTCAGGGCTGGACAATGGGAAGCCTTCAAACATGAGATAATGAGAGTCCAGAGACAGTATGTTCCTGTTCGGGTGAAAGGCAAGGCTGGTAGGTGCATGGAATACTGGATGACTTGAGAAATTGAGGTTTTATTTGAGAAAAAGAAGGAAGCATATGTCAGGCAGCAGAAATCAAGTGAATCCTGAGAAGAATATAAATGCAGGAGGAATATATTTAAGAGGAGAATCAGGAAGGCAAAAATGGAACATGAGATAGCACTGGCAAATCAAGGTAAGGAGAATCCAAACAGATTCAATAAATACATTCAGGATAAAAGATTAACTGGGAGAGAATAGTGCCCCTCAAAGATCAGCAAGGCAGCCTATGTGTGGAACCATAGGAGATGGGGAGATACTAAACAAATATTTTGCATCAGTGTTTACTATGGAGAAAATCATGAAAGATATAGAATGTGGGGAAAAAGATGGCGACATCTTAAGAAATGTTCATGTTACAGTGGACATCTCAAAATGCATAAAGATAGATCAATCCCAGGACCTGATCAGGTGTACCCTAGAAATCAGTGAGAAGAAAGTAATGTGATTGCTGAGCCTCTTGCTGAGATATTTGTATCATCGATAGTCACAGGTGAGGCGCTGGAAGGCTGAATGTTGGCTAACAGGATGCCACTATTTAAGAAAGGTGGTAAGGAAAAGCCATGGATCTATAGACCAGTGAGCCTGATTGATGATGGAAAAGTTGATGGAGGTAATCCTAAGGGATAGGGTTTACATATATTTGGAAAGGCAAGGACTGTTTAGGGATAGTCGGCATGACTCTGCGTGTGTGAAGAGGATTGATGAGGGCAGAGCAGTGGCTGTGATCTACATGAACTTCAGTAAGGCATTCAACAAGGGTCTTCACGGTGGACTGGTTAGCAAGATTAGAGATCATGGAATGCAGGGAGAACTAGCTATTTGGCTCAAAGATAGCAGACAGAGGTTGTTGATGGAGGATTGCTTTTCAGACTGGAGGCCTGTGATCCATGGTGTGCCACAAGGATCAGTGTTGGGTCCATTGCTTTTCATCATGTTACAGTGGACATCTCAAAATGCATAAAGATAGATAAATCCCAGGACCTGATCAGGTGTACCTTAGAAATCAGTGAGAAGCAAGTAAAGTGAGAAGCAAGTTGGGGTGGCACGGTGGCACAGTGGTTAGCACTGCTGCCTCACAGCACCAGAGACCCGGATTCAATTCCTGGCTCAGGCAACTGTCTGTGTGGAGTTTGCACGTTCTCCCCGTGTCTACGTGGGTTTCCTCTGGGTGCTCCGGTTTCCTCCCACAGTCCAAAGATGTCCAGGTTAGGTGAATTGACCATGCTAAAATGCCCGTAGTGTTGGGTGAAGGGGTAAATGTCGGGGAATGCGTCTGGGTGAGTTGCTCTTCGGAGGGTCGGTGTGGACTTGTTGGGCCGAAGGACCTGTTTCCACACTGTAAGGAATCTAATCTAATCATGAATCGAATCATTTCCATAAATGATTTGGATGTAAAAATAGCAGGTATAGTTCGTAAGTTTGCAGATGACACCAAAATTGGAGGTTACCTCAGAGTACACAGGATCTTGATCAGATGGGTCAATAGGCCAAGGAGTGGCAGATGGAGTTTGATTTAGATAAATGTGAGGTGCTGTATTTTGAAAAGACAAATCAGAGCAGGAGTTATACACTAATGGGTTTGTTGCTGAACCTCCTTCTAAGGCCCTAAAGGAGCCTTCCACATCCATCAAAGTTTTACCTGCACATCCACCAATATCATTTATTGTATCCGTTGCTCCCAATGCGGTCTCCTCTACATTGGGGAGACTTGACGCCTCCTAGCAGAGCGCTTTAGGGAACATCTCTGGGACACCCGCACCAATCAACCACACCGCCCCGTGGCCCAACATTTCAACTCCCCCTCCCACTCTGCCAAGGACATGGAGGTCCTGGGCATCCATCACCGTCGCTCCCTCACCACCAGACGCCTGGAGGAAGAACGCCTCATCTTCCGCCTCGGAAGACTTCAACCCCAGGGCATCAATGTGGACTCCAACAGTTTCCTCATTTCCCCTTCTCCCACATCACCCCAGTTCCAGACTTCCAGCTCAGCACTGTCCCCATGACTTGTCCTACCTGCCTATCTTCTTTTCCACCTATCCACTCCACCCTCCCCCGCCCCCGACCTGTCACTTTCATCCCCTCCCCCACTCACCTATTGTACTCTATGCTACTTTCTCCCCACCCTCACCCTCTTCTCGCTTATCTCTCCATAAAATCCTTGTCAATTGTTGTTAAAACCCATCTGGTTTTCTAATGCCCTTTAAGGATTAGGGCTGTCCTTGTCTTGTCTGGGCTACGTGTGACTCCAGACCCACAGCAATTGGTGCGGTTGGTGGAGGTCAGCCATCTAAGCTCCAGGCCCTCACAGCAGGAGGTGCTCAAGATTGTATCCTAGCCCTAACTATCTTTAGTGACTGTATAACTGACCTTCCCTCAGGCAGAATGCCATGAGACCGAGGGTTCGCTAATACCCACACAATGCTCAGCAGCATTCTTCCCTCCTCAGATACTGAAGCACTCCATGTGTCTCTGCAGCAAGATCCTGGCAACTTCAGCTCCTCAGAAACGGCATTAGGGAAGTGGAGCCGGAGCTGGATGAACTTCGGATTAATTGAGAGGAGTTACAGGGAGGTAGTTACACCTCAGGTACAGGGGAAAGGATTACAGTCAGGAGATGGAAAGGGAACCGGCAGACAGTGCAGGGACCCCCTGTGGCCGTTCCCCTCAATAACAAGCATACTGTTTTGGATACTGTTGCGGGGGAGCGACTTACCAGGGATAAGCCATGGGGTACAGATCTCTGGCACCGAGTATGTCTCTGGTACTCAGACGAGAAGGGGGAAGAGGAGCAGAGCATTAGTCATTGGGGACTCCATAGTTAAGGGGACAGATAGAAGGTTATGTGGGAACGAGAGAGACTCATGGTTGTTGTGTTGCCTCCCAGGTGCCAGGGTTCATGACGTTTCTAATTGTGTTTTTGGTATCCTTAAGGGGGAGGGGTGTAGCCTCAAGTCATGGTCCACGTAGGCACCAACTACATAGGTAGGAAAAGGGCTGAGGATTTAAGGCAGAAATTTAGGATTGTTACCCATGTCACTTGCTAATACTCACACAATGTTCAGCAGCATTCTTCCCTCCTCAGATACTGAAGCCCTCCGTGTGGCTCTGCAGCAAGATCCTGGCAACTTCAGCTCCTCAGAAACGGCTGTAGGGAACTGGGGCCAGAGCTTGATGAACTTCGGATGTTTCGGGAGGCTGAGGGACTAATTGAGAGGAGTTACAGTGAGGTAGTCACACCTCAGGTACGGGGAAAGGTAGATTACAGTCAGGAGACAGAAAGGAACAAGCAGACAGTGCAGAGTTCCCTTGTGGCCGTTCCCCTCAATAACAAGCATATTGTTTTGGTTACTGCTGGGGAGGGACAACTTACCAGGGGTAAGCAATGGGGCACAGGTCTCTGGCACAGAATCTGTCCATGTCGCTCAGAAAGGAAGGATTAGACAAAAGAAGATTGTGGGGGGACCTGATTGAGGGTATGAAGGGGATAGACAGGGTAGATAGAGATACGCTTTTTCCCAGGGTGAAGGATTCAGTAATGAGAGATCACGCTTTGAAGGTGAAAGGTGAAAAGTTTAAGGGGGAATACACACGGCAAGTACTTTACACGGAAGATGGTAGATGTCTGGAATGCATTGCCAGCAGAGATAGTAGAGGCAGGTATGTTAGATTCATTTAAGATGCGACTGGACAGATGCATGAGTAGGTGGGGAACAGAGGGATACAGATACTTAGGATTGGGGTGACAGGTTTAGACAGTAGGTTGAGTTGGCTCAGGCTTGGAGGGTTGAAGGGCCTGTTCTTGGGCTGTAAAGTTTCTTGGCTCTTTGTTGTTTGAAGTGAAAGGGGAGCAGAGCATTAGTCATTGGGGTTTTCACAGTGAGGGGACAGATAGGAGATTCTGTAGGAACGAGAGAGAATCAGGGTTGATGTGCTGTCTCCCAGGTGCCAGGGTTCATGATGTCTCAGATCGTGTTTTCGGGATTCTTGAGGTGGAGGGGGAACAGCCCCAACTCATGGTCCACATAGGCACCAATAACATGGGTAGGACAAGGGATGGGGTTTTAAAGCAGATATTCAGGGAGTTAGGGTGGAAGTTTAGAGCTGGAACAAACAGAGATGTCAACTCTAGTTTGGTACCTATGCCACATGCTAGCAAGGAATAGGGAGAGGAATACAACTGATTTGGGAAATTCTCTCTGTGAATGAGCACTCTAATACAGAACCTGAAGCTGATACACCAACAGCTGGAACTTCCACTCGGTCACATTTTCTCAAAACAAACACAAAAATACTCAGACCCTTCAGTTCAAAACCATAGAATGACGACATCATCCAGGACAGAGATGGCCCTTCGCTCCATCAAGTTTGTATCTCTAAACTCACACTCAAAGCTACTCAGGGCTGGACAATGGGAAGCCTTCAAACATGAGATATTGGGAGTCCAGAGAGAATGTATTCCTGTTAGGGTGAAAGGCACGGCTGGTAGGTGCAGGGAATGCTGGATGACGCGAGAAATTCAGGTTTTGGTTAAGGAAAAGAAGGAAGCATATGCCAGTTACAGACAGCAGAGAGCGAGTGAACCATGAGAAGAGCATAAATGCAGGAGGAGTATACTTAAAAGGGAAATCAGGAGGGCTGAAAGGGGACATGAGGTAACACTGGCAAATAAGATTAGAGAGAATCCAAAGGGATTTTATAAATACATTAAGGACAAAAGGGTAACTGGGGAGAGAATAGGGCCCCTCAAAGATCAGCAAGGCAGCCTATGTTTAAAACCACAGGAGACTGGGGAGATACTAAATGAATATTTCGCATCAATGTTTACTGTGGAGAAGGACATAAAGATAATACAACGTGGGGAACGAAATAGTGACATCTTAATAATATTCATATTACAAAGGAGGAGGAGCTGGGCTTAAAATACATAAAATTGGATAAATACCCAGGACGCAATCAGGTGTACCCTCGAACTCTGTGGGAAACCTGGGAAATGATGCTGGGCCCCGTGCTGAGATATTTGTGTCATTGATAGTCACAGGTGAAGTGCTGGAAGACTGAGGGTTGGCTAATGTCGTGGCACTATATAAGAAAGATGGTAAGGAAAAGCTAGGGAACTATAGACGGGTGAGGCTGACATCGATGGCGGGCAGGTTGTTGGAGGGAATATCGGGGGAAAGATAAGGATTGTTTAGGGATAGTCAGCATGACTTTGTGCTTATGAAGAAGATTGATGAGGGCAGAGTAGTGGGTGTGATCTACATGAACTTCAGTAAGGCGATCAACAAGGTTCCTCATGGCTGGCTGGTTAGCAAGGTTAGATCTCATGGAATTCAGGGAAAACCAGCCATTTGGATACAGTATTGGCTCAAAAGGTAGAAGACAGAGGGTAGTGGTAGAGAGTTGCTTTTCAGACTGGAGGCCTTTGATCAGTGGTGTGCCACAAGAATTGGTGCTGGGTCCATTTCTTTTCATCATTTCTCCAAATATTTTAGATGTGAACATCGGAGGTATAGTTTGGAGGTTTTCAGATGACATCAAAATGGAGGTTACTTCAGAATAGAACTGAAAATGTGTTGCTGGAAAAGCACAGCAGGTCAGGCAGCATCCAATGAACAGGAGAATCGACGTTTTGGGCATTAGCCCTTCTTCAGGAATGAGGAAAATACACAGGATAAGGTTCAGATGGGCCAATGGGCCAAGGAGTGGCAGATGGATTGTAATTTAAATAAATGTGAGGTGCTGCATTTTGGAAATCAAATCAGAGCAGGACTTATACACTAATGGAAAATCTTGGGGAGTGTTGCTGAACAAAGAGACCTTGGAGTGCAGGTTCATAGTTCCTTGATTCGCAGGTAGATAGGATAGTGAAGAAGGCCGTTGGTATACTTTCCTTTATTGGTCAGTGAATTGAGTAAAGTAGTTGGGAGGTCCTGTTGCAGGACATTGTTTAGGGGCCACTTTTGGAATACCGTGTGCAAATCTGGTCTCCCTCCTATCGGAAGGATGTTGTGAAACTTGAAAGGGTTCCGAAAAGATTTATAAGTGTTAGAGGATTTGAGCTGTAGGGAGAGGCTGAAAAGGCTGAGGTTGTTTTTCCTGGAGTGTTGGAGGCTGAGGGGTGAATTTATAGAGGTTTATATGGAGGGGCATGGATAGGATAAATAGACAAGGACTTTTCCCTGGGTGGGGGAGAAATTTAAAAGGGACCGAAGGGGCAATGCAGAGGGTGGTGCGTGTGTGGAATAAACAGAGGAAGTGCTGGAGGCTGGTACAATTGCATTTGAAAGACATCTGTATGGGTATGTGAACAATGAGGGTTTAGAGGGATATTGGCCAAGTACTGGCAAATGGGACGAGATTAATTTAGGATATCTGGCAGAAATGGAACAAAGGGGCTCTTCCTGTGTTGTACATCTCTATGATTCTCTCTCTCTCTCTCATGCACACACACACACACACACACACCCGATATACACCACACACAATCATGTAAGACCTTCCTTTCCATGGAAAACCAACTTGCTCTGCTCATCTATTGTTCATTTAAACTTTGTACTGAGCAAATTCATTATTCAATCTCAACTTGACTGATGTCAGATAGGATTCAAGTTCATGTTGTTGACAGCCCACACTGTCTGAATTCTGATTTTCAAGGGACCAAATAGAGACAAAATAATATTACACTCAATGAGATATAATAAAACTTAAACTTTTTAATTGTAATTGGGACAGAAATAACAAGTTTGATTCTAAATCTGCCAGGAGGTCAGCCATTGATTTGACTCATATTCAGATATTTCTCAACTATTATCCTGGACTCGCATGAAATCCTAGCAATGACAGATGTCAGAATTATGATGTGGAACGGTTGAAGTGTTGCCTCCCAGGTGCCAGGGTTCATGATGTTTCTGAATTACGACGGTGGAATTACGACTCTAATGCTGGCCATGAAATCCTTGTCAATTGTTGTTAAAACCCATCTGGTTCTCTAATGCCCTTTAGGGATTAGGGCTGTCCTTGTCTTGTCTGGGCTACATGTGATTCCAGACCCACAGCAATTGGTGCGGTTGGTGGAGGTCAGCCATCTAAGCTCCAGGGCCTCACAGCAGGAGGTGCTCAAGATTGTGTCCTAGCCCTAACTATCTTTAGTGACTGTATAACTGACCTTCCCTCAGGCAGAATGTCATGAGTCCGAGGGTTCGCTAATACCCACACAATGTTCAGCAGCATTCTTCCCTCCTCAGATACTGAAGCACTCCATGTGGCTCTGCAGCAAGATCCTGGCAACTTCAGCTCCTTAGAAACGGCGTTAGGGAAGTGGAGCCGGAGCTGGATGAACGTTGGATTCATTGAGTGGAGTTACAGGGAGGTAGTCACACCTCAGGTACAGGGGAAAGGGTTACAGTCAGGAGATGGAAAGGGAACCGGCAGACAGTGCAGGGGCCCCCTGTGGCCGTTCCCCTCAATAACAAGCATACTGTTTTGGATACTGTTGCGGGGGAGCGACTTACCAGAGGTAAGCAAAGGGGTACAGATCTCTGGCACAGTGTATGTCCTTGGTGCTCAGACGGGAAGGGGGAAGAGGAGCAGAGCATTAGTCATTGGGGTCTCCATAGTTAGGGGACAGATAGAAGGTTCTGTGATAACGAGAGAGACTCACAGTTGATGTATTGCCTCCCAGCTGCCAGGGTTCATGACGTTTCTGATTGTGATTTCGGTATCCTTAAGGGGGAGGGGTGTAGCCCCAAGTCATGTTCCACATAGGCACCAACTACATAGGTAGGAAAAGGGCTGGGGATTTAAGGCAGAAATTTAGGATTGTTACCCATGTCACTTGCTAGCGCGATGAGGAATAGGGAGAGAGAGCAGTTGAACACATGGCTACAGGAATGGTGCAGGAGGGACAGTTTCAGATACCTGGATAATTGGGGCTCATTCTGGGGTAGATGCGTCCTCTATAAACAGGATGGTCGACACCTGAACCAGAGAGGTACCAATATCCTTGGGGGGCAATATGTTTATGCTCTTCAGGAATGGTGAAGCTAATTCAGCAAAAGATGGGAACCTGAATTAAAGCTCCAGTGTGCAGAAGGTTGAGAGTAGTGAGGTCAAAAATAAGGTTTCAAGCTCACAGGAGTGCAGTGGCAGGCAAGAAGGTGGTTTGAAGTGTGTCTACTTCAATGCCAGGAGCATCCGGAATAAGGTGGGTGAACTTGCAGCATGGATTGGTACCTAAGACTTCGATGTTCTGGCCATTTCAGAGACATGCAGAGAGCAGCGATAGGAATGATGTTGCAGGTTCCGGGGTTTAGATGTTTCAGTATGAACAGACAAGGGAGTAAAAGAGGGGGAGGTGTGGCATTGTTAGTCAAGGACAGTATTACAGGTGGCAGAAAGGATGTTTGATGAGGACCCATCTCCTGAGGTAGAACAGGCAAAGTTTAGAAACAGGAAAGGAGAGATTACCCTGTTGGGAGTTTTGTATAGGCTTCCAAAACGTTCCAGAGATGTAGAGTAAAGGATTGCAAGAATAATTCTAGATAGGAGAGGAAGTAACAGGGTAATTGTTATGAGGTCTATCACTTTCCAAATATTGACTGGAAACGCTATAGTTTGTGTACTATAGATGGGTCAGTTTTTGTCCAATGTCTGCAGGAGGGTTTCCTGACACATTATGCAAATAGGTCAACAAGAGGAAAGGACAATTGGATTTGGTACTGGCTAATGAATTGGGTAAGGTGATAGATTTAGAGGTAGGTGAGCACTTTGGTGATAGTGACCACAATTCGGTTACATTCACTTCAGTGATGGAAATGAAAAAGTATATCCTGCAGGGCAAGAGCTTGTTCAAGGAACAGCTACTGTATGTCCTTGATAAGTGTGTACCTGTCAGGCAGGGAGGGTAGGGAACCGTGGTTTACTAAAGAAGTTGTGTCTCTTGTCCAGAACAAGAAGAACGCTTAAGATGAGATGTGAAGGCTCAGTTGGGGTGCTTGAGATTTACAAATTAGCCAAGAAAGATCTAAAGAGAAAGCTAAGAAGAGCCAGGATGGGGCACAAGAAGGCTTTGGCAGGTGGGAACGAAGCAACCGGAAAGCTTTCCAGAGAGATGTCAGGAACAAAAAATACTGGAGTAAGATTAGGACCAGTCAAGGACAGTAACGGGAAGTTGTGCATGGAGTCCGAGGAGGTGGGAGAGGCAGTAAATTAATATTATTCATTAGTATTCACACTGGAAAAAGACAATGTTGTTAAGGAGAATACTGAGGTACAAACGATTAGACTAGAAGGGATTGAGGTTCATAAGGAGAAACTATTAGCAATTCTGGAAAGTGTGAAAATAGATATGTCCCCTGGGCCAGATGGGATTTATCCGAGGACTCTCTGGAAAGCCAGGGAGGAGATTGCAGTGCCTTTGGCTTTGATCTTTATTTTGTCATTGTCTATAGGAATAGTGCCAGAGGCTGGAGGATAGTAAATGTCCCCTTGTTCAAGAAGGGGAGTAGAGACAACCCTGGTAATTATAGACCAGTGAGCCTTACTTCAATTGTCAGTAAGGTGTTCGCTGAGAGGTGGCAAATGGAGTTTAATACGGAAAAGTGTGAGGTGATTCACTTTGGAAGGAACAACAGGAACACAGAGTACTGGATTAATGGGAAGATTCTTGGTAGTGTGGATGAGCAGAGAGATCTCAGTGTCCATGTGCATAGATCCCTGAAAGTTGCCACCTAGGCTCACAGGGTTGTTAAGAAGGTGGACAGTGCCTTAGCTTTTATTGGGAGAGGGATTGAGATTCGGAGCCATGTAGCCATGTTGCAGCTGTATAAAACTCTGGTGAGGCCGCACTTGAAGTGTTGCGTACAGTTCCAGTCGCTGTATTATGGGAAGGATATGGAAGCATTGGAAAAATGCAGACGAGATTTCCCAGGATGTTGCCTGTTATGGAGCTGGTCTTATGAGGAAAGGTTCAGGGACTTGAGGCTGTTTTTGTTGGAGAGAGGTGACTTAAAAGAGACACACAAGATGATCAAAAGATTAAATCGGGAGGACAGTGAGAGCCTTTTTCCCTGGATGGAGATGGCTAGCACAAGGGAACAGAGCTTTAAATTGAGGAGTGATAGATAAAGGACGATGTCAGAGGTAGTTTCCTTACTCAGAGAATAGTAAGGACATGGAACGCCCTGCCTTCAACAGTAGTAGACTTGCCAACGTTAAGGTCATTGGATAAACATATGGATGATAATGGAATACTGCAGGTTCAATGGGCTTGAGATTGGATTCACAGCTCGGCACAACATCGAGGGCCTGTACTGCGCTGAAATGTTCTATGTTCTATGTTCCAGGCCTAGGCTTACAAATGGCAATTAACATGCGTGCCACACAAATGTGCAACAATTATCACCTCCAAGAAGAGATCACATCGATAACACCGTGTGACATTCAAGGCTTTGCTGTTGCTGAATCCCCCACAATCAACAAGCTGGGAGTTCCCATTGAGCTGAAAATGAAATGGGTTTACAATGTAAGTACTGTGGCTACAAGAGCAGCTCATGTGGCAGGAACACTGCAGTGAGGGATGTACCTCATGGTTCCAAAAGCCTCTCCACCATCTCCAAGGCACACGTCAGGAGTGTGATGGAATACTCCCCACTTTCCTGGACGGAAATATCTCCAAGATCCCTCATGAAATGGGATCCCAGCATGACCAAGCAGCCATATAAAAGCACAATGTTGCAGACACTCAAAATCTGCAATGAAATCAGAAAGTGCTGGAGAAATTCAGCAAACCTGGCATCACCTTTGGAGAGATACATGAAGTTAACCTTTTGAGTCCAATATCACCATTCTTCAGATCAGTGCTGACAAGGAGTCATGTCGGACTAGGAACATTAATTGCCTTTCTCTTTTTACAGTTCCACCAGGCCTGCTGCGTTTCTCTAACATTTGCTCTTTTACAATGAAGTAACCAGTTTTTTTGGCACCACATCTACAAACATTCATTCCATCCACCACCAGTGCTCCATCGATAGCATCTTCAACATCTATGACCACTCCCTTCCTAAAGAAACAGGTAATAGATGCATGAGAACACCACAACCTGCATGTTCCCTTCAAGCCACTCACCATCCTGATTTTGATCTATATTCCTTCAGTAAAGTCGCTATAGTCCCATTGGACCTTAGGGCTGATCTCTCAGAGACATGACTGGTTGTGTGTTTAACCTGAGTGTCACCATGCCTCAGGGGAGCGAGTGTTTGAGAAGGTGGGATTTTCATGGTGATCTCAACCAGCATGATTTGGAGGAGCTGATGTTGGTCTGAGGTGGACCAAATTAAAAATCACACAACAATCGGTTATAGTCCAACAGGTTTATAAGGAAGCAATAGGTTTCAAAGCACTGATGAAGGGGCATCACTTCCAAAGCTAGTGCTTCCAAATAAACCTGTTAGACTATAACTTGATGTTGTGCGATTTTTTACTTTAACCAATGTGGGAATTGAACCTGTGCTGTTAACATAGGACATTGAACAGGAAAGCACAGTATAGGCCCTTCGGCCCTCGATGTTCTGCTGACCTTTTATCCTCCTCCAAGATCAAAGCAATCTACATGCCCTTCATTGTTCCATCTTCCATGTGTCTATCCCAGAGTCACTTTAATATCCCTCATGTATTTGATTCTACACCCATTGCTGGCATTGCATTCCACACACCCACCACTATCTGTGTAAAGAACCAACCTCTGACATCCCCTCAAATCTTCCTCCCATCACCTTAAAATATATGCCCTCGCGTGATAGCCATTTCCAGCTGAGGAAAAAGGTCTCTGGGTATCCACACTCTCTGTACCTCGTCATCATGGACACGTCTATCAAGTCACCACGCATCTATCTTCACTCAAATGAGAAAACCCTGAGTTTCCTCAACCTATCTTCATAAGACATGTACTCCAGTCCAGGCAGCATCTGGGTAAACCTCCTCTTCCACAGCTCTGAAGTTTCCACGTCCTTCCTATAATGAGGCGACCAGAACTGATCACAAAATTTCAACCGTGGCCTAACTAGGACTCTATAGAGCTGCTGCATAACCTCATGGCTCTGAAACTCAATTGCCCTGCTCATGAAAGCCAACACACCCTCCACCTTCTTAACAGTCCTATCAACTTGGGTGACAACTTTGAGGGATCTATGGAACCCCAAGATCCCTCTGTTCCTCCACACTGCCAAGAATATTGCCTTTAACCCTGTATTCTGCATTTAAATTCAAGCTTCCAAAATTAATCATTTCACACTTTTCCAGGTTGAACTACATCTGACACTTATTAGCCCAGTTCTGCATCCTGTCAATGTCCTGTTGTAACCTACAGCAGTCCTCCACACTATTCACCACTCCACCAACATTCATGCAATCGGCAAACTTAGTATCCCACCCTTCCCATTCCTCATCCAGGTCATTTATAAAAATCACAAAGAGCAGTGGTCCCAGAAACGATCCCCGAGGAACACCACTGGTCACTGAGCTGAATACTTTATATCTACTACCACCCTCTGACTGCTATGGGTCAGTTAATTCTGCATCCAGACAGCCATCTTTCTCTGTATCCCATACCTGCTTACTTTCTGAATGAGCCTACCATGGGGTACCTTATCAAATGCCTTGCAAAAATCTAATTACACCACATCTACTGCTCTTACTTCAGCAATATGTTTTGTCACATCCTCAAAGAATTCAATAAAGTTTGTGAGGCATGACCTGCCCCTCACAAAGCCATGCTGACTATCTCTAATCAAGCTTCAGTTTTCCAAGTAATCAAAAATCCTGTCTCTCAGAATCCTCTCCATTGACTTTCTCACCACAAACTTAAGACTGATTGGTTTGTAATTACCAGGATTATCCCTATTCTCTTTTTTGAACAAGGGAATAACATTTGCCATGCTTTAATCATTTGGCACTACTCCAGTGAACAATGAGGACACAAAGATCATCATCAAGGTTGCAGCAACCTCTTCCCTCACTTCCTTTGTATCCCAGTGTATATTCCATCTGACCCTGGGGTTTTATCTATCCTTATGTTTTTCAAAATTGTCAACACATCCTCCTTCTTATCATCAGACTGTTTGAGTAGATCAGCCTGTTTGAGTAGATCGGCCAATTTCACACTGTCCTCACAAATGCCAAGGTCCCTCACCCTTGTGAATAATGATTGATAAAGGACTTCCCCTACCTCCTCCGACTCCAGGCACAAGTCCCCTCTACAGTCCTTGATTAGCCCACTCTCACACTGGCCATCCTCCTGTTCCTCACCTAAGTGTAGAACACCTTAGAGCTTTCCTTAATCCTACCTGCTAAAGATATTTCATGCACCCTCCTAAGTCCATTCTTCAGTTACTTCCAGGCTACCTTGTAACCCTCTCGAACCCTGTCTGAACCTTGCCATCCTCAACCTTAAGTAAGCTTCCTTCTTCATCTTGACCAAATGTTCCACAACCATTGTCACCCAAGGGTCTTTCAACCTACCATCCCTTCTTTGCCTCAGTGGGACAAACCTATTCAGCACTATCAGCAAGTGCTCCCTAAAAAATCTCCACATTTCTGTCGTGCATTTCCCTGAGAAAATCTGTTCCCAATTTAGATGCCCCAGTTCATGTCTAATAGCATTGTAATTCTCCCCCCCCCATACTCACACAGAATTAAATGCTCTCTTATACCATCTGCTCCCATCCATCTCCATGAGTGTTGTCAAGCTGGGGGATTTGTGATCACTATCACCTACATGGTCTCCCACCGAGAGATCTGACACCTGACCTGGTTCGTTGCCAAGCACCAAATCCAAAATAGGATGTTGGTGCCACTCTCCATCACAAACCAGCCGTCCAGTCCCCACCGTTTCATGGGGTAAGTTAGCACAGTTGGCTGGTGTGAGATGTAGAGAGGCGAAGTGGCACTTTGGTTAAACCCTCAATCAGTTGTCTCTCTACCTCTCTCCAAGACAGAATAACCATTTGAATAGGGCAATTCCTTCAGTGTCCCTCTGTCACAATCCTGGAACATCCCTCTCCCCCATTCCCTTCATACCACTGACCAATTGTTCCCACATCATCAGGACTGTAGTGGCACAAGAAAGCAGCTACCGCCATAATCTCAAGGGCAGTAAATTCTGACCCAGCCATCGGAGTCAAAGTCCCCTTGATTAATTCTGAAACACATCTGAACAAAACATGTTGACAGACAAGCTTTTGGTTGCCAGAAAATTCAGACAGTTTATTTCAGATTGTGTGGGTGTTTGTGTGTGTATTGCATAGAGTTCTGGTCGCCATATTTCAGCAAGGATGTGGAAGCATGGAAAAGATGCAGAGGAGATTTACCAGGATGTTGCTTGGTCTGGAGGGATGGTCTTATGAGGAAAGGCAGAGAGACTTGAGTCTATTCTCATTGGAAAGAAGAAGGCTAAGAGGGGATTTGAAAGAGACATACAAGATGATGAGAGGATTAGATAGGGTAGACAGTGAAAGTCTTTTTCCTAGAATGGTGACATCAGCTTGTATGAGGGGGCATAACTACAAATTGAGGGGTGATAGATTTAAGACAGGTGTCAGAGGCAGGTTCTTTACTCAGAGAGTGGTAAGGGTGTGGAATGTCCTGCCTGCCAATGTAGTTAACTCAGCCACATTAGGGAGATTTAAACAATCCTTGGATAAGCACATGGATGATGATGGGATAGTGTAGGGGGACGAGCTGAGAATAGTTCACACGGCGGTGCAACATCGAGGGCCGAAGGGTCTGTTCTGCGCTGTATTGTTCGATGTTCTAACTATTTAGTTAACCGAATTGATTCCCTGGGGTTTGAGTTTACAACTAGAATTAAATTCTATTGTCACGTGTGTTCACGTATAGGAACACATAAGTACAGTGAAAAGTGCACAGAGTGACCATTCTCCACCACCATCTGCAACAAGACAGATTCCCTTCCATTACCTTGGCCATACACCAGTCAGAATCTGTCAGCTCCTAAGGAAATCATCCACTCTGATGGAGAATGGGGCAACTGCTATTTAGCGAGTGAAACAGCTTTACTATCCCATTCCTGAAACTGTTGCTGTTCCTGGTGATTCATGGTTCAGCCCCAGTGTTTTCGAAGGTAGCGGGTGGAAGCCCTGCATTAAAAAGGGAGGCCGAAAACAGGAAGCACAGGCCAGTTAGCTTAACATATCACAGGGAAACTGCTGGAAGGTATTATTCAACCAGATACAGCAGGTCACATTGATCTGTTGAAGATAATCTGGCAGAGTCGACATTGTTGTGTGTGTCCATTGAATTTCTTTGAGGATATAACATGTGTCATTGATAAAGGGGACTGTCCTGAGCTTAGCTTTTATCCCATAAAATGACCCGGCAAATGTCATGGCAAGAGGTAAAGGTGTTGTGGGGTAATGATTACAAGGGAGCACTGTGGTTTATTGAAATGGAAAGCAATTGGAAGCCGTACTTATAAAAGACAATAGACAGTAGACAGTAGACAGTAGGTGCAGGAGTAGGCCATTCAGCCCTTTGAGCCAGCACCACCATTCATTATGATCATGGCTGATCATCCACAGTCAGTATCCTGTTCCTGCCTTATCCCCATAACCCTTGATTCCACTGTCTTTAAGAGCTCTATCCATCTCTTTCTTGAAAGTATCCAGAGACTTGGCCTCCACTGCCTTCTGGGGCAGAGCATTCCATATATCCACCACTCTCTGGGTGAAGAAGTTTCTCCTCAACTCTGTTCTCAATAGCCTACTCCTTATTTTTAAACTATGTCCTTTGGATCTGGACACACCCATCAGCAGAAACTTGCTTCCTGCCTCCAGAGTGTCCAATCCTTTAATAATCTTATACTTCTCAATCAGATCCCTTCTCAACCGTCTCAACTCATGTATAAAAGCCCAGTCTCTCCAATTTTTTAACATATGATAGTCCCGCCATTCCAGGAATTGACCTCGTGAACCTACATTGCACTCCCTCAATAGCCAGAATGTCCTTCCTCAAACTTGGAGATTATATTCCAGGTGTGGTCTCACCAGGGCCCTGCAGAAGGACGTCTTCGCTCCAATACTCAATTCCTCTTGTTATGAAGGCCAGTATGCTATTAGCTTTCTTCACTGCCTGCTGTACCTGCATGCTTGCTTTCATTGATTGATGTACAGAACTTAAAAATGTGTTGCTGGAAAAGCAGGTCAGGCAGCATCAAAGGAGCTGGAGAATCGACGTTTTGGCCAAAAGCCCTTCATGCTGCCTGACCTGCTGCGCTTTTCTAGCAAGACATTTTTAATCTCTGATCTTCAGCATCTCCGGTCCTCATTTTCTCCTGATGCACAAGAACACCTAGATCTCGTTTTACATCCCCTTTACCTAACTTGACTCCATTTAGATAGTAATCTGCCTTCCTGTTCTTGCCACCAAAGTGAATAACCACACATTTATCCACGTTAAACTACATCTGCCAAGCATCCATCCACCTGTCCAAGTTACCCTGTATTCTCATAACATCTTCCTCACAACTCACCTTGCTACCAGTTTTGTGTCATCAGCAAATTTGCGAATATTACATTTAATACCTTCATCTATATCATTAATGTTTATCGTAAATGGCTGCGGTCCCAGCACTGAACCTTGTGGTACCCCTCTGGTCACCTCACCGCCTGCCATTTGAAAAGGGACCCGTTTATCACTACTCTTTGCTTCCTGTCAGCCAGCCAATTTTCAGCGCAAATCAGTATTTTGCCCCCAATACCATGTAGCCGAATTTTGCTCACTAATCTCCTCTGTGGGACTTTATCAAAGGTTTCTGAAAGCCCAGGTACATGACATCCACTGGCTCTCCCTTGTCCATTTAAGAACAAAGAACATAGGAGAGTACAGCATAGAACAGGCCCTTTGGCCCACAATGGTGTGCCGACATTTAATCCTAATGTCAAAGACACCTTAACCGACGCACCCCTCAACTCACTGCTATCCACGTGCATGCCCAGCAGTCACTTAAATGTCCCCAATAACTCTGCTTCCACCACCACAGCTGGAAACACACTCCATGCATTCACAACGCTCTGTGTAAAGAACCTACGTCTGATGTCGCCTTTATACCTTCCTCCTAATATCTTCAAACTATGACTTATTTTACCAGTCAATCTTCATTGTTACATCCTCAAAATATTCCAATAGATTAGTCAAGCATGATTTTCCCTTCGTAAATCCATGCTGACTCTGACCTCTCCTGTTACTGCTATCCAAATGAGTCATAATTTCATCTTTTATAAGTGACTCCTGCATCTTTACAACACTTGATGTCAGGCTAGCTGGTCTATAATTCCCTGTTTTCTCTCTCCCTTCTTTCTTGAAAAGTGGGACAACATTAGCCACCCTCCAATTCGCAGGAACTGATCCTGAATCTATAGAACATTAGAAAATGGTTACCAATGCATCCATGATTTCTAGAGCCATCTGCTTAAGACCATCAGGTCCCAGGGACTAAACAGTCTTCAGACCTAACAGTCTATCCAACACCATTTCCTGTCGAATATAAATTCCCTTCAGTTCATCCATTACCCCAGGTCCTTCAGCCACTATTACATCTGGGAGATTGCTTGTGTCTTCCCAGTGAAGACAGATCTAAAGGACCTATTCAACTCTTCTGCTATTTCCTTGTTCCCCATAATAAATTCGCCTGTTTCTGTCTTCAAAGGCCCAATTTTAGTTTTAACTTTTTTTTTCTTTTCACATACCTAAAAAAGCTTTTACTATTCTCCTTTATATTTTTGGCCAATTGCCTTTGTACCTCATTTTTTCTCTGCCTATTGCCTTTTTAGTTGTCCTCTGTTGCTCTTTAAAGGCTTCCCGGTCCTCCGGCTTCCCTTTCATCTTTGCTATGCTACATTTCTTTTCTTTTATTTTTCTTTCCAGTCCTTAACTTCCCTCGTCAGCCACAGGCGCCCCTGCCTCCTGTCAGGGTCTTTCTTCCTCTTTGGAATGAACTGATCCTGCACCTCCTGCATTATATCCAGAAATACCTGCCATTGTTGTTCCACTGCCATCCCTGGGAGGGTATTGAACCAGTGAGCTCCTCCCTAAGAGCTCCATAGTTCCGCTTGTTCAACTGCAATACTGACACTACCGATTCTCCCTTCTCCCTCTCAAATTGCAGATTAAAACTTATCATATTATGGTCACTACCTCCTAATGGCTCCTTTACTTTGAGGTCCCTGATCAAATCCAGTTTGTTGCACAACACCAGATCCAGAATTGCCTTCTCCCTGGTAGGCTCCACTACAAACTGTTTTAAGAATCTTCCTTGGAGGCACTCCACAAGCTCCCTTTCTTGGTGTCCGATACCATCCTGATTCTCCCAGACTACTTGCATGTCAAAATCCCCCACATAACTTTGCAACAGGCCAATTTCAACTCCTTATTCAACTTACACCCTACATCCAAACTACCGTTTGGGGGCCTGCAGCTAACTCCCATTAGGGTCTTTCCACCCTGACAATTTATCAGCTCTATCCAGACTGACTCTACAACTCCTTATTCTATACGCCCCCCTCGCAAGGGGCTGAATATCATTCCTCACCAATGGGACCACCACACCCCCTCTGTCCATTAGTCTGACCTCTCGATAGCACATATAGAATTGAATATTCATTTCCCAGGCCCTGGCCTCTTGAAGCCACATCTCAGCAATCCCCACAACATCGTACCTGCCAACTTCCAACTGAGCCTCAAACTCTTCCACCTTATTTCTTATGCTTCGTGCATTCATATATAATAGTTTTAATTTGTTACTCCCCTCATCCTTCCTATCAACCCCTATTTCACTTGACCATTCTGTATGATCCCTTCTTGAGTTTTCTGCTCCGTTGATTCTGTTGTCTTTCTTAACTTTTGTTATTCTCACTTTCCCATTACCTTCCTATTAGAATTTCCAGTTTGTCCCCTCCCCCCCGACAACTTAGTTTAAACACATCTGGGTTGTAGTGGAAAACCTGCCTGCAAGAATGCTGGTTCCCCTCCTATTAAGGTGCAATCCGAAACTGTTGTATCATGTATCCTTACTGCGAAACATACCCCAGTGATCCACATATCCGATAGTGTTGGGGTTTGAAGCAAAACTTACATATCCGATAGTGTTGGGGGTTGAGGCAGCAGTTACATATCCGATAGTGTTGGGGTTTGAAGCAACACTTACATATCCGATAGTGCTGGGGCTTGAAGCAATACTCACATATCCGATAGTGCTGGGGCTTGAAGCAGCACTTACATATCCGATAGTGCTGGGGCTTGAAGCAACACTTACATATCCGATAGTGCTGGGGCTTGAAGCAATACTCACATATCCGATAGGGTTGGGGCTTGAAGCAATACTCACATATCCGATAGGGTTGGGGCTTGAAGCAGCACTTACATATCCGATAGTGCTGGGGCTTGAAGCAACACTTACATATCCGATAGTGTTGGGGCTTGAAGCAACACTTACATATCCGATAGGGTTGGGGCTTGAAGCAATACTCACATATCCGATAGTGCTGGGGCTTGAAGCAACACTTACATATCCGATAGTGCTGGGGCTTGAAGCAACACTTACATATCCGATAGTGCTGGGGTTTGAAGCAACACTTACATATCCGATAGTGCTGGGGCTTGAAGCAGCACTTACATATCCGATAGTGCTGGGGCTTGAAGCAACACTTACATATCCGATAGTGCTGGGGCTTGAAGCAACACTTACATATCCGATAGTGCTGGGGCTTGAAGCAACACTTACATATCCGATAGTGTTGGGGCTTGAAGCAGCACTTACATATCCGATAGTGCTGGGGCTTGAAGCAACACTTACATATCCGATAGTGTTGGGGCTTGAAGCAATACTCACATATCCGATAGGGTTGGGGCTTGAAGCAATACTCACATATCCGATAGGGTTGGGGCTTGAAGCAGCACTTACATATCCGATAGTGCTGGGGCTTGAAGCAACACTTACATATCCGATAGTGTTGGGGCTTGAAGCAACACTTACATATCCGATAGGGTTGGGGCTTGAAGCAATACTCACATATCCGATAGTGCTGGGGCTTGAAGCAACACTTACATATCCGATAGTGCTGGGGCTTGAAGCAACACTTACATATCCGATAGTGCTGGGGTTTGAAGCAACACTTACATATCCGATAGTGCTGGGGCTTGAAGCAGCACTTACATATCCGATAGTGCTGGGGCTTGAAGCAACACTTACATATCCGATAGTGCTGGGGCTTGAAGCAACACTTACATATCCGATAGTGCTGGGGCTTGAAGCAACACTTACATATCCGATAGTGTTGGGGCTTGAAGCAGCACTTACATATCCGATAGTGTTGGGGCTTGAAGCAACACTTACATATCCGATAGTGCTGGGGCTTGAAGCAGCACTTACATATCCGATAGTGTTGGGGCTTGAAGCAGCACTTACATATCCGATAGTGCTGGGGCTTGAAGCAACACTTACATATCCGATAGTGCTGGGGCTTGAAGCAACACTTACATATCCGATAGTGCTGGGGTTTGAAGCAGCACTTACATATCCGATAGTGCTGGGGTTTGAAGCAACACTTACATATCCGATAGTGTTGGGGCTTGAAGCAACATTTACATATCCGATAGTGTTGGGGCTTGAAGCAACACTTACATATCTGATAGTGCTGGGGCTTGAAGCAACACTTACATATCCGATAGTGCTGGGGTTTGAAGCAGCACTTACATATCCGATAGTGCTGGGGTTTGAAGCAACACTTACATATCCGATAGTGTTGGGGCTTGAAGCAACACTTACATATCCGATAGTGCTGGGGCTTGAAGCAACACTTACATATCTGATAGTGTTGGGGCTTGAAGCAACACTTACATATCCGATAGTGTTGGGGCTTGAAGCAACATTTACATATCCGATAGTGCTGGGGCTTGAAGCAACACTTACATATCCGATAGTGCTGGGGTTTGAAGCAACACTTACATATCCGATAGTGCTGGGGCTTGAAGCAGCACTTACAGATCCGATAGTGTTGGGGCTTGAAGCAACACTTACATATCCGATAGTGCTGGGGCTTGAAACAGCACTTACATATCCATTAGTGCTGGGGCTTGAAGCAATACTCACATATCCGATAGTGCTGGGGTTTGAAGCAACACTTACATATCCGATAGTGCTGGGGCTTGAAGCAGCACTTACAGATCCGATAGTGTTGGGGCTTGAAGCAACACTTACATATCCGATAGTGCTGGGGCTTGAAGCAGCACTTACATATCCAATAGTGCTGGGGTTTGAAGCAACACTTACATATCCGATAGTACTGGGGCTTGAAGCAACACTTACATATCCGATAGTACTGGGGCTTGAAGCAACACTTACATATCCGATAGTGCTGGGGCTTGAAGCAGCACTTACATATCCGATAGTACTGGGGCTTGAAGCAGCACTTACATATCCGATAGTACTGGGGCTTGAAGCAACACTTACATATCCGATAGTGCTGGGGCTTGAAGCAGCACTTACATATCCGATAGTACTGGGGCTTGAAGCAACACTTACATATCCGATAGTGCTGGGGCTTGAAGCAGCACTTACATATCCGATAGTGTTGGGGCTTGAAGCAACACTTACATATCCGATAGTGTTGGGGCTTGAAGCAACACTTACATATCCGATAGTGCTGGGGCTTGAAGCAACACTTACATATCCGATAGTGTTGGGGCTTGAAGCAACACTTACATATCCGATAGTGCTGGGGCTTGAAGCAACACTTACATATCCGATAGTGTTGGGGCTTGAAGCAACACTTACATATCCGATAGTACTGGGGCTTGAAGCAACACTTACATATCCGATAGTGTTGGGGCTTGAAGCAACACTTACATATCCGATCGTGCTGGGGCTTGAAGCAACACTTACATATCCGATAGTGCTGGGGCTTGAAGCAACACTTACATATCCGATAGTACTGGGGCTTGAAGCAACACTTACATATCCGATAGTGCTGGGGCTTGAAGCAACACTTACATATCCGATAGTACTGGGGCTTGAAGCAACACTTACATATCCGATAGTGCTGGGGCTTGAAGCAACACTTACATATCCGATAGTACTGGGGCTTGAAGCAACACTTACATATCCGATAGTACTGGGGCTTGAAGCAACACTTACATATCCGATAGTGCTGGGGCTTGAAGCAGCACTTACATATCCGATAGTGCAGGGGCTTGAAGCAACACTTACATATCCAATAGTGCTGGGGCTTGAAGCAACACTTACATATCCGATAGTGTTGGGGCTTGAAGCAACACTTACATATCCAATAGTGCTGGGGCTTGAAGCAACACTTACATATCCGATAGTACTGGGGCTTGAAGCAACACTTACATATCCAATAGTGCTGGGGCTTGAAGCAGCACTTACATATCCGATAGTGCTGGGGCTTGAAGCAACACTTACATATCCGATAGTGCTGGGGCTTGAAGCAACACTTACAGATCCGATAGTGCTGGGGCTTGAAGCAACACTTACATATCCGATAGTGCTGGGGCTTGAAGCAACACTTACATATCCGATAGTGCTGGGGCTTGAAGCAACACTTACATATCCAATAGTGCTGGGGCTTGAAGCAACACTTACATATCCGATAGTACTGGGGCTTGAAGCAACACTTACATATCCGATAGTGCTGGGGCTTGAAGCAACACTTACATATCCGATAGTACTGGGGCTTGAAGCAACACTTACATATCCGATAGTGCTGGGGCTTGAAGCAACACTTACATATCCGATAGTACTGGGGCTTGAAGCAACACTTACATATCCGATAGTGCTGGGGCTTGAAGCAACACTTACATATCCGATAGTACTGGGGCTTGAAGCAACACTTACATATCCGATAGTACTGGGGCTTGAAGCAACACTTACATATCCGATAGTGCTGGGGCTTGAAGCAGCACTTACATATCCAATAGTGCTGGGGCTTGAAGCAACACTTACATATCCGATAGTACTGGGGCTTGAAGCAACACTTACATATCCGATAGTGCTGGGGCTTGAAGCAACACTTACAGATCCGATAGTGCTGGGGCTTGAAGCAACACTTACAGATCCGATAGTGCTGGGGCTTGAAGCAACACTTACATATCCGATAGTGCTGGGGCTTGAAGCAACACTTACATATCCAATAGTGCTGGGGCTTGAAGCAACACTTACAGATCCGATAGTGCTGGGGCTTGAAGCAACACTTACAGATCCGATAGTGCTGGGGCTTGAAGCAACACTTACATATCCGATAGTGCTGGGGCTTGAAGCAACACTTACATATCCAATAGTGCTGGGGCTTGAAGCAACACTTACATATCAGATAGTGCTGGGGCTTGAAGCAGCACTTACATATCAGATAGTGCTGGGGCTTGAAGCAACACTTACATATCCAATAGTGCTGGGGCTTGAAGCAGCACTTACAGATCCGATAGCGTTGGGGCTTGAAGCAGCACTTACAGATCCGATAGCGTTGGGGCTTGAAGCAGCACTTACATATCCGATAGTGCTGGGGCTTGAAGCAACACTTGCATATCCGATAGTGCTGGGGCTTGAAGCAGCACTTACATATCCGATAGTGCTGGGGCTTGAAGCAGCACTTACATATCCGATAGTGCTGGGGTTTGAAGCAACACTTACATATCCGATAGTGTTGGGGCTTGAAGCAGCACTTACATATCCGATAGTGTTGGGGCTTGAAGCAACACTTACATATCCGATAGTGTTGGGGCTTGAAGCAACACTTACATATCCGATAGTGCTGGGGTTTGAAGCAATACTCACATATCCGATAGTGCTGGGGCTTGAAGCAGCACTTACATATCCGATAGTGTTGGGGCTTGAAGCAGCACTTACATATCCGATAGTGTTGGGGCTTGAAGCAACACTTACATATCCGATAGTGTTGGGGCTTGAAGCAGCACTTACATATCCGATAGTGTTGGGGCTTGAAGCAACACTTACATATCCGATAGTGCTGGGGTTTGAAGCAATACTCACATATCCGATAGTGCTGGGGCTTGAAGCAGCACTTACATATCCGATAGTGTTGGGGCTTGAAGCAGCACTTACATATCCGATAGTGTTGGGGCTTGAAGCAACACTTACATATCCGATAGTGCTGGGGTTTGAAGCAATACTCACATATCCGATAGTGCTGGGGCTTGAAGCAACACTTACATATCCGATAGTGTTGGGGCTTGAAGCAGCACTTACATATCCGATAGTGTTGGGGCTTGAAGCAGCACTTACATATCCGATAGTGTTGGGGCTTGAAGCAACACTTACATATCCGATAGTGTTGGGGCTTGAAGCAACACTTACATATCCGATAGTGCTGGGGCTTGAAGCAACACTTACATATCTGATAGTGCTGGGGTTTGAAGCAACACTTACATATCCAATAGTGCTGGGGTTTGAAGCAATACTCACATATCCGATAGTGCTGGGGCTTGAAGCAGCACTTACATATCCGATAGTGTTGGGGCTTGAAGCAACACTTACATATCCGATAGTGTTGGGGCTTGAAGCAACACTTACATATCCGATAGTGCTGGGGTTTGAAGCAACACTTACATATCCAATAGTGCTGGGGTTTGAAGCAATACTCACATATCCGATAGTGCTGGGGCTTGAAGCAGCACTTACATATCCGATAGTGCTGGGGCTTGAAGCAGCACTTACATATCCGATAGTGTTGGGGCTTGAAGCAGCACTTACATATCCGATAGTGCTGGGGCTTGAAGCAGCACTTACATATCCGATAGTGTTGGGGCTTGAAGCAACACTTACATATCCGATAGTACTGGGGCTTGAAGCAATACTCACATATCCGATAGTGCTGGGGCTTGAAGCAGCACTTACATATCCGATAGTGTTGGGTCTTGAAGCAGCACTTACATATCCGATAGTGCTGGGGCTTGAAGCAATACTCACATATCCGATAGTGCTGGGGCTTGAAGCAATACTCACATATCCGATAGTGCTGGGGCTTGAAGCAATACTCACATATCCGATAGTGCTGGGGCTTGAAGCAATACTCACATATCCGATAGTGCTGGGGCTTGAAGCAACACTTACATATCCGATAGTGCTGGGGCTTGAAGCAATACTCACATATCCGATAGTGCTGCGGCTTGATGCAACACTTACTTATCCGATAGTGCTGGGGCTTGAAGCAACACTTACATATCCGATAGTGCTGGGGCTTGAAGCAATACTCACATATCCGATAGTGCTGGGGCTTGAAGCAACACTTACATATCCGATAGTGCTGGGGCTTGAAGCAGCACTTACATATCCGATAGTGCTGCGGCTTGATGCAACACTTACTTATCCGATAGTGCTGGGGCTTGAAGCAACACTTACATATCCGATAGTGCTGCGGCTTGAAGCAACACTTACATATCCGATAGTGCTGGGGCTTGAAGCAACACTTACATATCCGATAGTGTTGGGGTTTGAAGCAACACTTACATATCCGATAGTGCTGCGGCTTGAAGCAACACTTACATATCCGATAGTGTTGGGGTTTGAAGCAACACTTACATATCCGATAGTGCTGGGGTTTGAAGCAACACTTACATATCCGATAGTGCTGGGGCTTGAAGCAGCACTTACATATCCGATAGTGCTGGGGCTTGAAGCAGCACTTACATATCCAATAGTGCTGGGGCTTGAAGCAATACTCACATATCCAATAGTGCTGGGGCTTGAAGCAATACTCACATATCCGATAGTGCTGGGGCTTGAAGCAACACTTACATATCCGATAGTGCTGCGGCTTGATGCAACACTTACATATCCGATAGTGCTGGGGCTTGAAGCAACACTTACATATCCGATAGTGCTGCGGCTTGATGCAACACTTACTTATCCGATAGTGCTGGGGCTTGAAGCAACACTTACATATCCGATAGTGCTGCGGCTTGAAGCAACACTTACATATCCGATAGTGCTGGGGCTTGAAGCAACACTTACATATCCGATAGTGCTGCGGCTTGAAGCAACACTTACATATCCGATAGTGTTGGGGTTTGAAGCAACACTTACATATCCGATAGTGCTGGGGCTTGAAGCAGCACTTAAATATTCGCGAGTGCTGGGGCTTGAAGCAACACTTACATATCCGATAGTGCTGGGGCTTGAAGCAACACTTACATATCCGATAGTGCTGGGGCTTGAAGCAACACTTACATATCCGATAGTGCTGGGGCTTGAAGCAACACTTACATATCCGATAGTGTTGGGGCTTGAAGCAGCACTTAAATATCCGCGAGTGCTGGGGATTGAAGCAACACTTACATATCCGATAGTGCTGGGGCTTGAAGCAACACTTACATATCCGATAGTGCTGGGGCTTGAAGCAACACTTACATATCCGATAGTGCTGGGGTTTGATGCAACACTTACATATCCGATAGTGCTGGGGCTTGAAGCAGCACTTACATATCCGATAGTGTTGGGGCTTGAAGCAGCACTTACATATCCGATAGTGTTGGGGCTTGAAGCAGCACTTACATATCCGATAGTGTTGGGGCTTGAAGCAGCACTTACATATCCGATAGTGCTGGGGCTTGAAGCAACACTTACATATCCGATAGTGTTGGGGCTTGAAGCAACACTTACATATCCGATAGTGCTGGGGCTTGAAGCAACACTTACATATCCGATAGTGTTGGGGCTTGAAGCAACACTTACATATCCGATAGTGCTGGGGCTTGAAGCAACACTTACATATCCGATAGTGTTGGGGCTTGAAGCAACACTTACATATCCAATAGTGCTGGGGTTTGAAGCAACACTTACATATCCGATAGTGTTGGGGCTTGAAGCAGCACTTACATATCCGATAGTGCTGGGGCTTGAAGCAACACTTACATATCCGATAGTGTTGGGGCTTGAAGCAACACTTACATATCCAATAGTGCTGGGGTTTGAAGCAACACTTACATATCCGATAGTGTTGGGGCTTGAAGCAGCACTTACATATCCAATAGTGCTGGGGTTTGAAGCAACACTTACATATCCGATAGTGCTGGGGTTTGAAGCAACACTTACATATCCAATAGTGCTGGGGCTTGAAGCAACACTTACATATCCGATAGTGCTGGGGCTTGAAGCAACACTTACATATCCGATAGTGTTGGGGCTTGATGCAACACTTACATATCCGATAGTGCTGCGGCTTGATGCAACACTTACATATCCGATAGTGCTGGGGTTTGAAGCAGCACTTACATATCCGATAGTGCTGCGGCTTGATGCAACACTTACATATCCGATAGTGCTGGGGCTTGAAGCAACACTTACATATCCGATAGTGCTGGGGCTTGAAGCAACACTTACATATCCGATAGTGCTGGGGCTTGAAGCAATACTCACATATCCGATAGTGCTGGGGCTTGAAGCAGCACTTACATATCCGATAGTGCTGGGGTTTGAAGCAATACTCACATATCCGATAGTGCTGGGGCTTGAAGCAATACTCACATATCCGATAGTGCTGGGGCTTGAAGCAATACTCACATATCCGATAGTGCTGGGGCTTGAAGCAATACTCACATATCCGATAGTGCTGGGGTTTGAAGCAATACTCACATATCCGATAGTGCTGGGGCTTGAAGCAACACTTACATATCCGATAGTGCTGGGGCTTGAAGCAATACTCACATATCCGATAGTGCTGGGGCTTGAAGCAGCACTTACATATCCGATAGTGCTGGGGTTTGAAGCAATACTCACATATCCGATAGTGCTGGGGCTTGAAGCAACACTTACATATCCGATAGTGCTGGGGCTTGAAGCAATACTCACATATCCGATAGTGCTGGGGCTTGAAGCAACACTTACATATCCGATAGTGCTGGGGCTTGAAGCAACACTTACATATCCGATAGTGTTGGGGCTTGAAGCAACACTTACATATCCGATAGTGCTGGGGCTTGAAGCAACACTTACATATCCGATAGTGCTGGGGCTTGAAGCAATACTCACATATCCGATAGTGCTGGGGCTTGAAGCAACACTTACATATCCGATAGTGTTGGGGTTTGAAGCAGCACTTACATATCCGATAGTGCTGGGGCTTGAAGCAGCACTTACATATCCGATAGTGTTGGGGCTTGAAGCAGCACTTACATATCCGATAGTGCTGGGGCTTGAAGCAGCACTTACATATCCGATAGTACTGGGGCTTGAAGCAGCACTTACATATCCGATAGTGCTGGGGCTTGAAGCAATACTCACATATCCGATAGTGCTGGGGCTTGAAGCAGCACTTACATATCCGATAGTGCTCGGGCTTGAAGCAACACTTACATATCCGATAGTGCTGGGGCGTGAAGCAACACTTACATATCCGATAGTGCTGGGGCTTGAAGCAATACTCACATATCCGATAGTGTTGGAGCTTGAAGCAGCACTTACATATCCGATAGTGCTGGGGCTTGAAGCAACACTTACATATCCGATAGTGCTGGGGTTTGAAGCAGCACTTACATATCCGATAGTGCTGGGGCTTGAAGCAGCACTTACATATCCGATAGTACTGGGGCTTGAAGCAGCACTTACATATCCGATAGTGCTGGGGCTTGAAGCAATACTCACATATCCGATAGTGCTGGGGCTTGAAGCAGCACTTACATATCCGATAGTGCTCGGGCTTGAAGCAACACTTACATATCCGATAGTGCTGGGGCGTGAAGCAACACTTACATATCCGATAGTGCTGGGGCTTGAAGCAATACTCACATATCCGATAGTGTTGGAGCTTGAAGCAGCACTTACATATCCGATAGTGCTGGGGCTTGAAGCAACACTTACATATCCGATAGTGCTGGGGCTTGAAGCAACACTTACATATCCGATAGTGCTGGGGTTTGAAGCAGCACTTACATATCCGATAGTGTTGGGATTTGAAGCAACACTTACATATCCGATAGTGTTGGGATTTGAAGCAACACTTACATATCCAATAGTGCTGGGGCTTGAAGCAGCACTTACATATCCGATAGTGTTGGGGCTTGAAACAGCACTTACATATCCGATAGTACTGGGGCTTGAAGCAACACTTACATATCCGATAGTGCTGGGGCTTGAAGCAACACTTACATATCCGATAGTGCTGGGGTTTGAAGCAGCACTTACATATCCAATAGTGCTGGGGCTTGAAGCAGCACTTACATATCCGATAGTGTTGGGGCTTGAAACAGCACTTACATATCCGATAGTGCTGGGGCTTGAAGCAACACTTACATATCCGATAGTGCTGGGGCTTGAAGCAGCACTTACATATCCGATAGTGTTGGGGCTTGAAACAGCACTTACATATCCGATAGTGCTGGGGCTTGAAGCAACACTTACATATCCGATAGTGCTGGGGCTTGAAGCAATACTCACATATCCAATAGTGCTGGGGCTTGAAGCAACACTTACATATCCGATAGTGCTGCGGCTTGATGCAACACTTACATATCCGATAGTGCTGGGGCTTGAAGCAGCACTTACATATCCGATAGTGCTGGGGCTTGAAGCAGCACTTACATATCCGATAGTGCTGGGGCTTGAAACAGCACTTACATATCCGATAGTGCTGGGGCTTGAAGCAACACTTACATATCCGATAGTGCTGGGGCTTGAAGCAATACTCACATATCCAATAGTGCTGGGGCTTGAAGCAACACTTACATATCCGATAGTGCTGCGGCTTGATGCAACACTTACATATCCGATAGTGCTGGGGCTTGAAGCAACACTTACATATCCGATAGTGCTGGGGCTTGAAGCAACACTTACATATCCGATAGTGCTGGGGCTTGAAGCAATACTCACATATCCAATAGTGCTGGGGCTTGAAGCAACACTTACATATCCGATAGTGCTGGGGCTTGAAGCAACACTTACATATCCGATAGTGCTGCGGCTTGATGCAACACTTACATATCCGATAGTGTTGGGGCTTGAAGCAACACTTACATATCCAATAGTGCTGGGGCTTGAAGCAATACTCACATATCCGATAGTGTTGGAGCTTGAAGCAACACTTACATATCAGATAGTGCTGGGGCTTGAAGCAACACTTACATATCCAATAGTGCTGGGGCTTGAAGCAGCACTTACATATCCGATAGTGTTGGGGCTTGAAGCAGCACTTACATATCCGATAGTGTTGGGGCTTGAAGCAACACTTACATATCCGATAGTGCTGGGGCTTGAAGCAGCACTTACATATCCGATAGTGCTGGGGCTTGAAGCAACACTTACATATCCGATAGTGCTGGGGCTTGAAGCAGCACTTACATATCCGATAGTGCTGGGGCTTGAAGCAACACTTACATATCCGATAGTGCTGGGGCTTGAAGCAACACTTACATATCCGATAGTGCTGGGGCTTGAAGCAACACTTACATATCCAATAGTGCTGGGGCTTGAAGCAACACTTACATATCCGATAGTGCTGGGGCGTGAAGCAACACTTACATATCCGATAGTGCTGGGGCTTGAAGCAACACTTACATATCCAATAGTGCTGGGGTTTGAAGCAACACTTACATATCCGATAGTGCTGGGGCTTGAAGCAACACTTACATATCCGATAGTGCTGGGGCTTGAAGCAACACTTACATATCCGATAGTGCTGGGGTTTGAAGCAACACTTACATATCCGATAGTGCTGGGGTTTGAAGCAACACTTACATATCCGATAGTGCTGGGACTTGAAGCAACACTTACATATCCAATAGTGCTGGGGCTTGAAGCAACACTTACACATCCGATAGTGCTGGGGTTTGAAGCAACACTTACATATCCGATAGTGCTGGGGCTTGAAGCAACACTTACATATTCGATAGTGCTGGGGCTTGAAGCAACACTTACATATCCGATAGTGCTGGGGTTTGAAGCAACACTTACATATCCGATAGTGCTGGGGTTTGAAGCAACACTTACATATCCGATAGTGCTGGGGTTTGAAGCAACACTTACATATCCGATAGTGCTGGGGTTTGAAGCAACACTTACATATCCAATAGTGCTGGGGCTTGAAGCAACACTTACATATCCGATAGTGCTGGGGCTTGAAGCAACACTTACATATCCGATAGTGCTGGGGCTTGAAGCAGCACTTACATATCCAATAGTGCTGGGGCTTGAAGCAGCACTTACATATCCGATAGTGCTGGGGCTTGAAGCAGCACTTACATATCCGATAGTGCTGGGGCTTGAAGCAGCACTTACATATCCGATAGTGCTGGGGTTTGAAGCAACACTTACATATCCGATAGTGCTGGGGTTTGAAGCAACACTTACATATCCGATAGTGCTGGGGTTTGAAGCAACACTTACATATCCGATAGTGCTGGGGATTGAAGCAACACTTACATATTCGATAGGGTTGGGCCTTGAAGCAGCACTTACATATCTGATAGTGCTGGGGCTTGAAGCAACACTTACATATCCGATAGTGCTGGGGTTTGAAGCAACACTTACATATTCGATAGGGTTGGGCCTTGAAGCAGCACTTACATATCTGATAGTGCTGGGGCTTGAAGCAACACTTACATATCCGATAGTGATGGGGCTTGAAGCAACACTTACATATCCGATAGTGTTGGTGCTTGAAGTGAGTTTGCCAATTGCTGGGTTTGTTTCCCTTTGGCCCGAGCTGCCTCCTGTTCACCATGGCGAGGTGGGGGAGTAAGGGGTGGGAGGGCAGTATATGATCCCTCTGTCCTTCCATCTCCCATCCGGATGGTCTGGAGGTTGTCTCCTTCTGCCTCAGAAGAGACCTGAACAGTCCCCATCCCCCACCATCCACATCCACCAGGCTCAGCTCATTTGGAACCGTTTCCTTTTCACTGGCCTCACTTTCTCCATGTCAAAGGGCTGCTTCTGGCTACCTGCACGGGTCCCAGTCTATCTGTGCCTTTGTGGGGAAGGTGGAATAGTTCTTGGCGCAGTCCTATTTAGCTCTTTCTCCAACCTGTTGTTGATGCAATTACTGCTATTCCTGCTCTCACCAGAATTAGAGGAAAAATATATTAACTTGTTTCCAATTTCTGTCTTTCCCTCAAGACCACATTTCTGACTTTTCCCTTCCTTGGCCTCTCTGTTTCCATTTCTGGGGAAAAGATGTACATCAATATCCATCTAAACACACGGACTCCCACAATAACCTGGAAAACACTTCCTCACATCCTGACTCCTGTAAGGATTCCATTCCATTCTCCCTGTGACTCCATCTTCAGCTGTTCTGGTGATGTCACCTTCCACCCCCTCATTTCCTCTCAGGGACATGGCCGAATCTATCAAGGAGGTGAAATTAAGGATCTCAGATGTTTTCACTTGGAACCAGAAAACTTGAGGGAATTTTCTCATTTTTCATAAAAGAACAGGGGGAACACTTTCCAGATAAAGATCATTCATTCCCCTGTTATTGCAGTCTTTGGCATTTCCAGTAAGGCAACGCATTTTCTTCATGGACAGTGAACGTCATGGTGTTCATGGAACAGATTTCGGGAATAGTCCTCATTTACTGAGCAGCTCCCCTCGGATGAGGATCAGCAAAGAAAATCAAGTCTGAAGACTTTAATGTAATGTTTGTGATGAAACTGAACATTTTACTGGAATCTACACATATTCAGCAATCATCAAGAAGTTATATCTAATATATAGGAAGTAAAGTTTGTTGAAAGGACAAATATATTAAATCTTCAAAGATTTCTTTTCCTCAGACAAATTGTCAGGAGCATTGATCTGTCATGTGAAATCAAATCTGTGGTGAACTCTATGGAACATCACATTACAATACACCCCAAACATTTCAGTGATTTTATTTTATATGAAGGTCCTCCTTGCTATCTCTTCTCTCTCCCTCTTACAACAAACCTGCTGACCATCATTATTCTCTCCAATGAAAAGTGTGGACATTCCAAATGTATCTCCATGTACATTTTCTCCATGGCAACTGCAGATTTCCTGGTCCTGTTTTTCGGTGTTGTATCACGTTTTGAGATATCACGTTCCAGATTCATTCCTGTCCTACGCTGCAGTTTGTAAATTCATCCTGTTTTTAATTCCTGCCACATTGGATATGTCTGTCTTGTTGACTGTCTTCTTTACAAATGACCGTTCTGTAACTATCTGTTGTCAGATATTTAAAGCAGACTATTGCACAATGCGAACTGCTGCTCTGATGATGACAGCATTCCCTGCCCTGATTGCTTTACAGAACACATCCTGCTGGTTTCCATATGACCCTGGCTGAATAATTTCCAACATTGTCTGAGGCTGTCGCTCCAATGTGACCTTTTACACATTAACTGCAGGTGAGGCAGCCTCCTGGGTGAAATGAATTTCAGTTTCATGGCTGCCTTTTTGTTTGAGATTACTGTTTAACTCTTTAACAATCCGGTGCATTTTAGTGGACAGCAGAGTCTGCAGGGGATTGTGGGACCTCAGCAATGAGAACAGCACTGACACAGAGATGAAACTCAGAAGGAAATCCATAGTTTTACTGTTCAGTCTATCAGGCAGTTTTGTCCTTTTGTGGCTTACAGCCATCATTAACTTTTTAACCAGTAAAATGACAGCGACAGTACATTACCGAGGTGTTTATACAGCTCCAACACACATCACCACTGATACTGGGGACATATTAATGTGTTGGAGTTTCTGCACAAACACGTGTAATTATGCAACTACCCAAAACCAAATTCACGGAAGAGATGAAGAAGGTGATGAAATCTACCTTCATTTAGATATTGACTTTGTTTAAAAAAAACATGAAACTGAAACTTTCTTCCCAGACTGAGTAAATACCAACCTGTGGTCTCACTTAGAATGGCCTATTCTATAACAGATAAGAGGGATTCCACTTGTGAAAATGAAACGTTCTTGGAATACATTTTTCAAACTGTCGGCTATGTTTGGTACCTGCTCATTTCTCAGGGGGTAACAGTCCTGATGGTGTTTACCCTCCAGCCAGTCAAATTGTTCTCGGTTATACCTGCCGGGGGCTAAAACCACAACAGCATCTTTTTGGTCACCAGCATCTCCACTTTAATCTTTGAGCAGTAGTCCAGCCTCACCTCCATTTCCCAGTTGGATGGGAATGCCAACTTCTGATTCCATTCTCACTGTGAGAGTGTGTTGGTTAGCGGACAGCTGTTTTGAAATGGTCAGTGATGTCAACAGCATGGGTTCAATCTCTGTCACTGACTGAGGTTCAAACCCTGTCACAGACTGAGGTTCAAACTCTGTCACAGACTGAGATTCAATCCCTGTCACTGACTGAGATACAATCCCTGTCACTGACTGAGATTCAATCCCTGTCATTGACTGAGATAAAATCCCAGTCTCTGACTGAGGTTCAGAACCTGTCACTGATTGAGATCCAATCCCTGTCACTGACTGAGGTTTAATCCCTGTCACTGACTGACGTTTAATTCCTCACACTGACTGAGATTCAATTCCTGTCACTGACTGAGATTCAATCCATTTCATTGACGGAGATTCATTCCCTGTCACTTAATGAGGCTCAATCCAAGTCATTGACAGGGAATCAATCTCTGTCACTGATTGAGATTCAATCCCTGTCACTGATTGAGATCCAATCCCTGTCACTGACTGAGATTCAATCCCTGTCACTGACTGAGGATCAATACCTGTCACTGACTGAGAGCCAATCCCTGTCACTGATTGAGATCCAATTCCTGTCATTGACGGAGGATCAATCCCTGTCACTGGCTGAGATTCAATCCCTGTCATTGACTGAGGACCAATACCTGTCACTGACTGAGAGCCAATCCGTGTCACTGACTGAGATTCAATCCCTGTCACTGACTGCGATTCAATTCCTGTCACTGACTGAGGGTCTATCCCTGTCGCTGATTGAGATTCAATCCCTGTCACTGACTGAGGTTCAATCCCTGTCACTGACTGAGATTCAATACCTGTTTCTGATTGAGATTCAATCCCAGTCACTGACTGAGGTTAAATCCCAGACACTGATTGAGATTCAAATCCTGTCACTGACTGAGGATCAAAAAAGGTCACTAACTGAGGTTCAATCCCTGTGAATGACTGAGGGTCAATCCCTGTCACTGACTAAGGTTCAATCACTGTCACTGACTGAGGTTCAATCCCTGTCATTGTCTGAGGGTCAATCCCTGTCGCTGACTAAGATTCAATTCCTGCCACTGATTGTGGCTCAATCCCTGTCACTGGCTGAGGTTCAATTCCTGTCACTGACTGAGGGTCAATCCCTGTAACTGACTGAAATTTAGTCCCTGTCACTGACTGAGGAGCAATCCCTGTCACTGGCTGAGGTTCAATTCCTGTCACTGACTGAGGTTCAATCCCTGTCAATGATTTATGTTCAATCCCTGTCATGACTGCGATTGAATTCCTGTCACTGACTGAGGGTCAAACCCTGTCACTGTTTGAGATTCAATCCCTGTCACTGACTGAGATTCACTCACTGTCACTAACTGAGGGTAAACAACTGTCACTGTCTGAGGTTCAAACCCTGTCACTGACTGAGGGTCAATCCCTGTCACTGACTGAGGTTCAATCCCTGTCAATGACTGAGATTCAATCCCTTTCACTGACAGACTTTCAATCTCTGTCACTGACTGAGATTCAAATCCTGTCACTGACTGAGGTTCAAACCAGGTCACTGACTGAGTTTTAATACCTGTGAATGACTGAGATTCAATCCATTTCACTGATTGAGATTCAATCCCGGTCACTGACTGAGTTTCAATCCCTGTCACTGACTGAGGGTCAATCTCTGTCACTGACTGAGGTTTAGTCACTGTCACGAACTGAGATTCAATCCCTGTCACTGACTGATGTTCAATCCCTGTCACTGGCTGAGGTTCAATCCCTGTCATTGACGGAGGATCAATCCCTGTCACTGACTGTGATTCACTCACTGTCACTGACTGAGGGTAAACAACTGTCACTGTCTGAGGTTCAAAACCTGTCACTGAATGAGGGTCAATCCCGGTCACTGACTGAGGTTCAATCCCCGTCAATGACTGAGATTCAATCACTTTCACTGACAGACGTTCAATCACTGTCACTGACTGAGCGTCAATCATTGTCACTGACTCAGGTTCAATCCCTGTCACTGACTGAGGCTCAATCCCTGTCACTGACAGAGATTCAATCCCAGTCACTGATTGAGGCTGAATCCCTGTCACTGACTGAGGCTCAATCCCTGTCACTGACTGAGTTTCAATCCCTGTCACTGACTGAGGTTCAATCCCTGTCACTGGCTGAGGTTCAAATCCTGTCACTGACTGAGGGTCAATCCCTGTCATTGACTGAGGTTCAATCCCTGTCAATGATTGAGGTTCAATTCCTATCACTGAATGAGGTTCAATCCTGTCACTGACTGAGGCTCAATCCCGGTCACAATCTGAGGGTCAATCCCTGATACTGATTGAGATTCAATCCCGGTCACTGACTGAGGTTCAATCCCTGTCACTGACTGCGATTCAAAGCCTGTTTCTATTGAGGTACAATCCTGTCACTGACTGAGGTTCAAACCAAGTCACTAACTGAGATTCAATCTCTGAATGACTGAGATGAAATCCCTGTCAGTGACTAAGGATCAATTCCTGTCACTGACTGAGGTTCAAACCCTGTCACGAACTGAGGTTCAATCCTTGCAACTGACTAAGATTCAATCCCTGTTGCTAACTGAGATTAATCCCTGTCACTGACTGAGGTTTAGTCTCTGTCGCAAACTGAGATTCAATCCCTGTTGCTAACTGAGATTAATCCCTGTCACTGACTGAGGTTTAGTCTCTGTCGCAAACTGAGATTCAATCCCTGTCACTGACTGAGGTTCAATCCTTGTCACTGACTGAGATTCAATCCCTGTCACGGACTGAGGGTCAATCACCGTCACTGACTGAGGTTCAATCCCTGTCAATGACTGAGGCTCAATCCCTGTCACTGACTGAAATTCAATTCCTGTCACTGACTGTGGGACAATCACTGTCACTGACTGCGATTCAATCCCTGTAACTTACTCAGGCAAGATCCTTGTCACTGACTGAGGTTCAATCCCTGTCACTGACTCAGGCTAAATCCCTGCCACTGACTGAGGTTCAATCTCTGTCACTGTCTGAGGTTCAATCCCTGTCACTGACTGAGGGTCAATCCCTGCCACTGATTGAGATTCAATTCCTGTCACTGACTGAGGTTTAGTCCCTGACACTGACTGAGATTCAAACCCTGTCACTAACTGAGGTTGAATACCTGTGATGGACTGAGATTCAATACCTGTCACTGACTAAGATTCAAAACCTGTCACTGACTGAGATCCAATCCCTGTCACTGACTGTGGTTTCGTCCGTGAAACTGACTGTGGTTGAATCCTTTCACTGACTGAGATTCAATCCCTGTCAATGACTGAGGTTCTATCCCTGGCATTGACTGAGATTCAATCCCTGTCACTGACTGAGATTCAATCCCTGTCACTGACTGAGGTTCAATCCCTGTCACTGACTGAGGGTAAACAACTGTCACTGTCTGTGGTTCAAACCCTGTCACTGACTGAGGTTCAGTCGCTGTCACGAACTGAGATTCAATCCCTGTCACTGGCTAAGATTCAATCCCTGTCAATGACTGAGGTTCAATCCCTGTCACTGACGGAGGATCAATCCCTGTCACTTACTGAGATTCAATCCCTGTCACTGACTGAGGGTAAACAACTGTCACTGTCTGAGTTTCAATCCCTGTCATTGACTGAGGTTCAATCCCTGTCACTGACGAAGGATCAATCCCTGTCACTGACTGAGATTCAATCCCTGTCATTGACTGAGGTTCAATCCCTTTCACTGACTGAAGTTTAGTCCCTGTCACTGACTGAGGTTCAATCCCTGTCACTGACTGTGGTTCAATCCCTGCACTGAGTGAGGCTCAATCCCTGTCACTGACTGAGATTCAATCCCTGACCCTGACTGAGATTCAATCCCTGTCATTGACTGAGGATCAATCCCTGTCACTGACTGAGATTCAATCCCTGTCATTGACTGCGATTCAATTCCTGTCACTGACTGAGGGTCAATCCCTGTCACTGACTGAGGTTCAATCCCTGTCACTGACAGCGATTGAATTCCTGTCACTGACTGAGGGTCAATCCCTGTCACTGATTGAGATTCAATCCCTGTCACTGACTGAGGGTCAATCCCTGTCACTGACTGAGGTTCAATCCCTGTCACTGACAACGATTCATTCCTGTCACTCACAGAGGGTCAATCCCTGTCACTGATTCACTCCCTGTCACTGACTGAGAGTAAACAACTGTCACTGTCTGAGGTTCAAACCCTGTCACTGACCGAGGGTCAATCCCTGTCACTGACTGAGGTTCAATCCCTGTCAATGACTGGCATTCTATCCCTTTCACTGACAGACGTTCAATCACTGTCACTGACTGAGCGTCAATCATTGTCACTGACTGAGGTTCAATCGCTGTCACTGACTGAGGCTCAACCCCTGTCACTGACTCAGGCTAAATCCCTGTCACTGACTGAGGTTCAATCCCAGTCACAGACTGAGGGTCAATCCCTGTCACTGACTGAGATTTAATTCCTGCCACTGACTGAGGGTCAACCCCTGTCACTGACTGAGGGTCAATCCCTGTCACTGACCGCGATTTAATTCCTGTTACTGACTGAGGGTCAATCCCTGTCACTGTCTGAGATTCAATCCCTGTTACTGACTGAGATTCAGTCCCAGACACTGACTGAGATTCAATCCCAAACACTGACTGAGATTCAATCCCAGTCACTGACTGTGATCCAATCCCTGTCACTGACTGTGGTTTCGTCCGAGAAACTGACTGTGGTTGAATCCTTTCACTGACTGAGATTCAATCCCTGTCACTGACTGAGATTCAATCCCTGTCAATGACTGAGGTACTAACCCTGGCATTGACTGAGATTCAATCCCTGTCACTGACTGAGGTTCAATCCCTGTCACTGACTGAGGGTAAACAACTGTCACTGTCTGTGGTTCAAACCCTGTCACTGACTGAGGTTCAGTCGCTGTCACGAACTGAGATTCAATCCCTGTCACTGGCTGAGGTTCAATCCCTGTCACTGACGGAGGACCAATCCCTGGCACTTACTGAGTTTCACTCACTGTCACTGACTGATGGTAACCAACTGTCACTGTCTGAGGTTCAAACCCTGTCACTGACTGAGGGTCAATCCCTGTCACTGACTGAAGTTTAGTCCCTGTCACGAACTGAGATTCAATCCCTGTCAATGACTGAGGTTCAATCCCTGTCACTGACGGAGGATCAATCCCTGTCACTTACTCAGATTCAATCCCTGTCACTGACTGAGGGTAAACAACTGTCAATGTCTGAGGTTCAATCCCTGTCATTGACTGAGGTTCAATCCCTGTCACTGACGAAGGATCAATCCCTGTCACTGACTGAGGTTCAATCCCTTTCACTGACTGAAGTTTAGTCCCTGTCACTGACTGAGGTTCAATCCCTGTCACTGACTGTGGTTCAATCCTTTTCACTGACTGAAGTTTAGTCCCTGTCACTGACTGAGGTTCAATCCCTGTCACTGACTGTGGTTCAATCCCTGTCTTTGACTGAGGTTCAATCCGTGTCAATGACGAAGGATCAATCCCTGACCCTGACTGAGATTCAATCCCTGTCATTGACTGAGGATCAATCCCTGTCACTGACTGAGATTCAATCCCTGTCATTGACTGCGATTCAATTCCTGTCACTGACTGAGGGTCAATCCCTGTCACTGACTGAGGTTCAATCCCTGTCACTGGCAGCGATTCAATTCCTGTCACTGACAGAGGGTCAATCCCTGTCACTGATTGGGATTCAATCCCTGTCACTGACTGAGGGTCAATCCCTGTCACTGACTGAGGTTCAATCCCTGTCACTGACAACGATTCATTCCTGTCACTGACAGAGGGTCAATCCCTGTCACTGATTGAGATTCACTCCCTGTCACTGACTGAGAGTAAACAACTGTCACTGTCTGAGGTTCAAACCCTGTCACTGACCGAGGGTCAATCCCTGTCACTGACTGAGGTTCAACCCCTGTCAATGACTGGCATTTTTCCCTTTCACTGACAGACGTTCAATCACTGTCACTGACTGAGCGTCAATCATTGTCACTGACTGAGGTTCAATCGCTGTCACTGACTGAGGCTCAACCCCTGTCACTGACTCAGGCTAAATCCCTGTCACTGACTGAGGTTCAATCCCAGTCACAGACTGAGGGTCAATCCCTGTCACTGACTGAGATTTAGTTCCTGCCATTGACTGAGGGTCAACCCATGTCACTGACTGAGGGTCAATCCCTGTCACTGACCGCGATTTAATTCCTGTCACTGACTGAGGGTCAATTCCTGTCACTGTCTGAGATTCAATCCCTGTTACTGACTGAGATTCAGTCCCAGACACTGATTGAGATTCAATCTCAGTCACTGACTGTGATTCACTCACTGTCACTGACTGAGGATAAACAACTGTCACTGTCTGAGGTTCAAACCCTGTCACTGAATGAGGGTCAACCCCGGTCACTGACTGAGGTTCAATCCCTGTCAATGACTGCGATTCAATCACTATCACTGACAGACGTTCAATCACTGTCACTGACTGAGCGTCAATCATTGTCACTGACTCAGGTTCAATCCCTGTCACTGACTGAGGCTCAATCCCTGTCACTGACTGTGATTCAATCCCTGTCACTGACTGTGATTCAATCCCTGTCACTGACTGAAATGTAATCCCTGTCACGGACTGAGGGTCAATCACTGTCACTGACTGAGGTTCAATCCCTGTCAATGACTGAGGCTCAATCCCTGTCACTGACTGAGATTCAATCCCTGTCACTGACTGAGATTCAATCCCTGTCACTGACTTTTTGTCGATCCCTGTCACTGACTGAGATTCAATTTCTGTCACAGTCTGAGGGTCAATCCTTGTCACTGACTGATGGTCAATCCCTGTCACTGTCTGAGGGTCAATCCTCGTCACTGACTGATTATCAATCCCTGTCACTGACTGAGGTTCAATCCCTGTCACTGACTGAGATTCACTCCCTATCACTGACTATGATTCTATCCCTGTCACTGACTGATTGTCAATCCCTGTCACTGTCTGAGGGTCAATCCTTGTCACTGACTGATTGTCAATCCCAGTCACTGACTGAGGTTCAATCCCTGTCACTGACTGAGATTCAATCCCTATCACAGACTGAGATTCAATCCCTAACACTGACTGTGATTCTATCCCTGTCACTGACTGATTGTCAATTCCTGTCACTGTCTGAGGGTCAATCCTTGTCACTGACTGATTGTCAATCCCTGTCACTGACAGAGGTTCAATCCCTGTCACTGACTGAGATTCAATCCCTATCACAGACTGAGATTCAATCCCTGTCACTGACTGATTGTCAATCCCTGTCACTGTCTGAGGGTCAATCATTGTCACTGACTGATTGTCAATCCCTGTCACTGTCTGAGGGTCAATCCTCGTCACTGACTGATTGTCAATCCCTGTCACTGACTGAGGTTCAATACCTGTCACTGACTGAGATTCAATCCCTATCACTGACTGAGATTCAATCCCTGTCACTGACTGATTGTCAATAGCTGTCACTGTCCGAGGGTCAATCCTTGTCACTGACTGATTGTCAATCCCTGTCACTGACTGAGGTTCAATCCCTGTCACTGACTGAGTTCAATGCCTGTCACTGACTGAGATTCAATGCCTGTCACTCACTCAGATTAAATCCCTGTCATTGACTTATTGTCAATCCCTGTCACTGACTGAGATTCAATCCCTGTGACTGTCCGAAGGTCAATCCCTGTCCCTGACAGAGTTTAAATTGCTGTCACTGACTGAGATTCAACCCTGTCACTGACTGGGATTCAATCCCGGACACTGGATGAGATTCAATCTCTGTCACTGACTGATTTTCAATCCCTGTCACTGACTGAGATTCAATGCCTGTCACTGACTGAGATTCAATTCCTTTCACTGACTGAGATTTAATTGCTGTCACTGACAGAGATTCAATTCCAGTCACTGACTGAGATTCAGTCCCTGTCACTGACTGTGGTTCAATCCTTATCACGGACAGAGATTGAATTCCTGTCACTGACTGAGATTCAGTCCCTGTCACTGACTTAGATTTAATTCCTTTCAATGATTTAGATTGAATCCGTGTCACTGAATGAGATTCAATTCCTCTCACTGACTGATTGTCAATCCCTGTCACAGTCTGAGGGTCAATCCTTGTCACTGACTGATTGTCAATTCCTGTCACTGACTGAGGGTCAACCTCTGTCACTAACTGAGATTCAATCCCTGTCATTGACTGAGATTCAATTCCGGTCACTGACTGAGATTCAATTCCTGTCACTGACTGAGATTTAATCCCTGTCACTGACTGAATTACAATTCCTGTCACTGACTGAGTTTCAATGCCTGTCACTGTATGAGATTCAATCCCTGTCACTGACTGAGGGTCAATCACTGTCCCTGAATGAATCTCCATCCCGGTCACTGACTGAGATTCAATGCCTGTCACTGACTGAGATTCAATACCTGTCACTGACTGAGATTCAATTCCTGTCACTGACTGAGATTCAATTCCTGTCACTGACTGAGATTTAATTACTGTCACTGACTGAATTTCAATTCCTGTCACTGACTGAGATTCAATTCCTGTCACTGACTGAGGTCCAATCCGTGTCACTGACAGAGTTTCAATCCCTATCACTGACTGAGATTCAATTCCTGTCACTGACTGAGATTCAATCTCTGTCACTGACTGAGCTTCAATCCCTGTCACTGACTGAGATTCAATTCCTGTCACTGACTGAGATTCAGTCCCTGTCACTGACTCAGATTTAGTTCCTTTCAATGATTGAGATTGAATCCGTGTCACTGAATGAGATTCAATTCCTGTTACTGTCTGACAGTCAATTCCTGTCCCAGACTGAGATTCAAACCCTGTCACTAATTGAGATTCAATGCCTGTCACTGACTGAGATTCAATTCCTGTCACTGACTGAGATTAAATTCCTGTCACTGACTGAAATTCAATCCCTGTCACTGACTGAGATTCAATCCCTGTCACTGACTTTTTGTCGATCCCTGTCACTGACTGAGATTCAATTTCTGTCACAGTCTGAGGGTCAATCCTTGTCACTGACTGATGGTCAATCCCTGTCACTGTCTGAGGGTCAATCCTCGTCACTGACTGATTATCAATCCCTGTCACTGACTGAGGTTCAATCCCTGTCACTGACTGAGATTCAATCCCTATCACTGACTGTGATTCTATCCCTGTCACTGACTGATTGTCAATCCCTGTCACTGTCTGAGGGTCAATCCTTGTCACTGACTGATTGTCAATCCCTGTCACTGACTGAGGTTCAATCCCTGTCACTGACTGAGATTCAATCCCTATCACAGTCTGAGATTCAATCCCTAACACTGACTGTGATTCTATCCCTGTCACTGACTGATTGTCAATTCCTGTCACTGTCTGAGGGTCAATCCTTGTCACTGACTGATTGTCAATCCCTGTCACTGACAGAGGTTCAATCCCTGTCACTGACTGAGATTCAATCCCTATCACAGACTGAGATTCAATCCCTGTCACTGACTGATTGTCAATCCCTGTCACTGTCTGAGGGTCAATCATTGTCACTGACTGATTGTCAATCCCTGTCACTGTCTGAGGGTCAATCCTCGTCACTGACTGATTGTCAATCCCTGTCACTGACTGAGGTTCAATACCTGTCACTGACTGAGATTCAATCCCTATCACTGACTGAGATTCAATCCCTGTCTCTGACTGATTGTCAATAGCTGTCACTGTCCGAGGGTCAATCCTTGTCACTGACTGATTGTCAATCCCTGTCACTGACTGAGGTTCAATCCCTGTCACTGACTGAGTTCAATGCCTGTCACTGACTGAGATTCAATGCCTGTCACTCACTCAGATTAAATCCCTGTCATTGATTTATTGTCAATCCCTGTCACTGACTGAGATTCAATCCCTGTGACTGTCCGAAGGTCAATCCCTGTCCCTGACAGAGTTTAAATTGCTGTCACTGACTGAGATTCAACCCTGTCACTGACTGGGATTCAATCCCGGACCCTGGATGAGATTCAATCTCTGTCACTGACTGATTTTCAATCCCTGTCACTGACTGAGATTCAATGCCTGTCACTGACTGAGATTCAATTCCTTTCACTGACTGAGATTTAATTGCTGTCACTGACAGAGATTCAATTCCAGTCACTGACTGAGATTCAGTCCCTGTCACTGACTGTGGTTCAATCCCTATCACGGACAGAGATTGAATTCCTGTCGCTGACTGAGATTCAATCCCTGTCACTGACTGAGATTCAGTCGCTGTCACTGACTGTGGTTCAACCCCTATCACTGACAGAGATTCAATTCCTGTCACTGACTGAGATTCAATCCCTTCACTGACTGAGATTCAATCCCTGTCACTGAATGAGATTCAATTCCTGTTACTGACTGAGGTTCAATCCCTGTCCCTGACTGAATCTCCATCCCGGTCACTGACTGAGATTCGATCCCTGTCACTGACTGAGATTCAATCCCTGACACTGAAAGAGATTCAATCTCTGTCACAGACTGATTTTCAATCCCTGTCAATGACTGAGATTCAATTCCTGTCACTGACTGAGATTCAATCCCTGTCACTGACTCAGATTCAATCCCTTTCACTGACTGAGATTCGATCCCTGTCACTGATTGTGATTCAATGCCTGTCACTGACTGAGATTCAATCCCTATCACTAACTGAGATTCAATCCCTGTCACTGACTGATTGTCAATAGCTGTCACTGTCTGAGGCTCAATCCTTGTCACTGACTGGGATTCAATCCCGGACACAGGATGAGATTCAATCTCTGTCACTGACTGATTGTCAATCCCTGTCACTGGCTGAGGTTCAATCCTTGTCACTGACTGAGATTCAATGCCTGTCACTGACTGAGATTCAATGCCTGTCACTCACTGATATTAAATCCCTGTCATTGACTGATTGTCAATCCCTGTCACTGACTGAGATTCAATCCCCGTGACTGTCCGAAGGTCAATCTCTGTCCCTGACAGATTTGTAATTGCTGTCACTGACTGAGATTCAATCCCTGTCACTGACTGGGATTCAATCCCGGACACTGGATGAGATTCAATCTCTGTCACTGACTGATTTTCAATCCCTGTCACTGACTGAGATTCAATGCCTGTCACTGACTGAGATTCAATTCCTTTCACTGACTGAGATTTAATTGCTGTCACTGACAGAGATTCAATTCCAGTCACTGACTGAGATTCAGTCCCTGTCACTGACTGTGGTTCAATCCCTATCACGGACAGAGATTGAATTCCTGTCGCTGACTGAGATTCAATCCCTGTCACTGACTGAGATTCAGTCGCTGTCACTGACTGTGGTTCAACCCCTATCACTGACAGAGATTCAATTCCTGTCACTGACTGAGATTCAATCCCTGTGACTGTCTGAAGGTCAATCCCTGTCCCTGACAGAGTTTAAATTGCTGTCACTGACTGAGATTCAACCCTGTCACTGACTGGGATTCAATCCCGGACACTGGATGAGATTCAATCTCTGTCACTGACTGATTTTCAATCCCTGTCACTGACTGAGATTCAATGCCTGTCACTGACTGAGATTCAATTCCTTTCACTGACTGAGATTTAATTGCTGTCTCTGACAGAGATTCAATTCCAGTCACTGACTGAGATTCAGTCCCTGTCACTGACTGTGGTTCAATCCCTATCACGGACAGAGATTGAATTCCTGTCGCTGACTGAGATTCAATCCCTGTCACTGACTGAGATTCAGTCGCTGTCACTGACTGTGGTTCAACCCCTATCACTGACAGAGATTCAATTCCTGTCACTGACTGAGATTCAATCCCTTCACTGACTGAGATTCAATCCCTGTCACTGAATGAGATTCAATTCCTGTTACTGACTGAGGTTCAATCCCTGTCCCTGACTGAATCTCCATCCCGGTCACTGACTGAGATTCGATCCCTGTCACTGACTGAGATTCAATCCCTGACACTGAAAGAGATTCAATCTCTGTCACGGACTGATTTTCAATCCCTGTCAATGACTGAGATTCAATTCCTGTCACTGACTGAGATTCAATCCCTGTCACTGACTCAGATTCAATCCCTTTCACTGACTGAGATTCGATCCCTGTCACTGATTGTGATTCAATGCCTGTCACTGACTGAGATTCAATCCCTATCACTAACTGAGATTCAATCCCTGTCACTGACTGATTGTCAATAGCTGTCACTGTCTGAGGCTCAATCCTTGTCACTGACTGGGATTCAATCCCGGACACTGGATGAGATTCAATCTCTGTCACTGACTGATTGTCAATCCCTGTCACTGGCTGAGGTTCAATCCTTGTCACTGACTGAGATTCAATGCCTGTCACTGACTGAGATTCAATGCCTGTCACTCACTGATATTAAATCCCTGTCATTGACTGATTGTCAATCCCTGTCACTGACTGAGATTCAATCCCCGTGACTGTCCGAAGGTCAATCCCTGTCCCTGACAGATTTTAAATTGCTGTCACTGACTGAGATTCAATCCCTGTCACTGACTGGGATTCAATCCCGGACACTGGATGAGATTCAATCTCTGTCACTGACTGATTTTCAATCCCTGTCACTGACTGAGATTCAATGCCTGTCACTGACTGAGATTCAATTCCTTTCACTGACTGAGATTTAATTGCTGTCACTGACAGAGATTCAATTCCAGTCACTGACTGAGATTCAGTCCCTGTCACTGACTGTGGTTCAATCCCTATCACGGACAGAGATTGAATTCCTGTCGCTGACTGAGATTCAATCCCTGTCACTGACTGAGATTCAGTCGCTGTCACTGACTGTGGTTCAACCCCTATCACTGACAGAGATTCAATTCCTGTCACTGACTGAGATTCAATCCCTTCACTGACTGAGATTCAATCCCTGTCACTGAATGAGATTCAATTCCTGTTACTGACTGAGGTTCAATCCCTGTCCCTGACTGAATCTCCATCCCGGTCACTGACTGAGATTCGATCCCTGTCACTGACTGAGATTCAATCCCTGACACTGAAAGAGATTCAATCTCTGTCACGGACTGATTTTCAATCCCTGTCACTGACTGAGATTCAATTCCTGTCACTGACTGAGATTCAATCCCTGTCACTGACTCAGATTCAATCCCTTTCACTGACTGAGATTCGATCCCTGTCACTGATTGTGATTCAATGCCTGTCACTGACTGAGATTCAATCCCTATCACTAACTGAGATTCAATCCCTGTCACTGACTGATTGTCAATAGCTGTCACTGTCTGAGGCTCAATCCTTGTCACTGACTGTGATTCAATCCCGGACACTGGATGAGATTCAATCTCTGTCACTGACTGATTGTCAATCCCTGTCACTGACTGAGGTTCAATCCTTGTCACTGACTGAGATTCAATGCCTGTCACTGACTGAGATTCAATGCCTGTCACTCACTGATATTAAATCCCTGTCATTGACTGATTGTCAATCCCTGTCACTGACTGAGATTCAATCCCCGTGACTGTCCGAAGGTCAATCCCTGTCCCTGACAGATTTTAAATTGCTGTCACTGACTGAGATTCAATCCCTGTCACTGACTGGGATTCAATCCCGGACACTGGATGAGATTCAATCTCTGTCACTGACTGATTTTCAATCCCTGTCACTGACTGAGATTCAATGCCTGTCACTGACTGAGATTCAATTCCTTTCACTGACTGAGATTTAATTGCTGTCACTGACAGAGATTCAATTCCAGTCACTGACTGAGATTCATTCCCTGTCACTGACAGTGGTTCAATCCCTCTCACGGACAGAGATTGAATTCCTGTCACTGACTGAGATTCAGTCCCTGTCACTGACTGTGGTTCAATCCCTGTCACTGACAGAGATTCAATTCCTGTCACTGACTGAGATTCAATCCCTTCACTGACTGAGATTCAATCCCTGTCACTGATTGAGATTCAATTCCTGTGACTGTCCGAAGGTTAATCCCTGTCCCTGACAGAGTTTAAATTGCTGTCACTGACTGAGGTTCAATCCCTGTCCCTGACTGAATCTCCATCCCGGTCACTGACTGAGATTCGATCCCTGTCACTGACTGAGATTCAATCCCTGTCACTGACTGAGATTCCATCCCTGACACTGTGTGCGGGTTCATCCCTGTCACTGACATGAGATTCAATGCCTGTCACTGACTGAGATTCAATCTCTGTCACTGAATGAGATTCAAACCCTCTCACTGACTGATTGTCAATCCCTGTCACTGTCTGAGGGTCAATCCTGGTCACTGACTGATTGTCAACCCCTGTCACTGACTGAGGGTCAAACCCTGTCACTGACTGAGATTCAATGCCTGTCACTGACTGAGATTCAATCCCTGTCACTGACTGAGAGTCAATGCCTGTCACTGACTGAGATTCAATCCCTGTCACTCATTGAACTTCAATCCCTGTCACTGAATGAGATTCAATCCATGTTACAGACTGAGCTTCAATCCCTGTCCCTGCCTGAATCTCCATCCAGGTCACTGACTGAGATTCAATCCCTGACACTGAATGAGATTCAATCCCTGTCACTGACTGATTTTTAATCCCTGTCACTGACTGACATTCAATTCCTGTAACTGACTGAGGTTCAATCCCTGTCACTGTCTGAGTTTCAATCCCTGTCACTGTTTGAGGCTCAATCCCTGTCACTGACTGAGATTCAATCCCTGTCACTGATTGAGGCTCAATCACTGTCACTGAATGAGATTCAATTCCTGGCACTGACTGAGGTTCAATCCCTGTCACTGACTGAGATTCAATCCCTGTCACTGATTGAATCTCTATCCCTGTCACTGAGTGTGATTCAAACCCTGGCACTGACTGAGATTCACTTCCTGTCACTGATTGAGGCTCAATCCCTGTCACCGACTGAGGCTCTATTCCTGTCACTGGTTCAGGATCAATCTCTGTCACTGACTGAGATTCAATCCCTGTTACTGACTGAGATTCAGTCCCTGTCATTGACTGAGATTTAATTCCTTTCAATGATTGAGATTGTATCCGTGTCACTGACTGTGGTTCAATCCCTATCACTGACTGCGATTCAATTTCAAGTCACTGACTGAGATTCAATCCCTGTCACTGACTTAGATTCAATCCCTGTCACTGTCTGATTGTCAATCCCTGACACTGTGTGAGGGTACATCCCTGTCATTGACTGAGATTCAATTCCTGTCACTGAATGAGATTCAATCCCTGTCACTGAATGAGATTCAATCCCTCTCACTGACTGATTGTCAATCCCTGTCACAGTCTGAGGGTCAATCCTTGTCACTTACTGATTGTCAATCCCTGTCACTGTCTGAGGGTCAATCCTTGTCACTGACTGATTGTCAATCACTGTCACTGTCTGAGGGGCAATCCTCGTCACTGACTGATTGTCAATCCCTGTCACTGACTGAGGTTCAATCCCTGTCACTGACTGAGATTCAATCCCTATCACAGACTGAGATTCAATCCCTGTCACTGACTGATTGTCAATAGCAGTCACTGTCTGAGGGTCAATCCTTGTCACTGACTGATTGTCAATCCCTGTCACTGACTGAGATTCAATACCTGTCACTGACTGAGATTCAATGCCTGTCACTCACTGAGATTAAATCCCTGTCATTGACTGTTTGTCAAACCCTGTCATTGAATGAGATTCAATCCCTGTGACTGTCCGAAGGTCAATCCCTGTCCCTGACATAGGTTAAATTGCTGTCACTGACTGAGATTCAATCATTGTCACTGACTGGGATTCAATCCCGGACACTGGATGAGATTCAATCTCTGTCACTGACTGATTTTCAATCCCTGTCACTGACTGAGATTCAATGCCTGTCACCGACTGAGATTCAATTCCTGTCACTGAATGAGATTCAATCCCTGTCACTGAATGAGATTCAATCCCTCTCACTGACTGATTGTCAATCCCTGTCACAATCTGAGGGTCAGTCCTTGTCACTGACTGATTGTCAATCCCTGTCACTGACTGAGGGTCAACCTCTGCCACGAACTGAGATTCAATGCCTGTCATTGACTGAGATTCAATCCCTGGCACTGACTGAGGTTCAATCCCAGTCACTGACTGAGATTCAATCACTGTCACTGATTGAATCTCTATCCCTGTCACTGAGTGTGATTCAAACCCTGGCACTGACTGAGATTCACTTCCTGTCACTGATTGAGGCTCAATCCCTGTCACCGACTGAGGCTCTATTCCTGTCACTGGTTGAGGATCAATCTCTGTCACTGACCCAGATTAAATCCCTGTCACTGACTGAGATTAAATCCCTGTCACTGACTGAGATTTAATTCCTTTCAATGATTGAGATTGTATCCGTGTCACTGACTGTGGTTCAATCCCTATCAGTGACTGCGATTCAATTTCCTGTCACTGACTGAGATTCAATCCCTGTCACTGACTTAGATTCAATCCTTGTCACTGTCTGATTGTCAATCCCTGACACGGTGTGAGGGTATATCCCTGTCACTGACTGAGATTCAATTCCTGTCACTGAATGAGATTCAATCCCTGTCACTGAATGAGATTCAATCCCTCTCACTGACTGATTGTCAATCCCTGTCACAGTCTGAGGGTCAATCCTTGTCACCGACTGATTGTCAATCCCTGTCACTGACTGAGGGTCAACCTCTGTCACTAACTGAGATTCAATGCCTGTCATTGACTGAGATTCAATTCCTGTCACTGACTGAGATTCATTTCCTGTCACTGACTGAGATTTAATTCCTGTCACTGACTGAGTTTCAATGCCTGTCACTGAATGAGATTCAATTCCTGTCACTGACTGAGATTCAATCCCTGTCACTGACTGAGATTCAATCCCTGTCACTGACTGAGATTCAATCCCTGTCACTGACATTTTGTCGATCCCTGTCACTGAATGAGATTCAATTCCTGTCACTGTCTGAGGGTCAATCCTTGTCACTGACTGATTGTCAATCCCTGTCACTGACTGAGGTTCAATCCGTATCGCTGACTGTGATTCTATCCCTGTCACTGACTGTCAATCCCTGTCACTGTCTGAGGGTCAATCCTTGTCACTGACTGATTGTCAATCCCTGTCACTGACTGAGTTTCAATCCCTGTCACTGACTGAGATTCAATCCCTATCACAGACTGAGATTCAATCCCTGTCACTTACTGATTGTCAATCCCTGTCACTGTCTGAGGGTCAATCCTTGTCACTGACTGATTGTCAATCCCTGTCACTGTCTGAGGGTCAATCCTCGTCACTGACTGATTGTCAATCCCTGTCACTGACTGAGGTTCAATCCCTGTCACTGACTGAGATTCAATCCCTATCACAGACTGAGATTCAATCCCTGTCTCTGACTGATTGTCAATAGCAGTCACTGTCTGAGGGTCAATCCTTGTCACTGACTGATTGTCAATCCCTGTCACTGTCTGAGGTTCAATCCCTGTCACTGACTGAGATGCAATGCCTGTCACTGACTGAGATTCAATGCCAGTCACTCACTGAGATTAAATCCCTGTCATTGACTGATTGTCAATCCCTGTCACTGACTGAGATTCAATCCCTGTGACTGTCCGAAGGTCAATCCCTGTCCCTGACAGAGTTTAAATTGCTGTCAAAGACTGAGATTCAATCCCTGTCACTGACTGGGATTCAATCCCGGACACTGGATGAGATTCGATCTCTGTCACTGACTGATTTTCAATCCCTGTCACTGACTGAGATTCAATGCCTGTAACTGACTGAGATGCAACTCCTTTCACCGACAGAGATTTAATTGCCGTCACTGACAGAGATTCAATTCCAGTCGCTGACTGAGATTCAGTCCCTGTCACTGACTGTGGTTCAATCCCTATCACGGACAGAGATTGAATTCCTGTCACTGACTGAGATTCAATCCCTGTCACTGACTGAGATTCAGTCCCTGTCACTGACTGTGGTTCAATCCCTATCACTGACAGAGATTCAATTCCTGTCACTGACTGAGATTCATTCCCTTCACTGACTGAGATTCAATCCCTGTCACTGAATGAGATTCAATTCCTGTTACTGACTGAGGTTCATTCCCTGTCCCTGACTGAATCTCCATCCCGGTCACTGACTGAGATTCAATCCCTGACACTGAAAGAGATTCAATCTCTGTCACTGACTGATTTTCAATCCCTGTCACTGACTGAGATTCAATTCCTGTCACTGACTGACGTTCAAACCCTGTCACTGACTGAGGTTCAATCACTGTCACTGACTGAGATTCAATCACTGTCACTGACTGAGGGTCAATCCCTGTCACTGACTGAGATTCCATGCCTGTCACTGATTGAGGGTCCATCCCTGTCACTGACAGAATTTAAATTGCTGTCACCGACTGAGATTTAATCCCTGTCACTGAATGAGATTCAATCCCTGACACTGAATGAGATCCAATCTCTGTCACTGACTGATGTTCAGTCCCTGTCACTGACTGAGATTCAATTCCTGTCACTAACTGAGGTTCAATCCCTGTCACTGACTGAGGTTCAATCCCTGTCACTGTGTGAGGGTCAATCCCTATCACTGACTGAGTTTCAATTCCTGTCACTGACAGAGTTTGAATTCCTGTCACTGAATGAGATTCAATCCCTGTCACTGACTGAGATTCAATCCCGGATACTGAATGAGATTTAATCTCTGTTACTGACTGAGGTTCAATCCTTGTCACTGACTGAGATTCAATTCCTGTCACTGACTGAGGTTCAATCCCTGTCACTGACTGACGTTCAATCCCTGCCATTGATTGAGATTCAATGCCTGTCACTGACTGAGATTCAATCCCTGTCACTGACTGAGATTCAATGCCTGTCACTGACTGAGATTCAATCCCTGTCACTGACTGATTCTCAATCCCTGTCACTGGCTGAGATTCAATTCCTGTCATTGACTGAGATTCAGTCCCTGTCACTGACTGTGATTTAATTGCTGTCACTGACTGAGATTCACTCACTGTCACTGACTGAGATTCAATCCCTGTCACTGACTGATTGTCAATCCGTGACACTGTGTGAGGGTTCATCCCTGTCACTGACTGATATTCAATCCCTGTCACTGACTGAGATTCAATCCCTGTCACTGAATGAAATTCATTCCCTCTCACTGACTGATTGTCAATCCCTGTAACTGTCTGAGGGTCAATCCTTGTCACTGACTGATTGTCAACCCCTGTCACTGACTGAGGGTCAATCCCTGCCACTGACTGAGATTCAAAGCCGGTCACTGACTGAGATTCAATCCCTGTCACTGAATGAGATTCAATTCCTGTCACTGACGGAGATTCAATCCCTGTCACTAACTCAGATTCAATCCCTTTCACTGACTGAGATTCGATCTCTGTCACTGATTGATTGTCAATCCCTGTCACTGTCTGAGGGTCAATCCCTGAGTGGGCGGCATGGTGGCACGGTAGTTAGCAGTGCTGCCTCGCAGCGCCAGAGACCCAGGTTCAATTCCCGCCTCAGGCGACTGACTGTGTGGAGTTTGCACGTTCTCCCCGTGTCTGCGTGGGTTTCCTCCAGGTGCTCCGGTTTCCTCCCACAGTCCAAAGATGTGCTGGTGAGGTGAATTGGCCATGCTAAATTGCCCGTAGTGTTAGGTAGGGATATGGGTGGGTTACGCTTCGGCGGATCGGTGTGGACTTGTTGGGCCGAAGGGACTGTTTCCACACTGAAAAGTAATCTAATCTAATCTAATCACCCTGTCCCTGATTGAGATTCAATCCCTGACACTGTGTGCGGGTAAATCCGTGTCACTGACTGAGATTCAATCGCTGTCACTGACAGAGATTCAATCCCTGTCACTGACTGAGATTCAATCCCTGTCACTGACTGATTGTCAATCCCTGTCACTGTCTGAGGGTCAATCCTTGTCACTGACTGATTGTCAAACCCTGTCACTATCTGAGGGTCAATTCTCGTCACTGACTGATTGTCAATCCCTGTCACTGACTGAGGTTCAATCCCGATCACTGACTGAGATTCAATCCCTATCACTGACTGTGATTCTATCCCTGTCACTGACTGATTGTCAATCCCTGTCACTGACTGAGGTTCAATCCCTGTCACTGACTGAGATTCAATCCCTGTGACTGTCCGAAGGTCAATCCCTGTCCCTGACAGAGTTTAAATTGCTGTCACTGACTGAGATTCAACCCTGTCACTGACTGGGATTCAATCCCGGACACTGGATGAGATTCAATCCCTGTCACTGAATGAGATTCAATCCCTCTCACTGACTGATTGTCAATCCCTGTCACAGTCTGAGGGTCAGTCCTTGTCACTGACTGATTGTCAATCCCTGTCACTGACTGAGGGTCAACCTCTGCCACTAACTGAGATTCAATGCCTGTCATTGACTGAGATTCAATCCCTGGCACTGACTGAGGTTCAATCCCAGTCACTGACTGAGATTCAATCCCTGTCACTGATTGAATCTCTATCCCTGTCACTGAGCGTTATTCCATCCCTGGCACTGACTGAGATTCACTTCCTGTCACTGATTGAGGCTCAATCCCTGTCACCGACTGAGGCTCTATTCCTGTCACTGGTTGAGGATCAATCTCTGTCACTGACTGAGATTCAGTCCCTGTCATGACTGAGATTTAATTCCTTTCAATGATTGATTGTCAATCCCTGTCACTGACTGTGGTTCAATCCCTATCAGTGACTGCGATTCAATTTCCTGTCACTGACTGAGATTCAATCCCTGTCACTGACTTAGATTCAATCCTTGTCACTGTCTGATTGTCAATCCCTGACACTGTGTGAGGGTATATCCCTGTCACTGACTGAGATTCAATTCCTGTCACTGAATGAGATTCAATCCCTGTCACTGAATGAGATTCAATCCCTCTCACTGACTGATTGTCAATCCCTGTCACTGTCTGAGGGTCAATCCATGTCACCGACTGATTGTCAATCCCTGTCACTGACTGAGGGTCAACCTCTGTCACTAACTGAGATTCAATGCCTGTCATTGACTGAGATTCAATTCCTGTCACTGACTGAGATTCATTTCCTGTCACTGACTGAGATTTAATTCCTGTCACTGACTGAGTTTCAATGCCTGTCACTGAATGAGATTCAATTCCTGTCACTGACTGAGATTCAATTCCTGTCACTGACTGAGATTCAATCCCTGTCACTGACTGAGATTCAATCCCTGTCACTGACTGAGATTCAATCCCTGTCACTGACTTTTTGTCGATCCCTGTCACTGACTGAGATTCAATTCCTGTCACTGTCTGAGGGTCAATCCTTGTCACTGACTGATTGTCAATCCCTGTCACTGACTGAGGTTCAATCCCTGTCACTGACTGAGATTCAATCCCTATCACTGACTGTGATTCTATCCCTGTCACTGACTGTCAATCCCTGTCACTGTCTGAGGGTCAATCCTTGTCACTGACTGATTGTCAATCCCTATAACTGCCTCAGGTTCAATCCCTGTCACTGACTGAGATTCAATCCCTATCAAAGACTGAGATTCAATCCCTGTCACTTACTGATTGTCAATCCCTGTCACTGTCTGAGGGTCAATCCTTGTCACTGACTGATTGTCAATCCCTGTCACTGTCTGAGGGTCAATCCTCGTCACTGACTGATTGTCAATCCCTGTCACTGACTGAGGTTCAATCCCTGTCACTGACTGAGATTCAATCCCTATCACAGACTGAGATTCAATCCCTGTCTCTGACTGATTGTCAATAGCAGTCACTGTCTGAGGGTCAATCCTTGTCACTGACTGATTGTCAATCCCTGTCACTTTCTGAGGTTCAATCCCTGTCACTGACTGAGATGCAATGCCTGTCACTGACTGAGATTCAATGCCTGTCACTCACTGAGATTAAATCCCTGTCATTGACTGATTGTCAATCCCTGTCACTGACTGAGATTCAATCCCTGTGACTGTCCGAAGGTCAATCCCTGTCCCTGACAGAGTTTAAATTGCTGTCAAAGACTGAGATTCAATCCCTGTCACTGACTGGGATTCAATCCCGGACACTGGATGAGATTCAATCTCTGTCACTGACTGATTTTCAATCCCTGTCACTGACTGAGATTCAATGCCTGTAACTGACTGAGATGCAACTCCTTTCACCGACAGAGATTTAATTGCCGTCACTGACAGAGATTCAATTCCAGTCGCTGACTGAGATTCAGTCCCTGTCACTGACTGTGGTTCAATCCCTGTCACTGACTGAGATTCAATCACTGTCACTGACTGAGGGTCAATCCCTGTCACTGACTGAGATTCCATGCCTGTCACTGATTGAGGGTCCATCCCTGTCACTGAATGAGATTCAATCCCTGACACTGAATGAGATCCAATCTCTGTCACTGACTGATGTTCAGTCCCTGTCACTGACTGAGATTCAATTCCTGTCACTAACTGAGGTTCAATCCCTGTCACTGACTGAGGTTCAATCCCTGTCACTGTGTGAGGGTCAATCCCTGTCACTGATTGAGTTTCAATTCCTGTCACTGACAGAGTTTGAATTCCTGTCACTGAATGAGATTCAATCCCTGTCACTGACTGAGATTCAATCCCGGATACTGAATGAGATTTAATCTCTGTTACTGACTGAGGTTCAATCCTTGTCACTGACTGAGATTCAATTCCTGTCACTGACTGAGGTTCAATCCCTGTCACTGACTGACGTTCAATCCCTGCCATTGATTGAGATTCAATGCCTGTCACTGACTGAGATTCAATCCCTGTCACTGACTGAGATTCAATGCCTGTCACTGACTGAGATTCAATCCCTGTCACTGACTGATTCTCAATCCCTGTCACTGGCTGAGATTCAATTCCTGTCATTGACTGAGATTCAGTCCCTGTCACTGACTGTGATTTAATTGCTGTCACTGACTGAGATTCACTCACTGTCACTGACTGAGATTCAATCCCTGTCACTGACTGATTGTCAATCCGTGACACTGTGTGAGGGTTCATCCCTGTCACTGAATGAGATTCAATTCCTGTCACTGACGGAGATTCAATCCCTGTCACTAACTCAGATTCAATCCCTTTCACTGACTGAGATTCGATCTCTGTCACTGATTGATTGTCAATCCCTGTCACTGTCTGAGGGTCAATCCCTGAGTGGGCGGCACGGTGGCACGGTAGTTAGCAGTGCTGCCTCGCAGCGCCAGAGACCCAGGTTCAATTCCCGCCTCAGGCGACTGACTGTGTGGAGTTTGCACGTTCTCCCCGTGTCTGTGTGGGTTTCCTCCAGGTGCTCCGGTTTCCTCCCACAGTCCAAAGATGTGCTGGTGAGGTGAATTGGCCATGCTAAATTGCCTGTAGTGTTAGGTAGGGATATGGGTGGGTTACGCTTCGGCGGATCGGTGTGGACTTGTTGGGCCGAAGGGCCTGTTTCCACACTGAAAAGTAATCTAATCTAATCTAATCACCCTGTCCCTGATTGAGATTCAATCCCTGACACTGTGTAAGGGTAAATCCCTGTCACTGACTAAGATTCAATTCCTGTCACTGACTGAGATTCAATTCCTGTCACTGACTGAGATTCAATCCCTGTCAATGACTGATTGTCAATCCCTGTCACTGTCTGAGGGTCAATCCTTGTCACTGACTGATTGTCAAACCCTGTCACTATCTGAGGGTCAATTCTCGTCACTGACTGATTGTCAATCCCTGTCACTGACTGAGGTTCAATCCCGATCACTGACTGAGATTCAATCCCTATCACTGACTGTGATTCAATCCCTGTCACTGACTGAGGGTCAATCCTTGTCACTGACTGATTGTCAATCCCTGTCAGTGACTGAGGTTCAATCCCTGTCACTGACTGAGATTCAATCCCTGTGACTGTCCGAAGGTCAATCCCTGTCCCTGACAGAGTTTAAATTGCTGTCACTGACGGAGATTCAACCCTGTCACTGACTGGGATTCAATCCCGGACACTGGATGAGATTCAATCTCTGTCACTGACTGATTTTAAATCCCTGTCACTGACTGAGATTCAATGTCTGTCACTGACTGAGATTCAATTCCTTTCACTGACTGAGATTTAATTGCTGTCACTGACAGAGATTCAATTCCAGTCACTGACTGAGATTCAGTCCCTGTCACTGACTGTGGTTCAATCCCTATCACGGACAGAGATTGAATTCCTGTCGCTGACTGAGATTCAATCCCTGTCACTGACTGAGATTCAGTCCCTGTCACTGACTGTGGTTCAACCCCTATCACTGACAGAGATTCAATTCCTGTCACTGACTGAGATTCAATCCCTTCACTGACTGAGATTCAATCCCTGTCACTGAATGAGATTCAATTCCTGTTACTGACTGAGGTTCAATCCCTGTCCCTGACTGAATCTCCATCCCGGTCACTGACTGAGATTCGATCCCTGTCACTGACTGAGATTCAATCCCTGACACTGAAAGAGATTCAATCTCTGTCACGGACTGATTTTCAATCCCTGTCACTGACTGAGATTCAATTCCTGTCACTGACTGAGATTCAATCCCTGTCACTGACTCAGATTCAATCCCTTTCACTGACTGAGATTCGATCCCTGTCACTGATTGATTGTCAATCCCTGTCACTGTCTGAGGTTCAATCCCTGTCACTGATTGAGATTCAATGACTGTCACTGACTGAGATTCAATCCCTATCACTAACTGAGATTCAATCCCTGTCACTGACTGATTGTTAATAGCTGTCACTGTCTGAGGCTTAATCCTTGTCACTGACTGATTGTCAATCCCTGTTACTGACTGAGGTTCAATCCCTGTCACTGACTGAGATTCATTGCCTGTCACTGACTGAGATTCAATGTCTGTCACTCACTGATATTAAATCCCTGTCATTGACTGATTGTCAATCCCTGTCACTGACTGAGATTCAATCCCCGTGACTGTCCGAAGGTCAATCCCTGTCCCTGACAGATTTTAAATTGCTGTCACTGACTGAGATTCAATCCCTGTCACTGACTGGGATTCAATCCCGGACACTGGATGAGATTCAATCTCTGTCACTGACTGATTTTCAATCCCTGTCACTGACTGAGATTCAATGCCTGTCACTGACTTAGATTCAATTCCTTTCACTGACTGAGATTTAATTGCTGTCACTGACAGAGATTCAATTCCAGTCACTGACTGAGATTCAGTCCCTGTCACTGACAGTGGTTCAATCCCTCTCACGGACAGAGATTGAATTCCTGTCACTGACTGAGATTCAATCTCTGTCACTGACTGAGATTCAGTCCCTGTCACTGACTGTGGTTCAATCCCTGTCACTGACAGAGATTCAAATCCTGTCACTGACTGAGATTCAATCCCTTCACTGACTGAGATTCAATCCCTGTCACTGATTGAGATTCAGTTCCTGTGACTGTCCGAAGGTTAATCCCTGTCCCTGACAGAGTTTAAATTGCTGTCACTGACTGAGGTTCAATCCCTGTCCCTGACTGAATCTCCATCCCGGTCACTGACTGAGATTCGATCCCTGTAACTGACTGAGATTCAATCCCTGTCACTGACTGAGATTCCATCCCTGTCTCTGACTGATTGTCAATCCCTGACACTGTGTGCAGGTTCATCCCTGTCACTGCCATGAGATTCAATGCCTGTCACTGACTGAGATTCAATCTCTGTCACTGAATGAGATTCAATCCCTCTCACTGACTGATTGTCAATCCCTGTCACTGTCTGAGGGTCAATCCTGGTCACTGACTGATTGTCAACCCCTGTCACTGACTGAGGGTCAAACCCTGTCACTGACTGAGATTCAATGCCTTTCACTGACTGAGATTCAATCCCTGTCACTGACTGAGAGTCAATGCCTGTCACTGACTGAGATTCAATCCCTGTCACTCATTGAACTTCAATCCCTGTCACTGAATGAGATTCAATCCATGTTACAGACTGAGCTTCAATCCCTGTCCCTGCCTGAATCTCCATCCAGGTCACTGACTGAGATTCAATCCCTGACACTGAATGCGATTCAATCTCTGTCACTGACTGATTTTTAATCCTGTCACTGACTGAGATTCAATTCCTGTCATTGACTGAGGTTCAATCCCTGTCACTATCTGAGTTTCAATCCCTGTCACTGTTTGAGGCTCAATCTCTGTTACTGATTGAGGCTCATTCTCTGTCACTGACTGAGATCCAATTCCTGGCACGAACTGAGATGCAATTCCGACCACTGAATGAGATTCAATCCCTGGCACTGACTGAGGTTCAATCCCTGTCACTGACTGAGATTCAATCCCTGTCACTGATTGAATCTCTATCCCTGTCACTGAGTGTGATTCAAACCCTGGCACTGACTGAGATTCACTTCCTGTCACTGATTGAGGCTCAATCCCTGTCACCGACTGAGGCTCTATTCCTGTCACTGGTTCAGGATCAATCTCTGTCACTGACTGAGATTCAATACCTGTTACTGACTGAGATTCAGTCCCTGTCATTGACTGAGATTTAATTCCTTTCAATGATTGAGATTGTATCCGTGTCACTGACTGTGGTTCAATCCCTATCACTACTGCGATTCAATTTCCTGTCACTGACTGAGATTCAATCCCTGTCACTGACTTAGATTCAATCCCTGTCACTGTCTGATTGTCAATCCCTGACACTGTGTGAGGGTACATCCCTGTCACTGACTGAGATTCAATTCCTGTCACTGAATGAGATTCAATCCCTGTCACTGAATGAGATTCAATCCCTCTCACTGACTGATTGTCAATCCCTGTCACTGACTGAGGGTCAACCTCTGTCACTAACTGAGATTCAATGCCTGTCATTGACTGAGATTCAATTCCTGTCACTGAATGAGATTCAATCCCTGTCACTGAATGAGATTCAATCCCTCTCACTGACTGATTGTCAATTCCTGTCACTGTCTGAGGGGCAATCCTCGTCACTGACTGATTGTCAATCCCTGTCACTGACTGACTTTCAATCCCTGTCACTGACTGAGATTCAATCCCTATCACAGACTGAGATTCAATCCCTGTCACTGATTGTCAATAGCAGTCACTGTCTGAGGGTCAATCCTTGTCACTGACTGATTGTCAATCCCTGTCACTGACTGAGATTCAATACCTGTCACTGACTGAGATTCAATGCCTGTCACTCACTGAGATTAAATCCCTGTCATTGACTGTTTGTCAATCCCTGTCATTGAATGAGATTCAATCCCTGTGACTGTCCGAAGGTCAATCCCTGTCCCTGACAGAGGTTAAATTGCTGTCACTGACTGAGATTCAATCCCTGTCACTGACTGGGATTCAATCCCGGACACTGGATGAGATTCAATCTCTGTCACTGACTGAGATTCAATCCCTGTGACTGTCCGAAGGTCAATCCCTGTCCCTGACTGAGATTCAAATCCTGTCACTGAATGAGATTCAATCCCTGTCACCTGATGAGATTTAATCCCTCTCATGACTGATTGTCAATCCCTGTCACAGTCTGAGGGTCAGTCCTTGTCACTGACTGATTGTCAATCCCTGTCACTGACTGAGGCTCAACCTCTGCCACTAACTGAGATTCAATGCCTGTCATTGACTGAGATTCAATCCCTGGCACTGACTGAGGTTCAATCCCAGTCACTGACTGAGATTCAATCACTGTCACTGATTGAATCTCTATCCCTGTCACTGAGTGTTATTCCATCCCTGGCAGTGACTGAGATTCACTTCCTGTCACTGATTGAGGCTCAATCCCTATTACCGACTGAGGCTCTATTCCTGTCACTGGTTGAGGATCAATCCCTGTCACTGACTGAGATTCAGTCCCTGTCATGACTGAGATTTAATTCCTTTCAATGATTGAGATTGTATCCGTGTCACTGACTGTGGTTCAATCCCTATCAGTGACTGCGATTCAATTTCCTGTCACTGACTGAGATTCAATCCCTGTCACTGACTTAGATTCAATCCTTGTCACTGTCTGATTGTCAATCCCTGACACTGTGTGAGGGTACATCCCTGTCACTGACTGAGATTCAATTCCTGTCACTGAATGAGATTCAATCCCTGTCACTGAATGAGATTCAATCCCTCTCACTGACTGATTGTCAATCCCTGTCACAGTCTGAGGGTCAATCCTTGTCACCGACTGATTGTCAATCCCTGTCACTGACTGAGGGTCAACCTCTGTCACTAACTGAGATTCAATGCCTGTCATTGACTGAGATTCAATTCCTGTCACTGACTGAGATTCATTTCCTGTCACTGACTGAGATTTAATTCCTGTCACTGACTGAGTTTCAATGCCTGTCACTGAATGAGATTCAATTCCTGTCACTGACTGAGATTCAATTCCTGTCACTGACTGAGATTCATTCCCTGTCACTGACTGAGATTCAATCTCTGTCACTGACTGAGATTCAATCCCTGTCACTGACTTTTTGTCGATCCCTGTCACTGACTGAGATTCAATTCCTGTCACTGTCTGAGGGTCAATCCTTGTCACTGACTGATTGTCAATCCCTGTCACTGACTGAGGTTCAATCCCTGTCACTGACTGAGATTCAATCCCTATCACTGACTGTGATTCTATCCCTGTCACTGACTGTCAATCCCTGTCACTGTCTGAGGGTCAATCCTTGTCACTGACTGATTATCAATCCCTGTCACTGACTGAGGTTCAATCCCTGTCACTGACTGAGATTCAATCCCTATCACAGACTGAGATTCAATCCCTGTCACTTACTGAATGTCAATCAATGTCACTGTCTGAGGATCAATCCTTGTCACTGACTGATTGTCAATCCCTGTCACTGTCTGAGTGTCAATCCTCGTCACTGACTGATTGTCAATCCCTGTCACTGACTGAGGTTCAATCCCTGTCACTGACTGAGATTCAATCCCTATCACAGACTGAGATTCAATCCCTGTCTCTGATTGATTGTCAATAGCAGTCACTGTCTGAGGGTCAATCCTTGTCACTGACTGATTGTCAATCCCTGTCACTTTCTGAGGTTCAATCCCTGTCACTGACTGAGATGCAATGCCTGTCACTGACTGAGATTCAATGCCAGTCACTCACTGAGATTAAATCCCTGTCATTGACTGATTGTCAATCCCTGTCACTGACTGAGATTCAATCCCTGTGACTGTCCGAAGGTCAATCCCTGTCCCTGACAGAGTTTAAATTGCTGTCACTGACTGAGATTCAATCCCTGTCACTGACTGGGATTCAATTCCGGACACTGGATGAGATTCACTCTCTGTCACTGACTGATTTTCAATCCCTGTCACTGACTGAGATTCAATGCCTGTAACTGACTGAGATGCAACTCCTTTCACCGACAGAGATTTAATTGCCGTCACTGACAGAGATTCAATTCCAGTCGCTGACTGAGATTCAGTCCCTGTCACTGACTGTGGTTCAATCCCTATCACGGACAGAGATTGAATTCCTGTCACTGACTGAGATTCAATCCCTGTCACGGACTGAAATTCAGTCGCTGTCACTGACTGTGGTTCAATCCCTATCACTGACAGAGATTCAATTCCTGTCACTGACTGAGATTCAATCCCTTCACTGACTGAGATTCAATCCCTGTCACTGAATGAGATTCAATTCCTGTTACTGACTGAGGTTCATTCCCTGTCCCTGACTGAATCTCCATCCCGGTCACTGACTGAGATTCGATCCCTGTCACTGACTGAGATTCAATCCCTGACACTGAAAGAGATTCAATCTCTGTCACTGACTGATTTTCAATCCCTGTCACTGACTGAGATTCAATTCCTGTCACTGACTGACGTTCAAACCCTGTCACTGACTGAGGTTCAATCCCTGTCACTGACTGAGATTCAATCACTGTCACTGACTGATTGTCAGTCCCTGTCACAGCCTGAGGGTCAGTCCTTGTCACTGACTGATTGTCAATCCCTGTCACTGACTGAGATTCCATGCCTGTCACTGATTGAGGGTCCATCCCTGTCACTGACAGAGTTTAAATTGCTGTCACCGACTGAGATTCAATCCCTGTCACTGAATGAGATTCAATCCCTGACACTGAATGAGATCCAATCTCTGTCACTGACTGATGTTCAGTCCCTGTCACTGACTGAGATTCAATTCCTGTCACGAACTGAGGTTCAATCCCTGTCACTGACTGAGGTTCAATCCCTGTCACTGTGTGAGGGTCAATCCCTGTCACTGACTGAGTTTCAATTCCTGTCACTGACAGAGTTTGAATTCCTGTCACTGAATGAGATTCAAGCCCGGATACTGAATGAGATTCAATCTCTGTTACTGACTGAGGTTCAATCCTTGTCACTGACTGAGATTCAATTCCTGTCACTGACTGAGGTTCAATCCCTGTCACTGACTGACGTTCAATCCCTGTCATTGATTGAGATTCAATGCCTGTCACTGACTGAGATTCAATCCCTGTCACTGACTGAGATTCAATGCCTGTCACTGACTGAGATTCAATCCCTGTCACTGACTGATTCTCAATCCCTGTCACTGGCTGAGATTCAATTCCTGTCATTGACTGAGATTCAGTCCCTGTCACTGACTGTGATTTAATTGCTGTCACTGACTGAGATTCACTCACTGTCACTGACTGAGATTCAATCCCTGTCACTGACTGATTGTCAATCCGTGACACTGTGTGAGGGTTCATCCCTGTCACTGACTGATATTCAATCCCTGTCACTGACTGAGATTCAATCCCTGTCACTGAATGAAATTCATTCCCTCTCACTGACTGATTGTCAATCCCTGTAACTGTCTGAGGGTCAATCCTTGTCACTGACTGATTGTCAACCCCTGTCACTGACTGAGGGTCAATCCCTGCCTCTGACTGAGATTCAAAGCCGGTCACTGACTGAGATTCAATCCCTGTCACTGAATGAGATTCAATTCCTGTCACTGACGGAGATTCAATCCCTGTCACTAACTCAGATTCAATCCCTTTCACTGACTGAGATTCGATCTCTGTCACTGATTGATTGTCAATCCCTGTCACTGTCTGAGGGTCAATCCCTGAGTGGGCGGCACGGTGGCACGGTAGTTAGCAGTGCTGCCTCGCAGCGCCAGAGACCCAGGTAAAATTCCCGCCTCAGGCGACTGACTGTGTGGAGTTTGCACGTTCTCCCCGTGTCTGCGTGGGTTTCCTCCAGGTGCTCCGGTTTCCTCCCACAGTCCAAAGATGTGCTGGTGAGGTGAATTGGCCATGCTAAATTGCCCGTAGTGTTAGGTAGGGATATGGGTGGGTTACGCTTCGGCGGATCGGTGTGGACTTGTTGGGCCGAAGGGCCTGTTTCCACACTGAAAAGTAATCTAATCTAATCTAATCACCCTGTCCCTGATTGAGATTCAATCCCTGACACTGTGTGAGGGTAAATCCCTGTCACTGACTAAGATTCAATTCCTGTCACTGACTGAGATTCAATTCCTGTCACAGACTGAGATTCAATCCCTGTCACTGACTGAGATTCAATCGCTGTCACTGACAGAGATTCAATCCCTGTCACTGACTGAGATTCAATCCCTGTCACTGACTGATTGTCAATCCCTGTCACTGTCTGAGGGTCAATCCTTGTCACTGACTGATTGTCAAACCCTGTCACTATCTGAGGGTCAATTCTCGACACTGACTGATTGTCAATCCCTGTCACTGACTGAGGTTCAATCCCGATCACTGACTGAGATTCAATCCCTATCACTGACTGTGATTCGATCCCTGTCACTGACTGATTGTCAATCCCTGTCACTGTCTGAGGGTCAATCCTTGTCACTGACTGATTGTCAATCACTGTCACTGACTGAGGTTCAATCCCTGTCACTGACTGAGATTCAATCCCTGTGACTGTCCGAAGGTCAATCCCTGTCCCTGACAGAGTTTAAATTGCTGTCACTGACTGAGATTCAATCCCTGTCACTGACTGGGATTCAATCCCGGACACTGGATGAGATTCAATCTCTGTCACTGACTGATTTTCAATCCCTGTCACTGACTGAGATTCAATGCCTGTAACTGACTGAGATGCAACTCCTTTCACCGACAGAGATTTAATTGCCGTCACTGACAGAGATTCAATTCCAGTCGCTGACTGAGATTCAGTCCCTGTCACTGACTGTGGTTCAATCCCTATCACGGACAGAGATTGAATTCCTGTCACTGACTGAGATTCAATCCCTGTCACTGACTGAGATTCAGTCCCTGTCACTGACTGTGGTTCAATCCCTATCACTGACAGAGATTCAATTCCTGTCACTGACTGAGATTCAATCCCTTCACTGACTGAGATTCAATCCCTGTCACTGAATGAGATTCAATTCCTGTTACTGACTGAGGTTCATTCCCTGTCCCTGACTGAATCTCCATCCCGGTCACTGACTGAGATTCGATCCCTGTCACTGACTGAGATTCAATCCCTGACACTGAAAGAGATTCAATCTCTGTCACTGACTGATTTTCAATCCCTGTCACTGACTGAGATTCAATTCCTGTCACTGACTGACGTTCAAACCCGGTCACTGACTGAGGTCCAATCCCTGTCACTGACTGAGATTCAATCACTGTCACTGACTGAGGGTCAATCCCTGTCACTGACTGAGATTCCATGCCTGTCACTGATTGAGGGTCCATCCCTGTCACTGACAGAGTTTAAATTGCTGTCACTGACTGAGATTCAATCCCTGTCACTGAATGAGATTCAATCCCTGACACTGAATGAGATCCAATCTCTGTCACTGACTGATTTTCAGTCCCTGTCACTGACTGAGATTCAATTCCTGTCACTAACTGAGGTTCAATCCCTGTCACTGACTGAGGTTCAATCCCTGTCACTGTGTGAGGGTCAATCCCTGTCACTGACTGAGTTTCAATTCCTGTCACTGACAGAGTTTGAATTCCTGTCACTGAATGAGATTCAATCCCTGTCACTGACTGAGATTCAATCCCGGATACTGAATGAGATTCAATCTCTGTTACTGACTGAGGTTCAATCCTTGTCACTGACTGAGATTCAATTCCTGTCACTGACTGAGGTTCAATCCCTGTCACTGACTGACGTTCAATCCCTGTCATTGATTGAGATTCAATGCCTGTCACTGACTGAGATTCAATCCCTGTCACTGACTGAGATTCAATGCCTGTCACTGACTGAGATTCAATCCCTGTCACTGACTGATTCTCAATCCCTGTCACTGGCTGAGATTCAATTCCTGTCATTGACTGAGATTCAGTCCCTGTCACTGACTGTTATTTAATTGCTGTCACTGACTGAGATTCACTCACTGTCACTGACTGAGATTCAATCCCTGTCACTGACTGATTGTCAATCCGTGACACTGTGTGAGGGTTCATCCCTGTCACTGACTGAGATTCAATCCCTGTCACTGACTGAGATTCAATCCCTGTCACTGAATGAAATTCATTCCCTCTCACTGACTGATTGTCAATCACTGTAACTGTCTGAGGGTCAATCCTTGTCACTGACCGATTGTCAACCCCTGTCACTGACTGAGGGTCAATCCCTGCCACTGACTGAGATTCAAAGCCGGTCACTGACTGAGATTCAATCCCTGTCACTGAATGAGATTCAATTCCTGTCACTGACGGAGATTCAATCCCTGTCACTAACTCAGATTCAATCCCTTTCACTGACTGAGATTCGATCTCTGTCACTGATTGATTGTCAATCCCTGTCACTGTCTGAGGGTCAATCCCTGAGTGGGCGGCACGGTGGCACGGTAGTTAGCAGTGCTGCCTCGCAGCGCCAGAGACCCAGGTTCAATTCCCGCCTCAGGCGACTGACTGTGTGGAGTTTGCACGTTCTCCCCGTGTCTGCGTGGGTTTCCTCCAGGTGCTCCGGTTTCCTCCCACAGTCCAAAGATGTGCTGGTGAGGTGAATTGGCCATGCTAAATTGCCCGTAGTGTTAGGTAGGGATATGGGTGGGTTACGCTTCGGCTGATCGGTGTGGACTTGTTGGGCCGAAGAGCCTGTTTCCACACTGAAAAGTAATCTAATCTAATCTAATCACCCTGTCCCTGATTGAGATTCAATCCCTGTCACTGACTGATTGCCAATCCCTGACACAGTGTGAGGGTAAATCCCTGTCACTGACTAAGATTCAATCCCTGTCACTGACTGAGATTCAATCCCTGTCACTGACTGAGATTCAATCGCTGTCACTGACAGAGATTCAATCCCTGTCACTGACTGAGATTCAATCCCTGTCACTGACTGATTGTCAATCCCTGTCACTGTCTGAGGGTCAATCCTTGTCAATGACTGATTGTCAATCCCTGTCACTGTCTGAGGGTCAATCCTCGTCACTGACTGATTGTCAATCCCTGTCACTGACTGAGGTTCAATCCCGATCACTGACTGCGATTCAATCCCTATCACTGACTGTGATTCTATCCCTGTCACTGACTGATTGTCAATCCCTGTCACTGTCCGTGGGTCAATCCTTGTCACTGACTGATTGTCAATCCCTGTCACTGACTGAGGTTCAATGCCTGTCACTGACTGAGATTCAATCCCTGTCACTGACTGAGATTCAATCACTGTCACTGACTGAGGTTCAATCCCTGTCACTGACTGAGATTCAATCCCTGTCACTGACTGAGATTCAATCTCTGTCACTGAATTTTGTCAATCCCTGTCACTGACTGAGATTCAATGCCTGTCACTGACTGAGGTTCAATCCCTGTCACTGACTGAGGTTCAATCCATGTCACGTACTGAGATTCAATTTCTGTCACTCACTGAGATTAAATCCCTGTCACTGTCTGTGGGTCAATCCTTGTCACTGACTGATTATCAATCCCTGTCACTGACTGAGATTCAATCCCTGTCACTGAGAGAGTCAATCCCTGTCCCTGACTGAAGCTCCATCCCGGTCACTGACTGAGATTCAAATCCTGTCACTGACTGAGGTTCAATCCCTGTCACTGTGTGATGGTCAATCCCTGTCACTGACTGAGTTTCAATTCCTGTCACTGACAGAGTTTGAATTCCTGTCACTGAATGAGATTCAATCCCTGTCACTGACTGAGATTCAATCCCGGATACTGAATGAGATTCAATCTCTGTTACTGACTGAGGTTCAATCCTTGTCACTGACTGAGATTCAATTCCTGTCACTGACTGAGGTTCAATCCCTGTCACTGACTGACGTTCAATCCATGTCATTGATTGAGATTCAATGCCTGTCACTGACTGAGATTCAATCCCTGTCACTGACTGAGATTCAATGCCTGTCACTGACTGAGATTCAATCCCTGTCACTGACTGATTCTCAATCCCTGTCACTGGCTGAGATTCAATTCCTGTCATTGACTGAGATTCAGTCCCTGTCACTGACTGTGATTTAATTGCTGTCACTGACTGAGATTCACTCACTGTCACTGACTGAAATTCAATCCCTGTCACTGACTGATCGTCAATCCGTGACACTGTGTGAGGGTTCATCCCTGTCACTGACTGAGATTCAATCCCTGTCACTGACTGAGATTCAATCCCTGTCACTGAATGAAATTCATTCCCTCTCACTGACTGATTGTCAATCCCTGTAACTGTCTGAGGGTCAATCCCTGTCACTGACTGAGATTCAATCTCTGTCACTGAATTTTGTCAATCCCTGTCACTGACTGAGATTCAATGCCTGTCACTGACTGAGGTTCAATTCATGTCACGTACTGAGATTCAATGTCTGTCACTCACTGAGATTAAATCCCTGTCACTGTCTGTGGGTCAATCCTTGTCACTGACTGATTATCAATCCCTGTCACTGACTGAGATTCAATCCCTGTCACTGAGAGAGTCAATCCCTGTCCCTCACTGAAGCTCCATCCCGGTCACTGACTGAGATTCAAATCCTGTCACTGACTGAGGTTCAATCCCTGTCACTGTGTGAGGGTCAATCCCTGTCACTGACTGAGTTTCAATTCCTGTCACTGACAGAGTTTGAATTCCTGTCACTGAATGAGATTCAATCCCTGTCACTGACTGAGATTCAATCCCGGATACTGAATGAGATTCAATCTCTGTTACTGACTGAGGTTCAATCCTTGTCACTGACTGAGATTCAATTCCTGTCACTGACTGAGGTTCAATCCCTGTCACTGACTGACGTTCAATCCCTGTCATTGATTGAGATTCAATGCCTGTCACTGACTGAGATTCAATCCCTGTCACTGACTGAGATTCAATGCCTGTCACTGACTGAGATTCAATCCCTGTCACTGACTGATTCTCAATCCCTGTCACTGGCTGAGATTCAATTCCTGTCATTGACTGAGATTCAGTCCCTGTCACTGACTGTGATTTAATTGCTGTCACTGACTGAGATTCACTCACTGTCACTGACTGAGATTCAATCCCTGTCACTGACTGATTGTCAATCCGTGACACTGTGTGAGGGTTCATCCCTGTCACTGACTGATATTCAATCCCTGTCACTGACTGAGATTCAATCCCTGTCACTGAATGAAATTCATTCCCTCTCACTGACTGATTGTCAATCCCTGTAACTGTCTGAGGGTCAATCCTTGTCACTGACTGATTGTCAACCCCTGTCACTGACTGAGAGTCAATCCCTGCCACTGACTGAGATTCAAAGCCGGTCACTGATTGAGATTCAATCCCTGTCACTGAATGAGATTCAATTCCTGTCACTGACGGAGATTCAATCCCTGTCACTAACTCAGATTCAATCCCTTTCACTGACTGAGATTCGATCTCTGTCACTGATTGATTGTCAATCCCTGTCACTGTCTGAGGGTCAATCCCTGAGTGGGCGGCACGGTGGCACGGTAGTTAGCAGTGCTGCCTCGCAGCGCCAGAGACCCAGGTTCAATTCCCGCCTCAGGCGACTGACTGTGTGGAGTTTGCACGTTCTCCCCGTGTCTGCGTGGGTTTCCTCCAGGTGCTCCGGTTTCCTCCCACAGTCCAAAGATGTGCTGGTGAGGTGAATTGGCCATGCTAAATTGCCCGTAGTGTTAGGTAGGGATATGGGTGGGTTACGCTTCGGCGGATCGGTGTGGACTTGTTGGGCCGAAGGGCCTGTTTCCACACTGAAAAGTAATCTAATCTAATCTAATCACCCTGTCCCTGATTGAGATTCAATCCCTGACACTGTGTGAGGGTAAATCCCTGTCACTGACTAAGATTCAATTCCTGTCACTGACTGAGATTCAATTCCTGTCACAGACTGAGATTCAATCCCTGTCACTGACTGAGATTCAATCGCTGTCACTGACAGAGATTCAATCCCTGTCACTGACTGAGATTCAATCCCTGTCACTGACTGATTGTCAATCCCTGTCACTGTCTGAGGGTCAATTCTTGTCACTGACTGATTGTCAAACCCTGTCACTATCTGAGGGTCAATTCTCGTCACTGATTGATTGTCAATCCCTGTCACTGACTGAGGTTCAATCCCGATCACTGACTGAGATTCAATCCCTATCACTGACTGTGATTCTATCCCTGTCACTGACTGATTGTCAATCCCTGTCACTGTCTGAGGGTCAATCCTTGTCACTGACTGATTGTCAATCACTGTCACTGACTGAGGTTCAATCCCTGTCACTGACTGAGATTCAATCCCTGTGACTGTCCGAAGGTCAATCCCTGTCCCTGACAGAGTTTAAATTGCTGTCACTGACTGAGATTCAATCCCTGTCACTGACTGGGATTCAATCCAGGACACTGGATGAGATTCAATCTCTGTCACTGACTGATTTTCAATCCCTGTCACTGACTGAGATTCAATGCCTGTAACTGACTGAGATGCAACTCCTTTCACCGACAGAGATTTAATTGCCGTCACTGACAGAGATTCAATTCCAGTCGCTGACTGAGATTCAGTCCCTGTCACTGACTGTGGTTCAATCCCTATCACGGACAGAGATTGAATTCCTGTCACTGACTGAGATTCAATCCCTGTCACTGACTGAGATTCAGTCCCTGTCACTGACTGTGGTTCAATCCCTATCACTGACAGAGATTCAATTCCTGTCACTGACTGAGATTCAATCCCTTCACTGACTGAGATTCAATCCCTGTCACTGAATGAGATTCAATTCCTGTTACTGACTGAGGTTCATTCCCTGTCCCTGACTGAATCTCCATCCCGGTCACTGACTGAGATTCGATCCCTGTCACTGACTGAGATTCAATCCCTGACACTGAAAGAGATTCAATCTCTGTCACTGACTGATTTTCAATCCCTGTCACTGACTGAGATTCAATTCCTGTCACTGACTGACGTTCAAACCCGGTCACTGACTGAGGTCCAATCCCTGTCACTGACTGAGATTCAATCACTGTCACTGACTGAGGGTCAATCCCTGTCACTGACTGAGATTCCATGCCTGTCACTGATTGAGGGTCCATCCCTGTCACTGACAGAGTTTAAATTGCTGTCACTGACTGAGATTCAATCCCTGTCACTGAATGAGATTCAATCCCTGACACTGAATGAGATCCAATCTCTGTCACTGACTGATTTTCAGTCCCTGTCACTGACTGAGATTCAATTCCTGTCACTAACTGAGGTTCAATCCCTGTCACTGACTGAGGTTCAATCCCTGTCACTGTGTGAGGGTCAATCCCTGTCACTGACTGAGTTTCAATTCCTGTCACTGACAGAGTTTGAATTCCTGTCACTGAATGAGATTCAATCCCGGATACTGAATGAGATTCAATCTCTGTTACTGACTGAGGTTCAATCCTTGTCACTGACTGAGATTCAATTCCTGTCACTGACTGAGGTTCAATCCCTGTCACTGACTGACGTTCAATCCTTGTCATTGATTGAGATTCAATGCCTGTCACTGACTGAGATTCAATCCCTGTCACTGACTGAGATTCAATGCCTGTCACTGACTGAGATTCAATCCCTGTCACTGACTGATTCTCAATCCCTGTCACTGGCTGAGATTCAATTCCTGTCATTGACTGAGATTCAGTCCCTGTCACTGACTGTGATTTAATTGCTGTCACTGACTGAGATTCACTCACTGTCACTGACTGAGATTCAATCCCTGTCACTGACTGATTGTCAATCCGTGACACTGTGTGAGGGTTCATCCCTGTCACTGACTGATATTCAATCCCTGTCACTGACTGAGATTCAATCCCTGTCACTGAATGAAATTCATTCCCTCTCACTGACTGATTGTCAATCCCTGTAACTGTCTGAGGGTCAATCCTTGTCACTGACTGATTGTCAACCCCTGTCACTGACTGAGGGTCAATCCCTGCCTCTGACTGAGATTCAAAGCCGGTCACTGATTGAGATTCAATCCCTGTCACTGAATGAGATTCAATTCCTGTCACTGACGGAGATTCAATCCCTGTCACTAACTCAGATTCAATCCCTTTCACTGACTGAGATTCGATCTCTGTCACTGATTGATTGTCAATCCCTGTCACTGTCTGAGGGTCAATCCCTGAGTGGGCGGCACGGTGGCACGGTAGTTAGCAGTGCTGCCTCGCAGCGCCAGAGACCCAGGTTCAATTCCCGCCTCAGGCGACTGACTGTGTGGAGTTTGCACGTTCTCCCCGTGTCTGCGTGGGTTTCCTCCAGGTGCTCTGTTTCCTCCCACAGTCCAAAGATGTGCTGGTGAGGTGAATTGGCCATGCTAAATTGCCCGTAGTGTTAGGTAGGGATATGGGTGGGTTACGCTTCGGCTGATCGGTGTGGACTTGTTGGGCCGAAGAGCCTGTTTCCACACTGAAAAGTAATCTTCTCTAATCTAATCACCCTGTCCCTGATTGAGATTCAATCCCTGACACTGTGTGAGGGTAAATCCCTGTCACTGACTGAGATTCAATCCCTGTCACTGACTGATTGCCAATCCCTGACACAGTGTGAGGGTAAATCCCTGTCACTGACTAAGATTCAATCCCTGTCACTGACTGAGATTCAATCCCTGTCACTGACTGAGATTCAATCGCTGTCACTGACAGAGATTCAATCCCTGTCACTGACTGAGATTCAATCCCTGTCACTGACTGATTGTCAATCCCTGTCACTGTCTGAGGGTCAATCCTTGTCAATGACTGATTGTCAATCCCTGTCACTGTCTGAGGGTCAATCCTCGTCACTGACTGATTGTCAATCCCTGTCACTGACTGAGGTTCAATCCCGATCACTGACTGAGATTCAATCCCTATCACTGACTGTGATTCTATCCCTGTCACTGACTGATTGTCAATCCCTGTCACTGTCCGAGGGTCAATCCTTGTCACTGACTGATTGTCAATCCCTGTCACTGACTGAGGTTCAATCCCGGTCACTGACTGAGATTCAATGCCTGTCACTGACTGAGATTCAATGCCTGTCTCTGACTGAGATTCAATCCCTGTCACTGACTGAGATTCAATCCCTGTCACTGACTGAGATTCAATCACTGTCACTGACTGAGGTTCAATCCCTGTCACTGACTGAGATTCAATCCCTGTCACTGACTGAGATTCAATCTCTGTCACTGAATTTTGTCAATCCCTGTCACTGACTGAGATTCAATGCCTGTCACTGACTGAGGTTCAATCCCTGTCACTGACTGAGGTTCAATCCATGTCACGTACTGAGATTCAATGTCTGTCACTCACTGAGATTAAATCCCTGTCACTGTCTGTGGGTCAATCCTTGTCACTGACTGATTATCAATCCCTGTCACTGACTGTGATTCAATCCCTGTCACTGAGAGAGTCAATCCCTGTCCCTGACTGAAGCGCCATCCCGGTCACTGACTGAGATTCAAATCCTGTCACTGACTGAGGTTCAATCCCTGTCACTGTGTGATGGTCAATCCCTGTCACTGACTGAGTTTCAATTCCTGTCACTGACAGAGTTTGAATTCCTGTCACTGAATGAGATTCAATCCCTGTCACTGACTGAGATTCAATCCCGGATACTGAATGAGATTCAATCTCTGTTACTGACTGAGGTTCAATCCTTGTCACTGACTGAGATTCAATTCCTGTCACTGACTGAGGTTCAATCCCTGTCACTGACTGACGTTCAATCCTTGTCATTGATTGAGATTCAATGCCTGTCACTGACTGAGATTCAATCCCTGTCACTGACTGAGATTCAATGCCTGTCACTGACTGAGATTCAATCCCTGTCACTGACTGATTCTCAATCCCTGTCACTGGCTGAGATTCAATTCCTGTCATTGACTGAGATTCAGTCCCTGTCACTGACTGTGATTTAATTGCTGTCACTGACTGAGATTCACTCACTGTCACTGACTGAGATTCAATCCCTGTCACTGACTGATTGTCAATCCGTGACACTGTGTGAGGGTTCATCCCTGTCACTGACTGATATTCAATCCCTGTCACTGACTGAGATTCAATCCCTGTCACTGAATGAAATTCATTCCCTCTCACTGACTGATTGTCAATCCCTGTAACTGTCTGAGGGTCAATCCTTGTCACTGACTGATTGTCAACCCCTGTCACTGACTGAGGGTCAATCCCTGCCTCTGACTGAGATTCAAAGCCGGTCACTGATTGAGATTCAATCCCTGTCACTGAATGAGATTCAATTCCTGTCACTGACGGAGATTCAATCCCTGTCACTAACTCAGATTCAATCCCTTTCACTGACTGAGATTCGATCTCTGTCACTGATTGATTGTCAATCCCTGTCACTGTCTGAGGGTCAATCCCTGAGTGGGCGGCACGGTGGCACGGTAGTTAGCAGTGCTGCCTCGCAGCGCCAGAGACCCAGGTTCAATTCCCGCCTCAGGCGACTGACTGTGTGGAGTTTGCACGTTCTCCCCGTGTCTGCGTGGGTTTCCTCCAGGTGCTCCGGTTTCCTCCCACAGTCCAAAGATGTGCTGGTGAGGTGAATTGGCCATGCTAAATTGCCCGTAGTGTTAGGTAGGGATATGGGTGGGTTACGCTTCGGCGGATCGGTGTGGACTTGTTGGGCCGAAGGGCCTGTTTCCACACTGAAAAGTAATCTAATCTAATCTAATCACCCTGTCCCTGATTGAGATTCAATCCCTGACACTGTGTGAGGGTAAATCCCTGTCACTGACTAAGATTCAATTCCTGTCACTGACTGAGATTCAATTCCTGTCACTGACTGAGATTCAATCCCTGTCACTGACTGAGATTCAATCGCTGTCACTGACAGAGATTCAATCCCTGTCACTGACTGAGATTCAATCCCTGTCACTGACTGATTGTCAATCCCTGTCACTGTCTGAGGGTCAATCCTTGTCACTGACTGATTATCAAACCCTGTCACTATCTGAGGGTCAATTCTCGTCACTGACTGATTGTCAATCCCTGTCACTGACTGAGGTTCAATCCCGATCACTGACTGAGATTCAATCCCTATCACTGACTGTGATTCTATCCCTGTCACTGACTGATTGTCAATCCCTGTCACTGTCTGAGGGTCAATCCTTGTCACTGACTGATTGTCAATCACTGTCACTGACTGAGGTTCAATCCCTGTCACTGACTGAGATTCAATCCCTGACACTGAAAGAGATTCAATCTCTGTCACTGACTGATTTTCAATCCCTGTCACTGACTGAGATTCAATTCCTGTCACTGACTGACGTTCAAACCCGGTCACTGACTGAGGACCAATCCCTGTCACTGACTGAGATTCAATCACTGTCACTGACTGAGGGTCAATCCCTGTCACTGACTGAGATTCCATGCCTGTCACTGATTGAGGGTCTATCCCTGTCACTGACAGAGTTTAAATTGCTGTCACTGACTGAGATTCAATCCCTGTCACTGACTGAGATTCAATCCCTGTCACTGACTGATTGTCAATCCGTGACACTGTGTGAGGGTTCATCCCTGTCACTGACTGATATTCAATCCCTGTCACTGACTGAGATTCAATCCCTGTCACTGAATGAAATTCATTCCCTCTCACTGACTGATTGTCAATCCCTGTAACTGTCTGAGGGTCAATCCTTGTCACTGACTGATTGTCAACCCCTGTCACTGACTGAGGGTCAATCCCTGCCTCTGACTGAGATTCAAAGCCGGTCACTGACTGAGATTCAATCCCTGTCACTGAATGAGATTCAATTCCTGTCACTGACGGAGATTCAATCCCTGTCACTAACTCAGATTCAATCCCTTTCACTGACTGAGATTCGATCTCTGTCACTGATTGATTGTCAATCCCTGTCACTGTCTGAGGGTCAATCCCTGAGTGGGCGGCACGGTGGCACGGTAGTTAGCAGTGCTGCCTCGCAGCGCCAGAGACCCAGGTTCAATTCCCGCCTCAGGCGACTGACTGTGTGGAGTTTGCACGTTCTCCCCGTGTCTGCGTGGGTTTCCTCCAGGTGCTCCGGTTTCCTCCCACAGTCCAAAGATGTGCTGGTGAGGTGAATTGGCCATGCTAAATTGCCCGTAGTGTTAGGTAGGGATATGGGTGGGTTACGCTTCGGCGGATCGGTGTGGACTTGTTGGGCCGAAGAGCCTGTTTCCACACTGAAAAGTAATCTAATCTAATCTAATCACCCTGTCCCTGATTGAGATTCAATCCCTGACACTGTGTGAGGGTAAATCCCTGTCACTGACTAAGATTCAATTCCTGTCACTGACTGAGATTCAATTCCTGTCACTGACTGAGATTCAATCCCTGTCACTGACTGAGATTCAATCGCTGTCACTGACAGAGATTCAATCCCTGTCACTGACTGAGATTCGATCCCTGTCACTGACTGATTGTCAATCCCTGTCACTGTCTGAGGGTCAATCCTTGTCACTGACTGATTGTCAAACCCTGTCACTATCTGAGGGTCAATTCTCGTCACTGACTGATTGTCAATCCCTGTCACTGACTGAGGTTCAATCCCGATCACTGACTGAGATTCAATCCCTATCACTGACTGTGATTCTATCCCTGTCACTGTCTGATTGTCAATCCCTGTCACTGTCTGAGGGTCAATCCTTGTCACTGACTGATTGTCAATCCCTGTCACTGACTGAGGTTCAATCCCTGTCACTGACTGAGATTCAATCCCTGACACTGAAAGAGATTCAATCTCTGTCACTGACTGATTTTCAATCCCTGTCACTGACTGAGATTCAATTCCTGTCACTGACTGACGTTCAAACCCGGTCACTGACTGAGGTCCAATCCCTGTCACTGACTGAGATTCAATCACTGTCACTGACTGAGGGTCAATCCCTGTCACTGACTGAGATTCCATGCCTGTCACTGATTGAGGGTCTATCCCTGTCACTGACAGAGTTTAAATTGCTGTCACTGACTGAGATTCAATCCCTGTCACTGACTGAGATTCAATCCCTGTCACTGACTGATTGTCAATCCGTGACACTGTGTGAGGGTTCATCCCTGTCACTGACTGATATTCAATCCCTGTCACTGACTGAGATTCAATCCCTGTCACTGACTGAGATTCAATCCCTGTCACTGAATGAAATTCATTCCCTCTCACTGACTGATTGTCAATCCCTGTAACTGTCTGAGGGTCAATCCTTGTCACTGACTGATTGTCAACCCCTGTCACTGACTGAGGGTCAATCCCTGCCTCTGACTGAGATTCAAAGCCGGTCACTGACTGAGATTCAATCCCTGTCACTGAATGAGATTCAATTCCTGTCACTGACGGAGATTCAATCCCTGTCACTAACTCAGATTCAATCCCTTTCACTGACTGAGATTCGATCTCTGTCACTGATTGATTGTCAATCCCTGTCACTGTCTGAGGGTCAATCCCTGAGTGGGCGGCACGGTGGCACGGTAGTTAGCAGTGCTGCCTCGCAGCGCCAGAGACCCAGGTTCAATTCCCGCCTCAGGCGACTGACTGTGTGGAGTTTGCACGTTCTCCCCGTGTCTGCGTGGGTTCCTCCAGGTGCTCCGGTTTCCTCCCACAGTCCAAAGATGTGCTGGTGAGGTGAATTGGCCATGCTAAATTGCCCGTAGTGTTAGGTAGGGATATGGGTGGGTTACGCTTCGGCGGATCGGTGTGGACTTGTTGGGCCGAAGAGCCTGTTTCCACACTGAAAAGTAATCTAATCTAATCTAATCACCCTGTCCCTGATTGAGATTCAATCCCTGACACTGTGTGAGGGTAAATCCCTGTCACTGACTGAGATTCAATCCCTGTCACTGACTGATTGCCAATCCCTGACACTGTGTGAGGGTAAATTCCTGTCACTGACTAAGATTCAATCCCTGTCACTGACTGAGATTCAATCCCTGTCACTGACTGATTCAATCGCTGTCACTGACAGAGATTCAATCCCTGTCACTGACTGAGATTCAATCCCTGTCACTGACTGATTGTCAATCCCTGTCACTGTCTGAGGGTCAATCCTTGTCACTGACTGATTGTCAATCCCTGTCACTGTCTGAGGGTCAATCCTCGTCACTGACTGATTGTCAATCCCAGTCACTGACTGAGGTTCAATCCCGATCACTGACTGAGATTCAATCCCTATCACTGACTGTGATTCTATCCCTGTCACTGACTGATTGTCAATCCCTGTCACTGTCCGAGGGTCAATCCTTGTCACTGACTGATTGTCAATCCCTGTCACTGACTGAGATTCAATGCCTGTCACTGACTGAGATTCAATGCCTGTCACTGACTGAGATTCAATCCCTGTCACTGACTGAGATTCAATCCCTGTCACTGACTGAGATTCAATCACTGTCACTGACTGAGGTTCAATCCCTGTCACTGACTGAGATTCAATCCCTGTCACTGACTGAGATTCAATCTCTGTCACTGAATTTTGTCAATCCCTGTCACTGACTGAGATTCAATGCCTGTCACTGACTGAGGTTCAATCCCTGTCACTGACTGAGGTTCAATCCATGTCACGTACTGAGATTCAATGTCTGTCACTCACTGAGATTAAATCCCTGTCACTGTCTGTGGGTCAATCCTTGTCACTGACTGATTATCAATCCCTGTCACTGACTGAGATTCAATCCCTGTCACTGAGAGAGTCAATCCCTGTCCCTGACTGAAGCTCCATCCCGGTCACTGACTGAGATTCAAATCCTGTCACTGACTGAGGGTCAATCCCTGTCACTGATAGAGTTTAAGTTGCTGTCACAGACTGAGATTCAATCCCTGTCACTGACTGATTTTCAATCCCTGTCACTGACTGACATTCAATTCCTGTTCCTGACTGAGATTCAATTCCTGTCACCGACTGAAATTCAATTCATGTCACTGACTGATTGTAAATCCCTGTCACTGTCTGCGGGTCAATCCTTATCACTGACTGATTATCAATCCCTGTCACTGACTGAGATTCAATCCCTGTCACTGAGAGAGTCAATCCCTGTCCCTGACTGAAGCTCCATCCCGGTCACTGACTGAGATTCAAATCCTGTCACTGACTGAGGGTCAATCCCTGTCACTGATAGAGTTTAAGTTGCTGTCACAGACTGAGATTCAATCCCTGTCACTGACTGATTTTCAATCCCTGTCACTGACTGACATTCAATTCCTGTTCCTGACTGAGATTCAATTCCTGTCACTGACTGAAATTCAATTCATGTCACTGACTGATTGTAAATCCCTGTCACTGTCTGCGGGTCAATCCTTATCACTGACTGATTGCCAATCCCTGTCACTGACTGAGGTTCAATCCCTGTCACTGACTGAGATTCAATGCCTGTCACTGACTGAGATTCAATCCCTGTTACTGGCTGAGATTCAATCTCTGTCACTGACTGATTTTCAATCCCTGTCACTGACAGAGATTCAATTCCTGTCACTGACTGAGATTCAATCCCTGTCACTGACTGAGATTCAATCCCTTTCACTGACTAAGTTTCAATCCTTGTCACTGACTGAGATTCAATGCCTGTCACTGACTGAGATTCAATTGCTGTCACTGACTGATCTTTCATTCCTCTCACTGACTGAGATTCAATTCCAGTCACTGACTGAGAATCAATTCCTGTCACTGACTGAGATTCAATTCCTGTCACTGACTGAGATTTAATTCCTGTCACTGACTGAGATTCAATCCCTGTCACTGACTGAGATTCAAACCCTGATACAGAATGAGATTCAATCTCTGTTCCTGACTGAGGTTCAATCCCTGTCACTGACTGAGGTTCAATCCCTGTCACTGACTGAGATTTAATTCCTGTCACTGAGTGAGATTCAATTCCTGTCACTAACTGAGATTTAATTCCTGTCACTGAATGAGATTCAATCCCTCTCACTGACTGATTGTCAATCCCTGTCACAGTCTGAGGGTCAGTCCTTGTCACTGACTTTTTGTCAATCCCTGTCACTGACTGAGATTCAATCCCTGCCACTAACTGAGATTCAATGCCTGTCATTGACTGAGATTCAATCCCTGGCACTGACTGAGGTTCAATCCCAGTCACTGACTGAGATTCAATCCCTGTCACTGATTGAATCTCTATCCCTGTCACTGAGTGTTATTCCATCCCTGGCACTGACTGAGATTCACTTCCTGTCACTGATTGAGGCTCAATCCCTGTCACCGACTGAGGCTCTATTCCTGTCACTGGTTGAGGTTCAATCTCTGTCACTGACTGAGATTCAATCCCTGTCACTGACTGAGATTCAGTCCCTGTCATGACTGAGATTTAATTCCTTTCAATGATTGAGATTGTATCCGTGTCACTGACTGTGGTTCAATCCCTATCACTGACTGCGATTCAATTTCCTGTCATTGACTGAGATTCAATCCCTGTCACTGACTTAGATTCAATCCCTGTCACTGTCTGATTGTCAATCCCTGACACTGTGTGAGGGTACATCCCTGTCACTGACTGAGATTCAATTCCTGTCACTGAATGAGATTCAATCCCTGTCACTGAATGAGATTCAATCCCTCTCACTGACTGATTGTCAATCCCTGTCACAGTCTGAGGGTCAATCCTTGTCACTGACTGATTGTCAATCCCTGTCACTGACTGAGGGTCGACCTCTGTCACTAATTGAGATTCAATGCCTGTCACTGACTGAGATTTAATTCCTGTCACTGACTGAGTTTCAATGCCTGTCACTGACTAAGATTCAATTCCTGTCACTGACTGAGATTCAATCCCTGTCACTGACTGAGTTTCAATCCCTGTCACTGACTGAGATTCAATCCCTGTCACTGACTTTTTGTCGATCCCTGTCACTGACTTATATTCAATTCCTGTCACTGTCTGAGGGTAAATCCTTGTCACTGACTGATTGTCAATCCCTGTCACTGTCTGAGGCTCAATACTCGTCACTGACTGATTGTCAATCCCTGTCACTGACTGAGGTTCAATCCCTGTCACTGACTGAGATTCAATCCCTATCACTGACTGTGATTCTATCCCTGTCACTGACTGTCAATCCCTGTCACTGTCTGAGGGTCAATCCTTGTCACTGACTGATTGTCAATCCCTGTCACTGACTGAGGTTCAATCCCTGTCACTGACTGAGATTCAATCCCTATCACTGTCTGAGGGTCAATCCTCGTCACTGACTGATTGTCAATCCCTGTCACTGACTGAGGTTCAATCCCTGTCACTGACTGAGATTCAGTCCCTATCACTGACTGAGATTCAATCCCTGTCTCTGACTGATTGTCAATAGCAGTCACTGTCTGAGGGTCAATCCTTGTCACTGACTGATTGGCAATCCCTGTCACTGTCTGAGGTTCAATCCCTGTCACTGACTGAGATGCAATGCCTGTCACTGACTGAGATTCAATGCCTGTCACTCACTGAGATTAAATCCCTGTCATTGACTGATTGTCAATCCCTGTCACTGACTGAGATTCAATCCCTGTGACTGTCCGAAGGTCAGTCCCTGTCCCTGACAGAGTTTAAATTGCTGTCACTGACTGAGATTCAATCCCTGTCACTGACTGGGATTCAATCCCGGATACTGGATGAGATTCAATCTCTGTCACTGACTGATTTTCAATCCCTGTCACTGACTGAGATTCAATGCCTGTAACTGACTGAGATGCAACTCCTTTCACCGACAGAGATTTAATTGCCGTCACTGACAGAGATTTAATTCCAGTCGCTGACTGAGATTCAGTCCCTGTCACTGACTGTGGTTCAATCCCTATCACGGACAGAGATTGAATTCCTGTCACTGACTGAGATTCAATCCCTGTCACTGAATGAGATTCAATCCCTGTCACTGAATGAGATTCAATTCCTGTTACTGACTGAGGTTCATTCCCTGTCCCTGACTGAATCTCCATCCCGGTCACTGACTGAGATTCGATCCCTGTCACTGACTGAGATTCAATCCCTGACACTGAAAGAGATTCAATCTCTGTCACTGACTGATTTTCAATCCCTGTCACTGACTGAGATTCAATTCCTGTCACTGACTGACGTTCAAACCCTGTCACTGACTGAGGTTCAATCCCTGTCACTGACTGAGATTCAATCACTGTCACTGACTGAGGGTCAATCCCTGTCACTGACTGAGATTCCATGCCTGTCACTGATTGAGGGTCCATCCCTGTCACTGACAGAGTTTAAATTGCTGTCACTGACTGAGATTCAATCCCTGTCACTGAATGAGATTCAATCCCTGACACTGAATGAGATCCAATCTCTGTCACTGACTGATTTTCAGTCCCTGTCACTGACTGAGATTCAATTCCTGTCACTAACTGAGGTTCAATCCCTGTCACTGACTGAGGTTCAATCCTTGTCACTGACTGAGATTCAATGCCTGTCACTGACTGAGATTCAATTGCTGTCACTGACTGATCTTTCATTCCTCTCACTGACTGAGATTCAATTCCAGTCACTGACTGAGAATCAATTCCTGTCACTGACTGAGATTCAATTCCTGTCACTGACTGAGATTTAATTCCTGTCACTGACTGAGATTCAATTCCAGTCACTGATTGAGATTCAATCCCTGTCACTGACTGAGATTCAATCCCTGATACTGAATGAGATTCAATCTCTGTTCCTGACTGAGGTTCAATCCCTGTCACTGACTGAGGTTCAATCCCTGTCACTGACGGAGATTTAATTCCTGTCATTGAGTGAGATTGAATTCCTGTCACTAACTGAGATTTAATTCCTGTCACTGACTGAGATTCAATCCCTGTAACTGTCTGAGGATCAATCCCTGTCACTGACTGAGATTCAATCCCTGTCACTGACTGAGATTCAATCCCTGTAACTGCCTGAGTTCAATCGTTATCACTGACTGAGATTCAATTCCTGTCATTGACAGAGATTCAATCCCTGTCACTGACTGATTGTCAATTCCTGTAACTGTCTGAGGATCAATCCCTGTCTCTGACTAAGATTCTATTCCTGTCACTGACTGAGATTCAATCCCTGTCACTGACTCAGATTCTATCCCTGTCACTGACTGATTGTCAATCCCTGTCACTGTCTGTGGGTCAAACCTTGTCACTGACTGCGATTCAATTCCTGTCACTGACTGAGGTTCAAGTCCAGTCACTATCTGAGATTCAATTCCTGTCACTGACTGAGATTCAATTCCTGTTACTGACTGAAGGTCAATCCCTGTCACTGTCTGTGGGTCAAACCTTGTCACTGACTGCGATTCAATTCCTGTCACTGACTGAGGTTCAAGTCCAGTCACTATCTGAGATTCAATTCCTGTCACTGACTGAGATTCAATTCCTGTTACTGACTGAAGGTCAATCCCTGTTACTGACTGAGATTCAATACCTGTCACTGACTGATTTTCAATCCCTGTCACTGACTGAGATTCAATTCCTGTCACTGACTGAGGTTCAATCCCTGTCACTGACTGAGATTCAATCCCTGTCACTGACTGAGATTCAATTCCTGTTACTGAATGAAGGTCAATCCCTGTCACTGACTGAAGTTCAATCCGTGTCACTGACAGCGATTCAAATCCTGTCACTGACTGAGATTCAATCGCTGTTACTGACTGAGATTCAATCCCTGTCACTGTCTGAGATTCAATCCCTGTCACTGTCTGAGATTCAATCCCTGTTACTGACTGAGATTCAATCCCTGTCACTGACTGATTTTCAATCACTGTCACTGACTGAGATTCAATCTCTGTCACTGACTGATTTTCAATCCCTGTCACTGACTGAGATTCATTCCCTGTCACTGACTGAGGTTCAATCCCAGTCACTCACTGAGGTTCAATCCCTGTCACTGACTGAGATTCAATGCCTGTCACTGACTGAGATTCAATCCCTGTCACTGACTGAGATTCAATCCCTGTCACTGACTGAGATTCAATGACTGTCACTGACTGAGATTCAATGCCTGTCTCTGACAGAGAATCAATGCCTATCACTGACTGAGGGTCAATCCCTTTCACTGACAGAGTTTAAATTGCTGTAACTGACTGCGATTCAATCCCAGTCACTGACTGAGATTCAATCCCTGTCACTGACTGAGATTTAATCCCTCACACTGAATGAGTTTCAATGTCTGTCACTGACTGATTTTCAATCCCTGTCACTGACTGAGATTCAATTCCTGTCACTGACTGAAGTTCAATCCCTGTCATTGACTAAGGTTCAATCCCTGCCATTGAATGAGATTAAATGCCTGTCACTGACTGCGATTCAATCACTGTCAATGACGGAGATTCAATCCCTGTCACTGACTGAGATTCAATGCCTGTCACTGAGTGAGATTCAATTCCTGTCACTAACTGAGATTCAATCCCTGTAACTGACAGAGATTCAATCCCTGTCACTGACTGATTGTCAATCCCTGTAACTGTCTGAGGGTCAATCCCTGTAACTGACTGAGATTCAATTCCTGTCACTGACTGAGATTCAATTCCTGTCACTGACAGTGTTTGAATTCCTGTCACTGACTGATATTCAATCCCTGTCACTGACGGAGATTCAATCCCTGTCACTGACTGAGATTCAATGCCTGTCACTGAGTGAGATTCAATTCCTGTCACTAACTGAGATGCAATCCCTGTAACTGACTGAGATTCAATTCCTGTCATTGACAGAGATTCAGTCCCTGCCACTGACTGATTGTCAATCCCTGCAACTGTCTGAGGGTCAATCCCGGTCACTGACTGAGATTCAATCTCTGTCACTGACTGAGATTCAATCCCTGTGACTGACTGAGATTCAATCCCTGTCACTGAGTGAGATTCAATTCCTGTCACTAACTGAGATTTAATTCCTGTCACTGACTGTGATTCAATTCCAGTCACTGACTGAGATTCAATCCCTGTAACTGACTGAGATTCAATTCCTGTCATTGACAGAGATTCGATCCCTGTCACTGACTGAGATTTAATCCCTCACACTGAATGAGTTTCAATGTCTGTCACTGACTGATTTTCAATCCCTGTCACTGACTGAGATTCAATTCCTGTCACTGACTGAAGTTCAATCCCTGTCATTGACTAAGGTTCAATCCCTGCCATTGAATGAGATTAAATGCCTGTCACTGACTGCGATTCAATCACTGTCAATGACTGAGGTTCAATTCCTGTCACTGACAGTGTTTGAATTCCTGTCACTGACTGAGATTCAATCCCTGTCACTGACGGAGATTCAATCCCTGTCACTGACTGAGATTCAATGCCTGTCACTGAGTGAGATTCAATTCCTGTCACTAACTGAGATTCAATCCCTGTAACTGACAGAGATTCAATCCCTGTCACTGACTGATTGTCAATCCCTGTAACTGTCTGAGGGTCAATCCCTGTAACTGACTGAGATTCAATTCCTGTCACTGACTGAGATTCAATTCCTGTCACTGACAGTGTTTGAATTCCTGTCACTGACTGATATTCAATCCCTGTCACTGACGGAGATTCAATCCCTGTCACTGACGGAGATTCAATCCCTGTCACTGACTGAGATTCAATGCCTGTCACTGAGTGAGATTCAATTCCTGTCACTAACTGAGATGCAATCCCTGTAACTGACTGAGATTCAATCCCTGTAACCGACTGAGATTCAATCCCTTCCACTGACTGATTGTCAATCCCTGCAACTGTCTGAGGGTCAATCCCGGTCACTGACTGAGATTCAATCCCTGTCACTGACTGAGATTCAATCCCTGTGACTGACTGAGATTCAATCCCTGTCACTGAGTGAGATTCAATTCCTGTCACTAACTGAGATTTAATTCCTGTCACTGACTGAGATTCAATTCCAGTCACTGACTGAGATTCAATCCCTGTAACTGACTGAGATTCAATTCCTGTCATTGACAGAGATTCGATCCCTGTCACTGACTGATTGTCAATCCCTGTCACTGTCTGAGGGTCAATCCTTGTCACTGACTGCGATTCAATTCCTGTCACTGACTGAGGTTCAAGTCCAGTCACTGTCCGAGATTCAATTCCTGTCACTGACTGAGATTCAATTCCTGTTCCTGACTGAAGGTCAATCCCTGTTAATGACTGAGATTCAATCCCTGTCACTGACTGATTTTCACTCCCTGTCACTGACTGAGATTCAATCCCTGTCACTGACTGAGATTCAATCCCTGTTACTGACTGAGATTCTATCCCTGACACTGAATGAGATTCAATCTCTGTCACTGACTGATTTTCAATCCCTGTCACTGACTGAGATTCATTCCCTGTCACTAACTGAGGTTCAATCCCTGTCACTCACTGAGGTTCAATCCCTAACACTGACTGAGATTCAATGCCTGTCACTGACTGAGATTCAATCCCTGTCACTGACTGAGGTTCAATGCCTGTCATTGATTGAGATTCAATGCCTGTCACTGACTGAGATTTAATCCCTGTCACTGACTGGGATTCAATCCCTGATACTGACTGAGATTCAATCCCTGTCACTGACTGAGATTCAATTCCTGTCACTGACTGAGGTTCAATCCCTGTCACTGACTGAGGTTCAATCCCTGTCATTGATTGAGATTCAATGCCTGTCACTGACTGAGATTTAATCCCTGTCACTGACTGAGATTCAATGCCTGTCACTTCCTGAGATTCAATCGCTGATACTGAATGAGATTAAATCTCTGTTACTGACTGAGATTCAATCCCTGTCACTGACTGAGATTCAATCCCTGTCACTGACTGAGATTCAATTCCTATCACTGACTGAGGTTCAAACCCAGTCACTGAATGAGGTTCAATCCCTGTCATTGATTGAGATACAATCGCTGTCACTGACTGAGATTCAAATCCTATCACTGACTGAGGTTCAAACCCAGTCACTGACTGAGATTCAATTCCTGTCACTGATTGAGATACAATCCCTGTCACTGATTAAGATTCAATTCCTGTCACTGACTGAGGTTCAGTCCCTGTCAAAGACTGAGATTCGATCCCTGTCACTGACTGATATTCAATCCCTGTCACTGACTGAGATTCAAACCCTTTCACTGACTGAGATTCAAAGCCTGTCACTGATTGAGATTCAATTTCTGTCACTGAATGAGGTTCAATCCCTATCATTGACTGAGATTCAATCGCTGTCACTGACTGATTGTCAATCTTTGTCTCTTACTGAAGTTCAAACCCTGTCACTGATTGAGATTCAATCCCTGTTACTGACTGAGATTCAATCCCTGTCACTGATTGAGATTCAATTCCTGTCACTGATTGAGATTCAAATTGCTTTCACTGAATGAGATTCAATCCCTGTCACTGACTAAGATACAATCCCTTTCACTGACTGAGATTCAAAGCCTGTCACTGATTGAGATTCAATCCCTGTCATTAACTGAGTTTCAATCCCAGTCACTGACTGAGATTCAATCCCTGTCACTGACTGATTGTCAATCCCTGTCATTGACGTAGATTCAATTCCTGTCACTGATTGAGATCCAATCCCTGTCACTGACTAAGATTCAATTCCTGTCACTGACTGAGGTTCAATCCCTGTCACTAACTGAGATTCAATCCCTGTCACTTAATGTGATTCAATCCCTGTCACTGACTGAGAATCAATCCCTGATACTAACTGAGGTTCAATCCCTGTCACTGACTGAGATTCAATCCCTGTCACTGACTGATTGTCAATCCCTGTCACTGTCTAACGGTTAATCCCTGTCACTGACTGAGATTCAAACCCTGTCGCTGATTGAGATTCAATCCCTGTCACAGACTGAGATTCACTCACTGTCACTGACTGAGATTCAATCCCTGTCTCTGACTGAGATTGAATCCCTTTCACTGACTGAGATTCAAAGCCTGTCACTGACTGAGGTTCAAACCCTGTCACTTACTGAGATTCAATCCCTGTCACTGACTGATTGTCAATCCCTGTCACCATCTCAGATTCAATTCCTGTCACTGATTGAGATTCAAACCCTGTCACTGATTAAGATTCATTTCCTGTCACTGACTGAGGTTCAGTCCCTGTCACTGACTGAGATTCAATTCCTGTCACTGACTGAGATTCAATCCCTGTCATTGACTGAGCTTCAATGCCTGTCCCTAACTGAGATTCAATTCCTGTCACTGATTGAGATCCAATCCCTGTCACTGACTAAGATTCAATTCCTGTCACTGACTGAGGTTCAATCCCTGTCACTAACTGAGGTACAATCCCTGTCACTGATTGAGATTCAATCCCTGTCACTGACTGAGATTCAATCCCTGTCATTGACTGAGCTTCAATGCCTGTCCCTAACTGAGATTCAATTCCTGTCACTGATTGAGATCCAATCCCTGTCACTGACTAAGATTCAATTCCTGTCACTGACTGAGGTTCAATCCCTGTCACTAACTGAGGTACAATCCCTGTCACTGATTGAGATTCAATCCCTGTCACTGACTGAGGTTCAAACCCTGTCACTTACTGAGATTCAATCCCTGTCACTGACTGAGGTTCAATCCCTGTCACTGACTGAGATTCAATCCCTGTCACTGACTGAGTGTCAATCTGTGTCTCTGACTGAAGTTCAAACCCTGTCACTGATTGAGATTCAATCCCAGTCACTGACTGATTGTCAATCCCTGTCACTGACTGAGGGCAAATCCCTGTCAATGACTGAGATTCAATCCCTTTCACTGACTGAGATTCAAAGCCTGTCTCTGATTGAGATTCAATTCCTGTCACTGACTGAGATTCAATCCCTTTCAGTGACTGAGATTCAAAGCCTGTCACTGATTGAGATTCAATTCCTGTCACTGATTGTGATTCAATCCCTGTCACTGATTAAGTTTCAATCCCTGTCACTGATTAAGTTTCAATCACTATCACTGACTGAGATTCAATCCCTGTCTCTGACTGAGATTCAATCCCTTTCAGTGATTGAGATTCAAAGCCTGTCACTGATTGAGATTCAATTCCTGTCACTGATTGAGATTCAACCCCTGTCACTGATTAAGTTTCCATCCCTGTCACTGACTGAGATTCAATCCCTGTCACTGACTGAGATTCAATTCCTGTCACTGACTGAGGTTCAATCCCTGTCATTGACTGAGATTCAATCGCTGTCACTGACTGATTGTCAATCCCTGTCACTGACTGTGGGTTAATCCCTGTCACTAACTGAGATTCAATCCCTGTCACTGACTGAGATTCAATCCCTGTCATTAATTGAGACCCAATCCCTGTCACTGACTCAGGCTCAATTCCTGTTACTGACTGAGGTTCAATCCCTGTCACTTACTGAGGTACAAACCCTGTCACTAACTGAGATTCGATCCCTGTCAGTGACTGAGGTTCAATCCCTGTCACTGATTGAGATTCAAACCCTGTCATTGACTGAGATTCAATCCATGTCACTGACTGAGATTCAATTGCTGTCACTGATTGAGATTCAATCCCTGTCACTGACTGAAGTTCAATTCCTGTCACTGACTGAGGTTCACGTCCAGTCACTGTCCGAGATTCAATTCCTGTCACTGACTGAGATTCAATTCCTGTTCCTGACTGAAGGTCAATCCCTGTTAATGACTGAGATTCAATGCCTATCACTGACTGATTTTCAATCCCTGTCACTGACTGAGATTCAATCCCTGTCACTGACTGAGATTCAATCCCTGTTACTGACTGAGATTCTATCCCTGACACTGAATGAGATTCAATCTCTGTCACTGACTGATTTTCAATCCCTGTCACTGACTGAGATTCATTCCCTGTCACTAACTGAGGTTCAATCCCTGTCACTCACTGAGGTTCAATCCCTAACACTGACTGAGATTCAATGCCGGTCACTGACTGAGATTCAATCCCTGTCACTGACTGAGGTTCAATGACTGTCATTGATTGAGATTCAATGTCTGTCACTGACTGAGATTTAATCCCTGTCACTGACTGAGATTCAATCGCTGATACTGAATGAGATTAAATCTCTGTTACTGACTGAGATTCAATCCCTGTCACTGACTGAGATTCAATCCCTGTCACTGACTGAGATTCAATTCCTATCACTGACTGAGGTTCAAACCCAGTCACTGAATGAGGTTCAATCCCTGTCATTGATTGAGATACAATCCCTGTCACTGACTGTGGGTTAATCCCTGTCACTAACTGAGATTCAATCCCTGTCACTGACTGAGATTCAATTCCTGTCATTAATTGAGACCCAATCCCTGTCACTGACTCAGGCTCAATTCCTGTTACTGACTGAGGTTCAATCCCTGTCACTTACTGATGGACAATACCTGTCACTAACTGAGATTCGATCCCTGTCAGTGACTGAGGTTCAATCCCTGTCACTGATTGAGATTCAAACCCTGTCATTGACTGAGATTCAATCCATGTCACTGACTGAGATTCAATTGCTGTCACTGATTGAGATTCAATCCCTGTCATTGACTGAGATTCAATCCATGTCACTGACTGAGATTCAATTGCTGTCACTGATTGAGATTCAATCCCTGTCACTGACTGAGATTCAATCCCTGTCACTGACTGAGATTCAATCCCTGTCACTGACTGATTGTCAATCCCTGTCACTGACTGAGATTCAAACCCTGTCGCTGATTGAGATTCAATCCCTGTCACAGACTGAGGTACAACCACTGTCACTGACTGAGATTCAATCCCTGTCTCTGACTGAGTATGAATCCCTTTTACTTACTGAGATTCAAAGCCTGTCACTGATTGAGATTCAATCCCTGTCACTGACTGAGGTTCAATCCCTGTCACTGACTGAGATTCGATCACTGTCAATGAGTGAGGTTCAATCCCTGTCAATGATTGTGATTCAAACCCTGTCACTGACTGAGGTTCAATCAGTGTCACTGACTGAAATTCAATCCATGTCACTGACTGAGATTCAATTGCTGTCACTGACTGGGATTCAATCCCTGTCACTGACTGAGGTTCAATCAGTGTCACTGACTGAGATTCAATCCCTGTCACTAACTGATTGTCAATCCCTGTCACTGACTGAGGGTTACTCCCTGTCACTGACTGAGTTTCAATCCCTGTCACTTACTGTGATTTCGTCCCTGTCACCATCTGAGATTCAATTCCTGTCACTGATTGAGATTCAATCCCTGTCACTGATTAAGATTCAATTCCTGTCACTGACTGAGGTTCAGTCCCTGTGACTGACTGAGATTCAATCCCTGTCACTGACTGATATTATACCCCTATCACTGACTGAGACTCAAAGCCTGTCACTGATTGAGATTCAATTCCTGTCACTGACTGAGGTTCAATCCTTATCATTGTCTGAGATTCAATCGCTGTCACTGTCTGATTGTCAATCCTGTCACTGACTGTGGGTTAATCCCTGTCACTGACTGAGATTCAATCCCTGTTACTGACTGAGATTCAATCCCTGTCACTGATTGAGATCATATCCCTGTCACTGACTAAGATTCAATTCCTGTCACTGACTGAGATTTAATCCCTGTCTCTGACTGAGAATCAATCACTTTCACTGACTGAGATTCAAAGTCTGTCACTGATTGAGATTCCATCGATGTCACTACTGAGGTTTAATCCCTGTCCCCGACTGAGGTTCAATCCCTGTCACTGAATGAGATTCAATACCTGTCACTGACTGATTGTCAATCCCTGTCACCATCTGAGATACAATTCCTGTCACTGATTGAGTTTCAATTCCTGTCACTCATGAAGATTCCATTCCTGCACTGACTGAGGTTCAGTCCCTGTCACTGACTGAGATTCGATCCCTGTCACTGACTGATATTCAATCCCTGTCACTAACTGAGATTCAATCCCTTTCACTGGATGAGATTCAAAGCCTGTCACTGATTGAGATTCAATTCCTATCACTGACTGAGATTCAATCCCCTTCACTGACTGATTGTCAATCCCTGTCACCATCTCAGATTAAATTCCTGTCACTGATTGAGATTCAATCCCTGTCACTGATTAAGATTCATTTCCTGTCACTGACTGAGGTTCGGTCCCTGTCACTGACTGAGATTCAATTCCTGTCACTGACTGAGATTCAATCCCTGTCACTGACTGAGCTTCAATGCCTGTCTCTAACTGAGATTCAATTCCTGTCACTGATTGAGATCCAATCCCTGTCACTGACTAAGATTCAATTCCTGTCACTGACTGAGGTTCAATCCCTGTCACTAACTGAGGTACAATCCCTGTCACTAAATGTGATTCAATCCCTGTCACTGATTGAGATTCAATCCCTGTCACTGACTGAGGTTCAATCCCTGTCACTGATTGAGATTCAATCCCTGTCACTGACTGAGGTTCAAACCCTGTCACTTACTGAGATTGAATCCCTGTCACTGACTGAGGTTCAATCCCTGTCACTGACTGATATTCAATCCCTGTCACTAACTGAGATTCAATCGCTTTCACTGGATGTGATTCAATCCCTGTCACTGATTGAGATCCAATCCCTGTCACTGACTCAGATTCAATTCCTGTCACTGACTGAGATTTGATCCTGTGGTGAAACGGTTAAAAATTATGTCCCAATACATGTGTGAATCTAACCGGAATGGAGGTGTTGCTTAGTCCCGTGTGAATCTTATTACACACCTCCCCGTGTGAATCTTCTTATCTGTACGTAACCAGAATGGATGTGTTTTTTAGCCTTGCTCTGCTGTTCACATGAATGTTTATATCTGGAAAAGAGTATATCAGCTGGAAAAGTCTCCAGTTCGGTGAGTCTGCTCCGGGGTTACGTTTAACCGCCGAGCGTGGGTTGTTGGCAACCGCTCTACGAGAACTGACGGCTCCCAGTTCCGGTAACCTGTAGAGTGAGTATAAGCCAGACCCGGGAGTCTGCTCCGGGGTTACGTTTAACCGCCGAGCGTGGGTTGTTGGCAACCGCTCTACGAGAACTGACGGCTCCCAGTTCCGGTAACATGTAGAGTGAGTATAAGCCAGACCCGTTGTAAGTGTGAGACCTGGTTGTGGCGACGCTGCGGGGAATAAAATGCTCATATTCTAGCAGACTCGCCTCTTGGTCGTTTGTTCTGTGTCAGACTACTCTCCTACGAACCTGACCTTGAGAATTTTTTAAAACATTTGGCGTAGCCGGCAGGATCAATCGCAATTGAGGAAAGATTTTGATACAGAACAATGTTTTGGAAAAAGGCTAAGAAACCAGTGGAACAAACTGTGGAGGTCCCGACCGTCCCGGGATGCCATGGGCCGTGGCATGGCATGGCAGTTTGTTTGAGAAATGGTGGGGGGCGACCGGAGAACTGGGAGGCCGAGGGCGTAAGAACCCCAGGGTCGCTGCTGTCCACCCTTGAGAGGATCCCAGTCCTGCCGAAGAACCCCTTGCCTGGGGTACAGCGGAGGATGTGGCCCTGTGCGGCGGCTTGTAGACAACAGTCAGACAAGCGCCAAAAATCTGAAGCAGAATGAGCCCTCCTGAAACATGAGCAGGGACTCAGTTCGGGAGATGCCTCTATGCTGAGGCAGGAAATTATGAAGTTAAAAGCTGAATTGACAGCATTAACTGAACTAGCAGAACGAACTATTATGTATCTGTCTGCTAAGAAACGGAAAGAGAAAAGGAAGGTCCCTCGAACCCCGGACCCAGTACGAGTACGGGCGTTTGTAGCCCAGTTAAATAACGGGGATCGGTGGGATATCGATCATTGGGATGGGAACATTTGGGGAGATTCAGATGATCAGTACGAAGAGGACCCACCCGTACTCCAAGCTAAACCAGTGGTTAGGAGAAAGCAGGTTCAGAGACGTCTCCCAGTGCAACGGGAGATAATGTTAGATGAGGAAGGAAACCCTATACGGAATGAACAAGGGGAGGCAATTATGCATGAATTACCGCGGGCTCAGCCTCCTGCAGAATTCTCTGAATTAACGGAAGACTTCACTACCGATGAGGTGCTGTTTATCACCCAGAAAACCCGACGTAATCCTGGGGAGCCGTTAGAGCTATGGCTAATTCGGCTCCTCGAGGAAGGGGGGGAACAAGTGCAGGTAGACTATCAGGATGCCCCCAAGTTTGGTGGATTAGCAAAGGATGCTGCCATAGACCTGGGGTACCGCAGACAAGCCAAGGATATGGTAATAGATCGCAGTGTGGGGACCTTATTTGGGATGTATGCCAGGGCAGTGGCCGAACAGTATCCCTTCCCGTCCGATTGGCCCCCCTTGGAAGGAACTTGGACAACAATTAAGGAAGGGATTCAGAGGCTAACCCGTTTGTGTGTGCGGGATGCCCTGTTGCTGGGAGTGCTGGACGAGGTAGATAACACAAATGTTAGTAGACAGACTAGAGACCACCTAGTGAAGACTGCCCCCCCCCATTATAAACCACTGTTGAGTTGACTGGGAGAAACCCTAGGAGATGCCCGTAGTATGATGAGGGAGATGGGTGGTTTGGGAGATTGGGGACCCACAACCCGTGCTTCTCAGGGAGGCACGGAGGGGCGTCGCCCTGAGGCTCGGGCAGGGGGAAAAGTAAACCCTAATCAAGGAAGTAACCAAGGCCCCTCACGGCGTGCTTTGTGGCAAGCTTTGAGACGGGCGCAGGTCCCAGCGTCGGAGATTGATGGCCTACCTACGCCGGAATTAAAAGACTTATGCAGACGAAAGGGACTTAAGGTGTCCCGGGTAGAGACGGAGTCCAGACCCACTATGGAAGATCTAGTGGAATTACTAATACAAAAATGTCAGACACGAGGTCCGGTTGTTAATGAGCCTCGAAGGGGTAGGACTTCCACTTCCCAGCGGTGGGAATCCTCGGAGGACGAGGAGGAGGAGGAGGTACAGCCTCCCCTCCGAGAGTGTTATAAAGTGGATAGGCGTGGCCGGAAACCTAGTAAGAAAGGCAAGAACAAAGAAGGGCAAGGCAAACGTCTTTACCCAGTGTTGTCTGGGGAAGATGAATGGGAGGAACAATAGGAATCAGGCCAAGCCCCAAGGGTTTGCCCACGAACGAGCCAATGGTCAGCAGACGACATTCGACCTCATGTATCATTGACTATCTATTGGCGCAAATCCGTCCAAACCGTTATGGCTCTAGTGGACACAAGGGCGGAGGCCACCTTAATCTATGGGACGCCCCATAAATTTAAAGGAACCCCAGTCACGCTGGTTGGGCTGGGAGGTAATCTGATTGAAGGAAAAACAGTACAATTGCCCCTAAAGATAAGTACAATGCCCATTAAAACTTATTCGATTATCATTGCACCAGTTAGAGAATGGATCCTAGGAATGGACATTCTGGCCGGTTTAACACTTCACCTCCAACAAGGGAAGTTTGAATTTGGAATCACGAAAATGGCTTTGCGCTGTAGGACGGTGTTAGTGGGAAAGGTTAAAATGGACCCCTTCCCCATCCCGATTGCCGATCGCGTAATAAGTCTTAAACAGTATAGGATTCCCGGTGGACATAAAGAAATATCCGCCACAATTAAGGATTATTTGGAAGCGGGAGTGCTTAGGACATGCACCACGGCGTGGAATAACCCCTTATGGCCCGTACATAAAGCCGATGGGTCATGGCGGATGACGGTAGATTATCGGCAACTAAACCGTCACACTCCGGCCTTGACGGCAGCGGTCCCGGAGGCCGTCACTATTATAGGACGAATCCAACATCATCCAGGGGTGTGGTACGGAGTAATTGATTTGGCTAATGCCTTCTTCACAATTCCTATTCCCGAAGATAGGCAGGAACAGTTCGCATTCACTTGGGAGGGTAGACAATTCACGTTCACGCGATTGCCCCAAGGATATCTGCATAGCCCTACTATCTGCCACCGGATAGTTGCAGAACACTTGGCTGCCTTTAAAGTGCCTGACGAAGTGATGATCTCGCACTATATTGACGATATGATGATACAGGGGACAAGTCAGAAGCAGGTTCGGGAATTGCTGGACCAACTGGTTCAACATATGCGAGGATATGGGTGGGAGATCAACCCAGCCAAAATCCAGGGTCCCTCACAAACGGTGAAATTCTTAGGAATCGTGTGGAACAAGGGGGAAAGGGAAATCACTGGGAAAGCTAAAAATAAGATTCAGGTCTTTGCCGTCCCTCACACCCAGAAGGACGTGCAGCAATTTATTGGGTTATTCGGATTCTGGAGACAGCATATTCCCCATTTGGGACAAATTTTAAAATCTTTGTATCGAGTTACGAGGAAAAAGGCAGCGTTCGAATGGACAGAGGTCCATCAAACTGCATTTGAAATGGCCAAGCAAGCGATACAGCAAGCTGTATCCTTGGGAAAGATACAGTCAGGACCTGTAGAACTGCAAGTCTCAGCACAGGGGGATTATGCCAATTGGAGCTTATGGCAAAAACAGGGACGAACCCGTAAGCCATTGGGATTTTGGTCCCGAAAATTACCCCCGGCGGGGGAACGGTATACCCCCTTTGAGAAACAGTTATTAGCATGCTACTGGGGCTTGGTGGAAACCGAAGCCCTGACCATTGGACATGAAGTGATAATGAGAACAGCTATCCCTATTCTTCCGTGGGTACTTAGTGACCCCACTACCCACCGAATAGGAACTGCCCAAGAGAGCAGCATCATTAAATGGAAATGGTATGTGTCGGAGAGAGTGCGGACTGGACAGAAAGGAGTGTCAGTCTTACATGAGCAAGTGGCGGAGGCCCCTGAGGAAGGGGAAAAACGGTTTGAGGTGATTGAATACAAGGAATCACCCGTTAAGATGGGAAAACGGTATGATGAACTGACCCCGGATGAACAAGCCACGGCTTGGTTCGTAGATGGGTCAGCCCAATGGAAAGCAGGACAGCGTAGATGGAAAGCTGCCGCCTTTAATCCAAAACAAGGCACTACCCTAGAAGAATTAGGGGAGGGAAAAAGTAGTCAGTGGGCAGAATTAAAAGCAGTGCATATGGTAGTCATGCAAGCAGGGGTCATGGGAGTTTGTTTGTTCTCTGACTCGTGGTCAGTGGTTAACGGCATGACACAATGGATGCCAACTTGGCAGGCCAATCAGTGGATGATCCAGAATAGGGAAGTATGGGGTAAACAGTTATGGGAAGATATATGGGAGAAAGCTCAATACCTGGTCATATACATCACCCACGTAGATGCCCATACATCTCGAAATGATGTGGAAGCTCTACATAACCGATATGTGGATGGTATCGTCCGAACCATGATTGTGCAAAGGGGCACCTCAGTGGACCTAGCTAGATGGGCACACCTTAAGGCTGGGCACTGGGGAGTGCAAGGAACCTTGCAATGGGCTCGAGACCGAGGAATAGATCTTATGGTAGATGATGTTAAGACTGCAGTAAACCAGTGTGAGCAGTGTCAACATCAGCGGCAGGGAGTGCCCCAACACATGATGGGACATATCCATCGGGGGGATGGTCCGGGACAGAGCTGGCAAATGGACTTTGTGGGTCCCTTACCCTCCTCACAAGGATGTAACCACATATGTACAGCTGTGGACACTATGTCTGGGGTTTTGGTAGCCCATCCCTGTCGTCACAATAATCAACAGGCTACCTTGCGATGTTTAGATTTGATTGAACAATTTTATGGATTGCCCATACAGGTCCAGAGTGACAATGGCTCCCATTTCACAGGAAGGGTGGTAAAGCAGTGGTGTCACGATAACCACGTGGAATGGGTTTATCATGTACCCTATCACCCACAAGCTGCGGGGCTTATAGAACAAATGAATGGGCTTCTGAAGTCCTCACTGCGAAAAGCAGGGGGTTGCAATGACTTAACAGGTTGGAAGAAGCAACTAGTTCGGGTGGTGAAACAAATTAATAACCGCCCATTAGGAAATGGGGTATCACCCTTGAACAGGATGATACGAGTATGTGATACCCCAAAGACTCAGCCTATTAAAATGTGGAAATTCGCTGAGGAAGCTGATATTCCCGTAAGGGCCACGCCGGCTTCGGCTGGACTGGACCTACGAGCACTGACTACCCAGACTTTGATCCAACAGAAACCTACGGTGATTAAGACCGGATTAGGATTGATTTGTCCCCCTGGAACCTATGGGCATATCCTCCCGCGGTCGGGACTGTCACTAAAGGGAATTGATGTGATGGCAGGCGAAATTGACGCGGACTACCAAGGGGAGTTGGGGGTGGTCCTGGTCAACATCACTGCTGAACCTTACGTGATACAGAAGGGGGACAGAATAGCGCAATTGGTCATTAAGCCATGTAACCTTACAACGGTGGAAGAGACGGGAGCTCCCGTTACGGTTACTGAGCGTGGGACGGGGGGATTTGGGTCTACTGACACTAAGGGGGCCAAGGTCTGGGTGCGCCAGACGACCGGCCCCCCCAGGCCGGCCGAAATCATAGCACAGGGGAAGGACAGTCTGGTCACCATTGAGTACCCCGGGGACCCGACCTGGGCAAACGTCCCGGCGAACCAGTGCTACTTACGTGAGACCTAAATAATGTTGTGATTGCTATGCACCCGCAGGCTGGCCCTCCGCCTTGAACATGGGGTGGTCATGGGGATTGCGACTCCTATTGGCGATGTTCGCGATCGGATGGCCACTCCAGGGCATCGGTATCACGGCCTGGACGCTGGTACCGCTCGCCCGCCATGAGGTGCGGTGGGAGGCCAGTAGCCAGCGACGGACGCAGGACAATTTTACATGTGAACCCGGTCAGCAGTGCGTTGTTCTGACTCTCACCAGCGACTGTCAATTGTACACGTGTGCACAGTGCTACATGCGCCGGGATGGGGAAAAATATGACATATCGTTCATACCGCCTAATTGCACCCTGATGGTAAATGCCCAAGTCAAGACGTGTTTGTGGGACCGACGCACCCAGACATGCGGGACAACGGGGACTCATTGGAGCGTCACAGCTCGGGGGGAAGATCTGTGGCTGCGCAATGCCACCGATATTCGGAATCGTCGTCGATTCATGTGGTTAATAATGGTACTGCCCTCGACGAACGCCCCGTCTGAGGCGTTATTAAACCCCACGCGGGGCGGGCCAGCACCGAAGAGGGGCACCACGGGGGGCGTGCGGTCGCATCGAACACAGTTGGCCCCTATTATGTCAACTTGTCAACAGATGGCCCGGGCGGTACTGCGCACTGATGTTCATTGGCGGGTACAGTTGCCCCTCATACCCGAGTGTCATACCAAGAGGCGGCGACGGGCGTGGCACGACACCCTGCTGGGAGGCGCAGGAACTGTTATGGGTATCTCGAATGCCATTGACTCTGAGGTAACCCGTACTAAATTATCTAACACGGGACAGGCCACCTCACAAGGGCTACATACTATTGGATGGTGGATGCCATCCGTAATGATGACTCAAGGAGAGACAGCTGAAATAATGATACGATCCCTGCAAAGGGAACTGGATGTCTAGGGTGCCACTCAGGAACTGTTTGAGAACATTACGGCTCAGTTAAATTGGACTGCCTGTCATATTCAAATGTTACATGCTCAAATACAGAAAGAACGCTTTTTGCGTGTGGTAACATCCCCCAATGTACAAGCGTGGAGGGGAATATGGAATGTATCTGAGAAATTGTGGATGATAACCCATCCAGAGCGAACATGGTGTAATGCAACTATGTGTAACGGATACTTTGTTACCATGAATGTAACCCACACTGTTACGGTCTGTCGATATTATGTATTACCGGTGATTACATCTTCTGGATATTATTTTCTGAAGACAAGGGGACAGTGGTTTAGCCCAGATACCAATATTACCTATGATCTGTCCGCTTGTGAACAGACTGATCAGGGGAAAACTTGCCTACTGATGGACAGGTATCGGGACCCTTGCTTGTCTAAGGGAACGGCCCTGTGCGATTGGACTGTTGAAACTCCAAGGGACATGATGTGGCAGATTGGGCCACACACGCTCTGTGTGGCTACCAATAATCCACATCCTATGCTTCCCTCGGTACCGTTCTCGGGATGCCTCTCCAATGTCTATCAGTGGCACTGGCAGAATCAGACCTATCTGTTGACCACTTATAGCAGTGCTCACCACTTTACCAAGGTGCAGTGGAAAGTGGTGATGAATCCTTGGAACATTTCCTTGGATCGGTTTAAGCGAGCATTGGACCGATCCGAGGAGCTTAAGCAGATATTAAGAAAGCATCAAACCAATGTCACCAAGGTTACGGTGTCTACCTTTATACATGGACAGGAGGTAGTACATGCTGCCCGTGTAGTGGACGTGGAGTCAGCTCATCATTGGTGGGACATATTGAGTGGTATGTCCTCCACTGCTGGGACATTCCTGTTCCCACCCTTGTCGATCCTGGTAGCAGTCCTGGTGATGTTCACATGCTGTAATGTCCTGACTTGCTTGTATATTTGGCATGTGCGTAGGCGCTTGTTAGAAAGAATACATATGGGCATAATGTAACACATGTATTGAGCCAAGCAGTGGAATGTGGTGAAAATTGTGTCCCAATACATGTGTGAATCATAATGTAACACATGTATTGGGCCAAGCAGTGGAATGTGGTGAAAATTGTGTCCCAATACATGTGTGAATAAGCATAATGTAACACATGTATTGGGCCAAGCAGTGGAATGTGGTGAAAGGGTTAAAATTGTGTCCCAATACATGTGTGAACCGAAAATGGAAGGTGTCGCTTAGTCCCGTGTGAATCTTATTACACACCTTCCCGTGTGAACCTTCTTATCTGTATGTGACCAGAATGGAATGTGTTTTTCAGCTTTGCTCTGCTGTTCTCATGAATGTTTAGATTTCGAAAAGAGTATATCAGCTGGAAAAGTCTCCAGTTCGGTAGAGTCTGCTCCGGGGTTACGTTTAACCGCCGAGCGTGGGTTGTTGGCAACCGCTCTACGAGAACTGACGGCTCCAAGTTCCGGTAACACGTAGAGTGAGTATAAACCAGACCCGTTGTAAGTACGAGACCTGGTTGTGGCGACGCTGCGGGGAATAAAACACTTATATTCTAGCAGACTCGCCTCTTGGCTGTTTGTTCTGTGTCAGGCTACTTTCCTGCGAGCCTGGTCCTTGACCTTGAGAATTTTTTAAAACAGGTGTAACAGGGTCACAGGCCTGAATATCCTTCTGCTGTTCCTGTGTAACAAGCTGGAGAAGTGGAATTAGCTGTGTAATTGTCTTCTGTTGCTGACTATTTCCGGTGTTCTTACTAAACTGCTGTAAGGTTTCCTCCCAGGTTAGAGCAGTCTCAGCTGTCCGGGGGAAGGCATAGCATTGTTGAAAGGACATTGTCCTTTTCTCCTCCACCAGCATAACTGGAGAGCTGGTGAAAATTTCATAATAACACTTGAGAAGAATGAATAACGTGACGAGATAATCTTAACGTCCAAGTAGGCTTCACCAAATATTTCACCTGAATCTACCGTTAATCTTTACAAAGGCCACATCGCTCATATTCCACAGAATCTAGTAAGGTGGATCTTAGAAACAGCAAGGAGAAGCAAAGATTGACGGAAGTTATATGTCAAAGTGAAAGTTGCAATACAAATTTTGGGTCGATCATAAAACAGGAAATTAGGTACCCAGGTTTGTGGGTACCGCAGTAATAATGAACACTTTCAAACTGCATCAAAACTGTTGTAACCCAAGGGAATAATAATGCTAGGAAAATGGATTTCATGAGCGTATTTGAGATGGTTTCCTTTCACAGTATGTTGAGCACTGAGGTAGAGGTGAGGCTGTTTTGAAATTGGTGTTATGTGATCAGAAGAGCTAATCGAAAACCCTGCTGAAAAGGAGGTTCAGGGAATAATAATATTGATTTTTATACGACGTCTGATTACAAACCAATTGTTTTTGAAACTGTGGTTATAAACCTTGTGTCATGCAATTCACGAAAGTATGAGGCTAAAATTAGATTCAGTGAATTGGAGAAGTACAAGAAAAAGATTTACTGGAAGACAGGCAATGGTTTTTGTTTAAGTAAACACCTTAAAATATTCTTTCCAAAGGCCACATCGCTCATATTCCACAGAATCTAGTATGGTGGATCTTAGAAACAGCAAGGAGAAGCAAAGATTGACGGAAGTTATATGTCAAAGTGAAAGTTGCAATACATGTCCACTACAGTCTAAACAGCAAAGGGGTACGGTGACTTAACAATACTTAACAAAATAAGTTAAAGATTGTATTAGATCAAAGGAAGCAGCTCATAAAATTGTCAGATATTGTTGAAAGCCATGGATTCATAGACATTTGAGGACCAATGAACTGATAATGAAATAATTATTAAAATGCAAACTAACAAGAAAAGTTAGTATAACCAAACGTTTCTCTCGATACTTGAAGGGAAAGTGAAGGCAAGGACACGTGTAGAATGAGGAATACCCAAACACGATAATTTCTTGCAGAGAACTTGGAAGTTACAGAAAAACTAAAAAGTTACATTCATGCCAATCTTATTAGAGGCAAGATTAACTGATGGAGAAATTCAGTTTGAGTTCTCCGGTGATTGCTAAAATGAAAGGAGTTCGTAGTGAAGCTTCGAAAGTTTACACAGAGAGACGGACTGAAACAGCGGCATGGAGAAGTGCTGCCAGGCAAGGTTAGGGAGAATCCCAAGATGTTGTCCACGTACATTAATCAGAACAGAATATCCAGGATACAACTGGGGCCCCTGAGAGACCAAGGGAGCACTCTGTGTGAGAAGCAGGAGAACATTGATCGATTGTTACATTAGAGCCCCAAATCTCTTTTACTTGGAGAAGGAGGATGCAGGGACAGAATTCAAAAACATGGGTTGGGAAGTTCTTGAACAGACTGATGTAAGATGGGAGCAGGGATTGGAGGCTTTGGCTTGTGTAAAATTGGACTGATTGCCATGTCTGGATAAGTTGCATTACAGGCTGCTGTTAGAGACAAAGGCGAAAAGGCGTTGACTCAAATTTTTAAGTCAAATCTGGCTACAGGGAAGTTGGAGTTCCCAGATGAGTGGGGAACAACGAATATGGTCCCACTTTACAGGAAGGTTGGTGGAAATAGCTGACTGTTAACCAGTCAGTATTAGATCAGTGTTAGGGGATGTACTGAAGAAAAGAGGAAAGAAGAACATTTATCTCTATTTGCAGAGGCAATGTTTGATCAGGGGGAGTCAGCATGACATCATAGGTGGGAAGTCATACCAAGTGAATGTTATTGTTTGTTTTCGAGCATGTTGTTCTTATTGTTTTTCAGCAAAACCTTTGACAGAGCCCCATATGTGAAACTGATTTAAAAAGTCATGATATTAAGGGTAACTTAGTGAGTAACATCAAACATTGTCTTACGCGCAGGAGACTCAGGGTGGTGGAGGATGGCTATTTGTGTGACTGGAAACCAGTGTCCCCTCTGATGTGCCACAGGGATCAGTGCAGTGTATCTTATTATTTGTGGAATTCATAAAAATGATCTATATGTGAATGTGTTAGCGGGGGGGAGGGTGGTGGTGAGGGTGTATGCTAATTAAGTTTGCATTTGACACAAAGTTTGGCCGGGTGGCAGTGAGGAGGAAGGAGGAAGCCCTTATGTTACAGGAAGATACAGATGGAATAGTCAGATGTTCAGATGGAATGTAGGCCTGATAAACATGTGGTGAAAGAATGGGGGTATATAATGAATTGTAGCACACAAAGAAGATGAGAGGGTCTTCCCCACAGATCCCTGAATGTGACGGCACAGGGAAATAGGTTAGGGAAAAAATGAGGACTGCAGATGTTTGAGATCAGAATCAAGAAGTGGAGTTCTGCTAAAGCACAGTCGGTCAGGCAGCATGCAAGGAGCAGGAGAGTCGACGTTTCGAGCATAAGATTTTTATCAGGATTGGTGGCCACATTACTGATGAAAAGCATACTCTCAAACAGTCGATTTTCCTGCTTCTCAGAAGCTGGATGATCTGCTGTGCTTTTCCAGCAATATACTTATTAACTAAGGTTAATACGTTAGTTAACAAGGCAGATGGAACCGTAGGCAGAGCCTTCATTCACCGACGTATAGATTGTCAGAGCTATACAAGTCTATGGTTAGGTCATGTTGGAACACTGTACGTAGTCTGGGAGCCATATTGCAGGAAAGATGTGATTGTAGTGGAGGGGTGCAGAGGAGATTCACCGGGATGCTCCCTGGGATGGAGCATATCAGCTATGGAGGGTGGATAAGCTCGGATTGTTTACTTTGGAGCAGAGAAGGCTGAGGGAGAGGTGATTCACAAGGATAAGATTACGAGGGGGATTTCCAGAAAGATTTTTGCTGATGTCCCATACCCAGTGTTCAAAATCATATCTTATGGGATTGTGGCAAATATTTGGACATGGTTACAGAATGGGACAGCTGGCAGGAAAGAGTGAATAAAAGATTTTAATTTTGATTTTATGACTAGGTGTATTTTCCAGGATAAATACAATAAAATACAGTGAAATGTTTTCACCTGTTGCCACAAAGTGGTGCAATTTTGGATAATTAAAGACAATGGAATAAACAGAGGATACAGCCTGAAGAGAATTTTTGGGTTGTGAGACAGCTCCTCATCATCGACCACCCCTGCAACCCAACCTTTCATGACAGCTTCAACCCTGTCTACACCAGACCCCAGCAACATTGAAGTTGCTGATCCTCAGGGACCATCTTTGCCACTAGGCAGATACTCCTCTATGACCAGCTCATTGTCTCCTCTGCCAGGCCATTCCAATGTCAGAGCCATGTCTCTTACTGCTGGGCACACCTCATCAATGTTACCATCATGGCCTTCCACTTTCCGCTTCACCACAACCAGTGCAGAACCCAAACAACAACAAGTCTCCAATCTTCAGGCATCACATTTTGCTGCTGGGCCCTATCTCACTCACGTTGACTCTGCTGATGTTTCAGCTGCCATTTCCGGGTCATGTGCTTGCTCCAGAAAAGTAAGTAAGGACTCACTCTCCTCCGCATTGGGCTTAGCTTGAGTTCCAAACCCTGGGTCCAGCTTGAGGTCAGTAAATTACAAAAAGAAAGGAGGTGGAGAAAATAAGAAATAGAAAGCAGGTCAGCAAAGGAGCCCCTGGACCGAAAGAAAATAAAGGAATAAAGGGTCCTTTTATTGGAAATGAAGGTTCATGGAGTATCTCAGGATAATGTCCTTGGATCTCAGCTATTCGCAAACACCTCAAACATTTTGTTGATGGAATCAATTGCAACATATCTCACTGTGCTCTGGGAGAAATGCATTGACGAGATTCTCGGGCCATGATAAGAACGCGGGAGTCTCACTGCGTTGAATGACCTACTCCTTTCCCAATGCTTCTATGTAGTCTGTGGATAAGCACTATCAATGTTGTCACAAGCTCTCAGATGTTAGGAAGGAGGTCTCTGCAGGGTTAACAGGCCTGTGTTTCCCTTTTCTGATGCAGAAGCTGATACTGGTTGTTCTGACTAGCTTTACCCTTTAAGACTTCGGAGCAGTTTGACACAATTGAGTGTTTTGCTTGGCCATTTCAGAGACCATTGAAGAGTATATCACATATCTGTATGTCTGGAGTCACTTTTCGGCCAGACCAGGAAAACACGGGAGATTCACTTCCTGAAAGTACACTGGGGAAGCAAATTGGTGTTTATAATTGACATTGGCTTCAAAGTCATTATTACTGACTCAAGATTTTAGATCTCGATATTTTATTAATTGTTATTAACTTCCACCAGCTGCCAGAGCATTAGCCTGGATTTGATTTGAAATCCAGTGACATTTCCATCTCCATATAGTAACCTATCGCAAACCACACTGAGCAGTTTATTTCTGTTCTGCTGAACAACTCTGTCAAAAAGAACTGCCAACAATTTCCATAATTCAATTATTGAATTGAGGGTGTGATGTTGGTCATACTGAAATTATTCTCCTCTTAAGGGACTTGTCATATTTGAGTTATTTTCCACATTGTCATATAGATGTCAGAGTTGGAACTGGAATGAAACAGCTTCCCCAGGGACACAGCTTGTTTTATATTGCCTTTGTCATATCTACTGTGTTCAGATGTTTCTTCATGTCACATAGAGCGAATCAGATCGTTTGAAAACTGCCATCTGGAATTCTGTTGGCATCCTGATGAGGTGAGGTACTTCTGGCGGAATATGTCGCAGATAAATAAATGCATGTCTTTTGCACTGATGTGCAGGGTTGTTCCATTATTAAGGATGGGGACATGTGTTGGGTCCTATCCTGCAGTGAGTTGTTTAATCCATTAATGGCTGGATCTGGCAGGATAGTAGAGCTTCGAACTGATCTGTTGGTCTTGCAATCATTCCGCCCTCCCTATCAGATGATAGTCCTGCTGTTGGGAATGTAATCAGTCAAGTGTGGTAGCTCTAGGGTTTGCCATCAGTTTTAGGTACACGTAGTTCTGCTCTGACATGTTCACCACACTCTTCGCTGAAGCTTATTGATAATTGTAGATTGAGTGATAATCCCAGGCAAAAAGTTACAGACTATGTTTGAATATAATTTTGCTTCTGTTGCTGTTGTGGTCTAAAACATCACATGGAGCTCGCAGTTTGAGCTGCAATATTTCCAATACAATCTCTCCGTGGTGTCACACTTACAATTTGTCTCATTGCCCAACACCCTTTCACATAATCATCTGAATCTTTTCCTTTCCAGTATGTGCTACCTTCTGTGTTGAGAGTGAATGCGTGTCCCTCTGTTTCTCTCCCTGACTAACAGTTAGAACTCTGTAGTTTCAGTGATGCCAGCTTTACGTCATTTCAGAGACAAGGAAATTGTGCATCTTGTGTTATCTTTCACTTCCCGGCATATGGCGCTCAAGGGTGAACAAGGCGTTCGAGCCAAGTTGAAACATGTCTTTGAAACGTGGTGAAAAGCAGAAATTGCTATCGAAATTAAGCAGGTCTGGCAGCATCTGCGGAGAGAGAGAAAACACAGTTAGCCTTTCAAGTCCAGTGTGACTCCTTTTCAGAACAGAAAAGGATTGGAAAATAGGCTTTTAAATCCCTTGACCGAGGTAGAGGAGGGGTGACGGGAAACAAGATGGTGCGGAGGATCAATGCCACTGACAAATTGACTTTTATTTCTGGTAAAAGAGAATCAAATGTAAAATGAGTATTAATTAGATTGTGAAGGTGGGAAATGGGTTCCTTAATTAAGTGCAAGACAAACGATTCACAAACAGGGCAAGTTCATTTGGAGACCAGGAGAAAGAATGTGTGAAGAATGGAGAAGAGCCATAATGCGGTCAGGCTGTGGAAGTATGGAATTGAATAAAAACTCCTTCAGGATAGAACATACCAAGGTCTAAAGTGAGGTGTCACTCGAGATTTTGTTGTGTTTCATTAGAGCATTACAGAAGCCCAGAACTGAAATGTTAGCATGAGAGCAAGGTACGTTATTGAAATGGGAAGCAATCAGAAGGTCAGGATTATTGCTACAGACAGAATGGGAGTGTTCTTCAAGACAGTTTCTGTTTGGTCTCCCCAATGTAAAAGAGACTGCATTGTGAGCAGCAATGCCAGGAGACTGGATTGTAAGATTACAAATGAAACGGTGCTTCATCTGGAAGGTGTGTAGAGGGTTGTTAAGAAATAACAAATGTGTCTGCGTTCTTTTCAAATGTCCAAATTTATTTCTTCTTATATGTAGACCACCTAGTTCCACAGCTTGGAGAGAGGAAGTACTATAGGTGCGGGAGGCCAGAGGTAATAAACTTGGAAATGGATAAACACAGCAGACCAGACAGATTCAGAGGAGGAGCAAAGGCAATACTTTGATCTTGGACCTTTCGTCAGCTCTGGTGAGGGGGAGGGGAGCCCAGAAATTGAGTGATGGGATATGGGAATGCGGCGGGTAGGTATGATGATGGTAGGTACATGCAGGTATGATGTTGCTGTTATTGGTCATGGGAAGGATGGACCAGATACGGGTGGGTTTGGTCAGGGAAAAGGGACAAGGGATAAGGCTGTGGGTGGAGCGTTTTTGGAGCGGCTTCAGTCAATATTGAGGCCATTGGGCTGTAAGTTTCAAAAGTAAACTCTCAGGTGGTGTTACTCTGACCATGGATGGTCATGTCGCCGGGCGAGTGGGAATGGAAATTAAAATGAATGGTAACTGGAAAGTCGAGTTGGTTGTTTTGTGCAGAGCACTAATGCTCCACACAGAGCCTGATCCTGGCCCACCGACCTCGTCTACAACTCCCAACGTGGTCTCCTCTTTATTGTGGAGTCCAAAGGGAGACTCAGGGACATATTCATGGAGCATCTGCTCTCTTCACGCTTTAACAAACTCAGCATTCCCGTTGCCATCCATTTCAATCACTCCCCTCCCCTTGCTCATCCAGCAACAGGTCCATCTTTGTCCTCCTCCACTGTCAGAGTGAAGCCAAACAGAAACTGAAGAACACAACTTGATAGTTCAGCTGGAGACCTTACAGCTTAATGGTCTCAATATTTACTTCACTGACTTCAAAGTCTCTCTAAACATAGCCTTACCCCATGTCTCCTTCCCTGACCTGACCAAAGCTGTCCATCTTCCAATTCGTATGTCTGTTGCACCCTTCCCACTGACTAATCACAATAATTACCTGCCTGCATCCCCCTCTCGCCATTCCACCTACACTTGCACCAGCCCCACGCCCTTCCCTCTATTTAATTCCCGGCTCCCCTTCCCTCACCCCAATCCTGATGAAGTCTTTCAGCATGAAACGTTGACTTTCCTGTTCCTAGGATGCTGTCTTATTTGCTTTGCTTTTTCAGCTCATATGTATTGGCGACATAGTTGCACGTTGAGACCTTATCAGCAACAGATTTTATTGTGCTTTTTATACATTCCTTGTCTGTTTACTGACAAGCTTATCTCAACATTCTCACTGCAGGATCTAGGAAACATTCTTTTTGTCACTAATTCTCCTGCCTGCTTCGAACTGATTTCCTTTATTTTAAACGTACTTTCATCTTTGCTGTTCGCACTGGCATTGTAAATGTAACTCCTGTTATGCTGTAGCTTAATCACATCCTTTCCAATATACTTCAAAGCTTCCTTGTTCTTATACTCCACACATCTTTTCATAACCCAAAGATCCAATAAGTCCTCTATAATTTCCTGTCTTCTGTATCCCTCTCGACTGAAACCGGGAGGTTACATTTACCAGTCCTCCCTCACTCCAACGTTTACTGAAAGATCACCAGCCATGCCTCCACAATTGCCTTCGATATCTCTTTAGAACTACGAGCTGTTGTCCAACTGGTCTCGTTGAATGATTCAACTTCACCTTCCCCAGCACCTCCTCACGACTGAGGTCAGTATACTCAACTCTATACCCTGACTGTCTTGAAGTTCTGGCATTTTGCTGGTGCCTTCCACCGTGAAGACTGACGTAAAGTATCTGTTCAATTCCTCTGCCATTCCATAACTACTCAAGCCTCATTTTCCAACAGTCCTTTGTTTGTTTTTACTCCCTGTCTTCCTTGTTATATATCTAAAAATCGCTTTCATCATTCTTTTACACGATTAAAAAGTGTAATATTATATTTCATCCTCTCCTCCCATTTTCTGTTATTAGTTATCCATGCTCGAATTCGTAGACTTCGTAATCCTTTGGATTCCCAATAATCTTCACCACATTGTGTGTATTTTATTTTGTTTTTATGCTTTCCCTGAGTTCGTTATCACTCACGGCTGACTTGTCTTCTGCAGAATATTGTTCTTCTTACTTGGGATGAGTTTCTGATGTGCTGCTGAATTACCTCCAGAAACTCCTGTCACTGCTGCTTCACCATCTTCCCGTGCTCAGCTTCCCTTCCAACTAACTCTGGCCAACTGCTCCCTCATGTCTTGTAGTTACATTACACAATTATAAGACATCACATCCAAAAGTGAGCAATAGCTGTAAACAGAAGGAGGAAAGTCTGAGGCATGAGACAGAAAGAACGATTGGACGATCTATCAATTAGATTAAAAGAGAAATCGAGACACGGAGAGAGACAGAATTTCGACATGGAGATATAAAAATAGAGAAGTCTACATGACTGATAGATATAGATGCACTTCTGCGTTTTGTTTGACAATTCCTGTGTGTTGTGGTCCTTTTTACAGTGTATGTGCAACAGAATAATATGTTGAAATGTCGGTCTGATGCCAGAACTTTTATCTCCAACAATATGGCAGGCAACGGTTTTTGACAGAGCCCAGCAGCCCAATGTATATGTTTCCCGGTAGAAAATTGATTAACTGAAATAAATTGGAACAGGAACAGGAATTTATAACTTACATCCTGATAAGAATTAGAGATTAGGTCTAGGAATGCAAGGAAGGGGCAGGAGGCAGAGGTTACGTTGAAAGAAGGAGAACATAACATATCAGCTGAAGACTAAATAACATGTTAACGTTTTATAAATTTTGTACATCACATGCATCATTTTTGTTAAATATGTCTCTCTTATTCATTCTGAATATGGTGAACACGTTTGAACAGTCTTATGTATCTGCATGCATGCGCGCGTGCACACACACACACACTCACTCACACGCACAGACACATACACAGATACACACACAAACACCCACACACACTCACACGCACAGAGACACACACACGCACTTACACGCACACAGACACACACTCACTCTCACACACAGACACACACGCACTCATACAGACACACACAGACAGACACACTCACACACACACAGGCACACACAGATTCACAAATACACACACACAAACACACACACACAGAGGCTCTCTCTCTCACACACACATACACTGACACACACACACGCGCACACACACGCACACACAGACGCTCTCTCTCTCACATACACACATGCACTGACACACACACACACATACACACACACTGATCAATCGTTGTTCGGCCGTTCCATTTCAAATTATCCTGTTTTATTTACATTGTCACTTGCAATTCTTTCTTGCAAATATATTCTGTTTCTTTCTCTACATTTGATGTTATTCTGTCTGTCAAGAAGACATTGGGGACAGGGGGGATGTCACTTTACTCCTCGTCAGTCTCCGCATTCACTGTGTTCTATTCCTTTTTGTTTCTTAGCCCATTAAAAATCCATACTGTGTCTAACCCTTGAATCCCGATAAACAGCTCACTTTTTTTGGATTACAGTATGGAAACAGGCCCTTCGGCCCGACATCGAATCTCCGAAGAGTAACCCACCCAGACCCATTCCCCTACGCTCTATTCATCCCTGACACTATGGGCAGTTTCGTATGGCCAATTCACCTAACCTGCACATCTTTGGACTGTGGGAGGAAACCGTAGCACCCGGAGGAAACCCACGCAGACACGGGGACAATGTGCAAACGCCACACAGACAGTTGCCCAAAACTGTTCAGTAAACAAAACGTTTACTTTTTGGTTAAGGCTACAACAAATCTAAAAAAGTAAAGGCATACAAACTGTGCAATAAGATGTTTGCACTTTTGCAAACACATTATTGAATTACATTGTGTAAGCGATAATTAACTGATAAAAGATATGAGTATAATCCAGCGAAATACGTAGCACAGCAAGAGAATAACAAGCGGTTACATTCAAACTTGAGGATTATGGACTAACATTTATTGTGTCCAGAAAAAAGATGGTGATTTTGTGAGAAATTGCATTTTCCCCATGATATGTAATTCCCAGTAGTTCACGTACCAATGTGGAGATCCCATGTTGGTTGACAGGGAGCTCCAGGCTCTGAATGAATTCTCACCGTCTCAATGTGCAGTTGGTGTGTGTCTCTGCACTGTTCATAAATCTATCAGCAGCTTTAATGCCGTACTCCTGGAATAGTTCGCCATTCCCACCAGCTTCTGACCTCTATAGGAGTGCAATAATGTCTTCTCAGAGATAGAAGGCATTTCCTTGAAACTTGGCACAAACCATTCACTTTCCCCCCTCACGTTCAGCAAACCAAGTTAAAGTGACACATGTGTACTATGAGCAAAGGATCCAGGAGGAACAACATAGAGCAGTCTATCTGTGTAGACTCTGCTTCACTCTTTGTCATGTTGGTTCATAAAAAACATCTTCCTATTTCTGCACAAGTGGTTCGATCGGCTGAATGGCCACCTCCTGGTCAACTGGAAGCAGCTCAAGGACCTGACTTGGCGACTCCGGTCCTGTTTAACATCTCGATGTGCTGACTACACTCCTTCCCTCCTTATGTAATAGGCAGGAGGGTCTGAATGGGCTATCCCTATTCTTATCCAATAGTTTCAATTGATTGAATGGCGTCCGTGTATTCTGTTGAAACCACGTTTCGGGCAAAAGCTTATGCTTAGAAACGGCGATTCCTCTGCTCCTCCGATACTGCCTGATATGTTGTGCTTTTACAGCGCTACACTCTCGAGTTTTCAGTCACTGAATGGTCTCCTCTGTTTCTGTGCACCAGGTTATCGGAGTAAATAAACTCCAAATGTTCCTGTCTTGCAGTTTTGAGGAACTGAATGGAACACAGGGACGTTGGACTGAGGAGTAGGAGTGTGTCATTAGACACATTAAGCCTTCTCAACTATTCAGTAAGGTCGTGGCTGATCTGGATGTGTTCTCAGCCCCATTTCCATATCTGTAGTTCATTGTCATTTACTGTCTAATCTCTAAATGCTTTGACTAAATGCAAACACACAGTCACCACAAACTTCTGTGGAATAGCATTCCCACTCAAACAACCCTTTGTGAAATTCTCCTCATCCGTGTTCAGACTGGGGTTGGACGGACCACTGTTTCATTTTCTAGTTCCTCCATTGATCATGATAAATTTTAAATGCAACCAGGTTGATGATATGACCAATGTTATAGGTTACAGACTAGGTCAGGTGCTTTGCTGGGGACAAGTTAGCTCGATATCTTACATTTGTAAAAATAATTCACCAAAGCAATGTTACTCAAAGCTAAGATGGAAAAATAAAGTGCAAATAGTTTGGACAAATATGTACATTATCTTTGAATGCATACTGAGATGCAGTGCGTGCATAAACACAGACACACACACTAAGACATACACAGTGTCTCACACACGCAAATGCACACAGACACACACATACACATGCCTAAATACAAGCAGGAAAAAAAAGCTGCAAAATATCAGCTTGAAAGAGCTTTGTCCAAGCAATAGTTGAACTCAAGGCAAAAGTAAAATAATTAAATGTTCAAAGTTTGTGCGAAGATTTGTAGCTCGGGTGCTCGTTGTTGTGGTTCTGTTCGCAGAGCTGGAAATTTTTGTTGCAAACGTTTCATCCCCTGGCTAGGCGACATCATCAGTGCTTGGGAGCCTCCTGCGAAGCGCTTCTTTGATGTTTCCTCCGGTGTTTATAGTGGTCTGTCCCTGCCGCTTCCGGTTGTCAGTTTCAGCTGTACGCTGTAGTGATTGGTATATTGGGTCCAGGTCGATGTGTTTGATGATGGATTTTGTGGCTGAATGCCATGCCTCTAGGAATTCCCTTGCTGTTTTCTGTCTGGCTTGCCAATCTCGGGACTCATAGCAGAGGCAGTTATGCAAAGGTTAGAACAAACAGTCCTACCACAAATTCAACCCAAACTCTTGGTCAGATATGTCGATGACACATTTGTAATCATTACAAACACGGAAATAGAAAAAAACACACCGGATCATCAGCGCCACACTCACAGGAATCCGATTCACGAGAGAAGAAGAAAAGGATAGCCAACTCCCATTCCTCGACGTGATGGTACAGAGAACACCGAACGGAGAATTCACTACAAGGGTATACACGAAAGCCACACACACAGACCAAGTCCTAAACTATGAAAGTAACCACCCCAACACACACAAACGAAGCTGCATCAGGACACTATTCAAAAGGGCCACAACACACTGCAGTACACCAGGACTGCAAAAAGAAGAAGAGGAACACCTATACAAGGTATTCGCCGAAAACAGATACCCGCACAACTTCATCAACAGATGTCTAAGAGAAAGACCACGGAACGAGGACATACCACAACCAAAAGGACTAGCCACACTACCATACATCAGGAGCATCTCAGAACTGACAGCCAGACTACTGCTGCCCCTAGGACTCATAACAGCACACAAACCAACAGCCACGCTCAGACAACAACTCACCAGAACGAAGGACCCGATACCCAACATGAGCAAAACTAATGTAGTGTACAAAATACCATGCAAGGACTGCACTAAACACTATATAGGACAAACAGGAAGACAGCTAACAATCCGCGTACATGAACATCAACTAGCCACGAAACGACACGACCAGCTATCCTTAGTAGCCACACACGCAGACAACAAGCAACATGAATTCGACTGGGACAACACTACTATCATAGGGCAAGCCAGACAGAGAACAGCCAGGGAATTCCTAGAGGCATGGCATTCATCCACAAACTCCATCAACAAACACATCGACCTGGACCAAATATACCAACTACTACAGCGTACAGCTGAAACTGACAACCGGAAGCGGCAGGGACAGACCACTATAAACACCGGAGGAAACATCAAAGAAGCGCTTCGCAGGAGGCTCCCAAGCACTGATGATGTCGTCTAGCCAGGGGACGAAACGTTTGCAACAAAAACTTTCAGCTCGGCGAACAGAACCACAACATAATTAAATATTATTCTGCCTCTGAGGTTGTTCTGCTCAGATTTATTCCTGGAGCAGTCGGATTTGGCTGAATTACCTTTGATTTTGGGCAGTAGTGAGATGCCAATGATTCCTTAACAGAAATCCTACATGAATGATAAAGATGACTGAACGATTTTCACCTCTCATACATTGCTGCGAGAAGGAACAAGGAAAGAGAGGAAGCAATAAGCAGTGGCTTCTCCAGCATGTTCCATTTTCTCCATCTCTGAGCAGAAATATACAATAATGTTATCTGACCACCAAACTGTGTGTCGCTCTGTGTATGTGTCTGAGTGTGTCTGTGTATGTCGGTGTGTCTATGTCTCTTTGTGGGTCTATGCGTGTCTGTGTGCATGTGTTGTGTGTGTGTGTGTGTGTGTCTGTGCGTGTGGATGTGTCTGTGTGTCTCTGTGTGCGTGTCTTTGTGTGTGTGTATTTGTGTATGTGCATCTGTGTGCGTGTGTGTGTCTCTGTGTGTTTGTGTGTCTGTGTACGTGTTTGTGTATGTTTGCCTAATAGCAGGATACAGCATTATCGGGGAGGGGTGTTTTTCAGACTGGAGGCCTGTTGTTATGGACGAGGACAGACCACTCAAAATTTTCTTAACCAGGCTGCGCAGACCGTAACTTTGTAATTTGTTTCAGTAAGTGCACACTGAACATTATCAGCTTTTAAAACAAACAAAAAAATTCACTAAACGCCACAATGAAACACAAAGAACACAATAAAGAACCCCTACAGAACTCAATCTATTCAAACTAGACTTAATTAGTTGTTCTGGAAGCACACAACCATCTCAATAAGCAAACCCCCCTTACGAACAGTGCCAATGGAACAAATGCTTACAGGTTGGTGCTAGAAGGGCAGAAGGAGAGAGAGAGAGAGAGAGCGAGAGTACGAGGGAGAGAGAGAGAGAGAGAGAGAGAGAGACAGCCTATCCACACAGCTGAACTACAAACTGGTTCTGGACTGAACTGCTCACATAGAGAGTTGACAGCTCTCTTTTGATTATACCTTTAATCACAAAACCATTTAATCCCTATACCAAGCCAATCACCTTGGAGACGGGAACTATTTACGACCCTTCTGAAAAAAAAATCAAGGACACAGTATCTTTGAGAAAAGGAAGCTTTCAGAGAAAAGGCACCAGTTTTGTGACAATGTGCACAGTGGTGTTCCACTGGGACTTGTGCTCAATGCATTTTTGTTTAATATTTAGACAAATGATTCAGATGAGAATTATAGAAGGCACGGTTAGAAAGATTGTGGATGAAACCAAGTTTGGCTATATAGCAGACAATGAAGATTAAACAGAGACCTAGATCAAATGGCTTGATGAATCTTATAGTTGTACAGCACGGAAGCAAATACTTTTGAACAACTCGTCCATGACAACCTGATTTCTGAAATTAATCGTGCCCGACTTGGGGTGGTGCAGTGGCTCAGTGCTACTGCCTGACAGTACCAGGGACCTGTGTTTGATTGCTGGCTCAGGTGACTGACTGTGTGGATTTTGTACATTCTCGCTGTGTCTGCGTGGGTTTCCTCCCACAGTCCAAAGTTGTGCAGGTTATGTGAATAGGCCATGCAACGTTGCACATAATGTCAGGTGCATTAGTTAGGAACAAATGTGGTGAGATGGTTCTGTGTGGGTAACTCTTCAGAGGTTTGGTGTGGACTTGTGCTACACTGTAGCTAATCGAATCTATTTGCCAGCAATTGGCCCATATCACTCTAAATCCATCCTTTTAATATACCCATCTGCATGCCACTACGTCCGGCAGTTCATTTCCACTTTCTGAGTTAAAAGGTTGCCTCGAGGTCACTTTAAAATCTTTCCCCTCTCACATTAAATCTATGCCTACTAATTTTTGACTTCCAAACATGGGGAAAAGATCTTGACTACTCACTCTCTATCCATGCAATTCATGAATTTATAAACCTCTATAAGGTGCAAATGCGTCTCCCACCCAAGGTCTGTGTTTCCGGGGCTTAAATTCTGAAATTCAATACTGACACCTCTTCCATCGTGATCAAACGACAATTTTAAAATCATTTTAGTCAACGTGTTCAGATATATTATAAAACACCTCTAGTTGGATTAGAACCTAGACCTTTGGAGCCAGAGGCAGGGACACTACCATAACCCCACAATAGACCCAAAAGTCACAACATTATTCTCCTGTGGTGTTTGTTCATCAGCCTGTTCTGTCACGCTGCACCAGAATCTAGACAATATGGTCTCGAGCTAGGGACACTACTAGACAAGTTCAGGAATTGGAATAGAATCCAGAGCTCTGCCTCAGAGGCAGGGATACTACCGACTACACAAGGTCTAAACCATGCCCAAACTTTTAACTTTAAATGCCAGCTTTCAGATCGGTATGGATTCATTGAAATCTGGTCCACTTTACTGAATTACCCAGTTAGAATAATGTTGTTAAAAATGCAAGATACTTGCCTCAACTGTAGGATATCGAGTTTATGTGCTATGCCTTCGAGATAAACTATGTGCATCTTTAAATACTTGGCTATTATTTCCAGTTTAAATGGCTATTATCTGTAGTCGCTGAGAATGTGTTGCTGGAAAAGCACAGCAGGAGAGTCGACGTTTCGGGCAGCATCCAAAGAGCAGGAGAATCGACGTTTCGGGCATGAGCCCTTCTTCAGACCTCTCTTCCAGCTCCTTGGATGCTGCCTGACCTGCTGCTCTTTTCCAGCAACACATTTTCAGCTCTGATCTCCAGCATCTGCAGTCCTCATTTTCTTCTATTATCTGTAGTCTGCAATATGAGGAATGAAATCCTGTAGACACACTCTGCACTGTGAAGGAACTCAAATAGATATCAGTACTGAATATCAGAGACAAAGCCAGAGCAGACTTTCTGGCCTGAAACACCGATCACCGTTTCCCACCTCTAACGTGTGACTGCCCTCTTCCTGAAACCATTAAATGATACAAGGCAACTGATTACTTTCCAGCCTTTCTTCCCCAGTATTATCATTCACTGGGCTAAAGAATTGTAGATGGAGTTTAATGTTGATAAATGCAATATATTGTACTTTGGTAAAACAAACTAATAAAACAATTATACAATTAAATGTTGAGCCATTGGTAGTGTTGTAGAACAGAGCAACATAATTGTTTCAGACATAATTCTTTAAGTTTTCTTCATATGTAGACAGGGTGGTTATGAAGGTGTTTCACCTGTTGGCCTTCATTATAGAGACATAGAGTCATAGAGATGTACTGCACGGAAACAGGCCCTTTGGTACAACTTGTCCATGTCGACTAGATACCCTAAGCTAATCTTGTCAATTTTGCCAACTCTTGCCCATATCCCTCTGAACACTGCCTATTAATATACTCATCCAGATGTTTTTTAAATACTTTAATTTTACCAGCTTCTGGCAACTCATTCCATACACATACAACCCTCTATGCATAAAAATTGCCCCTGAGGTCCCTTTTAAAATTTCCCCTCTCATCCTAAACCTATGCTCTCTAGTTGTGGACTCTCCCACACCGGGGAAAAGACATTGTCTATTTACCCCATGCATGCCTCTCATGATTTTATAAACCTCTGTAGTTCACCTTTCAGCCTCTAATGATTCAGAGAAAACAGCGCAAGCCTTTTCCGGCTCTCCCTCCAGCTCAAATCCTCCAGCCCTGGCAACATCCTTGTAAATCTTTTCTGAACTCTTCCAATTTTCTCAACATCTTTCCGATAGGAATGAGACAAGAATTGTACGCATTATTACAAAAGTGGCCTAACCAATATCCTGCACAGCCGCAACATGACCTCACAACTCTTATACTCAGTGGTTTGAACAATAAAGGAAAGCATATTAAACACCTACTTCACTATCCTATCTACCTGCAACTCTACTTTCAAGGAAATATAACCTGTACTCCAAGGTATCTTTGTTCAGCAACACTCTCCAGGACTTTATCATTAAGTGTGTAAGTCCTGCTCTGATTTGCTATTCGAAAATGAAGCACCTCGCATTTTTCTAACTATACCTCCATCTGCCACTCCTCAGTCCATTGGCCCACCTGATTAAGATTCCATTTTACTCAGTGGTAACGTTCTTAACTGTTAATTACACCTCCAATTTTCGTGTCATCTGCAAATTTACTAGCTATATTTCCAATATTCACATCCAAACCATTTATATAAATGACGAATAGCAGTGGACAGTCCTTTGAGTACAGGAGTTGGGGTGTTGTGTTCTGGTTGCACAGGACTTTCGTGGGCATGTGCTGGAAGACTGTGTGCCGTTCTGGTCGCCCTGTCATATAGAGAATATTATTAAGTTCGGGATAGTTCAGAAGAGGTTTATCAGGATGTTGCTGGGAATGGAGTGTTTGAATTATAAGGGCAGGCTCAACAGACTCAGACATTTTCTACTGGAGCGTAGGAGGCTGCGAGGTAACCTTGTAGAGGTTTATAATATCATGAAAGTTATCGATAATGTTGAATATTAGGTCTCTTTTCCCTCGATTGGGAGATTGTTTTAAGATAAGAGGATGAAGTTTCTTAAAAGACATAGCGTCATAGAACTGCATAGCGTGGAAACAGACCTTTTGGTCCAACGTGTCCATGACAACCAGACAGCCAACATTATTCTCATGCTATTTGCCGGCATTTGGTCAATTTGCATCTAAACCCTTCCCATTCATCTGTCCATCCAGATGCCTATTAAATGTTGTAATTGTGCCAGCCTCAATACCTTCCTATGGCAGCTCATTACACACGGACCATCCTCTACATGAAGATGTTGCCCATTAGAACCTTTTTTTGTCTTTCCCATCCCACCTTAAACCTTTGCCACCTAGTTTTTTACTCCACTACTCTAGCGAAATGACCTTGGCTATTCACTCTATCTGTTGCACCCATGATTTTACTAACCTCTAACATCAACCCTCATCCACTGATCCTCCAGGGAAAACAGGCTCAGCCGATTCAGCCTCTTCCTCTAATTCAAACCCTTCAACCATGGCAATATCAGCGTCAACACTTCTTGAACCCTTTAAACTTTCACAACATCCTTCCTACAGAGCAGGGAGATCAGAATTGCATACAGTATGCCAGAAGTGGCTGAACCAATGTCATATACAGTCGCATTCCAGTCTCCTAACGCATATACACAATACACTGACCAATAATATATCAAATACTTTCTTCACTGTCCTATCTACCTGCAAATCCACTTTCAAGGAACTATAAACCTCTGCTCTGAGGTCACCTTGTTCAGCAACGCTCCCCAGTAAGTGTATACGTCCGGCCCAGATATGCCTTTCCAATGCAGCATCTCACAATTATCTAAATTAAACTCTGTCTGCCACTCCTCGGTCCATTGGCCCATCTGATTAAGATCCCATCGTAATCTGAGGTAACCTTCTTTACTGGCCACTACACCTCCAATTTTGGTGTCATTTGCAAACTTACTAACTTTTCTATGTTCATATCGTGATCATATATATTAATAACGAAATGTAGCGGACCCAGCATCGATCCGTGTGGCACTCCACTGGTCACAGGCCTCCAGTCTGCAAAACAACCCTCCACCACCACACTCTGTCCTCCGCTTTTGAGCCAGTTCTGTATCCAACTAGCTAATTCTCCCTGTATTCCATGTGATCTAACCTTACTAACCAGTCTCTCAGGGGAACTATGTCGAATACCTAACTGAAGTCCATATAGATCACATCCAGCATTCTGCCATCATGAATCCTCTCCGTTACTTCGCAATAAAAAATATATCAAATCAGTGAGACATGACTTTCCACGCATAACCCCATTTCACTATCAAGATAAAGGGTATTTGCCCAGAACGTCGGTTTTCCCGCTCGTCAGATGCTGTCTGACCTGCTGGGCGTTTCCAGTACAACTCTCATCTAGACTATGATCTCCAGCATCAGCAGTCCTCAATGTTGCCTATCCCTAATCAGTTCTTGCCTTTCCAAATGAATGCAAATCCTGTAGCTCATGATTCTCTCCAACACCGTGCCCACCATTTTTGTCAGGATCCCCAATCTATAGCTATTGGCTTTTTCTTTCCATTTTGTTTAATAGCAAAACTTTAGTCAAACTCATGACTTCCAGCATCTCACCTGTACCTATTGATGATGATGACAACGTCTCACCAAGGGACCCAGCAATCACTTCTTTAGCTTCCTACAAATTACTTGGGTCCACCTGATCACGACCCTATGAGGTGATTCATTTTTTTACACAGCATGTGGTTCGTGTAGGGAAGGAATTTCCTGAGGAAGTGATGGAGTTTGGGTAAAGTTATAAGTTTTAAAACGTTTTGGTAAAGTACAAGAATAAGAGAACACTTTGACAAATCTGGGCCCAGCGCAGGCATTGGGAATGATTTAGCTTGGGATGATGGTCAGCATGGACTGTATGGGTTGATAGGCCTGCATGCAAATACCCTGTATAACTCGATGAGTCTGTTTGTGTTTGTATGTCCAAGTATGTGTCTGCATATTTCTGTTGGTGTTTGTCTATTCCTGTGTGTCTACATATGTCTCTGTTAACCACCGTGTGCATGTTTATCTCTCTCTGTGCTTGTTACATGTGTTCCTGCATTAGTGTGTGGATCTCTGTCTCTGCATCTCTGTGCAATGGGAACTCTTCTTGTTTTTGGTGTGAATCACTGAAACGGGGTCAAAATCACTCTTCGTTCCTCTCCCTTTCCTTCTTTTCTTTAAAGTGATACAAGCCCACACTCTGCTGGTCTGGTTTAGGTCTTTTCAATCCTTTCTCAAAGGTAAGATTACTTGTAAGAGTAAAACATTAATAATTCCAAGTTAAAGGAAGTGCATTAAAATTAATCTCATTGCCTTGGAAAATGGCTCACTCGGAATTGCTTGGTTATAATTACAATGGAAATATGATTTAATGTGTATTCTGTGTGTTGGAAATACTACCCAGTGAACAACCATTTCTACATTGCAGAAGGAGCGCAGACATTTCTCCACATGAACGTGTTCCACTCTGAGGGCCTAAGTGCAATGACAATCCTCTCCAAACCGACCTAGTGTGTGCGTGTATGTATGCTTGCGCGCACATGTATGCGCCTGTGTGTATGTTTGGTGAAATCAATGTTCAGGTTGGATTGTGCTGTGAGCTGCTGCCCTCCCTCTCTCCCTCAATCCCTGGTCGTTTACACACTTCACACGATTACAGTGGGGTTGGGCATCGGGGTGGGGCGGGGGGGGGGGTGAAACAGAGATTGACAACAACAGAAATCTCAGCAGCTCTGGAAGCATCTTTGGACAAAAATGAAAGTTGACGTTTTGGATCGAGTGACCCTTACTCAGAACACATATCGGGGGATTTAACATCACTTTAAACATCACAGAGACTACCAGACCAGCCCCACACAGATACACACACGAATACAGACACATAGAGGCACTCACTATGCATTGACAGTAATACAGACATGGAGAGTGTGTCAATATTTCACTCTCTCTGTCTGGTGTGTGTCATTATTTTTGGGTGGAGTGTGACTGTAAGACAATTTCAATATTTGCAGATACCAAACCTGAAAGAATTGCAAAGTTTGTTGAGGACGGTGTGGAACTCCAACAGGAAAGTTATATGTTGGTGTAGTGTTCAGGTGTATGGCAGATGAGGATCAATGCAGCGCAGTGTGAGGTGATGCTCTTTAGTAGGAAGGACATTGAAAGACAATATGAAACAGGTTGTACCGTTATAAAGGAGCTGCAGGAACAGAGGGCCCAGGGTGTATATGAGAATCGATTATTGAAGATGTCAGGACAGGTGGGGAGAGCAGTAAATCTCACAGATTAGTTTTAGCATCTGAGCTGTTTACAGGAGGAGGTGTACGAGGGAATTTCCATGCTCCCTTCCTGAGATGTGATGGAGACGATGTGATGTGAGTCCACCTTCCTGCCCACCGAGACCTTGGGGATTCCATTTGTACCAGCTCGACACAAAAGGGAGATGGCATCAGGGCCACGGCTTCTAATTGTGCCGCGGGGAAACGGAACTGACAGTGAGTTTAAAGTGAGAATTTCCCTTCACTGAATATTGCTCCTTACTCAGTAGGTGGGACGTGGATAGTTCAGAATCTCCACATGAGGCTTGGTCATTTCTGTCTATTCCAGGCTGTTTCTCCTGGAATGGGAGAAAGGGAGGGAGGGAGGGAGGGTGGGAGTGGGTACCCCTGCTGTTAGTGCTGGTGTAGGTGGGGGGAAATATGGTGAGGTGTCTGGAGGGAGTCAGTCCACAGTGGCATATCCATGCAATGTTATTAGTGTGTGCGTGTGGCGGGGGAGGGGGGGGAATGGAGAGAGAGAGAGAGAGAGGGAAGGTGTTGCAAGCAGCAGTGAGAGTGGTGGAGCAAGAGCGTTGTTCTGGGTCGCTGTTGCAACAGATATACAGTGAGTATGAGGGAGCAGAGAGAATTCGGTGACCCTTATCCTGAAAGATCGAGGCAGGTTATTGATGGTTGTGCTGTATTGCTGGGCATTTCTTCAGACCGCAGGTACTGCACTGATCTGGGTGGTGAGTTCAGACCATGCCAGGTGTGTCTGATAGTGTGAGCCCCTTCTGAGAAGAGAATGATCCCCCTCTGTACAAGTCCATCCACCAGGACCTCCGTGCCCCTGTCGACAAACCGTGCTGTAATTGCCCCTTATCTGCCATGCTCGGGGTAAACTGTACAAACCAGCTCCGACATAAAAAAAGTTCAACTGTGTGCCCACTGGCCTTTTAAAGATGGCACCAGTGCCAGGGATAACATAATATCCAAGGGTATCAGTGCGATGGTGAGTACCTCCAGCTGTGATGGGTGGGAGAATAAGGCTGGTATTGAATGAGAGGGGCACCATGGGGTGGGGGAGATGATGTCGATAAGGTAGCACCAGGAAACGAGCTCGACCTTGTGCAGACAATCCCTCTGTCACACTCAATGAAAATGGCACTGAGATAATTTATTGTTCGATTCAGCCCAATGAAACGAAGACACTGCTGAGCCCAATCCCAGTTACAACGCTGCAGCTGCTTGACCAATGCTCTCCATCACAGAGAAGGAGCTCAACGTCACCTTCCCCTTGGGAAATATGGCAGGGCAGGAGACTGAGATATCAGTGAGGAAGCACTTTTGGACACATAATCATAATTCTACTAGTTTTAAAATAGAGATGGAAAAGGACGAACTGGGTTTAAACGATAATGCTCTAAATTGGAGGAAGGCCAAATTGGATGATATTAGCAAGAACAAATATTCACAGTTACGGGGCCAGCTGAGAAAGGGAAACCTTCAAAAGTGAGATATTAAAATCACAGAGACAGTCTATCCCTGTTAGAGTGAAGGGTAAGGCTGGTAGTGTAAGGAATGCTGGAGGACTGGAGAAATTGAGTGTCAGGTTACAAATAAGAGGGAAGCATATGTCAGGTAGAGAGAGAGGGAGAGAGAGCAGGAGTCAAGGTTTTTTTCAGTACTCATTCACGGGATGCGGGTATCACTAGTTGGGCCTGCATTCATTACCCAACACAAACACATTGTTGTCGGTCTGGAGTCACATGTAACCCATGCCGGGTAAGGAGGCAGTTTGCTTCCTTCAAGGCCATCAGCGAACCTGATGGGTTTTTTTTTCCAAAAATCGAAAATGGATTCATCATTGTCATTTGGCTCGTAATTCCAGATTTAAAGTGACTGTCGAGAAGGGTCTAAAGCCAGTAGGAGTATACATAAGAGGGAAATCCGGAGGCCATAAAGGGGACATGAGGTAGTTCTGGAAAATAGGGTTAAGGAGAATCCAAATGGACTCTAAACATACATTAAGGACAAAAAAGTAACTCAGGAGAGTTTTGGGGCACTTAAAGTTCAGCAAGGTTGCCGATGTGCAAAACCGCAGGAGATGGAGGCGATATTAAATAAGCATCGTGCGTCAGTATTGACTGTGCAGAAGGATATGCAAGCTAAAGAACTTTGGAAATAAACCGTGACACGTTGAAAAGTGTCTGCATTACAGAGAAGGAGATGCTGGAGTTCGTAAAGTTCGTAAAGGTGGTAAAATCTCCAGGACCTGATCAGATGTACCCTAGAACACTGGGGGAAGCGAGTGAAGAGATTCATGGGCCCATTGCTGAGATATTTGTATCGTCAATTGTCACAGATGAGATGTTGGAAGATAGGAGGTTTGCGAACTTGGTGCGATTACTGACAATGTTTAAGAAGGATGGTAAGGAAAAGGTAGTGAGCCTGACTTCAGTGGAGGGCAAGTTGTTGGTAAGGATTATGAGGCACAAGGTTTGCGTGGATTTTGAAAAGCAAGGCCTGATAAGTAATAGGCAACATGGCTCGAAGCATGGAAAGTTGTGTCTCACTAAGTTGACTGAGTATGTTTGAAGAAGTGACTAAGTAGATTCATTGAGGCAGAGGTGTATATTGTTGGTATGGACTTCATTAAGGCATTTGACAACGTTCTGCATTGTAGGTTGGTTAACCGTTTAGTTCATATGGAATACAGGGAGAACTAGCCGTAGTATACAGAATTAGTCCGAAGGCAGGAGACAGATGATGTTGGTGAAGGATTGTTTTTCGAACAGGAGGGTTGTGACCATTGGTGTGCTACAAGGGTTGGTACTGGATCCGCTACTTTTCACTATCCACATAAATCATTTGGATGTGAACATTGCAGCAATAGTTGCTAAGTTTGCAGTTGAAACCAAAATCGATGGTGTAGTGGAGAGCAAAGAAGGTTTATCTCAGAGTACAATAGGATCTTGATCATATGGGCAGATGGGTTGAGAATTGGCAGATGGTTTTTAAGCTAGATAAATGGGAGGTGCTGCATTTTGGAAATGCAAATCAGGTAAGGACATATACACTTAATGGTAAGGTCCTAGGGAGTGTTGCTGAACAAAGAGACCTTGGAATGCGGGTTTATTGCTTCTTGAAAGAAGAGTCGCAGGTAGATAGGATTGTGAAGAATGCATTTGGTATGCTTGCGTTTATTGGTCAGTGATTTGACTATTGAATTGGGTGGTTATGTTGCTGCTGGACAGCACATTACTTTAGCCAATTTTAGAGTACAGCATTCAATTCTAGTCTCCCTCATTTTGGAACTATATTGTGAAAATTGAAGAGAAACAGTAAAGATTTACAAGGATATTGCCAGGATTGGAGTTATAGGGAGCGTGCGAGTAGGTTAGTTTATTTTATTCTTGTAACGTGAAGAGCATGTATAGGATGTATAGCCAAGTTCTTTTTCCCTAAAACGAGAGAGCATCGATTTCCGATGAGAGGGAAAAGATTTTAAAATGACCTAAGGAGCAACTTTTTCCTACAGAGGGTGGTGCATGTTTGGAATGAGATGCCAGAGGAGGTGGTGGAGGCTTTTACAATTACGACTTCTAAATGAAATTTGGATAGGTACATTAAGAGGAAGGGTTTAATTCGATATTGGCCAAATGCTGGCAAATGTGATTAGTTTAGTTTGGGATATCCCATCAGCATTGACGAATTAGTCTGAAGCGTCTTTTCCGTGCTGTACACCTCCGAGACTCTGACAATATCTGACCTTGCACCAATATTGTACCAATTCATCATTCCCGGACATACTAACCTATGTTGCTAGATATGATCGAGATGTCTTCACTTCAGCATTCTGAAGCCTGCAAATACATCCTTCCATAACACTGACTCAGAGTCTCTCTCCCTCTGTCTATTTCCCCTTGGTTGGTGTTTAAACTGTTTCCCCACCATCCAGTTTTAATTGTCCATTTTTAATGTGAAAAACCGTACTATATATTTTACTTCCATTGTATGTTGCTCACCCAAGAGCATCAGCTTCCAACACTAAGAAGCTTAGAAACAATGTTCAAAACTGATTACTTGCATTTGCTTTGACTTCCCAGTGTCCTGCCCTGTGCTCCATGTTGGATAGTGGGGTTTTAGCAGTGTTAAGTCACACCTTTGTAACTTGCTCTGTGTCTAACAATTGAAAGCCTTTGTTAATCACTCTCTGCTGCTCATGTCCTCAGTAACATGTTAGTGATTTAGACCAGTCTTCTCACTTGCATTTGACTGACATTTGACTTAACTCTAGTTTTTGTACCTTCGTGGAAATGCTGGGGCTGGTTTCCTGGAGGCTGTGTTTTAAGCCGCTGTGGAAATTCATGAAGATCAAAGGCTTTGGTGACCCAACCCTGTATGAAACATGGTGACTGCAGTTGCAGCACCTGGATCTGCAACATGACCAACAAATAGAGCAGAAGCTGCAGAGAAGGGAATCTCTATAAAATGGGATGAGGGAATCACAATCAGATCAGCCATGGTTTTGAAAAACGTTGGAACCGGATTGAATGGCTCGCTCTTGCAACCTATTCAGATATTCCTGATAGTAACAAACCAATTTCCCTTTTCTCCCAGTGTCCCAGACTGGTGGGTAGTAAGTTGCCTCCTCCTGTTCCTGGGGAACAGAAATCTGGGGCCTCACTAGCCTCCAGATTTCCCTGTATCCCAGTCTCGAACAATTGAGTGACTGCCTCCTATTCCTGTGTTCCGGTATCGTGTAGTTGAGTGTCTACCTCCTGTCCCTGTGTCCCAGTCTGGAACAGTTAAAAAACTGCCTCCTGTCCCTGTTTCCCAGTCTTGATCAGTTGAATGACTACCTCCTGTATCTCCCTGTTCCTGAGCAGCAGTTACAATGCTCTGAATGATGTCACAAGGTTAAGAAAGGACTTGATAACAGGGAATTTCAAACTTGGAGCAGCATTACACAAAGATATCTAGAAACTTCTCCACGAAACATTTTATGCAGCTATTACTTTATTCCTGTCTCCTTTTATAAACAGGGTGAAACGAATACAACAGTGCAGTGTTCCGACAATACTCCCACATACAGGGAAGACAGATTATAAAGCTTGAAAGATGTATGGTCTATCCCTCAGCAATCCTCATCCATTCCATCCAAACCAAGTAAATGTTCCCTTTTATTGTGTTATGTAAAATGATGTAAGGAACTGGTTAACTGAACCTGTTTGTTTGGTGACTGTCACTAATGTCAGTCTCCATGGATTCTAATTATCCCAGTGGAGGGTTTCCATCTTTTCATGATAAAAGGGCTCCATTCAATATGTTATCCCATGGTGTGGGCGGGAGAATCACAGATAGTACTAACTGGGATCGACTGCTCCAGAGAGAGGGAGAGATCAGAAACTGAGAACATTGGACTGGGATATTCCAACAGCAGATCAGAATCTGAGAATGTTATACTGGAATGTTACAACAATGGATCAGAATCTGAGAACATTCGACTGGACAGTTCCAAAAGTGGATCAGAATCTGAGAACATTTTACTGGACAGTTCCAAAAGTGGATCAGAATCTGAGTACATTCGACTGAAATGTTCCAACAATGGACAGGAGGTTATCCTATTATGTTTGGATTCTTTCCACATTTTATTGGTGGCCGTTAACATCGCGGATCAAATATGAACTTTACATTATTTGATGTTTTTATTATCCTATCCTGGCTATTGTTGGTGTCCCTGGTAAGTTTCACTGTCGATATATTGTTTGCATTAACCATGTGCGACTGTATTACTGTTCTTTTCATTTACTCTACTCTGTAAGTATTCACGCTCCAAACCACAACAAACAACAGTGAACTTGTTCATTCTTATTCTCCTTCTTTCGTTCTGGTACTGTGCCTTGTTTGCTGACCTACTCACTTTCAGGTATGAACCAGGATTCATTGCATCACTGCGCTTGCTATTTAACTATTGAAAGCTTGGAAGTCACTGTCTTCTGTTCTGGATGCAAACTCCATTTCCTTCCTTTGACTCCATCTCATCCCTGGCCAACAACTGAGGCTGAAACAGAAGAGTCACAACTACGGTGGTTCCTTTGACCACAAGCTGATTACTGACACTAAATCCAGACCGTTCCTAATTTTATCTATTGACAGGTGTAGATTATACTTTACTGGTTCATCCTATCTGCTGTTTGAATCTTCTGCTATGAAACACAGTCTTAATAAAGCCAATGATCTGCTGTTGCTTAACCAAATCTGAGTCGGTATTCCATGGCTTTTATCTAAACGCAGACCAAAATCCCATCATTCCCGTACGGATTGCTTTATGTTGTTGCTGGGTCTGGCAAAACCTTTACTTTAATATTCACAAGCACGTCGTCACCTCTGTCTATGACACGGTCCTCAGTCTCCCTCTGTTAATGACAAAAAGCCCTGTCAGTTGTGCACATTTAAGTTGATTTTCTCTATGTCTATTCTCTCTCAAATAGCAACTTACAAATCTACTGCTACCAACACACACACACACACACACACACACACACAAAACAATCTCTTGCCTTATATTTCGGCAGTCGAGATTCAGAGTCATACATTTGTGGGAGCCCATTTACTGTCACTCACTGCATGGGTTACAAATCCTCCAGTGCAAGACATTTCTGTTGTGCAAACATAGTAGCAATATACTGGCAAAGGTTTGCAATGGTCCCCATGCTGGGCAGGTAGAACAGTTTATAGAGTAGTCGACGAGCATGGTGTGCATAGCTTGCCATTCTGGCTGGTCCCTTGTCCTAGTGTATGGTGCTTGGGATCGTTCTGTGAGTCAGATTCACAATTTGATGTAACTAATCATTTCAACTGATCTGGCAATAATTTTATTGAATGCTCTCATCCTTGTGATTGGACCCCCCATTGTCTCACTTCTCCAGTTACTCCCATACCTCTGTCTCCTTATCCATATTTTCACAACATGTTATTAGTTAATTAATTATTTGTTTTTGTATACCTTTCCCTGGTGTTTTTTTTTTGGCTCCCTAGTGTATCGAGTGCTGGCATTGTGAAGCTCAGAAACAATGAAATGACATGTGGCGGGCTGTTTCTCCAAGTTGGAAACGGAGTCCCAGCAGTATTGAGACACGTCTTTGAAACTTGGTCTTTGCCTCACCACTGAAAGCCTGTGTTTGTCCCTCTTACATGATTGTGCGTTTCATCACATGAGGAAACCCCTCGAGTAATATTCTCAAGTAACATGTCTCTCACTTGGAGCTGAGGGGTTTCTGAATGACTCCTGTTATGGAAAGGTTAGTGGAGGGGCTGGGGATGGTTTCCTGGAGTTTGTACTGTGAGCGGCCTCAGATATTCAGGGAGACCTGAGGATTTGATGACCCAACTCTGGATGGAGCATGGGGAGTGTTGTTACACCATCCGCATCTGCAACATGAACAATAATGGAGCAGAAACTGCAGAGATGGGAAGCTCTGAAACCACAGAGTGTGTGTGGGGAAAGGGATCTGCTAAATCTGCCTGTGTTTTAACGAGGAGACACATATCCTTTCCCTAATCCCTTTAAATACCACCTATGCAAATTCACCCTCTCCTCCCCGCACACAAACACACTCCCCTCTCTCACACGCACGCACACCCTCTCTCTCCCTCCAAAAGACTCATATGCTCACCCTCACTCTCTCACAAACACACACACTCTCTCTCCATTCCACAGACACTCCAAGTTGTTTCCAAACACACACACGCAATCACACACTCTCCCCTCTCTCACACGCACGCACACCCTCTCTCTCCCTCCCAAACACTACCATGCTCACCCTCACTCTCTCACAAACACACACACTCTCGCTCCATCCCACAGACACTCCAAATTGTTTCCAAACACACACACGCACGTGCACACAAACACGCAGACACATCGACACGCATACACGCATATCTAATATGTAAGATCAATTTACATTTGCTGGCTTTTATTTCCAGATGCATTATATTTTCTCAAAAAATATACAATTTTTAGACAGTCAGTCAATGTGATATTTTATGAACTCCTACTTTGGAAATAAACCCAGTCTGATTCCAGTTGAAGACACATACAGACCCCAAACAAGACTGAATGCCTAAAATACGTTGTCTTACTGGAAGCATCACCTCCTTTACATTGATAATACCTGAAAGTTCTCCAGGCAGGAGTTGAAAGGAACTCTGGTATTTGCATATTCTTCAATCAAAACCTGCATCTCCATTCTAACCGAATTAAGATTTAGCAGTCATTTTAGATGTGTTCAATTCATGTGCATGTGTTGTATAAGCCTTACATCTTTTCCTAATAATTCGTGTGTCTAAGGTCTTCTCTTTCTAACACCTGACGAAGGAGCAGGACAATGAAAGCTTCTGTTTTCAAATTAACCCGTCAGTCTATAACCTGGTGCCATGCGATTATTGACCTTACTCAACCCAGTCCAAAGCTAGCACCTCCATATCATGGTTTTTATTGGTTAGCCAATTTTCTCTCCAAGCACATACATTGTCCCAACCTCATGTGGTCTTGTCTTGCATATTAATCTTTCGTCAAGCATGTTATGCATTACCTTCTTGAAGTCCAGATATAATACATTTTTCAGATCCCCCTTATTCAACTTGTTTGTCACACTCCTGAATACGAAAAAGTTAGGAAAATCATTCAAACATGTTTTATCTTTAATACAATCATGTCGACTTTGATGGATTGTGGTTTGACTTTCAAAGTCTCCTGAAGTTAATTCCTTAATAATAAATTTGAACAATTTGTCTTCAGTCCCAATCGTTTGCTCATACCTTTAAATTCCCGAGTGAAGTTGGTTATTCTAAGTTCTTCCCCTTCCATAATCTCGACAGTCCGTTTCAATTCCTGTGAAATAGGCACGAGGCTGTGAAAGATCGGCTCCAATTGCTGTGTGAGGGGCATGGGTGGCTGATTGGACTCATTCTGTTCCTGCTTTACACACACGATGGGCTGAATATCCTCCTGGTGTTCTTACACTATAGCGTCGATGTCTTGCATGTCCTGCACCTGTTCCTGACCAAGCCACTTAAGATATCATTGTCCTCATTCTGTTGCACAATGACAAGTTTGGAAACTTATGCAATCTCCCTGCTATTACGCCACGTTTTGAGTGTTGAATTGAGCATGTCGGTTGCGTTGTCCACAGTAGGTAGCTCAGTGGTTAGCACTGCTGCCTTCCAGCACCAGTGATCTGGTTCAGTTTCAGTCTCGGGTCACTGTGTGGATTATGCAAATTCCCCCCGTGCCTGCAAGGGATGGCTGTCGGGTACTGCAGTTTCCTCCCAAAGTTCCAAGATGTGCCAGTTAGGTGGATTAGTCATGGAAAATGTTAGGTTCCAGAGGTTGGGTTGGGAAGGGGGTTAGGGAGTGGGGTTTGTATGACATGGCCTCCAGAGGATCAGCGTGGAGTCGATGGGTCAAATGGTCTGCTTCCACACCATCGGGATTCTATGATTAACACTTTCATTGCAGAGATCAGTTGAGGGAATAATATCTGAGTTAATTCCAATACCCTTTCTTAGTGAGGAGATTAAATCTGTGCGCATTACTCCAGATGTGATCTCACTAAGACCCTGTACAGCAGCAGCCACACTTTACGAGCTTGTTGTAAGCTTCCCACTCAGGTTAGAGCAGGCTCAGCTGTCACTGAATACACAATTTTGTTGAAAATGAATGGTGTCCTGACCTTCATTTCAGAATGATTTGAGTCCACGAGTGAGGGCGCCTTACTGCAGCTGTACAGGCCCTTGGTGAGACCCCATCTTGAACATTGTGCAATATTGTGTGCAGTTTCGGTCTCCATACCTAATAAAGGACAAACCTGACATTGAGGGAGAGCAGCGAAGGATGACCAGACTGATCTCTGGGATGACACGCTTGTTGTGGGAACAGAGTTTGGGTGAAAGTGCCTGTATTCCATGAGGTTTAGGAAAATGGGTGAACTATATAAAACTCTGACATGGCGAGATAGATTGGAAGCAGAGATGATAATTCCCCTGGGTGAGATGTCCAAAACATGGGCTCACAGTGTTGGGTACAGACAGGCCAAAGTGCGTTGAGATGAGACTAAATGTCTGCAGTCAGAGACTGGTAAAACTGAGGAATTATTTTCCTGATCAGGCTGTGAAAGCTAAGGTACTGAATATAAATATGGATTTCAAGACACAGAAGGAGGGGGGTGGACAGTGCAGGAGTTTGGTGTGGAGGTATAGAATCAGCAATAATTACAGGCAGTGATCCAATACTGTGTCAGCTCTGTTCCTATGGAATACCATAATATAGAAAATGGTGCAATATCAATAATAGTACCAATGGAAAAAGAGGCTTTGGTGCGAACCCACAAAATTACCAGTAAAAATCAAAACAAATGTAATAGTCAGCCTAATACAAACAATAGCACAGGCAACATAAATATTTAAACTGTGTATTGTAAGGAGTTAGTGCAGTAAATGTCACACATTAACACTACAGTCACTGACGACAGCACTGTACCTTTTACCAAGATCTTCACCAGAAATCGCAAGGGCTGACAGACCACGTAATGCCGATGCGGCATTCCAGTTCTCTCCAAGATATTTCCCTCCCCGCTTGAAATAAAATTCCTTCTAAATGTAGACCACAAATCCTACATTCAGGCTCAGTTTCAAGGCTTGCAGAGCGGATTACATTCCTGCTTTAGCTGAACACACTGAGGGTGAATTTGGCAAATAGAGGAATCCTGAGGCTGGGATTTGGTGTTCAGCTGGTGCCAGAGACGGATTCCCATAACAGTGAACGGGAGCTCGCTTTATAAAGAAAGGGGCACAATTCACGAATTGTGTTGCAGCGAAATTGCGTTTAATAAACACACCTTATTGGATAACTGCCTGTATATTGAATGGAGGATCAAAAGCGACCAAAGCGAATACAGTAGTTCCTATTTTATATGTTCCAATGTTTAAACATACTAAAGGATATGAACACTGTCTTGGGAAAACTGAATTGAGGAGATTTTCACCATGAACTCGAATGGAGGAAGCTCAGTGTGTTGAATGACCTACTCCTTTCCCGAAGTTTCCGTGCAGTCTGTGGGAAAGCTCTGTAACTGTTGCCACCAGCTCTCAGATGTTAGGAAGGAGGTCTCTGCAGGGTCAATAGGATAATGTTTCCCGTTCCAATACTGAGGCTGGTGCCGGGTGATCTGTACGGCTTTATGCTTGAAGACCTTGGAGCAGCTTGATACAATAGAGTGTCTTGCTTGGCCGCTTCCGAGACCATTATAGAGTTTTCCACATATCTGTGTATCTGGAGTCACCTTTAGGCCAGACCAGGAAAGCACCCGAGATTCACTTCCTGAAAGTACATTGAGGAAGGAAATTGGTGTTTACAATCGACATTGGCTTCAAGGTGACTGTTAATGACTCCAGTTTTACATCTGGATATTTTATTAATTATAACTTCCACCAGCTGCCAGAGCATTAGCCTGGTCTGGAATAGTCATCCAGAGATATTTCCACAACAGCACCATCTCTTCATGGGGACCTATCTGAAACCACACTGAGCAGGTTATTTCTGTGCTGCTTGACAGATCTGCCAGAAAGAACTCCCTCCAATATGACCATTGCGATGGGACTCAGGGCGTGGTAATTGGTCAGACTGCAGTTATTTCCTTGTTATGGGATTGGACATAGTTGAGTTACTTTCCAGATTGCCAGGGAGATGTCAGAGTTGGAGCTGAAATGAAACAGCTTCCCCAGGGACACAGCTTGTTCTGCAGCACAAGTCTTCAGTCCAATTGCAGGAATGGTATCGGGGTCCATTGCCATTGTCGTATCTACTGTGTTCAGATGCTTCTTCATGTTACATACTGTGAATCAGATTGACTAAAGATTGGCATCTGTGATTCTGTGGGCAGCATGGCGAAGGTGAGGTGGATCATCAACTCAACACTTCTGGCTGAGGAAAGTGCAGATAATACAACCATGTCTTTTACACTGATGTACAGGGCTGTCCCGTTATTTAGGATGCCGATATTTATGGAGTCCTCTCCTCCAGTGAGCTGTTTAATAGTCCAGCGACATTTATGTCTGGATGTGGCAGCACTGCAGAACTTCGATGTGATCTGTTAGTCTTGGGATCATTTCGCCCTCTGTATCAGATGTTAGTAGTGCTGTTGCGAATATAACCAGTCAAGTGCGGTAGCCTTAATGGATTGTCATCAGGTTTAGGTACACATGGTACCGACCCTATCATGTTCACCAACACTCGACGCTGAACCATAGGTCAGCTTGATGGTAATGGTAGACAGAGGGATTATCCTGGGAAAAATGTTACAGATTGTAATCGAATACAATTCTGCTGCTGCTGTGATTCTAGAGCATCACATGAATGCCCACTTTGAGCTCCAATATGTTCAATTCAATTCAACTGACTATCCCTCAGTCCACACCAAGACCCATTCACCCATCAGCTCTGCATTCAGTGTCTTAACCTGGTTTCTTCCATTTTCCTATTCTGATTCTGCTGAAGGTCTCTCTCTGGTGTCGCGCCTCCAATTTGTTGCTTTACTCAAACCCCTTTACATATGCATCTGTATCTTTTCCATTCCCCCAATGGCATCTTCTGTGTTTGATGTGAATGTGTTCCCCTCTGTTTCTCTAGCTGAGCATAATTAAGAGCTCTGCAGTGTCAGTGATGCCAGCCTTATGCAATTTCAGATCAAGGAATTTGTGCACCTTGCATTATCGGTCACTTGCCAGTGCATTCCGTGTGAGACAGAGCGTTTGAGCAGCTTGAACACACGTCTATAGAACTTGAATAAAAATTGCTCACGAAACTCAGCAGATCTGGCAGCATCTTGGGGAGTGAAAGCAGGGTTAATCTTTCAGGACCAGTGACCCTTCCACAAAGCTCCTATTTTCTCCTGCAATTTTGGATTTTCATTTCCAGTATCCATAGTCATTTGTTTAATTGAAAACCTGTTCTGACCCTATTCATTTCTAGAGAAACTCAACAGATCTGGCATCATCTGCAGAGACAGAGAAACAGAGTTAGCCTTTCAAGTCCAGTATGACACTTCTTCAGAACTGAAAAGGATTGGAAAATGAGCTTTATAATCCCTTGACAGGTGTGGGGAGTGGGTTGATGGTTAAAAGAGGGTGTGGCAAAAGATAAACATACTTTTAGTAATAGTGAACAAGAAGATCATGTGAAATAGCTTTATATTAAGATGTGAATGGGGAAAAGCGATTCTCTCGATTGAGTGAAAGATAAATAAGATGCAACCACACAAGATCATCGGGAAGCCAGGGAGGAGATTGTACGGAAACTGGAGAACATTTATAATGGGGTCAGACTGTGAAGTTATGAAATTGTACATTAATTCCTAAAGGCTGTAACGTACGAAAGTGAAAAGGGAGTTGTTACTCGAGCTTGGGTTGTGCTGCCTTGGAACATTGCAGCAGGCCAGTGCTGAAATGTTAGTATGAGAGCAAGGTAATTTATTGAAATGGGAAGCAATGAGAAGGTTAGGGTTATTTCTGCAGACAGAGTGCGTGTGTTCCTCAAATCAATCTATATTTGTTCTCGCCAATATAAAGAGACTGTATTATGAGCAGCAATGACAGGAGATCAGATTTAAAGTTTACAAATGAAATGCTGCTTCACCTGGAAGCGATGTGTGGGCCCTTGGACAGTGAGGAAGGAAGAGGTGAATGGACAAGTGTTGCAGCTTCTGTAATTGCATGGGATGGTGCGATGGGGGAGTGGGGAAACGTTCGGGGTGATGGACGGTGACAAAGAGGGAGCGGTCGCTGTGAAATACTGACAGTGGGCGGGAGGGGAAGATGTGTTTGATGATGCTGTCCTGCTGGAGACGGTGGAAATTGCGTAAGATGAATATTTGAATGTGGATTCTCGTGCAGGAGAAAGTGTAGACAAGGAGGAATCTATCATTGTTCTGGGATGGAGGGGACGGATTGACGGCAACACCGTAGGAGATAGGACAGTCAAAGCTGAAGGCCCTGTCCACAAGGGTTCGGGGATTTCTGGTTTGATGGAAAAGGAGGTCACGTTCGACGCAGCTCACAGGAATGTGGCATCGTCTAACCGAAACAGAAAAGATGCAGAAACTTGGAGAATGGAGTCAGCCTCCGCTGATCTTTTGTTCAGCCACCGGCAGAAGTTCCTCCTGAATGATTGAGAAGAACCTGGCATCTAAATTGAGGATTTCTGCCTCACATTTGGTCTGAGGCGGAATGTGAAAATAGACCCAGAGGTAGGCCAGTGAGTACACGTGAGCAGACATTCAAAAAGATATCCCAAACCGCTCAGTAATTAATATTTCTGTTCAAAAAGAAGAACTCGATAAGAAGATGGAGCACCCATGGTTGACCAAGGCTCTCAAGGATACAATTGATGATCATTAGTGGAGAGCCAGATTTAGGACATTTATTTCAGGGACCAGAAGCAGATGCTAGGCATGAATTTCAGCTGTGCTTCCTGAATTCCCCCAGAAACTGGTGCCATTGCTGCTCCATCCTCTTCCCTGCTGGTGTCCCCTTCGTGATTCTAGGTTCTTCCTCACAAGTTATAGAGTACAGTCTCTTACATTATGGTCCCTCCCCACTTCACCTGAAACTCTTTGATCAAGACTACCTATTCTGCAGTAGCATCAAGCTGCGTGTAGTGCTGCCACTTTGCCTTTGGTCTCAATGCGGCTCGGCCTCTCCATTCATGCTGTTTTACACCTCCCACCCGTCTCACTCGGAAAGTTTCCTTCTTTCAGTAAACCTCTCCCCCTTTGCACTGAATTCACACTCTGATCCAAATTGCAAAAGGTATAGTCGGCCTTCACCTCAATCTGCTCAAGGCAACTGCACGCTGACCGTGTGGTATAAGAATTCCCCTCCTTACATTGTTCAGGCCAGTGAGGCGCTTTCACTGTAGAGACCATCACCCCATTTTGGGCAAAGCAATTCAGGTGTTTGACCTCTTATTGGTACTCGTAACAGTTTCCTGCTGCCTTAGTATTATAACTTGGAGAAAAAACAAATCACATTATGAAGCTTGGGCTGAATGTTATTTAGAGAGAGAATGAGGTCTGCAGATGCTGGAGATCAGTAATGGAAATGTGTTGCTGGAGAAGCGCAGCAGGTCAGGCAGCATCTAGGGAACAGGAGAATCGACGTTTCGGGCATTAGCCCTTCCTGAAGAAGGGATAATGCCCGAAACGTCGATTCTCCTGTTCCCTAGATGCTGCCTGACCCGCTGCGCTTCTCCAGCAACACATTTCCATCTCTGAATGTTATTTACCTGTCATATGAATACTGTTTCATATCTTCAGTGTTTATCTTTAAATGCTTGTTCGTAACATTAGTGTCAGATAGCGTGTCGGAGGTTGAGGGATGACATTGTAGAAGTTTATAAATTAATGAGAGGTATGAATAGAGTGATCAGCCACGGTCTTTTCCACGGGATGGGGGAGTTCAACCATAGAAGGCATAGGTTTAAGGTGAAAGAGGGAAGATTTGAAAAGGACGAAGGGCAATGTTTCCACACAGAGGGTGATGTGTGCATATGGAATGAGCTGTCAGAGGAATACTGGGAGATGCAAGTACAGCTACAACATTTAAAACTCATGAGGACAAACATATGAATGGGAAAAATTTAGAGGCATATGGACAAAATGCAATCAGATGGGATTGGTTTATTTTGGAAAACCTGGTCAGCATGGACAAGTTAGACCAAATGGTCTATTTGTGCACGATAAGACTGTATGAATCTAGAAAACGAGGAAACGGGAGAAACGACATGATTTAATAAATTGGCAAGAAATAGAAAAACAAGCAGCACGAGCTTTTCCGAGCATATAAAAAAAGTTCAAGATGAGTGTGTGACCTTAGGTGAAATTAAGTCAGGATAGAATATTGAGGATACTTGGAGTATGTGACTGAAGAATTGGCTGCAGGGAGCAGACAGATAATTAACACCCATGTTTTACATCTTTCCTCACAGGGGAAGGGACAGTAAGTATTTCAATGATGTAAACAAAATGGTAATAGGAGGGAAGTTCCTGAACCGTGTCTAACAAAAGGAACAAGGATTTTTCGAAATGGTAAGAGTAAGAGTAGATAGGCCAGCAGTAATTCACAGCTGGTTTTAAAAGAAATGGTCACAGCCTTGGGGTCATTGCTCCCTCTCTATCAGATATTAGTTCTGCTGTTTGTTAATGTAAGCAGTAAGTGCGGTAGCTTGAATGGGTTGTCATCAGGTTTAGGTACACATGGTCCTGACCGTGGCAGGTTCACCCACACTCATCACTGAAGCGGAGATCGGCTTCATGGTAATGGTAGACTGAGAGATTATATTGTGGTTTAATATAATTCTGCTGCTGCGGCTACTACAGCTGCTATGATGTGCAGCATCACAAGAATGCCCAGGTTGGAGCTGCAATATCTGCAATACAATTCCCTTGCCTATCCTCATTCGCACGGGGACCCAGTCACCATTCTCCCCTGTACACAGTGGCCTATCCAGGTTTCTGATGTGGGGATGCTTCATTTTCTAAAAAAATTATCATCCTTTTTGAGTATCTTCAGGATGCCATGCCTCCAATTTCTCACATTCCTCAAAAGCATTTAACGTTTTCACCTCCAGTAATGCCATCTTTTCTTTAAAGCGACTGCGCTTCCCTGTTTCTCTCCATGACAATGATTAAGAGGTCTGTAGTGTCGGTGATGACAGTCTTATGTAGTTTCAGAACAAATGAATTTGTATACCTTGCTTTATCATTCACTTCCCGGTGTATGGCGCTCCATGTTGGACAGGGGTGTGAGCAGCTTTGACACACATGCTTGAAATTTGTTCAAAACCAGAAATTGCTGAAGACAGTGACAAGTCTGGCAGCACCTGTGGAGTGAAAGCAGAATTAATCTTTCGGGTTCTGTGACTGATCCTCAAAGCACCCAGTAAGTCCAACAATTTTCGTTTTTATTTCAGATTTCCTGTATCCAATGATCTTTTCTATATTGAAAATGTATTCTGTAACTTTTCATTTTTGAAGGAACCCAGGGGTCTGGCAACATCCGCAGAGACAGAGAAACAATGTTAATGTTTCAAGTCCAGTGTAAATCTTCTTCAGACGTGTAAAGGATTGGAAAGTGAGCGCTTTAGTATCTTGGCAAGGGTGGGAAAGAGTGTTTGGAGGTCCATTGTGAAATACAAATGGGCTTAAAATTGTGGTGAAAGAGACAAAGATAGAAAATGGGTGTAAATTAATGTGTAAATATTTTTTAAAAAATGATTTTCTCTGTTGAATGGAACAAAACAAGACACGAACTGAGGGAGCCCAGGAGGGAGAGTGTACGGAAAATGGAGAACAGCCATAATGGGTTCAGGCTGTGAAGTTATGGAATTGAATATTAACTCCTACAAACTGTAACGTACCAAAGTGTAAAGTGAGGTGTTACTCGAGCTTGGGTTGCGCTTCATTGGAACATTGCAGGAACATGCATTTTCTTAGAATCCCGACAGTGTGGAAACTGGCCCTTCAGCCTAACAAGGTTTATACTGACCCTCCAAAGAGCATGCAAACCAATCCCATTCTCTACTCTAATACTATACACAGACTCTTGACTATTGCATCTAACATCAACATCGGCAATTCAGCATGGCCACTTCCCGTAACCTGCACAACTTTGAACAGTGACAAGAAACTAGAATACCCAGAGGAAATCGAACCCAGTGCCCTGATGCTGTGAGGCAGCAGTGCAAACCACTGATCCACTATGCCATCCAGGACCGAACAATTATAAGGCCACAACTCTATACGAGCAGAAATGAAGCCATTCGGACCATCAAGTCTACTCCGCCATTCGATCACCACTGACATATTTTCAACCCCATTTTCCAGCTTCCTCTCAATAATATTTGATCCTCTTGTCAATCAAAACTTATCTGAGTCTGTTTTAAATATCCTAAGTAGAACGTAAATCATAGAACAGCCCAGCACAGAACAGGCCCTTTGGGCCACGATGTTGTCCCGAGATTTAATCCTAATGTAAAATGCAGTAATTTAACCTACTCACCCCTCAACTCACTGCTAGCCATGTGCATGATCAATAGTCGCTTAAATGTCCCCAATGACTTTGCTTTCACCATCACAGCTGGCAATGCATTCCATGCATTCACAAGTCTCTGCATAAAGAACCTACCTCTGACGTCTCCCTTTTACCTTCCTCGTAATATTTTCAAACTATGACTTGTCGTACTAGTCACTCCTACCCTGGGGAAAAATCTCTGGGTATTGACACTATCTATTCCTCTCATTATTTTGTACACCTCGATCAGCTCTCCTCTCTCTTATCCTGTCTCCAGAGAGAAAGATCCAAGCTCGTTCAACCTTTCTTCATAAAGCTAGCCCTCCAATGCAGGCAGCATCCTGGTAAACCTTCTTTGCAAACTCTCTAAAGCCTCTGAGCTTTCCAATAGTAGGGCGTCCACAACTGGACGCAATATTCCAAGTGTGGTCTCACCAGGACTTGTAGAGCTGCAGAAAAACCTCACGGCTCTTAAACTAGATCCCCCTATTAATGAAAGCCAAAACACCATATGCTTTCTTGACACCCTATCCACTTGGGTGGCAACTTTGAGGGATCTATGCACTTGCGCACCCAGATCCCTCTGTTCCTCCACACTGCCAAGAATCCTGTCTTCAATACTATATTCAGGTTTCGAATTTGACATTCGAAAATGCATTACTTTGCATTTATCCAGGTTGAACTCCATCTGTCAGGTCTCAGCCCAGCTCTGCATCCTGTCTATGTCGCGCTGCAGCCTACAATATTCCTCTATACTATCGACATCACCTCCAACTTTTGTGTCATCAGCAAAGTTACTAACACACACCATAACCTCCTCATCCAAGTCATTTGTAAAAACTACAAAGAGTAGAGGCCCAAGGACACAGCCCTGTGGGTTCCCGCTCAACAATGTCCTCCAAGCAGAATACTTTCCATCTACAACCACTGTCTGTCTTCTGCCAACCAGCCAATTCTGAATCCAGATAACCAAATCTCCTTGTATTCCATATTTCCTGATTTTATGAATGACCCTCCCATGGGGAACCCTATCAAATATCTTTCTGAGGTCCACATGCGCCACATCCACTGTTTGACCACCGTCGACCTGTCTTTACACCTCCTCAAAGAAATCAATACGATTTGTGCGGCATTGCCTGCCCTTCATGAAGCCATGCTGACTGCCTTTAATCACACTATGCTTTGCCAAATAGTCATAAATCCTATCCCTCTGAATTTTTTCCAAACTTTGCTGACCGCAGACGTAAGACTGAATCGTCTCTAATTGCCAGGGATTTCCCTATTACCCTTCTTGAAATAAGGAACAACATTTGCCTCCTTACAATCCTTAGGTACGACCCATGTGAAGAGTGAGAAGGCAAATATCCTCACCAGCGGTTTAGCAACCGCCTTTCTTGCTTCCTGTAGCAGTCTCGGATAAATCTAGTTTGGCCCTGGGGATGTATCTTAATGTTTTCCAACTTCATCAACTTCATCAATCTTGACCTGGTCATGACTTATCTGGCCCAGCTCCTCTAAGTTTCATTTACAACAAGTTCACGTTCCTTGGTGAAAATCGAAACAAAAAATTCATTTCGGGATCCCCTATCTGCTTAGACTCCACGCATAAGTTCCCTACGCTAATCCTGGTCGGTCCTACCTTCTCCCTGATTATTATTTTTTTTCCTCAAGTATGAGAAAAATGCCTTTCGATTCTCCCTAACCCTTCCTATCAAGCCTTTTTCGTGCCCCATCATGGCTCGCCTCAGTCCTTTTCTGAGCTCCTTTCTAGTCAGTCTGTAATCCTCTGAAGCTGTGCTAGATCCTTGCTTCCTTCATCTTACGTAATCTGCCTGCTTCCTTTTTACGAGACGTTCCTCTGTTCTCGTCATCCAAGGTTCCTTAATCTTGCCCCTTCTTACCTGTCTCAGAAGAACAAATTTGTGCATAACTCCCAACAACTGCTCGTTAAACAGTCTCCACATGTCTGCTGTGCCCTTTCTGTGGATCAATTGCTCCCAGACTGTACTTCCCACCTCCTGTCTGATAGCATCATAATTTCCTTTTCCGCAGTTAAATATCTTCCCTCGGAAATATTCACTCTCGCAGACGATGCTACATTTGACGCAGTTGTGATCACTTTCGCCAAAGTGCTCTCCCACCATTAATTCTGACACCTGACCTGACTCGTTGCCGAGCACCAAATGCAAAATAGCCTCTCCTCTCAATGGTCCGTCCACATACTGAGTAAGGAAACCGTCTTGAACACACCAGACAAAAACGGCTACGTCCACACCATCTGCACTTAGGAGGTTCCAGTCGATATTGGAAATATTGAAATCACCCATAACTATAACCGTGCTACTTTTGCATTTTTCCAGAATCTGCCCGCCTATGGGATCTTCAGTCTCTCTACTGTTATTAGTGTTCTCAGAAAACCCACAAATGCGGTGACTGTTCCCTTTCTGTTCCTAACTTGCACCCCATATTGACTCAGTAGACAAACCTTCCTCAACAACCTTCATTTATGTAGCTCTGACGCACTCTCTGATTAACAATTCTCCACCTCCTCCTCATTTTCCAGCCATCTGTTCTTTTTTTCGATTAGATTAGATTACTTACAGTGTGGAAACAGGCCCAACAAGTCCACACCAACACTCCATAGAGCAACCCACCCAAATGCATTCCCCTACATTTCCGCCTTCATCTAACACGACGGACAATTTAGCATGGCCAATTCACCTAATCTACACATGTTTGGATTATGGGAGGAAACCGGAGCACCGGAGGAAATCCACAGGGAAAGTTTGCAAAATCCGCACTGGCAGTTCTCTGACGTGGGAATTGAACCCGGTTCTCTGGCGCTGTGCGAGCCATTGTGCCACCGTGCTGAGCCGAAACACTTTTAAATGTTCTAACCCCTGGGAAATCAAGCAGCCATCCCTGCCCCTGTGAAACCTTTGTCTCCATTATGGCCACGACATCGTTACCCCAAGTATTGATCCATGCTCGAAGTTCGTCATTCTTATTTCGGACCGTCCTTGGATTAAAGCAGACGCACTTTAACCGATCCCTTTGTTTCATCGCGTGAGAAACCTTCCTGATAGATTCAATATATCCCGTCATTTTCCCGGCTGCACCTCACCCACTCTCAGACATGTGGTCTTATTCCAACCCCCCCGCCAAACTAGTTTAAACCGACCAGAATCCCACGAGCAAACCTCACAAACAGGCCATTTGTGCCCCTCCAGTTCAGGTGCAACCCGTCCTTCATGTACAGGTCCCACCTTACCCAGAAGGTATCTCGATGGTTTAGGTATCTGAAGTCCTCCCTCCTGCACCAGCCTCGCTGCCACGTTTAAAGCTACATTCGCTGACTGTTCCTCATCTAACGAGCTCGTGGCACTGGTAGCAAACCTGAGATCACTTCTCTGCTCGTCCTGCTCTTCGGCTTCTAATCTAACTCTCTGTAGTCACTTTTCAGATACTCAGTCCCTTTCCTGGCTATATCGTTGGTGCCAAATGATTTGGTTTCCACAGCCTTCTGTGATAAGGAATTCCACAATTTCACCACTCTCTGGCAAAACACGTTTCATCTTATCTCCGTTCTAATGGGTTTCCCTTTGCTTTAAGCCTGTGGCCTCCTGCTAGTGCAAACGTCCTGCCAGTTTTGTCTGTATCCAGGTCATTCAGTATTCTGTAAGTTTCAATTGGATCCTCTCCTTATTTTTCTAATCTTCACCGAGTATAAACCCAGGGTCCTCCAACGTTCCTCATGTGTTAAGCTTTTCATTTCTGCTGAACCTTCTCTTGACACACTTCAAGGCTAATACAATCTTCCTGAGGTATGAGGCACAAAATACTGGAAATATGGCCTGACCAGAGCCTTAGAAAGCCTCAGAATCCCCATCATTATATCCTACTCCTCTCAAGATGATTTGCAACATTGTATCTGCCTTCTTAACTACTGACTCAACCTGTAAGTTTATCTAAGGTGAATCCTGGGCTTGGAATCCCAAGTCCCTTTGTCAATCAGATTTCTGATTTTTTTCCCATTTAGTAAATAGGCCATGCCTGTATTCTTCACACCAAAGTGCCTGATCTCACACTCTCCCACATTGTGTTCCATCTGCTACTGCTTTTCCCACTCTCCTAAACTGTCGAAATCTTTCTGCAGGCTCCCTGCCTCCTCAATACTACATGCCCCTCCAACTATCTTTGCATCATCTGCAAACGTAGTGAGAATGCCTTCTGTCCCACCAAACATATCATTAACGTAGAAAGTGAAATGTTGTGGTCACAACGCTGACTCTTGTGGAACACTGCTAATCACCGGCTGCTATCCTGAGAGGGACAATTTTATTCACTATGCCTCCTGCCAGAAAGCCAACCTTTTATCCATGCAAGCACTTGGCCTGTGAAACCATAGGTCCTTATCTTACTCGGCAGCCTCCTGTTCGATACCATATCAGAGGCTTTCTGGAAGTTCAGACAGGTAATTTTCTCTGGTTCAACGCGTCGTTACCTCCTCAAAGAATTCTAATTATCCTGACAGCAATGTAGGTTATTGAAATGGGGAGCAATCGAAGGAAAGGGTCATTCCTACGGACAGAGTGGAGATGTTCCTCAAAGCAGTTTCTGTTTGGCTCCCTAATGTAAAGGAGACTGCATTGTGAACAGCAATGACAGGAAACTGGATTGAAAGAGTACAACTGAAATGCTGCTTCACCTAAAAAAAGTGTGTTTATGTCCTAGGACAGTGAAGAGGGAAGAGGTGAATGGGAAAATGTTGCTGCTTCTGCATTTACATGGGAAGGTACCATGGGGGTGTGGGAAAGTGTTCGGGGTGATGGAGCATGCCACAGAAGGAACAGTCTTTGTAAAATGCTGACACTGGATGGAAGGGGAAGATGTATTTGATGGCGCTGTCCTGCTGTAGCCGGAGGACGATTCGGTGAATGTGGATTCTAGTGCAGTAGGAAATGAGGGCATGGGGAGATTTATCATTGTTCTGGGAAGGAGGGGATGGAGTGAGTGCAGAAGTAAGTGAGACGGGACAGTCATAGCTGAAGGCTCAGTAGATCAGAGTGAGGGGGATTCTCGTTTGAGAGAAAAGGATGTCACATAGGAAGCTTCCGACTGGAATGTGGCATCATCGAACAGAAATCACAGAACCAGAAAATCTGAGAGAATGGAGTCACTCTCCATGAGTTCAGCCTCATACACAGGTTCGCCCTGAAAGACTGAAAAGAGTCAGGTATTTCAAATGCAGATTTATGTAATATATCTGGTCAAATACGGAGTGTGAAAATAGACACAGGTGAAGGTCAGCAGATGTGTGGGGGTGGGGGTGCATGTAAGCAGGTACTGCTTAATAACACCCAGCTATTATTGACTCTGGTCAAACAGAAGATGATATGAAAATATGAAGATGAACCACCCATGATGCACAAAAGCTGTGAAGGATACGAATCAATCACAAACTAAAGAATTCAAATTGGTGAGTTCTAGCGTCGGCCACATTTGGGAAGTTTACTCTTGGAACCAGAAGCAGATTGTATAAAACAAAATACAAAGAAAAATATTCCAAAACTTGCAAGAAATACGAAAAAGAAAGTGACCACGAGAGTTTTCCCATATCGAATAAAAAACGTTCATGATGTATGTGTGACCCTTCGAAGAAAGGCAGAAAAGAAATTGTGGGACACCTGGAGGATGTAAATGGGGAACTGCTTTAAGGAACAGGCAGAGAATTTAAAACAGAATTTTACATCTTTTCTCTCAGGGGAAGGCACAAAGAGTTTTCATATTATAAACAAAATTGTAGTCAGATGAAAGTTTTTGCACTATCTCCAACAAAACGACCAAGGCTTTTCTAAAACAGAAAAGACCAAGGGTAAACAGCTGATCAGCAATTCATAGCTGGTTTTAATAGAAGTGGTTACAGAGTGACTGGTGGCACTGTGTGAAATATTCGATAACTCTCGGGATTACTGGAGTGTTCCAGTAAAACTGGCAGAACTCCAACATGGTGCAGTCTTCAAGAAGAGAGTGAGTCTTCAAGTGTTTAGGTTCTCCCTTTGTCTGAATAGTGGAGCATATTTGAGAGGATTAATGGCCTCATGATGCACTTTCATCCTGAGTGATTTCGAAAAAAGTAAAACTCTGTTCCTTCCTCTGATGTGTTACATACTGGGGGATGAACATTTTGCTAAAGTTGAATTATTTTGAAAATTATCTGAAACATCGTACAAACGACATCATCCAGAGAATTCTTGAAACTGTACTCATTACAACATTTTATAATCATGTGGGCATATTGCATAGGTGAGAGAGAGAGAGCGAGAGAGAGAGAGTGAGAGAGAGAGAGAGAGAAGGTGCTGCATTGCAGTGGAGAGAGTGCTGGAGCCTTTTTCTGGGGAAGGCGTTAACAGGTATACAGTAAGTGTGAGAGAGTAGAGAGAATACGGTGACTGTAATCATGACAGAGAGGGAAAAGCGCTTTTCCAGTATTGCTAGGCTTTTCTTGGACTGCAGATACTGCACTGAGCTGAGTGATGTGCTCAGACCATGCTCGGTGGGTCTCGTGGTGCGGCTCTGTCTGGGAATTAAATAGTCCCTTTCTGTACTAGTCTATTTACCAGGACCTCCGTGCCCCTGTGGTGTAATTTCCCCTTATCGGCCATGCTCAGCAAACTATGCAGGGCAGCTCCAAACTGGGAAAGCTCAACATCAGGAAGGATGTGTTAGCCTTGGTCCAATGGCCTTTAAATGATGTCAGCAGTACCAGGGATCACTGAATATCCAGGGACATCCGGGAGATGGCGTGTACCTCCAGCCAAGATGCGTGGGATAATCGGGCTGGTATTGAATGAGAAGGACACCATGGGGTGGGGTGGATAGTTAATGAGGTGAGTTCGATAAGATAGCACCAGGAAACTAGCTCTGCCTCGTGCAGACAACCACTCAGTCACAGTCAAGGAAAATGGCACTGAGACAAATTATTGTTCGATTCAGCCCAATGAGTCGAAGATTCTGCTGATCCTACTCCCAGTTACAAATCTACAGAACAAATGTTTATCCAAAACTCTCCATCATCGTAACTTACACCAATGTCCTGCTCATCCATCATTCACAGAAACAGTGGCCAATATAGGAAGATGCTATCGAAATGTTTTCAATTCACAATTTTAAACCTCCCATCAGATCCTTCTTTGAAATTCTCTCTCAATCTCCCCCTTTCTTTTAACCAAGCTCTTCCCATTTGTTGGTATTTTATCTGATTCCCCCGCCATCTCTCGCTGGCAGTGAGTTTCACACCCACAGCACTCCTGTGTCATGCCACAATGGGAGATATGGAGCTGCACATCCTGTCACTTTCAGCATGAGCTGCAACTTTCCCCATGCTGGGCAGTAATCCAACACAGTGTTACTGAGCAATGCAGTGATTGGTCTACACAGCTGTGTATGCTGGGAAGGTAACTGCTCCAGGTTAATGGATAAATTCACTGCTATTCGCTGCACAGCTCCCCATGCTGCACAGATATCCAGTCCGTGTGTATAGAACAATGCCTTTTTGTGTTCTGCACAGCGCCCTGTGTTGAACAGATCATCTAGTCCAAGTTTATGGATCTATGCACTGTTAGACCAATAAGTAGTGAACTGGTGAGCTCTAAACAGTGTTCGATCCTGAACGGATCGCTGAGCAGTACACTAGCCTGGTCTACGCAGTACTTCATGCTGAGCAGGTATGTCATCTGAGCTTATACGTGTCCGGGCTGGATCTGAGAGTGGATTGAGTATCTAATATAGTTCCTGACATGATTATCACTCTTCCAGCTCGGCCAATTCCGCTGGTAAATGTAAGATGCTGTGTTGAGGTAGAATTTACTTAGTCAAAATATTCGACATTAAGCAAAACACAAGGTATTCGAAGACTACCAATTAAAAGACAACAAAAGGATGAGGAACTTGCAATAATATAATTCTGTTGGAAAACTTAGCAGAATAATAGTTTATTTAGCAGCTATACAAAAACTGCTCCAATATCGTATCATCCAATAAGCACACAAAGGTCAGAAAAGAAATGCAGGAAACAGATTGGCTGACATGCAGTTCTTCAATCCAAGAGGAAAGAACATCAAAAGACAGTTCCGGAAGAAATCACAGAGACAGTGTATGGCACCTGGGAGAGATTTCCTGCCTTCCAACCCTGCTGAGACTCCAGCAATATCTGGCAAAATGTAAAACTAAGAATCCTGGTTCTGTGAGAGTTTGACCATCACTCCACAGGACCAGGCCGCAGCTGCAAGAACACGAGGAATGGACTGTATCTACATCGTCTATGACTCTCTACGTGTCTCTCAAAAATGCCTAAATCCACCTAAGCCGTTAAATGCTGTACAGAAAAAAGTCAAAATTAAACATTAATAATTAAAACGAAAAGATGCAGCAGGCTTGGTGATCAGACACAAATGGCCTCGGGAGCCCAGCAATTCCTACACTGCCAAAACACAGCAGAATCATCAAGCTGGTGAAGAGAAAGAATTATGTCTCTCCCTCATCTCTGTGTTTACAATTGGAGATGTGCCATGAGCCCAATAATCAGCGATATCAAAATCCCAGCCACACCATTATTGCGTTACATCAGAGTTGTCGTGAATTGGATTAACTGGAGCTGTTTAGTCAGTGACTGTGATTAATATTAGTCTTCCTGAACCTAACTGGGTCAGTGGAGGATTTCCCTCTTCCATAATTAGGGACTTCTTTCAACTTGTTATGCCATAGTATTCAGCGCAGTGTCATCATCAACAAGATTGGGATCAGCAGCAACAGAGAAAGAGAGAGAGATCAGAATCTGAGAACATTAGAATGGTCCAACAATGGATTTTAATTTGAGACCATTGGACTGGAATGTTCCAACAATTGATCAGATTCTGAGAACATTAGACTGGAATGTTACAACAATGGACAGAAGTTTATCCGATGGTCTTTATTGGCTTTCTCAGGATTGGGCATGGTTAGAGTTGCGGATACAAGCCGTGCTTATTATTATTCATGCTGGGTACAATCCCATCCTTGCTATTATTGGTGTTCCTGGTAAGTCTATCTCTGTCAATTCTATAAATGATGCTGAATGTTATTGCTGTTCTGGTTGATTAAATTTAACACATGCATAGGCTTTCAGTCACAAACGCTACTTCCTTCTCATGCATGTCCAAACTACTTAGTCATAAACATCTGAGGAGGAATAAGACTGTTCACAACGTTGAGTCTCCATTGAGCTTGAATTGTTTGTATCTCCATATTCTCTCTGTCATCAAACCTGCAGACGCCCACCTTCATAATATCCCCAATATCCAATTTTGTGTGAGTTATGTTGCTGACTTCGCCATCATCTACCCCTTCATCAACGACAGATTTTATGCCTCCAGTTCTCTTCTGACCTCTCTTCCAGTTACAAAGAGTTTGACCACAAACTTGTTCTTGTCTCTATAGTTACTTCACAACAGGGACTCTTAAACAGAGTAATTAAACTGTGTAATTCAGAGGCACAGTTATGATTCTAAACGCATTGTCTGAAATCCTATCACAGCCGATGACTAAATTTAAATACCAATATCAAAAATAGGAATGAAGCCTAATTTCACTCATGGCAAGCATAAACCATCAGGATTTCTTTCTTATTTTGTTGATAACCTTTGGTAAAGAAACCTAACATTTTTGCCCTGTCTGAACTAAGTGTCACCTCAGATCCTCAACAATGTTGTCAAGGACAGTTAGGATGGACAACAAATACTGTCCTTGCCAGTGGTGCTGGTATCACGCGAAACAACAACAACAAGAAAATGTGGATGCTGGCAATCTGGAATAAAAGTCTCCACAGTCTGAAAGAATATTGGAAAATCTCAGCAGTTATGGCAGTGTGTCGGGAAAAAAAAACAAATAAGGTTTCAAGTTCAGGGAACCTATCAAAACTGAATAGTACTGCGAAATAATATTATTATATCAGGGATGGATGGTAGGGTGAGCGTGAGGTTTGTGTTGAGTGGATGATGTCCAGCAAGAGAGAGAAAGTGAGAGTGAAAGAGAGAGAAATGGAGAGAGAGAGAGAAAAAAAGGAAAAGCAAACAAAAGGATTGCTGATGATGGACTGGAAGGAAAACAGAATGGGAAGTTGTTCTACCATTTCCCCTTTTCACATATTCTGAGTATCATATTTAATATGGGATGTCCCTGCTTACCGTGAGTTATGTTCCCTCTATATCTCGTCTCTGAGTGTGGTGATCAACTCCATCAGCAATACTGATAGTCGCTGCTATATAGAGAAACGGAATGTTCCATTGTCAACTGCTCCTTTGGAGAGAGGAACTGTGACTGTGCGACTGTGTGGAGATGGAAGAGCTTTCCCAGCCAGGAAGAGAAACTGAGGAGCTGAAAAATGTATTGCTGGAGAAGCACAGCAGGTCAGGCAGCATCCAAAGATTAGGAGAATCGACGATGAGAAGAACGCCTCATCTTCCGCCTGGGAACCCTCCAACCACAAGGGATGAATTCCGATTTCTCCAGCTTCCTCATTTCCTCCCCCACCTTGTCTCAATCCCAACACTCAAAATCAGCACCACCTTCCTGACCTGCAATTTTCTTGCTGACCTCTCCGTCCTCACCCCCTCTCCGGCCTATCACCCTCACCTTAACCTCTTTCCACCTATCGCATTTCCAACGCCCCTCCCCCAAGTCCCTCCTCGCATCCTTTTATCTTAGCCTGGTTGGCACACTTTCCTCATCCCTGAAGAAGAGCTCATGCCCGAAACGTCGATTCTGCTGATATTTGGATTCTGCCTGACCTGCTGTGCTTTTCCAGCACCACATTTCTCAGCTCTGATCTCCAGCATCTGCTGTACTCACTTTCTCCTAGAGAAACTGAGGAGACCAAGGCAATTTCAATACTGAATGGATGCATTGTAGGTATGGGGAATTCACTTGCTGCTGTCATCTGGGAAATCAGTGGGGACTCTGTGGATGGTATTCTCAGGATAGTGATGTCAGCTACTGGGTTATTCAGGGAGTCACGATGGTATGGGGACCCCACTCTAAATACTGGGTCCATGATAAACAAATGGAGTTGAGACTACAAAGAAGGGACGCTGTATAAACAGGGAGGAGCGAAGCACTCTCCAATTTCCAGAAACATTTGTCTAAGCTGCACCCATTCAGGTGTAAGGTGTAAAGCCAGCTTGTTTCAAAATTGAGGTGGCCACTGAGCTGTATTTCCTCCTTCAGTATAACCTGTGTTCGCACACCAGTAGCAGGACTGCGCTGACAATCACGATGAATTAAACTGGATTGATTATGGAACTTTGCAGGCAGCAGTGGGTAATATATCCACCATCTCTGAAGAGTAGTCCTCCAATGTATTCACGAATTTACTGAATCCATCTGCCTGCCGAGAGGAATGCATTGGTTCCATCTCCACGGGGGAAAGTACATAAATTAATTTTCAGCGATATTAGGGAACAGAGGGACTGGTAAAAATTGGAAACTGCAGGAAATCAGAATTAATGAAGAGTATATTATTGAAAATCTAATTGAATCGAAGTTTCTTAAGTTGCTGCATCTGATGACCTACATCTCAGAGTAATTGAGATGAGAATAGAGCGAGTGAAATAATTACTGATTATTCTTCAAAGCTAGTTAGATTGTGGAAAGGATCCTGCAGACGGGACAGCAGCTATTGTCAACCTAAATATTTAAAACAGGATGGAGAGGGAAAAAAGAAAACTAAATATTTTTATGTCAGCTGTGAGAATAAAATATTCTAACCTTTTATAAGGAACGTGACGAATAGACACTTGAAGAATAATGATATGATTTGGTACATTCGGCCGAGATTCAGGACAGGGAAATGATCTTTGATAAACCTATTTGTGGAGATTGTCCGTTGTGACATCGACAGTTGAGAATCAATGCGAGTGGAGTATTTGTATTTTTAGAAGACGCTTGACATGTTTGAATACAGGTGAGTGGGGAATGTTAGAGCCCATGGGTAGGTAGGGGTGGAATATATATCACATGGATTAAAATTTGATTAACGGAGATACAAGAAGAATGCTGTTTTACTCTGGACTGAAGGTTTGATGCATGGCAGCAGGAGCCGTGTTTGGGCAATAGCTGTTCATAAGGTATAAAAATTATTCAGATCTGAACAACAAATATAATCATACAGTTATATCTATTAAATGGTAGAGAGGTTGGCGAGTGCTTTTGTTGAAAAGGACCTGTATGTCCTTGGTCATAAGTCACTAACAATTCATACAGGACAGGACGTAAATGATGTGTGGGTCTTCATGAAAAATGATTGAAGTACAAATGTTAGAATATCTTTCCCACTGATCGTGTTTTGTTGAGAGTGTAGATGGTGCATTGTGTAAAGATTTGGTCTGCTTTATAAACAATGATCGCTCTGTCACTGAGAGAGTGCAAAGTAGTTTGACCAGACTAAATACTGGCATGATGTTAGCATGAGGAGAGAGTGCAGTAACTATCTGTTTAATCTGTAGCGCTGTGAGAGAATAAGAAGTGGAAGCTTGATGGGTATGGCCAGAAACTCATTATGTCCCAAACAGCTGAATGGGGTGAAAATGTCATACCTTTCGTTGGATGTTTGATTCACGACAGTTTACATTCATCTGCAGAACCCTCACATCGATTGGCAACGAGGTACAGGCTCTGAATGAACTCTGAACACTTTAATGCACAGTTACTGTGTGACACTGCATTGAATGTCACTTTGTACATAATCCTGACTGCAGCCATATTACCTTCATTGTGAAACAGTAAGTTATTTCCCAATGGCTTCTGACCTCCACGGAGACCATGGGTCTGCCTTCTTGGGGATGGAAAGTAACTTGGAGAATGGCTAAAAAATATTGTCTTCATTCCGACTGCCAGAAAACCATGTTAAAGTAACACATATGTACCATGAGTAATTAAGTCATATGGATCAATTTGGAGCAGTCTGTCCGTGCAGCCCCTGTTCCATTTGTTTGTGATGTTGGAATATCTCTGACATTTTCCTGTTCCTGTGTTAGTGGCTTGACAAGCTCAATAACCTCTTCCTGTTCCTTTGTAAGTGACCCCGGGTGTGAAATGATTCTTTCTGTTCCCATGTACGTTACATGCGGGAGAGAACAGACTCCCTGACTTCCTGTGCTACAGGCAGGAGGGACTGAATGGAGTATCCCTCTTTTTGCCCAGTAGTTTTGATGGGATGAATGGCTTCACCACAATCTTGTGAAACTAGATGGAGCTGCTGAATGAACTCCTCCTTTCACTGTGGAAATGTACTGTGCTGTTACATAAACGTTACCCAGACTTTAACAGCACGATCTTGAATGTTGACCAAGTCTTGTTGCACATGTGCACAACCCGTTTCAAGAGCTGAAGAGGGACAACTTATCCTGAAAATTTTGTAGAATTCAGTGAATTCCTCCTCTTCTGCTGGCACGGTGGCTTAGTAGCTAACACTGCTGCCTCACAGCACCAGGGGCCCAGGTTCGATTCGAGCCTTGTGCAACTGTCTGTGTGGAGTTTGCACATGCCCCACGTCTCTGCATGAGTTTCCTCCAGGTGCTCCGTTTTCCTCCCACAGTCCGAAGATGTGCACACCAGGTGAATTGGCCATACTAAATTGTCCATTACTTTAGGTGCATTAGTCCGACGGAAATGTGTTTGGGTGGGTTACACTTCGGAGGGTCGCTGCGGACTGCTTGGGCCGAAGTGCCGGTTTCCACATTGTAGTGAATCTAATCTGCTCAGTTTGGTCTCAATGGGCTGAATATCCTCCTTCCACACTGTAAGTATTCTATGATGACAAACTGGAGATGCCCGGGCTGAGGAAGCTACGCTGAGGATCTCCTGCAGATGTGCCCCACGGCTAGGATTATTGATGCCCACCAATGATAATCATCTTCCCTTGTGCCGTGAATGACTCCAAACTGTGTAGAGGTCATAATTAATTCTCATTAAGTGTGATTTTGTTCAGGCTCCTTGATGTCATCCTTAGTCAAATCCATCCTTGAGTTCAGGGTCATTCTCTCTTATCTGAGCCCCTGCGTTATCTCTTTTGTTCATATCTATGGGTCATGGTGCAGAAGCAGAGAAGGTTTTCTTCAAACATAGGGTAGTGAATGTCAGGAATTCTCTTACACAGCGAGTTAGGGGAGCTAGATCACTGAAAGGGACCAGTGGTGTCCCGCTGGGAACAGCTCTCTGTTATTATCAAAAATGACTTGGATATGGGTGTTGAAGAGTGGGCTAGTAAGTTTGCCGATTACACAAATGTGGTTGGAGTGATACAGCATATGGAGGACTATTGTAGGTTGCAATGGGACATCGACAGGATGCAGAGGTGGGCTGACAAGTGGCACATGGAGTTCAAACTGAAGTAATTCACCTTGCAAGCTCGAATGTGAATGCAGAATACATGGTGAAAGGCAGGATTCTTGGCAGTGTGGAGAAACAGAGGGATCCAGGTGTCCGTGTCCACAGATCCCTCAAAGTTGCCACCCAAGTTCCTCGGGTTGTTAAGAAAGTGTATGGTGTGTTGGCTTTCAGTTGCAGGGGGATTGAGTTTAAGAGCCGCGAGGTTATGCTGCAGCTCGATAGAGGCCTGCTCAGACCGCACAGGGAATATTGTGTTCAGTTCTGGTCTCCTCATTATAGGAAGGATAATGAAGCTTTCGAGAGTGTAAAGAAGAGATTTACCAGGATGCTGCCTGGACTGGAGGGCAGGTCTTACGAAGAAACCGTGAGGGAGCTAGGGCATTTCTCATTGGAGGAAAAATAGATGAGAGGTAACTTGATAGATGTGTACAAGATGACGAGAGGCAGAGAGAGTGAATAGCCAGAGACATTTTCCCATGGCAGAAATGTCTATCACTTGATGGTATAATTTTAAGGTAATCGGAGGAAGTTTTAGGGGAGATATCAGAGGTAGATTCTTTACACAGAGAGTTGTGGCTGTGTCGAATGCACTACCATCAGTGGTAGTAGAGTCAAATACGTGAGGGAAACTTAAGAGACCCTTGGTTAGGCACATGGAACAAAGTGAATAGAAGCATGTAGGTTAGTCTGATCTTAGAGTAGGATAAATGGCACAACGTAGAATGATGAAGGTACAAACTGCATGCATTCATGTAGAATTCTGAGTTCAAAAATTGCTTGAATTCACGTAAAACTTCTTATCTCACTTTTTAGATTAGAATCAATCTAAACATCATGGCATATTCAGATAACACAGGGGGCCAACACCTTCAACTTTTTGTCTAGCTATCACCATTGCTCACAGCTCACCTGAGAATGCAACTTTTTTCAAAAAATGTTTGTAATTTACACATGAAAGAAGTGAAACTATCATGGTTTTCTAACAAATGAACGGCCACTCAATTTTTCTCTGTATACTTTCAGTTACATCACACTGTAATGTTTTGCTATAAATTCTGTGTTACGATCGAGCCATCCACTATCACCTGATGAAGGAGCGATGCTCCAAAACCTAGTGTGCTTCCAATGATACCTGTTGACTATAACCATGTGCTATGTGATTTCTAACTTTGTACACCTCAGTCCAACACCAGCATCTCCAAATCAGTACTGTTCCTGGTTCTGTGTTCTATGGAAGTGTTCAAGAAGACTTGGACATTAAGGAAGATTTGAGACTTGGGCAGGTCAGCCTTGATCTTAGTGAAGGGCAAGGCAGGCTTGGGATGGGAATGACCTGCCCCTGTTCCTGATGTTCTCCCATTATGTTATTGGAAAGTTAGTAGGTGTTATTTTCCTGGAAGGTTTTTATGGGATGTTGCAATCAGGGAGACCTGTGGATTTTGTGAGCCATCACTGGGTGAGATTTGGGGGCTGTATTCACAGTGAATCTGGCTCTACAACATCATCAACAAATGAAGCACAAGATACAGAGAGGGAAAGCCCTGTCAAGAGAAATGAGCAACCTCTTCCATATCCAGCCTGGGACTTCCAATTACATTTTCCATATCTCTCAAACCGAGTGGGACAGTCTCGAGGGGCCGATTGTTTCCTCTATTTCTGTGCACCATGCCATAACAATAAGTGGACTCTAACTGCTCCTGTCTAGCAGGTTAGAGAGGTTGAATTGGACACAGAAACATGAGATTGAGGAGCAGGAGTGTGTCATTAGAGAACTTGAGCCTTATCCACCAGGCATTAAGATCGTGGCTGATCAGGTTGTGGTCTCAGCCTGATCGTCCTGTCTGTGTCCATTTATCCGTGACTCACTTTTCTGCCAAATCTTTAATTAACTCAACTGTGAATACTTGTAATCAGAGAGCCACCACAAACTTCCGGGAAAGAGAATTCCCTTTCGAATGGCCCTTTTAGAAATCTTCCTCATCCCGCTGTGAGAATAAGAGAATCATACAGCGTGGAAACAAATCCTTTTGTCCAATTTGTCCACGCCAATCAGGCATCTTAATCAGATCTCGTCCCACTTGCCAGCATTTGGCCCATATCCCATGATCTATTCCTATTTATGTACCTATCCAGTTACATTTTAAACGTGTAATTGTACCCACTTTGTTCACTTCCTCTGACAGTACACCCACCAGCCTCTGTATGAAAAGGTTTCTCCTCAGGTCCCTTCTTAGTCTTTGCCCTGTCACCATCACCCTATGCCGTCTAGTTCTGAACGCACCTACTCTGGGAAAAGGATTTTGCCCATTCAGACTATCCATCCCCCTCTGGACTTTTTAAAACCTCAGACATGTCAACATTCAAGCTCTGACAGTCCAGGGGGAAAAGTCTCAACCTGTTCCTCATCTCCCTGTAGCTCAAACCCTCAGGTTCCAGAAAATCCTTGTAAATCTTTTCTGCACCCTTTCAAGCTTAACAACATCCATCCTTTAATAGAGTCAACTGGTATGTACGCAGTTTTCTTAAAGTGGCCTCATCTACATCCTGTATAAGTGCAACACGCTTCTTCAACTCCTATTCTCAATGTTCTGACTGATTAAGGCAAGCATGTCAACCACGTTCCTCACTACTCTACCGACCTAAACTCCACTTACAAGGAACTGTGAATCTTCACCCGCAGTTCTCTTTGTTAAGCAACCTTCCCCAGGGCACTACCCCGCTTTAAATTACCAAAATGTAAAACCTCACAATATCTAAACTAAACTCCATCTGCCAGTCCTTGGCTCATTGAGATCAAGAATCACGTTATATGCTGAGATAATCTTCTTCACTGTCCACTGAACGAATTTGGTGATGTTATCCATAAACGTCCTAACCATGCCTCCGATAATCATATCAAAGTTGTTTATATCCGGGAAACAAAGGCTGGGTCCATTCCCCCTATCCATGTAAACTACTATAAAACGACTCTCCTGTGCTCTCAAGAAAAAAGTTCTCGCTTGTCCAACCTCTCCCTATAATTCACACTGTTGAGACCTGGCAATAGCTTTGTAAATTTCGTCTGCACACATTCCAAATTAAAAACATCGTTCAGATCGCAATGTGACAAAAACTGAACACAGCACGACGAGTGCAGCCTCACCAACATCCTGTATTTCTGCAACGTAACTTCCCAACTGCTCTCCTCCATGTTCTGACCGATGCTTGCTCGTGTGTGGTAAAAGCCTCCTTCATTGCCATATCTACCTATGACCCCACTTTCAGAGAACGGTGGACCTAAACTCCATGGTCCCTCTGCTCAACTACACTCGTTAAGGTCCTTCCAATCACCATCAAACTCCTACCTTGCTCTAACTTTGCCAAAATAATCCTTGGCCCACTTCTCCAGTTTGATCAAGGTCCTGCTGCAATCTCTGATATACTTCCTCACTGTCCACGATATCTCCTATTTTAGTGCCATCTTCAAGTTTCCTAACCATGCCTTGTACATTCTAAAGAATATCATTGATACAGATAACAACAGCAACGGGCCCAGCAGCGACCCCTGAGGCACTTCATGTGTCACAGGCCTCCAGTCCGAGAGTATTCTTCCACTATTACCCTCTGATTACTACCATCAAGCGAATTGTGTATCCAATTTGCCAGCTCCCACTGGATTCCATGAGATTCTAACCTTCCAGACCAGCCTATCAATGGCAACCTTGTCAAAGTCCTTACTGAAAACCACACAGTCTACCGCCCTACCCTCACCAACATTCCTGGTCACTTCAGCAATGAACCTCAAACAAATTCAAGAGGCATGATCTCCCACTCACAAAGCCATGCAATCTTTCCAGTCTAAAAACAACTATTAATAATAATTATTAAAATTAATAATATCAAACTAATAAATAATAATAAGATGACACTTTCAGTGGAGAATAAATTATCCATGGTATATGATATTGGAACGTGCATCCTGGGTGAAGGGCAGAATAGATTTTGTACCTGTGTCATTGAACTGTGTTGAAAAAAGCAAGGGTGGCATGGTGGTTCAGTGGCTAGCACTGCTGCCTCATAATGCCATGGATTCGGGTTTGGTTCCAGCTTCGGGTGACTCTCTGAGTGGAGTTTGCACATTCTCCCTGTGTTTGTGTGTGTTTCCTCTGGGTGCTCCATTTTCATTCCACAATCCAAAGATGTATAGGTCAGGTGAATTGGCCATGCTAAGGTACCCATAGTGTTATGTGCATTCGTCAGGGGTAAATATAGGTTGGGGAATGGGACTGGGTGAGTTACTGTTTGGACGGTCGGTGTGGTCTTGTTGTGCCAGACGGCCTGTTTCCATACTGTAGAGAATCTGTCAAAAAAACTATTTCTAAACAAATTTATCTTTCCAAATGCATGTACATCTCAGCCCCCAGAGTCTTCTCAAGTAACCTACGTACTACAAATGTTATACTTCCTGGTCTATCGATCTCAGATTTTTCTTTACTTCCCTTCTTGAATAATGGCACAACATTTGCTAATCTCCAATATTCAGGAACCTAAACTGTAGCTAACTGTAACAAAAATATCAACCAGGGTCCCGGTAGGTTGTTCTGTAGCCACTTGCAGTATTCTTGGATGCATCTGTTTAGGAGCAGGAGATTTTTCCACCTTCATACATTTTAATGCATCCAACACGTCCTCTCCCATGATATTGACTCACTCCAAGATAACACTACGACCTTTGTTAACCTCCCAAGTCTTCGTGTATTTCTCCACGGTAAAGACAGAGGAGAAATATTCATTGAGAATCGAGCAAATCTACGGTTCTAGACATGCATGTCCATTTTGGACTTTGAGGGTTCATATTCTCATTTAGTTATTCTTTTTACTTTAACATACTTAATGAACCTCTTTGATTCACCCTAATATTCTCAGCCAAAGCGATCTTGTGCCCCCTTTTCGCCCTCCTGATTTCCTTCTACAGTAAACTACTGTATCTCCTGTACACCTCCTGGTACTCCCTGGATCCCATCTGCCTGGACCTGAGCCACGCCTCCTTTTGGCTGCTCAAAGCCTCAATATCTCCTGACATCCGAGGTTTCCTCTGCCTGCCAACCTTGCCTTTTACCCTCACAGTAACATATAGACCTTGAACTGTAGACATTTCACTTTTAAAGGCCTTCCACTTGCAAGAGGTCCCTTTGCCTGCAAACAAACTCCTCCAACCAACCCCTACGAGCTCCTGTCTAATTCCATCAAAATTCGCCTTGACCCAAGTTTGAAATTGAACATGTGGAGCAGTTTTTTCCTTGTCCATGACTGTTTAAAAATTAATAAAACTGTGGTCACTGGTCCCAGAGTGCTCCCCCGCTGTCACCTCAATCGCCTGCCCTGCCCTAGATCTTAGAATAGGTCAAGTTTCGTCCCTTCCCGAGTTGCACTCTCTACATACTGCTTGAGGAAACTATTCGGAACACACTTAATAAATACACCCCATCTCAGTCCTTAATTCTCTGTCATTCCAAGTCTATGTTACGAAAATTAAAATCTCCTACTAATGCAATCCTAATGGCCTTGCAAGTCTCCCCAGTCTGTCTACATATTTTTGTTCCCCTAATTCCTCGTTTACTATTTGGGGGCCTATAGTTCAATCCAAATCCTATCACCATTCCCTTCTTATTCATTAGCTCCCCAGACAATTCCTCACATGATGATCCATCAGATATTTTATGTCTGTTTACTGCTGTGATACTCGCCTTAATCAAAAATGAAACTCCCCGTCCCCTCTTTCCACCATCTCTCTCCCGCATAAAGCAGCTGTACCGTCCTGCATTAAGCTGCCGGTGTTTCTCTCCCTTAGCCATGTTTCTGTAATGGCAATAATATCCCAGTCCCACGCACCAATCCATGCCCTGAGTTCATCGGCCTTACCTGGCAGCCATCTTGCATTGAAATAGTTGCAATTTAATCCAACAGGCATTCCTTGCTCCCTGTCGTTGACTCGTCTGACCTGTCTCTTCATTTTACTGTTTCTGATTCCTGTATCTCCTTCCAGCCTCGCACTGCCTCCCTGCTGTTGAGGATCCCAGCACTCCCCAACCCAGCTAATCTTGTTGAAAGCCTTCCTTGCAGCAGTTGCAAACCTGCCTGCCAGCATATTGGTCCCCTTCCAGCTCAGGTACAACCCGTCCTTCCTGAACACGTCATCTTGCCCCACAAAAGATCCCAGTAATCCAAAAATCTCTGCGCCGTTCACCAATTCTTTAGCCACCCCTTCATCTGCCATATCCTCCTATTCTTACCCTCACTCGCACGGAGAATTGGAAGTAAACTGGATATTACCACTCTCTTTTATCATTTTCCCTAGCTCTCTACAATCACACTGCAGGATGTCATCACTATTTCTACTTGCGTCACTCTGTCCTTTGTACCAATGTGCACAATGACATCTGGCTGCTTCCCGCCCACTCCCCCCCCCCCCCCGCCCACCCCACCCCCTGTGAGCACGTTCTGCAGCCACTCTGACACAAGCTGGACCCTGGCATGTGGGAGGTTACACAACATTCCGGATTCCCATTTGTAGCCACAGAATCTCCTGTCTGTTCCCCTCACTATCGAGTCGGATAATTACTTCTGTCGTTATTCTGCTTGCACAGCCTTCTGACAATGGGATTTCTTCATGAAACAGTTGAATTTGGCTGAATTGTTTTGCTTCAGCCAATGGGGAGATTCCAATGAATCCTCATCAGGAATCCTCAATTAGTGGGAAAGACGACTGGGCTTTTGTTCACTCCCACACATTGCTGTGATGAGCGATAGGGAAACAGAAAGGGAGCAATAGAATGTTTCTCAACAGGTAGGCTACATTTTCCATCTGTAAGTTAAATCAGTCACGTTATCAGTCCCACACTGGACTCTGTGAGCTCTTCTTGAACATTGTCCGAACTATATGACTGCATCACATTCTCGACTCCAGGTCAGTGTGTTATTGCAGAATCAATTCATTAACAATAAATGGTCATAATTGTTTTGAAGACGTGTTAATATGTGCTTGCATAATGTAAAAGTAAGCGTTTCATGTCTTCACAATATCTATGTTAAAATGGATATTCTTAAACATATACAGTAATTGCTGGAAAAGCTCAGCTTGTCTGTCAGCATGTAGGAACTGAATTCAGAGTTTAATTTTTCGGTCCAATGACCTTTCCTTTGAACCTGACTTATTCTTAAAGTATTTTCCCAGTTTTATTCTCCCACACAAGAAGAAATATCCACCCGGTATTCACCAACTACACTCTTCTCAACGTCTTATATGATCAATAAAACATCCCTCATTCTCAGGCCGAACTGTTAATTCTTCACAACGTAATGCCTTCATCCCAAGAATGAGTAAAGAGAAACATATCTGAAACGTTTCGAAAGCAATTTTGTTTTTTTTTTCAGTTTAGGCAGTTGTAACTACACATAATACAACAGATGAAATCTCAATAATGCCCTGTACTGATGCAGAAAACATCGGTCAGATCATACCCAACACCCCTTGCACGAAACAGGATCATGACATTTACCTTCCAAATCACTTGCTACATCTTCAGGTTACTTTGATGTGATTCATGTACTAAGACACACAAATCCCTCTGTAACACTGAGTTCTGCATTCTCCTTGCATTTAAATAAATTTCTGCTGTTCCGTCTTTTCCACAAAACAGAAAGTTTCCATCACATGTATATTGTACTGTTTATTTTTACTGAAACTTTGCTCACAGCCATCCTCTGTCTGTATGCAATTGCTTGTTGCTGTGTCCTCCCCCAGTCTGTGTCCCATTGCAGACGTTCTGCACTCCCATTGTGTCCCATGGCAGAAGCACTGCCCTCCTCCATCTGTATCCCATTGCCGATGCTCTGCCTCCCCGTCTGGATCCAATAGCAGACCCTCTTCCCTCCCGTTGTCTGTATCCCATAGCAGACGCTCTGACTCCCCTGCCTGTATCCCGTTGCAGACCCTCTTCCCTCCCGCTGTCTGTATCCCATAGCAGACGCTCTGCCCTTTCCCTGTCTGTATCCCATTGCAAAGGTGCATCCCTCCCCAGTCTGTCTCCCATCGCAGACGTCCTTCACTCCCCCTGTCTGAATCCTATTGCAGATACTCTGCCGTCCCCCTGATGGTGTCCAATTGCAGGTGATCAGTCCTTCACCTGTCTATAGTCCATTGCAGACGCACTGCCCTCCCCGTCTGTATCCCATTGCAGACGCTCTGACCTCCCCTGTCTGTACCCATTGCAGACGCTCTGACCTCCCCTGTCTGTATCCCATTGCAGGTGATCAGTCCTTCACCTGTCTATAGTCCATTGCAGACGCACTGCCCTCCCCGTCTGTATCCCATTGCAGACGCTCTGACCTCCCCGTCTGTATCCCATTGCAGACGCTCTGACCTCCCCTGTCTGTACCCATTGCAGACGCTCTGACCTCCCCTGTCTGTATCCCATTGCAGACGCTCTGACCTCCCCGTCTGTATCCCATTGCAGACGCTCTGCCGTCCCCTGTCTGTGTCCCATTGCAGACGCACTGCCCTCCCCGTCTGTATCCCATTGCAGACGCTCTGACCTCCCCTGTCTGTATCCCATTTCAAACGCTCTGCCCTCCCCGTCTGTATCACATTGCAGACGCTCTGACCTCCCCTGTCTGCATCCCATTGCAGACGCTCTGACCTCTCCTGTCTGTATCGCATTGCAGACGCCCTGCCCTCCCCCTGTCTGTATCCCATTGCAGACGTTCTGCCCTCCCCCCGTCTGTATCCAATTGCAGGTGATCAGTCCTTCACCTGTCTATAGTCCATTGCAGACGCCCTGCCCTCCCCCTGTCTGCATCCCATTGCAGACTCTCTGACCTCCACCGTCTGTATCCCATTGCAGACGCTCTGTCTCCATTTGACATCTTATTGAATGATTATCCTGGTGCATGAGCAAACTGAGCTCCATCCAATTTATCCGGTTCATTAGAATAGATTGCAATTTGTTGATGAGCTCACATTGACCCCTGAAGAATTCCACTCGTTACAGCTTTCCAAACACAAAATGGGTAATGATCTCTACTCTGTATTTCCTGACAGCTACCCAGGGCGCCCCTGCTTCTGCATAACAGCCTGGGATGGTTATATGGCGTCCCCCTGTGCTGTGTAATTTACTGAGTACTTCATTCTGTTTTGTGCAGCCTGTTCGGTGCAGCCCATTTTGCCGAAGACCATTTAGGTGCAGACCCATTTCAGCGCAGCTCATATTTATTCCTTTTCAGGCTTCGAGAAAAGCATTAATCAAAGGAATAAAAATAATGTTTATTCCCTTCAGTAAAAATATTAAAAAGACACTTGAGCAAGTATAACATTGACTCAGAGTTTCCTTTCAGAACTAAAATGGTAATTGGCCTTGCATTTATTCACATTGAAAACATTCCTGAAGCTATTGAACATTTGTCTGATGCGCTTCCAGATGAACTGCAGCCGCTGCTGGACTGGTTCGAGGATAACTATGGAGGTAGAAGCTCACACAGAGGAAATGGTCGGCGTTCACCGCTTTTTCAAGTTGGAATGTGGAATTTATGTGAAAGAACTTTAAACAATGAGGACAAAACAAACAGTAATGCAGAGGCTGCCCACAGGAGATGACAAAGCGAATTTGATGTGGAACATCCAGTTATTTGGAAATATATTGACAGTTTACGCAAAGTTCAGAGGGGAAGGGACATTTACTGTGCATTTGATAGCAGGGCACGATATTCTGTTGAAATTAAAGAAACAGATGCGAGAATACAAACACTCGTAAGAAGATTTAGTGAGAGAAATGATGTCGAATATTTACGAGGATTGTCCACAATTTTGAATGAACGTCATGTTTTAGATTTTTCGTAATGAACTTATATCGTTTATTTTTTTCTTTTTAACATTTTTACTGAAGAGAATAAACATTATTTTAATTTTTAGTCTTTCATTAATGCTTTTGACTAAGCCTGAAAAGTGAGAGAGGTGAGATTGGAAATGCCAGCGAGTTTAAATTGAGAATTGCTCTTTACTGAACATTGATGCTTACTTGGTTAGTGGGACATCGATGTTTCAGAATCTCCACACAAGGTGTCCTGGTCCTCTCTGGCTCTTTCCAGGATCTTCCCCACATCTCGAGGTGGAGGGTGGGGGAACAGATATCGGGCACTCTAAAACCCGGCTTGGCCCTTTATGTCCTATTCCAGGATGTTTCTCCTGGAATGGGAGAAGAGAAGGGATGAAGTGAGGATGGGAGTGGGTTTCCCTGCTGTCAATGCTGGTATAGGGGAAGGGTGGAAGAGTGAGATTCCGGAGGGAGTCTGACCACAGTGTTGTATCCATGCAGTGGTATTAGTGTGCGGCGCTATTGCGTCAGTGACAGAAAAAGTGGGAGAAGAAAGATGCTGAAGTCAACGGTGAGTGTGGTCATGCTTGAGCCTTATTTGAAGATAGAGTGTGAGACTTGTTCGGGGGTATGCGTTAAAACAGATATACAGCGAGTGTGAGGGAGCAGAAGAATATGGTGACACTTATCCTGCCAAAGTGGGTGGAAAGAATATTGATGCTTGTCCTGTATTGCTGACCAATTCTTCAGATCATCTCAGCGTTGAGGGGAGTCTCCCTGAACGTCTTGGTCAATCGCTAATAACGCCACAGACCCTTTCCCTCACTTCCCACAGAATCAGTTTGGGTGGATCTTACAAATAGCAAGGTGAAGCAAACATTAGTGTGTTATATATCAAAACTAAGTATGTCACGTAAATACTTTACAACATACGCTATGGAAATTAGGTATGCAAGTCTTTGCAAGGGGGATCAATGACACAGTGATACTATCGCTGGGCTCTTAACCCACAGATCCAGTTAATATTCTGGGGACATGAATTCAAATCCTGCCATGGCAGATGGTGAATTCAATATGTATCTAGAATCAAGGGTTTATGATGACCAGGAATCAATTGTCAATTGTTGGAAAACCTCATCTGGTTCACTGATGTCCTTGAGTGAAGGATACTGCTGTGCTTACCTGGTGTGAACTGCATGTGACTCCAGACTCAAGACAACGCTGCTGACTCTTAACTCCCCTCTCGCAAGGGCAATAAATGCTGGTAATCCAGCGACGCCCTCATCCTGTGAATGAGTAACATATAATCGTGGAGCTGCAGTAATAATAGATGGTCTCAAATTGCACTGAAACTGCAGTGACTACTAATACTGTGAAGAAAAAAACTTCCGTAAGTGTGTATTGGGTCGGTTGAACAGTACGTTGTGAACCAAACTGGAGAGCAGGTTATTTCAGATTTGGTGTTGTGTTGTCAGGAGGACTAACTAATAACCTTGCGCTGAAGCAGCTTTGGAGGAATAGTGACATCAATATGTTGCATTTTTACACGGCGTCTGAATACAATATCAAATGTTTGAACATTATGGTCAAACATCATGGAAGCCCAGAGGCTAAAGGGTCAAGTACGCTCCAATGAATTGGGGAAGTATAATATAACATTCAATGGGAGAAGCAATGATTGTGAGAGTCAGAGTCAGACAGCCCGGAGAAAGGCCCTTCAACCCAAACGGTTCCATTCCAAACATAATGTCCATGCACTCCATTTCCCTGCCCTTGCCCCATGTCCTTCTTTTTTCCTTTCCTATTCGTGTATTTGTCCAAATGCATTTTAAATTTTGTGAATTTAACCACTTCTGCTGGCATCTCATTCCTTGTGTATACCACTCTGTATGTAAAAGAAGTTACCCCTATAACTCTTTCCTCTCGGATCTTAAATTAATTCTCTCTCGTCGGTGGGTTTGTCAATCCTGTGGGAAAAAAGACTGAGTGCATTCACTCTATCCATGCTTCCCATGATCTTATACACTGCTATCAGATCCCCCTTAGTCTCATACACTCTAAAGTAAAAACTCGTATGTTGCCCAACACCTCACGGTATCCCAGACCATTGAGTCCGGGTAACATCCTTCTAACATGTTCCGCCAGTCATACAGTCAGTAACCCCTCCCTCCATCCGTAAGAGAGGCTCATCTCTCTGATGCTGCAGAAAGGAAGACCCTGGAGGATTGTGCTTCTTACACGCCAATCTCACTTTTAAATGTTGGTTTCAAAATCCTGTCTGGGACCCATGCATGAAAGCTGGAACCTTTGCTGCCTTCCGTTGCCAAAGATGACCAAACATGCTTTATAAAGGGCCGCAGATCTTCCCACAATGTAAAGAGGTTACTCAATATGATCCAAGAGTGTCAACAACAATCTGTCCAGGGATTACTCATCTCTTTAGATGAGGGAAGGCATTTGATTGGGTTGAGTGGCCGGATTCTGTACATTAGAACGGTTTGGTCTGTGCAAAGTTTTTATCAAGTGTGTGAGGGTCCTTTACCGTGATCCTCTGGCTGCGGTTCTCACTAATGGTGTGCCAACCATTAATAATAATATTTCTCCAGGCAGCCGACAAGGTTGACACCTTTCCCCATTGTTGTTTACGTTGGTGATTGAGCCACTGGCGGAGGCCATCCGTAGGGATACCAACACATCTGCCCCAGAAGTGAGATAGAAGTCACGTAAGATTATATTGTATGCAGATGAGGGTCTTTTCTTTTGTCAAATTTCGCAATTTCGGGAGATCATGTGATGCAATGCATTCATTCGCTTGTTGCCTTTCTGGACGATAAGATTAATTTTACAAAGTTGGAGGCCATGCCTATGGGAGGTCTTAGGGAAATACCTGATACTGAGGGCAAACCCTGGTTTCCTTTTAAATGGCCATGGGGGTAGTTGCCCTATTTCGGTATATTCATTGCATTTGTCTTTGATCATTTATTTAACGTGAACTATATCCATTTGTTTGACAAAATTACACAATTCGGACAGCTGTTATTAAAAAAGAATGTCCTTCCTCATTTTCTACACCCTGTGTGAATGCTTTCTTTGATGTTTCCCACAGAGCAGAGGCATGTGGGCGGCACAGTGGTTAGCACTGCTGCCTCACAACACCAGTGACCCGAGTTCACTTCCCACCTCAGGTGACTGACTGCGTGGATATTGCACATTCTGCGGGTGATCCGCTTTCACCCCGAAGTCCAAAAATGTGCAGGTTCGGTGAATGGGCCATGCTAAATGGCCTGTAGTGTTAGTTGTAGGGGTAAATATAGGGGAGTGGGTGGTGAGTCGGTGTGGACTTGTTGGGCTGAAGGACCTGTTTACACACTGTAAGGAATATAATCTAAGATGTTTCTAAGAAAAATAATGGCTGGTTTAACTCTTTTATTTGGCACCATAAGCGATTCTTTATCAAGCTAACAAAATTGCAACTGCCCCACAGATCGTGAGGAATTGATTTCCCCGATTAAAAACAATCAGTTCCGTTTTTTTTTTCATCGGATGTGAGTGCCTGGGCCGCTGATCTCTCGGCATCAATATGGCATCGAGCCCTCTCAGACAGAGTGAACCCGTCTTAGTCTATTATTCTTACATAAAATGACAACATTTATGGTGTATTGTCATAATCTAATGATGATCAATACTGTCAAATCTTGAGGACAATGCGTCAGATCGACGGCAACACAGCCATAACCATATTTCTTACCCCTATAATTGCTATACTGTGTTGTCACCCGGGGATGATGGATTCCAGATTGAAACTGTGGGCAGCGAGGGGGGTACCTTACTTGGGTGATTTTTAATTAGTAGAATCCCTACAGTGTGGAAACAGGACCTCAGGCCCAGCAAGTCCACTTTGACCCTCTGAAGAGTAACCCAACCAGACCCATTCCCCTGCCATCCTATATTTACCCTGACTAATGCCCCAACTTACAGATTCTTGAACACTATGAGCAATTTAACAATGGCCAATTGATCTAACCTGCACATCTTTGTGACTGGGGAAGGAAACCAACGCAGACACAGTTGAGAATATACTAACTCCACACAGCCAGACACCCAAGGCTGGAACCAAACCAATGACTCTGGTGCTGTGAGTTAGCAGTACAAACCACTGAGCCACCATGTCTTACTTGAGGGAGAAACAATGATATCATTTGATCAAATAACTCGTAAGTATGGACTACCTGGCAGAGACTTCTTCTGTTTTTTTTTTCAGATTAGAGATTTGATTAAAAAAGACTTTTAACAGACACTTATAGATCCGATACAGAGAAGTGGGTTCTTTTTGCTACGAATACCCTCTCTGTCAGCATCCTTTATCATGAGTTGGATAGTGTCCCCTCAGACAAGACTGTGCAGCTTCGTGACATCTGTGCGAGAGAGTTGGGGGTTCAGATCTCTTCGGAGACATGGGAGGATATTTGTGAAAATGCTCGAAGGATTTTGATCTGTAATAGGACACATTCCATGCAGTTGAAAAATCTTCATAGGGTCTGTCTGACACCAGAGTTTCTCTTAAAATTCAAAGTGGGATTATCTTCAGCATGTACTAAATGTCGAGTGACTACAGGCACTCTTTCTCATTGCATGTGGTCCTGCTGAAAGCTTAGTATATATTGGAGCACTGTGTTAGGTGTAGGAGAGTGGGTCTTGGGGACAGAATTGGAGATGGACCCGGTTTCTCTTTACCTGGGCTTGCACAGAGTATCTTACACAGATGCACATGGGGAAAAAATCCTTACTTTCTGTGCTAGGAACAATGTTGCGTTGGATGTCTGAAAACTCCTCGGGTCTTTTGGGTCGTTGTAAGCTCCTCATGGAAAATATCCCTTTGGACTTTCGCACCAATATGGTGCACCAAAAAACAGAGATTAGTATAAGTCATAGAGTCATGGAGATGTAAAGCATGGAAACAGACCCTTCGGTCCAATCCATCCTTGTCGACCACATGTCCCAAACCAATCTATTCATACCTGCCAGCACCTGGCCCATAACCTTCCAAACCCTACCTATTCATTTACCCACCCAAATCCCTCTTAAATGTTTCACTTGTATCAGCCTCCCCCACTTCACCTGGAAGCTCATTCCATGCACGTACCACCCTCTGTGTGAAATAGCTATCCCTTAGGTCTCTTTTATATCTTTCCCCTCTCGCCCTAAACCTATGCTCTCTCGTTCTGGACTCCCCGCCACCAGGGAGTCGAGGTCAGTGTGCCAACAGCCTTCTTCACTGTCCTGTGTATCTGTGACTCAAATTTCAGACAACCGTGCACCTGATCTCCAACGTCCTTTTGTTCCAATACAGTCCTTAAGGCCCTCTCATTCATCATTAAACTTCTACCTAGATTTGACTTTCCAAAATGCAAGATGTCGCACTTATCTATATTAAACTGCATTTGCTATTTCCCAGCCCACTTTCCCAGCTGATCAAGGTACTGCTGCAATTTCTGACAACGTTCCTCACTGTAAACGATGCCGCCTATTTTAGTGTCACTTGCAAACTTACTAACTTTTCGTTGTTCACCCTGGTCCAAATCATTGATATAGATGGCAAACAGCAATGGGCACAAGACGGACCCCTGAGACACTCCACTAGTCACAGGCCTCCAGTCCAACAAGCATACCTACACCGTAGCCATTTGGTTCATTACGACAAGCCAATTGTGTCGCCAATTTGCCACGTTTACCCTGGAGTCCATGGGATCTAACCTTCTAGAGCGGCCCACCATGTGGAATCTTATCAAACGCCTTACTGAAATCCATATAGATTATGTCCACCACCCTGCCCTCGTCAAACCTCCTGGTCACTTCCTCAAAACACTCTATCAAAATTTGTAAGGCATAATCTGCATGCACAAAGCTATGCTGACTGTTCCAATTCAAACTCAGTCTTTCTAAATGCATGCATATCTTATATCTTCAACCCTTCTCAAGTGGTTTCCGGAAACAGATGTGAAGCTTACTGGTCTATATTTCCCAGGCTTTTCTTTGCAGCCCTTCTGAATAAGTGCATAACATTTGCTACTGCCCAGTCTTCCGGGTCCTTGGCCCCTGAACTGTCTTATCTCGCCTCGTGCAGTGCTCTTTGATATATCTGGCCAGGACCAGGAGATTTATCTGACTTTGTGCATTCTAATGTGTCCAACAGCACATCTACTGTGATATAAACTGTGCCAAGATATCGCAACTAACCTCCCAAAGGTCATAGGGCTTCATGTCTTTCTTCATGGTAAACAAAGAAGAAAAATTGGGGACCTCAACCATCTCTTGAGGTTTTACACATGCGTGCCTATTTTGGATTTTAATACGTCCTATTTTCTATCTCTAGTTGTTCTTTTCCTTTACTGTACCGAATTTGGATCTGCTCAGCCAAGGCTATCTCATACCCACTTTAGCCTTGCTGATTTCCTTCTTCAGTGAACTCCTGTATCCCCTGTGTTACTCCAGGGGTTGCCTAGATCCCAGCTGCCTGTACCTGAGCTACGTATCCTTTTTTGTTGGGCAGAGCCTCAATATCTCTTGTCATCCAGAGTTCTCTCTTCCAGCCTCACTTTCCCTTCTCCCTTTCAGGAACATGTAGACCTTGAACTCGAGCTATCTCACTTTTGAAGCCCTCCCACTTGCCCGGGATCCTTTTACCTGGAAATAAACTACTTCATCAACCCCTGCAATCCCCTGACTAAGTCCAACAAAGTACGCCTTGCCCCCAATTTAGGTCTTGAATCTGTGGACCACTTTTGTCCCTACCATAACTATTATAAAATTAATACAGCTCTAGTCACTTTTCCCAAAATGCTCCCCCACTTTACCTCCATCACCTATCCTACACTATTTCCCAACACTAGGTCGAGTTTGTCCCTTCCCGAGTAGTACCCTCTACATGCTGCTTGTGGAAGTTTTCCTGAACACGCTTAACAAATTACGTTTCATCTCAGTTTTTAACACTCTGGAAGTTCCAATCTAGGTTAGGATAATTAAAATGACCTATTATGACAACCCTATTGCTCCTGCAAGTCTCGCCAGTCTCCCTGAATATTTGTTTGTCTAATTCCCATTGATTATTTGAAGACTTATAGTGCAACCACTATAACATTACCACCCCCCTCCCTTACTTCTTTGCACCATTCACAAAATCTCATTGGATATTACCTCAGCTATTTCATCTTTAAATACTAGAGTGATACGTACCTTAATCATAACTATTGGTATTTAAATTGTTTCCATTTCCATCTCTTGCTCGCAGTGACTTTCACATTCGCAGCATCCCTTGTCAAGGCACAGTGGAGGTATAGAGCAGTAAATGGATGGGAACTGCACATCCTGTCACTTCCAGCATTGGTTACATGTTTCTCTACACTGGGCAGTGATCTAGTACAGTGTTACCAAACAATGCAACAGTCTGGGTTTATATATGAATGAACCAGTGCGGAGTGCACAGCTCTACATGCTTGACATTTAGCCCAGGATTGGTGTGGGCTGCACAGTGTTTCACTCTGGACATTGCTGGCTTGCATACAGCTGCACACGAGCCGGATCTACACAGTGCTCCATCCTGAATATGTAATGGATGGGCTGGTTATGTGAGTTGGATTGCGAATGTGAGAGTACTAAACATCTGGCAATGCCTTTATTTTGTGTTTTACTTCTTGTGATTGGACTCTTCAAATCTTGACTCATCCGGTTAGACCCATCTTCATCACTTCCTCAAAAGATTCCACCGTGTCAATAGGATGTGATCTCCAATGTACAAAGCCCTCTTCAGTCCTTGTCGTTCCAAATGCATATACATCCTTTCCCTCAAAAGCCCCTCCAACAATTGAGTCACCAATGACGTCAGGCTCATCAATTTATAGGAGAAAGTGAGGTCTGCAGATGCTGGAGATCAAAGCTGAAACTTTATTGCTGGAACAGCACAGCAGGTCAGGCAGCATCCAGGGAACAGGAGATTCGACGTTTCGGGCACAGGCCCTTCTTCAGGAATGATTCCTGAAGAAGGGACTGTGTCCGAAACGTCGAATCACCTGTTCCCTGGATGCTGCATGACCTGCTGTGCTGTTCCAGCAATAAAGTTTCAGCTTTGATCTCCAGCATCTGCAGACCTCACTTTCTCCTCGAAGATTTCAACCTACTGCGAATCCTCTTACAAGGATGCCTTCCTTGAAGAAGCTCTCTGCCTCTCTCTACAAAGATTTCAGTGAGTCCCTTTCTCACTGCACACCCCAGGTCATCTCCTCTGCACAGAAGCTCTTCAGCCACATTCTGAAGCAGACTCGTTACCACAGCCATATCTCCTTTCTCAGCACTTGCCTACGGAACCGACTGATCCCCCATGGACTCCAGATCACCTTCCGACATTCCTGAAGAAGGGCCTGTGCCCGAAACGTCGAATCTCCTGTTCCCTGGATGCTGCCTGACCTGCTGTGCTATTCCAGCAATAACGTTTCAGCTCACCAATTTATAATTACCTGGTTTTTCCTGACTTTCTTAAATAATGACCCTATGTTAGCAGTTCTCCAGTCTTTTGACACCACATCTGTTAAAATCAATGATACAAATATATAAGTAAAATGCAGAGCAATCTCTTTCCTAGCTTCCCACAAACGTCTGGGATACAACTGATCTGGTCTCAGGGATTTATTCACCTTTATTTGTTTAAAAATGTCCAACACCTCTTGTAATATAGACACTTTTCAAGATATCACTATATATTTCTTCATTCTCTCGCTCTTGCAATCTCCTCCACATTAAATACTGAGGAGAAAAACTTGTTTTGCATCCCTTCAATCTCCTGTGGTTCTACACATAAAGTCGCCTTTATGTGTAGAACCACAGGAGCCGTATTGTCTCCCTATTTAATCTTTTGCCATTAAAGGATTTGTAGAGTTTCTTCAATGCCTTGTTCACCCTATTTCCAAAGCCATCTCATGTCCACATTTTTCTGGCCCGATTTCCCGGTGACTATGCACTTATTGCCCTTATACACCTCTCGGGACTCACTTGATAACAACACTGTTTACCTTACATATGCCTCCTTCCTTACCTTGACCAGAGGATCAATATACCTAGCCATCCAGCAGTCCCTGCTCCCACCAGATTTGCCCCTCTCACTAATAGGAACACGTTGGCTCTGGACTCTCTGAAACCACGTTTTCATGGCCTTGCATTTTCCAGCCATCCCTTTACCTGCGAATAGGCTATCCCAATCAGCCTTTCACAGGGCTTGCCTAACACTTTCAGAATTGGCCTTATTCAAAGTTAGAACTTCAATGTTTACATCAGGTCTTTCCTATTCCAAAAGTAATTTAAAACTAATGTACATGTGTAACAGACTTGAAAGTTAAATAAACACTTCCTGCCCCTCTGTAACAGGCTCGAGAGGTTGAATGGGCTCCTCGTGGCCCTTTGTAATAGACTGAAAAGGCTGAATGGCCTCCTCTTGTCCTTATGTAACAGATCCGAGACATTAAATGACACAGCAACCCGTGGATTACGGGCAACCATTAAACTGTATCTGATGGAGGTCCATCCCTTCCCAGTTACAGTAACACAACCAACGCAATGTACTCCAGGTGCCCTCTCAGTAACACCTCATACAGCTGCAGCGACACATCTCTTTGTTTTGAATGAATCTGTTGGCAAAATGTACCAATATTCTAGATTTCCACCTTTTCAAGTAAAAACAAGCTAATATGGGCTAAATGGCCTTCTCTTATCCCTCTGTAAGAGGCCCATAGGGACAGAATTGCTTCGGCCTGTTGCTGAACAGCAATCTCAATGCTCCCTCTCCAGGTTATGAAAGGATTTGGTAGCAGGGCACTTAAAACTAGGAGTAGCCTCACACTGGTCAATAATATCAAACTTTGTGTTAAGGTATCTCGATTTTTTTATGCAGCCGATCTGTTGTTTTATAACTGCCTCCTTTCGTAAACAGATTGGCAAATATATAGACCCCTGCAGTGTTCTGTTAATACTCTCATATGCAAGTTACAAAAAGATTGTAAAGATTTATGGTCTATCCCTCAGCAACCCTCACCCATTCCATCCAAACTCAGTAAATGTTCCCTTTTATACTGATATGAAAAGTGATGTGTGGAACTGGTTAACTGAGCTGTTTGCTTAGTCATGATTTGGAGATGCCGGTGTTGGACTGGGGGTGTACAAAGTTAAAAATCACACAACACCAGGTTATAGTCCAACAGGTTTAATAGGAAGCACACGAGCTTTCGGAGTGACGCTCCTTCATCAGGTGATAGTGGACGCAATTCTAAGGCACAGAATTTATAGCAAAAATTTACAGTGTGATGTATCTGAAATTATACATTGAAAAATACATTGATTGTCTGTTCAGTCTTTCATCTGTTCGAATACCATGATCGTTTCACTTATTTCTTGTGTAAATCACAAAACCCTTTTTTTTTAAAAGTTGCATTGTCAGGTTAACTGTAACATTGACTGTTACCTAGACAATATGTTGAAAGTGTTAGCCCCCTGTGTTCTCTTGTCTATGCCATGATGTTTAGATTGATTCTAATCTGAAAAGTGAGAGTAGAGTTTTACATGAATTCCTGCAGTTTTTGAGCTCAGAGTTTTACATGAATTCATGCAATTTTTGAACAAAGTTCAATGTAACTCTGCAAGTACAAATACACCCCACAAAACATATGTGTGCATGAAGGTTCGTCAGTTTGTGTGTTTGTGTATGTGTGTTTTTCTGGGTTGAGTTTCGTGAGTGTGAGAGGGAGTGTATATGTGTGTGGAGTGATGTAGAGTATCTAAGTCTGTGAGGGGGTGCATATGTGAGTGTGGCAGTCTGTGTGCGTGTCTGGGTGGGGGCTGTGAGTGTGTGTAAGAGAGAGTGTATATATGTGTGCATGAGTGTAGAGTGGTCTAAGTCTCTGAGCGGATGCCTGTGTGAGTGTGTGTGTCTGTAAGGGTGTGTGGGAGTGTCTGTGTGCGTGTCTATGTATATGTGTGCCCGTGTGTATGTTTGTGTATAGGAGTGCCTGTGTATGTGTGCGTGTAGTGGTGTCTGTGTCTGTGTGTGTATAGTGCAATGGTGGTCATCTGTAATGTGACATGACCCCAAATCCCTGTTGAAGCCCTCCCTATGGGTACCGAAATTAGCTGTCAGCCTCTGCTCGGCCACTTTTCGCTGCTGCCTGTCCTGAAGTCTGCCTTGGAGGATGGTGACCAGGAAGTCCGAGGTTAAAGATCTTGGACCACTGAAGTGTTCCCCAACTGGGAGGGAACATTCGTGTCTGTTGGTTGTTGAGCGGTGCCATTCATCCGTTGTCGTAGCCTTTGCTCAGTTTCCCAGTGTTTGATCAGTGAATGTGTTTATTGCCAATCTCCATTGATTCTAATTATCCCAGTGGAGGGTTTTAACGATAAATGGGCGCCGTTCAATGTGTTATCCCATAACATTTGCGGGAGCAACACCGACACCACTGACAGGGATCAGCAGATCCAGAGAGAGGGGGAGGAGAGATCAGAATCTGAAAACATTAGACTGGAATGTTCCAAAAATGGATCAGATGAATGGATCAATGGATGAATTATTGGACTGGCATGTTCCAACAATAGACAGGAGTTTATCCAATTATATTTGGTATCTTTCTGCATTTTATTGGTGGTCATTATCATTGCGGATCTATTACGCTCTTCCCATTGTTCAATATTTTTATTATCCTTTCCTAGGTATATTTGGCGTTCCTGGTAAGTGTCACTGTCAAGGTATTTTTGTCTATAAACTAGTTATGACTGTATTACTGGTCTTTCATATAGACTACACTTCTTGTCACTATTATTGTTCCTGCTGAAACTCTCAATCCAGATATTCACTCTACAGAATACTACTAACTTCATCAATGAACGTGTTCAATTACTGTCTCCTTCTCTGCTCTGGCAGTGTTCCTCATGGGTCTCTATGTTGACCTACTCAGCTCCAGCGTAGAACTACAATTTATTGTATTGTGGCCTTTGTTATTTAAATATTAACAGCATGGAGGTCACTCTCTACTGTTCTGGTTACAAACTCCACTTCCTTCCACTGTTTCCATCCCATCCCTGGCCAATATCTTCAGCTGTAGCAGACAAGTCACAACTGTGTGTGATCCCTTTGACTATGAGCTCATTCTCCAAACAATTCCCTGGCCTTTTCTAACTGGTAATACTCACCACTCCACTGGTTTATTCCATCTGCTGTTTGAATCTTGAGCTATGAAATACAGTCTTAATGAAGCCAATAATCTGCTGCTGCCGCTCCCAGCTTCAAACTTGCCAAAGCAAATCTACTTCGAACTCACACCAAACTCCCATCCATCTGTCATTCATGTGCACACCGATGTATATTGCTATTGTGACTGGCAATGATTTCATTTTAACATTCTCAAACACTTTACCTCATCTGTCCATGTCAATGGGGAGAGGTAGAGGAACTGAAGGAGCTCTCCCTCTCTATTAATGTTACAGTGTGCCCATCACAGTGCACCATATTGGTGAATACCCACTGTCCTGGCAGCAGTAATGGCCTCTTCATGCAGAAGCAGTCAGCCATCCCCATCGTCATCGGGTCTCCACGTAATGAAATGAATATATCTTGGATAAAGGACGTCCCCTTGATGCACGTTTCAAAACACCATCACCACCATCAATCAACCACATCAAAGTATTCCATGTGTTCGGAGACCAATGGGGTCACTTGGAGTGTCTGGGAGCTGACGATTACGGATGGAGCAAAACCTCCCTTGTCTGAACGGATCTGAGTGGACCCCCCAGGACGCAGTATCATTAAGTCCCGTAATCCCTCTCCATTTCAGTAACATACTGCCTTCCATTATTCCTGTAAATGAAATTCCACCTGCCAAACTATTATCTATTATCTTTACCCCTCTGAATCTATTTGCAGACTTTCCACCCTCTCTTTGTAATTTCATCTCTTGCTTACCACAGCGACATCACCAAACTCAGCATCTGTATCTCTGTTCAATTTCTCTTCATAAGACAAACACTTCAAATATGGAATCAATCTAATGAAGCTCCTCTGAATTGCCTCCAATGGAAATAGCTCATTCTGCAGGACACCCAAACTGTACTCCAGTTGCAGCCTCACTAATGCCTTGCATAGCTACACCAACACTCCCTACCTTTCTATTCTAGCCTTTTTATAAATAACCACTGAAATTATGCTTGCAGTTCATTATTACTTGCAGTACCCGCAGGCAGGTTTCCTATGATATGCAAGCAGACACCCAGATCCCTCTGCACCTAAGCACTTTGAACTTTCTCTCCATTTAGATAATAATTTGTCTTTCTATCACACTGGCCAACTTGAATAGCCCCATATTTATTCACTTTAATTTTCCTTGCCAAATGTTGGCCCGTTCACCCAACCTATCCATATAGTTTTAAAATCTCTTGCATCATCATTCCGAAGTAATTTCCCACCAATGTTAGTGCCATCTGAAAATGTGGCCTCGTATTTTCTATCCTGTCAACCGAGTACAGTAATAACATCGATCGCAAATGGTTGAGGCATGAGTACTGAAATCAATGGCACCCCATAAATTGCATTCGCCAAAAGAAAATGACGCATTTATTCCATTTGACTACATTTTGTTGGATAGCCAATCCTCCATCCAAGCGAACTAATTACTCCTGGACCCATGTTGTCTCATCTTACCACTTACTTTTTTGAGAAGTGACATATCCGATGCCTTCAGGAAGACCAGATCTGTTCCATCTCCAGGATTCCCACGATCCGTCTTGTTTGTGACATCTTCAAATAACTCAAGCAAATAATTGAAACACGATTTAGCCTTCATAAAACCATGTTGACTCTGACGAATTGTGGATTAAGTTTGCAAATATCCTGAACAATTTGCCTTAAATTACAATAGTTTATTGTTGCACTTTAGTCCCTAATGTGTGCCATTATAACAAGTTCTTCCCTTTCGAAAACCTTTAGGTTTTTTTTGAATTCCTGTTTAATGTGCACAGGCTGTAAGAGATCTGCTCCAATTGCTGTGTCACTGAATGGAGTCATCATCCTGCTGGTGTACAATATCGATGGGCTGAAGTCTTTCTGGTGTTCCCATGTTGTCATCTCGAAGGCCAGAATAGCCTCATCCTGTTGATGCTTTAGAGGATTGGGAGATTATGGAATCTTCCTGTTGCTGTGTAACATTTTGAGGGGCTGATGGGTCTTCTCATACATAGAACATAGAACATAGAAGAATACAGCGCAGTACAGGCCCTTTGGCCCTCGATGTTGCGCCGATTCAAGCCCACCTAACCTACACTAGCCCACTATCCTCCATATACCTATCCAATGCCCGCTTAAATGCCCATAATGAGGGAGAGTCCACCACTGCTACTGGCAGGGCATTCCATGAACTCACGACTCGCTGAGTAAAGAACCTACCTTAACATCTGTACTATATCAACCCCCCCCCCCCCTTAATTTAAAGCTATGCCCCCTTGTAATAGCTGACTCCATACGTGGAAAAAGATTCTCACTGTCGACCCTATCTAAACCCCTAATCATCTTATACACCTCTATCAAGACACGCCTAAACCTTCTTTTCTTCAATGAAAACAACCCCAAGTGCCTCAGCCTTTCCTCATACGATCTTTCTACCATACCAGGTAACATCCTGCTAAAACCTCCTCTGCACCCGTTCCAGTGCCTCCACATCCTTCCTAAAGTACGGCGACCAAAACTGCACACAATACTCCAGACGCGGCCGCACCAGAGTCTTATACAACTGCAAATTACCTCAGTACTCCGGAACTCAATTCCTCTACCAATAAAAGCCAGTACGCCATATGCCTTCTTCACGGCACTATTTACCTGGGTGGCAACTTTCAGAGATCTGTGTACATGGACACCAAGATCCCTCTGCTCATCCACACTACCAAGTATCTGACCGTTAGCCCAGTACCCCATCTTTTTGTTATTCTTCCCAAAGTGAATCACCTCGCACTTAGCTACATTGAATTCCATCTGCCACCTTTCTGCCCAGCTCTGCAGCTTCTCTATATCCCGCTGTCACCTGCCACATCCTTCCTCACTGTCTACAACTCCTCCGACTTTCGTATCATCCGCAAACTTGCTCACCCAACCTTCTAACCCCTCCTTCAGGTCATTTATAAAAATGACAAACAGCAATGGTCCCAAAACAGATCCTTGCGGAACACCGCTAGTGACGGCACTCCATGAAGAAACTTTGCCATCAACTACTACCCTCTGTCTTCTTCCATCCAGCCAATTCCTAATCCAAACCTCCAACTCACCCTCAATGCCATACCTCCGTATTTTTTGCAGTAGCCTACCATGGGGAACCTTATCAAACGCCTTACTAAAATCCATATACACCACATCTACCGCTTTCCCCTTGTCCACCTCCTTAGTCACCTTCTCAAAGAATTCAATAAGGTTTGTGAGGCACGACCTGCCCTGCACAAAACCATGCTGACTATCCTTGATTACATTATTCCCATCCAGATGTTCATAAATACTATCCCTTACAATTCTCTCTAAGATTTTGCCCACAACAGAAGTGAGACTCACTGGCCTATAGTTACTAGTGTTATCCCTACTCCCCTTCTTGAACAAGGGAACCACATTTGCTAGCCTCCAATCTTCTGGCACTACTCCTGTAGACAACGAGGACATAAAAATCAAGGCCAATGGCTCTGCAATCTCCTCCCTTGATTCCCAGAGAATCCTAGGATAAATACCATCAGGCCCAGGGGACTTATCTATTTTCACCCTTTCCAGAATTTCCAAGACCTCTTCTCTACATACCTCAAAGTCATGCATTCTACTTAATTGTGACTCGGTACTCACATTGACAACAATGTCCTGTTCCTGATTGAATACTGACGAAAATTATTCATTCAGTGTCTCCCCAATCTCTTCAGCCTCCACACGCAACTTCCCACTACTATCCTTGACTGGACGTATTCCTACCCTAGTCATTCTTATATTCCTAGCATACCTATAGAAAGCCTTAGGGTTTTCCCTAATCCTATCAACTAAGGACCTTTCATGCACCCTCCTTGCTGCTCTTAGCTCTCTCTTCAGGTGCTTCCTGGTTACCTTATAACTCTCAAGCGCTCCAATTGAACCTTCACGCCTCATCTTTACTTAGGCCGCCCTCTTCCATTTAACAAGGGATTCCAATTCCTTATTAAACCACGGCTCCCTCACACGACCCTTTCCTCCCTGTCTGACGGGTACATACTTATCAAGGACACTCAATAGTTGCTCCTTGAACAAGCTCCACATATCAATTACACCCTTGCCTTGAAGCTTACTTTTCCAGGCCACACATGCTAAGTCATGTCTCACCGCATCATAATTTTCCTGCCCCCAGCTATAACTCTTGCCCTGTAGTGCACACTTATCCCTCTCCATCACTAGAGTAAAAGTCACAGAATTGTGGTCACTGTCCCCAAAGTGCTCACCTACCTCTAATTCTAACACCTGGCCTGGTTCATTACCCAGAACCAAATCTAGTATGGCCTCACCTCTTGTTGGCCTATCTACATATTGTGTCAGGAAACCCTCCTGCACACATTGGACAAACACTGACCCATCTAACGAACTTGAGCTATAGCTTTCCCAATCAATATCAGGAAAGTTAAAATCCCCCATAACAACCACCCTATAACTTTCACTCTTCTCTTGAATCATCTTCGCAATCCTTTCTTCTACATTTCTAGGACTATTAGGAGGCCTGTAAAAAAACTCCTATCAGGGTGAGCTCACCTTTCCTATTCCTAACCTCAGCCCAAACGACCTCAGATGGCGAGTCTTCATCCATCGTCCTTTCAACAGCTGTAATACTATCTTTGACAAGCAATGCCACACCTCCCCCTTTTTTTACCCCCACCTCTGACCCTACTAAAACATTTAAACCCTGGAACCTGCAACAGCCAATCCTGTCCCTGTTCTACCCATGTCTCCGTAATAGCCACAACATCGAAGTCCCAGGTACCAACCCACGCTGCAAGTTCACCTACCTTATTCCGTATACTTCTTGCATTGAAGTATACACATTTCAAACCACTTTCCTGTTTACAGGCACCCTCCTTTGAGATTGATGCCATGTTCCTAACCTCCATACACTCCAGGTCCTGCACCCGAAAGCTACAGTCTGGGTTCCCATGCCTCTGCAGAGTTAATATAACCCCCCCCCCCCCCCAAGAGCACTAGCAAACCTCCCACCAAGGATACTGGTTCCCCTCAGGTTCAGGTGTAGACCATCCTGTATATAGAGGTCCCACCTTCCCCAGAAAGAACCCCAGTAATCCAAATACCGGAATCCCTCCCTCCTGCACCATCCCTGTAGCCACGCATTTAACTGTTCTCTCCCTATTCCTCGACTCTCTATCACGTGTAACAAACCAGAGACAACAACTCTGTTCGTTCTAACTCTGAGCTTCCAACCTAGCTCCCTGAAAGCCTGCCTAACATCCTCAGCGCTCCTCCTACCTACGTCATTGGTGCCAATGTGGACCACGACTTCGGGCTGCTCCCCCTCCCCCTTAAGGACCCGGAAAACACGATCAGAGACATCACGTACCCTTGTACCTGGGAGGCAACATACCAAACGTGAGTCTCTCTCGTTCCCACAAAACTGCCTATCTGTGCCCCGAACTATCGAGCCTCAATTACTATTGCTCTGCTCTTCTCCACGTTTCCCTTCTGAGTAACGGGGACAGGCTCCGTGCCAGAGGCCTGAAACCCCGTTATATACCCTGGTAAGTCGTCCCCCCCCCCACAAATATCCAATACTTCGCCATAACAGGTGGATATACTGAACGGTCTCCTCATGTATCCTGAAGATGGGACCGAGGGATTGATTGGTCTTCTCTTGTTCCAATACAACAGACACGTGTCTAAATTACCTCTTCTTTTCTCATGAAAGAAGTCTCAGATAGTTTTTATCCTTATCCAATTCCCTTGCAATAGGCTCGGTGGGTCTGAATGGCCTCCTGTTATCCCAGTGTAATAATCTCCAGTCACTGTGTGACCTCTTCCAGTTCCTGTGTTACAGACATGAGGAGGCTGAATGGACTGATCCTGTTGCTGTTTAACAGCATACTGGTGCAGCATAGGCTCGAGTGGCTGATTGGCCTCCTTCTGTCAGTGTATATCAGGCTCCAGGGGCTGAATAGCCTCGTCCTGTTTTGGTGTAACAGGTTTGAAGGCCTGAATATCCTCCTGTTGTTCTTGTGTAACAGGCTGGAGAACGGAATGGATTCCTCCACTATCTGTGTAATTCACTTCACATGTTGAATCCTTCTATCATCTATGTTCAAATAAGATCATCTTCAATTTTTGTAAACTCCAATGGCTACTGGGTCAACCTGATCATCCTTTCATTATAAGTTAGCACCTTCATTGCAGGAATCAGTTGAGGGAACCATCTCTGAGCTGCGTCCAATTTAAAACAACCTTTCTTCATTGAAGAGATTAAATCTGTACACACTACTCCAGATGTGATCTCACTAAGACCTTGTACAGCAGCAGCAATACTTTACCAGCCTGCTTTAAGGTTCCCACCCAGCTCAGAGATGTCTCAGCTCTCTGGGGGAATACAGAGCATTGTTGGAAGATCATTGTCCAAAGGGGGTGCGACGGGGGAGGTAGCTGGGATTACGATAGGTAGATGAAGGTGAGGTTGAAAGTGATAGGTGATTAAGGGAGAGAGAACGCCTCATCTGCTGCAACCATTAAATTCAATGTGGTCTTCTCTACATTGGCGACGCAGGAGGTCAACTTGTGGATCATTTCAGCGAACATCTCTGGGACAGCCAGACTGAACAACTCCATCGCATTTTGGCTGAGCACTTTAAATCCCCTTCTTACTCTGCCAAGGACATAAGGGCAGTGGGCCGGCTCTATCGCCAAACCCAAGCCACCAGAAGCCTGGAAGAAGAAAGCCTCATCTTCTGTCTTGGGACCTTCCAAACACAGGGGCTCATAGTGGATTTCTCCATTTCCTCTAATCCCACTTTATCCTACTCCAAACTTCCAAGTTAGCACCGCTCTTTTGAATGTTTCCATGTGTCCACCATCCTCCCTATCAATGTGGTTCACCCTCCTCTCCGACTATCACTTCCAACCCCACCTCCATCTACTTATAAGATAAAAGGAGGCAGCTTAGAAAAATGCCTAGTGTTGCAGTGAGCCAGTGGATTCAGAGAAATGTCGGACCCAGCAAAGGATGACCAAGAATCTGAGAAAAAATCAAAATGAGAAAAAGCGTGCAAACGAAAGAAAAACATAAAGACTGCTAAAAAACGTCTACAATGCTTGAACAAAAAATAAAAACAAGGTCAAATGGGCAACAGTTGGTGTGCGTTCAGGATAATTTATTGCAGAGAACAGAGAAATCGCAGGGAAAAGAAACAGTTTCTTTGCGTCTATCTTCATGGAAGAATGTCCACAAAATCTTCCAGAAATACCAAGTGACCACGGGACTTGTGTAAGTAAAGTCTAAGATCATTCTTATCTTTGTAAAGAAAGCTGGATTGAATATTTCTAAATCTGACAGAATTTCAGAGGAAGCAGCAATAGATATATTGATTGCATCGAAAATTTACACTTTATTTTCCGACACATTCCCGAAAGGCATTTAGCCAATCTGGATAAGGCAAAGGTTATAAATATTATCCAACAGTTTAAGAAATGTTGAATTTGGAGAGTGGTGACATACAGACCAGTTATCTTGTCATCCGCAGTCATGTATTTGTTGGATTCGATTACAAAGAACATGCTACTAGATATCTAGAAGGTAATAACATAACTGGGGAGTGTGAGAATGTACCGATGAAAGGAAAACCAGAAGTGGCAAACTTATTTTTGGAATGGTTTGAAGATGATTCTTGTGGATATAGGCAATGATGAACCATTGGATAATGTATAGTTGGACTTCATGAGCTTTTTGTAAAGAACTCACACTGTAAGTTCTGAAGAAACATTAAAGCGAGAGGTATTGGGAAGAACATATGCCACTGGGAAAGTAAAAATTCAGTTTACATTCATGTGAATGTAACTGGAAGATAGAGGATGTCGTGCACCAGTTGCATCGAGCGTTGGTGAGACAAAACATAGAATATTGTGTATCGTTCGGAGTCCCAATCTCAAAAAGAATATATTGACTACAGAGGAACTGCAAAAGGTATTATCCATATTAATCCGTAAAATGGCAAGATTGTCTGCTGGGGAACCTCAGCCTGTGATCTCGAGTTTCAAAACATGAGAGTTGATTGTAGTGTCTCTGAGAAACATCGAAAGGACTGGATAACAGAGGGACATGGAGAAGTACAAGTAGGCAAGATCAGGAAGAATCCCACGATATTCTACACAAATAGAACAGAATAATCAGCAAACAGCTAGTATCCATTAGAAACCAAAGGGGCAATCTGTGTGTCAAGCTGGAGAACATTGATGGATTGTTCCATGAGACCTTCTCATCTATTTTACTTGGGAGAAGGAGGAGGCAGGTACAGAATTCAAGAAGATGGATTAGGAAGCTCTTGAACAGATTGATATGAAATACGATCAGGGATTTGAGGTTTTGTTCTGTACAAATTTGGACCAATCTCCATGTCTGAATGAGTTGTATTACAGGCGGTTGTTGGGGTCAAAGGAGGAAAGATACTGACTGAATATTTTAATTAGAATCTGACCATAGGGGAGGTACCAGAGAACTAGAGAACTGCTAATACAATTTCCCCTCACAGTAAGGGTGGGAGAGATAGACCAGGGAACTATAGACGAGCGAGTATTAGATCACTGTTAAAGAAACTACTGGATAAAATAGGTAAGGAGAAAATCGAACTCCAATCAGAGACGCAAGGTTTGATCAGGGATAATCATCATGACTTTATCAGAAGGAAGTCACATCCAATGGATTTGATTGGATTAGATTGAGGAGGTAGATTATTTAGTTTTGTAGGAAGGCCTTTGACAAATGTCCACCTGGGAAACTGAAAAATAAAGTAAAGTCTCACAATATGAAGGATAACTTGGCAAGTTACAACGAAAATTGTCTTAGTAGGAGGCGACAGAGAGTGGTGGGAGAAGGCTGTTTGTGTGACTTTTGACCAGTGTCCCTTGGTGTACCACAGAGATCAGTGCTGTGTCCCTTATTGTTTATGTTATTCATAACAAATTATAGATCCGAATGTGGAGAGGGCTAGGTGGAGAGTGGGGAAGGTGTAATAAGTAAGTGTATGTTTAACATAAAGATTAGCTGGGTAGTTAGCAGTGAGGGGGAACGCCTTAAGTTTACAGGAAAATGCAGATGGAATGATCAGATGGGCAGATCAATGGCAGATGGAATGTAATCCTGATAAATATGAGATGATGCACTTTGGGAGATGGAACCAGGCAGGGGAGGACTCAATGAATGGCAGCACACTGGGAAGCTCAGATTGTGCTTCTCCACACATCCCTGAATGTGACTGGACAGGTTAATGCTTAACAATGTGTTGCTGGAAAAGCGCAGCAGGTCAGGCAGCATCAAAAAAACATAAAAATCGATGTTTCGGGCAGATTCCTGAAGAAGGCTTATGCCGGAAACGTTGAATCTGCTGCTCCTTTGATGCTGCCTGACCTGCTGCGCTTTTCCAGCAACACATTTTTTAAGCTCTGATCTCCAGCATCTGCATTCCTCACTTTCTCCTGGACAGGTTAATGGGCTAGTTAAGAATTGGACCTTGGGTGTAGCGTTTCCTAATCAGGGTGTAGATTATAAGAGCAATATAGGGATTTGGTTCGGCAAAAATGGAGTACAGCATGGTGCTCCGGGAATCACATTCTAGGAAGGATGTGATTGTACTGGAGAGGGTGCAGAGGTGATTCACCAGGATGTTCCCTGGAATGGATCATATCAGCTATGGAGAGAGGCTCGATAAGCTCTGGTTGTTTACTCTGGAGCAGCGAAAGCTGAGGAGTCAGTGATTCAGAGGGATAAGTTTATAAGCGACACGGACAGGGTGGGTAGGCAGCAACTGTTCCTTTTAGTCAGAGGGCCAAGTACAAAGGAGCACACTTTTACAGTGGGGGCGACACGGTGGCACAGTGGTTAACACTGCAGCCTCACAGCGCCAGAGACCCGGGTTCAATTCCCGCCTCAGGCGACTAACTGTGTGGAGTTTGCACATTCTCCCCGTGAAGAGTTTGATATTCAGAGATGATTTGATCATTTTTCCACCTCGAGGTCTGGGGTTCGGGGATTACTTCCTGAGAGGGGAATGATCACCTCACAATCGTTAAAAAGTACTTGGACGAGCACTTGGAAGTGTCATAACATTCCAGGCTATGGGCCTGGTGTATGAAAGTGGGACTAGGATAGATCGTGCTGTATTTCTGTTCGCACAGAATCTATGCCCCTGTGAGTATATGGTGTGGAAGGTCAATTATTGAGCAGTTTAAGGCAGGAATTGATGGATTTCTGCAGAGTTATATTCATAAGGGTTATCAGAATGAACTGTATTAGCCTGTTAAATTATGTCAATGTGAGAAATATGAGGAAACAAGTGCAGTTTCCTTACAGTTTGAAACCAGAGAATGGAGAATGGGGAACAGGGAAGTAGCAGAACTATGAAGCCACTACTTCAGTTCTGTCTTCACGGAACTTTCTAACAATACAAGGAAAATCGAGTCTGGTGTGGGGAAATGATAGAGTACATGGAACAATAAACATAGTAAGTAAATGATTTAGCAGAAATTATTGTGGCTGAAAGTAATGGTCATAGACATCGCCAACATAGATTTATGAAATGGGAATTATGTTTGAGAAACAAACTGGAAGACAAATGAAAGAGAAGCAATGGGTGTAAAACATTTTGATTTTTAGAAAAATGTTGGTAAAGCTCAAAGCCCAATTTGCAAAATCAAATCTGAGTGGATTGGGGCTAATATATGGACATGTTACTAGAATCGGACAGATGGCAGGAAACATTGAATTGAAATAAACAGACTCAACAAGTAATAGCCTGACATTTTCTGAAAGCTGTGATTCGGTGAGTATGACTATGTCCCAGACTCCCCATTACCTTCCCCAGATATCTCCTGTCTCATCAGCAGGGTGCACACAGCAGAAATGGCAGTACAGTTGGATACAGTTGGAAGGGAATTGCTCTTGGAGTCCTCAACAGTGACTCCGTATCCCATGAAGTCTCATGGCATCAGTTTGTACATGGGAAAGGAAACGTCCTGCTGATTTCCATGTACCAGCCTCTCTCAACTGATGACTCAGTACTCCTCCATGCTGACAAACACTTGGAGGAAGTACTCAGGATAGCACGTACGCAAGATGTACTCTGGGTGGGGGATTTCAATGTTCACCACCAACAATATCTCAGCTACAGCATTACAGATCGAGCCAGACGGTTCCTAAAGGATATAACTAGCTGCAGGTGGTGAAGGTGCTCTTAAGCAGCAACCTGCTCAGCAATAACCTGGTCAATGACGCCCAGTTTGGGCTCCAGCACGGCCACTCGGCTCCTGACCTTAGTACCGTGGTTCAAACATGGACAAAAGAGCTGAATTCCAGAGGTAGGGTGAGAGTGACAGCCCTTTAAAACGAAGCTGCCTTCTACCAAGTGTGGTATCAGGGGCCTTAACAAAACTGGAATCAATGGGTATCAGAGGCAAACTCCCCGCCTGGTTAGATTCATACCTGACACGGAGGAAGATGGTCATGGTTGATGAAGATCAGTCAACTCACCTCCAAGTCTGTAGGAGTCCCTCGAGCAGTGCCCGAAAAATTCTTCATGTCTGCTTCATCAATGACCTTCCCTCCATTTTAAGGTCAGAAGTGGGGATGTTCGCCAATGATTGTACAATGTTCTGAAACATTTGTGGCTCCTCAGATACTGAAGTAGTCCATGTTCAAATATGACAAGATCTGGACAGTATTCAGGCTGACAAATGGCAAGTAATATTCAGGCCACATAAATGCTAGACCATGATCGTCACCAATAAAATACAATGGTGTTACTATCAGTGAATCCCCCAGTATCAAAGTCCTGGTGGGTAATCATTGCTCAGAAACCCACTGGTCTTACCACATAATCACAGTAACTATAAGAACAGGTCCGAAGCTAGAAATATTGCGGCGAGTAATTCACATCCTGACATCCAAACGTCAGTCCATCATCTCCAATTCATAAGTCAGAAGTGTAATAGGAGACTCCCAATTTGCTTTGATGAGTGCAGCCCCAACAACACTCAAGAAGCTTTATACCGTCAGGACAAAGCAGCCAGTTTGACTGTCCCTTCATCCACAATGCTCCACCTTCAACGCTCAGCAGCAGCAGCAGTGTTTTACTATCTACATGCTGCAATGAAATGATTCACCAAAGAACCTTAGATACCATCTTCCCAACTCACGACCATGTCTATCTAGAAGGACAATGACTACAGATGTATGGGAATACCATCATCTTCAGGTTCCCTCCAAGCCACTCACCATCCTGACTTGGAAATTTATCACCGCTCCTTCACAATCACTCGGTCAGAATCCTGGGATTCCCTCCCTAATGGCATTGGAGGTCAACCACAGCAGCTGGCCACCACCTTCTCAAGGGCAACTAGGGACAAGCAATAAATGCTGGCCCAACCAGTGACTCAGTGATTCACGGAATAAATAAATATAAATTCACAGAGGACGGTTGCTGTGGTGTCGCAGGGATCGGTGCTTGGGGCCCAGCTGCTCAAACTGCCCTTTAAACATTTGGTTGCTGGAATCAGATACAACATATCCCAGCCTGCTGACAACACTAACGGATGTGGGATTGTGAGTGGGTGAGGAGGATGTAATAAAGCACAGAGAAGTTTAAGACAAGTGGAGTGAATGGGTAAATACGTAACAGGTGGAGGACAATGTATGTAGAGGTAACGGTGTGCTCTTTGGTGGAAACGATAAATTGGCAGCCTACCACTTGAAAGGGATTGGTTGAAACATGTTGATCTACAAAGGGACGTATGCTCCGTTTTGTTCTTTCCTTCTGCATAAACCATCATTAGTTTGAATTGGTTAGCAAACTCGATGGGCCAAACGTACGACTGCACTGCCTATTTTATAGCTTCCTAAGGTTACTAACATTAACGGATATGTATATCTGTGGGGTAAGTGTATTCAGAAGATTTTTCCATGAACTACAATGGGGAGGCAAAATGTGTTTTCCATTCCCGATGTTTCTGTGCAGTCTGTGGGAAAGCTCTGTAAATGTTGTCACAAGCTCTCAGATTTTAGGAATGATGTTTCTGCAGGGTCGACAGGACTGTGTTCCCATTCCCTTTTCCGACATTGATTCTTTAGGCCAGGTGTTCTGTCCAGTTTTATCCATTCAGACCTCGGAGTAGTTTGATACAAATGAGTGCCCTTGTTTGAGACCATTGAAAAGTTTATCACATGTCAGGGTCTTTGGAGTCACTATTAGGCCAGCCCAGGAAGTCACGGGAGATTCACTTCCTAAAAGTACATTATAGAAGGAAATTCTGTTTATAATCCATATTGGCTTCCAGGTCTCTGTTACTGACCCCAGATTTTAGATCTCGATATTTTATTAATTGTGTTTAACTTCCACCCGCTGCCAGAGCATTAGCCTGGTCTGGATTAGTAATCCAGTGACATTTCCACAGCACCATCTCCACATGGGGACCTGTCAAAAATCACACTGAGCAGGTTATTTCTGTGCTGCCTGACAGCTCTGTCAAAAAGAACTCCCACAAATTTTACTGTCATGATGGGAATGAGGAGGTGGTAATTGGTCAGATTGTAATTATTCCCGTCTTAAGGAACGGGACATAGCTGAGTAATTTTTCACATTGGCAGGGAGATGTCAGAGTTCGAGCTGGAATGGAGCTGCTTCCCCAGAGACACGGCTTGTTGTGCAGCACAAGTCCTCAGTCCTATTGCAGGAATGGAGTCAGGACCCATTGTCTGTGTCATATCTACTGTGTTCAGCTGTTTCTTCATGTCACGGGCAGCGAATCAGATTGGCTGAAGACTGGCATCTGTGATTTTGTTGGCATCATGATGAGGGTGAGGTGTATCATCGACTCAACACTTCTGGCAGAAGATGGTGCAGATAAAACATCCTTCTCTTTTATACTGATGTGCAGGTCTGTTCCAGTATTTAGGATGGGGATGTTTGTGGAACCCTCTCCTCCAGTCATTTGTTTAATCGTCCATCACCATTTATGACTGAATGTGGCAGAACTGCAGGGCTTCGATCAGATCTGTTGGTCATGTCTGGTAGCTTTAATGAGTTAGCATCAGTTGTTGTGGTTCTGTTCGCCGAGCTGGAAGTTTTTGTTGCATACGTTTCGTCCCCTGTCTTGGTGACATCCTCAGTGCTCGGGAGCCTCCTGTGAACCGCTTCTGTGGTGTTTCCTCCGGCATTTATAGTGGCCTGCTCCTGCCGCTTCTGGTTGTCTGTTTCAGCTGTCCGCTGTAGTGGCCGGTATATTGGGTCCAGGTCGATGTGTTTGTTGATGGAGTTTGTGGATGAGTGCCATTCTTCTAGGAATTCCCTGGCTGTTCTTTGTTTGGCTTGCCCTATAATGGTAGTGTTGTCCCAGTAGAATTCATGTTGATTGTCGTCTGCGTGTGTGGCTACTAAGGATAGCTGGTCGTGTCGTTTCATGGCTAGTTGATGTTCATGGAGGCGGATCATTAGCAGTCTTCCTGTTTGTCCTATATAGTGTTTTGTGCAGTCCTTGCATGGGATTTTGTACAAATCTTCACTCAAACATTGAATTAGCATCAAATTAAGGTTAATGTGATTCTGACTCTGACATGTTCACCCACACTCGTCACTGAGCCATAGATGGTGTTGATGGTAATGACAGGCTGAGGTGTTATCCTGGGAAAAACGTTACAGATTGTTGTTGAATGCAGGTCTGCCTCTCCTGCTGCTGTGGTCTACAGCACTACATGAATACGCAGTTTCGAGCTGCAATACCTGCAATGCAATTCTGCTGTCTGTTCCCCAATTCTCACTGAGACCCATTCACCCATCAGCCCTGCAGTCAGTGACCTAACCTGGTTTCTGATTTGGAAATAGTTACATTTTCAGGCTCTCATTCTGCTGAGGGTCTGTCTCCCCGGGTCATGCTTCCGCAAAAGCATTTATCTGATCTTAATTCAAATGTTTAATTCACCTGAATCTTTTTCCTTAAGAAATACCATCTTCTGTGTTTAAAGTCAATGTGTTTCCTCTGTTTCTTTCCCTGACCATGATTAAGAGCTTTGTAGTGTCAGTGATGCCAGCATTATTTAGTTGCAGAGCCAATAAATTCTCTGGATTCCCAATCATCTTCACCACATTGTATATTTTCTCGTTTGGTTTGATGCCTTATCACTCATCGCTGCCTTGTTCTCCCATGAGTATGTTTCAATTTCTTGGGGTTGTATTTCTTGTATTATCTTCCGAATTATCCCCCGAATCTCCTCTCATTGCTGCTCCATGGTCTTACCTGCTCCGCTCCCCTTCCAATTAACTCTGGCCAGCTCCACCCGCATGTCTTTGTAGTTACATTGCTTAATTATAACCACATTACATCTTGAAGAGAGCATTAGACATAAACTGAAAGAAGGAGTTTTGGGAGATGGGACACGAAGAATAAATCGTGGATTTCTTAACTAGATACAAAGGGACAACGAGAGAGAGGAGATAGATATGGAAATGTGGAAAATGAGAAAACGACATTATCGAAAGAAGAAGGTGAACATCCCCCAATGCTTTGGCGGTGCCTATGTGCTGTGGTTCTTTGTACAGTGCATGTACAACAGAGTAATATGTTCAAATGCTGGGTCTGTTGCCAGAATATTTATCTCCAATAATATGATAGACACTATCTTTGGAAAGAACACAGCAGGCCAACATATTGATATCCCAGAAGAAAGGGGATTAACTGAAATAAGTTGGGACACCAGAATCAAGAATTTGGAGCACATTTCCTGGAAAGAATGAGAGACTAGAATTGGGAATCCAGAAAAGGAGGGAACGTTGAGAGGATCAAATCATGTTTTAATATTTTATCAATTTTATACATCATATGCATCATTTTTCGTTAACTGTGTCTCTTGTTCATTGACAATGTGTTGTGCACATATGAAAAATGCGACTTATCTGCACACACACATTGATAAAACACTGTTTATAAAATCATGTTTCCACCATTGAAACTGTCCTGTTATCGTGTTACGAGGATATGTGAACACCAACAAGCCACCAAAAGACATAACGCACTATCACCATGTTCCATAAATACAGACAAAGAAAGGTCACCACTTTGACTGGGACAAAGCACACACACATACTAAGACATGCAAAGACCGTCTTAGAGGAATGGTATTCTAACCAGAAGTCCATCAATAAACGCATCAATTTCGATCCTGTCTGCATTCTCTTGTTCAAGTAACCGGAAATGACATCACCCACTTTAAGAAACCAAGACCTATAAATAGAGAGGCGGGACATACCACCAGAGCTTCAGCAGATACTCTCACTGATGATGTCGCCTAGTCATGGTGACAAAGCTTCTGAAAACAAGCCTTGAAGCTCAGCGAGCTAACTTGCACACATATAAATTGTTATTTTTTGTTTATTAGTGGAATTTATGAGTTCTCTGTCTATCACGTTTTGACAGATTATCATGTGAGCTTTTCTAGGCGTGTGGTTTTAATTTACAGAGGGATTCGACATTGATGTCATAACTGTTTGGGGCCTTGCCATTTGGCACTTGGACCAACGTGAACAGATTTGAGATACAACAGGCCCCAGACAATTCCAACTCATTGCAATTAGTGACTTTGATCTTCAAATAAAACCAGTGGGAAAATTTGTTTTATTTTGTTACTTGTGGTTGGTTAAATGAAAAGTGAGGGAAATGGCTTTAAACATTACTAAAGAGGTTCCCAAATTTTCCAAGGAAGTTTAGAGAGACAGAAGGAGGACATTTTTTAGAATTAGCAAATAGGATGGAATTGTTTTTAAGCAGGGATGAAAGAGAAGTTGAAATTGTAATGGAATTGGTCAAGCACTTTGATGTATCAGAGAAATAGGCAACTGCCTTATAGTTATAAAAACCTTAAATTGCAAATGTGACAACTGGAGTTAGAAGATGAATAAAGGGACGGAAACAGAGAGAGAGAGACGAATGTGAAAGAGAGGAAAAAGAAAGAGGGGATTTGAAATTCAGAAGTTGGGAATTAGATAAGAAAGTTAAATTAACAGGATGGAGATGAAGGGAGAATGTAGGGATGTGTACAACTAGGTTAGTAACTTGCCATATTTAGGTGAGAAAAATGTCAAAATCTTTTTTATTTCATTTGAAAAAAATGGCTAGGCAGATGACGTGTACAGTGAACTTGTGGGTAATGCTAATTCAGACTAAGCTGGTGGGCACAGCTGGTGAGATATGTGCAACACTATCAGATGATGGATCAAGAGATTATCAAGATGTCAAACTGGCTAGTTTGATTGGTTATGAATTGGTACTAGAAGCATATAGACAGAAGTTCAGAAAAATAGAGAAGGAATCAGGTCAGACTTATACTGAGTTTGAAAGAATTAACCAGTCATTTTGACAGGTGGGTTACTGGCCTTAAAAATGGATAAGACCTGTGAGGCTTGAAGGGAGATTATTCTGCTGGAGAAGTTAAAAGACTCACTTCCAGAGATAGTAAGAATTCATGTGAATGAATATAACATCCAAGAAGTGAGAAGCGCGGCAGAAATGGCAGGTGAATATGCATTGTGACATCTGATGAAATTTAACTTCTGGCAGGAATTTCATCCTGTGAGGGATAGACATTGGGAGAATGGACGATCACACATTACAAAACGAACAGTAGCTCACAATAGTTTACCACAGGTGAAGAAAGAAGCTCAAGAGGTTTGAAAGGTGGTGAAAGGCCTCCGGTGCTCTCACGACAACGGAGTGGAACACATAAACTTACAGTGCTGGTGGTTTAAAAAGGGCACAGGGAAAAAGTTGTTTTCACTGCGGTAAGCTGGGACACACCGTGCTGGGCCTTAAAGGAAGACACTTTGGGGAAAGATGCGGTAGAAGAGGCTAAGCCCAGTGGCATTAGTGAAACTGGTAAAAGAGACGCCAAGTGGAGCCGAGGAGCTGCAGGAAATTGCTCAGCCTAGGCAAGGGCTGGGTATGGAGGCAGTGCCTGATCTCTCTAAAGAATTCACCTCTGTAGATAAAGTTTATACAGAAAGAACGGGGGAGTTGGACAAGAAGGTATAATTTTGTGAGATACGGGATCTGCTCAGTCTCTCATAGTTGAGAAGTGAGGCACCGGAAAAGCACAACAGATCAGGCAGCATCCGAACAGCAGGACAATCGAACATCAGGCGGAAACCCTTCGTCAGGAACATGGTGAGGGGACAAGGGGGCTGATAGATAAATACAAGGGTAGTAGCTGGGCCTCTGGGAGGGTCACTGGGGAGGCAATAAGAAGATGTAAGTGGGAGTGACAGTGATATGTCGGAGGGTAGGGTGGAGTCGATAGATGGAAAGGAACATGGCTAGTTATGGTAGTCCAGGAGGCAGTGCTAGTTTGAACAGTTGGCTATGGGAAAGGTTGGTGGAGAGGAGATTTGGAATTTGATGAAGTCAACGTTGATGCTATACAGTTTGAATGCCCCAGCTGTCCTACCACCAATAGGAGTCCTATCACCCTCCTGTCCGACCTACCACCATCATACCCCGCTTGCATCTACCTATCGCCTTCCAAGCTCCCTTCCACCTATCTCCACCGCCACCCTCCCATTTATTTCTCAAACTCTTTCCCCCTCCCTTACCTCCCACTTTCCTGATGAAAAGCATTTACGCCTGAAACGTCAACGCCCCTGCATCTCGGATGCTGCCGACGTGCTGTGCTTTTCCAGCCCTACACTTTTCAACTCTCATCTCCAGCATCTGCAGCCCTCACTTTCTCTCACCCTCTAATAGTAAAAAATGAAAGTTTTTTTCACTCTTCTGGCATGTTAATCAAGTGCATGTCAATTTGTGGAATGGGGACAGAAATTAAGCATTCCCTTCAGAATGGGATGCCAAATCAAGATAAGGGATGTAACAGTAACAGTGAATAACAGTGTCATTTCCAGGAATACAGTATATTCTTGGGAACGATTTAGCAGGAGGCGAGGTGCGATAGGCACCCCTTGTGGTGAGCAGCCAAAGGAAGACTAGGGAATTGGTGAGTTAAAAGAACGTTAACCAGGAATTTTTCCAGACTGTGTAGTAACAAGATCCCACTGTAATAAGTTACAGCAGGAAGGAAAAACGAACGAAAAAGACAAATGGGTTGATGCTCTGTGAACTGACCCCCTGTTTGATGTAACGGTGCAGGAAAAGCCTGAACAGGCACAGAAAAGGAATCAGAAAATATTGTTGAACGTTATTAACTTAAAGATAGAACCATAAAATTAAAATGGAGACCCCGATAGGTTGCTGCAGAAGGGAAATGGGACGATGTGCACCAGATTGTGTTAGCAGTAACGTACAGTGTTATGGGTAGCTCATAAACTAACTGCAGGCGGTCACTTGGGTGTACAGAAGACTCGGGTTAAGGTACAGAACCATTTCTAGTCGCCTGGAATGCGCAAGGACGCTGTTAATTTTTGTTGTACGTGACATACATACCAAATGGTAGGTAAGTAACAGGCAGTAATAAAACCAGCATCTTTCTGGCCAATTCCTGCATTCGAAGAACCTTGCAGGGGGGTTATGATTAATTGTGTAGCTCCCCTTTCTAAAGTAAAAGTGGAAACCAATATTTGCTGACCATAGTGGATGCATCTACCAGATTTCCAGAGGCAATTCCATTATTGGAGTGTCAAGGCAAAAAGGGAGGTGGAGGAGTTAGTACCTTTCTTTACTCACTGTGGACTGCCCAGAGAGATTTAGTCAGACCAAGTGTCTCATTTTACCACTCAACTGTTTAAGGAAGTCATGGATGGCTTAGGAATACAACACTTCAATTCATCAGCGTCCCATTCTGAATCCCAGGGAGCCTTGGAAAGTTAGCATCAGACGCCGAAGACTATATTAACACCGTACTGTCAGGGTTGGCCAAATGATTGGGATAAAGGTGCCCCATTAAATTGTTTGCCATTAGAGATGCCCCAAATAAATCTATTCACTTTACTTCCTTTGAGTTAATATTCGTACATGAAGTGAGAGCTCCTTTGAAATTAATTAAATAAAAAGTGACAGGACCGAAGTTGGAAATCTCACACTTGGATTATGTGTATGAGGTGAAGGAGAGTAGATGGAGTAGGTGAGTTTGCTAATCAGTATCTGAAGAGCACAACATAGAGTGAAGCAGGTGGCAGATAAAAACACTGAAACTTTGAAGATTTCCCGTTGGGATGACGTATTAGTATTGCCACCAGTGGTAAGAAATCTCTTCAAAGCCAGGTTTAGTGGCCCCTTTCAGATTAAAAACAAATGTGGAGTCAGTTAAACTATCAAGTAAAGATACCAGAGATGACAAATAAACGTTACCGAGTATTTCATATGAATGAATAATGCACCACCACATTTAAGACTCAGGAACAGAGCTGTGGCCAGATGAACAAATTGTGCAGGTTATCTGTATGATGTAGTGATCTTTAGCAAGTGATTGAACGCTCTCATGTTACAGTTGACAGAGCATTTTGAACGATTACAAAAAGCAAACTTGGGAATAAACTTAAAGAAAACAGAATTCTTGAAAGCAGAGGGGTCGTTCCTGGGACATTACATTGGCCATGTAAGGTTGCTTCCATGGAACACAAAGACGAAGGGCTTTGAGGAATTTCCACGAGCATCCTCGAAGAAAGAGGTGCTTCGATGTTTGGAACTGAGTGGATTCTATCAGACGTTTGTTCCAAACTTCAGCAGTGTATGGGCACCACTGATGGATTTATTAAAGAAACACACAGTATTGTGGAGAACAGAACAATGCCAGGAGGCATTTGAGAATTTTAAAGCAGGATTAATCACCGCACAGTTTTAGCTGCACCAAATATTCTGAAAACCTTTGAAAATTGTGTTTGATTTTCGGGATATAGGGCTCGGAGATGTATTGATACAGAATGATGATGATGGAACTGTTGGCTACTTGTCGAAAAAACTCAATATCCACCAGAAAAAAGATACAAAACCTCCATTATTGAACAAGAATGATTAAGTTTCACACTGGCCTGACAATATTTTAATGTGTATATGACAAACAAATTGTCGGAGATGGTTGTGGACAATGACACATTTATCGCATTTTTTGGAATAGTTAAAGAGCAGAATATGAGACTATTTCATTGGAGTCTTACCTTACCGACTTCATACTCACAAAATGTACATGCTCATGCTGCGGATCCTACAATGTGATAGCAGATGTGTTTTCGCGGATTTAAAGGAAAAAGTATAGGTAAGATTTACCTTATTCCAGTGTTATAATGGTGTGCACAATTAATATGAATGATATAACTGAGATCAATACTTTTGTATTTCATAAAATTGGGATTAAGAATTAGAGGAATAGAAATGTAGCCATCTTTTCATTCTGCTGTTTCATTTTATTTCCTGAAGTGGGGAGATGTTACGAAGCCAAAAACATGTAGGGTAATTAAAAACAGAACGGGGTTTTGCCGAATAGAAATTAAAGCCACAGATGCCAGCTAAATGTCACATTGTTCCACATGTCACCATTAGCTGAGAAATAGATACCTGGATTTTGGTTGCTGTTTTGACAGCCATTCAAATGCAACCAAAGAGTTTAAATAACGCTCAGGATACCAGAAGCCAACAGAATTTGAATATTATTGTTTGGACACCTGGACAGGAATCAAATTATGAGAATTACTATATCATGGGGAGTATACAAACCCAGCATTTTGAAAACTGGTGGGTGAGCTACTGCCATCCAACAGCAGAACCACTGCTGTAGAACAGGAGTGCTAACTGGCCATCTCAAACACTCTCTATCAAAGATACATGTTCATGCAAACGTACTTGCAATAAAAAACATGACCAGGGAGATCAGCAGCTGAAAGAGTGAACACAGTGGGGAAGATAATGACTGTGTGGTCTTGAGATTGTAATGTTTAATATGTGGGCTGTTGGAACAGCATATTTTTACAGAGTTGGAGTCAGATAGTAAGTAGCTTGTATTTGTGAATAGTTGATGTTTAGTGTTCACTATTAAAGTTAAGAAACAAACTTCTTAATGTTTGTTTAAATAGTCGAATATAGGAGATCTGTGTCACTCATATTTTAACAGATTACGAGGTGAGGCGAGCTTTTCTGGGTGTTTGGTTTTAATTAACAGAGGGGTTCATCTCCACATTGTAAATGTCCATCCACGTTAGCCCCATTTCCCTGCAGTTGGCCCATATCTTTCCAGTCCTTTCCTATCGACATAATTATCCAAATGCATTGAAATGTTGTTAATGTTCACCCCCCAACCACATCTTCTGGCAACTCATCCATGTGCCAGCCTCTGTGTAAAGAAGTGGCCCCACAGGTTCCCTTTTATTCCTTCCCCTCGAACCTTCCACTGATCCCCTCTAATCCTCAATTCTGTACACCTGGGGAAAAGACTGAGATCATTAACCCTATCCATACCCCTCGTGATTTTATACAGCACTATAAGGACTCCCTCCGTCTCCTACACTTTAACGAAAAAGTCCTAGCTTGTCCAATCTCTCCCTATAACGCAGACCATTGGGTCCTGGAAACGTCTTTGTAAATTTCTTCTGCACTCTTTCTAATTTAATAACATCTTCCCTATAACAAGGTTACAAAAACTGAACACAATACTCCAAGTGCGGCCGTACCAAAGTCCCGTGTAACTGCAGCATAAGTTTCCAACTTCTATACTCAATATCCAGCCTGATGAAGGCCAATGTGCTAAAAGCCTTCTTCACTGCCCTGTCTACGTGTGACTCTACTCTTAGAGAACCGTGCCCGTAAAAACCAAGGTCTCTCTGCCCAATGCACCCCTTAAGACCCTCCCATTCACCGTGAAACTACTACCTTGATTTGAGTTTCCAAAATGCAAGACGTCACACATTTTTATTAAATTTCATTTGCCATATCTCGGCCCACATCCCCACCTGATTAAAGTCCTGCTGCAATTTCTGATAAACTTCCTCACTGATCACGCTACCACTTATTTTAGTGTCATCTGCAAACGTACTAATCATGCCTTGTACATTCTCAACCAAATCATAGATAACAAACAGCAATGGACACAGTCTCCAGTCTGACTATCATCCTTCCACTAAACCCTCTGGTTCCGATCATCAACCCAACTGTGTATCCGACTGGCCAGTTCCTCCAGCATTCCACGTGATGGAACTTTCCAGAGCAGCGTGTCATATGGAACCTTATCAAAGGCCTTACTGAAATCCATAGAGACTAAATTTACAGCTCTGTCCTCGCAAATCTTCCTGGTCACTTCATCAAAGAACGCTAACAAATTTGGGAAGCATGATCGCCTACTCACAAGTCTACTCTGACTGCTCTGAATCAAACACTGTGTAAGTAACAGGTGCAGTCAATGGTATGGTGTCCTTCATTGTAAGATGATTCGAGTACATAAGCAAAGCCATCTTCCTGCTGTTGTAGAGCCTTGTGGAGAGAGCTTTTGGGACACTCTCGACAGATTTGATCTCCTTTGTAAGGAGTGATATCCTTCCCACAGATACAGATGGCGGTATCATGAGGGTAGAGTGAAGAACCTGAGAGTTTAATCTGCAAAGCTGTGAAATACGAAGAAATGTTGATGCTGAAACGAGGTGTAGCAGGTGTATTTCCAAAAGACACATTGATAGGGTGAGAAATTCCATACTTTACCCAGGACTGATTGGTGTGATTTATTGTCACGTGTACCTCAGTACAGGGAAACACTTTCTTTCTGAGCAGTGGAGACAGATCATAGTAAGCATGGCCAGACAGTTCATAGTACGGAAATAGACTTCGACAGAGTAAGGCATACAGGTTACACTGCAGAAGACAAGCACTCGACAATATCAACATGAGCAAGATCAGCATTATTTGAACATAGAGAGTCGATTCATCAGTCTTACGTGACTTTCCTGATAGTTTACATGCCTAAATTAACTATCCCCATGTTATTGTGCAGTCGGTATGTGAGCCCGTACTGACCGTCAGGTTGCATATAATCCCCAACAGCAGCCACAGTACCTTCGATCTGAAACAGGTAGCCATTCCCACCAACTTCCGCCCTACATATAGAACACCAGGCTGGCTTCTTGGAGATGGAAGGTGCCTTCATGAGACTTCACATAAGACATATGGCTTCCCTCCTCAACACTAGAAAACCACGTTAAAGTCCCACGTGTGTATCATGAGCAACGGAGCCAGGAGGAACAACGTGGAGCAGTCTGTCTGTGCAGCCTCTGCTCCACATGTTCATCATGTTGGAGCATCAATCTGGAGACAGTGAGGACTGCCGATGGTGGAGATTGTTGTAGAGAGTAGATTGCTGGAAAAGCACAGCAGGTCAGGCAGCTCCGAGGAGCAGGGGAATCCACGTTTTGGGCATAAGCCATTCATCAGTAATCAGCATCAATTACCTCATTCTGTCCCTTTGCAAGTACGTTGAGGGGAAATGGCCTCGTACTGTTCCTGTGTAAGTGACTTAAGGGCTGAATGGCCTCCTCCTGTTCCTGTGTAAGTGACTTAAGTGCTGAATGGCCTCCTTCTGTTCCTGTGTAAGAGACTGAAGGAGCTGAATGGCCTCATCGTGTTGCTGTGGAAGTGGCTTTAGGGACCGAATGGCCTTCCCCTGTTCCCGTGTAAGAAACTCCAGGGGCTGAATGGCCTCCTCTTATTCCTGTGTAAGTGACGCAGGGACTGAATAGCTTCTTCCTCTTCCGATTGGACAGGACCAAGGGCCTGCTTGGGTTACCCCGGTTCCTGTTTGACAGCTCGATGTGCTGACAAGTGTGATGATGCTGCAGTCCTTTGAGAGGTTATTTTGTCCTGGTTTCTTTTCAGAGAGAGATTGAATGATCGTTACCAAACTGGTTAGTTAAGGCCACTGAGTAAACAGCTAGGGAGGTTTTGGGTTAATTTCAATGCAGACTGAATGGGTGTGGCCAGCTCTCACAAATAACGATCTCTGGGTTTTGGTTTCTAAGTAGCATCAGAAAGTATTGGGGTCTCCACAGAGTTGGAAGCTTCAGTGACTATCTCCTGGCTGCTACTCTCTCTGAGTTTTCTCTTGGTGCTGTTTTTAATTCCTGCATTAGAGAAATGTTTGTGACAATCTGTGTCTGAATTTTCCTTTTTTGCCAGGGGTTGTGTTTATGGGATTTTCCTATATTGGTTCAGTTAATTAGCAATAGTTCCTAGAGTTGTTATTCTGTTAACTTGTCCAATAGAACTGCATTTTTCTAAATTCCTCTTTCTTTGCTTTCATTTTATCTTTCGTATTTCAATAAATAGTGTTTAGCTTCATACCGAGTAGTTTGACCTTTCACATTGCATCTGGAACAATCATTTTATATTCTGTTTAAAATTTTAAAAAAAGTCTAGGTTACCGCCTTCCAATATTTTCGAGGGGCTCTGGTGTGGTCCATCACACTAGACTCCTTCTCTTCCTGAGTAATATGCTGGAGGCACTGAATGGGCTGTCCCTGTTCTTCTCCAATAGTATCAATGGGCTGAATGGCTTCCCCATATTCCTGTGAAACCAGCGTGAGGTGCTGAATGAACTCTTATTTTACTGTGGCAATGTGCAGTGTCAGGCAGTGCTGGTAGATGAATGTAACGGACCATTTAACAGCACATGGCTCAATGGAGTCTGGGTCTTGCTGCACATAGACACAGACTAGTTCAGGAGCTGAAGAGGGTACAAAATGTTCTGAACATTGTGGAATCTTCAGTGACCATCCCAACTTCTGATCTTATGTTGGTGAGGGTGGGAACGGGAGACATTGATGAAGCAGCTGAAGCTGTTTGTGAAGAGGAAGCCACCCTGAGGATCTCCCACATAGGTGACCCAGGACTGAGATGGTGAACATCTTCCTTTGTGCCATGTTTGACTCCAAACACTGGAGAATTTACTCTGATTCCCATTAAATCCAGTATTGTTTCGCTCCTTGATGTCAGCAGAGGTCAACCACTGCCTTGATATCAGGGCCAGTCATTTGTACCTGAACCCTTGTCTCAACCTCTTTTGTTCATACCAATAAACCATGATATAGGAGCAGCAAGTGTTTTCTTCAAACAGGTGGGAATGAATGTCAGGATTTCTCGTCTCAAGAGTGTTGGGGAGAAAAAAATGACTGAAAGTATTTGAAGAGGAGGTAGATAGATATTGACCTGTCAGAGAGTTGAGGGCAATGATAAATTGGGTATGAAAGAGGATTTGAGACAGAGAGCAGATCAATCATGATCTTAGTGAAGGGCAAGGCAGGCTTGGGGAGTGAACGACCGGTTCCTGTTTCTGATGTTCTCACATTCTGTTATTGGAACGTTCGTGGGTGTTATTTTCATGAATGTCTGTGATGGAATGTTGCACGCAGGGAGACCAGAGGATTTTGTGAGCCATCTTTGGGTGAGGTATGGCGGCTGTATTCTCAGTGAACTTGAGTCTAAACATGACCAACAAATGAAGCACAAGTTGCAGAGAGGGGAAGCTCTGTAAAGAGAGATGAGGGGCGTCTTTCATACCCGTGCCTGGATTTTCCAATTGCATTTCCCAAATCACTTCAAAGCGTGTGTGACAGTCTTGAGAGGCTGAATAGTCTCCTCTGTTTCTGTGCAACAGGTTATAGGAGTAAGTGGCCTCCAACTGTTCCTGTCCAGCAGGTATGCGGGGCTGGATGGAATGCAGAAACATGGGACTGAGGAGCAGGAGTGGGACATTAGATACTTTGAGTCTTCTCCACCAGGCACTAAGATTGTGAACTCAGCCCCACTTTCCTGTTTGTACACTATTACCCGTGTCTCACTTCCCTGTCAAATATTTAACTAAATAGCTTTCAATCCATTTGAACATAGAGGCACAATAAACTTCCAGTGAAGAGAATTCACACTTAAAAGGTCCTTTCAGAATCTTTCGCCATCCCTCTTATAGAATCTGACAGTCATGCAGAACAGAAACAGACCCATTAGTCCAATCTGTTCACTCCGATCAGATATCAAATCTGACCTAGTCCTATTTGCCACCATTTGGCCAATATCCCTCCTCTTTCAGATACATTTTAAATGTGCAATTGTAGCCGCCTTCACCACTTCCTCTGGCAGCACTTTCTGCACACACACCACTCTCTGTGTGAAACATTTACCTTCAGGTCCATTCTAAATTATTCGCCCTCTCACTTTCAAACTATCTTGGGGAGCACAACATGGCTGTTCAGAATATCCATGCCTCTGATGATTCTACAAACTTCTATAATGTCACCCTTCAGCCTCTGAGACTCCAGGTGGAAACACCTCAACCGAATCAACCTTTCCCTGAAGCTCAAATCTCCAGTTCTACAACCGAGTTGTACGCAGTATTCTTAAAGTCTCACCAACATCCTGTACAGAGGCAACATGGCACCACAACTCCTATACTCAATGCTCAGACTGATTAAGTCAAATGTGCCAAATGTGTACCGCAGTACTCTGTCCACCTGCGACTCCACTTCCAAGGAACTATGTACCTGCAGCCCTATGTCCCTTTGATCCACAACAGGACCTGACAATTCAGTGTATAATTTCTGCCCTGATTTGCCTTCCCAAAATGCAAAAGCTCGTATTTATCTAAATTTAACTATATCTGTCACTCCTTGTCCCTTTGTCCCATCTAATTGTGGTCTCGTTGTACTCTGAGATAATCTACCACACCACCTTTCTGATGTAATCTGTAACCTTACTAACTTTGGCCCTTTGGCCCCAATATTCACATCTAAATCTTTTACATAAATGATGAAATGCAATGAACTCAGTACCGATTCTTACAGCACATTGCTGCTCACAAGCCTCCAGTCTGAAAAATATCCCTCTTCCTTCAAGCCAATTGTGACTAGCTTCATCTGTATCTCGTGTGACCGAACTTTATTCTACCAATTGGAATACTGTGAGCACCTTACTGAAGTCCATGTAGACAATGTCTACTAAACTGCCTTCATCAATCTTCTTTGTCACCTCTTCATAAAACTCAATCAAATTAATGAGACATGATTACCCATGGAGAAATCCACGTTGACTATCCCGATCAGCCCTTGCATTTCCAAAATGTATCAGCTGAAAAATGTGTTGCTGGAATAGCGCAGCAGGTCAGGCAGCATCCAAGGATCAGGAGAATCGACGTTTCGGGCATAAGTATGTATGTAAATCCCTTCCCTCAGAATCCCCTCCAAGAACTGACCCACCACTGACATCATGCTCACTGGTCTATAGTTCCCCGACTTTTCGGGTCATGTTTCCTTTTCAATTCCCACTGCTCCACTGCTCACAACAAATGTCAAATGTAACCAGGTTTGTGATAAGGCCGATGATATCGATCTCAGACTGGGTCAGGGTCAGTTTTAGCAACAAGTCAGGCGAGTTTCTTTAATCTGCTAAAATAGCACGTTTATGATCCAGAGCAATGTCATTTAAACTATGGTGAGAGATGACTGGCAAACTGTTTGGAAATTTCAAATAAAGAATCGATATTTCCCTTTGTTAAAACACTAACACATACACACACACAAACAAAATCTCTGCAATTTCAAGTTGAACGCGCTTTGTCCATATATTATTGTAACTCATGACAAAAGGAAAAATTGAGAGATTGTTCAAAATGTTATTCTGCTTCTGAAGACATTCTACTCACACAAACTGCTAGCAATGGGATTTCATCTTGGAACAGTTGGATTTGGCTTAATTCCCTTTACATTAGGCAGTGGAGAGATTCCAATGAATTCTGGCCAGGGATTGCCCAATGGTATCACAGTGGCTGCGTGGTTAGCACTGCTGCCTCACAGCACGAGGAACTTGTGTTCAATTCCAGACTCGGGTGACTATTTGTGCAGAGGTTGCACATTCTCCCCTTCTAATGGTTGCTCCAGTTTCCTTCCACAGCCCAAAGCTGTGCTGGTTAGATGGATTGGTCATGATAATTTGTCCGAAGTGTTCAGGGGTTTCTAGGTTAGGTGCATCGGTTGGAGTAAATGTAAGGGAGCGGGCCTGGAAAGGTTGGTATGGACGTTTTGTGCCGAAGGGCATGTTTGCACACAGTAGGGATTCTATAAAAATAAGAATGGTAACGATGCCTGTAGATGTTTTGTTTTAGCTCGCACACATTGCTGTCATGAGGAACAATGAAGGAGAAAGAGTGTAATCAGTCATTCCTTCTCGGGCAGATTACATTTTCTCTCTATCTGAGCGGAATCACACAATAATGTCATCCTCTCCCAAACTGGACCATGTGAAGTCTCCTTGTACGTTGTCCAAACTATGTCTCCATCACATTCCCTGTTCCATGTTGGTGCATCATTGCTATGTCATACACAGAGCCATACCCTTAGCAGAAAATGGTCTCGGTCTATTTGAAAATATGTCTATATGTCGCTGCGTCATTAAAAAAATAAAATGTTTAATGTATTCCGAATATTGTGTTAAAATGAATGCATTTTGCAACAAATAGAGACATTGCTGGAAAAGCTCGGCAGGTCTGTCAGCATCCAGATGCCTTTTACATGCTGTATTTGTCCCAGCCTCCATCAGTTCCTCTGGCAGCTCATTCCACATGCACACCCTCTGCGAGAAATGGTGCTCGTGGGCTCGTCAAAAACTTTCCCCTCTCAATTTCAACCAATGCCCTCTAGTTTTGTATGCCCCAATCTGGGGAAAAACCCTGACTACTCACTCTATCCATGATCATTTTGATTTTATAAACCTTTACTGCTGCAAAATGTGACTCCAATCAACACGAATGGCTGTACATTCAGTCATCCTGGGCCTAAATTCTGAAATGCAATACTGACATCTCTTCCTTCTCCATCAAGCCACAATTCTAAATCCGTTTTAATCAGTTTGTTCAGGTGTGTTATGAAACACTTCTGTGGGATTTGCACCCAGACCTTTTTGCCCGGAGATAGGGACATTAGCACCATTCAGCAATACCCATAAAGCTGTAACATTATTCTCCTGTGTGTTTGCTCATCAGCCTCTTCTGACATGCTGTGACATACCTCTGCAACAGGCAGGACTTGAATCCAGAACTTCTAGTCCAGAGCTTGGAACACCAGCACGCACGTTCAGGAATCAAATCCAGTGCTATGGCTCTGAGGCAGGGACATTACCCACGACACTACCATATCCAGATTTTGGGTCATATTTTAAGCGTCAGCTTTCAGCTCAGTTTGGATTTATTATAATCAGGCTACCAATACTGAACTACACAAAACACTTTGTATTAAACAAGTGCAAAATATTTGTCTTAACTGTAGGATGTTGAGTATACGGGATTAGTAGTGCTGGAAGAGCACAGCAGTTCAGGCAGCATCCGAGGTGCAGTAAAATCGACGTTTCAGGCAAAAGCACTTCCTGATGATTTTACTGCTCCTCGGATGCTGCCTGAACTGCTGTGCTCCTCCAGCACCACTAATCCAGAATCTGGTTTACAGCATCTGAAGTCATTGCTTTTAACTTGGGTGTACGTGCTGTGCCATCGAAGTTAACTATGAACAACTTTAATCGCTATTATCTGTAGTCTGCAATATTCGGGAAAGAAATCCTGCAGACACACTCTGCACAATGAAGGGTCTCGAATAGATTTTCATTACTGAACACCAGAGACGGAAAAGACCATAATATCTGGCCCCCAAAAAAAACAATCAGTATTACCCAACATTCACGTGTGACTGCCTTCTTCCTAAAACCATGAAATGATATCAGGCCGCTGATTACTTTTCAGCCTCTCCTCCCCACTGACTGTGTCTGCAATCTGTCCCAACTCCCCCTAACCACAGAAGGCAAACCAAGCTCAGAGTCTGTGTGAAAATCAAGCCCGGAGTGTGCAGGCCTCGTGGAAAGGGGGAGGGAATTTTAAAATTAAACGGGGAAGGTGGGGTGGCAGTAATATCACTCACTGGGCTGAGGAGTGGCAGATGGAGTTTAGTTTGGATTAATGCGAGGTATTGGATTTAGTAAATCAAACATGCGCAGGATCTATACAATCAAAAGCAGGGCCTTTGTCAGTGTTGTAGAACAGAGACCTAGGCCGTCAGCGTCCCGTTGCGGGGTGGGGGGGGCGGGGGGTAAAAACCCTATCAAGTGTCATTGGTAGTTTGGATTTTGTTTCGTTCTTTTTTTATGGTTTTAGCTTTGGAAAGTTTTGAGAGCTTGTGAGTTGCAGTAGTTTTAGTTTGTACAGATTTAAGGCTCGATGAGTCTTTTGTCGTTAATGCTCAGCGATGTGTAATTCGATATGAAATTCTCTGGAGTTCAAATGTTGCTGCAGTGTTTTATGGATAATGATGTGCTTAAATGGTGTACCTGGAACATTAAGGGGTGCCATCTGCCAGTCAATAGGAAAAATATACTTTCTCGTCTTAAAAAAGAGAGAGTTGTCCTAATGCAGGAGATGCACCTTGATGACACAAACATTTGACGTTACAGCAGGGCGGGTTCGATCGGGTTTATTTCTTGTCTTTTAATACTAAAAGTGGGGGAAAAGTCATAATGGATAGGAAGAATCTTCCATTTAAATTACTAGATTGTATTAACACCCATGGAAAGATCATAATCGCAAAGTCTTGATCTACGGGTATTAATACAGTATATGAAATGTTTATTGCCACCCGGGGCACCCTTTTAAAATCCTCTTAGATGTTTTTTCTAAAGTCAGTTATCTTGCATCATGGCACATGATTGCAGAAGGAAATTTCGACTGTCTTATGGCCACACGGTGGACAGAATGTCCAAAGCTCCCCCAATGCCCTCGTTATAATGTAGCAATTCTTGGATTTGTTTGCAGAAGTCGAGCTGGTGGATGTCTGGAGGCAGATCTACCTCACAAGTAGGGATTTTATTTTCTTCTTTAAACCGCAGAAATGGCACACGAGGGTTGATCTCTTCCCCATCCTTGCAACAATCTTAGATTCAGTGGCATCCTTCACAATTGAGAATATTACCCCAACATGCCTGCCCCAGAAGTGGGATAAAAGTCACATAAAATTATGTTGTATGCAGATGGTCTTATGTTTTTGTCAAATCCCGAAATTTCGGCAGCTCACGTGATGCAATGCAATAATTCGCTTGCCGCCTTTTCAGGCTATATGATTAATTTTAGAACATTGGAGACCATGTCTATGGGAGGTCTTGGGGAAATTCCTGATGAGGGCAAATCCTGGTTTCCTTTCAAATGGTCACGGGGGTGTAGGGGGGCAAGGTTCTCTATTTCAGTATATTCATTACATCCGTCTTTGATCATTTATTTAACGTGAACTATGTCCATTTGTTTGACAAAATTAAACAAAACCTTCAAAGATGGGAAGCACTTCCAATATCCTGGCGAGGTCGGATAGCTCTTATTAAAGAATGTCCTTCCTCATTTACTACACCCCATGCGAATGCTTCCTTTGATGTTTCCCACATCGGTATTTAGGAGACATAATGGCTGGTTTAGCTCTTTTATTTGGCAGCATGAGCGACTCTTTATCAAGCTAACCAAATTGCAACTACCCCACAGATTGTGGGGAGCAGATCGCCCTGGAAAAAGCTATCAATTAAGCTCTTTTTTATCCTATGTTAGTGCCTCTGCTGCTGAGGACTCGGCTTCAATACTGTGAGATATTGAACCCTATTAGATAAAGTGAACCCTTATTAGTCTGTTTTTCTCAACTAAATTGACAACATTTATGAAGTATTGTCATAACCCAATAATTATCAATATTGTGAAAGCATGAATGACAATGCGTCAGATTGGGGCAATACAGCCAAAGTCATGTTTCTTAACCCTGTCATTGGCACACCGGGTTGTCATCTGGGAATAATGGATTCCAGGTTTAAACTGTCGATAGCAAGGGGTGTACCTTGCTTGAGTGATTTAGAATTAGTAGAATCCCTACAGTGTGGATACAAGCCCTTGGGCCTAACAAGTCCACTTCAACCTTCTGAAGAGTAACCCACCCAGACTCATTCCCCTACCATCCCATATTTACCCTGATTAATGCCCAAACCTACACATCCCTGAACACTATGGGTGATTCATCAATCACCAATTCATCTAACATGTGCATCTTTGTACTGTGGGAGGAAACCCACACAGACACGGCGGGAATGTTAACTCCACACAGCCAGTCACCCAAGGCCAGAACCAAAGCAGAGACCCTGGTGCTGTGAGGCAACATTGCACACAACTGAGCCATCACGTGTTATTTGATGGAGAAACAATGATATCATTTGATCAAATAACTCGTGTGTATGGACTACCTAGTAGAGATCTCTTCTGTTTTCTTTTCCAGATCAGAGATTTGATTAAGAAAAAAACACACTTTTACCACACTCTTCCAGATCCGATGAAGGGAAGAGGTCTCTCGTTGCTTCGAATACACTCTGTGTTAGTACCCTTTATCATTAGTTGGAGAGTGTCCCCTCAGATGAGACTGTGCAGCGTTGTGATATCTCCGAGAGAGAGTTGGGGTTCAGAACACCTCGGAGACATGGGAGGATATTCGTGAAAATTCTCGAAGAATTTTGATCTGTAATAGGACCCATTCCATGCAGTTGAAAATTCTTCGTAGGGTCTATCTGACCCCAAATCGTCTCTCAAAATGCAAAGTGGGATTATCTTCAGCATGTCCTAAATGCAGAATGTCTACAGGCACTCTTACTCATTGCTTGTAGTCCTGCTGCAGACTTCATCTGTTGGAGCACTGTGTCAGATGTGATAGAGTGTGTATTGGGGAGTGAATTGGAGATGGACTTGGTTTCTGTTTTCCTGGGCCCGCCCAGGGTACTTTTCAAAGATGAATATGGGAAAAAAGTTATATCCTATCATTCTGTACTTTCCGTGCTAGGAAAAATATTCTGTTGCGTTGGATGTCTGAACTCCCGCACCCCAGAGAGGAAGAACTATGAACATAAAAATGTGTATCAGTTAATGCTCTTGATGAACAAGAGCTGTCCTTTTGTTATGCTGAGCTGTATTATGTATTCATTATTTTTTGTTTAGTTTTGTTTTTTCTTCTGTCTGTGTAGTGTTTTAATTTGTTTTGTATGTACATGAAATTGGATGTATTTTTTTCAGTTATTTGAGTTGTGTTGTTATTGGTTTATTATAATACTAAAAAATCTCTTCTTAAATAATATTTTTAAATTAAAATGCTAACATTTATAGAATACAGTCCCAAAAAACTCTCATTAGAAAGACCACTCATGGTGGTTTATCCTGAGAATCACCACATCTCGGGTGATGGGGTGAGGCTGAGAGAGTGTCCCCTTCATGGTAATCTTTGTCAGTGTGAGGAACTGAACTTGCGCTGTTGCTCTGCCTCTACATCACAAACCTGCCGTCCTGCCAACTCAGTTGGAGACTGTGTCACTGTTACAGACAGAAACAGTCACAGACAAAGTTTAAGAGAAACATGCATAATAAGGAAAGTGGTACAGTTCAGAAAAAGGTCAAGATAACGCCTGAGGGTAAAAATGTTTTTTTTGCTCGAAATCGTATTTATAACGAGACGTGTTTAGAAGTTGTTTTTGTTTTAATGTCATTAAGGTGAGTCAAGTAACTCTTATGTGTTACACACTGGCACACTACCATTTTCCTGAAACTGGGAAATATTTGGAACATTATCTGGAACATCCTATAATCGGCATTCTCCAGAATATTCTATGACTGTGTTGGAGGTATTGCAAAGGAGAGAGAGAGAGAAGGTGTTGCATGCAGTAGTGAGAGTGGGGGACCATGAGCCTTCCTCGGGGGTAGTTGTAATCACAGATATACAGTGATTGTGAGGGAGCAGACAGAATACGGTGACCCTTATCCTGACAGAGCGGGGAAGGTTATTGATGCTTGTCCTGTATTGCTGGACATTTCTTCAGACCTCAAATAGTGCACTGAACTCGGTAGTGAGCACAGACCATGCTCAGTGGGTCTGGTGTTGTGGCACCCTCTGGGATGGGAATGTTCACCCTCTGTACTCGCCCATCCAATACGCCCACCGTGTTCTGTCAACAAACCATGGTGTAATTGCCCCTCATCTATCAATTTGTCATTTCCCTGCCTTTGCTCGGTATCCATCTAATCCTTTCCTATCTGTGTATTTGTCCAAATGCCTTTTCAGTGTTGTTATTGTACCCACTTCAACCACTTCCACTGGCAGCTCAGTCTAATTTGTCAGTTCACCTTGGATTCCGTGCGATCGAGCCTTCTAGAGCGGCCTACTATGTGAAACCTTATCAAAGGCCTGATTGAAATCCATTATATAATATGTCTACAACCCTGCTCTCATCAACCTTCCTGGTCACATCCTCAAAAATCTCTAACAAAATTTGTAAGGCATGATCCGCCACGCACAATGCCATGCTGACTGCTCCAAGTCTAACTCTGTCTTTCCAAATGCATGCACATCTTATTTCTCAGAACCTTCTCAAGTAGTTCACCGAAAACAGGTGTGAAGCCGACTGGTCCATATTTCCCAGGCTTTTCTTCACAGCCTTTCTTGAGTAAGGGCACAGCATTTACTACCGCCCAGTCTTCCGGGATCTTTGTCCCTAAGCTTTTTCTCTCGCCTCTTACAGTGCTCTTAGATATATCTGGTCAGAACCAAGAAATTTGTCTGACTTTCTGCGTTCTAATATGTCCAACAGCACCACTACTGTGATATGGACAGTACCAAGATATGACAACTAACCTCCTAAAGGTCACAGATCTTCATGTCTTTCTTCATAATAAACACCGAGGGGAAATTGAGGACCTTACCCATCTCTTGAGGTTTTACACATGCATGCCGGTTTTAGATTTTAAAGCATCCTATTCTCTCTCTAGTTGCTCTTTATCTTTCCTATACTGAATTTGGATTCACTCTAATCTTCTCAGCCATGACTACCTCAATACCCCCTTATGGCCTTGCCGATTTCCTTCTTCAGTAATCTCCTCTATCCCCTGCAATACTCCAGGAATTCCCTTGATACAAGCTGCCTGAACATGAGCCACGCCTCCTTTTTTCTGGTCAAAGCCTCAGTATCTCTTGACATCCAGGGATCTCTCTTCCACTCTCACATAACCTTCACCCTCATAGGAAAATGGAAACCGTGAACTCGAGCTATCTCACTTTTAAAGCCCTCCCACTTGCCCGAGATCCTTTTACCTGGAAACAAAGAACTCCAATCATCCCCTGCAATCACCTGTCTAACTCCAACAACATACGCCTTGCCCCAATTTGGAACTTGAATCTGTGGACCAATTTTGTCCCTACCATACCTATTCTAAAATTAATACAACTCTGATCACTTTTAACAAAATGCTCCCCCACTTTATCTCCTTCATCTATCTTGCCCTATTTCCCAACAGTAGTGGAAGTTTGTACCTTCCCGAGTACGATACTCTATATATTGATTGTGGACACCTTGCTGAAAACACTTAACAAATTACGTTCCATCTAAGTTCTTAACCATCTGGACGTCGCTGTCTATGTTAGGAAAATTGAAATCACTATTCTAACAACCCTATTGTGCCTGCAAGTCTACCCAGTCCCCCTGCATATTTGTTCCTCTAATTCACATTATTGATTATAGTGCAACCACGATAACATTACCATCCCCCTTTATTTACTTTCCACCATTCAAGAAACTTCATTGGATATTATCTCAGGTATTTCAACTTTAAATATTGGTGTAATACTCTCCTTAATCAGAACTATTGGTATTTAAACTGTTTCCATTCACATCTCTACATGGCAGTTATTTTCACATCCATGGCACCCCTTGTCAAGGCACAGTGGAGATATGGAGCTGGAATAGATGGGAGCTGCACATCCTGTCACTTCCAATATTGGCTGCAAGTTTCCCCACACTGGGCAGTGATCTAACACAGTGTTACTGAACAATGCAACAGCCTGGGTTTATATATGAGTGAACCAGTGCAGTCTGCAGAGCTCCCCAAGCTGGACAATTCGCCCATAATTATAGATCAAGTATTGGTGTGGGCTGCACAGCGTTCCATTCTGGATATTGCTGGGTTGCATTCAGCAGTACGCTAGCCATATCGACACAGTGCTACAACCTGAAATTATAATGGATGGGCTGGTTATGTGAGTTGGATTGCGAAATTGAGCGAACTAAACATCTGGCAATACCTTCATTTTGTGTTTTCATTCTTGTTATTGGACCCTTCAAATCCAGACTCATCCGGTTAGACCCGACCCTCTGGATGAGTCATGGTGACTGTTGTTGCAGCATCTGGGTCTGCAACATGACCAACAAATGGAGCAGAGGCTGCAGAGAGGACAGTCTCCGTAAAATGGAATGAGGGAATCATAATCAGATCAGCCGTGGTCTTAGTGAATGTTGGGGCAGGATTGTGTGGACCACGAATGCAACTTATTCATATATTTGTGTTTCTTCCAAGCAAACTCCCCTTGTCTCCCAGTGTCCCATACTGGTTGGAAGTGAGTCCCCTCCTCCTGTCCCTGCATAACAGGATCCTCGGGCCTCATAAGCCTCTAGATTTCCCGCTGTTCAGTTTCGAGCAGTTGAGTGACTCCATCCTGTACCTATGTCCCAGTTTCGAGTAGTTGAATGACTGCCTCCTGTCCCTTTATCCCAGTCTAGTGCAGTTGAATGACTCTCTCCTGTTCCTGTGTCCCATTATCGAGCAGTTGAATCACTCCCTCCTGTTCCTGTGTCCCAGTCTCGTGCAGTTGAATCACTCCCTCCTGTTCCTGTGTCCCAGTCTCGTGCAGTTGAGTGACTGCCTCCTGTTCCTGTGTCCCAGTATCGAGCAGTTGAGTGACTGCCTCCTGTTCCTGTGTCCCAGTCTCGAGCAGTTGGATCACTCCCTCCTGTTCCTGTGTCCCATTCTTCAGCAGCTGAGTGACTGCCTCCTGTTCCTGTGTCCCATTCTTCAGCAGTTGAGTGACTGCGTCCTGTTCCTGTAACCCAGTATCGAGCAATTGAGTGACTGCCTACTGTTCCTGTATCCCAGTCTCGAGCAGTTGAATGACTGCCTCCTGTCCCTGTGTCCCAGTCTCGAGCAGTTGAATGACACCCTTCTGTTCCTGTGTCCCAGTCTCGAGCAGTTGAATGACTGCCTCCTGTTCCTGTGACCAAGTTTCAAGCAGTTGAATGATTCCCTCCTGATCCCAAGTTTGTGAAAATAGATATCCTCCAACGGCTCCAGAGTAACAGGCTCCAATAGCTCTGTGCTCAACTGTGGAATAGAATTGAGGGACTGAATGGCCTCTTCACATTCTTTACAGCTTTTCTTGACTAAAAGCCTTTCTCCTGTTTTTGTAAAACACCATCAAAATGTGCATGATGTATTTTTGTATTTGACTGTCAGTAATTGAGCAAACACGCTACTGATAAACTTCAGAAGCTGCATAGCCTCCTCCTGCTCCCATGTTAAACACTCAAGAGTCAATCGACTCTCAGAGATGTATAACATGGAAGAAGATCCTTCGGGCCTGGTCATCTATATCAACCAAATATCCTACATTAATCTCGTCCCCCCAGCCAGCAGTTGGCCCATCTCCCTCTAAACACTTCCCATGCACATACCCATCCAAATGCCTTTTAAATGGTGTAACTGTACCTGCCTCCACCACCTCTTTGGGCTGTTCAATCCATACACGCAGCAGTCTCTGTGTGAAAATGTTGTCCCTCACGTCCCTTTTTAAATCTTTCTCCTCTCACCTTAAGCCTTTATATTCTATATTTGGAATCGTCTATCCTGGGAAAATACATTGACTGTTTACTTTTTCTATGCTCCTCATGATTTTATGTACCTCTTTAAGGTCCACCCTCAGCCTCAACACTTGAAAATAGCCTCAGCCTATTCAAACCCTCCCTGTAACTCTAACTCTCTAACACCTGCAACATTCTATTAAATCTCTTCTGCACCCTTTCAAGTTTGACAACATCTTTCCGACAGCAGGTTGACCAGAATTAAAGGCAATATTACAAAAGTGGCCAAACCAATGTCCTGTACAGATGCAACGTTTCACGCAATTGCTTAGACTCAAAGCACACACTAATAAAGGGAAGATCACCAAGTGCCTTCTTCACTGCACTGTTTACCTGTGACGGCACTTTCAAGGAACAGAGAACCTGCACCACAAGGTGACACAGTAGCACAGTGGCTAGCATTGCTGCTTCAGAGCGCAGCGATCTTCGTTTAATTCCATCCTTGAATGACTGGCTGTGTGGAGTTTGTACATTCTCCCCATGTCTGTGTGAGCTTCCTCGGGTGCTATGTTTCCCTCCGACAGTATAACTATATACAGGTAAGGGTAGATTGGCCATCCTAAATTGTACATAGTACTCTTAGATGGGTGGGCAACGTGCATTAGCCATGGGAAATGCAGGCTGAGAGGGATAGGGTAGGGGTTTGTCCAGTGTGATACTGTTTAGAGGGACGGTGCGGCCTCGATGGGCCGAAAATCCTGTCTCCTAACTGTAGGAATTCTATAATTTCTATGGACTTTTCTTTGATTGGCAACTTTCTACAGGACCCTACCTATATGTCTGACCCTGACTTTTCTTGCCAAAATGCAACACCTCACATTTATCTAAAATAAACTCAATCTGCCACTCCTCAGCTCACCTTACTAAGTTCCCATTATATTCTGAGAGATCATTCTTCATGTCGACTACACGACCAAATTTGGAATTATCGACAAACGTACTGACAATTCGTCATATACCCAAGTGCAAATGATTTGTATAAGTAACAAAAGGCAGTGGACCCACTATTGATCTTTGCGAGCAGCGCCATTGGTCACAGGTCGACAAGTTAATGAACAAATGCCAACTGTCACACCCTGTCTCCGATATTCAAGAAAAGTTTGGATCTAAATTGCATGCTCTCCCTGGATTCCAGGCAGTCTAACCTTGCTAACCAGTCTACCATGTAGAACATTTTGGTTTTCTTACTGAATTCCATAAAGACAACATTCACTGTCCTGCCTTCATCAACCATCTTCATCACTTCCTCAAAAACTTCCACCGAGTCAGTGAGACGTGATCTCCAATGTACAAAGCCCTCTTCAGTCCATGTCTTTCCAAATGCATATACATCGTTTCCCTCAAAATCCCCTCCAACAATTTAGTCACCATTGACGTCAGGCTCACCGATCTATAGTTACCTGGGTTTTCCTTAATTTCTGAAACAATGACACTATGTTAGCAACTCTCCAGTCTCTTGCCACCTCATCTGTGGAAATCAATGTTTCAGCTTAATCAGCAAAAGGCTGAGCAATTTCTTTCCTAGCTTCCCACAATATTCTGGGATACAACTGATCAGGTCCCAGGGCTTTGTTCACCTTTATATGTTTTTAAATGTCCAACATCTCCTTGTAATATAGATACTTTTCAATATATCACTATGTATTTCTTCATTCTCTCGCCCTTGTAACCTCTTCTACATTAAATACGAGGCAAAATACTTGTTTAGTATCCCTTCCATCTCCTATGGTTCCACACATGGGTAGCCTTACTGACATTTAAGGTGCCCTATTGTCTCCCTAGTTAATATTTTGCCATTAAAGGATTTGTAGAATTTCTTCAATGACTCATTAACACTATTTCTGAAGCCATCACATGTCCACACTTTTCTGGCCCAATTTCCCCATTGACAATACACTTATTGCCCTTATATTCCCCTCGGGTTTCACTTAATCTCAGCTCTGTTTTCCTGACATATGCCTCCTTCCTTACCTTGACCATAACATCAATATATCTAGCCATCCAGCACTCCCTGCACCCACCAGCCTTGCCCATCTCACTAATAGGAACATGTTGGCTCTGGACTCTCTGAAACCACGTTTTGATGGCGTTGCATTTTCTAACCATCCATTTACCTGTGAATAGGGTATTCCAATCTGCCTTTCACAGGGCTCGCCTAACACTTTCAAAATTGGCCTTATTCAAAGTTAGAACTTTAATGTTTACATCAAGTCTTTCCTATTCCACAACTAGTTTGAAACTAACATTTATGCGTAACAGACTTGAATGTTAAATAAACATTTCCTGCCCCTCTGCAACAGGCTCGAGAGGCTGAGTGGTCTCCTTGGGTCCCTCTGTAATAGAATGGAAAGGCTAAATGACCTCCTCTTGTCCCTCTGAAATAGATTCACGAGGCTTCATGGCCTCCTCCTGTCTCTGTGTAACAGATCCGAGACATTAAATGAGATAGCAACCCGTGGATTATGAGCAGCCGTTAAACTGTATCTGATGGAGTTACAGAAACACAAACAACACAATGTACTCCAGGTGCCCTCTCAGTAACACTTTATACAGCTGCAGCGACACATCTCTTTGTTTTGAATGAATCTTTCGGCAAAATGTACCAATATTCCAGCTTTCCACCTTTTCAAGTAGCACCAGGCTAATATGGGCTGAATGGCCTTCTCTTATCCCTCTGTAAGAGGCCCATAGGGACAGAATTGCTTCGGTCTGTTCCTGAGCAGCAGTCTCAATGCTCTGTCTCAAGGACATGAAAGGATTTGACAACAGGCATTAACACCAGGAGTAGCCTCACACTGGTCAATAAGTACCGTACTTTTTGTTCAGGTATCGAGAAACTTGCCCACCGACTTTTTTTATGCAGCTGATCTGTTATTTTATAACTGCCTCCATTCATAAACAGAGTGGAACATATATAGACCCCTGCAGTGTCCTGTTAATACTCTCACACACAAATTAATACAAAGAGTAAAAAGATTGAAAGGTTTATGATCCATCCCTCAGCAACCCTCATCCATTCCATCCAAACCTAATAAATGAAAAGTGATGTTTTGAACAGGTTAACTGAGCCTATTTGTTCAGTGACTGCGATTAATGCCAATCTCAATGGATTCTAATTATGCCAGTGGAGGATTTCCATCTTTTAATGATAAATGGGCGCCGTTCAAAGTGTTATTCCATAACATGAGCGGGAGCATCACCGACAGCACTGATCAGGATCAGCAGATTCAGAGAGTGGGGAAGGAGAGATCAGAATCTGAGAACATTATACTGGAATGGGCCAACAATGGATCTGAATCTGAGAACATTAGACTGGGATGTGCCAACAATGGATCAGAATCTGAGAACATTAGACTGGAATATTCAAACAATGGATCAGAATCTGAGAACATTAGACTGGCATGTTCCAACAATAGACAGGAGCTTATCCAATTATGTTTGGTATCTTTCTGCATTGTATTGGTTGACATTATCATCTCGGATCTATTACACTCTTCTCATTATTCAATATTTTTATTATCCCTTCCTGGCTATCGTTGGTGTTCCTGGTGAGTGTCACTGTCCAGATTTTGTTTCTGTAAACCAATTATGACTGTATTACTGTTATTTCATGTAGTGTACACTCCTGCCACTATTATTGTTCCTGTTGAATCTCTCAATCCAGATATTCACTCGACAGACCACTACTAACTACATCAATGAACGTATTCAATTACTGTCTCGCTCTCTGCTCTGGCAGTGTTACTCCGGGTCTCCATGTTGATCTATTCAGTTTCAGGGGAGAACCACAATGCATTGTATCATTGCCTTTGCTGTTAAGAGCATAGAGGTCACCGTCTACTGCTCTGGTTACAAACTCCACTTCCTTCCACTGTTTCCATCCCATCCCTGACCAATATCTACAGCTGAAGCAGACAAGTCACAACTGTGGGTGATCCCTTTGATCATGAGCTTCATATTGACACCACATCCTGACCATTTCTAACTTGAAATACTCACCACTCCAGAATATATCTCACTGCTTATTCCATCTGCTGTTTGAATCTTGAGCTATAAAATACAGGCTTAATGAAGCAAATAATCTGCTGATGGCGCTCCCGGCTTCAAACCTGCCGAAGCAAATCTGATTCGAATTCACACAAAACCCCATCCATCTGTCAGTCATGTGCACGCCGATGTATATTGCTGTTGTGTCTGGCAATGACTTTATTTTAATATTCTCAAACACTTTATCTCATCTGTCCATGAAACTTCCCTCGTTCTCTCTGTTGATTAATAAAAAGCCTGCCAGTTGTTTCTTATTTAAAAGTTTCCTCCATGTGCGTTCCTTCTCAAACAGTGAGTTTCGCATTCAACCATGCCAATCGCGCGCACACACACAGAGAGCAAAGTTTCCCATTGCAAGCAGTAATCTGATGCGAGGAAAGTTAGCATATGATAGTAACGTTTGCAATACTCTCTATGCTGGGCAGAACAACACACTAGCATGGTCTGCACAGCTCTCCATGCTGGGCTGTCATCTTGTCCCAGTTTATGTTGTTTGTGGTGTTCTGTCAAGCAGATTCAGAATTTGATGTAACAAACCATTCCAGCTGATCTGACAATGCCTTTATTCAATGTTCTCATTCTTGTAAATTTACTCACGAAGATCTCACTTCTCCAGTTTGTCCCACTGCCCTGTCTTTTTCCCCATATTTCCACAAGAACTTTTCAGTTAATTAATTGTCTGTTTCTGTCTTTAATGTGAATCTCTCTGTCCCTCTGTGTCTTTCCCTGGCCTTGGGTTTTGGCTCCTTGGTGTATCGAGTGCTGGCATTGTGTAGCTCAGAAATACTGAAATGGTGTGTGTCAAACAGTTGTTCACTTCCTGGTATGTTCTATGTTATGGTCCATGGGCAGGTGTGTTTCAGAAGTTATGAGACACATCCTTGTAACTTGGTCTGTACCTGTGGCTGTCCCTCTCAGGTGACCTTGCGATCAGTAACACAAGCAAACCCACTGAGTAAAGGACCAGGCATCTAAATTGCCTGACAATGCTGTTACTTTTTAAATAAAACGTTAGCTTCTTATTTTTTTGGAAGAGGTCTTAAAGGCCAAAGTGCCTACTGAAAACGGCTCAAGTAAATAACTCACGGGGCTTTTAGGGTATTTAATAAATAGTAGTAACAATGGCCAGCTCACACAGACCAGGCTTTCTAGTTTGTTTTTTCTTGCAGCTGTAACAATCACCGGGTGCTTGGGGTCCCAGAGGGGTTGGAAGTTTTCGTAAATTATCCCTAGCTGTTACTCTCTCTAAAGCCTCACTTGATAGTGTTTCCTCCTGGATTGGAGAACTGTATGCAAGAATGCATGTCTGAATGTTCCTTTTTGCCAAGGGGTGTGTTTAGGTGATGTTAATAGATTGAACAGTTCATTTGTAGAACGTACTGTATCCATTATTCGGTTAAGGTTTACAATAGTTAAGTTATTCTAAATTCCTCTTCATTTTGTATGGATTTTCATTAGAGGATAGTGAGGTTGAGCAACCCTATAGTAGCCAAAGGCCTGATCAGGATCTGTTTAAATATATCCAGGCATTATCTAGATTTGATGAGAATGATGGGGGTGCCTTTTTAATTTCATTTCAGAAAGTGGCTAAACAAGTGCAGTGGCCAAAGAACATGTGGATTTAGATTATCCAAACAAAGCTGATAGGTATTTGCATCCCTTATCGGAGGAGGTGAAGAAAGCCATCTGAAGTGCATAGGAGCTTGTGCCAAAAGCCGCCAGTGTTTCAGGAATCTAAAAGAGCATTCCTGGTTAAACGCACGTTGTGTTTGAAAGAATCAAACAAAATAATTTTGAAAGGTGGGGAAGGGTATGAAAACAGAGCAAAGTTATGGCACTCTGAGAGAGACTCTAATTTTGGAGAAGTTCAAGAATTCACTTCCTGCAGCCGTGAGAACTCGTGTGGAAGAGCAGAGAGTTACTATGGCAGGATTAGAAGCTGAAATGGCTGATAATGATGATTGGGTTCAGAAATCAAAGTTTGGTTTCTGTGAGGGATTGAGAAGAATGTGCGAGATCTTCTTAAAACATATCCCTGTGAGAGTAAGGTTTACTGGCGTAGGCCAGCATTAGCAGGTGAAGCGGTTACATTACAAAGTTGTACAGAAGGATGTAATATTTTTATGCTGAGACATGAGGAGCTATGTCATTCAGAAGGAGTATTGGAGAGATGAGAAGTGCTCCATTATGTAACGTATGGTTGGAGTGTCCAGTAGAAACATCAACAGATTTATTCCACAATGGAGAAGGTGGCCTTGAGCTTGGCGTTGGCGTTACAACATTTCAGCATGTAAATTGCCAATAACATAGATGAGACAAATCTTTATCACTGATCGTGACCCTTAAAGATTTTGGAGAAGTTTAGGGAGAAAAATACCAGTCCGTTTTTATTGAGCATATTGAAATTATAAAGTTGATAGGGCGAGAAAACCTAAGTTTTGACATGTTGTGGAGACTTGGATGAAGAAAGACAAAAGGCATTCTGTGGCAGGAGTGAAATGATTGAAATCGAATCGAGTTGTGAACATTTGTATGCTCAGAGTCAATGGAATATATGTTCATTCCAGTCTACTAATAGCGGAAGATTAGGCGGTCTAAAATGAATCCATTTGTGAATATTGATGGATAATTTTATTAAAAGTGGAGTTGTGAGAATACTATCACTGTAAAAAGGTTATATTCTCTTCGGGTTTTTTTTTTGCTAAGAGCTTTTAAAGGCAGAGGTGCAGAACTGCTGTCTGAAAACAGTTTAAGTAAATAACTGAGAAAGCCTTTAGGTTTTATTAAAACGGTGGTAACTTTGGAAGGGCAGTGGCCAGCTCTCCCAGACCAGGTTTACTCATTTTGTTTTTAGCTGCAGCATTCAGAAGCTGTTCGGGTCCCAGAATGGTTGGAAGTGTCAATACTTGATCCCCAGCTGTCTTTCTGTCTGCGATCTCTATTTATGTTGATTTCTCCTGGATCAGAAAACTATAAAGTAAGAATCTGTGTTTGAATATATCTTTGTGCCAAGCGGTGTATACCAATAAGGTATGGTATCTATTGTATGTGTAATTGTTCCAACATATAAGTCATCCCGAAATGTTATTTTCTTTGATTGTATTTTAACTAAAGCATTTAAATAGATTATATTTTGCCTAATGTCGAGTGGTTTGACCAATCACAACATATCTGTAAAGCACACTTCCCATCTATATTCAAAATAAGGAAAGGCTTGGGTCTAAGTGGCTTTCTTAAAATATTTTGCGGGAATCTGGTCTGGTCCACAACACTTGTAGCTGGGGGGTTTCGAACTGACTCCTGTTATTGAAAAGTTAGTGCAGCAGCTGGGGATGGTTTGCTGGAAGTTATGCTGTGAGCTGCCTCAGACATTCAGGGAGACCTGAGGATTTGGTGACCCTGGGGACTCTTGGATGGAGCCTGGGGACTGGAGTTACAACATCTGGGTCTGCAACATGAACAACAAATGGAGCAGAGGTTGCAGAGAGGGGAGGCTCTGAAACCACGCAGTGAGTGTGTGTGGGGAAAGAGAACTGCTGCGTCCACCCCGGAATTTTCCGGAACAGCTTCACAAGCTCCACTTAACCCAGTAGCAGAGTGTGAGGGGACTCTGATTGAATAAGGAGCTGGTCACAGAGCGGTGTCACCTCCTTTTACACGTCCTGCAGCTTCACCCCAGGGGGAAGGACGGCGCTGCCAGTGGCTGTTCGGGTCACAGTTTCATTCAGCTTCTATGTTCTGGAACTTTTCTAACAGAACTAGGTGACATATTCATCATCTCCCAGTATGTTGCCATCAATGTAACCACTCAGTGACGGAGGATATATATGGTGAGGTAAATACATTGTTTCTCCCTCAGCAGGGAGCTGCCGGGTGTATCCAGTATAGTGGGATTCCCGATGGTCTACATGGCATCTCCGGAGTAGCCGTGTCAATGGGGAGAGGTAGAGAAACTGAAGGCGCACTCTCTGTATTAATCTTGCAGCGTGCCCATCACAGAACATCATGTTGGTGAATACCCCTGTCCTGACAGCAGCCACAGCCTCTTCATTCACAACCAGGCAGACATTCCCATCGTCTTCAGATCTCCATGTAGAAAGAAATGAATGTATCTTGGATAAAGGCCATCCCCGTGATACACGTTTGATAACAGCATCCCCCATCACCAACCAAACACTTCAATGTATTCCATGTGCACGGAGAGCAATGGGGTCGCTTGGAGCGTCAAGGAGCAGACAATCATGGATGGAGTAAAACCTCCCCTGTCTGAACGGGTCAGAATAAACCCCCCAATACACAGTATTATTAATCCCGGTGATCTCTCTCCATTTCAGTAACATACTGCCTTCCGTTATTCCTCTAAATGAAATGACAGATTATATCATGTTATATTGCAGCTTCCAAATTATTATCCATTGCCTTTACCTCTCTGCATCTATCTGTAGACCCTCCACCCTCTCTTGATAATTTAATCTCTTGCTTATCACAGCAAGATGGCCAAACTCAGTATCTCTATATCTGTTCCATCTTCCTGATCATTGATATAGATTGTAAATAGTTGAGGACCCAGCACTGGTCACTGTGTGACTCCTCTGGTGACGTTCTGTCATACTGATTTAGACTGATTTATCCGGAGTGCCTGCTTCCTGTTAGATACATAATTCTACCCCATTACTGTGTAACACAGCCGTAAAGCTGAATATGAACAAGGAGCATCAGTCAGGAATCCAACCCTTCGACCCTGCTCCGTCATGGAATACAATCATGACTGATGTCATCGCGGCCTCTGTTCCACTTCCCTGCCATCTCTAGATCCTCAAACTCTAGTCTCTTGTTGTAGATTGCGCCACATGAAAAAATATCCACTCCACATCTACACTTTCAATTACGTTCAGCATTTTACAGACCTCAATGAGATCTCATTTCATTCTTATAAACTCGACAGTATAGGCCTGAACTGCTCAATTTTTCTTCATAAGACAAACACTTCAAATATGGAATCAGTCTGATGAAGCTCTTCTGAATTGCCTCCAATGGAAATACCTCATTCTGCAGGACACCCAAACTGTCCTCCAGTTGCAGCCTCACTAACGCCTTGCACAGCTACAGCAACCTTTCTACTCTATTCTTTTACAAATAAACGCTCAAGTTATGCTTGCATTCCTCATTACTTCAAGTACCCGCAAGTAAGTTTGCTGTGATATGCAAGCAGGCACCCAAATCCCTCTGCACTTAAGCACTTTGAAGTTTCTCTCCATTTAGATAATAATTTGCCTTTTTATTAGGCTGGCCAACTTGAATAACCCCATATTTATCCACTTTAATTTTCATTGCCAATTGTTTGCCCATTCACCCAATCTATTCATATAGTTTTTAAATCTCTTGCATCATCATTCCGAAGTAATTTCCCACCAATGTTAGTGTCATCTGAAAATGTAGCTATAGCATTTTCTATCCCGTCAACCGAGTAATAATTTCGATCACAAATGGTTGAAGCATGACAACTGAAATCTATAGCACCCAACAAATTGCATTTTCCAATAGAAAATGACACAATTAATTCATCTGACTGCATTTTGTTGGTTAACCAATCCTCCATCCAAGCCAATAAATTACTCCTAAACCGATGCTGTCTGATCGTACCACGCACTCTTTGGAGAAGCGACGTATCTGAATTCTTCACGAAGACCAGATATATTCCATTTCCAGGATTCTCACTATCCAACTTGTTTGTCACATCTTTAAATAACTCAAGAAAACACTTCAATCATGATTTATCCTTTGTAAAACCACGTTGACTCCGATGAATTTTGGTTTATGTTTGCAAATGTCCACAACAATGGATTCTAATAATTTGCCTTAAATTACAATACTTTATTGTTACATTTTACTCCCTAATGTATGCAGTTATTATAAGTTCCTCCCTTTCTAAAATCTATACGTTTTTCTTGAATTCCTGTTTGATTGGCAAAAAAGATTTTAAGAGATGTGCTCCACTTGCTGCATAAGTGGTAGGTGTGGCTGACTGGACCCATCCTCCTGCTGGTGTACAAAATCGATGGGATGAAGTCTTTCTGGCGTTCCCATGTTATCATCTCCAAGGCCAGAATGAACACCCCCTGTTGATGCGTTAGAGGAGTGGGGGATTATGGAAACTTCCCGTTGCTGTGTAACATTTTGAGGGGCTGATGGGTCTTCTCATATTTCTCCATAATCGGTGGAGGTACTGAACGGTCTCCTCATGTATCCCAGAGATGGAACTAAGATGGCGATTGGTCTTCTCTTGTTCCCATACAACAGACACGTGTCTAAATTACCTCCTCCTTTCTCATGAAATAAGTCTCAAATAGGTTTTATCCTTATCCAATTCTCTTGCAACAGACTCGGTGGGTATGAATGGCTTCCTGATATCCCAGTGTAACAAATCTCCAGTCACTGTGTGACCGCTTTCAGTTCCTATGTTACAGACTTGAGGAGGCTGAATGGACTGATCCTGTTGCTGTGTAATAGGATACTGGTGCAGCATAGCCTACTCTGAGGCCAGTGTTGTCGATTCGAGGGGCTGATTGGCCTCCTCCTGTAAATATACATCAGGCTCCAGGGGCTGAACAGCCTCGTCCTATTCTGGTGTAACCGGGTCAAAGGCCTGAATATCCTTCTGTTGTTCGTGTGAAACAGGCTGAAGAACGGAATGGATTCCTCCATTATCTGTATAATTCGTTTCAGTTGTTGACTCCTTCCTGTCATCTATGTTGAAATATGATCTTCTTTCATTTTTGTAAACTCCAATGGCTATTGGATCAACCTGATCTTCCTTTCGTTATAAGTTAGCACCTTTATTGCAGGAATCCGTTGAGGGGACCATCTCTGAGCTGCTTCCAAGATAATAACATCCTTTCTTATCGAAGAGACCAAATCTGTACACACTACTCCAGATGTGATCTCACTAAGATCCTGTACAGCAGCGGCAATGCTTTACCAGCCTGCTGTAAGGTCCCACCCAGGTTAGAGCAGTCTCAGCTCTCTGGGTGAAATACAGAGCATTGTTGAACGAACATTGTCCTTCTCTACTCCACTAGCATAACGGGAGATCTGGAGAAAATGTCACGATGATGCTTAAGAAGATCATAAATGGTGTGGCAAGATGATCTCTACCATTAATCTCCCCAAAGTCCACATCACTCAGATTCTACAGAATCTTGTAAGGTGGAGGGTAAAAACAGCAAGGAGCAGGAAACATTGATGGGGGTTATATATCAAAGTGAAAGTTGCAATACAAATGTTGGGCAGGTTATAAAACAGGAAAATGAGATATACTCAATTGTGGCTACTGCGGTAATAATGTACTGTTTACATTATATCTAAACTGTGTTAACCAAACCGAATGCTAATGCTGGGAAAAATGGATTTCATGAGCATGTGTTAGATAGCTGGCATTAACATTTTGTTGAGCACAGAGCTAGAGATCAGGTTATTTAGAAATTGATGTTGGATGATCACAAACGCTAGTTGAAAGCTTTACTTTAAAAGGACCTTTTGGGAACAGTGACCACAATGCATTGGTTTTCTTTTATGCTGTTTGAGTACACGGTAGTTTTTGTTTTATTTGAAGTAACTGTTATAAATCTGAATCATGCAAACCCTGAAGGTGTGAGGAGAAAGTGGGCACTGCAGCTGCTGGAGATCAGTGGCGATGGAAAAACACAGTCAGGCAGCGGAAAAGGAGCAGGAGCATTGACGTTTCGGGCACAACCCTTCACCAGGCATGAGGCTTCTGGGTCAAGGGAGCTGAGAGTTACATGAGAAGGGGGTGTGGCAGGAGGCAGGTAGCTAGGAATGTGATAGGTAGATGAAGGTGGTGTTGAAAGTGATAGGTGATGAAGGGAGACAGGACGCCTCATCTACTGCATCCTTTAAATTCAGTGTGGTCTTCTCCACATTGGCGAGTCACACGTGAATCATTTCAGAGAACATCGCTGGAACAGACACATTGACCAACTCCACCACCTTGTGGCTGAACACTTTAACTCTCCTTTCCACTCTGCCAAGGACATGAGAGTCCTGGGCCTCCTCCATCGGCAAACCCTAACCATCCGAAGCATGGATGGAGAAGGTTTGTTCTTCTGCCTTGGGACCCTCCACAGGGGATTAATGTAGATTTCACCAGTTTCCCCATTTCCCCTAACTCCACTTTATCCCAGTCCAATCTTCCAACTCAGCACAACCCCCCCCCCCCCCTTTTGAACGTTGCTATGTGTTCATCTTCCTTCCCATCAATCTGGTCCACATTCCTCTCCGACCTAACCCTTTCAGCCTCACCTTTAACTACCTATTAGGTCAATAGAAGCAGCTTAGAAAAATGCCAAGTGTTGTAGTAAGCCAGTAGATTCGGAGAAATGTAGGACCCAGCAACGGATGACCAAGAAACCGAGAAGGAAATCAAAAAGCGAAACAGCATGCAAACAAAAGAAAAACATACAAACTGTGAAAGAAAAACATAAAGACTGCTAAAAAAATAAAGACTGCTAAAAAAAGTACATCAGTGTATGAAACTGTTGTAAAAACAAGGTCAAATATGGAACAGTATGCGTGTGGGCAGGGTACTTTATTGTAGAGAACAGCGAAATCACAGGAGAAAGAAACAGTTTCTTTGTGTCTATTTTCAAGGCAGAATATCCAGAAATTCTCCCAGAAATACCAAGTGACCATGGGACTTGTGCGAGTAAAGTTTAAGATCATTCTTATCAGTGTTGAGGTCATCTTTGAAAAGAAAGCTGTATTGAGTTTTTATAAATCTGACAGATCAGATGTACTTCATACAAGAATATCAGAGGAAGCAGCAATACACGCATTGATTGCATTGCGAATTTTCATGTTATTTTCCAATATATTCCTGAACGATATTTAGCCACTCTGGATATGGCAAAAGTTATAAATGTTACCCAACAGTTTAAGAACGGATGAAGATGGAGAGTGGTGAACTACAGATCAGTTAACTTGTAACCCGCGGTCGGGTGTCTCTTGGGCTGAATTACAAAAAAGAACGTGTTACTGGATATACAGAAGGTAATGGGAAAACTGGGGAGGATGATCATGCATCGATGAAACAAAAACCATACGTGGCAAACATTTTTTGGAACGGTTTGAAGATGATTCTTGTGGACGTAGGCAACAAGGAGCTAATGGATAACGTATGGTTGGATATTCAGGAGGATCTTTTTTAAGAACTCTCCCACTAACTTCATAAGAAAAGTTAAAGTGAAAGGAATTGGGAAGAACGCGTACAAATAGAAAACGAAAAATTAGGTTAACATTCATGTGTATGTAATTGCAATATAGAAGATGTCATGCACCAGCTGCATAGAGTGTTGCTGACAGTGAAATTCGAGTATTTCGCACCATTTGGAGTCCCAATCTAAGATAGAATATACTGACAACAGAGGGACTGCAAAAGGTATTCTCCAGAATAATCCATAAAATGGCAAGATTGTCTGATGGGGAAACTCAGTCTGTGATCTCGAGTTTCAAAAGATGAGAGGTGATTGTAGTGAAACTTAGAAGCTTAGGAACATAGAGGGGACTGAATTACAAAGGGACATGGAGAAGTGCAAGCAGGCGATATTAGGGAGAATCCCACGATATTCTACACGGACAAGTAGAACAGAATAATCAGCAAACAGTTAGTGTCCATTAGAAACCAAAGGGGCAATCAGTGCGTCAACCCGGAGAACCTTGATAGATTGGTACATGTAAACATCACAGCTGTTTTACTTCGGAGAAGGAGGATTCAGGCACAGAATTCAAGAAGATGGACCGGAAAGCTCTTGAAGAGATTGATGTAAAATGCGAGCAAGGGTTTGAGGCTTTGTCTGGTATAAAATTGAACAAATCCGCAGGACACAGTTGGAGTCAAGGGAAGAAATTTAAATTGGAATCTGACCAGAGGGGAGGTGCCAGAGGACTGGAGAGCAGCTAATATGATTCCACTTCACAGTAAGCGTGGTAGATATTTGCTAAGGTAACCACGGATGAGCAAGTATTAGATCACTGTTCGGGAAACTACTGGAGAAAATAGAGAAGGAGAAAATCGAAGTCCAATCAGAATCGCAAGGTTTGATCAGGGATAATCATCATGACTTTATCAGAGTGAAGTCACACCTAATGAATTTGATTGAATTAGTCTGAGAAGGTCGCTTCTTTAGTTTTGCAGCAAGGCCTTTGACAAAGTTCCAAATGGAAAATTGGAAAAATAATGTTAAATCTCACATTATCAAGGATAACTTGACAAGTTACAAAGAAAATTGTCTTAGTGTCAGGAGGCAGAGGGTGGTGGGAGAAGTCTGTTTGTGTGTCTGGAGACCAGTGTCCCTGGTGTACCACAGAGATCAGTGCTGTGTCCCTTATTATTTGTAGCATTCATAAATGGTATAGATGTGAATCTGGAGCGGGAGCGGTGGGTGGAGGGGTGGCAGTTGTGATAAGTAAGATTGTGTTTGAAACAATGATTGGCCGGGTGGTTGGCAGTGAGGAGGAAGTTCTGATTTTACAGAAAAATACAAGTGCAATGATCAGATGGGCAGATCAATGGCAGATGGAATGTTATCCTGATAAATGTGAGGTGATGTACTTTGGAAGGAGGAACCAGACATGGGGTGTACACAATGATTGGCAGCACACTAGGAAGCTCACAGGGTGTTTCTCCACACATTCCTGAACATGACTGAACAGGGTATTGGACTAGTTTAGAATTGAACCTTGGGTGTAACGTTTATTAATCAGGGAGTAGATTATAAGTGCTATACAGGGCTTGGTTTAGTCCACGATGGCGTACTGTATGTCGTTCTGGGAGCCACATTACAGGAAGGATGTGATTGTACTGGAGTGGTTGCAGAGGAGATTCACCAGGATGATCCCTGGGATGGAGCATATCAGCTATGGAGAGAGGCTGAATAAGCTCGGGTTGTTTACTTTGGACAGAGAGGCTGCGGGGGATGTGATTCAGAAGGATAAGTTAACAAGGGGCATGAACAGGGTGGATAGACAGCAGCTTTTCCTGTTAGACAGAGGATCAAGAACCAGGGAGCACACTTTTAAAGTGGGCGGCACGGTGGCATAGTGGTTAGCACTGCTGCCTCACAGCGCCTGAGACCCAGGTTCAATTCCCGACTCATGTGACTGACTGTGTGAAGTTTGCACGTTCTCCCCGTGTCTGCGTGGGTTTCCTCCTGGTGCTCCGGTTTCCTCCCACTGTCCAAAAATGTGCAGGGCATGCTAAATTGCCCGTAGTGTTAGTTAAGGGGTAAATGTAGGGGTATGGGTGGGTTGCGCTTCGGCGGGCGGTGTGGACTTGTTGGGCTGAAGGGCCAGTTTCCACACTGTAAGTAATCTAATCTAAAAGTGAAGGGTTCGAGGTTCAGAGAGGATTTAAAGATTACCTTTTTCACCCAGAGCGTGTTCAGGTCTGAAATGTACTTCATGAGGGGAGTTATCACGGCTAACCTCTCAACCGTTAAAAGTACCTGGAAGTTTCATAACATTCCAGGCTATGGGCCTGGTGTTGGAAAGTGGGACTAATATTGATCGTGCTGTATTTCTGTTGGTACAGAAACTATGCTCCTGTGAGTGTATGATGTGGAGCTGAGCAGCTTAAGACATGAATTGGTGGGTTTCTGAAGATAATGTTCAGAAAGATTATAAGAGTGAACTGTTATAGCTTATCAAATTATATCAATGTGAGCAGAATGAAAAAACAGTGCAGATTTCTTTTCCATGTTAGAAACCAGAGAATGGAGAATGGGCAACCGGGAAATGGCAAAACTTTGAATCCACAACTTCAGTTCTGTCTTCATAGAACTTTCTGACAATACCAGGACAACCAATTATGGTGTGGGAAAACGAAATAGTACATGAAACACAAAATATAGTAAGTAAATTGTTTGGGAGAAATTATTGGGACTGAAAGTAATGGTCCTAGACAACACTAACATAGATTTATGAAATGGGAATTATGTTTGAGAAACTGACGGAGACAAATGAAAGAGAAATAATGGATGTAAAACACGTGGATTTTCAGAAAAATGTTGATAAATCTCCCAGCCTAGTTTGCAAAAATCAAATCTTAGTGGATTGGGGCGAATATATGGCCACGTTTCTAGAATGGAACAGCTGGCAGGAAACAGTGAATAGAAAAAAAACAGACACGTGAAACAACAGCTTGACCTGGTATTTAAGGTCTGATTCTGTGAGTATGACTATGTCCCAGACACCCCATCACCTTCCCCGGATATCTACTGTTTCACCAGCAGGACAGACAAAGCAGACATGGTGGCACAGTGGGATACTGTTGGAAGGGAATTGCTCTGGGAGTCCACAACAGTGAACTGTATCCCAGGAAGACTCATGGCATTAGTTTACACATGAGAAAGGAAACCTCCTGCTAATTACTATGCACCAGCCTCTCCCAACTGATGAGTCACTCTGGGTTGGGGATGTCAATGACCACAAAAAGAGTGGTACAGCAGCAGAATTCCTGCTTGAGCTGGCCGAGTCCTAAAGGATATACCAGATAGACTGGGTCTATGGCAGGTGGTGAAGGAACCCACCAGAGGGAAAAGCCATATTTGACCACAGCCTTACTAATCTGCCAGTTGCAGAAGTATCTGTCCATGACATTATCGTTAAGAGTGACCACTGCATAGTTATTGTGGAGATAAAGTCACACCTGCACATTGAGAATAAGCTCCACCAGCATAGGTGGCACTATCACCGTGCTAACTGGGACAGACTTCGAACAGATCTATCTGGGTTTCCATAACGTATTGCAAGTCATCAATAGCAGCAGAATTGTACTCCAGCACAACCTCATGACCTGGCATATCCCCCTCACAACAATTACCCATCGAACCAGAGGACCAACCTTGGTTCAATGGAGTGTGCAGGAGGGCAGGAGCAGCACCAGGCATACCTGACAAAGAGGTGTCGGCCTGATGAAGTCACCAAACAGGACAACTTGTACGACAGCATACCCACTAAGTGATAGACAAAGCTAAGTGATCCCACAAGCAACGGATCAGATCTAAGTTCTGCAGTCCTTCTAATTCTAGATGAGAATAGTTATGGACAATTAAACAAGTCATTGGAGGAGGAGATTCCACGAGTATCCCAATCCTTAATGATGGAAAAGTCCAGCACTTCAGTATATAAGATTCGGCTGGTGCATTCACAACAATCTTCAGTCAGAAGTGCTGAGTGGGTGTTGCACCTCAGCCTCCTCCAGTGGTCCTCAGCAATCCAGTTACCACCCATCAGCCAATTTGATTCACTCCACGCAATATCCAGATTCAGTTGGAGATACTGGATAACCAGAGGGTACATACTCTGACAACATTCTGTCAATAGTACTGAAAATGTGTTCTCCAGACCTTGTCACTGCCCTCACCAAGCTGTTCCAATACCGTTACAATTACATTTCCCCGATTACATGGAAAATTACCCCAAGTATCTCCTGTATATAAAAAGTAGAAGAAATCCAATCCGGCCAATTACCACTCCATCAGTCTACTCTCGATCATCAGTAAAGTGGTGGAATGTCTCAGTGCTTTCAAGCTGCACCTCCTCAGCAGTAACCTGGTCAATGACGCCCAGTTTGGGCTGTCCCAGGGCCACTCAGCTCCTGACCTCATTACCTTGGTTAAACTTGGACAAAAGAGCTGAATTCCAGAGGTGGGGTGAGAGTGACAGTCCTTTAAACAAGGTTGCCTTCGACCAAGTGTGGCATCAAGGGGCGTAAACAAAACTAGAATCAATGGGTATCAGGGGCAAACACCCCGCTGGTTAGAATCATACCTGACACGTAGGAAGATGGCCATGGTTGATAAAGGCCAGTCAACTCAGCTCCAGGGCAAGTCTGTTGGAGTCCCTCGGGCAGTGGCCTAGGCTCAAACATCTTCAGGGCTGCTTCATCAATGACATTGCCTCTATTCTAAGGTCATAAGTGGGGATGTTTGCCAATGATTGCACAATATTCAGCAACATTTGTGGCTCCTAAGATACTGAAGCAGTCCATGTCCAAATGCAACAAGATCTGAACAGTATCCAGGCTGGAAAGTGGCAAGTAATATTCACGTAACACAATTGTCACGCCGTGAACATCACCACTAAAATACAATCTAACCGCTGTCCCTCAGCATTCAATGTTGTTACTATCACTGAATCCACAGTGGGCTGCAGCGGTTCAACAAGGCAGCTCACCACCACCTTCTCAAGGGGCAACCAGGGACAGGCAAAAATTCTGGCCCAGCCAGTCACACCCAGATTCACGAAAAAAGAAATTGAAAAAACAGATTTTTTTTTTAACAGAGGAAGGTTGCTGAAGTATCATAGGGATCGGTGCTCGGGGACCAACTGTTCACAATATCCATTAAAAATGTGGTTGTGGGAATCAAATACAATATATCACAACCTGCTGAGAAAACTAAAGGATGTTGCATTGCGAGTGGGTGAGGAGGTTGTAAAAAAGTTTTAAGGTGACTAAGGCAAGTGGAGTGAATGGGCAACTTTATGGCAGATGTAGAGCAATATGGGTAGAGGTGACGGTGTGCCCTTTGGTGGGAACAAGAGATTGGCAGCTTTTCATTTGAAAAGGGATTGTTTGAAACATGTTGATCTAAAAAACGACATATGCTCCTTTTTATTGTTTCTTTCTGCGCAGACCTCCGAGGTCCCTGCAGCACAGTGAGGTCTGAAGCCAGAAGTCAACACTGGGAATGGCATTCACACGCTGCTCAGTGTACATAGACCCACCAAGTGGGGAGCTGTAACATTGCAACGGATCTGGATCTCCCTGTGGACCAGTCACTGAAAGCAATATTGCAGGAGCAGAAAGCAGTTAGGAAGATCAATGATGTTCTGACCTTCATTTAAGGGGGATTTTAATCCAGGAGTAAGGGTGCCTTACTGCAGCTGAACAGAGCGTTGTTGAGACCCCTTCTCAAACACTGTGCAGTATTGTGTGCAGGTTTGGTCTCAGTACCTAATAAAGGACAAACCTGACATTGAGGGAGAGCAGTGAAGGATGACCAGACCGATCTTTGTGATGACAGGCTTGTTGTGGGAGCAGAGTTTGGGGTGACTGGGTCTGTATTCCATGGTGTTTAGGAAAATGGATGGAGATCTCAGTGAGATATATAAAGCTCTGACAGGGTGAGACGGATTGGAAGCAGGGATAATAATTTCCCAGGCTCTGGTGTCTAAAACAAGGGTCCACAGTATTAGGTATAGACAGACCATTCTGCAATGAGATGACAATAAATGTCTGCCCTCAGCGTCTGGTGAACCTGGGGAATGTACTCGAACCTGGAAGCCAAGACACTGAATATAAATACGGACGTAGAGACAGTAAAGGAATGGTGGGAGAGAAGGAGAACGATATGGAAATAAAGGGCCAGGTATCATTATATTGAATTGGGTAGGAAACTCGACAGATCAAATGGACTACTGCACTTCCCACTTTATCGCTTCCCGCGGTTAAACACATTAACCGTGTACAGTGTGTGGGAATAGTGCGTTGAGGAGATGTTTGAACGTGAACTGCAATGGGGAAGGCTCAATGTGTTGTATGGCCGACTCCATTCCCGATGTTTCTGTGCGGTCTGTAAATGTTGTCACAAGCTCTCAGATGTTAGGAAGGAGGTCTCTGCAGGGTCAACAGGACTGTGTTTCTCATTGCCTTTTCCGATACTGAGGCTGGGGCCGGGTGTTCTGTCTGGTTTTATCCTTTAGACCCCGGAACAGTTTGATACAATAGAATGTCGTGGTTGGCGGAATCAGAGACCATTGAAAGGTTTACCACATGTCTGTGTGTCTGTAGTCACGTTTAGGCCAGACCAGGAAAGCACGGGAGATTCACTTTCTGAAAGTACATTTGTGAAGCAAATTGGTGTGTACAATCGACATTGGCTTGAAGGTCATTATTTACGGACACCAGATTTTGTATCTTAATAATTTGTCAATTGTGTTTAACTTCCACCAGCTGCCAGAGCATTAGCCTGGTCTGGATTAGTAATCCAGTGACCTTTCCACAGCAGCACCATCTCGACATGGGGATCTATCTGAAATCATACTGAGCAGGTTATTTCTGTGCTGTTTGATAACTCTGTCAAAAAGAACTCCCACCAATTTGACTGTCGTGGTGGGTCTGAGGGGGAGGTAACTGCTCAGATTGTAATTATAATCCTCTTAGGAACTGGATATGTTTGAGTAATTTTCCAAATTGCCAGGGCGATGTCAGAGTTGGAGCTGGAATGAAACAGCTTCCCCAGGGACACGGCTTGTTGTGCAGCACAAGTCTTCAGTCCTATTGCAGGAATGGGGTCAGGGACCATTGTCTTTTTCGTACGTACTGTGTTCAGCTGTTTCTTCATGTCATGTACAGCAAATTGACTTGGTTGAAGACTGGCATCTGTGATTCTGTTGGTATCATGGCGAGGGTGAGGTGGTTCATCAACTCAACACTTCTAGCTGTGGATGGTGCAGCTACCACATCCTGGTCTTTTACACTGATGTGCGGAGCTGTTTGATTACTGAGGATGGGGATATTTGTGTATCGCTTTGCTCCAGTCATTTATTTAATCATTCATCACCATTTATGACAGAACGTGACAGGATTACGGAGCTTCGATCAGATCTGTTAGTCAAGTGGGTTCGCGTCAGGTTTTGGTTCACGTGGTTCTGATCCAGTCATGTTCATCCACAGTCATTACTGAAACATAGATCGTATTGATGGCAATGGCAGACTGAGGAAATTATTCGAGGCTATAAGTTACAGGTTGTGGTTGAATGATCTTCTGCTTCTCCTGCTGTTTTAGTCTGCAGCACTACATAAATACGCAGTTTTGAGCTGCAATATCTGCAATGCAATTCTGCTCTCTGTCCCTTAGTTCACAACGAGACCCATTCACCCATCAGCCCTGTACTCAGTGACCTTCTCTGGTTTCTGATGTGGTAACACTTACATTTTCATACTTTCATTCTGCTGAGGGTCTCTCCCCGGGTCATGCCTTCAATCTGACACATTCTGCAAAACCAATTAAATCATTTTAGTTCAATTGTTTAATTCATCTGAATCTTTTTCCTTAGTAATACCATCTTCTGTGTTTGAAGTGAACGCCTTTCCCTCTGTTTCTCTCCCGGACCATGATTAAGAGCTCTGCAGTGTCAGTGATGTCAGCCTTCTGACGTTTCAGAGCCAATGAATTCTCTGGATTCCCAATCATCTTCACCACATTGTATGTTTCCTCTTTTGGTTTGATGCCTTATTACTCATGGTTGCCTTATCCTGCCATGAGTATGTTTCATCTCCTTTGGGAGAATATCTGATATCCTCCAAAATATCCCCAGAAATTCCAGCTTTTGTTGTTGCATGGTCTGCCCTGCTCAGTTCTCCTTCCAATTGAAAGTGACCAGCTCCTTCCAAATGTCTTTGTAGTTACATTGCTCAATTATAATCGCATTACGTCAAGAAGAGAGCAATAGATATAAACCTAAAGAAGGAGCTTTGAGAGAAGGGACGCAAAGAATAATTGGTAAATTTCTTAACTCACTACAAGGAGAGAAAGAGAGAGAGAGCATATAGATGATGAAATGTGAAATATGAGAAAACTAGATTATTAAAAGAAGTAGTAAAACATCCCCAATGTTTTGGAAACCTTTGTGTGCTGTGGTCCTTTGTACAGTACATGTACAACAGAGCAATATGTTCAAATGCTGAGTCTGATGCCAGAAATGTCATCTCCAATAATATGACAGACACTAGCTTTGGAAAGAACCCAACAGGCCAATATATTGAATTCTGGTAGAAAGGGGATTAACTGAAATAAGCTGGGACACCAGAAGCAAGAATTTATTATACACATCCTGATAAGAATGAGAGATTGGAGTGGAGATTTCCAGAAAAGGGGGGAACGTTGAGAGAGGGGGAACATATCATTTTAGATGAGAATCAAATGATGTTTTAATGTTTTATAAATTTTAGACATCATATGCATCACTTTTCGTTAACTGTGTCTCCGTTGTTCATTTAGAATGTGTTGTGCACATATGAAAAATGTTACATATCTGCACACATACATTAATTAAACAGTGAGTATAAAATCATTCTTCCGCCATTAAAACTGTCCTGTTGTCGTGTTACCAGGATACATGTACACCAACTGTCCACCAAAAGACATGACCCATTATCACTATGTTCCATACATACAGACAAAGAAGGGCACCACTTTGATTGGGACAACACACGCACTTACCAAGACACGCAAGGACGTTCTTAGAGGAATGGCATTCTGACCAGAAGTTCGTCAATAAACACAGCAATTTAGATCATATCTACCTTCTCTTGTAAAAACAAAAGAACTGGAAATGACATCACCCATCTTAAGAACCCAAGACCTATAAATAGAGAGGCGCAACATACCACCAGCGCTTCAGCAGAGCCTCTCACTGATGATGTTAATTAGTCATAGTGTCGAATCGTCAGAAAACAAACCTTCAAGCACAGCGAGCTAACTTGCATGCATGCAAACTGTTATTTTTCTTTTATTAGTGGAATTTGGGAGTTCTTGTCACTCATGTATAACAGATTACGAGGTGAGGTGAGCTTTTTTGGGTTTGTGGTTTTAATTAACAGAAGTGCTCGACATAGATGTCTTCACAGTTCTGGGCCCTGCCATAAGGGACTTGGGTAGATTTGAACAGATTTCGGGTACAAAATGTCCCAGCAAATTCCAACACGTTGCAATTAGTGACCTAGTTCTTCAAATAAAATCTGTTTAATTTTGTTTACTGGTGGTTGTTTAAATTAAAACTGATGGAAATGGCTCTTAACATTAGTAAAGAGGTTCCCAAATTTGCCAAGAAAATTGAGAAAGACAGAAGCAGGACATTTATCAGAATTAGCAAATAGATTAGAATTGGGTTTCACCACGGACAGAAGGAAGGCAGAAATTATAATGTAGGAGAAAGTGAGGTCTGCAGACGCTGGAGATCAAAGCTGAAACTTTATTGCTGGAACAGCACGGCAGGTCAGGCAGCATCTAGGAAACAGAAGATTCGAAGTTTCGGGCACAGGCCCTTCTTCAGGAATGAGCAGAGAGTGTTCAGCAGGAGAAGATAAAAGGTAGGGAGGAGGGACTTGGAGGAGGGGCGTTGGAAATGTGATAGGTGGAAAGAGGTCAAGGTGAGGGTGCTAGGTCGGAGTAGGATGGAGGCGGAGAGGTCAAGAAGAAGACTGCAGGTCAGGAAGGCGGTGCCGGGCTGGAGGGATTCGGCTGAGACAAGGTGGGGGGAGGAGGGATGAAGAAACTGGTGAAGTCCAAGTTCATCCCCTGTGGTTAGAGGGTTCCCAGTCGGAAGATAAGACGCTCCTCCTCCGACCGTCGCGTTGTTGTGGTTTGGCGGTGGATGAGTCCAATGACCTGCATATCCTCGGTGGAGTGGGAGGGGGAGTTGAAATGCTGTGCTACAGGGTGATTGGGTTGGTTCGTCCGGGTAGCTGCAGCCGGTGTGGCCTCCTCTATATTGGGATCTACTGCATCCACTGCAGCCGGTGTGGCCTCCTCTATATTGGGGAGACAGGCCGCCTACTTGCGGAGCGATTCAGAGAGCACCTCTGGGCCACCCGGACGAACCAACCCAATCACTCTGTAGCACAGCATTTCAACTCCCCCTCCCACTCCACCGAGGATATGCAGGTCATTGGACTCATCCACCGCCAAACCACAACAACGCGACGGTTGGAGGAGGAGCGTCTTATCTTCCGACTGGGAACCCTCCAACCACAGGGGATGAACTTGGACTTCACCAGTTTCTTCATCCCCCCTCCCCCCACCTTGTCTCATCCGAATCCCTCCAGCCCGGCACCGCCTTCCTGACCTGCAGTCTTCTTCTTGACCTCTCCGCCTCCATCCTACTCCGATCTATCACCCTCACATTGACCTCTTTCCACCTATCACATTTCCAACGCCCCTCCTCCAAGTCCCTCCTCCCTACCTTTTATCTTCTCCTGCTGAACACTCTCTGCTCATTCCTGAAGAAGGGCCTGTGCCCGAAACGTCGAATCTCCTGTTCCCTAGATGCTGCCTGACCTGCTGTGCTGTTCCAGCAATAAAGTTTCAGCTGAAATTATAATGCAGTTGGTCAAGAACATTGATGTATCAGAGAAACAGACAAGTGCAATCGAGTTAGAAAAAACTTAAATTGCAAATATAGCAACTGAAGTTAGAAGATAAAGAAACAGAGTTAGAAAAAAGAGAAGGAGAGGAAAAAGAAAGAGAGAGAGAATTTGAGATTTAGAAGTTGTGAATTAGACAAGAAAGTTAAATTAACAGGATGGAGATGAAGGGAGAACATCGGGATATATACAACAATGTTAGTACTTTGCCATATTTCGGTGAGAAAAATGTCAAAACCTTTTTTATTTCATTTGAAAAAATAACTCGGCAGATGACGTGTCCAGTGAACTTGCGGGTAATGTTGGTTCAGACTAAGCTGGTGGGCACAGCTGGTGAGGCATGTGCAGCATTGTCTGATGGTGGGTCAAGAGATTATGCAAATGTCAAATTGGCTATTTTGATTGGCTACGAAATGGTACCAGAAGCACATAGACAGATGTTCATAAAGATTGAGACGGAACTTGGTCAGACTTATGTTAAGTTTGAAAGAATTAACTACAGTCATTTTGATAGATGGGTGTTGGATTTAAAAATAGATAAGACCTGTGAGGCTCGAAGGGAGATTGTTCTACTGGAGAAGTTTAAAGACTCACTTCCAGAGATGGTAAGATTTCACGTGCACGAACAGGAAGTTTAAGAAGTGAGAAGCGCTGCAGAAATGGCAGGTAAATATGCGTTGGTGCATGAGATGAAATTTAGCTTCCGGGAGAATTTTCATGCGATGAGGGATAGAAATTGGGAGAAGGGAAGTTCACACATTACAAAGCGAACGGTAGCGCACAATAGTTTACCACAAGTGAAAAAAGAAGCCCAAAGGGGTTGAAAGGCGGTGAAATGCCTCAGGTGTTCTCAGTATAAGGCAGTGTAATACATAAAATGACAGTGCCGATGGTTTAAGAAGGGCGCTGGGAAAAGGTGTTTTCACTGCAGTAAGTAGGACACACTGTGATTGTCATTGAAGGAAGGCATTTTGGGGAAAGATGTGGGAGAAGAGGCTAAGCCCAGTGGCAGTAGTGAAACTGGTAAAGGAGACCCCAAGTAGAGCTGAGGAGCTGCAGGAGAGTATACAGCCAAGGCAGGGGCTGGCTATGGAGTCAGTACTTGATCGCTATAAAGAATTCACCTCTGTAGATAAAGTTTACTCACAAAGATCAGGGGGAGAAGGACAAGAAGTTATAATTTTGTGAGATATTGGATCTGCTCAGTCTCTCATAGTTGAGAAGTGAGGCTCCGGAAAAGCACAACAGATCTTGCAGCATCCGAAAAGCAGAACAATCGAATATCAGGCAGACACCCATCGTCAGGAACATGGTGAGGGGACAAAGGGGCTGAAAGATAAATACGAGGGTAGCAGCTGGGCCTGTGGGAGGGTCACTGGGAAGGCAATAAGAAGATGTAGGTGGGAGTAATAATGAATGGAATGAAGCAGGTGACAGATAAAAAAAGCTGAAACTTTGACGATTTCCTGTGGGATGACACATTAGTATTGCCAGCATTGGTAGGAAATCCCTTCAAAGCCAGGTTTAGTGGCCCCTTTCAACTTAAAAAAAATATTGAGTCAGTTAAACTATCTGGTAAAGGTACTGGATATGACAAAAATGCTAGAAACTGTCATATGAATGAATAATGTTCCAGATACATTGAAGACTCAGGAACAGAGCTGTGGCCAACTGAATAAATTGTGCAGTTTATCTGTATAATGGAGTGATCTTTAGCAAGTGAGTGAAAGCTCACGTGTTATATTTGGCAGAGCATGTTGAATGATTGCAAGAAGCAAACTTGGTAACAAACTTAAAGAAAACAGAATTCACGAAGGCAGAGGTGATGTTCTTGGGACATTACATTGGACATGGAAGGTTAACCCCACGGAACACAAAGACGAACGGCTTTGAGGAATTTCCACGACCATCCTCGAAGAAAGAGGTGCTTCGATTTTTGGAACTGAGTGGATTCTATCGGAAGTTTGTTGCAAACTTTAGCAGCATATTGGCACCCCTGATGGACTTATTAAAGAAGAACACAGAATTGTGGTGGACAGAACAATGCCAGGAGGTATTAGAGAATTTTAAAGCCGGATTAATCATCGCACCAGTTTTAGCTGCACCAAATATTTTGAAAAAAATGAAAATTGTATTTGATGCTAGGGTATAGGTGTCGGAGAAATATTGATACAGCAAGATGGTGTTGGCATTGAATGGCCAATTAGCTACTTGTCGAAAAAAACAATATCCACCAGAAGAAAAATACAAAATCTCCCTTATTGTAAAAGAATGTTTAAGTTTCGCACGGGACTGACAATATTTTGATGTTTGGATTAGTGGTGCTGGAAGAGCACAGCAATACAGGCAGTCCGAGGATTTTGCCTGTCCTCGGATGCTGCCTGAATTGCTGTGCTCTTCCAGCACCACTGATCCAGAATCTGGTTTCCAGCATCTGCAGTCATTGTTTTTACCTCAATATTATGATGTTTATATGACAAACAAATTGTCAGAGATGGTTGTGGACAACGACGAACCTCTCGCATTTTTTTTATATTTAAAGAACAGAATATGAGACTATTTCATTGGAGTCTTATGTTACCGAATTTAACCTTACAAAACGTACATGCAGTGGGTCCTAAAATGTGACAGCAAATGTGTTATCCCAGATTTAAAGGAAAATGTTTCAATAAGATTTGACTTATTGCAGTGTTGTATATGTGTGCAGAATTAATATGTATGGTATGGCTGAGATTAATACTTTTGGAATTCATAATAATGGGATTAAGAATTAGAGGAAAAGAAATGAAACCATTTTTTCATGCTGTTGGTTCATGTTTTTTTTTCTGAAGCGGGGTGGGGGGGGGGTGTTATGACGCCGAAGGCATGTCCCGTCACTTTCAGACAGAACGGGTTTTGCTGAATAGAAAGTACAGCCACAGATGCCAGCTAAAGGTCACTCTGTTCCACATGTCACCATTAGCTGGGAAATGGATACCTGAGTTTTGGTTTCTGTATTGACAACAATTCAAATAAAACCAAAGAGTTTAAATAATGCTCAGGATACCAGAAGCCAACGCAATTTGAATATTATTGTTTGGACACCTGGAAAGCAATCAAATTATGAGAATTATTGTATCATGGGGAGTGTATTATCCCAGCATTTTGAACACTAGAGGGGAGAGCCACTGCCATCCAACAGCAGTGTAACTGCTGTAGAGCAGGAGTGTTAACTGGCCATTTCAAACACTTTCTATCAAATATACATGTCCATTTAAAAGCTACTTGCAATATATAAAGAAAAATGACCCAGGGAGATCAGCAGCTGGAAGAGTGAACACAGCGGGGAAGATGGATTCTGTGTGGTCATGAGATTGCAATGTTTATTATGTGGGCTGTTGGAACAGCATATTTTTACAGAGTTGGAGTCAGATATTAAGTAGCTAAGAAAAGAGGGGCGTGTATTTGAGAATAGTTGTTGTTTAGTATTCACTATTAAAGATAAGAAATTAACTTGTTATTTTTTGTTTAAGTAGCGGAATGTAGGAGATCTGTGTTGCTCATATTTTAAAAGATTACGAGCTTTTCTGGGTGTTTGGCTTTAATTAACAGAGGGGTTCAACTCTACTTGGTAAATGTCCGCTCACGCTCACCCCATTTCCCTGCAGTTGGCCCATATCCTTCCAGTCCTTTCCTATCCACATGTTTATTCAAATGCTTTTGATATATTGTTAATGTACCCCCTCAACCACATCTTCTGGGAAAAGAAGTGACCCCCCCAGGTTCCCTTTTATTCCTTCCACTTTAACCTGAAACTGATCCCATCCAGTCCTCGATTCTCTACACCTTGGAAGAAGACTGAGAGCATTGACCCTATTCATATTCCTGGTGATCTTATATAGCTCTATTAGGACATCCTCATTCTCCTACACGCTAAGGAAAATGTCCTAGCTTGTCCAACATCTCCCTATAACTCAGACCATCGGGTCCTGGCAATGTCTTTGTGAATTTCGTCTGCACTCTTTCTAGTTTAATAACATCCTCCCTATAACAAGGTGACAAAACTGAACACAATACTCCAAGTGCGGCCTTACCAAAGTCCTGTGTAACTGCAACATAAATTCCCAACTCTATACTCAATATCCTGCCTGATGAAGGCCAGTGGGCTAACAGCCTTCTTCACTGCCCTCTCTACATGTGACTCCACTCTGAGAGAACAGTGCACCTGAACACCAAGGTCTCTCTGCTCACTACACCCCTTAAGGCCCTCTCATTCACCGTGAAACTCCTACCTTGATTTGATTTCCCATAATGCAAGACCTCACATTTCTATATTCAATTCCATTTGCAATTTCTCGTCCCACTTCCCACCTGATTACGGTCCTGCTGCAATTTCTGATAATCTTCCTCATTGAACATATTCCCATTCACTTTAATGTCATCTGCAAACTTACTAATCATATCTTGTACATTCTCAACCAAGTCATAGATAACAAACAGCAATGGTCCCAGCCTCCAGTCTGACAAGCACCCTTCCACTAAACCCTCTGCTTCCTATTAACAAGCCAACTGTGTGTCCAATTGGCCACTTCCCCCAGCATTCCATGTGATGTAACCTACCTGAGCAGCCTGACGTGTGGGACCTTATCAAAGGTCTTACTGAAATCCATAGAGACTATGGCTGCTGCTCTGCCTGTGTCAACTTTCTTGGTCACTTCATCAAAGAACTCTAACAAATTTGGGAAGCATGATCTCCCACTCACAAGTCTATGCTGACTGCTCCGAATCAAACCCTGTGTAAGTAATGGGTACAGTCAATGGTATGCTGTCCTTCATTGTAAGATGATTCGAGTACATAAGTAAAGCCATCTTCCTGCTATTGTACAGCCTTGCTGAGAGATCATTTGGGGCACTCTGTGCAGATTTGATCTCCTTTGTAAGAAATTATCTCCTTACCAAAGATACGGGTGATAGTAACATGAGGATAGAGTGAAGAAGCTGAGTGTTTAATCTGTAGAGCTGTGAGAGACGAAGAAATGGTGATGCTGAAACACGAGGAGTGGCAGCGATCACTTATTTCCAAAAGAGACATTGATAGGGTGAGAAATTCCATACTTTACCCAGGATTGATTGATTTGATTTATTGTCACGTGTACCTCAGTACAGGGAAACACTTTATTTATGAGCAGTGGAGGCAGGTCATCGTAAGGATGAACTGGCAGATCATAGGGTGGAAATAGGCTTGGACAGAATAAGGCGTTCAGGTTACACTGAACAGGACGTGCACTAGACAAGATCAACATGAGTAATACCATCATTATTTGAACTTAGAGAGTCCATTAATCAGTCTAACGTGACTTTCCTAATAGTTTATATGTCTTAATTAACTCTTCCCACGTTATTGTGCAGTCGGTGTGTGAACCCTGTACTGAACGTCATGTTGCTCACAATCCCTAACAGCAGCCACAATACATTCCATCTGAAACAGGTAGCCATTCCCACCAGCATCCACCCTAGATAGAAAAACCAGGCTGTCTTCTCGGAGATGAAAGATGCCTTTTTGAGACTTCACACAAGACATATGGCTTCCCTCCTCACCACTAGAAAACCACGTTAAGTGTGTATCATGAGCGATGGCGCCACGAGGAACAACGTGGAGCAATCTGTCTGTGCAGCCTCTGCTCCACTTGGTCATCATACTAGAGCATCATTAGGAGATAGTGAGGACTGTGGGTGCTGGAGATCAGAGTAGACAGTGGTTTGCTGGAAACGCACAGCAGGAGAGTCGACGTTTTGGGCATAAGCCATTCATCAGGATCAGCATCAATTATCTCATTCTGTCCCCGTGTAAGTGCATTGAGGTGGGAATGGCCTCCTGCTGTTCCTGTGTTAGTGACTCAAGGGATTGAATGGCTTCTTCATCGTCTGTTTGGACAGGGCCAAGAGCCTGATTGGGTTACCCCTGGTTCCTGTTTGACAGCTCGATGTGCTGACAAGTGTGATGATGTTGCAGCTTTAAGAGGTTATTTTGTCCTGGTTTCTTTTAAGAGAGAGATTGAATGATCGTTACCAAGCTGGCTAGTTAAGACCACTTGAGTAAACAGCTAGGGAAGCCTTGTGTTTCTTTTAATAAAGACTGAATGGGTGTGGCCAGCTCTCATAGATTAGGATCTCTGGGTTTTGCTTTCTCAGTAATAACAGAAACTATTTGGGTCTCCACAGAGTTGGAAGCTTCAGTGACTATCTCCTGGCTGCTACACTCTCTTAATTTTCTCTTGCTGCTGTTTTTAATTCCTGGATTGGAGAAATATTTGTGACATTCTGTGTCTGAATATTCCTTTTTGCCAAGGGCTGTGGTTATGCGATTTTCCTGTATTGGAACAGTTCATTAGTCATCACTCCACAATCTATTATTCTGTTAACTTGGCCAATAGAATTAAGTTATTCTAAATTTCCCTTTCCATGGTTTCATTTTATCTTCCGTGTTTAAATAAATGGTGTTTTACTTCTCACCAAATAGTTTGACCAGTCACATTGCATCTGGGAAGACAGTTTACATTTCATTTAAAATATGAAAATATTAGAGTCTAGGTTAGCGCCCTCAAATATTTTTGAGGGGCTCTGGCGTGGTCCATCACACTAGACTCCTTCTCTTCCTGTGTAATAGGCTGGAGGCACTGAATGGGCTGTCCCTGTTCTTCTCCAATACTGTCAATGGTCTGAATGACTTCTTCATATTCCTGTGAAACCAGAGTGAGCTGCTGAATGAACTCTTGTTTTACTGTGGCAATGTGCAGTGTCAGGCAGTGCTGTTACATGAATGTTACAGACACTTTACCGGAACAAACCTGAGTGGTGTCTGGGTCTTGCTGCACATGGACAGAGACCAGTTCAGGAGCTGACGAGGGACAAAACGCTCTGAACATTGTGGCATCTTCAGTGACCATCCCCACATTCTGATCTTATGGTGGGGAGGATGTGGGCGGGAAGACATTGATGAAGAAGCTGAAGCGGTTTGTGAAGAGGAAGCTACCCTGAGGATCTCCCACAGAACTGACCACATGACTGAGATGATAAACATCTTCCTTTGTGCCATGTTTGACCCAAAACACTGGAGAGTTTACTCTGATTCCCAGTAAGTCCAGTTTTGTTAAGTTCCTTGATGCTTCAGAAGTTAACCACTGCCTTGATATCAGGGCCAGTCATTTTTACCTGAACCCTTGTGTCAGCCTCTTTTGTTCATATCAAGAAGCCATGATATCGGAGCAGCGAGTGCTTTCTTCAAACAGGTGGTATTGAATGTCAGGATTTCTGTTCTCAACACTGTTCGGGGAGCTAGATGACTGAAAGTATTTCAAGACAAGGTCGATGGATATTGACCTGTCAGAGAATTGAGGGCTATGAAGAATTGTGAATGGAAGAGGATTTGAGACCAAGACCATATCAGCCATGATCGTACGGAAGGACAAGGCAGGCTTGGGGAGTGATCGACCTGCCCCTGTTTCTAATGTACTCACATTCTGTTATTGGAAAGTTAGTGGGTGTTATTTTCATGAATGTGCAATTACTGAATATTGCAGCCATGGAGACCAGAGGATTTTGTGAGTCATCTGTGGGTGAGGTAAGTTGTCTATATTCTCAGTGAATTTGGGTCTACAATATGACCAACAAATGAAGCACAAGTTGCAGAGAGGGGACATTTTGTAAAGCGAGATGAGCGGCCTCTTTCATACCCAGCCTGGGTTTTCCAATTACATTTCCCAAATCACCTCAAAGCGTGTGGGACTGTCTTGAAGGGCTGAATGGTCTCCTCTGTTTCTGTGCATCAGGTTATAGATGTAAGTAGCCTCGAACCGCTCCTGTCTAGCAGGTATGAGGGGCTGAATGGAACACAGAAACATGGGACTGAGGAGCAGGAGTGGGCCATTAGACACTTTGATCCTTCTCCACCAGGCAGTAAGATTGTGGCTGATCAGGTTGTGGACTCAGCCCCACTTTCCTGACTGTGTCCCATTATCCGTGACTCACTTCCCTGTCAAATATTTAACTAACGCAGTTTTCAGTCCATGTGAACATCGAGGCACAATAAAAACTTCTAGTGAAGAGATTTCCCACTTGAAAGATCCTTTAAGAATTTTTCGCCATCCCTCTTATAGAATCAGAGAGTCCTGCAGAACGGAAACAGACCCGTTAGTCCATCTGTTCACTCCGATCAGATATCAAATCTGATTTAGTCCCATTTGCCAGCATTTGGCCAATATCCTTCCTGTGGTTGTACCCAATGTGACCACCTCCTCTGACAGCAATTTTTGTGCACACAACACTCTCTGTGAAACATTTATCTTCAGGTCCTTTCTAAATCATTCGCCCTCTCGCCTTCAACCTATGCTCTCTTGTTCTGGACTCCCCTATATTGGGATCAGAACATGGCTATTCAGAAAATCGATGTCCCTGATGATTTTGTACACCTCTATAATGTCACCCCTCAGCCTCTTACACTCCAGGGGAAACACCTCTACCTAATCAACCTCTCCCCGAAGCTCAAACCTCCAGTCCTGGGACATCTGTATAAATCTTTTCTGCAGACAACCGAGTTGTACGCAGTATTCTTAAAGTAGCCTCACCAACATCCTGGGAGAGTTGGATTTTGCTGAATTCCCTTTGCTTTAGGCAGTGAGGAGATTCCAGTGAATTCTGGTTAGGGATCACCCAAAGGGTAGCACGGTGGTTAGCACTGCTGCCTCACAGCACCAGGGAATTGGGTTCGATTCCAGCCTTGGGTGACTGTCTATGTGGAGTTTGCACATTCGCCCCTTGTCTGTGTGAGCTTCTAATGGGTGATCCAGTTTCCTACCACAGCTCAAACTGTGTAGCTTCGGTGGATTGGTCATGCTAAATTATCTGTAGTGTTCAGGGATATCTAGATTACGCTCATTCGTCAGAGGTAAATATAGGGAAATGGATTGGGAAGGTGGATATGGACTTGTTGGCCCAAAAGGCCTGTTTCCACACTGTAGGGATTATATTCCAATAAGAATGGTAACGATGACTTTAGAGTTTGTTTTTAGCTCACACACATTGCTGTGATGAGGAAAAATGAAGGAGTGAGAGTGCAAGAGGCCGTTCCTTCTCAGGCAGATTACATTGTCTCCCACTCTGAGCTGAATCACAAAGGAATGTCATCCTCTCCCAAACTGTACCATGTGAGCTTTCCTTGTATATTGTCCAAACTATGTCCCCATCACATTCCCTGTTCCATGTCGGTGCACCATTGCTGCTGTCATACACAGAGCCATACCCTTAGCAGAAAATGGTCTCGGTCATTTTGAAATATGTTTACATGTCCCTGCGTTATTAAAAAAAATAAAATGTTTAATTTATTCAGAATACCTGTGTTAAAATGAACGCATTTTTTAAACAAATACAGAAATTGCTGGAAAAGCTCGCCAGGTCTCTCAGTACCCAGATGCTGTAGTTGTACCAGCCTCCACCACTTCCGCTGACAGCTCATTCCATACACACACCACCCTCTGTGTGAAAAGGTGCCCTTTAGGCCTCATCAAAAACTTTCCCCTCTCACTTTCCACCAATGTCCTCTAGTATTGGACGCCCCTAACCTCGGGAAAACCCCTGACTACTCACCCTATCCATGCCCGTTCTGATTTTATAAACCTTTACTGCTGTGAAATATGGCCCTAATCAACACGAATGGCTGTACTTTCAGTCATCCTGGGCCTAAATGCTGAAATGCAACACTGACACCTCTTCCTTCTCCATCAGGTCACAATTCTAAATCCATTTTAATCAGTTTGTTCAGATGTATCCTGAGACACTTCTGTGGGATTTGCACCTGGACCTTTGTGCCCGGAGGTAGGGACACTAGCATCACTCGGCAATACCCATAAAGCTGTAACATTATTCTCCTGTGTGTTTGTTCATCAGCCTGTTCTAACATGCTGGGACATACCTCTGCAACAGGCAGGACTTGGATCCAGTCCTTCTAGTCCAGAGCTTGGAGCACTACCACATAAGTTCAGGAATTGGAATCAAATCCAAAGATCTGGCTCAGAGGCAGGGACACTACCCAGCACACTACCATACCCAGATTTTGAGTCATATTTTAGAGCCCACTTTCAGCTCGGTGTGGATGTATTACAATCAGGTTACAATTACTGAATTACATAAAACAATTTGTATTATTAATCAAATGCAAGATATTTGTCTCAACTGTAGGATGTTGAGTGTATGTGCTGTGCCATCGAAATTAACTATGACCATCTTTAATCGCTATTATCTGTAGTCTGCAATATTAGGGAAAGAAATACTGCAGACAGACTCTGCCCAATGAAGGGTCTCAAATAGATATTTATTACTGAACAGCAGAGACGAAGGAAGAGCTTAATTTCTGGTCCCAAAACACCGATCACTCTTAACCAACTCTAACGTGCGACTGCCTTCTTCCTAAAACAATGAAATGATACCAGGCCGGTTATTACTGTCCAGCCTCTCCTCCTCACTGACTGTGTCTACAATCTGTCCCACCTCCCCCTCTCCACACAAGGCAACCCAAGCTCGGGGTCTTTGTGAAAATCAAGGCCGGAGTGTGCAGGCCTCCTGGAGAGGGGGATGGGCATTTTAAAACTGAAGGGGGAGGGTGAGGGGGCAATAATATCACACACTGGACTGAGGGGTGGCAGATGGAGTGCAGTTTGGATTAATGCGAATTATTGGATTTGGTAAATCAAACAAGAGCAGGATCTATACAATTAAAAGCAGGGCCTTTGGCAGTGTTGTAGGACAGAGAACTAGGCTGTCAGGTATAATTCTTTAAAATGTGCATCTCATACAGAGAGTGTGGTTAAGGAGGTGTTTAACACACTTGTCTTCATTGGTCAGACCTTTGACTATCGGAATTGGGACGTCATGTTGTGGATGTACAGGACATTGGTGAGGTCCCTTCTGGAATATTGTGTCCAGTCTGGTCACCCTGCCCACTCATTCCATAGGCACACCACCCTCTGGGTGAAAACGCTGCCCCTTAGGTCACTTTTAAATGTTTCCCCTCTCACCTTAAACCTATGCCCTCTAGGTTTGGACTTTCCGTACCCTTCGAAAACACCTTGACTATTCACTTTGATATTATTGACCTTGATATAATTAAGATGGAGAGGGTTGAGAACAGATTAACCTGGCTGTTTCTGGGAATGGAGGAAGTGAGCTATAACGAGAGGCTGGTAGGCCGGGACTTTTTTCACTGCAGAGTATGAGATTAAGGGGTAACTTTACAGTGGTTTATAAAATCATGAGGGGTACAGATAAGCTGAAGGGCTGATGTCTTTTTCCTCAAGGTGGGGATTCAAAACTGAGGGATATTTTATGGTGCGAGGAAAAAGATTTACATAAGTCATGAGAGGTAATTATTTTAGACAGAAGCTGGCTTGTGTGTGGAATGAACTTCCAGGGGAAGTGGTGAAAGCAGGGACAGTTACAACGTTTAAAGGACATTTAGATCAGTACAAGGATAAGACATCAGTTTGGATGGTGCTGTGAGCAGCTGCCCTCGCCCTCCCCCTCTCTGAATGAATCCCTGTTGGTTTTCACCCTCTGCCAATGTCTGTGCAGTGGCGTGGGGAGGCCAGCAGAGGGTGACATTGCATCACTTTAAGCACCACAGAGACAGCCAGACCTGCCCCACACAGAGACACACAGATACACACACGGGGATGGATAGGGCACTACGTGTAGCTCATCTGGTAACTTAAATGAAACATAAAGAAGTGCTCAATTCGCCTCGTAAACTGTTAAAATATGAGTGTCAGATCTACCAAATCCCACTGTTTAAATAAAAACATCAATTTATTTTTTAACTCTGAAAGTGAACATTGTACATTAACTATTCACAACACTGAGACCCCCTTCCTCTTAACTGCTTATTACCCGACTCCAGCTCTATAACAATATACTGTTTCTGGGTCTGCCATCCTCTCATACCACAGGAGCTTGCAAGCTCTCAGTTCAGAACTGCATTCACCCTCGCTTAGAGGTACAGTACACACTTTCAACTTCATCACATTATACCCTGGTGAATATCGATAAGTGGGACCTATCCGGATTTCTCTTGCTCTGTGGTTTGTCAATATTTCATTTGCTCCGTCTGGTGTGTGTCAGGACTTCTGTTACTCCATTGACAGCATGTCATTATTCGACTCTGTCCACAGGAATATATCAGTATTTCACTTGCTCACACTCGTGTATGTTGGGAAGGATTTCAGTTGTTTCATGGGGACTGTGAGGCTATAACAATCTCAATGTTTGTAGATGGCACCGAACCTGGAAGAACTCTGAAGTCTATGGAGGACAGTGTGGAACTCTAACAGGACAGTCACACATTGGTGTAGTGTTCAGGTTTAAGGCAGATGGGGATCAGTGCAGAGCAGTGTGAGGTGATACACTTTGCTAGGAAAGACAATGAAAGACAGTTTAAAACAGGCTGTGCCATTATAAAGGGGGTGCAGGAACAGAGAGTCCTGGGTGTATATGAGCACAGATTGTTGAAGATGTCAGGACAAGTGGGGAGAGCAGTAACTGTCACAGATTAGTTTCAGTATCTGAGCTGTTTACAGGGGGAGGTGTAGGAGGGAGCCTCCATGCTCCCTTACTGGGAGGTGGTGGTGACGATGTGTAGGTGGGGGACATGGTCATGGTGAGATGTCCGGAGGGAGTCAGTCCACAGTGTTGTATCCATGCAGTGTTATTAATGGGGGGGGCGGTAATGTGGAGGGAGAGAGAGAACAGAAAGAGACACACACAGACAGAGAGAGACAGAGACATAGACAGAGAGAGAAGTTGCAGAATGCGGCAGTGAGAGTGATGGACCATGAGCCTTGTTCGGGGGTCCGTGCTATAACAGATATACAGTGAGTGTGAGGGAGCAGAGAGATTACGGTGAGCCTTATCCTGACAGAGCGGGGAAGGTTATTGATGCTTGTCCTGTATTGCTGGGCATTTCTTCAGACCGCAGATACTGCACTGAGCTGGGTGTGAGCTCAGACCATGCTCGGTAGGTCTGGTGGTGTGGCCCACTCTGGGAAGAGAATGGTCCCCTTCTGTACTAGCCCATTCACCAGGATCTCCGTGTTCCTGTCGACAAACCGTGGTATAATTACCCCTTATCTGCCATGCTCGGGGTAAACTGTGCAGGGCAGTTCCTAACAGAGAAAGCTCAACCGTGTGCTCAGTGGCCTTTTAAAGATGGTGCCAGTGTCATGGATCATGGAATATCCAGGGACACCCGGGTGATGGTGAGTACCTCCAGCCATATTGGGTGGGAGAATCGGGCTGGTATTGAATGAGAGGGACACCAGGGGGTGGGTGGTTAATGAGGTGAGTTCGATAAGATAGCACCAAGAAACTAGTTCGGCCTAGTGTAGATGATCCCTCCGTCACAGTCAATGGAAATGGCACTGAGACAAATTATTGTTAGATTTAGCTCAATGAGCTAAAGACTCTGTTGACCCTACACCCGGATACAAAGCTGCAGAACAAATAATCATCCAAAACTCTGCATCATCTGAACTCCCACCAATATCATGTTCACCTACAATTCCTGGAAACACTTATGTTACAGGATGCTGTTAAAATGTTTTCATTTCTGCATTCTGAAACCTGGGAACACATCCTTCCATAACACTGTCTCTCAGTGTCCCCCTCTCTGTCTAATTCCAATACCCCTCCCATTTGTTATTGTTTAAACTGATTCCCCCTCCATCTCTGTATCTCTGTGACAGTGATGTTCACACTCACAGCATCCCCCTTGTCAGGGCACAATGGAGAGATGGAGTTGTAAATGGGTGGGAGCTGCACATCCTGTCACTTCCAGCCCGGGCTGCAAGTTTCCCCGGGCTGGGCAGGGATCTCACACACTGTTACTGAGCAATGCACTGGGGAGGGGTACACAGCCCTACATGCTGGGAGGGTAACTGCTCCTGGGTTACAGATCAATGCACTGGGGTGGGGTACACAGCCCTACATGCTGGGAGGGTAACTGCTCCTGGGTTACAGATCAATGCACTGGGGTGGGGTACACAGCCCTACATGCTGGGAGGGTAACTGCTCCTGGGTTACAGATCAATGCCCTGGGGTGGTGTACACAGCCCTACATGCTGGGAGGGTAACTGCTCCTGGGTTACAGATCAATGCCCTGGGGTGGTGTACACAGCCCTACATGCTGGGAGGGTAACTGCTCCTGGGTTACAGGTCAATGCACTGGGGTGGGGTACACAGCCCTACATGCTGGGAGGGTAACTGCTCCTGGGTTACAGATCAATGCACTGGGGAGGGGTACACAGCCCTACATGCTGGGAGGGTAACTGCTCCTGGGTTACAGATCAATGCACTGGGGAGGGGTACACAGCCCTACATGCTGGGAGGGTAACTGCTCCTGGGTTACAGATCAATGCACTGGGGTGGTGTACACAGCCCTACATGCTGGGAGGGTAAGTGCTCCTGGGTTACAGATAAATGCACTGGGGTGGGGTACACAGCCCTACATGCTGGGAGGGTAACTGCTCCTGGGTTACAGATCAATGTACTGGGGTGGGGTACACAGTCCCACATGCTGGGAGGGTAACTGCTCCCGGGTTACAGATTAATTCCCGGGTGATCACTGCGCAGGTCGCTGTGCTGGTCAGACTATCTGGTTGAGTTTTATAGATAATGCACTAATGTGGTCTGCACAGCTCCGCGTGTTGGACAGATATCTACTACGGGGTCATCGATCAGAGCACTGCTGTGGTCTGCACTTCTCACCTCGGTGGACAGATTATGGTCTGGGATTATAGCTCAATGCCCTGATCTGATCTGTGCAGTGCTCCACTCTGGACAGATTGCTGCGTTGTATTGACCAGTGCAATGGATGAATCTGGACAGATTGCTGGTTTCTACTGAGCAGGACACTGGCCTGGTCTGCACAGTGTTCCACGGAGAACAGATATCTCCCCTGGGTTGGTGTCTGGGCTGGTTCTGTGCGGTGGATGGAGAATGTCGGATATCTAACCATTTCAGCTGCTCAGGCAATGCCTTAAGCTCCCATTCCTGTGATTGGACCCTCCGTCTCTCACCCCATTAATGTTACAGTGTGTCCAGGCACAGTACATCATGTTGGTGGGGGGGGGGGGGAAAGGTGATGGACAGGTCAAGGGGATCCCCGGAACGTTCTGTCCCTGGCATTCTATAACTGACATTCCACGGAACGTTCTGTCCCCGACATTCTATAACTGCCATTCCCCGGAACGTTCTGTCCCCGACATTCTATAACTGACATTCCCCGGAACGTTCTGTCCCCGACATTCTATAACTGACATTCCCCGGAACGTTCTGTCCCCGACATTCTATAACTCACATTCCCCGGAACGTTCTGTCCCCGACATTCTATAACTGCCATTCCCCGGAACGTTCTGTCCCCGACATTCTATCACTGACATTCCACGGAACGTTCTGTCCCTGACATTCTATAACTGACATTCCCCGGAACGTTCTGTCCCCGACATTCTATAACTCACATTCCCCGGAACGTTCTGTCCCCGACATTGTATAACTGACATTCCCCGGAACGTTCTGTCCCCAACATTCTATAACTGACATTCCCCGGAACGTTCTGTCCCCGACATTCTATCACTGACATTCCACGGAACGTTCTGTCCCTGACATTCTATAACTGACATTCCACGGAACGTTCTGTCCCCGACATTCTATAACTGACATTCCACGGAACGTTCTGTCCCCGACATTCTATAACTGCCATTCCCCGGAACGTTCTGTCCCCGACATTCTATAACTGACATTCCCCGGAACGTTCTGTCCCCGACATTCTATAACTGACATTCCCCGGAACGTTCTGTCCCCGACATTCTATAACTCACATTCCCCGGAACGTTCTGACCCCGACATTCTATAACTGACACTCCCCGGAACGTTCTGCCCCCGACATTCTATAACTCACATTCCCCGGAACGTTCTGTCCCCGACATTCTATAACTGACATTCCCCGGAACGTTCTGTCCCCAACATTCTATAACTCACATTCCCTGGAACGTTCTGTCCCCGACATTCTATAACTGACATTCCCCGGAACGTTCTGTCCCCGACATTGTATAACTGACATTCCCCGGAACGTTCTGTCCCCGACATTCTATAACTCACATTCCCCGGAACGTTCTGTCCCCGACATTCTATAACTCACATTCCCCGGAACGTTCTGTCCCCGACATTGTATAACTGACATTCCCCGGAACGTTCTGTCCCCGACATTCTATCACTGACATTCCACGGAACGTTCTGTCCCCGACATTCTATCACTGACATTCCACGGAACGTTCTGTCCCTGACATTCTATAACTGACATTCCACGGAACGTTCTGTCCCCGACATTCTATAACTGACATTCCACGGAACGTTCTGTCCCCGACATTCTATAACTGCCATTCCCCGGAACGTTCTGTCCCCGACATTCTATAACTGACATTCCCCGGAACGTTCTGTCCCCGACATTCTATAACTGACATTCCCCGGAACGTTCTGTCCCCGACATTCTATAACTCACATTCCCCGGAACGTTCTGACCCCGACATTCTATAACTGACACTCCCCGGAACGTTCTGCCCCCGACATTCTATAACTCACATTCCCCGGAACGTTCTGTCCCCGACATTCTATAACTGACATTCCCCGGAACGTTCTGTCCCCAACATTCTATAACTCACATTCCCTGGAACGTTCTGTCCCCGACATTCTATAACTGACATTCCCCGGAACGTTCTGTCCCCGACATTGTATAACTGACATTCCCCGGAACGTTCTGTCCCCGACATTCTATAACTCACATTCCCCGGAACGTTCTGTCCCCAACATTCTATAACTCACATTCCACGGAACGTTCTGTCCCCGACATTCTATAACTCACATTCCCCGGAACGTTCTGTCCCCGACATTCTATAACTCACATTCCCCGGAACGTTCTGTCCCCGACATTCTATAACTGACATTCCCCGGAACGTTCTGTCCCCAACATTCTATAACTCACATTCCCTGGAACGTTCTGTCCCCGACATTCTATAACTGACATTCCCCGGAACGTTCTGTCCCCGACATTGTATAACTGACATTCCCCGGAACGTTCTGTCCCCGACATTCTATAACTCACATTCCCCGGAACGTTCTGTCCCCGACATTGTATAACTGACATTCCCCGGAACGTTCTGTCCCCGACATTGTATAACTGACATTCCCCGGAACGTTCTGTCCCCGACATTCTATAACTGACATTCCCCGGAACGTTCTGTCCCCGACATTCTATAACTCACATTCCCCGGAACGTTCCGTCCCCAATATTCTATAACTCACATTCCCCGGAACGTTCCGTCCCCGACATTCCATAACTGGCATTCCCCGGAACGTTCCGACCCCGACATTCTATAACTGACATTCCCCGGAACGTTCTGTCCCCAACATTCTATAACTCACTATCCCCGGAACGTTCTGTCCCCGACATTCTATAACTGACATTCCCCGGAACGTTCCGTCCCTTACGTTCTATAACTGACATTCCCCGGAACGTTCTGTCCCCGACATTCTATAACTGACAGTCCCCGGAACGTTCTGCCCCGGTCATTCTATAACTGTCATTCCCCGGAACGTTCTGTCCCTGACATTCTATAACTGTCATTCCCTGGAGCGTTCTGTCCCCGACATTGTATAACTGACATTCCCCGGAACGTTCTGTCCCCGACATTGTATAACTGACATTCCCCGGAACGTTCTGTCCCCGACATTCTATAACTCACATTCCCCGGAACGTTCCGTCCCCGACATTCTATAACTGACATTCCCCGGAAAGTTCTGTCCCCGACATTCTATAACTGACATTCCCCGGAACGTTCTGTCCCCGACATTCTATAACTGTCATTCCCCGGAACGTTCTGCCCCCGACATTCTATAACTGACATTCCCCGGAATGTTCTGTCCCTTAAATTCTATAACTGACATTCCCCGGAACGTTCTGTCCCCGACATTCTATAACTGTCATTTCCCGGAACGTTCTGCCCCCGACATTCCATAACTGACATTCCCCGGAACGTTCTGCCCCCGACATTCCATAACTGACATTCCCCGGAACGTTCCGTCCTTGACATTCTATACCTGTCATTCCCCGGAACGTTCCGTCCCCGACATTCTATAACTGACATTCCCCGGAACGTTCCGTCCCCGACATTCTATAACTGACATTCCCCGGAACGTTCTGTCCCCGACATTCTATAACTGTCATTCCCTGGAACGTTCTGTCCCCGACATTCTATAACTGTCATTCCCCGGAACGTTCTGTCCCTGACCTTCTATAACTGACATTCCCCGGAACGTTCTGTCCCCGACATTCTATAACTGACATTCCCCGGAACGTTCTGTCCCCGACATTCTATAACCGTCATTCCCCGGAACGTTCTGTCCCCGACATTCTATAACTGACAGTCCCCGGAACGTTCTGTCCCCGACATTCTATAACTGACATTCCCGGAACGTTCTGTCCCCGACATTCTATAACTGACATTGCCAGAACGTTCTGCCCCCGACATTCTATAACTGACATTCCCCGGAACGTTCTGTCCCTGACCTTCTATAACTGACATTCCCCGGAACGTTCTGCCCCCGACATTCTATAACTGACATTCCCCGGAACGTTCTGTCCCCGACATTCTATAACTGACATTCCCCGGAACGTTTTGCCCCCGACATTCTATAACTGACATTCCCCGGAACGTTCTGCCCCCGACATTCTATAACTGACATTCCCCGGAACGTTCCGTCCCCGACATTCTATAACTGACATTCCCCGGAACGTTCTGTCCCCGACATTCTATAACTGACATTCCCCGGAACGTTCTGTCCCCGACATTCTTTAACTGACATTCCCCGGAACGTTCTGTCCCCGACATTCTATAACTGACATTCCCCGGAACGTTCTGTCCCCAACATTCTATAACTGTCATTCCCCGGAACGTTCTGCCCCCGACATTCTATTTACTCACATTCCCCGGAACGTTCTGTCCCTGACATTCTATAACTGACATTCCCCGGAACGTTCTGTCCCTGACATTCTATAACTGACATTCCCCGGAACGTTCTGTCCCGACATTCTATAACTGACACTCCCTGGAACGTTCCGTCCCCGACATTCTATAACTGACATTCCCCGGAACGTTCTGTCCCCGACATTCTATAACTGACACTCCCCAGAACGTTCTGCCCCTTACGTTCTATAACTGACATTCCCCGGAACGTTCTGTCCCCGACATTCTATAACTGACGTTCCCTGGAACATTCTGACCCCGACATTCTATAACTGTCATTCCCCGGAACGTTCTGCCCCCGACATTCTATTTACTCACATTCCCCGGAACGTTTTTTAGATTAGATTGAGGAAAAGAAACTTTATTCAAAAAACATCAGTTTCTGTGGACTTCCGCATTATTTATTTTACTTGTTCATTCAGCTCTAGCAGACTGTTGTGTGTAGTTATGCAATTCACATTATAGCAGGGTTGTGACAGCGCTGGAAACGATGCAGGGGAGATTTCCCAGGATATTTTCTGAGCTGAAGAAGAGAGATTAGATTAGATTAGATTACATTACAGTGTGGAAACAGGCCCTTCGGCCCAACAAGTCCACACCGACCCGCCGAAGCGAAACCCACCCATACCCCTACATTTACCCCTTACCTAACTCTACGGGCAATTTAGTATGGCCAATTCACCTGACCCTGCACATCTTTGGACTGTGGGAGGAAACCGGAGCACCCGGAGGAAACCCACGCAGACACGGGGAGAACGTGCAAACTCCACACAGTCAGTCGCCTGAGGCGGGAATTGAACCCGGGTCTCTGGCGCTGTGAGGCAGCAGTGCTAACCACAGTGCTAACCCCGGAACGTTCTGTCCCTGACATTCTATAACTGACATTTCCCAGAACGTTCTGTCCCCAACATTCTATAACTCACATTCCCTGGAACGTTCTGTCCCTGACATTCTATAACTGACATTCCCCGGAACGTTCTGTCCCTGACATTCTATAACTGACATTCCCCGGAACGTTCTGTCCCGACATTCTATAACTGACACTCCCTGGAACGTTCCGTCCCCGACATTCTATAACTGACATTCCCCGGAACGTTCTGTCCCCAACATTCTATAACTCACATTCCCCGGAACGTTCTGTCCCCGACATTCTATAACTGACACTCCCCAGAACGTTCTGCCCCTTACGTTCTATAACTGACATTCCCCGGAACGTTCTGTCCCCGACATTCTATAACTGACGTTCCCTGGAACATTCTGACCCCGACATTCTATAACTGTCATTCCCCGGAACGTTCTGTCCGCGACATTCTATAACTGACATTCCCCGGAACGTTCCGTCCCCGACATTCTATAACTCACATTCCCCGGAACGTTCCGTCCTCGACATTCTATAACTGTCATTCCCCGGAACGTTCCGTCCCCGACATTCTATAACTGTCATTCCCCGGAACGTTCTGTCCCTGACATTCTATAACTGACATTTCCCAGAACGTTCTGTCCCCAACATTCTATAACTCACATTCCCTGGAACGTTCTGTCCCCGACATTCTATAACTGACATTCCCCGGAACGTTCTGTCCCCGACATTCTATAACTCACATTCCCCGGAACGTTCTATCCCCGACATTCTATAACTGACATTCCCCGGAACGTTCTGTCCCCAACATTCTATAACTGACACTCCCCGGAACGTTCCATCCCCGACATTCCATAACTGACATTCCCCGGAACGTTCCGTCCCCGACATTCTATAACTGACATTCCCCGGAACGTTCTGTCCCCGACATTCTATAACTGACAGTCCCCGGAACGTTCTGCCCCAGTCATTCTATAACTGTCATTCCCCGGAACGTTCTGTCCCTGACATTCTATAACTGTCATTCCCTGGAGCGTTCTGTCCCCGACATTCTATAACTGACATTCCCCGGAACGTTCTGTCGCCGACATTCTATAACTGACATTCCCCAGAACGTTCTGTCCCCGACATTCTATAACTGTCATTCCCCGGAATGTTCTGTCGCCGACATTCTATAACTGACATTCCCCGGAACGTTCTGTCCCCGACATTCTATAACTGTCATTCCCCGGAACGTTCTGTCCCCGACATTCTATAACTGACATTCCCCGGAACGTTCTGTCCCTTACATTCTATAACTGACATTCCCCGGAACGTTCTGTCCCTGACATTCTATAACTGTCATTCCCAGGAACGTTCTGCCCCCGACATTCTATAACTGACATTCCCCGAAACGTTCTGCCCCCGACATTCCATAACTGACATTCCCCGGAACGTTCCGTCCCTGACATTCTATACCTGTCATTCCCCGGAACGTTCCGTCCCCGACATTCTATAACTGACATTCCCCGGAACGTTCCATCCCCGACATTCTATAACTGACAGTCCCCAGAACGTTCTGTCCCCGACATTCTATAACTGACATTCCCCGGAACGTTCTGCCCCCGACATTCTACAACTGACATTCCCAGGAACGTTCTGTCCCCGACATTCTATAACTGACAGTCCCCGGAACGTTCTGTCCCCGACATTCTACAACTGACATTCCCCGGAACGTTCTGTCCCCGACATTCTATAACTGACATTCCCCGGAACGTTCTGTCCCCGACATTCTACAACTGACATTCCCCGGAACGTTCTGTCCCTGACATTCTATAACTGACATTCCCCGGAACGTTCTGTCCCCGACATTCTATAACTGACATTCCCAGGAACGTTCTGTCCCCGACATTCTATAACTGACAGTCCCCGGAACGTTCTGTCCCCGACATTCTATAACTGACATTCCCCGGAACGTTCTGTCCCCGACATTCTATAACTGACATTCCCGGAACGTTCTGTCCCCGACATTCTATAACTGACATTCCCCGGAACGTTCTGTCCCCGACATTCTATAACTGACAGTCCCTGGAACGTTCTGTCCCTGACATTCTATAACTGTCATTCCCCGGAATATTCTGCCCCCGACATTCTACAACTGACATTCCCCGGAAAGTTCTGACCCCGACATTCTATAACTGACATTCCCCGGAACGTTCTGTCCCTGACATTCTATAACTGACATTCCCCGGAACGTTCTGTCCCCGACATTCTATAACTGACATTCCCCGGAACGTTCTGCCCCCGACATTCTATAACTGACATTCCCCGGAACGTTCTGTCCCCGACATTCTATAACTGACATTCCCCGGAACGTTCTGTCCCTGACATTCTACAACTGACATTCCCAGGAACGTTCTGTCCCCGACATTCTATAACTGACATTCCCGGAACGTTCTGTCCCCGACATTCTATAACTGACATTCCCCGGAACGTTCTGTCCCCGACATTCTATAACTGTCATTCCCCGGAATATTCTGCCCCCGACATTCTACAACTGACATTCCCCGGAAAGTTCTGACCCCGACATTCTATAACTGACACTCCCCGGAACGTTCTGTCCCCGACATTCTATAACTGACAGTCCCCGGAACGTTCTGTCCCCGACATTCTATAACTGACATTCCCGGAAAGTTCTGTCCCCGACATTCTATAACTGACATTCCCCGGAACGTTCTGTCCCCGACATTCTATAACTGACATTCCCCGGAACGTTCTGCCCCCGACATTCTATAACTGACATTCCCGGAAAGTTCTGTCCCCGACATTCTATAACTGACATTCCCCGGAACGTTCTGTCCCCGACATTCTATAACTGACATTCCCCGGAACGTTCTGTCCCTGACATTCTACAACTGACATTCCCCGGAAAGTTCTGACCCCGACATTCTATAACTGACACTCCCCGGAACGTTCTGTCCCCGACATTCTATAACTGACAGTCCCCGGAACGTTCTGTCCCCGACATTCTATAACTGACATTCCCGGAAAGATCTGTCCCCGACATTCTATAACTGACATTCCCCGGAACGTTCTGTCCCCGACATTCTATAACTGACATTCCCCGGAACGTTCTGCCCGCGACATTCTATAACTGACATTCCCCGGAACGTTCTGTCCCGGAACGTTCTGCCCGCGACATTCTATAACTGACATTCCCCGGAACGTTCTGTCCCTGACCTTCTATAACTGACATTCCCCGGAACGTTCTGTCCCCGACATTCTATAACTGACATTCCCCGGAACGTTCTGTCCCCGACATTCTATAACCTTCATTCCCCGGAACGTTCTGTCCCCGACATTCTATAACTGACATTCCCAGAACGTTCTGCCCCCGACATTCTATAACTGACATTCCCCGGAACGTTCTGTCCCTGACCTTCTATAACTGACATTCCCCGGAACGTTCTGCCCCCGACATTCTATAACTGACATTCCCCGGAACGTTCTGTCCCCGATATTCTATAACTGACATTCCCCGGAACGTTTTGCCCCCGACATTCTATAACTGACATTCCCCGGAACGTTCTGCCCCCGACATTCTATAACTGACATTCCCCGGAACGTTCCGTCCCCGACATTCTATAACTGACATTCCCCGGAACGTTCTGTCCCCGACATTCTATAACTGACATTCCCCGCAACGTTCTGTCCCCGACATTCTATAACTGACATTCCCCGGAACGTTCTGTCCCCGACATTCTTTAACTGACATTCCCCGGAACGTTCTGTCCCCAACATTCTATAACTGTCATTCCCCGGAACGTTCTGCCCCCGACATTCTATTTACTCACATTCCCCGGAACGTTCTGTCCCTGACATTCTATAACTGACATTCCCCGGAACGTTCTGTCCCTGACATTCTATAACTGACATTCCCCGGAACGTTCTGTCCCGACATTCTATAACTGACACTCCCTGGAACGTTCCGTCCCCGACATTCTATAACTGACATTCCCCGGAACGTTCCGTCCCCGACATTCTATAACTCACATTCCCCGGAACGTTCTGTCCCCGACATTCTATAACTGACACTCCCCAGAACGTTCTGCCCCTTACGTTCTATAACTGACATTCCCCGGAACGTTCTGTCCCCGACATTCTATAACTGACGTTCCCTGGAACATTCTGACCCCGACATTCTATAACTGTCATTCCCCGGAACGTTCTGTCCGCGACATTCTATAACTGACATTCCCCGGAACGTTCCGTCCCCGACATTCTATAACTCACATTCCCCGGAACGTTCCGTCCTCGACATTCTATAACTGTCATTCCCCGGAACGTTCCGTCCCCGACATTCTATAACTGTCATTCCCCGGAACGTTCTGTCCCTGACATTCTATAACTGACATTTCCCAGAACGTTCTGTCCCCAACATTCTATAACTCACATTCCCTGGAACGTTCTGTCCCCGACATTCTATAACTGACATTCCCCGGAACGTTCTGTCCCCGACATTCTATAACTCACATTCCCCGGAACGTTCTATCCCCGACATTTTATAACTGACATTCCCCGGAACGTTCTGTCCCCAACGTTCTATAACTGACACTCCCCGGAACGTTCCATCCCCGACATTCCATAACTGACATTCCCCGGAACGTTCCGTCCCCGACATTCTATAACTGACATTCCCCGGAACGTTCTGTCCCCGACATTCTATAACTGACAGTCCCCGGAACGTTCTGCCCCAGTCATTCTATAACTGTCATTCCCCGGAACGTTCTGTCCCTGACATTCTATAACTGTCATTCCATGGAGCGTTCTGTCCCCGACATTCTATAACTGACATTCCCCGGAACGTTCTGTCGCCGACATTCTATAACTGACATTCCCCGGAACGTTCTGTCGCCGACATTCTATAACTGACATTCCCCGGAACGTTCTGTCCCCGACACTCTATAACTGTCATTCCCCGGAATGTTCTGTCGCCGACATTCTATAACTGACATTCCCCGGAATGTTCTGTCGCCGACATTCTATAACTGTCATTCCCCGGAACGTTCTGTCCCTTACATTCTATAACTGACATTCCCCGGAACGTTCTGTCCCTGACATTCTATAACTGTCATTCCCAGGAACGTTCTGCCCCCGACATTCTATAACTGACATTCCCCGAAACGTTCTGCCCCCGACATTCCATAACTGACATTCCCCGGAACGTTCCGTCCCTGACATTCTATACCTGTCATTCCCCGGAACGTTCCGTCCCCGACATTCTATAACTGACATTCCCCGGAACGTTCCATCCCCGACATTCTATAACTGACAGTCCCCAGAACGTTCTGTCCCCGACATTCTATAACTGACATTCCCCGGAACGTTCTGCCCCCGACATTCTATAACTGACATTCCCCGGAACGTTCTATCCCCGACATTTTATAACTGACATTCCCCGGAACGTTCTGTCCCCAACATTCTATAACTGACATTTCCCAGAACGTTCTGTCCCCAACATTCTATAACTCACATTCCCTGGAACGTTCTGTCCCCGACATTCTATAACTGACATTCCCCGGAACGTTCTGTCCCCGACATTCTATAACTCACATTCCCCGGAACGTTCTATCCCCGACATTTTATAACTGACATTCCCCGGAACGTTCTGTCCCCAACGTTCTATAACTGACACTCCCCGGAACGTTCCATCCCCGACATTCCATAACTGACATTCCCCGGAACGTTCCGTCCCCGACATTCTATAACTGACATTCCCCGGAACGTTCTGTCCCCGACATTCTATAACTGACAGTCCCCGGAACGTTCTGCCCCAGTCATTCTATAACTGTCATTCCCCGGAACGTTCTGTCCCTGACATTCTATAACTGTCATTCCATGGAGCGTTCTGTCCCCGACATTCTATAACTGACATTCCCCGGAACGTTCTGTCGCCGACATTCTATAACTGACATTCCCCGGAACGTTCTGTCGCCGACATTCTATAACTGACATTCCCCGGAACGTTCTGTCCCCGACACTCTATAACTGTCATTCCCCGGAATGTTCTGTCGCCGACATTCTATAACTGACATTCCCCGGAATGTTCTGTCGCCGACATTCTATAACTGTCATTCCCCGGAACGTTCTGTCCCCGACATTCTATAACTGACATTCCCCGGAACGTTCTGTCCCTTACATTCTATAACTGACATTCCCCGGAACGTTCTGTCCCTGACATTCTATAACTGTCATTCCCAGGAACGTTCTGCCCCCGACATTCTATAACTGACATTCCCCGAAACGTTCTGCCCCCGACATTCCATAACTGACATTCCCCGGAACGTTCCGTCCCTGACATTCTATACCTGTCATTCCCCGGAACGTTCCGTCCCCGACATTCTATAACTGACATTCCCCGGAACGTTCCATCCCCGACATTCTATAACTGACAGTCCCCAGAACGTTCTGTCCCCGACATTCTATAACTGACATTCCCCGGAACGTTCTGTCCCCGACATTCTACAACTGACATTCCCAGGAACGTTCTGTCCCCGACATTCTATAACTGACAGTCCCCGGAACGTTCTGTCCCCGACATTCTATAACTGACATTCCCCGGAACGTTCTGTCCCCGACATTCTATAACTGACATTCCCCGGAACGTTCTGCCCCCGACATTCTACAACTGACATTCCCCGGAACGTTCTGTCCCCGACATTCTATAACTGACAGTCCCCGGAACGTTCTGTCCCCGACATTCTATAACTGACATTCCCCGGAACGTTCTGTCCCCGACATTCTATAACTGACATTCCCGGAACGTTCTGTCCCCGACATTCTATAACTGACATTCCCCGGAACGTTCTGTCCCCGACATTCTATAACTGACAGTCCCTGGAACGTTCTGTCCCTGACATTCTATAACTGTCATTCCCCGGAATATTCTGCCCCCGACATTCTACAACTGACATTCCCCGGAAAGTTCTGACCCCGACATTCTATAACTGACATTCCCCGGAACGTTCTGTCCCTGACATTCTATAACTGACATTCCCCGGAACGTTCTGTCCCCGACATTCTATAACTGACATTCCCCGGAACGCTCTGCCCCCGACATTCTATAACTGACATTCCCCGGAACGTTCTGTCCCCGACATTCTATAACTGACATTCCCCGGAACGTTCTGTCCCTGACATTCTACAACTGACATTCCCAGGAACGTTCTGTCCCCGACATTCTATAACTGACACTCCCCGGAACGTTCTGTCCCCGACATTCTATAACTGACAGTCCCCGGAACGTTCTGTCCCCGACATTCTATAACTGACATTCCCGGAAAGTTCTGTCCCCGACATTCTATAACTGACATTCCCCGGAACGTTCTGTCCCCGACATTCTATAACTGACACTCCCCGGAACGTTCTGCCCCCGACATTCTATAACTGACATTCCCGGAACGTTCTGCCCCCGACATTCTATAACTGACATTTTCCGGAACGTTCTGTCCCTGACATTCTATATCTGACACTCCCCGGAACGTTCTGTCCCTGACATTCTATAACTGACACTCCCCGGAACGTTCTGTCCCCGACATTCTATAACAGACATTCCCCGGAACGTTCTGTCCCCGACATTCTATAACTGACATTCCTTGGAACGTTCTGTCCCTGACCTTCTATAACTGACATTCCCCAGAACTCTCTGTCCCCGACATTCTATACCTGACATTCCCCAGAACGTTCTGTCCCCGACATTCTATAACTGACATTCCCCAGAACGTTCTGCCCCCGACATTCTATAACTGACATTCCCCGGAACGTTCCGTCCCCGACATTCTATAACTGACATTCCCCGGAACGTTCTGTCCCCGACATTCTACAACTGACGTTCCCCGGAACGTTCTGTCCCTGACATTCTATAACTGACACTCCCCGGAACGTTCTGCCCCCGACATTCTATTTACTCACATTCCCCGGAACGTTCTGTCCCCGACATTCTACAACTGACATTCCCCGGAACGTTCTGTCCCCGACATTCTATAACTGACATTCCCCGGAACGTTCTGTCCCTTACGTTCTATATCTGACATTCCCCGGAACGTTCTGTCCCCGACATTCTATAACTGACAGTCCCCGGAACGTTCTGCCCCGGTCATTCTATAACTGTCATTCCCCGGAACGTTCTGTCCCTGACATTCTATAACTGTCATTCCCTGGAGCGTTCTGTCCCCGACATTCTATAACTGACATTCCCCGGAACGTTCCATCCCCGACATTCTATAACTGACAGTCCCCGGAGCGTTCTGCCCCCGACATTCTACAACTGACATTCCCAGGAACGTTCTGTCCCCGACATTCTATAACTGACATTCCCCAGAACGCTCTGACCCCGACATTCTATAACTGACATTCCCCGGAAAGTTCTGACCCCGACATTCTATAACTGACACTCCCCGGAACGTTCTGCCCCCGACATTCTATAACTGACAGTCCTCGGAACGTTCTGTCCCCGACATTCTATAACTGACAGTCCCCAGAACGTTCTGTCCCCGACATTCTATAACTCACATTCCCCGGAACGTTCTGCCCCCGACATTCTATAACTGACATTCCCCGGAACGTTCTGTCCCCGACATTCTATAACTGACATTCCCCGGAACGTTCTGCCCCCGACATTCTATAACTGACAGTCCCCGGAATGTTCTGTCCCTTACATTCTATAACTGTCATTCCCCGGAAAGTTCTGCCCCCGACATTCTATAACTGACAGTCCTCGGAACGTTCTGTCCCCGACATTCTATAACTCACATTCCCCGGAACGTTCTGTCCCCGACATTCTATAACTGTCATTCCCCGGAACGTTCTGTCCCCGACATTCTATAACTGACAGTCCCCAGAACGTTCTGTCCCCGACATTCTATAACTCACATTCCCCGGAACGTTCTGTCCCCGACATTCTATAACTGACAGTCCCCGGAACGTTCTGTCCCCGACATTCTATAACTGACATTCCCCGGAACGTTCTGCCCCCGACATTCTATAACTGACAGTCCCCGGAACGTTCTGTCCCTTACATTCTATAACTGTCATTCCCCGGAAAGTTCTGCCCCCGACATTCTATAACTGACATTCCCCGGAACGTTCTGTCCCCGACATTCTATAACTGTCATTCCCCGGAACGTTCTGCCCCCGACATTCCATAACTGACATTCCCCGGAACATTCTGCCCCCGACATTCCATAACTGACATTCCCCGGAACGTTCCGTCCCTGACATTCTATACCTGTCATTCCCGGAACGTTCCGTCCCCGACATTCCATAACTGACATTCCCCGGAACATTCTGCCCCCGACATTCTATAACTGACATTCCCCGGAACGTTCTGTCCCCGACATTCTATAACTGTCATTCCCCGGAACGTTCTGCCCCCGACATTCCATAACTGACATTCCCCGGAACATTCTGCCCCCAACATTCTATAACTGACATTCCCCGGAACGTTCTGTCCCCGACATTCTATAACTGTCATTCCCCGGAACGTTCTGCCCCCGACATTCTATAACTGACATTCCCCGGAAAGTTCTGACCCCGACATTCTATAACTGACATTCCCCGGAAAGTTCCGTCCCCGACATTCTATAACTGACATTCCCCGGAACGTTCTGCCCCGGTCATTCTATAACTGACATTCCCCGGAACGTTCTGTCCCCGACATTCTATAACTGACATTCCCCGGAACGTTCTGTCCCCGACATTCTATAACTGACAGTCCCCAGAACGTTCTGTCCCCGACATTCTATAACTGACATTCCCCGGAACGTTCTGTCCCCGACATTCTATAACTGTCATTCCCCGGAACGTTCTGTCCCCGACATTCTATAACTGACAGTCCCTGGAACGTTCTGTCCCCGACATTCTATTACTGTCATTCCCCGGAACATTCTGCCCCCGACATTCTACAACTGACATTCCCCGGAATGTTCTGACCCCGACATTCTATAACTGACATTCCCCGGAACGTTCTGTCCCTGACCTTCTATAACTGACATTCCCCAGAACGCTCTGACCCCGACATTCTATAACTGACATTCCCCGGAACGTTCTGTCCCCGACATTCTATAACTGACATTCCCCGGAACGTTCTGCCCCCGACATTCTATAACTGACATTCCCCGGAACGTTCTGTCCCCGACATTCTATAACTGACAGTCCCCGGAACGTTCTGCCCCCGACATTCTGTAACTGACATTCCCCGGAACGTTCTGTCCCCGACATTCTATAACTGACATTCCCCGGAACGTTTTGCCCCCGACATTCTATAACTGACATTCCCCGGAACGTTCCGTCCCCGACATTCTATAACTGACATTCCCCGGAACGTTCTGCCCCCGACATTCTATTTACTCAATATCCCCGGAACGTTCTGTCCCTGACATTCTGTAACTGACACACCCCGGAACGTTCTGTCCCCGACATTCTATAACTGACATTCCCCAGAACGTTCTGTCCCCGACATTCTATAACTGACATTTCCCGGAACGTTCTGTCCCTGACATTCTATAACTGACATTCCCTGGAACGTTCCATCCCTGACATTCTATATCTGACATTCCCCGGAACGTTCTGTCCCCGACATTCTATAACTGACATTCCCCGGAACGTTCTGTCCCCGACATTCTATAACTGACATTCCCCGGAACGTTCTGTCCCCAACATTCTATAACTCACATTCCCCGGAACGTTCTGTCCCCGACATTCTATAACTGACACTCCCCAGAACGTTCTGCCCCTTACGTTCTATAACTGACATTCCCCGGAACGTTCTGTCCCCGACATTCTATAACTGACGTTCCCTGGAACATTCTGACCCCGACATTCTATAACTGTCATTCCCCGGAACGTTCTGTCCGCGACATTCTATAACTGACATTCCCCGGAACGTTCCGTCCCCGACATTCTATAACTCACATTCCCCGGAACGTTCCGTCCTCGACATTCTATAACTGTCATTCCCCGGAACGTTCCGTCCCCGACATTCTATAACTGTCATTCCCCGGAACGTTCTGTCCCTGACATTCTATAACTGACATTTCCCAGAACGTTCTGTCCCCAACATTCTATAACTCACATTCCCTGGAACGTTCTGTCCCCGACATTCTATAACTGACATTCCCCGGAACGTTCTGTCCCCGACATTCTATAACTCACATTCCCCGGAACGTTCTATCCCCGACATTCTATAACTGACATTCCCCGGAACGTTCTGTCCCCAACATTCTATAACTGACATTCCCCGGAACGTTCCGTCCCCGACATTCTATAACTGACATTCCCCGGAACGTTCTGTCCCCGACATTCTATAACTGACAGTCCCCGGAACGTTCTGCCCCAGTCATTCTATAACTGTCATTCCCCGGAACGTTCTGTCCCTGACATTCTATAACTGTCATTCCCTGGAGCGTTCTGTCCCCGACATTCTATAACTGACATTCCCCGGAACGTTCTGTCGCCGACATTCTATAACTGACATTCCCCAGAACGTTCTGTCCCCGACATTCTATAACTGACATTCTCCGGAACGTTCTGTCCCCGACATTCTATAACTCACATTCCCCGGAACGTTCTATCCCCGACATTCTATAACTGACATTCCCCGGAACGTTCTGTCCCCAACATTCTATAACTGACATTCCCCGGAACGTTCCGTCCCCGACATTCTATAACTGACATTCCCCGGAACGTTCTGTCCCCGACATTCTATAACTGACAGTCCCCGGAACGTTCTGCCCCAGTCATTCTATAACTGTCATTCCCCGGAACGTTCTGTCCCTGACATTCTATAACTGTCATTCCCTGGAGCGTTCTGTCCCCGACATTCTATAACTGACATTCCCCGGAACGTTCTGTCGCCGACATTCTATAACTGACATTCCCCAGAACGTTCTGTCCCCGACATTCTATAACTGTCATTCCCCGGAATGTTCTGTCGCCGACATTCTATAACTGACATTCCCCGGAACGTTCTGTCCCCGACATTCTATAACTGTCATTCCCCGGAACGTTCTGTCCCCGACATTCTATAACTGACATTCCCCGTAACGTTCTGTCCCTTACATTCTATAACTGACATTCCCCGGAACGTTCTGTCCCTGACATTCTATAACTGTCATTCCCAGGAACGTTCTGCCCCCGACATTCTATAACTGACATTCCCCGAAACGTTCTGCCCCCGACATTCCATAACTGACATTCCCCGGAACGTTCCGTCCCTGACATTCTATACCTGTCATTCCCCGGAACGTTCCGTCCCCGACATTCTATAACTGACATTCCCCGGAACGTTCCATCCCCGACATTCTATAACTGACAGTCCCCAGAACGTTCTGTCCCCGACATTCTATAACTGACATTCCCCGGAACGTTCTGCCCCCGACATTCTACAACTGACATTCCCAGGAACGTTCTGTCCCCGACATTCTATAACTGACAGTCCCCGGAACGTTCTGTCCCCGACATTCTATAACTGACATTCCCCGGAACGTTCTGTCCCCGACATTCTATAACTGACATTCCCCGGAACGTTCTGCCCCCGACATTCTACAACTGACATTCCCAGGAACGTTCTGTCCCCGACATTCTATAACTGACAGTCCCCGGAACGTTCTGTCCCCGACATTCTATAACTGACATTCCCCGGAACGTTCTGTCCCCGACATTCTATAACTGACATTCCCGGAACGTTCTGTCCCCGACATTCTATAACTGACATTCCCCGGAACGTTCTGTCCCCGACATTCTATAACTGACAGTCCCTGGAACGTTCTGTCCCTGACATTCTATAACTGTCATTCCCCGGAATATTCTGCCCCCGACATTCTACAACTGACATTCCCCGGAAAGTTCTGACCCCGACATTCTATAACTGACATTCCCCGGAACGTTCTGTCCCTGACATTCTATAACTGACATTCCCCGGAACGTTCTGTCCCCGACATTCTATAACTGACATTCCCCGGAACGTTCTGCCCCCGACATTCTATAACTGACATTCCCCGGAACGTTCTGTCCCCGACATTCTATAACTGACATTCCCCGGAACGTTCTGTCCCTGACATTCTACAACTGACATTCCCAGGAACGTTCTGTCCCCGACATTCTATAACTGACATTCCCGGAACGTTCTGTCCCCGACATTCTATAACTGACATTCCCCGGAACGTTCTGTCCCCGACATTCTATAACTGTCATTCCCCGGAATATTCTGCCCCCGACATTCTACAACTGACATTCCCCGGAAAGTTCTGACCCCGACATTCTATAACTGACACTCCCCGGAACGTTCTGTCCCCGACATTCTATAACTGACAGTCCCCGGAACGTTCTGTCCCCGACATTCTATAACTGACATTCCCGGAAAGTTCTGTCCCCGACATTCTATAACTGACATTCCCCGGAACGTTCTGTCCCCGACATTCTATAACTGACATTCCCCGGAACGTTCTGCCCGCGACATTCTATAACTGACATTCCCCGGAACGTTCTGTCCCGGAACGTTCCGTCCCTGACATTCTATACCTGTCATTCCCCGGAACGTTCCGTCCCCGACATTCTATAACTGACATTCCCCGGAACGTTCCGTCCCCGACATTCTATAACTGACAGTCCCCAGAACGTTCTGTCCCCGACATTCTATAACTGACATTCCCCGGAACGTTCTGCCCCCGACATTCTACAACTGACATTCCCAGGAACGTTCTGTCCCCGACATTCTATAACTGACAGTCCCCGGAACGTTCTGTCCCCGACATTCTATAACTGACATTCCCCGGAACGTTCTGCCCCCGACATTCTACAACTGACATTCCCAGGAACGTTCTGTCCCCGACATTCTATAACTGACATTCCCCGGAACGTTCTGTCCCTGACATTCTATAACTGACATTCCCTGGAACGTTCCGTCCCTGACATTCTATATCTGACATTCCCCGGAACGTTCTGTCCCCGACATTCTATAACTGACATTCCCCGGAACGTTCTGTCCCCGACATTCTATAACTGACATTCCCCGCAACGTTCTGTCCCCGACATTCTATAACTGACATTCCCCGGAACGTTCTGTCCCCGACATTCTTTAACTGACATTCCCCGGAACGTTCTGTCCCCAACATTCTATAACTGTCATTCCCCGGAACGTTCTGCCCCCGACATTCTATTTACTCACATTCCCCGGAACGTTCTGTCCCTGACATTCTATAACTGACATTCCCCGGAACGTACTGTCCCTGACATTCTATAACTGACATTCCCCGGAACGTTCTGTCCCGACATTCTATAACTGACACTCCCTGGAACGTTCCGTCCCCGACATTCTATAACTGACATTCCCCGGAACGTTCTGTCCCCAACATTCTATAACTCAAATTCCCCGGAACGTTCTGTCCCCGACATTCTATAACTGACACTCCCCAGAACGTTCTGCCCCTTACGTTCTATAACTGACATTCCCCGGAACGTTCTGTCCCCGACATTCTATAACTGACGTTCCCTGGAACATTCTGACCCCGACATTCTCTAACTGTCATTCCCCGGAACGTTCTGTCCGCGACATTCTATAACTGACATTCCCCGGAACGTTCCGTCCCCGACATTCTATAACTCACATTCCCCGGAACGTTCCGTCCTCGACATTCTATAACTGTCATTCCCCGGAACGTTCCGTCCCCGACATTCTATAACTGTCATTCCCCGGAACGTTCTGTCCCTGACATTCTATAACTGACATTTCCCAGAACGTTCTGTCCCCAACATTCTATAACTCACATTCCCTGGAACGTTCTGTCCCCGACATTCTATAACTGACATTCCCCGGAACGTTCTGTCCCCAACATTCTATAACTCACATTCCCCGGAACGTTCTATCCCCGACATTCTATAACTGACATTCCCCGGAACGTTCTGTCCCCAACATTCTATAACTGACACTCCCCGGAACGTTCTGTCCCCGACATTCCATAACTGACATTCCCCGGAACGTTCCGTCCCCGACATTCTATAACTGACATTCCCCGGAACGTTCTGTCCCCGACATTCTATAACTGACAGTCCCCGGAACGTTCTGCCCCAGTCATTCTATAACTGTCATTCCCCGGAACGTTCTGTCCCTGACATTCTATAACTGTCATTCCCTGGAGCGTTCTGTCCCCGACATTCTATAACTGACATTCCCCGGAACGTTCTGTCGCCGACATTCTATAACTGACATTCCCCGGAACGTTCTGTCCCCGACATTCTATAACTGTCATTCCCCGGAATGTTCTGTCGCCGACATTCTATAACTGACATTCCCCGGAATGTTCTGTCGCCGACATTCTATAACTGTCATTCCCCGGAACGTTCTGTCCCCGACATTCTATAACTGACATTCCCCGGAACGTTCTGTCCCTGACATTCTATAACTGTCATTCCCAGGAACGTTCTGCCCCCGACATTCTATAACTGACATTCCCCGAAACGTTCTGCCCCCGACATTCCATAACTGACATTCCCCGGAACGTTCCGTCCCTGACATTCTATACCTGTCATTCCCCGGAACGTTCCGTCCCCGACATTCTATAACTGACATTCCCCGGAACGTTCCATCCCCGACATTCTATAACTGACAGTCCCCAGAACGTTCTATCCCCGACATTCTATAACTGACATTCCCCGGAACGTTCTGCCCCCGACATTCTACAACTGACATTCCCAGGAACGTTCTGTCCCCGACATTCTATAACTGACAGTCCCCGGAACGTTCTGCCCCCGACATTCTATAACTGACATTCCCCGGAACGTTCTGTCCCCGACATTCTATAACTGACATTCCCCGGAACGTTCTGCCCCCGACATTCTACAACTGACATTCCCAGGAACGTTCTGTCCCCGACATTCTATAACTGACAGTCCCCGGAACGTTCTGTCCCCGACATTCCATAACTGACATTCCCCGGAACGTTCTGTCCCCGACATTCTATAACTGACATTCCCCGGAACGTTCTGTCCCCGACATTCTATAACTGACAGTCCCTGGAACCTTCTGTCCCTGACATTCTATAACTGTCATTCCCCGGAATATTCTGCCCCCGACATTCTACAACTGACATTCCCCGGAAAGTTCTGACCCCGACATTCTATAACTGACATTCCCCGGAACGTTCTGTCCCTGACATTCTATAACTGACATTCCCCGGAACGTTCTGTCCCCGACATTCTATAACTGACATTCCCCGGAACGTTCTGCCCCCGACATTCTATAACTGACATTCCCCGGAACGTTCTGTCCCCGACATTCTATAACTGACATTCCCCGGAACGTTCTGTCCCTGACATTCTACAACTGACATTCCCAGGAACGTTCTGTCCCCGACATTCTATAACTGACATTCCCCGGAACGTTCTGTCCCTTACGTTCTATATCTGACATTCCCCGGAACGTTCTGTCCCCGACATTCTATAACTGACAGTCCCCGGAACGTTCTGCCCCGGTCATTCTATAACTGTCATTCCCCGGAACGTTCTGTCCCTGACATTCTATAACTGTCATTCCCTGGAGCGTTCTGTCCCCGACATTCTATAACTGACATTCCCCGGAACGTTCTGTCCCCGACATTCTATAACTGTCATTCCCCGGAGCGTTCTGCCCCCGACATTCTACAACTGACATTCCCCGGAAAGTTCTGACCCCGACATTCTATAACTGACACTCCCCGGAACGTTCTGCCCCCGACATTCTATAACTGACAGTCCTCGGAACGTTCTGTCCCTTACATTCTATAACTGACATTCCCCGGAACGTTCTGTCCCCGACATTCTATAACTGACAGTCCCCAGAACGTTCTGTCCCCGACATTCTATAACTCACATTCCCCGGAACGTTCTGTCCCCGACATTCTATAACTGTCATTCCCCGGAACGTTCTGTCCCCGACATTCTATAACTGACAGTCCCCAGAACGTTCTGTCCCCGACATTCTATAACTCACATTCCCCGGAACGTTCTGTCCCCGACATTCTATAACTGACAGTCCCCGGAACGTTCTGTCCCCGACATTCTATAACTGACATTCCCCGGAACGTTCTGCCCCCGACATTCTATAACTGACAGTCCCCGGAACGTTCTGTCCCTTACATTCTATAACTGTCATTCCCCGGAACGTTCTGCCCCCGACATTCTATAACTGACATTCCCCGGAACGTTCTGTCCCCGACATTCTATAACTGTCATTCCCCGGAACGTTCTGCCCCCGACATTCCATAACTGACATTCCCCGAAACGTTCCGTCCCTGACATTCTATACCTGTCATTCCCGGAACGTTCCGTCCCCGACATTCCATAACTGACATTCCCCGGAACATTCTGCCCCCGACATTCTATAACTGACATTCCCCGGAACGTTCTGTCCCCGACATTCTATAACTGTCATTCCCCGGAACGTTCTGCCCCCGACATTCCATAACTGACATTCCCCGGAACATTCTGCCCCCGACATTCCATAACTGACATTCCCCGGAACGTTCCGTCCCTGACATTCTATACCTGTCATTCCCGGAACGTTCCGTCCCCGACATTCCATAACTGACATTCCCCGGAACATTCTGCCCCCGACATTCTATAACTGACATTCCCCGGAACGTTCTGTCCCCGACATTCTATAACTGTCATTCCCCGGAACGTTCTGCCCCCGACATTCCATAACTGACATTCCCCGGAACATTCTGCCCCCGACATTCTATAACTGACATTCCCCGGAACGTTCTGTCCTCGACATTCTATAACTGTCATTCCCCGGAACGTTCTGCCCCCGACATTCTATAACTGACATTCCCCGGAAAGTTCTGACCCCGACATTCTATAACTGACATTCCCCGGAAAGTTCCGTCCCCGACATTCTATAACTGACATTCCCCGGAACGTTCTGCCCCGGTCATTCTATAACTGACATTCCCCGGAACGTTCTGTCCCCGACATTCTATAACTGACATTCCCCGGAACGTTCTGTCCCCGACATTCTATAACTGACAGTCCCCAGAACGTTCTGTCCCCGACATTCTATAACTCACATTCCCCGGAACGTTCTGTCCCCGACATTCTATAACTGTCATTCCCCGGAACGTTCTGTCCCCGACATTCTATAACTGACAGTCCCTGGAACGTTCTGTCCCCGACATTCTATTACTGTCATTCCCCGGAACATTCTGCCCCCGACATTCTACAACTGACATTCCCCGGAATGTTCTGACCCCGACATTCTAAAACTGACATTCCCCGGAACGTTCTGTCCCTGACCTTCTATAACTGACATTCCCCAGAACGCTCTGACCCCGACATTCTATAACTGACATTCCCCGGAACGTTCTGTCCCCGACATTCTATAACTGACATTCCCCGGAACGTTCTGCCCCCGACATTCTATAACTGACATTCCCCGGAACGTTCTGCCCCCGACATTCTATAACTGACATTCCCCGGAACGTTCTGTCCCCGACATTCTATAACTGACATTCCCCGGAACGTTTTGCCCCCGACATTCTATAACTGACATTCCCCGGAACGTTCCGTCCCCGACATTCTATAACTGACATTCCCCGGAACGTTCTGCCCCCGACATTCTATTTACTCAATATCCCCGGAACGTTCTGTCCCTGACATTCTGTAACTGACACACCCCGGAACGTTCTGTCCCCGACATTCTATAACTGTCATTCCCCAGAACGTTCTGTCCCCGACATTCTATAACTGACATTTCCCGGAACGTTCTGTCCCTGACATTCTATAACTGACATTCCCCGGAACGTTCTGTCCCTGACATTCTATAACTGACATTCCCTGGAACGTTCCGTCCCTGACATTCTATATCTGACATTCCCCGGAACGTTCTGTCCCCGACATTCTATAACTGACATTCCCCGGAACGTTCTGTCCCCAACATTCTATAACTCACATTCCCCGGAACGTTCTGTCCCCGACATTCTATAACTGACACTCCCCAGAACGTTCTGCCCCTTACGTTCTATAACTGACATTCCCCGGAACGTTCTGTCCCCGACATTCTATAACTGACGTTCCCTGGAACATTCTGACCCCGACATTCTATAACTGTCATTCCCCGGAACGTTCTGTCCGCGACATTCTATAACTGACATTCCCCGGAACGTTCCGTCCCCGACATTCTATAACTCACATTCCCCGGAACGTTCCGTCCTCGACATTCTATAACTGTCATTCCCCGGAACGTTCCGTCCCCGACATTCTATAACTGTCATTCCCCGGAACGTTCTGTCCCTGACATTCTATAACTGACATTTCCCAGAATGTTCTGTCCCCAACATTCTATAACTGACATTCCCCGGAACGTTCTGTCCCCGACATTCTATAACTCACATTCCCCGGAACGTTCTATCCCCGACATTCTATAACTGACATTCCCCGGAACGTTCTGTCCCCAACATTCTATAACTGACACTCCCCGGACCGTTCCGTCCCCGACATTCCATAACTGACATTCCCCGGAACGTTCCGTCCCCGACATTCTATAACTGACATTCCCCGGAACGTTCTGTCCCCGACATTCTATAACTGACAGTCCCCGGAACGTTGTGCCCCAGTCATTCTATAACTGTCATTCCCCGGAACGTTCTGTCCCTGACATTCTATAACTGTCATTCCCTGGAGCGTTCTGTCCCCGACATTCTATAACTGACATTCCCCGGAACGTTCTGTCGCCGACATTCTATAACTGACATTCCCCAGAACGTTCTGTCCCCGACATTCTATAACTGTCATTCCCCGGAATGTTCTGTCGCCGACATTCTATAACTGACATTCCCCGGAACGTTCTGTCCCCGACATTCTATAACTGTCATTCCCCGGAACGTTCTGTCCCCGACATTCTATAACTGACATTCCCCGGAACGTTCTGTCCCTTACATTCTATAACTGACATTCCCCGGAACGTTCTGTCCCTGACATTCTATAACTGTCATTCCCAGGAACGTTCTGCCCCCGACATTCTATAACTGACATTCCCCGAAACGTTCTGCCCCCGACATTCCATAACTGACATTCCCCGGAACGTTCCGTCCCTGACATTCTATACCTGTCATTCCCCGGAACGTTCCGTCCCCGACATTCTATAACTGACATTCCCCGGAACGTTCCATCCCCGACATTCTATAACTGACAGTCCCCAGAACGTTCTGTCCCCGACATTCTATAACTGACATTCCCCGGAACGTTCTGCCCCCGACATTCTACAACTGACATTCCCAGGAACGTTCTGTCCCCGACATTCTATAACTGACAGTCCCCGGAACGTTCTGTCCCCGACATTCTATAACTGACATTCCCCGGAACGTTCTGTCCCCGACATTCTATAACTGACATTCCCCGGAACGTTCTGCCCCCGACATTCTACAACTGACATTCCCAGGAACGTTCTGTCCCCGACATTCTATAACTGACAGTCCCCGGAACGTTCTGTCCCCGACATTCTATAACTGACATTCCCCGGAACGTTCTGTCCCCGACATTCTATAACTGACATTCCCGGAACGTTCTGTCCCCGACATTCTATAACTGACATTCCCCGGAACGTTCTGTCCCCGACATTCTATAACTGACAGTCCCTGGAACGTTCTGTCCCTGACATTCTATAACTGAAATTCCCCGGAATATTCTGCCCCCGACATTCTACAACTGACATTCCCCGGAAAGTTCTGACCCCGACATTCTATAACTGACATTCCCCGGAACGTTCTGTCCCTGACATTCTATAACTGACATTCCCCGGAACGTTCTGTCCCCGACATTCTATAACTGACATTCCCCGGAACGTTCTGCCCCCGACATTCTATAACTGACATTCCCCGGAACGTTCTGTCCCCGACATTCTATAACTGACATTCCCCGGAACGTTCTGTCCCTGACATTCTACAACTGACATTCCCAGGAACGTTCTGTCCCCGACATTCTATAACTGACATTCCCGGAACGTTCTGTCCCCGACATTCTATAACTGACATTCCCCGGAACGTTCTGTCCCCGACATTCTATAACTGTCATTCCCCGGAATATTCTGCCCCCGACATTCTACAACTGACATTCCCCGGAAAGTTCTGACCCCGACATTCTATAACTGACACTCCCCGGAACGTTCTGTCCCCGACATTCTATAACTGACAGTCCCCGGAACGTTCTGTCCCCGACATTCTATAACTGACATTCCCGGAAAGTTCTGTCCCCGACATTCTATAACTGACATTCCCCGGAACGTTCTGTCCCCGACATTCTATAACTGACACTCCCCGGAACGTTCTGCCCCCGACAGTCTATAACTGACATTCCCGGAACGTTCTGCCCCCGACATTCTATAACTGACATTTTCCGGAACGTTCTGTCCCTGACATTCTATATCTGACACTCCCCGGAACGTTCTGTCCCTGACATTCTATAACTGACACTCCCCGGAACGTTCTGTCCCCGACATTCTATAACTGACATTCCCCGGAACGTTCTGTCCCCGACATTCTATAACTGACATTCCTCGGAACGTTCTGTCCCTGACCTTCTATAACTGACATTCCCCGGAACGTTCTGTCCCCGACATTCTATAACTGACATTCCCCGGAACGTTCTGTCCCCGACATTCTATAACTGATATTCCCCGGAACTTTTTGCCCCCGACATTCTATAACTGACATTCCCCAGAACGTTCTGCCCCCGACATTCTATAACTGACATTCCCCGGAACGTTCCGTCCCCGACATTCTATAACTGACATTCCCCGGAACGTTCTGTCCCCGACATTCTACAACTGACGTTCCCCGGAATGTTCTGTCCCTGACATTCTATAACTGACACTCCCCGGAACGTTCTGCCCCCGACATTCTATTTACTCACATTCCCCGGAACGTTCTGTCCCCGACATTCTACAACTGACATTCCCCGGAACGTTCTGTCCCCGACATTCTATAACTGACATTCCCCGGAACGTTCTGTCCCTTACGTTCTATATCTGACATTCCCCGGAACGTTCTGTCCCCGACATTCTATAACTGACCTTCCCCGGAACGTTCTGTCCCCGACATTCTATAACTGACATTCCCCGGAACGTTCTGTCCCTTACGTTCTATAACTGACAGTCCCCGGAACGTTCTGCCCCGGTCATTCTATAACTGTCATTCCCCGGAACGTTCTGTCCCTGACATTCTATAACTGTCATTCCCTGGAGCGTTCTGTCCCCGACATTCTATAACTGACATTCCCCGGAACGTTCTGTCCCCGACATTCTATAACTGTCATTCCCCGGAGCGTTCTGCCCCCGACATTCTACAACTGACATTCCCAGGAACGTTCTGTCCCCGACATTCTATAACTGACATTCCCCAGAACGCTCTGACCCCGACATTCTATAACTGACATTCCCCGGAAAGTTCTGACCCCGACATTCTATAACTGACACTCCCCGGAACGTTCTGCCCCCGACATTCTATAACTGACAGTCCTCGGAACGTTCTGTCCCTTACATTCTATAACTGACATTCCCCGGAACGTTCTGTCCCCGAATTCTATAACTGACACTCCCCGGAACGTTCTGCCCCCGACATTCTATAACTGACAGTCCCCGGAACGTTCTGTCCCTTACATTCTATAACTGTCATTCCCCGGAACGTTCTGCCCCCGACATTCTATAACTGACATTCCCCGGAACGTTCTGTCCCCGACATTCTATAACTGTCATTCCCCGGAACGTTCTGCCCCCGACATTCCATAACTGACATTCCCCGGAACATTCTGCCCCCGACATTCCATAACTGACATTCCCCGGAACGTTCCGTCCCTGACATTCTATACCTGTCATTCCCGGAACGTTCCGTCCCCGACATTCCATAACTGACATTCCCCGGAACATTCTGCCCCCGACATTCTATAACTGACATTCCCCGGAACGTTCTGTCCCCGACATTCTATAACTGTCATTCCCCGGAACGTTCTGCCCCCGACATTCCATAACTGACATTCCCCGGAACATTCTGCCCCCGACATTCTATAACTGACATTCCCCGGAACGTTCTGTCCCCGACATTCTATAACTGTCATTCCCCGGAACGTTCTGCCCCCGACATTCTATAACTGACATTCCCCGGAAAGTTCTGACCCCGACATTCTATAACTGACATTCCCCGGAAAGTTCCGTCCCCGACATTCTATAACTGACATTCCCCGGAACGTTCTGCCCCGGTCATTCTATAACTGACATTCCCCGGAACGTTCTGTCCCCGACATTCTATAACTCACATTCCCCGGAACGTTCTGTCCCCGACATTCTATAACTGTCATTCCCCGGAACGTTCTGTCCCCGACATTCTATAACTGACAGTCCCTGGAACGTTCTGTCCCCGACATTCTATTACTGTCATTCCCCGGAACATTCTGCCCCCGACATTCTACAACTGACATTCCCCGGAATGTTCTGACCCCGACATTCTATAACTGACATTCCCCGGAACGTTCAGTCCCTGACCTTCTATAACTGACATTCCCCAGAACGCTCTGACCCCGACATTCTATAACTGACATTCCCCGGAACGTTCTGTCCCCGACATTCTATAACTGACATTCCCCGGAACGTTCTGCCCCCGACATTCTATAACTGACATTCCCCGGAACGTTCTGTCCCCGACATTCTATAACTGACAGTCCCCGGAACGTTCTGCCCCCGACATTCTATAACTGACATTCCCCGGAACGTTCTGTCCCCGACATTCTATAACTGACATTCCCCGGAACGTTTTGCCCCCGACATTCTATAACTGACATTCCCCGGAACGTTCCGTCCCCGACATTCTATAACTGACATTCCCCGGAACGTTCTGCCCCCGACATTCTATTTACTCAATATCCCCGGAACGTTCTGTCCCTGACATTCTGTAACTGACACACCCCGGAACGTTCTGTCCCCGACATTCTATAACTGACATTCCCCAGAACGTTCTGTCCCCGACATTCTATAACTGACATTTCCCGGAACGTTCTGTCCCTGACATTCTATAACTGACATTCCCCGGAACGTTCTGTCCCTGACATTCTATAACTGACATTCCCTGGAACGTTCCGTCCCTGACATTCTATATCTGACATTCCCCGGAACGTTCTGTCCCCGACATTCTATAACTGACATTCCCCGGAACGTTCTGTCCCCGACATTCTATAACTGACATTCCCCGGAACGTTCTGTCCCCGACATTCTATAACTGACATTCCCCGGAACGTTCTGTCCCTGACATTTTATAACTGACATTCCCCGGAACGTTCTGTCCCCGACATTCTATAACTGACATTCCCCGGAACGTTCTGCCCCCGACATTCTATAACTGACACTCCCCGGAATGTTCTGTCCCCGACATTCTATAACTGACATTCCCCGGAACGTTCTGTCCCCGACATTCTATAACTGACATTCCCAGGAACGTTCTGTCCCCGACATTCTATAACTGACATTCCCCGGAACGTTCTGTCCCTGACATTCTATAACCTTGTGGTTTATGTCACATTTTTGTCAGTAATTCAGATCTTCCCATTTGTTATTCCAGCTCCAATTATTTTAATAAATCCCTGAATACAGGGACACATTTGAAAATCTCACTGGGTCCCCGATCAAACGGGTCCCTTTGCCTCCAGGCTGATGGATAATGGGTTTGTTTTCCTTCCTCACAGTTAACGTAGTGACCATCTACGTCCTGCTTTATAAAGATTGTGGATTGTCTCCATGTGTCAGACGTTACCTGGGGGCCATGGCAGCGGCGGATCTCCTGGTCATTATCCTCGACCTGATCCTGAGACACATTCCCATTGTTTATCGGGAACAGTTTTATTTCCTGAGGGACTCCGTCCCCGTGTGTAATATCCACGCCGTCCTGCTTTATGCAGCCACTGACTGCTCGGTCTGGTTCACCGTCACTTTCACCTTTGATCGGTTTGTGGCCATTTGTTGCCAGAAGCTGAAAAGTAAATATTGCAGTGAGAAGACGGCGGCTGTGGTTCTGGGAGCAGTGACTGTGCTGAGCTGTTTAAAGAACATTTCCTGGTATTTTATGCTCTCGGCTCGGTATTGGCTGTGGAACGTCCCCTGGTTTTGTGATGTAACAGACGGTGCTCTATTCTCCATTGTCTGGGTCACAATCGAGTCCCTCCACCACATTCTAACCCCGTGTGTCCCATTTCTCCTGGTTCTGCTGCTCAATGTTCTCACCGTCAGACACATTGTAGTGACCAGCAGAGCCCGCAGGAGACTCCGCACTCACACCAATGGGGACGCTCAGTCTGACACTGAAATGAGAAACCGAAAAAAATCCATCATTTTACTGTGTGTGATCTCGGCCAATTTCATCCTGTTATGGTCAACATTCATGGTGTTTTCTATATGGAGACGGATGTGGTTGATTGGGTATGACTCTGTGTACCTCGATCCCTTTGTGCAGGAATTGGGCTTCATGCTGCAGCTCCTCAGTTGCTGCACAAACACCGTGATTTATGCCGTGACCCAGACTAAGTTCAGGCAGCAGCTGAAGAATGTGCTGAAATATCCCTTCACCCAGATCCATCCATCCATCAAATTCCCTCATTAATCACACCATCCGGGATTTTCCCATTTCAGTTCAGTGTTTCAGCGATGGAGCAGCCTGTCGCTATGGTAACAGACTGAGGGTAGGGCTGGTTTGTCCATCCTTATCCCACAGGGGGGTTACAGGGAAACATTTCAATGTTTCTCACAACTCAGGGGCCGGTGAGAAAAGGCACCATCCCACTTCCATTTGTAACCAATAAAAATGTTGATTAAAGCGGGCCCAGCAGCAGAGTGACCGATGTTGGTGTGTGTCTTTGTGTTGGAGACGCTGAGCTGGAGAGAGACAGACTCAGCCCCAAGTCCTGGTCCTCAGGGAAGGGGAGGGCACCGCGCTCTGAGCTCAGGAGCTGGGTTTAACTCCCTCTGACACCCCCACTCCAAACTGGCCTCCCCATTTCCTCTCCTCCACTCTCTCCATCTGTCTCCACTCTTTCCTCTCCCCCTCCCCTCCACTCTCTCTCTCTGCTGCCGTCTGTCTCCCTCCCGCAGTTTCATCTCTACTCCATTTTCCCCTCCTCTAACCTCCCACATCTCTCTGTCATCTCACAACCACCCCTCCAACCACATGCAGCCACAGCACCACCCACTACCCCACTCCCCAGTCTCTGGATCAGAGGGAGGGAGATGCGTCAGGGAGACAGACTGCGTCAGAGAGGGAGGGAGGGGCAGGAGGGAGAAAGATTTAGTCAGAGAGAAACCGAGGAAGATGAGGAGAAAGAGAGACCGAGGGAGGTGGATCGCGAGTGAGAGAAGGTGGAGAGAGAGTGAAAGAGCAGGGAGAGAGAGAGAGAGAGAGAGAGAGAGGGCGGGGGCAAGAGAGAGATAAGGTGAGGGAGAGAGAGAGAGACATAGGGGAGGACATAATGAGATATGGGTCAGAGAGTGGGGGACAGAGAGAGAGGGACAGAGAGAGAGGGGGGACAGAGAGAGGGGGGACAGAGAGTGGGGGACAGAGAGTGGGACAGAGAGAGGGGGGACAGAGAGAGGGGGACAGAGAGAGGGGGGACAGAGAGAGAGGGACAGAGAGGGGACAGAGAGAGGGGGGGACAGAGAGAGGGCGACAGAGAGAGAGGGGGACAGAGAGAGAGGGGGACAGAGAGAGGGCAGGGACCAAGAAAGCAGGACAGAGAGTGGGGGGGAGCAGGGGGGGGGGCGGATAAACAGAGGGGGACAGAGAGAGAGGGACAGAGAGAGGGGGACAGAGAGAGAGGGACAGAGAGAGAGGGGGACAGAGAGAGAGTGACAGAGAGAGAGTGGGACAGAGAGAGAGGGGGACAGAGAGAGAGGGGACAGAGAGAGGGGGGGGGGGGAAGAGAGAGGGGGACAGAGAGAGAGTGGAACAGAGAGAGGGGGGGGACAGAGAGAGAGGGGGACAGAGAGAGAGGGACAGAGAGAGAGGGGGACAGAGAGAGAGGGACAGAGAGAGAGGGGACAGAGAGAGAGGGACAGAGAGAGGGGGACAGAGAGAGAGGGACAGAGAGAGAGTGGGACAGAGAGAGGGGGGGACAGAGAGAGAGGGGGGGAAGAGAGAGGGGGACAGAGAGAGAGTGGAACAGAGAGAGAGGGGGACAGAGAGAGAGGGGGACAGAGAGAGGGGGGACAGAGAGAGAGGGGGACAGAGAGGGGGACAGAGGAGGGGACAGAGAGAGGGGGGACAGAGAGAGAGGGGGACATAGAGAGAGGGGGACAGAGAGAGAGGGGGACAGAGAGAGGGGGACAGAGAGAGAGGGACAGAGAGAGGGGGGACAGAGAGAGAGGGGGACAGAGAGAGGGGGACAGAGAGAGAGGGACAGAGAGAGAGTGGGACAGAGAGAGAGGGGACAGAGAGAGAGGGGGGGGAAGAGAGAGGGGGACAGAGAGAGAGTGGAACAAAGAGAGGGGGGGGACAGAGAGAGAGGGGGACAGAGAGAGAGGGACAGAGAGAGAGGGGGACAGAGAGAGAGGGGGACAGAGAGAGGGTGACAGAGAGAGAGGGGCACAGAGAGAGAGGGGGACAGAGAGAGAGGGGGACAGAGAGAGAGGGGGACAGAGAGAGAGGGGGACAGAGAGAGGGGGACAGAGAGAGAGGGGGGCAGAGAGAGAGGGGGACAGAGAGAGAGGGGGACAGAGAGAGAGGGACAGAGAGAGAGGGGGACAGAGAGAGAGGGGGACAGAGAGAGAGGGGGACAGAGAGAGAGGGGGACAGAGAGAGAGGGGGACAGAGAGAGAGGGGGACAGAGAGAGGGGGACAGAGAGAGGGGGACAGAGAGAGAGGGGGACAGAGAGAGAGGGGACAGAGAGAGAGGGACAGAGAGAGGGGGGACAGAGAGAGAGGGGGACAGAGAGAGAGAGGGGGACAGAGAGAGGGGGACAGAGAGAGAGGGACAGAGAGAGGGGGGACAGAGAGAGGGGGACAGTGAGAGGGGGACAGAGAGAGAGGGACAGAGAGAGGGGGGACAGAGAGAGAGGGGGACAGAGAGAGAGTGGAACAGAGAGAGGGGGGGACAGAGAGAGAGGGACAGAGAGAGAGTGGGACAGAGAGAGAGGGGACAGAGAGAGAGGGACAGAGAGAGAGGGGGGGGAAGAGAGAGGGGGACAGAGAGAGAGTGGAACAGAGAGAGAGGGGGACAGAGAGAGAGGGGGACAGAGAGAGGGGGGACAGAGAGAGAGGGGGACAGAGAGGGGGACAGAGGAGGGGACAGAGAGAGGGGGGACAGAGAGAGAGGGGGACAGAGAGAGGGGGACAGAGAGAGAGGGACAGAGAGAGGGGGGACAGAGAGAGAGGGGGACAGAGAGAGGGGGACAGAGAGAGAGGGACAGAGAGAGAGTGGGACAGAGAGAGAGGGGACAGAGAGAGAGGGGGACAGAGAGAGAGGGACAGAGAGAGAGGGGGACAGAGAGAGAGGGGGACAGAGAGAGGGGGACAGAGAGAGAGGGGGACAGAGAGAGGGGGACAGAGAGAGAGGGGGACAGAGAGAGAGGGACAGAGAGAGAGGGACAGAGAGAGAGGGGGACAGACAGAGAGAGGGGGACAGAGAGAGGGGGACAGAGAGAGAGGGACAGAGAGAGGAGGGACAGAGAGAGGGGGACAGTGAGAGGGGGACAGAGAGAGAGGGACAGAGAGAGGGGGGACAGAGAGAGAGGGGGACAGAGAGAGAGTGGAACAGAGAGAGAGGGGGACAGAGAGAGAGGGACAGAGAGAGAGGGGGACAGAGAGAGAGGGACAGAGAGAGGGGGGACAGAGAGAGAGGGGGACAGAGAGAGGGGGGGAAGAGAGAGGGGGACAGAGAGAGAGTGGAACAGAGAGAGAGGGGGACAGAGAGAGAGGGGGACAGAGAGAGAGGGGACAGAGAGAGAGAGGGACAGAGAGAAAGAGGGGGGAGAGGGAGGGGGACAGAGAGAGTGGGAAAGAGAGGGGGGAAAGTGAGTGGGGAACAGAGAGTGAGGAGGGACAGAGAGAGGCAGACAAAGAGGGGGGGGGACTGAGAGAGGGGAGGCAGAGAGAGAGGGGGACGGAGAGTGAGTGACGGAGAGGGGGACAGAGAGAGGGGGCAGAGAGGAACGGAGAGAGAGACTGGCAGAGAGAGGGGGTACACACAGAGAGGGGGTTACACAGAGAGAGGGGGTACACAGAGAGAGGGGGTATACAGAGAGGGGGTACCCAGAGAGGGGGTACACAGAGAGAGGGGGTACACAGAGAGGGGGTACACAGAGATGGGCGACACAGCGAGGGGGTACACAGAGAGGGGATACACAGAGAGGGGGTACACAGAGAGGGGGTACACAGAGAGGGGGCACACAGAGAGGGGGTACACAGAGAGGGGGTACACAGAGAGGGGGGACACAGAGAGGGGGGACACAGAGAGGGGGATACACAGAGAGGGGGGTACACACAGAGGGGGTACACAGAGAGGGGGTACACAGAGAGGGGGGACACAGAGAGGGGGTACACAGAGAGGGGGGACACAGAGAGGGGGTACACAGAGAGGGGGGAAACAGAGAGGGGGTACACAGAGAGGGGGTACACAGAGAGGGGGGACACAGAGAGGGGGTACACAGAGAGGGGGGAAACAGAGAGGGGGTACACAGAGAGGGGGGTACACACAGAGGGGGTACACAGAGAGGGGGTACACAGAGAGGGGGGACACAGAGAGGGGGGACACAGAGAGGGGGTACACAGAGAGGGGGGACACAGAGAGGGGGTACACAGAGAGGGGGTACACAGAGAGGGGGTACACAGAGAGGGGGTACACAGAGAGAGGGGGTACACAGAGAGGGGGTACCCAGAGAGGGGGTACACAGAGAGAGGGGGTACACAGAGAGGGGGTACACAGAGATGGGCGACACAGCGAGGGGGTACACAGAGAGGGGATACACAGAGAGGGGGTACACAGAGAGGGGGTACACAGAGAGGGGGCACACAGAGAGGGGGTACACAGAGAGGGGGTACACAGAGAGGGGGGACACAGAGAGGGGGGACACAGAGAGGGGGATACACAGAGAGGGGGGTACACACAGAGGGGGTACACAGAGAGGGGGTACACAGAGAGGGGGGACACAGAGAGGGGGTACACAGAGAGGGGGGACACAGAGAGGGGGTACACAGAGAGGGGGGAAACAGAGAGGGGGTACACAGAGAGGGGGTACACAGAGAGGGGGGACACAGAGAGGGGGTACACAGAGAGGGGGGAAACAGAGAGGGGGTACACAGAGAGGGGGGTACACACAGAGGGGGTACACAGAGAGGGGGTACACAGAGAGGGGGGACACAGAGAGGGGGGACACAGAGAGGGGGTACACAGAGAGGGGGGAAACAGAGAGGGGGTACACAGAGAGGGGGGAAACAGAGAGGGGGTACACAGAGAGGGGGGAAACAGAGAGGGGGTACACAGAGAGGGGGGACACAGACAGGGAGACAGAAGGAGTGACAGAGGGAGGCGGGATGGGGGACAGAGAGGGGGGGATAGAAAAGGGGAAACAGAGAGAGGGGAACGGAGAGACCGGGGGACAGAGAGGGGGGGAACAGAGAGGGGGGACAGAGAGAGGGGGACAGAGAGGGGCGGGCAGAGAGAGGGGGGCAGATGGGGGCGGGCAGAGAGAGGGGGGAAGAGAGAGGGGCTACACACAGAGAGGGGGGACACAGAGAGGGGGTACACAGGGAGGGGGGTACACAGAGAGGGAGTACACAGAGAGGGGGGACACAGAGAGGGGGGTACACAGAGAGGGGGTACACAGAGAGGGGGTACACAGAGAGGGGGGACACAGAGAGGGGGTAAACAGAGAGGGGGGACACAGAGAGGGGGTACACAGAGAGGGGGTACACAGAGAGGGGGGACACAGAGAGGGGGTACACAGAGAGGGGGTACACCGACAGGGGGTACACAGAGAGGGGGTACACAGAGAGGGGGACCCAGAGAGGGAGTACACAGAGAGCGGGTACACAGAGAGGGGGGTACACCGAGAGGGGGGTACACATGGAGGGGGTACACAGAGAGGGGGTACACAGGGAGGGGGGTACACATGGAGGTGGTATACAGAGAGGGGGGACACAGAGAGGGAGGACACAGAGAGGGGGGTTCACAGAGCGGGGGACACAGAGAAGGGGTACACAGAGAGGGGGGTACACAGAGAGGGGGTACACAGAGAGGGGGGACACAGAGAGGGGGTACACAGAGAGGGGGGTACACAGAGAGGGGGGACACAGAGAGGGGGGTACACAGAGAGGGAGTACACAGAGAGGGGGTACACAGAGAGGGGGTACACAGAGAGGGGGACACAGAGAGGGGGGTACACAGAGAGGGGGGACACAGAGAGGGGGTACACAGAGAGGGGGACACAGAGAGGGAGTACACAGAGAGGGGGGACACAGAGAGGGGGGACACAGAGAGGGAGGACACAGAGAGGGGGACACAGAGAGGGAGTACACAGAGAGGGGGGACACAGAGAGGGGGTACACAGAGAGGGGGACACAGAGAGGGAGTACACAGAGAGTGGGTACACAGAGAAGGGGGTACACAGAGAGGGGGATACACAGAGAGGGGGTACACAGAGAGGGGATACACAGGGAGGCGGGTATACATGGAGGGGGTGCACAGAGAGGGGGACACAGAGAGGGGGGACACAGGGGGGGGTACACAGAGCGGGGAGACACAGAGAGGGAAGACACAGGGAGGGGGGTACACAGAGTGGGGGGACACAGAGAGGGGGGTACACAGAGAGGGGGGACACAGAGAGGGGGTACACAGAGAGGGGGGACACAGAGAGGGGGGTACACAGAGAGGGGGGACAGAGAGAGGGGGACAGAGAGGGGCGGGCAGAGAGAGGGGGGCAGAGCGAGGGGCTACACACAGAGAGGGGGGACACAGAGAGGGGGTACACAGGGAGGGGGGTACACATGGGGGGGGGTACACAGAGAGGGGGGACACAGAGAGGGTGGACACAGAGAGGGAGGACACAGGGAGGGGGTTACACAGAGAGGGGGTACACAGAGAGGGGGGACACAGAGAGGGGGGTACACAGAGGGGGACACAGGGAGGGGGTACACAGAGAGGGGGTACACAGAGAGGGGGTACACAGAGAGGGGGGTACACAGAGAGTGGGGTACACAGAGAGGGGGTACACAGAGAGGGGGGTCACAGAAAGGGGGTACACAGAGAGGGGGGTACACAGAGAGGGGGTACACAGAGAGGGGGGTACACAGAGAGTGGGGTACACAGAGAGGGGGTACACAGAGAGGGGGGTCACAGAAAGGGGGTACACAGAGAGGGGGGTACACAGAGAGGGGGTACACAGAGAGGGGGGACACAGAGAGGGGGTACACAGAGAGGGGGGACACAGAGAGGGGGGTACACAGAGAGGGGGTACACAGAGAAGGGGGTACACAGAGGGGGTACACAGAGAGGGGGGACACAGAGAGGGGGTACACAGAGAGGTGGGACACAGAGAGGGGGGACACAGAGAGGGGGGTACACAGAGAGGGGATACACAGAGAGGGGGTACACAGAGAGGGTGGTACACAGAGAGGGGGATACACATGGAGGGGGTACACAGAGAGGGGGGACACAGAGAGGGAGGGCACAGAGAGGGAGGTACACAGAGCGGGGGGACACAGAGAGGGGGGTACACAGAGAGGGGGTACACAGAGAGGGAGGTACACAGAGCGGGGGGACACAGAGAGGGGGGTACACAGAGAGGGGGGACACAGAGAGGGAGGGCACAGAGAGGGAGGTACACAGAGCGGGGGGACACAGAGAGGGGGGTACACAGAGAGGGGGGACACAGAGAGGGAGGGCACAGAGAGGGAGGTACACAGAGCGGGGGGACACAAAGAGGGGGTTACACAGAGAGGGGGTACACAGAGAGGGGGGACACAGAGAGGGGGACACAGAGAGGGGATACACAGAGAGGGGGTACACAGAGAGGGGGTACACAGAGAAGGCGGTACACAGAGAGGGGGTACACAGAGAGGGGGTACAAAGGGAGGGGGGTACACATGGAAGGGGTACACAGAGAGTGGGGACACAGAGAGGGAGGACACAGAGAGGGGGGTACACAGAGCGGGGGGACACAGAGAGGGGGTACACAGAGAGGGGGGACACAGAGAGGGGGTACACAGAGAGGGGTTACACAGAGAGGGGGTAAACAGAGACGGGGTACACAGAGAGGGGGTACACAGAGAGGGGGGTACACAGAGAGGGGGTACACAGAGAGGGGGTACACAGAGAGGCGAGACACAGAGAGGGGGTACACAGAGAAGGGGGTACACAGAGAGGGGGTACACAGAGAGGGGGTACACAGAGAGGGAGTACACAGAGAGGGGTACACAGAGAGGGGGTACACAGAGAGGGTGGACACAGAGAGGGGGGTACACAGAGAGGGGATACACAGAGAGGGTGTACACAGAGAGGGAGGTACACAGAGAGGGGTTGACACAGAGAGGGGGGACACACAGAGGGGAGACACACAGAGGGGGTACTCAGAGAGGGGGGTACACAGAGAGGGGGTACACAGCGAGGGGGGTACACAGAGAGGGGGGACACAGAGAGTGGGGTACACAGAGAGGGGGTACACAGAGAGGGGGGACACAGAGAGGGGGACACAGAGAGGTGGGTACACAGAGAGTGGGTACACAGAGAGGGGGGACACAGAGAGGGGGGACACAGCGACGGGGGTACACAGAGAGGGGGTACACAGAGAGGGGGGTCACAGAGAGGGGGGTACACAGAGAGGGGGGACACAGACAGGGGGTTCACAGAGAGGGGGGTACACAGAGAGGGGGTACACAGAGAAGGGGGTACACAGAGAGTTGGTACTCAGAGAGGGGGGACACAGAGAGGGGGTACACAGAGAGGGAGTACACAGAGAGGGTGTACACAGAGAGGGGGGACACAGAGAGGGGATACACAGAGAGGGAGTACACAGAGAGGGTGTACACAGAGAGGGGGGTACACAGAGAGGGTGTACACAGAGAGGGGTTACACAGAGAGGGGGGTACACAGAGAGGGGGTGACACAGAGAGGGGGGACACAGAGAGGGGGTACACAGAGAGGGGGGTACACAGAGAGGGGGGACACAGAGAGGGGGGACACAGAGAGGTGGGACACAGAGAGGGTGCACACAGAGAGTGGGGTACACAGAGAGGGGGTACACAGAGAGGGGGTACACAGAGAGAGGGGACACAGGGAGGGTGTACACAGAGAGGGGGTACACAGAGAGAGGGTACACAGAGAGGGGGTACACAGAGAGTGGGGTACACAGAGAGTGGGTACACAGAGAGAGGGGTACACAGAGAGGGGGTACACAGAGAGGGGGACACAGAGAGGGGGGTACACAGAGAGGGGGTACACAGAGAGGGGGGTACACAGAGAGGGGGGTACACAGAGAGGGGGTACACAGAGAGGGGATACACAGTGAGGCGGGTATACATGGAGGGGGTGCACAGAGAGGGGGACACAGAGAGGGGGGACACAGGGAGGGGGGTACACAGAGCGGGGAGACACAGAGAGGGAGGACACAGGGAGGGGGGTACACAGAGTGGGGGGACACAGAGAGGGGGGTACACAGAGAGGGGGGACACAGAGAGGGGGTACACAGAGAGGGGGGACACAGAGAGGGGGTTACACAGAGAGGGGGGACAGAGAGAGGGGGACAGAGAGGGGCGGGCAGAGAGAGGGGGGCAGAGCGAGGGGCTACACACAGAGAGGGGGGACACAGAGAGGGGGTACACAGGGAGGGGGGTACACATGGGGGGGGTACACAGAGAGGGGGGACACAGAGAGGGTGGACACAGAGAGGGAGGACACAGGGAGGGGGTTACACAGAGAGGGGGTACACAGAGAGGGGGGACACAGAGAGGGGGGTACACAGAGGGGGACACAGGGAGGGGGTACACAGAGAGGGGGTACACAGAGAGGGGGTACACAGAGAGGGGGGTACACAGAGAGTGGGGTACACAGAGAGGGGGTACACAGAGAGGGGGGTCACAGAAAGGGGGTACACAGAGAGGGGGGTACACAGAGAGGGGGTACACAGAGAGGGGGGTACACAGAGAGTGGGGTACACAGAGAGGGGGTACACAGAGAGGGGGGTCACAGAAAGGGGGTACACAGAGAGGGGGGTACACAGAGAGGGGGTACACAGAGAGGGGGGACACAGAGAGGGGGTACACAGAGAGGGGGTACACAGAGAGAGGGGACACAGGGAGGGTGTACACAGAGAGGGGGTACACAGAGAGAGGGTACACAGAGAGGGGGTACACAGAGAGTGGGGTACACAGAGAGTGGGTACACAGAGAGAGGGGTACACAGAGAGGGGGTACACAGAGAGGGGGACACAGAGAGGGGGGTACACAGAGAGGGGGTACACAGAGAGGGGGGTACACAGAGAGGGGGGTACACAGAGAGGGGGTACACAGAGAGGGGATACACAGGGAGGCGGGTATACATGGAGGGGGTGCACAGAGAGGGGGACACAGAGAGGGGGGACACAGGGAGGGGGGTACACAGAGCGGGGAGACACAGAGAGGGAGGACACAGGGAGGGGGGTACACAGAGTGGGGGGACACAGAGAGGGGGGTACACAGAGAGGGGGGACACAGAGAGGGGGTACACAGAGAGGGGGGACACAGAGAGGGGGGTACACAGAGAGGGGGGACAGAGAGAGGGGGACAGAGAGGGGCGGGCAGAGAGAGGGGGGCAGAGCGAGGGGCTACACACAGAGAGGGGGGACACAGAGAGGGGGTACACAGGGAGGGGGGTACACATGGGGGGGGGTACACAGAGAGGGGGGACACAGAGAGGGTGGACACAGAGAGGGAGGACACAGGGAGGGGGTTACACAGAGAGGGGGTACACAGAGAGGGGGGACACAGAGAGGGGGGTACACAGAGGGGGACACAGGGAGGGGGTACACAGAGAGGGGGTACACAGAGAGGGGGTACACAGAGAGGGGGGTACACAGAGAGTGGGGTACACAGAGAGGGGGTACACAGAGAGGGGGGTACACAGAGAGGGGGTACACAGAGAGGGGGGTACACAGAGAGTGGGGTACACAGAGAGGGGGTACACAGAGAGGGGGGTCACAGAAAGGGGGTACACAGAGAGGGGGGTACACAGAGAGTGGGGTACACAGAGAGGGGGTACACAGAGAGGGGGGTCACAGAAAGGGGGTACACAGAGAGGGGGGTACACAGAGAGGGGGTACACAGAGAGGGGGGACACAGAGAGGGGGTACACAGAGAGGGGGGACACAGAGAGGGGGGTACACAGAGAGGGGGTACACAGAGAAGGGGGTACACAGAGGGGGTACACAGAGAGGGGGGACACAGAGAGGGGGTACACAGAGAGGGGGGTACACAGAGAGGGGATACACAGAGAGGGGGTACACAGAGAGGGTGGTACACAGAGAGGGGGATACACATGGAGGGGGTACACAGAGAGGGGGGACACAGAGAGGGAGGGCACAGAGAGGGAGGTACACAGAGCGGGGGGACACAGAGAGGGGGGTACACAGAGAGGGGGGTACACAGAGAGGGGGTACACAGAGAGGGGGTACACAGAGAGGGTGGTACACAGAGAGGGGGATACACATGGAGGGGGTACACAGAGAGGGGGGACACAGAGAGGGAGGGCACAGAGAGGGAGGTACACAGAGCGGGGGGACACAGAGAGGGGGGTACACAGAGAGGGGGTACACAGAGAGGGAGGTACACAGAGCGGGGGGACACAGAGAGGGGGGTACACAGAGAGGGGGGACACAGAGAGGGGGGTACACAGAGAGGGGGGACACAGAGAGGGAGTACACAGAGAGGGTGGACACAGAGAGGGAGGACACAGGGAGGGGGTTACACAGAGAGGGGGGACACAGAGAGGGGGACACAGAGAGGGGATACACAGAGAGGGGGTACACAGAGAGGGGGTACACAGAGAGGGCGGTACACAGAGAGGGGGTACACAGAGAGGGGGTACAAAGGGAGGGGGGTACACATGGAAGGGGTACACAGAGAGGGGGGACACAGAGAGGGAGGACACAGAGAGGGGGGTACACAGAGCGGGGGGACACAGAGAGGGGGTACACAGAGATGGGGGACACAGAGAGGGGGTACACAGAGAGGGGTTACACAGAGAGGGGGTAAACAGAGAGGGGGTACACAGAGAGGGGGTACACAGAGAGGGGGTACACAGAGAGGGGGTACACAGAGAGGGGGTACACAGAGAGGCGAGACACAGAGAGGCGGTACACAGAGAAGGGGGTACACAGAGAGGGGGTACACAGAGAGGGGGGTACACAGAGAGGGGGGTACACAGAGAGGGGGTACACAGAGAAGGGGGTACACAGAGAGGGGGTACACAGAGAGGGAGTACACAGAGAGGGGTACACAGAGAGGGGGGACACAGAGAGGGTGGACACAGAGAGGGGAGTACACAGAGAGGGGATACACAGAGAGGGTGTACACAGAGAGGGAGGTACACAGAGAGGGGTTGACACAGAGAGGGGGGACACACAGAGGGGAGACACACAGAGGGGGTACTCAGAGAGGGGGGTACACAGAGAGTGGGTACACAGCGAGGGGGGTACACAGAGAGGGGGGACACAGAGAGTGGGGTACACAGAGAGGGGGTACACAGAGAGTGGGGACACAGAGAGGGGGACACAGAGAGGTGGGTACACAGAGAGGGGGTACACAGAGAGTGGGTACACAGAGAGGGGGGACACAGAGAGGGGGGACACAGCGACGGGGGTACACAGAGAGGGGGTACACAGAGAGGGGGGTCACAGAGAGGGGGGTACACAGAGAGGGGGTACACAGACAGGGGGGACACAGAGAGGGGATACACAGAGAGGGGTAGACAGAGAGGGTGTACACAGAGAGGGGGTACACAGAGAGGGGGGTACACAGAGAGGGGATACACAGAGAGGGGGAGACAGAGAGGATGTACACAGAGAGGGGGTACACAGAGAGGGGGGTACACAGAGAGGGGGTGACACAGAGAGGGGGGTACACAGAGAGGGGGTACACAGAGAAGGGGGTACACAGAGAGTTGGTACTCAGAGAGGGGGACACAGAGAGGGGGTACACAGAGAGGGAGTACACAGAGAGGGTGTACACAGAGAGGGGGGACACAGAGAGGGGATACACAGAGAGGGAGTACACAGAGAGGGGGTACACAGAGAGGGGGGTACACAGAGAGGGGATACACAGAGAGGGGGAGACAGAGAGGGTGTACACAGAGAGGGGTTACACAGAGAGGGGGGTACACAGAGAGGGGGTGACACAGAGAGGGGGGACACAGAGAGGGGGTACACAGAGAGGGGGGTACACAGAGAGGGGGGACACAGAGAGGGGGGACACAGAGAGGTGGGACACAGAGAGGGTGCACACAGAGAGTGGGGTACACAGAGAGGGGGTACACAGAGAGGGGGTACACAGAGAGAGGGGACACAGGGAGGGTGTACACAGAGAGGGGGTACACAGAGAGAGGGTACACAGAGAGGGGGTACACAGAGAGTGGGGTACACAGAGAGGGGGTACACAGAGAGAGGGGACACAGGGAGGGTGTACACAGAGAGGGGGTACACAGAGAGGGGGTACACAGAGAGAGGGGACACAGAGAGGGGATACAGAGAGGGTTTACACAGAGAGGGGGAACACAGAGAGGGGGTACACAGAGAGAGGGGACACAGAGAGGGGGGACACAGAGAGGGGGGAGACAGAGAGGGGGTACACAGAGAGGGGGACCCAGAGAGGGAGTACACAGAGAGAGGGGACACAGAGAGGGGGGACACAGAGAGGGGGGAGACAGAGAGGGGGTACACAGAGAGGGGGGACACAGAGAGGGGGGACACAGAGAGGGGGTACACAGAGAGGGGGTACACAGAGAGGGAGTACACAGAGAGGGGGGACACAGAGAGGGGGTACACAGAGAGGGGGGTACACAGAGAGGGAGTACACAGAGAGGGAGTACACAGAGAGGGGGGACACAGAGAGGGGGTACACAGAGAGGGGGTACACAGAGAGGGGGGTACACAGAGAGGGGGTACACAGAGAGGGGGGACACAGAGAGGGGGTACACAGAGAGGGGGTACACAGAGAGGGGGTACACAGAGAGGGGGACCCAGAGAGGGAGTACACAGAGAGCGGGGACACAGAGAGGGGGGTACACCGAGAGGGGGGTACACATGGAGGGGGTACACAGAGAGGGGGTACACAGGGAGGGGGTACACATGGAGGTGGTACACAGAGAGGGGGGACACAGAGAGGGAGGACACAGAGAGGGGGGTACACAGAGCGGGGGACACAGAGAGGGGGTACACTGAGAGGGGGGTACACAGAGAGGGGGTACACAGAGAGGGGGGACACAGAGAGGGGGGCACACAGAGAGGGGGTACACAGAGAGGGGGGACACAGAGAGGGGGTACACAGAGAGGGGGGACACAGAGAGGGGGGACACAGAGAGGGGGGTACACAGAGAGGGGGACACAGAGAGGGGGGCACAGAGAGGGGGGTACACAGAGAGGGGGTACACAGAGAGGGGGGTACACAGAGAGGGGGGTACACAGAGAGGGGGTACACAGAGAGGGGATACACAGGGAGGCGGGTATACATGGAGGGGGTGCACAGAGAGGGGGTACACAGAGAGGGGGGACACAGGGAGGGGGGTACACAGAGCGGGGAGACACAGAGAGGGAGGACACAGGGAGAGGGGTACACAGAGCGGGGGGACACAGAGAAGGGGGTACACAGAGAGGGGGGACAGAGAGAGGGGGACAGAGAGGGGCGGGCAGAGAGAGGGGGGCAGAGAGAGGGGCTACACACAGAGAGGGGGTACACAGGGAGGGGGGTACACATGGGGGGGGTACACAGAGAGGGGGGACACAGAGAGGGGGTACACAGAGAGTGGGGACACAGAGAGGGGGTACACAGAGAGGGTGGACACAGGGAGGGGGGTACACAGAGTGGGGGGACACAGAGAGGGGGTACACAGAGAGGGGGTACACAGAGAGGGGGTACACAGAGAGGGGGACCCAGAGAGGGAGTACACAGAGAGGGAGGACACAGGGAGGGGGTTACACAGAGAGGGGGTACTCAGAGAGGGGGGACACAGAGAGGGGGGACACAGAGAGGGGGACCCAGAGAGGGAGTACACAGAGAGGGAGGACACAGGGAGGGGGTACACAGAGAGGGGGGACACAGAGAGGGGGTACACAAAGAGGGGGTACTCAGAGAGGGGGGACACAGAGAGGGGGGACACAGAGAGGGGGACACAGAGAGGGGATACACAGAGAGGGGGTACACAGAGAGGGGATACACAGAGAGGGGGTAAACAGAGAGGGGGTACACAGAGAGGGGGGACACAGGGAGGGGGTTACACAGAGAGGGGGGTACACAGAGAGTGGGGTACACAGAGAGGGGGTACACAGAGAGGGGGTTCACAGAAAGGGGGTACACAGAGAGGGGGGTACACAGAGAGGGGGTACACAGAGAGGGGGGTACACAGAGAGGGGGGTACACAGAGAGGGGGATACACATGGAGGGGGTACACAGAGAGGGGGGACACAGAGAGGGAGGACACAGAGAGGGAGGTACACAGAGCGGGGGGACACAGAGAGGGGGGTACACAGAGAGGGGGGTACACAGAGAAGGGGTACACAGAGAGGGGGGTACAAAGAGAGGAGGTACACTGAGAGGGGGGACACAGAGAGGGGGTACACAGAGAGGGGGTACACAGAGAGGGGGTACACAGAGAGGGGGAACACAGAGAGGGACTACACAGAGAGGGGGTACACAGAGAGGGGGTACACAGAGAGGGGGGTACACAGAGAGGGGGTACACAGAGAGGGGGTACAAAGGGAGGGGGTACACTCAGAGGGGGGACACAGAGAGGGGGTACACAGAGAGGGGGTACACAGAGAGGGGGTACACAGAGAGGGGGAACACAGAGAGGGACTACACAGAGAGGGGGTACACAGAGAGGGGGTACACAGAGAGGGGGGTACACAGAGAGGGGGTACACAGAGAGGGGGTACAAAGGGAGGGGGGTACACAAGGAAGGCGTACACAGAGAGGGGGGACACAGAGAGGGAGGACACAGAGAGGGGGGTACACAGAGCGGGGGGACACAGAGAGGGGTTACACAGGGAGGGGGGACACAGAGAGGGGGTACACAGAGAGGGGATACACAGAGAGGGGGTAAACAGAGAGGGGGTACACAGAGAGGGGGGTACACAGAGAGGGGGTACACAGAGAGGGGGTACACAGAGAGGGGGGTACACAGAGAGGGGGTACACAGAGAGAGGGTACACAGAGAGGGGGGTACACAGAGAGGGGGTACACAGAGAGGCGAGACACAGAGAGGGGGTACACAGAGAGGGGGGACACAGAGAGGGGGTACACAGAGAGGGGGTACACAGAGAAGGGGGTACACAGAGAGAGGGTACACAGAGAGGGGGTACACAGAGAGGGGTACACAGAGAGGGGGGACACAGAGAGGGTGGACACAGAGAGGGGGTTACACAGTGAGGGGATACACAGAGAGGGTGTACACAGAGAGGGGGGTACACAGAGAGGGGTTGAAACAGAGAGGGGGGACACACAGAGGGGAGACACACAGAGGGGGTACACAGAGAGTGGGGTTCACAGAGAGGGGGTACACAGAGAGGGGGGACACAGAGAGTGGGGTACACAGAGAGGGGGTACACAGAGAGGGGGGACACAGAGAGGGGGACACAGAGAGGTGGGTACACAGAGAGGGGGTACACAGAGAGTGGGTACACAGAGAGGGGGTACACAGACAGGGGGGACACAGCGACGGGGGTACACAGAGAGGGGGGTACACAGAGAGGGGGATACACATGGAGGGGGTACACAGAGAGGGGGGACACAGAGAGGGAGGACACAGAGAGGGAGGTACACAGAGCGGGGGGACACAGAGAGGGGGGTACACAGAGAGGGGGGTACACAGAGAAGGGGTACACAGAGAGGGGGGTACAAAGAGAGGGGGTACACTGAGAGGGGGGACACAGAGAGGGGGTACACAGAGAGGGGGTACACAGAGAGGGGGTACACAGAGAGGGGGTACAAAGGGAGGGGGTACACTGAGAGGGGGGACACAGAGAGGGGGTACACAGAGAGGGGGTACACAGAGAGGGGGTACACAGAGAGGGGGAACACAGAGAGGGACTACACAGAGAGGGGGTACACAGAGAGGGGGTACACAGAGAGGGGGGTACACAGAGAGGGGGTACACAGAGAGGGGGTACAAAGGGAGGGGGGTACACAAGGAAGGCGTACACAGAGAGGGGGGACACAGAGAGGGAGGACACAGAGAGGGGGGTACACAGAGCGGGGGGACACAGAGAGGGGTTACACAAAGAGGGGGGACACAGAGAGGGGGTACACAGAGAGGGGATACACAGAGAGGGGGTAAACAGAGAGGGGGTACACAGAGAGGGGGGTACACAGAGAGGGGGTACACAGAGAGGGGGTACACAGAGAGGGGGGTACACAGAGAGGGGGTACACAGAGAGAGGGTACACAGAGAGGGGGGTACACAGAGAGGGGGTACACAGAGAGGCGAGACACAGAGAGGGGGTACACAGAGAGGGGGGACACAGAGAGGGGGTACACAGAGAGGGGGTACACAGAGAAGGGGGTACACAGAGAGAGGGTACACAGAGAGGGGGTACACAGAGAGGGGTACACAGAGAGGGGGGACACAGAGAGGGTGGACACAGAGAGGGGGGTACACAGTGAGGGGATACACAGAGAGGGTGTACACAGAGAGGGGGGTACACAGAGAGGGGTTGAAACAGAGAGGGGGGACACACAGAGGGGAGACACACAGAGGGGGTACACAGAGAGTGGGGTTCACAGAGAGGGGGTACACAGAGAGGGGGGACACAGAGAGTGGGGTACACAGAGAGGGGGTACACAGAGAGGGGGGACACAGAGAGGGGGACACAGAGAGGTGGGTACACAGAGAGGGGGTACACAGAGAGTGGGTACACAGAGAGGGGGTACACAGACAGGGGGGACACAGCGACGGGGGTACACAGAGAGGGGGTACACAGAGAGGGGGGTCACAGAGAGGGGGGTACACAGAGAGGGGGTACACAGACAGGGGGGACACAGCGACGGGGGTACACAGAGAGGTGGGACACAGAGAGGGGGTCACAGAGAGGGGGGTACACAGAGAGGGGGTACACAGACAGGGGGTTCACAGAGAGGGGGGACACAGAGAGGGGGAACACAGAGAATGGGTTCACAGAGAGTTGGTACTCAGAGAGGGGGGTACACAGAGAGGGGGGACACAGAGAGGGGGGACACAGAGAGGGGGGTACACAGAGAGGGGATACACAGAGAGGGGGTACACAGAGAGGGGGGTACACAGAGAGGGGGTGACACAGAGAGGGGTGACACAGAGAAGGGGGACACAGAGAGGGGGTACACAGAGAGGGGGGTACACAGAGAGGGGGGACACAGAGAGCGGGGACACAGAGAGGTGGGACACAGAGAGGGTGCACACAGAGAGTGGGGTACACAGAGAGAGGGTACACAGAGAGGGGGTACACAGCGAGGGGGGTACACAGAGAGGGGGTACACAGAGAGTGGGGTACACAGAGAGGAGGTACACAGAGAGAGGGGACACAGGGAGGGTGTACACAGAGAGGGGGTACACAGAGAGGGGGTACACAGAGAGTGGGGTACACAGAGAGGGGGTACACAGAGAGAGGGGTATACAGAGAGGGGGTACACAGAGTGGGGGGTACACAGAGAGGGGGGACACAGAGAGGGGGGTACACAGAGAGGGGGGTACACAGAGAGGGGGTACACAGAGAGTGGGGTACACAGAGAGGGGGTACACAGAGAGGGGGTACACAGAGAGGGGGGTGACACAGAGAGGGGGGACACAGAGAGGGGGGTACACAGAGAGGGGGTACACAGAGAGGGGGTACACAGAGAGGGGGACACAGAGAGGGGGTACACAGAGAGGGGGGTACATAGAGAGAGGGGACACAGAGAGGGGATACAGAGAGGGGGTACACAGAGAGGTGGGACACAGAGAGGGGGTACACAGAGAGGGGGGTACATAGAGAGAGGGGACACAGAGAGGGGGTACACAGAGAGGGGAATGGTGATAGAGGGAGATATAGAGAGGGGGACAGAGAGACGGGAACGCAGAGCGAGGGGGACAGAGAGGGGGGACAGAGAGATGGGGACGGGGGGCAGAGAGGGTGGCGACAGAGATGGGGACAGAGGGGAGGGGGACAGAGAGAAGTGAACGGAGAGGGAGCGGTGCAGAGAGTGGGAGAGGGTGGGAAGAGAGTGGGAAACAGAGAGCGAGGGGGACAGAGAGAGGGGGGGACAGAGAGAGGGGGGACACAGAGAGGGGGGTACACAGAGAGGGGGGACACAGAGAGGGGGGACACAGAGAGGGGGGTACACAGAGAGGGGGGGCACAGAGAGGGGGACACAGAGAGGGGTTACACAGAGAGGGGTACACAGAGAGGGGGTACACAGAGAGGGGGCACACAGAGAGGGGGTTACACAGAGAGGGGGGACACAGAGAGTGGGTACACAGAGAGGGGGTACACAGAGAGGGGGACACAGAGAGGGGGGTACACAGAGAGGGGGTTACACAGAGAGGGGGGACACAGAGAGGGGGTACACAGAGAGGGGGTTACACAGAGAGGGGGGACACAGAGAGGGGGGACACAGAGAGGGGGGTACACAGAGAGGGGGGACACAGAGAGGGGGGTACACAGAGAGGGGGTACACAGAGAGGGGGTACACAGAGAGGGGGGACACAGAGAGGGGGTACACAGAGAGGGGGCACACAGAGAGGGGGTGACACAGAGAGGGGGTAGACAGAGAGGGGGTACACAGAGAGGCGGTGACACAGAGAGAGGGGGTACACAGAGAGGGGGTGACACAGAGAGGGGGTACACAGAGAGAGGGGTACACAGAGAGGGGGTGACACAGAGAGGGGGTACACAGAGAGGGGGGTACACAGAGGGGGGGGTACACAGAGAGGGGGTACACAGAGAGTGGGGTACACAGAGACGGGGTACACAGAGAGGGGGTACACAGAGAGGGTTTACACAGCGACGGGGGGTACACAGAGAGTGGGGTACACAGAGAGGGGGTACACAGAGAGGGGGGTCACAGAAAGGGGGTACACAGAGAGGGGGGTACACAGAGAGGGGGTACACAGAGAGTATGCTGTGTGTAAACCACCCTGGACCCCTCGATTCGATTCCAGTCTCTCCCTCACACCTGGTTATCTCATATGCTGTATGTAAACTACCCTGAACCACACGATTATATTCTAGTCTCTCCCTCAATCGTGGGTATCTCATTTGCTGTATATAAACCACCCCGAACCCCTCGATTAGATTTTGGTCTCTCCCACACTCATGGGTATCTCATATGCTGCATATAAACCACCCCGAATCCCTCGATTAGATTTCAGTCTCTCCCTCACTCATGGGTATCTCATATGCTGTATATAAACCACCCCGAAAGCCTCGATTACATTTCAGTCTGTCCGTCACTCTTGGGTATCTCATTTGCTGTATATAAACTACTCCGAAACCTTCGAATAGATTACAGTCTCTCCCTCGCTCCTGGTTATCGCATATGCTGTTTATAAACCACCCCGAACCCCTCGATTACATTTCAGTCTTTCCCTCACTCCTCGGAATCATATGCTGTATGTAAACCACCCTGAACCCCTCGATTTGATTCCAGTGTCTGTCCCTCATTCTTGGGTGTCTCATATGCTGTATGTAAACCATAAACCCCTCAATGAGATTGCAGTCTGGAACTCACTCCTGGGGATGTGTTATTGGATCAGTGAAGTGATCCTTGTTGGATGTTGACTGAAGAAAAGGTAAACTAAATGGTCAAATGTTACATTGGGAGCAGGAACACAGAAAGCTGCTGTTTCATTTCAGTTCTGTTACAAATCTCCAAGTTTCAGATTGGGACTGAATTTCTGTCACAATGGGGAAAATCTCAAAAGCTGTTTACTGTCCTGCTTGAATGCATCATCATAAAATGAATTCCCTTGCAAGATAGGAAATGGAGACAGCTTCTGGATGGTGTCTGTATCTGTGTGTGTGTGATTCTGTCTGTCTGTGTATGTCTGTCTGTGTGTGATTCTGTGTGCGTGTTCAATGTTTTATATATTTTCAAACTGCATTGATGTTACCAGTCTCTCTTGCTTTTCCGTATTTATAAACTCAATGTCATCGTTTTGCTGACATAAAATGGTGGCTGTGGACAAATTTAAAATGTCTGCCTGACTGATGTGTGTCAGGAATACTTTCACCAAGGGAGACGGGACAATGTGTCAAAAGCCATTTACATTCATTGATCCTAGCAGAGATAGGAAATTGAGACAGCTCTTTGAAGGGGATGAAAATGTAAATCTCAGATACTGTTTCCAGTGAATCCGGAGAGACAATGTGACATTCCTGAAAAGTCTGCCTTACTTTCCAAGCTCCTATTTTATGAGAGAAACATAATATACAAAACCTGAATGAGCTCAGCCACTGAATTGTACATTTGCAGCGTTTGATCAGGCTAGGCTAGGCTAGGCCATAACCCAAATTGAAGGGTTTCTCAAATCCAACACGGACCTTCTGTGGGTTTAAATTGGGAACCCATTGACTAGATTGAAGGCTGTAAATCACTCTGGGCTATCGTTTTTTCTGTACATAACCACACTGAACCCCTCGATTAAATTCCAAGCTGTAACTCACCCTGGGCTATCTGTTACTCTGTATATAAACCACTCTGAACTCATCGATTAGATTCCAGTCTGTCCCTCGCTCTTGGGTATCTCATATGCTGTACATAATCCACCCCGAACCGCTCGGTTAGATTTCAGTCTCTAACTCACTCCTGGGTATCTCATATGCTGTAAAAAAAAACCTCAAACACTCGGTTAGATTAGAGTCTCTCCCTCAATCCTGGGTATCTCATATGCGTTATATAAACCACCCAGTACCCCGCGATTAGATTTCAGTCTCTCCCTCACTCATGGGTATGTCATATGCTGTATATAAACCACCCTGAACCCCTCGATTAGATTTTGGTCTCTCCCTCACTCATGGGTATCTCATATGCTGCATATAAACCACCCCGAATCCCTCGATTAGATTTCAATCTCTCCCTCACTCATGGGTATCTCATATGCTGTATATAAACCACCACGAATCCCTCGATTAGATTTCAATCTCTCCCTCACTTATGGGTATCTCATATCCTGCATATAAACCACCCTGTACCCCGTGATTAGATTTCAGTCTCTCCCTCACTCATGGGTATCTCATATGCTGAACATAAACCACCCCAAACCCCTCAATTTAATTCCAGTCTGTCCCTCACTCTTGGGTATCTCAAATGCTGTATATAAACCACTCCAAACCCCTAAATTTGATTCCTGTCTCACCGTCGTTCCTGGTTATCTCATATGCTGTACATAAACCACCCTGAACCCCTCGATTAGATTCCAGTCTATCCCTCACACCTGGTTATCTCATATGCTTTATATAAACCACCCTGTACCCCGCGATTAGATTTCAGTCTCTCCCTCACTCATGGGTATCTCATATGCTGTATATAAACCACCCCGAATCCCTCGATTAGATTTCAGTCTCTCCCTCACTCATGGGTATCTCATATGCTGCATATAAACCACCCTGAACCCCTCGATTAGATTCCAGTCTCTCCCTCACACCTGGTTATCTCATGTGCTTTATATAAACCACCCTGTACCCCGTGATTAGATTTCAGTCGCTCCCTCACTCTTGGGTATCTCATATGCTGTATATAAAACACCCCAAACCCCTCAATTTAATTCCAGTCTGTCCCTCACTCTTGGGTATCTCAAATGCTGTATATAAACCACCCCGAACCCCTAAATTTGATTCCTGTCTCACCGTCTTTCCTGGTTATCTCATATGCTGTACATAAACCACCCTGAACACCTCGATTAGATTCCAGTCTCTCCCTCACTCTTGGGTATCTCAAATGCTGTATATAAACCACCCTGTACCCCGCGATTAGATTTCAGTCTCTCCCTCACTCATGGGTATCACATATGCTGTATATAAACCATCCCGAACCCCTCGATTAGATTTCCGTCTCTCCCACATTCCTGGGTATCTCATATGCTGTATATAAACCACCTCGAACCCCGCGATTAGATTACAGTCTCTCCCTCACTCATGGGTATCTCATATGCTGTATATAAACCACCCCGAACCCCTCGATTAGATTTCCGTCTCACCCACATTCCTGGGTATCTCATATGCTGTATATAAACCACCTCGAACCCCTCGATTAGATTTCAGTCTCTCCCTCACTCATGGGTATCTCATATGCTGCATATAAACCACCCTGTAACCCTCGATTAGATTCCAGTCTCTCCCTCACACCTGGTTATCTCATATGCTTTATATAAACCACCCTGTACCCCGCGATTAGATTTCAGTTTCTCCCTCACTCATGGGTATCTTATATGCTGTATATAAACCACCGCGAACCCCTCGATTAGATTTCAGTCTCTCCCACACTCATGGATATCTAATATGCTGCATATAAACCACCCTGAACCCCTCGATTAGATTCCAGTCTCTCCCTCACTCATGGGTATCTCATATGCTGCATATAAACCACCCTGAACCCCTCGATTAGATTCCAGTTTCTCCCTCACACCTGGTTATCTCATGTGCTTTATATAAACCACCCTGTACCCCGTGATTAGATTTCAGTCGCTCCCTCACTCTTGGGTATCTCATATGCTGTATATAAAACACCCCGAACCCCTCGATTAGATTTCAGTCTCTCCCTCACTCATGGATATCTAATATGCTGCATATAAACCACCCTGAACCCCTCGATTAGATTCCAGTCTCTCCCTCACTCATGGGTATCTCATATGCTGTGTATAAACCATCCCGAACCCCTCAATTTAATTCCAGTCTGTCCCTCACTCTTGGGTATCTCAAATGCTGTATATAAACCACCCCGAACCCCTAGATTTGATTCCTGTCTCACCGTCTTTCCTGGTTATCTCATATGCTGTACATAAACCACCCTGAACACCTCAATTTAATTCCAGTCTGTCCCTCACTCTTGGGTTCTCATTTGCTGTATGTAAAGCACCCATAACCCCTCGATTAGATTCCAGTCTGTCCCTCATTCCTGGTTATATCATATGCTGTATATAAACCACTTCGAACCCCTCGATTAGATTTGAATCTTTCCCTCACTCTTGGACATTTCATTTGCTGTATATAAACCACCCCGAACCCCTCGATTAGATTTCCGTCTCTCCCTCATTCCTTGTATTTCATATGCTGTATATAAACCACACCGAACCCCTTGATTAGATTTCAATCTCTCACCACTCCTGGCTATCTCATACACTGTATATAAACCACCCTGAACACCTCAATTTAATTCCTGTCTCACCGTCGCTCCTGGTTATCTCATATGCTGTACATAAACCACCCTGAACCCCTTAATTTAATTCCAGTCTGTCCCTGACTTTTGGGTATCTCGTATGCTGTTTGTAAACCACCCATAACCCCTCGATTAGATTCCAGTCTGTCCCTCACTCTTGAGTACCTCATATGCTGTATATAAACCACTTCGAACCCCTCGGTTAGATTTCAGTCTCTCCCTCACTCCGGGGTATCTGATATGCTGTATGTAAACCACCCCGAACCCCTCGATTAGGTTTCAGCCTCTCCCTCACACCGGGGTGTCTGATATGCTGTATGTAAACCACCCTGAACCCCTCGATTCGATTCCAGTCTCTCCCTCACTCCTGGTTATCTCAAATGCTGTATGCAAACCATCCCGCACTCCCCGATTAGATTCCAGTCTCTCCCTCACTCCTGGGTATCTCATACACCGTTTATAAACCACCACGAACCACTCGATTAGATTTCAGTCTCTCCCTCACTCCTGGGTGTCTAATATGCTGTATATAAACAACCCAAAATCCCTCGATTAGGTTTCAGTCTCTCCCTCACTCCTGGTTATCTCATATGCTGTATATAAACCACCCCGAACCGCTAGATTAGATTTCGGTCTCTCCCTCACTCCTGGGTGTCTCATATGCTGTTTATAAACAACCCAAAACCCCTCGATTAGATTTCAGTCTCTCCCTCACTCCTGGTTATCTCATATGCTGTATATAAACCACCCCGAACCCCTCAATTAGATTCCAGTCACTCCCTCACTCCTGGATATCTGATACACTGTATATAAACCACCCTAAACCCTTCAATTTAATTCCAGTCTGTCCCTCACTCTTGGGTATCTCAAATGCTGTATATAAGCCACCCCGAACCCCTAGATTTGATTCCTGTCTCACCGTCGCTCCTGGTTATCTCATATGCTGTACATAAACCACCGTGAACCCCTCAATTTAATTCCAGTCTGTCCCTCACTCCTGGGTATCTCATATGCTGTATATAAACCACCCCTAACCCTTCGATTAGATTTCCGTCTCTCACTCATTCCTGGGTATCTCATATGCTGTATCTAAACCACCCTGAACCCCTCTATTAGATTCCAGTCTCTCCCTCACTCCTGGTTATCTTATATGGTGCATGTAAACCACCCCGCACCTCTCGATTAGATTTCAATCTCTCCCTCACTCCTGGTTATCTCATACACTGTATATAAACCACCCTGAACCCCTCGATTTGATTCCAGTCTGTCCCTCATTCTTGGGTATCTCATATGCTGTATGTAAAGCACCCATAATCCCTCGATGAGATTCCAGTCTGTCCCTCACTCTTGAGTACCTCACATGTTGTATATAAACCACCCTGAACCCCTCGATTAGATTCCAGTGTGTTCCTCACTCTTAGGAATCTCATAAGCTCTAAATAAACCACCCTGAACCCCTCGATTAGATTCCAGTCTGTCCCTCACTCTTGGATATCTCATATGCTGTATATAAACCACCCCAAAACCCTCGGTTAGATTTCAGTCTCTCCCTCACACCTGTGTATCTCATATGCTGTATATCAACCACCCCGAACCCCTCGATTAGATTTCAGTCTCTCCATCACTCCTGGTTATCTCATATGCTGTATATAAACCACCCCGAACCCCTCGATTTGATTCCAGTGTCTGTCCCTCACTCTTGGGTGTCTCATATGCTGTATGTAAACCATAAACCCCTCAATTAGATTCCAGTCTGGAACTCACTCCTGGGGATGTGTTATTGGATCAGTGAAGTGATCCTTGTTGGATGTTAGACCGAAGAAAAGGTAAACTAAATGGTCAAATGTTACATTGGGAGCAGGAACACAGAAAGCTGCTGTTTCATTTCAGTTCTGTCACATATCTCCAACTTTCAGATTGGGGCTGAATTTCTGTCACAGTGGGGAAAATCTCAAAAGCTGCTACTGTCCTGCTTGAATGCATCATCATAAAATGAATTCCCTTCCAAGATAGGAAATGGAGACAGCTTCTGGATGGTGTCTGTATCTGTGTGTGTGTGATTCTGTCTGTCTGTGTATGTCTGTTTGTGTGTGATTCTGTGTGCGTGTTCAATGTTTTATATATTTTCAAACTGCATTGATGTTGCCAGTCTCTCTTGCTTTTCCGTATTTATAAACTCAATGTCATCGTTTTGCTGATATAAAATGGTGGCTGTGGACAAATTTAAAATGTCTGCCTGACTGATGTGTGTCAGGGATACTTTCACCAAGGGAGAGGGGACAATGTGTCAAAAGCCATTTACATTCATTGATGTTAGCAGAGATAGGAAATTGAGACAGCTCTTTGAAGGGGGTGAAAATGTAAATCCCAGATACTGTTTCCAGTGAATCCGGAGAGACAATGTGACATTCCTGAAAAGTCTGCCTTACTTTCCAAGCTCCTATTTTATGAGAGAAACATAATATACAAAACCTGAATGAGCTCAGCCACTGAATTGTACATTTGCAGCGTTTGATCAGGCTAGGCTAGGCTAGGCCTTATCCCAAATTGAAGGGTTTCTCAAATCCAACACTGACCTTCTGTGGGTTTAAATTGGGAACCCATTGACTAGATTCAAGGCTGTAAAGCACTCTGGGCTATCTTTTTTTCTGTACATAACCACACTGAGCCCCTCGTTTAAATTCCAAGCTGTAACTCACCCTGGGCTATCTGTTACTCTGCATAGAAACCACTCTGAACCCATCGATTAGATTCCAGTCTGTCCCTCGCTCTTGGGTATCTCATATGCTGTATATAAACCACCCCGAACCGCTCGGTTAGATTTCAGTCTCTAACTCACTCATTGGTATCTCATATGCTGTATATAAAAAACCTCAACCCCTCGGTTAGATTAGAGTCTCTCCCTCAATCCTGGGTATCTCATATGCTTTATATAAACCACCCTGAACCCCTCGATTAGATTTTGGTCTCTCCCTCACTCATGTGTATCTCATATGCTGCATATAAACCACCCTGAACCCGTCGTTTAGATTCCAGTCTCTCCCTCACACCTGGTTATCTCATATGCTGTACATAATCTTCCCTGAACCCCTTAATTTAATTCCAGTCTGTCCCTCACTCTTGGGTATCTCATATGCTGTATATAAACCACCCCGAACCCCACGATTAGATTTCAGTCTCTCCCTCACTCATGGGTATCTCATATGCTGCATATAAACCACCCTGAACCCGTCGATTAGATTCCAGTCTCTCCCTCACACCTGGTTATCTCATATGCTGTGCATAATCTTCTCTGAACCCCTTAATTTAATTCCAGTCTGTCCCTCACTCTTAGGTATCTCATATGCTGTATATAAACCACCCCGAACCCCACGATTAGATTTCAGTCTCTCCCTCACTCATGGGTATCTCATATGCTGCATATAAACCACCCTGAACCCGTCGATTAGATTCCAGTCTCTCCCTCACACCTGGTTATCTCATATGCTGTGCATAATCTTCCCTGAACCCCTTAATTTAATTCCAGTCTGTCCCTCACTCTTGGGTATCTCATATGCTGTATATAAACCACCCCGAACCCCTCGATTAGATTTCAGTCTCTCCCTCACTCATGGGTATCTCATATGCTGCATATAAATCACCCTGAACCCCTCAATTAGATTCCAGTCTCTCCCTGCCACCTGGTAATCTCATATGCTTTATATAAACCACCCTGTACCCCATGATTAGATTCCAGTCTCTCCCTCACACCTGGTTATCTCATATGCTTTATATAAACCACCCTGTACCCCGTGATTAGATTTCAGTCTCTCCCTCACTCATGGGTATCTCATATGCTGTATATAAACCACCCCAAACCCCTCAATTTAATTCCAGTCTGTCCCTCACTCTTGGGTATCTCAAATGCTGTATATAAACCACCCCGAACCCCTAGATTTGATTCCTGTCTCACCGTCTTTCCTGGTTATCTCATATGCTGTACAAAAACCACCCTGAACCCCTCAATTTAATTCCAGTCTGTTCCTCACTCTTGGGTACCTCATATGATGTTTGTAAACCACCCATAACTCCTCGATTAGATTCCAGTCTGTCCCTCACTCTTGAGTACCTCATATGCTGTATATAACCCACTTTGAACCCCTCGATTAGATTCCAATCTGTCCCTCACTCTTGGGCATTTCATTTGCTGTATATAAACCACCCCGAACCTCTCGATTAGATTTCCGTCTCTCCCTCATTCCTGGGTATCTCATATGCTGTATATAAACCACCCTGAACCCCTCGATTTGATTCCAGACTCCCCCTCACACCTTGTTATCTCATATGCTGTATGTAAACTACCCTGAAACACTCGATTATATTCCAGTCTCTCCCTCACTCTTTGGTATCTCATAGGCTGTATATAAACCACCCCAAACCCCTCGATTAGATTTTGGTCTCTCCCTCACTCATGGGTATCTCATATGCTGTATATAAACCACCACAAACCCCTCAATTTAATTCTAGTCGGTCCCTCACTCTTGGGTATCTCAAATGCTGTATATAAACCACCCCGAACCCCTAAATTTGATTCGCGTCTCACCGTCTTTCCTCGTTATCTCATATGCTGTACATAAACCACCCTGAACCCCTCGATTAGATTCCAGTCTCTCCCTCACACCTGGTTATCTCAAATGCTTTATATAAACCACCCTGTACCCCGTGATTAGATTTCAGTCTCTCCGTCACTCATGGGTATCTCATATGCTGTATATAAACCACCCCAAACCCCTCAATTTAATTTCAGTCTGTCCCTCACTCTTGGGTATCTCAAATGCTGTATATAAACCACCCCGAACCCTGAGATTTGATTCCTGTCTCACCGTCTTTCCTGGTTATCTCATATGCTGTACATAAACCACCCTGAACCCCTCGCTTAGATTCCACTCTCTCACTCACACCTGGTTATCTCATATGCTTTATATAAACCACCCTGTACCCCGCGATTAGATTTCAGTCACTCCCTCACTCATGGGTATCTCATATGCTGTATATAAACCACCCCGAACCCCTCGATTAGATTTCAATCTCTCCCTCACTCATGGGTATCTCATATGCTGCATATAAACCACTCTGAACCCCTCGATTAGATTCCAGTCTCTCCCTCACACCTGGTTATCTCATATGCTTTATATAAACCACCCTGTACCCCGTGATTAGATTTCAGTCTCTCCCTCACTCATGGGTATCTCATATGCTGTATATAAACCACCCCAAACCCCTCAATTTAATTCCAGTCTGTCCCTCACTCTTGGGTATCTCAAATGCTGTATATAAACCACCCCGAACCCCTAAATTTGATTCCTGTCTCACCGTCTTTCCTGGTTATCTCATATGCTGTACATAAACCACCCTGAACACCTCGATTAGATTCCAGTCTCTCCCTCACTCTTGGGTATCACATATGCTTTATATAAACCACCCTGTACCCCGCGATTAGATTTCAGTCTCTCCCTCACTCATGGGTATCTCATATGCTGTATATAAACCACCCCGAACCCCTCGATTAGATTTCCGTCTCTCCCACATTCCTGGGTATCTCATATGCTGTATGTAAACCACCTCGAACCCCTCGATTAGATTTCAGTCTCTCCCTCACTCATGGGTATCTCATATGCTGTATATTAACCACCCCGAACCCCTCGATTAGATTTCAGTCTCTCCCTCACTCATGGGTATCTCATATGCTGCATATAAACCACCCTGTAACCCTCGATTAGATTCCAGTCTCTCCCTCACACCTGGTTATCTCATATGCTTTATATAAACCACCCTGTACCCCGCGATTAGATTTCAGTTTCTCCCTCACTCATGGGTATCTTATATGCTGTATATAAACCACCCCGAACCCCTCGATTAGATTTCAGTCTCTCCCTCACTCATGGATATCTAATATGCTGCATATAAACCACCCTGAACCCTCGATTAGATTCCAGTCTCTCCCTCACTCATGGGTATCTCATATGCTGTGTATAAACCACCCCGAACCCCTCAATTTAATTCCAGTCTGTCCCTCACTCTTGGGTATCTCAAATGCTGTATATAAACCACCCCGAACCCCTAGATTTGATTCCTGTCTCACCGTCTTTCCTGGTTATCTCATATGCTGTACATAAACCACCCTGAACACCTCAATTTAATTCCAGTCTGTCCCTCACTCTTGGGTTCTCATTTGCTGTATGTAAAGCACCCATAACCCCTCGATTAGATTCCAGTCTGTCCCTCATTCCTGGTTATATCATATGCTGTATATATAAACCACTTCGGACCCCTCGATTAGATTTGAATCTGTCCCTCACTCTTGGACATTTCATTTGCTGTATATAAACCACCCCGAACCCCTTGATTAGATTTCAATCTCTCACCACTCCTGGCTATCTCATACACTGTATATAAACCACCCTGAACACCTCAATTTAATTCCTGTCTCAACGTCGCTCCTGGTTATCTCATATGCTGTACATAAACCACCCTGAACCCCTTAATTTAATTCCAGTCTGTCCCTGACTTTTGGGTATCTCGTATGCTGTTTGTAAACCACCCATAACCCCTCGATTAGATTCCAGTCTGTCCCTCACTCTTGAGTACCTCATATGCTGTATATAAACCACTTCGAATCCCTCGATTAGATTCCAATCTGTCCCTCACTCTTGGGCATTTCATTTGCTGTATATAAACCACCCCGAACCCCTCGATTAGATTTCAGTCTCTTGCTCACTCCTGTGTATCTCATATGTTCTAAATAAACCAGCCTGATCCCTTCGATTCGATTCCAGTCTGTCCCTCACTCCGGGGTATCTGATATGCTGTATGTAAACCACCCCGAACCCCTCGATTAGGTTTCAGCCTCTCCCTCACACCGGGGTGTCTGATATGCTGTATGTAAACCACCCTGAACCCCTCGATTCGATTCCAGTCTCTCCCTCAATCCTGGTTATCTCAAATGCTGTATGCAAACCATCCCGCACTCCCCGATTAGATTCCAGTCTCTCCCTCACTCCTGGGTATCTCATACACCGTTTATAAACCACCACGAACCCCTCGATTAGATTTCAGTCTCTCCCTCACTCCTGGGTGTCTCATATGCTGCATATAAACAACCCAAAACCCCTCGATTAGATTTCAGTCTCTCCCTCACTCCTGGTTATCTCATATGCTGTATATAAACCACCCCGAACCGCTAGATTAGATTTCGGTCTCTCCCTCACTCCTGGATATCTGATACACTGTATATAATCCACCCCGAACCCCTCAATAAGATTCCAGTCACTCCCTCACTCCTGGATATCTGATACACTGTATATAAACCACCCTAAACCCTTCAATTTAATTCCAGTCTGTCCCTCACTCTTGGGTATCTCAAATGCTGTATATAAGCCACCCCGAACCCTTAGATTTGATTCCTGTCTCACCGTCGCTCCTGGTTATCTCATATGCTGTACATAAACCACCGTGAACCCCTCAATTTAATTCCAGTCTGTCCCTCACTCCTGGGTATCTCGTATGCTGTATATAAACCACCCCTAACCCTTCGATTAGATTTCCGTCTCTCACTCATTCCTGGGTATCTCATATGCTGTATCTAAGCCACCGTGAACCCCTCCATTTAATTCCAGTCTCTCCCTCACTCCTGGTTATCTTATATGGTGCATGTAAACCACCCCGCACCTCTCGATTAGATTTCAATCTCTCCCTCACTCCTGGTTATCTCATACACTGTATATAAACCACCCTGAACCCCTCGATTTGATTCCAGTCTGTCCCTCATTCTTGGGTATCTCATATGCTGTATGTAAAGCACCCATAATCCCTCGATGAGATTCCAGTCTGTCCCTCACTCTTGAGTACCTCACATGTTGTATATAAACCACCCTGAACCCCTCGATTAGATTCCAGTGTGTTCCTCACTCTTAGGAATCTCATAAGCTCTAAATAAACCACCCTGAACCCCTCGATTAGATTCCAGTCTGTCCCTCACTCTTGGATATCTCATATGCTGTATATAAACCACCCCGAACCCCTCGATTTGATTCCAGTGTCTGTCCCTCACTCTTGGGTGTCTCATATGCTGTATGTAAACCATAAACCCCTCAATTAGATTCCAGTCTGGAACTCACTCCTGGGGATGTGTTATTGGATCAGTGAAGTGATCCTTGTGGGATGTTAGATCGAAGAAAAGGTAAACTAAATGGTCAAATGTTACATTGGGAGCAGGAACACAGAAAGCTGCTGTTTCATTTCAGTTCTGTCACATATCTCCAACTTTCAGATTGGGGCTGAATTTCTGTCACAGTGGGGAAAATCTCAAAAGCTGCTACTGCCCTGCTTGAATGCATCATCATAAAATGAATTCCCTTGCAAGATAGGAAATGGAGACAGCTTCTGGATGGTGTCTGTATCTGTGTGTGTGTGATTCTGTCTGTCTGTGTATGTCTGCTTGTGTGTGATTCTGTGTGCGTGTTCAATGTTTTATATATTTTCAAACTGCATTGATGTTGCCACTCTCTCTTGCTTTTCCGTATTTATAAACTCAATGTCATCGTTTTGCTGATATAAAATGGTGGCTGTGGACAAATTTAAAATGTCTGCCTGACTGATGTGTGTCAGGGATACTTTCACCAAGGGAGAGGGGACAATGTGTCAAAAGCCATTTACATTCATTGATGTTAGCAGAGATAGGAAATTGAGACAGCTCTTTGAAGGGGGTGAAAATGTAAATCCCAGATACTGTTTCCAGTGAATCCGGAGAGACAATGTGACATTCCTGAAAAGTCTGCCTTACTTTCCAAGCTCCTATTTTATGAGAGAAACATAATATACAAAACCTGAATGAGCTCAGCCACTGAATTGTACATTTGCAGCGTTTGATCAGGCTAGGCTAGGCTAGGCCTTATCCCAAATTGAAGGGTTTCTCAAATCCAACACTGACCTTCTGTGGGTTTAAATTGGGAACCCATTGACTAGATTCAAGGCTGTAAATCACTTTGGGCTATCTTTTTTACTGTACATAACCACACTGAACCCCTCGATTAAATTCCAAGCTGTAACTCACCCTGGGCTATGTGTTAGTCTGTATATAAACCACTCTGAACCCATCGATGAGATTCCAAACTGTCCCTCGCTCTTGGGTATCTCATATGCTGTATATAAACCACCTCGAACCGCTCGGTTAGATTTCAGTCTCTAACTCACTCATGGGTATCTCATATGCTGCATATAAAAAACCTCAACCCCTCGGTTAGATTTCAGTCTCTCCCTCAATCCTGGGTATCTCATATGCTTTAACTAAACCAGCCTGTACCCCGCGATTGGATTACAGTCTCTCCCTCACTCATGGGTATCTCATATGCTGTATATAAACCACCCTGAACCCGTCGATTAGAATTTAGTCTCTCCCTCACGCATGGGTCTCTCATATGCTGCATATAAACCACCATGAACACCTCGATTAGATTCCAGTCTCTCCCTCACTCATGGGTATCTCATATGCTGTATATAAACCACCCTGAACCCGTCGATTAGATTTCAGTGTCTCCCTCACTCATGGGTATCTCATATGCTGTATATAAACCACCCCGAACCCCTCGATTAGATTTCAGTCTCTCCCTCACTCATGGGTATCTCATATGCTGCATATAAACCACCCTGAACCCTTCAATTAGATTCCAGTCTCTCCCTCACACCTGGTTATCTCATATGCTTTATATAAACCACCCTGTACCCTGCGATTAGATTTCAGTCTCTCCCTCACTCATGGGTATCTCATATGCTGCATATAAACCACCCTGAACTCCTCGATTAGATTCCAGTCTCTCCGTCACACCTGGTTATCTCATATGCTTTATATAAACCACCCTGTACCCCATGATTAGATTTCCGTCTCTCCCTCACTCATGGGTATCTCATATGCTGTATATAAACCACCCCAAACACCTCAATTTAATTCCAGTCTGTCCCTCACTCTTGGGTATCGCAAATGCTGTATATTAACCACCCCAAACCCCTAGATTTGATTCCTGTCTCACCGTCTTTCCTGGTTATCTCATATGCTGTACATAAACTTCCCTGAACCCCTTAATTTAATTCCAGTCTGTCCCTCACTCTTGGGTATCTCATATGCTGTTTGTAAACCACCCATAACCCCTCGATTAGATTCCAGTCTGTCCCTCACTCTTGAGTACCTCATATGCTGTACATAAACCACTTCGAACCCCTCGATTAGATTCCAATCTGTCCCTCATTCTTGGGCATTTCATTTGCTGTATATAAACCACCCTGTACCCTGCGATTAGATTTCCGTCTCTCCCTCATTCCTGGGTATCTCATATGCTGTATATAAACCACCCCGAACCCCACGATTAGATTCCAGTCTCTCCCTCACACCTGGTTATCTCATATGCTGTGCATAATCTTCCCTGAACCACTTAATTTAATTCCAGTCTGTCCCTCACTCTTGGGTATCTCAAATGCTGTATATAAACCACCCCGAACCCCTAGATTTGATTCCTGTCTCACCGTCTTTCCTGGTTATCTCATATGCTGTACAAAAACCACCCTGAACCCCTCAATTTAATTCCAGTCTGTTCCTCACTCTTGGGTACCTCATATGATGTTTGTAAACCACCCATAACCCCTCGATTAGATTCCAGTCTGTCCCTCACTCTTGAGTACCTCATATGCTGTATATAACCCACTTTGAACCCCTCGATTAGATTCCAATCTGTCCCTCACTCTTGGGCATTTTATTTGCTGTATATAAACCACACCGAACCTCTCGATTAGATTTCCGTCTCTCCCTCATACCTGGGTATCTCATATGCTGTATATAAACCACCCTGAACCCCTTGATTTGATTCCAGACTCCCCCTCACACCTTGTTATCTCATATGCTGTATGTAAACTACCCTGAACCACTCGATTATATTCCAGTCTCTCTCTCACTCTTTGGTATCTCATATGCTGTATATAAACCACCCCAAACCCCTCGATTAGATTTTGTTCTCTCCCTCACTCATGGGTATCTCATATGCTGTATATAAACCACCACAAACCCCTCAATTTAATTCTAGTCGGTCCCTCACTCTTGGGTATCTCAAATGCTGTATATAAACCACCCCGAACCCCTAGATTTGATTCGCGTCTCACCGTCTTACCTCGTTATCTCATATGCTGTACATAAACCACCCTGAACCCCTCGATTAGATTCCAGTCTCTCCCTCACACCTGGTTATCTCAAATGCTTTATATAAACCACCCTGTACCCCGTGATTAGATTTCAGTCTCTCCGTCACTCATGGGTATCTCATATGCTGTATATAAACCACCCCAAACCCCTCAATTTAATTTCAGTCTGTCCCTCACTCTTGGGTATCTCAAATGCTGTATATAAACCACCCCGAACCCTGAGAGTTGATTCCTGTCTCACCGTCTTTCCTGGTTATCTCATATGCTGTACAAAAACCACCCTGAACCCCTCGCTTAGATTCCACTCTCTCACTCACACCTGGTTATCTCATATGCTTTATATAAACCACCCTGTACCCCGCGATTAGATTTCAGTCACTCCCTCACTCATGGGTATCTCATATGCTGTATATAAACCACCCCGAACCCCTCGATTAGATTTCAATCTCTCCCTCACTCATGGGTATCTCATATGCTGCATATAAACCACTCTGAACCCCTCGATTAGATTCCAGTCTCTCCCTCACACCTGGTTATCTCATATGCTTTATATAAACCACCCTGAACCCCTCGATTAGATTCCAGTCTCTCCCTCACACCTGGTTATCTCAAATGCTTTATATAAACCACCCTGTACCCCGTGATTAGATTTCAGTCTCTCCGTCACTCATGGGTATCTCATGTGCTGTATATAAACCACCCCAAACCCCTCAATTTAATTTCAGTCTGTCCCTCACTCTTGGGTATCTCAAATGCTGTAAATAAACCACCCCGAACCCTGAGATTTGATTCCTGTCTCACCGTCTTTCCTGGTTATCTCATATGCTGTACATAAACCACCCTGAACCCCTCGCTTAGATTCCACTCTCTCACTCACACCTGGTTATCTCATATGCTTTATATAAACCACCCTGTACCCCGCGATTAGATTTCAGTCACTCCCTCACTCATGGGTATCTCATATGCTGTATATAAACCACCCCGAACCCCTCGATTAGATTTCAATCTCTCCCTCACTCATGGGTATCTCATATGCTGCATATAAACCACTCTGAACCCCTCGATTAGATTCCAGTCTCTCCCTCACACCTGGTTATCTCATATGCTTTATATAAACCACCCTGTACCCCGTGATTAGATTTCAGTCTCTCCCTCACTCATGGGTATCTCATATGCTGTATATAAACCACCCCAAACCCCTCAATTTAATTCCAGTCTGTCCCTCACTCTTGGGTATCTCAAATGCTGTATATAAACCACCCCGAACCCCTAAATTTGATTCCTGTCTCACCGTCTTTCCTGGTTATCTCATATGCTGTACATAAACCACCCTGAACACCTCGATTAGATTCCAGTCTCTCCCTCACTCTTGGGTATCTCATATGCTTTATATAAACCACCCTGTACCCCGCGATTAGATTTCAGTCTCTCCCTCACTCATGGGTATCTCATATGCTGTATATAAACCACCCCGAACCCCTCGATAAGATTTCCGTCTCTCCCACATTCCTGGGTATCTCATATGCTGTATATAAACCACCTCGAACCCCTCGATTAGATTTCAGTCTCTCCCTCACTCATGGGTATCTCATATGCTGTATATTAACCACCCCGAACCCCTCGATTAGATTTCAGTCTCTCCCTCACTCATGGGTATCTCATATGCTGCATATAAACCACCCTGTAACCCTCGATTAGATTCCAGTCTCTCCCTCACACCTGGTTATCTCATATGCTTTATATAAACCACCCTGTACCCCGCGATTAGATTTCAGTTTCTCCCTCACTCATGGGTATCTCATATGCTGTATATAAACCACCCCGAACCCCTCGATTAGATTTCAGTCTCTCCCTCACTCATGGATATCTAATATGCTGCATATAAACCACCCTGAACCCTCGATTAGATTCCAGTCTCTCCCTCACTCATGGGTATCTCATATGCTGTGTATAAACCACCCCGAACCCCTCAATTTAATTCCAGTCTGTCCCTCACTCTTGGGTATCTCAAATGCTGTATATAAACCACCCCGAACCCCTAGATTTGATTCCTGTCTCACCGTCTTTCCTGGTTATCTCATATGCTGTACATAAACCACCCTGAACACCTCAATTTAATTCCAGTCTGTCCCTCACTCTTGGGTTCTCATTTGCTGTATGTAAAGCACCCATAACCCCTCGATTAGATTCCAGTCTGTCCCTCATTCCTGGTTATATCATATGCTGTATATAAACCACCCCGAACCCCTCGATTAGATTTCCGTCTCTCCCTCATTCCTTGTATTTCATATGCTGTATATAAACCACCCCGAACCCCTTGATTAGATTTCAATCTCTCACCACTCCTGGCTATCTCATACACTGTATATAAACCACCCTGAACACCTCAATTTAATTCCTGTCTCACCGTCGCTCCTGGTTATCTCATATGCTGTACATAAACCACCCTGAACCCCTTAATTTAATTCCAGTCTGTCCCTGACTTTTGGGTATCTCGTATGTTGTTTGTAAACCACCCATAACCCCTCGATTAGATTCCAGTCTGTCCCTCACTCTTGAGTACCTCATATGCCATATATAAACCACTTCGAACCCCTCGGTTAGATTTCAGTCTAACATTTCTGAAATGTAGACTGGAATCTACATTTCAGAAAATGTAGAATCCAGTCTCTCCCTCACTCCTGGGTATCTCATACACCGTTTATAAACCACCACGAACCCCTCAATTAGATTTCAGTCTCTCCCTCACTCCTGGGTGTCTCATATGCTGTATATAAACAACCCAATCCCCTCGATTAGATTTCAGTCTCTCCCTCACTCCTGGTTATCTCATATGCTGTATATAAACCACCCCGAACCGCTAGATTAGATTTCGGTCTCTCCCTCAATCCTGGGTATCTCATATGCTGTATATAAACAACCCAAAACCCCTCGATTAGATTTCAGTCTCTCCCTCACTCCTGGTTATCTCATATGCTGTATATAAACCACCCCGAACCCCTCGATTATATTCCAGTCACTCCCTCACTCCTGGATATCTGATACACTGTATATAAACCACCCCGAACCCCTCAATTAGATTCCAGTCACTCCCTCACTCCTGGATATCTGATACACTGTATATAAACCACCCTAAACCCTTCAATTTAATTCCAGTCTGTCCCTCACTCTTGGGTATCTCAAATGCTGTATATAAGCCACCCCGAACCCCTAGATTTGATTCCTGTCTCACCGTCGCTCCTGCTTATCTCATATGCTGTACATAAACCACCGTGAACCCCTCAATTTAATTCCAGTCTGTCCCTCACTCCTGGGTATCTCATATGCTGTATATAAACCACCCCTAACCCTTCGATTAGATTTCCGTCTCTCACTCATTCCTGGGTATCTCATATGCTGTATCTAAACCACCCTGAACCCCTCTATTAGATTCTAGTCTCTCCCTCACTCCTGGTTATCTTATATGGTGCATGTAAACCACCCCGCACCTCTCGATTAGATTTCAATCTCTCCCTCACTCCTGGTTATCTCATACACTGTATATAAACCACCCTGAACCCCTCGATTTGATTCCAGTCTGTCCCTCATTCTTGGGTATCTCATATGCTGTATGTAAAGCACCATAATCCCTCGATGAGATTCCAGTCTGTCCTTCACTCTTGAGTACCTCACATGTTGTATATAAACCACCCTGAACCCCTCGATTAGATTCCAGTGTGTTCCTCACTCTTAGGAATCTCATAAGCTCTAAATAAACCACCCTGAACCCCTCAATTTAATTCCAGTCTGTCCCTCACTCCTGGGTATCTCATTTGCTGTATGTAAAGCACCCATAACCCCTCGATTAGATTCCAGTCTGTCCCTCACTCTTGTGCATTTCATTTGCTGTATATAAACCACCCCGAACCCCTCGATTAGATTTCCGTCTCTCCCTCATTCCTCGTATCTCATATGCTGGAAATAAACCACCCTGAACCCCTCGATTAGATTCCAGTCTGTCCCTGACTCCTGGGTATTTCATATGCTGTACATAAACCACCCGAACCCCTCGAATAGATTCCAGTCTCTCCCTCACGCCTGGTTATATCATATGCTGTATATAAACCACCCCGAACCCCTTGATTAGATTTCAATCTCTCACCACTCCTGGCTATCTCATACACTGTATATAAACCACCCTGAACCGCTCGATTTGATTCCTGTCTCACCGTCGCTCCTGGTTAACTCATATGCTGTACGTAAACCACCCTGAACCCCTTAATTTAATTCCAGTCTGTCCCTCACTCTTGGGTATCTCATATGCTGTTTGTAAACGACCCATAACCCCTCGATTAGATTCCAGTCTGTCCCTCACTCTTGAGTACCTCATATGCTGTATATAAACCACTTCGAACCCCTCGGTTAGATTTCAGTCTCTCCCTCACTCCGGGGTATCTGATATGCTTCATGTAAACCACCCCGAACCCCTCGATTAGATTTCAGCCTCTCCCTCACACCGGGGTGTCTGATAAGCTGTATGTAAACCACCCTGAACCCCTCGATTCGATTCCAGTCTCTCCCTCACTCCTGGTTATCTCATATGCTGTATATAAAACACCCTGAACCCCTCGATTCGATTCCAGTCTCTCCCTCACTCCTGGTTATCTCAAATGCTGTATGCAAACCATCCCGCACTCCCCGATTAGATTCCAGTCTCTCCCTCACTCTTGGGTATCTCATACACTGTATATAAACCACCCCGAACCCCTCGATTAGATTGCAGTCTCTCCCTCACTCAAGGGTATCTCCTATAATGTATATAAACCAGCCCGAACCGCTCGGTTAGATTTCGGTCTCTCCCTCACTCCTGGGTATCTCATATGCTGTATATAAACAACCCCAAACCCCTCGATTAGATTTCAGTCCCTCCCTCACTCCTGGTTATCTCATATGCTGTATATAAACCACCCCAAACCCCTCGATTAGATTTCAGTCTCTCCCTCACTCCTGGTTATCTCATATGCTGTATATAAACCACCCCGAACCCCTCGATTAGATTCCAGTCACTCCCTCACTCCTGGATATCTGATACACTGTATATAAACCACCCTAAACCCCTCGATTCGATTCCTGTCTCACCGTCGCTCCTGGTTATCTCATATGCTCTACATAAACTACCGTGAACCCCTCAATTTAATTCCAGTCTGTCCCTCACTCCTGGGTATCTCACATGCTGTATATAAACCACCCCTAACCCTTCGATTAGATTTCCGTCTCTCACTCATTCCTGGGTATCTCATATGCTGTATCTAAACCACCCTGAACGGCTCTATTAGATTCCAGTCTGTCCCTCACTCCTGGTTATCTCATATGGTGTATGTAAACCACCCCGCACCTCTCGATTATATTTCAATCTCTCCCTCACTCCTGGTTATCTCATACACTGTATATAAACCACCCTGAACCCCTCGATTTGATTCCAGTCTGTCCCTCATTCTTGGGTATCTCATATGCTGTATGTAAAGCACCCATAATCCCTCGATGAGATTCCAGTCTGTCCCTCACTCTTGAGTACCTCACATGTTGTATATAAACCACCATGAACCCCTCGATTAGATTCCAGTGTGTTCCTCACTCTTAGGCATCTCATAAGCTCTAAATAAACCACCCTGAACCCCTCGATTAGATTCCAGTCTGTCCCTCACTCTTGGATATCTCATATGCTGTATATAAACCACCCCAAAACCCTCGGTTAGATTTCAGTCTCTCCCTCACACCTGTGTATCTCATATGCTGTATATCAACCACCCCGAACCCCTCGATTACATTTCAGTCTCTCCATACTCCTGGTTATCTCATATGCTGTATATAAACCACCCAGAACCCCTCGATTTGATTCCAGTGTCTGTCCCTCATTCTTGGGTGTCTCATATGCTGTATGTAAACCATAAACCCCTCAATTAGATTCCAGTCTGGAACTCACTCCTGGGGATGTGTTATTGAATCAGTGAAGTGATCCTTGTTGGATGTTGACCGAAGAAAAGGTAAACTAAATGGTCAAATGTTACATTGGGAGCAGGAACACAGAAAGCTGCTGTTTCATTTCAGTTCTGTTACATATCTCCAAGTTTCAGATTGGGACTGAATTTCTGTCACAATGGGGAAAATCTCAAATGCTGTTTACTGTCCTGCTTGAATGCATCATCATAAAATGAATTCCCTTGCAAGATAGGAAATGGAGACAGCTTCTGGATGGTGTCTGTATCTGTGTGTGTGTGATTCTGTCTGTCTGTGTATGTCTGTTTGTGTGTGATTCTGTGTGCGTGTTCAATGTTTTATATATTTTCAAACTGCATTGATGTTGCCAGTCTCTCTTGCTTTTCCGTATGTATAAACTCAATGTCATCGTTTTGCTGATATAAAATGGTGGCTGTGGACAAATTTAAAATGTCTGCCTGACTGATGTGTGTCAGGAATACTTTCACCAAGGGAGAAGGGAAAATGTGTCAAAAGCCATTTACATTCATTGATGCTAGCAGAGATAGGAAATTGAGACAGCTCTTTGAAGGGGGTGAAAATGTAAATCCCAGATACTGTTTCCAGGGAATCCTGAGAGACAATGTGACATTCCTGAAAAGTCTGCCTTACTTTCCAAGCTCCTAGTATATGAGAGAAACATAATATACAAAACCTGAAAGAGCTCAGCCACTGAATTTTAGATTTGCAGCGTTTGATCAGGCTAGGCTAGGCTAGGCCTTATTCCAAATTGAAGTGTTTCTCAAATCCAACACTGACCTTCTGTGGGTTCAAATTGGGAACCCATTGACTAGATTCAAGGCTGTAAATCACGCTGGGCTATCTTTTTTTCTGTACATAACCACACTGAACCCCTCGATTAAATTCCAAGCTGTAACTCACCATGGGCTATCTGTTACTCTGTATATAAACCACTCTGAACCCATCGATTAGATTCCAGTCTGTCCCTCGCTCTTGGGTATCTCATATGCTCTATATAAACCACCCCGAACCGCTCGGTTAGATTTCAGTCTCTAACTCACTCATGGGTATCTCATATGCTGTATATAAAAAACCTCAAGCCCTCGGTTAGATTAGAGTCTCTCCCTCAATCCTGGGTATCTCATATGCTTTATATAAACCAGCCTGTACCCTGCGATTAGATTTCAGTCTCTCCCTCACTCATGGGTAACTCGTATGCTGTATATAAACCACCCTGAACCCCTCGATTAGATTTCAGTCTCTCCCTCACTCATGGGTATCTCATATGCTTTATATAAACCACCCTGTACCCCGTGATTAGATTTCAGTCTCTCCCTCACTCATGGGTATCTCATATGCTGTATATAAAACACTCCAAACCCCTCAATTTAATTCCAGTCTGTCCCTCACTCTTGGGTATCTCAAATGCTGTATATAAACCACCCTGAACCCCTAGATTTGATTCCTGTCTCACCGTCTTTCCTGGTTATCTCATATGCTGCACATAAACTTCCCTGAACCCCTTAATTTAATTCCAGTCTGTCCCTCACTCTTGGTTATCTCATATGCTGTTTGTAAACCACCCATAACCCCTCGATTAGATTCCAGTCTGTCCCTCACTCTTGAGTACCTCATATGCTGTATATAAACCACTTCGAACCCCTCGATTAGATTCCAATCTGTCCCTCACTCTTGGGCATGTCATTTGCTGTATATAAACCACCCCGAACCCCTCGATTAGATTTCCGTCTCTCCCTCATTCCTGGGTATCTCATATGCTGTATATAAACCACCTCGAACCCCTCGATTAGATTCCAGTCTCTCCCTCACTCCAGGGTATCTCATATGCTGTATGTAAACCACCGTGAACCCCTCAATTAGATTTCAGTCTCTCACCACTCCTGGATATCTCGTACACTGGAAATAAACCACCCTGAAATCCTCGATTTGATTCCTGTCTCACTGTCGCACCTGGTTATCTCATATACTGTACATAAACCACCCTGAACCCCTCAATTTAATTCCAGTCTGTCCCTCACTCTTGAGTACCTCATATGCTGTATATAAACCACTTCGAACCCCTCGGTTAGATTTCAGTCTCTCCCTCACTCCGGTGTATCTGATTGCCGTATGTAAACCACCCCGAACCCCTCGATAACATTTCCGTCTCTCCCTCACTACTGAGTATCTCATATGCTGTATATAAACCACCCTGAACCCCTCCATTAGATTTCAGTCTCTCCCTCACTCCTGGGTTTCTCATATGCTGTATGTAAACCACCCTGAACCCCTCGATTCGATTCCAGTCTCTCCCTTACACATGGTTATCTCATATGCTGTATATAAACCACCCCAAACCCCTCAATTTAATTCCAGTCTGTCCCTCACTCTTGAGTACCTCATATGCTGTATATAAACCACTTCGAACCCCTCGGTTAGATTTCAGTCTCTCCCTCACTCCGGTGTATCTGATTGCCGTATGTAAACCACCCCGAACCCCTCGATAACATTTCCGTCTCTCCCTCACTACTGAGTATCTCATATGCTGTATATAAACCACCCTGAACCCCTCCATTAGATTTCAGTCTCTCCCTCACTCCTGGGTATCTCATATGCTGTATATAAACAACCCCAAACCCCTCGATTAGATTTCAGTCCCTCCCTCACTCCTGGTTATCTCATATGCTGTATATAAACCACCCCAAACCCCTCGATTAGATTTCAGTCTCTCCCTCACTCCTGGTTATCTCATATGCTGTATATAAACCACCCCGAACCCCTCGATTAGATTCCAGTCACTCCCTCACTCCTGGATATCTGATACACTATATATAAACCACCCTAAACCCCTCGATTCGATTCCTGTCTCACCGTCGCTCCTGGTTATCTCATATGCTCTACATAAACTACCGTGAACCCCTCAATTTAATTCCAGTCTGTCCCTCACTCCTGGGTATCTCACATGCTGTATATAAACCACCCCTAACCCTTCGATTAGATTTCCGTCTCTCACTCATTCCTGGGTATCTCATATGCTGTATCTAAACCACCCTGAACGGCTCTATTAGATTCCAGTCTGTCCCTCACTCCTGGTTATCTCATATGGTGTATGTAAACCACCCCGCACCTCTCGATTATATTTCAATCTCTCCCTCACTCCTGGTTATCTCATACACTGTATATAAACCACCCTGAACCCCTCGATTTGATTCCAGTCTGTCCCTCATTCTTGGGTATCTCATATGCTGTATGTAAAGCACCCAAATCCCTCGATGAGATTCCAGTCTGTCCCTCACTCTTGAGTACCTCACATGTTGTATATAAACCACCATGAACCCCTCGATTAGATTCCAGTGTGTTCCTCACTCTTAGGCATCTCATAAGCTCTAAATAAACCACCCTGAACCCCTCGATTAGATTCCAGTCTGTCCCTCACTCTTGGATATCTCATATGCTGTATATAAACCACCCCAAAACCCTCGGTTAGATTTCAGTCTCTCCCTCACACCTGTGTATCTCATATGCTGTATATCAACCACCCCGAACCCCTCGATTACATTTCAGTCTCTCCATACTCCTGGTTATCTCATATGCTGTATATAAACCACCCAGAACCCCTCGATTTGATTCCAGTGTCTGTCCCTCATTCTTGGGTGTCTCATATGCTATATGTAAACCATAAACCCCTCAATTAGATTCCAGTCTGGAACTCACTCCTGGGGATGTGTTATTGAATCAGTGAAGTGATCCTTGTTGGATGTTGACCGAAGAAAAGGTAAACTAAATGGTCAAATGTTACATTGGGAGCAGGAACACAGAAAGCTGCTGTTTCATTTCAGTTCTGTTACATATCTCCAAGTTTCAGATTGGGACTGAATTTCTGTCACAATGGGGAAAATCTCAAATGCTGTTTACTGTCCTGCTTGAATGCATCATCATAAAATGAATTCCCTTGCAAGATAGGAAATGGAGACAGCTTCTGGATGGTGTCTGTATCTGTGTGTGTGTGATTCTGTCTGTCTGTGTATGTCTGTTTGTGTGTGATTCTGTGTGCGTGTTCAATGTTTTATATATTTTCAAACTGCATTGATGTTGCCAGTCTCTCTTGCTTTTCCGTATGTATAAACTCAATGTCATCGTTTTGCTGATATAAAATGGTGGCTGTGGACAAATTTAAAATGTCTGCCTGACTGATGTGTGTCAGGAATACTTTCACCAAGGGAGAAGGGAAAATGTGTCAAAAGCCATTTACATTCATTGATGCTAGCAGAGATAGGAAATTGAGACAGCTCTTTGAAGGGGGTGAAAATGTAAATCCCAGATACTGTTTCCAGGGAATCCTGAGAGACAATGTGACATTCCTGAAAAGTCTGCCTTACTTTCCAAGCTCCTAGTATATGAGAGAAACATAATATACAAAACCTGAAAGAGCTCAGCCACTGAATTTTAGATTTGCAGCGTTTGATCAGGCTAGGCTAGGCTAGGCCTTATTCCAAATTGAAGTGTTTCTCAAATCCAACACTGACCTTCTGTGGGTTCAAATTGGGAACCCATTGACTAGATTCAAGGCTGTAAATCACGCTGGGCTATCTTTTTTTCTGTACATAACCACACTGAACCCCTCGATTAAATTCCAAGCTGTAACTCACCATGGGCTATCTGTTACTCTGTATATAAACCACTCTGAACCCATCGATTAGATTCCAGTCTGTCCCTCGCTCTTGGGTATCTCATATGCTCTATATAAACCACCCCGAACCGCTCGGTTAGATTTCAGTCTCTAACTCACTCATGGGTATCTCATATGCTGTATATAAAAAACCTCAAGCCCTCGGTTAGATTAGAGTCTCTCCCTCAATCCTGGGTATCTCATATGCTTTATATAAACCAGCCTGTACCCCGCGATTAGATTTCAGTCTCTCCCTCACTCATGGGTAACTCGTATGCTGTATATAAACCACCCTGAACCCATCGATTAGATTCCAGTCTGTCCCTCGCTCTTGGGTATCTCATATGCTCTATATAAACCACCCCGAACCGCTCGGTTAGATTTCAGTCTCTAACTCACTCATGGGTATCTCATATGCTGTATATAAAAAACCTCAAGCCCTCGGTTAGATTAGAGTCTCTCCCTCAATCCTGGGTATCTCATATGCTTTATATAAACCAGCCTGTACCCCGTGATTAGATTTCAGTCTCTCCCTCACTCATGGGTATCTCATATGCTGTATATAAAACACTCCAAACCCCTCAATTTAATTCCAGTCTGTCCCTCACTCTTGGGTATCTCAAATGCTGTATATAAACCACCCTGAACCCCTAGATTTGATTCCTGTCTCACCGTCTTTCCTGGTTATCTCATATGCTGCACATAAACTTCCCTGAACCCCTTAATTTAATTCCAGTCTGTCCCTCACTCTTGGTTATCTCATATGCTGTTTGTAAACCACCCATAACCCCTCGATTAGATTCCAGTCTGTCCCTCACTCTTGAGTACCTCATATGCTGTATATAAACCACTTCGAACCCCTCGATTAGATTCCAGTCTGTCCCTCACTCTTGGGCATGTCATTTGCTGTATATAAACCACCCCGAACCCCTCGATTAGATTTCCGTCTCTCCCTCATTCCTGGGTATCTCATATGCTGTATATAAACCACCTCGAACCCCTCGATTAGATTCCAGTCTCTCCCTCACTCCAGGGTATCTCATATGCTGTATGTAAACCACCGTGAACCCCTCAATTAGATTTCAGTCTCTCACCACTCCTGGATATCTCGTACACTGGAAATAAACCACCCTGAAACCCTCGATTTGATTCCTGTCTCACTGTCGCACCTGGTTATCTCATATACTGTACATAAACCACCCTGAACCCCTCAATTTAATTCCAGTCTGTCCCTCACTCTTGAGTACCTCATATGCTGTATATAAACTACTTCGAACCCCTCGGTTAGATTTCAGTCTCTCCCTCACTCCGGTGTATCTGATTGCCGTATGTAAACCACCCCGAACCCCTCGATAACATTTCCGTCTCTCCCTCACTACTGAGTATCTCATATGCTGTATATAAACCACCCTGAACCCCTCCATTAGATTTCAGTCTCTCCCTCACTCCTGGGTTTCTCATATGCTGTATGTAAACCACCCTGAACCCCTCGATTCGATTCCAGTCTCTCCCTTACACATGGTTATCTCATATGCTGTATATAAACCACCCCAAACCCCTCAATTTAATTCCAGTCTGTCCCTCACTCTTGGGTATCTCATATGCTGTACATAAACCACCCCGAACCCCTCGATTAGATTCCAGTCTCTGCCTCACACCTGGTTATCTCATATGCTGTACATAAACCACCCTGAACCCCTCGATTAGATTCAAGTCTCTCCCTCACACCTGGTTATCTCATATGCTTTATATAAACCACCCTGTACCCCGTGATTAGATTTCAGTCACTCCCTCACTCATGGGTATCTCATATGCTGTATATAAACCACCCCAAACTCCTCAATTTAATTCCAGTCTGTCCCTCACTCTTGGGTATCTCAAATGCTGTATATAAACCACCCCGAACCCCTAGATTTGATTCCTGTCTCACCATCTTTCCTGGTTATCTCATATGCTGTACATAAACCACCCTGAACCCCTCAATTAGATTTCAGTCTCTCACCACTCCTGGATATCTCGTACACTTGAAATAAACCACCCTGAAACCCTCGATTTGATTCCTGTCTCACCGTCGCACCTGGTTATCTCATATACTGTACATAAACCACCCTGAACCCCTCAATTTAATTCCAGTCTGTCCCTCACTCTTGAGTACCTCATATGCTGTATATAAACCACTTCGAACCCCTCGGTTAGATTTCAGTCTCTCCCTCACTCTGGTGTATCTGATTGCTGTATGTAAACCACCCCGAACCCCTGGATTAGATTTCAGTCTCTCCCTCACTACTGAGTATCTCATATCTTGTATGTAAACCACCCTGAACCCCTCCATTAGATTTCAGTCTCTCCCTCACTCCTGGCTATCTCATATGCTGTATGTAATCCACCCTGAAACCCTCGAATCGATTCCAGTCTCTCCCTCACACCTGGTTTTCTCATATGCTGTATGTAAACTACCCTGAACCACTCGATTATATTCCAGTCTCTCCCTCACTCCTGGGTATCTCATATGCTGTATACAAACCACCCCGAACCCCTCGATTAGATTTTGGTCTCTCGCACACTCATGGGTATCTCATATGCTGTATATAAACCACTCCGAAACCCTCGAATAGATTACAGTCTCTCCCTCGCTCCTGGTTATCGCATATGCAGTTTATAAACCACTCCGAACCCGTCGATTACATTTCAGTCTTTCCCTCACTCCTCGGAATCATATGCTGTATGTAAACCACCGAGAACCCCTCGATTTGCTTCCAGTGTCTGTCCCTCACTCTTGGGTGTCTCATATGCTGTGTGTAAACCATAAACCCCTCAATTAGGTTCCAGTCTGGAACTCACTCCTGGGGATGTGTTATTGGATCAGTGAAGTGATCCTTGTTGGATGTTGACCGAAGAAAAGGTAAACTAAATGGTCAAATGTTACATTGGGAGCAGGAACACAGAAAGCTGTTGTTTCCTTTCAGTTCTGTTACATACCTCCAAGTTTCAGATTGGGACTGAATGTCTGTCACAATGGGGAAAATCTCAAAAGCTGTTCACTGTTCTGCTTGAATGCATCATCATAAAATGAATTCCCTTGCAAGATAGGAAATGGAGACAGCTTCTGGATGGTGTCTGTATCTGTGTGTGTGTGATTCTGTCTGTCTGTGTATATCTGTTTGTGTGTGATTCTGTGTGCGTGTTCAATGTTTTATATATTTTCAAACTGCATTGATGTTGCCAGTCTCTCTTGCTTTTCCGTATTTATAAACTCAATGTCATCGTTTTGCTGATATAAAATGGTGGCTGTGGACAAATTTAAAATGTCTGCCTGACTGATGTGTGTCAGGAATACTTTCACCAAGGGAGAAGGGACAATGTGTCAAAAGCCATTTACATTCATTGATGTTAGCAGAGATAGGAAATTGAGACAGCTCTTTGAAGGGGATGAAAATGTAAATCTCAGATACTGTTTCCAGTGAATCCGGAGAGACAATGTGACATTCCTGAAAAGTCTGCCTTACTTTCCAAGCTCCTAGTATATGAGAGAATCATAATATACAAAACCTGAATGAGCTCAGCCACTGAATTGTAGATTTGCAGCGTTTGATCAGGCTAGGCTAGGCTAGGCCTTATCCCAAATTGAAGGGTTTCTCAAATCCAACACTAACCTTCAGTGGGTTTAAATTGGGAACCCATTGACTAGATTGAAGGCTGTAAATCACTCTGGGCTATCTTTTTTTCTGTACATAACCACACTGAACCCCACGATTAAATTCCAAGCTGTAACTCACCCTGGGCTATCTGTTACTCTGTATATAAACCACTCTGAACCCATCGATGAGATTCCAGTCTGTCCCTCGCTCTTGGGTATCTCATATGCTGCATTTCAACCAGCCCGAACCGCTCGGTTAGATTTCAGTCTCTAACTCACTCATGGGTATCTCATATGCTGTACATAAAAAACCTCAAACCCTCGGTTAGATTAGAGTCTCTCCCTCAATCCTGGGTATCTCAGATGATTTATATAAACCACCCTGTACCCCGCGAATAGATTTCAGTCTCTCCCTCACTCATGGGTATCTCATATGCTGTATATAAACCACCCCGAACCCCTCGATTAGATTTCCGTCTCTCCCTTACTCATGGGTATCTCATATGCTGCATATAAACCACCCTGAACCCCTAAATTAGATTCCAATCTCTCCCTGCCACCTGGTTATCTCATATGCTTTATGTAAACCACCCTGTACCCCGTGATTAGATTTCAGTCTCTCCCTCACTCATGGGTATTTCATATGCTGTATATAAACCACCCCAAACCCCTCAATTTAATTCCAGTCTGTCCCTCACTCTTGGGTATCTCGAATGCTGTATATAAACCACCCCGAACCCTAGATTTGATTCCTGTCTCACCGTCTTTCCTGGTTATCTCACATGCTGTACATAAACCACCCTGAACCCCTCGATTAGATTCCAGTCTCTCCCTCACACCTAGTTATCTCATCTGCTTTATATAAACCATCCTGTACCCCGCGATTAGATTTCAGTCTCTCCCTCACTGATGGGTATCTCATATGCTGTATATAAACCACCCCGAACCCCTCGATTAGATTTCAGTCTCTCCCTCACTCATGGGTATATCATATGCTGCTTATAATCCACCCTGAACCCCTCGATTAGATTCCAGTCTCTACCTCACACCTGGTTATCTCATATGCTTTATATAAACCACCCTGTACCCCGTGATTAGATTTCAGTCTCTCCCTCACTCATGGGTATCTCATATGCTGTATATAAACCACCCCAAACCCCTCAATTTAATTCCAGTCTGTCCCTCACTCTTGGGTATCTCAAATGCTGTATATAAACCACCCCGAACCCCTAGATTTGATTCCTGTCTCACCGTCTTTCCTGGTTATCTCATATGCTGTACATAAACTTCCCTGAACCCCTTAATTTAATTCCAGTCTGTCCCTCACTCTTGGGTATTTCATATGCTGTTTGTGAACCACCCATAACCCCTCGATTCGATTCCAGTCTGTCCCTCACTCTTGAGTACCTCATATGCTGTATATAAACCACTTCGAATCCCTCGATTAGATTCCAATCTGTCCCTCACTCTTGGGCATTTCATTTGCTGTATATAAACCACCCCGAACCCCTCGATTAGATTTCCGTCTCTCCCTCATTCCTGGGTATCTCATATGCTGTATATGAACCACCTCAAAACCCTCGATTAGATTCCAGTCTCTCCCTCACTCCAGGGTATCTCATATGCTGTATGTAAACCACCGTGAACCCCTCAATTAGATTTCAGTCTCTCACCACTCCTGGATATCTCGTACACTGGAAATAAACCACCCTGAAACCCTCGATTTGATTCCTGTCTCACTGTCGCACCTGGTTATCTCATATACTGTACATAAACCACCCTGAACCCCTCAATTTAATTCCAGTCTGTCCCTCACTCTTGAGTACCTCATATGCTGTATATAAACTACTTCGAACCCCTCGGTTAGATTTCAGTCTCTCCCTCACTCCGGTGTATCTGATTGCCGTATGTAAACCACCCCGAACCCCTCGATAACATTTCCGTCTCTCCCTCACTACTGAGTATCTCATATGCTGTATATAAACCACCCTGAACCCCTCCATTAGATTTCAGTCTCTCCCTCACTCCTGGGTTTCTCATATGCTGTATGTAAACCACCCTGAACCCCTCGATTCGATTCCAGTCTCTCCCTTACACATGGTTATCTCATATGCTGTATATAAACCACCCCAAACCCCTCAATTTAATTCCAGTCTGTCCCTCACTCTTGGGTATCTCATATGCTGTACATAAACCACCCCGAACCCCTCGATTAGATTCCAGTCTCTGCCTCACACCTGGTTATCTCATATGCTGTACATAAACCACCCTGAACCCCTCGATTAGATTCAAGTCTCTCCCTCACACCTGGTTATCTCATATGCTTTATATAAACCACCCTGTACCCCGTGATTAGATTTCAGTCACTCCCTCACTCATGGGTATCTCATATGCTGTATATAAACCACCCCAAACTCCTCAATTTAATTCCAGTCTGTCCCTCACTCTTGGGTATCTCAAATGCTGTATATAAACCACCCCGAACCCCTAGATTTGATTCCTGTCTCACCATCTTTCCTGGTTATCTCATATGCTGTACATAAACCACCCTGAACCCCTCAATTAGATTTCAGTCTCTCACCACTCCTGGATATCTCGTACACTTGAAATAAACCACCCTGAAACCCTCGATTTGATTCCTGTCTCACCGTCGCACCTGGTTATCTCATATACTGTACATAAACCACCCTGAACCCCTCAATTTAATTCCAGTCTGTCCCTCACTCTTGAGTACCTCATATGCTGTATATAAACCACTTCGAACCCCTCGGTTAGATTTCAGTCTCTCCCTCACTCTGGTGTATCTGATTGCTGTATGTAAACCACCCCGAACCCCTGGATTAGATTTCAGTCTCTCCCTCACTACTGAGTATCTCATATCTTGTATGTAAACCACCCTGAACCCCTCCATTAGATTTCAGTCTCTCCCTCACTCCTGGCTATCTCATATGCTGTATGTAATCCACCCTGAAACCCTCGAATCGATTCCAGTCTCTCCCTCACACCTGGTTTTCTCATATGCTGTATGTAAACTACCCTGAACCACTCGATTATATTCCAGTCTCTCCCTCACTCCTGGGTATCTCATATGCTGTATACAAACCACCCCGAACCCCTCGATTAGATTTTGGTCTCTCGCACACTCATGGGTATCTCATATGCTGTATATAAACCACTCCGAAACCCTCGAATAGATTACAGTCTCTCCCTCGCTCCTGGTTATCGCATATGCAGTTTATAAACCACTCCGAACCCGTCGATTACATTTCAGTCTTTCCCTCACTCCTCGGAATCATATGCTGTATGTAAACCACCGAGAACCCCTCGATTTGCTTCCAGTGTCTGTCCCTCACTCTTGGGTGTCTCATATGCTGTGTGTAAACCATAAACCCCTCAATTAGGTTCCAGTCTGGAACTCACTCCTGGGGATGTGTTATTGGATCAGTGAAGTGATCCTTGTTGGATGTTGACCGAAGAAAAGGTAAACTAAATGGTCAAATGTTACATTGGGAGCAGGAACACAGAAAGCTGTTGTTTCCTTTCAGTTCTGTTACATACCTCCAAGTTTCAGATTGGGACTGAATGTCTGTCACAATGGGGAAAATCTCAAAAGCTGTTCACTGTTCTGCTTGAATGCATCATCATAAAATGAATTCCCTTGCAAGATAGGAAATGGAGACAGCTTCTGGATGGTGTCTGTATCTGTGTGTGTGTGATTCTGTCTGTCTGTGTATATCTGTTTGTGTGTGATTCTGTGTGCGTGTTCAATGTTTTATATATTTTCAAACTGCATTGATGTTGCCAGTCTCTCTTGCTTTTCCGTATTTATAAACTCAATGTCATCGTTTTGCTGATATAAAATGGTGGCTGTGGACAAATTTAAAATGTCTGCCTGACTGATGTGTGTCAGGAATACTTTCACCAAGGGAGAAGGGACAATGTGTCAAAAGCCATTTACATTCATTGATGTTAGCAGAGATAGGAAATTGAGACAGCTCTTTGAAGGGGATGAAAATGTAAATCTCAGATACTGTTTCCAGTGAATCCGGAGAGACAATGTGACATTCCTGAAAAGTCTGCCTTACTTTCCAAGCTCCTAGTATATGAGAGAATCATAATATACAAAACCTGAATGAGCTCAGCCACTGAATTGTAGATTTGCAGCGTTTGATCAGGCTAGGCTAGGCTAGGCCTTATCCCAAATTGAAGGGTTTCTCAAATCCAACACTAACCTTCAGTGGGTTTAAATTGGGAACCCATTGACTAGATTGAAGGCTGTAAATCACTCTGGGCTATCTTTTTTTCTGTACATAACCACACTGAACCCCACGATTAAATTCCAAGCTGTAACTCACCCTGGGCTATCTGTTACTCTGTATATAAACCACTCTGAACCCATCGATGAGATTCCAGTCTGTCCCTCGCTCTTGGGTATCTCATATGCTGCATTTCAACCAGCCCGAACCGCTCGGTTAGATTTCAGTCTCTAACTCACTCATGGGTATCTCATATGCTGTACATAAAAAACCTCAAACCCTCGGTTAGATTAGAGTCTCTCCCTCAATCCTGGGTATCTCAGATGATTTATATAAACCACCCTGTACCCCGCGAATAGATTTCAGTCTCTCCCTCACTCATGGGTATCTCATATGCTGTATATAAACCACCCCGAACCCCTCGATTAGATTTCCGTCTCTCCCTTACTCATGGGTATCTCATATGCTGCATATAAACCACCCTGAACCCCTAAATTAGATTCCAATCTCTCCCTGCCACCTGGTTATCTCATATGCTTTATGTAAACCACCCTGTACCCCGTGATTAGATTTCAGTCTCTCCCTCACTCATGGGTATTTCATATGCTGTATATAAACCACCCCAAACCCCTCAATTTAATTCCAGTCTGTCCCTCACTCTTGGGTATCTCGAATGCTGTATATAAACCACCCCGAACCCTAGATTTGATTCCTGTCTCACCGTCTTTCCTGGTTATCTCACATGCTGTACATAAACCACCCTGAACCCCTCGATTAGATTCCAGTCTCTCCCTCACACCTAGTTATCTCATCTGCTTTATATAAACCATCCTGTACCCCGCGATTAGATTTCAGTCTCTCCCTCACTGATGGGTATCTCATATGCTGTATATAAACCACCCCGAACCCCTCGATTAGATTTCAGTCTCTCCCTCACTCATGGGTATATCATATGCTGCTTATAATCCACCCTGAACCCCTCGATTAGATTCCAGTCTCTACCTCACACCTGGTTATCTCATATGCTTTATATAAACCACCCTGTACCCCGTGATTAGATTTCAGTCTCTCCCTCACTCATGGGTATCTCATATGCTGTATATAAACCACCCCAAACCCCTCAATTTAATTCCAGTCTGTCCCTCACTCTTGGGTATCTCAAATGCTGTATATAAACCACCCCGAACCCCTAGATTTGATTCCTGTCTCACCGTCTTTCCTGGTTATCTCATATGCTGTACATAAACTTCCCTGAACCCCTTAATTTAATTCCAGTCTGTCCCTCACTCTTGGGTATTTCATATGCTGTTTGTGAACCACCCATAACCCCTCGATTCGATTCCAGTCTGTCCCTCACTCTTGAGTACCTCATATGCTGTATATAAACCACTTCGAATCCCTCGATTAGATTCCAATCTGTCCCTCACTCTTGGGCATTTCATTTGCTGTATATAAACCACCCCGAACCCCTCGATTAGATTTCCGTCTCTCCCTCATTCCTGGGTATCTCATATGCTGTATATGAACCACCTCAAAACCCTCGATTAGATTCCAGTCTCTCCCTCACTCCAGGGTATCTCATATGCTCTATGTAAACCACCCTGAACCCCTCAATTAGATTTCAGTCTCTCACCACTCCTGGATATCTCGTACACTGGAAATAAACCACCCTTAAACCCTCGATTTGATTCCTGTCTCACCGTCGCACCTGGTTATCTCAGATACTGTACATAAACCACCCTGAACCCCTCAATTTAATTCCAGTCTGTCCCTCACGCTTGAGTACCTCATATGCTGTATATAAACCACTTCGAACCCCTCGGTTAGATTTCAGTCTCTCCCTCACTCCGGTTTATCTGATTGCTGTATGTAAACCACCCCGAACCCTTCGATAGATTTCAGTCTCTCCCTCACTACTGAGTATCTCATATGCTGTATGTAAACCACCCTGAACCCCTCCATTAGATTTCAGTCTCTCCCTCACTCCTGGGTATCTCATATGCTGTATGTAAACCACCCTGAACCCCTCGATTCGATTCCAGTCTCTCCCTCACTCCTGGTTATCTCATATGCTGTATGTAAACTACCGTGAACCACTCGATTATATTCCAGTCTCTCCCTCACTCCTGGGTATCTCATATGCTGTATATAAACCACCCCGAACCCCTCGATTACATTTCAGTCTTTCCCTCACTCCTCGCAATCATATGCTGTATCTAAACCACCCTGAACCCCTCGATTTGATTCCAGTGTCTGTCCCTCATTCTTGGGTGTCTCATATGCTGTGTGTAAACCATAAACCCCTCAATGAGATTGCAGTCTGGAACTCACTCCTGGGGATGTGTTATTGGATCAGTGAAGTGATCCTTGTTGGATGTTGACTGAAGAAAAGGTAAACTAAATGGTCAAATGTTACATTGGGAGCAGGAACACAGAAAGCTGCTGTTTCCTTTCAGTTCTGTTACATATCTCCAAGTTTCAGATTGGCACTGAATTTCTGTCACAATGGGGAAAATCTCAAAAGCTGTTTACTGTCCTGCTTGAATGCATCATCATAAAATGAATTCCCTTGCAAGATAGGAAATGGAGACAGCTTCTGGATGGTGTCTGTATCTGTGTGTGTGTGATTCTGTCTGTCTGTGTATGTCTGTTTGTGTGTGATTCTGTGTGCGTGTTCAATGTTTTATATATTTTCAAACTGCATTGATGTTACCAGTCTCTTGCTTTTCCGTATTTATAAACTCAATGTCATCGTTTTGCTGACATAAAATGGTGGCTGTGGACAAATTTTAAATGTCTGCCTGACTGATGTGTGTCAGGAATACTTTCACCAAGGGAGAGGGGACAATGTGTCAAAAGCCATTTACATTCATTGATGCTAGCAGAGATAGGAAATTGAGACAGCTCTTTGAAGGGGATGAAAATGTAAATCTCAGATACTGTTTCCAGTGAATCCGGAGAGACAATGTGACATTCCTGAAAAGTCTGCCTTACTTTCCAAGCTCCTAGTATATGAGAGAAACATAATATACAAAACCTGAAAGAGCTCAGCCACTGAATTGTAGATTTGCAGCGTTTGATCAGGCTAGGCTAGGCTAGGCCTTATCCCAAATTGAAGGGTTTCTCAAATCCAACACTGACCTTCTGTGGGTTTAAATTGGGAACCCATTGACTAGATTCAAGGCTGTAAATCACTCTGGGCTATCGTTTTTTCTGTACATAACCACACTGAACCCCTCGATTAAATTCCAAGCTGTAACTCACCCTGGGCTATCTGTTACTCTGTATATAAACCACTCTGAACCCATCGATTAGATTCCAGTCTGTCCCTCGCTCTTGGGTATCTCATATGCTGTACATAATCCACCCCGAACCGCTCGGTTAGATTTCAGTCTCTAACTCACTCCTGGGTATCTCATATGCTGTATATAAAAAACCTCAAACACTCGGTTAGATTAGAGTCTCTCCCTCAATCCTGGGTATCTCATATGCTTTATATAAACCAGCCTGTACCCCGCGATTAGATTTCAGTCTCTCCCTCACTCATGGGTATGTCATATGCTGTATATAAACCACCCTGAACCCCTCGATTAGATTTTGGTCTCTCCCTCACTCATGGGTATCTCATATGCTGCATATAAACCACCTCGAATCCCTCGATTAGATTTCAATCTCTCCCTCACTCATGGGTATCTCATATGCTGTATATAGACCGCCACGAATCCCTCGATTAGATTTCAATCTCTCCCTCACTTATGGGTATCTCATATGCTGCATATAAACCACCCTGAACCCCTCGATTAGATTCCAGTCTCTCCCTCACACCTGGTTATCTCATATGCTTTATATAAACCACCCTGTACCCCGTGATTAGATTTCAGTCTCTCCCTCACTCATGGGTATCTCATATGCTGAACATAAACCACCCCAAACCCCTCAATTTAATTGCAGTCTGTCCCTCACTATTGGGTATCTCAAATGCTGTATACAAACCACCCCAAACCCCTAGATTTGATTCCTGTCTCACCGTCTTTCCTGGTTATCTCATATGCTGTACATAAACCACCCTGAACCCCTCGATTAGATTCCAGTCTATCCCTCACACCTGGTTATCTCATCTGCTTTATATAAACCACCCTGTACCCCGCGATTAGATTTCAGTCTCTCCCTCACTCATGGGTATCTCATATGCTGTATATAAACCACCCCGAATCCCTCGATTAGATTTCAGTCTCTCCCTCACTCATGGGTATCTCATATGCTGCATATAAACCACCCTGAAACCCTCGATTAGATTCCAGTCTCTCCCTCACACCTGGTTATCTCATATGCTTTATATAAACCACCCTGTACCCCGTGATTAGATTTCAGTCTCTCCCTCACTCATGGGTATCTCATATGCTGTATATAAACCACCCCAAACCCCTCAATTTAATTCCAGTCTTTCCCTCACTCTTGGGTATCTCAAATGCTGTACATAAACCACCCCGAACCCCTAGATTTGATTCCTGTCTCACCGTCTTTCCTGGTTATCTCATATGCTGTACATAAACTTCCCCGAACCCCTTAATTTAATTCCAGTCTGTCCCTCACTCTTGACTACCTCATATGCTGTATATAAACCACCCCGAACCCCTCGATTAGATTTCCGTCTCTCCCTCATTCCTGGGTATCTCATATGCTGCATATAAACCACCTCGAACCCCTCGATTAGATTCCAGTCTCTCCCTCACTCCAGGGTATCTCATATGCTGTATGTAAACCACCCTGAACCCCTCAATTAGATTTCAGTCACTCACCTACCTGGATATCTCGTACACTGGAAATAAACCACCCTGAAAGCCTCGATTTGATTCCTGTCTCACCGTCGCACCTGGTTATCTCATATACTGTACATAAACCACCCTGAATCCCTCAATTTAATTCCAGTCTGTCCCTCACTCTTGAGTACCTCATATGCTGTATATAAACCACTTCGAACCCTTCGATTAGATTTCCGTCTCTCCCTCACTCCGGTGTATCTGATTGCTGTATGTAAACCACCCCGAACCCCTCGATTAGATTTCAGTCTCTCCCTCACAACTGAGTATCTCATATCCTGTATGTAAACCACCCTGAACCCCTCCATTAGATTTCAGTCTCTCCGTCACTCCTGGGTATCTCATATGCTGTATGTAAACTACCCTGAACCCCTCGATTCGATTCCAGTCTCTCCCTCACACCTGGTTATCTCATATGCTGTATGTAAACTACCCTGAACCTCTCGATTATATTCCAGTCTCTCCCTCACTCCTGGGTATCTCATATGCTGTATATAAACCACCCCGAACCCCTCGATTAGATTTTGGTCTCTCCCACACTCATGGGTTTCTCATATGCTGTATATAAACCACCCTGAACCCCTCGATTAGAATCCAGTCTCTCCCTCACTCATGGGTATCTGATATGCTGTATATAAACCATCCTGTACCCCGCGATTAGATTTCAGTCTCTCCCTCACTCATGGGTATCTCATATGCTGTATATAAACCACCCTGAACCCCTCGATTAGATTCCAGTCTCTCCCTCACACCTGGTTATCTGATATGCTGTATATAAACCACCCCAAAACCCTCGGTTAGATTTCAGTCTATTCCTCACTCCTGGCTATCCCATATGCTGTATGTTATCCACCCCGAACCCCTCGATTAGATTTCCATCTCTCCCTCACTCCTGGGTATCTCATACGCTGTACATAAACCACCCTGAACCCCTCGATTATATTCCAGTCTGTCCCTCACTCTTGGGTATCTCATATGCTCTATATAAACCACCCTGAACCCTCGATTAGATTCCAGTCTGTCCCTCACTCTTGGGTATCTCATATGCTGTATATAAACCACTCCGAACCCTTCGGTTAGATTACAGTCTCTCCCTCACTCCTGGTTATCTCATATGCTGAAAATAAACCACCCTGAATCCCTCGATTAGATTGCAGTCTGTCCCTCACTCTTGGGTATCTCATATGCTATATATAAACCACCCCGAACCCTTCGGTTAGATTACAGTCTCTCCCTGACACCTGGTTATCTCATAAGCTGAAAATAAACCACCCTGAATCCCTCGATTAGAGTCCAGTCTGTCCCTCACTCTTGGGTATCTCATATGCTGTATATAAACCACCCCGAACCCCTCTATTAGGTTTCAATCCTTCCCGCACTCCTGGGTATCTCATATGCTGTATATAACCCACCCTGAACCCCTCGATTAAATTCCAGTCTCTCCCTCACTCCTGGGTATCTCATACGCTGTATATAAACCATATTGAACCCCTCGATTAGATTCCAGTCTCTCCCTCACTCCTGGGTATCTCATATGCTGTATATAAACCACCCTGAACCCCTCGATTAGATTTCAGTCTCTTGCTCACTCCTGTGTATCTCATATGTTCTAAATAAACCAGCCTGATCCCTTCGATTCGATTCCAGTCTGTCCCTCACTCTTGGATATCTGATATGCTGTATATAAACCACCCCAAAACCCTCGGTTCAATTTCAGTCTTTCCCTCACACCTGGTTATCTCATATGCTGTATATAAACCACCCTGAACCCCTCGATTAGATTCCATTGTGTTCCTCACTCTTGGGTATCAAATATGCTGTATGTAAACCGCCCTGAATCCCTCAATTAGAATCCAGTCTGTCCCTTACTCTTGGGTATCTCATATGTTGTATATAAACCACTCCGAAACCTTCAATTAGATTTCAGTCTCTCCCTCATTCCTGGGTATCTCATATGCATTAAAGAACCACCCTGAACCCCTCAATTTAATTCCAGTCTGTCCCTCACTCTTGGGTATCTCAAATGCTGTATATAAACCACCCCGAACCCCTAGATTTCCTTCCTGTCTCACCGTCGCTCCTGGTTATCTCATATGCTGTATATAAACCACTTCGAACCCCTCGGTTAGAAATCAGTCTCTCCCTCACTCCGGGGTATCAGATATGCTGTATGTAAACCACCCCGAACCCCTCGATTAGATTTCAGCCTCTCCCTCACACCGGGGTGTCTGATATGCTGTCTGTTAACCACCCTGAACCCCTCGATTCGATTTCAGTCTCTCCCTCACTCCTGGTTATCTCATATGCTGTATATAAACCACCCTGAACCCCTCGATTCGATTCCAGTCTCTCCCTCACTCCTGGTTATCTCAAATGCTGTATATAAACCACCCCGAACCCCTCAATTAGATTTCAGTCTCTCCCTCACTCATGGGTATCTCCTATGCTGTATATAAACCACCCCAAACCGCTCGGTTAGATTTCGGTCTCTCCCTCACTCCTGGGTATCTCATATGCTGTATATAAACCACCCGAACCCCTCGATTAGATTTCAGTCTCTCCCTCACACCTGGTTATCTCATATGCTGTATATAAACCACCCCGAATCCCTCGATTAGATTTCAGTCACTCCCTCACACCTGGATATCTGATACACTGTAGATAAACCACCCTAAACCCCTCGATTTGTTTCCTGTCTCACCGTCGCTCCTGGTTATCTCATATGCTGTACATAAACCACCCTGACCCCTCAATTTAATTCCAGACTGTCCCTCACTACTGGGTATCTCATATGCTGTATATAAACCACTTCGAACCCCTCGATTAGATTCCAGTCTGTCCGTCACTCCTGGGTATCTCGTATGCTGTATATAAACCACTTCGAACCCCTCGATTAGATTCCAATCTGTCCCGCACTCTTGGGCATTTCATTTGCTGTATATAAACCACCCCTAACCACTCGATTAGATTTCCGTCTCTCACTCATTCCTTGGTATCTCATATGCTGTATATCAACCACTCCGAAACACTCGATTAGATTTCAATCTATCGCTCACTCCTGGATATCTCATATGCTGTATATAAACCACCCCAAAACCCTCGGTTCAATTTCAGTCTTTCCCTCACACCTGGTTATCTCATATGCTGTATATAAACCACCCTGAACCCCTCGATTAGATTCCATTGTGTTCCTCACTCTTGGGTATCTCATATGCTGTATGTAAACCGCCCTGAATCCCTCAATTAGAATCCAGTCTGTCCCTTACTCTTGGGTATCTCATATGTTGTATATAAACCACTCCGAAACCTTCAATTAGATTTCAGTCTCTCCCTCACTCCTGGGTATCTCATATGCATTAAATGAACCACCCTGAACCCCTCAATTTAATTCCAGTCTGTCCCTCACTCTTGGGTATCTCAAATGCTGTATATAAACCACCCCGAACCCCTAGATTTCCTTCCTGTCTCACCGTCGCTCCTGGTTATCTCATATGCTGTATATAAACCACTTCGAACCCCTCGGTTAGAAATCAGTCTCTCCCTCACTCTGGGGTATCTGATATGCTGTATGTAAACCACCCCGAACCCCTCGATTAGATTTCAGCCTCTCCCTCACACCGGGGTGTCTGATATGCTGTCTGTTAACCACCCTGAACCCCTCGATTCGATTTCAGTCTCTCCCTCACTCCTGGTTATCTCATATGCTGTATATAAACCACCCTGAACCCCTCGATTCGATTCCAGTCTCTCCCTCACTCCTGGTTATCTCAAATGCTGTATATAAACCACCCCGAACCCCTCAATTAGATTTCAGTCTCTCCCTCACTCATGGCTATCTCCTATGCTGTATATAAACCACCCCAAACCGCTCGGTTAGATTTCGGTCTCTCCCTCACTCCTGGGTATCTCATATGCTGTATATAAACCATCCGAACCCCTCGATTAGATTTCAGTCTCTCCCTCACACCTGGTTATCTCATATGCTGTATATAAACCACCCCGAACCCCTCGATTAGATTTCAGTCACTCCCTCACTCCTGGATATCTGATACACTGTATATAAACCACCCTAAACCCCTCGATTTGTTTCCTGTCTCACCGTCGCTCCTGGTTATCTCATATGCTGTACATAAACCACCCTGACCCCTCAATTTAATTCCAGACTGTCCCTCACTCCTGGGTATCTCATATGCTGTATATAAACCACTTCGAACCCCTCGATTAGATTCCAGTCTGTCCGTCACTCCTGGGTATCTCGTATGCTGTATATAAACCACTTCGAACCCCACGATTAGATTCCAATCTGTCCCGCACCCTTGGGCATTTCATTTGCTGTATATAAACCACCCCTAACCACTCGATTAGATTTCCGTCTCTCACTCATTCCTGGGTATCTCATATGCTGTATATCAACCACTCCGAAACACTCGATTAGATTTCAATCTATCGCTCACTCCTGGATATCTCATATGCTGTATGTAAACCACCCTGAAACCCTCGATTAGATTTCAGTCTTTCCCTCACTCCTGGGTATCTCATATGCTGTATATACACCACCCCAAACCCCTCGGTTAGATTTCAGTCTCTCCCTCACTCATGGGTATCTCATATGCTGTATATAAACCACACTGAACCACTCAATTAGATTCCAGTCTGTACCTCTCTCTTGGGTATCTCATATGCTGTACATAAACCACCCCAACCCCTCGGTTAGATTACAATCTCTCCCACGCTCCTGGTTATCTCATATGCTGGAAATAAACCACCCTGAAACCCACGATTAGATTCCAGTCTCTCCCTCACTCCTGGATATCTCATATGCTGTATATAAACTACCCTGAAACACTCGATTAGATTCCAGTCTCTCCCTCACTCCTGGGTATCTCATATTCTCTATATAAACCACCCTGAACCTCTCGATTAGATTTCAGTCTCTCCCTCACTGATGGGTATCTCATATGATGTATATAAATCACCCCGAGCCCCTCGATTAGATTTCAGTCTCTCCCTCACTCATGGGTATCTCATACGCTGTATATAAACCACCCCGAACCCCTCGATTAGATTTCAGTCTCTCCCTCACTCATGGGTATCTCATATGCTGTATATCAACCACTCCGAAACACTCAATTAGATTTCATTCTATCGCTCACTCCTGGTTATCTCATATGCTGTATATAAACAACCCTAAACCCCTCGATTTAATTCCAGTCTGTCCCTCACTCTTGGATATCTCATATGCTGTATGTAAACCACCCTGAATCCCTCGATTAGAATCCAGTCTGTCCCTCACTCTTGGGTATCTCATATGTTGTATATAAAGCACTCCAAAACCCTCAATTAGATTTCATTCTCTCCCTCACTCCTGGGTATCTCAAATGCTCTAAATGAACCACCCCGAACCCCTCGATTAGATTTCAGTCTCTCCCTCACTCCTGGGTATCTCATATGCAAACCACCCTGAACCCCTCGATTAGATTCCAGTGTGTTCCTCACTCTTAGGCATCTCATATGCTGTATATAAACCACCCCGAACCCCTCAATTAGATTTCTGTCTCTCCCTCACTCATGGGTATCTCATATGCTGTATATAAACCACTCCAAACACCTCGATTAGATTTCAGTCTCTCCCTCACTCATGGGTATCTCATATGCTGTATATAACCACCTTGAATCCCTCGATTAGATTCCAATCTGTCCCTCCCTCTGGACACTCTCTTATGCTGTATATAAACCACCCCGAACCCCGCGATTAGATTTCAGTCTCTCACTCACTCCTGGGTATCCCATATGCTGTATATAAACCACCCTGATCCCCTTGATAAGATTTCAGTCTATCCCTCACTCCAGGGTATTTCATATGCTGTATGTAAACCACCCTCAACCCCTCGATTAGATTCCAGTCTCTCCCTCCCTCCTGGTTGCCTCATATGCGGTATGTAAACCACCCTGAACTCCTCGATTAGATTTGAGTCTCTCTCTCTCGCTCCTGATTATATCATATGCTGTATGCAAACCACCACGAACCCCTCGATTAGATTCCCGTCTCTCCATCGCTCCTAGATATATCTTATGCTGTATATAAACCACCCGAACCCCTCGATTAGACTTCAGTCTGTCCCTCACTCCTGGGTATCTCAAATGCTGTATATAAACCATCCTGAACCCCTCGATTAGATTCCAGTCTGTCTCTCACTCTTGGGTATCTCATATGCTCTATATAAACCACCCTGAACCCTCGATTAGATTCCAGTCTGTCCCTCACTCTTGGTATCTGATATGCTGCATGTTATCCACCCCGAACCCCTCAATTAGATTTCAGTCTCTCCCTCACTCCTGGGTATCTCATATGCTGTACATAAACCACCCTGAACCCCTCAATTATATTCCAGTCTGTCCCTCACTCTTGGGTATCTCATATGCTCTATATAAACCACCCTGAACCCTCGATTAGATTCCAGTCTGTCCCTCACTCTTGGGTATCTCATATGCTGTATATAAACCACCCCGAACCCTTCGGTTAGATTACAGTCTCTCCTTCACTCCTGGTTATCTCATATGCTGAAAATAAACCACCCTGAAACCCTCGATTAGATTGCAGTCTGTCCCTCACTCTTGGGTATCTCATATGCTATATCTAAACCACACCGAACCCTTCGGTTAGATTACAGTCTCTCCCTGACACCTGGTTATCTCATAAGCTGAAAATAAACCACCCTGAACCCCTCGATTAGATTCCAGTCTGTCCCTCACTCTTGGATATCTGATATGCTGTATATAAACCACCCCAAAACCCTCGGTTCGATTTCAGTCTTTCCCTCACTCCTGGGTATCCCATATACTGTATATAAACCAACCCGAACCCCTCGATTAGATTCCAGTCTGTCCCGCACTCCTGGGTATCTCATATGCTGTATATAAACCACCCCGAGCCCCTCGATTAGATTCCAGTCTGTCCCTCACTCTTGGGTATCTCATATGCTGTACATAAACCACCCCGAAACCCTTCATTAGATTCCAGTCTGTCCATCACACTTGGGTATCTGATATGCTGTATATAAACCACCCCAAAACCCTAGGTTCGATTTCAGTCTTTCCCTCACTCCTGGGTATCCCATATACTGTATATAAACCAACCCGAACCCCTCGATTAGATTCCAGTCTGTCCCGCACTCCTGGGTATCTCATTTGCTGTACATAAACCACCCCGAAACCCTTCATTAGATTCCAGTCTGTCCATCACACTTGGGTATCTGATATGCTGTATATAAACCACCCCAAAACCCTCGGTTCGATTTCAGTCTTTCCCTCACTCCTGGGTATCCCATATACTGTATATAAACCAACCCGAAACCCTTCATTAGATTCCAGTCTGTCCATCACACTTGGGTATCTCATATGCTGTATATAAACCACCCCGAACCCCTCGATTAGATTTCAGTCTCTGCCTCATTCCTGGGTATCTCATATGCTGTATGTTTCCACCCCGAACCCCTCGATTATATTCCAGTCTGTCCCTCACACTTGGGTATCTCATATGCTGTATATAAACCATCCTGATCCTTTGATTAAATTCCAGTCTGTCCGTCACTCATGGGTATCTCATATGCTGTATATAAACCACCCCGAAACCTTCGATTACATTTCAGTCTTTCCCTCACTCCTCGGAATCATATGCTGTATGTAAACCACCCTGAACCCCTCGATTTGATTCCAGTGTCTGTCCCTCACTGGGCTATCTGTTACTCTGTTTATAAACCACCCTGAACCCCTCAATTAGATTCAATGACTTAACTCACTCCGGGCTATCTGTTATTCTGTATATGAACCACACTGAACCCCTCAGTTAGATTCCATGCCTTAACTCACCCTGGGCTATCTGTTATTCTGTATATAAACCACTCTGAACCCCTCAGTTAGATTCAATGACTTAACTCACTCCGGGCTATCTGTTATTCTGTATATGAACCACACTGAACCCCTCAGTTAGATTCCATGCCTTAACTCACCCTGGGCTATCTGTTATTCTGTATATAAACCACTCTGAACCCCTCAGTTAGATTCAATGACTTAACTCACTCCGGGCTATCTGTTATTGATTTGATTCCACTTCATTTCATGTTAAGCTCAAGTTGCCAACACAATCTCATCTCAATAATGATCAATGTATCATGGGTCCTCCTATCTGCTGGCACTACCATCATGTTGACTTACTGATGTTTACGTACGTGATCAGCTGTAGCATCTGAACAATACTGTTTCAGAATTTCTCATCATTTTATACAGAAACATTCAGCTTTTTATATTCTTATTGCAAATCACCTTCCAGAATATTCTCTTGCATCTGCCAATCTTTTCAATATAATTCACAAAACACTGACAGCAAAGTAGATGACATGACGGGATGTAGCAAACTGTTACACTCAGTACCTTCATGTTGCAAAGTAATAATATCCAGTCAGAAACCTGCCCTGGGTCAGGGACAAAACCTCCCTGGGTCTGGAAGTGGGGATTGGGCAGAGAACGGGGTTTTAGTCTGTCACTGAGTTAGTTTGGAAAACTGTTCTGCACATGGACATTTCTCCACATTATATTCAGTTTCTATGTGTGAGTGGGTGTGTGTGTGTGTGTGTGTGATGGAGAGAGAGAGAGGGACAGGGAGAGAGAGAGGGACAGGGCGAGAGAGTGAGAGGGACAGGGAGAGAGAGAGGGACAGAGAGAGAGAGGGACAGAGAGAGAGAGAGGGTCAGAGAGAGAGAGGGACAGGGAGAGCGAGGGACATGGAGAGAGACAGAGGGACAGTGGGAGAGACAGAGGGACAGGGAGAGAGACAGAGGGACAGGGACAGAGAGAGGGACATGGAGAGAGAGGGACACGGAGAGAGAGGGACAGGGAGAGAGAGGGACACAGAGAGAGAGAGGAACAGGGAGAGAGAGGGACAGGGACAGAGAGGGGGACATGGAGAGAGGGGGTACATGGAGAGACAGGGAAGGGAGAGAGATAGGGACAGAGAGAGAGAGATAGAGAGAGTGTGGGACCAAAACAGAGAATACATGTGTGAGAGAGAGAGCGTGTGTGTGAGAGAGAAAATGGGTGGGGGGAAGACAATGCAAGGGGGGGGGAAGACAATGCGGGGGGTATCTCATATGCTGTATATAAACCACCCTGTACCCCACGATTAGATTTCAGTCTCTCCCTCACTCTTGGGTATCTCATATGCTGTATATAAACCACCCTGAACCCCGCGATTACATTTCAGTCTCTCCCTCACTCATGGGTATCTCATATGCTGCATATAAACCACCCTGAACCCCTGGATTAGATTTCAGTCTCTCCCTCAATCCTGGGTATCTCATATGATGTATATAAACCACCCTGTAGCCCGCGATTAGATTTCAGTCTCTCCCTCACTCATGGGTATCTCATATGCTGTATATAAACCACCTTGAACCCCTCGATTAGATTTTGGTCTCTCCCTCACTCATGGGTATCTCATATGCTGCATATAACCCACCCTGAACCCCTCGATTAGATTCCAGTCACTCCCTCACACTTGGTTATCTCATATGCTGTACATAAACTTCCCGGATCCCCTTAAGTTAATTCCAGTCTGTCCCTCACTCTTGGGTATCTCATATGCTGTATATAAACCACCCCGAACCCCTCGATTAGATTTCAGTCTCTCCCTCACTCATGGGTATCTCATATGCTGCATATAAACCACCCTGAACTCCTCGATTAGATTCCAGTCTCTCCCTCACACCTGGTTATCTCATATGCTTTATACAAACCACCCTGTACCCCGTGATTAGATTTCAGTCTCTCCCTCACTCATGGGTATCTCATATGCTGTATATAAACCACCCCGAACCCCTCGATTAGATTTCAGTCTCGCCCTCACTACTGAGTATCTCATATCCTGTATGTAAACCACCCTGAACCCCTCCATTAGATTTCAGTCTCTCCCTCACTCCTGGGTATCTCATATGCTGTATGTAAACTTCCCTGAACCACTCGATTAGATTTCAGTCTCTCCCTCACTACTGAGTATCTCATATGCTGTATGTAAACCACCCTGAACCCCTCGATTCGATTACAGTCTCTCCCTCACTCCTGGTTATCTCATATGCTGTATGAAAACTACCCTGAACCACTCGATTAGATTTCAGTCTCTCCCTCACTACTGAGTATCTCATATCCTGTATGTAAACCACCCTGAACCCCTCCATTAGATTTCAGTCTCTCCCTCACTCCTGGGTATCTCATATGCTGTATGTAAACCACCCCGAACCCCTAGATTATATTTTGGTCTCTCCCACACTCATGGGTATCTCATGTGCTGTATATAAACCACCCTGAACCCCTTGATTAGATTCCAGTCTCTCCCTCACACCTGGGTATCTCATATGCTGTATATAAACCACCCTGAACCCCTCGATTATATTTTGGTCTCTCCCTCACTCATGGGTATCTCATATGCTGCATAAAAACCACCCTGAATCCCTCGATTAGATTCCAGTCTCTCCCTCACAACTGGTTATCTCATATGAATTATATAAACCACCCTGTACCCCGCGATTAGATTTCAGTCTCTCCCTCACTCATGGATATCTGATATGCTGTATATAAACCACCCCGAACCCCTCGATTAGATTTCAGTCTCTCCCTCACTCATGGGTATCTCATACGCTGCATATAAACCACCCTGAACCGCTCAATTAGATTCCAGTCTCTCCCTGCCACCTGGTTATCTCATATGCTTTATATAAACCACCCTGTACCCCATGATTAGATTTCAGTCTCTCCCTCACTCATGGGTATCTCATATGCTGTATATAAACCACCCCAAACCCCTCAATTTAATTCCAGTCTGTCCCTCACTTTTCGGTATCTCAAATGCTGTATATAAACCACCCCGAACCCCTAGATTTGATTCGTGTCTCACCGTCTTTCCTGGTTATCTCATATGCTGTACGTAAACCACCCTGAACCCCTCGATTAGATTCCAATCTCTCCCTCACATCTGGTTATCTCATATGCTTTATATAAACCACCCTGTACCCTGTGATTAGATTTCAGTCTCTCCCTCACTCATGGATATCTCATATTCTGTATATAAACCACCCCGAACCCCTCGATTAGATTTCAGTCTCTCCCTCACTCATGGGTATCTCATATGCTGCATATAAACCACCCTGAACCCCTCGATTAGATTCCAGTCTCTCCCTCACACCTGGTTATCTCATATGCTTTATATAAACCACCCTGTACCCCGCGATTAGATTTCAGTTTCTACCTCACTCATGGGTATCTCATATGCTGTATATAAACCACCCCGAACCCCTCGATTAGATTTCAGTCTCTCCCTCACTCATGGATATCTCATATGCTGCATATAAACCACCCAGAACCCCTCGATTAGATTCCAGTCTCTTCGTCACTCATGGGTATCTCATATGCTGTATATAAACCACCCCGAACCCCTCAATTTAATTCCAGTCTATCCTTCACTCTTGGGTATCTCAAATGCTGTATATAAACCACCCTGAACCCCTAGATTTGATTCCTGTCTCACCGTCTTTACTGGTTATCTCATATGCTGTACATAAACCACCCTGAACACCTCAATATAATTCCAGTCTGTCCCTCACTCTTGGGTTCTCATTTGCTGTATGTAAAGCACCCATAACCCCTCGATTAGATTCCAGTCTGTCCCTCACTCCTGGTTATATCATATGCTGTATATAAACCACTTCGAACCCCTCGATTAGATTTGAATCTGTCCCTCACTCTTGGACATTTCATTTGCTGTATATAAACCACCCCGAACCCCTCGATTAGATTTCCGTCTCTCCCTCATTCCTTGTATTTCATATGCTGTATATAAACCACCCCGAACCCCTTGATTAGATTTCAATCTCTCACCACTCCTGGCTATCTCATACACTGTATATAAACCACCCTGAACCGCTCGATTTGATTCCTGTCTCACCGTCGCTCCTGGTTATCTCATATGCTGTACATAAACCACCCTGAACCCCTTAATTTAATTCCAGTCTGTCCCTGACTTTTGGGTATCTCGTATGCAGTTTGTAAACCACCCATAACCCCTCGATTAGATTCCAGTCTGTCCCTCACTCTTGAGTACCTCATATGTTGTATATAAACCACTTCGAACCCCTCGGTTAGGTTTCAGTCTCTCCCTCACTCCGGGGTATCTGATATGCTGTATGTAAACCACCTCGAACCCCTCGATTAGATTTCAGCCTCTCCCTCACACCGGGGTGTCTGATATGCTGTATGTAAACCACCCTGAACCCCTCGGTTCGATTCCAGTCTCTCCCTCACTCCTGGTTATCTCAAATGCTGTATGCAAACCATCCCGCACTCCCCGATTAGATTCCAGTCTCTCCCTCACTCCTGGGTATCTCATACACCGTTTATAAACCACCACGGACCCCTCGATTAGATTTCAGTCTCTCCCTCACTCATGGTTTTCTCCTATGCTGTATATAAACCACCCCGAACCGCTCGGTTAGATTTCGGTCTCTCCCTCACTCCTGGGTATCTCATATGCTGTATATAAACAACCCAAAACCCCTCGATTAGATTTCAGTCTCTCCCTCACTCCTGGTTATCTCATATGCTGTATATAAACCACCCCGAACCCCTCGATTAGATTCCAGTCACTCCCTCACTCCTGGATATCTGATACACTGTATATAAACCACCCTAAACACTTCAATTTAATTCCAGTCTGTCCCTCACTCTTGGATATCTCAAATGCTGTATATAAGCCACCCCGAACCCCTAGATTTGATTCCTGTCTCACCGTCGCTCCTGGTTATCTCATATGCTGTACATAAACCACCGTGAACGCCTCAATTTAATTCCAGTCTGTTCCTCACTCCTGGGTATCTCAAATGCTGTATATAAACCACCCCTAACCCCTCGATTAGATTTCAGTCTCTCACTCATTCCTGGGTATCTCATATGCTGTATCTAAACCACCCTGAACCCCTCTATTAGATTCCAGTCTCTCCCTCACTCCTGGTTATCTCATATGGTGCATGTAAACCACCCCGCACCTCTCGATTAGATTTCAATTTCTCCCTCACTCCTGGTTATCTCATACACTGTATATAAACTACCCTGAACCCCTCGATTTGATTCCAGTCAGTCCCTCATTCTTGGGTATCTCATATGCTGTATGTAAAGCACCCATAATCCCTCGATGAGATTCCAGTCTGTCCCTCACTCTTGAGTACCTCACATGTTGTATATAAACCACCCTGAACCCCTCGATTAGATTCCAGTGTGTTCCTCACTCTTAGGAATCTCATAAGCTCCAAATAAACCACCCTGAACCCCTCGATTAGATTCCAGTGTGTTCCTCACTCTTAGGAATCTCATAAGCTCTAAATAAACCACCCTGAACCCCTCGATTAGATTCCAGTCTGTCCCTCACTCTTGGATATCTCATATGCTGTATATAAACCACCCCAAAACCCTCGGTTAGATTTCAGTCTCTCCCTCACTCTTGAGTACCTTATATGCTGTATATAAACCACTTCGAACCCCTCGGTTAGATTTCAGTCTCTCCCTCACTCCGGTGTATCTGATTGCTGTATGTAAACCACCCCGAACCCCTCAATTAGATTTCAGTCTCTCCCTCACTACTGAGTATCTCATATCCTGTATGTAAACCACCCTGAACCCCTCCATTAGATTTCAGTCTCTCCCTCACTGCTGGGTATCTCATATGCTGTATGTAAACCACCCTGAACCCCTCGATTCGATTCCAGTCTCTCCCTCACACCTGGTTATCTCATATGCTGTATGTAAACTACCCTGTACCACTCGATTATATTCCAGTCTCTCCCTCACTCCTGGGTATCTCATATGCTGTATATAAACCACCCCGAACCCCTCGATTAGATTTTGGTCTCTCCCACACTCATGGGTATCTCATATGCTGTATATAAACCACCCTGAACCCCTTTATTAGATTCCAGTCTCTCCCTCACACCTGGGTATCTCATATGCTGTATATAAACCACCCCGAACGCCTCGATTACATTTCAGTCTGTCCCTCATTCTTGGGTATCTCATATGCTGTGTGTAAACCATAAACCCCTGAATTAGATTCCAGTCTGGAACTCACTCATGGGGATGTGTTATTGGATCAGTGAAGTGATCCTTGTTGGATGTTGACCGAAGAAAAGGTAAACTAAATGGTCAAATGTTACACTGGGAGCAGGAACACAGAAAGCTGCTGTTTCCTTTCAGTTCTGTTACATATCTCCAAGTTTCAGATTGGCACTGAATTTCTGTCACAATGGGGAAAATCTCAAAAGCTGTTTACTGTCCTGCTTGAATGCATCATCATAAAATGAATTCCCTTGCAAGATAGGAAATGGAGAGAGCTTCTGGATGGTGTCTGTATCTGTGTGTGTGTGATTCTGTCTGTCTGTGTATGTCTGTTTGTGTGTGATTCTGTGTGCGTGTTCAATGTTTTATATATTTTCAAACTGCATTGATGTTACCAGTCTCTCTTGCTTTTCCGTATTTATAAACTCAATGTCATCGTTTTGCTGATATAAAATGGTGGCTGTGGACAAATTTAAAATGTCTGCCTGACTGATGTGTGTCAGGGATACTTTCACCAAGGGAGAGGGGACAATGTGTCAAAAGCCATTTACATTCATTGATGTTAGCAGAGATAGGAAATTGAGACAGCTCTTTGAAGGGGGTGAAAATGTAAATCCCAGATACTGTTTCCAGTGAATCCGGAGAGATAATGTGACATTCCTGAAAAGTCTGCCTTACTTTCCAAGCTCCTAGTATATGAGAGAAACATAATATACAAAACCTGAATGAGCTCAGCCACTGAATTGTAGATTTGCAGCGTTTGATCAGGCTAGGCTAGGCTAGGCCTTATCCCAAATTGAAGGGTTTCTCAAATCCAACACTGACCTTCTGTGGGTTTAAATTGGAACCCATTGACTCGATTCAAGGCTGTAAATCACTCTGGGCTATCTTTTTTTCTGTACATAACCACACTGAACCCCTCGATTAAATTCCAAGCTGTAACTCACCCTGGGCTATCTGTTACTCTGTATATAAACCACTCTGAACCCATCGATTAGATTCCAGTCTGTCCCTCGCTCTTGGGTATCTCATATGCTGTATATAAACCACCCCGAACCGCTCGGTTAGATTTCAGTCTCTAACTCACTCATGGGTATCTCATATGCTGTTAAAAAACCTCAACCCCTCGGTTAGATTAGAGTCTCTCCCTCAATCCTGGGTATCTCATATGCTTTATATAAACCACCCTGTACCCCGCGATTAGATTTCAGTCTCTCCCTCACTCATGGGTATCTCATATGCTGTATATAAACCGCCCTGAACCCCTCGATTAGATTTTGGTCTCTCCCTCACTCATGGGTATCTCATATGCTGCATATAACCCACCCTGAACCCCTCGATTAGATTCCAGTCACTCCCTCACACTTGGTTATCTCATATGCTGTACATAAACTTCCCGGATCCCCTTAAGTTAATTCCAGTCTGTCCCTCACTCTTGGGTATCTCATATGCTGTATATAAACCACCCCGAACCCCTCGATTGGATTTCAGTCTCTCCCTCACTCATGGGTATCTCATATGCTGCATATAAACCACCCTGAACTCCTCGATTAGATTCCAGTCTCTCCCTCACACCTGGTTATCTCATATGCTTTATACAAACCACCCTGTACCCCGTGATTAGATTTCAGTCTCTCCCTCACTCATGGGTATCTCATATGCTGTATATAAACCACCCCGAACCCCTCGATTAGATTTCAGTCTCTCCCTCACTACTGAGTATCTCATATCCTGTATGTAAACCACCCTGAACCCCTCCATTAGATTTCAGTCTCTCCCTCACTCCTGGGTATCTCATATGCTGTATGTAAACCACCCCGAACCCCTAGATTATATTTTGGTCTCTCCCACACTCATGGGTATCTCATATGCTGTATATAAACCACCCTGAACCCCTTGATTAGATTCCAATCTCTCCCTCACACCTGGGTATCTCATATGCTGTATATAAACCACCCTGAACCCCTCAAATATATTTTGGTCTCTCCCTCACTCATGGGTATCTCATATGCTGCATAAAAACCACCCTGAATCCCTCGATTAGATTCCAGTCTCTCCCTCACAACTGGTTATCTCATATGAATTATATAAACCACCCTGTACCCCGCGATTAGATTTCAGTCTCTCCCTCACTCATGGATATCTGATATGCTGTATATAAACCACCCCGAACCCCTCGATTAGATTTCAGTCTCTCCCTCACTCATGGGTATCTCATACGCTGCATATAAACCACCCTGAACCGCTCAATTAGATTCCAGTCTCTCCCTGCCACCTGGTTATCTCATATGCTTTATATAAACCACCCTGTACCCCATGATTAGATTTCAGTCTCTCCCTCACTCATGGGTATCTCATATGCTGTATATAAACCACCCCAAACCCCTCAATTTAATTCCAGTCTGTCCCTCACTTTTCGGTATCTCAAATGCTGTATATAAACCACCCCGAACCCCTAGATTTGATTCGTGTCTCACCGTCTTTCCTGGTTATCTCATATGCTGTACGTAAACCACCCTGAACCCCTCGATTAGATTCCAATCTCTCCCTCACACCTGGTTATCTCATATGCTTTATATAAACCACCCTGTACCCTGTGATTAGATTTCAGTCTCTCCCTCACTCATGGATATCTCATATTCTGTGTATAAACCACCCCGAACCCCTCGATTAGATTTCAGTCTCTCCCTCACTCATGGGTATCTCATATGCTGCATATAAACCACCCTGAACCCCTCGATTAGATTCCAGTCTCTCCCTCACACCTGGTTATCTCATATGAATTATATAAACCACCCTGTACCCCGCGATTAGATTTCAGTCTCTCCCTCACTCATGGATATCTGATATGCTGTATATAAACCACCCCGAACCCCTCGATTAGATTTTGGTCTCTCCCTCACTCATGGATATCTGATATGCTGTATATAAACCACCCCGAACCCCTCGATTAGATTTCAGTCTCTCCCTCACTCATGGGTATCTCATACGCTGCATATAAACCACCCTGAACCGCTCAATTAGATTCCAGTCTCTCCCTGCCACCTGGTTATCTCATATGCTTTATATAAACCACCCTGTACCCCATGATTAGATTTCAGTCTCTCCCTCACTCATGGGTATCTCATATGCTGTATATAAACCACCCCAAACCCCTCAATTTAATTCCAGTCTGTCCCTCACTTTTCGGTATCTCAAATGCTGTATTTCAACCACCCCGAACCCCTAGATTTGATTCGTGTCTCACCGTCTTTCCTGGTTATCTCATATGCTGTATCTAAACCACACTGAACCCCTCTATTAGATTCCAGTCTCTCCCTCACTCCTGGTTATCTCATATGGTGCATGTAAACCACCCCGCACCTCTCGATTAGATTTCAATCTCTCCCTCACTCCTGGTTATCTCATACACTGTATATAAACTACCCTGAACCCCTCGATTTGATTCCAGTCAGTCCCTCATTCTTGGGTATCTCATATGCTGTATGTAAAGCACCCATAATCCCTCGATGAGATTCCAGTCTGTCCCTCACTCTTGAGTACCTCACATGTTGTATATAAACCACCCTGAACCCCTCGATTAGATTCCAGTGTGTTCCTCACTCTTAGGAATCTCATAAGCTCTAAATAAACCACCCTGAACCCCTCGATTAGATTCCAGTCTGTCCCTCACTCTTGGATATCTCATATGCTGTATATAAACCACCCCAAAAACCTCGGTTAGATTTCAGTCTCTCCCTCACCTGGTTATCTCATATACTGTACATAAACCACCCTGAACCCCTCAATTTAATTCCAGTCTGTCCCTCACTCTTGAGTACCTTATATGCTGTATATAAACCACTTGGAACCCCTCGGTTAGATTTCAGTCTCTCCCTCACTCCGGTGTATCTGATTGCTGTATGTAAACCACCCCGAACCCCTCAATTAGATTTCAGTCTCTCCCTCACTACTGAGTATCTCATATCCTGTATGTAAACCACCCTGAACCCCTCCATTAGATTTCAGTCTCTCCCTCACTGCTGGGTATCTCATATGCTGTATGTAAACCAACCTGAACCCCTCGATTCGATTCCAGTCTCTCCCTCACACCTGGTTATCTCATATGCTGTATGTCAACTACCCTGTACCACTCGATTATATTCCAGTCTCTCCCTCACTCCTGGGTATCTCATATGCTGTATATAAACCACCCCGAACCCCTCGATTAGATTTTGGTCTCTCCCACACTCATGGGTATCTCATATGCTGTATATAAACCACCCTGAACCCCTTTATTAGATTCCAGTCCCTCCCTCACACCTGGGTATCTCATATGCTGTATATAAACCACCCCGAACGCCTCGATTACATTTCAGTCTGTCCCTCATTCTTGGGTGTCTCATATGCTGTGTGTAAACCATAAACCCCTGAATTAGATTCCAGTCTGGAACTCACTCATGGGGATGTGTTATTGGATCAGTGAAGTGATCCTTGTTGGATGTTGACCGAAGAAAAGGTAAACTAAATGGTCAAATGTTACACTGGGAGCAGGAACACAGAAAGCTGCTGTTTCCTTTCAGTTCTGTTACATATCTCCAAGTTTCAGATTGGCACTGAATTTCTGTCACAATGGGGAAAATCTCAAAAGCTGTTTACTGTCCTGCTTGAATGCATCATCATAAAATGAATTCCCTTGCAAAATAGGAAATGGAGAGAGCTTCTGGATGGTGTCTGTATCTGTGTGTGTGTGATTCTGTCTGTCTGTGTATGTCTGTTTGTGTGTGATTCTGTGTGCGTGTTCAATGTTTTATATATTTTCAAACTGCATTGATGTTACCAGTCTCTCTTGCTTTTCCGTATTTATAAACTCAATGTCATCGTTTTGCTGATATAAAATGGTGGCTGTGGACAAATTTAAAATGTCTGCCTGACTGATGTGTGTCAGGGATACTTTCACCAAGGGAGAGGGGACAATGTGTCAAAAGCCATTTACATTCATTGATGTTAGCAGAGATAGGAAATTGAGACAGCTCTTTGAAGGGGGTGAAAATGTAAATCTCAGATACTGTTTCCAGTGAATCCGGAGAGATAATGTGACATTCCTGAAAAGTCTGCCTTACTTTCCAAGCTCCTAGTATATGAGAGAAACATAATATACAAAACCTGAATGAGCTCAGCCACTGAATTGTAGATTTGCAGCGTTTGATCAGGCTAGGCTAGGCTAGGCCTTATCCCAAATTGAAGGGTTTCTCAAATCCAACACTGACCTTCTGTGGGTTTAAATTGGAACCCATTGACTCGATTCAAGGCTGTAAATCACTCTGGGCTATCTTTTTTTCTGCACATAACCACACTGAACCCCTCGATTAAATTCCAAGCTGTAACTCACCCTGGGCTATCTGTTACTCTGTATATAAACCACTCTGAACCCATCGATTAGATTCCAGTCTGTCCCTCGCTCTTGGGTATCTCATATGCTGTATATAAACCACCCCGAACCGCTCGGTTAGATTTCAGTCTCTAACTCACTCATGGGTATCTCATATGCTGTTAAAAAACCTCAACCCCTCGGTTAGATTAGAGTCTCTCCCTCAATCCTGGGTATCTCATATGCTTTATATAAACCACCCTGTACCCCGCGATTAGATTTCAGTCTCTCCCTCACTCATGGGTATCTCATATGCTGTATATAAACCGCCCTGAACCCCTCGATTAGATTTTGGTCTCTCCCTCACTCATGGGTATCTCATATGCTGCATATAACCCACCCTGAACCCCTCGATTAGATTCCAGTCACTCCCTCACACTTGGTTATCTCATATGCTGTACATAAACTTCCCGGATCCCCTTAAGTTAATTCCAGTCTGTCCCTCACTCTTGGGTATCTCATATGCTGTATATAAACCACCCCGAACCCCTCGATTAGATTTCAGTCTCTCCCTCACTCATGGGTATCTCATATGCTGCATATAAACCACCCTGAACTCCTCGATTAGATTCCAGTCTCTCCCTCACACCTGGTTATCTCATATGCTTTATACAAACCACCCTGTACCCCGTGATTAGATTTCAGTCTCTCCCTCACTCATGGGTATCTCATATGCTGTATATAAACCACCCCGAACCCCTCGATTAGATTTCAGTCTCGCCCTCACTACTGAGTATCTCATATCCTGTATGTAAACCACCCTGAACCCCTCCATTAGATTTCAGTCTCTCCCTCACTCCTGGGTATCTCATATGCTGTATGTAAACTTCCCTGAACCACTCGATTAGATTTCAGTCTCTCCCTCACTACTGAGTATCTCATATGCTGTATGTAAACCACCCTGAACCCCTCGATTCGATTACAGTCTCTCCCTCACTCCTGGTTATCTCATATGCTGTATGAAAACTACCCTGAACCACTCGATTAGATTTCAGTCTCTCCCTCACTACTGAGTATCTCATATCCTGTATGTAAACCACCCTGAACCCCTCCATTAGATTTCAGTCTCTCCCTCACTCCTGGGTATCTCATATTCTGTATGTAAACCACCCCGAACCCCTAGATTATATTTTGGTCTCTCCCACACTCATGGGTATCTCATGTGCTGTATATAAACCACCCTGAACCCCTTGATTAGATTCCAGTCTCTCCCTCACACCTGGGTATCTCATATGCTGTATATAAACCACCCTGAACCCCTCGATTATATTTTGGTCTCTCCCTCACTCATGGGTATCTCATATGCTGCATAAAAACCACCCTGAATCCCTCGATTAGATTCCAGTCTCTCCCTCACAACTGGTTATCTCATATGAATTATATAAACCACCCTGTACCCCGCGATTAGATTTCAGTCTCTCCCTCACTCATGGATATCTGATATGCTGTATATAAACCACCCCGAACCCCTCGATTAGATTTCAGTCTCTCCCTCACTCATGGGTATCTCATACGCTGCATATAAACCACCCTGAACCGCTCAATTAGATTCCAGTCTCTCCCTGCCACCTGGTTATCTCATATGCTTTATATAAACCACCCTGTACCCCATGATTAGATTTCAGTCTCTCCCTCACTCATGGGTATCTCATATGCTGTATATAAACCACCCCAAACCCCTCAATTTAATTCCAGTCTGTCCCTCACTTTTCGGTATCTCAAATGCTGTATATAAACCACCCCGAACCCCTAGATTTGATTCGTGTCTCACCGTCTTTCCTGGTTATCTCATATGCTGTACGTAAACCACCCTGAACCCCTCGATTAGATTCCAATCTCTCCCTCACATCTGGTTATCTCATATGCTTTATATAAACCACCCTGTACCCTGTGATTAGATTTCAGTCTCTCCCTCACTCATGGATATCTCATATTCTGTATATAAACCACCCCGAACCCCTCGATTAGATTTCAGTCTCTCCCTCACTCATGGGTATCTCATATGCTGCATATAAACCACCCTGAACCCCTCGATTAGATTCCAGTCTCTCCCTCACACCTGGTTATCTCATATGCTTTATATAAACCACCCTGTACCCCGCGATTAGATTTCAGTTTCTACCTCACTCATGGGTATCTCATATGCTGTATATAAACCACCCCGAACCCCTCGATTAGATTTCAGTCTCTCCCTCACTCATGGATATCTCATATGCTGCATATAAACCACCCAGAACCCCTCGATTAGATTCCAGTCTCTTCGTCACTCATGGGTATCTCATATGCTGTATATAAACCACCCCGAACCCCTCAATTTAATTCCAGTCTGTCCCTCACTCTTGGGTATCTCAAATGCTGTATATAAACCACCCTGAACCCCTAGATTTGATTCCTGTCTCACCGTCTTTACTGGTTATCTCATATGCTGTACATAAACCACCCTGAACACCTCAATTTAATTCCAGTCTGTCCCTCACTCTTGGGTTCTCATTTGCTGTATGTAAAGCACCCATAACCCCTCGATTAGATTCCAGTCTGTCCCTCACTCCTGGTTATATCATATGCTGTATATAAACCACTTCGAACCCCTCGATTAGATTTGAATCTGTCCCTCACTCTTGGACATTTCATTTGCTGTATATAAACCACCTCGAACCCCTCGATTAGATTTCCGTCTCTCCCTCATTCCTTGTATTTCATATGCTGTATATAAACCACCCCGAACCCCTTGATTAGATTTCAATCTCTCACCACTCCTGGCTATCTCATACACTGTATATAAACCACCCTGAACCGCTCGATTTGATTCCTGTCTCACCGTCGCTCCTGGTTATCTCATATGCTGTACATAAACCACCCTGAACCCCTTAATTTAATTCCAGTCTGTCCCTGACTTTTGGGTATCTCGTATGCAGTTTGTAAACCACCCATAACCCCTCGATTAGATTCCAGTCTGTCCCTCACTCTTGAGTACCTCATATGTTGTATATAAACCACTTCGAACCCCTCGGTTAGGTTTCAGTCTCTCCCTCACTCCGGGGTATCTGATATGCTGTATGTAAACCACCTCGAACCCCTCGATTAGATTTCAGCCTCTCCCTCACACCGGGGTGTCTGATATGCTGTATGTAAACCACCCTGAACCCCTCGGTTCGATTCCAGTCTCTCCCTCACTCCTGGTTATCTCAAATGCTGTATGCAAACCATCCCGCACTCCCCGATTAGATTCCAGTCTCTCCCTCACTCCTGGGTATCTCATACACCGTTTATAAACCACCACGGACCCCTCGATTAGATTTCAGTCTCTCCCTCACTCATGGTTTTCTCCTATGCTGTATATAAACCACCCCGAACCGCTCGGTTAGATTTCGGTCTCTCCCTCACTCCTGGGTATCTCATATGCTGTATATAAACAACCCAAAACCCCTCGATTAGATTTCAGTCTCTCCCTCACTCCTGGTTATCTCATATGCTGTATATAAACCACCCCGAACCCCTCGATTAGATTCCAGTCACTCCCTCACTCCTGGATATCTGATACACTGTATATAAACCACCCTAAACACTTCAATTTAATTCCAGTCTGTCCCTCACTCTTGGATATCTCAAATGCTGTATATAAGCCACCCCGAACCCCTAGATTTGATTCCTGTCTCACCGTCGCTCCTGGTTATCTCATATGCTGTACATAAACCACCGTGAACGCCTCAATTTAATTCCAGTCTGTTCCTCACTCCTGGGTATCTCAAATGCTGTATATAAACCACCCCTAACCCCTCGATTAGATTTCAGTCTCTCACTCATTCCTGGGTATCTCATATGCTGTATCTAAACCACCCTGAACCCCTCTATTAGATTCCAGTCTCTCCCTCACTCCTGGTTATCTCATATGGTGCATGTAAACCACCCCGCACCTCTCGATTAGATTTCAATCTCTCCCTCACTCCTGGTTATCTCATACACTGTATATAAACTACCCTGAACCCCTCGATTTGATTCCAGTCAGTCCCTCATTCTTGGGTATCTCATATGCTGTATGTAAAGCACCCATAATCCCTCGATGAGATTCCAGTCTGTCCCTCACTCTTGAGTACCTCACATGTTGTATATAAACCACCCTGAACCCCTCGATTAGATTCCAGTGTGTTCCTCACTCTTAGGAATCTCATAAGCTCCAAATAAACCACCCTGAACCCCTCGATTAGATTCCAGTGTGTTCCTCACTCTTAGGAATCTCATAAGCTCTAAATAAACCACCCTGAACCCCTCGATTAGATTCCAGTCTGTCCCTCACTCTTGGATATCTCATATGCTGTATATAAACCACCCCAAAACCCTCGGTTAGATTTCAGTCTCTCCCTCACTCTTGAGTACCTTATATGCTGTATATAAACCACTTCGAACCCCTCGGTTAGATTTCAGTCTCTCCCTCACTCCGGTGTATCTGATTGCTGTATGTAAACCACCCCGAACCCCTCAATTAGATTTCAGTCTCTCCCTCACTACTGAGTATCTCATATCCTGTATGTAAACCACCCTGAACCCCTCCATTAGATTTCAGTCTCTCCCTCACTGCTGGGTATCTCATATGCTGTATGTAAACCACCCTGAACCCCTCGATTCGATTCCAGTCTCTCCCTCACACCTGGTTATCTCATATGCTGTATGTAAACTACCCTGTACCACTCGATTATATTCCAGTCTCTCCCTCACTCCTGGGTATCTCATATGCTGTATATAAACCACCCCGAACCCCTCGATTAGATTTTGGTCTCTCCCACACTCATGGGTATCTCATATGCTGTATATAAACCACCCTGAACCCCTTTATTAGATTCCAGTCCCTCCCTCACACCTGGGTATCTCATATGCTGTATATAAACCACCCCGAACGCCTCGATTACATTTCAGTCTGTCCCTCATTCTTGGGTATCTCATATGCTGTGTGTAAACCATAAACCCCTGAATTAGATTCCAGTCTGGAACTCACTCATGGGGATGTGTTATTGGATCAGTGAAGTGATCCTTGTTGGATGTTGACCGAAGAAAAGGTAAACTAAATGGTCAAATGTTACACTGGGAGCAGGAACACAGAAAGCTGCTGTTTCCTTTCAGTTCTGTTACATATCTCCAAGTTTCAGATTGGCACTGAATTTCTGTCACAATGGGGAAAATCTCAAAAGCTGTTTACTGTCCTGCTTGAATGCATCATCATAAAATGAATTCCCTTGCAAGATAGGAAATGGAGAGAGCTTCTGGATGGTGTCTGTATCTGTGTGTGTGTGATTCTGTCTGTCTGTGTATGTCTGTTTGTGTGTGATTCTGTGTGCGTGTTCAATGTTTTATATATTTTCAAACTGCATTGATGTTACCAGTCTCTCTTGCTTTTCCGTATTTATAAACTCAATGTCATCGTTTTGCTGATATAAAATGGTGGCTGTGGACAAATTTAAAATGTCTGCCTGACTGATGTGTGTCAGGGATACTTTCACCAAGGGAGAGGGGACAATGTGTCAAAAGCCATTTACATTCATTGATGTTAGCAGAGATAGGAAATTGAGACAGCTCTTTGAAGGGGGTGAAAATGTAAATCCCAGATACTGTTTCCAGTGAATCCGGAGAGATAATGTGACATTCCTGAAAAGTCTGCCTTACTTTCCAAGCTCCTAGTATATGAGAGAAACATAATATACAAAACCTGAATGAGCTCAGCCACTGAATTGTAGATTTGCAGCGTTTGATCAGGCTAGGCTAGGCTAGGCCTTATCCCAAATTGAAGGGTTTCTCAAATCCAACACTGACCTTCTGTGGGTTTAAATTGGAACCCATTGACTCGATTCAAGGCTGTAAATCACTCTGGGCTATCTTTTTTTCTGTACATAACCACACTGAACCCCTCGATTAAATTCCAAGCTGTAACTCACCCTGGGCTATCTGTTACTCTGTATATAAACCACTCTGAACCCATCGATTAGATTCCAGTCTGTCCCTCGCTCTTGGGTATCTCATATGCTGTATATAAACCACCCCGAACCGCTCGGTTAGATTTCAGTCTCTAACTCACTCATGGGTATCTCATATGCTGTTAAAAAACCTCAACCCCTCGGTTAGATTAGAGTCTCTCCCTCAATCCTGGGTATCTCATATGCTTTATATAAACCACCCTGTACCCCGCGATTAGATTTCAGTCTCTCCCTCACTCATGGGTATCTCATATGCTGTATATAAACCGCCCTGAACCCCTCGATTAGATTTTGGTCTCTCCCTCACTCATGGGTATCTCATATGCTGCATATAACCCACCCTGAACCCCTCGATTAGATTCCAGTCACTCCCTCACACTTGGTTATCTCATAAGCTGTACATAAACTTCCCGGATCCCCTTAAGTTAATTCCAGTCTGTCCCTCACTCTTGGGTATCTCATATGCTGTATATAAACCACCCCGAACCCCTCGATTGGATTTCAGTCTCTCCCTCACTCATGGGTATCTCATATGCTGCATATAAACCACCCTGAACTCCTCGATTAGATTCCAGTCTCTCCCTCACACCTGGTTATCTCATATGCTTTATACAAACCACCCTGTACCCCGTGATTAGATTTCAGTCTCTCCCTCACTCATGGGTATCTCATATGCTGTATATAAACCACCCCGAACCCCTCGATTAGATTTCAGTCTCTCCCTCACTACTGAGTATCTCATATCCTGTATGTAAACCACCCTGAACCCCTCCATTAGATTTCAGTCTCTCCCTCACTCCTGGGTATCTCATATGCTGTATGTAAACCACCCCGAACCCCTAGATTATATTTTGGTCTCTCCCACACTCATGGGTATCTCATATGCTGTATATAAACCACCCTGAACCCCTTGATTAGATTCCAATCTCTCCCTCACACCTGGGTATCTCATATGCTGTATATAAACCACCCTGAACCCCTCAAATATATTTTGGTCTCTCCCTCACTCATGGGTATCTCATATGCTGCATAAAAACCACCCTGAATCCCTCGATTAGATTCCAGTCTCTCCCTCACAACTGGTTATCTCATATGAATTATATAAACCACCCTGTACCCCGCGATTAGATTTCAGTCTCTCCCTCACTCATGGATATCTGATATGCTGTATATAAACCACCCCGAACCCCTCGATTAGATTTCAGTCTCTCCCTCACTCATGGGTATCTCATACGCTGCATATAAACCACCCTGAACCGCTCAATTAGATTCCAGTCTCTCCCTGCCACCTGGTTATCTCATATGCTTTATATAAACCACCCTGTACCCCATGATTAGATTTCAGTCTCTCCCTCACTCATGGGTATCTCATATGCTGTATATAAACCACCCCAAACCCCTCAATTTAATTCCAGTCTGTCCCTCACTTTTCGGTATCTCAAATGCTGTATATAAACCACCCCGAACCCCTAGATTTGATTCGTGTCTCACCGTCTTTCCTGGTTATCTCATATGCTGTACGTACACCACCCTGAACCCCTCGATTAGATTCCAATCTCTCCCTCACACCTGGTTATCTCATATGCTTTATATAAACCACCCTGTACCCTGTGATTAGATTTCAGTCTCTCCCTCACTCATGGATATCTCATATTCTGTGTATAAACCACCCCGAACCCCTCGATTAGATTTCAGTCTCTCCCTCACTCATGGGTATCTCATATGCTGCATATAAACCACCCTGAACCCCTCGATTAGATTCCAGTCTCTCCCTCACACCTGGTTATCTCATATGAATTATATAAACCACCCTGTACCCCGCGATTAGATTTCAGTCTCTCCCTCACTCATGGATATCTGATATGCTGTATATAAACCACCCCGAACCCCTCGATTAGATTTTGGTCTCTCCCTCACTCATGGATATCTGATATGCTGTATATAAACCACCCCGAACCCCTCGATTAGATTTCAGTCTCTCCCTCACTCATGGGTATCTCATACGCTGCATATAAACCACCCTGAACCGCTCAATTAGATTCCAGTCTCTCCCTGCCACCTGGTTATCTCATATGCTTTATATAAACCACCCTGTACCCCATGATTAGATTTCAGTCTCTCCCTCACTCATGGGTATCTCATATGCTGTATATAAACCACCCCAAACCCCTCAATTTAATTCCAGTCTGTCCCTCACTTTTCGGTATCTCAAATGCTGTATTTCAACCACCCCGAACCCCTAGATTTGATTCGTGTCTCACCGTCTTTCCTGGTTATCTCATATGCTGTACGTAAACCACCCTGAACCCCTCGATTAGATTCCAATCTCTCCCTCACACCTGGTTATCTCATATGCTGCATATAAACCACCCTGAACCCCTCGATTAGATTCCAGTCACTCCCTCACACTTGGTTATCTCATATGCTGTACATAAACTTCCCGGATCCCCTTAAGTTAATTCCAGTCTGTCCCTCACTCTTGGGTATCTCATATGCTGTATATAAACCACCCCGAACCCCTCGATTGGATTTCAGTCTCTCCCTCACTCATGGGTATCTCATATGCTGCATATAAACCACCCAGAACCCCTCGATTAGATTCCAGTCTCTTCGTCACTCATGGGTATCTCATATGCTGTATATAAACCACCCCGAACCCCTCAATTTAATTCCAGTCTGTCCCTCACTCTTGGGTATCTCAAATGCTGTATATAAACCACCCTGAACCCCTAGATTTGATTCCTGTCTCACCGTCTTTACTGGTTATCTCATATGCTGTACATAAACCACCCTGAACACCTCAATTTAATTCCAGTCTGTCCCTCACTCTTGGGTTCTCATTTGCTGTATGTAAAGCACCCATAACCCCTCGATTAGATTCCAGTCTGTCCCTCACTCCTGGTTATATCATATGCTGTATATAAACCACTTCGAACCCCTCGATTAGATTTGAATCTGTCCCTCACTCTTGGACATTTCATTTGCTGTATATAAACCACCCCGAACCCCTCGATTAGATTTCCGTCTCTCCCTCATTCCTTGTATTTCATATGCTGTATATAAACCACCCCGAACCCCTTGATTAGATTTCAATCTCTCACCACTCCTGGCTATCTCATACACTGTATATAAACCACCCTGAACCGCTCGATTTGATTCCTGTCTCACCGTCGCTCCTGGTTATCTCATATGCTGTACATAAACCACCCTGAACCCCTTAATTTAATTCCAGTCTGTCCCTGACTTTTGGGTATCTCGTATGCAGTTTGTAAACCACCCATAACCCCTCGATTAGATTCCAGTCTGTCCCTCACTCTTGAGTACCTCATATGTTGTATATAAACCACTTCGAACCCCTCGGTTAGGTTTCAGTCTCTCCCTCACTCCGGGGTATCTGATATGCTGTATGTAAACCACCTCGAACCCCTCGATTAGATTTCAGCCTCTCCCTCACACCGGGGTGTCTGATATGCTGTATGTAAACCACCCTGAACCCCTCGGTTCGATTCCAGTCTCTCCCTCACTCCTGGTTATCTCAAATGCTGTATGCAAACCATCCCGCACTCCCCGATTAGATTCCAGTCTCTCCCTCACTCCTGGGTATCTCATACACCGTTTATAAACCACCACGGACCCCTCGATTAGATTTCAGTCTCTCCCTCACTCATGGTTTTCTCCTATGCTGTATATAAACCACCCCGAACCGCTCGGTTAGATTTCGGTCTCTCCCTCACTCCTGGGTATCTCATATGCTGTATATAAACAACCCAAAACCCCTCGATTAGATTTCAGTCTCTCCCTCACTCCTGGTTATCTCATATGCTGTATATAAACCACCCCGAACCCCTCGATTAGATTCCAGTCACTCCCTCACTCCTGGATATCTGATACACTGTATATAAACCACCCTAAACACTTCAATTTAATTCCAGTCTGTCCCTCACTCTTGGATATCTCAAATGCTGTATATAAGCCACCCCGAACCCCTAGATTTGATTCCTGTCTCACCGTCGCTCCTGGTTATCTCATATGCTGTACATAAACCACCGTGAACGCCTCAATTTAATTCCAGTCTGTTCCTCACTCCTGGGTATCTCAAATGCTGTATATAAACCACCCCTAACCCCTCGATTAGATTTCAGTCTCTCACTCATTCCTGGGTATCTCATATGCTGTATCTAAACCACCCTGAACCCCTCTATTAGATTCCAGTCTCTCCCTCACTCCTGGTTATCTCATATGGTGCATGTAAACCACCCCGCACCTCTCGATTAGATTTCAATCTCTCCCTCACTCCTGGTTATCTCATACACTGTATATAAACTACCCTGAACCCCTCGATTTGATTCCAGTCAGTCCCTCATTCTTGGGTATCTCATATGCTGTATGTAAAGCACCCATAATCCCTCGATGAGATTCCAGTCTGTCCCTCACTCTTGAGTACCTCACATGTTGTATATAAACCACCCTGAACCCCTCGATTAGATTCCAGTGTGTTCCTCACTCTTAGGAATCTCATAAGCTCCAAATAAACCACCCTGAACCCCTCGATTAGATTCCAGTGTGTTCCTCACTCTTAGGAATCTCATAAGCTCTAAATAAACCACCCTGAACCCCTCGATTAGATTCCAGTCTGTCCCTCACTCTTGGATATCTCATATGCTGTATATAAACCACCCCAAAACCCTCGGTTAGATTTCAGTCTCTCCCTCACTCTTGAGTACCTTATATGCTGTATATAAACCACTTCGAACCCCTCGGTTAGATTTCAGTCTCTCCCTCACTCCGGTGTATCTGATTGCTGTATGTAAACCACCCCGAACCCCTCAATTAGATTTCAGTCTCTCCCTCACTACTGAGTATCTCATATCCTGTATGTAAACCACCCTGAACCCCTCCATTAGCTTTCAGTCTCTCCCTCACTGCTGGGTATCTCATATGCTGTATGTAAACCACCCTGAACCCCTCGATTCGATTCCAGTCTCTCCCTCACACCTGGTTATCTCATATGCTGTATGTAAACTACCCTGTACCACTCGATTATATTCCAGTCTCTCCCTCACTCCTGGGTATCTCATATGCTGTATATAAACCACCCCGAACCCCTCGATTAGATTTTGGTCTCTCCCACACTCATGGGTATCTCATATGCTGTATATAAACCACCCTGAACCCCTTTATTAGATTCCAGTCCCTCCCTCACACCTGGGTATCTCATATGCTGTATATAAACCACCCCGAACGCCTCGATTACATTTCAGTCTGTCCCTCATTCTTGGGTATCTCATATGCTGTGTGTAAACCATAAACCCCTGAATTAGATTCCAGTCTGGAACTCACTCATGGGGATGTGTTATTGGATCAGTGAAGTGATCCTTGTTGGATGTTGACCGAAGAAAAGGTAAACTAAATGGTCAAATGTTACACTGGGAGCAGGAACACAGAAAGCTGCTGTTTCCTTTCAGTTCTGTTACATATCTCCAAGTTTCAGATTGGCACTGAATTTCTGTCACAATGGGGAAAATCTCAAAAGCTGTTTACTGTCCTGCTTGAATGCATCATCATAAAATGAATTCCCTTGCAAGATAGGAAATGGAGAGAGCTTCTGGATGGTGTCTGTATCTGTGTGTGTGTGATTCTGTCTGTCTGTGTATGTCTGTTTGTGTGTGATTCTGTGTGCGTGTTCAATGTTTTATATATTTTCAAACTGCATTGATGTTACCAGTCTCTCTTGCTTTTCCGTATTTATAAACTCAATGTCATCGTTTTGCTGATATAAAATGGTGGCTGTGGACAAATTTAAAATGTCTGCCTGACTGATGTGTGTCAGGGATACTTTCACCAAGGGAGAGGGGACAATGTGTCAAAAGCCATTTACATTCATTGATGTTAGCAGAGATAGGAAATTGAGACAGCTCTTTGAAGGGGGTGAAAATGTAAATCCCAGATACTGTTTCCAGTGAATCCGGAGAGATAATGTGACATTCCTGAAAAGTCTGCCTTACTTTCCAAGCTCCTAGTATATGAGAGAAACATAATATACAAAACCTGAATGAGCTCAGCCACTGAATTGTAGATTTGCAGCGTTTGATCAGGCTAGGCTAGGCTAGGCCTTATCCCAAATTGAAGGGTTTCTCAAATCCAACACTGACCTTCTGTGGGTTTAAATTGGAACCCATTGACTCGATTCAAGGCTGTAAATCACTCTGGGCTATCTTTTTTTCTGTACATAACCACACTGAACCCCTCGATTAAATTCCAAGCTGTAACTCACCCTGGGCTATCTGTTACTCTGTATATAAACCACTCTGAACCCATCGATTAGATTCCAGTCTGTCCCTCGCTCTTGGGTATCTCATATGCTGTATATAAACCACCCCGAACCGCTCGGTTAGATTTCAGTCTCTAACTCACTCATGGGTATCTCATATGCTGTTAAAAAACCTCAACCCCTCGGTTAGATTAGAGTCTCTCCCTCAATCCTGGGTATCTCATATGCTTTATATAAACCACCCTGTACCCCGCGATTAGATTTCAGTCTCTCCCTCACTCATGGGTATCTCATATGCTGTATATAAACCGCCCTGAACCCCTCGATTAGATTTTGGTCTCTCCCTCACTCATGGGTATCTCATATGCTGCATATAACCCACCCTGAACCCCTCGATTAGATTCCAGTCACTCCCTCACACTTGGTTATCTCATAAGCTGTACATAAACTTCCCGGATCCCCTTAAGTTAATTCCAGTCTCTCCCTCACTCTTGGGTATCTCATATGCTGTATATAAACCACCCCGAACCCCTCGATTGGATTTCAGTCTCTCCCTCACTCATGGGTATCTCATATGCTGCATATAAACCACCCTGAACTCCTCGATTAGATTCCAGTCTCTCCCTCACACCTGGTTATCTCATATGCTTTATACAAACCACCCTGTACCCCGTGATTAGATTTCAGTCTCTCCCTCACTCATGGGTATCTCATATGCTGTATATAAACCACCCCGAACCCCTCGATTAGATTTCAGTCTCTCCCTCACTACTGAGTATCTCATATCCTGTATGTAAACCACCCTGAACCCCTCCATTAGATTTCAGTCTCTCCCTCACTCCTGGGTATCTCATATGCTGTATGTAAACCACCCCGAACCCCTAGATTATATTTTGGTCTCTCCCACACTCATGGGTATCTCATATGCTGTATATAAACCACCCTGAACCCCTTGATTAGATTCCAATCTCTCCCTCACACCTGGGTATCTCATATGCTGTATATAAACCACCCTGAACCCCTCAAATATATTTTGGTCTCTCCCTCACTCATGGGTATCTCATATGCTGCATAAAAACCACCCTGAATCCCTCGATTAGATTCCAGTCTCTCCCTCACAACTGGTTATCTCATATGAATTATATAAACCACCCTGTACCCCGCGATTAGATTTCAGTCTCTCCCTCACTCATGGATATCTGATATGCTGTATATAAACCACCCCGAACCCCTCGATTAGATTTCAGTCTCTCCCTCACTCATGGGTATCTCATACGCTGCATATAAACCACCCTGAACCGCTCAATTAGATTCCAGTCTCTCCCTGCCACCTGGTTATCTCATATGCTTTATATAAACCACCCTGTACCCCATGATTAGATTTCAGTCTCTCCCTCACTCATGGGTATCTCATATGCTGTATATAAACCACCCCAAACCCCTCAATTTAATTCCAGTCTGTCCCTCACTTTTCGGTATCTCAAATGCTGTATATAAACCACCCCGAACCCCTAGATTTGATTCGTGTCTCACCGTCTTTCCTGGTTATCTCATATGCTGTACGTAAACCACCCTGAACCCCTCGATTAGATTCCAATCTCTCCCTCACATCTGGTTATCTCATATGCTTTATATAAACCACCCTGTACCCCATGATTAGATTTCAGTCTCTCCCTCACTCATGGATATCTCATATTCTGTGTATAAACCACCCCGAACCCCTCGATTAGATTTCAGTCTCTCCCTCACTCATGGGTATCTCATATGCTGCATATAAACCACCCTGAACCCCTCGATTAGATTCCAGTCTCTCCCTCACACCTGGTTATCTCATATGAATTATATAAACCACCCTGTACCCCGCGATTAGATTTCAGTCTCTCCCTCACTCATGGATATCTGATATGCTGTATATAAACCACCCCGAACCCCTCGATTAGATTTTGGTCTCTCCCTCACTCATGGATATCTGATATGCTGTATATAAACCACCCCGAACCCCTCGATTAGATTTCAGTCTCTCCCTCACTCATGGGTATCTCATACGCTGCATATAAACCACCCTGAACCGCTCAATTAGATTCCAGTCTCTCCCTGCCACCTGGTTATCTCATATGCTTTATATAAACCACCCTGTACCCCATGATTAGATTTCAGTCTCTCCCTCACTCATGGGTATCTCATATGCTGTATATAAACCACCCCAAACCCCTCAATTTAATTCCAGTCTGTCCCTCACTTTTCGGTATCTCAAATGCTGTATTTCAACCACCCCGAACCCCTAGATTTGATTCGTGTCTCACCGTCTTTCCTGGTTATCTCATATGCTGTACGTAAACCACCCTGAACCCCTCGATTAGATTCCAATCTCTCCCTCACACCTGGTTATCTCATATGCTGCATATAAACCACCCAGAACCCCTCGATTAGATTCCAGTCTCTTCGTCACTCATGGGTATCTCATATGCTGTATATAAACCACCCCGAACCCCTCAATTTAATTCCAGTCTGTCCCTCACTCTTGGGTATCTCAAATGCTGTATATAAACCACCCTGAACCCCTAGATTTGATTCCTGTCTCACCGTCTTTACTGGTTATCTCATATGCTGTACATAAACCACCCTGAACACCTCAATTTAATTCCAGTCTGTCCCTCACTCTTGGGTTCTCATTTGCTGTATGTAAAGCACCCATAACCCCTCGATTAGATTCCAGTCTGTCCCTCACTCCTGGTTATATCATATGCTGTATATAAACCACTTCGAACCCCTCGATTAGATTTGAATCTGTCCCTCACTCTTGGACATTTCATTTGCTGTATATAAACCACCCCGAACCCCTCGATTAGATTTCCGTCTCTCCCTCATTCCTTGTATTTCATATGCTGTATATAAACCACCCCGAACCCCTTGATTAGATTTCAATCTCTCACCACTTCTGGCTATCTCATACACTGTATATAAACCACCCTGAACCGCTCGATTTGATTCCTGTCTCACCGTCGCTCCTGGTTATCTCATATGCTGTACATAAACCACCCTGAACCCCTTAATTTAATTCCAGTCTGTCCCTGACTTTTGGGTATCTCGTATGCTGTTTGTAAACCACCCATAACCCCTCGATTAGATTCCAGTCTGTCCCTCACTCTTGAGTACCTCATATGTTGAAAATACACCACTTCGAACCCCTCGGTTAGATTTCAGTCTCTCCCTCACTCCGGGGTATCTGATATGCTGTATGTAAACCACCCCGAACTCCTCGATTAGATTTCAGCCTCTCCCTCACACCGGGGTGTCTGATATGCTGTATGTAAACCACCCTGAACCCCTCGATTCGATTCCAGTCTCTCCCTCACTCCTGGTTATCTCAAATGCTGTATGCAAACCATCCCGCACTCCCCGATTAGATTCCAATCTCTCCCTCACACCTGGTTATCTCATATGCTTTATATAAACCACCCTGTACCCTGTGATTAGATTTCAGTCTCTCCCTCACTCATGGATATCTCATATTCTGTATATAAACCACCCCGAACCCCTCGATTAGATTTCAGTCTCTCCCACACTCATGGGTATCTCATATGCTGTATATAAACCACCCTGAACCCCTTTATTAGATTCCAGTCCCTCCCTCACACCTGGGTATCTCATCTGCTGTATATAAACCACCCCGAACGCCTCGATTACATTTCAGTCTGTCCCTCATTCTTGGGTGTCTCATATGCTGTGTGTAAACCATAAACCCCTGAATTAGATTCCAGTCTGGAACTCACTCATGGGGATGTGTTATTGGATCAGTGAAGTGATCCTTGTTGGATGTTGACCGAAGAAAAGGTAAACTAAATGGTCAAATGTTACACTGGGAGCAGGAACACAGAAAGCTGCTGTTTCCTTTCAGTTCTGTTACATATCTCCAAGTTTCAGATTGGCACTGAATTTCTGTCACAATGGGGAAAATCTCAAAAGCTGTTTACTGTCCTGCTTGAATGCATCATCATAAAATGAATTCCCTTGCAAGATAGGAAATGGAGAGAGCTTCTGGATGGTGTCTGTATCTGTGTGTGTGTGATTCTGTCTGTCTGTGTATGTCTGTTTGTGTGTGATTCTGTGTGCGTGTTCAATGTTTTATATATTTTCAAACTGCATTGATGTTACCAGTCTCTCTTGCTTTTCCGTATTTATAAACTCAATGTCATCGTTTTGCTGATATAAAATGGTGGCTGTGGACAAATTTAAAATGTCTGCCTGACTGATGTGTGTCAGGGATACTTTCACCAAAGGAGAGGGGACAATGTGTCAAAAGCCATTTACATTCATTGATGTTAGCAGAGATAGGAAATTGAGACAGCTCTTTGAAGGGGGTGAAAATGTAAATCTCAGATACTGTTTCCAGTGAATCCGGAGAGATAATGTGACATTCCTGAAAAGTCTGCCTTACTTTCCAAGCTCCTAGTATATGAGAGAAACATAATATACAAAACCTGAATGAGCTCAGCCACTGAATTGTAGATTTGCAGCGTTTGATCAGGCTAGGCTAGGCTAGGCCTTATCCCAAATTGAAGGGTTTCTCAAATCCAACACTGACCTTCTGTGGGTTTAAATTGGAACCCATTGACTCGATTCAAGGCTGTAAATCACTCTGGGCTATCTTTTTTTCTGTACATAACCACACTGAACCCCTCGATTAAATTCCAAGCTGTAACTCACCCTGGGCTATCTGTTACTCTGTATATAAACCACTCTGAACCCATCGATTAGATTCCAGTCTGTCCCTCGCTCTTGGGTATCTCATATGCTGTATATAAACCACCCCGAACCGCTCGGTTAGATTTCAGTCTCTAACTCACTCATGGGTATCTCATATGCTGTTAAAAAACCTCAACCCCTCGGTTAGATTAGAGTCTCTCCCTCAATCCTGGGTATCTCATATGCTTTATATAAACCACCCTGTACCCCACGATTAGATTTCAGTCTCTCCCTCACTCTTGGGTATCTCATATGCTGTATATAAACCACCCCGAACCCCGCGATTACATTTCAGTCTCTCCCTCACTCATGGGTATCTCATATGCTGCATATAAACCACCCTGAACCCCTGGATTAGATTTCAGTCTCTCCCTCAATCCTGGGTATCTCATATGATGTATATAAACCACCCTGTAGCCCGCGATTAGATTTCAGTCTCTCCCTCACTCATGGGTATCTCATATGCTGTATATAAACCACCTTGAACCCCTCGATTAGATTTTGGTCTCTCCCTCACTCATGGGTATCTCATATGCTGCATATAACCCACCCTGAACCCCTCGATTAGATTCCAGTCACTCCCTCACACTTGGTTATCTCATATGCTGTACATAAACTTCCCGGATCCCCTTAAGTTAATTCCAGTCTGTCCCTCACTCTTGGGTATCTCATATGCTGTATATAAACCACCCCGAACCCCTCGATTAGATTTCAGTCTCTCCCTCACTCATGGGTATCTCATATGCTGCATATAAACCACCCTGAACTCCTCGATTAGATTCTAGTCTCTCCCTCACACCTGGTTATCTCATATGCTTTATACAAACCACCCTGTACCCCGTGATTAGATTTCAGTCTCTCCCTCACTCATGGGTATCTCATATGCTGTATATAAACCACCCCGAACCCCTCGAATAGATTTCAGTCTCGCCCTCACTACTGAGTATCTCATATCCTGTATGTAAACCACCCTGAACCCCTCCATTAGATTTCAGTCTCTCCCTCACTCCTGGGTATCTCATATGCTGTATGTAAACTTCCCTGAACCACTCGATTAGATTTCAGTCTCTCCCTCACTACTGAGTATCTCATATGCTGTATGTAAACCACCCTGAACCCCTCGATTCGATTACAGTCTCTCCCTCACTCCTGGGTATCTCATATGCTGTATGTAAACCACCCCGAACCCCTAGATTATATTTTGGTCTCTCCCACACTCATGGGTATCTCATATGCTGTATATAAACCACCCTGAACCCCTTGATTAGATTCCAGTCTCTCCCTCACACCTGGGTATCTCATATGCTGTATATAAACCACCCTGAACCCCTCGATTATATTTTGGTCTCTCCCTCACTCATGGGTATCTCATATGCTGCATAAAAACCACCCTGAATCCCTCGATTAGATTCCAGTCTCTCCCTCACAACTGGTTATCTCATATGAATTATATAAACCACCCTGTACCCCGCGATTAGATTTCAGTCTCTCCCTCACTCATGGATATCTGATATGCTGTATATAAACCACCCCGAACCCCTCGATTAGATTTCAGTCTCTCCCTCACTCATGGGTATCTCATACGCTGCATATAAACCACCCTGAACCGCTCAATTAGATTCCAGTCTCTCCCTGCCACCTGGTTATCTCATATGCTGTATATAAACCACCCCAAACCCCTCAATTTAATTCCAGTCTGTCCCTCACTTTTCGGTATCTCAAATGCTGTATATAAACCACCCCGAACCCCTAGATTTGATTCGTGTCTCACCGTCTTTCCTGGTTATCTCATATGCTGTACGTAAACCACCCTGAACCCCTCGATTAGATTCCAGTCTCTCCCTCACACCTGGTTATCTCATATGCTTTATATAAACCACCCTGTACCCCGCGATTAGATTTCAGTTTCTCCCTCACTCATGGGTATCTCATATGCTGTATATAAACCACCCCGAACCCCTCGATTAGATTTCAGTCTCTCCCTCACTCATGGATATCTCATATGCTGCATATAAACCACCCAGAACCCCTCGATTAGATTCCAGTCTCTTCGTCACTCATGGGTATCTCATATGCTGTATATAAACCACCCCGAACCCCTCAATTTAATTCCAGTCTGTCCCTCACTCTTGGGTATCTCAAATGCTGTATATAAACCACCCTGAACCCCTAGATTTGATTCCTGTCTCACCGTCTTTACTGGTTATCTCATATGCTGTACATAAACCACCCTGAACACCTCAATTTAATTCCAGTCTGTCCCTCACTCTTGGGTTCTCATTTGCTGTATGTAAAGCACCCATAACCCCTCGATTAGATTCCAGTCTGTCCCTCACTCCTGGTTATATCATATGCTGTATATAAACCACTTCGAACCCCTCGATTAGATTTGAATCTGTCCCTCACTCTTGGACATTTCATTTGCTGTATATAAACCACCCCGAACCCCTCGATTAGATTTCCGTCTCTCCCTCATTCCTTGTATTTCATATGCTGTATATAAACCACCCCGAACCCCTTGATTAGATTTCAATCTCTCACCACTTCTGGCTATCTCATACACTGTATATAAACCACCCTGAACCGCTCGATTTGATTCCTGTCTCACCGTCGCTCCTGGTTATCTCATATGCTGTACATAAACCACCCTGAACCCCTTAATTTAATTCCAGTCTGTCCCTGACTTTTGGGTATCTCGTATGCAGTTTGTAAACCACCCATAACCCCTCGATTAGATTCCAGTCTGTCCCTCACTCTTGAGTACCTCATATGTTGTATATAAACCACTTCGAACCCCTCGGTTAGATTTCAGTCTCTCCCTCACTCCGGGGTATCTGATATGCTGTATGTAAACCACCCCGAACTCCTCGATTAGATTTCAGCCTCTCCCTCACACCGGGGTGTCTGATATGCTGTATGTAAACCACCCTGAACCCCTCGATTCGATTCCAGTCTCTCCCTCACTCCTGGTTATCTCAAATGCTGTATGCAAACCATCCCGCACTCCCCGATTAGATTCCAGTCTCTCCCTCACTCCTGGGTATCTCATACACCGTTTATAAACCACCACGAACCCCTCGATTAGATTTCAGTCTCTCCCTCACTCATGGTTTTCTCCTATGCTGTTTCAACCACCCCGAACCGCTCGGTTAGATTTCGGTCTCTCCCTCACTCCTGGGTATCTCATATGCTGTATATAAACAACCCAAAACCCCTCGATTAGATTTCAGTCTCTCCCTCACTCCTGGTTATCTCATATGCTGTATATAAACCACCCCGAACCCCTCGATTAGATTCCAGTCACTCCCTCACTCCTGGATATCTGATACACTGTATATAAACCACCCTAAACCCCTCGATTAGATTCCAGTCACTCCCTCACTCCTGGATATCTGATACACTGTATATAAACCACCCTAAACCCTTCAATTTAATTCCAGTCTGTCCCTCACTCTTGGGTATCTCAAATGCTGTATATAAGCCACCCCGAACCCCTAGATTTGATTCCTGTCTCACCGTCGCTCCTGGTTATCTCATATGCTGTACATAAACCACCGTGAACCCCTCAATTTAATTCCAGTCTGTTCCTCACTCCTGGGTATCTCATATGCTGTATATAAACCATCCCTAACCCCTCGATTAGATTTCAGTCTCTCACTCATTCCTGGGTATCTCATATGCTGTATCTAAACCACCCTGAACCCCTCTATTAGATTCCAGTCTCTCCCTCACTCCTGGTTATCTCATATGGTGCATGTAAACCACCCCGCACCTCTCGATTAGATTTCAATCTCTCCCTCACTCCTGGTTATCTCATACACTGTATATAAACTACCCTGAACCCCTCGATTTGATTCCAGTCAGTCCCTCATTCTTGGGTATCTCATATGCTGTATGTAAAGCACCCATAATCCCTCGATGAGATTCCAGTCTGTCCCTCACTCTTGAGTACCTCACATGTTGTATATAAACCACCCTGAACCCCTCGATTAGATTCCAGTGTGTTCCTCACTCTTAGGAATCTCATAAGCTCTAAATAAACCACCCTGAACCCCTCGATTAGATTCCAGTCTGTCCCTCACTCTTGGATATCTCATATGCTGTATATAAACCACCCCAAAACCCTCGGTTAGATTTCAGTCTCTCCCTCACACCTGTGTATCTCATATGCTGTATATCAACCACCCCGAACCCCTCGATTTGATTCCAGTGTCTGTCCCTCACTCTTGGGTGTCTCATATGCTGTATGTAAACCATAAACCCCTCAATTAGATTCCAGTCTGGAACTCACTCCTGGGGATGTGTTATTGGATCAGTGAAGTGATCCTTGTTGAATGTTAGACCGAAGAAAAGGTAAACTAAATGGTCAAATGTTACATTGGGAGCAGGAACACAGAAAGCTGCTGTTTCATTTCAGTTCTGTTACATATCTCCAACTTTCAGATTGGGGCTGAATTTCTGTCACAATGGGGAAAATCTCAAAAGCTGTTTACTGTCCTGCTTGAATGCATCATCATAAAATGAATTCCCTTGCAAGATAGGAAATGAAGACAGCTTCAGGATGGTGTCTGTATCTGTGTGTGTGTGATTCTGTCTGTCTGTGTATGTCTGTTTGTGTGTGATTCTGTGTGCGTGTTCAATGTTTTATATATTTTCAAACTGCATTGATGTTGCCAGTCTCTCTTGCTTTTCCGTATTTATAAACTCAATGTCATCGTTTTGCTGATATAAAATGGTGGCTGTGGACAAATTTAAATGTCTGCCTGACTGATGTGTGTCAGGGATACTTTCACCAAGGGAGAGGGGACAATGTGTCAAAAGCCATTTACATTCATTGATGTTAGCAGAGATAGGAAATTGAGACAGCTCTTTGAAGGGGATGAAAATGTAAATCCCAGATACTGTTTACAGTGAATCCGGAGAGACAATGTGACATTCCAAAAAAGTCTGCCTTACTTTCCAAGCTCCTAATATATGAGAGAAATATAATATACAAAACCTGAAAGAGTTCAGCCACTGAATTGTAGATTTGCAGCGTTTGATCAGGCTAGGCTAGGCTAGGCCATAACCCAAATTGAAGAGTTTCTCAAATCCAACACTGACCTTCTGTGGGTTTAAATTGGGAACCCATTGACTAGATTCAAGGCTGTAAATCACTCTGGGCTATATTTTTATTCTGTACATAACCACACTGAACCCCTCGATTAAATTCCAAGCTGTAACTCACCCTGGGCTATCTGTTACTCTGTATATAAACCACCCTGAACCCCTCAATTAGATTCCATGCCTTAACTCATCCTGGGCTATGTGTTTCTCTGTATATAAACTACCCTGAACCCCTCAATTAGATTCCATGCCTTAACGCACTCCGAGCTATCTGTTATTTTGTATATTTACCAGCCATTGATTTGTTTCCACTTCATGTCATGTTAAGCTCATGTTGGCAACACAATCTCATCTCAATAATGATCAATGTATCACGGGTCCTCCTATCTGCTGGCACTACCATCATGTTGACTTACTGATGTTTACGTACATGATCAGCTGTAGCATCTGAACAATACTGTTTCAGAATTTCTCATCATTTTACACAGAAACATTCAGCTTTTTTCTATTCTTACTGCAAATCACCTTCCAGAATATTCTCTTGCATCTGCCAATCTTTTCAATATAATTCACAAAACACTGACAGCAAAGTAGATGACATGACGGGATGTAGCAAACTGTTACACTCAGTACCTTCATGTTGCAAAGTAATAATATCCAGTCAGAAACCTGCCCTGGGTCAGGGACAAAACCTCCCTGGGTCTGGAAGTGGGGATTGGGCAGAGAACGGGGTTTTAGTCTGTCACTGAGTTAGTTTGGAAATCTGTTCTGCACATGGACATTTCTCCACATTATATTCAGTTTCTATGTGTGAGTGGGTGTGTGTGTGTGTGTATGATGGTGAGAGAGAGGGACAGGGAGAGAGAGGGACAGGGCGAGAGAGTGAGAGGAACAGGGAGAGAGAGAGGGACAGAGAGAGAGGGGGACATGGAGAGAGAGGGACATGGAGAGAGACAGAGGGACAGAGAGAGAGAGGGACAGGGAGAGAGAGGGACAGGGCGAGAGAGTGAGAGGGACAGGGAGAGAGAGAGGGACAGAGAGAGAGGGGGACATGGAGAGAGAGGGACATGGAGAGAGACAGAGGGACAGAGAGAGAGAGAGGGACAGGGAGAGAGAGGGACAGGGCGAGAGAGAGAGGGACAGGGAGAGAGAGGGACAGGGTGAGAGACAGAGGGACAGGGAGAGAGAGGGACAGGGAGAGAGAGGGACACGGAGAGAGAGAGAGGGACAGGGAGAGAGAGGGGGACATGGAGAGAGGGGGTACATGGAGAGAGAGGGAATGGAGAGTGATAGGGACAGAGAGAGATAGAGAGAGAGAGGGACAGAGAGAGAGAGGGACAGGGAGAGAGAGGGGGACATGGAGAGAGACAGAGGGACAGGGAGAGAGAGGGACAGGGAGAGAGAGGGGGACATGGAGAGAGGGGGTACATGGAGAGAGAGGGAAGGGAGAGTGATAGGAACAGAGAGAGATAGAAAGAGAGAGGTACAGAGAGAGAGAGAGACAGGGAGAGCGAGGGACATTGAGAGAGACAGAGGGACAGGGAGAGAGAGGGACAGAGAGAGAGAGGGACAGGGCGAGAGAGAGAGAGACAGGGAGAGAGAGAGGGACAGGGAGAGAGAGGGACACGGAGAGAGAGGGACACGGAGAGAGAGGGACAGGGAGAGAGGCAGAGGGACAGGGAGAGAGAGGGACAGGGAGAGAGAGGGACAGGGAGAGAGAGGGATAGGGAGAGAGAGGGACAGGGAGAGCGAGGGACACAGAGAGAGAGAGAGGGGACAGGGAGAGAGAGGGACAGGGAGAACGAGGGGGACATGGAGAGAGGGGGTACATGGAGAGAGAGGGAAGGGAGAGTGATAGGGACAGAGAGAGATAGAGAGAGAGAGGGACAGAGAGAGAGAGGGACAGGGAGAGCGAGGGACATGGAGAGAGACAGAGGGACATGGAGAGAGAGGGACACGGAGAGAGAGGGACAGAGAGAGAGACAGAGGGACACGGAGAGAGAGGGACAGGGAGTGAGAGGGACATGGAGAGAGAGGGACACGGAGAGAGAGAGAGGGACAGGGAGAGAGAGGGACAGGGAGAGAGAGGGACAGGGAGAGAGAGGGAGGGACAGGGAGAGAGAGGGGGACATGGAGAGAGGGGGTACATGGAGAGAGAAGAAAGGGAGAGAGATAGGGACAGAGAGAGAGAGATAGAGAGAGTGAGGGACGCAGAGAGAGAGGGACACGAAGAGAGGTACAGAGAGAGTGTGGGACCGAAACAGAGAATACGTGTGTGAGAGAGAGAATGTGTGTGTATGAGAGAGAGAATGGGTGGGGGGGAAGACAAGGCGGTGGGGAAGAGAAGGCGGGGGGGGGAAGACAAGGCGGGGTATCTCATATGCTGTATATAAACCACCCCGAATCCCTCGATTAGATTTCAGTCTTTCCCTCACTCCTGGGTATCTCATATGCTGTATGTAAACCACCCTGAACCCCTCGATTAGATTTCAGTCTTTCCCTCACTCCTGGGTATCTCATATGCTGCATATAATCCATCCTGAACCCCTCGATTAGATTTCAGTCTGTACCTCACTGTTGTGTATCTCATATGCTGTATATAAACCACCCCAACACCTCGGTTCGATTACAATCTCTCCCACGCTCCTGGTTATCTCATATGCTAGAAATAAACCACCCTGTACCCCGCGATTAGATTCCAGTCTCTCCCTCACTCCTGGGTATCTCATATGCTGTATATAAACCACGCTGAACCTCTCAATTAGATTTCAGTCTCTCCCTCACTGATGGGTATCTCATATGCTGTATATCAACCACTCCGAAACACTCGATTAGATTTCAGTCTTTCCCTCACTCCTGGGTATCTCATATGCTGTATGTAAACCATCCTGAACCCCTCGATTAGATTTCAGTCTTTCCCTCACTCCTGGGTATCTCATATGCTGTATATAATCCACCCCAAAGCCCTCGGTTAGATTTCAGTCTCTCCCTCACTCATGGATATCTCATATGCTGTATATCAACCACCTTGAACCCCTCAATTAGATGCCAGTCTGTACCTCTCTCTTGCGTATATCATATGCTGTATATAAACCATCCCGAACCCCTCGATTAGATTCCAGACTGTCCCTCACTCTTGTGTATCTCATATGCTGTATATAAAACACCCCAATCCCTCGGTTAGATTACAATCTCTCCCACGCTCCTGGTTAACTCATATGCTGGAAATAAACCACCCTGAAACCCGCGATTAGATTTCAGTCTCTCCCTCACTGATGGGTATCTCATATGATGTATATAAATCACCCCGAGCCCCTCGATTAGATTTCAGTCTCTCCCTCACTCCTGGTTATCTTATATGCTATATATAAACCACCACGAACCGCTAGATTAGATTTCAGTCTCTCCCTCACTCCTGGGTATCTCATATGCTGTATATAAACCACACTGAAACCCTCGATTAGATTCCAGTCTGTCCCTCACTCATGGGTATCTCTTACGCTGTATATAAACGACCCCGAACACCTCGATTAGATTTCAGTCTCACCCTCACTCATGGGTATCTCATATACTGTATATAAAACACCCCGAACCCTTCGATTAGATTTCAGTCTCTCCCTCACTCATGTGTATCTCATGCTGCATATAAACCACCCTGAACCCCTCGATTAGATTCCAGTCTCTCCCTCACACCTGGTTATCTCATATGCTTTATATAAAGCACCCTGTATCCCGCGATTAGATTTCAGTCTCTCCCTCACTCATGGGTATCTCATATGCTGTATATAAAACACCCGAATCCCTCGATTAGATTTCAGTCTCTCCCTCACTCATGGGTATCTCATATGCTGCATATAAACCACCCTGAACCCCTCGATTAGATTCCAGTCTCTCCCTCACACCTGGTTATCTTATATGCTTTATATAAACCACCCTGTACCCCGTGATTAGATTTCAGTCTCTCCCTCACTCTTGGGTATCTCAAATGCTGTATATAAACCACCCCGAACCCCTAGATTTGATTCCTGTCTCACCGTCTTTCCTGGTTATCTCATATGCTGTACATAAACTTCCCTGAACCCCTTAATTTAATTCCAGTCTGTCCCTCACTCTTGGGTATTTCATATGCTGTTTGTAAACCACCCATAACCCCTCGATTAGATTCCAGTCTGTCCCTCACTCTTGAGTACCTCATATGCTGTATATAAACCACTTCGAACCCCTCGATTAGATTCCAATCTGTCCCTCACTCTTGGGCATTTCATTTGCTGTATATAAACCACCCCGAACCCCTCGATTAGATTTCCGTCTCTCCCTCATTCCTGGGTATCTCATATGCTGAATATAAACCACCTCGAACCTCTCGATTAGATTCCAGTCTCTCCCTCACTCCAGGATATCTCATATGCTGTATGTAAACCACCCTGAACCCCTCAATTAGATTTCAGTCTCTCACCACTCCTGGATATCTCGTACACTGGAAATAAACCACCCTGAAACCCTCGATTTGATTCCTGTCTCACCGTCGCACCTGGTTATCTCATATACTGTACATAAACCACCCTGAACCCCTCAATTTAATTCCAGTCTGTCCCTCACTCCTGAGTACCTCATATGCTGTATATAAACCACTTCGAACCCCTCGGTTAGATTTCAGTCTCTCCCTCACTCCGGTGTATCTGATTGCTGTATGTAAACCACCCCGAACCCCTCGATTAGATTTCAGTCTCTCCCTCACTACTGAGTATCTCATATCCTGTATGTAAACCACCCCGAACCCCTCCATTAGATTTCAGTCTCTCCCTCACTCATGGGTATCTCATATGCTGCATATAAACCACCCTGAACCCCTCGATTAGATTCCAGTCTCTCCCTCACACCTGGTTATCTCATATGCTTTATATAAACCACCCTGTACCCCGTGATTAGATTTCAGTCTCTCCCTCACTCATGGGTATCTCATATGCTGTATATAAACCACCCCGAACCCCTCGATTAGATTTTGGTCTCTCCCACACTCATGGGTATCTCATATGCTGGAGATAAACCACCCTGAACACCTTGATTAGATTCCAGACTCTCCCTCACACCTGGGTCTCTCATATGCTGGAAATAAACCACCACGAACCCCTCGATTACATTTCAGTCTGTCCGTCACTCTTGGGTATCTCATTTGCTGTTTATAAACCACCCCGAACCCCTCGATTACATTTCAGTCTTTCCCTCACTCCTCGGAATCATATGCTGTATGTAAACCACGCTGAACCCCTCGATTTGATTCCAGTGTCTGTCCCTCACTCTTGGGTGTCTCATATGCTGTGTGTAAACCATAAACCCCTGAATTAGATTCCAGTCTGGAACTCACTCCTGGGGATGTGTTATTGGATCAGTGAAGTGATCCTTGTTGGATGTTGACCGAAGAAAAGGTAAACTAAATGGTCAAATGTTACATTGGGAGCAGGAACACAGAAAGCTGCTGTTTCCTTTCAGTTCTGTTACATATCTCCAAGTTTCAGATTGGCACTGAATTTCTGTCACAATGGGGAAAATCTCCAAAGCTATTTACTGTCCTGCTTGAATGCATCATCGTAAAATGAATTCCCTTGCAAGATAGGAAATGGAGACAGCTTCTGGATGGTGTCTGTATCTGTGTGTGTGTGATTCTGTCTGTCTGTGTATGTCTGTTTGTGTGTGATTCTGTGTGCGTGTTCAATGTTTTATATATTTTCAAACTGCATTGATGTTGCCAGTCTCTCTTGCTTTTCCGTATTTATAAACTCAATGTCATCGTTTTGCTGATATAAAATGGTGGCTGTGGACAAATTTAAAATGTCTGCCTGACTGATGTGTGTCAGGGATACTTTCACCAAGGGAGAGGGGACAATGTGTCAAAAGCCATTTACATTCATTGATGTTAGCAGAGATAGGAAATTGAGACAGCTCTTTGAAGGGGGTGAAAATGTAAATCCCAGATACTGTTTCCAGTGAATCCGGAGAGACAATGTGACATTCCAAAAAAGTCTGCCTTACTTTCCAAGCTCCTAGTATATGAGAGAAACAGAATATACAAAACCTCAATGAGCTCAGCCACTGAATTGTAGATTTACAGCGTTTGATCAGGCTAGGCTAGGCTAGGCCAGAACCCAAATTGAAGGGTTTCTCAAATCCAACACTGACCTTCTGTGGGTTTAAATTGGGAACCCATTGACTAGATTCAAGGCTGTAAATCACTCTGGGCTATCTTTTTTTTCTGTACATAACCACACTGAACCCCTCGATTAAATTCCAAGCTGTAACTCACCCTGGGCTATCTGTTACTCTGTATATAAACCACTCTGAACCCATCGATTAGATTCCAGTCTGTCCCTCGCTCTTGAGTATCTCTTATGCTGTATATAAACCACCCCGAACCGCTCGGTTAGATTTCAGTCTCTAACTCACTCATGGGTATCTCATATGCTGTATATAAAAAACCTCAACCCCTCGGTTAGATTAGAGTCTCTCCCTCAATCATGGGTATCTCATATGCTTTATATAAACCACCCCGAACCGCTCGGTTAGATTTCAGTCTCTAACTCACTCATGGGTATCTCATATGCTGTATATAAAAAACCTCAACGCCTCGGTTAGATTAGAGTCTCTGCCTCAATCCTGGGTATCTCATATGCTTTATATAAACCACCCTGTACCCCACGATTAGATTTTGGTCTCTCCCTCACTCATGGGTATCTCATATGCTGCATATAAACCACCCTGAACCCGTCGATTAGATTCCAGTCTCTCCCTCACACCTGGTTATCTCATATGCTGTACATAATCTTCCCTGAACCCCTTAATTTAATTCCAGTCTGTCCCTCACTCTTGGATATCTCATATGCTGTATATAAACCACCCCGAACCTCTCGATTAGATTTCAGTCTCTCCCTCACTCATGGGTATCTCATATGCTGCATATAAACCACCCTGAAACCGTCGATTAGATTCCAGTCTCTCCCTCACACCTGGTTGTCTCATATGATTTATATAAACCACCCTGTACCGCGCGATTAGATTTCAGTCTCTCCCTCACTCATGGGTATCTCATATGCTGCATATAAACCACCCTGAACCCCTCGATTAGATTCCAGTCTCACCCTCACACCTGGTTATCTCATATGCTTTATATAAACCACCCTGTACCCCGTGATTAGATTTCAGTCTCTCCCTCACGCATGGGTATCTCATATGCTGTATATAAACCACCCTGAACCCCTCGATTAGATTCCAGTCTCTCCCTCACACCTGGTTATCTCATATGCTTTATTTAAACCACCCTATACCCCGTGATTAGATTCCAGTCTCTCCCTCACTCTTGGGTATCTCAAATGCTGTACATAAACCACCCCGAACCCCTAGATTTGATTCCTGTCTCACCGTCTTTCCTGGTTATCTCATATGCTGTACATAAACTTCCCTGAACCCCTTAATTTAATTCCAGTCTGTCCCTCACACTTGGGTATCTCATATGCTGTTTGTAAACCACCCATAACCCCTCGATTAGATTCCAGTCTGTCCCTCACTCTTGAGTACGTCATGTGCTGTATATAAACCACTTCGAACCCCTCGATTAGATTCCAATCTGTCCCACACTCTTGGGCATTTCTTTTGCTGTATATAAACCACCCCGAACCCCTCGATTAGATTTACGTCTCTCCCTCATTCCTGCGTATCTCATATGCTGTATATAAACCACCTCGAACCCCTCGATTAGATTCTAGTCTCTCCCTCACTCCAGGGTATCTCATATGCTGTATGTAAACCACCCTGAACCCCTCAATTAGATTTCAGTCTCTCACCACTCCTGGATATCTCGTACCCTGGAAATAAACCACCCTGAAACCCTCGATTTGATTCCTGTCTCACCGTCGCACCTGGTTATCTCATATACTGTACAAAAAACCACCCTGAACCCCTCAATTTAATTCCAGTCTGTTCCTCACTCTTGAGTACCTCATATGCTGTATATAAACCACTTCGAACCCCTCGGTTAGATTTCAGTCTCTCCCTAACTCCGGTGTATCTGATTGCTGTATGTAAACCACCCCGAACACCTCGATTAGATTTCAATCTCTCCCTCACTCCTGGGTATCTCATATGCTGTATGTAAACCACCCTCAACCCCTCGATTAGATTCCAGTCTCTCCCTCCCTCCTGGTTGCCTCATATGCGGTATGTAAACCACCCTGAACGCCTCGATTAGATTTGAGTCTCTCTCTCTCGCTCCTGATTATATCATATGCTGTATGCAAACCACCACGAACCCCTCGATTAGACTCCCGTCTCTCCATCGCTCCTGGATATATCTTATGCTGTATATAAACCACCCGATCCCCTCGATTAGACTTCAGTCTTTCCCTCACTCCTGGGTATCTCATATGCTGTATATAAACCACCCTGAACCCCTCGATTAGAATCCAGTCTCTCCCTCACTCATGGGTATCTGATATGCTGTATATAAACCATCCTGTACCCCGCGATTAGATTTCAGTCTCTCCCTCACTCATGGGTATCTCATATGCTGTATATAAACCACCCTGAACCCCTCGATTAGATTCCAGTCTCTCCCTCACACCTGGTTATCTGATATGCTGTATATAAACCACCCCAAAACCCTCGGTTAGATTTCAGTCTATTCCTCACTCCTGGGTATCCCATATGCTGTATGTTATCCACCCCGAACCCCTCGATTAGATTTCAGTCTCTCCCTCACTCCTGGGTATCTCATACGCTGTACATAAACCACCCTGAACCCCTCGATTATATTCCAGTCTGTCCCTCACTCTTGGGTATCTCATATGCTCTATATAAACCACCCTGAACCCTCGATTAGATTCCAGTCTGTCCCTCACTCTTGGGTATCTCATATGCTGTATATAAACCACTCCGAACCCTTCGGTTAGATTACAGTCTCTCCCTGACACCTGGTTATCTCATAAGCTGAAAATAAACCACCCTGAACCCCTCGATTAGAGTCCAGTCTGTCCCTCACTCTTGGGTATCTCATATGCTGTATATAAACCACCCCGAACCCCTCGATTATATTCCAGTCTGTCCCTCACTCTTGGGTATCTCATATGCTGAAAATAAACCACCCTGAATCCCTCGATTAGATTGCAGTCTGTCCCTCACTCTTGGGTATCTCATATGCTATATATAAACCACCCCGAACCCTTCGGTTAGATTACAGTCTCTCCCTGACACCTGGTTATCTCATAAGCTGAAAATAAACCACCCTGAACCCCTCGATTAGAGTCCAGTCTGTCCCTCACTCTTGGGTATCTCATATGCTGTATATAAACCACCCCGAACCCCTCTATTAGATTTCAATCCTTCCCGCATTCCTAGGTATCTCATATGCTGTATATAACCCACCCTGAACCCCTCGATTAAATTCCAGTCTCTCCCTCACTCCTGGGTATCTCATACGCTGTATAGAAACCATATTGAACCCCTCGATTAGATTCCAGTCTCTCCCTCACTCTTGGGTATCTCATATGCTATATATAAACCACCCTGAATCCCTCGATTAGATTGCAGTCTGTCCCTCACTCTTGGGTATCTCATATGCTATATATAAACCACCCCGAACCCTTCGGTTAGATTACAGTCTCTCCCTGACACCTGGTTATCTCATAAGCTGAAAATAAACCACCCTGAACCCCTCGATTAGAGTCCAGTCTGTCCCTCACTCTTGGGTATCTCATATGCTGTATATAAACCACCCCGAACCCCTCTATTAGATTTCAATCCTTCCCGCATTCCTAGGTATCTCATATGCTGTATATAACCCACCCTGAACCCCTCGATTAAATTCCAGTCTCTCCCTCACTCCTGGGTATCTCATACGCTGTATATAAACCATATTGAACCCCTCGATTAGATTTCAGTCTCTCCCTCACTCATGGGTAACTCGTATGCTGTATATAAACCACCCTGAACCCCTCGATTAGATTTCAGTCTCTCCCTCACTCATGGGTATCTCATATGCTTTATATAAACCACCCTGTACCCCGTGATTAGATTCCAATCTCTCCCTCACACCTGGGTATCTCATATGCTGTATATAAACCACCCTGAACCCCTCAAATATATTTTGGTCTCTCCCTCACTCATGGGTATCTCATATGCTGCATAAAAACCACCCTGAATCCCTCGATTAGATTCCAGTCTCTCCCTCACAACTGGTTATCTCATATGAATTATATAAACCACCCTGTACCCCGCGATTAGATTTCAGTCTCTCCCTCACTCATGGATATCTGATATGCTGTATATAAACCACCCCGAACCCCTCGATTAGATTTCAGTCTCTCCCTCACTCATGGGTATCTCATACGCTGCATATAAACCACCCTGAACCGCTCAATTAGATTCCAGTCTCTCCCTGCCACCTGGTTATCTCATATGCTTTATATAAACCACCCTGTACCCCATGATTAGATTTCAGTCTCTCCCTCACTCATGGGTATCTCATATGCTGTATATAAACCACCCCAAACCCCTCAATTTAATTCCAGTCTGTCCCTCACTTTTCGGTATCTCAAATGCTGTATATAAACCACCCCGAACCCCTAGATTTGATTCGTGTCTCACCGTCTTTCCTGGTTATCTCATATGCTGTACGTAAACCACCCTGAACCCCTCGATTAGATTCCAGTCTCTCCCTCACACCTGGTTATCTCATATGCTTTATATAAACCACCCTGTACCCCGCGATTAGATTTCAGTTTCTCCCTCACTCATGGGTATCTCATATGCTGTATATAAACCACCCCGAACCCCTCGATTAGATTTCAGTCTCTCCCTCACTCATGGATATCTCATATGCTGCATATAAACCACCCAGAACCCCTCGATTAGATTCCAGTCTCTTCGTCACTCATGGGTATCTCATATGCTGTATATAAACCACCCCGAACCCCTCAATTTAATTCCAGTCTGTCCCTCACTCTTGGGTATCTCAAATGCTGTATATAAACCACCCTGAACCCCTAGATTTGATTCCTGTCTCACCGTCTTTACTGGTTATCTCATATGCTGTACATAAACCACCCTGAACACCTCAATTTAATTCCAGTCTGTCCCTCACTCTTGGGTTCTCATTTGCTGTATGTAAAGCACCCATAACCCCTCGATTAGATTCCAGTCTGTCCCTCACTCCTGGTTATATCATATGCTGTATATAAACCACTTCGAAACCCTCGATTAGATTTGAATCTGTCCCTCTCTCTTGGACATTTCATTTGCTGTATATAAACCACCCCGAACCCCTCGATTAGATTTCCGTCTCTCCCTCATTCCTTGTATTTCATATGCTGTATATAAACCACCCCGAACCCCTTGATTAGATTTCAATCTCTCACCACTTCTGGCTATCTCATACACTGTATATAAACCACCCTGAACCGCTCGATTTGATTCCTGTCTCACCGTCGCTCCTGGTTATCTCATATGCTGTACATAAACCACCCTGAACCCCTTAATTTAATTCCAGTCTGTCCCTGACTTTTGGGTATCTCGTATGCAGTTTGTAAACCACCCATAACCCCTCGATTAGATTCCAGTCTGTCCCTCACTCTTGAGTACCTCATATGTTGTATATAAACCACTTCGAACCCCTCGGTTAGATTTCAGTCTCTCCCTCACTCCGGGGTATCTGATATGCTGTATGTAAACCACCCCGAACTCCTCGATTAGATTTCAGCCTCTCCCTCACACCGGGGTGTCTGATATGCTGTATGTAAACCACCCTGAACCCCTCGATTCGATTCCAGTCTCTCCCTCACTCCTGGTTATCTCAAATGCTGTATGCAAACCATCCCGCACTCCCCGATTAGATTCCAGTCTCTCCCTCACTCCTGGGTATCTCATACACCGTTTATAAACCACCACGAACCCCTCGATTAGATTTCAGTCTCTCCCTCACTCATGGTTTTCTCCTATGCTGTTTCAACCACCCCGAACCGCTCGGTTAGATTTCGGTCTCTCCCTCACTCCTGGGTATCTCATATGCTGTATATAAACAACCCAAAACCCCTCGATTAGATTTCAGTCTCTCCCTCACTCCTGGTTATCTCATATGCTGTATATAAACCACCCCGAACCCCTCGATTAGATTCCAGTCACTCCCTCACTCCTGGATATCTGATACACTGTATATAAACCACCCTAAACCCCTCGATTAGATTCCAGTCACTCCCTCACTCCTGGATATCTGATACACTGTATATAAACCACCCTAAACCCTTCAATTTAATTCCAGTCTGTCCCTCACTCTTGGGTATCTCAAATGCTGTATATAAGCCACCCCGAACCCCTAGATTTGATTCCTGTCTCACCGTCGCTCCTGGTTATCTCATATGCTGTACATAAACCACCGTGAACCCCTCAATTTAATTCCAGTCTGTTCCTCACTCCTGGGTATCTCATATGCTGTATATAAACCACCCCTAACCCCTCGATTAGATTTCAGTCTCTCACTCATTCCTGGGTATCTCATATGCTGTATCTAAACCACCCTGAACCCCTCTATTAGATTCCAGTCTCTCCCTCACTCCTGGTTATCTCATATGGTGCATGTAAACCACCCCGCACCTCTCGATTAGATTTCAATCTCTCCCTCACTCCTGGTTATCTCATACATTGTATATAAACTACCCTGAACCCCTCGATTTGATTCCAGTCAGTCCCTCATTCTTGGGTATCTCATATGCTGTATGTAAAGCACCCATAATCCCTCGATGAGATTCCAGTCTGTCCCTCACTCTTGAGTACCTCACATGTTGTATATAAACCACCCTGAACCCCTCGATTAGATTCCAGTGTGTTCCTCACTCTTAGGAATCTCATAAGCTCTAAATAAACCACCCTGAACCCCTCGATTAGATTCCAGTCTGTCCCTCACTCTTGGATATCTCATATGCTGTATATAAACCACCCCAAAACCCTCGGTTAGATTTCAGTCTCTCCCTCACACCTGTGTATCTCATATGCTGTATATCAACCACCCCGAACCCCTCGATTTGATTCCAGTGTCTGTCCCTCACTCTTGGGTGTCTCATATGCTGTATGTAAACCATAAACCCCTCAATTAGATTCCAGTCTGGAACTCACTCCTGGGGATGTGTTATTGGATCAGTGAAGTGATCCTTGTTGAATGTTAGACCGAAGAAAAGGTAAACTAAATGGTCAAATGTTACATTGGGAGCAGGAACACAGAAAGCTGCTGTTTCATTTCAGTTCTGTTACATATCTCCAACTTTCAGATTGGGGCTGAATTTCTGTCACAATGGGGAAAATCTCAAAAGCTGTTTACTGTCCTGCTTGAATGCATCATCATAAAATGAATTCCCTTGCAAGATAGGAAATGAAGACAGCTTCAGGATGGTGTCTGTATCTGTGTGTGTGTGATTCTGTCTGTCTGTGTATGTCTGTTTGTGTGTGATTCTGTGTGCGTGTTCAATGTTTTATATATTTTCAAACTGCATTGATGTTGCCAGTCTCTCTTGCTTTTCCGTATTTATAAACTCAATGTCATCGTTTTGCTGATATAAAATGGTGGCTGTGGACAAATTTAAATGTCTGCCTGACTGATGTGTGTCAGGGATACTTTCACCAAGGGAGAGGGGACAATGTGTCAAAAGCCATTTACATTCATTGATGTTAGCAGAGATAGGAAATTGAGACAGCTCTTTGAAGGGGATGAAAATGTAAATCCCAGATACTGTTTACAGTGAATCCGGAGAGACAATGTGACATTCCAAAAAAGTCTGCCTTACTTTCCAAGCTCCTAATATATGAGAGAAATATAATATACAAAACCTGAAAGAGTTCAGCCACTGAATTGTAGATTTGCAGCGTTTGATCAGGCTAGGCTAGGCTAGGCCATAACCCAAATTGAAGAGTTTCTCAAATCCAACACTGACCTTCTGTGGGTTTAAATTGGGAACCCATTGACTAGATTCAAGGCTGTAAATCACTCTGGGCTATATTTTTATTCTGTACATAACCACACTGAACCCCTCGATTAAATTCCAAGCTGTAACTCACCCTGGGCTATCTGTTACTCTGTATATAAACCACCCTGAACCCCTCAATTAGATTCCATGCCTTAACTCATCCTGGGCTATGTGTTTCTCTGTATATAAACTACCCTGAACCCCTCAATTAGATTCCATGCCTTAACGCACTCCGAGCTATCTGTTATTTTGTATATTTACCAGCCATTGATTTGTTTCCACTTCATGTCATGTTAAGCTCATGTTGGCAACACAATCTCATCTCAATAATGATCAATGTATCATGGGTCCTCCTATCTGCTGGCACTACCATCATGTTGACTTACTGATGTTTACGTACATGATCAGCTGTAGCATCTGAACAATACTGTTTCAGAATTTCTCATCATTTTACACAGAAACATTCAGCTTTTTTCTATTCTTACTGCAAATCACCTTCCAGAATATTCTCTTGCATCTGCCAATCTTTTCAATATAATTCACAAAACACTGACAGCAAAGTAGATGACATGACGGGATGTAGCAAACTGTTACACTCAGTACCTTCATGTTGCAAAGTAATAATATCCAGTCAGAAACCTGCCCTGGGTCAGGGACAAAACCTCCCTGGGTCTGGAAGTGGGGATTGGGCAGAGAACGGGGTTTTAGTCTGTCACTGAGTTAGTTTGGAAATCTGTTCTGCACATGGACATTTCTCCACATTATATTCAGTTTCTATGTGTGAGTGGGTGTGTGTGTGTGTGTATGATGGTGAGAGAGAGGGACAGGGAGAGAGAGGGACAGGGCGAGAGAGTGAGAGGAACAGGGAGAGAGAGAGGGACAGAGAGAGAGGGGGACATGGAGAGAGAGGGACATGGAGAGAGACAGAGGGACAGAGAGAGAGAGGGACAGGGAGAGAGAGGGACAGGGCGAGAGAGTGAGAGGGACAGGGAGAGAGAGAGGGACAGAGAGAGAGGGGGACATGGAGAGAGAGGGACATGGAGAGAGACAGAGGGACAGAGAGAGAGAGAGGGACAGGGAGAGAGAGGGACAGGGCGAGAGAGAGAGGGACAGGGAGAGAGAGGGACAGGGTGAGAGACAGAGGGACAGGGAGAGAGAGGGACAGGGAGAGAGAGGGACACGGAGAGAGAGAGAGGGACAGGGAGAGAGAGGGGGACATGGAGAGAGGGGGTACATGGAGAGAGAGGGAATGGAGAGTGATAGGGACAGAGAGAGATAGAGAGAGAGAGGGACAGAGAGAGAGAGGGACAGGGAGAGAGAGGGGGACATGGAGAGAGACAGAGGGACAGGGAGAGAGAGGGACAGGGAGAGAGAGGGGGACATGGAGAGAGGGGGTACATGGAGAGAGAGGGAAGGGAGAGTGATAGGAACAGAGAGAGATAGAAAGAGAGAGGTACAGAGAGAGAGAGAGACAGGGAGAGCGAGGGACATTGAGAGAGACAGAGGGACAGGGAGAGAGAGGGACAGAGAGAGAGAGGGACAGGGCGAGAGAGAGAGAGACAGGGAGAGAGAGAGGGACAGGGAGAGAGAGGGACACGGAGAGAGAGGGACACGGAGAGAGAGGGACAGGGAGAGAGGCAGAGGGACAGGGAGAGAGAGGGACAGGGAGAGAGAGGGACAGGGAGAGAGAGGGACAGGGAGAGAGAGGGACAGGGAGAGCGAGGGACACAGAGAGAGAGAGAGGGGACAGGGAGAGAGAGGGACAGGGAGAACGAGGGGGACATGGAGAGAGGGGGGTACATGGAGAGAGAGGGAAGGGAGAGTGATAGGGACAGAGAGAGATAGAGAGAGAGAGGGACAGAGAGAGAGAGGGACAGGGAGAGCGAGGGACATGGAGAGAGACAGAGGGACATGGAGAGAGAGGGACACGGAGAGAGAGGGACAGAGAGAGAGACAGAGGGACACGGAGAGAGAGGGACAGGGAGTGAGAGGGACATGGAGAGAGAGGGACACGGAGAGAGAGAGAGGGACAGGGAGAGAGAGGGACAGGGAGAGAGAGGGACAGGGAGAGAGAGGGAGGGACAGGGAGAGAGAGGGGGACATGGAGAGAGGGGGTACATGGAGAGAGAAGAAAGGGAGAGAGATAGGGACAGAGAGAGAGAGATAGAGAGAGTGAGGGACGCAGAGAGAGAGGGACACGAAGAGAGGTACAGAGAGAGTGTGGGACCGAAACAGAGAATACGTGTGTGAGAGAGAGAATGTGTGTGTATGAGAGAGAGAATGGGTGGGGGGGAAGACAAGGCGGTGGGGAAGAGAAGGCGGGGGGGGAAGACAAGGCGGGGGTATCTCATATGCTGTATATAAACCACCCCGAATCCCTCGATTAGATTTCAGTCTTTCCCTCACTCCTGGGTATCTCATATGCTGTATGTAAACCACCCTGAACCCCTCGATTAGATTTCAGTCTTTCCCTCACTCCTGGGTATCTCATATGCTGCATATAATCCATCCTGAACCCCTCGATTAGATTTCAGTCTGTACCTCACTGTTGTGTATCTCATATGCTGTATATAAACCACCCCAACACCTCGGTTCGATTACAATCTCTCCCACGCTCCTGGTTATCTCATATGCTAGAAATAAACCACCCTGTACCCCGCGATTAGATTCCAGTCTCTCCCTCACTCCTGGGTATCTCATATGCTGTATATAAACCACGCTGAACCTCTCAATTAGATTTCAGTCTCTCCCTCACTGATGGGTATCTCATATGCTGTATATCAACCACTCCGAAACACTCGATTAGATTTCAGTCTTTCCCTCACTCCTGGGTATCTCATATGCTGTATGTAAACCATCCTGAACCCCTCGATTAGATTTCAGTCTTTCCCTCACTCCTGGGTATCTCATATGCTGTATATAATCCACCCCAAAGCCCTCGGTTAGATTTCAGTCTCTCCCTCACTCATGGATATCTCATATGCTGTATATCAACCACCTTGAACCCCTCAATTAGATGCCAGTCTGTACCTCTCTCTTGCGTATATCATATGCTGTATATAAACCATCCCGAACCCCTCGATTAGATTCCAGACTGTCCCTCACTCTTGTGTATCTCATATGCTGTATATAAAACACCCCAATCCCTCGGTTAGATTACAATCTCTCCCACGCTCCTGGTTAACTCATATGCTGGAAATAAACCACCCTGAAACCCGCGATTAGATTTCAGTCTCTCCCTCACTGATGGGTATCTCATATGATGTATATAAATCACCCCGAGCCCCTCGATTAGATTTCAGTCTCTCCCTCACTCCTGGTTATCTTATATGCTATATATAAACCACCACGAACCGCTAGATTAGATTTCAGTCTCTCCCTCACTCCTGGGTATCTCATATGCTGTATATAAACCACACTGAAACCCTCGATTAGATTCCAGTCTGTCCCTCACTCATGGGTATCTCTTACGCTGTATATAAACGACCCCGAACACCTCGATTAGATTTCAGTCTCACCCTCACTCATGGGTATCTCATATACTGTATATAAAACACCCCGAACCCTTCGATTAGATTTCAGTCTCTCCCTCACTCATGTGTATCTCATGCTGCATATAAACCACCCTGAACCCCTCGATTAGATTCCAGTCTCTCCCTCACACCTGGTTATCTCATATGCTTTATATAAAGCACCCTGTATCCCGCGATTAGATTTCAGTCTCTCCCTCACTCATGGGTATCTCATATGCTGTATATAAACCACCCGAATCCCTCGATTAGATTTCAGTCTCTCCCTCACTCATGGGTATCTCATATGCTGCATATAAACCACCCTGAACCCCTCGATTAGATTCCAGTCTCTCCCTCACACCTGGTTATCTTATATGCTTTATATAAACCACCCTGTACCCCGTGATTAGATTTCAGTCTCTCCCTCACTCTTGGGTATCTCAAATGCTGTATATAAACCACCCCGAACCCCTAGATTTGATTCCTGTCTCACCGTCTTTCCTGGTTATCTCATATGCTGTACATAAACTTCCCTGAACCCCTTAATTTAATTCCAGTCTGTCCCTCACTCTTGGGTATTTCATATGCTGTTTGTAAACCACCCATAACCCCTCGATTAGATTCCAGTCTGTCCCTCACTCTTGAGTACCTCATATGCTGTATATAAACCACTTCGAACCCCTCGATTAGATTCCAATCTGTCCCTCACTCTTGGGCATTTCATTTGCTGTATATAAACCACCCCGAACCCCTCGATTAGATTTCCGTCTCTCCCTCATTCCTGGGTATCTCATATGCTGAATATAAACCACCTCGAACCTCTCGATTAGATTCCAGTCTCTCCCTCACTCCAGGATATCTCATATGCTGTATGTAAACCACCCTGAACCCCTCAATTAGATTTCAGTCTCTCACCACTCCTGGATATCTCGTACACTGGAAATAAACCACCCTGAAACCCTCGATTTGATTCCTGTCTCACCGTCGCACCTGGTTATCTCATATACTGTACATAAACCACCCTGAACCCCTCAATTTAATTCCAGTCTGTCCCTCACTCCTGAGTACCTCATATGCTGTATATAAACCACTTCGAACCCCTCGGTTAGATTTCAGTCTCTCCCTCACTCCGGTGTATCTGATTGCTGTATGTAAACCACCCCGAACCCCTCGATTAGATTTCAGTCTCTCCCTCACTACTGAGTATCTCATATCCTGTATGTAAACCACCCCGAACCCCTCCATTAGATTTCAGTCTCTCCCTCACTCATGGGTATCTCATATGCTGCATATAAACCACCCTGAACCCCTCGATTAGATTCCAGTCTCTCCCTCACACCTGGTTATCTCATATGCTTTATATAAACCACCCTGTACCCCGTGATTAGATTTCAGTCTCTCCCTCACTCATGGGTATCTCATATGCTGTATATAAACCACCCCGAACCCCTCGATTAGATTTTGGTCTCTCCCACACTCATGGGTATCTCATATGCTGGAGATAAACCACCCTGAACACCTTGATTAGATTCCAGACTCTCCCTCACACCTGGGTCTCTCATATGCTGGAAATAAACCACCACGAACCCCTCGATTACATTTCAGTCTGTCCGTCACTCTTGGGTATCTCATTTGCTGTTTATAAACCACCCCGAACCCCTCGATTACATTTCAGTCTTTCCCTCACTCCTCGGAATCATATGCTGTATGTAAACCACGCTGAACCCCTCGATTTGATTCCAGTGTCTGTCCCTCACTCTTGGGTGTCTCATATGCTGTGTGTAAACCATAAACCCCTGAATTAGATTCCAGTCTGGAACTCACTCCTGGGGATGTGTTATTGGATCAGTGAAGTGATCCTTGTTGGATGTTGACCGAAGAAAAGGTAAACTAAATGGTCAAATGTTACATTGGGAGCAGGAACACAGAAAGCTGCTGTTTCCTTTCAGTTCTGTTACATATCTCCAAGTTTCAGATTGGCACTGAATTTCTGTCACAATGGGGAAAATCTCCAAAGCTATTTACTGTCCTGCTTGAATGCATCATCGTAAAATGAATTCCCTTGCAAGATAGGAAATGGAGACAGCTTCTGGATGGTGTCTGTATCTGTGTGTGTGTGATTCTGTCTGTCTGTGTATGTCTGTTTGTGTGTGATTCTGTGTGCGTGTTCAATGTTTTATATATTTTCAAACTGCATTGATGTTGCCAGTCTCTCTTGCTTTTCCGTATTTATAAACTCAATGTCATCGTTTTGCTGATATAAAATGGTGGCTGTGGACAAATTTAAAATGTCTGCCTGACTGATGTGTGTCAGGGATACTTTCACCAAGGGAGAGGGGACAATGTGTCAAAAGCCATTTACATTCATTGATGTTAGCAGAGATAGGAAATTGAGACAGCTCTTTGAAGGGGGTGAAAATGTAAATCCCAGATACTGTTTCCAGTGAATCCGGAGAGACAATGTGACATTCCAAAAAAGTCTGCCTTACTTTCCAAGCTCCTAGTATATGAGAGAAACAGAATATACAAAACCTCAATGAGCTCAGCCACTGAATTGTAGATTTACAGCGTTTGATCAGGCTAGGCTAGGCTAGGCCAGAACCCAAATTGAAGGGTTTCTCAAATCCAACACTGACCTTCTGTGGGTTTAAATTGGGAACCCATTGACTAGATTCAAGGCTGTAAATCACTCTGGGCTATCTTTTTTTTCTGTACATAACCACACTGAACCCCTCGATTAAATTCCAAGCTGTAACTCACCCTGGGCTATCTGTTACTCTGTATATAAACCACTCTGAACCCATCGATTAGATTCCAGTCTGTCCCTCGCTCTTGAGTATCTCTTATGCTGTATATAAACCACCCCGAACCGCTCGGTTAGATTTCAGTCTCTAACTCACTCATGGGTATCTCATATGCTGTATATAAAAAACCTCAACCCCTCGGTTAGATTAGAGTCTCTCCCTCAATCATGGGTATCTCATATGCTTTATATAAACCACCCCGAACCGCTCGGTTAGATTTCAGTCTCTAACTCACTCATGGGTATCTCATATGCTGTATATAAAAAACCTCAACGCCTCGGTTAGATTAGAGTCTCTGCCTCAATCCTGGGTATCTCATATGCTTTATATAAACCACCCTGTACCCCACGATTAGATTTTGGTCTCTCCCTCACTCATGGGTATCTCATATGCTGCATATAAACCACCCTGAACCCGTCGATTAGATTCCAGTCTCTCCCTCACACCTGGTTATCTCATATGCTGTACATAATCTTCCCTGAACCCCTTAATTTAATTCCAGTCTGTCCCTAACTCTTGGATATCTCATATGCTGTATATAAACCACCCCGAACCTCTCGATTAGATTTCAGTCTCTCCCTCACTCATGGGTATCTCATATGCTGCATATAAACCACCCTGAAACCGTCGATTAGATTCCAGTCTCTCCCTCACACCTGGTTGTCTCATATGATTTATATAAACCACCCTGTACCGCGCGATTAGATTTCAGTCTCTCCCTCACTCATGGGTATCTCATATGCTGCATATAAACCACCCTGAACCCCTCGATTAGATTCCAGTCTCACCCTCACACCTGGTTATCTCATATGCTTTATATAAACCACCCTGTACCCCGTGATTAGATTTCAGTCTCTCCCTCACGCATGGGTATCTCATATGCTGTATATAAACCACCCTGAACCCCTCGATTAGATTCCAGTCTCTCCCTCACACCTGGTTATCTCATATGCTTTATTTAAACCACCCTATACCCCGTGATTAGATTCCAGTCTCTCCCTCACTCTTGGGTATCTCAAATGCTGTACATAAACCACCCCGAACCCCTAGATTTGATTCCTGTCTCACCGTCTTTCCTGGTTATCTCATATGCTGTACATAAACTTCCCTGAACCCCTTAATTTAATTCCAGTCTGTCCCTCACACTTGGGTATCTCATATGCTGTTTGTAAACCACCCATAACCCCTCGATTAGATTCCAGTCTGTCCCTCACTCTTGAGTACGTCATGTGCTGTATATAAACCACTTCGAACCCCTCGATTAGATTCCAATCTGTCCCACACTCTTGGGCATTTCTTTTGCTGTATATAAACCACCCCGAACCCCTCGATTAGATTTACGTCTCTCCCTCATTCCTGCGTATCTCATATGCTGTATATAAACCACCTCGAACCCCTCGATTAGATTCTAGTCTCTCCCTCACTCCAGGGTATCTCATATGCTGTATGTAAACCACCCTGAACCCCTCAATTAGATTTCAGTCTCTCACCACTCCTGGATATCTCGTACCCTGGAAATAAACCACCCTGAAACCCTCGATTTGATTCCTGTCTCACCGTCGCACCTGGTTATCTCATATACTGTACAAAAAACCACCCTGAACCCCTCAATTTAATTCCAGTCTGTTCCTCACTCTTGAGTACCTCATATGCTGTATATAAACCACCCCGAACACCTCGATTAGATTTCAATCTCTCCCTCACTCCTGGGTATCTCATATGCTGTATGTAAACCACCCTCAACCCCTCGATTAGATTCCAGTCTCTCCCTCACTCCTGGTTGCCTCATATGCGGTATGTAAACCACCCTGAACGCCTCGATTAGATTTGAGTCTCTCTCTCTCGCTCCTGATTATATCATATGCTGTATGCAAACCACCACGAACCCCTCGATTAGACTCCCCTCTCTCCATCGCTCCTGGATATATCTTATGCTGTATATAAACCACCCGATCCCCTCGATTAGACTTCAGTCTTTCCCTCACTCCTGGGTATCTCATATGCTGTATATAAACCACCCTGAACCCCTCGATTAGAATCCAGTCTCTCCCTCACTCATGGGTATCTGATATGCTGTATATAAACCATCCTGTACCCCGCGATTAGATTTCAGTCTCTCCCTCACTCATGGGTATCTCATATGCTGTATATAAACCACCCTGAACCCCTCGATTAGATTCCAGTCTCTCCCTCACACCTGGTTATCTGATATGCTGTATATAAACCACCCCAAAACCCTCGGTTAGATTTCAGTCTATTCCTCACTCCTGGGTATCCCATATGCTGTATGTTATCCACCCCGAACCCCTCGATTAGATTTCAGTCTCTCCCTCACTCCTGGGTATCTCATACGCTGTACATAAACCACCCTGAACCCCTCGATTATATTCCAGTCTGTCCCTCACTCTTGGGTATCTCATATGCTCTATATAAACCACCCTGAACCCTCGATTAGATTCCAGTCTGTCCCTCACTCTTGGGTATCTCATATGCTGTATATAAACCACTCCGAACCCTTCGGTTAGATTACAGTCTCTCCCTGACACCTGGTTATCTCATAAGCTGAAAATAAACCACCCTGAACCCCTCGATTAGAGTCCAGTCTGTCCCTCACTCTTGGGTATCTCATATGCTGTATATAAACCACCCCGAACCCCTCGATTATATTCCAGTCTGTCCCTCACTCTTGGGTATCTCATATGCTGAAAATAAACCACCCTGAATCCCTCGATTAGATTGCAGTCTGTCCCTCACTCTTGGGTATCTCATATGCTATATATAAACCACCCCGAACCCTTCGGTTAGATTACAGTCTCTCCCTGACACCTGGTTATCTCATAAGCTGAAAATAAACCACCCTGAACCCCTCGATTAGAGTCCAGTCTGTCCCTCACTCTTGGGTATCTCATATGCTGTATATAAACCACCCCGAACCCCTCTATTAGATTTCAATCCTTCCCGCATTCCTAGGTATCTCATATGCTGTATATAACCCACCCTGAACCCCTCGATTAAATTCCAGTCTCTCCCTCACTCCTGGGTATCTCATACGCTGTATAGAAACCATATTGAACCCCTCGATTAGATTCCAGTCTCTCCCTCACTCTTGGGTATCTCATATGCTATATATAAACCACCCTGAATCCCTCGATTAGATTGCAGTCTGTCCCTCACTCTTGGGTATCTCATATGCTATATATAAACCACCCCGAACCCTTCGGTTAGATTACAGTCTCTCCCTGACACCTGGTTATCTCATAAGCTGAAAATAAACCACCCTGAACCCCTCGATTAGAGTCCAGTCTGTCCCTCACTCTTGGGTATCTCATATGCTGTATATAAACCACCCCGAACCCCTCTATTAGATTTCAATCCTTCCCGCATTCCTAGGTATCTCATATGCTGTATATAACCCACCCTGAACCCCTCGATTAAATTCCAGTCTCTCCCTCACTCCTGGGTATCTCATACGCTGTATATAAACCATATTGAACCCCTCGATTAGATTTCAGTCTCTCCCTCACTCATGGGTAACTCGTATGCTGTATATAAACCACCCTGAACCCCTCGATTAGATTTCAGTCTCTCCCTCACTCATGGGTATCTCATATGCTTTATATAAACCACCCTGTACCCCGTGATTAGATTTCAGTCTCTCCCTCACTCATGGGTATCTCATATGCTGTATATAAAACACTCCAAACCCCTCAATTTAATTCCAGTCTGTCCCTCACTCTTGGGTATCTCAAATGCTGTATATAAGCCACCCCGAACCCCTAGATTTGATTCCTGTCTCACCGTCGCTCCTGGTTACCTCATATGCTGTACATAAACCACCGTGTGAACCCCTCAATTTAATTCCAGTCTGTCCCTCACTCCTGGGTATCTCATATGCTGTATATAAACCACCCCTAACCCTTCGATTAGATTTCCGTCTCTCACTCATTCCTGGGTATCTCATATGCTGTATCTAAACCACCCTGAACCCCTCTATTAGATTCCAGTCTCTCCCTCACTCCTGGTTATCTTATATGGTGCATGTAAACCAGCCCGCACCTCTCGATTAGATTTCAATCTCTCCCTCACTCCTGGTTATCTCATACACTGTATATAAACCACCCTGAACCCCTCGATTTGATTCCAGTCTGTCCCCCATTCTTGGGTATCTCATATGCTGTATGTAAAGCACCCATAATCCCTCGATGAGATTCCAGTCTGTCCCTCACTCTTGAGTACCTCACATGTTGTATATAAACCACCCTGAACCCCTCGATTAGATTCCAGTGTGTTCCTCACTCTTAGGAATCTCATAAGCTCTAAATAAACCACCCTGAACCCCTCGATTAGATTCCAGTCTGTCCCTCACTCTTGGATATCTCATATGCTGTATATAAACCACCCCAAAACCCTCGGTTAGATTTCAGTCTCTCCCTCACACCTGTGTATCTCATATGCTGTATATCAACCACCCCGAACCCCTCGATTAGATTTCAGTCTCTCCATCACTCCTGGTTATCTCATATGCTGTATATAAACCACCCCAAACCCCTCGATTTGATTCCAGTGTCTGTCCCTCACTCTTGGGTGTCTCATATGCTGTATGTAAACCATAAACCCCTCAATTAGATTCCAGTCTGGAACTCACTCCTGGGGATGTGTTATTGGATCAGTGAAGTGATCCTTGTTGGATGTTAGACCGAAGAAAAGGTAAACTAAATGGTCAAATGTTACATTGGGAGCAGGAACACAGAAAGCTGCTGTTTCATTTCAGTTCTGTCACATATCTCCAACTTTCAGATTGGGGCTGAATTTCTGTCACAGTGGGGAAAATCTCAAAAGCTGCTACTGTCCTGCTTGAATGCATCATCATAAAATGAATTCCCTTGCAAGATAGGAAATGGAGACAGCTTCAGGATGGTGTCTGTATCTGTGTGTGTGTGATTCTGTCTGTCTGTGTATGTCTGTTTGTGTGTGATTCTGTGTGCGTGTTCAATGTTTTATATATTTTCAAACTGCATTGATGTTGCCAGTCTCTCTTGCTTTTCCGTATTTATAAACTCAATGTCATCGTTTTGCTGATATAAAATGGTGGCTGTGGACAAATTTAAAATGTCTGCCTGACTGATGTGTGTCAGGGATACTTTCACCAATGGAGAGGGGACAATGTGTCAAAAGCCATTTACATTCATTGATGTTAGCAGAGATAGGAAATTGAGACAGCTCTTTGAAGGAGGTGAAAATGTAAATCCCAGATACTGTTTCCAGTGAATCCGGAGAGACAATGTGACATTCCTGAAAAGTCTGCCTTACTTTCCAAGCTCCTATTTTATGAGAGAAACATAATATACAAAACCTGAATGAGCTCAGCCACTGAATTGTACATTTGCAGCGTTTGATCAGGCTAGGCTAGGCTAGGCCTTATCCCAAATTGAAGGGTTTCTCAAATCCAACACTGACCTTCTGTGGGTTTAAATTGGGAACCCATTGACTAGATTCAAGGCTGTAAATCACTCTGGGCTATCTTTTTTTCTGTACATAACCACACTGAGCCCCTCGTTTAAATTCCAAGCTGTAACTCACCCTGGGCTATCTGTTACTCTGCATAGAAACCACTCTGAACCCATCGATTAGATTCCAGTCTGTCCCTCGCTCTTGGGTATCTCATATGCTGTATATAAACCACCCCGAACCGCTCGGTTAGATTTCAGTCTCTAACTCACTCATTGGTATCTCATATGCTGTATATAAAAAACCTCAACCCCTCGGTTAGATTAGAGTCTCTCCCTCAATCATGGGTATCTCATATGCTTTATATAAACCACCCTGAACCCCTCGATTAGATTTTGGTCTCTCCCTCACTCATGTGTATCTCATATGCTGCATATAAACCACCCTGAACCCGTCGTTTAGATTCCAGTCTCTCCCTCACACCTGGTTATCTCATATGCTGTACATAATCTTCCCTGAACCCCTTAATTTAATTCCAGTCTGTCCCTCACTCTTGGGTATCTCATATGCTGTATATAAACCACCCCGAACCCCACGATTAGATTTCAGTCTCTTCCTCACTCATGGGTATCTCATATGCTGCATATAAACCACCCTGAACCCGTCGATTAGATTCCAGTCTCTCCCTCACACCTGGTTATCTCATATGCTGTACATAATCTTCCCTGAACCCCTTAATTTAATTCCAGTCTGTCCCTCACTCTTGGGTATCTCATATGCTGTATATAAACCACCCCGAACCCCACGATTAGATTTCAGTCTCTCCCTCACTCATGGGTATCTCATATGCTGCATATAAACCACCCTGAACCCGTCGATTAGATTCCAGTCTCTCCCTCACACCTGGTTATCTCATATGCTGTGCATAATCTTCCCTGAACCCCTTAATTTAATTCCAGTCTGTCCCTCACTCTTGGGTATCTCATATGCTGTATATAAACCACCCCGAACCCCTCGATTAGATTTCAGTCTCTCCCTCACTCATGGGTATCTCATATGCTGCATATAAATCACCCTGAACCCCTCAATTAGATTCCAGTCTCTCCCTGCCACCTGGTTATCTCATATGCTTTATATAAACCACCCTGTACCCCGTGATTAGATTTCAGTCTCTCCCTCACTCATGGGTATCTCATATGCTGTATATAAACCACCCCAAACCCCTCAATTTAATTCCAGTCTGTCCCTCACTCTTGGGTATCTCAAATGCTGTATATAAACCACCCCGAACCCCTAGATTTGATTCCTGTCTCACCGTCTTTCCTGGTTATCTCATATGCTGTACAAAAACCACCCTGAACCCCTCAATTTAATTCCAGTCTGTTCCTCACTCTTGGGTACCTCATATGATGTTTGTAAACCACCCATAACCCCTCGATTAGATTCCAGTCTGTCCCTCACTCTTGAGTACCTCATATGCTGTATATAACCCACTTTGAACCCCTCGATTAGATTCCAATCTGTCCCTCACTCTTGGGCATTTCATTTGCTGTATATAAACCACCCCGAACCCCTCGATTAGATTTCCGTCTCTCCCTCATTCCTGGGTATCTCATATGCTGTATATAAACCACCCTGAACCCCTCGATTTGATTCCAGACTCCCCCTCACACCTTGTTATCTCATATGCTATATGTAAACCACCCTGAACCACTCGATTATATTCCAGTCTCTCCCTCACTCCTGGGTATCTCATATGCTGTATATAAACCACCCCAAACCCCTCGATTAGATTTTGGTCTCTCCCTCACTCATGGGTATCTCATATGCTGTATATAAACCACCACAAACCCCTCAATTTAATTCTAGTCGGTCCCTCACTCTTGGGTATCTCAAATGCTGTATATAAACCACCCCGAACCCCTAGATTTGATTTGTGTCTCACCGTCTTTCCTCGTTATCTCATATGCTGTACATAAACCACCCTGAACCCCTCGATTAGATTCCAGTCTCTCCCTCACACCTGGTTATCTCAAATGCTTTATATAAACCACCCTGTACCCCGTGATTAGATTTCAGTCTCTCCCTCACTCATGGGTATCTCATATGCTGTATATAAACCATCCCAAACCACTCAATTTAATTTCAGTCTGTCCCTCACTCTTGGGTATCTCAAATGCTGTATATAAACCACCCCGAACCCTGAGATTTGATTCCTGTCTCACCGTCTTTCCTGGTTATCTCATATGCTGTACATAAACCACCCCGAACCCCTCGCTTAGATTCCACTCTCTCACTCACACCTGGTTATCTCATATGCTTTATATAAACCACCCTGTACCCCGCGATTAGATTTCAGTCTCTCCCTCACTCATGGGTAACTCATATGCTGTATATAAACCACCCCGAACCCCTCGATTAGATTTCAATCTCTCCCTCACTCATGGGTATCTCATATGCTGCATATAAACCACCCTGAACCCCTCGATTAGATTCCAGTCTCTCCCTCACACCTGGTTATCTCATATGCTTTATATAAACCACCCTGAACCCCGTGATTAGATTTCAGTCTCTCCCTCACTCATGGGTATCTCATATGCTGTAAATAAACCACCCCAAACCCCTCAATTTAATTCCAGTCTGTCCCTCACTCTTGGGTATCTCAAATGCTGTATATAAACCACCCCGAACCCCTAAATTTGATTCCTGTCTCACCGTCTTTCCTGGTTATCTCATATGCTGTACATAAACCACCCTGAACACCTCGATTAGATTCCAGTCTCTCCCTCACTCTTGGGTATCTCATATGCTTTATATAAACCACCCTGTACCCCGCGATTAGATTACAGTCTCTCCCTCACTCATGGGTATCTCATATGCTGTATATAAACCACCCCGAACCCCTCGATTAGATTTCCGTCTCTCCCACATTCCTGGGTATCTCATATGCTGTATATAAACCACCTCGAACCCCTCGATTAGATTTCAGTCTCTCCCTCACTCATGGGTATCTCATATGCTGTATATAAACCACCCCGAACCCCTCGATTAGATTTCAGTCTCTCCCTCACTCATGGGTATCTCATATGCTGCATATAAACCACCCTGTACCCCATCGATTAGATTCCAGTCTCTCCCTCACACCTGGTTATCTCATATGCTTTATATAAACCACCCTGTACCCCACGATTAGATTTCAGTTTCTCCCTCACTCATGGGTATCTCATATGCTGTATATAAACCACCCTGAACCCCTCGATTAAATTCCAGTCTCTCCTTCACTCCTGGGTATCTCATACGCTGTATATAAACCATATTGAACCCCTCGATTAGATTCCAGTCTCTCCCTCACTCCTGGGTATCTCATATGCTGTATATAAACCACCCTGAACCCCTCGATTAGATTTCAGTCTCTTGCTCACTCCTGTGTATCTCATATGTTCTAAATAAACCAGCCTGATCCCTTCGATTCGATTCCAGTCTGTCCCTCACTCCGGGGTATCTGATATGCTGTATGTAAACCACCCCGAACCCCTCGATTAGGTTTCAGCCTCTCCCTCACACCGGGGTGTCTGATATGCTGTATGTAAACCACCCTGAACCCCTCGATTCGATTCCAGTCTCTCCCTCACTCCTGGTTATCTCAAATGCTGTATGCAAACCATCCCGCACTCCCCGATTAGATTCCAGTCTCTCCCTCACTCCTGGGTATCTCATACACCGTTTATAAACCACCACGAACCCCTCGATTAGATTTCAGTCTCTCCCTCACTCCTGGGTGTCTCATATGCTGTATATAAACAACCCAATCCCCTCGATTAGATTTCAGTCTCTCCCTCACTCCTGGTTATCTCATATGCTGTATATAAACCACCCCGAACCGCTAGATTAGATTTCGGTCCCTCCCTCACTCCTGGGTATCTCATATGCTGTATATAAACAACCCAAAACCCCTCGATTAGATTTCAGTCTCTCCCTCACTCCTGGTTATCTCATATGCTGTATATAAACCACCCCGAACCCCTCGATTATATTCCAGTCACTCCCTCACTCCTGGATATCTGATACACAGTATATAAACCACCCCGAACCCCTCAATTAGATTCCAGTCACTCCCTCACTCCTGGATATCTGATACACTGTGTATAAACCACCCTAAACCCTTCAATTTAATTCCAGTCTGTCCCTCACTCTTGGGTATCTCAAATGCTGTATATAAGCCACCCCGAACCCCTAGATTTGATTCCTGTCTCACCGTCGCTCCTGGTTATCTCATATGCTGTACATAAACCACCGTGTGAACCCCTCAATTTAATTCCAGTCTGTCCCTCACTCCTGGGTATCTCATATGCTGTATATAAACCACCCCTAACCCTTCGATTAGATTTCCGTCTCTCACTCATTCCTGGGTATCTCATATGCTGTATCTAAACCACCCTGAACCCCTCTATTAGATTCCAGTCTCTCCCTCACTCCTGGTTATCTTATATGGTGCATGTAAACCAGCCCGCACCTCTCGATTAGATTTCAATCTCTCCCTCACTCCTGGTTATCTCATACACTGTATATAAACCACCCTGAACCCCTCGATTTGATTCCAGTCTGTCCCTCATTCTTGGGTATCTCATATGCTGTATGTAAAGCACCCATAATCCCTCGATGAGATTCCAGTCTGTCCCTCACTCTTGAGTACCTCACATGTTGTATATAAACCACCCTGAACCCCTCGATTAGATTCCAGTGTGTTCCTCACTCTTAGGAATCTCATAAACTCTAAATAAACCACCCTGAACCCCTCGATTAGATTCCAGTCTGTCCCTCACTCTTGGATATCTCATATGCTGTATATAAACCACCCCAAAACCCTCGGTTAGATTTCAGTCTCTCCCTCACACCTGTGTATCTCATATGCTGTATATCAACCACCCCGAACCCCTCGATTAGATTTCAGTCTCTCCATCACTCCTGGTTATCTCATATGCTGTATATAAACCACCCCGAACCCCTCGATTTGATTCCAGTGTCTGTCCCTCACTCTTGGGTGTCTCATATGCTGTATGTAAACCATAAACCCCTCAATTAGATTCCAGTCTGGAACTCACTCCTGGGGATGTGTTATTGGATCAGTGAAGTGATCCTTGTTGGATGTTAGACCGAAGAAAAGGTAAACTAAATGGTCAAATGTTACATTGGGAGCAGGAACACAGAAAGCTGCTGTTTCATTTCAGTTCTGTCACATATCTCCAACTTTCAGATTGGGGCTGAATTTCTGTCACAGTGGGGAAAATCTCAAAAGCTGCTACTGTCCTGCTTGAATGCATCATCATAAAATGAATTCCCTTGCAAGATAGGAAATGGAGACAGCTTCAGGATGGTGTCTGTATCTGTGTGTGTGTGATTCTGTCTGTCTGTGTATGTCTGTTTGTGTGTGATTCTGTGTGCGTGTTCAATGTTTTATATATTTTCAAACTGCATTGATGTTGCCAGTCTCTCTTGCTTTTCCGTATTTATAAACTCAATGTCATCGTTTTGCTGATATAAAATGGTGGCTGTGGACAAATTTAAAATGTCTGCCTGACTGATGTGTGTCAGGGATACTTTCACCAACGGAGAGGGGACAATGTGTCAAAAGCCATTTACATTCATTGATGTTAGCAGAGATAGGAAATTGAGACAGCTCTTTGAAGGAGGTGAAAATGTAAATCCCAGATACTGTTTCCAGTGAATCCGGAGAGACAATGTGACATTCCTGAAAAGTCTGCCTTACTTTCCAAGCTCCTATTTTATGAGAGAAACATAATATACAAAACCTGAATGAGCTCAGCCACTGAATTGTACATTTGCAGCGTTTGATCAGGCTAGGCTAGGCTAGGCCTTATCCCAAATTGAAGGGTTTCTCAAATCCAACACTGACCTTCTGTGGGTTTAAATTGGGAACCCATTGACTAGATTCAAGGCTGTAAATCACTCTGGGCTATCTTTTTTTCTGTACATAACCACACTGAGCCCCTCGTTTAAATTCCAAGCTGTAACTCACCCTGGGCTATCTGTTACTCTGCATAGAAACCACTCTGAACCCATCGATTAGATTCCAGTCTGTCCCTCGCTCTTGGGTATCTCATATGCTGTATATAAACCACCCCGAACCGCTCAGTTAGATTTCAGTCTCTAACTCACTCCTGGGTATCTCATTTGCTGTATATAAAAAACCTCAACCCCTCGGTTAGATTAGAGTCTCTCCCTCAATCATGGGTATCTCATATGCTTTATATAAACCACCCTGAACCCCTCGATTAGATTTTGGTCTCTCCCTCACTCATGTGTATCTCATATGCTGCATATAAACCACCCTGAACCCGTCGTTTAGATTCCAGTCTCTCCCTCACACCTGGTTATCTCATATGCTGTACATAATCTTCCCTGAACCCCTTAATTTAATTCCAGTCTGTCCCTCACTCTTGGGTATCTCATATGCTGTATATAAACCACCCCGAACCCCACGATTAGATTTCAGTCTCTACCTCACTCATGGGTATCTCATATGCTGCATATAAACCACCCTGAACCCGTCGATTAGATTCCAGTCTCTCCCTCACACCTGGTTATCTCATATGCTGTACATAATCTTCCCTGAACCCCTTAATTTAATTCCAGTCTGTCCCTCACTCTTGGGTATCTCATATGCTGTATATAAACCACCCCGAACCCCACGATTAGATTTCAGTCTCTCCCTCACTCATGGGTATCTCATATGCTGCATATAAACCACCCTGAACCCGTCGATTAGATTCCAGTCTCTCCCTCACACCTGGTTATCTCATATGCTGTGCATAATCTTCCCTGAACCCCTTAATTTAATTCCAGTCTGTCCCTCACTCTTGGGTATCTCATATGCTGTATATAAACCACCCCGAACCCCTCGATTAGATTTCAGTCTCTCCCTCACTCATGGGTATCTCATATGCTGCATATAAATCACCCTGAACCCCTCAATTAGATTCCAGTCTCTCCCTGCCACCTGGTTATCTCATATGCTTTATATAAACCACCCTGTACCCCGTGATTAGATTTCAGTCTCTCCCTCACTCATGGGTATCTCATATGCTGTATATAAACCACCCCAAACCCCTCAATTTAATTCCAGTCTGTCCCTCACTCTTGGGTATCTCAAATGCTGTATATAAACCACCCCGAACCCCTAGATTTGATTCCTGTCTCACCGTCTTTCCTGGTTATCTCATATGCTGTACAAAAACCACCCTGAACCCCTCAATTTAATTCCAGTCTGTTCCTCACTCTTGGGTACCTCATATGCTGTTTGTAAACCACCCATAACCCCTCGATTAGATTCCAGTCTGTCCCTCACTCTTGAGTACCTCATATGCTGTATATAACCCACTTTGAACCCCTCGATTAGATTCCAATCTGTCCCTCACTCTTGGGCATTTCATTTGCTGTATATAAACCACCCCGAACCCCTCGATTAGATTTCCGTCTCTCCCTCATTCCTGGGTATCTCATATGCTGTATATAAACCACCCTGAACCCCTCGATTTGATTCCAGACTCCCCCTCACACCTTGTTATATCATATGCTGTATGTAAACTACCCTGAACCACTCGATTATATTCCAGTCTCTCCCTCACTCCTGGGTATCTCATATGCTGTATATAAACCACCCCAAACCCCTCGATTAGATTTTGGTCTCTCCCTCACTCATGGGTATCTCATATGCTGTATATAAACCACCACAAACCCCTCAATTTAATTCTAGTCGGTCCCTCACTCTTGGGTATCTCAAATGCTGTATATAAACCACCCCGAACCCCTCGATTTGATTTGTGTCTCACCGTCTTTCCTCGTTATCTCATATGCTGTACATAAACCACCCTGAACCCCTCGATTAGATTCCAGTCTCTCCCTCACACCTGGTTATCTCAAATGCTTTATATAAATCACCCTGTACCCCGTGATTAGATTTCAGTCTCTCCCTCACTCATGGGTATCTCATATGCTGTATATAAACCATCCCAAACCACTCAATTTAATTTCAGTCTGTCCCTCACTCTTGGGTATCTCAAATGCTGTATATAAACCACCCCGAACCCTGAGATTTGATTCCTGTCTCACCGTCTTTCCTGGTTATCTCATATGCTGTACATAAACCACCCCGAACCCCTCGCTTAGATTCCACTCTCTCACTCACACCTGGTTATCTCATATGCTTTATATAAACCACCCTGTACCCCGCGATTAGATTTCAGTCTCTCCCTCACTCATGGGTAACTCATATGCTGTATATAAACCACCCCGAACCCCTCGATTAGATTTCAATCTCTCCCTCACTCATGGGTATCTCATATGCTGCATATAAACCACCCTGAACCCCTCGATTAGATTCCAGTCTCTCCCTCACACCTGGTTATCTCATATGCTTTATATAAACCACCCTGTACCCCGTGATTAGATTTCAGTCTCTCCCTCACTCATGGGTATCTCATATGCTGTAAATAAACCACCCCAAACCCCTCAATTTAATTCCAGTCTGTCCCTCACTCTTGGGTATCTCAAATGCTGTATATAAACCACCCCGAAACCCTAAATTTGATTCCTGTCTCACCGTCTTTCCTGGTTATCTCTATCCTGTACATAAACCACCCTGAACACCTCGATTAGATTCCAGTCTCTCCCTCACTCTTGGGTATCTCATATGCTTTATATAAACCACCCTGTACCCCGCGATTAGATTTCAGTCTCTCCCTCACTCATGGGTATCTCATATGCTGTATATAAACCATCCCGAACCCCTCGATTAGATTTCCGTCTTTCCCACATTCCTGGGTATCTCATATGCTGTATATAAACCACCTCGAACCCCGCGATTAGATTACAGTCTCTCCCTCACTCATGGGTATCTCATATGCTGTATATAAACCACCCCGAACCCCTCGATTAGATTTCCGTCTCTCCCACATTCCTGGGTATCTCATATGCTGTATATAAACCACCTCGAACCCCTCGATTAGATTTCAGTCTCTCCCTCACTCATGGGTATCTCATATGCTGTATATAAACCACCCCGAACCCCTCGATTAGATTTCAGTCTCTCCCTCACTCATGGGTATCTCATATGCTGCATATAAACCACCCTGTACCCCTCGATTAGATTCCAGTCTCTCCCTCACACCTGGTTATCTCATATGCTTTATATAAACCACCCTGTACCCCGCGATTAGATTTCAGTTTCTCCCTCACTCATGGGTATCTCATATGCTGTATATAAACCACCCCGAACCCCTCGATTAGATTTCAGTCTCTCCCTCACTCATGGATATCTAATATGCTGCATATAATCCACCCTGAACCCCTCGATTAGATTCCAGTCTCTCCCTCACTCATGGGTATCTCATATGCTGTGTATAAACCACCCCGAACCCCTCAATTTAATTCCAGTCTGTCCCTCACTCTTGGGTATCTCAAATGCTGTATATAAACCCCCCCGAACGCCTAGATTTGATTCCTGTCTCACCGTCTTTCCTGGTTATCTCATATGCTGTACATAAACCACCCTGAACACCTCAATTTAATTCCAGTCTGTCCCTCACTCTTGGGTTCTCATTTGCTGTATGTAAAGCACCCATAACCCCTCGATTAGATTCCAGTCTGTCCCTCATTCCTGGTTATATCATATGCTGTATATAAACCACTTCGAACCCCTCGATTAGATTTGAATCTGTCCCTCACTCTTGGACATTTCATTTGCTGTATATAAACCACCCCGAACCCCTCGATTAGATTTCCGTCTCTCCCTCATTCCTTGTATTTCATATGCTGTATATAAACCACCCCGAACCCCTTGATTAGATGTCAATCTCTCCCTCACTCATGGGTATCTCATATGCTGTATATAAACCACCCCAAACCCCTCAATTTAATTCCAGTCTGTCCCTCACTCTTGGGTATCTCAAATGCTGTATATAAACCACCCCGAACCCCTAGATTTGATTCCTGTCTCACCGTCTTTCCTGGTTATCTCATATGCTGTACAAAAACCACCCTGAACCCCTCAATTTAATTCCAGTCTGTTCCTCACTCTTGGGTACCTCATATGCTGTTTGTAAACCACCCATAACCCCTCGATTAGATTCCAGTCTGTCCCTCACTCTTGAGTACCTCATATGCTGTATATAACCCACATTGAACCCCTCGATTAGATTCCAATCTGTCCCTCACTCTTGGGCATTTCATTTGCTGTATATAAACCACCCCGAACCCCTCGATTAGATTTCCGTCTCTCCCTCATTCCTGGGTATCTCATATGCTGTATATAAACCACCCTGAACCCCTCGATTTGATTCCAGACTCCCCCTCACACCTTGTTATATCATATGCTGTATGTAAACTACCCTGAACCACTCGATTATATTCCAGTCTCTCCCTCACTCCTGGGTATCTCATATGCTGTATATAAACCACCCCAAACCCCTCGATTAGATTTTGGTCTCTCCCTCACTCATGGGTATCTCATATGCTGTATATAAACCACCACAAACCCCTCAATTTAATTCTAGTCGGTCCCTCACTCTTGGGTATCTCAAATGCTGTATATAAACCACCCCGAACCCCTAGATTTGATTCGTGTCTCACCGTCTTTCCTCGTTATCTCATATGCTGTACATAATCCACCCTGAACCCCTCGATTAGATTCCAGTCTCTCCCTCACACTTGGTTATCTCAAATGCTTTATATAAACCACCCTGTACCCCGTGATTAGATTTCAGTCTCTCCCTCACTCATGGGTATCTCATATGCTGTATATAAACCACCCCAAACCCCTCAATTTAATTTCAGTCTGTCCCTCACTCTTGGGTATCTCAAATGCTGTATATAAACCACCCCGAACCCTGAGATTTGATTCCTGTCTCACCGTCTTTCCTGGTTATCTCATATGCTGTACATAAACCACCCTGAACCCCTCGCTTAGATTCCACTCTCTCACTCACACCTGGTTATCTCATATGCTTTATATAAACCACCCTGTACCCCGCGATTAGATTTCAGTCTCTCCCTCACTCATGGGTATCTCATATGCTGTATATAAGCCACCCCGAACCCCTCGATTAGATTTCAATCTCTCCCTCACTCATGGGTATCTCATATGCTGCATATAAACCACCCTGAACCCCTCGATTAGATTCCAGTCTCTCCCTCACACCTGGTTATCTCATATGCTTTATATAAACCACCCTGTACCCCGTGATTAGATTTCAGTCTCTCCCTCACTCATGGGTATCTCATATGCTGTATATAAACCACCCCAAACCCCTCAATTTAATTCCAGTCTGTCCCTCACTCTTGGGTATCTCAAATGCTGTATATAAACCACCCCGAACCCCTAAATTTGATTCCTGTCTCACCGTCTTTCCTGGTTATCTCATATGCTGTACATAAACCACCCTGAACACCTCGATTAGATTCCAGTCTCTCCCTCACTCTTGGGTATCTCATATGCTTTATATAAACCACCCTGTACCCCGCGATTAGATTTCAGTCTCTCCCTCACTCATGGGTATCTCATATGCTGTATATAAACCACCCCGAACCCCTCGATTAGATTTCCGCCTCTCCCACATTCCTGGGTATCTCATATGCTGTATATAAACCACCTCGAACCCCTCGATTAGATTTCAGTCTCTCCCTCACTCTTGGGTATCTCATATGCTGTATATAAACCACCCCGAAACCCGCGATTACATTTCAGTCTCTCCCTCACTCCTGGGTATCTCATATTCTCTATATAAACCACCCTGAACCTCTCGATTAGATTTCAGTCTCTCCCTCACTGATGGGTATCTCATATGATGTATATAAATCACCCCGAGCCCCTCGATTAGATTTCAGTCTCTCCCTCACTCATGGGTATCTCATACGCTGTATATCAACCACTCCGAAACACTCAATTAGATTTCATTCTATCACTCACTCCTGGTTATCTCATATGCTGTATATAAACAACCCTAAACCCCTCGATTTAATTCCAGTCTGTCCCTCACTCTTGGGTATCTCATATGTTGTATATAAAGCACTCCAAAATCCTCAATTAGATTTCATTCTCTCCCTCACTCCTGGGTATCTCAAATGCTCTAAATGAACCACCCCGAACCCCTCGATTATATTTCAGTCTCTCCCTCACTCCTGGGTATCTCATATGCAAACCACACCAAACCCCTCGATTAGATTTCAATCCTTCCCGCACTCCTGGGTATCTCATATGCTGTATATAACCCACCCTGAACCCCTCGATTAAATTCCAGTCTCTCCCTCACTCCTGGGTATCTCATACGCTGTATATAAACCATCCTGAACCCCTCGATTAGATTCCAGTCTCTCCCTCACTCCTGGGTATCTCATATGCTGTATATAAACCACCCTGAACCCCTCGATTAGATTTCAGTCTCTTGCTCACTCCTGTGTATCTCATATGTTCTAAATAAACCAGCCTGATCCCTTCGATTCGATTCCAGTCTGTCCCTCACTCTTGGATATCTGATATGCTGTATATAAACCACCCCAAAACCCTCGGTTCAATTTCAGTCTTTCCCTCACACCTGGTTATCTCATATGCTGTATATAAACCACCCTGAACCCCTCGATTAGATTCCATTGTGTTCCTCACTCTTGGGTATCAAATATGCTGTATGTAAACCGCCCTGAATCCCTCAATTAGAATCCAGTCTGTCCCTTACTCTTGGGTATCTCATATGTTGTATATAAACCACTCCGAAACCTTCAATTAGATTTCAGTCTCTCCCTCACTCCTGGGTATCTCATATGCATTAAATGAACCACCCTGAACCCCTCAATTTAATTCCAGTCTGTCCCTCACTCTTGGGTATCTCAAATGCTGTATATAAACCACCCCGAACCCCTAGATTTCCTTCCTGTCTCACCGTCGCTCCTGGTTATCTCATATGCTGTATATAAACCACTTCGAACCCCTCGGTTAGATTTCAGTCTCTCCCTCACTCCGGGGTATCTGATATGCTGTATGTAAACCACCCCGAACCCCTCGATTAGATTTCAGCCTCTCCCTCACACCGGGGTGTCTGATATGCTGTCTGTTAACTACCCTGAACCCCTCGATTCGATTTCAGTCTCTCCCTCACTCCTGGTTATCTCATATGCTGTAGAGAAACCACCCTGAACCCCTCGATTCGATTCCAGTCTCTCCCTCACTCCTGGTTATCTCAAATGCTGTATATAAACCACCCCGAACCCCTCAATTAGATTTCAGTCTCTCCCTCACTCATGGGTATCTCCTATGCTGTATATAAACCACCCCAAACCGCTCGGTTAGATTTCGGTCTCTCCCTCACTCCTGGGTGTCTCATATGCTGTATATAAACAACCCAAAACCCCTCGATTAGATTTCAGTCTCTCCCTCACTCCTGGTTATCTCATATGCTGTATATAAACCACCCCGAACCGCTAGATTAGATTTCGGTCTCTCCCTCACTCCTGGGTATCTCATATGCTGTATATAAACAACCCAAAACCCCTCGATTAGATTTCAGTCTCTCCCTCACTCCTGGTTATCTCATATGCTGTATATAAACCACCCCGAACCCCTCGATTATATTCCAGTCACTCCCTCACTCCTGGATATCTGATACACTGTATATAAACCACCCCGAACCCCTCAATTAGATTCCAGTCACTCCCTCACTCCTGGATATCTGATACACTGTATATAAACCACCCTAAACCCTTCAATTTAATTCCAGTCTGTCCCTCACTCTTGGGTATCTCAAATGCTGTATATAAGCCACCCCGAACCCCTAGATTTGATTCCTGTCTCACCGTCGCTCCTGGTTATCTCATATGCTGTACATAAACCACCGTGAACCCCTCAATTTAATTCCAGTCTGTCCCTCACTCCTGGGTATCTCATATGCTGTATATAAACCACCCCTAACCCTTCGATTAGATTTCCGTCTCTCACTCATTCCTGGGTATCTCATATGCTGTATCTAAACCACCCTGAACCCCTCTATTAGATTCCAGTCTCTCCCTCACTCCTGGTTATCTTATATGGTGCATGTAAACCACCCCGCACCTCTCGATTAGATTTCAATCTCTCCCTCACTCCTGGTTATCTCATACACTGTATATAAACCACCCTGAACCCCTCGATTTGTTTCCAGTCTGTCCCTCATTCTTGGGTATCTCATATGCTGTATGTAAAACACCCATAATCCCTCGATGAGATTCCAGTCTGTCCCTCACTCTTGAGTACCTCACATGTTGTATATAAACCACCCTGAACCCCTCGATTAGATTCCAGTGTGTTCCTCACTCTTAGGAATCTCATAAGCTCTAAATAAACCACCCTGAACCCCTCGATTAGATTCCAGTCTGTCCCTCACTCTTGGATATCTCATATGCTGTATATAAACCACCCCAAAACCCTCGGTTAGATTTCAGTCTCTCCCTCACACCTGTGTATCTCATATGCTGTATATCAACCACCCCGAACCCCTCGATTAGATTTCAGTCTCTCCATCACTCCTGGTTATCTCATATGCTGTATATAAACCACCCCGAACCCCTCGATTTGATTCCAGTGTCTGTCCCTCACTCTTGGGTGTCTCATATTCTGTATGTAAACCATAAACCCCTCAATTAGATTCCAGTCTGGAACTCACTCCTGGGGATGTGTTATTGGATCAGTGAAGTGATCCTTGTTGGATGTTAGACCGAAGAAAAGATAAACTAAATGGTCAAATGTTACATTGGGAGCAGGAACACAGAAAGCTGCTGTTTCATTTCAGTTCTGTCACATATCTCCAACTTTCAGATTGGGGCTGAATTTCTGTCACAGTGGGGAAAATCTCAAAAGCTGCTACTGTCCTGCTTGAATGCATCATCATAAAATGAATTCCCTTGCAAGATAGGAAATGGAGACAGCTTCAGGATGGTGTCTGTATCTGTGTGTGTGTGATTCTGTCTGTCTGTGTATGTCTGTTTGTGTGTGATTCCGTGTGCGTGTTCAATGTTTTATATATTTTCAAACTGCATTGATGTTGCCAGTCTCTCTTGCTTTTCCGTATTTATAAACTCAATGTCATCGTTTTGCTGATATAAAATGGTGGCTGTGGACAAATTTAAAATGTCTGCCTGACTGATGTGTGTCAGGGATACTTTCACCAAGGGAGAGGGGACAATGTGTCAAAAGCCATTTACATTCATTGATGTTAGCAGAGATAGGAAATTGAGACAGCTCTTTGAAGGGGGTGAAAATGTAAATCCCAGATACTGTTTCCAGTGAATCCGGAGAGACAATGTGACATTCCTGAAAAGTCTGCCTTACTTTCCAAGCTCCTATTTTATGAGAGAAACATAATATACAAAACCTGAATGAGCTCAGCCACTGAATTGTACATTTGCAGCGTTTGATCAGGCTAGGTTCGGCTAGGCCTTATCCCAAATTGAAGGGTTTCTCAAATCCAACACTGACCTTCTGTGGGTTTAAATTGGGAACCCATTGACTAGATTCAAGGCTGTAAATGACTCTGGGCTATCTTTTTTTCTGTACATAGCCACACTGAGCCCCTCGTTTAAATTCCAAGCTGTAACTCACCCTGGGCTATCTGTTACTCTGCATAGAAACCACTCTGAACCCATCGATTAGATTCCAGTCTGTCCCTCGCTCTTGGGTATCTCATATGCTGTATATAAACCACCCCGAACCGCTCGGTTAGATTTCAGTCTCTAACTCACTCATTGGTATCTCATATGCTGTATATAAAAAACCTCAACCCCTCGGTTAGATTACAGTCTCTCCCTCAATCCTGGGTATCTCATATGCTTTATATAAACCACCCTGAACCCCTCGATTAGATTTTGGTCTCTCCCTCACTCATGGGTATCTCATATGCTGCATATAAACCACCCTGAACCCGTCGTTTAGATTCCAGTCTCTCCCTCACACCTGGTTATCTCATATGCTGTACATAATCTTCCCTGAACCCCTTAATTTAATTCCAGTCTGTCCCTCACTCTTGGGTATCTAATATGCTGTATATAAACCACCCCGAACCCCACGATTAGATTTCAGTCTCTCCCTCACTCATGGGTATCTCATATGCTGCATATAAACCACCCTGAACCCGTCGATTAGATTCCAGTCTCTCCCTCACACCTGGTTATCTCATATGCTGTACATAATCTTCCCTGAACCCCTTAATTTAATTCCAGTCTGTCCCTCACTCTTGGGTATCTCATATGCTGTATATAAACCACCCCGAACCCTTCGATTAGATTTCAGTCTCTCCCTCACTCATGGGTATCTCATATGCTGTATATAAACCACCCCAAACCCCTCAATTTAATTCCAGTCTGTCCCTCACTCTTGGGTATCTCAAATGCTGTATATAAACCACCCCGAACCACTAGATTTGATTCCTGTCTCACCGTCTTTCCTGGTTATCTCATATGCTGTACAAAAACCACCCTGAACCCCTAAATTTAATTCCAGTCTGTTCCTCACTCTTGGGTACCTCATATGCTGTTTGTAAACCACCCATAACCCCTCGATTAGATTCCAGTCTGTCCCTCACTCTTGAGTACCTCATATGCTGTATATAACCCACATTGAACCCCTCGATTAGATTCCAATCTGTCCCTCACTCTTGGGCATTTCATTTGCTGTATATAAACCACCCCGAACCCCTCGATTAGATTTCCGTCTCTCCCTCATTCCTGGGTATCTCATATGCTGTATATAAACCACCCTGAACCCCTCGATTTGATTCCAGACTCCCCCTCACACCTTGTTATCTCATATGCTGTATGTAAACTACCCTGAACCACTCGATTATATTCCAGTCTCTCCCTCACTCCTGGGTATCTCATATGCTGTATATAAACCACCCCAAACCCCTCGATTAGATTTTGGTCTCTCCCTCACTCATGGGTATCTCATATGCTGTATATAAATCACCACAAACCCCTCAATTTAATTCTAGTCGGTCCCTCACTCTTGGCTATCTCAAATGCTGTATATAAACCACCCCGAACCCCTAGATTTGATTCGTGTCTCACCGTCTTTCCTCGTTATCTCATATGCTGTACATAAACCACCCTGAACCCCTCGATTAGATTCCAGTCTCTCCCTCACACCTGGTTATCTCAAATGCTTTATATAAACCACCCTGTACCCCGTGATTAGATTTCAGTCTCTCCCTCACTCATGGGTATCTCATATGCTGTATATAAACCACCCCAAACCCCTCAATTTAATTTCAGTCTGTCCCTCACTCTTGGGTATCTCAAATGCTGTATATAAACCACCCCGAACCCTGAGATTTGATTCCTGTCTCACCGTCTTTCCTGGTTATCTCATATGCTGTACATAAACCACCCTGAACCCCTCGCTTAGATTCCACTCTCTCACTCACACCTGGTTATCTCATATGCTTTATATAAACCACCCTGTACCCCGCGATTAGATTTCAGTCTCTCCCTCACTCATGGGTATCTCATATGCTGTATATAAGCCACCCCGAACCCCTCGATTAGATTTCAATCTCTCCCTCACTCATGGGTATCTCATATGCTGCATATAAACCACCCTGAACCCCTCGATTAGATTCCAGTCTCTCCCTCACACCTGGTTATCTCATATGCTTTATATAAACCACCCTGTACCCCGTGATTAGATTTCAGTCTCTCCCTCACTCATGGGTATCTCATATGCTGTATATAAACCACCCCAAACTCCTCAATTTAATTCCAGTCTGTCCCTCACTCTTGGGTATCTCAAATGCTGTATATAAACCACCCCGAACCCCTAAATTTGATTCCTGTCTCACCGTCTTTCCTGGTTATCTCATATGCTGTACATAAACCACCCTGAACACCTCGATTAGATACCAGTCTCTCCCTCACTCTTGGGTATCTCATATGCTTTATATAAACCACCCTGTACCCCGCGATTAGATTTCAGTCTCTCCCTCACTCATGGGTATCTCATATGCTGTATATAAACCACCCCGAACCCCTCGATTAGATTTCCGTCTCTCCCACATTCCTGGGTATCTCATATGCTGTATATAAACCACCTCGAACCCCTCGATTAGATTTCAGTCTCTCCCTCACTCTTGGGTATCTCATATGCTGTATATAAACCACCCCGAAACCCGCGATTACATTTCAGTCTCTCCCTCACTCCTGGGTATCTCATATTCTCTATATAAACCACCCTGAACCTCTCGATTAGATTTCAGTCTCTCCCTCACTGATGGGTATCTCATATGATGTATATAAATCACCCCGAGCCCCTCGATTAGATTTCAGTCTCTCCCTCACTCATGGGTATCTCATACGCTGTGTATCAACCACTCCGAAACACTCAATTAGATTTCATTCTATCACTCACTCCTGGTTATCTCATATGCTGTATATAAACAACCCTAAACCCCTCGATTTAATTCCAGTCTGTCCCTCACTCTTGGATATCTCATATGCTGTATGTAAACCACCCTGAATCCCTCGATTAGAATCCAGTCTGTCCCTCACTCTTGGGTATCTCATATGTTGTATATAAAGCACTCCAAAATCCTCAATTAGATATCATTCTCTCCCTCACTCCTGGGTATCTCAAATGCTCTAAATGAACCACCCCGAACCCCTCGATTAGATTTCAGTCTCTCCCTCACTCCTGGGTATCTCATATGCAAACCACACCGAACCCCTCGATTAGATTTCAATCCTTCCCGCACTCCTGGGTATCTCATATGCTGTATATAACCCACCCTGAACCCCTCGATTAAATTCCAGTCTCTCCCTCACTCCTGGGTATCTCATACGCTGTATATAAACCATCCTGAACCCCTCGATTAGATTCCAGTCTCTCCCACACTCCTGGGTATCTCATATGCTGTATATAAACCACCCTGAACCCCTCGATTAGATTTCAGTCTCTTGCTCACTCCTGTGTATCTCATATGTTCTAAATAAACCAGCCTGATCCCTTCGATTCGATTCCAGTCTGTCCCTCACTCTTGGATATCTGATATGCTGTATGTAAACCACCCCAAAACCCTCGGTTCAATTTCAGTCTTTCCCTCACACCTGGTTATCTCATATGCTGTATATAAACCACCCTGAACCCCTCGATTAGATTCTATTGTGTTCCTCACTCTTGGGTATCTCATATGCTGTATGTAAACCGCCCTGAATCCCTCAATTAGAATCCAGTCTGTCCCTTACTCTTGGGTATCTCATATGTTGTATATAAACCACTCCGAAACCTTCAATTAGATTTCAGTCTCTCCCTCACTCCTGGGTATCTCATATGCATTAAATGAACCACCCTGAACCCCTCAATTTAATTCCAGTCTGTCCCTCACTCTTGGGTATCTCAAATGCTGTATATAAACCACCCCGAACCCCTAGATTTCCTTCCTGTCTCACCGTCGCTCCTGGTTATCTCATATGCTGTATATAAACCACTTCGAACCCCTCGGTTAGATTTCAGTCTCTCCCTCACTCCGGGGTATCTGATATGCTGTATGTAAGCCACCCCGAACCCCTCGATTAGATTTCAGCCTCTCCCTCACACCGGGGTGTCTGATATGCTGTCTGTTAACTACCCTGAACCCCTCGATTCGATTTCAGTCTCTCCCTCACTCCTGGTTATCTCATATGCTGTAGAGAAACCACCCTGAACCCCTCGATTCGATTCCAGTCTCTCCCTCACTCCTGGTTATCTCAAAAGCTGTATATAAACCACCCCGAACCCCTCAATTAGATTTCAGTCTCTCCCTCACTCATGGGTATCTCCTATGCTGTATATAAACCACCCCAAACCGCTCGGTTAGATTTCGGTCTCTCCCTCACTCCTGGGTGTCTCATATGCTGTATATAAACAACCCAAAACCCCTCGATTAGATTTCAGTCTCTCCCTCACTCCTGGTTATCTCATATGCTGTATATAAACCACCCCGAACCGCTAGATTAGATTTCGGTCTCTCCCTCACTCCTGGGTATCTCATATGCTGTATATAAACAACCCAAAACCCCTCGATTAGATTTCAGTCTCTCCCTCACTCCTGGTTATCTCATATGCTGTATATAAACCACCCCGAACCCCTCGATTATATTCTAGTCACTCCCTCACTCCTGGATATCTGATACACTGTATATAAACCACCCCGAACCCCTCAATTAGATTCCAGTCACTCCCTCACTCCTGGATATCTGATACACTGTATATAAACCACCCTAAACCCTTCAATTTAATTCCAGTCTGTCCCTCACTCTTGGGTATCTCAAATGCTGTATATAAGCCACCCCGAACCCCTAGATTTGATTCCTGTCTCACCGTCGCTCCTGGTTATCTCATATGCTGTACATAAACCACCGTGAACCCCTCAATTTAATTCCAGTCTGTCCCTCACTCCTGGGTATCTCATATGCTGTATATAAACCACCCCTAACCCTTCGATTAGATTTCCGTCTCTCACTCATTCCTGGGTATCTCATATGCTGTATCTAAACCACCCTGAACCCCTCTATTAGATTCCAGTCTCTCCCTCACTCCTGGTTATCTTATATGGTGCATGTAAACCACCCCGCACCTCTCGATTAGATTTCAATCTCTCCCTCACTCCTGGTTATCTCATACACTGTATATAAACCACCCTGAACCCCTCGATTTGTTTCCAGTCTGTCCCTCATTCTTGGGTATCTCATATGCTGTATGTAAAACACCCATAATCCCTCGATGAGATTCCAGTCTGTCCCTCACTCTTGAGTACCTCACATGTTGTATATAAACCACCCTGAACCCCTCGATTAGATTCCAGTGTGTTCCTCACTCTTAGGAATCTCATAAGCTCTAAATAAACCACCCTGAACCCCTCGATTAGATTCCAGTCTGTCCCTCACTCTTGGATATCTCATATGCTGTATATAAACCACCCCAAAACCCTCGGTTAGATTTCAGTCTCTCCCTCACACCTGTGTATCTCATATGCTGTATATCAACCACCCCGAACCCCTCGATTAGATTTCAGTCTCTCCATCACTCCTGGTTATCTCATATGCTGTATATAAACCACCCCGAACCCCTCGATTTGATTCCAGTGTCTGTCCCTCATTCTTGGGTGTCTCATATGCTGTATGTAAACCATAAACCCCTCAATTAGATTCCAGTCTGGAACTCACTCCTGGGGATGTGTTATTGGATCAGTGAAGTGATCCTTGTTGGATGTTAGACCGAAGAAAAGATAAACTAAATGGTCAAATGTTACATTGGGAGCAGGAACACAGAAAGCTGCTGTTTCATTTCAGTTCTGTCACATATCTCCAACTTTCAGATTGGGGCTGAATTTCTGTCACAGTGGGGAAAATCTCAAAAGCTGCTACTGTCCTGCTTGAATGCATCATCATAAAATGAATTCCCTTGCAAGATAGGAAATGGAGAGAGCTTCTGGATGGTGTCTGTATCTGTGTGTGTGTGATTCTGTCTGTCTGTGTATGTCTGTTTGTGTGTGATTCTGTGTGCGTGTTCAATGTTTTATATATTTTCAAACTGCATTGATGTTGCCAGTCTCTCTTGCTTTTCCGTATTTATAAACTCAATGTCATCGTTTTGCTGATATAAAATGGTGGCTGTGGACAAATTTAAAATGTCTGCCTGACTGATGTGTGTCAGGGATACTTTCACCAAGGGAGAGGGGACAATGTGTCAAAAGCCATTTACATTCATTGATGTTAGCAGAGATAGGAAATTGAGACAGCTCTTTGAAGGGGGTGAAAATGTAAATCCCAGATACTGTTTCCAGTGAATCCGGAGAGACAATGTGACATTCCTGAAAAGTCTGCCTTACTTTCCAAGCTCCTATTTTATGAGAGAAACATAATATACAAAACCTGAATGAGCTCAGCCACTGAATTGTACATTTGCAGCGTTTGATCAGGCTAGGTTCGGCTAGGCCTTATCCCAAATTGAAGGGTTTCTCAAATCCAACACTGACCTTCTGTGGGTTTAAATTGGGAACCCATTGACTAGATTCAAGGCTGTAAATCACTCTGGGCTATCTTTTTTTCTGTACATAACCACACTGAGCCCCTCGTTTAAATTCCAAGCTGTAACTCACCCTGGGCTATCTGTTACTCTGTATATAAACCACTCTGAACCCATCGATTAGATTCCAGTCTGTCCCTCGCTCTTGGGTATCTCATATGCTGTATATAAACCACCCCGAACCGCTCGGTTAGATTTCAGTCTCTAACTCACTCATTGGTATCTCATATGCTGTATATAAAAAACCTCAACCCCTCGGTTAGATTAGAGTCTCTCCCTCAATCCTGGGTATCTCATATGCTTTATATAAACCACCCAGAACCCCTCGATTAGATTTTGGTCTCTCCCTCACTCATGGGTATCTCATATGCTGCATATAAACCACCCTGAACCCGTCGTTTAGATTCCAGTCTCTCCCTCACACCTGGTTACCTCATATGCTGTACATAATCTTCCCTGAACCCCTTAATTTAATTCCAGTCTGTCCCTCACTCTTGGGTATCTCATATGCTGTATATAAACCACCCCGAACCCCACGATTAGATTTCAGTCTCTCCCTCACTCATGGGTATCTCATATGCTGCATATAAACCACCCTGAACCCGTCGATTAGATTCCAGTCTCTCCCTCACACCTGGTTATCTCATATGCTGTACATAATCTTCCCTGAACCCCTTAATTTAATTCCAGTCTGTCCCTCACTCTTGGGTATCTCATATGCTGTATATAAACCACCCCGAACCCCACGATTAGATTTCAGTCTCTCCCTCACTCATGGGTATCTCATATGCTGCATATAAACCACCCTGAACCCGTCGATTAGATTCCAGTCTCTCCCTCACACCTGGTTATCTTATATGCTGTGCATAATCTTCCCTGAACCCCTTAATTTAATTCCAGTCTGTCCCTCACTCTTGGGTATCTCATATGCTGTATATAAACCACCCCGAACCCCTCGATTAGATTTCAGTCTCTCCCTCACTGATGGGTATCTCATATGCTGCATATAAATCACCCTGAACCCCTCAATTAGATTCCAGTCTCTCCCTGCCACCTGGTTATCTCATATGCTTTATATAAACCACCCTGTACCCCGTGATGAGATTTCAGTCTCTCCCTCACTCATGGGTATCTCATATGCTGTATATAAACCACCCCAAACCCCTCAATTTAATTCCAGTCTGTCCCTCACTCTTGGGTATCTCAAATGCTGTATATAAACCACCCCGAACCCCTAGATTTGATTCCTGTCTCACCGTCTTTCCTGGTTATCTCATATGCTGTACAAAAACCACCCTGAACCCCTTAATTTAATTCCAGTCTGTTCCTCACTCTTGGGTACCTCATATGCTGTTTGTAAACCACCCATAACCCCTCGATTAGATTCCAGTCTGTCCCTCACTCTTGAGTACCTCATATGCTGTATATAACCCACTTTGAACCCCTCGATTAGATTCCAATCTGTCCCTCACTCTTGGGCATTTCATTTGCTGTATATAAACCACCCCGAACCCCTCGATTAGATTTCCGTCTCTCCCTCATTCCTGGGTATCTCATATGCTGTATATAAACCACCCTGAACCCCTCGATTTGATTCCAGACTCCCCTTCACACCTTGTTATCTCATATGCTGTATGTAAACTACCCTGAACCACTCGATTATATTCCAGTCTCTCCCTCACTCCTGGGTATCTCATATGCTGTATATAAACCACCACAAACCCCTCAATTTAATTCTAGTCGGTCCCTCACTCTTGGGTATCTCAAATGCTGTATATAAACCACCCCGAACCCCTAGATTTGATTTGTGTCTCACCGTCTTTCCTCGTTATCTCATATGCTGTACATAAACCACCCTGAACCCCTCGATTAGATTCCAGTCTCTCCCTCACACCTGGTTATCTCAAATGCTTTATATATACCACCCTGTACCCCGTGATTAGATTTCAGTCTCTCCCTCACTCATGGGTATCTCATATGCTGTATATAAACCATCCCAAACCACTCAATTTAATTTCAGTCTGTCCCTCACTCTTGGGTATCTCAAATGCTGTATATAAACCACCCCGAACCCTGAGATTTGATTCCTGTCTCACCGTCTTTCCTGGTTATCTCATATGCTGTACATAAACCACCACGAACCCCTCGCTTAGATTCCACTCTCTCACTCACACCTGGTTATCTCATATGCTTTATATAAACCACCCTCTACCCCGCGATTAGATTTCAGTCTCTCCCTCACTCATGGGTAACTCATATGCTGTATATAAACCACCCCGAACCCCTCGATTAGATTTCAATCTCTCCCTCACTCATGGGTATCTCATATGCTGCATATAAACCACCCTGAACCCCTCGATTAGATTCCAGTCTCTCCCTCACACCTGGTTATCTCATATGCTTTATATAAACCACCCTGTACCCCGAGATTAGATTTCAGTCTCTCCCTCACTCATGGGTATCTCATATGCTGTATATAAACCACCCCAAACCCCTCAATTTAATTCCAGTCTGTCCCTCACTCTTGGGTATCTCAAATGCTGTATATAAACCACCCCGAACCCCTAAATTTGATTCCTGTCTCACCGTCTTTCCTGGTTATCTCATATGCTGTACATAAACCACCCTGAACACCTCGATTAGATTCCAGTCTCTCCCTCACTCTTGGGTATCTCATATGCTTTATATAAACCACCGTGTACCCCGCGATTAGATTTCAGTCTCTCCCTCACTCATGGGTATCTCATATGCTGTATATAAACCATCCCGAACCCCTCGATTAGATTTCCGTCTCTCCCACATTCCTGGGTATCTCATATGCTGTATATAAACCACCTCGAACCCCGCGATTAGATTACAGTCTCTCCCTCACCCATGGGTATCTCATATGCTGTATATAAACCACCCCGAACCCCTCGATTAGATTTCCGTCTCTCCCACATTCCTGGGTATCTCATATGCTGTATATAAACCACCTCGAACCCCTCGATTAGATTTCAGTCTCTCCCTCACTCATGGGTATCTCATATGCTGTATATAAACCACCCCGAACCCCTCGATTAGATTTCAGTCTCTCCCTCACTCATGGGTATCTCATATGCTGCATATAAACCACCCTGTACCCCTCGATTAGATTCCAGTCTCTCCCTCACACCTGGTTATCTCATATGCTTTATATAAACCACCCTGTACCCCGCGATTAGATTTCAGTTTCTCCCTCACTCATGGGTATCTCATATGCTGTATATAAACCACCCCGAACCCCTCGATTAGATTTCAGTCTCTCCCTCACTCATGGATATCTAATATGCTGCATATAAACCACCCCGAACCCCTCGATTAGATTCCAGTCTCTCCCTCACTCATGGCTATCTCATACACTGTATATATACCACCCTGAACCGCTCGATTTGATTCCTGTCTCACCGTCGCTCCTGGTTAACTCATATGCTGTACGTAAACCACCCTGAACCCCTTAATTTAATTCCAGTCTGTCCCTCACTCTTGGGTATCTCATATGCTGTTTGTAAACGACCCATAACCCCTCGATTAGATTCCAGTCTGTCCCTCACTCTTGAGTACCTCATATGCTGTATATAAACCACTTCGAACCCCTCGGTTAGATTTCAGTCTCTCCCTCACTCCGGGGTATCTGATATGCTTCATGTAAACCACCCCGAACCCCTCGATTAGATTTCAGCCTCTCCCTCACACCGGGGTGTCTTATAAGCTGTATGTAAACCACCCTGAACCCCTCGATTCGATTCCAGTCTCTCCCTCACTCCTGGTTATCTCATATGCTGTATATAAACCACCCTGAACCCCTCGATTCGATTCCAGTCTCTCCCTCACTCCTGGTTATCTCAAATGCTGTATGCAAACCATCCCGCACTCCCCGATTAGATTCCAGTCTCTGCCTCACTCTTGGGTATCTCATACACTGTATATAAACCACCCCGAACCCCTCGATTAGATTGCAGTCTCTCCCTCACTCATGGGTATCTCCTATACTGTATATAAACCACCCCGAACCGCTCGGTTAGATTTCGGTCTCTCCCTCACTCCTGGGTATCTCATATGCTGTATATAAACAACCCCAAACCCCTCGATTAGATTTCAGTCCCTCCCTCACTCCTGGTTATCTCATATGCTGTATATAAACAACCCCAAACCCCTCGATTAGATTTCAGTCTCTCCCTCACTCCTGGTTATCTCATATGCTGTATATAAACCACCCCGAACCCCTCGATTAGATTCCAGTCACTCCCTCACTCCTGGATATCTGATACACTGTATATAAACCACCCTAAACCCCTCGATTCGATTCCTGTCTCACCGTCGCTCCTGGTTATCTCATATGCTCTACATAAACTACCGTGAACCCCTCAATTTAATTCCAGTCTGTCCCTCACTCCTGGGTATCTCACATGCTGTATATAAACCACCCCTAACACTTCGATTAGATTTCCGTCTCTCACTCATTCCTGGGTATCTCATATGCTGTATCTAAACCACCCTGAACGGCTCTATTAGATTCCAGTCTGTCCCTCACTCCTGGTTATCTCATATGGTGTATGTAAACCACCCCGCACCTCTCGATTAGATTTCAATCTCTCCCTCACTCCTGGTTATCTCATACACTGTATATAAACCACCCTGAACCCCTCGATTTGATTCCAGTCTGTCCCTCATTCTTGGGTATCTCATATGCTGTATGTAAAGCACCCATAATCCCTCGATGAGATTCCAGTCTGTCCCTCACTCTTGAGTACCTCACATGTTGTATATAAACCACCATGAACCCCTCGATTAGATTCCAGTGTGTTCCTCACTCTTAGGCATCTCATAAGCTCTAAATAAACCACCCTGAACCCCTCGATTAGATTCCAGTCTGTCCCTCACTCTTGGATATCTGATATCCTGTATATAAACCACCCCAAAACCCTCGGTTAGATTTCAGTCTCTCCCTCACACCTGTGTATCTCATATGCTGTATATCAACCACCCCGAACCCCTCGATTACATTTCAGTCTCTCCAAACTCCTGGTTATCTCATATGCTGTATATAAACCACCCAGAACCCCTCGATTTGATTCCAGTGTCTGTCCCTCATTCTTGGGTGTCTCATATGCTGTATGTAAACCATAAACCCCTCAATTAGATTCCAGTCTGGAACTCACTCCTGGGGATGTGTTATTGAATCAGTGAAGTGATCCTTGTTGGATGTTGACCGAAGAAAAGGTAAACTAAATGGTCAAATGTTACATTGGGAGCAGGAACACAGAAAGCTGCTGTTTCATTTCAGTTCTGTTACATATCTCCAAGTTTCAGATTGGGACTGAATTTCTGTCACAATGGGGAAAATCTCAAAAGCTGTTTACTGTCCTGCTTGAATGCATCATCATAAAATGAATTCCCTTGCAAGATAGGAAATGGAGACAGCTTCTGGATGGTGTCTGTATCTGTGTGTGTGTGATTCTGTCTGTCTGTGTATGTCTGTTTGTGTGTGATTCTGTGTGCGTGTTCAATGTTTTATATATTTTCAAACTGCATTGATGTTGCCAGTCTCTCTTGCTTTTCCGTATGTATAAACTCAATGTCATCGTTTTGCTGATATAAAATGGTGGCTGTGGACAAATTTAAAATGTCTGCCTGACTGATGTGTGTCAGGAATACTTTCACCAAGGGAGAAGGGAAAATGTGTCAAAAGCCATTTACATTCATTGATGCTAGCAGAGATAGGAAATTGAGACAGCTCTTTGAAGGGGGTGAAAATGTAAATCCCAGATACTGTTTCCAGTGAATCCTGAGAGACAATGTGACATTCCTGAAAAGTCTGCCTTACTTTCCAAGCTCCTAGTATATGAGAGAAACATAATATACAAAACCTGAAAGAGCTCAGCCACTGAATTGTAGATTTGCAGCGTTTGATCAGGCTAGGCTAGGCTAGGCCTTATTCCAAATTGAAGTGTTTCTCAAATCCAACACTGACCTTCTGTGGGTTCAAATTGGGAACCCATTGACTAGATTCAAGGCTGTAAATCACGCTGGGCTATCTTTTTTTCTGTACATAACCACACTGAACCCCTCGATTAAATTCCAAGCTGTAACTCACCATGGGCTATCTGTTACTCTGTATATAAACCACTCTGAACCCATCGATTAGATTCCAGTCTGTCCCTCGCTCTTGGGTATCTCATATGCTCTATATAAACCACCCCGAACCGCTCGGTTAGATTTCAGTCTCTAACTCACTCATGGGTATCTCATATGCTGTATATAAAAAACCTCAAGCCCTCGGTTAGATTAGAGTCTCTCCCTCAATCCTGGGTATCTCATATGCTTTATATAAACCAGCCTGTACCCCGCGATTAGATTTCAGTCTCTCCCTCACTCATGGGTAACTCGTATGCTGTATATAAACCACCCTGAACCCCTCGATTAGATTTCAGTCTCTCCCTCACTCATGGGTATCTCATATGCTTTATATAAACCACCCTGTACCCCGTGATTAGATTTCAGTCTCTCCCTCACTCATGGGTATCTCATATGCTGTATATAAAACACTCCAAACCCCTCAATTTAATTCCAGTCTGTCCCTCACTCTTGGGTATCGCAAATGCTGTATATAAACCACCCTGAACCCCTAGATTTGATTCCTGTCTCACCGTCTTTCCTGGTTATCTCATATGCTGCACATAAACTTCCCTGAACCCCTTAATTTAATTCCAGTCTGTCCCTCACTCTTGGTTATCTCATATGCTGTTTGTAAACCACCCATAACCCCTCGATTAGATTCCAGTCTGTCCCTCACTCTTGAGTACCTCATATGCTGTATATAAACCACTTCGAACCCCTCGATTAGATTCCAATCTGTCCCTCACTCTTGGGCATGTCATTTGCTGTATATAAACCACCCCGAACCCCTCGATTAGATTTCCGTCTCTCCCTCATTCCTGGGTATCTCATATGCTGTATATAAACCACCTCGAACCCCTCGATTAGATTCCAGTCTCTCCCTCACTCCAGGGTATCTCATATGCTGTATGTAAACCACCGTGAACCCCTCAATTAGATTTCAGTCTCTCACCACTCCTGGATATCTCGTACACTGGAAATAAACCACCCTGAAACCCTCGATTTGATTCCTGTCTCACTGTCGCACCTGGTTATCTCATATACTGTACAAAAACCACCCTGAACCCCTCAATTTAATTCCAGTCTGTCCCTCACTCTTGAGTACCTCATATGCTGTATATAAACCACTTCGAACCCCTCGGTTAGATTTCAGTCTCTCCCTCACTCCGGTGTATCTGATTGCCATATGTAAACCACCCCGAACCCCTCGATAACATTTCCGTCTCTCCCTCACTACTGAGTATCTCATATGCTGTATATAAACCACCCTGAACCCCTCCATTAGATTTCAGTCTCTCCCTCACTCCTGGGTTTCTCATATGCTGTATGTAAACCACCCTGAACCCCTCGATTCGATTCCAGTCTCTCCCTTACACATGGTTATCTCATATGCTGTATATAAACCACCCCAAACCCCTCAATTTAATTCCAGTCTGTCCCTCACTCTTGGGTATCTCATATGCTGTACATAAACCACCCCGAACCCCTCGATTAGATTCCAGTCTCTGCCTCACACCTGGTTATCTCATATGCTGTACATAAACCACCCTGAACCCCTCGATTAGATTCAAGTCTCTCCCTCACACCTGGTTATCTCATATGCTTTATATAAACCACCCTGTACCCCGTGATTAGATTTCAGTCACTCCCTCACTCATGGGTATCTCATATGCTGTATATAAACCACCCCAAACTCCTCAATTTAATTCCAGTCTGTCCCTCACTCTTGGGTATCTCAAATGCTGTATATAAACCACCCCGAACCCCTAGATTTGATTCCTGTCTCACCATCTTTCCTGGTTATCTCATATGCTGTACATAAACCACCCTGAACCCCTCAATTAGATTCCAGTTTCTCACCACTCCTGGATATCTCGTACACTGGAAATAAACCACCCTTAAACCCTCGATTTGATTCCTGTCTCACCGTCGCACCTGGTTATCTCATATACTGTACATAAACCACCCTGAACCCCTCAATTTAATTCCAGTCTGTCCCTCACTCTTGAGTACCTCATATGCTGTATATAAACCACTTCGAACACCTCGGTTAGATTTCAGTCTCTCCCTCACTCCGGTGTATCTGATTGCTGTATGTAAACCACCCCGAACCCCTCGATTAGATTTCAGTCTCTCCCTCACTACTGAGTATCTCATATCCTGTATGTAAACCACCCTGAACCCCTCCATTAGATTTCAGTCTCTCCCTCACTCCTGGGTATCTCATATGCTGTGTGTAAACCACCCTGAACCCCTCGATTCGATTCCAGTCTCTCCCTCACACCTGGTTATCTCATATGCTGTATGTAAACTACCCTGAACCACACGATTATATTCCAGTCTCTCCCTCACTCTTGGGTATCTCATATGCTGTATATAAACCACCCCGAACCCCTCGATTAGATTTTGGTCTCTCCAACAATCATGGGTATCTCATATGCTCTATATAAACCACCCTGAACCCTTTGATTAGATTCCAGTCTCTCCCTCACACCTGGGTATCTCATATGCTGTATATAAACCACCCCGAACCCCTCGATTACATTTCAGTCTGTCCGTCACTCTTGGGTATCTCATTTGCTGTATATAAACCACCCCGAAACCCTCGAATAGATTACAGTTTCTCCCTCGCTCCTGGTTATCGCATACGCTGTTCATAAACCACCCCGAACCCCTCGATTACATTTCAGTCTTTCCCTCACTCCTCGGAATCATATTCTGTATGTAAACCACCCTGAACCCCTCGATTTGATTCCAGTGTCTGTCCCTCACTCTTGGGTGTCTCATGTGCTGTGTGTAAACCATAAACCCCTGAATTAGATTCCAGTCTGGAACTCACTCCTGGGGATGTGTTATTGGATCAGTGAAGTGATCCTTGTTGGATGTTGACCGAAGAAAAGGTAAACTAAATGGTCAAATGTTACAATGGGAGCAGGAACACGAAAGCTGCTGTTTCATTTCAGTTCTGTTACATATCTCCAAGTTTCAGATTGGGACTGAATTTCTGTCACAATGGGGAAAATCTCAAAAGCTGTTTACTGTCCTGCTTGAATGCATCATCATAAAATGAATTCCCTTGCAAGATAGGAAATGGAGACAGCTTCTGGATGGTGTCTGTATCTGTGTGTGTGTGATTCTGTCTGTCTGTGTATGTCTGTTTGTGTGTGATTCTGTGTGCGTGTTCAATGTTTTATATATTTTCAAACTGCATTGATGTTGCCAGTCTCTCTTGCTTTTCCGTATGTATAAACTCAATGTCATCGTTTTGCTGATATAAAATGGTGGCTGTGGACAAATTTAAAATGTCTGCCTGACTGATGTGTGTCAGGAATACTTTCACCAAGGGAGAAGGGAAAATGTGTCAAAAGCCATTTACATTCATTGATGCTAGCAGAGATAGGAAATTGAGACAGCTCTTTGAAGGGGGTGAAAATGTAAATCCCAGATACTGTTTCCAGTGAATCCTGAGAGACAATGTGACATTCCTGAAAAGTCTGCCTTACTTTCCAAGCTCCTAGTATATGAGAGAAACATAATATACAAAACCTGAAAGAGCTCAGCCACTGAATTGTAGATTTGCAGCGTTTGATCAGGCTAGGCTAGGCTAGGCCTTATTCCAAATTGAAGTGTTTCTCAAATCCAACACTGACCTTCTGTGGGTTCAAATTGGGAACCCATTGACTAGATTCAAGGCTGTAAATCACGCTGGGCTATCTTTTTTTCTGTACATAACCACACTGAACCCCTCGATTAAATTCCAAGCTGTAACTCACCATGGGCTATCTGTTACTCTGTATATAAACCACTCTGAACCCATCGATTAGATTCCAGTCTGTCCCTCGCTCTTGGGTATCTCATATGCTCTATATAAACCACCCCGAACCGCTCGGTTAGATTTCAGTCTCTAACTCACTCATGGGTATCTCATATGCTGTATATAAAAAACCTCAAGCCCTCGGTTAGATTAGAGTCTCTCCCTCAATCCTGGGTATCTCATATGCTTTATATAAACCAGCCTGTACCCCGCGATTAGATTTCAGTCTCTCCCTCACTCATGGGTAACTCGTATGCTGTATATAAACCACCCTGAACCCCTCGATTAGATTTCAGTCTCTCCCTCACTCATGGGTATCTCATATGCTTTATATAAACCACCCTGTACCCCGTGATTAGATTTCAGTCTCTCCCTCACTCATGGGTATCTCATATGCTGTATATAAAACACTCCAAACCCCTCAATTTAATTCCAGTCTGTCCCTCACTCTTGGGTATCGCAAATGCTGTATATAAACCACCCTGAACCCCTAGATTTGATTCCTGTCTCACCGTCTTTCCTGGTTATCTCATATGCTGCACATAAACTTCCCTGAACCCCTTAATTTAATTCCAGTCTGTCCCTCACTCTTGGTTATCTCATATGCTGTTTGTAAACCACCCATAACCCCTCGATTAGATTCCAGTCTGTCCCTCACTCTTGAGTACCTCATATGCTGTATATAAACCACTTCGAACCCCTCGATTAGATTCCAATCTGTCCCTCACTCTTGGGCATGTCATTTGCTGTATATAAACCACCCCGAACCCCTCGATTAGATTTCCGTCTCTCCCTCATTCCTGGGTATCTCATATGCTGTATATAAACCACCTCGAACCCCTCGATTAGATTCCAGTCTCTCCCTCACTCCAGGGTATCTCATATGCTGTATGTAAACCACCGTGAACCCCTCAATTAGATTTCAGTCTCTCACCACTTCTGGATATCTCGTACACTGGAAATAAACCACCCTGAAACCCTCGATTTGATTCCTGTCACACTGTCGCACCTGGTTATCTCATATACTGTACAAAAACCACCCTGAACCCCTCAATTTAATTCCAGTCTGTCCCTCACTCTTGAGTACCTCATATGCTGTATATAAACCACTTCGAACCCCTCGGTTAGATTTCAGTCTCTCCCTCACTCCGGTGTATCTGATTGCCATATGTAAAACCACCCCGAACCCCTCGATAACATTTCCGTCTCTCCCTCACTACTGAGTATCTCATATGCTGTATATAAACCACCCTGAACCCCTCCATTAGATTTCAGTCTCTCCCTCACTCCTGGGTTTCTCATATGCTGTATGTAAACCACCCTGAACCCCTCGATTCGATTCCAGTCTCTCCCTTACACATGGTTATCTCATATGCTGTATATAAACCACCCCAAACCCCTCAATTTAATTCCAGTCTGTCCCTCACTCTTGGGTATCTCATATGCTGTACATAAACCACCCCGAACCCCTCGATTAGATTCCAGTCTCTGCCTCACACCTGGTTATCTCATATGCTGTACATAAACCACCCTGAACCCCTCGATTAGATTCAATTCTCTCCCTCACACCTGGTTATCTCATATGCTTTATATAAACCACCCTGTACCCCGTGATTAGATTTCAGTCACTCCCTCACTCATGGGTATCTCATATGCTGTATATAAACCACCCCAAACTCCTCAATTTAATTCCAGTCTGTCCCTCACTCTTGGGTATCTCAAATGCTGTATATAAACCACCCCGAACCCCTAGATTTGATTCCTGTCTCACCATCTTTCCTGGTTATCTCATATGCTGTACATAAACCACCCTGAACCCCTCAATTAGATTCCAGTTTCTCACCACTCCTGGATATCTCGTACACTGGAAATAAACCACCCTTAAACCCTCGATTTGATTCCTGTCTCACCGTCGCACCTGGTTATCTCATATACTGTACATAAACCACCCTGAACCCCTCAATTTAATTCCAGTCTGTCCCTCACTCTTGAGTACCTCATATGCTGTATATAAACCACTTCGAACACCTCGGTTAGATTTCAGTCTCTCCCTCACTCCGGTTTATCTGATTGCTGTATGTAAACCACCCCGAACCCCTCGATTAGATTTCAGTCTCTCCCTCACTACTGAGTATCTCATATCCTGTATGTAAACCACCCTGAACCCCTCCATTAGATTTCAGTCTCTCCCTCACTCCTGGGTATCTCATATGCTGTATGTAAACCACCCTGAACCCCTCGATTCGATTCCAGTCTCTCCCTCACACCTGGTTATCTCATATGCTGTATGTAAACTACCCTGAACCACACGATTATATTCCAGTCTCTCCCTCACTCTTGGGTATCTCATATGCTGTATATAAACCACCCCGAACCCCTCGATTAGATTTTGGTCTCTCCAACAATCATGGGTATCTCATATGCTCTATATAAACCACCCTGAACCCTTTGATTAGATTCCAGTCTCTCCCTCACACCTGGGTATCTCATATTCTGTATATAAACCACCCCGAACCCCTCGATTACATTTCAGTCTGTCCGTCACTCTTGGGTATCTCATTTGCTGTATATAAACCACCCCGAAACCCTCGAATAGATTACAGTTTCTCCCTCGCTCCTGGTTATCGCATACGCTGTTCATAAACCACCCCGAACCCCTCGATTACATTTCAGTCTTTCCCTCACTCCTCGGAATCATATTCTGTATGTAAACCACCCTGAACCCCTCGATTTGATTCCAGTGTCTGTCCCTCACTCTTGGGTGTCTCATGTGCTGTGTGTAAACCATAAACCCCTGAATTAGATTCCAGTCTGGAACTCACTCCTGGGGATGTGTTATTGGATCAGTGAAGTGATCCTAGTTGGATGTTGACCGAAGAAAAGGTAAACTAAATGGTCAAATGTTACAATGGGAGCAGGAACACGAAAGCTGCTGTTTCATTTCAGTTCTGTTACATATCTCCAAGTTTCAGATTGGGACTGAATTTCTGTCACAATGGGGAAAATCTCAAAAGCTGTTTACTGTCCTGCTTGAATGCATCATCATAAAATGAATTCCCTTGCAAGATAGGAAATGGAGACAGCTTCTGGATGGTGTCTGTATCTGTGTGTGTGTGATTCTGTCTGTCTGTGTATGTCTGTTTGTGTGTGATTCTGTGTGCGTGTTCAATGTTTTATATATTTTCAAACTGCATTGATGTTGCCAGTCTCTCTTGCTTTTCCGTATTTATAAACTCAATGTCATCGTTTTGCTGATATAAAATGGTGGCTGTGGACAAATTTAAAATGTCTGCCTGACTGATGTGTGTCAGGGATACTTTCACCAAGGGAGAGGGGACAATGTGTCAAAAGCCATTTACATTCATTGATGTTAGCAGAGATAGGAAATTGAGACAGCTCTTTGAAGGGGATGAAAATGTAAATCTCAGATACTGTTTCCAGTGAATCCGGAGAGACAATGTGACATTCCTGAAAAGTCTGCCTTACTTTCCAAGCTCCTAGTATATGAGAGAATCATAATATACAAAACCTGAATGAGCTCAGCCACTGAATTGTAGATTTGCAGCGTTTGATCAGGCTAGGCTAGGCTAGGCCTTATCCCAAACTGAAGGGTTTCTCAAATCCAACACTGACCTTCTGTGTGTTTAAATTGGGAACCCATTGAGTAGATTCAAGGCTGTAAATCACTCTGGGCTATCTTTTTTTCTGTACATAACCACACTGAACCCCTCGATTAAATTCCAAGCTGTAACTCACCCTGGGCTATCTGTTACTCTGTATATAAACCACTCTGAACCCATCGATTAGATTCCAGTCTGTCCCTCGCTCTTGGGTATCTCATATGCTCTATATAAACCACCCCGAACCGCTCGGTTAGATTTCAGTCTCTAACTCACTCATGGGTATCTCATATGCTGTATATAAAAAACCTCAAGCCCTCGGTTAGATTAGAGTCTCTCCCTCAATCCTGGGTATCTCATATGCTTTATATAAACCAGCCTGTACCCCGCGATTAGATTTCAGTCTCTCCCTCACTCATGGGTAACTCGTATGCTGTATATAAACCACCCTGAACCCCTCGATTAGATTTCAGTCTCTCCCTCACTCATGGGTATCTCATATGCTTTATATAAACCACCCTGTACCCCGTGATTAGATTTCAGTCTCTCCCTCACTCATGGGTATCTCATATGCTGTATATAAAACACTCCAAACCCCTCAATTTAATTCCAGTCTGTCCCTCACTCTTGGGTATCGCAAATGCTGTATATAAACCACCCTGAACCCCTAGATTTGATTCCTGTCTCACCGTCTTTCCTGGTTATCTCATATGCTGCACATAAACTTCCCTGAACCCCTTAATTTAATTCCAGTCTGTCCCTCACTCTTGGTTATCTCATATGCTGTTTGTAAACCACCCATAACCCCTCGATTAGATTCCAGTCTGTCCCTCACTCTTGAGTACCTCATATGCTGTATATAAACCACTTCGAACCCCTCGATTAGATTCCAATCTGTCCCTCACTCTTGGGCATGTCATTTGCTGTATATAAACCACCCCGAACCCCTCGATTAGATTTCCGTCTCTCCCTCATTCCTGGGTATCTCATATGCTGTATATAAACCACCTCGAACCCCTCGATTAGATTCCAGTCTCTCCCTCACTCCAGGGTATCTCATATGCTGTATGTAAACCACCGTGAACCCCTCAATTAGATTTCAGTCTCTCACCACTCCTGGATATCTCGTACACTGGAAATAAACCACCCTGAAACCCTCGATTTGATTCCTGTCACACTGTCGCACCTGGTTATCTCATATACTGTACAAAAACCACCCTGAACCCCTCAATTTAATTCCAGTCTGTCCCTCACTCTTGAGTACCTCATATGCTGTATATAAACCACTTCGAACCCCTCGGTTAGATTTCAGTCTCTCCCTCACTCCGGTGTATCTGATTGCCATATGTAAACCACCCCGAACCCCTCGATAACATTTCCGTCTCTCCCTCACTACTGAGTATCTCATATGCTGTATATAAACCACCCTGAACCCCTCCATTAGATTTCAGTCTCTCCCTCACTCCTGGGTTTCTCATATGCTGTATGTAAACCACCCTGAACCCCTCGATTCGATTCCAGTCTCTCCCTTACACATGGTTATCTCATATGCTGTATATAAACCACCCCAAACCCCTCAATTTAATTCCAGTCTGTCCCTCACTCTTGGGTATCTCATATGCTGTACATAAACCACCCCGAACCCCTCGATTAGATTCCAGTCTCTGCCTCACACCTGGTTATCTCATATGCTGTACATAAACCACCCTGAACCCCTCGATTAGATTCAAGTCTCTCCCTCACACCTGGTTATCTCATATGCTTTATATAAACCACCCTGTACCCCGTGATTAGATTTCAGTCACTCCCTCACTCATGGGTATCTCATATGCTGTATATAAACCACCCCAAACTCCTCAATTTAATTCCAGTCTGTCCCTCACTCTTGGGTATCTCAAATGCTGTATATAAACCACCCCGAACCCCTAGATTTGATTCCTGTCTCACCATCTTTCCTGGTTATCTCATATGCTGTACATAAACCACCCTGAACCCCTCAATTAGATTCCAGTTTCTCACCACTCCTGGATATCTCGTACACTGGAAATAAACCACCCTTAAACCCTCGATTTGATTCCTGTCTCACCGTCGCACCTGGTTATCTCATATACTGTACATAAACCACCCTGAACCCCTCAATTTAATTCCAGTCTGTCCCTCACTCTTGAGTACCTCATATGCTGTATATAAACCACTTCGAACACCTCGGTTAGATTTCAGTCTCTCCCTCACTCCGGTTTATCTGATTGCTGTATGTAAACCACCCCGAACCCCTCGATTAGATTTCAGTCTCTCCCTCACTACTGAGTATCTCATATCCTGTATGTAAACCACCCTGAACCCCTCCATTAGATTTCAGTCTCTCCCTCACTCCTGGGTATCTCATATGCTGTATGTAAACCACCCTGAACCCCTCGATTCGATTCCAGTCTCTCCCTCACACCTGGTTATCTCATATGCTGTATGTAAACTACCCTGAACCACACGATTATATTCCAGTCTCTCCCTCACTCTTGGGTATCTCATATGCTGTATATAAACCACCCCGAACCCCTCGATTAGATTTTGGTCTCTCCAACAATCATGGGTATCTCATATGCTCTATATAAACCACCCTGAACCCTTTGATTAGATTCCAGTCTCTCCCTCACACCTGGGTATCTCATATTCTGTATATAAACCACCCCGAACCCCTCGATTACATTTCAGTCTGTCCGTCACTCTTGGGTATCTCATTTGCTGTATATAAACCACCCCGAAACCCTCGAATAGATTACAGTTTCTCCCTCGCTCCTGGTTATCGCATACGCTGTTCATAAACCACCCCGAACCCCTCGATTACATTTCAGTCTTTCCCTCACTCCTCGGAATCATATTCTGTATGTAAACCACCCTGAACCCCTCGATTTGATTCCAGTGTCTGTCCCTCACTCTTGGGTGTCTCATGTGCTGTGTGTAAACCATAAACCCCTGAATTAGATTCCAGTCTGGAACTCACTCCTGGGGATGTGTTATTGGATCAGTGAAGTGATCCTTGTTGGATGTTGACCGAAGAAAAGGTAAACTAAATGGTCAAATGTTACAATGGGAGCAGGAACACGAAAGCTGCTGTTTCATTTCAGTTCTGTTACATATCTCCAAGTTTCAGATTGGGACTGAATTTCTGTCACAATGGGGAAAATCTCAAAAGCTGTTTACTGTCCTGCTTGAATGCATCATCATAAAATGAATTCCCTTGCAAGATAGGAAATGGAGACAGCTTCTGGATGGTGTCTGTATCTGTGTGTGTGTGATTCTGTCTGTCTGTGTATGTCTGTTTGTGTGTGATTCTGTGTGCGTGTTCAATGTTTTATATATTTTCAAACTGCATTGATGTTGCCAGTCTCTCTTGCTTTTCCGTATTTATAAACTCAATGTCATCGTTTTGCTGATATAAAATGGTGGCTGTGGACAAATTTAAAATGTCTGCCTGACTGATGTGTGTCAGGGATACTTTCACCAAGGGAGAGGGGACAATGTGTCAAAAGCCATTTACATTCATTGATGTTAGCAGAGATAGGAAATTGAGACAGCTCTTTGAAGGGGATGAAAATGTAAATCTCAGATACTGTTTCCAGTGAATCCGGAGAGACAATGTGACATTCCTGAAAAGTCTGCCTTACTTTCCAAGCTCCTAGTATATGAGAGAATCATAATATACAAAACCTGAATGAGCTCAGCCACTGAATTGTAGATTTGCAGCGTTTGATCAGGCTAGGCTAGGCTAGGCCTTATCCCAAACTGAAGGGTTTCTCAAATCCAACACTGACCTTCTGTGTGTTTAAATTGGGAACCCATTGAGTAGATTCAAGGCTGTAAATCACTCTGGGCTATCTTTTTTTCTGTACATAACCACACTGAACCCCTCGATTAAATTCCAAGCTGTAACTCACCCTGGGCTATCTGTTACTCTGTATATAAACCACTCTGAACCCATCGATTAGATTCCAGTCTGTCCCTCGCTCTTGGGTATCTCATATGCTGTATATAAACCACCCCGAACCGCTCGGTTAGATTTCAGTCTCTAACTCACTCATGGGTATCTCATATGCTGTATATAAAAAACCTCAAGCCCTCGGTTAGATTAGAGTCTCTCCCTCAATCCTGGGTATCTCATATGCTTTATATAAACCAGCCTGTACCCCGCGATTAGATTTCAGTCTCTCCCTCACTCATGGGTAACTCGTATGCTGTATATAAACCACCCTGAACCCCTCGATTAGATTTCAGTCTCTCCCTCACTCATGGGTATCTCATATGCTTTATATAAACCACCCTGTACCCCGTGATTAGATTTCAGTCTCTCCCTCACTCATGGGTATCTCATATGCTGTATATAAAACACTCCAAACCCCTCAATTTAATTCCAGTCTGTCCCTCACTCTTGGGTATCGCAAATGCTGTATATAAACCACCCTGAACCCCTAGATTTGATTCCTGTCTCACCGTCTTTCCTGGTTATCTCATATGCTGCACATAAACTTCCCTGAACCCCTTAATTTAATTCCAGTCTGTCCCTCACTCTTGGTTATCTCATATGCTGTTTGTAAACCACCCATAACCCCTCGATTAGATTCCAGTCTGTCCCTCACTCTTGAGTACCTCATATGCTGTATATAAACCACTTCGAACCCCTCGATTAGATTCCAATCTGTCCCTCACTCTTGGGCATGTCATTTGCTGTATATAAACCACCCCGAACCCCTCGATTAGATTTCCGTCTCTCCCTCATTCCTGGGTATCTCATATGCTGTATATAAACCACCTCGAACCCCTCGATTAGATTCCAGTCTCTCCCTCACTCCAGGGTATCTCATATGCTGTATGTAAACCACCGTGAACCCCTCAATTAGATTTCAGTCTCTCACCACTCCTGGATATCTCGTACACTGGAAATAAACCACCCTGAAACCCTCGATTTGATTCCTGTCACACTGTCGCACCTGGTTATCTCATATACTGTACAAAAACCACCCTGAACCCCTCAATTTAATTCCAGTCTGTCCCTCACTCTTGAGTACCTCATATGCTGTATATAAACCACTTCGAACCCCTCGGTTAGATTTCAGTCTCTCCCTCACTCCGGTGTATCTGATTGCCATATGTAAACCACCCCGAACCCCTCGATAACATTTCCGTCTCTCCCTCACTACTGAGTATCTCATATGCTGTATATAAACCACCCTGAACCCCTCCATTAGATTTCAGTCTCTCCCTCACTCCTGGGTTTCTCATATGCTGTATGTAAACCACCCTGAACCCCTCGATTCGATTCCAGTCTCTCCCTTACACATGGTTATCTCATATGCTGTATATAAACCACCCCAAACCCCTCAATTTAATTCCAGTCTGTCCCTCACTCTTGGGTATCTCATATGCTGTACATAAACCACCCCGAACCCCTCGATTAGATTCCAGTCTCTGCCTCACACCTGGTTATCTCATATGCTGTACATAAACCACCCTGAACCCCTCGATTAGATTCAAGTCTCTCCCTCACACCTGGTTATCTCATATGCTTTATATAAACCACCCTGTACCCCGTGATTAGATTTCAGTCACTCCCTCACTCATGGGTATCTCATATGCTGTATATAAACCACCCCAAACTCCTCAATTTAATTCCAGTCTGTCCCTCACTCTTGGGTATCTCAAATGCTGTATATAAACCACCCCGAACCCCTAGATTTGATTCCTGTCTCACCATCTTTCCTGGTTATCTCATATGCTGTACATAAACCACCCTGAACCCCTCAATTAGATTCCAGTTTCTCACCACTCCTGGATATCTCGTACACTGGAAATAAACCACCCTTAAACCCTCGATTTGATTCCTGTCTCACCGTCGCACCTGGTTATCTCATATACTGTACATAAACCACCCTGAACCCCTCAATTTAATTCCAGTCTGTCCCTCACTCTTGAGTACCTCATATGCTGTATATAAACCACTTCGAACACCTCGGTTAGATTTCAGTCTCTCCCTCACTCCGGTTTATCTGATTGCTGTATGTAAACCACCCCGAACCCCTCGATTAGATTTCAGTCTCTCCCTCACTACTGAGTATCTCATATCCTGTATGTAAACCACCCTGAACCCCTCCATTAGATTTCAGTCTCTCCCTCACTCCTGGGTATCTCATATGCTGTATGTAAACCACCCTGAACCCCTCGATTCGATTCCAGTCTCTCCCTCACACCTGGTTATCTCATATGCTGTATGTAAACTACCCTGAACCACACGATTATATTCCAGTCTCTCCCTCACTCTTGGGTATCTCATATGCTGTATATAAACCACCCCGAACCCCTCGATTAGATTTTGGTCTCTCCAACAATCATGGGTATCTCATATGCTCTATATAAACCACCCTGAACCCTTTGATTAGATTCCAGTCTCTCCCTCACACCTGGGTATCTCATATTCTGTATATAAACCACCCCGAACCCCTCGATTACATTTCAGTCTGTCCGTCACTCTTGGGTATCTCATTTGCTGTATATAAACCACCCCGAAACCCTCGAATAGATTACAGTTTCTCCCTCGCTCCTGGTTATCGCATACGCTGTTCATAAACCACCCCGAACCCCTCGATTACATTTCAGTCTTTCCCTCACTCCTCGGAATCATATTCTGTATGTAAACCACCCTGAACCCCTCGATTTGATTCCAGTGTCTGTCCCTCACTCTTGGGTGTCTCATGTGCTGTGTGTAAACCATAAACCCCTGAATTAGATTCCAGTCTGGAACTCACTCCTGGGGATGTGTTATTGGATCAGTGAAGTGATCCTTGTTGGATGTTGACCGAAGAAAAGGTAAACTAAATGGTCAAATGTTACAATGGGAGCAGGAACACGAAAGCTGCTGTTTCATTTCAGTTCTGTTACATATCTCCAAGTTTCAGATTGGGACTGAATTTCTGTCACAGTGGGGAAAATCTCAAAAGCTGTTTACTGTCCTGCTTGAATGCATCATCATAAAATGAATTCCCTTGCAAGATAGGAAATGGAGACAGCTTCTGGATGGTGTCTGTATCTGTGTGTGTGTGATTCTGTCTGTCTGTGTATGTCTGTTTGTGTGTGATTCTGTGTGCGTGTTCAATGTTTTATATATTTTCAAACTGCATTGATGTTGCCAGTCTCTCTTGCTTTTCCGTATTTATAAACTCAATGTCATCGTTTTGCTGATATAAAATGGTGGCTGTGGACAAATTTAAAATGTCTGCCTGACTGATGTGTGTCAGGGATACTTTCACCAAGGGAGAGGGGACAATGTGTCAAAAGCCATTTACATTCATTGATGTTAGCAGAGATAGGAAATTGAGACAGCTCTTTGAAGGGGATGAAAATGTAAATCTCAAATACTGTTTCCAGTGAATCCGGAGAGACAATGTGACATTCCTGAAAAGTCTGCCTTACTTTCCAAGCTCCTAGTATATGAGAGAATCATAATATACAAAACCTGAATGAGCTCAGCCACTGAATTGTAGATTTGCAGCGTTTGATCAGGCTAGGCTAGGCTAGGCCTTATCCCAAACTGAAGGGTTTCTCAAATCCAACACTGACCTTCTGTGTGTTTAAATTGGGAACCCATTGAGTAGATTCAAGGCTGTAAATCACTCTGGGCTATCTTTTTTTCTGTACATAACCACACTGAACCCCTCGATTAAATTCCAAGCTGTAACTCACCCTGGGCTATCTGTTACTCTGTATATAAACCACTCTGAACCCATCGATTAGATTCCAGTCTGTCCCTCGCTCTTGGGTATCTCATATGCTGTATATAAACCACCTCGAACCGCACGGTTAGATTTCAGTCTCTAACTCACTCATGGGTATCTCATATGCTGTATATAAAAAACCTCAACCCCTCGGTTAGATTAGAGTCTCTCCCTCAATCCTGGGTATCTCATATGCTTTATATAAACCACCCAGTACCCCGCGATTAGATTTCAGTCTCTCCCTCACTCATGGGTAACTCATATGCTGTATATAAACCACCCCGAACCCGTCGATTAGAATTTAGTCTCTCCCTCACGCATCGGTCTCTCATATGCTGCATATAAACCACCCTGAACACCTCGATTAGATTCCAGTCTCTCCCTCACACCTGGTTATCTCATATGATTTATATAAACCACCCTGTAGCCCGCGATTAGATTTCAGTGTCTCCCTCACTCATGGGTATCTCATATGCTGTATATAAACCACCCCGAACCCCTCGATTAGATTTCAGTCTCTCCCTCACTCATGGGTATCTCATATGCTGCATATAAACCACCCTGAACCCTTCGATTAGATTCCAGTCTCTCCCTCACACCTGGTTATCTCATATGCTTTATATAAACCACCCTGTACCCTGCGATTAGTTTTCAGTCTCTCCCTCACTCATGGGTATCTCATATGCTGCATATAAACCACCCTGAACCCCTCGATTAGATTCCAGTCTCTCCCTCACACCTGGTTATCTCATATGCTTTATATAAACCACCCTGTACCCCATGATTAGATTTCCGTCTCTCGCTCACTCCTGGGTATCTCATATGCTGTATATAAACCACCCCAAACCCCTCAATTTAATTCCAGTCTGTCCCTCACTCTTGGGTATCGCAAATGCTGTATATAAACCACCCCACACCCCTAGATTTGATTCCTGTCTCACCCTCTTTCCTGGTTATCTCATATGCTGTACATAAACTTCCCTGAACCCCTTAATTTAATTCCAGTCTGTCCCTCACTCTTGGGTATCTCATATGCTGTTTGTAAACCACCCATAACCCCTCGATTAGATTCCAGTCTGTCCCTCACTCTTGAGTACCTCATATGCTGTACATAAACCACTTCGAACCCCTCGTATAGATTCCAATCTGTCCCTCACTCTTGGGCATTTCATTTGCTGTATATAAACCACCCCGAACCCCTCGATTAGATTTCCGTCTCTCCCTCATTCCTGGGTATCTCATATGCTGTATATAAACCACCTCGAATCCCTCGATTAGATTCCAGTCTCTCCCTCACTCCAGGGTATCTCATATGCTGTATGTAAACCACCCTGAACCCCTCAATTAGATTTCAGTCTCTCACCACTCCTGGATATCTCGTACACTTGAAATAAACCACCCTGAAACCCTCGATTTGATTCCTGTCTCACCGTCGCACCTGGTTATCTCATATACTGTACATAAACCACCCTGAACCCCTCAATTTAATTCCAGTCTGTCCCTCACTCTTGAGTACCTCATATGCTGTATATAAACCACTTCGAACCCCTCGGTTAGATTTCAGTCTCTCCCTCACTCTGGTGTATCTGATTGCTGTATGTAAACCACCCCGAACCCCTGGATTAGATTTCAGTCTCTCCCTCACTACTGAGTATCTCATATCTTGTATGTAAACCACCCTGAACCCCTCCATTAGATTTCAGTCTCTCCCTCACTCCTGGCTATCTCATATGCTGTATGTAAACCACCCTGAAACCCTCGAATCGATTCCAGTCTCTCCCTCACACCTGGTTTTCTCATACGCTGTATGTAAACTACCCTGAACCACTCGATTATATTCCAGTCTCTCCCTCACTCATGGGTATCTCATATGCTGTATATAAACCACTCCGAAACCCTCGAATAGATTACAGTCTCTCCCTCGCTCCTGGTTATCGCATATGCAGTTTATAAACCACTCCGAACCCCTCGATTACATTTCAGTCTTTCCCTCACTCCTCGGAATCATATGCTGTATGTAAACCACCGAGAACCCCTCGATTTGCTTCCAGTGTCTGTCCCTCACTCTTGGGTGTCTCATATGCTGTGTGTAAACCATAAACCCCTCAATTAGGTTCCAGTCTGGAACTCACTCCTGGGGATGTGTTATTGGATCAGTGAAGTGATCCTTGTTGGATGTTGACCGAAGAAAAGGTAAACTAAATGGTCAAATGTTACATTGGGAGCAGGAACACAGAAAGCTGTTGTTTCCTTTCAGTTCTGTTACATATCTCCAAGTTTCAGATTGGGACTGAATGTCTGTCACAATGGGGAAAATCTCAAAAGCTGTTTACTGTTCTGCTTGAATGCATCATCATAAAATGAATTCCCTTGCAAGATAGGAAATGGAGACAGCTTCTGGATGGTGTCTGTATCTGTGTGTGTGTGATTCTGTCTGTCTGTGTATATCTGTTTGTGTGTGATTCTGTGTGCGTGTTCAATGTTTTATATATTTTCAAACTGCATTGATGTTGCCAGTCTCTCTTGCTTTTCCGTATTTATAAACTCAATGTCATCGTTTTGCTGATATAAAATGGTGGCTGTGGACAAATTTAAAATGTCTGCCTGACTGATGTGTGTCAGGAATACTTTCACCAAGGGAGAAGGGACAATGTGTCAAAAGCCATTTACATTCATTGATGTTAGCAGAGATAGGAAATTGAGACAGCTCTTTGAAGGGGATGAAAATGTAAATCTCAGATACTGTTTCCAGTGAATCCGGAGAGACAATGTGACATTCGTGAAAAGTCTGCCTTACTTTCCAAGCTCCTAGTATATGAGAGAATCATAATATACAAAACCTGAATGAGCTCAGCCACTGAATTGTAGATTTGCAGCGTTTGATCAGGCTAGGCTAGGCTAGGCCTTATCCCAAATTGAAGGGTTTCTCAAATCCAACACTGACCTTCTGTGGGTTTAAATTGGGAACCCATTGACTAGATTCAAGGCTGTAAATCACTCTGGGCTATCTTTTTTTCTGTACATAACCACACTGAACCCCACGATTAAATTCCAAGCTGTAACTCACCCTGGGCTATCTGTTACTCTGTATATAAACCACTCTGAACCCATCGATGAGATTCCAGTCTGTCCCTCGCTCTTGGGTATCTCATATGCTGCATTTCAACCACCCCGAACCGCTCGGTTAGATTTCAGTCTCTAACTCACTCCTGGGTATCTCATATGCTGTATATAAAAAACCTCAAACACTCGGTTAGATTAGAGTCTCTCCCTCAATCCTGGGTATCTCAGATGATTTATATAAACCACCCTGTACCCCGCGAATAGATTTCAGTCTCTCCCTCACTCATGGGTATCTCATATGCTGTATATAAACCACCCTGTACCCTGCGATTAGATTTCAGTCTCTCCCTCACTCATGGGTATCTCATATGCTGTATACAAACCACCCCGAACCCCTCGATTAGATTTCCGTCTCTCCCTCACTCATGGGTATCTCATATGCTGCATATAAACCACCCTGAACCCCTAAATTAGATTCCAATCTCTCCCTGCCACCTGGTTATCTCATATGCTTTATGTAAACCACCCTGTACCCCGTGATTAGATTTCAGTCTCTCCCTCACTCATGGGTATTTCATATGCTGTATATAAACCACCCCAAACCCCTCAATTTAATTCCAGTCTGTCCCTCACTCTTGGGTATCTCAAATGCTGTATATAAACCACCCCGAACCCCTAGATTTGATTCCTGTCTCACCGTCTTTCCTGGTTATCTCATATGCTGTACATAAACTTCCCTGAACCCCTTAATTTAATTCCAGTCTGTCCCTCACTCTTGGGTATTTCATATGCTGTTTGTGAACCACCCATAACCCCTCGATTAGATTCCAGTCTGTCCCTCACTCTTGAGTACCTCATATGCTGTATATAAACCACTTCGAATCCCTCGATTAGATTCCAATCTGTCCCTCACTCTTGGGCATTTCATTTGCTGTATATAAACCACCCCGAACCCCTCGATTAGATTTCCGTCTCTCCCTCATTCCTGGGTATCTCATATGCTGTATATAAACCACCTCGAACCCCTCGATTAGATTCCAGTCTCTCCCTCACTCCGGTTTATCTGATTGCTGTATGTAAACCACCCTGAACCCCTCCATTAGATTTCAGTCTCTCCGTCACTCCTGGGTATCTCATATGCTGTATGTAAACCACCCTGAACCCCTCGATTCGATTCCAGTCTCTCCCTCACACCTGGTTATCTCATATGCTGTATGTAAACTACCGTGAACCACTCGATTATATTCCAGTCTCTCCCTCACTCCTGGGTATCTCATATGCTGTATATAAACCACCCCGAACCCCTCGATTAGATTTTGGTCTCTCCCACAATCATGGGTATCTCATATGCTGTATATAAACCACCCCGAACGCCTCGATTACATTTCAGTCTGTCCGTCACTCTTGGGTATCTCATTTGCTGTATATAAACCACCCCGAAACCTTCGAATAGATTACAGTCTCTCCCTCGCTCCTGGTTATCGCATATGCTGTTTATAAACCACCCCGAACCCATCGATTACATTTCAGTCTTTCCCTCACTCCTCGGAATCATATGCTGTATGTAAACCACCCTGAACCCCTCGATTTGATTCCAGTGTCTGTCCCTCATTCTTGGGTGTCTCATATGCTGTGTGTAAACCATAAACCCCTCAATTAGATTCCAGTCTGGAACTCACTCCTGGGGATGTGTTATTGGATCAGTGAAGTGATCCTTGTTGGATGTTGACCGAAGAAAAGGTAAACTAAATGGTCAAATGTTACATTGGGAGCAGGAACACAGAAAGCTGCTGTTTCCTTTCAGTTCTGTTACATACCTCCAAGTTTCAGATTGGGACTGAATTTCTGTCACAATGGGGAAAATCTCAAAAGCTGTTTACTGTCCTGCTTGAATGCATCATCATAAAATGAATTCCCTTGCAAGATAGGAAATGGAGACAGCTTCTGGATGGTGTCTGTATCTGTGTGTGTATGATTCTGTCTGTCTGTGTATGTCTGTTTGTGTGTGATTCTGTGTGTTCAATGTTTTATATATTTTCAAACTGCATTGATGTTACCAGTCTCTCTTGCTTTTCCGTATTTATAAACTCAATGTCATCGTTTTGCTGATATAAAATGGTGGCTGTGGACAAATTTAATATGTCTGCCTGACTGATGTGTTGCAGGAATACTTTCACCAAGGGAGAAGGGAAAATGTGTCAAAAGCCATTTACATTCATTGATGTTAGCAGAGATAGGAAATTGAGACAGCTCTTTGAAGGGGGTGAAAATGTAAATCCCAGATACTGTTTACAGTGAATCCGGAGAGACAATGTGACATTCCTGAAAAGTCTGCCTTACTTTCCAAGCTCCTAGTATATGAGAGAAACATAATATACAAAACCTGAAAGAGCTCAGCCACTGAATTGTAGATTTGCCCCTCGATTTGATTCCTGTCTCACCGTCGCTCCTGGTTATCTCATATGCTCTACATAAACAACCGTGAACCCCTCAATTTAATTCCAGTCTGTCCCTCACTCCTGGGTATCTCACATGCTGTATATAAACCACCCCTAACCCTTCGATTAGATTTCCGTCTCTCACTCATTCCTGGGTATCTCATATGCTGTATCTAAACCACCCTGAACGGCTCTATTAGATTCCAGTCTGTCCCTCACTCCTGGTTATCTCATATGGTGTATGTAAACCACCCGCACCTCTCGATTATATTTCAATCTCTCCCTCACTTCTGGTTATCTCATACACTGTATATAAACCACCCTGAACCCCTCGATTTGATTCCAGTCTGTCCCTCATTCTTGGGTATCTCATATGCTGTATGTAAAGCACCCATAATCCCTCGATGAGATTCCAGTCTGTCCCTCACTCTTGAGTACCTCACATGTTGTATATAAACCACCATGAACCCCTCGATTAGATTCCAGTGTGTTCCTCACTCTTAGGCATCTCATAAGCTCTAAATAAACCACCCTGAACCCCTCGATTAGATTCCAGTCTGTCCCTCACTCTTGGATATCTGATATCCTGTATATAAACCACCCCAAAACCCTCGGTTAGATTTCAGTCTCTCCCTCACACCTGTGTATCTCATATGCTGTATATCAACCACCCCGAACCCCTCGATTACATTTCAGTCTCTCCATACTACTGGTTATCTCATATGCTGTATATAAACCACCCAGAACCCCTCGATTTGATTCCAGTGTCTGTCCCTCATTCTTGGGTGTCTCATATGCTGTATGTAAACCATAAACCCCTCAATTAGATTCCAGTCTGGAACTCACTCCTGGGGATGTGTTATTGAATCAGTGAAGTGATCCTTGTTGGATGTTGACCGAAGAAAAGGTAAACTAAATGGTCACATGTTACATTGGGAGCAGGAACACAGAAAGCTGCTGTTTCCTTTCAGTTCTGTTACATATCTCCAAGTTTCAGATTGGGACTGAATTTCTGTCACAATGGGGAAAATCTCAAAAGCTGTTTACTGTCCTGCTTGAATGCATCATCATAAAATGAATTCCCTTGCAAGATAGGAAATGGAGACAGCTTCTGGATGGTGTCTGTATCTGTGTGTGTGTGATTCTGTCTGTCTGTGTATGTCTGTTTGTGTGTGATTCTGTGTGCGTGTTCAATGTTTTATATATTTTCAAACTGCATTGATGTTACCAGTCTCTCTTGCCTTTCCGTATTTATAAACTCAATGTCATCGTTTTGCTGATATAAAATGGTGGCTGTGGACAAATTTAAAATGTCTGCCTGACTGATGTGTGTCAGGAATACTTTCACCAAGGGAGAAGGGACAATGTGTCAAAAGCCATTTACATTCATTGATGTTAGCAGAGATAGGAAATTGAGACAGCTCTTTGAAGGAGGTGAAAATGTAAATCCCAGATACTGTTTCCAGAGAATCCGGAGAGACAATGTGACATTCCTGAAAAGTCTGCCTTACTTTCCAAGCTCCTAGTATATGAGAGAAACATAATATACAAAACCTGAATGAGCTCAGCCACTGAATTGTAGATTTGCAGCGTTTGATCAGGCTAGGCTAGGCTAGGCCTTATCCCAAATTGAAGGGTTTCTCAAATCCAACACTGACCTTCTGTGGGTTTAAATTGGGAACCCATTGACTAGATTCAAGGCTGTAAATCACTCTGGGCTATCTTTTTTTCTGTACATAACCACACTGAACCCCTCGATTAAATTCCAAGCTGTAACTCACCCTGGGCTATCTGTTACTCTGTATATAAACCACTCTGAACCCATCGATTAGATTCCAGTCTGTCCCTCGCGCTTGGGTATCTCATATGCTGTATATAAACCACCATGAACCGCTCGGTTAGATTTCAGTCTCTAACTCACTCATGGGTATCTCATATGCTGTATATAAAAAACCTCAACCCCTCGGTTAGATTACAGTCTCCCCCTCAATCCTGGGTATCTCATATGCTTTATATAAACCACCCTGTACCCCGCGAATAGATTCCAGTCTCTCCCTCACTCATGGGTATCTCATATGCTGTATATAAACCACCCTGAACCCCTCGATTAGATTTTGGTCTCTCCCTCACTCATGGGTATCTCATATGCTACATATAAACCACCCTGAACCCCTCAATTAGATTCCAGTCTCTCCCTGCCACCTGGTTATCTCATATGCTTTATATAAACCACCCTGTACCCCGTGATTAGATTTCAGTCTCTCCCTCACTCATGGGTATCTCATATGCTGTATATAAACCACCCCAAACCCCTCAATTTAATTCCAGTCTGTCCCTCACTCTTGGGTATCTCAAATGCTGTATATAAACCACCCCGAACCCCTAGATTTGATTCCTGTCTCACCGTCTTTCCTGGTTATCTCACATGCTGTACATAAACCACCCTGACCCCCTCGATTAGATTCCAGTCTCTCCCTCACACCTGGTCATCTCATATGCTTTATATAAACCACCCTTTACCCCGCGATTAGATTTCAGTCTCTCCCTCACTCATGGATATCTCATATGCTGTATATAAACCACCCCGAACCCCTCGATTAGATTTCAGTCTCTCCCTCACACCTGGTTATCTCATATGCTTTATATAAACCACCGTGTATCCCGTGATTAGATTTCAGTCTCTCCCTCACTCATGGGTATCTCATATGCTGTATATAAACCACCCCAAACCCCTCAATTTAATTCCAGTCTGTCCCTCACTCTTGGGTATCACAAATGCTGTATATAAACCACCCCAAACCCCTAGATTTGATTCCTGTCTCACCGTCTTTCCTGGTTATCTCATATGCTGTACATAAACTTCCCTGAACCCCTTAATTTAATTCCAGTCTGTCCCTCACTCTTGCGTACCTCATATGCTGTATATAAACCACTTCGAACCCCTCGTATAGATTCCAATCTTTCCCTCACTCTTGAGTACCTCATATGCTGTATATAAACCACTTCGAACCCCTCGATTAGATTCCAATCTGTCCCTCACTCTTGGGCATTTCATTTGCTGTATATAAACCACCCCGAACCCCTCGATTAGATTTCAGTCTCTCCCTCACTCCAGGGAATCTCATATGCTGTATGTAAACCACCCTGAACCCCTCAATTAGATTTCAGTCTCTCACCACTCCTGGATATCTCATACACTGGAAATAAACCACCCTGAAACCCTCGGTTTGATTCATGTCTCACCGTCGCACCTGGTTATCTCATATACTGTACATAAACCACCCTGATCCCCTCAATTTAATTCCAGTCTGTCCCTCACTCTTGAGTACCTCATATGCTGTATATAAACCACTTCGAACCCCTCGGTTAGATTTCAGTCTCTCCCTCACTCCGGTTTATCTGATTGCTATATGTAAACCACCCCGAACCCCTCGATTAGATTTCAGTCTCTCCCTCACTACTGAGTATCTCATATCCTGTATGTAAACCACCCTGAAACCCTCCATTAGATTTCAGTCTCTCCCTCACTCCTGGGTATCTCATATGCTGTATATAAACCACCCCGAACCCCTCGATTAGATTTTGGTCTCTCCCACACTCATGGGTATCTCATATGCTGTATATAAACCACCCTGAGCCCCTTGATGAGATTCCAGTCTCTCCCTCACACCTGGGTATCTCATATGCTGTATACAAACCACCCCGAACGCCTCGATTACATTTCAGTCTGTCCGTCACTCTTGGGTATCTCATTTGCTTTATATAAACCACTCGGAAACCTTCGAATAGATTACAGTCTCTCCCTCGCTCCTGGTTATCGCATATGCTGTTTATAAACCACCCCGAACCCCTCGATTACATTTCAGTCTTTCCCTCACTCCTCGCAATCATATGCTGTATCTAAACCACCCTGAACCCCTCGATTTGATTCCAGTGTCTGTCCCTCATTCTTGGGTGTCTCATATGCTGTGTGTAAACCATAAACCCCTCAATGAGATTGCAGTCTGGAACTCACTCCTGGGGATGTGTTATTGGATCAGTGAAGTGATCCTTGTTGGATGTTGACTGAAGAAAAGGTAAACTAAATGGTCAAATGTTACATTGGGAGCAGGAACACAGAAAGCTGCTGTTTCCTTTCAGTTCTGTTACATATCTCCAAGTTTCAGATTGGCACTGAATTTCTGTCACAATGGGGAATATCTCAAAAGCTGTTTACTGTCCTGCTTGAATGCATCATCATAAAATGAATTCCCTTGCAAGATAGGAAATGGAGACAGCTTCTGGATGGTGTCTGTATCTGTGTGTGTGTGATTCTGTCTGTCTGTGTATGTCTGTTTGTGTGTGATTCTGTGTGCGTGTTCAATGTTTTATATATTTTCAAACTGCATTGATGTTACCAGTCTCTTCCTTTTCCGTATTTATAAACTCAATGTCATCGTTTTGCTGACATAAAATGGTGGCTGTGGACAAATTTAAGATGTCTGCCTGACTGATGTGTGTCAGGAATACTTTCACCAAGGGAGAGGGGACAATGTGTCAAAAGCCATTTACATTCATTGATGCTAGCAGAGATAGGAAATTGAGACAGCTCTTTGAAGGGGATGAAAATGTAAATCTCAGATACTGTTTCCAGTGAATCCGGAGAGACAATGTGACATTCCTGAAAAGTCTGCCTTACTTTCCAAGCTCCTAGTATATGAGAGAAACATAATATACAAAACCTGAAAGAGCTCAGCCACTGAATTGTAGATTTGCAGCGTTTGATCAGGCTAGGCTAGGCTAGGCCTTATCCCAAATTGAAGGGTTTCTCAAATCCAACACTGACCTTCTGTGGGTTTAAATTGGGAACCCATTGACTAGATTCAAGGCTGTAAATCACTCTGGGCTATCGTTTTTTCTGTACATAACCACACTGAACCCCTCGATTAAATTCCAAGCTGTAACTCACCCTGGGCTATCTGTTACTCTGTATATAAACCACTCTGAACCCATCGATTAGATTCCAGTCTGTCCCTCGCTCTTGGGTATCTCATATGCTGTACATAATCCACCCCGAACCGCTCGGTTAGATTTCAGTCTCTAACTCACTCCTGGGTATCTCATATGCTGTATATAAAAAACCTCAAACACTCGGTTAGATTAGAGTCTCTCCCTCAATCCTGGGTATCTCATATGCTTTATATAAACCAGCCTGTACCCCGCGATTAGATTTCAGTCTCTCCCTCACTCATGGGTATGTCATATGCTGTATATAAACCACCCTGAACCCCTCGATTAGATTTTGGTCTCTCCCTCACTCATGGGTATCTCATATGCTGCATATAAACCACCCCGAATCCCTCGATTAGATTTCAATCTCTCCCTCACTCATGGGTATCTCATATGCTGTATATAAACCGCCACGAATCCCTCGATTAGATTTCAATCTCTCCCTCACTTATGGGTATCTCATATGCTGCATATAAACCACCCTGAACCCCTCGATTAGATTCCAGTCTCTCCCTCACACCTGGTTATCTCATATGCTTTATATAAACCACCCTGTACCCCGTGATTAGATTTCAGTCTCTCCCTCACTCATGGGTATCTCATATGCTGAACATAAACCACCCCAAACCCCTCAATTTAATTCCAGTCTGTCCCTCACTATTGGGTATCTCAAATGCTGTGTATAAACCACCCCAAACCCCTAGATTTGATTCCTGTCTCACCGTCTTTCCTGGTTATCTCATATGCTGTACATAAACCACCCTGAACCCCTCGATTAGATTCCAGTCTATCCCTCACACCTGGTTATCTCATCTGCTTTATATAAACCACCCTGTACCCCGCGATTAGATTTCAGTCTCTCCCTCACTCATGGGTATCTCATATGCTGTATATAAACCACCCCGAATCCCTCGATTAGATTTCAGTCTCTCCCTCACTCATGGGTATCTCATATGCTGCATATAAACCACCCTGAAACGCTCGATTAGATTCCAGTCTCTCCCTCACACCTGGTTATCTCATATGCTTTATATAAACCACCCTGTACCCCGTGATTAGATTTCAGTCTCTCCCTCACTCATGGGTATCTCATATGCTGTATATAAACCACCCCAAACCCCTCAATTTAATTCCAGTCTTTCCCTCACTCTTGGGTATCTCAAATGCTGTACATAAACCACCCCGAACCCCTAGATTTGATTCCTGTCTCACCGTCTTTCCTGGTTATCTCATATGCTGTACATAAACTTCCCCGAACCCCTTAATTTAATTCCAGTCTGTCCCTCACTCTTGACTACCTCATATGCTGTATATAAACCACTTCGAACCCCTCGATTAGATTCCAATCTGTCCCTCACTCTTGGGCATTTCTTTTGCTGTATATAAACCACCCCGAACCCCTCGATTAGATTTCCGTCTCTCCCTCATTCCTGGGTATCTCATATGCTGTATATAAACCACCTCGAACCCCTTGATTAGATTCCAGTCTCTCCCTCACTCCAGGGTATCTCATATGCTGTATGTAAACCACCCTGAACCCCTCAATTAGATTTCAGTCACTCACCTACCTGGATATCTCGTACACTGGAAATAAACCACCCTGAAAGCCTCGATTTGATTCCTGTCTCACCGTCGCACCTGGTTATCTCATATACTGTACATAAACCACCCTGAACCCCTCAATTTAATTCCAGTCTGTCCCTCACTCTTGAGTACCTCATATGCTGTATATAAACCACTTCGAACCCTTCGATTAGATTTCCGTCTCTCCCTCACTCCGGTGTATCTGATTGCTGTATGTAAACCACCCCGAACCCCTCGATTAGATTTCAGTCTCTCCCTCACAACTGAGTATCTCATATCCTGTATGTAAACCACCCTGAACCCCTCCATTAGATTTCAGTCTCTCCGTCACTCCTGGGTATCTCATATATTGTATGTAAACTACCCTGAACCCCTCGATTCGATTCCAGTCTCTCCCTCACACCTGGTTATCTCATATGCTGTATGTAAACTACCCTGAACCTCTCGATTATATTCCAGTCTCTCCCTCACTCCTGGGTATCTCATATGCTGTATATAAACCACCCCGAACCCCTCGATTAGATTTTGGTCTCTCCCACACTCATGGGTTTCTCATATGCTGTATATAAACCACCCTGAACCCCTCGATTAGATTCCAGTCTCTCCCTCATTCCTAGATATCTCATATGCTGTACATAAACCACCCTGAAACCCTCGATTAGATTTCAGTCCCTCCCTCACTCATGGGTATCTCATATGCTGTATATAAACCACCCTGAACCTCACAACTAGATTCCAGTCTGTCCCTCACTCCTGGGTATCTCATATGCTGTATATAAACCACCCCGAACCCCTCGATTAGATTTTGGTCTCTCCCACACTCATGGGTATCTCATATGCTGTATATAAACCACCCTGAACCCCTTGATAAGATTCCAGTCTCTCCCTCACACCTGGGTATCTCATATGCTGTATATAAACCACCCTGAACGCCTAGATTACATTTCAGTCTGTCCGTCACACTTGGGTATCTCATTTGCTGTACATAAACCACCCCGAAACCCTCGAATACATTACAATATCTCCCTCGCTCCTGGTTATCGCATATGCTGTTTATAAACCACCCCGAACCCTTCGATTACATTTCAGTCTTTCTCTCACTCCTCGGAATCATATGCTGTATGTAAACCACCCTGAACCCCTCGATTTGATTCCAGTGTCTGTCCCTCACTCTTGGGTGTCTCATATGCTGTGTGTAAACCATAAACCCCTGAATTAGATTCCAGTCTGGAACTCACTCCTGGGGATGTGTTATTGGATCAGTGAAGTGATCCTTGTTGGATGTTGACCGAAGAAAAGGTAAACTAAATGGTCAAATGTTACATTGGGAGCAGGAACACAGAAAGCTGCTGTTTCATTTCAGTTCTGTTACATATCTCCAAGTTTCAGATTGGGACTGAATTTCTGTCACAATGGGGAAAATCTCAAAAGCTGTTTACTGTCCTGCTTGAATGCATCATCATAAAATGAATTCCCTTGCAAGATAGGAAATGGAGACAGCTTCTGGATGGTGTCTGTATCTGTGTGTGTATGATTCTGTCTGTCTGTGTATGTCTGTTTGTGTGTGATTCTGTGTGCGTGTTCAATGTTTTATATATTTTCAAACTGCATTGATGTTGCCAGTCTCTCTTGCTTTTCCGTATTTATAAACTCAATGTCATCGTTTTGCTGATATAAAATGGTGGCTGTGGACAAATTTAAAATGTCTGCCTGACTGATGTGTGTCAGGAATACTTTCACCAAGGGAGAGGGGACAATGTGTCAAAAGCCATTTACATTCATTGATGTTAGCAGAGATAGGAAATTGAGACAGCTCTTGGAAGGGGATGAAAATGTAAATCTCAGATACTGTTTCCAGTGAATCCGGAGAGACAATGTGACATTCCTGAAAAGTCTGCATTACTTTCCAAGCTCCTAGTATATGAGAGAAACATAATATACAAAACCTGAAAGAGCTCAGCCACTGAATTGTAGATTTGCAGCGTTTGATCAGGCTAGGCTAGGCTAGGCCTTATCCCAAATTGAAGGGTTTCTCAAATCCAACACTGACCTTCTGTGGGTTTAAATTGGGAACCCATTGACTAGATTCAAGGCTGTAAATAAATCTGGGCTATCTTTTTTTCTGTACATAACCACACTGAACCCCCCGATTAAATTCCAAGCTGTAACTCACCCTGGGCTATCTGTTACTCTGTATATAAACCACTCTGAACCCATCGATTAGATTCCAGTCTGTCCCTCGCTCTTGGGTATCTCATATGCTGTATATAAACCACCCCGAACCGCTCGGTTAGATTTCAGTCTCTAACTCACTCATGGGTATCTCACATGCTGTACATAAAAAACCTCAACCCCTTGGTTAGATTAGAGTCTCTCCCTCAATCCTGGGTATCTCATATGCTTTATATAAACCACCCTGTACCCCGCGATTAGATTTCAGTCTCTCCCTTACTCATGGGTATCTCAAACGCTGTATATTAACCACCCCGAACCCCTAGATTTGATTCCTGACTCACCGTCTTTCCTGGTTATCTCATATGCTATACATAAACTTCCCTGAACCCCTTAATTTAATTCCAGTCTGTCCCTCACTCTTGGGTATCTCATATTCTGTTTGTAAACCACCCATAACCCCGCGATTAGATTTCAGTCTCTCCCTTACTCATGGGTATCTCATATGCTGTATATAAACCACCATGAACCCCTCGATTAGATTTTGGTCTCTCCCTCACTCATGGGTATCTCATATGCTGTATATAAACCACCCTGAACCCCTCGATTAGATTCCAGTCTCTCCCTCACACCTGGTTATCTCATATGCTTTATATAAACCATCCTGTACCCCGCGATTAGATTTCAGTCTCTCCCTCACTCATGGGTATCTCATATGCTGTATATAAACCACCCCGAACCGCTCGATTAGATTTCAGTCTCTCCCTCACTCATGGGTATCTCATATGCTGCATATAAACCACCCTGAACCCCTCGATTAGATTCCAGTCTCTCCCTCACACCTGGTTATCTCATATGATTTATATAAACCACCCTGTACCGCGCGATTACATTTCAGTCTCTCCCTCACTCATGGGTATCTCATATGCTGCATATAAACCACCCTGAACCCCTCGATTAGATTCCAGTCTCACCCTCACACCTGGTTATCTCATATGCTTTATATAAACCACCCTGTACCCCGTGATTAGATTTCAGTCTCTCCCTCACGCATGGGTATCTCATATGCTGCATATAAACCACCCTGAACCCCTCGATTAGATTCCAGTCTCTCCCTCACACCTGGTTATCTCATATGCTTTATTTAAACCACCCTGTACCCCGTGATGAGATTCCAGTCTCTCCCTCAGTCATGGGTATCTCAAATGCTATATATAAACCACCCCAAACCCCTCAATTTAATTCCAGTCTGTCCCTCACTCTTGGGTATCTCAAATGCTGTATATAAACCACCCCGAACCCCTAGATTTGATTCCTGTCTCACCGTCTTTCCTGGTTATCTCATATCCTGTACATAAACTTCCCTGAACCCCTTAATTTAATTCCAGTCTGTCCCTCACTCTTGGGTATCTCATATGCTGTTTGTAAACCACCCATAAGCCCTCGATTAGATTCCAGTCTGTCCCTCACTTTTGAGAACGTCATGTGCTGTATATAAACCACTTCGAACCCCTCGATTAGATTCCAATCTGTCCCTCACTCTTGGGCATTTCATTTGCTGTATATAAACCACCCCGAACCCCTCGATTAGATTCCAGTCTCTCCCTCATTCCTGGGTATCTCATATGCTGTATATAAACCACCTCGAACCCCTCGATTAGATTCTAGTCTCTCCCTCACTCCAGGGTATCTCATATGCTGTATGTAAACCACCCTGAACCCCTCAATTAGATTTCAGTCTCTCATCACTCCTGGATATCTCGTACCCTGGAAATAAACCACCCTGAAACCCTCGATTTGATTCCTGTCTCACCGTCGCACCTGGTTATCTCATATACTGTACAAAAAACCACCCTGAACCCCTCAATTTAATTCCAGTCTGTTCCTCACTCTTGAGTACCTCATATGCTGTATATAAACCACTTCGAACCCCTCGGTTAGATTTCAGTCTCTCCCTCACTCCTGGGTATCTCATATGCTGTATGTAAACCACCCTCAACCCCTCGATTAGATTCCAGTCTCTCCCTCCCTCCTGGTTGCCTCATATGCGGTATGTAAACCACCCTGAACGCCTCGATTAGATTTGAGTCTCTCTCTCTCGCTCCTGATTATATCATATGCTGTATGCAAACCACCACGAACCCCTCGATTAGACTGCCGTCTCTCCATCGCTCTTGGATATATCTTATGCTGTATATAAACCACCCGATCCCCTCGATTAGACTTCAGTCTTTCCCTCACTCCTGGGTATCTCATATGCTGTATATAAACCACCCTGAACCCCTCGATTAGAATCCAGTCTCTCCCTCACTCATGGGTATCTGATATGCTGTATATAAACCATCCTGTACCCCGCGATTAGATTTCAGTCTCTCCCTCACTCATGGGTATCTCATATGCTGTATATAAACCACCCTGAACCCCTCGATTAGATTCCAGTCTCTCCCTCACACCTGGTTATCTGATATGCTGTATATAAACCACCCCAAAACCCTCGGTTAGATTTCAGTCTATTCCTCACTCCTGGCTATCCCATATGCTGTATGTTATCCACCCCGAACCCCTCGATTAGATTTCAATCTCTCCCTCACTCCTGGGTATCTCATACGCTGTACATAAACCACCCTGAACCCCTCGATTATATTCCAGTCTGTCCCTCACTCTTGGGTATCTCATATGCTCTATATAAACCACCCTGAACCCTCGATTAGATTCCAGTCTGTCCCTCACTCTTGGGTATCTCATATGCTGTATATAAACCACTCCGAACCCTTCGGTTAGATTACAGTCTCTCCCTCACTCCTGGTTATCTCATATGCTGAAAATAAACCACCCTGAATCCCTCGATTAGATTGCAGTCTGTCCCTCACTCTTGGGTATCTCATATGCTATATATAAACCACCCCGAACCCTTCGGTTAGATTACAGTCTCTCCCTGACACCTGGTTATCTCATAAGCTGAAAATAAACCACCCTGAACCCCTCGATTAGAGTCCAGTCTGTCCCTCACTCTTGGGTATCTCATATGCTGTATATAAACCACCCCGAACCCCTCTATTAGGTTTCAATCCTTCCCGCACTCCTGGGTATCTCATATGCTGTATATAACCCACCCTGAACCCCTCGATTAAATTCCAGTCTCTCCCTCACTCCTGGGTATCTCATACGCTGTATATAAACCATATTGAACCCCTCGATTAGATTCCAGTCTCTCCCTCACTCCTGGGTATCTCATATGCTGTATATAAACCACCCTGAACCCCTCGATTAGATTTCAGTCTCTTGCTCACTCCTGTGTATCTCATATGTTCTAAATAAACCAGCCTGATCCCTTCGATTCGATTCCAGTCTGTCCCTCACTCTTGGATATCTGATATGCTGTATATAAACCACCCCAAAACCCTCGGTTCAATTTCAGTCTTTCCCTCACACCTGGTTATCTCATATGCTGTATATAAACCACCCTGAACCCCTCGATTAGATTCCATTGTGTTCCTCACTCTTGGGTATCAAATATGCTGTATGTAAACCGCCCTGAATCCCTCAATTAGAATCCAGTCTGTCCCTTACTCTTGGGTATCTCATATGTTGTATATAAACCACTCCGAAACCTTCAATTAGATTTCAGTCTCTCCCTCACTCCTGGGTATCTCATATGCATTAAATGAACCACCCTGAACCCCTCAATTTAATTCCAGTCTGTCCCTCACTCTTGGGTATCTCAAATGCTGTATATAAACCACCCCGAACCCCTAGATTTCCTTCCTGTCTCACCGTCGCTCCTGGTTATCTCATATGCTGTATATAAACCACTTCGAACCCCTCGGTTAGAAATCAGTCTCTCCCTCACTCCGGGGTATCTGATATGCTGTATGTAAACCACCCCGAACCCCTCGATTAGATTTCAGCCTCTCCCTCACACCGGGGTGTCTGATATGCTGTCTGTTAACCACCCTGAACCCCTCGATTCGATTTCAGTCTCTCCCTCACTCCTGGTTATCTCATATGCTGTATATAAACCACCCTGAACCCCTCGATTCGATTCCAGTCTCTCCCTCACTCCTGGTTATCTCAAATGCTGTATATAAACCACCCCGAACCCCTCAATTAGATTTCAGTCTCTCCCTCACTCATGGGTATCTCCTATGCTGTATATAAACCACCCCAAACCGCTCGGTTAGATTTCGGTCTCTCCCTCACTCCTGGGTATCTCATATGCTGTATATAAACCACCCGAACCCCTCGATTAGATTTCAGTCTCTCCCTCACACCTGGTTATCTCATATGCTGTATATAAACCACCCCGAACCCCTCGATTAGATTTCAGTCACTCCCTCACTCCTGGATATCTGATACACTGTATATAAACCACCCTAAACCCCTCGATTTGTTTCCTGTCTCACCGTCGCTCCTGGTTATCTCATATGCTGTACATAAACCACCCTGACCACTCAATTTAATTCCAGACTGTCCCTCACTCCTGGGTATCTCATATGCTGTATATAAACCACTTCGAACCCCTCGATTAGATTCCAGTCTGTCCGTCACTCCTGGGTATCTCGTATGCTGTATATAAACCACTTCGAACCCCTCGATTAGATTCCAATCTGTCCCGCACTCTTGGGCATTTCATTTGCTGTATATAAACCACCCCTAACCACTCGATTAGATTTCTGTCTCTCACTCATTCCTGGGTATCTCATATGCTGTATATAAACCACTCCGAAACACTCGATTAGATTTCAATCTATCGCTCACTCCTGGATCTCTCATATGCTGTATATAAACCACCCCAAAACCCTCGGTTCAATTTCAGTCTTTCCCTCACACCTGGTTATCTCATATGCTGTATATAAACCACCCTGAACCCCTCGATTAGATTCCATTGTGTTCCTCACTCTTGGGTATCTCATATGCTGTATGTAAACCGCCCTGAATCCCTCAATTAGAATCCAGTCTGTCCCTTACTCTTGGGTATCTCATATGTTGTATATAAACCACTCCGAAACCTTCAATTAGATTTCAGTCTCTCCCTCACTCCTGGGTATCTCATATGCATTAAATGAACCACCCTGAACCCCTCAATTTAATTCCAGTCTGTCCCTCACTCTTGGGTATCTCAAATGCTGTATATAAACCACCCCGAACCCCTAGATTTCCTTCCTGTCTCACCGTCGCTCCTGGTTATCTCATATGCTGTATATAAACCACTTCGAACCCCTCGGTTAGAAATCAGTCTCTCCCTCACTCTGGGGTATCTGATATGCTGTATGTAAACCACCCCGAACCCCTCGATTAGATTTCAGCCTCTCCCTCACACCGGGGTGTCTGATATGCTGTCTGTTAACCACCCTGAACCCCTCGATTCGATTTCAGTCTCTCCCTCACTCCTGGTTATCTCAAATGCTGTATATAAACCACCCCGAACCCCTCAATTAGATTTCAGTCTCTCCCTCACTCATGGGTATCTCCTATGCTGTATATAAACCACCCCAAACCGCTCGGTTAGATTTCGGTCTCTCCCTCACTCCTGGGTATCTCATATGCTGTATATAAACCACCCGAACCCCTCGATTAGATTTCAGTCTCTCCCTCACACCTGGTTATCTCATATGCTGTATATAAACCACCCCGAACCCCTCGATTAGATTTCAGTCACTCCCTCACTCCTGGATATCTGATACACTGTATATAAACCACCCTAAACCCCTCGATTTGTTTCCTGTCTCACCGTCGCTCCTGGTTATCTCATATGCTGTACATAAACCACCCTGACCCCTCAATTTAATTCCAGACTGTCCCTCACTCCTGGGTATCTCATATGCTGTATATAAACCACTTCGAACCCCTCGATTAGATTCCAGTCTGTCCGTCACTCCTGGGTATCTCGTATGCTGTATATAAACCACTTCGAACCCCACGATTAGATTCCAATCTGTCCCGCACTCTTGGGCATTTCATTTGCTGTATATAAACCACCCCTAACCACTCGATTAGATTTCCGTCTCTCACTCATTCCTGGGTATCTCATATGCTGTATATCAACCACTCCGAAACACTCGATTAGATTTCAATCTATCGCTCACTCCTGGATATCTCATATGCTGTATGTAAACCACCCTGAAACCCTCGATTAGATTTCAGTCTTTCCCTCACTCCTGGGTATCTCATATGCTGTATATACACCACCCCAAACCCCTCGGTTAGATTTCAGTCTCTCCCTCACTCATGGGTATCTCATATGCTGTATATAAACCACACTGAACCACTCAATTAGATTCCAGTCTGTACCTCTCTCTTGGGTATCTCATATGCTGTACATAAACCACCCCAACCCCTCGGTTAGATTACAATCTCTCCCACGCTCCTGGTTATCTCATATGCTGGAAATAAACCACCCTGAAACCCACGATTAGATTCCAGTCTCTCCCTCACTCCTGGATATCTCATATGCTGTATATAAACTACCCTGAAACACTCGATTAGATTCCAGTCTCTCCCTCACTCCTGGGTATCTCATATTCTCTATATAAACCACCCTGAACCTCTCGATTAGATTTCAGTCTCTCCCTCACTGATGGGTATCTCATATGATGTATATAAATCACCCCGAGCCCCTCGATTAGATTTCAGTCTCTCCCTCACTCATGGGTATCTCATACGCTGTATATAAACCACCCCGAACCCCTCGATTAGATTTCAGTCTCTCCCTCACTCATGGGTATCTCATATGCTGTATATCAACCACTCCGAAACACTCAATTAGATTTCATTCTATCGCTCACTCCTGGTTATCTCATATGCTGTATATAAACAACCCTAAACCCCTCGATTTAATTCCAGTCTGTCCCTCACTCTTGGATATCTCATATGCTGTATGTAAACCACCCTGAATCCCTCGATTAGAATCCAGTCTGTCCCTCACTCTTGGGTATCTCATATGTTGTATATAAAGCACTCCAAAACCCTCAATTAGATTTCATTCTCTCCCTCACTCCTGGGTATCTCAAATGCTCTAAATGAACCACCCCGAACCCCTCGATTAGATTTCAGTCTCTCCCTCACTCCTGGGTATCTCATATGCAAACCACCCTGAACCCCTCGATTAGATTCCAGTGTGTTCCTCACTCTTAGGCATCTCATATGCTGTATATAAACCACCCCGAACCCCTCAATTAGATTTCTGTCTCTCCCTCACTCATGGGTATCTCATATGCTGTATATAAACCACTCCAAACACCTCGATTAGATTTCAGTCTCTCCCTTACTCATGGGTATCTCATATGCTGTATATAAACCACCTTGAATCCCTCGATTAGATTCCAATCTGTCCCTCCCTCTGGACACTCTCTTATGCTGTATATAAACCACCCCGAACCCCGCGATTAGATTTCAGTCTCTCACTCACTCCTGGGTATCCCATATGCTGTATATAAACCACCCTGATCCCCTTGATAAGATTTCAGTCTATCCCTCACTCCAGGGTATTTCATATGCTGTATGTAAACCACCCTCAACCCCTCGATTAGATTCCAGTCTCTCCCTCCCTCCTGGTTGCCTCATATGCGGTATGTAAACCACCCTGAACTCCTCGATTAGATTTGAGTCTCTCTCTCTCGCTCCTGATTATATCATATGCTGTATGCAAACCACCACGAACCCCTCGATTAGATTCCCGTCTCTCCATCGCTCCTAGATATATCTTATGCTGTATATAAACCACCCGAACCCCTCGATTAGACTTCAGTCTGTCCCTCACTCCTGGGTATCTCAAATGCTGTATATAAACCACCCTGAACCCCTCGATTAGATTCCAGTCTGTCTCTCACTCTTGGGTATCTCATATGCTCTATATAAACCACCCTGAACCCTCGATTAGATTCCAGTCTGTCCCTCACTCTTGGTATCTGATATGCTGCATGTTATCCACCCCGAACCCCTCAATTAGATTTCAGTCTCTCCCTCACTCCTGGGTATCTCATATGCTGTACATAAACCACCCTGAACCCCTCAATTATATTCCAGTCTGTCCCTCACTCTTGGGTATCTCATATGCTCTATATAAACCACCCTGAACCCTCGATTAGATTCCAGTCTGTCCCTCACTCTTGGGTATCTCATATGCTGTATATAAACCACCCCGAACCCTTCGGTTAGATTACAGTCTCTCCTTCACTCCTGGTTATCTCATATGCTGAAAATAAACCACCCTGAAACCCTCGATTAGATTGCAGTCTGTCCCTCACTCTTGGGTATCTCATATGCTATATCTAAACCACACCGAACCCTTCGGTTAGATTACAGTCTCTCCCTGACACCTGGTTATCTCATAAGCTGAAAATAAACCACCCTGAACCCCTCGATTAGATTCCAGTCTGTCCCTCACTCTTGGATATCTGATATGCTGTATATAAACCACCCCAAAACCCTCGGTTCGATTTCAGTCTTTCCCTCACTCCTGGGTATCCCATATACTGTATATAAACCAACCCGAACCCCTCGATTAGATTCCAGTCTGTCCCGCACTCCTGGGTATCTCATATGCTGTATATAAACCACCCCGAGCCCCTCGATTAGATTCCAGTCTGTCCCTCACTCTTGGGTATCTCATATGCTGTACATAAACCACCCCGAAACCCTTCATTAGATTCCAGTCTGTCCATCACACTTGGGTATCTGATATGCTGTATATAAACCACCCCAAAACCCTAGGTTCGATTTCAGTCTTTCCCTCACTCCTGGGTATCCCATATACTGTATATAAACCAACCCGAACCCCTCGATTAGATTCCAGTCTGTCCCGCACTCCTGGGTATCTCATTTGCTGTACATAAACCACCCCGAAACCCTTCATTAGATTCCAGTCTGTCCATCACACTTGGGTATCTGATATGCTGTATATAAACCACCCCAAAACCCTCGGTTCGATTTCAGTCTTTCCCTCACTCCTGGGTATCCCATATACTGTATATAAACCAACCCGAAACCCTTCATTAGATTCCAGTCTGTCCATCACACTTGGGTATCTCATATGCTGTATATAAACCACCCCGAACCCCTCGATTAGATTTCAGTCTCTGCCTCATTCCTGGGTATCTCATATGCTGTATGTTATCCACCCCGAACCCCTCGATTATATTCCAGTCTGTCCCTCACTCTTGGGTATCTCATATGCTGTATATAAACCATCCTGATCCCTTGATTAAATTCCAGTCTGTCCGTCACTCATGGGTATCTCATATGCTGTATATAAACCACCCCGAAACCTTCGATTACATTTCAGTCTTTCCCTCACTCCTCGGAATCATATGCTGTATGTAAACCACCCTGAACCCCTCGATTTGATTCCAGTGTCTGTCCCTCACTGGGCTATCTGTTACTCTGTTTATAAACCACCCTGAACCCCTCAATTAGATTCAATGACTTAACTCACTCCGGGCTATCTGTTATTCTGTATATGAACCACACTGAACCCCTCAGTTAGATTCCATGCCTTAACTCACCCTGGGCTATCTGTTATTCTGTATATAAACCACTCTGAACCCCTCAGTTAGATTCAATGACTTAACTCACTCCGGGCTATCTGTTATTCTGTATATGAACCACACTGAACCCCTCAGTTAGATTCCATGCCTTAACTCACCCTGGGCTATCTGTTATTCTGTATATAAACCACTCTGAACCCCTCAGTTAGATTCAATGACTTAACTCACTCCGGGCTATCTGTTATTGATTTGATTCCACTTCATTTCATGTTAAGCTCAAGTTGCCAACACAATCTCATCTCAATAATGATCAATGTATCATGGGTCCTCCTATCTGCTGGCACTACCATCATGTTGACTTACTGATGTTTACGTACGTGATCAGCTGTAGCATCTGAACAATACTGTTTCAGAATTTCTCATCATTTTATACAGAAACATTCAGCTTTTTATATTCTTATTGCAAATCACCTTCCAGAATATTCTCTTGCATCTGCCAATCTTTTCAATATAATTCACAAAACACTGACAGCAAAGTAGATGACATGACGGGATGTAGCAAACTGTTACACTCAGTACCTTCATGTTGCAAAGTAATAATATCCAGTCAGAAACCTGCCCTGGGTCAGGGACAAAACCTCCCTGGGTCTGGAAGTGGGGATTGGGCAGAGAACGGGGTTTTAGTCTGTCACTGAGTTAGTTTGGAAAACTGTTCTGCACATGGACATTTCTCCACATTATATTCAGTTTCTATGTGTGAGTGGGTGTGTGTGGGTGTGTGTGTGTGTGTGTGTGATGGAGAGAGAGAGAGGGACAGGGAGAGAGAGAGGGACAGGGCGAGAGAGTGAGAGGGACAGGGAGAGAGAGAGGGACAGAGAGAGAGAGGGACAGAGAGAGAGAGAGGGTCAGAGAGAGAGAGGGACAGGGAGAGCGAGGGACATGGAGAGAGACAGAGGGACAGGGAGAGAGACAGAGGGACAGGGAGAGAGACAGAGGGACAGGGACAGAGAGAGGGACATGGAGAGAGAGGGACACGGAGAGAGAGGGACAGGGAGAGAGAGGGACACAGAGAGAGAGAGGAACAGGGAGAGAGAGGGACAGGGACAGAGAGGGGGACATGGAGAGAGGGGGTACATGGAGAGACAGGGAAGGGAGAGAGATAGGGACAGAGAGAGAGAGATAGAGAGAGTGTGGGACCAAAACAGAGAATACATGTGTGAGAGAGAGAGCGTGTGTGTGAGAGAGAAAATGGGTGGGGGGAAGACAATGCAAGGGGGGGGGAAGACAATGCGGGGGGTATCTCATATGCTGTATATAAACCACCCTGTACCCCACGATTAGATTTCAGTCTCTCCCTCACTCTTGGGTATCTCATATGCTGTATATAAACCACCCCGAACCCCGCGATTACATTTCAGTCTCTCCCTCACTCATGGGTATCTCATATGCTGCATATAAACCACCCTGAACCCCTGGATTAGATTTCAGTCTCTCCCTCAATCCTGGGTATCTCATATGATGTATATAAACCACCCTGTAGCCCGCGATTAGATTTCAGTCTCTCCCTCACTCATGGGTATCTCATATGCTGTATATAAACCACCTTGAACCCCGCGATTAAATTTCAGTCTCTCCCTCACTCATGGGTATCTCATATGCTGCATATAAACCACCCTGAACCCCTCGATTAGATTCCAGTCTCTCCCTCACACCTGGTTATCTCATATGCTTTATATAAACCACCCTGCACCCCGTGATTAGATTTCAGTCTCTAACTCACTCCTGGCTATCTGATACACTGTATATAAACCACACTGAACCCCTCGATTTGATTCCTGTCTCACCGTCGCTCCTGGTTATCTCATATGCTGTACATAAACCACCCTGAACACCTCAATTTAATTCCAGTCTGTCCCTCACTCTTGGGTATCTCATTTGCTGTATGTAAAGCACCCATAACCCCTCGAGTAGATTCCAGTCTGTCCCTCACTCCTGGTTATATCATATGCTGTATATAAACCACTTCGAACCCCACGATTAGATTTGAATCTGTCCCTCACTCTTGGGCATTTCATTTGCTGTATATAAACCACCCCGAACCCCTCGATGAGATTTCCGTCTCTCCCTCATTTCTGCGTATCTCATATGCTGTATATAAACCACCCCGAACCCCTTAATTAGATTTCAATCTCTCACCACTCCTGGCTATCTCGTACACTGTATATAAACCACCCTGAACCGCTCGATTTGATTCCTGTCTCACCGTCGCTCCTGGTTATCTCATATGCTGTACATAAACCACCCTGAACCCCTTAATTTAATTCCAGTCTGTCCCTCACTCTTGGGTATCTCATATGCTGTTTGTAAAGCACCCATAACCCCTCGATTAGATTCCAGTCTGTCCCTCACTCTTGAGTACCTCATATGCTGTATATTAACCACTTCGAACCCCTCGATTAGATTTCAGCCTCTCCCTCACATCGGGGTGTCTGATATGCTGTATGTAAACCACCCTGAATCCCTCGATTCGATTCCAGTCTCTCCCTCACTCCTGGTTATCTCATATGCTGTATATAAATCACCCTGAACCTCTCGAATCGATTCCAGTCACTCCCTCACTCCTGGTTATCTCAAATGCTGTATGCAAACCATCCCGCACTCCCCGATTAGATTCCAGTCTCTCCCTCACTCCTGGGTATCTCATACACTGTATATAAACCACCCCGAACCGCTCGGTTAGATTTCGGTCTCTCCCTCACTCCTGCGTATCTCATATGCTGTATATAAACAACGCCAAATCCCTCGATTAGATTTCAGTCTCTCCCTCATTCCTGGTTATCTCATATGCTGTATATAAACCACCCCGAACCCCTCGATTAGATTCCAGTCACTCCCTCACTCCTGGATATCTGATACACTGTATATAAACCACCCTAAACCCCTCGATTTGATTCCTGTCTCACCGTCACTCCTGGTTATCTCATATGCTGTACATAAACCACCGTGAACCCCTCAATTTAATTCCAGTCTGTCCCTCACTCCTGGGTATCTCATAGGCTGTATATAAACCACCCCTAAACCCTCGATTAGATTTCCGTCTCTCACTCATTCCTGGGTATCTCATACGCTGTATCTAAACCACCCTGAACCTCTCTATTAGATTCCAGTCTCTCCCTCACTCCTGGTTATCTCATATGGTGTATATAAACCACCCCGCACCTCTCGATTATATTTCAATCTCTGCCTCACTCCTGGTTATCTCATACACTGTATATAAACCACCCTGAACCCCTCGATGTGATTCCAGTCTGTCCCTCATTCTTGAGTATCTCATATGCTGTATGTAAAGCACCCATAATCCCTCGATGAGATTCCAGTCTGTCCCTCACTCTTGAGTACCTCACATGTTGTATATAAACCACCCTGAACCCCTCGATTAGATTCCAGTGTGTTCCTCACTCTTGGATATCTGATATGCTGTATATCAACCACCCTGAACCCTTCGATTACATTTCAGTCTTTCTCTCACTCCTCGGAATCATATGCTGTATGTAAACCACCCTGAACCCCTCGATTTGATTCCAGTGTCTGTCCCTCACTCTTGGGTGTCTCATATGCTGTATGTAAACCATAAACCCCTCAATTAGATTCCAGTCTGGAACTCACTCCTGGGCATGTGTTATTGGATCAGTGAAGTGATCCTTGTTGGATGTTGACCGAAGAAAAGGTAAACTAAATGGTCAAATGTTACATTGGGAGCAGGAATGCACGTGTGTGAGAGCGAATGAATGTGAGAGAGAATGCGTGTGTGCGAGACAGAGAGAATGCGTGTGTGCGAGAGTGAATGCATGTGTGAGAGAGAGAATGAGTGTGGGAGAGAGAGAGCGAATGCGTGCGTGAGAGAGAGAATCACTCTGCAAGAGAGAATGCATGCGTGAGAGAGGGAATGAGTGTGTGTGAGAGAGAATGAGTGTGAGAGAGAGAATTAGTGTGCAAGAGAATGAATGCGTGCATGAGAGAGAGAATGGGTGTGAGAGAGAGGATTCGTGTTTGAGAGAGAGAGAATGCGTGTGTACGAGAGAGAATGCGTGTGCGCGTGCGAGAGAGAATGCGTGTGTGCGAGAGAGAGAATGCGTGAGAGAGAGAGAGAATGCGTATGTGTGAGAGAGAGAGAATGAGTGTGAGAGAGAGGGAATGCGTGTGTGTGTGAGAGAGAGAATGAGTGTGAGAGAGAGAGAATGCGTGTGTGTGGGAGAGAGAGAATGAGTGTGAGAGAGAGAGAATGAGTGTGAGAGAGTGCATGTGTGTGTGAGAGAGAGAATGTGTGTGTGAGAGAGAATGTGTGTGTGAGAGAGAGAGAATGAGTGTGAGAGAGAGGGAATGCGTGTGTGTGTGAGAGAGAATGTGTGTGTGAGAGAGAGAATGAATGTGAGAGAGAATGCATGTGTGCAAGTGAGAGAGAGAATGCGTGTGTCCGAGAGAGAGGATGCATGTGCGAGAGAGATAAAGAAAGCATGTGTGCGAGAGAGAGAGAATGCGTGTGTGCGAGAGGGAGAGAGAAAGTGTGTGCGAGAGAGAGAATGCGTGTTAGCGAGTGAGAGAGAGAATGCGTGTGTGCGAGAGAGAGAATGAATGTGAGAGAGAATGCATGTGTGCGAGTGAGAGAGAGAATGCGTGTGTCCGAGAGAGAGGATGCATGTGCGAGAGAGATAAAGAAAGCATGTGTGTGAGAGAGAGAGAATGCGTGTGTGCGAGAGGGAGAGAGAAAGCGTGTGTACGAGACAGAGAGAGAGAATGTGTGTGTGAGAGAGAGAATGTGTGTGTGAGAGAGAATGTGTGTGTGAGAGAGAATGTGTGTGTGTGAGAGAGAGAATGTGTGTGTGTGAGAGAGAATGTGTGTGTGTGAGAGAGAGAATGTGTGTGTGAGAGAGAATGTGTGTGTGAGAGAGAATGTGTGTGTGAGAGAGAATGTGTGTGTGAGAGAGAGAATGTGTGTGTGTGAGAGAGAATGTGTGTGTGAGAGAGAGAATGTGTGTGTGAGAGAGAGAATGTGTGTGTGAGAGAGAATGTGTGTGTGAGAGAGAATGTGTGTGTGTGAGAGAGAGAATGTGTGTGTGTGAGAGAGAGAATGTGTGTGTGTGAGAGAGAGAATGTGTGTGTGAGAGAGAATGTGTGTGTGAGAGAGAATGTGTGTGTGAGAGAGAATGTGTGTGTTAGAGAGAGAATGTGTGTGAGAAAGAGAATGTGTGTGTGCGTGAGAGAGAGAGAGAAGGCGTGTGTGAGAGAGAAAATGTGTGTGTGAGAGAGAGAATGTGTGTGTGAGAGAGAGAATGTGTGTGTGAGAGAGAGAATGTGTGTGTGCGTGAGAGAGAATGTGTGTGTGAGAGAATGTGTGTGTGAGAGAGAGAATGTGTGAGAGAGAGAATGTATGTGTGCGTGAGAGAGAATGTGTGTGTGAGAGAATGTGTGTGTGAGAGAGAGAATGTGTGTGTGTGCGTAAGAGAGAGAGAGAATGTGTGTGTGAGAGAATGTGTGTGTGAGAGAGAGAATGTGTGTGAGAGAGAGAATGTGTGTGTGCGTGAGAGAGAGAGAGAATGTGTGTGTGAGAGAGAGAATGTGTGGGTGAGAGAGAATGTGTGGGTGAGAGAGAATGTGTGTGTGAGAGAGAATGTGTGGGTGAGAGAGAGAATGTGTGTGAGAGAGAGAATGTGTGTGTGCGTGAGAGAGAATGTGTGTGTGAGAGAACGTGTGTGTGAGAGAGAGAATGTGTGTGTGCGTAAGAGAGAGAGAGAATGTGTGTGTGAGAGAATGTGTGTGTGAGAGAGAGAATGTGTGTGAGAGAGAGAATGTGTGTGTGCGTGAGAGAGAGAGAGAATGTGTGTGTGAGAGAGAGAATGTGTGGGTGAGAGAGAATGTGTGGGTGAGAGAGAGAATGTGTGTGTGCGTGAGAGAGAATGTGTGTGTGTGAGAGAGAATGTGTGTGTGAGAGAGAATGTGTGTGTGTGAGAGAGAGAATGTGTGTGTGTGAGAGAGAATGTGTGTGTGTGTGAGAATGTGTGTGTGTGAGAGAGAATGTGTGTGTGTGAGAGAGAATGTGTGTGTGAGAGAGAATGTGTGTGTTAGAGAGAGAATGTGTGTGAGAGAGAGAATGTGTGTGTGCGTGAGAGAGAGAGAGAAGGCGTGTGTGAGAGAGAAAATGTGTGTGTGAGAGAGAGAATGTGTGTGTGAGAGAGAGAATGTGTGTGTGAGAGAGAGAATGTGTGTGTGCGTGAGAGAGAATGTGTGTGTGAGAGAATGTGTGTGTGAGAGAGAGAATGTGTGAGAGAGAGAATGTATGTGTGCGTGAGAGAGAATGTGTGTGTGAGAGAATGTGTGTGTGAGAGAGAGAATGTGTGTGTGTGCGTAAGAGAGAGAGAGAATGTGTGTGTGAGAGATTGTGTGTGTGAGAGAGAGAATGTGTGTGAGAGAGAGAATGTGTGTGAGAGAGAGAATGTGTGGGTGAGAGAGAATGTGTGGGTGAGAGAGAATGTGTGGGTGAGAGAGAATGTGTGTGTGAGAGAGAATGTGTGGGTGAGAGAGAGAATGTGTGTGAGAGAGAGAATGTGTGTGTGCGTGAGAGAGAATGTGTGTGTGAGAGAATGTGTGTGTGAGAGAGAGAATGTGTGTGTGTGCGTAAGAGAGAGAGAGAATGTGTGTGTGAGAGAATGTGTGTGAGAGAGAGAATGTGTGTGAGAGAGAGAATGTGTGTGTGCGTGAGAGAGAGAGAGAATGTGTGTGTGAGAGAGAGAATGTGTGGGTGAGAGAGAATGTGTGGGTGAGAGAGAATGTGTGTGTGAGAGAGAATGTGTGGGTGAGAGAGAGAATGTGTGGGTGAGAGAGAATGTGTGGGTGAGAGAGAATGTGTGTGTGAGAGAGAGAATGTGTGTGTGTGAGAGAGAAAACGCGTGTGAGAGAGAGAATGTGTGCATGCATGAGAGTGTGTGTGAGTGCTAGAAAGAAAGTGTGAAAGTGAGAGAGGAAGTGTGTGTGTATATGAAAGAGTGAATGCATGCGAGTGTGTATGTGTGCAAGTGAACAAGAGTGAGTGCGCACATGAGAGAGTGGGCCTATGTGAGAGACTTTGCAAATGTGTGTGAGAGAAACAGTTTTGGAGAGAGAGAGAGTGAGTGTGTGAAAGTGAGCATATATGAGATGGTGAATGTGAGTGTGTGAGGGTGCGTGTGTCAGAAAGTGTGTATGAGAGTGTGTGTGTAAGAGTGTGTGTGTAACTGAGAGAGTATGTGGAAGCGAGTGTGAGAGAGAGTGAAGAGAGAGAGAGAGAATGAGTGAGTGAAAGTGTGTATGTCAGAGAGACAGAGAGAGAGTGTGCGCGTGTGCATGTTTGTGTGTGAGTGAGATTGTGATAGTGCGTGTGAAAATGTTTGAGTGTGTGAAAGGGCATGTGTGTGAGGGACTGAATGTGGTGTGTGAGGGTGTGTGTGTACACGTGTGAGAGTGTGAGTAAATGAGAGTGAGGGACAGTGTACGGTTTGTGGATCATTACTGGGACAGGGACATAAACACATGGTTTATACACAGTTACATTATGGAGGGACAGCACTGACACGGAAACTGGGCACGCCGATGGAAACACACAGTCCCACCCACCCACACAGAGGCTTAGTCTCACTCTCTCTCACACACACAGAGGTATGGTCTCACTCTCACACATACACACAGAGGTATGGTCTGTCTCTCTGTCTCTCACACACACACAGACAGACACACACACACGTGGCATGGTCTCACTATCTTTCTCACACAGAGACATATCTGTGACGATACTTGAGCTCAGACCCTCACTGACTCTCCCACCCCCCCCCCAGACAAAATCTGTGCACAGTGCCCATGTCCTGTGTTGGGGTGTGTCTGTGTGTCGGTGCCTGTATGTATGTGTGTATGTCGGTCTGTCTCTGTATGTGTGTGTGTATGTCTGTGTCTCTGTGTTGTGTGTGTCTGTGTGTCAGGGTGTGTCTGGGTGTGTGTCTGGGTGTGTGTGTCTCTGTGTGTATGGGGGGTGGTGAAGGCAGGGGAGCTGTGAGGGTGAAATGTGGGTGTTGAGGGGCAGGCACATGATCTATGATTTAAATTCACAAACTCTGCCAATATTTTTGAGAAAGGGAAAGGAAATAAAAGACTCAAAATCAAGTTAGAAATGGCTGGATGTCGAGCAGGGCAGGGAGAGACAAAGAGAGAGAGACACACACACATACAGGGACAGAAAGAGAGAGACAGAGACACAGAGAAGAGAGAGACACAGGGACAGAGAGAGAAGACAGAGAGAGATAGAGAGAGAGAGGGAGACAGAGAATGGGACACACAGGGACAGAGAGAAAGAGAGAGAGACACACACAGGAACAGAGAGAGAGGGACAGAGACAGAGAGAGACACACACAGAGAGACAGACAGACAGGGACAGAGACAGAGATTAATTCTAGGAATCACACATACAGCAGGAAAACCCAAAGAAAACCTCAGCAGATATCCCCCTCTCCATTTCCAGCCCTGTGTGTGTCTCAGGAAGCCTACCTACAGTCAGGCTCTGAGACGCTAGTGTGGGAGTAATCTTTAATATTTTCAAACTGCACTGACACAGCTTCACTAAAAAGGGAGTTGTAGCAACTGGGAAAGATGACATTTTGTTGCCCCCGAATTAACATCACAGTGGGCAGCCAGATCCCCCAAGGCTGCTGTCCTGGGAATTAACATGTCAATCAGACAGAGCCCTCCCCAGGGAGCAGACTGACAGACGATGGGACGTGTCAGAGATGGGCAGGGGTGGGCTTCACTAACCCCTCACCCAGAATAAATGTGTGCAAGGAATTGGTCAGATTCATTCTCCAACCCTGTTCTCTCTCTGTATGGGGAGTGAGCAGCTCTCCCTGTCTGGCTGTGACTGTGTGACAGTGTGTGTGTGTGTGTGTTTAATAATGTTTCCAGCCTCTGGTTAATTGCTTTCTTATGATTTGTTTGTATTTTGATGTTGCTGTGAGGTTATGAAATGCATTGGGGGTGGGAGAAGGGAGTTGGTGGGATTGTGTTTAACCTGGGATCTTGCTGTGTAATTTTGCATCACACTGCTCTCCCTCACATCCCCCCCCCACCCCCACCAACTCATCTCTTCTTACTTTTATCCCGAGGAACTTTTGTTGGGAAAGCAGGAAAGTGAAGATCCAAAATGCCTGGGGGAGGGGCCAGGAAAGCCTTGGACAAGAACCACCTCCAGAGGGCAGGGAGCACAGGCCTGAGGCCTGTTGGCCAGGCTGCAGCCCGTGGGGCCCAGGTGAGTGGGGGTCTGTTTCTTCCCCCCCCCAACCCCCCGAGGTTTCATCTCCTCTGCGGGTGGGGGGTGAGAGCCTGGTTTGTCGGGGCCTCTGGCTACCTGGGGCCTGTCAGATCATGGGTTCGAAGCCTGGGGTTAAAGTCACCGGGGCATCGGTGACACAAACAGGTGAAACCCCCAGGATCTGGGAGAGGGGACTCCCTCGGGAGGGAACTCTAACCCAAAATATCTGACCCTCTGGAAAGGATTGTCACCCTCTCAGAGGAACGTGGGTCATAGAGAGGTCAGGATGACCGAATTGGACAGTGAGAGACAGAGAGTGAGAGAAAGACATGGAGAATGGTGAGAGCAAGAGAGAGGAGGGGGGGCAGTGTGAGATTGGGGAATAGCTGCAATATTGGATTCTGGGGTGACAGGAAATAATTAAACTGGAAATAAAAACCATCAGATTATCGAGCTTCTGCAGCACTCTCACTTGTGGGATCTTGCTGTGCGTCAATTGCCCTAATGCCACCGTTGCAGGCAGTGAGTGGTTTTAAGCAGCTAACCCGTCATTTCATTGTCTGTCTCACTGAGAGGGGAAAAGCTGGGATCTTGCTGTGCTATCTCCCTGTGAAAGACTTTCCTGCTCTGCCTCTTTCCTCCCAAAGGGATCTTCCTGGCCAGCTGAGGATTTGAAGTGTGTGTTTGGGAGCAGGAAACCTTCAGACAAGAGCTTCCTCCAGAGTGGGGGGGGGGGGGGAGGCAGTCCTGAGGCCTGTATGACAGGCTGCAGCCTGTGGGGCCCAGGTGAGGTTTGTCTGTGTATGACCCCGAGGTTTAATCTCCTCTCCCTGGGGAGGGGGCATGGCTATTACCGGGACCTCTGGTTAACCGGGTCCTGTCGGATTGGGGCCTTGTCGTTTTTGAACAGGTTTGAAGCCTGGGGCTAAGGTAACTGGGGCCTTGGGATTTGACACAAATAAGTCAACCCTGTGTGTGTGGGGTTAGATTGCTGCTTGTGGGATCTTGCTGTGTGTACGTGTTTATTAATGTTTCAAGCCTCTGGTCAACTGCTCTGCGGTGATGTCTGTGTATTTCAGTGTCACTGGGATGGTCAGCAATTCATTCATTCATTCTGCAATAATGACACTGAGCCAGGGTCACGTGGGAGATTGGGGAAGACAGAGAGAGCTGTGGGATCGTGCTGTGCTTGTGGTGCCACTGTTGTATTTTATTTCAAATTGATTGTTTTTTATTTCTCAGTGTGTTTCCCCACCCCCCTCCACGCTCCCCCCAACCCTGGGGGTGAGCAGGACATTGGATCCAGGAGCTGAAGCTGGGGACGAGAGAGAGACAGAGAGAATTAAATCACTTCTGCCGCGAGGAGTCATCACACACAGAATAATCAGAAATTGTCCTGTCTCCTTGTCGTTCATTTACACACACACACGGGGACAAGAATGGTGGGGTTCAGGCTGTCTCTGGGAATTTTACCACAAGGGGGGGTGTTCTGGTCTGGCCTGGGGGAGACAAAAGGGGGAGGGGGGGAAGATGTGGAGGGGGAGCTGCAGCACAGAGTGATCCCACAGGTGTCACTGCCTCCCTCTCTCACTCCAGCTTCAGGGACTGAGGGAGGGGTGGACGGAGAATGGGGGTGTGAAGGGGGTCAGACAGACAGACAGAGAGAAGTGAAAGAGAGCACTGACTATCCCAGGGAAAGGTTCATTGGTTTAAAATGGATTTGAGGCCTGGGGTTAAAGGACCCGGGGCCTTGGGATTGTGACACAAACTGGTTCCACCCCCAGGGTCTGGGAGGAAGGACTCCCGGAGGAGGGAATGAATACCTTAACTCTCCAAAGCCCCATTCTAATGTCAGAGTCATGTGCATAGGCCAGGGGGCTAAACTGTGAGAAATCTGAGAGAGACAGAAAGATCTTTGAGATGGAGACAGTGAGGCAGGGGGTGCGGGGGGGGACACAGAGGGAGAGATTTCTGAGATAGAGGGAGAGAGGGGAGGAACAGAGACATCCCAGAGATGGAGAGAGTAAGAGGGGGGAACAGAGAGAGAGGGGGGAACAGAGAGAGGGAGGGAAGATAGAGAGAGAGAGATCTCCGATGGAGAGAGCACAAGACAGGGATCAGAGTGCGCAGGGCACAGGGAAGAGGGAAATGTTTGGAATTTGTCCAACAGGAGGATTGCACCCTCTTGTCCAGGAGACAGCAGCAAACCCTTAACCAGCATCAGGGACACACACCATCTGTCTGTGGTTACCCGGCTGCTCATGGGATCTTGCTGTGTGTGTTTCAAGCGAGCATCGGGTTACTTCCAATTGATTGTTTTTTATTTCTCAGTGTGTTTCTCACCCCCCGTAACCCTGGGACTGAGCAGGAGATTGGATTGAGGGGGGTGGGGGTGGGGGACAACACGGGAGGGGGGGGGCCAAGGCAGGAGGGGGGATCAAGGCGGGGGTGGGTGAAGACAGGGTGGTGGTCGGCAAAGGCGTGGGTGGGGAAGGAGGCATGGGGAGGGGAGAAGAATGCGTGGGGCTTCCTCCAGAGGGGGGAAGGCAGTCCTGAGGCCTGTATGACAGGCTGCAGCCTGTGGGGCCCAGGTGAGGTTTGTCTGTGTATGACCCCGAGGTTTAATCTCCTCTCCCTGGGGAGGGGGGATGGCTATTACCGGAACCTCTGGTTAACCGGGTCCTGTCGGATTGGGGCCTTGTCGCTTTTGAACAGGTAACTGGGGCGGTGGGATTTGACACAAATAAGTCAAGGAGAAAGTGAGGTCTGCAGACGCTGGAGATCAAAGCTGAAACTTTATTGCTGGAACAGCACAGCAGGTCAGGCAGCATCTAGGGAATTCCTGAAGAAGGGCATGTGCCCGAAACGTCGAATCTCCTGTTTCCTAGATGCTGCCTGACCTGCTGTGCTGTTCCAGCAATAAAGTTTCAGCAACAAATAAGTCAACCCGTGACCAGCATCACCCACGCTGTGTGCGGGGTTAAATTGCTGCTTGTGGGATCTTGCTGTGCGTACGTGTTTATTAATGTTTCATCAACTGCTCTGCGGTGATGTCTGTGTATTTCAGTGTCACTGGGATGGTCAGCAATTCATTCATTCATTCAGCAATAATGACACTGAGCCAGGGTCACGTGGGAGATTGGGGAAGGCAGAGAGAGCTGTGGGATCGTGCTGTGCTTTGGTGCCACTGTTGTACTTTATTTCAAATTGATTTGGTTCTTATTTCTCAGTGTAACAAGGCGGGGGGGGGGAAACAAGGCGGGGGGGGAAACAAGGCGGGGGGGAAAACAAGGCGGGGGGGGAACAAGGCGGGGGGGGGAAACAAGGCGGGGGGGGGGAAACAAGGCGGGGGGGGGGGAAACAAGGCGGGGGGGGAACAAGGCGGGGGGGGGAACAAGGCGGGGGGGGGGGAAACAAGGCGGGGGGGGAAACAAGGCGGGGGGGGGGAAACAAGGCGGGGGGGAGGGAAACAAGGCGGGGGGGGGGAAACAAGGCGGGGGGGGGGGAAACAAGGCGGGGGGGGAACAAGGCGGGGGGGGGAAACAAGGCGGGGGGGGAAACAAGGCGGGGGGGGGGAAACAAGGCGGGGGGGGGGGAACAAGGCGGGGGGAGGGAAACAAGGCGGGGGGGGGGAACAAGGCGGGGGGAGGGAAACAAGGCGGGGGGGGGGAAACAAGGCGGGGGGGGGGAACAAGGCGGGGGGGGGGAAACAAGGCGGGGGGGGGAACAAGGCGGGGGGGGGGAACAAGGCGGGGGGGGGGAAACAAGGCGGGGGGGGGAAACAAGGCGGGGGGGGGGAAACAAGGCGGGGGGGGGGAAACAAGGCGGGGGGGGGGGAACAAGGCGGGGGGGCGGGAACAAGGCGGGGGGGGGATTAGATTTTGGTCTCTCCCACACTCATGGTTATCTCATATGCTGTATATAAACCACCCTGAACCCCTTGATAAGATTCCAGTCTCTCCCTCACACCTGGGTATCTCATATGCTGTATATAAACCACCCCGAAAGCCTCGATTACATTTCAGTCTGTCCGTCACTCTTGGGTATCTCATTTGCTTTATATAAACCACTCCGAAACCTTCGAATAGATTACAGTCTCTCCCTCGCTCCTGGTTATCGCATATTCTGTATATAAACCACCCCGAACCCCTCGATTACATTTCAGTCTTTCCCTCACTCCTCGCAATCATATGCTGTATGTAAACCACCCTGAACCCCTCGATTTGATTCCAGTGTCTGTCCCTCACTCTTGGGTGTCTCATATGCTGTGTGTAAACCATAAACCCCTCAATTAGATTCCAGTCTGGAACTCACTCCTGGGGATGTGTTATTGGATCAGTGAAGTGATCCTTGTTGGATGTTGACTGAAGAAAAGGTAAACTAAATGGTCAAATGTTACATTGGGAGCAGGAACACAGAAAGCTGCTGTTTCCTTTCAGTTCTGTTACATATCTCCAAGTTTCAGATTGGCACTGAATTTCTGTCACAATGGGGAAAATCTCAAAAGCTGTTTACTGTCCTGCTTGAATGCATCATCATAAAATGAATTCCCTTGCAAGATAGGAAATGGAGACAGCTTCTGGATGGTGTCTGTATCTGTGTGTGTGTGATTCTGTCTGTCTGTGTATGTCTGTTTGTGTGTGATTCTGTGTGCGTGTTCAATGTTTTATATATTTTCAAACAGCATTGATGTTACCAGTCTCTTGCTTTTCCGTATTTATAAACTCAATGTCATCGTTTTGCTGACATAAAATGGTGGCTGTGGACAAATTTAAGATGTCTGCCTGACTGATGTGTGTCAGGAATACTTTCACCAAGGGAGAGGGGACAATGTGTCAAAAGCCATTTACATTCATTGATGTTAGCAGAGATAGGAAATTGAGACAGCTCTTTGAAGGGGATGAAAATGTAAATCTCAGATACTGTTTCCAGTGAATCCGGAGAGACAATGTGACATTCCTGAAAAGTCTGCCTTACTTTCCAAGCTCCTAGTATATGAGAGAAACATAATATACAAAACCTGAAAGAGCTCAGCCACTGAATTGTAGATTTGCAGCGTTTGATCAGGCTAGGCTAGGCTAGGCCTTATCCCAAATTGAAGGGTTTCTCAAATCCAACACTGACCTTCTGTGGGTTTAAATTGGGAACCCATTGACTAGATTCAAGGCTGTAAATCGCTCTGGGCTATCGTTTTTTCTGTACATAACCACACTGAACCCCTCGATTAAATTCCAAGCTGTAACTCACCCTGGGCTATCTGTTACTCTGTATATAAACCACTCTGAACCCATCGATTAGATTCCAGTCTGTCCCTCGCTCTTGGGTATCTCATATGCTGTACATAATCCACCCTGAACCGCTCGGTTAGATTAGAGTCTCTCCCTCAATCCTGGGTATCTCATATGCTTTATATAAACCAGCCTGTACCCCGCAATTAGATTTCAGTCTCTCCCTCACTCATGGGTATGTCATATGCTGTATATAAACCACCCTGAACCCCTCGATTAGATTTTGGTCTCTCCCTCACTCATGGGTATCTCATATGCTGCATATAAACCACCCCGAATCCCTCGATTAGATTTCAATCTCTCCCTCACTCATGGGTATCTCATATGCTGTATATAAACCGCCACGAATCCCTCGATTAGATTTCAATCTCTCCCTCACTTATGGGTATCTCATATGCTGCATATAAACCACCCTGAACCCCTCGATTAGATTCCAGTCTCTCCCTCACACCTGGTTATCTCATATGCTTTATATAAACCACCCTGTACCCCGTGATTAGATTTCAGTCTCTCCCTCACTCATGGGTATCTCATATGCTGAACATAAACCACCCCAAACCCCTCAATTTAATTCCAGTCTGTCCCTCACTATTGGGTATCTCAAATGCTGTGTATAAACCACCCCAAACCCCTAGATTTGATTCCTGTCTCACCGTCTTTCCTGGTTATCTCATATGCTGTACATAAACCACCCTGAACCCCTCGATTAGATTCCAGTCTATCCCTCACACCTGGTTATCTCATCTGCTTTATATAAACCACCCTGTACCCCGCGATTAGATTTCAGTCTCTCCCTCACTCATGGGTATCTCATATGCTGTATATAAACCACCCCGAATCCCTCGATTAGATTTCAGTCTCTCCCTCACTCATGGGTATCTCATATGCTGCATATAAACCACCCTGAAACCCTCGATTAGATTCCAGTCTCTCCCTCACACCTGGTTATCTCATATGCTTTATATAAACCACCCTGTACCCCGTGATTAGATTTCAGTCTCTCCCTCACTCATGGGTATCTCATATGCTGTATATAAACCACCCCAAACCCCTCAATTTAATTCCAGTCTCTCCCTCACTCTTGGGTATCTCAAATGCTGTACATAAACCACCCCGAACCCCTAGATTTGATTCCTGTCTCACCGTCTTTCCTGGTTATCTCATATGCTTTACATAAACTTCTCCGAACCCCTTAATTTAATTCCAGTCTGTCCCTCACTCTTGACTACCTCATATGCTGTATATAAACCACTTCGAACCCCTCGATTAGATTCCAATCTGTCCCTCACTCTTGGGCATTTCTTTTGCTGTATATAAACCACCCCGAACCCCTCGATTAGATTTCCGTCTCTCCCTCATTCCTGGGTATCTCATATGCTGTATATAAACCACCTCGAACCCCTCGATTAGATTCCAGTCTCTCCCTCACTCCAGGGTATCTCATATGCTGTATGTAAACCACCCTGAACCCCTCAATTAGATTTCAGTCACTCACCTACCTGGATATCTCGTACACTGGAAATAAACCACCCTGAAAGCCTCGATTTGATTCCTGTCTCACCGTCGCACCTGGTTATCTCATATACTGTACATAAACCACCCTGAACCCCTCAATTTAATTCCAGTCTGTCCCTCACTCTTGAGTACCTCATATGCTGTATATAACCCACTTCGAACCCTTCGATTAGATTTCCGTCTCTCCCTCACTCCGGTGTATCTGATTGCTGTATGTAAACCACCCCGAACCCCTCGATTAGATTTCAGTCTCTCCCTCACAACTGAGTATCTCATATCCTGTATGTAAACCACCCTGAACCCCTCCATTAGATTTCAGTCTTTCCGTCACTCCTGGGTATCTCATATGCTGTATGTAAACTACCCTGAACCCCTCGATTCGATTCCAGTCTCTCCCTCACACCTGGTTATCTCATATGCTGTATGTAAACTACCCTGAACCTCTCGATTATATTCCAGTCTCTCCCTCACTCCTGGGTATCTCATATGCTGTATATAAACCACCCAGAACCCCTCGATTAGATTTTGGTCTCTCCCACACTCATGGGTTTCTCATATGCTGTATATAAACCACCCTGAACCCCTCGATTAGATTCCAGTCTCTCCCTCATTCCTAGATATCTCATATGCTGTACATAAACCACCCTGAAACCCTGGATTAGATTTCAGTCCCTCCCTCACTCATGGGTATCTCATATGCTGTATATAAACCACCCTGAACCTCACAACTAGATTCCAGTCTGTCCCTCACTCCTGGGTATCTCATATGCTGTATATAAACCACCCCGAACCCCTCGATTAGATTTTGGTCTCTCCCACACTCATGGGTATCTCATATGCTGTATATAAACCACCCTGAACCCCTTGATAAGATTCCAGTCTCTCCCTCACACCTGGGTATCTCATATGCTGTATATAAACCACCCCGAACGCCTAGATTACATTTCAGTCTGTCCGTCACACTTGGGTATCTCATTTGCTGTACATAAACCACCCCGAAACCCTCGAATACATTACAATATCTCCCTCGCTCCTGGTTATCGCATATGCTGTTTATAAACCACCCCGAACCCTTCGATTACATTTCAGTCTTTCTCTCACTCCTCGGAATCATATGCTGTATGTAAACCACCCTGAACCCCTCGATTTGATTCCAGTGTCTGTCCCTCACTCTTGGGTGTCTCATATGCTGTGTGTAAACCATAAACCCCTCAATTAGATTCCAGTCTGGAACTCACTCCTGGGGATGTGTTATTGGATCAGTGAAGTGATCCTTGTTGGATGTTGACCGAAGAAAAGGTAAACTAAATGGTCAAATGTTACATTGGGAGCAGGAACACAGAAAGCTGCTGTTTCATTTCAGTTCTGTTACATATCTCCAAGTTTCAGATTGGGACTGAATTTCTGTCACAATGGGGAAAATCTCAAAAGCTGTTTACTGTCCTGCTTGAATGCATCATCATAAAATGAATTCCCTTGCAAGATAGGAAATGGAGAGAGCTTCTGGATGGTGTCTGTATCTGTGTGTGTGTGATTCTGTCTGTCTGTGTATGTCTGTTTGTGTGTGATTCTGTGTGCGTGTTCAATGTTTTATATATTTTCAAACTGCATTGATGTTGCCAGTCTCTCTTGCTTTTCCGTATTTATAAACTCAATGTCATCGTTTTGCTGATATAAAATGGTGGCTGTGGACAAATTTAAAATGTCTGCCTGACTGATGTGTGTCATGAATACTTTCACCAAGGGAGAGGGGACAATGTGTCAAAAGCCATTTACATTCATTGATGTTAGCAGAGATAGGAAATTGAGACAGCTCTTGGAAGGGGATGAAAATGTAAATCTCAGATACTGTTTCCAGTGAATCCGGAGAGACAATGTGACATTCCTGAAAAGTCTGCATTACTTTCCAAGCTCCTAGTATATGAGAGAAACATAATATACAAAACCTGAAAGAGCTCAGCCACTGATTTGTAGATTTGCAGCGTTTGATCAGGCTAGGCTAGGCTAGGCCTTATCCCAAATTGAAGGGTTTCTCAAATCCAACACTGACCTTCTGTGGGTTTAAATTGGGAACCCATTGACTATATTCAAGGCTGTAAATAAATCTGGGCTATATTTTTTTCTGTACATAACCACACTGAACCCCCCGATTAAATTCCAAGCTGTAACTCACCCTGGGCTATCTGTTACTCTGTATATAAACCACTCTGAACCCATCGATTAGATTCCAGTCTGTCCCTCGCTCTTGGGTATCTCATATGCTGTATATAAACCACCCCGAACCGCTCGGTTAGATTTCAGTCTCTAACTCACTCATGGGTATCTCACATGCTGTACATAAAAAACCTCAACCCCTTGGTTAGATTAGAGTCTCTCCCTCAATCCTGGGTATCTCATATGCTTTATATAAACCACCCTGTACCCCGCGATTAGATTTCAGTCTCTCCCTTACTCATGGGTATCTCAAACGCTGTATATTAACCACCCCGAACCCCTAGATTTGATTCCTGACTCACCGTCTTTCCTGGTTATCTCATATGCTATACATAAACTTCCCTGAACCCCTTAATTTAATTCCAGTCTGTCCCTCACTCTTGGGTATCTCATATTCTGTTTGTAAACCGCCCATAACCCCGCGATTAGATTTCAGTCTCTCCCTTACTCATGGGTATCTCATATGCTGTATATAAACCACCATGAACCCCTCGATTAGATTTTGGTCTCTCCCTCACTCATGGGTATCTCATATGCTGTATATAAACCACCCTGAACCCCTCGATTAGATTCCAGTCTCTCCCTCACACCTGGTTATCTCATATGCTTTATATAAACCATCCTGTATCCCGCGATTAGATTTCAGTCTCTCCCTCACTCATGGGTATCTCATATGCTGTATATAAACCACCCCGAACCGCTCGATTAGATTTCAGTCTCTCCCTCACTCATGGGTATCTCATATGCTGCATATAAACCACCCTGAACCCCTCGATTAGATTCCAGTCTCTCCCTCACACCTGGTTATCTCATATGATTTATATAAACCACCCTGTACCGCGCGATTACATTTCAGTCTCTCCCTCACTCATGGGTATCTCATATACTGCATATAAACCACCCTGAACCCCTCGATTAGATTCCAGTCTCACCCTCACACCTGGTTATCTCATATGCTTTATATAAACCACCCTGTACCCTGCGATTAGATTTCAGTCTCTCCCTCACTCATGGGTATCTCATATGCTGCATATAAACCACCCTGAACCCCTCGATTAGATTCCAGTCTCACCCTCACACCTGGTTATCTCATATGCTTTATATAAACCACCCTGTACCCTGCGATTAGATTTCAGTCTCTCCCTCACTCATGGGTATCTCATATGCTGTATGTAAACCACCCTCAACCCCTCGATTAGATTCCAGTCTCTCCCTCCCTCCTGGTTGCCTCATATGCGGTATGTAAACCACCCTGAACGCCTCGATTAGATTTGAGTCTCTCTCTCTCGCTCCTGATTATATCATATGCTGTATGCAAACCACCACGAACCCCTCGATTAGACTCCCGTCTCTCCATCGCTCGTGGATATATCTTATGCTGTATATAAACCACCCGATCCCCTCGATTAGACTTCAGTCTTTCCCTCACTCCTGGGTATCTCATATGCTGTATATAAACCACCCTGAACCCCTCGATTAGAATCCAGTCTCTCCCTCACTCATGGGTATCTGATATGCTGTATATAAACCATCCTGTACCCCGCGATTAGATTCCAGTCTGTCTCTCACTCATGGGTATCTCATATGCTGTATATAAACCACCCTGAACCCCTCGATTAGATTCCAGTCTCTCCCTCACACCTGGTTATCTGATATGCTGTATATAAACCACCCCAAAACCCTCGGTTAGATTTCAGTCTATTCCTCACTCCTGGGTATCCCATATGCTGTATGTTATCCACCCCGAACCCCTCGATTAGATTTCAGTCTCTCCCTCACTCCTGGGTATCTCATACGCTGTACATAAACCACCCTGAACCCCTCGATTATATTCCAGTCTGTCCCTCACTCTTGGGTATCTCATATGCTCTATATAAACCACCCTGAACCCTCGATTAGATTCCAGTCTGTCCCTCACTCTTGGGTATCTCATATGCTGTATATAAACCACTCCGAACCCTTCGGTTAGATTACAGTCTCTCCCTCACTCCTGGTTATCTCATATGCTGAAAATAAACCACCCTGAATCCCTCGATTAGATTGCAGTCTGTCCCTCACTCTTGGGTATCTCATATGCTATATATAAACCACCCCGAACCCTTCGGTTAGATTACAGTCTCTCCCTGACACCTGGTTATCTCATAAGCTGAAAATAAACCACCCTGAACCCCTCGATTAGAGTCCAGTCTGTCCCTCACTCTTGGGTATCTCATATGCTGTATATAAACCACCCCGAACCCCTCTATTAGATTTCAATCCTTCCCGCACTCCTGGGTATCTCATATGCTGTATATAACCCACCCTGAACCCCTCGATTAAATTCCAGTCTCTCCCTCACTCCTGGGTATCTCATACGCTGTATACAAACCATATTGAACCCCTCGATTAGATTCCAGTCTCTCCCTCACTCCTGGGTATCTCATATGCTGTATATAAACCACCCTGAACCCCTCGATTAGATTTCAGTCTCTTGCTCACTCCTGTGTATCTCATATGTTCTAAATAAACCAGCCTGATCCCTTCGATTCGATTCCAGTCTGTCCCTCACTCTTGGATATCTGATATGCTGTATATAAACCACCCCAAAACCCTCGGTTCAATTTCAGTCTTTCCCTCACACCTGGTTATCTCATATGCTGTATATAAACCACCCTGAACCCCTCGATTAGATTCCATTGTGTTCCTCACTCTTGGGTATCAAATATGCTGTATGTAAACCGCCCTGAATCCCTCAATTAGAATCCAGTTTGTCCCTTACTCTTGGGTATCTCATATGTTGTATATAAACCACTCCGAAACCTTCAATTAGATTTCAGTCTCTCCCTCACTCCTGGGTATCTCATATGCATTAAATGAACCACCCTGAACCCCTCAATTTAATTCCAGTCTGTCCCTCACTCTTGGGTATCTCAAATGCTGTATATAAACCACCCCGAACCCCTAGATTTCCTTCCTGTCTCACCGTCGCTCCTGGTTATCTCATATGCTGTATATAAACCACTTCGAACCCCTCGGTTAGAAATCAGTCTCTCCCTCACTCCGGGGTATCTGATATGCTGTATGTAAACCACCCCGAACCCCTCGATTAGATTTCAGCCTCTCCCTCACACCGGGGTGTCTGATATGCTGTCTGTTAACCACCCTGAACCCCTCGATTCGATTTCAGTCTCTCCCTCACTCCTGGTTATCTCATATGCTGTATATAAACCACCCTGAACCCCTCGATTCGATTCCAGTCTCTCCCTCACTCCTGGTTATCTCAAATGCTGTATATAAACCACCCCGAACCCCTCAATTAGATTTCAGTCTCTCCCTCACTCATGGGTATCTCCTATGCTGTATATAAACCACCCCAAACCGCTCGGTTAGATTTCGGTCTCTCCCTCACTCCTGGGTATCTCATATGCTGTATATAAACCACCCGAACCCCTCGATTAGATTTCAGTCTCTCCCTCACACCTGGCTATCTCATATGCTGTATATAAACCACCCCGAACCCCTCGATTAGATTTCAGTCACTCCCTCACTCCTGGATATCTGATACACTGTATATAAACCACCCTAAACCCCTCGATTTGTTTCCTGTCTCACCGTCGCTCCTGGTTATCTCATATGCTGTACATAAACCACCCTGACCCCTCAATTTAATTCCAGACTGTCCCTCACTCCTGGGTATCTCATATGCTGTATATAAACCACTTCGAACCCCTCGATTAGATTCCAGTCTGTCCGTCACTCCTGGGTATCTCGTATGCTGTATATAAACCACTTCGAACCCCTCGATTAGATTCCAATCTGTCCCGCACTCTTGGGCATTTCATTTGCTGTATATAAACCACCCCTAACCACTCGATTAGATTTCCGTCTCTCACTCATTCCTGGGTATCTCATATGCTGTATATCAACCACTCCGAAACACTCGATTAGATTTCAATCTATCGCTCACTCCTGGATATCTCATATGCTGTATGTAAACCACCCTGAACCCCTCGATTAGATTTCAGTCTTTCCCTCACTCTTGGGTATCTCATATGCTGTATATACACCACCCCAAACCCCTCGGTTAGATTTCAGTCTCTCCCTCACTCATGGGTATCTCATATGCTGTATATAAACCACACTGAACCACTCAATTAGATTCCAGTCTGTACCTCTCTCTTGGGTATCTCATATGCTGTACATAAACCACCCCAACCCCTCGGTTAGATTACAATCTCTCCCACGCTCCTGGTTATCTCATATGCTGGAAATAAACCACCCTGAAACCCACGATTAGATTCCAGTCTCTCCCTCACTCCTGGATATCTCATATGCTGTATATAAACTACCCTGAAACACTCGATTAGATTCCAGTCTCTCCCTCACTCCTGGGTATCTCATATTCTCTATATAAACCACCCTGAACCTCTCGATTAGATTTCAGTCTCTCCCTCACTGATGGGTATCTCATATGATGTATATAAATCACCCCGAGCCCCTCGATTAGATTTCAGTCTCTCCCTCACTCATGGGTATCTCATACGCTGTATATAAACCACCCCGAACCCCTCGATTAGATTTCAGTCTCTCCCTCACTCATGGGTATCTCATATGCTGTATATCAACCACTCCGAAACACTCAATTAGATTTCATTCTATCGCTCACTCCTGGTTATCTCATATGCTGTATATAAACAACCCTAAACCCCTCGATTTAATTCCAGTCTCTCCCTCACTCTTGGATATCTCATATGCTGTATGTAAACCACCCTGAATCCCTCGATTAGAATCCAGTCTGTCCCTCACTCTTGGGTATCTCATATGTTGTATATAAAGCACTCCAAAACCCTCAATTAGATTTCATTCTCTCCCTCACTCCTGGGTATCTCAAATGCTCTAAATGAACCACCCCGAACCCCTCGATTAGATTTCAGTCTCTCCCTCACTCCTGGGTATCTCATATGCAAACCACACTGAACCCCTCGATTAGATTCCAGTGTGTTCCTCACTCTTAGGCATCTCATATGCTGTATATAAACCACCCCGAACCCCTCAATTAGATTTCTGTCTCTCCCTCACTCATGGGTATCTCATATGCTGTATATAAACCATTCCAAACACCTCGATTAGATTTCAGTCTCTCCCTCACTCATGGGTATCTCATATGCTGTATATAAACCACCTTGAATCCCTCGATTAGATTCCAATCTGTCCCTCCCTCTGGACACTCTCTTATGCTGTATATAAACCACCCCGAACCCCGCGATTAGATTTCAGTCTCTCACTCACTCCTGGGTATCCCATATGCTGTATATAAACCACCCTGATCCCCTTGATAAGATTTCAGTCTATCCCTCACTCCAGGGTATTTCATATGCTGTATGTAAACCACCCTGAACCCTCGATTAGATTTCAGTCTCTCCCTCACTCCAGGGTATCTCATATGCTATATGTAAACCACCCTCAACCCCTCGATTAGATTCCAGTCTCTCCCTCCCTCCTGGTTGCCTCATATGCGGTATGGAAACCACCCTGAACTCCTCGATTAGATTTGAGTCTCTCTCTCTCGCTCCTGATTATATCATATGCTGTATGCAAACCACCACGAACCCCTCGATTAGATTCCCGTCTCTCCATCGCTCCTAGATATATCTTATGCTGCATATAAACCACCCGAACCCCTCGATTAGACTTCAGTCTGTCCCTCACTCCTGGGTATCTGATATGCTGTATATAAACCACTCCGAAACCCTCGATTAGATTTCAGTCTCTCGCTAGCTCTTGTCTTTCTCATATGCTCTAAATAAACCACCCTGAACCCCTCGATTAGATTCCAGTCTGTCTCTCACTCTTGGGTATCTCATATGCTCTATATAAACCACCCTGAACCCTCGATTAGATTCCAGTCTGTCCCTCACTCTTGGTATCTGATATGCTGCATGTTATCCACCCCGAACCCCTCAATTAGATTTCAGTCTCTCCCTCACTCCTGGGTATCTCATATGCTGTACATAAACCACCCTGAACCCCTCAATTATATTCCAGTCTGTCCCTCACTCTTGGGTATCTCATATGCTCTATATAAACCACCCTGAACCCTCGATTAGATTCCAGTCTGTCCCTCACTCTTGGGTATCTCATATGCTGTATATAAACCACCCCGAACCCTTCGGTTAGATTACAGTCTCTCCTTCACTCCTGGTTATCTCATATGCTGAAAATAAACCACCCTGAAACCCTCGATTAGATTGCAGTCTGTCCCTCACTCTTGGGTATCTCATATGCTATATCTAAACCACACCGAACCCTTCGGTTAGATTACAGTCTCTCCCTGACACCTGGTTTTCTCATAAGCTGAAAATAAACCAACCTGAACCCCTCGATTAGATTCCAGTCTGTCCCTCACTCTTGGATATCTGATATGCTGTATATAAACCACCCCAAAACCCTCGGTTCGATTTCAGTCTTTCCCTCACTCCTGGGTATCCCATATACTGTATATAAACCAACCCGAACCCCTCGATTAGATTCCAGTCTGTCCCGCACTCCTGGGTATCTCATATGCTGTACATAAACCACCCCGAAACCCTTCATTAGATTCCAGTCTGTCCATCACACTTGGGTATCTGATATGCTGTATATAAACCACCCCAAAACCCTAGGTTCGATTTCAGTCTTTCCCTCACTCCTGGGTATCCCATATACTGTATATAAACCAACCCGAACCCCTCGATTAGATTCCAGTCTGTCCCGCACTCTTGGGTATCTCATTTGCTCTACATAAACCACCCCGAAACCCTTCATTAGATTCCAGTCTGTCCATCACACTTGGGTATCTGATATGCTGTATATTAACCACCCCAAAACCCTCGGTTCGATTTCAGTCTTTCCCTCACTCCTGGGTATCCCATATACTGTATATAAACCAACCCGAAACCCTTCATTAGATTCCAGTCTGTCCATCACACTTGGGTATCTCATATGCTGTATATAAACCACCCCGAACCCCTCGATTAGATTTCAGTCTCTGCCTCATTCCTGGGTATCTCATATGCTGTATGTTATCCACCCCGAACCCCTCGATTATATTCCAGTCTGTCCCTCACTCTTGGGTATCTCATATGCTGTATATAAACCATCCTGATCCCTTGATTAAATTCCAGTCTGTCCGTCACTCATGGGTATCTCATATGCTGTATATAAACCACCCCGAAACCTTCGATTACATTTCAGTCTTTCCCTCACTCCTCGGAATCATATGCTGTATGTAAACCACCCTGAACCCCTCGATTTGATTCCAGTGTCTGTCCCTCACTGGGCTATCTGTTACTCTGTTTATAAACCACCCTGAACCCCTCAATTAGATTCAATGACTTAACTCACTCCGGGCTATCTGTTATTCTGTATATGAACCACACTGAACCCCTCAGTTAGATTCCATGCCTTAACTCACCCTGGGCTATCTGTTATTCTGTATATAAACCACTCTGAACCCCTCAGTTAGATTCAATGACTTAACTCACTCCGGGCTATCTGTTATTCTGTATATGAACCACACTGAACCCCTCAGTTAGATTCCATGCCTTAACTCACCCTGGGCTATCTGTTATTCTGTATATAAACCACTCTGAACCCCTCAGTTAGATTCAATGACTTAACTCACTCCGGGCTATCTGTTATTCTGTATATGAACCACACTGAACCCCTCAGTTAGATTCCATGCCTTAACTCACCCTGGGCTATCTGTTATTCTGTATATAAACCACTCTGAACCCCTCAGTTAGATTCAATGACTTAACTCACTCCGGGCTATCTGTTATTGATTTGATTCCACTTCATTTCATGTTAAGCTCAAGTTGCCAACACAATCTCATCTCAATAATGATCAATGTATCATGGGTCCTCCTATCTGCTGGCACTACCATCATGTTGACTTACTGATGTTTACGTACGTGATCAGCTGTAGCATCTGAACAATACTGTTTCAGAATTTCTCATCATTTTATACAGAAACATTCAGCTTTTTATATTCTTATTGCAAATCACCTTCCAGAATATTCTCTTGCATCTGCCAATCTTTTCAATATAATTCACAAAACACTGACAGCAAAGTAGATGACATGACGGGATGTAGCAAACTGTTACACTCAGTACCTTCATGTTGCAAAGTAATAATATCCAGTCAGAAACCTGCCCTGGGTCAGGGACAAAACCTCCCTGGGTCTGGAAGTGGGGATTGGGCAGAGAACGGGGTTTTAGTCTGTCACTGAGTTAGTTTGGAAAACTGTTCTGCACATGGACATTTCTCCACATTATATTCAGTTTCTATGTGTGAGTGGGTGTGTGTGGGTGTGTGTGTGTGTGTGTGTGATGGAGAGAGAGAGAGGGACAGGGAGAGAGAGAGGGACAGGGCGAGAGAGTGAGAGGGACAGGGAGAGAGAGAGGGACAGAGAGAGAGAGGGACAGAGAGAGAGAGAGGGTCAGAGAGAGAGAGGGACAGGGAGAGCGAGGGACATGGAGAGAGACAGAGGGACAGGGAGAGAGACAGAGGGACAGGGAGAGAGACAGAGGGACAGGGACAGAGAGAGGGACATGGAGAGAGAGGGACACGGAGAGAGAGGGACAGGGAGAGAGAGGGACACAGAGAGAGAGAGGAACAGGGAGAGAGAGGGACAGGGACAGAGAGGGGGACATGGAGAGAGGGGGTACATGGAGAGACAGGGAAGGGAGAGAGATAGGGACAGAGAGAGAGAGATAGAGAGAGTGTGGGACCAAAACAGAGAATACATGTGTGAGAGAGAGAGCGTGTGTGTGAGAGAGAAAATGGGTGGGGGGAAGACAATGCAAGGGGGGGGGAAGACAATGCGGGGGGTATCTCATATGCTGTATATAAACCACCCTGTACCCCACGATTAGATTTCAGTCTCTCCCTCACTCTTGGGTATCTCATATGCTGTATATAAACCACCCCGAACCCCGCGATTACATTTCAGTCTCTCCCTCACTCATGGGTATCTCATATGCTGCATATAAACCACCCTGAACCCCTGGATTAGATTTCAGTCTCTCCCTCAATCCTGGGTATCTCATATGATGTATATAAACCACCCTGTAGCCCGCGATTAGATTTCAGTCTCTCCCTCACTCATGGGTATCTCATATGCTGTATATAAACCACCTTGAACCCCGCGATTAAATTTCAGTCTCTCCCTCACTCATGGGTATCTCATATGCTGCATATAAACCACCCTGAACCCCTCGATTAGATTCCAGTCTCTCCCTCACACCTGGTTATCTCATATGCTTTATATAAACCACCCTGCACCCCGTGATTAGATTTCAGTCTCTAACTCACTCCTGGCTATCTGATACACTGTATATAAACCACACTGAACCCCTCGATTTGATTCTTGTCTCACCGTCGCTCCTGGTTATCTCATATGCTGTACATAAACCACCCTGAACACCTCAATTTAATTCCAGTCTGTCCCTCACTCTTGGGTATCTCATTTGCTGTATGTAAAGCACCCATAACCCCTCGAGTAGATTCCAGTCTGTCCCTCACTCCTGGTTATATCATATGCTGTATATAAACCACTTCGAACCCCACGATTAGATTTGAATCTGTCCCTCACTCTTGGGCATTTCATTTGCTGTATATAAACCACCCCGAACCCCTCGATGAGATTTCCGTCTCTCCCTCATTTCTGCGTATCTCATATGCTGTATATAAACCACCCCGAACCCCTTGATTAGATTTCAATCTCTCACCACTCCTGGCTATCTCGTACACTGTATATAAACCACCCTGAACCGCTCGATTTGATTCCTGTCTCACCGTCGCTCCTGGTTATCTCATATGCTGTACATAAACCACCCTGAACCCCTTAATTTAATTCCAGTCTGTCCCTCACTCTTGGGTATCTCATATGCTGTTTGTAAAGCACCCATAACCCCTCGATTAGATTCCAGTCTGTCCCTCACTCTTGAGTACCTCATATGCTGTATATTAACCACTTCGAACCCCTCGATTAGATTTCAGCCTCTCCCTCACATCGGGGTGTCTGATATGCTGTATGTAAACCACCCTGAATCCCTCGATTCGATTCCAGTCTCTCCCTCACTCCTGGTTATCTCATATGCTGTATATAAATCACCCTGAACCTCTCGAATCGATTCCAGTCTCTCCCTCACTCCTGGTTATCTCAAATGCTGTATGCAAACCATCCCGCACTCCCCGATTAGATTCCAGTCTCTCCCTCACTCCTGGGTATCTCATACACTGTATATAAACCACCCCGAACCGCTCGGTTAGATTTCGGTCTCTCCCTCACTCCTGCGTATCTCATATGCTGTATATAAACAACGCCAAATCCCTCGATTAGATTTCAGTCTCTCCCTCATTCCTGGTTATCTCATATGCTGTATATAAACCACCCCGAACCCCTCGATTAGATTCCAGTCACTCCCTCACTCCTGGATATCTGATACACTGTATATAAACCACCCTAAACCCCTCGATTTGATTCCTGTCTCACCGTCACTCCTGGTTATCTCATATGCTGTACATAAACCACCGTGAACCCCTCAATTTAATTCCAGTCTGTCCCTCACTCCTGGGTATCTCATAGGCTGTATATAAACCACCCCTAAACCCTCGATTAGATTTCCGTCTCTCACTCATTCCTGGGTATCTCATACGCTGTATCTAAACCACCCTGAACCTCTCTATTAGATTCCAGTCTCTCCCTCACTCCTGGTTATCTCATATGGTGTATATAAACCACCCCGCACCTCTCGATTATATTTCAATCTCTGCCTCACTCCTGGTTATCTCATACACTGTATATAAACCACCCTGAACCCCTCGATGTGATTCCAGTCTGTCCCTCATTCTTGAGTATCTCATATGCTGTATGTAAAGCACCCATAATCCCTCGATGAGATTCCAGTCTGTCCCTCACTCTTGAGTACCTCACATGTTGTATATAAACCACCCTGAACCCCTCGATTAGATTCCAGTGTGTTCCTCACTCTTGGATATCTGATATGCTGTATATCAACCACCCTGAACCCTTCGATTACATTTCAGTCTTTCTCTCACTCCTCGGAATCATATGCTGTATGTAAACCACCCTGAACCCCTCGATTTGATTCCAGTGTCTGTCCCTCACTCTTGGGTGTCTCATATGCTGTATGTAAACCATAAACCCCTCAATTAGATTCCAGTCTGGAACTCACTCCTGGGCATGTGTTATTGGATCAGTGAAGTGATCCTTGTTGGATGTTGACCGAAGAAAAGGTAAACTAAATGGTCAAATGTTACATTGGGAGCAGGAATGCACGTGTGTGAGAGCGAATGAATGTGAGAGAGAATGCGTGTGTGCGAGACAGAGAGAATGCGTGTGTGCGAGAGTGAATGCATGTGTGAGAGAGAGAATGAGTGTGGGAGAGAGAGAGCGAATGCGTGCGTGAGAGAGAGAATCACTCTGCAAGAGAGAATGCATGCGTGAGAGAGGGAATGAGTGTGTGTGAGAGAGAATGAGTGTGAGAGAGAGAATTAGTGTGCAAGAGAATGAATGCGTGCATGAGAGAGAGAATGGGTGTGAGAGAGAGGATTCGTGTTTGAGAGAGAGAGAATGCGTGTGTACGAGAGAGAATGCGTGTGCGCGTGCGAGAGAGAATGCGTGTGTGCGAGAGAGAGAATGCGTGAGAGAGAGAGAGAATGCGTATGTGTGAGAGAGAGAGAATGAGTGTGAGAGAGAGGGAATGCGTGTGTGTGTGAGAGAGAGAATGAGTGTGAGAGAGAGAGAATGCGTGTGTGTGGGAGAGAGAGAATGAGTGTGAGAGAGAGAGAATGAGTGTGAGAGAGTGCATGTGTGTGTGAGAGAGAGAATGTGTGTGTGAGAGAGAATGTGTGTGTGAGAGAGAGAGAATGAGTGTGAGAGAGAGGGAATGCGTGTGTGTGTGAGAGAGAATGTGTGTGTGAGAGAGAGAATGAATGTGAGAGAGAATGCATGTGTGCAAGTGAGAGAGAGAATGCGTGTGTCCGAGAGAGAGGATGCATGTGCGAGAGAGATAAAGAAAGCATGTGTGCGAGAGAGAGAGAATGCGTGTGTGCGAGAGGGAGAGAGAAAGTGTGTGCGAGAGAGAGAATGCGTGTTAGCGAGTGAGAGAGAGAATGCGTGTGTGCGAGAGAGAGAATGAATGTGAGAGAGAATGCATGTGTGCGAGTGAGAGAGAGAATGCGTGTGTCCGAGAGAGAGGATGCATGTGCGAGAGAGATAAAGAAAGCATGTGTGTGAGAGAGAGAGAATGCGTGTGTGCGAGAGGGAGAGAGAAAGCGTGTGTACGAGACAGAGAGAGAGAATGTGTGTGTGAGAGAGAGAATGTGTGTGTGAGAGAGAGAATGTGTGTGTGAGAGAGAATGTGTGTGTGAGAGAGAATGTGTGTGTGTGAGAGAGAGAATGTGTGTGTGTGAGAGAGAATGTGTGTGTGTGAGAGAGAGAATGTGTGTGTGAGAGAGAATGTGTGTGTGAGAGAGAATGTGTGTGAGAGAGAGAATGTGTGTGTGTGAGAGAGAATGTGTGTGTGAGAGAGAGAATGTGTGTGTGAGAGAGAGAATGTGTGTGTGAGAGAGAATGTGTGTGTGAGAGAGAATGTGTGTGTGTGAGAGAGAGAATGTGTGTGTGTGAGAGAGAGAATGTGTGTGTGTGAGAGAGAGAATGTGTGTGTGAGAGAGAATGTGTGTGTGAGAGAGAATGTGTGTGTGAGAGAGAATGTGTGTGTTAGAGAGAGAATGTGTGTGAGAAAGAGAATGTGTGTGTGCGTGAGAGAGAGAGAGAAGGCGTGTGTGAGAGAGAAAATGTGTGTGTGAGAGAGAGAATGTGTGTGTGAGAGAGAGAATGTGTGTGTGAGAGAGAGAATGTGTGTGTGCGTGAGAGAGAATGTGTGTGTGAGAGAATGTGTGTGTGAGAGAGAGAATGTGTGAGAGAGAGAATGTATGTGTGCGTGAGAGAGAATGTGTGTGTGAGAGAATGTGTGTGTGAGAGAGAGAATGTGTGTGTGTGCGTAAGAGAGAGAGAGAATGTGTGTGTGAGAGAATGTGTGTGTGAGAGAGAGAATGTGTGTGAGAGAGAGAATGTGTGTGTGCGTGAGAGAGAGAGAGAATGTGTGTGTGAGAGAGAGAATGTGTGGGTGAGAGAGAATGTGTGGGTGAGAGAGAATGTGTGTGTGAGAGAGAATGTGTGGGTGAGAGAGAGAATGTGTGTGAGAGAGAGAATGTGTGTGTGCGTGAGAGAGAATGTGTGTGTGAGAGAACGTGTGTGTGAGAGAGAGAATGTGTGTGTGCGTAAGAGAGAGAGAGAATGTGTGTGTGAGAGAATGTGTGTGTGAGAGAGAGAATGTGTGGGTGAGAGAGAATGTGTGGGTGAGAGAGAATGTGTGTGTGAGAGAGAATGTGTGTGTGAGAGAGAGAATGTGTGTGTGTGCGTAAGAGAGAGAGAGAATGTGTGTGTGAGAGAATGTGTGTGTGAGAGAGAGAATGTGTGTGAGAGAGAGAATGTGTGTGTGCGTGAGAGAGAGAGAGAATGTGTGTGTGAGAGAGAGAATGTGTGGGTGAGAGAGAATGTGTGGGTGAGAGAGAGAATGTGTGTGTGCGTGAGAGAGAATGTGTGTGTGTGAGAGAGAATGTGTGTGTGAGAGAGAATGTGTGTGTGTGGGAGAGAGAATGTGTGTGTGTGAGAGAGAATGTGTGTGTGTGTGAGAATGTGTGTGTGTGAGAGAGAATGTGTGTGTGTGAGAGAGAATGTGTGTGTGAGAGAGAATGTGTGTGTTAGAGAGAGAATGTGTGTGAGAGAGAGAATGTGTGTGTGCGTGAGAGAGAGAGAGAAGGCGTGTGTGAGAGAGAAAATGTGTGTGTGAGAGAGAGAATGTGTGTGTGAGAGAGAGAATGTGTGTGTGAGAGAGAGAATGTGTGTGTGCGTGAGAGAGAATGTGTGTGTGAGAGAATGTGTGTGTGAGAGAGAGAATGTGTGAGAGAGAGAATGTATGTGTGCGTGAGAGAGAATGTGTGTGTGAGAGAATGTGTGTGTGAGAGAGAGAATGTGTGTGTGTGCGTAAGAGAGAGAGAGAATGTGTGTGTGAGAGATTGTGTGTGTGAGAGAGAGAATGTGTGTGAGAGAGAGAATGTGTGTGTGCGTGAGAGAGAGAGAGAATGTGTGTGTGAGAGAGAGAATGTGTGGGTGAGAGAGAATGTGTGGGTGAGAGAGAATGTGTGGGTGAGAGAGAATGTGTGTGTGAGAGAGAATGTGTGGGTGAGAGAGAGAATGTGTGTGAGAGAGAGAATGTGTGTGTGCGTGAGAGAGAATGTGTGTGTGAGAGAATGTGTGTGTGAGAGAGAGAATGTGTGTGTGTGCGTAAGAGAGAGAGAGAATGTGTGTGTGAGAGAATGTGTGTGAGAGAGAGAATGTGTGTGAGAGAGAGAATGTGTGTGTGCGTGAGAGAGAGAGAGAATGTGTGTGTGAGAGAGAGAATGTGTGGGTGAGAGAGAATGTGTGGGTGAGAGAGAATGTGTGTGTGAGAGAGAATGTGTGGGTAAGAGAGAGAATGTGTGGGTGAGAGAGAATGTGTGGGTGAGAGAGAATGTGTGTGTGAGAGAGAGAATGTGTGTGTGTGAGAGAGAAAACGCGTGTGAGAGAGAGAATGTGTGCATGCATGAGAGTGTGTGTGAGTGCTAGAAAGAAAGTGTGAAAGTGAGAGAGGAAGTGTGTGTGTATATGAAAGAGTGAATGCATGCGAGTGTGTATGTGTGCAAGTGAACAAGAGTGAGTGCGCACATGAGAGAGTGGGCCTATGTGAGAGACTTTGCAAATGTGTGTGAGAGAAACAGTTTTGGAGAGAGAGAGAGTGAGTGTGTGAAAGTGAGCATATATGAGATGGTGAATGTGAGTGTGTGAGGGTGCGTGTGTCAGAAAGTGTGTATGAGAGTGTGTGTGTAAGAGTGTGTGTGTAACAGAGAGTATGTGGAAGCGAGTGTGAGAGAGAGTGAAGAGAGAGAGAGAGAATGAGTGAGTGAAAGTGTGTATGTCAGAGAGACAGAGAGAGAGTGTGCGCGTGTGCATGTTTGTGTGTGAGTGAGATTGTGATAGTGCGTGTGAAAATGTTTGAGTGTGTGAAAGGGCATGTGTGTGAGGGACTGAATGTGGTGTGTAAGGGTGTGTGTGTACACGTGTGAGAGTGTGAGTAAATGAGAGTGAGGGACAGTGTACGGTTTGTGGATCATTACTGGGACAGGGACATAAACACATGGTTTATACACAGTTACATTATGGAGGGACAGCACTGACACGGAAACTGGGCACGCCGATGGAAACACACAGTCCCACCCACCCACACAGAGGCTTAGTCTCACTCTCTCTCACACACACAGAGGTATGGTCTCACTCTCACACATACACACAGAGGTATGGTCTGTCTCTCTGTCTCTCACACACACACAGACAGACACACACACACGTGGCATGGTCTCACTATCTTTCTCACACAGAGACATATCTGTGACGATACTTGAGCTCAGACCCTCACTGACTCTCCCACCCCCCCCCAGACAAAATCTGTGCACAGTGCCCATGTCCTGTGTTGGGGTGTGTCTGTGTGTCGGTGCCTGTATGTATGTGTGTATGTCGGTCTGTCTCTGTATGTGTGTGTGTATGTCTGTGTGTGTGTGTCTGTGTGTCAGGGTGTGTCTGTGTGTGTGTCTGGGTGTGTGTGTCTCTGTGTGTATGGGGGGTGGTGAAGGCAGGGGAGCTGTGAGGGTGAAATGTGGGTGTTGAGGGGCAGGCACATGATCTATGATTTAAATTCACAAACTCTGCCAATATTTTTGAGAAAGGGAAAGGAAATAAAAGACTCAAAATCAAGTTAGAAATGGCTGGATGTAGAGCAGGGCAGGGAGAGACAAAGAGAGAGAGACACACACACATACAGGGACAGAAAGAGAGAGATAGGGACACAGAGAAGAGAGAGACACAGGGACAGACAGAGAAGACAGAGAGATAGAGAGAGAGAGGGAGACAGAGAATGGGACACACAGGGACAGAGAGAAAGAGAGAGAGACACACACAGGAACAGAGAGAGAGGGACAGAGACAGAGAGAGACACACACAGAGAGACAGACAGACAGGGACAGAGACAGAGATTAATTCTAGGAATCACACATACAGCAGGAAAACCCAAAGAAAACCTCAGCAGATATCCCCCTCTCCATTTCCAGCCCTGTGTGTGTCTCAGGAAGCCTACCTACAGTCAGGCTCTGAGACGCTAGTGTGGGAGTAATCTTTAATATTTTCAAACTGCACTGACACAGCTTCACTAAAAAGGGAGTTGTAGCAACTGGGAAAGATGACATTTTGTTGCCCCCGAATTAACATCACAGTGGGCAGCCAGATCCCCCAAGGCTGCTGTCCTGGGAATTAACATGTCAATCAGACAGAGCCCTCCCCAGGGAGCAGACTGACAGACGATGGGACGTGTCAGAGATGGGCAGGGGTGGGCTTCACTAACCCCTCACCCAGAATAAATGTGTGCAAGGAATTGGTCAGATTCATTCTCCAACCCTGTTCTCTCTCTGTATGGGGAGTGAGCAGCTCTCCCTGTCTGGCTGTGACTGTGTGACAGTGTGTGTGTGTGTGTGTGTGTGTGTGTGTTTAATAATGTTTCCAGCCTCTGGTTAATTGCTTTCTTATGATTTGTTTGTATTTTGATGTTGCTGTGAGGTTATGAAATGCATTGGGGGTGGGAGAAGGGAGTTGGTGGGATTGTGTTTAACCTGGGATCTTGCTGTGTAATTTTGCATCACACTGCTCTCCCTCACATCCCCCCCCCACCCCCACCAACTCATCTCTTCTTACTTTTATCCCGAGGAACTTTTGTTGGGAAAGCAGGAAAGTGAAGATCCAAAATGCCTGGGGGAGGGGCCAGGAAAGCCTTGGACAAGAACCACCTCCAGAGGGCAGGGAGCACAGGCCTGAGGCCTGTTGGCCAGGCTGCAGCCCGTGGGGCCCAGGTGAGTGGGGGTCTGTTTCTTCCCCCCCCCAACCCCCCGAGGTTTCATCTCCTCTGCGGGTGGGGGGTGAGAGCCTGGTTTGTCGGGGCCTCTGGCTACCTGGGGCCTGTCAGATCATGGGTTCGAAGCCTGGGGTTAAAGTCACCGGGGCATCGGTGACACAAACAGGTGAAACCCCCAGGATCTGGGAGAGGGGACTCCCTTGGGAGGGAACTCTAACCCAAAATATCTGACCCTCTGGAAAGGATTGTCACCCTCTCAGAGGAACGTGGGTCATAGAGAGGTCAGGATGACCGAATTGGACAGTGAGAGACAGAGAGTGAGAGAAAGACATGGAGAATGGTGAGAGCAAGAGAGAGGAGGGGGGGCAGTGTGAGATTGGGGAATAGCTGCAATATTGGATTCTGGGGTGACAGGAAATAATTAAACTGGAAATAAAAACCATCAGATTATCGAGCTTCTGCAGCACTCTCACTTGTGGGATCTTGCTGTGCGTCAATTGCCCTAATGCCACCGTTGCAGGCAGTGAGTGGTTTTAAGCAGCTAACCCGTCATTTCATTGTCTGTCTCACTGAGAGGGGAAAAGCTGGGATCTTGCTGTGCTATCTCCCTGTGAAAGACTTTCCTGCTCTGCCTCTTTCCACCAAAGGGATCTTCCTGGCCAGCTGAGGATTTGAAGTGTGTGTTTGGGAGCAGGAAACCTTCAGACAAGAGCTTCCTCCAGAGTGGGGGGGGGGGGGGGGAGGCAGTCCTGAGGCCTGTATGACAGGCTGCAGCCTGTGGGGCCCAGGTGAGGTTTGTCTGTGTATGACCCCGAGGTTTAATCTCCTCTCCCTGGGGAGGGGGCATGGCTATTACCGGGACCTCTGGTTAACCGGGTCCTGTCGGATTGGGGCCTTGTCGTTTTTGAACAGGTTTGAAGCCTGGGGCTAAGGTAACTGGGGCCTTGGGATTTGACACAAATAAGTCAACCCTGTGTGTGTGGGGTTAGATTGCTGCTTGTGGGATCTTGCTGTGTGTACGTGTTTATTAATGTTTCAAGCCTCTGGTCAACTGCTCTGCGGTGATGTCTGTGTATTTCAGTGTCACTGGGATGGTCAGCAATTCATTCATTCATTCTGCAATAATGACACTGAGCCAGGGTCACGTGGGAGATTGGGGAAGACAGAGAGAGCTGTGGGATCGTGCTGTGCTTGTGGTGCCACTGTTGTATTTTATTTCAAATTGATTGTTTTTTATTTCTCAGTGTGTTTCCCCACCCCCCTCCACGCTCCCCCCAACCCTGGGGGTGAGCAGGACATTGGATCCAGGAGCTGAAGCTGGGGACGAGAGAGAGACAGAGAGAATTAAATCACTTCTGCCGCGAGGAGTCATCACACACAGAATAATCAGAAATTGTCCTGTCTCCTTGTCGTTCATTTACACACACACACGGGGACAAGAATGGTGGGGTTCAGGCTGTCTCTGGGAATTTTACCACAAGGGGGGGTGTTCTGGTCTGGCCTGGGGGAGACAAAAGGGGGAGGGGGGGAAGATGTGGAGGGGGAGCTGCAGCACAGAGTGATCCCACAGGTGTCACTGCCTCCCTCTCTCACTCCAGCTTCAGGGACTGAGGGAGGGGTGGACGGAGAATGGGGGTGTGAAGGGGGTCAGACAGACAGACAGAGAGAAGTGAAAGAGAGCACTGACTATCCCAGGGAAAGGTTCATTGGTTTAAAATGGATTTGAGGCCTGGGGTTAAAGGACCCGGGGCCTTGGGATTGTGACACAAACTGGTTCCACCCCCAGGGTCTGGGAGGAAGGACTCCCGGAGGAGGGAATGAATACCTTAACTCTCCAAAGCCCCATTCTAATGTCAGAGTCATGTGCATAGGCCAGGGGGCTAAACTGTGAGAAATCTGAGACAGAAAGATCTTTGAGATGGAGACAGTGAGGCAGGGGGTGCGGGGGGGGACACAGAGGGAGAGATTTCTGAGATAGAGGGAGAGAGGGGAGGAACAGAGACATCCCAGAGATGGAGAGAGTAAGAGGGGGGAACAGAGAGAGAGGGGGGAACAGAGAGAGGGAGGGAAGATAGAGAGAGAGAGATCTCCGATGGAGAGAGCACAAGACAGGGATCAGAGTGCGCAGGGCACAGGGAAGAGGGAAATGTTTGGAATTTGTCCAACAGGAGGATTGCACCCTCTTGTCCAGGAGACAGCAGCAAACCCTTAACCAGCATCAGGGACACACACCATCTGTCTGTGGTTACCCGGCTGCTCATGGGATCTTGCTGTGTGTGTTTCAAGCGAGCATCGGGTTACTTCCAATTGATTGTTTTTTATTTCTCAGTGTGTTTCTCACCCCCCGTAACCCTGGGACTGAGCAGGAGATTGGATTGAGGGGGGTGGGGGTGGGGGACAACACGGGAGGGGGGGGGCCAAGGCAGGAGGGGGGATCAAGGCGGGGGTGGGTGAAGACAGGGTGGTGGTCGGCAAAGGCGTGGGTGGGGAAGGAGGCATGGGGAGGGGAGAAGAATGCGTGGGGCTTCCTCCAGAGGGGGGAAGGCAGTCCTGAGGCCTGTATGACAGGCTGCAGCCTGTGGGGCCCAGGTGAGGTTTGTCTGTGTATGACCCCGAGGTTTAATCTCCTCTCCCTGGGGAGGGGGGATGGCTATTACCGGAACCTCTGGTTAACCGGGTCCTGTCGGATTGGGGCCTTGTCGCTTTTGAACAGGTAACTGGGGCGGTGGGATTTGACACAAATAAGTCAAGGAGAAAGTGAGGTCTGCAGACGCTGGAGATCAAAGCTGAAACTTTATTGCTGGAACAGCACAGCAGGTCAGGCAGCATCTAGGGAATTCCTGAAGAAGGGCATGTGCCCGAAACGTCGAATCTCCTGTTTCCTAGATGCTGCCTGACCTGCTGTGCTGTTCCAGCAATAAAGTTTCAGCAACAAATAAGTCAACCCATGACCAGCATCACCCACGCTGTGTGCGGGGTTAAATTGCTGCTTGTGGGATCTTGCTGTGCGTACGTGTTTATTAATGTTTCATCAACTGCTCTGCGGTGATGTCTGTGTATTTCAGTGTCACTGGGATGGTCAGCAATTCATTCATTCATTCAGCAATAATGACACTGAGCCAGGGTCACGTGGGAGATTGGGGAAGGCAGAGAGAGCTGTGGGATCGTGCTGTGCTTTGGTGCCACTGTTGTACTTTATTTCAAATTGATTTGGTTCTTATTTCTCAGTGTAACAAGGCGGGGGGGGGGAAACAAGGCGGGGGGGGGAACAAGGCGGGGGGGGAACAAGGCGGGGGGGGGGGAAACAAGGCGGGGGGGGAAACAAGGCGGGGGGGGGAAACAAGGCGGGGGGGGGGAACAAGCCGGGGGGGAAACAAGGCGGGGGGGGGGGAACAAGGCGGGGGGGGGGGAAACAAGGCGGGGGGGGGAACAAGGCGGGGGGGGGGAAACAAGGCGGGGGGGGGAACAAGGCGGGGGGGGGAACAAGGCGGGGGGGGGAAACAAGGCGGGGGGGGGAAACAAGGCGGGGGGGGGGAACAAGCCGGGGGGGAAACAAGGCGGGGGGGGGGGAACAAGGCGGGGGGGGGGGAAACAAGGCGGGGGGGGGAACAAGGCGGGGGGGGGGAAACAAGGCGGGGGGGGGAACAAGGCGGGGGGGGGAAACAAGGCGGGGGGGGGAAACAAGGCGGGGGGGGGGAAACAAGGCGGGGGGGGGAAACAAGGCGGGGGAGGGAAACAAGGCGGGGGGGGGAACAAGGCGGGGGGAGGGAAACAAGGCGGGGGGGGGGGAAACAAGGCGGGGGGGGAAACAAGGCGGGGGGGGGGGAAACAAGGCGGGGGGGGGAACAAGGCGGGGGGGGGAACAAGGCGGGGGGGGGAAACAAGGCGGGGGGGGGGAAACAAGGCGGGGGGGGGAAACAAGGCGGGGGGGGAAACAAGGCGGGGGGGGGAAACAAGGCGGGGGGGGAAACAAGGCGGGGGGGGGGAACAAGGCGGGGGGGGGGGAAACAAGGCGGGGGGGGAAACAAGGCGGGGGGGGGGGAAACAAGGCGGGGGGGAAACAAGGCGGGGGGGGGGGGAAACAAGGCGGGGGGGGGAAACAAGGCGGGGGGGGGATTAGATTTCAGTCTCTCCCTCACTCATGGGTATCTCATATGCTGTATATAAACCACCCTGAACCCCTTGATAAGATTCCAGTCTCTCCCTCACACCTGGGTATCTCATATTCTGTATATAAACCACCCCGAACGCCTCGATTACATTTCAGCCTGTCCGTCACTCTTGGGTATCTCATTTGCTGTATATAAACCACTCCGAAACCTTCGAATAGATTACAGTCTCTCCCTCGCTCCTGGTTATCGCATATGCTGTTTATAAACCACCCCGAACCCCTCGATTACATTTCAGTCTCTCCCTCACTCCTCGCAATCATATGCTGTATCTAAACCACCCTGAACCCCTCGATTTGATTCCAGTGTCTGTCCCTCATTCTTGGGTGTCTCATATGCTGTGTGTAAACCATAAACCCCTCAATGAGATTGCAGTCTGGAACTCACTCCTGGGGATGTGTTATTGGATCAGTGAAGTGATCCTTGTTGGATGTTGACTGAAGAAAAGGTAAACTAAATGGTCAAATGTTACATTGGGAGCAGGAACACAGAAAGCTGCTGTTTCCTTTCAGTTCTGTTACATATCTCCAAGTTTCAGATTGGCACTGAATTTCTGTCACAATGGGGAAAATCTCAAAAGCTGTTTACTGTCCTGCTTGAATGCATCATCATAAAATGAATTCCCTTGCAAGATAGGAAATGGAGACAGCTTCTGGATGGTGTCTGTATCTGTGTGTGTGTGATTCTGTCTGTCTGTGTATGTCTGTTTGTGTGTGATTCTGTGTGCGTGTTCAATGTTTTATATATTTTCAAACAGCATTGATGTTACCAGTCTCTTGCTTTTCCGTATTTATAAACTCAATGTCATCGTTTTGCTGACATAAAATGGTGGCTGTGGACAAATTTAAGATGTCTGCCTGACTGATGTGTGTCAGGAATACTTTCACCAAGGGAGAGGGGACAATGTGTCAAAAGCCATTTACATTCATTGATGCTAGCAGAGATAGGAAATTGAGACAGCTCTTTGAAGGGGATGAAAATGTAAATCTCAGATACTGTTTCCAGTGAATCCGGAGAGACAATGTGACATTCCTGAAAAGTCTGCCTTACTTTCCAAGCTCCTAGTATATGAGAGAAACATAATATACAAAACCTGAAAGAGCTCAGCCACTGAATTGTAGATTTGCAGCGTTTGATCAGGCTAGGCTAGGCTAGGCCTTATCCCAAATTGAAGGGTTTCTCAAATCCAACACTGACCTTCTGTGGGTTTAAATTGGGAACCCATTGACTAGATTCAAGGCTGTAAATCGCTCTGGGCTATCGTTTTTTCTGTACATAACCACACTGAACCCCTCGATTAAATTCCAAGCTGTAACTCACCCTGGGCTATCTGTTACTCTGTATATAAACCACTCTGAACCCATCGATTAGATTCCAGTCTGTCCCTCGCTCTTGGGTATCTCATATGCTGTACATAATCCACCCTGAACCGCTCGGTTAGATTAGAGTCTCTCCCTCAATCCTGGGTATCTCATATGCTTTATATAAACCAGCCTGTACCCCGCAATTAGATTTCAGTCTCTCCCTCACTCATGGGTATGTCATATGCTGTATATAAACCACCCTGAACCCCTCGATTAGATTTTGGTCTCTCCCTCACTCATGGGTATCTCATATGCTGCATATAAACCACCCCGAATCCCTCGATTAGATTTCAATCTCTCCCTCACTCATGGGTATCTCATATGCTGTATATAAACCGCCACGAATCCCTCGATTAGATTTCAATCTCTCCCTCACTTATGGGTATCTCATATGCTGCATATAAACCACCCTGAACCCCTCGATTAGATTCCAGTCTCTCCCTCACACCTGGTTATCTCATATGCTTTATATAAACCACCCTGTACCCCGTGATTAGATTTCAGTCTCTCCCTCACTCATGGGTATCTCATATGCTGAACATAAACCACCCCAAACCCCTCAATTTAATTCCAGTCTGTCCCTCACTATTGGGTATCTCAAATGCTGTGTATAAACCACCCCAAACCCCTAGATTTGATTCCTGTCTCACCGTCTTTCCTGGTTATCTCATATGCTGTACATAAACCACCCTGAACCCCTCGATTAGATTCCAGTCTATCCCTCACACCTGGTTATCTCATCTGCTTTATATAAACCACCCTGTACCCCGCGATTAGATTTCAGTCTCTCCCTCACTCATGGGTATCTCATATGCTGTATATAAACCACCCCGAATCCCTCGATTAGATTTCAGTCTCTCCCTCACTCATGGGTATCTCATATGCTGCATATAAACCACCCTGAAACCCTCGATTAGATTCCAGTCTCTCCCTCACACCTGGTTATCTCATATGCTTTATATAAACCACCCTGTACCCCGTGATTAGATTTCAGTCTCTCCCTCACTCATGGGTATCTCATATGCTGTATATAAACCACCCCAAACCCCTCAATTTAATTCCAGTCTCTCCCTCACTCTTGGGTATCTCAAATGCTGTACATAAACCACCCCGAACCCCTAGATTTGATTCCTGTCTCACCGTCTTTCCTGGTTATCTCATATGCTTTACATAAACTTCTCCGAACCCCTTAATTTAATTCCAGTCTGTCCCTCACTCTTGACTACCTCATATGCTGTATATAAACCACTTCGAACCCCTCGATTAGATTCCAATCTGTCCCTCACTCTTGGGCATTTCTTTTGCTGTATATAAACCACCCCGAACCCCTCGATTAGATTTCCGTCTCTCCCTCATTCCTGGGTATCTCATATGCTGTATATAAACCACCTCGAACCCCTCGATTAGATTCCAGTCTCTCCCTCACTCCAGGGTATCTCATATGCTGTATGTAAACCACCCTGAACCCCTCAATTAGATTTCAGTCACTCACCTACCTGGATATCTCGTACACTGGAAATAAACCACCCTGAAAGCCTCGATTTGATTCCTGTCTCACCGTCGCACCTGGTTATCTCATATACTGTACATAAACCACCCTGAACCCCTCAATTTAATTCCAGTCTGTCCCTCACTCTTGAGTACCTCATATGCTGTATATAACCCACTTCGAACCCTTCGATTAGATTTCCGTCTCTCCCTCACTCCGGTGTATCTGATTGCTGTATGTAAACCACCCCGAACCCCTCGATTAGATTTCAGTCTCTCCCTCACAACTGAGTATCTCATATCCTGTATGTAAACCACCCTGAACCCCTCCATTAGATTTCAGTCTTTCCGTCACTCCTGGGTATCTCATATGCTGTATGTAAACTACCCTGAACCCCTCGATTCGATTCCAGTCTCTCCCTCACACCTGGTTATCTCATATGCTGTATGTAAACTACCCTGAACCTCTCGATTATATTCCAGTCTCTCCCTCACTCCTGGGTATCTCATATGCTGTATATAAACCACCCAGAACCCCTCGATTAGATTTTGGTCTCTCCCACACTCATGGGTTTCTCATATGCTGTATATAAACCACCCTGAACCCCTCGATTAGATTCCAGTCTCTCCCTCATTCCTAGATATCTCATATGCTGTACATAAACCACCCTGAAACCCTCGATTAGATTTCAGTCCCTCCCTCACTCATGGGTATCTCATATGCTGTATATAAACCACCCTGAACCTCACAACTAGATTCCAGTCTGTCCCTCACTCCTGGGTATCTCATATGCTGTATATAAACCACCCCGAACCCCTCGATTAGATTTTGGTCTCTCCCTCACTCATGGGTATCTCATATGCTGTATATAAACCACCCTGAACCTCACAACTAGATTCCAGTCTGTCCCTCACTCCTGGGTATCTCATATGCTGTATATAAACCACCCCGAACCCCTCGATTAGATTTTGGTCTCTCCCACACTCATGAGTATCTCATATGCTGTATATAAACCACCCTGAACCCCTTGATAAGATTCCAGTCTCTCCCTCACACCTGGGTATCTCATATGCTGTATATAAACCACCCCGAACGCCTAGATTACATTTCAGTCTGTCCGTCACACTTGGGTATCTCATTTGCTGTACATAAACCACCCCGAAACCCTCGAATACATTACAATATCTCCCTCGCTCCTGGTTATCGCATATGCTGTTTATAAACCACCCCGAACCCTTCGATTACATTTCAGTCTTTCTCTCACTCCTCGGAATCATATGCTGTATGTAAACCACCCTGAACCCCTCGATTTGATTCCAGTGTCTGTCCCTCACTCTTGGGTGTCTCATATGCTGTGTGTAAACCATAAACCCCTGAATTAGATTCCAGTCTGGAACTCACTCCTGGGGATGTGTTATTGGATCAGTGAAGTGATCCTTGTTGGATGTTGACCGAAGAAAAGGTAAACTAAATGGTCAAATGTTACATTGGGAGCAGGAACACAGAAAGCTGCTGTTTCATTTCAGTTCTGTTACATATCTCCAAGTTTCAGATTGGGACTGAATTTCTGTCACAATGGGGAAAATCTCAAAAGCTGTTTACTGTCCTGCTTGAATGCATCATCATAAAATGAATTCCCTTGCAAGATAGGAAATGGAGACAGCTTCTGGATGGTGTCTGTATCTGTGTGTGTGTGATTCTGTCTGTCTGTGTATGTCTGTTTGTGTGTGATTCTGTGTGCGTGTTCAATGTTTTATATATTTTCAAACTGCATTGATGTTGCCAGTCTCTCTTGCTTTTCCGTATTTATAAACTCAATGTCATCGTTTTGCTGATATAAAATGGTGGCTGTGGACAAATTTAAAATGTCTGCCTGACTGATGTGTGTCATGAATACTTTCACCAAGGGAGAGGGGACAATGTGTCAAAAGCCATTTACATTCATTGATGTTAGCAGAGATAGGAAATTGAGACAGCTCTTGGAAGGGGATGAAAATGTAAATCTCAGATACTGTTTCCAGTGAATCCGGAGAGACAATGTGACATTCCTGAAAAGTCTGCATTACTTTCCAAGCTCCTAGTATATGAGAGAAACATAATATACAAAACCTGAAAGAGCTCAGCCACTGATTTGTAGATTTGCAGCGTTTGATCAGGCTAGGCTAGGCTAGGCCTTATCCCAAATTGAAGGGTTTCTCAAATCCAACACTGACCTTCTGTGGGTTTAAATTGGGAACCCATTGACTATATTCAAGGCTGTAAATAAATCTGGGCTATATTTTTTTCTGTACATAACCACACTGAACCCCCCGATTAAATTCCAAGCTGTAACTCACCCTGGGCTATCTGTTACTCTGTATATAAACCACTCTGAACCCATCGATTAGATTCCAGTCTGTCCCTCGCTCTTGGGTATCTCATATGCTGTATATAAACCACCCCGAACCGCTCGGTTAGATTTCAGTCTCTAACTCACTCATGGGTATCTCACATGCTGTACATAAAAAACCTCAACCCCTTGGTTAGATTAGAGTCTCTCCCTCAATCCTGGGTATCTCATATGCTTTATATAAACCACCCTGTACCCCGCGATTAGATTTCAGTCTCTCCCTTACTCATGGGTATCTCAAACGCTGTATATTAACCACCCCGAACCCCTAGATTTGATTCCTGACTCACCGTCTTTCCTGGTTATCTCATATGCTATACATAAACTTCCCTGAACCCCTTAATTTAATTCCAGTCTGTCCCTCACTCTTGGGTATCTCATATTCTGTTTGTAAACCACCCATAACCCCGCGATTAGATTTCAGTCTCTCCCTTACTCATGGGTATCTCATATGCTGTATATAAACCACCATGAACCCCTCGATTAGATTTTGGTCTCTCCCTCACTCATGGGTATCTCATATGCTGTATATAAACCACCCTGAACCCCTCGATTAGATTCCAGTCTCTCCCTCACACCTGGTTATCTCATATGCTTTATATAAACCATCCTGTACCCCGCGATTAGATTTCAGTCTCTCCCTCACTCATGGGTATCTCATATGCTGTATATAAACCACCCCGAACCGCTCGATTAGATTTCAGTCTCTCCCTCACTCATGGGTATCTCATATGCTGCATATAAACCACCCTGAACCCCTCGATTAGATTCCAGTCTCTCCCTCACACCTGGTTATCTCATATGATTTATATAAACCACCCTGTACCGCGCGATTACATTTCAGTCTCTCCCTCACTCATGGGTATCTCATATACTGCATATAAACCACCCTGAACCCCTCGATTAGATTCCAGTCTCACCCTCACACCTGGTTATCTCATATGCTTTATATAAACCACCCTGTACCCTGCGATTAGATTTCAGTCTCTCCCTCACTCATGGGTATCTCATATGCTGCATATAAACCACCCTGAACCCCTCGATTAGATTCCAGTCTCACCCTCACACCTGGTTATCTCATATGCTTTATATAAACCACCCTGTACCCTGCGATTAGATTTCAGTCTCTCCCTCACTCATGGGTATCTCATATGCTGTATGTAAACCACCCTCAACCCCTCGATTAGATTCCAGTCTCTCCCTCCCTCCTGGTTGCCTCATATGCGGTATGTAAACCACCCTGAACGCCTCGATTAGATTTGAGTCTCTCTCTCTCGCTCCTGATTATATCATATGCTGTATGCAAACCACCACGAACCCCTCGATTAGACTCCCGTCTCTCCATCGCTCGTGGATATATCTTATGCTGTATATAAACCACCCGATCCCCTCGATTAGACTTCAGTCTTTCCCTCACTCCTGGGTATCTCATATGCTGTATATAAACCACCCTGAACCCCTCGATTAGAATCCAGTCTCTCCCTCACTCATGGGTATCTGATATGCTGTATATAAACCATCCTGTACCCCGCGATTAGATTCCAGTCTGTCTCTCACTCATGGGTATCTCATATGCTGTATATAAACCACCCTGAACCCCTCGATTAGATTCCAGTCTCTCCCTCACACCTGGTTATCTGATATGCTGTATATAAACCACCCCAAAACCCTCGGTTAGATTTCAGTCTATTCCTCACTCCTGGGTATCCCATATGCTGTATGTTATCCACCCCGAACCCCTCGATTAGATTTCAGTCTCTCCCTCACTCCTGGGTATCTCATACGCTGTACATAAACCACCCTGAACCCCTCGATTATATTCCAGTCTGTCCCTCACTCTTGGGTATCTCATATGCTCTATATAAACCACCCTGAACCCTCGATTAGATTCCAGTCTGTCCCTCACTCTTGGGTATCTCATATGCTGTATATAAACCACTCCGAACCCTTCGGTTAGATTACAGTCTCTCCCTCACTCCTGGTTATCTCATATGCTGAAAATAAACCACCCTGAATCCCTCGATTAGATTGCAGTCTGTCCCTCACTCTTGGGTATCTCATATGCTATATATAAACCACCCCGAACCCTTCGGTTAGATTACAGTCTCTCCCTGACACCTGGTTATCTCATAAGCTGAAAATAAACCACCCTGAACCCCTCGATTAGAGTCCAGTCTGTCCCTCACTCTTGGGTATCTCATATGCTGTATATAAACCACCCCGAACCTCTCTATTAGATTTCAATCCTTCCCGCACTCCTGGGTATCTCATATGCTGTATATAACCCACCCTGAACCCCTCGATTAAATTCCAGTCTCTCCCTCACTCCTGGGTATCTCATACGCTGTATACAAACCATATTGAACCCCTCGATTAGATTCCAGTCTCTCCCTCACTCCTGGGTATCTCATATGCTGTATATAAACCACCCTGAACCCCTCGATTAGATTTCAGTCTCTTGCTCACTCCTGTGTATCTCATATGTTCTAAATAAACCAGCCTGATCCCTTCGATTCGATTCCAGTCTGTCCCTCACTCTTGGATATCTGATATGCTGTATATAAACCACCCCAAAACCCTCGGTTCAATTTCAGTCTTTCCCTCACACCTGGTTATCTCATATGCTGTATATAAACCACCCTGAACCCCTCGATTAGATTCCATTGTGTTCCTCACTCTTGGGTATCAAATATGCTGTATGTAAACCGCCCTGAATCCCTCAATTAGAATCCAGTCTGTCCCTTACTCTTGGGTATCTCATATGTTGTATATAAACCACTCCGAAACCTTCAATTAGATTTCAGTCTCTCCCTCACTCCTGGGTATCTCATATGCATTAAATGAACCACCCTGAACCCCTCAATTTAATTCCAGTCTGTCCCTCACTCTTGGGTATCTCAAATGCTGTATATAAACCACCCCGAACCCCTAGATTTCCTTCCTGTCTCACCGTCGCTCCTGGTTATCTCATATGCTGTATATAAACCACTTCGAACCCCTCGGTTAGAAATCAGTCTCTCCCTCACTCCGGGGTATCTGATATGCTGTATGTAAACCACCCCGAACCCCTCGATTAGATTTCAGCCTCTCCCTCACACCGGGGTGTCTGATATGCTGTCTGTTAACCACCCTGAACCCCTCGATTCGATTTCAGTCTCTCCCTCACTCCTGGTTATCTCATATGCTGTATATAAACCACCCTGAACCCCTCGATTCGATTCCAGTCTCTCCCTCACTCCTGGTTATCTCAAATGCTGTATATAAACCACCCCGAACCCCTCAATTAGATTTCAGTCTCTCCCTCACTCATGGGTATCTCCTATGCTGTATATAAACCACCCCAAACCGCTCGGTTAGATTTCGGTCTCTCCCTCACTCCTGGGTATCTCATATGCTGTATATAAACCACCCGAACCCCTCGATTAGATTTCAGTCTCTCCCTCACACCTGGCTATCTCATATGCTGTATATAAACCACCCCGAACCCCTCGATTAGATTTCAGTCACTCCCTCACTCCTGGATATCTGATACACTGTATATAAACCACCCTAAACCCCTCGATTTGTTTCCTGTCTCACCGTCGCTCCTGGTTATCTCATATGCTGTACATAAACCACCCTGACCCCTCAATTTAATTCCAGACTGTCCCTCACTCCTGGGTATCTCATATGCTGTATATAAACCACTTCGAACCCCTCGATTAGATTCCAGTCTGTCCGTCACTCCTGGGTATCTCGTATGCTGTATATAAACCACTTCGAACCCCTCGATTAGATTCCAATCTGTCCCGCACTCTTGGGCATTTCATTTGCTGTATATAAACCACCCCTAACCACTCGATTAGATTTCCGTCTCTCACTCATTCCTGGGTATCTCATATGCTGTATATCAACCACTCCGAAACACTCGATTAGATTTCAATCTATCGCTCACTCCTGGATATCTCATATGCTGTATGTAAACCACCCTGAACCCCTCGATTAGATTTCAGTCTTTCCCTCACTCTTGGGTATCTCATATGCTGTATATACACCACCCCAAACCCCTCGGTTAGATTTCAGTCTCTCCCTCACTCATGGGTATCTCATATGCTGTATATAAACCACACTGAACCACTCAATTAGATTCCAGTCTGTACCTCTCTCTTGGGTATCTCATATGCTGTACATAAACCACCCCAACCCCTCGGTTAGATTACAATCTCTCCCACGCTCCTGGTTATCTCATATGCTGGAAATAAACCACCCTGAAACCCACGATTAGATTCCAGTCTCTCCCTCACTCCTGGATATCTCATATGCTGTATATAAACTACCCTGAAACACTCGATTAGATTCCAGTCTCTCCCTCACTCCTGGGTATCTCATATTCTCTATATAAACCACCCTGAACCTCTCGATTAGATTTCAGTCTCTCCCTCACTGATGGGTATCTCATATGATGTATATAAATCACCCCGAGCCCCTCGATTAGATTTCAGTCTCTCCCTCACTCATGGGTATCTCATACGCTGTATATAAACCACCCCGAACCCCTCGATTAGATTTCAGTCTCTCCCTCACTCATGGGTATCTCATATGCTGTATATCAACCACTCCGAAACACTCAATTAGATTTCATTCTATCGCTCACTCCTGGTTATCTCATATGCTGTATATAAACAACCCTAAACCCCTCGATTTAATTCCAGTCTCTCCCTCACTCTTGGATATCTCATATGCTGTATGTAAACCACCCTGAATCCCTCGATTAGAATCCAGTCTGTCCCTCACTCTTGGGTATCTCATATGTTGTATATAAAGCACTCCAAAACCCTCAATTAGATTTCATTCTCTCCCTCACTCCTGGGTATCTCAAATGCTCTAAATGAACCACCCCGAACCCCTCGATTAGATTTCAGTCTCTCCCTCACTCCTGGGTATCTCATATGCAAACCACACTGAACCCCTCGATTAGATTCCAGTGTGTTCCTCACTCTTAGGCATCTCATATGCTGTATATAAACCACCCCGAACCCCTCAATTAGATTTCTGTCTCTCCCTCACTCATGGGTATCTCATATGCTGTATATAAACCATTCCAAACACCTCGATTAGATTTCAGTCTCTCCCTCACTCATGGGTATCTCATATGCTGTATATAAACCACCTTGAATCCCTCGATTAGATTCCAATCTGTCCCTCCCTCTGGACACTCTCTTATGCTGTATATAAACCACCCCGAACCCCGCGATTAGATTTCAGTCTCTCACTCACTCCTGGGTATCCCATATGCTGTATATAAACCACCCTGATCCCCTTGATAAGATTTCAGTCTATCCCTCACTCCAGGGTATTTCATATGCTGTATGTAAACCACCCTGAACCCTCGATTAGATTTCAGTCTCTCCCTCACTCCAGGGTATCTCATATGCTATATGTAAACCACCCTCAACCCCTCGATTAGATTCCAGTCTCTCCCTCCCTCCTGGTTGCCTCATATGCGGTATGTAAACCACCCTGAACTCCTCGATTAGATTTGAGTCTCTCTCTCTCGCTCCTGATTATATCATATGCTGTATGCAAACCACCACGAACCCCTCGATTAGATTCCCGTCTCTCCATCGCTCCTAGATATATCTTATGCTGCATATAAACCACCCGAACCCCTCGATTAGACTTCAGTCTGTCCCTCACTCCTGGGTATCTGATATGCTGTATATAAACCACTCCGAAACCCTCGATTAGATTTCAGTCTCTCGCTAGCTCTTGTCTTTCTCATATGCTCTAAATAAACCACCCTGAACCCCTCGATTAGATTCCAGTCTGTCTCTCACTCTTGGGTATCTCATATGCTCTATATAAACCACCCTGAACCCTCGATTAGATTCCAGTCTGTCCCTCACTCTTGGTATCTGATATGCTGCATGTTATCCACCCCGAACCCCTCAATTAGATTTCAGTCTCTCCCTCACTCCTGGGTATCTCATATGCTGTACATAAACCACCCTGAACCCCTCAATTATATTCCAGTCTGTCCCTCACTCTTGGGTATCTCATATGCTCTATATAAACCACCCTGAACCCTCGATTAGATTCCAGTCTGTCCCTCACTCTTGGGTATCTCATATGCTGTATATAAACCACCCCGAACCCTTCGGTTAGATTACAGTCTCTCCTTCACTCCTGGTTATCTCATATGCTGAAAATAAACCACCCTGAAACCCTCGATTAGATTGCAGTCTGTCCCTCACTCTTGGGTATCTCATATGCTATATCTAAACCACACCGAACCCTTCGGTTAGATTACAGTCTCTCCCTGACACCTGGTTTTCTCATAAGCTGAAAATAAACCAACCTGAACCCCTCGATTAGATTCCAGTCTGTCCCTCACTCTTGGATATCTGATATGCTGTATATAAACCACCCCAAAACCCTCGGTTCGATTTCAGTCTTTCCCTCACTCCTGGGTATCCCATATACTGTATATAAACCAACCCGAACCCCTCGATTAGATTCCAGTCTGTCCCGCACTCCTGGGTATCTCATATGCTGTACATAAACCACCCCGAAACCCTTCATTAGATTCCAGTCTGTCCATCACACTTGGGTATCTGATATGCTGTATATAAACCACCCCAAAACCCTAGGTTCGATTTCAGTCTTTCCCTCACTCCTGGGTATCCCATATACTGTATATAAACCAACCCGAACCCCTCGATTAGATTCCAGTCTGTCCCGCACTCTTGGGTATCTCATTTGCTCTACATAAACCACCCCGAAACCCTTCATTAGATTCCAGTCTGTCCATCACACTTGGGTATCTGATATGCTGTATATTAACCACCCCAAAACCCTCGGTTCGATTTCAGTCTTTCCCTCACTCCTGGGTATCCCATATACTGTATATAAACCAACCCGAAACCCTTCATTAGATTCCAGTCTGTCCATCACACTTGGGTATCTCATATGCTGTATATAAACCACCCCGAACCCCTCGATTAGATTTCAGTCTCTGCCTCATTCCTGGGTATCTCATATGCTGTATGTTATCCACCCCGAACCCCTCGATTATATTCCAGTCTGTCCCTCACTCTTGGGTATCTCATATGCTGTATATAAACCATCCTGATCCCTTGATTAAATTCCAGTCTGTCCGTCACTCATGGGTATCTCATATGCTGTATATAAACCACCCCGAAACCTTCGATTACATTTCAGTCTTTCCCTCACTCCTCGGAATCATATGCTGTATGTAAACCACCCTGAACCCCTCGATTTGATTCCAGTGTCTGTCCCTCACTGGGCTATCTGTTACTCTGTTTATAAACCACCCTGAACCCCTCAATTAGATTCAATGACTTAACTCACTCCGGGCTATCTGTTATTCTGTATATGAACCACACTGAACCCCTCAGTTAGATTCCATGCCTTAACTCACCCTGGGCTATCTGTTATTCTGTATATAAACCACTCTGAACCCCTCAGTTAGATTCAATGACTTAACTCACTCCGGGCTATCTGTTATTCTGTATATGAACCACACTGAACCCCTCAGTTAGATTCCATGCCTTAACTCACCCTGGGCTATCTGTTATTCTGTATATAAACCACTCTGAACCCCTCAGTTAGATTCAATGACTTAACTCACTCCGGGCTATCTGTTATTCTGTATATGAACCACACTGAACCCCTCAGTTAGATTCCATGCCTTAACTCACCCTGGGCTATCTGTTATTCTGTATATAAACCACTCTGAACCCCTCAGTTAGATTCAATGACTTAACTCACTCCGGGCTATCTGTTATTCTGTATATGAACCACACTGAACCCCTCAGTTAGATTCCATGCCTTAACTCACCCTGGGCTATCTGTTATTCTGTATATAAACCACTCTGAACCCCTCAGTTAGATTCAATGACTTAACTCACTCCGGGCTATCTGTTATTGATTTGATTCCACTTCATTTCATGTTAAGCTCAAGTTGCCAACACAATCTCATCTCAATAATGATCAATGTATCATGGGTCCTCCTATCTGCTGGCACTACCATCATGTTGACTTACTGATGTTTACGTACGTGATCAGCTGTAGCATCTGAACAATACTGTTTCAGAATTTCTCATCATTTTATACAGAAACATTCAGCTTTTTATATTCTTATTGCAAATCACCTTCCAGAATATTCTCTTGCATCTGCCAATCTTTTCAATATAATTCACAAAACACTGACAGCAAAGTAGATGACATGACGGGATGTAGCAAACTGTTACACTCAGTACCTTCATGTTGCAAAGTAATAATATCCAGTCAGAAACCTGCCCTGGGTCAGGGACAAAACCTCCCTGGGTCTGGAAGTGGGGATTGGGCAGAGAACGGGGTTTTAGTCTGTCACTGAGTTAGTTTGGAAAACTGTTCTGCACATGGACATTTCTCCACATTATATTCAGTTTCTATGTGTGAGTGGGTGTGTGTGGGTGTGTGTGTGTGTGTGTGTGATGGAGAGAGAGAGAGGGACAGGGAGAGAGAGAGGGACAGGGCGAGAGAGTGAGAGGGACAGGGAGAGAGAGAGGGACAGAGAGAGAGAGGGACAGAGAGAGAGAGAGGGTCAGAGAGAGAGAGGGACAGGGAGAGCGAGGGACATGGAGAGAGACAGAGGGACAGGGAGAGAGACAGAGGGACAGGGAGAGAGACAGAGGGACAGGGACAGAGAGAGGGACATGGAGAGAGAGGGACACGGAGAGAGAGGGACAGGGAGAGAGAGGGACACAGAGAGAGAGAGGAACAGGGAGAGAGAGGGACAGGGACAGAGAGGGGGACATGGAGAGAGGGGGTACATGGAGAGACAGGGAAGGGAGAGAGATAGGGACAGAGAGAGAGAGATAGAGAGAGTGTGGGACCAAAACAGAGAATACATGTGTGAGAGAGAGAGCGTGTGTGTGAGAGAGAAAATGGGTGGGGGGAAGACAATGCAAGGGGGGGGGAAGACAATGCGGGGGGTATCTCATATGCTGTATATAAACCACCCTGTACCCCACGATTAGATTTCAGTCTCTCCCTCACTCTTGGGTATCTCATATGCTGTATATAAACCACCCCGAACCCCGCGATTACATTTCAGTCTCTCCCTCACTCATGGGTATCTCATATGCTGCATATAAACCACCCTGAACCCCTGGATTAGATTTCAGTCTCTCCCTCAATCCTGGGTATCTCATATGATGTATATAAACCACCCTGTAGCCCGCGATTAGATTTCAGTCTCTCCCTCACTCATGGGTATCTCATATGCTGTATATAAACCACCTTGAACCCCGCGATTAAATTTCAGTCTCTCCCTCACTCATGGGTATCTCATATGCTGCATATAAACCACCCTGAACCCCTCGATTAGATTCCAGTCTCTCCCTCACACCTGGTTATCTCATATGCTTTATATAAACCACCCTGCACCCCGTGATTAGATTTCAGTCTCTAACTCACTCCTGGCTATCTGATACACTGTATATAAACCACACTGAACCCCTCGATTTGATTCCTGTCTCACCGTCGCTCCTGGTTATCTCATATGCTGTACATAAACCACCCTGAACACCTCAATTTAATTCCAGTCTGTCCCTCACTCTTGGGTATCTCATTTGCTGTATGTAAAGCACCCATAACCCCTCGAGTAGATTCCAGTCTGTCCCTCACTCCTGGTTATATCATATGCTGTATATAAACCACTTCGAACCCCACGATTAGATTTGAATCTGTCCCTCACTCTTGGGCATTTCATTTGCTGTATATAAACCACCCCGAACCCCTCGATGAGATTTCCGTCTCTCCCTCATTTCTGCGTATCTCATATGCTGTATATAAACCACCCCGAACCCCTTGATTAGATTTCAATCTCTCACCACTCCTGGCTATCTCGTACACTGTATATAAACCACCCTGAACCGCTCGATTTGATTCCTGTCTCACCGTCGCTCCTGGTTATCTCATATGCTGTACATAAACCACCCTGAACCCCTTAATTTAATTCCAGTCTGTCCCTCACTCTTGGGTATCTCATATGCTGTTTGTAAAGCACCCATAACCCCTCGATTAGATTCCAGTCTGTCCCTCACTCTTGAGTACCTCATATGCTGTATATTAACCACTTCGAACCCCTCGATTAGATTTCAGCCTCTCCCTCACATCGGGGTGTCTGATATGCTGTATGTAAACCACCCTGAATCCCTCGATTCGATTCCAGTCTCTCCCTCACTCCTGGTTATCTCATATGCTGTATATAAATCACCCTGAACCTCTCGAATCGATTCCAGTCTCTCCCTCACTCCTGGTTATCTCAAATGCTGTATGCAAACCATCCCGCACTCCCCGATTAGATTCCAGTCTCTCCCTCACTCCTGGGTATCTCATACACTGTATATAAACCACCCCGAACCGCTCGGTTAGATTTCGGTCTCTCCCTCACTCCTGCGTATCTCATATGCTGTATATAAACAACGCCAAATCCCTCGATTAGATTTCAGTCTCTCCCTCATTCCTGGTTATCTCATATGCTGTATATAAACCACCCCGAACCCCTCGATTAGATTCCAGTCACTCCCTCACTCCTGGATATCTGATACACTGTATATAAACCACCCTAAACCCCTCGATTTGATTCCTGTCTCACCGTCACTCCTGGTTATCTCATATGCTGTACATAAACCACCGTGAACCCCTCAATTTAATTCCAGTCTGTCCCTCACTCCTGGGTATCTCATAGGCTGTATATAAACCACCCCTAAACCCTCGATTAGATTTCCGTCTCTCACTCATTCCTGGGTATCTCATACACTGTATCTAAACCACCCTGAACCTCTCTATTAGATTCCAGTCTCTCCCTCACTCCTGGTTATCTCATATGGTGTATATAAACCACCCCGCACCTCTCGATTATATTTCAATCTCTGCCTCACTCCTGGTTATCTCATACACTGTATATAAACCACCCTGAACCCCTCGATGTGATTCCAGTCTGTCCCTCATTCTTGAGTATCTCATATGCTGTATGTAAAGCACCCATAATCCCTCGATGAGATTCCAGTCTGTCCCTCACTCTTGAGTACCTCACATGTTGTATATAAACCACCCTGAACCCCTCGATTAGATTCCAGTGTGTTCCTCACTCTTGGATATCTGATATGCTGTATATCAACCACCCTGAACCCTTCGATTACATTTCAGTCTTTCTCTCACTCCTCGGAATCATATGCTGTATGTAAACCACCCTGAACCCCTCGATTTGATTCCAGTGTCTGTCCCTCACTCTTGGGTGTCTCATATGCTGTATGTAAACCATAAACCCCTCAATTAGATTCCAGTCTGGAACTCACTCCTGGGCATGTGTTATTGGATCAGTGAAGTGATCCTTGTTGGATGTTGACCGAAGAAAAGGTAAACTAAATGGTCAAATGTTACATTGGGAGCAGGAATGCACGTGTGTGAGAGCGAATGAATGTGAGAGAGAATGCGTGTGTGCGAGACAGAGAGAATGCGTGTGTGCGAGAGTGAATGCATGTGTGAGAGAGAGAATGAGTGTGGGAGAGAGAGAGCGAATGCGTGCGTGAGAGAGAGAATCACTCTGCAAGAGAGAATGCATGCGTGAGAGAGGGAATGAGTGTGTGTGAGAGAGAATGAGTGTGAGAGAGAGAATTAGTGTGCAAGAGAATGAATGCGTGCATGAGAGAGAGAATGGGTGTGAGAGAGAGGATTCGTGTTTGAGAGAGAGAGAATGCGTGTGTACGAGAGAGAATGCGTGTGCGCGTGCGAGAGAGAATGCGTGTGTGCGAGAGAGAGAATGCGTGAGAGAGAGAGAGAATGCGTATGTGTGAGAGAGAGAGAATGAGTGTGAGAGAGAGGGAATGCGTGTGTGTGTGAGAGAGAGAATGAGTGTGAGAGAGAGAGAATGCGTGTGTGTGGGAGAGAGAGAATGAGTGTGAGAGAGAGAGAATGAGTGTGAGAGAGTGCATGTGTGTGTGAGAGAGAGAATGTGTGTGTGAGAGAGAATGTGTGTGTGAGAGAGAGAGAATGAGTGTGAGAGAGAGGGAATGCGTGTGTGTGTGAGAGAGAATGTGTGTGTGAGAGAGAGAATGAATGTGAGAGAGAATGCATGTGTGCAAGTGAGAGAGAGAATGCGTGTGTCCGAGAGAGAGGATGCATGTGCGAGAGAGATAAAGAAAGCATGTGTGCGAGAGAGAGAGAATGCGTGTGTGCGAGAGGGAGAGAGAAAGTGTGTGCGAGAGAGAGAATGCGTGTTAGCGAGTGAGAGAGAGAATGCGTGTGTGCGAGAGAGAGAATGAATGTGAGAGAGAATGCATGTGTGCGAGTGAGAGAGAGAATGCGTGTGTCCGAGAGAGAGGATGCATGTGCGAGAGAGATAAAGAAAGCATGTGTGTGAGAGAGAGAGAATGCGTGTGTGCGAGAGGGAGAGAGAAAGCGTGTGTACGAGACAGAGAGAGAGAATGTGTGTGTGAGAGAGAGAATGTGTGTGTGAGAGAGAGAATGTGTGTGTGAGAGAGAATGTGTGTGTGAGAGAGAATGTGTGTGTGTGAGAGAGAGAATGTGTGTGTGTGAGAGAGAATGTGTGTGTGTGAGAGAGAGAATGTGTGTGTGAGAGAGAATGTGTGTGTGAGAGAGAATGTGTGTGAGAGAGAGAATGTGTGTGTGTGAGAGAGAATGTGTGTGTGAGAGAGAGAATGTGTGTGTGAGAGAGAGAATGTGTGTGTGAGAGAGAATGTGTGTGTGAGAGAGAATGTGTGTGTGTGAGAGAGAGAATGTGTGTGTGTGAGAGAGAGAATGTGTGTGTGTGAGAGAGAGAATGTGTGTGTGAGAGAGAATGTGTGTGTGAGAGAGAATGTGTGTGTGAGAGAGAATGTGTGTGTTAGAGAGAGAATGTGTGTGAGAAAGAGAATGTGTGTGTGCGTGAGAGAGAGAGAGAAGGCGTGTGTGAGAGAGAAAATGTGTGTGTGAGAGAGAGAATGTGTGTGTGAGAGAGAGAATGTGTGTGTGAGAGAGAGAATGTGTGTGTGCGTGAGAGAGAATGTGTGTGTGAGAGAATGTGTGTGTGAGAGAGAGAATGTGTGAGAGAGAGAATGTATGTGTGCGTGAGAGAGAATGTGTGTGTGAGAGAATGTGTGTGTGAGAGAGAGAATGTGTGTGTGTGCGTAAGAGAGAGAGAGAATGTGTGTGTGAGAGAATGTGTGTGTGAGAGAGAGAATGTGTGTGAGAGAGAGAATGTGTGTGTGCGTGAGAGAGAGAGAGAATGTGTGTGTGAGAGAGAGAATGTGTGGGTGAGAGAGAATGTGTGGGTGAGAGAGAATGTGTGTGTGAGAGAGAATGTGTGGGTGAGAGAGAGAATGTGTGTGAGAGAGAGAATGTGTGTGTGCGTGAGAGAGAATGTGTGTGTGAGAGAACGTGTGTGTGAGAGAGAGAATGTGTGTGTGCGTAAGAGAGAGAGAGAATGTGTGTGTGAGAGAATGTGTGTGTGAGAGAGAGAATGTGTGTGAGAGAGAGAATGTGTGTGTGCGTGAGAGAGAGAGAGAATGTGTGTGTGAGAGAGAGAATGTGTGGGTGAGAGAGAATGTGTGGGTGAGAGAGAGAATGTGTGTGTGCGTGAGAGAGAATGTGTGTGTGTGAGAGAGAATGTGTGTGTGAGAGAGAATGTGTGTGTGTGGGAGAGAGAATGTGTGTGTGTGAGAGAGAATGTGTGTGTGTGAGAATGTGTGTGTGTGAGAGAGAATGTGTGTGTGTGAGAGAGAATGTGTGTGTGAGAGAGAATGTGTGTGTTAGAGAGAGAATGTGTGTGAGAGAGAGAATGTGTGTGTGCGTGAGAGAGAGAGAGAAGGCGTGTGTGAGAGAGAAAATGTGTGTGTGAGAGAGAGAATGTGTGTGTGAGAGAGAGAATGTGTGTGTGAGAGAGAGAATGTGTGTGTGCGTGAGAGAGAATGTGTGTGTGAGAGAATGTGTGTGTGAGAGAGAGAATGTGTGAGAGAGAGAATGTATGTGTGCGTGAGAGAGAATGTGTGTGTGAGAGAATGTGTGTGTGAGAGAGAGAATGTGTGTGTGTGCGTAAGAGAGAGAGAATGTGTGTGTGAGAGATTGTGTGTGTGAGAGAGAGAATGTGTGTGAGAGAGAGAATGTGTGTGTGCGTGAGAGAGAGAGAGAATGTGTGTGTGAGAGAGAGAATGTGTGGGTGAGAGAGAATGTGTGGGTGAGAGAGAATGTGTGGGTGAGAGAGAATGTGTGTGTGAGAGAGAATGTGTGGGTGAGAGAGAGAATGTGTGTGAGAGAGAGAATGTGTGTGTGCGTGAGAGAGAATGTGTGTGTGAGAGAATGTGTGTGTGAGAGAGAGAATGTGTGTGTGTGCGTAAGAGAGAGAGAGAATGTGTGTGTGAGAGAATGTGTGTGAGAGAGAGAATGTGTGTGAGAGAGAGAATGTGTGTGTGCGTGAGAGAGAGAGAGAATGTGTGTGTGAGAGAGAGAATGTGTGGGTGAGAGAGAATGTGTGGGTGAGAGAGAATGTGTGTGTGAGAGAGAATGTGTGGGTAAGAGAGAGAATGTGTGGGTGAGAGAGAATGTGTGGGTGAGAGAGAATGTGTGTGTGAGAGAGAGAATGTGTGTGTGTGAGAGAGAAAACGCGTGTGAGAGAGAGAATGTGTGCATGCATGAGAGTGTGTGTGAGTGCTAGAAAGAAAGTGTGAAAGTGAGAGAGGAAGTGTGTGTGTATATGAAAGAGTGAATGCATGCGAGTGTGTATGTGTGCAAGTGAACAAGAGTGAGTGCGCACATGAGAGAGTGGGCCTATGTGAGAGACTTTGCAAATGTGTGTGAGAGAAACAGTTTTGGAGAGAGAGAGAGTGAGTGTGTGAAAGTGAGCATATATGAGATGGTGAATGTGAGTGTGTGAGGGTGCGTGTGTCAGAAAGTGTGTATGAGAGTGTGTGTGTAAGAGTGTGTGTGTAACAGAGAGTATGTGGAAGCGAGTGTGAGAGAGAGTGAAGAGAGAGAGAGAGAATGAGTGAGTGAAAGTGTGTATGTCAGAGAGACAGAGAGAGAGTGTGCGCGTGTGCATGTTTGTGTGTGAGTGAGATTGTGATAGTGCGTGTGAAAATGTTTGAGTGTGTGAAAGGGCATGTGTGTGAGGGACTGAATGTGGTGTGTAAGGGTGTGTGTGTACACGTGTGAGAGTGTGAGTAAATGAGAGTGAGGGACAGTGTACGGTTTGTGGATCATTACTGGGACAGGGACATAAACACATGGTTTATACACAGTTACATTATGGAGGGACAGCACTGACACGGAAACTGGGCACGCCGATGGAAACACACAGTCCCACCCACCCACACAGAGGCTTAGTCTCACTCTCTCTCACACACACAGAGGTATGGTCTCACTCTCACACATACACACAGAGGTATGGTCTGTCTCTCTGTCTCTCACACACACACAGACAGACACACACACACGTGGCATGGTCTCACTATCTTTCTCACACAGAGACATATCTGTGACGATACTTGAGCTCAGACCCTCACTGACTCTCCCACCCCCCCCCAGACAAAATCTGTGCACAGTGCCCATGTCCTGTGTTGGGGTGTGTCTGTGTGTCGGTGCCTGTATGTATGTGTGTATGTCGGTCTGTCTCTGTATGTGTGTGTGTATGTCTGTGTGTGTGTGTCTGTGTGTCAGGGTGTGTCTGTGTGTGTGTCTGGGTGTGTGTGTCTCTGTGTGTATGGGGGGTGGTGAAGGCAGGGGAGCTGTGAGGGTGAAATGTGGGTGTTGAGGGGCAGGCACATGATCTATGATTTAAATTCACAAACTCTGCCAATATTTTTGAGAAAGGGAAAGGAAATAAAAGACTCAAAATCAAGTTAGAAATGGCTGGATGTAGAGCAGGGCAGGGAGAGACAAAGAGAGAGAGACACACACACATACAGGGACAGAAAGAGAGAGACAGAGACACAGAGAAGAGAGAGACACAGGGACAGAGAGAGAAGACAGAGAGATAGAGAGAGAGAGGGAGACAGAGAATGGGACACACAGGGACAGAGAGAAAGAGAGAGAGACACACACAGGAACAGAGAGAGAGGGACAGAGACAGAGAGAGACACACACACATACAGGGACAGAAAGAAAGAGATAGGGACACAGAGAAGAGAGAGACACAGGGACAGACAGAGAAGACAGAGAGAGATAGAGAGAGAGAGGGAGACAGAGATTGGGACACACAGGGACAGAGAGAGAGAGAGAGACACACACAGAGAGACAGACAGACAGGGACAGAGACAGAGATTAATTCTAGGAATCACACATACAGCAGGAAAACCCAAAGAAAACCTCAGCAGATATCCCCCTCTCCATTTCCAGCCCTGTGTGTGTCTCAGGAAGCCTACCTACAGTCAGGCTCTGAGACGCTAGTGTGGGAGTAATCTTTAATATTTTCAAACTGCACTGACACAGCTTCACTAAAAAGGGAGTTGTAGCAACTGGGAAAGATGACATTTTGTTGCCCCCGAATTAACATCACAGTGGGCAGCCAGATCCCCCAAGGCTGCTGTCCTGGGAATTAACATGTCAATCAGACAGAGCCCTCCCCAGGGAGCAGACTGACAGACGATGGGACGTGTCAGAGATGGGCAGGGGTGGGCTTCACTAACCCCTCACCCAGAATAAATGTGTGCAAGGAATTGGTCAGATTCATTCTCCAACCCTGTTCTCTCTCTGTATGGGGAGTGAGCAGCTCTCCCTGTCTGGCTGTGACTGTGTGACAGTGTGTGTGTGTGTGTGTGTGTGTGTTTAATAATGTTTCCAGCCTCTGGTTAATTGCTTTCTTATGATTTGTTTGTATTTTGATGTTGCTGTGAGGTTATGAAATGCATTGGGGGTGGGAGAAGGGAGTTGGTGGGATTGTGTTTAACCTGGGATCTTGCTGTGTAATTTTGCATCACACTGCTCTCCCTCACATCCCCCCCCCACCCCCACCAACTCATCTCTTCTTACTTTTATCCCGAGGAACTTTTGTTGGGAAAGCAGGAAAGTGAAGATCCAAAATGCCTGGGGGAGGGGCCAGGAAAGCCTTGGACAAGAACCACCTCCAGAGGGCAGGGAGCACAGGCCTGAGGCCTGTTGGCCAGGCTGCAGCCCGTGGGGCCCAGGTGAGTGGGGGTCTGTTTCTTCCCCCCCCCAACCCCCCGAGGTTTCATCTCCTCTGCGGGTGGGGGGTGAGAGCCTGGTTTGTCGGGGCCTCTGGCTACCTGGGGCCTGTCAGATCATGGGTTCGAAGCCTGGGGTTAAAGTCACCGGGGCATCGGTGACACAAACAGGTGAAACCCCCAGGATCTGGGAGAGGGGACTCCCTCGGGAGGGAACTCTAACCCAAAATATCTGACCCTCTGGAAAGGATTGTCACCCTCTCAGAGGAACGTGGGTCATAGAGAGGTCAGGATGACCGAATTGGACAGTGAGAGACAGAGAGTGAGAGAAAGACATGGAGAATGGTGAGAGCAAGAGAGAGGAGGGGGGGCAGTGTGAGATTGGGGAATAGCTGCAATATTGGATTCTGGGGTGACAGGAAATAATTAAACTGGAAATAAAAACCATCAGATTATCGAGCTTCTGCAGCACTCTCACTTGTGGGATCTTGCTGTGCGTCAATTGCCCTAATGCCACCGTTGCAGGCAGTGAGTGGTTTTAAGCAGCTAACCCGTCATTTCATTGTCTGTCTCACTGAGAGGGGAAAAGCTGGGATCTTGTTGTGCTATCTCCCTGTGAAAGACTTTCCTGCTCTGCCTCTTTCCTCCCAAAGGGATCTTCCTGGCCAGCTGAGGATTTGAAGTGTGTGTTTGGGAGCAGGAAACCTTCAGACAAGAGCTTCCTCCAGAGTGGGGGGGGGGGGGGGGGAGGCAGTCCTGAGGCCTGTATGACAGGCTGCAGCCTGTGGGGCCCAGGTGAGGTTTGTCTGTGTATGACCCCGAGGTTTAATCTCCTCTCCCTGGGGAGGGGGCATGGCTATTACCGGGACCTCTGGTTAACCGGGTCCTGTCGGATTGGGGCCTTGTCGTTTTTGAACAGGTTTGAAGCCTGGGGCTAAGGTAACTGGGGCCTTGGGATTTGACACAAATAAGTCAACCCTGTGTGTGTGGGGTTAGATTGCTGCTTGTGGGATCTTGCTGTGTGTACGTGTTTATTAATGTTTCAAGCCTCTGGTCAACTGCTCTGCGGTGATGTCTGTGTATTTCAGTGTCACTGGGATGGTCAGCAATTCATTCATTCATTCTGCAATAATGACACTGAGCCAGGGTCACGTGGGAGATTGGGGAAGACAGAGAGAGCTGTGGGATCGTGCTGTGCTTGTGGTGCCACTGTTGTATTTTATTTCAAATTGATTGTTTTTTATTTCTCAGTGTGTTTCCCCACCCCCCTCCACGCTCCCCCCAACCCTGGGGGTGAGCAGGACATTGGATCCAGGAGCTGAAGCTGGGGACGAGAGAGAGACAGAGAGAATTAAATCACTTCTGCCGCGAGGAGTCATCACACACAGAATAATCAGAAATTGTCCTGTCTCCTTGTCGTTCATTTACACACACACACGGGGACAAGAATGGTGGGGTTCAGGCTGTCTCTGGGAATTTTACCACAAGGGGGGGTGTTCTGGTCTGGCCTGGGGGAGACAAAAGGGGGAGGGGGGGAAGATGTGGAGGGGGAGCTGCAGCACAGAGTGATCCCACAGGTGTCACTGCCTCCCTCTCTCACTCCAGCTTCAGGGACTGAGGGAGGGGTGGACGGAGAATGGGGGTGTGAAGGGGGTCAGACAGACAGACAGAGAGAAGTGAAAGAGAGCACTGACTATCCCAGGGAAAGGTTCATTGGTTTAAAATGGATTTGAGGCCTGGGGTTAAAGGACCCGGGGCCTTGGGATTGTGACACAAACTGGTTCCACCCCCAGGGTCTGGGAGGAAGGACTCCCGGAGGAGGGAATGAATACCTTAACTCTCCAAAGCCCCATTCTAATGTCAGAGTCATGTGCATAGGCCAGGGGGCTAAACTGTGAGAAATCTGAGAGAGACAGAAAGATCTTTGAGATGGAGACAGTGAGGCAGGGGGTGCGGGGGGGGACACAGAGGGAGAGATTTCTGAGATAGAGGGAGAGAGGGGAGGAACAGAGACATCCCAGAGATGGAGAGAGTAAGAGGGGGGAACAGAGAGAGAGGGGGGAACAGAGAGAGGGAGGGAAGATAGAGAGAGAGAGATCTCCGATGGAGAGAGCACAAGACAGGGATCAGAGTGCGCAGGGCACAGGGAAGAGGGAAATGTTTGGAATTTGTCCAACAGGAGGATTGCACCCTCTTGTCCAGGAGACAGCAGCAAACCCTTAACCAGCATCAGGGACACACACCATCTGTCTGTGGTTACCCGGCTGCTCATGGGATCTTGCTGTGTGTGTTTCAAGCGAGCATCGGGTTACTTCCAATTGATTGTTTTTTATTTCTCAGTGTGTTTCTCACCCCCCGTAACCCTGGGACTGAGCAGGAGATTGGATTGAGGGGGGTGGGGGTGGGGGACAACACGGGAGGGGGGGGGCCAAGGCAGGAGGGGGGATCAAGGCGGGGTGAGTGAAGACAGGGTGGTGGTCGGCAAAGGCGTGGGTGGGGAAGGAGGCATGGGGAGGGGAGAAGAATGCGTGGGGCTTCCTCCAGAGGGGGGAAGGCAGTCCTGAGGCCTGTATGACAGGCTGCAGCCTGTGGGGCCCAGGTGAGGTTTGTCTGTGTATGACCCCGAGGTTTAATCTCCTCTCCCTGGGGAGGGGGGATGGCTATTACCGGAACCTCTGGTTAACCGGGTCCTGTCGGATTGGGGCCTTGTCGCTTTTGAACAGGTAACTGGGGCGGTGGGATTTGACACAAATAAGTCAAGGAGAAAGTGAGGTCTGCAGACGCTGGAGATCAAAGCTGAAACTTTATTGCTGGAACAGCACAGCAGGTCAGGCAGCATCTAGGGAATTCCTGAAGAAGGGCATGTGCCCGAAACGTCGAATCTCCTGTTTCCTAGATGCTGCCTGACCTGCTGTGCTGTTCCAGCAATAAAGTTTCAGCAACAAATAAGTCAACCCGTGACCAGCATCACCCACGCTGTGTGCGGGGTTAAATTGCTGCTTGTGGGATCTTGCTGTGCGTACGTGTTTATTAATGTTTCATCAACTGCTCTGCGGTGATGTCTGTGTATTTCAGTGTCACTGGGATGGTCAGCAATTCATTCATTCATTCAGCAATAATGACACTGAGCCAGGGTCACGTGGGAGATTGGGGAAGGCAGAGAGAGCTGTGGGATCGTGCTGTGCTTGTGGTGCCACTGTTGTATTTTATTTCAAATTGATTTGGTTCTTATTTCTCAGTGTAACAAGGCGGGGGGGGGGAAACAAGGCGGGGGGGGGAACAAGGCGGGGGGGGAACAAGGCGGGGGGGGGAACAAGGCGGGGGGGGAAACAAGGCGGGGGGGGGGAAACAAGGCGGGGGGGGGAAACAAGGCGGGGGGGGAAACAAGGCGGGGGGGGGGAAACAAGGCGGGGGGGGGGGAAACAAGGCGGGGGGGGGAAACAAGGCGGGGGGGGGAAACAAGGCGGGGGGGGGGAAACAAGGCGGGGGGGGGGAACAAGCCGGGGGGGGGGAAACAAGGCGGGGGGGGGAACAAGGCGGGGGGGGGGAACAAGGCGGGGGGGGGGATTAGATTTTGGTCTCTCCCACACTCATGGGTATCTCATATGCTGTATATAAACCACCCCGAACCCCTCGATTACATTTCAGTCTTTCCCTCACTCCTCGCAATCATATGCTGTATCTAAACCACCCTGAACCCCTCGATTTGATTCCAGTGTCTGTCCCTCACTCTTGGGTGTCTCATATGCTGTGTGTAAACCATAAACCCCTCAATGAGATTGCAGTCTGGAACTCACTCCTGGGGATGTGTTATTGGATCAGTGAAGTGATCCTTGTTGGATGTTGACTGAAGAAAAGGTAAACTAAATGGTCAAATGTTACATTGGGAGCAGGAACACAGAAAGCTGCTGTTTCCTTTCAGTTCTGTTACATATCTCCAAGTTTCAGATTGGCACTGAATTTCTGTCACAATGGGGAAAATCTCAAAAGCTGTTTACTGTCCTGCTTGAATGCATCATCATAAAATGAATTCCCTTGCAAGATAGGAAATGGAGACAGCTTCTGGATGGTGTCTGTATCTGTGTGTGTGTGATTCTGTCTGTCTGTGTATGTCTGTTTGTGTGTGATTCTGTGTGCGTGTTCAATGTTTTATATATTTTCAAACAGCATTGATGTTACCAGTCTCTTGCTTTTCCGTATTTATAAACTCAATGTCATCGTTTTGCTGATATAAAATGGTGGCTGTGGACAAATTTAAAATGTCTGCCTGACTGATGTGTGTCAGGAATACTTTCACCAAGGGAGAGGGGACAATGTGTCAAAAGCCATTTACATTCATTGATGCTAGCAGAGATAGGAAATTGAGACAGCTCTTTGAAGGGGATGAAAATGTAAATCTCAGATACTGTTTCCAGTGAATCCGGAGAGACAATGTGACATTCCTGAAAAGTCTGCCTTACTTTCCAAGCTCCTAGTATATGAGAGAAACATAATATACAAAACCTGAAAGAGCTCAGCCACTGAATTGTAGATTTGCAGCGTTTGATCAGGCTAGGCTAGGCTAGGCCTTATCCCAAATTGAAGGGTTTCTCAAATCCAACACTGACCTTCTGTGGGTTTAAATTGGGAACCCATTGACTAGATTCAAGGCTGTAAATCGCTCTGGGCTATCGTTTTTTCTGTACATAACCACACTGAACCCCTCGATTAAATTCCAAGCTGTAACTCACCCTGGGCTATCTGTTACTCTGTATATAAACCACTCTGAACCCATCGATTAGATTCCAGTCTGTCCCTCGCTCTTGGGTATCTCATATGCTGTACATAATCCACCCTGAACCGCTCGGTTAGATTAGAGTCTCTCCCTCAATCCTGGGTATCTCATATGCTTTATATAAACCAGCCTGTACCCCGCAATTAGATTTCAGTCTCTCCCTCACTCATGGGTATGTCATATGCTGTATATAAACCACCCTGAACCCCTCGATTAGATTTTGGTCTCTCCCTCACTCATGGGTATCTCATATGCTGCATATAAACCACCCCGAATCCCTCGATTAGATTTCAATCTCTCCCTCACTCATGGGTATCTCATATGCTGTATATAAACCGCCACGAATCCCTCGATTAGATTTCAATCTCTCCCTCACTTATGGGTATCTCATATGCTGCATATAAACCACCCTGAACCCCTCGATTAGATTCCAGTCTCTCCCTCACACCTGGTTATCTCATATGCTTTATATAAACCACCCTGTACCCCGTGATTAGATTTCAGTCTCTCCCTCACTCATGGGTATCTCATATGCTGAACATAAACCACCCCAAACCCCTCAATTTAATTCCAGTCTGTCCCTCACTATTGGGTATCTCAAATGCTGTGTATAAACCACCCCAAACCCCTAGATTTGATTCCTGTCTCACCGTCTTTCCTGGTTATCTCATATGCTGTACATAAACCACCCTGAACCCCTCGATTAGATTCCAGTCTATCCCTCACACCTGGTTATCTCATCTGCTTTATATAAACCACCCTGTACCCCACGATTAGATTTCAGTCTCTCCCTCACTCATGGGTATCTCATATGCTGTATATAAACCACCCCGAATCCCTCGATTAGATTTCAGTCTCTCCCTCACTCATGGGTATCTCATATGCTGCATATAAACCACCCTGAAACCCTCGATTAGATTCCAGTCTCTCCCTCACACCTGGTTATCTCATATGCTTTATATAAACCACCCTGTACCCCGTGATTAGATTTCAGTCTCTCCCTCACTCATGGGTATCTCATATGCTGTATATAAACCACCCCAAACCCCTCAATTTAATTCCAGTCTCTCCCTCACTCTTGGGTATCTCAAATGCTGTACATAAACCACCCCGAACCCCTAGATTTGATTCCTGTCTCACCGTCTTTCCTGGTTATCTCATATGCTTTACATAAACTTCTCCGAACCCCTTAATTTAATTCCAGTCTGTCCCTCACTCTTGACTACCTCATATGCTGTATATAAACCACTTCGAACCCCTCGATTAGATTCCAATCTGTCCCTCACTCTTGGGCATTTCTTTTGCTGTATATAAACCACCCCGAACCCCTCGATTAGATTTCCGTCTCTCCCTCATTCCTGGGTATCTCATATGCTGTATATAAACCACCTCGAACCCCTCGATTAGATTCCAGTCTCTCCCTCACTCCAGGGTATCTCATATGCTGTATGTAAACCACCCTGAACCCCTCAATTAGATTTCAGTCACTCACCTACCTGGATATCTCGTACACTGGAAATAAACCACCCTGAAAGCCTCGATTTGATTCCTGTCTCACCGTCGCACCTGGTTATCTCATATACTGTACATAAACCACCCTGAACCCCTCAATTTAATTCCAGTCTGTCCCTCACTCTTGAGTACCTCATATGCTGTATATAACCCACTTCGAACCCTTCGATTAGATTTCCGTCTCTCCCTCACTCCGGTGTATCTGATTGCTGTATGTAAACCACCCCGAACCCCTCGATTAGATTTCAGTCTCTCCCTCACAACTGAGTATCTCATATCCTGTATGTAAACCACCCTGAACCCCTCCATTAGATTTCAGTCTTTCCGTCACTCCTGGGTATCTCATATGCTGTATGTAAACTACCCTGAACCCCTCGATTCGATTCCAGTCTCTCCCTCACACCTGGTTATCTCATATGCTGTATGTAAACTACCCTGAACCTCTCGATTATATTCCAGTCTCTCCCTCACTCCTGGGTATCTCATATGCTGTATATAAACCACCCAGAACCCCTCGATTAGATTTTGGTCTCTCCCACACTCATGGGTTTCTCATATGCTGTATATAAACCACCCTGAACCCCTCGATTAGATTCCAGTCTCTCCCTCATTCCTAGATATCTCATATGCTGTACATAAACCACCCTGAAACCCTCGATTAGATTTCAGTCCCTCCCTCACTCATGGGTATCTCATATGCTGTATATAAACCACCCTGAACCTCACAACTAGATTCCAGTCTGTCCCTCACTCCTGGGTATCTCATATGCTGTATATAAACCACCCCGAACCCCTCGATTAGATTTTGGTCTCTCCCTCACTCATGGGTATCTCATATGCTGTATATAAACCACCCTGAACCTCACAACTAGATTCCAGTCTGTCCCTCACTCCTGGGTATCTCATATGCTGTATATAAACCACCCCGAACCCCTCGATTAGATTTTGGTCTCTCCCACACTCATGAGTATCTCATATGCTGTATATAAACCACCCTGAACCCCTTGATAAGATTCCAGTCTCTCCCTCACACCTGGGTATCTCATATGCTGTATATAAACCACCCCGAACGCCTAGATTACATTTCAGTCTGTCCGTCACACTTGGGTATCTCATTTGCTGTACATAAACCACCCCGAAACCCTCGAATACATTACAATATCTCCCTCGCTCCTGGTTATCGCATATGCTGTTTATAAACCACCCCGAACCCTTCGATTACATTTCAGTCTTTCTCTCACCCCTCGATTTGATTCCAGTGTCTGTCCCTCACTCTTGGGTGTCTCATATGCTGTGTGTAAACCATAAACCCCTGAATTAGATTCCAGTCTGGAACTCACTCCTGGGGATGTGTTATTGGATCAGTGAAGTGATCCTTGTTGGATGTTGACCGAAGAAAAGGTAAACTAAATGGTCAAATGTTACATTGGGAGCAGGAACACAGAAAGCTGCTGTTTCATTTCAGTTCTGTTACATATCTCCAAGTTTCAGATTGGGACTGAATTTCTGTCACAATGGGGAAAATCTCAAAAGCTGTTTACTGTCCTGCTTGAATGCATCATCATAAAATGAATTCCCTTGCAAGATAGGAAATGGAGAGAGCTTCTGGATGGTGTCTGTATCTGTGTGTGTGTGATTCTGTCTGTCTGTGTATGTCTGTTTGTGTGTGATTCTGTGTGCGTGTTCAATGTTTTATATATTTTCAAACTGCATTGATGTTGCCAGTCTCTCTTGCTTTTCCGTATTTATAAACTCAATGTCATCGTTTTGCTGATATAAAATGGTGGCTGTGGACAAATTTAAAATGTCTGCCTGACTGATGTGTGTCATGAATACTTTCACCAAGGGAGAGGGGACAATGTGTCAAAAGCCATTTACATTCATTGATGTTAGCAGAGATAGGAAATTGAGACAGCTCTTGGAAGGGGATGAAAATGTAAATCTCAGATACTGTTTCCAGTGAATCCGGAGAGACAATGTGACATTCCTGAAAAGTCTGCATTACTTTCCAAGCTCCTAGTATATGAGAGAAACATAATATACAAAACCTGAAAGAGCTCAGCCACTGATTTGTAGATTTGCAGCGTTTGATCAGGCTAGGCTAGGCTAGGCCTTATCCCAAATTGAAGGGTTTCTCAAATCCAACACTGACCTTCTGTGGGTTTAAATTGGGAACCCATTGACTATATTCAAGGCTGTAAATAAATCTGGGCTATATTTTTTTCTGTACATAACCACACTGAACCCCCCGATTAAATTCCAAGCTGTAACTCACCCTGGGCTATCTGTTACTCTGTATATAAACCACTCTGAACCCATCGATTAGATTCCAGTCTGTCCCTCGCTCTTGGGTATCTCATATGCTGTATATAAACCACCCCGAACCGCTCGGTTAGATTTCAGTCTCTAACTCACTCATGGGTATCTCACATGCTGTACATAAAAAACCTCAACCCCTTGGTTAGATTAGAGTCTCTCCCTCAATCCTGGGTATCTCATATGCTTTATATAAACCACCCTGTACCCCGCGATTAGATTTCAGTCTCTCCCTTACTCATGGGTATCTCAAACGCTGTATATTAACCACCCCGAACCCCTAGATTTGATTCCTGACTCACCGTCTTTCCTGGTTATCTCATATGCTATACATAAACTTCCCTGAACCCCTTAATTTAATTCCAGTCTGTCCCTCACTCTTGGGTATCTCATATTCTGTTTGTAAACCACCCATAACCCCGCGATTAGATTTCAGTCTCTCCCTTACTCATGGGTATCTCATATGCTGTATATAAACCACCATGAACCCCTCGATTAGATTTTGGTCTCTCCCTCACTCATGGGTATCTCATATGCTGTATATAAACCACCCTGAACCCCTCGATTAGATTCCAGTCTCTCCCTCACACCTGGTTATCTCATATGCTTTATATAAACCATCCTGTACCCCGCGATTAGATTTCAGTCTCTCCCTCACTCATGGGTATCTCATATGCTGTATATAAACCACCCCGAACCGCTCGATTAGATTTCAGTCTCTCCCTCACTCATGGGTATCTCATATGCTGCATATAAACCACCCTGAACCCCTCGATTAGATTCCAGTCTCTCCCTCACACCTGGTTATCTCATATGATTTATATAAACCACCCTGTACCGCGCGATTACATTTCAGTCTCTCCCTCACTCATGGGTATCTCATATACTGCATATAAACCACCCTGAACCCCTCGATTAGATTCCAGTCTCACCCTCACACCTGGTTATCTCATATGCTTTATATAAACCACCCTGTACCCTGCGATTAGATTTCAGTCTCTCCCTCACTCATGGGTATCTCATATGCTGCATATAAACCACCCTGAACCCCTCGATTAGATTCCAGTCTCACCCTCACACCTGGTTATCTCATATGCTTTATATAAACCACCCTGTACCCTGCGATTAGATTTCAGTCTCTCCCTCACTCATGGGTATCTCATATGCTGTATGTAAACCACCCTCAACCCCTCGATTAGATTCCAGTCTCTCCCTCCCTCCTGGTTGCCTCATATGCGGTATGTAAACCACCCTGAACGCCTCGATTAGATTTGAGTCTCTCTCTCTCGCTCCTGATTATATCATATGCTGTATGCAAACCACCACGAACCCCTCGATTAGACTCCCGTCTCTCCATCGCTCCTGGATATATCTTATGCTGTATATAAACCACCCGATCCCCTCGATTAGACTTCAGTCTTTCCCTCACTCCTGGGTATCTCATATGCTGTATATAAACCACCCTGAACCCCTCGATTAGAATCCAGTCTCTCCCTCACTCATGGGTATCTGATATGCTGTATATAAACCATCCTGTACCCCGCGATTAGATTCCAGTCTGTCTCTCACTCATGGGTATCTCATATGCTGTATATAAACCACCCTGAACCCCTCGATTAGATTCCAGTCTCTCCCTCACACCTGGTTATCTGATATGCTGTATATAAACCACCCCAAAACCCTCGGTTAGATTTCAGTCTATTCCTCACTCCTGGGTATCCCATATGCTGTATGTTATCCACCCCGAACCCCTCGATTAGATTTCAGTCTCTCCCTCACTCCTGGGTATCTCATACGCTGTACATAAACCACCCTGAACCCCTCGATTATATTCCAGTCTGTCCCTCACTCTTGGGTATCTCATATGCTCTATATAAACCACCCTGAACCCTCGATTAGATTCCAGTCTGTCCCTCACTCTTGGGTATCTCATATGCTGTATATAAACCACTCCGAACCCTTCGGTTAGATTACAGTCTCTCCCTCACTCCTGGTTATCTCATATGCTGAAAATAAACCACCCTGAATCCCTCGATTAGATTGCAGTCTGTCCCTCACTCTTGGGTATCTCATATGCTATATATAAACCACCCCGAACCCTTCGGTTAGATTACAGTCTCTCCCTGACACCTGGTTATCTCATAAGCTGAAAATAAACCACCCTGAACCCCTCGATTAGAGTCCAGTCTGTCCCTCACTCTTGGGTATCTCATATGCTGTATATAAACCACCCCGAACCCCTCTATTAGATTTCAATCCTTCCCGCACTCCTGGGTATCTCATATGCTGTATATAACCCACCCTGAACCCCTCGATTAAATTCCAGTCTCTCCCTCACTCCTGGGTATCTCATACGCTGTATACAAACCATATTGAACCCCTCGATTAGATTCCAGTCTCTCCCTCACTCCTGGGTATCTCATATGCTGTATATAAACCACCCTGAACCCCTCGATTAGATTTCAGTCTCTTGCTCACTCCTGTGTATCTCATATGTTCTAAATAAACTAGCCTGATCCCTTCGATTCGATTCCAGTCTGTCCCTCACTCTTGGATATCTGATATGCTGTATATAAACCACCCCAAAACCCTCGGTTCAATTTCAGTCTTTCCCTCACACCTGGTTATCTCATATGCTGTATATAAACCACCCTGAACCCCTCGATTAGATTCCATTGTGTTCCTCACTCTTGGGTATCAAATATGCTGTATGTAAACCGCCCTGAATCCCTCAATTAGAATCCAGTCTGTCCCTTACTCTTGGGTATCTCATATGTTGTATATAAACCACTCCGAAACCTTCAATTAGATTTCAGTCTCTCCCTCACTCCTGGGTATCTCATATGCATTAAATGAACCACCCTGAACCCCTCAATTTAATTCCAGTCTGTCCCTCACTCTTGGGTATCTCAAATGCTGTATATAAACCACCCCGAACCCCTAGATTTCCTTCCTGTCTCACCGTCGCTCCTGGTTATCTCATATGCTGTATATAAACCACTTCGAACCCCTCGGTTAGAAATCAGTCTCTCCCTCACTCCGGGGTATCTGATATGCTGTATGTAAACCACCCCGAACCCCTCGATTAGATTTCAGCCTCTCCCTCACACCGGGGTGTCTGATATGCTGTCTGTTAACCACCCTGAACCCCTCGATTCGATTTCAGTCTCTCCCTCACTCCTGGTTATCTCATATGCTGTATATAAACCACCCTGAACCCCTCGATTCGATTCCAGTCTCTCCCTCACTCCTGGTTATCTCAAATGCTGTATATAAACCACCCCGAACCCCTCAATTAGATTTCAGTCTCTCCCTCACTCATGGGTATCTCCTATGCTGTATATAAACCACCCCAAACCGCTCGGTTAGATTTCGGTCTCTCCCTCACTCCTGGGTATCTCATATGCTGTATATAAACCACCCGAACCCCTCGATTAGATTTCAGTCTCTCCCTCACACCTGGCTATCTCATATGCTGTATATAAACCACCCCGAACCCCTCGATTAGATTTCAGTCACTCCCTCACTCCTGGATATCTGATACACTGTATATAAACCACCCTAAACCCCTCGATTTGTTTCCTGTCTCACCGTCGCTCCTGGTTATCTCATATGCTGTACATAAACCACCCTGACCCCTCAATTTAATTCCAGACTGTCCCTCACTCCTGGGTATCTCATATGCTGTATATAAACCACTTCGAACCCCTCGATTAGATTCCAGTCTGTCCGTCACTCCTGGGTATCTCGTATGCTGTATATAAACCACTTCGAACCCCTCGATTAGATTCCAATCTGTCCCGCACTCTTGGGCATTTCATTTGCTGTATATAAACCACCCCTAACCACTCGATTAGATTTCCGTCTCTCACTCATTCCTGGGTATCTCATATGCTGTATATCAACCACTCCGAAACACTCGATTAGATTTCAATCTATCGCTCACTCCTGGATATCTCATATGCTGTATGTAAACCACCCTGAACCCCTCGATTAGATTTCAGTCTTTCCCTCACTCTTGGGTATCTCATATGCTGTATATACACCACCCCAAACCCCTCGGTTAGATTTCAGTCTCTCCCTCACTCATGGGTATCTCATATGCTGTATATAAACCACACTGAACCACTCAATTAGATTCCAGTCTGTACCTCTCTCTTGGGTATCTCATATGCTGTACATAAACCACCCCAACCCCTCGGTTAGATTACAATCTCTCCCACGCTCCTGGTTATCTCATATGCTGGAAATAAACCACCCTGAAACCCACGATTAGATTCCAGTCTCTCCCTCACTCCTGGATATCTCATATGCTGTATATAAACTACCCTGAAACACTCGATTAGATTCCAGTCTCTCCCTCACTCCTGGGTATCTCATATTCTCTATATAAACCACCCTGAACCTCTCGATTAGATTTCAGTCTCTCCCTCACTGATGGGTATCTCATATGATGTATATAAATCACCCCGAGCCCCTCGATTAGATTTCAGTCTCTCCCTCACTCATGGGTATCTCATACGCTGTATATAAACCACCCCGAACCCCTCGATTAGATTTCAGTCTCTCCCTCACTCATGGGTATCTCATATGCTGTATATCAACCACTCCGAAACACTCAATTAGATTTCATTCTATCGCTCACTCCTGGTTATCTCATATGCTGTATATAAACAACCCTAAACCCCTCGATTTAATTCCAGTCTCTCCCTCACTCTTGGATATCTCATATGCTGTATGTAAACCACCCTGAATCCCTCGATTAGAATCCAGTCTGTCCCTCACTCTTGGGTATCTCATATTAGATTTCATTCTCTCCCTCACTCCTGGGTATCTCAAATGCTCTAAATGAACCACCCCGAACCCCTCGATTAGATTTCAGTCTCTCCCTCACTCCTGGGTATCTCATATGCAAACCACACTGAACCCCTCGATTAGATTCCAGTGTGTTCCTCACTCTTAGGCATCTCATATGCTGTATATAAACCACCCCGAACCCCTCAATTAGATTTCTGTCTCTCCCTCACTCATGGGTATCTCATATGCTGTATATAAACCATTCCAAACACCTCGATTAGATTTCAGTCTCTCCCTCACTCATGGGTATCTCATATGCTGTATATAAACCACCTTGAATCCCTCGATTAGATTCCAATCTGTCCCTCCCTCTGGACACTCTCTTATGCTGTATATAAACCACCCCGAACCCCGCGATTAGATTTCAGTCTCTCACTCACTCCTGGGTATCCCATATGCTGTATATAAACCACCCTGATCCCCTTGATAAGATTTCAGTCTATCCCTCACTCCAGGGTATTTCATATGCTGTATGTAAACCACCCTGAACCCTCGATTAGATTTCAGTCTCTCCCTCACTCCAGGGTATCTCATATGCTATATGTAAACCACCCTCAACCCCTCGATTAGATTCCAGTCTCTCCCTCCCTCCTGGTTGCCTCATATGCGGTATGTAAACCACCCTGAACTCCTCGATTAGATTTGAGTCTCTCTCTCTCGCTCCTGATTATATCATATGCTGTATGCAAACCACCACGAACCCCTCGATTAGATTCCCGTCTCTCCATCGCTCCTAGATATATCTTATGCTGCATATAAACCACCCGAACCCCTCGATTAGACTTCAGTCTGTCCCTCACTCCTGGGTATCTGATATGCTGTATATAAACCACTCCGAAACCCTCGATTAGATTTCAGTCTCTCGCTAGCTCTTGTCTTTCTCATATGCTCTAAATAAACCACCCTGAACCCCTCGATTAGATTCCAGTCTGTCTCTCACTCTTGGGTATCTCATATGCTCTATATAAACCACCCTGAACCCTCGATTAGATTCCAGTCTGTCCCTCACTCTTGGTATCTGATATGCTGCATGTTATCCACCCCGAACCCCTCAATTAGATTTCAGTCTCTCCCTCACTCCTGGGTATCTCATATGCTGTACATAAACCACCCTGAACCCCTCAATTATATTCCAGTCTGTCCCTCACTCTTGGGTATCTCATATGCTCTATATAAACCACCCTGAACCCTCGATTAGATTCCAGTCTGTCCCTCACTCTTGGGTATCTCATATGCTGTATATAAACCACCCCGAACCCTTCGGTTAGATTACAGTCTCTCCTTCACTCCTGGTTATCTCATATGCTGAAAATAAACCACCCTGAAACCCTCGATTAGATTGCAGTCTGTCCCTCACTCTTGGGTATCTCATATGCTATATCTAAACCACACCGAACCCTTCGGTTAGATTACAGTCTCTCCCTGACACCTGGTTTTCTCATAAGCTGAAAATAAACCAACCTGAACCCCTCGATTAGATTCCAGTCTGTCCCTCACTCTTGGATATCTGATATGCTGTATATAAACCACCCCAAAACCCTCGGTTCGATTTCAGTCTTTCCCTCACTCCTGGGTATCCCATATACTGTATATAAACCAACCCGAACCCCTCGATTAGATTCCAGTCTGTCCCGCACTCCTGGGTATCTCATATGCTGTACATAAACCACCCCGAAACCCTTCATTAGATTCCAGTCTGTCCATCACACTTGGGTATCTGATATGCTGTATATAAACCACCCCAAAACCCTAGGTTCGATTTCAGTCTTTCCCTCACTCCTGGGTATCCCATATACTGTATATAAACCAACCCGAACCCCTCGATTAGATTCCAGTCTGTCCCGCACTCTTGGGTATCTCATTTGCTCTACATAAACCACCCCGAAACCCTTCATTAGATTCCAGTCTGTCCATCACACTTGGGTATCTGATATGCTGTATATTAACCACCCCAAAACCCTCGGTTCGATTTCAGTCTTTCCCTCACTCCTGGGTATCCCATATACTGTATATAAACCAACCCGAAACCCTTCATTAGATTCCAGTCTGTCCATCACACTTGGGTATCTCATATGCTGTATATAAACCACCCCGAACCCCTCGATTAGATTTCAGTCTCTGCCTCATTCCTGGGTATCTCATATGCTGTATGTTATCCACCCCGAACCCCTCGATTATATTCCAGTCTGTCCCTCACTCTTGGGTATCTCATATGCTGTATATAAACCATCCTGATCCCTTGATTAAATTCCAGTCTGTCCGTCACTCATGGGTATCTCATATGCTGTATATAAACCACCCCGAAACCTTCGATTACATTTCAGTCTTTCCCTCACTCCTCGGAATCATATGCTGTATGTAAACCACCCTGAACCCCTCGATTTGATTCCAGTGTCTGTCCCTCACTGGGCTATCTGTTACTCTGTTTATAAACCACCCTGAACCCCTCAATTAGATTCAATGACTTAACTCACTCCGGGCTATCTGTTATTCTGTATATGAACCACACTGAACCCCTCAGTTAGATTCCATGCCTTAACTCACCCTGGGCTATCTGTTATTCTGTATATAAACCACTCTGAACCCCTCAGTTAGATTCAATGACTTAACTCACTCCGGGCTATCTGTTATTCTGTATATGAACCACACTGAACCCCTCAGTTAGATTCCATGCCTTAACTCACCCTGGGCTATCTGTTATTCTGTATATAAACCACTCTGAACCCCTCAGTTAGATTCAATGACTTAACTCACTCCGGGCTATCTGTTATTCTGTATATGAACCACACTGAACCCCTCAGTTAGATTCCATGCCTTAACTCACCCTGGGCTATCTGTTATTCTGTATATAAATCACTCTGAACCCCTCAGTTAGATTCAATGACTTAACTCACTCCGGGCTATCTGTTATTCTGTATATGAACCACACTGAACCCCTCAGTTAGATTCCATGCCTTAACTCACCCTGGGCTATCTGTTATTCTGTATATAAACCACTCTGAACCCCTCAGTTAGATTCAATGACTTAACTCACTCCGGGCTATCTGTTATTGATTTGATTCCACTTCATTTCATGTTAAGCTCAAGTTGCCAACACAATCTCATCTCAATAATGATCAATGTATCATGGGTCCTCCTATCTGCTGGCACTACCATCATGTTGACTTACTGATGTTTACGTACGTGATCAGCTGTAGCATCTGAACAATACTGTTTCAGAATTTCTCATCATTTTATACAGAAACATTCAGCTTTTTATATTCTTATTGCAAATCACCTTCCAGAATATTCTCTTGCATCTGCCAATCTTTTCAATATAATTCACAAAACACTGACAGCAAAGTAGATGACATGACGGGATGTAGCAAACTGTTACACTCAGTACCTTCATGTTGCAAAGTAATAATATCCAGTCAGAAACCTGCCCTGGGTCAGGGACAAAACCTCCCTGGGTCTGGAAGTGGGGATTGGGCAGAGAACGGGGTTTTAGTCTGTCACTGAGTTAGTTTGGAAAACTGTTCTGCACATGGACATTTCTCCACATTATATTCAGTTTCTATGTGTGAGTGGGTGTGTGTGGGTGTGTGTGTGTGTGTGTGTGATGGAGAGAGAGAGAGGGACAGGGAGAGAGAGAGGGACAGGGCGAGAGAGTGAGAGGGACAGGGAGAGAGAGAGGGACAGAGAGAGAGAGGGACAGAGAGAGAGAGAGGGTCAGAGAGAGAGAGGGACAGGGAGAGCGAGGGACATGGAGAGAGACAGAGGGACAGGGAGAGAGACAGAGGGACAGGGAGAGAGACAGAGGGACAGGGACAGAGAGAGGGACATGGAGAGAGAGGGACACGGAGAGAGAGGGACAGGGAGAGAGAGGGACACAGAGAGAGAGAGGAACAGGGAGAGAGAGGGACAGGGACAGAGAGGGGGACATGGAGAGAGGGGGTACATGGAGAGACAGGGAAGGGAGAGAGATAGGGACAGAGAGAGAGAGATAGAGAGAGTGTGGGACCAAAACAGAGAATACATGTGTGAGAGAGAGAGCGTGTGTGTGAGAGAGAAAATGGGTGGGGGGAAGACAATGCAAGGGGGGGGGAAGACAATGCGGGGGGTATCTCATATGCTGTATATAAACCACCCTGTACCCCACGATTAGATTTCAGTCTCTCCCTCACTCTTGGGTATCTCATATGCTGTATATAAACCACCCCGAACCCCGCGATTACATTTCAGTCTCTCCCTCACTCATGGGTATCTCATATGCTGCATATAAACCACCCTGAACCCCTGGATTAGATTTCAGTCTCTCCCTCAATCCTGGGTATCTCATATGATGTATATAAACCACCCTGTAGCCCGCGATTAGATTTCAGTCTCTCCCTCACTCATGGGTATCTCATATGCTGTATATAAACCACCTTGAACCCCGCGATTAAATTTCAGTCTCTCCCTCACTCATGGGTATCTCATATGCTGCATATAAACCACCCTGAACCCCTCGATTAGATTCCAGTCTCTCCCTCACACCTGGTTATCTCATATGCTTTATATAAACCACCCTGCACCCCGTGATTAGATTTCAGTCTCTAACTCACTCCTGGCTATCTGATACACTGTATATAAACCACACTGAACCCCTCGATTTGATTCCTGTCTCACCGTCGCTCCTGGTTATCTCATATGCTGTACATAAACCACCCTGAACACCTCAATTTAATTCCAGTCTGTCCCTCACTCTTGGGTATCTCATTTGCTGTATGTAAAGCACCCATAACCCCTCGAGTAGATTCCAGTCTGTCCCTCACTCCTGGTTATATCATATGCTGTATATAAACCACTTCGAACCCCACGATTAGATTTGAATCTGTCCCTCACTCTTGGGCATTTCATTTGCTGTATATAAACCACCCCGAACCCCTCGATGAGATTTCCGTCTCTCCCTCATTTCTGCGTATCTCATATGCTGTATATAAACCACCCCGAACCCCTTGATTAGATTTCAATCTCTCACCACTCCTGGCTATCTCGTACACTGTATATAAACCACCCTGAACCGCTCGATTTGATTCCTGTCTCACCGTCGCTCCTGGTTATCTCATATGCTGTACATAAACCACCCTGAACCCCTTAATTTAATTCCAGTCTGTCCCTCACTCTTGGGTATCTCATATGCTGTTTGTAAAGCACCCATAACCCCTCGATTAGATTCCAGTCTGTCCCTCACTCTTGAGTACCTCATATGCTGTATATTAACCACTTCGAACCCCTCGATTAGATTTCAGCCTCTCCCTCACATCGGGGTGTCTGATATGCTGTATGTAAACCACCCTGAATCCCTCGATTCGATTCCAGTCTCTCCCTCACTCCTGGTTATCTCATATGCTGTATATAAATCACCCTGAACCTCTCGAATCGATTCCAGTCTCTCCCTCACTCCTGGTTATCTCAAATGCTGTATGCAAACCATCCCGCACTCCCCGATTAGATTCCAGTCTCTCCCTCACTCCTGGGTATCTCATACACTGTATATAAACCACCCCGAACCGCTCGGTTAGATTTCGGTCTCTCCCTCACTCCTGCGTATCTCATATGCTGTATATAAACAACGCCAAATCCCTCGATTAGATTTCAGTCTCTCCCTCATTCCTGGTTATCTCATATGCTGTATATAAACCACCCCGAACCCCTCGATTAGATTCCAGTCACTCCCTCACTCCTGGATATCTGATACACTGTATATAAACCACCCTAAACCCCTCGATTTGATTCCTGTCTCACCGTCACTCCTGGTTATCTCATATGCTGTACATAAACCACCGTGAACCCCTCAATTTAATTCCAGTCTGTCCCTCACTCCTGGGTATCTCATAGGCTGTATATAAACCACCCCTAAACCCTCGATTAGATTTCCGTCTCTCACTCATTCCTGGGTATCTCATACGCTGTATCTAAACCACCCTGAACCTCTCTATTAGATTCCAGTCTCTCCCTCACTCCTGGTTATCTCATATGGTGTATATAAACCACCCCACACCTCTCGATTATATTTCAATCTCTGCCTCACTCCTGGTTATCTCATACACTGTATATAAACCACCCTGAACCCCTCGATGTGATTCCAGTCTGTCCCTCATTCTTGAGTATCTCATATGCTGTATGTAAAGCACCCATAATCCCTCGATGAGATTCCAGTCTGTCCCTCACTCTTGAGTACCTCACATGTTGTATATAAACCACCCTGAACCCCTCGATTAGATTCCAGTGTGTTCCTCACTCTTGGATATCTGATATGCTGTATATCAACCACCCTGAACTCTTCGATTACATTTCAGTCTTTCTCTCACTCCTCGGAATCATATGCTGTATGTAAACCACCCTGAACCCCTCGATTTGATTCCAGTGTCTGTCCCTCACTCTTGGGTGTCTCATATGCTGTATGTAAACCATAAACCCCTCAATTAGATTCCAGTCTGGAACTCACTCCTGGGCATGTGTTATTGGATCAGTGAAGTGATCCTTGTTGGATGTTGACCGAAGAAAAGGTAAACTAAATGGTCAAATGTTACATTGGGAGCAGGAATGCACGTGTGTGAGAGCGAATGAATGTGAGAGAGAATGCGTGTGTGCGAGACAGAGAGAACGCGTGTGTGCGAGAGTGAATGCATGTGTGAGAGAGAGAATGAGTGTGGGAGAGAGAGAGCGAATGCGTGCGTGAGAGAGAGAATCACTCTGCAAGAGAGAATGCATGCGTGAGAGAGGGAATGAGTGTGTGTGAGAGAGAATGAGTGTGAGAGAGAGAATTAGTGTGCAAGAGAATGAATGCGTGCATGAGAGAGAGAATGGGTGTGAGAGAGAGGATTCGTGTTTGAGAGAGAGAGAATGCGTGTGTACGAGAGAGAATGCGTGTGCACGTGCGAGAGAGAATGCGTGTGTGCGAGAGAGAGAATGCGTGAGAGAGAGAGAGAATGCGTATGTGTGAGAGAGAGAGAATGAGTGTGAGAGAGAGGGAATGCGTGTGTGTGTGAGAGAGAGAATGAGTGTGAGAGAGAGAGAATGCGTGTGTGTGGGAGAGAGAGAATGAGTGTGAGAGAGAGAGAATGAGTGTGAGAGAGTGCATGTGTGTGTGAGAGAGAGAATGTGTGTGTGAGAGAGAATGTGTGTGTGAGAGAGAGAGAATGAGTGTGAGAGAGAGGGAATGCGTGTGTGTGTGAGAGAGAATGTGTGTGTGAGAGAGAGAATGAATGTGAGAGAGAATGCATGTGTGCAAGTGAGAGAGAGAATGCGTGTGTCCGAGAGAGAGGATGCATGTGCGAGAGAGATAAAGAAAGCATGTGTGCGAGAGAGAGAGAATGCGTGTGTGCGAGAGGGAGAGAGAAAGTGTGTGCGAGAGAGAGAATGCGTGTTAGCGAGTGAGAGAGAGAATGCGTGTGTGCGAGAGAGAGAATGAATGTGAGAGAGAATGCATGTGTGCGAGTGAGAGAGAGAATGCGTGTGTCCGAGAGAGAGGATGCATGTGCGAGAGAGATAAAGAAAGCATGTGTGTGAGAGAGAGAGAATGCGTGTGTGCGAGAGGGAGAGAGAAAGCGTGTGTACGAGACAGAGAGAGAGAATGTGTGTGTGAGAGAGAGAATGTGTGTGTGAGAGAGAGAATGTGTGTGTGAGAGAGAATGTGTGTGTGAGAGAGAATGTGTGTGTGTGAGAGAGAGAATGTGTGTGTGTGAGAGAGAATGTGTGTGTGTGAGAGAGAGAATGTGTGTGTGAGAGAGAATGTGTGTGTGAGAGAGAATGTGTGTGTGAGAGAGAATGTGTGTGTGAGAGAGAGAATGTGTGTGTGTGAGAGAGAATGTGTGTGTGAGAGAGAGAATGTGTGTGTGAGAGAGAGAATGTGTGTGTGAGAGAGAATGTGTGTGTGAGAGAGAATGTGTGTGTGTGAGAGAGAGAATGTGTGTGTGTGAGAGAGAGAATGTGTGTGTGAGAGAGAATGTGTGTGTGAGAGAGAATGTGTGTGTGAGAGAGAATGTGTGTGTTAGAGAGAGAATGTGTGTGAGAAAGAGAATGTGTGTGTGCGTGAGAGAGAGAGAGAAGGCGTGTGTGAGAGAGAAAATGTGTGTGTGAGAGAGAGAATGTGTGTGTGAGAGAGAGAATGTGTGTGTGAGAGAGAGAATGTGTGTGTGCGTGAGAGAGAATGTGTGTGTGAGAGAATGTGTGTGTGAGAGAGAGAATGTGTGAGAGAGAGAATGTATGTGTGCGTGAGAGAGAATGTGTGTGTGAGAGAATGTGTGTGTGAGAGAGAGAATGTGTGTGTGTGCGTAAGAGAGAGAGAGAATGTGTGTGTGAGAGAATGTGTGTGTGAGAGAGAGAATGTGTGTGAGAGAGAGAATGTGTGTGTGCGTGAGAGAGAGAGAGAATGTGTGTGTGAGAGAGAGAATGTGTGGGTGAGAGAGAATGTGTGGGTGAGAGAGAATGTGTGTGTGAGAGAGAATGTGTGGGTGAGAGAGAGAATGTGTGTGAGAGAGAGAATGTGTGTGTGCGTGAGAGAGAATGTGTGTGTGAGAGAACGTGTGTGTGAGAGAGAGAATGTGTGTGTGCGTAAGAGAGAGAGAGAATGTGTGTGTGAGAGAATGTGTGTGTGAGAGAGAGAATGTGTGTGAGAGAGAGAATGTGTGTGTGCGTGAGAGAGAGAGAGAATGTGTGTGTGAGAGAGAGAATGTGTGGGTGAGAGAGAATGTGTGGGTGAGAGAGAGAATGTGTGTGTGCGTGAGAGAGAATGTGTGTGTGTGAGAGAGAATGTGTGTGTGAGAGAGAATGTGTGTGTGTGGGAGAGAGAATGTGTGTGTGTGAGAGAGAATGTGTGTGTGTGTGAGAATGTGTGTGTGTGAGAGAGAATGTGTGTGTGTGAGAGAGAATGTGTGTGTGAGAGAGAATGTGTGTGTTAGAGAGAGAATGTGTGTGAGAGAGAGAATGTGTGTGTGCGTGAGAGAGAGAGAGAAGGCGTGTGTGAGAGAGAAAATGTGTGTGTGAGAGAGAGAATGTGTGTGTGAGAGAGAGAATGTGTGTGTGAGAGAGAGAATGTGTGTGTGCGTGAGAGAGAATGTGTGTGTGAGAGAATGTGTGTGTGAGAGAGAGAATGTGTGAGAGAGAGAATGTATGTGTGCGTGAGAGAGAATGTGTGTGTGAGAGAATGTGTGTGTGAGAGAGAGAATGTGTGTGTGTGCGTAAGAGAGAGAGAGAATGTGTGTGTGAGAGATTGTGTGTGTGAGAGAGAGAATGTGTGTGAGAGAGAGAATGTGTGTGTGCGTGAGAGAGAGAGAGAATGTGTGTGTGAGAGAGAGAATGTGTGGGTGAGAGAGAATGTGTGGGTGAGAGAGAATGTGTGGGTGAGAGAGAATGTGTGTGTGAGAGAGAATGTGTGGGTGAGAGAGAGAATGTGTGTGAGAGAGAGAATGTGTGTGTGCGTGAGAGAGAATGTGTGTGTGAGAGAATGTGTGTGTGAGAGAGAGAATGTGTGTGTGTGCGTAAGAGAGAGAGAGAATGTGTGTGTGAGAGAATGTGTGTGAGAGAGAGAATGTGTGTGAGAGAGAGAATGTGTGTGTGCGTGAGAGAGAGAGAGAATGTGTGTGTGAGAGAGAGAATGTGTGGGTGAGAGAGAATGTGTGGGTGAGAGAGAATGTGTGTGTGAGAGAGAATGTGTGGGTGAGAGAGAGAATGTGTGGGTGAGAGAGAATGTGTGGGTGAGAGAGAATGTGTGTGTGAGAGAGAGAATGTGTGTGTGTGAGAGAGAAAACGCGTGTGAGAGAGAGAATGTGTGCATGCATGAGAGTGTGTGTGAGTGCTAGAAAGAAAGTGTGAAAGTGAGAGAGGAAGTGTGTGTGTATATGAAAGAGTGAATGCATGCGAGTGTGTATGTGTGCAAGTGAACAAGAGTGAGTGCGCACATGAGAGAGTGGGCCTATGTGAGAGACTTTGCAAATGTGTGTGAGAGAAACAGTTTTGGAGAGAGAGAGAGTGAGTGTGTGAAAGTGAGCATATATGAGATGGTGAATGTGAGTGTGTGAGGGTGCGTGTGTCAGAAAGTGTGTATGAGAGTGTGTGTGTAAGAGTGTGTGTGTAACTGAGAGAGTATGTGGAAGCGAGTGTGAGAGAGAGTGAAGAGAGAGAGAGAGAATGAGTGAGTGAAAGTGTGTATGTCAGAGAGACAGAGAGAGAGTGTGCGCGTGTGCATGTTTGTGTGTGAGTGAGATTGTGATAGTGCGTGTGAAAATGTTTGAGTGTGTGAAAGGGCATGTGTGTGAGGGACTGAATGTGGTGTGTAAGGGTGTGTGTGTACACGTGTGAGAGTGTGAGTAAATGAGAGTGAGGGACAGTGTACGGTTTGTGGATCATTACTGGGACAGGGACATAAACACATGGTTTATACACAGTTACATTATGGAGGGACAGCACTGACACGGAAACTGGGCACGCCGATGGAAACACACAGTCCCACCCACCCACACAGAGGCTTAGTCTCACTCTCTCTCACACACACAGAGGTATGGTCTCACTCTCACACATACACACAGAGGTATGGTCTGTCTCTCTGTCTCTCACACACACACAGACAGACACACACACACGTGGCATGGTCTCACTATCTTTCTCACACAGAGACATATCTGTGACGATACTTGAGCTCAGACCCTCACTGACTCTCCCACCCCCCCCCAGACAAAATCTGTGCACAGTGCCCATGTCCTGTGTTGGGGTGTGTCTGTGTGTCGGTGCCTGTATGTATGTGTGTATGTCGGTCTGTCTCTGTATGTGTGTGTGTATGTCTGTGTGTGTGTGTCTGTGTGTCAGGGTGTGTCTGTGTGTGTGTCTGGGTGTGTGTGTCTCTGTGTGTATGGGGGGTGGTGAAGGCAGGGGAGCTGTGAGGGTGAAATGTGGGTGTTGAGGGGCAGGCACATGATCTATGATTTAAATTCACAAACTCTGCCAATATTTTTGAGAAAGGGAAAGGAAATAAAAGACTCAAAATCAAGTTAGAAATGGCTGGATGTAGAGCAGGGCAGGGAGAGACAAAGAGAGAGAGACACACACACATACAGGGACAGAAAGAGAGAGACAGAGACACAGAGAAGAGAGAGACACAGGGACAGAGAGAGAAGACAGAGAGATAGAGAGAGAGAGGGAGACAGAGATTGGGACACACAGGGACAGAGAGAAAGAGAGAGAGACACACACAGGAACAGAGAGAGAGGGACAGAGACAGAGAGAGACACACACAGAGAGACAGACAGACAGGGACAGAGACAGAGATTAATTCTAGGAATCACACATACAGCAGGAAAACCCAAAGAAAACCTCAGCAGATATCCCCCTCTCCATTTCCAGCCCTGTGTGTGTCTCAGGAAGCCTACCTACAGTCAGGCTCTGAGACGCTAGTGTGGGAGTAATCTTTAATATTTTCAAACTGCACTGACACAGCTTCACTAAAAAGGGAGTTGTAGCAACTGGGAAAGATGACATTTTGTTGCCCCCGAATTAACATCACAGTGGGCAGCCAGATCCCCCAAGGCTGCTGTCCTGGGAATTAACATGTCAATCAGACAGAGCCCTCCCCAGGGAGCAGACTGACAGACGATGGGACGTGTCAGAGATGGGCAGGGGTGGGCTTCACTAACCCCTCACCCAGAATAAATGTGTGCAAGGAATTGGTCAGATTCATTCTCCAACCCTGTTCTCTCTCTGTATGGGGAGTGAGCAGCTCTCCCTGTCTGGCTGTGACTGTGTGACAGTGTGTGTGTGTGTGTGTGTGTGTGTGTGTTTAATAATGTTTCCAGCCTCTGGTTAATTGCTTTCTTATGATTTGTTTGTATTTTGATGTTGCTGTGAGGTTATGAAATGCATTGGGGGTGGGAGAAGGGAGTTGGTGGGATTGTGTTTAACCTGGGATCTTGCTGTGTAATTTTGCATCACACTGCTCTCCCTCACATCCCCCCCCCACCCCCACCAACTCATCTCTTCTTACTTTTATCCCGAGGAACTTTTGTTGGGAAAGCAGGAAAGTGAAGATCCAAAATGCCTGGGGGAGGGGCCAGGAAAGCCTTGGACAAGAACCACCTCCAGAGGGCAGGGAGCACAGGCCTGAGGCCTGTTGGCCAGGCTGCAGCCCGTGGGGCCCAGGTGAGTGGGGGTCTGTTTCTTCCCCCCCCCAACCCCCCGAGGTTTCATCTCCTCTGCGGGTGGGGGGTGAGAGCCTGGTTTGTCGGGGCCTCTGGCTACCTGGGGCCTGTCAGATCATGGGTTCGAAGCCTGGGGTTAAAGTCACCGGGGCATCGGTGACACAAACAGGTGAAACCCCCAGGATCTGGGAGAGGGGACTCCCTCGGGAGGGAACTCTAACCCAAAATATCTGACCCTCTGGAAAGGATTGTCACCCTCTCAGAGGAACGTGGGTCATAGAGAGGTCAGGATGACCGAATTGGACAGTGAGAGACAGAGAGTGAGAGAAAGACATGGAGAATGGTGAGAGCAAGAGAGAGGAGGGGGGGCAGTGTGAGATTGGGGAATAGCTGCAATATTGGATTCTGGGGTGACAGGAAATAATTAAACTGGAAATAAAAACCATCAGATTATCGAGCTTCTGCAGCACTCTCACTTGTGGGATCTTGCTGTGCGTCAATTGCCCTAATGCCACCGTTGCAGGCAGTGAGTGGTTTTAAGCAGCTAACCCGTCATTTCATTGTCTGTCTCACTGAGAGGGGAAAAGCTGGGATCTTGCTGTGCTATCTCCCTGTGAAAGACTTTCCTGCTCTGCCTCTTTCCTCCCAAAGGGATCTTCCTGGCCAGCTGAGGATTTGAAGTGTGTGTTTGGGAGCAGGAAACCTTCAGACAAGAGCTTCCTCCAGAGTGGGGGGGGGGGGGGGAGGCAGTCCTGAGGCCTGTATGACAGGCTGCAGCCTGTGGGGCCCAGGTGAGGTTTGTCTGTGTATGACCCCGAGGTTTAATCTCCTCTCCCTGGGGAGGGGGCATGGCTATTACCGGGACCTCTGGTTAACCGGGTCCTGTCGGATTGGGGCCTTGTCGTTTTTGAACAGGTTTGAAGCCTGGGGCTAAGGTAACTGGGGCCTTGGGATTTGACACAAATAAGTCAACCCTGTGTGTGTGGGGTTAGATTGCTGCTTGTGGGATCTTGCTGTGTGTACGTGTTTATTAATGTTTCAAGCCTCTGGTCAACTGCTCTGCGGTGATGTCTGTGTATTTCAGTGTCACTGGGATGGTCAGCAATTCATTCATTCATTCTGCAATAATGACACTGAGCCAGGGTCACGTGGGAGATTGGGGAAGACAGAGAGAGCTGTGGGATCGTGCTGTGCTTGTGGTGCCACTGTTGTATTTTATTTCAAATTGATTGTTTTTTATTTCTCAGTGTGTTTCCCCACCCCCCTCCACGCTCCCCCCAACCCTGGGGGTGAGCAGGACATTGGATCCAGGAGCTGAAGCTGGGGACGAGAGAGAGACAGAGAGAATTAAATCACTTCTGCCGCGAGGAGTCATCACACACAGAATAATCAGAAATTGTCCTGTCTCCTTGTCGTTCATTTACACACACACACGGGGACAAGAATGGTGGGGTTCAGGCTGTCTCTGGGAATTTTACCACAAGGGGGGGTGTTCTGGTCTGGCCTGGGGGAGACAAAAGGGGGAGGGGGGGAAGATGTGGAGGGGGAGCTGCAGCACAGAGTGATCCCACAGGTGTCACTGCCTCCCTCTCTCACTCCAGCTTCAGGGACTGAGGGAGGGGTGGACGGAGAATGGGGGTGTGAAGGGGGTCAGACAGACAGACAGAGAGAAGTGAAAGAGAGCACTGACTATCCCAGGGAAAGGTTCATTGGTTTAAAATGGATTTGAGGCCTGGGGTTAAAGGACCCGGGGCCTTGGGATTGTGACACAAACTGGTTCCACCCCCAGGGTCTGGGAGGAAGGACTCCCGGAGGAGGGAATGAATACCTTAACTCTCCAAAGCCCCATTCTAATGTCAGAGTCATGTGCATAGGCCAGCATAGGCCAGGGGGCTAAACTGTGAGAAATCTGAGAGAGACAGAAAGATCTTTGAGATGGAGACAGTGAGGCAGGGGGTGCGGGGGGGGACACAGAGGGAGAGATTTCTGAGATAGAGGGAGAGAGGGGAGGAACAGAGACATCCCAGAGATGGAGAGAGTAAGAGGGGGGAACAGAGAGAGAGGGGGGAACAGAGAGAGGGAGGGAAGATAGAGAGAGAGAGATCTCCGATGGAGAGAGCACAAGACAGGGATCAGAGTGCGCAGGGCACAGGGAAGAGGGAAATGTTTGGAATTTGTACAACAGGAGGATTGCACCCTCTTGTCCAGGAGACAGCAGCAAACCCTTAACCAGCATCAGGGACACACACCATCTGTCTGTGGTTACCCGGCTGCTCATGGGATCTTGCTGTGTGTGTTTCAAGCGAGCATCGGGTTACTTCCAATTGATTGTTTTTTATTTCTCAGTGTGTTTCTCACCCCCCGTAACCCTGGGACTGAGCAGGAGATTGGATTGAGGGGGGTGGGGGTGGGGGACAACACGGGAGGGGGGGGCAAGGCAGGAGGGGGGATCAAGGCGGGGGTGGGTGAAGACAGGGTGGTGGTCGGCAAAGGCGTGGGTGGGGAAGGAGGCATGGGGAGGGGAGAAGAATGCGTGGGGCTTCCTCCAGAGGGGGGAAGGCAGTCCTGAGGCCTGTATGACAGGCTGCAGCCTGTGGGGCCCAGGTGAGGTTTGTCTGTGTATGACCCCGAGGTTTAATCTCCTCTCCCTGGGGAGGGGGGATGGCTATTACCGGAACCTCTGGTTAACCGGGTCCTGTCGGATTGGGGCCTTGTCGCTTTTGAACAGGTAACTGGGGCGGTGGGATTTGACACAAATAAGTCAAGGAGAAAGTGAGGTCTGCAGACGCTGGAGATCAAAGCTGAAACTTTATTGCTGGAACAGCACAGCAGGTCAGGCAGCATCTAGGGAATTCCTGAAGAAGGGCATGTGCCCGAAACGTCGAATCTCCTGTTTCCTAGATGCTGCCTGACCTGCTGTGCTGTTCCAGCAATAAAGTTTCAGCAACAAATAAGTCAACCCGTGACCAGCATCACCCACGCTGTGTGCGGGGTTAAATTGCTGCTTGTGGGATCTTGCTGTGCGTACGTGTTTATTAATGTTTCATCAACTGCTCTGCGGTGATGTCTGTGTATTTCAGTGTCACTGGGATGGTCAGCAATTCATTCATTCATTCAGCAATAATGACACTGAGCCAGGGTCACGTGGGAGATTGGGGAAGGCAGAGAGAGCTGTGGGATCGTGCTGTGCTTTGGTGCCACTGTTGTACTTTATTTCAAATTGATTTGGTTCTTATTTCTCAGTGTAACAAGGCGGGGGGGGGGAAACAAGGCGGGGGGGGGAACAAGGCGGGGGGGGGAACAAGGCGGGGGGGGGGGAAACAAGGCGGGGGGGGGGAAACAAGGCGGGGGGGGGGGAAACAAGGCGGGGGGGGGAAACAAGGCGGGGGGGGAAACAAGGCGGGGGGGGGAAACAAGGCGGGGGGGGGAAACAAGCCGGGGGGGGGGATACAAGGCGGGGGGGGAAACAAGGCGGGGGGGGGAAACAAGGCGGGGGGGGAAACAAGGCGGGGGGGGAGAACAAGGCGGGGGGGGGAAACAAGGCGGGGGAGGGAAACAAGGCGGGGGGGGGAAACAAGGCGGGGGGGGAGAACAAGGCGGGGGGGGGAAACAAGGCGGGGGGGGGGAAACAAGGCGGGGGGGGGGAAACAAGGCGGGGGGGGGAAACAAGGCGGGGGAGGGAAACAAGGGGGGGGGGGAAACAAGGCGGGGGGGGGGAAACAAGGCGGGGGGGGAAACAAGGCGGGGGGAGGAAACAAGGCGGGGGGGGGGAAACAAGGCGGGGGGGGGAAACAAGGCGGGGGGGGGGAAACAAGGCGGGGGGGGAAACAAGGCGGGGGGGGGAAACAAGGCGGGGGGGGGAAACAAGGCGGGGGGGGGAAACAAGGCGGGGGGGGGAACAAGGCGGGGGGGGAAACAAGGCGGTGGGGGGAACAAGGCGGGGGGGGAAACAAGGCGGGGGGGGGAAACAAGGCGGGGGGGGAAACAAGGCGGGGGAGGGAAACAAGGCGGGGGGGGGGAAACAAGGCGGGGGGGGGAAACAAGGCGGGGGGAGGAAACAAGGCGGGGGGGGGGAAACAAGGCGGGGGGGGAAACAAGGCGGGGGGGGGGGAAACAAGGCGGGGGGGGGAAACAAGGCGGGGGGGGGGAACAAGGCGGGGGGGGAAACAAGGCGGGGGGGGGAACAAGGCGGGGGGGGAAACAAGGCGGGGGGGGGAAACAAGGCGGGGGGGGGAAACAAGGCGGGGGGGGAAACAAGGCGGGGGAGGGAAACAAGGCGGGGGGGGGGAAACAAGGCGGGGGGGGGAAACAAGGCGGGGGAGGGAAACAAGGCGGGGGGGGGAAACAAGGCGGGGGGGGAAACAAGGCGGGGGGGGGAAACAAGGCGGGGGGGGGGAACAAGGCGGGGGGGGGGAAACAAGGCGGGGGGGGGGAAACAAGGCGGGGGGGGGGAAACAAGGCGGGGGGGGGAAACAAGGCGGGGGGGGGAAACAAGGCGGGGGAGGGAAACAAGGCGGGGGGGGGAAACAAGGCGGGGGGAGGGAAACAAGGCCGGGGGGTGAAACAAGGCGGGGGGGGGATTAGATTTTGGTCTCTCCCACACTCATGGGTATCTCATATGCTGTATATAAACCACCCTGAACCCCTTGATAAGATTCCAGTCTCTCCCTCACACCTGGGTATCTCATATGCTGTATATAAACCACCCCGAACGCCTCGATTACATTTCAGCCTGTCCGTCACTCTTGGGTATCTCATTTGCTTTATATAAACCACTCCGAAACCTTCGAATAGATTACAGTCTCTCCCTCGCTCCTGGTTATCGCATATGCTGTTTATAAACCACCCCGAACCCCTCGATTACATTTCAGTCTTTCCCTCACTCCTCGCAATCATATGCTGTATCTAAACCACCCTGAACCCCTCGATTTGATTCCAGTGTCTGTCCCTCATTCTTGGGTGTCTCATATGCTGTGTGTAAACCATAAACCCCTCAATGAGATTGCAGTCTGGAACTCACTCCTGGGGATGTGTTATTGGATCAGTGAAGTGATCCTTGTTGGATGTTGACTGAAGAAAAGGTAAACTAAATGGTCAAATGTTACATTGGGAGCAGGAACACAGAAAGCTGCTGTTTCCTTTCAGTTCTGTTACATATCTCCAAGTTTCAGATTGGCACTGAATTTCTGTCACAATGGGGAAAATCTCAAAAGCTGTTTACTGTCCTGCTTGAATGCATCATCATAAAATGAATTCCCTTGCAAGATAGGAAATGGAGACAGCTTCTGGATGGTGTCTGTATCTGTGTGTGTGTGATTCTGTCTGTCTGTGTATGTCTGTTTGTGTGTGATTCTGTGTGCGTGTTCAATGTTTTATATATTTTCAAACAGCATTGATGTTACCAGTCTCTTGCTTTTCCGTATTTATAAACTCAATGTCATCGTTTTGCTGACATAAAATGGTGGCTGTGGACAAATTTAAGATGTCTGCCTGACTGATGTGTGTCAGGAATACTTTCACCAAGGGAGAGGGGACAATGTGTCAAAAGCCATTTACATTCATTGATGCTAGCAGAGATAGGAAATTGAGACAGCTCTTTGAAGGGGATGAAAATGTAAATCCCAGATACTGTTTCCAGTGAATCCGGAGAGATAATGTGACATTCCTGAAAAGTCTGCCTTACTTTCCAAGCTCCTAGTATATGAGAGAAACAGAATATACAAAACCTGAAAGAGCTCAGCCACTGAATTGTAGATTTGCAGCGTTTGATCAGGCTAGGCTAGGCTAGGCCTTATCCCAAATTGAAGGGTTTCTCAAATCCAACACTGACCTTCTGTGGGTTTAAATTGGGAACCCATTGACTAGATTCAAGGCTGTAAATCGCTCTGGGCTATCGTTTTTTCTGTACATAACCACACTGAACCCCTCGATTAAATTCCAAGCTGTAACTCACCCTGGGCTATCTGTTACTCTGTATATAAACCACTCTGAACCCATCGATTAGATTCCAGTCTGTCCCTCGCTCTTGGGTATCTCATATGCTGTACATAATCCACCCTGAACCGCTCGGTTAGATTAGAGTCTCTCCCTCAATCCTGGGTATCTCATATGCTTTATATAAACCAGCCTGTACCCCGCAATTAGATTTCAGTCTCTCCCTCACTCATGGGTATGTCATATGCTGTATATAAACCACCCTGAACCCCTCGATTAGATTTTGGTCTCTCCCTCACTCATGGGTATCTCATATGCTGCATATAAACCACCCCGAATCCCTCGATTAGATTTCAATCTCTCCCTCACTCATGGGTATCTCATATGCTGTATATAAACCGCCACGAATCCCTCGATTAGATTTCAATCTCTCCCTCACTTATGGGTATCTCATATGCTGCATATAAACCACCCTGAACCCCTCGATTAGATTCCAGTCTCTCCCTCACACCTGGTTATCTCATATGCTTTATATAAACCACCCTGTACCCCGTGATTAGATTTCAGTCTCTCCCTCACTCATGGGTATCTCATATGCTGAACATAAACCACCCCAAACCCCTCAATTTAATTCCAGTCTGTCCCTCACTATTGGGTATCTCAAATGCTGTGTATAAACCACCCCAAACCCCTAGATTTGATTCCTGTCTCACCGTCTTTCCTGGTTATCTCATATGCTGTACATAAACCACCCTGAACCCCTCGATTAGATTCCAGTCTATCCCTCACACCTGGTTATCTCATCTGCTTTATATAAACCACCCTGTACCCCGCGATTAGATTTCAGTCTCTCCCTCACTCATGGGTATCTCATATGCTGTATATAAACCACCCCGAATCCCTCGATTAGATTTCAGTCTCTCCCTCACTCATGGGTATCTCATATGCTGCATATAAACCACCCTGAAACCCTCGATTAGATTCCAGTCTCTCCCTCACACCTGGTTATCTCATATGCTTTATATAAACCACCCTGTACCCCGTGATTAGATTTCAGTCTCTCCCTCACTCATGGGTATCTCATATGCTGTATATAAACCACCCCAAACCCCTCAATTTAATTCCAGTCTCTCCCTCACTCTTGGGTATCTCAAATGCTGTACATAAACCACCCCGAACCCCTAGATTTGATTCCTGTCTCACCGTCTTTCCTGGTTATCTCATATGCTTTACATAAACTTCTCCGAACCCCTTAATTTAATTCCAGTCTGTCCCTCACTCTTGACTACCTCATATGCTGTATATAAACCACTTCGAACCCCTCGATTAGATTCCAATCTGTCCCTCACTCTTGGGCATTTCTTTTGCTGTATATAAACCACCCCGAACCCCTCGATTAGATTTCCGTCTCTCCCTCATTCCTGGGTATCTCATATGCTGTATATAAACCACCTCGAACCCCTCGATTAGATTCCAGTCTCTCCCTCACTCCAGGGTATCTCATATGCTGTATGTAAACCACCCTGAACCCCTCAATTAGATTTCAGTCACTCACCTACCTGGATATCTCGTACACTGGAAATAAACCACCCTGAAAGCCTCGATTTGATTCCTGTCTCACCGTCGCACCTGGTTATCTCATATACTGTACATAAACCACCCTGAACCCCTCAATTTAATTCCAGTCTGTCCCTCACTCTTGAGTACCTCATATGCTGTATATAACCCACTTCGAACCCTTCGATTAGATTTCCGTCTCTCCCTCACTCCGGTGTATCTGATTGCTGTATGTAAACCACCCCGAACCCCTCGATTAGATTTCAGTCTCTCCCTCACAACTGAGTATCTCATATCCTGTATGTAAACCACCCTGAACCCCTCCATTAGATTTCAGTCTTTCCGTCACTCCTGGGTATCTCATATGCTGTATGTAAACTACCCTGAACCCCTCGATTCGATTCCAGTCTCTCCCTCACACCTGGTTATCTCATATGCTGTATGTAAACTACCCTGAACCTCTCGATTATATTCCAGTCTCTCCCTCACTCCTGGGTATCTCATATGCTGTATATAAACCACCCAGAACCCCTCGATTAGATTTTGGTCTCTCCCACACTCATGGGTTTCTCATATGCTGTATATAAACCACCCTGAACCCCTCGATTAGATTCCAGTCTCTCCCTCATTCCTAGATATCTCATATGCTGTACATAAACCACCCTGAAACCCTCGATTAGATTTCAGTCCCTCCCTCACTCATGGGTATCTCATATGCTGTATATAAACCACCCTGAACCTCACAACTAGATTCCAGTCTGTCCCTCACTCCTGGGTATCTCATATGCTGTATATAAACCACCCCGAACCCCTCGATTAGATTTTGGTCTCTCCCTCACTCATGGGTATCTCATATGCTGTATATAAACCACCCTGAACCTCACAACTAGATTCCAGTCTGTCCCTCACTCCTGGGTATCTCATATGCTGTATATAAACCACCCCGAACCCCTCGATTAGATTTTGGTCTCTCCCACACTCATGAGTATCTCATATGCTGTATATAAACCACCCTGAACCCCTTGATAAGATTCCAGTCTCTCCCTCACACCTGGGTATCTCATATGCTGTATATAAACCACCCCGAACGCCTAGATTACATTTCAGTCTGTCCGTCACACTTGGGTATCTCATTTGCTGTACATAAACCACCCCGAAACCCTCGAATACATTACAATATCTCCCTCGCTCCTGGTTATCGCATATGCTGTTTATAAACCACCCCGAACCCTTCGATTACATTTCAGTCTTTCTCTCACTCCTCGGAATCATATGCTGTATGTAAACCACCCTGAACCCCTCGATTTGATTCCAGTGTCTGTCCCTCACTCTTGGGTGTCTCATATGCTGTGTGTAAACCATAAACCCCTGAATTAGATTCCAGTCTGGAACTCACTCCTGGGGATGTGTTATTGGATCAGTGAAGTGATCCTTGTTGGATGTTGACCGAAGAAAAGGTAAACTAAATGGTCAAATGTTACATTGGGAGCAGGAACACAGAAAGCTGCTGTTTCATTTCAGTTCTGTTACATATCTCCAAGTTTCAGATTGGGACTGAATTTCTGTCACAATGGGGAAAATCTCAAAAGCTGTTTACTGTCCTGCTTGAATGCATCATCATAAAATGAATTCCCTTGCAAGATAGGAAATGGAGAGAGCTTCTGGATGGTGTCTGTATCTGTGTGTGTGTGATTCTGTCTGTCTGTGTATGTCTGTTTGTGTGTGATTCTGTGTGCGTGTTCAATGTTTTATATATTTTCAAACTGCATTGATGTTGCCAGTCTCTCTTGCTTTTCCGTATTTATAAACTCAATGTCATCGTTTTGCTGATATAAAATGGTGGCTGTGGACAAATTTAAAATGTCTGCCTGACTGATGTGTGTCATGAATACTTTCACCAAGGGAGAGGGGACAATGTGTCAAAAGCCATTTACATTCATTGATGTTAGCAGAGATAGGAAATTGAGACAGCTCTTGGAAGGGGATGAAAATGTAAATCTCAGATACTGTTTCCAGTGAATCCGGAGAGACAATGTGACATTCCTGAAAAGTCTGCATTACTTTCCAAGCTCCTAGTATATGAGAGAAACATAATATACAAAACCTGAAAGAGCTCAGCCACTGATTTGTAGATTTGCAGCGTTTGATCAGGCTAGGCTAGGCTAGGCCTTATCCCAAATTGAAGGGTTTCTCAAATCCAACACTGACCTTCTGTGGGTTTAAATTGGGAACCCATTGACTATATTCAAGGCTGTAAATAAATCTGGGCTATATTTTTTTCTGTACATAACCACACTGAACCCCCCGATTAAATTCCAAGCTGTAACTCACCCTGGGCTATCTGTTACTCTGTATATAAACCACTCTGAACCCATCGATTAGATTCCAGTCTGTCCCTCGCTCTTGGGTATCTCATATGCTGTATATAAACCACCCCGAACCGCTCGGTTAGATTTCAGTCTCTAACTCACTCATGGGTATCTCACATGCTGTACATAAAAAACCTCAACCCCTTGGTTAGATTAGAGTCTCTCCCTCAATCCTGGGTATCTCATATGCTTTATATAAACCACCCTGTACCCCGCGATTAGATTTCAGTCTCTCCCTTACTCATGGGTATCTCAAACGCTGTATATTAACCACCCCGAACCCCTAGATTTGATTCCTGACTCACCGTCTTTCCTGGTTATCTCATATGCTATACATAAACTTCCCTGAACCCCTTAATTTAATTCCAGTCTGTCCCTCACTCTTGGGTATCTCATATTCTGTTTGTAAACCACCCATAACCCCGCGATTAGATTTCAGTCTCTCCCTTACTCATGGGTATCTCATATGCTGTATATAAACCACCATGAACCCCTCGATTAGATTTTGGTCTCTCCCTCACTCATGGGTATCTCATATGCTGTATATAAACCACCCTGAACCCCTCGATTAGATTCCAGTCTCTCCCTCACACCTGGTTATCTCATATGCTTTATATAAACCATCCTGTACCCCGCGATTAGATTTCAGTCTCTCCCTCACTCATGGGTATCTCATATGCTGTATATAAACCACCCCGAACCGCTCGATTAGATTTCAGTCTCTCCCTCACTCATGGGTATCTCATATGCTGCATATAAACCACCCTGAACCCCTCGATTAGATTCCAGTCTCTCCCTCACACCTGGTTATCTCATATGATTTATATAAACCACCCTGTACCGCGCGATTACATTTCAGTCTCTCCCTCACTCATGGGTATCTCATATACTGCATATAAACCACCCTGAACCCCTCGATTAGATTCCAGTCTCACCCTCACACCTGGTTATCTCATATGCTTTATATAAACCACCCTGTACCCTGCGATTAGATTTCAGTCTCTCCCTCACTCATGGGTATCTCATATGCTGCATATAAACCACCCTGAACCCCTCGATTAGATTCCAGTCTCACCCTCACACCTGGTTATCTCATATGCTTTATATAAACCACCCTGTACCCTGCGATTAGATTTCAGTCTCTCCCTCACTCATGGGTATCTCATATGCTGTATGTAAACCACCCTCAACCCCTCGATTAGATTCCAGTCTCTCCCTCCCTCCTGGTTGCCTCATATGCGGTATGTAAACCACCCTGAACGCCTCGATTAGATTTGAGTCTCTCTCTCTCGCTCCTGATTATATCATATGCTGTATGCAAACCACCACGAACCCCTCGATTAGACTCCCGTCTCTCCATCGCTCGTGGATATATCTTATGCTGTATATAAACCACCCGATCCCCTCGATTAGACTTCAGTCTTTCCCTCACTCCTGGGTATCTCATATGCTGTATATAAACCACCCTGAACCCCTCGATTAGAATCCAGTCTCTCCCTCACTCATGGGTATCTGATATGCTGTATATAAACCATCCTGTACCCCGCGATTAGATTCCAGTCTGTCTCTCACTCATGGGTATCTCATATGCTGTATATAAACCACCCTGAACCCCTCGATTAGATTCCAGTCTCTCCCTCACACCTGGTTATCTGATATGCTGTATATAAACCACCCCAAAACCCTCGGTTAGATTTCAGTCTATTCCTCACTCCTGGGTATCCCATATGCTGTATGTTATCCACCCCGAACCCCTCGATTAGATTTCAGTCTCTCCCTCACTCCTGGGTATCTCATACGCTGTACATAAACCACCCTGAACCCCTCAATTATATTCCAGTCTGTCCCTCACTCTTGGGTATCTCATATGCTCTATATAAACCACCCTGAACCCTCGATTAGATTCCAGTCTGTCCCTCACTCTTGGGTATCTCATATGCTGTATATAAACCACTCCGAACCCTTCGGTTAGATTACAGTCTCTCCCTCACTCCTGGTTATCTCATATGCTGAAAATAAACCACCCTGAATCCCTCGATTAGATTGCAGTCTGTCCCTCACTCTTGGGTATCTCATATGCTATATATAAACCACCCCGAACCCTTCGGTTAGATTACAGTCTCTCCCTGACACCTGGTTATCTCATAAGCTGAAAATAAACCACCCTGAACCCCACGATTAGAGTCCAGTCTGTCCCTCACTCTTGGGTATCTCATATGCTGTATATAAACCACCCCGAACCCCTCTATTAGATTTCAATCCTTCCCGCACTCCTGGGTATCTCATATGCTGTATATAACCCACCCTGAACCCCTCGATTAAATTCCAGTCTCTCCCTCACTCCTGGGTATCTCATACGCTGTATACAAACCATATTGAACCCCTCGATTAGATTCCAGTCTCTCCCTCACTCCTGGGTATCTCATATGCTGTATATAAACCACCCTGAACCCCTCGATTAGATTTCAGTCTCTTGCTCACTCCTGTGTATCTCATATGTTCTAAATAAACCAGCCTGATCCCTTCGATTCGATTCCAGTCTGTCCCTCACTCTTGGATATCTGATATGCTGTATATAAACCACCCCAAAACCCTCGGTTCAATTTCAGTCTTTCCCTCACACCTGGTTATCTCATATGCTGTATATAAACCACCCTGAACCCCTCGATTAGATTCCATTGTGTTCCTCACTCTTGGGTATCAAATATGCTGTATGTAAACCGCCCTGAATCCCTCAATTAGAATCCAGTCTGTCCCTTACTCTTGGGTATCTCATATGTTGTATATAAACCACTCCGAAACCTTCAATTAGATTTCAGTCTCTCCCTCACTCCTGGGTATCTCATATGCATTAAATGAACCACCCTGAACCCCTCAATTTAATTCCAGTCTGTCCCTCACTCTTGGGTATCTCAAATGCTGTATATAAACCACCCCGAACCCCTAGATTTCCTTCCTGTCTCACCGTCGCTCCTGGTTATCTCATATGCTGTATATAAACCACTTCGAACCCCTCGGTTAGAAATCAGTCTCTCCCTCACTCCGGGGTATCTGATATGCTGTATGTAAACCACCCCGAACCCCTCGATTAGATTTCAGCCTCTCCCTCACACCGGGGTGTCTGATATGCTGTCTGTTAACCACCCTGAACCCCTCGATTCGATTTCAGTCTCTCCCTCACTCCTGGTTATCTCATATGCTGTATATAAACCACCCTGAACCCCTCGATTCGATTCCAGTCTCTCCCTCACTCCTGGTTATCTCAAATGCTGTATATAAACCACCCCGAACCCCTCAATTAGATTTCAGTCTCTCCCTCACTCATGGGTATCTCCTATGCTGTATATAAACCACCCCAAACCGCTCGGTTAGATTTCGGTCTCTCCCTCACTCCTGGGTATCTCATATGCTGTATATAAACCACCCGAACCCCTCGATTAGATTTCAGTCTCTCCCTCACACCTGGCTATCTCATATGCTGTATATAAACCACCCCGAACCCCTCGATTAGATTTCAGTCACTCCCTCACTCCTGGATATCTGATACACTGTATATAAACCACCCTAAACCCCTCGATTTGTTTCCTGTCTCACCGTCGCTCCTGGTTATCTCATATGCTGTACATAAACCACCCTGACCCCTCAATTTAATTCCAGACTGTCCCTCACTCCTGGGTATCTCATATGCTGTATATAAACCACTTCGAACCCCTCGATTAGATTCCAGTCTGTCCGTCACTCCTGGGTATCTCGTATGCTGTATATAAACCACTTCGAACCCCTCGATTAGATTCCAATCTGTCCCGCACTCTTGGGCATTTCATTTGCTGTATATAAACCACCCCTAACCACTCGATTAGATTTCCGTCTCTCACTCATTCCTGGGTATCTCATATGCTGTATATCAACCACTCCGAAACACTCGATTAGATTTCAATCTATCGCTCACTCCTGGATATCTCATATGCTGTATGTAAACCACCCTGAACCCCTCGATTAGATTTCAGTCTTTCCCTCACTCTTGGGTATCTCATATGCTGTATATACACCACCCCAAACCCCTCGGTTAGATTTCAGTCTCTCCCTCACTCATGGGTATCTCATATGCTGTATATAAACCACACTGAACCACTCAATTAGATTCCAGTCTGTACCTCTCTCTTGGGTATCTCATATGCTGTACATAAACCACCCCAACCCCTCGGTTAGATTACAATCTCTCCCACGCTCCTGGTTATCTCATATGCTGGAAATAAACCACCCTGAAACCCACGATTAGATTCCAGTCTCTCCCTCACTCCTGGATATCTCATATGCTGTATATAAACTACCCTGAAACACTCGATTAGATTCCAGTCTCTCCCTCACTCCTGGGTATCTCATATTCTCTATATAAACCACCCTGAACCTCTCGATTAGATTTCAGTCTCTCCCTCACTGATGGGTATCTCATATGATGTATATAAATCACCCCGAGCCCCTCGATTAGATTTCAGTCTCTCCCTCACTCATGGGTATCTCATACGCTGTATATAAACCACCCCGAACCCCTCGATTAGATTTCAGTCTCTCCCTCACTCATGGGTATCTCATATGCTGTATATCAACCACTCCGAAACACTCAATTAGATTTCATTCTATCGCTCACTCCTGGTTATCTCATATGCTGTATATAAACAACCCTAAACCCCTCGATTTAATTCCAGTCTCTCCCTCACTCTTGGATATCTCATATGCTGTATGTAAACCACCCTGAATCCCTCGATTAGAATCCAGTCTGTCCCTCACTCTTGGGTATCTCATATGTTGTATATAAAGCACTCCAAAACCCTCAATTAGATTTCATTCTCTCCCTCACTTCTGGGTATCTCAAATGCTCTAAATGAACCACCCCGAACCCCTCGATTAGATTTCAGTCTCTCCCTCACTCCTGGGTATCTCATATGCAAACCACACTGAACCCCTCGATTAGATTCCAGTGTGTTCCTCACTCTTAGGCATCTCATATGCTGTATATAAACCACCCCGAACCCCTCAATTAGATTTCTGTCTCTCCCTCACTCATGGGTATCTCATATGCTGTATATAAACCATTCCAAACACCTCGATTAGATTTCAGTCTCTCCCTCACTCATGGGTATCTCATATGCTGTATATAAACCACCTTGAATCCCTCGATTAGATTCCAATCTGTCCCTCCCTCTGGACACTCTCTTATGCTGTATATAAACCACCCCGAACCCCGCGATTAGATTTCAGTCTCTCACTCACTCCTGGGTATCCCATATGCTGTATATAAACCACCCTGATCCCCTTGATAAGATTTCAGTCTATCCCTCACTCCAGGGTATTTCATATGCTGTATGTAAACCACCCTGAACCCTCGATTAGATTTCAGTCTCTCCCTCACTCCAGGGTATCTCATATGCTATATGTAAACCACCCTCAACCCCTCGATTAGATTCCAGTCTCTCCCTCCCTCCTGGTTGCCTCATATGCGGTATGTAAACCACCCTGAACTCCTCGATTAGATTTGAGTCTCTCTCTCTCGCTCCTGATTATATCATATGCTGTATGCAAACCACCACGAACCCCTCGATTAGATTCCCGTCTCTCCATCGCTCCTAGATATATCTTATGCTGCATATAAACCACCCGAACCCCTCGATTAGACTTCAGTCTGTCCCTCACTCCTGGGTATCTGATATGCTGTATATAAACCACTCCGAAACCCTCGATTAGATTTCAGTCTCTCGCTAGCTCTTGTCTTTCTCATATGCTCTAAATAAACCACCCTGAACCCCTCGATTAGATTCCAGTCTGTCTCTCACTCTTGGGTATCTCATATGCTCTATATAAACCACCCTGAACCCTCGATTAGATTCCAGTCTGTCCCTCACTCTTGGTATCTGATATGCTGCATGTTATCCACCCCGAACCCCTCAATTAGATTTCAGTCTCTCCCTCACTCCTGGGTATCTCATATGCTGTACATAAACCACCCTGAACCCCTCAATTATATTCCAGTCTGTCCCTCACTCTTGGGTATCTCATATGCTCTATATAAACCACCCTGAACCCTCGATTAGATTCCAGTCTGTCCCTCACTCTTGGGTATCTCATATGCTGTATATAAACCACCCCGAACCCTTCGGTTAGATTACAGTCTCTCCTTCACTCCTGGTTATCTCATATGCTGAAAATAAACCACCCTGAAACCCTCGATTAGATTGCAGTCTGTCCCTCACTCTTGGGTATCTCATATGCTATATCTAAACCACACCGAACCCTTCGGTTAGATTACAGTCTCTCCCTGACACCTGGTTTTCTCATAAGCTGAAAATAAACCAACCTGAACCCCTCGATTAGATTCCAGTCTGTCCCTCACTCTTGGATATCTGATATGCTGTATATAAACCACCCCAAAACCCTCGGTTCGATTTCAGTCTTTCCCTCACTCCTGGGTATCCCATATACTGTATATAAACCAACCCGAACCCCTCGATTAGATTCCAGTCTGTCCCGCACTCCTGGGTATCTCATATGCTGTACATAAACCACCCCGAAACCCTTCATTAGATTCCAGTCTGTCCATCACACTTGGGTATCTGATATGCTGTATATAAACCACCCCAAAACCCTAGGTTCGATTTCAGTCTTTCCCTCACTCCTGGGTATCCCATATACTGTATATAAACCAACCCGAACCCCTCGATTAGATTCCAGTCTGTCCCGCACTCTTGGGTATCTCATTTGCTCTACATAAACCACCCCGAAACCCTTCATTAGATTCCAGTCTGTCCATCACACTTGGGTATCTGATATGCTGTATATTAACCACCCCAAAACCCTCGGTTCGATTTCAGTCTTTCCCTCACTCCTGGGTATCCCATATACTGTATATAAACCAACCCGAAACCCTTCATTAGATTCCAGTCTGTCCAGCACACTTGGGTATCTCATATGCTGTATATAAACCACCCCGAACCCCTCGATTAGATTTCAGTCTCTGCCTCATTCCTGGGTATCTCATATGCTGTATGTTATCCACCCCGAACCCCTCGATTATATTCCAGTCTGTCCCTCACTCTTGGGTATCTCATATGCTGTATATAAACCATCCTGATCCCTTGATTAAATTCCAGTCTGTCCGTCACTCATGGGTATCTCATATGCTGTATATAAACCACCCCGAAACCTTCGATTACATTTCAGTCTTTCCCTCACTCCTCGGAATCATATGCTGTATGTAAACCACCCTGAACCCCTCGATTTGATTCCAGTGTCTGTCCCTCACTGGGCTATCTGTTACTCTGTTTATAAACCACCCTGAACCCCTCAATTAGATTCAATGACTTAACTCACTCCGGGCTATCTGTTATTCTGTATATGAACCACACTGAACCCCTCAGTTAGATTCCATGCCTTAACTCACCCTGGGCTATCTGTTATTCTGTATATAAACCACTCTGAACCCCTCAGTTAGATTCAATGACTTAACTCACTCCGGGCTATCTGTTATTCTGTATATGAACCACACTGAACCCCTCAGTTAGATTCCATGCCTTAACTCACCCTGGGCTATCTGTTATTCTGTATATAAACCACTCTGAACCCCTCAGTTAGATTCAATGACTTAACTCACTCCGGGCTATCTGTTATTGATTTGATTCCACTTCATTTCATGTTAAGCTCAAGTTGCCAACACAATCTCATCTCAATAATGATCAATGTATCATGGGTCCTCCTATCTGCTGGCACTACCATCATGTTGACTTACTGATGTTTACGTACGTGATCAGCTGTAGCATCTGAACAATACTGTTTCAGAATTTCTCATCATTTTATACAGAAACATTCAGCTTTTTATATTCTTATTGCAAATCACCTTCCAGAATATTCTCTTGCATCTGCCAATCTTTTCAATATAATTCACAAAACACTGACAGCAAAGTAGATGACATGACGGGATGTAGCAAACTGTTACACTCAGTACGTTTATGTTGCAAAGTAATAATATCCAGTCAGAAACCTGCCCTGGGTCAGGGACAAAACCTCCCTGGGTCTGGAAGTGGGGATTGGGCAGAGAACGGGGTTTTAGTCTGTCACTGAGTTAGTTTGGAAAACTGTTCTGCACATGGACATTTCTCCACATTATATTCAGTTTCTATGTGTGAGTGGGTGTGTGTGTGTGTGTGTGTGTGTGTGTGTGATGGAGAGAGAGAGAGGGACAGGGAGAGAGAGAGGGACAGGGCGAGAGAGTGAGAGGGACAGGGAGAGAGAGAGGGACAGAGAGAGAGAGGGACAGAGAGAGAGAGAGGGTCAGAGAGAGAGAGGGACAGGGAGAGCGAGGGACATGGAGAGAGACAGAGGGACAGGGAGAGAGACAGAGGGACAGGGAGAGAGACAGAGGGACAGGGACAGAGAGAGGGACATGGAGAGAGAGGGACACGGAGAGAGAGGGACAGGGAGAGAGAGGGACACAGAGAGAGAGAGGAACAGGGAGAGAGAGGGACAGGGACAGAGAGGGGGACATGGAGAGAGGGGGTACATGGAGAGACAGGGAAGGGAGAGAGATAGGGACAGAGAGAGAGAGATAGAGAGAGTGTGGGACCAAAACAGAGAATACATGTGTGAGAGAGAGAGCGTGTGTGTGAGAGAGAAAATGGGTGGGGGGAAGACAATACAAGGGGGGGGGGAAGACAATGCGGGGGGTATCTCATATGCTGTATATAAACCACCCTGTACCCCACGATTAGATTACAGTCTCTCCCTCACTCTTGGGTATCTCATATGCTGTATATAAACCACCCCGAACCCCGCGATTACATTTCAGACTCTCCCTCACTCATGGGTATCTCAAATGCTGCATATAAACCACCCTGAACCCCTGGATTAGATTTCAGTCTCTCCCTCAATCCTGGGTATCTCATATGATGTATATAAACCACCCTGTAGCCCGCGATTAGATTTCAGTCTCTCCCTCACTCATGGGTATCTCATATGCTGTATATAAACCACCTTGAACCCCGCGATTAGATTTCAGTCTCTCCCTCACTCATGGGTATCTCATATGCTGCATATAAACCACCCTGAACCCCTCGATTAGATTCCAGTCTCTCCCTCACACCTGGTTATCTCATATGCTTTATATAAACCACCCTGCACCCCGTGATTAGATTTCAGTCTCTAACTCACTCCTGGCTATCTGATACACTGTATATAAACCACACTGAACCCCTCGATTTGATTCCTGTCTCACCGTCGCTCCTGGTTATCTCATATGCTGTACATAAACCACCCTGAACACCTCAATTTAATTCCAGTCTGTCCCTCACTCTTGGGTATCTCATTTGCTGTATGTAAAGCACCCATAACCCCTCGAGTAGATTCCAGTCTGTCCCTCACTCCTGGTTATATCATATGCTGTATATAAACCACTTCGAACCCCACGATTAGATTTGAATCTGTCCCTCACTCTTGGGCATTTCATTTGCTGTATATAAACCACCCCGAACCCCTCGATGAGATTTCCGTCTCTCCCTCATTCCTGCGTATCTCATATGCTGTATATAAACCACCCCGAACCCCTTGATTAGATTTCAATCTCTCACCACTCCTGGCTATCTCGTACACTGTATATAAACCACCCTGAACCGCTCGATTTGATTCCTGTCTCACCGTCGCTCCTGGTTATCTCATATGCTGTACATAAACCACCCTGAACCCCTTAATTTAATTCCAGTCTGTCCCTCACTCTTGGGTATCTCATATGCTGTTTGTAAAGCACCCATAACCCCTCGATTAGATTCCAGTCTGTCCCTCACTCTTGAGTACCTCATATGCTGTATATTAACCACTTCGAACCCCTCGATTAGATTTCAGCCTCTCGCTCACATCGGGGTGTCTGATATGCTGTATGTAAACCACCCTGAACCCCTCGATTCGATTCCAGTCTCTCCCTCACTCCTGGTTATCTCATATGCTGTATATAAATCACCCTGAACCTCTCGAATCGATTCCAGTCTCTCCCTCACTCCTGGTTATCTCAAATGCTGTATGCAAACCATCCCGCACTCCCCGATTAGATTCCAGTCTCTCCCTCACTCCTGGGTATCTCATACACTGTATATAAACCACCCCGAACCGCTCGGTTAGATTTCGGTCTCTCCCTCACTCCTGCGTATCTCATATGCTGTATATAAACAACGCCAAATCCCTCGATTAGATTTCAGTCTCTCCCTCATTCCTGGTTATCTCATATGCTGTATATAAACCACCCCGAACCCCTCGATTAGATTCCAGTCACTCCCTCACTCCTGGATATCTGATACACTGTATATAAACCACCCTAAACCCCTCGATTTGATTCCTGTCTCACCGTCACTCCTGGTTATCTCATATGCTGTACATAAACCACCGTGAACCCCTCAATTTAATTCCAGTCTGTCCCTCACTCCTGGGTATCTCATAGGCTGTATATAAACCACCCCTAAACCCTCGATTAGATTTCCGTCTCTCACTCATTCCTGGGTATCTCATACGCTGTATCTAAACCACCCTGAACCTCTCTATTAGATTCCAGTCTCTCCCTCACTCCTGGTTATCTCATATGGTGTATATAAACCACCCCGCACCTCTCGATTATATTTCAAACTCTGCCTCACTCCTGGTTATCTCATACACTGTATATAAATCACCCTGAACCCCTCGATGTGATTCCAGTCTGTCCCTCATTCTTGAGTATCTCATATGCTGTATGTAAAGCACCATAATCCCTCGATGAGATTCCAGTCTGTCCCTCACTCTTGAGTACCTCACATGTTGTATATAAACCACCCTGAACCCCTCGATTAGATTCCAGTGTGTTCCTCACTCTTGGATATCTGATATGCTGTATATCAACCACCCTGAACCCTTCGATTACATTTCAGTCTTTCTCTCACTCCTCGGAATCATATGCTGTATGTAAACCACCCTGAACCCCTCGATTTGATTCCAGTGTCTGTCCCTCACTCTTGGGTGTCTCATATGCTGTATGTAAACCATAAACCCCTCAATTAGATTCCAGTCTGGAACTCACTCCTGGGCATGTGTTATTGGATCAGTGAAGTGATCCTTGTTGGATGTTGACCGAAGAAAAGGTAAACTAAATGGTCAAATGTTACATTGGGAGCAGGAATGCACGTGTGTGAGAGCGAATGAATGTGAGAGAGAATGCGTGTGTGCGAGACAGAGAGAACGCGTGTGTGCGAGAGTGAATGCATGTGTGAGAGAGAGAATGAGTGTGGGAGAGAGAGAGCGAATGCGTGCGTGAGAGAGAGAATCACTCTGCAAGAGAGAATGCATGCGTGAGAGAGGGAATGAGTGTGTGTGAGAGAGAATGAGTGTGAGAGAGAGAATTAGTGTGCAAGAGAATGAATGCGTGCATGAGAGAGAGAATGGGTGTGAGAGAGAGGATTCGTGTTTGAGAGAGAGAGAGAATGCGTGTGTACGAGAGAGAATGCGTGTGCGCGTGCGAGAGAGAATGCGTGTGTGCGAGAGAGAGAATGCGTGAGAGAGAGAGAGAATGCGTGTGTGTGAGAGAGAGAGAATGAGTGTGAGAGAGAGGGAATGCGTGTGTGTGTGAGAGAGAGAATGAGTGTGAGAGAGAGAGAATGCGTGTGTGTGGGAGAGAGAGAATGAGTGTGAGAGAGAGAGAATGAGTGTGAGAGAGTGCATGTGTGTGTGAGAGAGAGAATGTGTGTGTGAGAGAGAATGTGTGTGTGAGAGAGAGAGAATGAGTGTGAGAGAGAGGGAATGCGTGTGTGTGTGAGAGAGAATGTGTGTGTGAGAGAGAGAATGAATGTGAGAGAGAATGCATGTGTGCAAGTGAGAGAGAGAATGCGTGTGTCCGAGAGAGAGGATGCATGTGCGAGAGAGATAAAGAAAGCATGTGTGCGAGAGAGAGAGAATGCGTGTGTGCGAGAGGGAGAGAGAAAGTGTGTGCGAGAGAGAGAATGCGTGTTAGCGAGTGAGAGAGAGAATGCGTGTGTGCGAGAGAGAGAATGAATGTGAGAGAGAATGCATGTGTGCGAGTGAGAGAGAGAATGCGTGTGTCCGAGAGAGAGGATGCATGTGCGAGAGAGATAAAGAAAGCATGTGTGTGAGAGAGAGAGAATGCGTGTGTGCGAGAGGGAGAGAGAAAGCGTGTGTACGAGACAGAGAGAGAGAATGTGTGTGTGAGAGAGAGAATGTGTGTGTGAGAGAGAGAATGTGTGTGTGAGAGAGAATGTGTGTGTGAGAGAGAATGTGTGTGTGTGAGAGAGAGAATGTGTGTGTGTGAGAGAGAGAATGTGTGTGTGTGAGAGAGAGAATGTGTGTGTGAGAGAGAATGTGTGTGTGAGAGAGAATGTGTGTGTGAGAGAGAATGTGTGTGTGAGAGAGAGAATGTGTGTGTGTGAGAGAGAATGTGTGTGTGAGAGAGAGAATGTGTGTGTGAGAGAGAGAATGTGTGTGTGAGAGAGAATGTGTGTGTGTGAGAGAGAGAATGTGTGTGTGTGAGAGAGAGAATGTGTGTGTGTGAGAGAGAGAATGTGTGTGTGAGAGAGAATGTGTGTGTGAGAGAGAATGTGTGTGTGAGAGAGAATGTGTGTGTTAGAGAGAGAATGTGTGTGAGAGAGAGAATGTGTGTGTGCGTGAGAGAGAGAGAGAAGGCGTGTGTGAGAGAGAAAATGTGTGTGTGAGAGAGGTAATGTGTGTGTGAGAGAGAGAATGTGTGTGTGAGAGAGAGAATGTGTGTGTGCGTGAGAGAGAATGTGTGTGTGAGAGAATGTGTGTGTGAGAGAGAGAATGTGTGAGAGAGAGAATGTATGTGTGCGTGAGAGAGAATGTGTGTGTGAGAGAATGTGTGTGTGAGAGAGAGAATGTGTGTGTGTGCGTAAGAGAGAGAGAGAATGTGTGTGTGAGAGAATGTGTGTGTGAGAGAGAGAATGTGTGTGAGAGAGAGAATGTGTGTGTGCGTGAGAGAGAGAGAGAATGTGTGTGTGAGAGAGAGAATGTGTGGGTGAGAGAGAATGTGTGGGTGAGAGAGAATGTGTGTGTGAGAGAGAATGTGTGGGTGAGAGAGAGAATGTGTGTGAGAGAGAGAATGTGTGTGTGCGTGAGAGAGAATGTGTGTGTGAGAGAATGTGTGTGTGAGAGAGAGAATGTGTGTGTGCGTAAGAGAGAGAGAGAATGTGTGTGTGAGAGAATGTGTGTGTGAGAGAGAGAATGTGTGTGAGAGAGAGAATGTGTGTGTGCGTGAGAGAGAGAGAGAATGTGTGTGTGAGAGAGAGAATGTGTGGGTGAGAGAGAATGTGTGGGTGAGAGAGAGAATGTGTGTGTGCGTGAGAGGGAATGTGTGTGTGTGAGAGAGAATGTGTGTGTGAGAGAGAATGTGTGTGTGTGAGAGAGAGAATGTGTGTGTGTGAGAGAGAATGTGTGTGTGTGTGAGAATGTGTGTGTGTGAGAGAGAATGTGTGTGTGTGAGAGAGAATGTGTGTGTGAGAGAGAATGTGTGTGTTAGAGAGAGAATGTGTGTGAGAGAGAGAATGTGTGTGTGCGTGAGAGAGAGAGAGAAGGCGTGTGTGAGAGAGAAAATGTGTGTGTGAGAGAGAGAATGTGTGTGTGAGAGAGAGAATGTGTGTGTGAGAGAGAGAATGTGTGTGTGCGTGAGAGAGAATGTGTGTGTGAGAGAATGTGTGTGTGAGAGAGAGAATGTGTGAGAGAGAGAATGTATGTGTGCGTGAGAGAGAATGTGTGTGTGAGAGAATGTGTGTGTGAGAGAGAGAATGTGTGTGTGTGCGTAAGAGAGAGAGAGAATGTGTGTGAGAGATTGTGTGTGTGAGAGAGAGAATGTGTGTGAGAGAGAGAATGTGTGTGTGCGTGAGAGAGAGAGAGAATGTGTGTGTGAGAGAGAGAATGTGTGGGTGAGAGAGAATGTGTGGGTGAGAGAGAATGTGTGGGTGAGAGAGAATGTGTGTGTGAGAGAGAATGTGTGGGTGAGAGAGAGAATGTGTGTGAGAGAGAGAATGTGTGTGTGCGTGAGAGAGAATGTGTGTGAGAGAATGTGTGTGTGAGAGAGAGAATGTGTGTGTGTGCGTAAGAGAGAGAGAGAATGTGTGTGTGAGAGAATGTGTGTGTGAGAGAGAGAATGTGTGTGAGAGAGAGAATGTGTGTGTGCGTGAGAGAGAGAGAGAATGTGTGTGTGAGAGAGAGAATGTGTGGGTGAGAGAGAATGTGTGGGTGAGAGAGAATGTGTGTGTGAGAGAGAATGTGTGGGTGAGAGAGAGAATGTGTGGGTGAGAGAGAATGTGTGGGTGAGAGAGAATGTGTGTGTGAGAGAGAGAATGTGTGTGTGTGTGAGAGAGAAAACGCGTGTGAGAGAGAGAATGTGTGCATGCATGAGAGTGTGTGTGAGTGCTAGAAAGAAAGTGTGAAAGTGAGAGAGGAAGTGTGTGTGTATATGAAAGAGTGAATGCATGCGAGTGTGTATGTGTGCAAGTGAACAAGAGTGAGTGCGCACATGAGAGAGTGGGCCTATGTGAGAGACTTTGCAAATGTGTGTGAGAGAAACAGTTTTGGAGAGAGAGAGAGTGAGTGTGTGAAAGTGAGCATATATGAGATGGTGAATGTGAGTGTGTGAGGGTGCGTGTGTCAGAAAGTGTGTATGAGAGTGTGTGTGTAAGAGTGTGTGTGTAACTGAGAGAGTATGTGGAAGCGAGTGTGAGAGAGAGTGAAGAGAGAGAGAGAGAATGAGTGAGTGAAAGTGTGTATGTCAGAGAGACAAAGAGAGAGTGTGCGCGTGTGCATGTTTGTGTGTGAGTGAGATTGTGATAGTGCGTGTGAAAATGTTTGAGTGTGTGAAAGGGCATGTGTGTGAGGGACTGAATGTGGTGTGTGAGGGTGTGTGTGTACACGTGTGAGAGTGTGAGTAAATGAGAGTGAGGGACAGTGTACGGTTTGTGGATCATTACTGGGACAGGGACATAAACACATGGTTTATACACAGTTACATTATGGAGGGACAGCACTGACACGGAAACTGGGCACGCCGATGGAAACACACAGTCCCACCCACCCACACAGAGGCTTAGTCTCACTCTCTCACACACACACAGAGGTATGGTCTCACTCTCACACATACACACAGAGGTATGGTCTGTCTCTCTGTCTCTCACACACACACAGACAGACACACACACACGTGGCATGGTCTCACTATCTTTCTCACACAGAGACATATCTGTGACGATACTTGAGCTCAGACCCTCACTGACTCTCCCACCCCCCCCCAGACAAAATCTGTGCACAGTGCCCATGTCCTGTGTTGGGGTGTGTCTGTGTGTCGGTGCCTGTATGTATGTGTGTATGTCGGTCTGTCTCTGTATGTGTGTGTGTATGTCTGTGTGTGTGTGTCTGTGTGTCAGGGTGTGTCTGTGTGTGTGTCTGGGTGTGTGTGTCTCTGTGTGTATGGGGGGTGGTGAAGGCAGGGGAGCTGTGAGGGTGAAATGTGGGTGTTGAGGGGCAGGCACATGATCTATGATTTAAATTCACAAACTCTGCCAATATTTTTGAGAAAGGGAAAGGAAATAAAAGACTCAAAATCAAGTTAGAAATGGCTGGATGTAGAGCAGGGCAGGGAGAGACAAAGAGAGAGAGACACACACACATACAGGGACAGAAAGAGAGAGACAGAGACACAGAGAAGAGAGAGACACAGGGACAGAGAGAGAAGACAGAGAGATAGAGAGAGAGAGGGAGACAGAGAATGGGACACACAGGGACAGAGAGAAAGAGAGAGAGACACACACACAGGAAGAGAGGGAGAGAGGGACAGAGACAGAGAGAGACACACACAGAGAGACAGACAGACAGGGACAGAGACAGAGATTAATTCTAGGAATCACACATACAGCAGGAAAACCCAAAGAAAACCTCAGCAGATATCCCCCTCTCCATTTCCAGCCCTGTGTGTGTCTCAGGAAGCCTACCTACAGTCAGGCTCTGAGACGCTAGTGTGGGAGTAATCTTTAATATTTTCAAACTGCACTGACACAGCTTCACTAAAAAGGGAGTTGTAGCAACTGGGAAAGATGACATTTTGTTGCCCCCGAATTAACATCACAGTGGGCAGCCAGATCCCCCAAGGCTGCTGTCCTGGGAATTAACATGTCAATCAGACAGAGCCCTCCCCAGGGAGCAGACTGACAGACGATGGGACGTGTCAGAGATGGGCAGGGGTGGGCTTCACTAACCCCTCACCCAGAATAAATGTGTGCAAGGAATTGGTCAGATTCATTCTCCAACCCTGTTCTCTCTCTGTATGGGGAGTGAGCAGCTCTCCCTGTCTGGCTGTGACTGTGTGACAGTGCGTGTGTGTGTGTGTGTGTTTAATAATGTTTCCAGCCTCTGGTTAATTGCTTTCTTATGATTTGTTTGTATTTTGATGTTGCTGTGAGGTTATGAAATGCATTGGGGGTGGGAGAAGGGAGTTGGTGGGATTGTGTTTAACCTGGGATCTTGCTGTGTAATTTTGCATCACACTGCTCTCCCTCACACCCCCCCCACCCCCACCAACTCATCTCTTCTTACTTTTATCCCGAGGAACTTTTGTTGGGAAAGCAGGAAAGTGAAGATCCAAAATGCCTGGGGGAGGGGCCAGGAAAGCCTTGGACAAGAACCACCTCCAGAGGGCAGGGAGCACAGGCCTGAGGCCTGTTGGCCAGGCTGCAGCCCGTGGGGCCCAGGTGAGTGGGGGTCTGTTTCTTCCCCCCCCCCCAACCCCCCGAGGTTTCATCTCCTCTGCGGGTGGGGGGTGAGAGCCTGGTTTGTCGGGGCCTCTGGCTACCTGGGGCCTGTCAGATCATGGGTTCGAAGCCTGGGGTTAAAGTCACCGGGGCATCGGTGACACAAACAGGTGAAACCCCCAGGATCTGGGAGAGGGGACTCCCTCGGGAGGGAACTCTAACCCAAAATATCTGACCCTCTGGAAAGGATTGTCACCCTCTCAGAGGAACGTGGGTCATAGAGAGGTCAGGATGACCGAATTGGACAGTGAGAGACAGAGAGTGAGAGAAAGACATGGAGAATGGTGAGAGCAAGAGAGAGGAGGGGGGGGCAGTGTGAGATTGGGGAATAGCTGCAATATTGGATTCTGGGGTGACAGGAAATAATTAAACTGGAAATAAAAACCATCAGATTATCGAGCTTCTGCAGCACTCTCACTTGTGGGATCTTGCTGTGCGTCAATTGCCCTAATGCCACCGTTGCAGGCAGTGAGTGGTTTTAATCAGCTAACCCGTCATTTCATTGTCTGTCTCACTGAGAGGGGAAAAGCTGGGATCTTGCTGTGCTATCTCCCTGTGAAAGACTTTCCTGCTCTGCCTCTTTCCTCCCAAAGGGATCTTCCTGGCCAGCTGAGGATTTGAAGTGTGTGTTTGGGAGCAGGAAACCTTCAGACAAGAGCTTCCTCCAGAGGGGGGGGGAGGCAGTCCTGAGGCCTGTATGACAGGCTGCAGCCTGTGGGGCCCAGGTGAGGTTTGTCTGTGTATGACCCCGAGGTTTAATCTCCTCTCCCTGGGGAGGGGGCATGGCTATTACCGGGACCTCTGGTTAACCGGGTCCTGTCGGATTGGGGCCTTGTCGTTTTTGAACAGGTTTGAAGCCTGGGGCTAAGGTAACTGGGGCCTTGGGATTTGACACAAATAAGTCAACCCTGTGTGTGTGGGGTTAGATTGCTGCTTGTGGGATCTTGCTGTGTGTACGTGTTTATTAATGTTTCAAGCCTCTGGTCAACTGCTCTGCGGTGATGTCTGTGTATTTCAGTGTCACTGGGATGGTCAGCAATTCATTCATTCATTCTGCAATAATGACACTGAGCCAGGGTCACGTGGGAGATTGGGGAAGGCAGAGAGAGCTGTGGGATCGTGCTGTGCTTGTGGTGCCACTGTTGTATTTTATTTCAAATTGATTGTTTTTTATTTCTCAGTGTGTTTCCCCACCCCCCTCCACGCTCCCCCCAACCCTGGGGGTGAGCAGGACATTGGATCCAGGAGCTGAAGCTGGGGACGAGAGAGAGACAGAGAGAATTAAATCACTTCTGCCGCGAGGAGTCATCACACACAGAATAATCAGAAATTGTCCTGTCTCCTTGTCGTTCATTTACACACACACACGGGGACAAGAATGGTGGGGTTCAGGCTGTCTCTGGGAATTTTACCACAAGGGGGGGTGTTCTGGTCTGGCCTGGGGGAGACAAAAGGGGGAGGGGGGGAAGATGTGGAGGGGGAGCTGCAGCACAGACTGATCCCACAGGTGTCACTGCCTCCCTCTCTCACTCCAGCTTCAGGGACTGAGGGAGGGGTGGACGGAGAATGGGGGTGTGAAGGGGGTCAGACAGACAGACAGAGAGAAGTGAAAGAGAGCACTGACTATCCCAGGGAAAGGTTCATTGGTTTAAAATGGATTTGAGGCCTGGGGTTAAAGGACCCGGGGCCTTGGGATTGTGACACAAACTGGTTCCACCCCCAGGGTCTGGGAGGAAGGACTCCCGGAGGAGGGAATGAATACCTTAACTCTCCAAAGCCCCATTCTAATGTCAGAGTCATGTGCATAGGCCAGGGGGCTAAACTGTGAGAAATCTGAGAGAGACAGAAAGATCTTTGAGATGGAGACAGTGAGGCAGGGGGTGCGGGGGGGGGGGACACAGAGGAAGAGATTTCTGAGATAGAGGGAGAGAGGGGAGGAACAGAGACATCCCAGAGATGGAGAGAGTAAGAGGGGGGAACAGAGAGAGAGGGGGGAACAGAGAGAGGGAGGGAAGATAGAGAGAGAGAGATCTCCGATGGAGAGAGCACAAGACAGGGATCAGAGTGCGCAGGGCACAGGGAAGGTAGAGGGAAATGTTTGGAATTTGTACAACAGGAGGATTGCACCCTCTTGTCCAGGAGACAGCAGCAAACCCTTAACCAGCATCAGGGACACACACCATCTGTCTGTGGTTACCCGGCTGCTCATGGGATCTTGCTGTGTGTGTTTCAAGCGAGCATCGGGTTACTTCCAATTGATTGTTTTTTATTTCTCAGTGTGTTTCTCACCCCCCCCCCCCCGTAACCCTGGGACTGAGCAGGAGATTGGATTGAGGGGGGTGGGGGTGGGGGACAACACGGGAGGGGGGGGCAAGGCAGGAGGGGGGATCAAGGCGGGGTGAGTGAAGACAGGGTGGTGGTCGGCAAAGGCGTGGGTGGGGAAGGAGGCATGGGGAGGGGAGAAGAATGCGTGGGGCTTCCTCCAGAGGGGGGAAGGCAGTCCTGAGGCCTGTATGACAGGCTGCAGCCTGTGGGGCCCAGGTGAGGTTTGTCTGTGTATGACCCCGAGGTTTAATCTCCTCTCCCTGGGGAGGGGGGATGGCTATTACCGGAACCTCTGGTTAACCGGGTCCTGTCGGATTGGGGCCTTGTCGCTTTTGAACAGGTAACTGGGGCGGTGGGATTTGACACAAATAAGTCAAGGAGAAAGTGAGGTCTGCAGACGCTGGAGACCAAAGCTGAAACTTTATTGCTGGAACAGCACAGCAGGTCAGGCAGCATCTAGGGAATTCCTGAAGAAGGGCATGTGCCCGAAACATCGAATCTCCTGTTTCCTAGATGCTGCCTGACCTGCTGTGCTGTTCCAGCAATAAAGTTTCAGCAACAAATAAGTCAACCCATGACCAGCATCACCCACGCTGTGTGCGGGGTTAAATTGCTGCTTGTGGGATCTTGCTGTGCGTACGTGTTTATTAATGTTTCATCAACTGCTCTGCGGTGATGTCTGTGTATTTCAGTGTCACTGGGATGGTCAGCAATTCATTCATTCATTCAGCAATAATGACACTGAGCCAGGGTCACGTGGGAGATTGGGGAAGGCAGAGAGAGCTGTGGGATCATGCTGTGCTTGTGGTGCCATTGTTGTACTTTATTTCAAATTGATTTGGTTCTTATTTCTCAGTGTAACAAGGCGGGGGGGGGGGAAACAAGGCGGGGGGGGGAACAAGGCGGGGGGGGGAACAAGGCGGGGGGGGGAACAAGGCGGGGGGGGAACAAGGCGGGAGGGGGAAGAACAAGGCGGGGGGGGGAACAAGGCGGGGGGGGGAACAAGGCGGGGGGGGGGAACAAGGCGGGGGGGGGGAACAAGCCGGGGGGGAAACAAGGCGGGGGGGGGGGAACAAGCCGGGGGGGAAACAAGGCGGGGGGGGAAACAAGGCGGGGGGGGGAACAAGGCGGGGGGTGGAACAAGGCGGGGGGGGAACAAGGCGGGGGGGGGAAAACAAGGCGGGGGGGGGAACAAATGAAAAATGGCTCGGCAGATGACGTGTCCAGTGAACTTGTGGGTAATGCTAGTTCAGACTAAGCTGGTGAGCACAGCTGGTGAGATATGTGCAGCACTGTCAGATGAGGGATCAAGAGATTATCAAGATGTCAAACTGGCTATTTTGATTGGTTATGAATTGGTACAAGAAGCATATAGACAGAAGTTCAGAAAAATAGTGAAGGAACCAGGTCAGACTTATATTGACTTTGAAAGAATTAACCAGTCATTTTGACAGGTGGGTACTGGCCTTAAAATGGATAAGACCTGTGAGGCTTGAAGGGAGATTATTCTGCTGGAGAAGTTAGAAGACTCACTTCCAGAGATAGTAAGAAATCATGTGAATGAATAGAAAGTTCACGAAGTGAGAAGCACGGCAGAAATGGCAGGTAAATATGCATTGTGGCATATGATGAAATTTAGCTTTTGGCAGGAATTTCATCCTGTGAGGGATAGACATTTGGAGAATGGACGATCACACACTACAAAGCGAACAGTAGCTCACAATAGTTTACCACAGGTGAAGAAAGAAGCCCAAGAGGGCTGAAAGGTGGTGAAAGGCCTCCGCTGCTCTCACTATAAGGGAGTGGAACACATAAACTTACAGTGCTGGTGGTTTAAAAAGGCCACAGGGAAAAAGTTGTTTTCACTGCAGTAAGCTGGGATACACCGTGCTGGGCATTAAAGGAAAACACTTTGGGGAAAGATGTGGTAGAAGAGGCTAAGCCCAGTGGCATTAGTGAAACTGCCCAAGTGGAGCCGAGGAGCTGCAGGAAATTGCACAGCCGAGGCAAGGGCTGGGTATGGAGGCAGTGCCTGATCTCTCTAAAGAATTCACCTCAGTAGATAAAGTTTACACAGAAAGAACGGGGGGAGTTGGACAAGAAGTTACAATTTTGTGAGATACGGGAGCTGCTCAGTCTCTCATCGTTGAGAAGTGAGGCGCCGGAAAAGCAGAACAGATCATGCAGCATCCAAACAGCAGGACAATCGAATATCAGGCGGAAACCCTTCGTTAGGAACATGGTGCGGGGACAAGGTGGCTGAAAGATAAATACAAGGGTAGTAGCTGAGCTGGTGGGAGGGTCACTGGGAAGGGAATAAGAAGATGTACGGGGGAGTGATAGTGATATGTCAGAGGGTAGGGTGGAGTCGATAGATGGAAAGGAAGATGGCTAGTTAGGGTAGTCCGAGAGGGCAGTGCTAGTTTGAACAGTTGGATCTGGGAAAGGTTGGTGGAGGGGAGATTTGGAATTTGGTGAAGTCAACGTTGATGCTATACAGTTTGAATATTCCAGCTGTCCTACAACCGATAGGAGTCCTATCACCCTCCTGTCCGACCTACCACCATCATACCCCGCTTGCATCTACCTATCGCCTTCCAAGCTCCTTCCACCTATCTCCACTCCCACCCTCCCATTTATTTCTCAAACTCCTTCCCCCTCCCTTTCCTCCCACTTTCCTGATGAAAAGCATTTACGCCTGAAACGTCAACGCCCCTGCACCTGGGATGCTGCCGACGAGCTGTGCTTTTCCAGCCCTACACTTTTCAACTCTCATCTCCAGCATCTGCAGCACTCACTTTCTCTCACCCTCTAATAGTAAGAAATGAAAGTTTTTTTCACTCTTTCCGGCATGTTAATCAAGAGCATGTTAATTTGTGGAATGTGGACAGAAATTAAGCATTCCCTTGCATAAGAACAGGATGGGATGCCAAATCAAGATAAGGGAAGTAACACTAAAGTGAGTAACAGAGAGTCAGTTCCAGGAATACAGTTTAATCTTGGGAACGAGTTAGCAGGAGGCGAGGTGCGATAGGCACCCCTTGTGGTGGAGCAGCCAAAGGAAGACTAGAGAATTGGTGAGTTAAAAGAAAATTAACCAGGAATTCTTCCAGACTGCGCAGTAACAAGATCCCACTGTCATAAGTTACAGCAGGAAGGAAAAACGAACGAAAAAGACAAATGTGTTGATGCTCAATGAACTGACCCCCTGTTTGATGTAACGGTGCAGGAAGAACCTGAACAGGCACAGAAAAGGAATCAGAAAATATTGTTGAACGTTATTAACGTAAAGATAGAATCATAAAATTAAAATGGAGCCCCCGATAGGTTACTGCAGAAGGGAAATGGGCCAGATTGTGTTCGCAGTAACGTACAGTGTTATGGGTAGCTCATAAACTACCTCAAGGCGGTCACTAAGGTGTACAGAAGACTCAGGCTAAGATACAGAAGCATTTCTAGTGTCCTGGAATGCGCAAGGACGCATTGCACACAGCCACCACTCTCTGGGTGAAGAAGTTTCTCCTCATCTCTGTCCTAAATGGTCTACCCCATATTTTTAAGTTGTGTCCTGCCTCCAGAGAGTCCAATCCTTTAATAATCTTACATGTCTCAACCAGATCCCCTCTCAATCTTCTAAACCCAAGACTATACAAGCCCAGTCGCTCCAGTCTTTCAGCGTAACTCATGCCATTCCAGGAATTGTGAACCTTGTGAACCAACGCTATACTCCCTGAATAGCCAGAATGTATTTCATCAAATGTGGAGACCAGAACTGCACACAATGCTCCAGGTGTGGTCTCACCAGGGCCCTGTACAGCTGCAGAAGCACCTCTTTGCTTTTATACACAGTACCTCTTGTTATGAAGGCCAGTAATGTATTAGCCTTCTTCACTACCTGCTGTACCTGCATTCTTACCTTCATTGATTGGTGTACAAGAACACCTAGGTCTCTCTGTACTGCCCCTTTACCTAAGTTGATTCCATTTTGGTAGGTAATCTGCCTTCCTGTTCTTGCCACCAAAGTGGATAACCATACATTTATCCACATTAAACTGCATCTGCCATGCATCTGCCTACTCAACTAACCTGCTCAGGTCACCCTGTAATCTCCTAACATCCTCCTCACATTTCACCCTGCTACCTAGCTTAGTATCATCATCAAATTTGCTAATGTTATTACTAATACCATCTTCTATATTATTAATATGTATTGTAAAAAGCTGCAGTCCCAGCACTGATCCCTGCGATACCCCACTGGTCACTGCCTGCCATTCCAAAATAGAGCTGTTTATCACTACTCTTTGTTTCCTGTCAGCTAACCAACTTTCAGTCCAAGTTAGTACTTTGCCCCCAATACCAAGTTAGTACTTTGCCCCCAACCCAGAGACATGGTTAAAGGACCCGGGGCCTTGGGATTGTGACACAAACTGGTTCCACCCCCAGGGTCTGGGAGGAAGGACTCCCGGAGGAGGGAATGAATACCTTAACTCTCCAAAGCCCCATTCTAATGTCAGAGTCATGTGCATAGGCCAGGGGGCTAAACTGTGAGAAATCTGAGAGAGACAGAAAGATCTTTGAGATGGAGACAGTGAGGCAGGGGGTGCGGGGGGGGGGACACAGAGGAAGAGATTTCTGAGATAGAGGGAGAGAGGGGAGGAACAGAGACATCCCAGAGATGGAGAGAGTAAGAGGGGGGAACAGAGAGAGAGGGGGGAACAGAGAGAGGGAGGGAAGATAGAGAGAGAGAGATCTCCGATGGAGAGAGCACAAGACAGGGATCAGAGTGCGCAGGGCACAGGGAAGGTAGAGGGAAATGTTTGGAATTTGTACAACAGGAGGATTGCACCCTCTTGTCCAGGAGACAGCAGCAAACCCTTAACCAGCATCAGGGACACACACCATCTGTCTGTGGTTACCCGGCTGCTCATGGGATCTTGCTGTGTGTGTTTCAAGCGAGCATCGGGTTACTTCCAATTGATTGTTTTTTATTTCTCAGTGTGTTTCTCACCCCCCCCCCCCCCGTAACCCTGGGACTGAGCAGGAGATTGGATTGAGGGGGGTGGGGGTGGGGGACAACACGGGAGGGGGGGGCAAGGCAGGAGGGGGGATCAAGGCGGGGGTGAGTGAAGACAGGGTGGTGGTCGGCAAAGGCGTGGGTGGGGAAGGAGGCATGGGGAGGGGAGAAGAATGCGTGGGGCTTCCTCCAGAGGGGGGAAGGCAGTCCTGAGGCCTGTATGACAGGCTGCAGCCTGTGGGGCCCAGGTGAGGTTTGTCTGTGTATGACCCCGTGGTTTAATCTCCTCTGCCTGGGGAGGGGGGATGGCTATTACCGGAACCTCTGGTTAACCGGGTCCTGTCGGATTGGGGCCTTGTCGCTTTTGAACAGGTAACTGGGGCGGTGGGATTTGACACAAATAAGTCAAGGAGAAAGTGAGGTCTGCAGACGCTGGAGACCAAAGCTGAAACTTTATTGCTGGAACAGCACAGCAGGTCAGGCAGCATCTAGGGAATTCCTGAAGAAGGGCATGTGCCCGAAACGTCGAATCTCCTGTTTCCTAGATGCTGCCTGACCTGCTGTGCTGTTCCAGCAATAAAGTTTCAGCAACAAATAAGTCAACCCATGACCAGCATCACCCACGCTGTGTGCGGGGTTAAATTGCTGCTTGTGGGATCTTGCTGTGCGTACGTGTTTATTAATGTTTCATCAACTGCTCTGCGGTGATGTCTGTGTATTTCAGTGTCACTGGGATGGTCAGCAATTCATTCATTCATTCAGCAATAATGACACTGAGCCAGGGTCACGTGGGAGATTGGGGAAGGCAGAGAGAGCTGTGGGATCATGCTGTGCTTGTGGTGCCATTGTTGTACTTTATTTCAAATTGATTTGGTTCTTATTTCTCAGTGTAACAAGGCGGGGGGGGGGGGAAACAAGGCGGGGGGGGGGAACAAGGCGGGGGGGGAACAAGGCGGGGGGGGGGAACAAGGCGGGGGGGGAACAAGGCGGGGGGGGAAGAACAAGGCGGGGGGGGAACAAGGCGGGGGGGGGAACAAGGCGGGGGGGGGGAACAAGGCGGGGGGGGGAACAAGCCGGGGGGGAAACAAGGCGGGGGGGGGAACAAGCCGGGGGGGAAACAAGGCGGGGGGGGAAACAAGGCGGGGGGGGGGGAACAAGGCGGGGGGGGGAACAAGGCAGGGGGGGGAACAAGGCGGGGGGGGAAGAACAAGGCGGGGGGGGGGAACAAGGCGGGGGGGGGGAAAACAAGGCGGGGGGGGAACAAATGAAAAAATGGCTCGGCAGATGACGTGTCCAGTGAACTTGTGGGTAATGCTAGTTCAGACTAAGCTGGTGAGCACAGCTGGTGAGATATGTGCAGCACTGTCAGATGAGGGATCAAGAGATTATCAAGATGTCAAACTGGCTATTTTGATTGGTTATGAATTGGTACAAGAAGCATATAGACAGAAGTTCAGAAAAATAGTGAAGGAACCAGGTCAGGCTTATATTGACTTTGAAAGAATTAACCAGTCATTTTGACAGGTGGGTACTGGCCTTAAAATGGATAAGACCTGTGAGGCTTGAAGGGAGATTATTCTGCTGGAGAAGTTAGAAGACTCACTTCCAGAGATAGTAAGAAATCATGTGAATGAATAGAAAGTTCACGAAGTGAGAAGCACGGCAGAAATGGCAGGTAAATATGCATTGTGGCATATGATGAAATTTAGCTTTTGGCAGGAATTTCATCCTGTGAGGGATAGACATTTGGAGAATGGATGATCACACACTACAAAGCGAACAGTAGCTCACAATAGTTTACCACAGGTGAAGAAAGAAGCCCAAGAGGGCTGAAAGGTGGTGAAAGGCCTCCGCTGCTCTCACTATAAGGGAGTGGAACACATAAACTTACAGTGCTGGTGGTTTAAAAAGGCCACAGGGAAAAAGTTGTTTTCACTGCAGTAAGCTGGGATACACCGTGCTGGGCATTAAAGGAAAACACTTTGGGGAAAGATGTGGTAGAAGAGGCTAAGCCCAGTGGCATTAGTGAAACTGCCCAAGTGGAGCCGAGGAGCTGCAGGAAATTGCACAGCCGAGGCAAGGGCTGGGTATGGAGGCAGTGCCTGATCTCTCTAAAGAATTCACCTCAGTAGATAAAGTTTACACAGAAAGAACGGGGGGAGTTGGACAAGAAGTTACAATTTTGTGAGATACGGGAGCTGCTCAGTCTCTCATCGTTGAGAAGTGAGGCGCCGGAAAAGCAGAACAGATCATGCAGCATCCAAACAGCAGGACAATCGAATATCAGGCGGAAACCCTTCGTTAGGAACATGGTGCGGGGACAAGGTGGCTGAAAGGTAAATACAAGGGTAGTAGCTGAGCTGGTGGGAGGGTCACTGGGAAGGGAATAAGAAGATGTACGGGGGAGTGATAGTGATATGTCAGAGGGTAGGGTGGAGTCGATAGATGGAAAGGAAGATGGCTAGTTAGGGTAGTCCGAGAGGGCAGTGCTAGTTTGAACAGTTGGATCTGGGAAAGGTTGGTGGAAGGGAGATTTGGAATTTGGTGAAGTCAACGTTGATGCTGTACAGTTTGAATATTCCAGCTGTCCTACCACCAATAGTAGTCCTATCACCCTCCTGTCCGACCTACCACCATCATACTCCGCTTGCATCTACCTACAGCCTTCCAAGCTCCCTTCCACCTATCTCTACCACCATCCTCCCATTTATTTCTCAAACTCCTTCCCCCTCCCTTTCCTCCCACTTTCCTGATGAAAAGCATTTACGCCTGAAACGTCAACGCCCCTGCACCTGGGATGCTGCCGACGAGCTGTGCTTTTCCAGCCCTACACTTTTCAACTCTCATCTCCAGCATCTGCAGCACTCACTTTCTCTCACCCTCTAATAGTAAGAAATGAAAGTTTTTTTCACTCTTTCCGGCATGTTAATCAAGAGCATGTTAATTTGTGGAATGTGGACAGAAATTAAGCATTCCCTTGCATAAGAACAGGATGGGATGCCAAATCAAGATAAGGGAAGTAACACTAAAGTGAGTAACAGAGAGTCAGTTCCAGGAATACAGTTTAATCTTGGGAACGAGTTAGCAGGAGGCGAGGTGCGATAGGCACCCCTTGTGGTGGAGCAGCCAAAGGAAGACTAGAGAATTGGTGAGTTAAAAGAAAATTAACCAGGAATTCTTCCAGACTGCGCAGTAACAAGATCCCACTGTCATAAGTTACAGCAGGAAGGAAAAACGAACGAAAAAGACAAATGTGTTGATGCTCAATGAACTGACCCCCTGTTTGATGTAACGGTGCAGGAAGAACCTGAACAGGCACAGAAAAGGAATCAGAAAATATTGTTGAACGTTATTAACGTAAAGATAGAATCATAAAATTAAAATGGAGCCCCCGATAGGTTACTGCAGAAGGGAAATGGGCCAGATTGTGTTCGCAGTAACGTACAGTGTTATGGGTAGCTCATAAACTACCTCAAGGCGGTCACTAAGGTGTACAGAAGACTCAGGCTAAGGTACAGAAGCATTTCTAGTGTCCTGGAATGCGCAAGGACGCATTGCACACAGCCACCACTCTCTGGGTGAAGAAGTTTCTCCTCATCTCTGTCCTAAATGGTCTACCCCATATTTTTAAGTTGTGTCCTGCCTCCAGAGAGTCCAATCCTTTAATAATCTTACATGTCTCAACCAGATCCCCTCTCAATCTTCTAAACCCAAGACTATACAAGCCCAGTCGCTCCAGTCTTTCAGCGTAACTCATGCCATTCCAGGAATTGTGAACCTTGTGAACCAACGTTATACTCCCTGAATAGCCAGAATGTATTTCATCAAATGTGGAGACCAGAACTGCACACAATGCTCCAGGTGTGGTCTCACCAGGGCCCTGTACAGCTGCAGAAGCACCTCTTTGCTTTTATACACAGTACCTCTTGTTATGAAGGCCAGTAATGTATTAGCCTTCTTCACTACCTGCTGTACCTGCATTCTTACCTTCATTGATTGGTGTACAAGAACACCTAGGTCTCTCTGTACTGCCCCTTTACCTAAGTTGATTCCATTTTGGTAGGTAATCTGCCTTCCTGTTCTTGCCACCAAAGTGGATAACCATACATTTATCCAAATTAAACTGCATCTGACATGCATCTGCCCACTCAACTAACCTGCTCAGGTCACCCTGTAATCTCCTAACATCCTCCTCACATTTCACCCTGCTACCTAGCTTAGTATCATCATCAAATTTGCTAATGTTATTACTAATACCATCTTCTATATTATTAATATGTATTGTAAAAAGCTGCAGTCCCAGCACTGATCCCTGCGATACCCCACTGGTCACTGCCTGCCATTCCAAAATAGAGCTGTTTATCACTACTCTTTGTTTCCTGTCAGCTAACCAACTTTCAGTCCAAGTTAGTACTTTGCCCCCAATACCATGCGCCCTAATTTTGCTCACTAACCTCCTATGTGGGACTTCATCAAAAGCTTTCTGAAAGTCCAGGTACACTACATCTACTGGATCTCCCAAGTCCATCTTCAGAGTTACAGCCTCAAAAAAATCCAGAAGATTAGTCAAGCATGATGTCCCCTTCATAAATCCATGCTGACTCTGACCTATCCTGTTACTACTATCCAGATGTGTCGTAATTTCATCCTTTATCATCGACTCCAGCATTTTTTCAACCACTGATGTCAGACTGACTGGTTTATAAATTCCTGCTTTCTCTCTCCCAACTTTCTTAAAAAGTCGTCCAACATTAGTCACCCTTTAATCCGCAGGAACTGATCCCTAATCTATTGAACTCTGGAAAACAATTACCAACGTATCCACGATTTCCCGAGCCACATCCTTCAGTACCCGGGTTCTAGACCATCAGACTCCGGGGACTTATCAACCTTCAGATCTAACAGTCTCTCCAACACCAATTCCTGGCAAATATAAATTCCGTTAAGTTCAGGTCCTTCAGCCACTGTTACCTCAGGGATTGTTTGTGTCTTGCCCAGTGAACAGAGATCCGAAGTACCAATTCAATTCTTCTGCCATTTCTTTATTCTCCGTAATATATTCCCCTGTTTCTGTCTTCAACGGCCAAATTTTAGTCTTATCCATTTTGTTTTTTGCCTTTCACATACCTAAAAAAGCTTTTACTATCCCCCTTTATATTTTTGGACAGTTAACATCGTACGTCATTTTTTTCTCTGCATGTTTCCTTCTTAGTAATCCTCTGTTGTTCTTTAAAAGCTTCCCAGTCCACGGTTTTCCCACTTATATTTGCTGTGTTATACGTTTTCTGTTTTAATTTATATGTTTCTTAACTTCCCTCGTCAGTCACGGCCACCCATGACTCCTCCGAGGATCTTCCTTCCTTTTTGGAATGAACTGATCCTGCATCTTCTGCATTATACACTGAAGTATCTGCCATTGTTCCTCCACTGTCATCCCTGCTAAGGTATTGCACCATTGAACTTTGGTCAGCTCCTCCCTCATAGCTCCATTATTCCCTTTATTCAACAGAAATATTGTCACTTCCGATTGTACTCTCTCCCTCTCAAATTGCAGACTGAAACTTATTGTATTATGGTCACTCCTTCCCAATGGCTCCTTCACCTCGAGGTCTCTGATCAATTCTGGTTCGTTGCACAATACCAGATCTAGAATTGCCATCATCCCTGGTCGGCTGCAGCACCAGCTGTTCTAAGAATCCACCTCGAAGGCACTCGAAAAAGTCTCTTTCTTGGGGTCCAATACAATCCTGATTCTCCCGCTCTACCTGCATGTTGAAATCCCCAATAACAACTGTAGTAATATCTTTGTGACAGGCCAATTTCAGCTCCTGACTTCACTTATATCCGACATCCAGACTACTGTTTGGGGGCCTGTAGATCACTCCCAAGAGGGTCTTTTTACGCTTAGAATTTCTCAGCTCTATCCACACTGACTCTACATCCCCTGACTCTCGGTTCCCCCCGCACAAGGGCCTGAATACCACCTCTTACCAACAGGGCCATCCCACCCCCTCTGCCCGTCAGTCTGTCCTTGAATATTCATTTTGCAAGCACTGTCCACTTGAAGCCACGCCTCAGTTATCACCAGAATATGGTATCTGCCAATTTTCAAAAGAGCCTCAAGATCATCCATCTTATTTATCATACTTCGTGCATTCATATTTAAAGTATTTTTAAATTTGTTACTACCCTCACTCTTCTCATCAACTCCTATTTCACGCAACCTGACAGTATGATCCCTTTTTGCGTTTTCTGCTTCATTGATACAGTTGTCTTTCTTGACTTCCCTTGTTCCAACTTTCCCTTCAATTTCCTTCTTAAAAATCCAGTTTGTTCCCTCCACTCTCCCCTCTCCCCACTTAGTTTAAGCGCAGCTGTGTGGCAGTAGCAAACCTGCCTGTCAAAATGCTGGTCTCCAACCTCTTCAGGTGCAAACCGTCACTCTTGTATAATTTATGCTTACCACAAAACATACCCCAGTGATCCAAGAATTTAAATCCTTGCTTCCTGCAGCAGTTCCCAGTCACACGTTCAAGTACATTATCTTACTGTTTCTGGCCTCATTAGATTGAGGAACTGGAAACAAACCGGAGATAACCACCCTGGACATACTGCTTTTCAGCCTTCTTCCTAGTTCTCCGAAGTCCCGCTGTAGTATGTTCCTTCTCTTCTTCCCAACATCATTTGTGCCGACATGTACCACCACGTTTGGCTCTTCACCTTTGTCCTTGAGGATTTCCTGCACTCTGTCTGTGATGTCTTTAACCCTGGCATCAGGAAGGCAACGCACCATCCTTAGGTCCCGCCTGCTGCCACAAAACCCCGTCAGTTCCTCTCACTGTGGAGTCCCCTATGACCACGGCTCTGTACAATGTCCGACTCTACCGCTCTGTCTCATCGCCAACTTTTGATTGACAGACCTGGCCGCCTGGCGGACTGACAGTGTCATCTGTCTCTACTGTTTCCAAAAGATTCAACTTGTTCCTGACTGGTACTTTCCCCGGAGTCTCTTGCACCTGTCTCCTCTCTGCCTTCCTCATCGTCTGCTCTCTTTAGCTCTCTTCTGGTATGGTCGGTGTAATAACCTCACTGAAGGTCTTGCCCAGAAAGATATCGTTCTCTCGGATGAGCCTAAGGTCCTCGAGTTCTTTCATCAGCGCTGCAACACGCTCGGTCAGTAGCTGAACGTGCACACACTTTCCACATTTAAACGAGCCAGACAGATCAGAGTCATTGACTTCCCACATCAAGCACGTGGCACACTGAACCAGCTGGGCAGTCATGTCTTCACTTTCTTCAACTGTGGAGTAATCATTTCACTCAAACTCCTTGTCAAAGACTCCTGAGCAAAAGCCACACTCTTCACTCTGCAGTGTCAGTGATGCCAGCCTTATGTAGTTTCAGAGCCATTGAATTCTCTGGATGCCCAATCATCTTCACCACGTTGTATGTTTCCGCTTTTGGTCTGAGGCCTTATTACTCATGGCTGCCTTGTCCCTCAATGTTTGGCAATTCCTGTGGGCTGTGTTCCTTTGTACAGTGCACATACAATATGTTCAAATGCTGGGTCTGATGCCAGAACTTTTCTTTCCAATAATATGACAGTCACTAACTTTGGGAAGAACCCAGCAAGCCAATATATTGAATTCCCGGAAGAAAGTGGATGAAGTAAAATAAGTTGGGACACGAGAGGTAAGAATTTATAGCACACATCCTGATAAGAATGAGACTAGAGTTGGGAATATCAGAAAAGGGGGAAAGTTGAGAGAAAGGGAAAGTATCACTTCTAATGAGGATCAAATAATGTTTTAATGCTTTATAAATTTTGTACATCATGTGCATCATTTTTCGTTAACTGTGTCTCCGTTGCTCATTCAGAATGTGTTGTACACATATGAACAATGTTCTTTATCTGAACACACACTGATTAAACAGTGTATATAAAATCATTTTTCCTCCATTTCAAACTGTCCTGTTGTCGTGCTGGTAGGACATATGAACACCAGCTGGCCATCAAAAGACATGACCCACTATCACAAAGAAGGACACCACATTGACTGTGACAACACACACTTCCTAAGACAAAGTCACGCACGGAACTTCTGAGAGGCATGACATTCTAGCGAGAAGTCCATCAATAAACATATCAATTTAGATCCTAACTACCTTCCCTTGAAAAAAACTGGAAATAATATCATGCGCCTTAAGAAACCAACACCTATAAATAGAGAGGTGGGACGTACCAACAGTGTGTCACCAGAGACTCTCCCTGATGATGTTACCTAGTCATGGAGACGAAACATCTGAAAACAAACCTTCAAGCTCAGCGAGCTCACTTACGTACTTGTAAATGGCTATCTTTCTCTTAATAGTGGAATTTGGGACTTCTCTGTCATTCAGCTTTTAACAGATTATGAGGCGAGGTGAGCTTTTCTGGGTGTGTGGTTTTAATTAATAGAGGGCTTAGACATCAACTTCATAACGATTTGAGGGCTTGTCGTATGGGATTTGAACAGATTTGGGATACAAAAGGTCCCAGCAGATTCCATCACTTGGCAGTTAGTGACCTAGATCTTCAAATAAAACAGGTGACAAAATGCATTTAATTTTGCTTCCTTGTGGTTGGTTAAATTAAAGGAAATGGCTTTTAACATTACTAAAGAGGTTCTGAGGTTTGAAAACGATTCACAAGTTGCCAACACAGTTTAGAAAGACAAAGGAAGGGCACACTTTTAGAATTAACATGTAGATTAGAATTGGGTTTCACTAGGGATAAAAGGAAAGCTATCACCATAATGGAGTTGGTCAAGCACTTTGGTGTATCAGAGAAGCAGGAAACTGTTGGAAAAAAACTTAAATTGCAAGTGGGGCAATTGGAGTTAGAAGCTAAAGAGAGAGACTGAAAGAGGTAGGTAAGTAACAGGTAGTAATAAAACGAGAATCTTTCTTGCCAATTCCTGTATTCAGACAACCTTTCACGCAGCTTATGATTAATCGTGGAGCTCCCCTTTCTAAAGTAAAAGTGGAAACCAATATTTGCTGATAATAATGGATGTGTCTACCAGATTTCCATGGATAATTCCATTATGGGGTGTTAAGGCAAAAAGGGAGGTAGAGGAGTTGTTGGTACCTTTACTCACTGTGAGCTACGCACTGTATTTCAGACAGACCAAGGGTCTCATCTTACCGCTCAGCTGTTTACGGACGTCATGGATAGCTTCGGCACGCAGCAGTTTAAATCAAGTGCATCCCATCCCGAATCCCAGGGGGCCTTGGAAAGTTGGCATCAGAAGCTGAAGACAATATTAACAGCGTACTGTCATAATTACCCAAATGATTGGAATAAAGCGTCTCATTATATTGTTTGCCATTGGAGATGCCCCAAATAAATCTGCTCACTTTACATCCTTTGAGTTAATATTCATATATGAAGTGAGAGGTCCGTTGAAATTAATTAAATTTAAATTGACAGACCGAAGTCGGAGATCTCACACTTGGATGATGTATCTGAGGTAAGGGAGAAATTAGATGGAGTAGGTGAGTTAGCTAAACAACACCTGAAGAGGGCACAGCATGGAATGAAGCAGGTGACAGATAAAAAAGCTGAAACTTTGACGATTCCCCGTGGGATGACACATTAGTATTGCCAGCAGTGGTAGGAAATCCGTTCAAAGCCAGGTTTAGTGGCCCCTTTCCAATTAAAAAAAATGTTGAGTCAGTTAAACTATCTGGTAAAGGTAGTGGATATGACAAAAAATGCTAGAGAATGTCATATGAATGAATAATGCTCCAGATACATTGAAGACTCCGGAACAGAGCTATGGCCAGCTGAATAAATTGTGCAGTTTATCTGTGTAGTGATCGTTAGCAAGTGATTGAAAGCTCACATGTTACAGTTGGCAGAGCATGTCGAATGATTGCAAGAAGCAAACTTGGTAATAAACTTAAAAAAAACAGAATTCGAGAAGGCAGAGGTGATGTTCTTGGGACATTACATTGGACATGGAAGGTTGACCCCACGGAACACAAAGACGAACGGCTTTGAGGAATTTCCACGACCATCCTCGAAGAAAGAGGTGCTTCGATTTTTGGAACTGAGTGGATTCTATCGGAAGTTTATTGCAAACTTTAGCAGCATATTGGCACCCCTGATGGACTTATTAAAGAAGATCACAGAATTGTGGTGGACAGAACAATGCCAGGAGGCATTTGCGAATTTTAAAGCCGGATTAATCATCGCACCAGTTTTAGCTGCACCAAATATTTGGAAAAAAATGAAAATTGTATTTGATGCTCGGGGTATAGGTGTCGGAGAAATATTGATACAGCAAGATGATGTTGGAATTGAATGGACAATTAGCTACTTGTCAAAAAAAACAATATCCACCAGAAGAAAAATACAAAATCTCTCTTATTGTAAAAGAATGATTAAGTTTCGCTCGGGACTGACAATATTTTGATGTTTGGATTAGTGGTGCTGGAAGAGCACAGCAATACAGGCAGTCCGAGGATTTTGCCTGTCTCGGATGCTGCCTGAATTGCTGTGCTCTTCCAGCACCACTGATCCAGAATCTGGTTTCCAGCATCTGCAGTCATTGTTTTTACCTCAATATGTTAATGTTTATATGACAAACAAATTGTCAGAGATGGTTGTGGACAACGACAACCCTCTCGCATTTTTTTTAATGTTTAAAGAACAGAATATGTGACTATTTCATTGGAGTCTTATGTTACCGACTTTAGCCTTACAAACCGTACATGCAGTGGGTCCTAAAATGTGATAGCAGATGTGTTATGCCAGATTTAAAGGAAAATGTTTCGATAAGATTTGACTTATTGCAGTGTTGTATATGTGTGCAGAATTAATATGATTGGTATGGCTGAGATTAATACTTTTGGAATTCATAATAATGGGATTAAGAATTAGAGGAAAACAAATGAAACCATGTTTTCATTCTGCTGGTTTATGTTTTTTTTTCTGAAGCGGGGGGGGGGGAGGTGTTATGAAGCCGAAAGCACTTTCTGACAGAACGGGTTTTGCTGAATAGAAAGTACAGCCACAGATGCCAGCTAAAGGTCACTCTGTTCCACATGTCACCATTAGCTGGGAAATGGATACCTGAGTTTTGGTTTCTGTTTTGACAACAATTCAAATAAAACCAAATAGTTCAAATAACGCTCAGGATACCAGAAGCCAACGGAATTTGGATATTATTGTTTGGACACCTGGAAAGCAATCAAATTATGAGAATTATTGTATCATGGGAATATATAATCCCAGCATTTTGAACACTAGAGGGGAGAGCCACTGCCATCCAACAGCAGTGTAACTGCTGTAGAGCAGGAGTGTTAACTGGCCATCTCAAACACTTTCTATCAAATATACATGTCCATTTAAAAGCTACTTGCAATATATTTAAAAAATGACCCAGGGAGATCAGCAGCTGGAAGAGTGAACACAGCGGAGAAGATGGATTCTATGTGGTCTTGAGATTGTAATGTTTAATATGTGGGTTGTTGGAACAGCATATTTTTACAGAGTTGGAGTCAGATATTAAGTAGCTAAGAAAAGAGGGGCGTGTATTTGAGAATAGTTGTTGTTTAGTATTCACTATTAAAGATAAGAAATTAGCTTGTTATTTTTTGTTTTAGTACTGGAATGTAGGAGATCTGTGTTTCTTATATTTTAAAAGATTACGAGCTTTTAATTAACACAGGGGTTCAACTCTACTTTGTAAATGTCCACCCACACTCACCCCATTTCCCAGCAGTTGACCTATATCCTTCCAGTCCTTTCCTATCCACATATTTATACAAATGCTTTTGAAATATTGTTAATGTACCCCCTCAGCCCCATCTGCTGGCAGCTCAACCACGTGCCATCTCTGGGTAAAGAAGTGACCCCCCAGGTTCCCTTTTATTCCTTCCACTTTAACCTTAAACTGATCCGTTCCAGTCCTCGATTCTCTACACCTTGGAAGAAGACTGAGAGCATTGACCCTATTCATATCCCTCGTGATCTTATATAGCTCTATTAGGACACCCTCATTCTCCTACACGCTAAGGAAGATGTCCTAGCTTGTCCAACATCTCCCTATAACTCAGAACATCGGGTCCTGGCAACGTCTTTGTGAATTTCTTCTGCACTCTTTCTAGTTTAATAACATCCTCCCTATAACAAGGTGACAAAACTGAACACAATACTCCAAGTGCGGCCTTACCAAAGTCCTGTGTAACTGCAACATAAATTCCCAACTCTATACTCAATATCCTGCCTGATGAAGGCCAGTGTGCTAACAGCCTTCTTCACTGCCCTCTCTACATGTGACTCCACTCTGAGAGAACAGTGCACCTGAACGCCAAGGTCTCTCTGCCCACTACACCCCTTAAGGCCCTCTCAGTCACCGTGAAACTCTTACCTTGATTTGATTTTCCATAATGGAAGACCTCACACTTCTATATTCAATACCATTTGTAATTTCTCGGCCCACCTCCCCACCTGATTACGGTCCTGCTGCAATTTCAGATAATTTTCCTCATTGAACATGCTCCCACTCACTTTAGTGTCATCTGCAAACTTACTAATCATATCTTGTACATTCTCAACCAAGTCATAGATAACAAACAGCAATGGACCCAGACTCCAGTCTGACAAGCATCCTTCCACTAAACCCTCTGCTTCCTATCAACAAGCCAACTGTGTATCCAATTGGCCACTTCCCCCAGCATTCCATGTGATGTAACCTACCTGAGCAGCCTGACGTGTGGGACCTTATCAAAGGTCTTACTGAAATCCATAGAGACTATGGCTGCTGCTCTGCCTGCGTCAACTTTCTTGGTCACTTCATCAAAGAACTCTAACAAATTTGGGAAGCATGATCTCCCACTCACAAGTCTATGCTGACTGCTCCGAATCAAACCCTGTGTAAGTAATGGGTACAGTCAATGGTATGCTGTCCTTCATTGTAAGATGATTCGAGTAAATAAGTAAAGCCATCTTCCTGCTATTGTACAGCCTTGCTGAGAGATCATTTGGGGCACTCTGTGCAGATTTGATCTCCTTTGTAAGAAATTATCTCCTTACCACAGATACGGGTGATGGTAACATGAGGATAGAGTGAAGAAGCTGAGTGTTTAATCTGTAGAGCTGTGAGAGACGAAGAAATGGTGATGCTGAAACACGAGGAGTGGCAGCGATCACTTATTTCCAAAAGAGACATTGATAGGGTGAGAAATTCCATACTTTACCCAGGATTGATTGGTTTGATTTATTGTCACGTGTACCTCAGTACAGGGAAACACTTTATTTATGAGCAGTGGAGGCAGATCTTAGTAAGGTTGAACAGGCAGATCATAGGGTGGAAATAGGCTTGGACAGAAGAAGGCGTTCAGGTTACACTGAACAGGACGTGCACTAGACAAGATCAACATGAGTAATACCATCATTATTTGAACTTAGAGAGTCCATTAATCAGTCTAACGTGACTTTCCTAATAGTTTATATGTCTTAAGTAACTCTCCCCACGTTATTGTGCAGTCGGTGTGTGAACCCTGTACTGAATGCCATGTTGCTCACAATCCCTAACAGCAGCCACAATACATTCCATCTGAAACAGGTAGCCATTCCCACCAGCATCCACCCTAGATAGAAACACCAGGCTGTCTTCTCGGAGGTGAAAGATGCCTTTCTGATACTTCACACAAGACATATGGCTTCCTTCCTCACCACTAGAAAACCACGTTAAGTGTGTATCATGAGCGATGGCGCCACGAGGAACAAAGTGGAGCAATCTGTCTGTGCAGCCTCTGCTCCACTTGGTCATCATACTAGAGCATCATTAGGAGATAGTGAGGACTTTGGGTGCTGGAGATCAGAGGAGACAGTGGTTTGCTGGAAAGGCACAGCAGGAGAGTCGACGTTTTGGGCATAAGCCATTCATCAGGATCAGCATCAATTATCTCATTCTGTCCCTGTGTAAGTGCATTGAGGTGGGAATGGCCTCCTGCTGTTCCTGTGTAAGTGACTCAAGGGATTGAATGGCTTCTTCATCGTCTGTTTGGACAGGGCCAAGAGCCTGATTGGGTTACCCCTGGTTCCTGTTTGACAGCTCGATGTGCTGACAAGTGTGATGATGTTGCAGCTTTAAGAGGTTATTTTGTCCTGGTTTCTTTTAAGAGAGAGATTGAATGATCGTTACCAAGCTGGCTAGTTAAGACCACTTGAGTAAACAGCGAGGGAAGCCTTGTGTTTATTTTAATAAAGACTGAATGGATGTGACCAGCTCTCATAGATTAGGATCTCTGGGTTTTGCTTTCTCAGTAATAACAGAAACTATTGGGGTCTCCACTGAGTTGGAAGCTTCAGTGACTATCTCCTGGCTGCTACACTCTCTTAATTTTCTCTTGCTGCTGTTTTTAATTCCTGGATTGGAGAAATATTTGTGACAATCTGTGTCTGAATATTCCTTTTTGCCAAGGGCTGTGGTTATGCGATTTTCCTGTATTGGAACAGTTCATTAGTAATAGCTCCACGATCTATTATTCTGTTAACTTGGCCAATAGAATTAAGTTATTCTAAATTTCCCTTTCCTTGGTTTCATTTGATCTTCCGTGTTTAAATAAATGGTGTTTTGCTTCACAACGAGTAGTTTGACCAGTCGCATTGCATCTGGAACAGACAGTTTACATTTCATTTAAAATATGGAAATATTATAGTCTAGGTTACCGCCCTCAAATATTTTTGAGGGGCTCTGGCGTGGTCCATCACACTAGACTCCTTCTCTTCCTGAATTATATGCGGGAGGCACTGAATGGGCTGTCCCTGTTCTTCTCCAATACTGTCAATGGTCTGAATGACTTCCTCATATTCCTGTGAAACCAGAGTGAGCTGCTGAATGAACTCTTGTTTTACTGTGGCAATGTGCAGTGTCAGGCAGTGCTGTTACATGAATGTTACAGACACTTTACCGGAACAAACCTGAGTGGTGTCTAGGTCTTGCTGCACATGGACAGAGACCAGTTCAGGAGCTGACGAGGGACAAAACGCTCTGAACATTGTGGCATCTTCAGTGACCATCCCCACATTCTGATCTTATGGTGGGGAGGGTGGGGGCGGGGAGACATTGATGAAGAAGCTGAAGATGTTTATGAAGAGGAAGCTACCCTGAGGATCTCCCACAGAGCTGAACACATGACTGAGATGATAAACATCTTCCTTTGTGCCATGTTTGACCCCAAACACTGGAGAGTTTACTCTGATTCCCAGTAAGTCCAGTTTTGTTAAGTTCCTTGATGCTTCAGAAGTTAACCACAGCCTTGATATCAGGGCCAGTCATTTTTGTCTGAACCCTTGTGTCAGCCTCTTTTGTTCATATCAAGAAGCCATGATATAGGAGCAGCGAGTGCTTTCTTCAAACAGGTGGTATTGCATGTCAGGATTTCTGTTCTCAACACTGTTCGGGGAGCTAGATGACTGAAAGTATTTCAAGACAAGGTCGATGGATATTGACCTGTCAGAGAATTGAAGGCTATGAAGAATTGGGAATGAAAGAGGATTTGAGACCAAGAGCATATCAGCCATGATCATAGGGAAGGACAAGTCAGGCTTGGGGAGTGAACAACCTGCCCCTGTTTCTAATGTACTCACATTCTGTTATTGGAACGTTAGTGGGTGTTATTTTCATGAATGTGCAATTACTGAATATTGCAGCCAGAGAGAACTGAGGATATTGTGAATGATCTGTGGGTTTACCTATATTTGGGTCTACAATATGACCAATAAATAAAGCACAAGTTGCAGAGAGGGGAAATTTTGTAAAGAGAGATGAGGGGCCTCTTTCATATCCAGCCTGGGTTTTCCAATTACATTTCCCAAATCACCTCAAAGCGTGTGGGACTGTCTTGAAGGGCTGAATGGTCTCCTCTGTTTCTGTGCATCAGGTTGTAGATGTAAGTAGCCTCCAAACGCTCCTGTCTAGCAGGTATGAGGGGCTGAACGGAACACAGGTACATGGGACTGAGGAGCAGGAGTGGGGCATTAGATACTTTGATCCTTCTCCACCAGGCAGTAAGACTGTGGCTGATCAGGTTGGGGTCTCAGCTCCACTTTCCTGACTGTATCCCATTATCCGTGACTCACTTCCCTGTCAAATATTTAACTAACGCAGTTTTCAGTCCATGTGAACATCGAGGCACAATAAAAACTTCTAGTGAAGAGATTTCCCACTTGAAAGGTCCTTTAAGACTTTTTCGTCATTCTTCTTATAGAATCAGAGTCCTGCAGAACGGAAACAGACCCGTTAGTCCATCTGTTCACTCCGGTCAGATACCAAATCTGATTTAGTCCCATTTTCCAGCATTTGGCCAATATCCCTCCTGTGGTTTTACCCAACGTGACCACTTCCTCTGACAGCAGTTTCTGTACACACAACACTCTCTGTGTGAAACATTTATCTTCAGGTCCTTTCTAAATCATTCGCCCTCTCGCCTTCAACCTATGCTCTCTTGTTCTGGACTCCCCTATATTGGGATCAGAACGTGGCTATTCAGAAAATCGATGTCCCTGATGATTTTATACACCTCTATAATGTCACCCCTCAGCCTCTTACACTCCAGGGGGAAACACCTCAACCTAATCAACCTCTCCCCGAAGCTCAAACCTCCAGTCCTGGGTCATCTGTATAAATCTTTTCTGCAGACAACCGAGTTGCACGCAGTATTCTTAAAGTGGCCTCACCAACATCCTGGGAGAGTTGGATTTTGCTGAATTCCCTTTGCTTTAGGCAGTGAGGATATTCCAGTGAATTCTGGTTAGGGATCACCCAAAGGGTAGCACGGTGGTTAGCACTGCTGCCTCACAGCACCAGGGAATTGGGTTCGATTCCAGCCTTGGGTGACTGTCTATGTGGAGTTTGCACATTCGCCCCTTGTCTGTGTGAGCTTCTAATGGGTGATCCAGTTTCCTACCACAGCTCAAACTGTGTAGGTTCGGTGGATTGGTCATGCTAAATTATCTGTAATGTTCAGGGATATCTAGATTACGCTCATTCGTCAGAGGTAAATATAGGGAAATGGATTGGGAAGGTGGATATGGACTTGTTGGCCCAAAAGGCCTGTTTCCACACTGTAGGGATTATATTCCAATAAGAATGGTAACGATGACTTTAGAGTTTGTTTTTAGCTCACACACATTGCTGTGATGAGGAAAAATGAAGGAGTGAGAGTGCAAGAGGCCGTTCCTTCTCAGGCAGATTACATTGTCTCCCACTCTGAGCTGAATCACAAAGGAATGTCATCCTCTCCCAAACTGTACCATGTGAGCTTTCCTTGTACATTGTCCCCATCACATTCCCTGTTCCATGTAGGTGCACCATTGCTGCTGTCATACATACACAGAGCCATACCCTTAGCAGAAAATGGTCTCGGTCATTTTGAAATATGTTTACATGTCCCTGCGTTATTAAAAAAATAAAATGTTTAATTTATTCAGAATACCTGTGTTAAACTGAACGCATTTTTTAAACAAATACAGAAATTGCTGGAAAAGCTCGCCAGGTCTCTCAGTACCCAGATGCTGTATTTGTACCAGCCTCCACCACTTCCGCTGACAGCTCATTCCAAATACACACCACCCTCTGTGTGAAAAGGTGCCCTTTAGGCCTCATCAAAAACTTTTCCCTCTCACTTTCAAACAATGCCCTCTCGTATTGGACGCCCCAACCTGGGGAAAAACCCTGACTACTCACCCTATCCATGACCGTTCGGATTTTATAAACCATTACTGCTGCGAAATATGGCCCCAATCAACACGAATGGCTGTACTTTCAGTTATCCTGGGCCTAAATTCTGAAAGTCAATACTGACACCTCTTCCTTCTCCATCAAGTCACAATTCTAAATCCATTTTAATCAGTTTGTTCAGATGTATCCTGAGACACTTCTGTGGGATGTGCACCTGGACCTTTGTGCCCGGAGGTAGGGACACTAGCATCACTCGGCAATACCCATAAAGCTGTAACATTATTCTCCTGTGTGTTTGTTCATCAGCCTGTTCTGACATGCTGGGACATACCGCTGCAACAGGAAGGACTTGAATCCAGTCCTTCTAGTCCAGAGCTTGGAGCGCTACCACATAAGTTCAGGAATTGGAATCAAATCCAGAGATCTGGCTCAGAGGCAGGGACACTACCGAGCACACTACCATACCCAGATTTTGAGTCATATTTTAGAGCCCACTTTCAGCTCAGTGTGGATGTATTACAATCAGGTTACAATTACTGAATTACGTAAAACAATTTGTATTATTAATCAAATGCAAGATATTTGTCTCAACTGTAGGATGTTGAGTGTATGTGCTTTGACATCGAAATTAACTATGACCATCTTTAATCGCTATTATCTGTAGTCTGCAATATTAGGGAAAGAAATCCTGCAGACACACTCTGCCCAATGAAGGGTCTCAAATAGATATTTATTACTGAACACCAGAGACAAAGGAAGAGCTTAATTTCTGGTCCCAAAACACCGATCACTCTTAACCAACTCTAACGTGCGACTGCCTTCTTCCTAAAACAATGAAATGATACCAGGCCGGTTATTACTGTCCAGCCTCTGCTCCTCACTGACTGTGTCTACAATCTGTCCCACCTCCCCCTCTCCACACAAGGCAACCCAAGCTAGGGGTCTTTGTGAAAATCAAGGCCGGAGTGTGCAGGCCTCCTGGAGGGGGATGGGCATTTTAAAACTGAAGGGGGAGGGTGAGGGGGCAATAATATCACACACTGGACTGAGGGGTGGCAGATGGAGTTTAGTTTGGATTAATGCGAATTATTGGATTTGGTAAATCAAACAAGAGCAGGATCTATACAATTAAAAGTAGGGCCTTTGGCAGTGTTGTAGGACAGAGAACTAGGCCGTCAGGTATAATTCTTTAAAATGTGCATCTCATACAGATAGTGTGGTTAAGGAGGTGTTTAACACACTTGTCTTCATTGGTCAGACCTTTGAGTATCAGAATTGGGACGTCATGTTGTGGTTGTACAGGACATTGGTGAGCCCACTTCTGGAATACTGTGTCCAGTCTGGTCACCCTGCCCGCTCATTCCATAGGCACACCACCCTCTGGGTGAAACAGCAGCCCCTTAGGTCACTTTTAAATGTTTCCCTCTCACCTTAAACCTCTGCCCTCTAGTTTTGGACTTCCCGTACCCTTCGAAAACACCTTGACTATTCACTTTGATATTATTGACCTTGATATAATTAAGATGGAGAGGGTTGAGAACCGATTAATCTGTATGTTGCTGGGAAAGGAGGGAGTGAGCTATAAGTAGACGCTGGTAGGCCGGGACTTTTTTCACTGCAGATTATGAGATTAAGGGGTAACTTTACAGAGGTTTATAAAATCATGAGGGGTACAGATAAGCTGAAGGGCTGATGTCCTTTCCCTCAAGGTGGGGATTCAAAACTGAGGGATATTTTAAGGTGCGAAGAAAAAGATTTGCATAAGTCATGAGAGGTAATTATTTGAAATAGAATCTGGCTTGTGTGTGGAATGAACTTCCAGAGGAAATGGTGAAAGCAGGGACAGTTACAATGTTTAAAGGACATTTAGATAAGTACATGGATAAGACATCAGTTTGGATGGTGCTGTGAGCAGCTGCCCTCGCCCTCCCCCTCTCTGAATGAATCCCTGTTGGTTTTCACCCTCTGCCAATGTCTGTGCAGTGGCGTGGGGAGGCCAGCAGAGGGTGGCATTGCATCACTTTAAGCACCACAGAGACAGCCAGACCTGCCCCACACAGAGACACACAGATACACACACAGGGATGGTTAGGGCACTACGTGTAGCTCATCTGGTAACTTAAATGAAACATAAAGAAATGCTCAATTCGCTTCGTAAACTGTTAAAATATGAGTGTCGGATCTACCAAATCCCACTGTTTAAATAAAAACATCAATTTATTTTTTAACTCTGAAAGTGAATATTTTACATTAACTATTCACAACACTGAGACCCCCTTCCTCTTAACTGCTTATTACCCGACTTCAGCTCTACAGTAATATACTGTGTCTGGGTCTGCCATCCTCTCATTCCACAGGAGCTTTTAAGCTGTCAGTTCAGAACAGCATTCACCCTCGCTTAAAGGTACAGTACACGCTTTCAACTTCATCACATTATACCCTGGTGAATATCGATAAGTGGGACCTATCCGGATTTCTCTTGCTCTGTGGTTTGTCAATATTTCATTTGCTCCGTCTGGTGTGTGCAGGATCTTTGTTGCTCCATTGACAGCATGTCGACTCTGTCCATAGGAATATATCAGTATTTCACTTGCTCACACTCGTGTGTGTGGGGTAGGATTTCAGTTGTTACATGGGGACCGTGACGCTATGACAATCTCAATGTTTGTAGATGGCACCGAACCTGGAAGAACTCTGAAGTCTATGGAGGAGAGTGTGGAACTCTAACAGGACAGTGACACGTTGGTGTAGTGTTCAGGTGTATGGCAGATGGGGATCAGTGCAGAGCAGTGTGAGGTGATACACTTCGGTAGGAAAGACAATGAAAGACAGTTTAAAACAGGCTGTGCCATTATAAAGGGGGTGCAGGAGCAGAGAGTCCTGGGTGTATATGAGCACAGATTGTTGAAGATGTCAGGACAAGTGGGGAGAGCAGTAACTGTCACAGATTAGTTTCAGTATCTGAGCTGTTTACAGGAGGAAGTGTAGGAGGGAGTCTCCATGCTCCCTCCCTGGGAGGTGGTGGTGACGATGTGTTGTGAGCCCACCCTCCTGCCCACCGAGACCGTGGGGTTTCCATTTGTACCAGCTCGACACAAAAGGGAGATGGCATCAGGGCCATGGCTCCTAAGTTGTGCCAGGGGGAAACGGAGCTGCCAGGGGGTTTAAAGTGAGAATTGCCCTTCACTGATCATTGCTCCTTACTCGGTCGGTGGGACATGGATGTTTCAGAATCTCCACACGAGGCGTCCCGGTCCTCTCCAGCTTATACCAGGGTCCTCCCCACATGGCAGGGGGAGGGGGTGAGGGAACGGATATCGGGCACTCCACCACCTGGATAGGCCCTTCCTGTCCTATTCCAGGTAGTTTCTCCTGGAAAGGGAGAAAGGGAGGAGAGAGGGAGGATGGGAGTGAGTGCTGTTAGTGCTGGTGTAGGTGGGGGACATGGTCATGGTGAGGTGTCTGGAGGGAGTCAGTCCACTTTGTTGTATCCATGCCGTGTTATTAATGTGGTGGTGCTGGGGGGGGGGGGTAAAGTGGAGGGAGAGAGAGAGAGAGACAAAGAGACAGACAGAGACAGAGAGAGAGAGCGAGAAGTTGCAGCATGCAGCAGTGAGAGTGATGACCATGAGCCTTGTTCGGGGGTCGGTGCTATAACAGATATACAGTGAGTGTGAGGGAGCAGAGAGATTACGGTGAGCCTTATCCTGACAGAGCGGGGAAGGTTATTGATGCTTGTCCTGTATTGCTGGGCATTTCTTCAGACCGCAGATACTGCACTGAGCTGGGTGTGAGCTCAGACCATGCTCGTTGGGTCTGGTGGTGTGGCCCACTCTGAGAAGAGAATGGTCCCCCTCTGTACTAGCCCTTTCACCAGGATCTCCGTGCTCCTGTCGACAAACCGTGGTGTAATTAGCCCTTATCTGCCATGCTCGGGGTAAACTGTGCAGGACAGCTCCTAACAGAGAAAGCTCAACCGTGTGCTCAGTGGCCTTTTAAAGATGGTGCCAGTGTCATGGATCATGGAATATCCAGGGACACCCGGGCGATGGTGAGTACCTCCAGCCATATTGGGTGGGAGAATCGGGCTGGTATTGAATGAGAGGGACACCAGTGGGTGGGTGGTTAATGAGGTGAGTTCGATAAGATAGCACCAAGAAACTAGTTCGGCCTAGTGTAGATGATCCCTCCGTCACAGTCAATGGAAATGGCACTGAGACAAATTATTGTTAGATTTGGCCTAATGAGCCAAAGACTCTGTTGACCCTACACCCAGATACAAAGCTGCAGAACAAATACTCATCTAAAACTCTGCATCATCTGAACTCCCACCAATATCATGTTCACCTACAATTCCTGGAAACACTTATGTTACAGGATGCTGTTAAAATGTTTTCATTTCTGCATTCTGAAACCTGGGAACACATCCTTCCATAAGGCTGTCTCTCAGTCTCCCCCTCTCTGTCTATTTCCCATACCCCTCCCATTTGTTATTGTTTAAACTGATTCCCCCTCCATCTCTGTATCTCTGTGGCAGTGATGTTCACACTCACAGCACACCCTTGTCAGGGCACAATGGAGAGATGGAGATGGAAATGGGTGGGAGCTGTACATCCTGTCACTTCCAGCCCGGGCTGCAAGTTTCCCCGGGCTGGGCAGGGATCTCACACACTGTTACTGAGCAATGCACTGGGGTGGGGTACACAGCCCTACATGCTGGGAGGGTAACTGCTCCTGGGTTACAGGTCAATGCACTGGGGTGGGGTACACAGCCCTATATGCTGGGAGGGTAACTGCTCCTGGTTTACAGATCAATGCACTGGGGTGGTGTACACAGCCCTACATGCTGGGAGGGTAACTGCTCCTGGGTTACAGATCAATGCCCTGTTGTGGTGTACACAGTCCCACATGCTGGGAGGGTAACTGCTCCTGGGTTACAGATTAATTCCCGGGTGATCACTGCGCAGGTCGCTGTGCTGGTCAGACTATCTGGTTGAGTTTTATAGATAATGCACTGATGTGGTCTGCACAGCTCCGCGTGTTGGACAGATATCTACTACGGGGTCATCGATCAGAGCACTGCTGTGGTCTGCACTTCTCACCTCGGTGGACAGATTATGGTCTGGGATTATAGCTCAATGCCCTGATCTGATCTGTGCAGTGCTCCACTCTGGACAGATTGCTGCGTTGTATTGACCAGTGCAATGGATGAATCTGGACAGATTGCTGGTTTCTACTGAGCAGGACACTGGCCTGGTCTGCACAGTGTTCCACGGAGAACAGATATCTCCCCTGGGTTGGTGTCTGGGCTGGTTCTGTGCGGTGAATTGAGAATGTGGGATATCTAACCATTCCAGCTGATCTGGCAATGCCTTAAGCTCCCATTCCTGTGATTGGACCCTCCGTCTCTCACCCCATTAATTTACAGTGTGTCCAGGTACAGTACATCATGTTGGTGGGGGGGGGAGTAAGGGGAAAGGTGATGGACAGGTCAAGGAGATCCCCGGGACGTTCTGTCCCTGACATTCTATAACTGACATTCCCCGGAACGTTCTGTCCCTGACATTCTATAACTGACATTCCCCGGAACGTTCTGTCCCCGACATTCTATAACTGACATTCCCCGGAACGTTCTGTCCCCGACATTCTATAACTGACATTCCCCGGAAAGTTCTGTCCCCGACATTCTATAACTGACATTCCCCGGAACATTCTGTCCCCAACATTCTATAGCTGACATTCCCCGGAACGTTCTGTCCCTGACATTCTATAACTGACATTCCCCGGAACATTCTGTCCCCAACATTCTATAGCTGACATTCCCCGGAACGTTCTGTCCCTGACATTCTATATCTGACATTCCCCGGAAAGTTCTGTCCCCGACATTCTATAACTGACATTCCCCGGAACATTCTGTCCCCAACATTCTATAACTGACACTCCCCGGAACGTTCTGTCCCCGACATTCTATAACTGACATTCCCCGGAACGTTCTGACCCCAACATTCTATAACTCACATTCACCGGAACGTTCTGTCCCCGACATTCTATAACTGACAGTCCCCGGAACGTTCTGTCTCTGACATTCTATAACTGACATTCCACGGAACGTTCAGTCCCCGACATTCTATAACTGACATTCCTCGGAACGTTCAGTCCCCGACATTCTATAACTGACATTCCCCGGAACGTTCTGTCCCCGACATTCTATAACTGACACTCCCCGGAACGTTCTGTCCATGACATTCTATAACTGACATTCCCCAGAACGTTCTGTCCATGACATTCTATAACTGACATTCCCCGGAACGTTCTGTCCCCGACATTCTATAACTGACATTCCCCGGAACGTTCTGTCCCCGACATTCTATAACTGACATTCCCCGGAAAGTTCTGTCCCTGACATTCTATCACTGACACTACCCAGAACGTTCTGTCCCCGACATTCTATAACTGACACTCCCCGGAACGTTCTGTCCATGACATTCTATAACTGACATTCCCCGGAACGTTCTGTCCCCGACATTCTATAACTGACATTCCCCGGAATGTTCTGTCCCCGACATTCTATAACTGACATTCCCCGGAACGTTCTGACCCCGACATTCTATAACTCACATTCCCCGGAAAGTTCTGTCCCCGACATTCTATAACTGACATTCCCCGGAACATTCTGTCCCCGACATTCTATAGCTGACATTCCCCGGATCGTTCTGTCCCCGACATTCTATAACTGACACTCCCCGGAACGTTCTGTCCCCGACATTCTATAACTGACATTCCCCGGAACATTCTGTCCCCGACATTCTATAGCTGACATTCCCCGGAACGTTCTGTCCCCGACATTCTATAACTGACACTCCCCGGAACGTTCTGACCCCGACATTCTATAACTGACTCTCCCCGGAGCGTTCTGTTCCCGACATTCTATAACTGACATTCCCCGGAACGTTCTGTCTCCAACATTCTATAACTGACATTCCCCGGAACGTTCTGACCCCGACATTCTATAACTCACATTCACCGGAACGTTCTGTCCCCGACATTCTATAACTGACACTCCCCGGAACGTTCTGTCCCTGTCATTCTATAACTGACACTCCCTGGAACGTTCTGTCCCTGACATTCTATAAATGACATTCCCCGGAACGTTCTGTCTCCAAAATTCTATAACTGACATTCCTCGAACGTTCTGACCCCGACATTCTACAACTGACATTCCCCGGAACGTTCTGTCCCTGACATTCTATAACTGACATTGCCCGGAACGTTCTGTCCCCGACATTCTATAACTGACATCCCCCGGAACGTTCTGTCCCCGACATTCTATAACTGACATTCCCCGCAACGTTCTGTCCCTGACATTCTATAACTGACACTCCCCGGAACGTTCTGTCCCCGACATTCTATAACTGACATTCCCCGGAACGTTCTGTCCCCGACATTCTATAACTGACATTCCCCGCAATGTTCTGTCCCTGACATTCTATAACTGACACTCCCTGGAACGTTCTGTCCCTGACATTCTATAAATGACATTCCCCGGAACGTTCTGTCTCCAAAATTCTATAACTGACATTCCTCGAACGTTCTGACCCCGACATTCTATAACTGACATTCCCCGGAACGTTCTGTCCCCGACATTCTATAACTGACATTCCCCGCAATGTTCTGTCCCTGACATTCTATAACTGACATCCCCCGGAACGTTCTGTCCCCGACATTCTATAACTGACATTCCCCGCAATGTTCTGTCCCTGACATTCTATAACTGACACTCCCTGGAACGTTCTGTCCCTGACATTCTATAAATGACATTCCCCGGAACGTTCTGTCTCCAAAATTCTATAACTGACATTCCTCGAACGTTCTGTCCCCGACATTCTATAACTGACATTCCCCGCAATGTTCTGTCCCTGACATTCTATAACTGACACTCCCTGGAACGTTCTGTCCCTGACATTCTATAAATGACATTCCCCGGAACGTTCTGTCTCCAAAATTCTATAACTGACATTCCTCGAACGTTCTGACCCCGACATTCTATAACTGACATTCCCCGGAACGTTCTGTCCCCGACATTCTATAACTGACATTCCCCGCAATGTTCTGTCCCTGACATTCTATAACTGACACTCCCTGGAACGTTCTGTCCCTGACATTCTATAAATGACATTCCCCGGAACGTTCTGTCTCCAAAATTCTATAACTGACATTCCTCGAACGTTCTGACCCCGACATTCTACAACTGACATCCCCCGGAACGTTCTGTCCCCGACATTCTATAACTGACATTCCCCGCAACGTTCTGTTCCCGACATTCTATAACTCACATTCCCCGGACGTTCCGTCTCCGACATTCTATAACTGACATTCCCCGCAACGTTCTGTCCCCAACATTCTATAACTGACATTTCCCGGAAAGTTCTGTCCCCGACATTCTGTAACTGACATTCCCCGGAACGTTCTGTCTCCAACATTCTATAACTGACATTCCCCGGAACGTTCTGTCCCTGGCATTCTATAACTGACATTCCCCGGAACGTTCTGTCCCCGACATTCTATAACTGACATTCCCCGGAACGTTCTGTCCCCGACATTCTATAACCGACATTCCCCGGAACGTTCTGTCCCCGACATTCTATAACCGACATTCCCCGGAACGTTCTGTCCCCGACATTCTATAACCGACATTCCCCGGAACGTTCTGTCCCCGACATTCTATAACTGACATTCCCCGGAACGTTCTGTCTCCAACATTCTATAACTGACTCTCCCCGGAACTTTCTGTCCCCGACATTCTATAACTGACATTCCCCGGAACGTTCTGTCTCCAACATTCTATAACTGACTCTCCCCGGAACTTTCTGTCCCCGACATTCTATAACTGACATTCCCCGGAACGTTCTGTCTCCAACATTCTATAACTGACTCTCCCCGGAACTTTCTGTCCCCGACATTCTATAACTGACATTCCCCGGAACTTTCTGTCCCTGACATTCTATAACTGACATTCCCCGGAACGTTCTGTCTCCAACATTCTATAACTGACATTCCCCGGAACTTTCTGTCCCTGACATTCTATAACTGACTCTCCCCGGAACGTTCTGTCCCCGACATTCTATAACTGACATTCCCCGGAAAGTTCTGTCTCCAACATTCTATAACTGACATTCCCCGGAACGTTCTGTCCCCGATATTCTATAACTGACATTCCCCGGAACGTTCTGACCCCGACATTCTATAACTGACATTCCCCGGAACGTTCTGTCCCCGACATTCGATAACTGACATTCCCCGAAACGTTCTGTCTCCAACATTCTATAACTGACATTCCCCGGAACGATCTGTCCCCGACATTCTATAACTGGCATTCCCCGGAACGTTCTGACCCCGACATTCTATAACTCACATTCCCCGGAACGTTCTGTCCCCGACATTCTATAACCGACATTCCCCGCAACGTTCTGTCCCCGACATTCTATAACTGACATTCCCCGGAACGTTCTGTCCCCGACATTCTATAACCGACATTCCCCGCAACGTTCTGTCCCCGACATTCTATAACTGACCTTCCCCGGAACGTTCTGTCCCCGACATTCTATAACTGACATTCCCCGGAACGTTCTGTCCCCGACATTCTATAACTGACATTCCCCGGAACGTTCTGTCCCCGACATTCTATAACCGACATTCCCCGCAACGTTCTGTCCCCGACATTCTATAACTGACATTCCCCGGAACGTTCTGTCCCCGACATTCTATAACTGACATTCCCCGGAACGTTCTGTCCCCGACATTCTATAACCGACATTCCCCGCAACGTTCTGTCTCCAACATTCTATAACTGCCATTCCCCGGAACGTTCTGTCCCCGACATTCTATAACTGACATTCCCCGGAACGTTCTGTCCCCGACATTCTATAACTGACATTCCCCGGAACCTTCTGCCCCCGACATTCTATAACTGACATTCCCCGGAACGTTCTGTCCCCGACATTCTATAACTGCCATTTTTGTCAGTAATTCCGACCTTCCCATTTGTTATTCCAGCTCCAATTATTTTAATAAATCCCTGAATACAGGGACACATTTGAAAATCTCACTGGGTCCCCGATCAAACGGGTCCCTTTGCCTCCAGGCTGATGGATAATGGGTTTGTTTTCCTTCCTCACAGTTAACGTAGTGACCATCTACGTCCTGCTTTATAAAGATTGTGGATTGTCTCCATGTGTCAGACGTTACCTGGGGGCCATGGCAGCGGCGGATCTCCTGGTCATTATCCTCGACCTGATCCTGAGACACATTCCCATTGTTTATCGGGAACAGTTTTATTTCCTGATGGACTCCGTCCCCGTGTGTAATATCCACGCCGTCCTGCTTTATGCAGCCACTGACTGCTCTGTCTGGTTCACGGTCACTTTCACCTTTGATCGGTTTGTGGCCATTTGTTGCCAGAAGCTGAAAAGTAAATATTGCAGTGAGAAGACGGCGGCTGTGGTTCTGGGAGCAGTGACTGTGCTGAGCTGTTTAAAGAACATTTCCTGGTATTTTATGCTCTCGGCTCGGTATTGGCTGTGGAACGTCCCCTGGTTTTGTGATGTAACAGACGGTGCTCTATTCTCCATTGTCTGGGTCACAATCGAGTTCCTCCACCACATTCTAACCCCGTGTGCCCCATTTCTCCTGGTTCTGCTGCTCAATGTTCTCACCGTCAGACACATTGTAGTGACCAGCAGAGCCCACAGGAGACTCCGCACTCACACCAATGGGGACGCTCAGTCTGACACTGAAATGAGAAACCGAAAAAAATCCATCATTTTACTGTTTGTGATCTCGGCCAATTTCATCCTGTTATGGTCATCGTTAATGCTGTATTCTATATGGTACCGGATGATTGATATTGTGGTTTCCCCTCTGTATCTCCATCGCTTTGTGCGGGAATTGGGCTTCATGCTGCAGCTCCTCAGTTGCTGCACAAACACCGCGATTTATGCCGTGACCCAGACTAAGTTCAGGCAGCAGTTGAAGAATGTGCTGAAATATCCCTTCACCCAAATCCATCCATCAATCAAATTCCCTCATTAATCAATCCATCCGGGATTTTCTCATTTCAGTTCCGTGTTTCAGCGATGGAGCAGCCTGTCGCTATGGTAACAGACTGAGGGTAGCGCTGGTTTGTCCATCCTTATCCCACAGGAGGGTTACAGGGAAACATTTCAATGTTTCTCACAACTCAGGGGCCAGTGAGAAAAGGCACCATCCCACTGACTGTATCCATCGCTTCCATTTGTAACCAATAAAAATATTGATTAAAGCGTGCCGAGCAGCAGAGTGACTGATGTTGTTGGGTGTCTTTGTGTTGGAGAAGCTGAGCTGGAGAGAGACAGACTCAGCCCCAAGTCCTGGTCCTCAGGGAAGGGGAGGGCACCGGGCCCTGAGCTCAGGAGCTGGGTTTAACTCCCTCTGCACCCCCCCACTCCAACGTGGCCTCCCCATTTCGTCTCCCCCACTCTCTCCACCTGCCTCCACCTTTCCTCACCCCCCTCCCCTGCACTCTCTCTCTCTCTCTCCTGCCGTCTCTGTCTCCCTCCCGCAATTCCGTCTCTACTCCATTTTTCCCCCTCCTCCCATCTCCCACATCTCTCTGTCATCTCACAACCACCCCTCCAACCACATGCAGCCACAGCACCAACCACAACACCCCTTCCCAGTCTCTGGATCAGAGGGAGAGGGATGCGTCAGGGAGACAGACAGCGTCAGAAAAGGAGGGAGGGGCAGGAGGGAGAGATATTTAGTCAGAGAGAAAAAGAGGGAGGTGAGGAGTAAGAGAGACCGAGGGAGGTGGATCGAGAGTGAGAGAAGGTGGAGAGAGAGTGAAGGAGCAGGGAGAGAGAGAGAGAGAGAGAGAGAGAGAGAGAGAGAAAGGGAGAGACAGAGAGAGAGAGAGACAAGGTGAGGGATAAAGTGAGGGAGACATAACGAGAGAGGGGTCAGAGAGAGGGGGACAGAGAGAGAGGGGGACAGAGAGAGAGGGGACGGAGAGAGAGGGGACGGAGAGAGGGGGACAGAGAGAGAGGGGGACAGAGAGAGAGGGGACAGAGAGAGGGGGAAGAGAGAGAGGTGGACAGAGAGAGAGGGGACAGAGAGAGGGTGACAGAGAGAGAGGGGGACAGAGAGAGAGGGGACGGAGAGAGAGGGGATGGAGAGAGGGGGACAGAGAGAGAGGGGGACAGAGAGAGAGGGGGACAGAGAGAGGGGGAAGAGAGAGAGGGGGACAGAGAGAGAGAGGGGACAGAGAGAGGGGGAAGAGAGAGAGGGGGACAGAGAGAGAGAGGGGACAGAGAGAGGGTGGCAGAGAGCGAGGGGATAGAGAGGGAGACAGAGAGAGGGGGACAGAGAGAGAGGGGGACAGAGACAGAGGGGACGGAGAGAGAGGGGAGGGAGAGAGGGGGACAGAGAGAGAGGGGGTCAGAGAGAGAGGGGACAGAGAGAGGGGGAAGAGAGAGAGGGGGACAGAGAGAGAGGGGACAGAGAGAGGGTGACAGAGAGAGAGGGGGACAGAGAGAGAGAGGGGACGGAGAGAGAGGGGACGGAGAGAGGGGGACAGAGAGAGAGGGGTACAGAGAGAGAGGGGACAGAGAGAGGGGGAAGAGAGAGAGGGGGACAGAGAGAGAGGGGACAGAGAGACGGTGACAGTGAGCGAGGGGACAGAGAGGGGGACAGAGAGAGGGGGACAGAGAGAGAGGGGGACAGAGAGAGAGGGGGACAGAGAGGGGGACAGAGAGAGAGGGGACAGAGAGAGAGGGTGACAGAGAGAGGGGGACAGAGAGAGGGGGACAGAGAGAGAGTAGGGCAGAGAGAGAAGTGACAGAGAGGGGGGACAGAGAGAGAGGGATAGAGAGAGGGGGAACAGAGAGAGTGAGGGGACAGAGAGAGGGGTTATATAGAGAGGGCTGGGACCGAGAATGGGGGACAGAGAGGGGGGTTCAGAGAGAGGAGTCAGAGAGAGGGGGTACAGAGAGAGGGGACAGAGAGTGTGGAAACAGTGAGAGAGGGGGACAGAGAGAGAGGTACAGAGAGAGGGCTGGGACCGAGAAGGCGGGACAGAGAGGGGGGATAGGGAGAGGGGGGATAGAGAGAGAGGGGGACAGAGAGAGGAGGTAGAGAGAGGGGGATAGAGAGAGGGGGACAGAGAGGGGGGACAGAGAGGGGGACAGAGAGGGTGGACAGAGAGAGGGGGGACAGAGAGAGTGAGGGGACAGAGAGAGGAGGTAGAGAGAGAGGTCTGTGACCTAGAAGGGGGAACGGGGGGTGGGGGGACAGAGAGGGGGGTCAGAGAGAGGGGTAAAGAGAGACGGGAACAGAGGGGGCGGGCTGAGAGCGGGGGGACAGAGAGAAGGGGGGACAGAGAGAGAGGAGGACAGAGAGAGGAGGACAGAGAGCGGCAGAGATGGCGGGGCCGAGAGAGAGAGGGGGACTGAGAGAGAGGGACAGAAAGAGTGAGTGGACAGAGAGGGGGCTGGGGCCGAGAAGGTGGGACAGAGAGGGAGACAGAGAGAGAGGGGACAGAGAGAGGAGGCAGAGGGGGATGACAGAGAGGGGAGACAGAGAGAGGGGGGACAGAGAGAGGGCTGAGACCGAGAAGGCGGGACAGAGAAGGGGATAGGGAGAGGGGGGACAGAGAAGGAGGGGGACAGAGAGAGACGGGATTGAGAGAGGGGGGAAAGAGAGAGGTGAGACTGAGAGAGGGGGAGTGAGAGGGGGTATAGAGAGAGGGGTGGTGACAGAGAGAGAGGGGAACAGAGAGTGAGGGGAGTTAGAGGGGGTATAGAGAGAGGGGTGGTGACAGAGAGAGAGGGGGGACAGAGAGAGGGGGACAGACAGAGGGGGGACAGAGAGGGGGCAGAGAGAGGGGGTACAGAGAGAGAGGGGGACAGAGAGAGGGGGACAGACAGAGGGGGGACAGAGAGGGGGCAGAGAGAGGGGGTACAGAGAGAGAGGGGGACAGAGAGAGGGGGACAGACAGAGGGGGGACAGAGAGGGGGCAGAGAGGGGGGTACAGAGAGAGAGGGGGACAGAGAGAGGGGGGCAGAGAGCGGGGGCAGAGAGAGTGGGTACAGAGAGAGGGGGACAGAGAGAGAGGGACAGAGAGAGAGGGACAGAGAGAGGGGGAACCGAGAGAGGGCTGGGACCGAGAAGGCGGAACAGAGAGGGTGTACAGAGACGGGGACAGAGAGAGGGGTGTCAGAGAGAGGGTGGACAGAGAGGGGAGGGACGGAGATGGGGGCATAGAGAGAGGGGGACAGAGAGAGAGGGGTACAGAGAGGGGGACAGAGAGGGGGCAGAGAGAGGGGGTACAGAGAGAGAGAGGGACAGAGAGAGGGGGGCAGAGAGAGGGGGCAGAGAGAGTGGGTACAGAGAGAGTGGGACAGAGAGAGAGGGACAGAGAGAGGGGGAACCGAGAGAGGGCTGGGGCCGAGAAGGCGGAACAGACAGGGTGTACAGAGACGGGGACAGAGAGAGGGGTGTCAGAGAGCGAGGGGACAGAGAGCGGGGGGACAGAGAGCGTGGGGACAGAGAGCGGGGGGACGTGGGGGGGACAGAGAAAGGAGGACAGAGAGAGGTGGGAACAGAGAGAAAGGGGGTCAGAGAGGGGGCAGAGGGGGAAGAGAGAGGGGTGACAGAGACAGAGGGGGACAGAGAGAGAGGGGGAAAGAGAGAGAGGGGACAGAGAGAAGGTGGTGGACAGAGAGATGGCGACAGAGTGAGAGGAGGGTACAGAGAGAGGGGTGGACAGAAAGAGGGGGACAGAGAGAGGATGGAAAGAAAGAGGGGGAAAGGGAGAGGGGGACAGAGGGGGCGGATAGAGGGAGTGGGGACAGAGAGAGGGAGGGACAGAGAAAGAGGAGGACAAAGAGAAGGGGGACAGAGAGGGGGCGGTCAGAGAGAAGGGGGGTCAGAGAGAGAGGGGACGGGGACAGAGAGAGGCGGACGGGGGGGACAGAGAGAGGGGGATAGAAAGAGGGGGACAGAGAGAGGGGGGACAGAGGGAGGGGGTCAGAGAGAGGGAGGACAGAGGGAGGGGGACAGAGGGAGCGGGGACAGAGAGGGGTGTCAGAGAGAGGGGGGATAGAGAGAGTTGGGATCAAGAGAGGGGGAGAGAGAGAGGGGAACGGAGGGGGGTGACAGAGAGAGGGGGAGAGAGAGAGGCGGACGGGTGGACAGAGAGAGGGGGGATAGAAAGGGGGGGACAGAGAGAGGGGGACAGAGAGAGGGGGATAGAGAGAGGGGGACAGAGAGAGGGGAACGGAGAGAGAGGGGGGATCTGGAGAGGGGGATACAGAGAGAGGGGGGTCCGTGAGAGGGGGGACAGTGAGAGGGGGCAGAGCGATGGTGTCAGAGAGGGGAGAAAGAGAGATGGTATGACAGAGTGAGGGGTGACAGGGGGAGCAGAGTGTGTGGTACAGAGGGGGCAGACTGAGAGTGGAGTGCAGAGAGGAGGGACAGAGAGAGAGGGGACAGAGGAAGAGGGGGGATAGAGAAAGGGGGGAGAGACAGAGAGGGGGACAGAGATTGGGGACAGAGAGAGGGGGACAGTGAGAGTGGGGACAGAGAGCGGGGGACAGAGAGCAGGGGGACAGAGAGCGGGGGACAGAGAGCGGGGGACAGAGAGCGGGGGGACAAAGAGCGGGGGGACAGAGAGAGGGGACAGAGAACGAGGGGACAGAGAGCGGGGGGACAAAGAGCGGGGGGACAGAGAGAGGGTACAGAGAGAGGGGGACAGAGAGAGGAGGGAACAGAGGAAAAGGGGGTCAGAGAGGGTCAGGGGGAAGAGAGAGGGGTGACAGAGAGAGAGGGGTGACAGAGAGAGGGGGGACAGAGAGAGGGGGACAGAGAGAGAGAGGGGACAGAGAGAAGGTGGTGGACAGAGAGATGGGGACAGAGGGAGAGGAGGGTACAGAGAGAGGGGTGAACAGAAAGAGGGGGACAGAGAGAGGATGGAATGAAAGAGGGAGAAAGGGAGAGGGGACAGAGGGGGCGGATAGAGGGAGTGGGGACAGAGAGAGGGAGGGACAGAGAAAGAGGGGGACAGAGAGAGGGGGACAGAGAGAAGGGGACAGAGAGAAGGGGGACAGAGAGAGCGCGGTCAGAGAGAAGAGGTGGTCAGAGAGAGAGGGGGGACAGAGAGAGAGGGGACAGTGAGAGAGGGAGTAGAGGGGGGACAGAAAAGGGTGACAGAGAGAGGGGGACATGGAGAGGGGAGGGACAGAGAGACAGAGACAGAGAGAGAGGGGGACAGAGAGAGAGGGGGACAGAGAGACAGGGGACAGAGAGAGTGGTGGCAGAGAGAGGGGGACAGAGAGAGGGGGACAGAGAGAGGTGGACAGAGAGATGAGGCAGGGAGAGGGCGACAGAGAGAGAGGGGGACAGAGAGAGAGGAGGACAGAGAGACGGGGACAGAGAGAGTGGGGCAGAGAGAGGGGGACAGAGAGAGGGGGACAGAGAGAGGGGGACAGAGAGAGGGGGACAGAGAGACAGGGGACAGAGAGAGTGGGGGCAGAGAGAGAGGGGGACAGAGAGAGTGGGGGCAGAGAGAGGGGGACAGAGAGAGGGGAACAGAGAGAGGGGGACAGAGAGAGGGGGACAGAGAGAGGAGGCAGAGAGAGGGCAACAGAGAGAGAGAGGGGGACAGAGAGAGACGGGACATAGTGTGGGGTACATTTGAGGGAGTCAGAGAGAAGGGGACAGAGAGAGAGGGGGACAGAGAGTGAGGGGGACAGAGAGAGGGGAACAGAGAGACGGGGGTACAGAGAGAAGGGGTCAGAGAGTGGGGGTCAGAGATTTGGGGACCTAGAGTGGGGGTACAGAGTGTAGTGACAGAGTGGGGGACAGAGAGTGGAGCGGATTAGAGGGGGTCAGAGAGTGGGGGACAGAAGGAGAGAGTTCAGAGAGGGGGACACACAGAAAGAGGGGGGACAGAAATAGAGGGAGGGACAGAGAAGGAGGGGGACGGAGATGTGGGAAAGAGAGGGGGGGGCGGAGATGGGGTGGACAGAGAGGAGGGAGAGAGCGGGGAGAGAGAGAGAGAGAGGGGGACAGAGAGAGGGGGACAGAGAGAGAGGGGGTAGAGGGGGACAGAAAAAGGGTGACAGAGAGAGCGTGACAGAGAGAGGGCGGACAGAGGGTGGAAAGAGATAGAGGGGATAGAGAGAGGGGGATAGAGAGAGGGGTGTCAGAGGGGGGACAGAGAGAGGGGGCCGGGGTTGGTTGGGAGTGGGGCGGAGCAGAGGTGGGGACAGAGAGTGGGTGGACAGAGTGGGAGGTACAGAGAGGGTGGACAGAGGGGTGGAACAGAGAGTGGAAAAGAGAGGTGGGAGACAGGGAGGGGGGACATAAAGAGGGGGAACAGAGAGTGGAGGACAGAGGGCGGACAGAAAGGGGGACAGAGAAAGCGGGGACAGAGAGGGAGGAGAGAGAGGGGGACAGAGATAGGGCGTCAGAGAGAGGGGGAAATAGAAGTGGTCAGAGAGTGGGGAGAGAAAGTGGGGGTCAGAGTGGGAGGACAGAGTAGGGGACACAGAGAAAGATGGGACAGAGGGGGGTACAGAGAATGGGCGGAGCAGAGTATGGGACAGAGAGAGGGGGGCAGAAAGAGGGGCACAGAGAGAGAGGGGGCAGAGAGAGAGCGGGACAGAGAGGGCCAGATAATGGGGTCAGAGAGAACGAGAGAGGGGATAGAGAGAGAGGGGTGACAGAGAGAGAGGGGACAGAGAGAGAGGGGACGGGGGGGATGGAGATAGGGGGGTAGAGATGGGGCAGAGAGAGGGGACAGAGACAGGGGACAGAGCGAGAGGGGGACAGAGATAGAGGGGGTAGAGCGAGGGAGACAGAGAGTGGAGGACAGAGAGAGAGGGGAGACAAAGAGGGGGACAGAGAGAGGGGACAGAGGGAGAGGGGTACAGAGAGATGGGCGACAGAGGGGGTACAGAGAGAGGGGGCTGACAGAGAGGAGAGGTACAGAGAGGGGAGAACAGAGAGGGGGGATTGAGAGAGAGTTGACAGAGATAAAGGGGACAGAGAGGGGGCAGAGAGAGGGGGTATATATAGAGGGGGACAGTGAGAGGGGGACAGAGAGGGAGGGAGGATAGAGAGGGGGCAGAGTGAGGTGGGACAGAGAGATGGGGACAGAGAGAGGGGGACAGAGAGAGATGGAGACAGAGAGAGGGGTACAGAGGGAGGCGGTACAGAGAGAGGGAGGACAGAGAGAGGGAGGACAGAGAGAGGGAGGACAGAGAGAGGGAGGACAGAGAGAGGGGGACAGAGAGAGGACAGAGAGAGGAGGACAGAGAGAGGAGGACAGAGAGAGAGCGCGGATGGGGGCACAGAGAGAGGTGGGACAGAGAGAGTGAGGACAGAGAGAGGGGACAGAGAGAGGGGGCAGAGAGAGGGGGACAGAGAGAGGGGGCACAGAGAGGCAGGTTGGGGTGTACAGAAAGAGGCGGGACAGAGAGAGGGAGGACAGAGAGAGGGGGCAGAGAATGGGAGGATGGGGGGACAGAGAGAGGGGGCAGAGAATGGGAGGATGGGGGGACAGAGAGAGGGGGCAGAGAATGGGAGGATGGGGGGCATAGAGAGAGGTGGGACAGAGAGAGAAGGGGGAAAGAGAGAGGGTTGGACAGCGGGGGAGGCAGAGAGAGTGGGGACAGAGAGAGGGGGACAGAGAGAGGAGGGGGAGAGACAGGGGGACAGAGAGAGGGTAAAAAAGAGAGGGGAACAGAGAGAGGGGAACAGAGAGTGGGGGACAGAGAGAGGGGGACAGAGAGAGGGGGACAGAGAGAGGGGGACAGAGAGAGGGGGACAGAGAGAGGGGGACAGAGAGAGGGGGACAGACAGCGCAGGGAGATAGAAGGAGACAGAGAGTAGGGGACAGAGAGAGGTGGAGAGAGAGAGGGGGGGACAGAGAGTGTGGACAGAGTAGGGGACAGAGAGGGGGGAAGAGCGAGAGGGGGACAGAGAGAGGGGGGAACAGAGAGAGGTGGAGAGAGAGAGGCGGAACAGAGAGTGTGGACAGAGTAGGGGACAGAGAGGGGGAAAGAGCGAGGGGGGGAAGAGCGAGGGGGTACAGAAAGAGGGGGTCAGAAAGTGGGAGACAGAGAGAGGGAGGATGGGGGGACAGAGAGAGGTGGGACAGAGACAGGGAGGACAGAGAGAGGAAGGACAGAGAGAGGTGGGACAGAGAGAGGGGGACAGAGAGAGGGGCACTGAGAGAGGCACACAGAGAGCGCAGGGAGATAGAAGGAGACAGAGTGTGGAGGGACAGAGAGAGGTGGAGAGAGAGAGGGGGGACAGAGAGTGTGGACAGAGTAGGGGACAGAGAGGGGGAAGAGCGAGGGGGGACAGAAAGAGGGGTGACAGAAAGTGGGAAACAGAGAGAGGGAGGATGGGGGGACAGAGAGAGGTGGGACAGAGAGAGGGAGGGCAGAGAGAGGGAGGACAGAGAGAGGGGGACAGAGAATGGGAGGAATGGGGGGCCAGAGAGAGGTGGGACAGAGAGAGGGAGGTCAGAGAGAGGGGGTCAGAGTGAGGGGAACAGAGAGAGGGTGAAGAGAGAGTGGGGCACATAGAAAGTGGGGCCAGAGAGGGGAGGACAGAGAGGTGGGGACAGAGAGAGGGGGACATAGAGAGAAGGGGGACAGAGAGAGGGTTGGACAGCGGGGGAGGCAGAGAGAGTGGGGACAGAGAGAGGGGGACAGAGAGAGGAGGGGGAGAGACATGGGAGACAAAGAGAGGGGAACAGAGAGTGGGGGACAGAGAGTGGGAGACAGAGAGAGGGGGACAGAGAGAGGGGGACAGACAGCGCAGGGAGATAGCAGGAGACAGAGAGTAGGGGACAGAGAGAGGTGGAGAGAGAGAGGTGGGAACAGAGAGTGTGGACAGAGTAGGGGTCAGAGAGGGGGGAAGAGCGAGAGGGGGGACAGAGAGAGGGGGGACAGAGAGAGGGGGGACAGAAAGTGGGAGACAGAGAGAGGGTGGATGGGAGACAGAGAGTGGTGGGACAGAGAGAGGGAGGACAGAGAGAGGGGTACAGAGAGAGGGGGACAGAGAGAGGGGTCAGAGAGAGGGGGACAGAGAGAGGGGACAGAGAGGCAGGATGGGGTGTACAGAGAGAGATGGGACAGAGAGAGGGAGGACAGAGAGAGGGGACAGAGAATGGGAGGATAGTGGGGACAGAGAGAGGTGGGACACAGAGAGGGAGGACAGAGAGAGGGGGTCAGAGTGTGGGGAACAGAGAGAGGGGGAAGAGAGAGTGGGCACAGAGAAAGGGGGGGCAGAGAGGGGAGGACAGAGGGGGGACAGAGAAGTGGGGACAGAGAGAGGGGGACATAAAGAGGAAGGGGACAGAGAGAGGGTTGGACAGCGGGGGAGGCAGAGAGAGTGGGGGCAGAGAGATGGGACATGGAGAGGGGGACAGAGAGAGGGGGACAGAGAGCGCAAGGATATAGAAGGAGACAGAGAGTGGGGGGACAGAGAGAGGTGGAGAGAGAGATGGGGGGCAGAGAGTGTGGACAGAGTAGGGGACAGAGAGGGGGGAAGACCGAGGGGGGGACAGAGAGAGGGGGGAACAGAGAGAGGTGGAGAGAGAGAGGGGGAACATAGAGTGTGGACAGAGTAGGGGACAGAGAGGGGGTAAGAGCGAGTGGTGGATGAGCGAGGGGGGACAGAAAGAGGAGGTCAGAAAGTGGGAGGCAGAGAGAGGGAGGATGGGGGGACAGAGAGAGGTGGGACAGAGACAGGGAGGACAGAGAGAGGGAGGACAGAGAGAGGGGGACAGAGAGAGGGGGACAGAGAGAGGGGGACAGAGAGAGGCTGACAGAGAGCGCAGGGAGATAGAAGGAGACAGAGTGGAGGGACAGTGAGAGGTGGAGAGAGAGAGGGGGGACAGAGAGTGTGGACAAAGTAGCGGACAGAGAGGGGGAAGAGCGAGGGGGGGACAGAAAGAGGGGTGACAGAAAGTGGGAGACAGAGAGAGGGAGGATGGGGGGACAGAGAGAGGTGGGACAGAGAGAGGGAGGGCAGAGAGAGGGAGGACAGAGAGAGGGGGACAGAGAATGGGAGGAATGGGGGGGACAGAGAGTGGTGGGACAGAGAGACGGAGGACAGAGAGAGGGGGTCAGAGTGAGGGGAACAGAGAGAGGGGGAAGAGAGAGTGAGGCACAGAGAAAGTGGGGCCAGAGAGGGAAGGAAAGAGAGGTGGGGACAGAGAAAGGGGGACATAGAGAGAAGGGGGACAGAGAGAGGGTTGGACAGCGGGGGAGGCAGAGAGAGTGGGGACAGAGAGAGCGGGACAGAGAGAGGAGGGGTAGAGACATGGGAGACAAAGAGAGGGGAACAGAGAGTGGGGGACAGAGAGTGGGAGACAGAGAGAGGGGAACAGAGAGAGGGGGACAGAGAGACGGGGACAGACAGCGTAGGGAGATAGAAGGAGACAGAGAGTAGGGGACAGAGAGAGGTGGAGAGAGAGGGGGGACAGACAGTGTGGACAGAGTAGGAGACAGAGAGGGGTGAAGAGCGAGGGTGGGACAGAGAGAGGAGGGACAGAAAGAGGGGGAACAGAAAGTGGGAGACAGAGAGAGGGAGGATGGGGGAACAGAGAGAGGTGAGACAGAGAGAGGGAGGACTGAGAGAGGGGGATAGAGAGAGAGGGACAGAGAGAGGGGGCAGAGAGAGGGGGAAAGAGAGGCAGGATGGGGTGAACAGAGAGAGGTGGGACAGAGAGAGGGAGGACAGAGAGAGGGGGACAGAGAATGGGAGGATGGGGGGCATAGAGAGAGGTGGGACAGAGAGAGAAGGGGGAAAGAGAGAGGGTTGGATAGCGGGGGAGGCAGAGAAAGTGGGGACAGAGAGAGGGGGACAGAGAGAGGAGGGGTAGAGACAGGGGGACAAAGAGAGGGTAAAAAAGAGAGGGGAACAGAGAGAGGGGAACAGAGAGTGGGGGACAGAGAGAGGGGGACAGAGAGAGGGGAACAGAGAGAGGGGAACAGAGAGAGGGGGACAGACAGCGCAGGGAGATAGAAGGAGACAGAGAGTAGGGGACAGAGAGAGGTGGAGAGAGAGAGGGGGGGACAGAGAGTGTGGACAGAGTAGGGGACAGAGAGGGGGAAAGAGCGAGGGGGGGAAGAGCGAGGGGGTACAGAAAGAGGGGGTCAGAAAGTGGGAGACATAGAGAGGGAGGATGGGGGGACAGAGAGAGAGGTGGGACAGAGACAGGGAGGACAGAGAGAGGAAGGACAGAGAGAGGTGGGACAGAGAGTGGGGGACTGAGAGAGGGGGACTGAGAGAGACACACAGAGAGCGCAGGGAGATAGAAGGAGACAGAGAGTGGAGGGACAGAGAGAGGTGGAGAGAGAGAGGGGGGACAGAGAGTGTGGACAGAGTAGGGGACAGAGAGGGGGAAGAGCGAGGGGGGACAGAAAGAGGGGTGACAGAAAGTGGGAAACAGAGAGAGGGAGGATGGGGGGACAGAGAGAGGTGGGACAGAGAGAGGGAGGGCAGAGAGAGGGAGGACAGAGAGAGGGGGACAGAGAATGGGAGGAATGGGGGGCCAGAGAGAGGTGGGACAGAGAGAGGGAGGTCAGAGAGAGGGGGTCAGAGTGAGGGGAACAGAGAGAGGGTGAAGAGAGAGTGGGGCACATAGAAAGTGGGGCCAGAGAGGGGAGGACAGAGAGGTGGGGACAGAGAGAGGGGGACATAGAGAGAAGGGGGACAGAGAGAGGGTTGGACAGCGGGGGAGGCAGAGAGAGTGGGGACAGAGAGAGGGGGACAGAGAGAGGAGGGGGAGAGACATGGGAGACAAAGAGAGGGGAACAGAGAGTGGGGGACAGAGAGTGGGAGACAGAGAGAGGGGGACAGAGAGAGGGGGACAGACAGCGCAGGGAGATAGCAGGAGACAGAGAGTAGGGGACAGAGAGAGGTGGAGAGAGAGAGGTGGGAACAGAGAGTGTGGACAGAGTAGGGGTCAGAGAGGGGGGAAGAGCGAGAGGGGGGACAGAGAGAGGGGGGACAGAGAGAGGGGGGACAGAAAGTGGGAGACAGAGAGAGGGTGGATGGGAGACAGAGAGTGGTGGGACAGAGAGAGGGAGGACAGAGAGAGGGGTACAGAGAGAGGGGGACAGAGAGAGGGGGTCAGAGAGAGGGGGACAGAGAGAGGGGACAGAGAGGCAGGATGGGGTGTACAGAGAGAGATGGGACAGAGAGAGGGAGGATAGAGAGAGGGGACAGAGAATGGGAGGATAGTGGGGACAGAGAGAGGTGGGACACAGAGAGGGAGGACAGAGAGAGGGGGTCAGAGTGTGGGGAACAGAGAGAGGGGGAAGAGAGAGTGGGCACAGAGAAAGGGGGGGCAGAGAGGGGAGGACAGAGGGGGGACAGAGAAGTGGGGACAGTGAGAGGGGGACATAAAGAGAAAGGGGACAGAGAGAGGGTTGGACAGCGGGGGAGGCAGAGAGAGTGGGGGCAGAGAGATGGGACATGGAGAGGGGGACAGAGAGAGGGGGACAGAGAGCGCAAGGATATAGAAGGAGACAGAGAGTGGGGGGACAGAGAGAGGTGGAGAGAGAGAGGGGGAACAGAGAGTGTGGACAGAGTAGGGGACAGAGAGGGGGGAAGAGCGAGTGGTGGATGAGCGAGGGGGGACAGAAAGAGGAGGTCAGAAAGTGGGAGGCAGAGAGAGGGAGGATGGGGGGACAGAGAGAGGTGGGACAGAGACAGGGAGGACAGATAGAGGGAGGACAGAGAGAGGGGGACAGAGAGAGGGGGACAGAGAGAGGGGGACAGAGAGAGGAGGGGTAGAGACAGGGGGACAAAGAGAGGGTAAAAAAGAGAGGGGAACAGAGAGAGGGGAACAGAGAGTGGGGGACAGAGAGAGGGGGACAGAGAGAGGGGAACAGAGAGAGGGGAACAGAGAGAGGGGGACAGACAGCGCAGGGAGATAGAAGGAGACAGAGAGTAGGGGACAGAGAGAGGTGGAGAGAGAGAGGGGGGGGACAGAGAGTGTGGACAGAGTAGGGGACAGAGAGGGGGAAAGAGCGAGGGGGGGAAGAGCGAGGGGGTACAGAAAGAGGGGGTCAGAAAGTGGGAGACAGAGAGAGGGAGGATGGGGGGACAGAGAGAGAGGTGGGACAGAGACAGGGAGGACAGAGAGAGGAAGGACAGAGAGAGGTGGGACAGAGAGTGGGGGACTGAGAGAGGGGGACTGAGAGAGACACACAGAGAGCGCAGGGAGATAGAAGGAGACAGAGAGTGGAGGGACAGAGAGAGGTGGAGAGAGAGAGGGGGGACAGAGAGTGTGGACAGAGTAGGGGACAGAGAGGGGGAAGAGCGAGGGGGGACAGAAAGAGGGGTGACAGAAAGTGGGAAACAGAGAGAGGGAGGATGGGGGGACAGAGAGAGGTGGGACAGAGAGAGGGAGGGCAGAGAGAGGGAGGACAGAGAGAGGGGGACAGAGAATGGGAGGAATGGGGGGCCAGAGAGAGGTGGGACAGAGAGAGGGAGGTCAGAGAGGGGGGTCAGAGTGAGGGGAACAGAGAGAGGGTGAAGAGAGAGTGGGGCACATAGAAAGTGGGGCCAGAGAGGGGAGGACAGAGAGGTGGGGACAGAGAGAGGGGGACATAGAGAGAAGGGGGACAGAGAGAGGGTTGGACAGCGGGGGAGGCAGAGAGAGTGGGGACAGAGAGAGGGGGACAGAGAGAGGAGGGGGAGAGACATGGGAGACAAAGAGAGGGGAACAGAGAGTGGGGGACAGAGAGTGGGAGACAGAGAGAGGGGGACAGAGAGAGGGGGACAGACAGCGCAGGGAGATAGCAGGAGACAGAGAGTAGGGGACAGAGAGAGGTGGAGAGAGAGAGGTGGGAACAGAGAGTGTGGACAGAGTAGGGGTCAGAGAGGGGGGAAGAGCGAGAGGGGGGACAGAGAGAGGGGGGACAGAGAGAGGGGGGACAGAAAGTGGGAGACAGAGAGAGGGTGGATGGGAGACAGAGAGTGGTGGGACAGAGAGAGGGAGGACAGAGAGAGGGGTACAGAGAGAGGGGGACAGAGAGAGGGGGTCAGAGAGAGGGGGACAGAGAGAGGGGACAGAGAGGCAGGATGGGGTGTACAGAGAGAGATGGGACAGAGAGAGGGAGGATAGAGAGAGGGGACAGAGAATGGGAGGATAGTGGGGACAGAGAGAGGTGGGACACAGAGAGGGAGGACAGAGAGAGGGGGTCAGAGTGTGGGGAACAGAGAGAGGGGGAAGAGAGAGTGGGCACAGAGAAAGGGGGGGCAGAGAGGGGAGGACAGAGGGGGGACAGAGAAGTGGGGACAGTGAGAGGGGGACATAAAGAGAAAGGGGACAGAGAGAGGGTTGGACAGCGGGGGAGGCAGAGAGAGTGGGGGCAGAGAGATGGGACATGGAGAGGGGGACAGAGAGAGGGGGACAGAGAGCGCAAGGATATAGAAGGAGACAGAGAGTGGGGGGACAGAGAGAGGTGGAGAGAGAGAGGGGGAACAGAGAGTGTGGACAGAGTAGGGGACAGAGAGGGGGGAAGAGCGAGTGGTGGATGAGCGAGGGGGGACAGAAAGAGGAGGTCAGAAAGTGGGAGGCAGAGAGAGGGAGGATGGGGGGACAGAGAGAGGTGGGACAGAGACAGGGAGGACAGATAGAGGGAGGACAGAGAGAGGGGGACAGAGAGAGGGGGACAGAGAGAGGGGGACAGAGAGAGGCTGACAGAGAGCGCAGGGAGATAGAAGGAGACAGAGAGTGGAGGGACAGTGAGAGGTGGAGAGAGAGAGGGGGGACAGAGAGTGTGGACAAAGTAGCGGACAGAGAGGGGGAAGAGCGAGGGGGGGACAGAAAGAGGGGTGACAGAAAGTGGGAGACAGAGAGAGGGAGGATGGGGGGACAGAGAGAGGTGGGACTGAGAGAGGGAGGGCAGAGAGAGGGAGGACAGAGAGAGGGGGACAGAGAATGGGAGGAATGGGGGGACAGAGAGTGGTGGGACAGAGAGACGGAGGACAGAGAGAGGGGGTCAGAGTGAGGGGAACAGAGAGAGGGGGAAGAGAGAGTGAGGCACAGAGAAAGTGGGGCCAGAGAGGGAAGGAAAGAGAGGTGGGGACAGAGAAAGGGGGACATAGAGAGAAGGGGGACAGAGAGAGGGTTGGACAGCGGGGGAGGCAGAGAGAGTGGGGACAGAGAGAGCGGGACAGAGAGAGGAGGGGTAGAGACATGGGAGACAAAGAGAGGGGAACAGAGAGTGGGGGACAGAGAGTGGGAGACAGAGAGAGGGGGACAGAGAGAGGAGACAGAGAGAGGGGGACAGAGAGACGGGGACAGACAGCGTAGGGAGATAGAAGGAGACAGAGAGTAGGGGACAGAGAGAGGTGGAGAGAGAGGGGGGACAGACAGTGTGGACAGAGTAGGAGACAGAGAGGGGGGAAGAGCGAGGGTGGGACAGAGAGAAGAGGGACAGAAAGAGGGGGAACAGAAAGTGGGAGACAGAGAGAGGGAGGATGGGGGAACAGAGAGAGGTGAGACAGAGAGAGGGAGGACTGAGAGAGGGGGATAGAGAGAGGGGGACAGAGAGAGGGGGCAGAGAGAGGGGGAAAGAGAGGCAGGATGGGGTGAACAGAGAGAGGTGGGACAGAGGGAGGGAGGACAGAGAGAGGGGGACAGAGAATGGGAGGATGGGGGGCATAGAGAGAGGTGGGACAGAGAGAGAAGGGGGAAAGAGAGAGGGTTGGACAGCGGGGGAGGCAGAGAGAGTGGGGACAGAGAGAGGGGGACAGAGAGAGGAGGGGTAGAGACAGGGGGACAAAGAGAGGGTAAAAAAGAGAGGGGAACAGAGAGAGGGGAACAGAGAGTGGGGGACAGAGAGAGGGGGACAGAGAGAGGGGAACAGAGAGAGGGGGACAGACAGCGCAGGGAGATAGAAGGAGACAGAGAGTAGGGGACAGAGAGAGGTGGAGAGAGAGAGGGGGGGACAGAGAGTGTGGACAGAGTAGGGGACAGAGAGAGGGGAAGAGCGAGAGGGGGACAGAGAGAGGGGGGAACAGAGAGAGGTGGAGAGAGAGAGGCGGAACAGAGAGTGTGGACAGAGTAGGGGACAGAGAGGGGGAAAGAGCGAGGGGGGGAAGAGCGAGGGGGTACAGAAAGACGGGGTCAGAAAGTGGGAGACAGAGAGAGGGAGGATGGGGGGACAGAGAGAGGTGGGACAGAGACAGGGAGGACAGAGAGAGGAAGGACAGAGAGAGGTGGGACAGAGAGAGGGGGACTGAGAGAGGGGGACTGAGAGAGGCACACAGAGAGCGCAGGGAGATAGAAGGAGACAGAGAGTGGAGGGACAGAGAGAGGTGGAGAGAGAGAGGGGGGACAGAGAGTGTGGACAGAGTAGGGGACAGAGAGGGGGAAGAGCGAGGGGGGACAGAAAGAGGGGTGACAGAAAGTGGGAAACAGAGAGAGGGAGGATGGGGGGACAGAGAGAGGTGGGACAGAGAGAGGGAGGGCAGAGAGAGGGAGGACAGAGAGAGGGGGACAGAGAATGGGAGGAATGGGGGGCCAGAGAGAGGTGGGACAGAGAGAGGGAGGTCAGAGAGAGGGGGTCAGAGTGAGGGGAACAGAGAGAGGGTGAAGAGAGAGTGGGGCACATAGAAAGTGGGGCCAGAGAGGGGAGGACAGAGAGGTGGGGACAGAGAGAGGGGGACATAGAGAGAAGGGGGACAGAGAGAGGGTTGGACAGCGGGGGAGGCAGAGAGAGTGGGGACAGAGAGAGGGGGACAGAGAGAGGAGGGGGAGAGACATGGGAGACAAAGAGAGGGGAACAGAGAGTGGGGGACAGAGAGTGGGAGACAGAGAGAGGGGGACAGAGAGAGGAGACAGAGAGAGGGGGACGGAGAGAGGGGGACAGACAGCGCAGGGAGATAGCAGGAGACAGAGAGTAGGGGACAGAGAGAGGTGGAGAGAGAGAGGTGGGAACAGAGAGTGTGGACAGAGTAGGGGTCAGAGAGGGGGGAAGAGCGCGAGGGGGGACAGAGAGAGGGGGGACAGAGAGAGGGGGGACAGAAAGTGGGAGACAGAGAGAGGGTGGATGGGAGACAGAGAGTGGTGGGACAGAGAGAGGGAGGACAGAGAGAGGGGTACAGAGAGAGGGGGACCGAGAGAGGGGGTCAGAGAGAGGGGGACAGAGAGAGGGGGACAGAGAGGCAGGATGGGCTGTACAGAGAGAGATGGGACAGAGAGAGGGAGGACAGAGAGAGGGGACAGAGAATGGGAGGATAGTGGGGACAGAGAGAGGTGGGACACAGAGAGGGAGGACAGAGAGAGGGGGTCAGAGTGTGGGGAACAGAGAGGGGGAAGAGAGAGTGGGCACAGAGAAAGGGGGTGCAGAGAGGGGAGGACAGAGGGGGGACAGAGAAGTGGGGACAGAGAGAGGGGGACATAAAGAGAAAGGGGACAGAGAGAGGGTTGGACAGCGGGGGAGGCAGAGAGAGTGGGGGCAGAGAGATGGGACATGGAGAGGGGGACAGAGAGAGGGGAACAGAGAGCGCAAGGATATAGAAGGAGACAGAGAGTGGGGGGACAGAGAGAGGTGGAGAGAGAGATGGGGGGCAGAGAGTGTGGACAGAGTAGGGGACAGAGAGGGGGGAAGACCGAGGGGGGGACAGAGAGAGGGGGGAACAGAGAGAGGTGGAGAGAGAGAGGGGGAACAGAGAGTGTGGACAGAGTAGGGGACAGAGAGGGGGGAAGAGCGAGTGGTGGATGAGCGAGGGGGGACAGAAAGAGGAGGTCAGAAAGTGGGAGGCAGAGAGAGGGAGGATGGGGGGACAGAGAGAGGTGGGACAGAGACAGGGAGGACAGATAGAGGGAGGACAGAGAGAGGGGGACAGAGAGAGGGGGACAGAGAGAGGGGGACAGAGAGAGGCTGACAGAGAGCGCAGGGAGATAGAAGGAGACAGAGAGTGGAGGGACAGTGAGAGGTGGAGAGAGAGAGGGGGGACAGAGAGTGTGGACAAAGTAGCGGACAGAGAGGGGGAAGAGCGAGGGGGGGACAGAAAGAGGGGTGACAGAAAGTGGGAGACAGAGAGAGGGAGGATGGGGGGACAGAGAGAGGTGGAACAGAGAGAGGGAGGGCAGAGAGAGGGAGGACAGAGAGAGGGGGACAGAGAATGGGAGGAATGGGGGGGGACAGAGAGTGGTGGGACAGAGAGACGGAGGACAGAGAGAGGGGTCAGAGTGAGGGGAACAGAGAGAGGGGGAAGAGAGAGTGAGGCCAGAGAGGGAAGGAAAGAGAGGTGGGGACAGAGAAAGGGGGACATAGAGAGAAGGGGGACAGAGAGAGGGTTGGACAGCGGGGGAGGCAGAGAGAGTGGGGACAGAGAGAGAGGGACAGAGAGAGGAGGGGTAGAGGCATGGGAGACAAAGAGAGGGGAACAGAGAGTGGGGGACAGAGAGTGGGAGACAGAGAGAGGGGGACAGAGAGAGGAGACAGAGAGAGGGTGACAGAGAGACGTGGACAGACAGCGTAGGGAGATAGAAGGAGACAGAGAGTAGGGGACAGAGAGAGGTGGAGAGAGAGGGGGGACAGACAGTGTGGACAGAGTAGGAGACAGAGAGGGGGGAAGAGCGAGGGTGGGACAGAGAGAGGAGGGACAGAAAGAGGGGGAACAGAAAGTGGGAGACAGAGAGAGGGAGGATGGGGGAACAGAGAGAGGTGAGACAGAGAGAGGGAGGACTGAGAGAGGGGGATAGAGAGAGGGGGACAGAGAGAGGGGGCAGAGAGAGGGGGAAAGAGAGGCAGGATGGGGTGAACAGAGAGAGGTGGGACAGAGAGAGGGAGGACAGAGAGAGGGGGACAGAGCATGGGAGGATGGGGGGACAGAGAGAGGTGGGACAGAGAGAGGGGGACAGAGAGAGGAGGGGTAGAGACAGGGGGGACAAAGAGAGGGGAACAGAGAGAGGGGAACAGAGAGAGGGGGACAGAGAGTGGGGACAGAGAGTGGGGGACAGAGAGCGCAGGGTGATGGAAGGAGTCAGAGATTAGGGGGACAGAGAGAGGTGGAGGGAGAGAGGTGGGAATAGAGAGTGTGGACAGACTAGGGGACAGAGTGGGGTGAAGAGCGAAAGGGGGGACAGAAAGAGGGGGGGCAGAAAGTGGGAGACAGTGAGAGGGAGGATGGGGGACAGAGAGAAGTGGGACAGAGGGAGGGAGGACAGAGAGAGGGCGGATAGAGAGAGGAGGGCAGAGAATGGGAGGATGCGGGGGACAGAGAGAGGTGGGACAGAGAGAGGGAGGACAGAGAGAGGGGGTCAGAGTGAGGGGAACAGAGAGAGGGTGAAGAGAGAGTGGGCACAAAGAAAGGGGGGCCAGAGAGGGGAGGACAGAGGGGGGACGGAGAAGTGGGGACAGAGAGAGGGTTGGACAGCGGGGGAGGCAGAGAGAGTGGGGACAGAGAGAGGGGGACAGAGAGAGAAGGGATAGAGATGGGGGGGCCAAGAGAGGGAAAAAAGAGAGGGGAACAGAGAGAAGGGGACAGAGAGAGGGGACAGAGAGAGGGGGACAGAGAGGGGAGGGAGGTAGAAGGAGACAGAGAGTGGGGGGAGAGAGAGAGGTGGAGAGAGAGGGGGGGGACTGAAAGTGGGGACAGAGTAGGGGACAGAGATGGGAAAGAGCGAGGGGGGGATAGAGAGTGGGGGACAGAGAGAGGGGGACAGAGAGAGGGAGGACAGAGAGAGGGGGTCAGAGAGAGAGGAACAGTGAGAGGGGGAAGAGAGAGTGGGCACAGAGAAAGGGGGGCCAGAGAGGGGAGGACAGAGGGGGGGCGGAGAAGTGGGGACAGAGAGAGGGGGACATAGAGAGAAGGGGGACAGAGTGAGGGTTGAACAGCGGGGGAGGCAGAGAGAGTGGGGACAGAGAGAGGGACACAGAGAGAGGAGGGTTTGAGACGGGGGGACAAAGAGAGGAGAACAGAGTGTGGGGGACACAGAGTGGGGGACAGAGAGAGGGGGACAGAGAGCGGAGGGAAATAGAAGGAAACAGAGAGTGGGGGACAGAGAGAGGTGGCGAGAGAGAGGGGGGACAGAAAGTGTGGACAGAGTAGTGGACAGAGAGGGGGGAAGAGCGAGGGGGGGACAGAGAGAGGGGGCACAGAAAGAGGAGGGACAGAAAGTGGGAGACAGAGAGAGGGAGGACGGTGGGACAGAGAGAGGTGGGACAGAGAGAGGGAGGACAGAGAGAGGGGGACAGAGAGAGGGGATTGAGAGAGGGGGACAGAGAGAGGGGGACAGAGAGAGGTAGAATGGGGGTATAGAGAGAGAGAGGTGGGACAGAGAGAGGAGGGACAGAAAGAGGGGGAACAGAAAGTGGGAGACAGAGAGAGGGAGGATGGGGGAACAGAGAGAGGTGAGACAGAGAGAGGGAGGACAGAGAGCGGGGATAGAGAGAGGGGGACAGAGAGATGGGGACAGAGAGTGGGGGACAGAGAGGCAGGATGGGGTGTACAGAGAGAGGTGGGACTGAGAGAGGGAGGACAGAGAGAGGGGGACAGAGAATGGGAGGATGGGGGGACAGAGAGAGGTAGGACAGAGAGAGGGAGGACAGAGAGAGGGGGTCAGAGAGAGGGGAACAGTGAGAGGGGGAAGAGAGAGGGGCACAGAGAAAGGGGGGCCAGAGAGGGGAGGACAGGGGGGGCGGAGAAGTGGGGACAGAGAGAGGGGGATATAGAGAGAAGGGGGACAGAGAGAGGGTTGAACAGCGGGGGAGGCAGAGAGAGTGGGGACAGAGAGAGGGACACAGAGAGAGGAGGGTTAGAGACAGGGGGGACAAAGAGAGGAGAACCGAGTGTGGGGGACAGAGAGTGGGGGACAGAGAGAGGGGGACAGAGAGCGGAGGGAGATAGAAGGAAACAGAGAGTGGGGGACAGAGAGAGGTGGCGAGAGAGAGTTGGGAACAGAGAGTGTGGACAGAGTAGGGGTCAGAGAGGGGGGAAGAGTGAGAGGGGAGACAGAGAGAGGTGGGACTGAGAGAGGGAGGACAGAGAGAGGGGGACAGAGAATGGGAGGATGGGGGGACAGAGAGAGGTGGGACAGAGAGAGGGGGACAGAGAGAGGGGGACAGAGAGTGGAGAGGTAGAGACAGGGGGAACAAAGAGAGGGGAACAGAGAGAGGAGAACATAGAGAGGGGGACAGAGAGTGGGGACAGAGAGTGGGGGACAGAGAGCGCAGGGGGATAGAAGGAGTCAGAGAGTAGGGGGACAGAGGAAGGTGGAGGGAGAGAGGTGGGAATAGAGAGTGTGGACAGAGTAGGGGACAGAGAGGGGGAAAAGCGAGAGGGGGTAAAGAAAGGGGGGGGCAGAAAGTGGGAGACAGAGAGAGGGAGGATGGGGGGACAGAGAGAAGTGGGACAGAGAGGGGGAGGACAGAGAGAGGGAGGATAGAGAGAGGAGGGCAGAGAATGGGAGGATGAGTGGGACAGAGAGAGGTGGGACAGAGAGAGGGAGGACAGGGAGGGAGGATAGAGAGAGGAGGGCAGAGAATGGGAGGATGAGGTGGACAGAGAGATGTGGGACAGAGAGAGGGAGGACAGAGAGAGGGAGGACAGAGAGAGGGGGTCAGAGTGAGGGGAACAGAGAGAGGGGGAAGAGAGAGTGGGCACAGAGAAAGGGGGGCCAGAGAGGGGAGGACAGGGGGGGGGACGGAGAAGTGGGGCCAGAGAGAGTGTTGGACAGCGGGGGAGGCAGAGAGAGTGGGGACAGAGAGAGGGGGACAGAGAGAGAAGGGGTAGAGACGGGGGACAAAGAGAGGGAAAAAAGAGAGGGGAACAGAGAGAAGGGGACAGAGAGAGGGGACAGAGAGAGGGGACAGAGAGAGGGGGCCAGAGAGCGCAGGGAGATAGAAGGAGACAGAGAGTGGGGGGACAGAGAGAGGTGGAGAGAGAGAGGGGGGACAGAAAGTGTGGACAGAGTAGGGGACAGAGATGGGAAAGAGCGAGGGGGGGACAGAGAGTGGGGGACAGAGAGAGGTAGGACAGAGAGAGGGAGGACAGAGAGAGGGGGTCAGAGAGAGGGGAACAGTGACAGGGGGAAGAGAGAGTGGGCACAGAGAAAGGGGGGCCAGAGAGGGGAGGACAGGGTGGGGGGCGGAGAAGTGGGGACAGAGAGAGGGGGACATAGAGAGAAGGGGGACAGAGAGATGGTTGAACAGCGGGGGAGGCAGAGAGAGTGGGGACAGAGAGAGGGACACAGAGAGAGGAGGGTTAGAGACAGGGGGGACAAAGAGAGGAGAACAGAGTGTGGGGGACAGAGAGTGGGGGACAGAGAGCGGAGGGAGATAGAAGGAAACAGAGAGTGGGGGACAGAGAGAGGTGGCGAGAGAGAGGGGGGACAGAAAGTGTGGACAGAATAGTGGACAGAGAGGGGGGAAGAGCGAGGGGGGGACAGAGAGAGGGGGCACAGAAAGAGGGGGGACAGAAAGTGGGAGACAGAGAGAGGGGGGACGGTGGGACAGAGAGAGAGGTGGGACAGAGAGAGGGAGGACAGAGAGAGGGGGACAGAGAGAGGGGGTCAGAGAGTGGGGACAGAGAGTGGGGGACAGAGAGCGCAGGGGGATAGAAGGAGTCAGAGAGTAGGGGGACAGAGGAAGGTGGAGGGAGAGAGGTGGGAATAGAGAGTGTGGACAGAGTAGGGGACAGAGAGGGGGAAAAGCGAGAGGGGGTAAAGAAAGGGGGGGGCAGAAAGTGGGAGACAGAGAGAGGGAGGATGGGGGGACAGAGAGAAGTGGGACAGAGAGGGGGAGGACAGAGAGAGGGAGGATAGAGAGAGGAGGGCAGAGAATGGGAGGATGAGTGGGACAGAGAGAGGTGGGACAGAGAGAGGGAGGACAGGGAGGGAGGATAGAGAGAGGAGGGCAGAGAATGGGAGGATGAGGTGGACAGAGAGATGTGGGACAGAGAGAGGGAGGACAGAGAGAGGGAGGACAGAGAGAGGGGGTCAGAGTGAGGGGAACAGAGAGAGGGGGAAGAGAGAGTGGGCACAGAGAAAGGGGGGCCAGAGAGGGGAGGACAGGGGGGGGGACGGGAGAAGTGGGGCCAGAGAGAGTGTTGGACAGCGGGGGAGGCAGAGAGAGTGGGGACAGAGAGAGGGGGACAGAGAGAGAAGAGGTAGAGACGGGGGGACAAAGAGAGGGAAAAAAAGAGAGGGGAACAGAGAGAAGGGGACAGAGAGAGGGGACAGAGAGAGGGGACAGAGAGAGGGGGCCACAGAGCGCAGGGAGATAGAAGGAGACAGAGAGTGGGGGGACAGAGAGAGGTGGAGAGAGAGAGGGGGGACAGAAAGTGTGGACAGAGTAGGGGACAGAGATGGGAAAGAGCGAAGGGGGGACAGAGAGTGGGGGACAGAGAGAGGGGTACAGAAAGTGGGAGCCAGAGAGAGGGAGGATGGGGGACAGAGAGAGGTAGGACAGAGAGAGGGAGGACAGAGAGAGGGGGTCAGAGAGAGGGGAACAGTGAGAGGGGGAAGAGAGAGGGGCACAGAGAAAGGGGGGCCAGAGAGGGGAGGACAGAGGGGGGGCGGAGAAGTGGGGACAGAGAGAGGGGGACATAGAGAGAAGGGGGACAGAGAGATGGTTGAACAGCGGGGGAGGCAGAGAGAGTGGGGACAGAGAGAGGGACACAGAGAGAGGAGGGTTAGAGACAGGGGGGACAAAGAGAGGAGAACACAGTGTGGGGGACAGAGAGTGGGGGACAGAGAGAGGGGGACAGAGAGCGGAGGGAGGTAGAAGGAAACAGAGAGTGGGGGACAGAGAGAGGTGGCGAGAGAGAGGGGGGACAGAAAGTGTGGACAGAATAGTGGACAGAGAGGGGGGAAGAGCGAGGGGGGGACAGAGAGAGGGGGCACAGAAAGAGGGGGGACAGAAAGTGGGAGACAGAGAGAGGGAGGATGGTGGGACAGAGAGAGAGGTGGGACAGAGAGAGGGAGGACAGAGAGAGGGGGACAGAGAGAGGGGACAGAGAGAGGGGGACAGAGAGAGGGGGATAGAGACAGGTAGAATGGGGGTATAGAGAGAGAGAGAGGTGGGACAGAGAAAGGGAGGACAGAGAGAGGGTGATAGAGAGAAGGGGACAGAGAGAGAGGGACAGAGAGTGGGGGTCAGAGTGAGGGGAACAGAAAGAGGGGGAAGAGAGGGTGGGCACAGAGAGCGGTGGGCTGAGAGTGGAGGACGGGGGGAGACAAGTGGGGACAGAGAGGGAGAACAGAGGGAGTGGGGACAGAAAGAGGGGGGACAGAGAGAGGGAGACAGAGAATGGGATGATGGGGGGGACAGAGAGGTGGGACAGAGAGAGGGAGGACAGAGAGAGAGGGCAGAGAGAGGGGGTCTGAGAGAGGGGGTCAGAGTGAGGGGAACAGAGAGAGGGGAAAGAAAGGGTGGGCACAGACAGCGGGGGGCAGAGAGGGGAGGACAGGGGGGGAGAGAAGGGGGAAAGATAGGGAGGACAGAGGGAGGGGGGACACAAAGAGGGGGGCAGAGAGAGGGAGACAGAGAGTAGGAGGATGGGGGGACAGAGAGAGGTGGGACAGAGAGAGGGGGACAGAGAGAGGGGGACAGAGAGAGGGGTCAGAGCGAGGCAGGATGGGAGGTACAGAGAGAGGTGGGACAGAGAGGGAGGACAAAGAGAGCGGGACAGAGAATGGGAGGATGGGGGTCAGAGAGGACGGATCAAGAGCGAAGTGCGACAGAGAGAGAGGACAGAGAGATGGGGTCAGGGTGAGTTGAACAGAGAGAGGGGGAAGAGAGAGTGGACACAGAGAAAGGGGGGACAGAGACAGAAGGGGGACAGAGAGAGGGTTGGACAGCGCGGGAGGCAGAGAGAGTGGGGACAGAGAGAGGGGGACAGAGAGAGTAGGGAGATTGAAGGGATCAGAGAGTGGGGGTTCAGAGAGAGGTGGAGAGAGAGAGAGGGACAGAGAGTGTGGACAGAGTTGGGGATAGAGAGGGGGAAAGAGCGAGAGGGGGGACAGAGAGAGGGGGGGAAAGAAAGAGGGGACAGAAAGTGGGAGACAGAGAGAGGGAGGATGGGGGTACAGAGAGAGGTGGGACAGAGAGAGGGAGGACAGAGTGAGAGGGACAGAGAGAGGGGGCAGAGAGAGGGGGGACAGAGAGAGAGGGACAGAGAGAGGGGGACAGAGAGAGGGGGACAGAGAAAGGGGGACAGAGAAAGGGGACAGAGATCGGGGACAGAGAGAGGGTGGGACAGAGAGAGGGGGTCAGAGAGAGGGGGACAGAGAGAGGGGAACAGAGAATGGGTGGATGGGGAGACAGAGAGAGGTGGGGCAGACAGAGGGAGGACAGAGTGAGAGGGACAGAGAGAGGGGGACAGAGAGAGGGGGACAGAGAGAGGGGAACAGAGAATGGGTGGATGGGGGGACGGAGAGAGGTGGGACAGAGAGAGGGAGGACAGAGTGAGAGGGGCAGAGAGAGGGGGACAGAGAGAGGGGGACAGAGAGAGGGGGACAGAGAGAGGGGGACAGAGAGAGGGGGACAGAGAATGGGTGGATGGGGGGACAGAGAGAGGTGGGTCAGAGAGAGGGAGGACAGAGTGAGAGGGACAGAGAGAGGGGGCAGAGAGAGGGGGCACAGAGGAAGGGGGTCCAGAGAGGGGATGACAGAGGGGGGAAGAGAGAGGGGGGACAGAGGGAGGGGGACAGAGAGAGAGGGACAGAGAGAGGGGGACAGAGAGAGGGGGACAGAGAGAGGGTGGACAGAGAAAGGGGTACAGAGAAAGGGGGACAGAGAGCGGGGACAGAGAGAAGGGGACAGAGAGAGGGGGACAGAGAGAGGGGGACAGAGGGAGGGGGACAGAGAGAGGGGGACAGAGGGAGGGGGGACAGAGAGAGGGGGACAGAGGGAGGGGGGACAGAGGGAGGGGGACAGAGAAAGGGGACAGAGAGCGGGGACAGAGAGAGGGGAACAGAGAGAGTGGGACAGAGGGAGGGGGACAGAGAGCGGGGACAGAGAGAGGGGGACAGAGAGAGGGGGACAGAGAGAGAGGGACAGAGAGCGGGGACCGCGAGAGGGGGACAGAGAGAGGGGGACAGAGGGAGGGGGGACAGGGAGCGGGGACAGAGAGAGGGGGACAGAGGGGGGGACAGAGAAAGGGGGGCAGAGTGGGGACAGAGAGAGGGGGGACAGAGTGGGGACAGAGAGAGGCGCAGATTAAAGGGGGGACAGAGAGTGGGGGGCAGAGAGTGGGGGACAGAGAGAGGGGGTTCAGAGAGGGGGACACACAGTGAGAGAGGGGACAGAGAGAGGGGGCAGAGAGGGGGGACAGAGAGCGGGAGGATGGGGGGACAGAGAGAGGTGACACAGAGAGAGGGGGGAGAGAGAAGGGGTCAGAGAGAGAGGGCGTCAGAGTGAGGGCAACAGAGAGAGGGGGAAGAGAGTGTGGGCATACAGAGCGGGGGGCAAAGAGGGGAGGACAGGGAGGGCAGAGAAGTGGGGACAGAGAGAGGGAGGACAGAGAGAGGGGACAGAAAGAGGGGGGACAGAGAGAGGGAGACAGAGAGAGGGTTACAGAGAGAGGTGATATGGAGAGAGGGGGACAGAGAGAGGGGTGACAGAGAGAGGGAGGATGGTGGGGACAGAGAGAAGGGGAAGAGAGAAGGAGGATGGGGGACAGAGAGAGGTGGGACAGAGAGAGGGAGAACAGAGAGAGGGGGTCAGAGTGAGGGGAACAGAGAGATGGGGAAGAGCGAGTGGGCACAGAGAAAGGGGGGGCAGAGAGGGGAGGACAGAGGGGGGCAGAGAAGTGGGGACAGAGAGAGGGGGACATAGAGAGAAGGGGGGACAGAGAAAGGGTGACAGAGAGAGGGGGACAGAGAGAGGGGGACAGAGAGAGGGGGACAGAGAGAGGGGGACAGAGAGCTCGTGAGATAGAAGGCATCAGAGAGTGGGAGGACAGAGAGTGGAGGGACAGAGGGGGGAACAGTGGGAGGGACAGAGAGAGGGGCCAGAGACAGGAGTGTACAGAGAGGTCGGATCAAGAGAGTGGGGACAGAGAGATTAGGGACAGAGAGAAGGGGGAGATAGAAGGGGTCAGAGAGTGGGGGGCAGAGAGTTGCGGACAGAGAGTGGGGGTACGGAGTGTGGGGACAGAGTGGGGGACAGAGTGGTGGACAGAGAAAGGGGGTTCAGAGAGGTGGGCCACAGAGAGAGGGGGACAGAGAAGAGGGAGGTACAGACAGAGGGGGACGGAGATGGGGGACATAGACAGGGCGGACTGGGGGGCAGAGAGAGTGAGAGAGGGGACAGAGAGAGAAAGAGGGGACAGAGTGCGGGGGACAGAGAGAGGGGACAGAGAGAGGGGGACGGAGAGAGAAGGGCGTGAGAGAGTTGGACAGAGGGGACGGGGGCACAGAGAGAGGTGAATAAAGAAAGAGAGAGGGGACAGAGAGAGTGGACAGAGTTGGGGACAGAGGGGGGACTGAGGGAGGGTGACAGTGAGAGAGGGAGTACAGATAGACGTGAGACAGAAAGAGGGGGTCGGGGGCAGTGAGAAGGGGACAGAGTGATCGGGCACAGAGAGTGGCGACGGGGGGGACAGAGAGAGGGGGCAGAGATGGGGTGGACAGAGAGGAGGGAGATAGACCGGTGGGGACAGATAGAGGCGGAGAGAGAGAGAGGGGGACAGAGAGAGAGGTGGGGAGGAACATAAAAAAGGTGTCAGAGTGAGGGGTACAGAGACAGAGGGAAAGAAAGAGGGGACAGAGATAGAGGGGGTAGAGAAAGGGGGACACAGAGAGGGGTGTCAGAGGGGGGACAGAGAAAGGGGACAGAGAGAGGAGGACGTGGAGTGTTGAGAGTGGGGTGGAGCAGAGGTGGGGACAGAGAGGGTGGACAGAGTGGAAGGTATAGAGGGGGGGCAGAGCGAGGGGGGCATAGAGATGGATGACAGGGAGAGGGAGGACAGAGAGAGGGGGACAGAGACGGGGGGAAAAGAGAGGGGGACAGAGAGGGGGACAGAGAGTGGGGGACAGAGAGAGAGTGGACAGAGAGAGGGGCGGGACAGAGTTGGGGGAGAGAGAGAGTGGGGAAAGAGAGGATTGGGACAGAGAGAGGGGGACAGAGGGGTGACAGAGGGAGAGGGACACAGAGAGTGGGGATACAGAGAGGGGAGACAGAGAGGGGGGACGGAGAGAAGGGGATAGAGGGAGAGGGGGTACATAGAGAGATGGGTGACAGAGGGGGTGCAGAGAGAGGGAGCAGAGAAGGGGTGAGCAGACAGGAGGGGTACAGACAGGGGGTAAAGAGAGGGGGGACAGGGAGAGGGTTAATAGAGAGGGGACATAGAGAGAGGGGGACAGAGAGAGGGAGGACAGAGAGAGGGACAGAGAGAGGAAAGATAGAGAGGGTGACAGAGAGAGGTGGGACAGAGAGAAGGAGGACAGAGAGAGGGGGACAGAGAGAGGGGGACAGAGAGAAGGTTGGACAGCGGGGGGCAGAGAGAGTGGGGACAGAGCGAGGGGACAGAGAGAGAAGAGGACAGAGAGAGGGTTGGACAGTGGGGGAGGCAGAGAGAGTGGGGACAGAGAGAGGGGGACAGAGAGAGAGGGGAGTGACAGACAGAGGAGGACTGAGAGAGGGGGGCCAGAGAGATGGGGACAGAGAGAGAGGGGGGAAAGAGAGAGGGGGGACAGAGAGAGGGGGACAGAGAGAGAGGGGGACAGAGAGAGGGGGACAGAGAGAGGGGGACAGAGAGAGAGGGAAGAGAGAGGGGGACAGAGAGAGGATGGGTAGAGCGAGGGGGGAAAAGAGAGGGGAACAGAGAGAGGGGACAGAGAGTGAGGGGACAGAGAAAGGGGGGCCGAGAGCGCGGGGAGATAGAAGGGGTCAGAGAGTGGGGGACAGAGAGAGGGAGGACAGAGAGGTGGGGGACAGAGAGACGGGGACAGAGAGAGGGGTACAGAGAGATAGGTACAGAGAAAGGGGAGCAGAAAGAGGGATAGAGAGAAAGGGGTACAGAGAGACGGGGACAGAGAGAGGGAGGACAGACAGAGAGGGGACAGAGAGAGTGGGGACAGAGAGAGGCGGACCGAGAGGCGGGTCAGTGAGAGGGGATACAGAGATAAATGGGGTAGGGAGACGGGGACAGCGCGAGGGGTGTCAGAGGGGAGACAGAGAGGGAGGACAGAGAGATGGAAAGAGAGGGGAAAGAGAGGGGGGACAGAGAGAAAGGGGGACAGAGGTCGCGGACAGAGAGAGGGGGACAGAGAGAGTGAGGGACAGAGAGGGGGGAACAGAGAGGGGGGCAGGGGGGCAGAGAGAGGGGGACAGAGAGAGGGAGGACAGAGAGAGGGAGGACAGAGTGTGGGAGGCCAGAGAGAAGGGGACAGAGAGAGGGGGGACAGAGTGAGGGGGACAGAGAGAGGGAGGACAGAGAGAGGGGGGCAGAGAATGAGGGGACAGAGAGAGGGGGGACAGAGAGAGGGAGGACAGAGAGAGTGGGGACAGAGAGAGGGGGACAGAGAGAGTGGGGACAGAGAGAGGGGGACAAACAGAGAGGGGACAGACAGACAGGGGACAGACAGAGAGGGGACAGAGAGAGCGAGACCAAGAGGGGGGACAGTGAGAGGGGATACAGAGATAGAGGGTGTAGAGAGAGGGGGACAGCGCGAGGGGTGTCAGAGGGGGGACAGAGAGGGGGAACAGAGAGAGGGAAAGAGAAGGGGACAGAGAGAGGGAAGACAGAGAGAAAGGGGGGCAGAGAGAGGGGGGACAGAGAGAGGGAGGACAGAGTGAGGGAGGACAGAGAGAGGGAGGATAGAGAGAGGGGGACAGAGAGAGGGGTCAGAGAGAGGGGGGCAGAGAGACGGGGACAGAGAGACGGGGACAGACAGTGGGGGCAGAGATAGCGAGAGAGGAGATAGAGAGAGTGGGGGTTGAGAGAGAGAGAACGGACAGAGAGGGAGGGGACTGAGAGGGGGGAGGTAGAGAGGGAGACAGAGAGAGGGAACAGAGGGGTGGTCAGAGAGACGAGGATAGAGAGATAGGAACAGAGAGAGGGGGACGGAAAGCGTGGGCAGAGAGAGGGATACAGAGAAAGGGGAACAGATAGCGGGGGACAGAGAGAGGGAGAACAGAGAGGGGGAGGACAGAGAGAGGGGAGGACAGAGAGAGGGGGGACAGAGAGAGGGAGGATGGGGGTACAGAGAGAGTGAGAGAGGGGATAGAGGGGGACAGAGGGAGAGGGGGACAGAGAGGACAGAGAGAGTGGGACAGAGAGAGGGGAGTACAAAGAGAGGGGAGACAGAGAGGGGGGACAGAGAGGGGGGACGGGGGCAAAGAAGTGAGGATAGAGAGAGGGGCAGAGAGAGGTGGGCAAAGTGAGGTTAACAAAGAGAGGGGAACAGAGAGCGGGGACAGAGAGTGGGGGGGGGAAGAGAGGTGGAGAGAGAGAGAAAGAGGACAGAGAGAGTGGACAGAGTAGTGGACAGAGAGAGGGGGACAGAAAGAGGGTGTCGGAGGGCAGAGAGAGGGGGGACATAGTGATGGGGACAGAGAGAGAGGGGCGACAGAGGGGGGACAGAGAGGGGGGCAGAGATGGCGTATTAAAAGAGAAGGGGGAGAGAGAGGGGGTACAGAGAGAGGTGGGCAGAAGGGCATCAGAGAGAGAGGAGGCAGAGAGAGGGGGACAGAGAGGGGGGCAGAGATAGAGGGGGTAGAGAGAGGGGGACAGAGTGAGGGGTGCCAGAGAGGGGACAGAGAGAGGGAAAGAGAGGGAGGAAAAGAGAGAGGGAAGACAGAGAGAAGGGGGCAGAGGGTACGGACAGAGAGAGGGGGTCAGAGAGAGTGAGGGACAGAGAAATGGAGGATAGAGAGAGGGGGGACAGAGAGATGGGGGACAGAGAGAGGGAGGAGAAAGAGAGGGAGGAGAAAGAGAGGGAGGACAGAGAGAGGGGGACAGAGAGAGGGGGACAGAGAGAGGGGAATAGAGAGACGGGGACAGAGAGTGGGGACTGAAAGAGGGAGAGAGGGATAGCGAGAGTGGGGGAAAGAGAGAACGGACAGAGAGAGGGGGATGGAAAGAGGGGGCAGAGAGAGGGGTACAGAGAAAGGGGAACAGATAGATGGGGACAGAGAGACGGGGACAAAGAGAGTGGCCAGAGAGAGGGAGGACAGAGAGAGGGGTACAGAGAGATAGGTACAGAGAAAGGGGAGCAGAAAGAGGAATACAGAGAAAGGGGTACAGAGAGACGGGGACAGAGAGAGGGAGGACAGACAGAGAGGGGACAGAGAGGGGGGAACAGAGAGAGGCGGACCGAGAGGCGGGTCAGTGAGAGGGGATACAGAGATAAATGGGGTAGGGAGACGGGGACAGCGCGAGGGGTGTGAGAGGGGAGACAGAGAGGGGGGACAGAGAGAGGGAAAGAGAGGGGAAAGAGAGGGGGGACAGAGAGAAAGGGGGACAGAGGTCGCGGACAGAGAGAGGGGGACAGAGAGAGTGAGGGACAGAGAGGGGGGAACAGAGAGGAGGGCAGGGGGGACAGAGAGAGTGGGGCAGAGAGAGGGAGGACAGAGAGAGGGAGGACAGAGAGTGGGAGGATAGAGAGAAGGGGACAGAGAGAGGGGGGACAGAGAGAGGGGGGACAGAGAGAGAGGTAGGACAGAGAGAGGGGTACAGATAAAGGAGAACAGAGTGAGGGGGACAGAGAGAGGGAGGACAGAGAGAGAGGGGACAGAGAGAGGGGGGGCAGAGAGAGGGAGGACAGAGAGAGGGGTACAGAGAAAGGGGAACAGAGAGAGGGGGACAGAGAGAGGGGGGACAGAGAGAGGGGGGACAGAGAGAGGGGAGACAGAGGGAGAGGGATACAGAGAGATGCGGGACAAAGAGAGGGGCGACGAGGGGCAGAGAGGGGGGAACAGAGAGCCGGGGGACAGAGAGAGTGGGGCAGAGAGAGAGGGGGGATAGAGAGAGGGATAGAGAGAGTGGGGACAGAGGTGGGACAGAGAGAGTGGGGGACAGAGAGGGTGGACAGAGAGATGGGGCCCAAGCAGAGCAGGGACAGAGAGTGGGGGACAGAGAGATGAGGTTCAGAGAGGGGGACAGAGAGAGGGAGACAGACAAAGGGGGTCAGAGAGAAGGGCAGAGCAGAGGAGGGACAGAGAGTAGGGGACAGAGAGAGGATGTGCAGAGGGGTCAAGAGAGAGAGAGGGTACAGAGAGAGAGGGGGACAGAGGGCGAGAGGGGACAGAGAGTGAGAGTGGGACAGAAAGCGAGGGGACAGAGAGAGTGGGACAGAGAGAGGCCGTACAAAGAGAGGGGGACAGGGGCAGAGAACTGGGGACAGAGACAGGGGGGCAGAGAGAGGTGGGCAAAGAGAGGTTAAGAAAGAGAGGGGAACAGAGAGAGGGGACAGAGAGTGGGGATAGAGAGCGCGGGGAGATAGAAGGGGTCAGAGTGTCGGGGCACAGAGTGAGGTGGAGAGAGAATGAGAGGGGGGACAGAGAGAGTGGACAGAGTAGGGGACAAAAGGGGGGAACGTGAGATGGGGAGAGATAGAGGGGGAGACAGAGAGGGACAAAAAGGGGGGGCCGGATGGCAGAGAGAGGGGGGACATAGTGATTGGGGTACAGAGAAAGGGGCGACAGAGTGGAGACAGAGAGAGGAGGCAGAGGTGGGGTGTAAAGAGAGGAGGGGGAGAGAGAGGGGGACAGAGAGAGGGGGGAGAAAGAGGGGGTAGAGAGAGGGGGACAGAACGAGGGGTGCCAGAGAGGGGGGAGCAGAGGGAGGAAAAGAGAGGGGCAAAAAGAGAGAGGGAAGACAGAGAGAAGGAGGGCAGAGGGCGCGGACAGAGAGAGGGGGACAGAGAGAGTGAGGGACAGAGAGGGGGGGACAGAGAGAGGGGGGAACAGAGAGGGGGGACAGAGAGAGGTAGGGCAGAGAGAGAGGGACAGAGAGAGGGGAATAGAGAGACGGGGTCAGAGATTGGGGGCAGAAAGATCGAAAGATGGGATTGAGAGAGTGGGGGGAGAGAGAGAACGGACAGAGAGAGGGGGACGGAAAGCGGGGGCAGAGAGAGGGGAACAGAGAAAGGGGAACAGACAGATGGGACAGAGAGAGGGGGTCAGAGAGAGGGAGAACAGGGAAGGGGTACAGAGAGATGGGGACAGAGAGAGGGGGATAGAGAGAGGGGGACAAACAGAGAGGGGACAGACAGAGAGGGGGCAGAGAGAGGGAGACCGAGAGGGGGGACAGTGAGAGGGGATACAGAGATAGAGGGTGTAGAGAGAGGGGGACAGCGCGAGGGGTGTCGGGGGGGGGACAGAGAGGGGGAACAGAGAGAGGGAAAGAGAGGGGGAAAGAGAGACGGAAGACAGAGAGAAAGGGGGTCAGAGAGAGGGGGGACAGAGAGAGGGAGGACAGAGTGAGGGAGGACAGAGAGAGGGAGGATAGAGAGCGGGGGACAGAGAGAGTGGGACAGAGAGAGGCCGTACAAAGAGAGGGGGACAGCGAGAGGGGGACAGAGAGAGGGGGACGGGGGCAGAGAAGTGGGGACAGAGATAGGGGGGCAGAGAGAAGGGGGCAAAGAGAGGTTAACAAAGAGAGGGGAACAGAGAGACGGGAATAGAGAGAGGGAATAGAGAGTGGGGATAGAGAGCGCGGGGAGATCGAAGTGGTCAGAGAGTGGGGGCACAGAGAGAGGTGGAGAGAGAGGGGACAGAGAGAGTGGACAGAGTAGGGGACAGAGGGGGCAAACGAGAGAGGGGAAGAGATAGGGGGCGATAGAGAGGGACTGAAAGGGGGGGTCGGAGGGCAGAGAGAGGGGGGACATTGTGACGGGGGACAGAGAGAGGGGCGACAGAGTGGGGACAGAAAGTGGGGGCAGAGATGGGGTGTAAAGAGAGGAGGGGGAGAGAGAGGGACAGAGAGAGGGGGATGGGGGGCAGAGATAGAGGGGGTAGAGAGAGGGAGACAGAGCGAGGGGTGCCAGAGAGGTGACAGAGAGGGGGGACAGAGAGAGGGAAAGAGAGGGGCGAAAAGAGGGAAGACAGAGAGAAGGGGGGCAGACGGCGGGAACAGAGAGAGGGGGACAGAGAGAGAGTGAGGGACAGAGAGAGAGAGGACAGAGAGAGGGGGACACAGAGAGGGGAAGAGAGAGACGGGGACAGAAAGTGGGGGCAGAGAGAGCGAGAGATGGGATAGAGAGAGTGGAGGGAGAGAGAGAATTGACAGAGAGGGAGGCGGGGACAGAGAGAGTGGTAGATAAAGAGGGAGACAGAGAGAGGGAAGGGAGAGAGGGGGGACAGAGAGACGGGGACAGAGAAAGGGGGTCAGAGAGTAGGGGACAGAGAGAGGGAGGACAGAGAGGGGGATGGAAAGAACATAGAACATAGAGCAAAGAGGAATACAGCGCAGTACAGGCCCTTCGGCCCTCGATGTTGCGCCAATCCAAGCCCACCTCACCTGCACTAGCCCACAATCCTCCATATGCCTATCCAATGCCCGCTTAAATGCACATAAAGAGGGAGAGTCCACCACTGTTACTGGCAGGGCATTCCATGAACTCACGACTCGCTGAGTAAAGAACATACCCCTAACATCTGTCCTATACCTACCACCCCTTAATTTAAAGCTATGCCCCCTCGTAATAGCTGACTCCATACGTGGAAAAAGATTCTCACTATCGACCCTATCGAAACCCCTAATCATCTTGTACACCTCTATCAAGTCACCCCTAAACCTTCTTTTCTCCAATGAAAACAACCCCAAGTGCCTCAGCCTTTCCTCATACGACTTTCTACCATACCAGGCAACATCCTGGTAAACCTCCTCTGCACCCGTTCCAGTGCCTCAACATCCTTCCTATACTCTGGCGACCAAAACTGCACACAATACTCCAGATGTGTCCGCACCAGAGTCTTATACAACTGCAACATGTCCTCAGGGCTCCGGAACTCTATTCCTCTACCAATAAAAGCCAGTACGCCATATGCCTTCCTCACCGCACCATTTACCTGGGTGGTAACTTTCAGAGATCTGTGTACTTTGACACAAAGATCCCTCTGCTCATCCACACTACCAAGTATCCGACCATTAGCCCAGTACCCCATCTTTTTGATACTCTTATCAAAGTGAATCACCTCACACTTAGCTACATTGAACTCCATTTGCCACCTTTCTGCCCAGTTCTGCAGCTTATCTATATCCCTCTGTAACCTGCCACATCCTTCCTCACTGTCTACAACTCCTCCGACTTTCGTATCATCCGCAAACTTGCTCACCGAACCTTCTAACCCCTCCTCCAGGTCATTTATAAAAATGACAAACAGCAATGGTCCCAAAACAGATCCTTGCGGAACACCGCTAGTGACGGCACTCCAAGATGAACCTTTGCTATCAACTACTACCCTCTGTCTTCTTCCAGCCAGCCAACTCCTAATCCAAACTTCCAACTCACCCTCAATGCCATACCTCCCTATTTTTTGCAGTAGTCTACCATGGGAAACCTTATCAAACGCCTTACTAAAATACATATACACCACATCTACCGCTTTCCCCTCGTCCACCTCCTTAGTCACCTTCTCAAAGAATTCAATAAGGTTTGTGAGGCACGACCTGCCCTTCACAAAACCATGCTGAAAATCCTTGATCACATTATTCCTATCCAGATGTTCATAAACCCTATCCCTTATAATTCTCTCTAAGATTTTGCCCACAACAGAAGTGAGACTCACCGGCCTATAGTTACTAGGGTTATCCCTACTCCCCTTCTTGAACAAGGGAACCACATTTGCTAGCCTCCAGTCTTCTGGCAAAACTCCTGTAGACAACGAGGACATAAAAATCAAGGCAATGGCTCTGCAATCTCCTCTCTTGCTTCCCAGAGAATCCTAGGATAAATGCCATCAGGCCCAGAGGACTTATCTATTTTCACCCTTTCCAGAATTTCCAACACCTCTTCTCTACATACCTCAAAGCCATCCATTCTACTTAATTGTGGCTCCGTATTCACATTGACAACAATGTCCTGTTCCTGAGTGAATACTGACGAAAAGTATTCATTCAGTGTCTCTCCAATCTTTTCCACCTCCACACGCAACTTCCCACTACTATCCTTGACTGGAACTATTCCTATCCTAGTCATTCTTTTATTCCTGACATACCTATAGAAAGCCTTAGGGTTTTCCCTTATGCTACCAACTAAGGACCTTTCATGTCCCCTCCTTGCTGCTCATAGCTCTCTCTTCAGATCCTTCCTGGCTCCCTTATAACTCTCAATTGCCCCAATTGAACCTTCACGCCTCATCTTTGCATAGGCCGCCCTCTTCCATTTAACAAGGGATTCCAATTCCTTATTAAACCACCGCTCCCTCACACGATCCTTTCCTCCCTGCCTGACGGGTACATACTTATCAAGGACACTCAATAGTTGCTCCTTGAACAAGCTCCACATATCAATTACGCCCTTGCCTTGAAGCTTATTTTTCCAAACCACACATCCTAAGTCATGCCTCACAGCATCATAATTTCCCTGCCCCCAGTTATCCCTCTCCATCACGAGAGTAAAAGTCACCGAATTGTGGTCACTGTCCACAAAGTGCTCACCTACCTCTAATTCTAACACCTGGCCTGGTTCATTACCCAGAACCAAATCCAGTATGGCCTCACCTCTTGTTGGCTTGTCTACATATTGTGTCAGGAAACCCTCCTGCACACATTGGACAAACACTGACCCATCTAATGAACTTGAGCTATAGCTTCCCCAATCAATATCTGGAAAGTTAAAGTCCCCCATAACAACCACCCTATTACTTTCACTCTTCTCCTGAATCATCCTCGCAATCCTTTCTTCTACGTTTCTAGGACTATTAGGAGGCCTGTAAAAAGCTCCTAACAGGGTGAGCTCACCTTTCCTATTCCTAACCTCAGCCCAAACTACCTCAGATGGCGAGTCTTCATCCATCGTCCTTTCCACAGCTGTAATACTATCTTTGGCAAGCAATGCCACACCTCCCCCTCTTTTACCCCCACCTCTGACCCTAATAAAACATTTAAACCCTGGGACATGCAAGAGCCAATCCTGTCCCTGTTCTACCCATGTCTCCGTAATAGCCACAACATCGAAACCCCAGGTACCAACCCACGCTTCAAGTTCACCTACCTTATTTTGTATACTTCTTGCATTGAAGTATACACACTTCAGGCCACTTTACTGTTTACAGACACCCTCCTTTGAAATTGATGCCATGTTCCTAACCTCCCTTCACTCCAGGTCCTGCACCTTAAAGCTTCCCACCAAGGATACTGGTGCCCCTCAGGTTCAGGCGCAGACCATCCTGTTTATAGAGGTCCCACCTTCCCCAGAAAGAACCCCAGTTATCCAAATACCGGATTCCCTCCCTCCTGGACCATTCCTGTATCCACGCAGATAGAGGGGGAAGATAGAGGGGTACAGAAAATGGGGACAGAGAGTGGGGGACAGAGAGTGGGGGACAGAGAGAGGGGGGGCAGAGAGACAGGGACAGAGAGAGGGGGTAGAGAGAGGGGGGTAAAAATGTGTTGCTGGAAAAGCGCAGCTGGTCAGGCAGCATCCAGAGAACAGGAGAAACGACGTTTCAGGCATAAGCCCTTCTTCAGGAATGAGGAAAGTGTGTCCAGCAGGCTAAGATAAAAGGTAGGGAGGAGGGACTTGGGGGAGGGGCGTCGGAAATGTGATAGGAGGAGCGAGGTCAAGGTGAGGGTGAGAGGTCAGACTGGGGTGGGGGCGGAGAGGTCAGGAAGAAACCAGGACAACCAGTACCTACAACAAAACCCAAGCAGGACAACCAGTACCTACATCAAAAATCCAACCAGGACAACCAGTACCTACAACAAACTTTCTCCTCGTAGAGAGAGGGGGACAAAGTGAGGGGGACAGAGAGAGGGGACAGAGAGCGGGGGACAGAGAGTTCAGGGAGATAGAAGGGATCAGAGAGTCTGGGGACAGAGAACGGGGGACATAGTGGGGGGACAGAGAGAAGGGGTCGGAGAGAGGGGGTACAGAATGGGGAACAGAGGGAAGATCGGTGCAGAGGGAGGGACAGAGAGAGGGGGACAGAGATAGGGGGTACAGAGAGGAGGGACAGAGGGGACAGTACAGAGAGAGAGGGGACAGAGAGAGGGGTGACAGAGAGATTGGGGACAGAGAGGGGGACAGAGAGAGAGAGGGGGCAGAGAAATGGGGACCGAGAAAGAGGGTGACAGAGAAATGGGTGCACAGGGAGAGGGGGCAGAAAGCGGGGCAATGAGAGGGGGACAGAGAGAGGGTGGACAGAGAAAGGGGGGACAGAGAGGTGGGACAGAGAGATGGATACAGAGAGATTGAGACAGAGAGATGGAGACAGAGAGAGTGGGGACAGAAAGAGTGGGGACAGAGAGGGAGAACAGAGAGTGGGACAGAGAGAGGGGGTAGAGAGAGGGGGAACAAAGGGAGGGGGACAGAGAGAGGGGGACAGAGAGTGCAGGGAGATAGAAGGGGTCAGAGAGTCGGGGACAGAGAGTGGGGGACATAGTGGGGGGACTGAAAGAGGGGGTCGAGAGGGGGGACAGGGTGGGGAACAGGGGGAAGGTGCAGAGGGAGGGACAGAGAGAGGGGGGCAGAGAGAGAAGGGAGGACAGAGAGAGGGGGATGGGGCAGACAGAGCGAGAGAGTGGATAGAGGGGGGGGGGACAGAGAGAGAGAGTGGGGACAGAGAGCGAGAGGGGTCAGAGAGAGAGAGGGACAGAGAGCGGGGGAACAGAGAGAGTGGTACTTAGAGAGAAGGGGTACAGAGAGAGGGGGACAGAGAGAGGAGGTGGAAGAGGGCGGGAGAGTGGGCGTAGAGAGAGGGGGACAGAGAGTGGTAGAGAGATGGGGAGAGAGAGGTGGAGAGAGCGGGAGACGGGAGGTGAAGACGGGAGGGGGACAGTGAGGGTGAGAGAGAGAGCTGGAGAGACTAGTGGAGAGAGAGGGCGGAGACAGAAGGGGAGAGTGAGAGTTCGAGTGAGGGAGTGAAAGAGGGACCGGCTGAGAGAGAGAGAGAGAGAGGGGACAGCTTTCGGTGGCAGAGTTTGGGGAGGCAGTTAGTGAAGAGAGAGAGAGGGGAGAGAGAGAGAGGAGGTAGAGAGAGGCGTGGAGAGAGAGAGGAGGTAGAGGGAGGGAGAGAGAGTGGGGGTAGAGAGAAAGGGGAAAGAGAGATGGGGTAGAGAGAGAGGGAGTGAGGGGGAGGGGGAGAGGGAGTGAGGGGGAGGGGGTGAGGCACCATGAGAGAGGGGACAGAGAGAGAGGCACGGAGAGAGAGGGGGGAAGAGAGAGAGTGGGAGAGTGAGGGAGGGGAGGGGGAGAGCGCGGGGAGAGACGGGGTACGGAAAGAGGGGGCAGATAGAGGGGTACAGAAAATGGGGACAGAGAGCGGGGGACAGAGAGAGGGAGGACAGAGAGAGGGGGACAGAGAGATGGGGACAGAGAGAGGGGGGACAGAATGGGGAATAAAGCGAGTGGGACAGAGAGAGGGGACAGAGAGGGCAGGGAGATAGAAAGCGCAGAGAGATAGAAGGGGTCAGAGAGTCTGGGGACAGAGAGTGGGGGACATAGTGGGGGACAGAGAGAACGGGTCGGAGAGAGGGGGTACATAGTGGGGAACAGAGGGAAGATCGGTGCAGAGGGAGGGACAGAGAGAGGGGGACAGAGATAGGGGGTACAGAGAGGAGGGACAGAGGGGACAGGACAGAGAGAGAGGGGACAGAGAGAGGGGTGACAGAGAGATTGGGGACTGAGAGGGGGGACAGAGAGTTGGGGACAGTGAAAGGGCGTGACAGAGAAATGGGTGCACAGGGAGAGGGGGCAGAAAGCGGGGCAATGAGAGGGGGACAGAGAGAGGGTGGAGAGAGAAAGGGGGGACAGAGAGAGGGAGCACAGAGAGAAGGGGTCAGAGAGAGTGGGGACAGAGAGGTGGGACAGAGAGATGGAGACAGAGAGATGGGGACAGAGAGAGTGGGGACAGAGAGAGTGGGGACAGAGAGAGTGGGGACAGAGAGTGGGGACAGAGAGGGAGAACAGAGAGTGGGACAGAGAGAGGGGGAACAAAGGGAGGGGGACAGAGAGAGGGGGACAGAGAGTGCAGGGAGATAGAAGGGGTCATAGAGTCGGGGGACAGAGAGTGGGGGACATAGTGGGGGGACAGAAAGAGGGGGTCGAGAGGGGGGACAGGATGGGGAACAGAGGGAAGATCGGTGCAGAGGGAGGGACAGAGAGAGAGGGACAGAGAGAGAGGGTACAGAGAGAGAGGGGAGGACAGAGAGAGGGGGATGGGGCAGACAGAGCGAGAGAGTGGATAGAGGGTGGCAGAGAGAGAGAGTGGGGACAGAGAGCGAGAGAGGTCAGAGAGAGAGAGGGACAGAGAGCGGGGGAACAGAGAGAGTGGTACTTAGAGAGAAAGGGTACAGAGAGATGGGGACAGAGAGAGGAGGTGGAAGAGGGCGGGAGAGTGGGGGTAGAGAGAGGGGGACAGAGAGTGGTAGAGAGATGGGGAGAGAGAGGTGGAGAGCGCGGGAGACGGGAGGTGAAGACGGGAGGGGGACAGTGAGGGTGAGAGAGAGAGCTGGAGAGACTGGTGGAGAGAGAGAGCGGAGACAGAAGGGGAGAGTGAGGGGTCGAGTGAGGGAGTGAAAGAGGGACCGGCTGAGAGAGGGAGAGAGAGAGGGGACAGCATTCGGTAACAGAGTTTGGGGAGACGGTTAGTGAAGAGAGAGAGAGAGGGGAGAGAGAGAGAGGAGGTAGAGAGAGGCGTGGAGAGAGAGGAGGTAGAGGGAGGGAGAGTGGGGTAGAGAGAAAGGGGAAGAGAGATGGAGTAGAGAGAGAGGGAGTGAGGGGGAGAGTGAGCATGAGAGAGGGGACAGAGAGAGAGTCACGGAGAGAAAGAGTGGGAGGGGAGGGGGAGAGCGCGGGGAGAGAGTGGGGGACAGAGAGAGGGAGGACAGAGGGGGGAGAGAGAGATGGGGCAGAGAGAGGAGTCCAGAGAAAGGGGAACAGAGAGAGGGGGACAGAGATATGGGGACAGAGAGATGGGGACAGAGAGAGGGGGACAGAGAGGGGGGGCAGAGAGGGGGGGGCAGAGAAAGGGGAACAGATACAAGACAGAGAGAGCAGTGACAGAGAGAGAGGGGACAGAGCGGGGGACAGAGACAGGGGGATAAAGAGACAGATTGGGCTGAGATAGAGGGGGTGAGAGAGAGGGGGTGAGAGAAAAGGGTGTGTGAGGGAGGAGGAGAAGGGTAGAGAGGGGGAAAGAGAGGGGGGATAAAGAGCGTGGAGAGAGGAGGAGGAGACAGAGGGCGAGAGAGAGAAAGTGGATGGGGGTGTGAGAGAGAGGGTGGGATGTGAGGGTGAGAGAGAGAAGGGGGTGAGAGAGAGAGGGTGAAAAAGGGAGAGGTGGTTAGAAAGGGAGAGAGGGGTGAGAAAGAGTGGGGGGAAGAACGAGAGGGGGTCAGAGAAAGAGTGGAGGTGAGGGGGTGAGAGAGAGGGAATGGGAGAGAGGGGGCTGGAGACAGAGAGGGGGCGAGAGAGAGGGAATGAGAGAGAGAGAAGAGTGAGAGGGTGAGAGAGAGGGAGGATGAGAAAGATCGGGGTGGGGGAGAGGGCAGGTGCAAAAGAGAAAGGGGGTGAGTGAGAGTGGGTGAGAAAGAGAGGGTGAGAGAGAGAGGCGTGAGAGAGAAGGTGTGTGAGAGAGATCAGGGTGGGAGCGACTGGGGAGAGAGAGGGGGCTGATAGAGAGAGGGCTGATGGAGGTGTGAGAGAGACGGGTGAGAGAGACGGGTGAGAGAGAGAGAGAGAGACAGAGAGGTGGGTAAGAGAGAGAGGGTGTGAATGGGGGAGATAGAGTGAAGGGGTGTGAGAGAGAGAGAGGGTGAGAGAGAGGCTGTAAAGGGAGAGAGGGTGAAGGGTGACAGAGAGAGAGGTGAGAGAGAGAGCAAGGTGGAAAGAGAAGAGGTGTGAGAGAGCGAGGGGGAGAGAGATAACAAAGTGAGAGAGAAAGGGGGTGTGAGAGAAATGGGCTGAGAGAGAGAGGGCTGAGAGAGAGGGGGTTGAGAGAGAGAGGCAGTGAGAGAGATAGGGGCGAGAGACATAGTGAGTGGTGAGAGAGAGAGGGAGTGAGAAAGAGAGTGGGTGAGAGAGAGAGGGGTGAGAAAGAGAGGGGTGAGAGAGGGGGAGAGAGAGGGGGAGAGGTGGTGGACAGAGGGAGGGGGTGAAAGGGTGAGAAAGTTAGTAGGGTGTGAGAGAGTTTGTGTAATAGAAAGGGGGAGAGAGAGTGGAATGAGAGAGGGGGCAGTGAGGGGGAGGGGCTGAGAGAGACAGGGAGTGCAAGAGAGGGTGGGTGAGAGCGGGAGGGGCTGAGAGAGAGATGGGCTGAGAGAGAGGGCTGAGATAGGGAGAGTGTGATAGAGGAGGGATGGGAGTGGGAGGGGGAAAGAGGGACGGGATGAGAGAGGGAGATGAGAGAGACGCGTGTGAGAGAGAGAGGTGAGAAAGAGGGGTTAGAGGGGGGAGAGAGGGGGGAGAGAGGGAGGGTGTGAGAGTGGGAGGGTGTGAGAGAGGGACGGGATGAGAGAGGGAGGGCGTGAGAGAGGGGTGTGTGAGAGAGATAGGTGAGAGAGAGGGTGAGAGAGAGGAGTGAGAGAGGGGAGACAGAGAGGGGAGAGAGGGGAGAGAAAGTAAGAGAGTTAGAGTGGGTGAGAGAAAGAGAGGGGTGACAGAGAGAGGGGTTTGAGAGAGAGAGAGGGTGTAAGAGGGGGGTGAGAGAGGGGGATGAGAGGGGTAGGTGGGTGAGGGTGTGTGGGGGGGATTGGGGTTGGAGAGGGGTTGGGAGGGGGGGTGAGGGAGGTGGGAGGGAGATAGAGGGGGTGTCAGGGGGGTGGGAGAGAGAGGTGGGTGAGAGAGTGAGAGGGGAGGTGATAGAGAGGTTGGTGAGAGATGGGGAATGAGAGAGAGGGGAGGGTGAGAGAGAGGTGGGTTGAGAGAGAGAGATGGGAGTGAGAGAGAGAGGGTGGGAGAGAGAGGGGAAGAGAGAGGGGGTGAGAATGAGGGGAGTGAGAAAGAGGGGTGAGAGAGAGGGAGTGAGAAGGAGAGAGAGGGGATGAGAAAGAGATAGAGAAGAGGTTGGGAGAGAGGGGGGAGAGAGGGGGGTGAGAGAGACGGGTGTGAGGACAGACGGGTGTGAGAGAGGGAAGGGGGTGAGAGAGAGGGATTGAGAAAGAGAGAGAGGTGTGTGAGAGAGGTGGGGAAAGAGAGAGAGGGGTATTAGAGAGAGGAGCTTTGAGGGAGAGAGGGGTGAGAAAGAGCACGGGTGAGGGGGGTAAGAGAGTAAGGGGTTGAGAGACAGTGGAGTGAGAGAGAAGGGGGATAAAGAGTGAGGGGCGAACATAGAGAGAGAAGGGTGAGAGAGAGAGCAAGGGGTGAGAGAGAGGGGGTTTAGAGAGAGAGGGATTGAGAGAGCGAGAGAGAGCGGGTGAGAGAGAGGAGGATGAGGGGGGTGAGAGAGACGGGTTGAGAGAGAGGGTGAGAGAGAAAGGGGGTGAGAGAGAGAGGGGTGAGAAAGGGAGAGTGGGCTGAGAAAGGGAGAGTGGGGAGAAAGAGAGAGGGGAGAGAGAGAGAGCTGAGAATGAGAGAGAGGGGAGAGAAAGAGAGGGGTCAGAGAAAGAGTAAATGTGTGGGGGGTGAGAGAGAAGAGATGGGAGAGAGAGTGGGAGAGAGAGGGGGTGAGAGAGAGGGATTGAGAGAAAGGGGGGAGAGATAGAGAAGGAGTGAGAGAGAAAGGGGGACAGCGAGAGAAAGAGGGATGAGAGAATTGGGGCGCGAGAGAAAGAGAGCGAAAGGGGTGAGAGGGGGGTGAGATAGACAGTGAATGATGGGTTGAAAGAGAGAGACAGAGAGAGAGAGAGAAAACGAGTGAATGGATGAGAGAGTTAGAGGGGTGTGAGGGAGATGGGGTGAGATGGTGGGTGCTAGAGAGAGACAGAACGAGAGCAAGGAGGAGGGAGAAAGAAAGGGGTCAAAAGAGAGAGAGAAATGGGGGCGAACGAGAGAAAGAGGGCGCGAGAGAGGGGGAGGGGTGTGAGACAGAGCGCGAGAGTGAAGGAGAATGAGAGAGAGAAAAGGGGAGTGATAGACAGAAGGCAATAGAACGAGAGAGAGGGGGGATGAGAGAGAGGTCGGGGAGAGAGAGGGCGGGGGAGAGAGAGGTGTGTGAGAGAAAGAGAGACAGAGACAGTGGGTAAGAGAGAGATAGGGCGTGAGCGGGGAAATAGAGTGAAGGGGTGAGAGGGGAGAGAGGAGTGAGAGTGAGGGCGGGAGAGAGGAGGGCGGGGAGAGAGAGAAGTGTGAGAGAGAGAGACAGGCGGGTAAGAGAGAGAGGGTGTGAGCGGGGGGAGAGATGGGGGAGGGGGGACTGAGAGTGGGAGAGAGGGAGAGTGTGAAAGTGGGAGGGTGTGAGAGAGGGACGGGATGAGAGAGGGAGGGCGTGAGAGAGAGGGGTGTATGTGAGAGACAGAGGGTGATCGAGAGGGTGAGAGAGAGGAGTGAGAGAGGGGAGAGAGACGGGGAGAGAAGGTAAGAGAGTTAGAGTGGTGACAGAAAGAGAGGGGTGACAGAGAGAGGGGTTTGAGAGAGAGAGGGGGTGTAAGAGGGGGGTGAGAGAGGGGGTTGAGAGGGGTAGGTGGGTGAGGGGGTGTGTGGGAAATGGGAGTAGGAGAGGGTGTGGAGATAGAGGGGGTGTGAGGGGGGTCGGAGAGAGAGAGGTGTGTGAGAGAGAGAAGGGGTGAGAGAGAGGTTGGTGAGAGAATGGAAATGAGAGAGAGGAGAGGGTGAGAGAGAGGGGGGGTTGTGAAAGATAGAGAGACGAGAGTGAGAGAGAGAGAGTGGGAGAGAGATGGGAAGAGAGAGAGAGGGGTGAGAATGAGGGGGGGTGAGAGAGAGGGGTGAGAGAGAGGGGTGAGAGAGAGGGAGTGAGAGAGAGGGAGTGAGGAGAGAGAGGGGATGAGGAAGAGATAGAGAGAGGGTGAGAAAGAGGGAGGGGGGTTGGCGGGGTGAGAGTGAGGGGGTGAGAGAGAGGGAGTGAGAGAGAGGGAGTGAGAAGGAGAGAGAGGGGATGACAAAGAGATAGAGAGAGGGTGGGGAAAGAGGGAGGGGGTGAGAGAGAGAGAGGAGTGTGAGAGAGAGAGGTGCGAGAGGGGTATAAGAAAGAGGAGATTACAGAGAGACAGAGGAGAGGGGTGAGGGAGAAGAGCTGCGGGGTGAGGGGGTAGGAGAGAAGGAGAGAGAGAGGGGTGAGAGGAGAAGGGGGAAGAGAGAGATAGGAAAAGGGTTTGGAGAGAGAGGGATTGAGAGAGCGAGAGAGAGCGGGTGAGAGAGAGGAGGATGAGGGGTGAGAGAGAGAGGGTGAGAGAGAGGGTAAGAGAGAGGGGTGAAAAAGGGAGAGAGGGCTGAGAATCAGAGAGAGGAGAGAGAAAGAGAGGGGGGTCAGAGAAAGAGTGAATGTGTGTGGGGGGTGAGAGAGAGGAGGTGGGAGAGAGAGTGGGAGAGAGAGGGGGTGAGAGAGAGGAATTGAGAGAAAGGGGGAGAGATAGAGAAGGGGTGAGAGAGAAAGGGGGCAGCGAGCGAAAGAGGGATGAGAGAGATAGGACGCGAGAGAGAGAGCGAAAGGGTGAGAGAGAGGGTGAGATAGACAGTGAATGAGGGGTTGAGAGAGAGAGAGACAGAGAGAGAACGAGTGAACGGATGAGAGAGTTAGAGGGGTGTGAGGAGATGGGGTGAGAGAGTGGGCGCTAGAGAGAGACAGAACGAGAGCAAGGAGGAGGGAGGAAGAAAGGGGTAAAAAGAGAGAGACAAATGGGGCGAACGAGAGAAAGAGGGCGCGAGAGAGGGGGAGGGGTGTGAGACAGAGCGCCAGAGTGAAGGGGAATGAGAGAGAGATAAAGGGAGTGAAAGACAGAATGCAATAGAGCGAGAGAGAGGGGGGAATGAGTGAGAGGGCAGGGGAGAGAGGTGTGAGAGAGAGACAGAGAGGTGGGTAAGAGAGAGAGGGTGTGAGCGGGGGAGATAGGGTGAAGGGATGAGAGAGAGAGAGAGGGGTGAGAGAGGGTGTAAAGGGGAGAGAGGGTGAAGGGTGACAGAGAGAGAGGGGTGAGAGTGAGATCTGAGAGAGCAGGGTGGAGAGAAAGGAGGTGAGAGAGGGGTTGAGAGAGAGTGTGGTGAGAGAGATAACAAGGTGAGAGAGAAAGGGGGTGTGTGAGAGAGAGGGGCTGAGAGAGAAAGGGGCTGAGAGAGAGGGGCTGAGAGAGAAGGGGCTGAGAGAGACAGTGAGAGAGGGGGATGAGAGAGATCGTAAGTGGTGAGAGAGAGACGGAGTGAGAAAGAGAGTGTGTGAGAGAGGGGTGAGAGAGACAGGGGAGAGAGGAGGAGAGGTGGTGGAGAGAGGGAGGGGGTGAAGGGGTGAGAGAGTTAGAAGGGTGTGAGAGAGGGAGAGGGTGTAATAGAGAGGGGGAGAGAGAGTGGGATGAGGGAGAGTGGGTGAGAGAGGGGGGGCTGAGAGAGACAGGGGGTGAAAGAGAGGGTGGGTGAGAGCGGTAGGGGCTGAGATAGAGAGGGGCTGAGAGAGAAATGGGCTGAGAGAGAGGGTGAGATAGGGAGAGTGTGAGAGAAGAGTGATGAGAGTGGGGGGGGAAGAGGGATGGGCTGAGAGAGGAACTGTGAGAGAGGGGGGGTGTGAGAGAGAGGGGTGAGAGAGAGGGGTGAGTGAGAGGGGTGAGAGGGGGGGAGAGAGGGAGTGTGTGAGAGAGAGGGACGGGATGAGAGAGGGAGGGCGTGAGAGTGTGGGTTGTGAGAGAGAGAGGTGAGAGAGAGGGTGAGAGAGAGGAGTGAGAGAGATGGGTGAGAGAGGGGGAGAGAGAGGGGGAGAGAGAGGGGGAGAGAGAGGGGGAGAGAGAGGGGGGAGAAGGTAAGAGGGTTAGAGTGGTGAGAGAGAGAGGGTGACAGAAAGGGAGGTTGAGAGAGGGGGTGAGAGGGGGAGGTGGCTGAGGGTGTGTGTGGGAGATGTCAGTGGGAGAAGGGATGGGAGGGGGGTGAGGGACGTGGGGGGAGATACAGGAGGTGTGAGGGGTGGGAGAGAGAGAGAGGTGTGTGAGAGAGAGCTGGGTGAGAGGGGGGTGGGGGGGGCTGAGAGAGAGAGGTGGGTGAGAGAGAGTAGGGGTGAGAGAGAGAGGTGAGAGAGAGATGGGGTAAGAGAGAGAGGGAGTGAGAAGCAGAGAGAGGGGATGAGACAGAGACTGAGAGAGGGTGGGAGAGAGGGAGTGAGGGAGATAAGAGAAAGAGAGAGAGAGAGGCGGTGTAAGAGCGCGCAGGTGAGGGGGTGAGAGAGATAGGGTAAGAGAGAGAGAGGGAGTGAGAAGGAGAGAGAGGGGATGAGAAGGAGAGAGAGGGGATGAGAAAGAGACAGAGAGAGGGAGGGATTGCGAGAGGGGTTGAGAGAGGGGGGGTGAGAGCGAGGGGTGTGAGGGGGGCGTGAGAGCGAGGGGTGAGAGAGCGAGGGTTCGAGAGGGAGGAGAGAGAGAGAGATGGGGATGGGAGAGAGAGAGGGGTGAGAGAGAGAGAAGGGTTGAGAGAGAGACGGTAAGAGTGAGATGGGGTAAGAGAGAGAGGGAGTGAGAAGGCGAGAGAGGGGATGAGAAAGAGACAGAGAGAGGGTGAGAGAGAGGGAGGGAGTGAGAGAAATAGAAGCGTAAGAGAGAGAGGGGGATGAGAGAGAGAGGAGGTGAGATAGGGGGGAGTGGGGGTTTGAGAGAGAGGGGCAGTGAGAGAGTGGGTGAAGAGAGTGACTGAGAAAGAGAGGGGGTGAGAGAGAGGGGATGAGAGAGAGAGAGAGGAGGGGTGAGAGAGAGAGAGTGAGAGAGAGTGGGGGTGAGAGAGAGGGGTGAGAGAGGGGTGAGAGAGAGAGTGTGAGAGAGAGTGGGGGTGAGAGAGAGGGGTGTGAGAGAAAGGGAGTGAGGGGCGTGAGGGAGAGGGTCGGTGAGAGAGCGGTGTGAGAGAGAGGGTGTGAGAGAGAGAGAGTGAGAGAGAAAGGGGAGTGAGAGAGGGGGTTGAGAGAGAGGGGTTGTGAGAGAGGGGTTGTGAGGGGGGGAGTGAGAGAGAGCGGCGGTGAGAGAGAGCGGGGTGAGAGAC